>NC_136413.1:162782564-165430064 GCF_051521515.1 Lactuca serriola | reverse complement strand
TTTATACAGAATCGGGTGTTTTAGAAGATGGGTATTTAGATACCAAGATAGATTGTGTTCCAACCATGCCTGGTATACGTCTAAAAGACATGATTTCGTTCTTCAGAAATTCCAACCCTGGTGACGAATACATGATTCAGTTTTTGTGTTTACAAGTTGAGAGAGCAAAAAGAGCTTCTGCTGTTATATTCAACACCTTTCATGAACTAGAAAGTGACCTTTTGGAGATGCTTGGTTCAATATTTCCACCATGCTATGAAATTGGTCCTTTGAATTTACTAGAGAAGAAGCTTGTTGATGAATCTGTATCATCCCTCAAATCAAATCTTTGGAAGGAAGAGCACGAATGTTTGAAATGGCTAGATTCTAAACCACCATCGTCAGTTATTTATGTGAATTTCGGTAGCATCACAGTGATGACACATCAACACCTAGTCGAGTTTTGTTGGGGACTTGCAAAGAGCAATTATTCGTTCTTATGGATAATACGTCCAGACCTTGTGGTTGACAACTCTGCCATGCTTCCACCAGAGTTTTTGGAAGAGACAAACAGTAGAGGGATGTTGGCTAGTTGGTGCCCACAAGAACAAGTTCTGAATCACGCATCGATTGGAGGGTTTTTAACACACAGTGGATGGAATTCGACAATTGAAAGTATTTCCAGTGGAGTCCCAATGATTTCTTGGCCATTTTTTGGTGACCAACAACCAAATTGCTGGTCGTGTTGCAACAAGTGGGAGGTTGCCATGGAGATTGACAATGATGTAAAGAGAGAAGAAGTTGCCAATCTTGTCATTGAGTTGATGAATGGAGAAAGAGGGACCGAGTTGAGGAAGAATGCAATCGACTTGAAGAATAGAGCTGAAAAAGCATGTGCCTCTCCTTTTGGTTCATCCATTGTTAATTTGGATAAAGTAATTCATCTGCTACAAACATCGACAAAATAGTTCATTGTTTATTTATGATGCATGCGTGTTTATCATATTCTACAGAGGAACATTGGTTTACTAAAAGTGATCGATGTTATGTTGTAGATGTAATTTCATTATTTTGCCTTAATTTGGATGACGAAATTATTGTTGTTTGTGTTGGTGTGACATTTTTTTGTAGATAAAGAAAAAAGGGTAGGGACATTCATGACATCGATACAGTTTGACCGCATAATTCCAAATCATTTAAGGTTAAGCTTACCGGAAAGATTATTCCAAAATATATATATTATAGGAGGAGGCAGGTATGAAATGTATACAGTTTGATCTTTTAAGTATCATCATCGTATGAATAAAAATCCATTAATGTGACCATAGAACCACTTTTGCAACGAATTTTGATTTAGCAGCACAGGTTGAACAAACAAAATAAAATAAAATAAAACAAAATTCAAAGGTGTAGCGCAAATGATTTTAGGGGTTGAACGTCAGAGTTACAATATACCGGAAAATTTATGGAGCAGCACATATTACCTCTCGATCCCTCCTGCCACTACTTAGCAGTATATTTATGATTTCTCCCAGGAAGTATGTCATGATAACACAAGTGATCCTTCAACTAAAATAAGATGTTAATATGAAGTGTGGTTATATTTCTCATTAAATGACTAGCAGTCAAGCTACAAGGAACGTCTTTTCGCTTTAGAGCACCATTATTAGTCATTTTGATCTCACCATCAAGATTGATAAAATGATTTCGAGAATGCATTGTGTAATGATTAAAAATGGAAACAACAAATGAAAGAACATCATGTAAGAAAGCGGTATTCACATCGAGTTGTTGAAGTTCCAAATCATACATTGCAGCAATGCTAAGTAAAGTACGGATGAAGCTATGTTTAAAAATGGTATATATCTTTTGGAACAAATCGCGTTTTGAATATGGCATCCTCTTTTTTTTTGTACACCTATTTAAACCCATTGGGTTCTTTTTCTTGAATAATTTGACAAGTTCCTTGGTTCTTTTCTAAAGACTCTATTTCTTCTTGAATTGTAGTATCTACGTATCAAAATCAGTAGTAGAAATTGCTTCGATATAGGATGACGACTCTTTATAATTTTCAATTTCCTTGGCAACTAAGTAAACATAAGCTACTAAATTATCAACATTAGTGAACCTACTATGAGGCCTAATAACCCTCCTAGGCCTATCGATTGCAATATAATGAGATTAGGGCAACGAACTTGAAGGAGTTGATAAAACATTGTTAAATGGGTGGAGCAAATTATCTTGATTTTCAGTATTTTCTGAACATGTGCGCCACGTAAATTAGCATATCATATCCACATGTATATTTGAAACATTTTTTCGATAAAGACAACAAATAATATAATATTTCTTTTCATCTTCGAGATGTAACAAACATTGATCAATCAATATACTAGTAATGCCATCAAACAATCACACAATTAGAGCCTTTAGCAAAAAGGGGGATCGTCCCAGTTGTTTTGGAAAAATCAGGGCATTTTTTTTATAGAAACAGGGTGGTGACCCCATTATAGCCGATGATTATTCCCTTTCTCAATAGGATGAAGGTTTCTTATAGAAAGTAAATTATACAAATTTATTGTTGACAAAAATCACGTAAATATAGATAGGCTCTTTGTACATATTGACACCAATTTTATCATTGTGAATCAAGGAAAATAAAATGGATTTTATGGTATCAAAGAAAGAATACCAAAAACCCTAAAAGTTTATCTTCTCCATTTATGCCACCCTTATTCATCTTCTTTATTCTTCAAACAACCATCTCTTCTTCAAAGGATCCCAATAACTTGAAGGGATTTTGTTACATAAAATAAATAGTTTTTCACAAAAAGTCGGCAATGAAAGCTTTAAATTTTTTTTATAAATTTCAAGTCTAGCAACAAAACAAACCATCAATGATCCTTTTAAAGAGATTAGATTGATATTATAACCATAGGGTGCTTAGAAAATATAACCTTTGTATCCTTTGGACCCTCTTGGATTTGGGTTGTTGAAGTAGATGGCAAGAACAAGGAGCTTGATCTTCTCAACAAGTAATCCACCAACAAGAGTAAGGTACCAAAATTGCTAGATTTCTTCTTGTACAACTTTGTTCTTGAATCCTTAAGTGCTTAAACAATTAAGCACCAAAAGAAAGACACAAAGTAAACACCAAAAGCTTGTAATATCTTCAAAAGAGGAAAGAGCTCCAAGCTCTTGAAGCTCATGGTTTTGAGAGAGAAGAGCAATAAGATTTTTGACCAACAAGTTGTAATATCTTCACACATAAGACCCTCTATTTATAACCTCATCCAAGCATGGCTTTTTGAATATTATATTCAAAAGTATGGGCTATAAATTAAGGCATGTGGGACATTATCATGGAGGTTAACAAGCAACATCCATGCTTCTTACCCGTTTTTGGCCATATGGCCTTTTCAATAAAAAAATTCATTCCTTTGTCCTTTAACCATGGTAGAGTAAGCCCTTGATTTAATCATGGTTAATCAAAGTGTCCAAAACTTTTTACATGACTTATTTTATGATACCTTATCATATAAATGCTATTTTTCTACTTCTTACTGTTGGATTAGTGTCTAAGTCCATAACTATTTTGGTATGTACTTGACCCGATGGTGCATGGTCCTTTTGGGTTGCCTTCACCAAAGCAACTTGATAGGATGAATTATGGAGAGAAAGGATTAAATATGATTTATTAATATATTATGCGAATAATATATTAAAGGAGAAATCATATTGTTTAATTAATATTAGTCAAGAATTAATTAGTAATTAGTTTTGTGACTAAAAGAGATTAATTAAACTTAAGGGACTGGAATTGTAATTATAAGATAATTGCAATTTGGGCCATGGATTGCCTTTTATTATAAGGTGGACGAATTCTATGGGGGAAGCCCATATGAGTCGTCCAAGGCTTTAAGAAAGGGCTCCATGGGTTGCTTAGGGCTTAAGCAACCAAATTAGGGTTTCCTTGTTAGATAACCCTAATAGCCTTACTATATATAAGACCCTTATGACTCAAAAACGTGGGGAACCTCTTTTCTAGGGTTAGAACACGTTTTGGGCAGCCTCCATCCTCTCTCCTCTTCATCCTCTTGCTTATGGTGTTTGTGAACCATTAGAGGAGTGACACTTGTGACTCTAAGCCTTCCAAAGTCAATTCAAGGAGGAATTGGGATTGTTATTGCTACATAACAATCAAGGTAACATTATAAACTTATTCTAATATCTAATATGATTACTTGTATGCTAGAATTAGGGTTTATAGTCTTGGATTCAAAAGCATGTACAATAGAGAAACCTAGATCCAAGCATTAGGGTTTGTATGAGCACATAGGATGTCTTATGACCAAAACCCATCAGTGGTATCAGAGCCTAGATTGGTTTCTATTGTATTGATGCTTGATATAACTGGAAAATTCAATTTTTTGGATTCTGGAGGCTGGACTCGCCGAGTCCATGGCTGAACTCGCCGAGTCCATGCAGACTCGACGAGTCCAAGGCTGACTCGATGAGTCAACTCGTCAGATAGGCGGATTTTCGGGATTTTTACCTATTATGACTTAGGATAATTGCCATAATTGTTTAAACTTAATAAAATTCGAATTTTGTTAATCCCTTATGATTATCCTTGTCAAAATAAAAGATTTTGGTCATCTAATTAGATAATTGTTACCTTATTTGATATATGTTAAGTTATGGAAATTATTTGATCATTATCTTGCAAGAATTTGAACTAGATCTAATTAGATAACCACCAATTATAGTTAATTGCCTTATTTGAATTATGTGATCTAGAATATTCTTGACAAAGTTTGGAATAGTTTCAAATTAATCCTTTAGGTTTTATATTTTAAATTTGAACCCAAAAGTTTTGTTGTTTTGAAATTTAAATAGTTAAAACCCTAATGTTTTGAAAAAGGTTTCAAAATTTGCCCTCAAGTTTTGGAATTTAAATTTTGATTAAATAGTTTAGTTTTGATGTATATTTAAATTCTAAACCCTAATGTGTTGAAATGTTTCAAAACTTGCCCTCAAGTTTTGGAATTTAAAAGTTGATTAAAAGTTTAATTAGGAATGTTAAATTCTAAAAACCTAGCATAGTTTTGAAAAAGTTCAAATCACACCCTTATGGTTTTATTAATTAATTAAGGTGTATAATTAAAAGAGATTTAATAAATCCATAAAAGTTTAGGTTTACAATTTAACTGAATTAAAAGTATAATTGTTAAATTAGACCATATAGTATTTTAAAAGTGTTAAAATACACCCTATACTATATATATAACATTAAAAGTCTAACATTATATATATGTATGAGTAAAAGTCAGTCTTACCGTTAGTAGGCCTCATTCACGAAGCTAGTCTATAAGGGGTGTTTAAGGAAATTGCCTATAAAATGGCGATTGAATGGGTATCCACTCTTACCCACCGCACTCTTGACTAGTGGAGGGTCGTTAGCCGAACGGGTAGGATAGGACGAAACCTTCCATTATAAGTATAATGAATTACTAAAGTAACTAAATGTTTTTCGAAATTCCCAATCTTAGTTACTTAGGCAAAAGTGAATTGATGCAATTCCATGAAATTACACTTTGTGCCCTTGCGAAGACGTTAGTGGAGCGTGTGTGGTTAACCGGCACACTAAATGGGTCTAAGCAAAGGTAGCAAAGGGTGACTCAATGTTTGTCATAGTTCGGTGGAGCGTGTGTGGTTTACCGGCACATCGAATAGGTGACTGTAACATGTGAGGGCACCATGTAGTTTGCATGGCTATTCACACCCGCTTTGTGATCCTCGGCATCCCAGTCACAAACAAGAGGGGCATATCGAGATTTAAACATGCCATTGAAATGTTCAATGAATCTCAAAGGATCTAGGAGTTTTCATAGATTTAAAACTTAAATTTCTTTTTCGTTTTTCGTGGTGGAAATTAGTGAATCGTCATTCACTTACCTTCAAATATTATGCAATTAGGGTTACGGCATCCCTCTCCCAAGTTGTAGAATATTGTGTTGGGTCCTAGCCTTAGTATTTCATTTGGGTGATTTACTAAGGACTCAATCAATCAACTAACTTGAATTCGTTTTCTCCCGTTTTGTAGATGTCAAAGTTTGACAACTATGGTCTTCTCAAATCCCATGGAACAAGCATTCCACATGAAGATGATATTCCACGATTCGATCGAGGAACAAGAGATCATGCTTCACTTCCTCCTCCTCCTCCAATTATTCTCCCTAACCCACAAGTTCAAAGGCTTGAAAAGTTCAAGATCACTCAAGCCCTTTTGGCAAGTAAACATAAAGAAGGAAAGCCAGTGTGTGCACACGTCCTAGGGATGAAGTCACACATTGATAGGTTAAGAATGTTGGGATCCGTTGTCTGTGAGGAAATGGCTGTTGATTGGGTTCTTCAGTCACTTCCTAACTCATATAGTGAGTTCGTAAGAGAGTACTATATGATGAACTACGACGTGACCCTTATAGATCTCACCTATATGCTTATTGTTGCTGAATCAGCAATGATTTGGCGCAATAGAAAAGCAAAGTTGATTGGTGAATCTGCCTTTGAGACCTCTATGGATATAGACAATGGCAACGAAAGACATGCTATGATCGAAAAGTTTGATCACAAGAGAAAGACAATGTCTGAAGTAGTTCCATGTCATGTTCCAAAAGAGTCAATTTGCTTTTATTGCCAAGAGAAAGGGCATTGGAGACGAAGCTGCCCTATTTACCTAAGAGATCTAAGAGATGGGAGAGTCAAAACGTATGGCTTTGCTTTAGGTAAAATCCATTTACTAACTCTTTTAAGCTTCTATTCTAGATTCTTAATACACAATGTAATAAGATTACAATTGATGTTTTGTAGGATCGAAGAAAAGAAAGGGAGCTTAAGGGAAGAAGTGAGCAAAATCTAACCGTAAAGGAATGGATTTCGATCGCATTTCTCGAAGATTAGATTCTTGAGCTACTACTTAGAGTTAGAATTAGATTGCTAAGAAAGATGTATTAGCATAAGTTTTCAAATGAGTTGCATTGTAAGGACAAAATTTTTCCGCAATAAAATAAATTTTGATTTTAAATTTTATTTATTTATCCTTACAATGGCGTGTATGAAAAATTGATGATAAATGGTTCTATTATTAGCAATAATGGATTTGGTTCTTATTATGTTATTTATGGAAAGTCGAGAATTTACCAAATAGGGAGAGTTTGTCATCGCCCAAGTTTCAATTGGACAGAAACTTGGAATCATGCAACGTGGATGCACGATGAATGAGAAATTTCGTATTTGGAAATTAGACTAATTCATTGACAAAGTGTCAAGTGAAGGACTAGGAGATCGAGTACACAAAGTTGTGTGATCAAAGTCCACCATAAGAGTAACGAGATATTCGTCATGATTTACTAAAGGTTTAGTAAATATGATTATACTTATAAGATTAAGTGTAATTCTGAATTGATTGAAAATGTTTAAATCAATAGTAGAACGAATAACAAGAATCAAGTAGGCAGAAAGATAAAAGTTTCACCATTCTAAGAAGAAGGGAGAGTACCTTTTATGCTTGATGATAGGTCTTAATGATTAAGAACCATATCTCAATTGATCCTCTAAGTGAGTCTTGGTACAATTGTATGTCCAAGAAGAGGAATCAAAGATTGAAGAAATGGTCAAATCAAGAAGTCAATCATACTTCGTTCCAAAACAAGTCTTAGAGTTAAGATTGTGACAATGAGTGAAAAGTATTAAGAAGGTTTAAAACATTCATTAAATGTGGTAAGTTGTGATGTCTTAGATAAGATAAAGATCAACTAGGACCAATTTATGAGGAGTTTTGATAAAAACTACACTAACTCTTGAATATTTGTTTGTCAAGAAATGGTTATTGACAAGAGAACCTTATATGTCAAGGAGTCAGTGGGAGTCTTAATGGTCTTGAAAGGTCTCAAGAACAAATCAAATAAACCTTATCGATCATCACTAGCACACGAGTTAAGGTTTACAACCTATCGTGATGACATTATTTTGATTATGTGCCAATCCAATCGAGTTAATTATGCATGAGAGTTGTATGAGTTCTCATTTTGAACGCATAAAAGGCAAAGCACCTTAATCAATGAAAGGTACATTGATAAGAAAAGGTGAGCTGCTTAACTACTTGGAAGACATGGTGGGCAGCTGTGCTACCATAAGGCAAGAAATAAAGATTAAGAAAGTTCGGTCCATATGAGTTTGAATTTGTCGTAAACTTTAGTTTTAACAAATTCACATGGAACACATACACCGCTCAAATATAAGTGTCATAAGATTTCCTCTTTCATGAAAATGATTGTGAAGAAATACTTTCACTAAGAGAGATTTTAAGAAGATAGTGATTGTAAAATTGCATTCTCAAATTCAATCATGGTTACGGCATCCCTTTCCATAATTTGAATTGTGAGGTTTGGCAATTAGTTTTAATTGTTTAGACACACATATGAACTATCGAAGGCAAAGGTGTATAAGCTCAAGAAGCCTTGATAAAAGATTATCAAAGCACTAAGTATTAGAAACATGAACTTAAGAAATTCAATTAACATTGTTTTTCTGAAAGTTAAGATGTTTATGAATACATGTCGAAGCTAGTGGGAGCATAAGTGTTATGTTTTATAATAATCATCATGATAGTGGGAGCATAAATGTTATGATTGTATGATTATTAAGGAAAGTATTGCAAGTTGGCAATATTAATTATAGAAAACAAAAGTCATTCTTTGCAAAGTTGTAAGGATGGAATAGTTGTTTTGCTATAATTAAGGGAGAGAATATTATGCTTCATTTCAAATCTAAAGGTTTAGGTTGAGAAATGTTAATAGATTTAGTCAAGGGTACATAGTGTGTTCTTAAAATTTCGATTATGATTACGGCATTCCTCTTCACAATTCGAAATTTTAAGAACATAGCAAATAAAACATTATGCGTCGTGTCCCATACGCTTCGGTTATAGGATCGATTGCAAATGCTTTGATATTTGACCATTCTAAAATTTTCCAAATGCCGAGCGCATTTAGAGGGAAAAGGGACTAGAATTGGTTTTGACTAAAACAATTAAACAACTATCAAAGGACAACCCAAAGTTCGACGAGGATTGGTCGCTTGTGAGTAGTTGGAAGTATAGTATTGGAAAATATGGAAATGGTTCCATATTGGATGGATCGTATCGACATCATTACGAATAGATAAGATTCTATTAAGAATGAGTTGTCATATGGAACATATGGAAGTGTGTCCATATTGGGAATTGAATATTGAGAAATCTATGACTAGATTAGAAACTTCTATGCAAAAGGATGTTCAAAGAATGTACTTTGAGTGAGAGACATCACGTCTATGGAATTGTCTTGTAACAATCTCCGATAGAGGACTTTGTAATATCATTGGCAATAGTCTGTGTGACTTTGGTGCAGTGACATTACGAAAGGATAGTTGCATAGAATGTTAGAATCTAGCATATTCTATAAGTAGCAAGAATTTGATATTCTTTGACTTATGAAAAACGGATTTGGAGTTGTGAAATGAGAAGGATTGGAAATGTGTTCAATGTGATCTATTTCACAAAGTAAGAACCATAGGTAAACATTGTGTGCATGCTAGGAGCATGGGACAAGTGTTGGAATTCAAGTAAGAAGTTGATTAACCGAAACGACAAATAATGAGGAATCGATATGGTGATAAATAAAAGGTGGTTTATTTATACTCAAAGGTTTGAGGCCATATGGGATTAGTATTATTCTTGTGTTTCACTTTGCATGTTTTGACTTCCAGAATAATTGAGGTTATTAAGAATAATCGAATTATTCGAACGGGCCGCAGTCGTTCATATGTTGGAAGTAGATATGAATGAAGACTGTCGTGAATTGGTGTGTGGATTGTCTAAAGAGCATTAGACATAAGCAAATGTTTGCTGCAACGTTCATGAGTGCTTATGAATATGATTTGAGCATTGGATTAAACCCACGCTCACTTGGATCACTCCATGAAATTGTATCACGAGTGATTGGTGAGACGATAACATCTTATATTCTTGAAACCGAGATGTGTGAGTTGTATCTTGCGAATCGGTTGCACATTGATAATATGTAAACGCACTAGTAACTTGGTGTTATAAAACATATTGTTGTGTGTGATTCGGTGCGTGAGTGCAAGCGAGCATTGTATCAAAGTTTATCCATTCCTTTTATTCAAAGTTGGATAAAAGCGATATCTTTTGGGCCCCTCGATGATTTAGTGATGACAAACGTAAATGCTCGGCCGGGCTAGGGCTAATTTGATTTGTTCAATTAGTCTGTCGTCATAAATCAGAAATCGAGAAGTAGTACAAAGAGAATGATTTGAAATCATATCTCATATGATATCTAGAATGGAGGAATATATGATCCCTTATCTAAGGACACGCGTATCTGATAGGATCAGAGTTGACAGCGGCTTTGGAAAGCTACGATTGCAGATCGGGATCCGAAGTCATACGCAGAATAGTTGTTAGACTTATCCAAGTGGGAGACTGTTGGATTAGTGTCTAAGTCCATAACTATTTTGGTATGTACTTGACCCGATGGTGCATGGTCCTTTTGGGTTGCCTTCACCAAAGCAACTTGATAGGATGAATTATGGAGAGAAAGGATTAAATATGATTTATTAATATATTATGCGAATAATATATTAAGGGAGAAATCATATTGTTTAATTAATATTAGTCAAGAATTAATTAGTAATTAGTTTTGTGACTAAAAGAGATTAATTAAACTTAAGGGACTGGAATTGTAATTATAAGATAATTGCAATTTGGGCCATGGATTGCCTTTTATTATAAGGTGGACGAATTCTATGGGGGAAGCCCATATGAGTCGTCCAAGGCTTTAAGAAAGGGCTCCATGGGTTGCTTAGGGCTTAAGCAACCAAATTAGGGTTTCCTTATTAGATAACCCTAATAGCCTTACTATATATATGACCCTTATGACTCAAAAACGTGGGGAACCTCTTTTCTAGGGTTAGAACACGTTTTGGGCAGCTTCCATCCTCTCTCCTCTTCATCCTCTTGCTTATGGTGTTTGTGAACCATTCGAGGAGTGACACTTGTGACTCTAAGCCTTCCAAAGTCAATTCAAGGAGGAATTGGGATTGTTATTGCTACATAACAATCAAGGTAACATTATAAACTTATTCTAATATCTAATATGATTACTTGTATGCTAGAATTAGGGTTTATAGTCTTGGATTCAAAAGCATGTACAATAGAGAAACCTAGATCCAAGCATTAGGGTTTGTATGAGCACATAGGATGTCTTATGACCAAAACCCATCACTTACAACATTGTTTTCATAGAACAATAAATTTTCTCTAATTAAATACAATAGTTGAATTACTTTTTTAAGATCAAATACATAATAAATATTGAATAAGTACCAACTTGATTAAGGTGTGACCCTGTAGGATCATATGTCATTAGCAATGCCACTTAATAATGATTCTTAGGCATATAGATCCAAAACTCTCCCACTTGCACAAGATTCAATTAAAGACTGACATAGACAGTAGCTGACGTCTAGCAACGGGATATTACCCCTAATAACACACGAAGGGGTGCCATCAATCAACATCCAATTCCTGGAGCTCACTAGCTACAATTGAATTATAAGGTAAGTGTATCAATATTCTCTTTGCTACAGACATCATGTTGGATATGAGACATGGAACATGATCATTCTCATTTTACATCTAACTTTTAAGAAAGGCGTCTTAGATGTCTAACTCTCAACACATAAAAGGAACAAATCCCATCTTGACCACATGCATACTCTCATATAGTTTGTTGTACCCGACAAAGGCTTTTATAACTTCACGGTTACGAACAGTGTTTAACCATTTCAAAGTATAACAATCTTCATACTTGAGTTCTTGAATATGCATCTCAGGTTGAAAGACATAAAAATATTTACATGTGATCAATATTCACTTATGATATCGATCCATGAAGTGATTCTTGATGCGTGTCATATCCAATAATTGTTCTCTAACAAGTACATATGAATTTGGATGCAATACTTTGCTATTTCACCTCTTGAAATCAACAAAGTCGATTCATATTAGTCTTAATTCAAAGTTGCTCCCACAACAGTGATTGACTATAGAAAAATTTTGAATAATTACATTATTCAAGGATTGAATAACATGCTAATATAGAACACAACAATTTTCAACACAAAAGTGATGTCTCATATTCAGAGGAGATTACATATTATTCATACACATGTTTGAATATCCAGATATTAGTCAAGTACAAATTTAAATCCAATCATATCACACCCTTAAACCGGAACGGCAGGAACGTTTACGGGCGGAGGACGTCATGTACAGTATCACAACAATGCATAATAGTAATCAAAGTACCACAACCATTGTATTAAAAATGTTATAAATTTTACATATCTATTCAAAACATTGTATATTGACACCAAAAAGTACAAGTTAAAAGACATGAGTCAATAGAGCATTGTCTTCTCAAAAATCCAGGTGTGTACCTGTCTACTGATTCCCTGAGAATACAAGTAGTTTTGAAAAGGTGTCAACAATTAAGTTGGTGAGTTCATCAGTATGTTTGTAACTTAAATATGTTTTCTTGTTCTTTGATAATGTAAATATGTTTTTCCCAGAAAATCCTATATTTTATGTTGTAGTATACAATGTGTGAATGTATTGTACTCTGAAGTTGTAAAATGTAGTTTATTTCACATAAAACCATGAAAAGTATGTTTTCTCTGTACTAAAATAGTATTTTGTACTTATACTTGTAAAATGTGGTATTATAGTTTTATTATTAAATAAAACTATGTGAAGTTGTTTACTTATTCATACACTAATCATTGTGTTCAATACCAAATTGTGAGTTATTATAGCCATGCTTGTTGACCTAAGATGGCCTGAACATGACATTTTTCAGGCGTCGTAATCAGTAGGACGTTTTTCACCACAGGTCTGCCGACCTACCTGTTGCAAGTAGCTCTAGTGCGGGATTGTCAGTCCCGTATAGATCTATACACAAGTGTCACACTCTCCCTCTAGGAGACTCTGGTTATAATTTTAGGACTTGGTAGGTACTTAGAAAAGTAATTGAAGGTTGTCTCACAAATTCTATATTGGTGATTACACGTAGAATAATGAAAAGTTACTTTGTAATAAATACACTGTAAGTAAGTTTCATAAACTATATTTAATATAGTTTATATGTTTATTTTCAGTAATGTACTCTGTTTGTTTTCTATAATGTACTTTGTTTGTTTTCTGTTTTCTAATCTGAACCTTGAAATCAATGAATAAGTTTCATAAACTATACCTATTATAGTTTATATGTTTGTAATACTGTTGTTACTTGAAATCCACTTTTATATTCAAATAGTACTAAAAAAGTTTGCAAAAACTATGTTTCTGTTTACCAAGTTTGAAAACCATTTTATACTTATATAAATATAATATTTGTATAATTGTGATTAATTAGACATCAGAATAAATAACTTTACCCTAAGCCCATAACCAAACATGGAACAGGAAATGGGGTCAAATTATATATTCTAAATCTTTTGATTCCAAATTATATATATATATATATATATATATATATATATATATATACATACAATTTTGATAGTGACAATAATTTAAAAACATTAAAAACATTTAGATATCAACACAATTTTTATTGTGTTTCACTTGTATCCCCCCCTAAAACAGTTAAAAATCAAAAAAATGTAGGGGTATGAAATCACATTTTGGTTGAGTTCTCGACTATTTGTGTAGATCCCCAAGTTAGAACTTGTGACAATACCGAGTCAATAATCCGTAGAATAGTGTGTGGGTGTTCTTCGTGTTCTTCCCTATCCCAACCAACATTTTTGACTAGGAAATTCTGATTATATGTAATCAACTCTTGTCGTAGCTTGTAACACTAGGTTGAAATTATACAACATACTTATCCCAAAAACAACTATTTTAATCAAAACTCATCCGTGAAGCCCTAAACCTAATTCAGTACATTTCATACACTCAACTTTGAATTTGTAACCCTAATGTTGTGGTTCAAACTCAGATTGGACAAGGATCCTTTTATTAGGCCTGTTGGGCCAATAAACCCACAACTTGAGTAATTTGGGCTAAGAATCCTCATTTGGGCCCTAAATGGACCCATATTCATTAAATTATAACATTTTGGACCATAAGACTTTTTATGGGCCTTATTGGACGTAAAATGTCTCACATTGCTTTCATGGGCCTTATTGGGCCATAAACAACTTCATTGAACCTCAATGGCTAAAAACCCATTCTTTTTTTCATGCTGAGCCATAAACACCTATTTGGTCCAACATGGATCAAAACTCCCTAATGGGCCAAAGCATGAACAAGCCAAAACACTCTTTCTTTCTTTCCCTCTCAATCTCGGCCTTATACACAAAAAAGAAAGAAAGAAAACATGGGATAATATCATAGAGATACCTCATGTTTACATGGTGAATATACATGCAATACATAACATACAACAAATAAATCTCATACTTCTATGCAATGTCTTCTCACTCCTTCCCTTCTCTCCTTATTCTCGGCCCCCTCTCCTTCCTCCACTCTCCATTCAAACTTCAAACACACAAAAATTCTCTCTAAGGCCTCAAGAAATTCTCACTTTTCCCCCTCTAAATTTTTGTCTGTGCCTCAAGAAAACTTCATCAAATACGATCATCTTGGTAAGCTACTTCCACTCAAGAAGTTTAACTTCATGTTTATGTTAAACTTATTTCTTTTAACACTCTTATTTCGTGATTTATGCTCCTAGAACCATCTTAGACTCGAAAACTCTCCTCAAGAAATAAGCTAGGTTGAAAACTCCTTCCAACTCTTCACCAAAACCGAATCCAACACCCTAATGTGAGTTTATACCCCTTATTTTTGGTTTTTACTACATTTTAAGGGAGGATACAAGTTTCTTGTGTTAGATCTATGCATATATGAATGTTTGTGTGTGTTTTCCATGATATATGTTGTGATTATGTGTTGAAACTTCCTAAACTTCAAGATATCTATTCAAATATGGTGATGTTTGTAAAATAAAACCTTTTATGCAACTTATCATGAAGATGAAGGGATCAAACATGTTAAGGATGCTTGAAAAACTAACAAAAATAATGAAAAGGGCCATTTTTGGCAACATAAACAAAAAGTATGATTCTTATGCTAACCCATGGTTTTTAAAAGGACAAAAAGGGTCATTTTTAATTAAAGATGTGTCTTTATGATATTCATGGTATTAAAAGGACCAAAAGTGTAAATTGGGCCTCAAATTGGGCCTTCACGACTCATGGGCCTAATGTGTAACTTTTTGGACTTTCGTGGGTTAAATTGTTATTTTTAATAAATGTGAGCCAAAAATGTAAAATTTGTTAAATGGGTTGAAAATGAAAATTTTATTAAACTTGGGCCAAAAAGGTTAATTTCTATGCATTTGGGCCGAAAATGCCAACTTTCATAAAATTGGGCCGAAAATGATATTTCTAACAAAAGTAGGCCAAAAAAGTTATATTACTTAAAACAAGCCCTAGGATGTAAACTATTGGTCTTAAGGGACCTAAGTGTTATTTTTACCAATATTGTGCCTAACTAGTAAATTTTTAGTCTAATGGACCAAAAATGTAATTATTAGAAAAAGCAGGCTTTTTGTGTCATTTTGGCAAATAATTGGGGTAAAACAAACAAAGTAATAATAAACTGGCTAAACACAACATTTTCACTACTATTGGGCCTGAAATATAATTTACATGTTTAGTTGGCCTTAGTTGGCCTTTTACATGTTTATTGGGCCTGTAATATAGATTGCATGTTTATTGGGATTTTGTGGTTCACATGCAAACTCGTTGGACCTTGTAAACTTAAAACATACATGGAAAACATTATCTATTACGTACATAATGTAATACAGTATACGCGTAAATTCAGTTAAGACTCTTATGAGACATTTCATTTGTTTGTACCTATCTAGTGTACAACCGTAGCCTGTAGTTATAACCAGAGTCTCCTGGAGTGAGAGCGAGAGTTTGTTTATAGATCTATACGGGGGTGACATCCCACACCTGAGTTGTTCGCTACAGTTAGACTAGGTCAGTCTAAGGTGACAAACCTTACCTTAAACAACTCGGCGCCTGAAAAACGTCATAATAAGCGGATCAGTTATTATCAAGTATGGTTATAACAACTCACATGGAGACTAAGTCCATTTAAAATTTACGGAATACACATACGGTTTTAACGATACAAAAACATACATACATTGATACTCGGTCTTAGGGTTTTAAGACCACAACATTTTTTTATAAACAAAAAATATCGGATTTTCTAGGAAAACATACAATTATACCAAAACTTCTACTTACAACAAAAAAATAAGATTTTTGGAATACTCACGTTATACATTTTCAACAGTTACACACATGCATTAATACAGGATTGGACACAAAACTTTGAAACGATTTTTACAGAAAATATCATATTTTCTATTGTTTACAAAGCAATACAAACTTTTTATTTAAACATGTCTATGAACTCACCAACATTATATATGTTGATGTTTTCAAAATAACTTGTATTCTCAACGAATCGTTAAGCAGGTGGACTTCAAGAACATGTGGATTTTTGCTAGATTTGTTTGCTTTCATACACTTTATGTTTTTGGGATGTAACTTTTATAAACAATTACAATGATGTAAACCATGTTTTGTTGTATTATTGGATGTGTGATGATGATGTTTTCTTGTTTAAATTATATACACTGTGACGATATTACAAGATGAAGTCACCTAACCCCCGGACGTTTCTTCTGTATCTCCGGTTCGGGCTAGTACTAGCTCTGATCTCTCTTCAGCAGTTGCAGTATGATTCTTTAATTCATCTCCTGGTGTGACATTCGTGTTCTTCGTGAAAACGAATGTATTTTAGTGTTTTCTGCCCAAAATAAGAAGATTGCAAGGTTTTTATGGAAAGATAACAAGATCAATGGATGATATTTGCAAGATGTTTAAGAAGATATAAAGGATTTTCGCATGAAGATCAAGAGGGTAAGAGGCTTCGCATGTTCTTGAGAGGAAAGAGGAAGGAGTTTTCAGTCAGATTCTTTGAGAGAAAAGGGTAGTTTTCGGCTAAATGTGTAAGCATGAGGGAAGATTTCGGACCTCATATATATATATATATATATATATATATATATATATATATATATATATATATATATATATATATGCGAGTTCTCGGATGAAAACATAAACCGAGGCGAGGTTTGCGGCTAGAAAGTCAAACCGACGCGAGGGTTCTCGATTGGGAACTCCTTCCGAGAAGATAAGGTTTCTAGAACCAGGCGCGCATGTTTGCGGTCCGAGGGTTATCGGCCGTAGACCGTTTACGGTGCGAGCTTTCAGTCCGAGGGAAGAAAGAAGTGATGAGATTAAAATTTAAAAGATCGATAAGATTCAAACAGATAATGCAAAAACACAATGATAATCAAACAGATGTCGAATAATTAAAAGTCGCACCTCAGTTTAACTCGATGAATAATTTCAACTATAGAGGCTTGATTAGAGTTTACAAAGACTTCCAAAGATAAAACCGTTAACCTCCTACGGTGCATGCATGCACTATAAATACGTAAACCCTAATTAATAAGACGGCTGGACAGGCCGAAACCGTATACATATTGGACAAAATAAAAAAAAAAGCCCAATGATGCAACGCCAAAAACCCAACAATCTCCCTTTTGTATCAATTGGGGCGAGTGGTGCTTTACTGTTGAGTCTTCTTGATCGTCTTGAAAAGCTTAGGAAACACAGCGAGTAAAGTACTGCAGAAGACGATATACCACCGAATTATATCATTGAAGTTCTTCGTCGCAGGAACATCATTTGATTTATACTTATTGAGAATCTCCAAAATATGTTCCGAACAAGACGTGGAGAACAAAGGTTTATCAAACAATGCAAAAAGGAATTTTTGAAATTATCTAGAAGCATCTTTTCCATGTTGGAACATTGCAATATAGTGCTCCAAATCAATTTTACCCATTCGCATTTCACTCATCTCACTTGCTCTTCCAATCGGATTGACAGTAGGATTTTGTTTCAAAACAACAACAATTTCGGTGTCAAGCTTCGCCACTTCATATATATACGAAACCAACATTCGCTTTATGTGAGCCAGAATGGGTTTGTACTTTTGTTCTTCAATCAGCAAAAAATTAACCAACAAAATCCAATCATGAGGATTGAGATTGGGCAGATTGGCAAAAGTGAATTCATACAGAACATTTTTCAGAACCTCTTGTTACCTTGAACTTCGCATTTACAAACCTCCTGTAACGATTGGCCCTGAAACTTTGACTGTAGTTATCTTCTGAGCACTCCAGGTTAGATACTGAGGTTTGCCATGATTGAGATAAAAGTCAATTAAGGATTTATCCACTTTCGTATCATGATAGGGAACAATTGCAATAGATTCAAAACAATGAAAGACGAAAGCTTTTCGTGTTATAGGCATGTCGAACTGAGAATTCTTTTTCTTTTCTCACCTTCTCTTCGGCTTCTCTCGCAATTCATGAATTTTCATTTAACTCATGATCGTGAGCCTTTCTTTTCAGTTGATCTTCTTCAGTTTCTTCTTCTTCATAATCATCCTCCATTGGTTTCTTTCCTTTCGAACCCGAAGCTACATTACCCTTCGGTTCGTATTTGTGTTTCCCCCGTCTTAGTAACTTCATCTTCTCCCCCTTGTTCCGGAGGGACAGAGCCCTCAGAAACACCTTCAATCCTATTAAGAACAGTGAGAGATGGACGAAGCTTATCTGCCAAGTGTCTGTAAATGCTAATGGTCATAATAGTATCATGCGCTTCAAGAAGATTGGAGAGTAACGTATTCACATCTCCCACGCATTGTTATAGAATTGTTCGTTTAATTTTAAGATCCTCAATTTCTTTATTCGCGTGCTTGAGCTTGACGGACTGAGATTTGAGTTGAGTAGTTCGGAGAGCATGTTCGTCCATTATCTTACTTTCAACAGCTAGGTCTTCTTGGAACTTGCTAAGCCTTGAGAAAATCGAAGTTTGAAATGTTGTGTTTTCAGTAGTGATATTTGTACAAAGTGTGACAACCCTATATTTTTCCAAAAGCATTGTAACGCTCGAAAGCTAAGTACAACGAAATTAACCTCAAAAATAAAGTGTTCAAGTATCTAAGTTGGGATGCATCGAATATTAGATATCATGCCAAGGTTTCCAAAAACATAAAGAACGCTCAAAACCGGGTTATATTGAAGAAATTATAACCACTCGTATATTTACGACGCGACGTTAAAACATTATTTGACGTAAAAAGTAGAATCTCAATAAAATGCATTTTAAGCCTTAAGTATCTAAACAAAAGTCGTAGATCTCGTTGAAAAGTGAACGTGCATAAAAAGATCGCCCAAATTGGACCTCGTATGAAGAAGTTACGAATTTTCAAAGTTTCGTAACGGTAGTAGAGGGCTAAAAACTCGGATTGAAGATCGAGTTTTATTTAGCTAACGCAACCTAAACGAAAGTTGAAGATCTCCTCAGTAGTAATAACACAATAAAAAGACAAACGAAAACCGACGTCGAATAAAGAACCTATGAATTTTTAACGAACTTTAGGTGGCCCGGCCTATTAAAAATATATCATTAAAAATAAAGTCAAAACTAGCAGACGAAGTCTAAATGAAAGTTGTAGAGCATAATCTCACCTACGCGTGGATATAAAGAACGCGACAAACGGAGCTCGTACGCGAAAGTTACGGAATTTAGAAGTCGGAAGCAGGGATTACGCCCCGCGTACTCTGGGAGTACGCCCCGCGTACTAGACCCAGAGTCGAGTCCCATCGGCCCGCCCAAGCTACGATTAGCTAGACCCAAGTCGTAAGCCATGACGCCATTCTACGCCCCGCGTAACCAAGAACGCCCCGCGTACCGAGTACGCCCAGCGTACTCCGGAAGTACGCGCCGCGTACGAGGGTTTCCAGCCCTATAAATAGAAGGCATGAGCTCGAGTCTTTGCACACCTTTCTCAATTCTTCAGTCACTCTCACACCCTTCCAAGCACCAGAGACCATTCCCTCACCTCGGTTTCCGCACTCGAGCCCCGACGAAAGATTTACGCTGCAGAGATCCCCGAAGAGCCCGACGACGCAACCATCCGCGGACGAAGTTCTACTCAACCCTAGCCTCTCTCTTCGAAACGAGTGAGTTCATACCCCTACTTTTCAATTCTTTTCACGTTTTAGGGGGGAAATACAAGTACATTACAAATCAAAGTATTATTTTTATAATATCATTCTTATAGAGTGTTGATACAAAAATAACTTTATGTTTTAAAGGGATATTATATCACCAAGTTGTTATTACCAAATGGGAACATACTTTTGACAAACTATAATGAGCATAGTATTCAAGTGATTCATACATTTTACATATGCATCTCGACAAATGAAATGCTTTCAAAGGAAGTACAGTCTTTTATCATCGTAAATCTGTTTATATCTAGTAATGTGAGACAGCTTCACGTACGTTCGAGTATGCATTATTAAGTCCTGTATTATATACCATAATCCCTTGTAGGGGGAGCGTGATACTTGTGTATAGATCTATACGGGATTGACAATCCCACACCTAAGTTGTTAGCTACAGCTAGGCCGGCAGGCCTGGGGTGACAAATGTCATAACAGTTCCAACGCCTGAAGAACGTTGTTACAGGCCAACAATGTCATTAGCATGGTTATAAAACTCACATAAAAGTATAAAAACAAGTTAGATTTACGAGATTCATATATGCATTTCAGTTTTCCATTTTATCGTTAATACAAATTTTATCACTATTATTCAAGTATGGAAAACACAAACGCACTCCAACACGGGAAACTTTTCAAATCATTTATAGAAAATATTGGATTTTCTGAAAACCTCGTTCATCGGTTTACTATCAAAAAGGACATACTTTTTCAATACAAAACGCTTATGAACTCACCAACTTAATTGTTGACACTTTTTCGAAACACTTGTATTTCTCAGGGAATCAGTAATACATGTAACCACCAGCTTTTGGAGAAAGGAACACTAAGGATGTTTTATTATGGAACATTTATCATCTCATTGTAATATTCTTTTGCCATTATGTATAACGCAACAACATACGTTTTCATTATATATGTGATGGTTGTGTTACTTTCTTTACAATATTCAATGGTTGTGATACTACGTGAAGTCATCCACCCCCGAATGTTTCCGCCATTCTGGTTTGGGGGTGTGACAGATTGGTATCAGAGCCAGGTTTATAGTGAACTAAGTATATCGAACCACATACGATATACAAACTATAAATACAAAGGGGACCAAAAACCCTCTGATGAAACATTTTCATGAACAAAATACATTCTTTTAAAGATATACATTTTTACAAGCATGCATAAATCTCGTATCATAACAAGTTTTACTAAAAAGTATTACGGCAAGTTACGACACTACGATTGAGCCTCGGGGTATGTAATCATGTCGAGAATAAATATAGCCTGATCAACTATATTTATCCTGGATTTGACCAACGTACGTCGAGGAATGGTCGTAGTGGACAACAAGCCAAAAACTTACCAAATACAAAATTGTTCTAGTTTCGCCAAGTTGAAATAGTATAGAAGTATTATTAAAAATAGTTGTACCATAAAAATTATAGTTAAAAATAATAAGTCGTTAAATAGAAATTTCTTTTCTTATAACGTTCTCATACATCTATCCTAGTACAGACAAATGGCCGGATTCCATTTACCAGGAGATCCCTACTACCCAAACCAAGGCAACGGCGGTTGGATAGAAGAAGACCCGGAGGAAGACCCAGAGGAAATCGAAGAAGAGGTCGAGGAAGAATTCGAAGTCGAAGTCGGAGAGGAGTTCGAAGTCGACGAAGAGATCGTGGAGATTTCTAGCGGGACAGACTCCGAGCCAGAAGTGTACGACCCTCCCATCCCTCATCCTCCCGTAATCAGACCAGATCAACCGGGACCCATCCCCATCTGGGGAAGCCACCTCTACTACTGGAGCCGCCAGCAAGGTGTACGCCCTCCATTCGGCATGTGTCGGGATTTTTACAACGTCAGTGGGGGAGGCTCAGCAGATCGAGCACTTCCTGTCATCGTGAATGCTATAGCTAACCAGAACTACCAGGCGGACCAACAAGCAGCCAGAGTTTGTGAAATCAATGCTGCTACCCAAGGTAACGCCGCTGACATCCGCCGTTTGGAAGGACTACATGAGAATACCCAAATCTACACGGGAACACTTCAGAACCAAATGATAGTGGCTCTGGCAGAAATAAGAGGGATGAAGGAACAACAAGCAGATCTCGAGAGACGACTGATGGGAGTCAAACGGTCGAATGCCGAGTCTAGCTCCAAACGCCGCAAGTAGAGCTTGTTCGATGCCCAACAATTTTGTTATAGATTAGGATCTCGGATAAAAGTTTTTCCCTTATTTCCCTTTAGTATCTGCAATCGGAGACCTCTAGGAGGGTCAAATTTTTCCCGAACAAGATATGTAATGTAACACACCTCAAGTGTGACCTATATGAATGAATATGAAGTATTTCTTATTATGTACCTCTCAAAAATTACGAGTTTTAAATTTCTATGGCTACCTTGAAACCATAAACTAAAGTCAAAACAAATTACAACTAACACACGATTGTCAAAACATTAGAAACTTATAGTATTCATTCTTATTTTTCTCTACCAGAACATGCCTCTTCGTAGATCAACACGCATAAACTCAACTTCAACACCACCTCCACCACCTCCTCCAATTATGGACACCGTTATGTTCCAGACTGCTGTAACCGCTGCTGTAACTGCAGCAATGGCTCAAATGAGCAACAACGGATCGGGGGGAGGAACAAACAGTTTTACAAATGGCCAAGGTCAAAGCCGTTCAGGGGTATGCACTTACAAAGACTTCACCAACGGAAAACCTATTCCCTTTTACGGGACTGGGGGAGTATTGGCTCTATCTCAATGGATAGAGAAAACAGAAGCTGTATTCGAAATTTGTGCATGTCCTGAAGAAAGCAAAGTAAAGTTCGCCGCTTTTACTTTCTCTGAACGCGCCCTGACATGGTGGAACGGCCACGTCCAGACACTAACCCTGGTGGTGGCAAACTCCATGGGTTGGGAAAACCTGAAAAGAATGCTCCTTCGAGAATACTGCCCAAGAGGCGAGATTCAGAAGCTTGAACAGGAACTGTGGAACCTCTCGATGGTAGGATCGGACATAGCTGGTTACACCAACAGGTTCAGTGACTTAATAACACTTTGCCCAGGAATGTTAACCCTGGAGAGCCAAAAGGTTGAGAGATACATTTGGGGACTATCACCCCAACTTCGAGGAAGTGTGCTAGCTTCCAGACCCTTGACTTTCGCCAGCGCCAAGGAACTAGCGCAATCTCTTGTTGATCATGGTGTTTGTCAAGGAGTCGCGGCGATTATGGCTGAACCAACCAAAGGGAACAGCAACAATGAAATCAATGCCAACAACAACAACAACAAGAAATTTTGGAACAAAAGGAAGGGGCAAACTTCACAAGAACCTTCAAAGAAACAAATGGTTGCAGTTCATGCTGCTACTACCCCCACCACAACTCCTGCTACCTCTGCACCAACAAAACCATATGCAGGGATTCTGCCCAAGTGCAGCAAGTGCAACTACCATCACCATGGTATTTGTCGCGAGATGCACTGCAAGAACTGTGACAGGAAAGGGCACACAGCCCGTTTCTGTAAAGCACCGGCACGACCAATTACTCAGGTTTCTGGCACTGGGGTAAGCCGGGCGTGTTATGGGTGCGGAGAGACTGGACACTTCAGGAGGGATTGTCCCAAGGAAAGGAATATTGGCGGTGTAGGGAGAGTGTTGGCAGTAGGACAGAATGAAGCAATAGCAGACCCGACGGTGGTTACGGGTACGTTCCTACTCAACAACACTTATGCATGCATACTTTTTGACTGCGGTGCGGAGAGAAGTTTTGTGAGTCATAAATTCAAACACCTACTTAATCAAAAACCCCAACCACTCAGTAAAATATTCACTGTAGAAATGGCAAACGGTAAAACAGAACACACAAATGATTTATACATAGGGTGCACACTAAATTTAAACGAGCGTTTGTTTCAAGTCGATCTTATGCCCATTTCCATAAGAAGTTTCGATGTCATCATCGGTATGGACTGGTTGAGCCTTCACCATGCCGATATCCTTTGCCACGAAAGGGTTGTTCGCTTAAATCTGCCAAACGGCGAAACTCTTGTCATTTATGGCAACAAACCTAGTTCAAGTTTACAAATCATTTCCTGTATTAAAGCACAAAAATATCTTCGTAAGGAATATCATGCCTTTCTAGCCCACGTAATAGACAAGAAATGAGAATCGAAAAACATTAAAGATATTCCGGAAGTCTGCAACTTCCAGGATATTTTCCCAGAAGATCTTCCAGGAATCCTACCCGAACGTCAAGTTGAGTTCAGAATCGACTTAATCCCCGGAGCTACCCCTGTAGCCAAGTCACCGTACCGTTTAGCCCCAGACGAGATGCAGGAACTATCCAGTCAATTAAACGAGCTGCTGAGCAAGGGATTCATCAGACCGAGCTTCTCACCATGGGGAGCGCTAGTCCTGTTCGTGAAAAAGAAGGACGGATCCTTTCGCATGTGCATCGATTATCGGGAACTAAACAAACTCACGATCAAGAACCGATATCCCTTACCGCGCATAGACGATCTATTCGACCAACTGCAGGGAGCAAGGTACTTCTCAAAGATCGATCTAAGGTCTGGTTATCACCAACTGCGAGTACTGGAAGGAGACATCCCCAAAACGGCTTTCCGAACACGTTATGGTCACTACGAATTTGTGGTAATGCCCTTCGGATTGACGAATGCTCCAGCAGTGTTCATGGACTTGATGAACCGAGTATGTCGTCCCTTCCTGGACAAGTTCGTGATCGTGTTCATAGATGATATACTCATCTATTCAAGAAGCCAGGAAGAACACAGCAAACACCTCCGCCAAGTACTGGAAACATTAAGGGCAGAGAAACTTTACGCAAAATTTTCCAAATGTGAATTTTGGATTCGGGAAGTGGATTTCCTAGGACATGTTGTAAGCAAAGAAGGAATACACGTGGACCCCTCCAAGATAAAGGCAATAGATAGTTGGACTACTCCAAGAACCCCTACAGAAATCCGACAATTTTTGGGACTCGCCGGTTATTACCGAAGATTCATACCGAACTTTTCAAAGATTGCCAAGCCACTTACCACCCTAACCCAGAAGAATGTGACCTTCGACTGGGGAGAAAAACAAGACAGTGCATTTCAGACACTAAAGCGAGCCTTATGTAGTGCGCCCATCCTAACCTTGCCAGAGGGAACGGAGGACTTCGTGGTCTATTGTGATGCATCAAACCAAGGACTTGGGTGTGTCTTAATGCAAAGAGGGAAGGTCGTCGCCTACGCCTCAAGGCAACTAAAGACGCACGAAGTAAACTACACAATGCACGATCTTGAGCTAGGAGCAGTCGTCTTCGCTCTGAAGATTTGGAGACACTATCTCTACGGCACAAAATGTACCATCTTCACCGATCATAAAAGCCTCCAACATATCCTCAATCAGAAGGAACTCAACATGAGACAGAGACGATGGGTAGAACTACTAAGTGATTACGAGTGCGAAATTCGATATCACCCCGGAAAGGCTAATGTAGTGGCTGATGCACTCAGTCGGAAGGAATACTCAGGCCGCCAGGTGAAGTCCCTAACTATGACTATCCAATCACACCTGTTCACACAAATCAAGGAAGCCCAAATAGAAGCCTTGAAATCCGAAAATGTGACAGGAGAAGCCCTAAGGGGAATGGATAAAAACCTTGAGACTAAGAGCAATGGAATTCGTTATTTCATGGATCGAATTTGGATACCGAAGTTTGGTGGATTCAGAGAAATCGTTATGGATGAAGCCCATAAAACACGATACTCCATACATCCCGGCTCCGATAAGATGTATCTCGATCTCAAGAAGTTGTACTGGTGGCAAAACATGAAAGCCGAAATTGCTACCTACGTAAGCAAATGCCTGACATGTGCCAAAGTCAAGGTGGAATATCAGAAGCCCTCGGGTTTATTACAACAACCAGAAATACCCGAATGGAAGTGGGAGTGGATAACCATGGATTTCATAACAAAATTACCCAAAACAACATGCGGACTCGACACCATTTGGGTAATTGTCGACAGATTAACTAAGTCAGCGCATTTCCTACCGATCAAAGAGACGGATAAATTGGAGAAGTTAACAAGGACATACCTCAGAGAAATTGTACGACTGCATGGTGTGCCCATATCCATTATCTCGGACCGAGATAGTAGATTCACCTCAAGGTTTTGGCAGTCGCTACAAAAAGCTTTGGGGACAAGACTAGACATGAGTACCGCTTATCACCCGCAAACTGACGGTCAGAGCGAGAGAACTATACAAACCCTGGAAGACATGCTGAGAGCTTGCGTAATCGATTTTGGCAAAGCATGGGACACACATCTACCCTTGGTCGAGTTCTCGTACAACAATAGCTACCACACCAGTATCAAAGCTGCCCCATTCGAAGCCCTCTATGGACGCAAATGCAGGTCACCTTTGTGCTGGGCCGAAGTGGGGGACACGCAACTAGCAAAAGGACAAGCAACTGACAACAAGCTCACTGGACCAGAAATCATAAGGGAGACTACGGAGAAGATTGTTCAAATCCGAGAACGTCTTAAAGCATCAAGGGATAGACAAAAGAGTTACGCAGATAAAAGACGAAAACCCTTGGAATTCCAAGTTGGAGACCATGTCCTACTCAAAGTCTCACCTTGGAAAGGTTTAATACGCTTCGGAAAACGTGGGAAACTGAACCCTAGATACATCGGACCATTCGAGATCCTTGCCAGGATCGGTCCAGTAGCCTACAAACTTAGACTACCTCAGGAGCTCCACAACGTACACCCTACCTTTCACGTATCGAATCTGAAGAAGTGCTTATCCGATGAGACCCTTGTCGTCCCTCTAGACGAAATTGCAATAAATGAAAACCTTCAATTTGTGGAGGAACCAGTAGAGATCATGGATCGGGAAATCAAAAGGACTAAACAAAGCCGCATACCCATTGTAAAGGTCCGCTGGAACGCCAAGCGGGGACCTGAATACACCTGGGAACGCGAGGATCAGACGAAACAAAAGTACCCGCATCTTTTTCCAAAGCTGTAAACGCTATCTTAGAGTAAATTTCGGGACGAAATTCCCTTAACAGGGGGATGATGTGACAACCCTATATTTTTCCAAAAGCATTGTAACGCTCGAAAGCTAAGTACAACGAAATTAACCTCGAAAATAAAGTGTTCAAGTATCTAAGTTGGGATGCATCGAATATTAGATATCATGCCAAGGTTTCCAAAAACATAAAGAACGCTCAAAACCGGGTTATATTGAAGAAATTATAACCACTCGTATATTTACGACGCGACGTTACAACATTATTTGACGTAAAAAGTAGAATCTCAATAAAATGCATTTTAAGCCTTAAGTATCTAAACAAAAGTCGTAGATCTCGTTGAAAGGTGAACGTGCATAAAAAGATCGCCCAAATTGGACCTCGTATGAAGAAGTTACGAATTTTCAAAGTTTCGTAACGGTAGTAGAGGGCTAAAAACTCGGATTGAAGATCGAGTGTTATTTAGCTAACGCAACCTAAACGAAAGTTGAAGATCTCCTCAGTAGTAATAACACAATAAAAAGACAAACGAAAACCGACGTCGAATAAAGAACCTATGAATTTTTAACGAACTTTAGGTGGCCCGGCCTATTAAAAATATATCATTAAAAATAAAGTCAAAACTAGCAGACGAAGTCTAAATGAAAGATCGAGTGTCATCATAATGCACCAGGTTTTCAATATTTTTAACATTTTAAACCCGTTTTTAATTATTTTAACGCGGGATTTTCTCCAAAAATCATATTTTAACATATAAGACCCTAAATATTCATAATATAAACATATTTTTATGAAAATATTTATTTTAGAATAAAATCTATTAAAGGAGATCTTGTGGTGAAGTGTTGACTTATCTTTGATTTATGACACAAGCAACCACCCCCATACCCACTCCATGACCAACCATTGTCCTCCCCACCATACCTGGTCATTCAAGGGCACTTCCCCACCATTTGACCATCCATACTCTTGGTCAAGAGCTAAAAACCCACCCTCTCTCCTCATTCTCACTCATTTCTTTCATTCCCACCAAAGATCAAACACATCTCTTCTCTCAAAATCTCTCATACAAATTCGAGATTTCCAAGTCATTTGTCAAGCATTCCATCTTCATTTGGTAAGTATCATCACTCTCCTTATGGTTATTACATTCCCTTTTCAATCAAATCGATGATTCCTCACACAAACTCCATCATTTGTGTGTTAGATTCACAAATCTTCAAGTGATCCTTCAAGTGTTCTTGAGTTGAACACTTCATTTCTTCAACATTCACCCACTGAAATCATATAAGGTGAGTTCATACCCCTACATTTTCATGTTTTATTAAGTTTTAAGGGGGGTGGGGGGAGGGGAACACAAGTTAAAACACCAAGAACACAACTAAACTCATTTAACAACCTTCATCAGACAAGTTCAACTCCATTCACGGACTGTTTTGGGCAACTTAAACATTTTAGTTTTTAACACTGTTTTAGGTGTGAGTAGTTCCAGTTATTAGCTTTAAAATGACTACTTTCACATCTCCACACGATTTTTCTACAATTTATGGTGATTTTTGAAAACAGCCTATCATTTCATGAAAAAAATCTGGACCAGGCTGTGAATATGAACATTTTAACACAAGTTAAAGGCTTCCGAAAATCATGCTAAAAATTATGAATAACTAGACACATTTTAGGAACTCTTAGAATTTATGGATTCAGTTTTCGACTTCGTATGATTTTTCTATGATCTTTCTAAAACAGTGCAGAAAGGTTAAAAATTTGTTAACAGTTTATAACTTTCAACACACTTTGTAACATGTTCAGCAAAGTGTTAAATCTTTGATGACTTCATATTTTCCATGTGTTTCTTGTCGTGGTATAATTATATAACAGAAAATACTCACTGAATTGTAAGAATCATCCATCATTACCATTAGTACAAAAGAAAGCAAGATAAACATAGTTATATTTTGCTATACATTCGACTTACATAGGAAAGGGTTCTTATACACCACAGACAAACATACTAAACTATAATAGGTATAGTTAGGTTGCTTATACATTTCAAACATCTTGATAAACTATAATAGTTATAGTTTATGTTCATTTACATAACAAAAGGATTTTCATACGAAAAGGGGTACAAATACAAAGTACCGGTTTTATACAAAAAGGGGTACAAATACAAAGTACCAGGTTTTCATACGAAAAGGGGTACAGCTACAAAGTACCGGTGTTATACAAGAGGGGGTACAGATACAAAGTACCAGGTTTATATACAAAAAGGGGTACAGATACAAAGTACCAGGTTTTTAAACAAAAAGGGGTACAAATACAAAGTACCAGGTTCACACGAAATAGTTTTTATGATATTAAAACTATATTTCATCTAGAATTGTTAGACTTCAGCTATAATTGCTAAATGTATATGCTAGAGTTATATAAGAATCTAGTCACAATCGACTTAGAATTGGTGGGCCCGCCTTATCTCCTGTTCCTCGTTTGGTTGTGGACCTGGGGCATACCCGTTATACTCAACGGTTTATTTAACTAAATTTTTATATAATTTATATACGTTGAGTAATTATAGAAGGAATCTATGGGTCTTTCTAGGATTTAGTATCGCATAACATAGAAGCATTCATTTCATACATAATAAGGAAAATATTGGATTTTCTGGAAACATATTTTGTTGCTTTTACAAGGAAAACAGTTTCATTCTAAAACAAAACTCTTATGAACTCACGAACTTAATTGTTGACACTTTATTTAAAATTACTTGTATTCTCAGGAAATCAGTGAAACCGGAAAACCAACAGCATTTTGAGGATGGGACGATAAATCGTCAAACATTTCATTTTGTCATCATAATGTAATTGATTTTGAAACATTTAAACTTGCTATGATGTAACTTTCTCAATTATATTTATGATGGTTGTTTTTACTTTGAGCACTATTATACACGTTGTTGTGATACTATACATGAAGTCCTCCACCCCCGAACGTTTCCGCCATCCTTGGTTTGGGGGTGTGACAAGGAAGTCGAAGAAGACCTCGAGGAGGAACTCAACGATGACGAAGACGGTGATTCGGAGGCGGAGTCCGAAGTCATCAACCCCCTTTATCTGATTAGGGTGCCCGCTCATCGGATGGGCCCCACTGGTCCTACACCCCCTTGGGGTATCGACCTTTGGAGGTGGAGCAAACAGCAGGGACAGCGACCCCCGTTCGACATGTCACGCGAGTTCTATGACTTGAGGGATGGAGGACCGGCTGATCGTGAACTTCTGGTCATGGTGAGACGATTGCGGAACACTGGCGATCTAGCTCAGAGCACCACTGATCAGATGCACCAGATGCCGACCAGGGTCGAGTATGCAGAGCACCACTGATCAGATGCACCAGATGCCGATCAGATGCATCAGATGCCTTTATTAGTGTCCACTTCCTCAGCACCATCCCCTGACACATCCCATCATGACTAGGACTAGCCGTATCCATTTTTAGTATTATGCTAGTACTATGATCTATGCTATGTACCATCGACTCTATGTTTAAGTGATTACACTACTCGTAGCGTCATTTTGCTGCCGAACTTATATCCTTATGTATGCTCTTTCGAGCAAATTTTCATGTATCAAAGTATGAATATTATTAATGGAAAATATATGTGTTTTGTTTTGATGTTAATATCTGTTATGTGCTATGCTTCTATGATTATATGTTGATATGCGAAACTACTTAAATACATGACATAAACCTAGTCATAAGTCCACAAACCCACAAAACGTAGGCACTCAACATCTTTCTGTTTCGTGACAGAAAGATGCCTCGACGACCAGCCCACGGAAACCCTAAACCAACCCCACCCAAAGTCAACTCAGCTGCATTCCATGCAGTTGTATATGATGCGGTTACTGCAGTCATGGCACAAATCCATCAAGGGAACAATGGTGGAATCAATTGAAAAGGGGCTGGAAGTTCGAAAAAACGGGATAAATCAAGGACCTACCAAGACATGCTCCTACAAAGATTTCACCAATGCCAAGTCGCGAACCCTTAATGGCACCGGGGGAATGATAACCCTAAAAAGATGGATTGAGAAGGTGGAATCGGTGTTCAAGATATGTGAGTGCCCTGAGGAGATGAAGGTGAAGTTTGTCGCATGCACGTTCGTTGATCAAGCTCTCACTTGGTGGAACGGTCATGTAGAAGCCATGACTCTCCCCGTAGCCAACTCCATGCCCTCGGCGGAGTTGAAAGAAATGTTGATGGCTGAGTACTGTCCGCGAGGCGAGATTCAGAAAATGGAACAGAAATTATGGAATCTTACCGTCCGAAATTCCGACATTGATACATACATATCAAGGTTTAGCAAAGTGTCTCTGTTGTGCCCTGACATGATTACTTCAGAGGGAAAGAAAATCGAACGATTCATCTTAGGACTAACCTCCCCAATCCAAGGAAATGTGATAGCTGCAAATCCGAAAACCTTCGACAGTGCCAAGAGATTGGCCAAGAAACTGTACGACCACAACAAAAAGAAGGGCGAGAAGCCAGTGGAAATTGATGGCAAGAGGGAGAGTGACAACATGAAGGGAAAGAATAACAAGAGAAAGGGGCGACAAGGCTCGGAGTCGTCCAAGAAGCAACAAACAGTGACAGTTAATGTTACAACCACTCAAGTTCCCTCCACACCACATGCTCCAGTCTCAACTGCTCCAAGTGCACCTAGACAGTATTCTGGTAATCTCCCAAAGTGCAACAAGTCCAGTCTCCATCATAATGGAGATTGCAGAGAGATGCATTGCACCAGTTGCAATCGAAAGGGTCACACGGAAAAATATTGCAGGACCTATCCTCCCCAGAATAAGCAGCAAGGAAACAACAACAGCAACAACTGCAACAACAACAACAAAAACAACAACAACTGCGACAACAATGCAGGACCGAGCCACACCTACTATGGATGTGGAAAGACTGGGCATTTCCGTTGAAACTGCCCCAACAACAACAACCCTGGGAATGGAGGAATAGGAAGAGTGTTGACCATGGGTCAGGGAGAAGCGGTTAAGGTTCCCATTGTTGTCACCGGTACGTTTCTCCTAAACCGCACTTATGCATGCATCCTATTTGACACCGGAGCAGAACGAAGCTTTGTGAGCAATAGATTTAAACACTTATTAAAACAACAACCCCAGAAGCTTAATGAAACCTTTACGATGGAAATGGCCAATGGGAAAACATAATCCACTAGGGAAATCTATATCGGATGTACCCTAACCTTGGACCAACACATCTTTCAAATAAACATAATGCCTGTTTCCATTAGCAGTTTCGATGTCATTGTTGGCATGGATTGATTAAGCCCCCACCATGCTGAAATTATGTGTCACGAGAAGGTTGTTCGCCTTCACCTTCCAAACCGTGAAACCCATATTATATACAGAGACAAACCCAGCATGAACCTTCGTCTGATCTCGTGCATTAAGGCACAAAAGTATCTAAGAAAGAAAGACTTGATGTTCCTGGCTCATATAGTGGATAAATCCAAGGAAGAGGTCAATATTCGAGACATTCCAATAGCTTGCGAGTTCCCGGATTTCTTCCCTGATGATCTTCCAGGAATACCCCTAGAAAGACAAGTCGAGTTCCAAATTGATCTTGTACCAGGAGCTACTCCCATCGCCAAATCGCCCTACAGATTCACTAATGCGGAGATGAAAGAATTGTCCAGCCAACTCAGTGAGCTTTTGGACAAAGGATTCATCCGACCTAGCTTCTCACCTTGGGGAGCTCCGGTTCTCTTTGTTAAGAAGAAAGACGGGTCCTTTAGGATGTGCATTGAATATAGGGAACTAAATAAGCTCACTGCCAAAAACTGCTACCCACTTCCACGAATCGACGATCTATTTGACCAACTTCATTGCGCGAGCTATTTCTCTAAGATAGCTATACGATCTGGATACCATCAACTCAAGGTCTGGGAAAAGGATATCCCCAAAACCGATTTCCGAACTCGTTATGGACATTATGAATTCGCCGTAATGCCCTTCGGTCTAACGAATGCCCCTGCCGCATTCATGGATCTAATGAATCGAATCTGCCGAGCATTCGTTGACAACTTTGTCATCGTTTTCATTGATGACATTCTATTTTACTCTCGAAACGAAGAGGAGCACGGCCAACATCTTCAACAAATCCTGGAAACCTTGCGAACCGAGAAACTATACGCAAAACTCTCTAAGTGTGAGTTATGGCTCCGTAATGTGAACTTTTTGGGTCATCTTATTAGTCAAGAAGGGATACACGTGGATCCTTCTAAGGTCAAAGCCATTGAAGGATGGGTGACCCCAATGACACCCACAGAAATTCGTCAATTTTTAGGTCTAGCAGGATATTACAGGAGGTTCATCCAAAACTTCTCTAAGACTGCCAAGCCACTTACCATGCTTACACAAAAGGGTGTACCCTTCGAATGGACAGATAAGCAAGAGGGTGCATTCCGAACTCTGAAGCGAGCACTCTGCAGCGCACCGGTACTATCACTACCAGAAGGAACGGAGGACTTCGTAGTTTACTGCGATGCGTCGAATCAGGGTTTAGGTTGCGTACTCATGCAACATGGGAAAGTGATAGCTTATGCATCCCGACAACTACAGACACACGAGGTGAAATATACCACCCATGATTTAGAATTGGGAGCTGTGATCTTTGCCTTAAAATTTTGGAGGCAATACCTTTGTGGTACCAAGTGCACCATTTTTATGGACCACATGAGTCTACAACATATCCTAAATCAAAAAGAATTGAACATGAGGCAACGAAGGTGGGTTGACCTACTAAACGATTATAAGTGTGAAATCAAGTACCACCCAGGCAAGGTTAACGTGGTAGCTGATGCCATGAGTTGGAAAGAATACTCAAATCGTCGTGTAAAGACTCTCTCCATAACCATTCAATCCCACCTGACCTCCCAAATCAGAGCAGCCCAGTCCGATGCCATGAAGACGGAAAAGAAAGCAAGTGAAGCGTTACGAGGGATCGAAAAGAATTTCGAAGTGAAGGAGGATGGAGCATATTATTTTATGAACCGCATTTGGATCCCTAAACTTGGGGGATTCAGAGAAGTGGTCATGGATGAAGCCCACAAGACACGACACTCCATCCATCCGGGTTCAGATAAAATGTACTTGGATATCAAGCAACATTATTGGTAGCCCAACATGAAGGCAAATATTGCCACCTATGTTAGCAAATGCCTTACTTGCGCTAAAGTGAAGGTGGAATATTAGAAGCCCTCGGGATTATTACAACAACCAGTAATTCCCGAGTGGAAATGGGAAAGGATTACTATGGACTTTGTGACCAAATTACCCAAGTCAATGGATGGATTGGATACCATATGGGTAGTAGCCGACAAATTGACGAAATCCGCTCATTTCATGCCAATAAAAGAATCCTACAAGATGAAGAGGTTGACGAGGATATACATCAAGGAAATTGTGAGACTCCATGGAGTGCCAGTATCTATCATCTCAGATAGAGATAGTAGATTCACTTCACGTTTTTGGCAATCACTTCAGAAAGAACTGGGAACACATCTCGACATGAGCACCGCTTATCAACCACAAATAGATGGTTAAAGCGAATGAACCATTCAAACACTTGAAGTATATCCTTTCTCGTACAACAACAGTTATCACTCGAGTATCAAAGTTGCTCCCTTCGAGGCGTTGTATGGACGTAAAGGCAGATCACCATTGTGTTGGGCTGAGGTAGGTGACACCCAACTAGCAAGAAGATTGACATCAAACAATGCGTTAACGGGACCGGAAATGATACGCGAAACAATGGAGAAGATAATTCAAATAAGAGCTCGACTACAAGCATCACGAGACCGACTGAAGAGCTACGTTGATAAACGGCGGAAGCCGTTGGAGTTTCAAGTCGAGGATCGAGTGTTGTTAAAGGTATCTCCCTGGAAAGGGGTTATTCGTTTTGGAAAACGGGGAAAGTTGAACCCACGATACATTGGACCCTTCGGGATCCTTGCCCGAATCGGTCCAGTGGCTTACATACTACCGCTACCTGTCGAGCTCAACAGTGTACACCCCGTGTTCCATGTTTCCAATTTGAACAAGTGTTTATCCGAAGAAACCCTCGTCATTCCACTTGAAGAAATAGAAATCAACGAGAATCTCTTGTTCGTCAAAGAGCCAGTCGAAATCACGGACAGGGAGGCAAAGCATACTAAGTAAAGTCGCATTCCAATTGTGAAGGTACGGTGGAACGTAATGCGTGGGACAGAATTCACATGGGAACGCGAAGATCAGATGAAGCAGAAGTACCCTCACCTATTCTCGCATTCTTGAATCTAGCTTTAGAATGAATTTCGGGACAAAATTCCCTCTAACGGGGGGATGATGTCACAACTAGGAATTCTATACCATCTAATAACAACAATGATAACATTTGTGAACCAAAAATGTGAAAGCACGTATGGTGCTTATTCAATAACAACAAATTTTCCATCAAATGCTCTATGCAAGCACTTCAAATAGTCAACAAAGAATTGGAAACCCTAGAAATCCCGGTTTAAGTCCATTATGGACTAGGATTTCCTTATTGGGCCTAATGGGCCAATAAGCTTCCAATTTGATTGTTTTGGGCTTAGAACTCTTAAATGGGCTATAATTGGACTCACTTCTATTTATTTTAACATTTTGGGCCATATTGAGCCTAGAATGAAATAAAATACCCTACTGGACCTTATTGTCCATAACAAATCTAATTAACCTAATGAGCCATAAAACTCATTCTTTGAAATATATTGGGCCGTGAATTACCTCCAAAGACCAATTGAGCCGAAAATCATCAAAGTGGGCCCCTAATATGGACTTAAGCACAAAAGGGCCCAAAATCTTTCATTCTTCTCTTTTTCTCGGCCCAAGAAGAAAACAAAAAAAGGGGAAAATGGCTAATTATCCAAGCGATGCCACCTCACTAATACATGCAGGTAATCTATGAAAACTAACCACTAAACAATACTCAATCCCATACATCCATGCAACTCTCTCTCTTTTCTCCCCCCTCTCTTTCTCTTCTTCGGCCGAGAGCAAGAGGAAAAACACACACACACACCTTCAAACTTCTTTCAAACTCTCTTTAAGTCTTCAAGAAGATCTTCTTACCCTCCACCAAAATTTCGAGATCTAGGGCTTTTCAAGAAGGTTATTCCACAATAATCATCATCATTGGTAAGTTATTGTGAAAACCCGAAATTTCCATTTTGTACAATCTATATCACTTCAATAGAAGTTATAGTGGTCACTGTTAATTTTCAGACTTTTTCACATAAGTTTGAGTAATTTAAGGTTTACACTTTAGGAAATATCAGGAGAGTGGGTGCACTAGGGTTTTGTCCAACACGGTTATTCCAACACTCTATTATATTAGAGATCATTTCAGGAATAATAATATTTCTGCCAAAAATATTTCAGGACTATAAATACATTTCTGAACCAAATTCATTCATTATTCACATTTCCAACTAGAGAAAAGCCATTTTCTCTCTCACGGATCTTCGGGTTTTATACCAAAACGTAATTAAATCTTTCTAGTAGTGATTAGAATGCTTATTAGATGCTTATAACATGATTTAGATGGCTAAATCATTAGATCTAGGAGTTTACTCCCCAAGGTGTTCTTGGGCGGTAAACTCCCGAAATGAAGCCAAAACCGACCTTTGTATTATACAACTGCTTAGGACTCTTATGTATGCATGTTAGGAACAAGAAAACATCCATAAAACACCCATGTTTGGGGAGTTCACGGCCAAAGAGATTCATAGGCCGTAAACTCCCTTTTCACACTCAAAATGGTGTTTTAAGGACTCTAACACTTTAAGGCTTTTATCTAGACTAGATCCCATTTAGTGTAAGGCATTAAACACATCAAAGAACACAAAAAAATGAGAGTTCACGGCCCAAGTGTATCTTAGGCCGTAAACTCCATAAAAATGGACAAAAGGGGTGTTTTCATGACACCTAAAGCCCTAGACCTTTACAAGGAATTGTTTCCACTTAATTGAAGGGCCAAAACTCATCCAAATCATTTAGCAAAGTGAGTTCACAGCCAAGAGAATGCTCTTGGGCCGTAAACATGAAAGAATGGCACCAAAGTGTGCCTAGGGTCCTCATTTGCCTTAAACAATTGTCTAGAACATGTCCTTCAAAAGCAAGAGACTTGAAAACAAAAAAAACAACACCCCAAGGGAGTTTACGGCCGTAAACTCCAAGGGAATAGCCTTGAGGCCATAAACTCCTATTTCGAGTATTTCTAGACCTTAAACCCTTCCAAGGACTTAGCCACCAAGTTGGAATAATCCTAGAAAGCAATTGGGACTTCAAAACACACCAAACACACATGTTTGGGAGTTTACAGCTGTAAACTCAAGAGTTTACAACCGTAAACTCCATGTGTGATGGTGTATGGGGAGTAAACTCTCATATAGGGTCCTTTGGAACCCTAAACACAAATACCTTGTCCCACAATAGCTTAAATGCAATCCTTAGGGCTTAAAACACTTATATAAAGTGTTTATTATGTCTAGGATGTCTTAACATTATCAATTAGTCATTTGAGTCTAATTGAGTGCATATATGTGTTATTATATGTTCATTAGGATCGTAGTGTGTGCACAAGTCCTCGCTTGACACCTAGCCATCCTATACCGTTCAGTTCATTCCAATCACCAACTACAGGTGAGTTCATACCCCTAATCAATATTTTAAATGATTTTAAATGCTTTAACGGGGGGAATACAAGTAGAAACAAACATGTTATTTAATCATTAATATGTATTTTATAACTGTGTTTGTCATTTAACATATTTCACATGCTACAAAATGTGATGCATGAAATGGTTTTACATCTTAAAAACACATTGTTACCAAATTCTTTACCTTTGAAATGTTTATTAAAATGACATCAAGTCATTGTTAATTATTGTTCAAAACCCATAAGATGTCTTACAAAAACCATTTTTCATTCTTGAACTAAACTATGCATATATACTTATATTCTTATATATGTATTGATGTTATAGCTTACATCTTTCATTTAGTTTCCCACACCCTTGAGTAGTAAGAGTGTACAAACCTACATGATCAACCAGTTATATTACAGTAAATTATCATAGGGATAATTTGAAGATATCAAACATTACTTCTATTACAAGGAATCACACAAGAGTCAGTTCATTCATGAGTCTATACTAGTACATTACCTGACACATGAGTACTTACAGATGTTTACCTGATACATGAATATGTTTACATATACTTACCTGTTACATGGACACACATACATGAATACCATACAGGAACACTTTTACATAGGTGCATTATCCTGTATTCACTTACCTGGATACTTGTACTTAGAACTACGAGGATGATTTATTAGTACTTACTGTGTAAATTGTCTTTCCTATCTCGGTTCAATGGGATAGCTAGGCGGGACTTACCATTCCGAACCCCACTGATTAGCACCAGTGGTCGATGACCATCTACGGAGGTCTAAGGTTACTACTTATATTAGGAAGATTGATTTGGGACTAACCCTTCCACCCACCTGCTGCTGCTACAGAGGACAATTGGACAATCTTCGGATGTTCATTAGGTTATACCTTTTGCTTAATGCGATGTTGTGTCAGTCCTAGTACCCAGCGATGACACTTACATTAATACTTGTTTTGGATAATCTTCGGATGTTCATTAGGTTATACCTTTCGCTTAATGCGATGTTGTGTCAGTCCTAGTACCCAACGATGACACTTACATTAATACTTGTTTTGGATAATCTTCGGATGTTCATTAGGTTATACCTTTCGCTTAATGCGATGCTGTGTCAGTCCTAGTACCCAGCAATGACACTTACATTAATACTTGTTTTGGATAATCTTCGGATGTTCATTAGGTTATCAATTTCGCTTAATACGATGTTGTGTTGGTCCTAGTACCCAGTGACAACACTTACAGTAGTACATTTTTCCTGTTTACTTTATTTTGTGATACCTTCACATAATCGATGAGTTAGACTAAGCACTTTTAGTACTAGTCAATACAAAGGGAAAACTATCATTTTACAAAACATTCGGGTCTTGGTAGAAGACTACACTTCATACTTACAAAACATTCGGGTCTTGGTAGAAGACTACACTTCATACTTACAAAACATTCGGGTCTTGGTAGAAGACTACACTTCATACTCACAAAACACTCGGGTCTTGGTAGAAGACTACACTTCATACTTACAAAACATTCGGGTCTTGGTAGAAGACTACATTTCATACGTACAGAACATTCGAGTGTTGGTAGAAGACTACATTTCATACTTATAGAAAATAAGGGTTTTTCTAGGGATTTCATACATACCTCAACATTTTCATTTAAAGGTTTACATGGCTTTCATAACAGATTTTCACAAACAAGGCAATGACACTTATATACTTATGAATTCACCAGCTTTAAAGCTGATACTCGCTTTCAAAATAACTTGTATTCTCAGGTCATCAGTAGACAGGTACGGAGGCCTGGTTTTGAGAAGACGGAGCAGACAAGTCTCGTCTTTTATTTTGATTGTATATTTTTGGTGTCTTATTACAATGAAAGAACAAACATGTATTAAACTTTACTTATAATGCAATGGATGATGTTGTTGCTTGTTTATTATATTACACTGTTGTGATACTGTACATGACGTCCTCCACCCCTAAACGTTTCCGCCATTCGTGGTTTTGGGGTGTGACAGATTGGTATCAGAGCATTGTTTATAGTGAATTAAGTATATCAACCCATAAAAGATATACTAACTATAAATACATGGGATTAAAACACTCTGTCTCAGAGTTATACTTTTAAATAATAAAATATTTAAGTAAGTATGCGTGCCTGCATTCATACTAAAATCAGTGTCACAACGACAGGAACAAAAGTATTACGATTGTTGAATATCACAAGTAAGCCTGGGGATATATGGTCAGTCTTGGGAATGGCATAGCCTGATCAACTATGCTGGTCCGAGGAGTGATTAGAATATGCCCAAGAATGGTTGTGATATGGCAACAAGTCTAAAAACTTACCAACACAACCATAAAGAAATACCATAGGGGTATTTGGTCTTACTGTAATTATCTTAATCAGATCGTCTATTTAGCTATTTCTTATATCCCTTTTCTCGCGTAGATTAAAATGGTTGGATTTTATCATGGCGATCCGTACTTCCCAAACCAAGGCAATGCTGGTTGGCTAGAGGCTGAACCAGAAGATGATCACCCAATTCCTTTGGATGATCACCATGCTGAAGGTTTTTCTGATAGTTCTGACTCGGAGCCAGAAGTCAACAACCTACTCCCAAATGCTCAAAACCCAAACCTAAACCCTCGCCCTATGTTTCAAGGACCCACACCTCTTTGGGCCACTAACTTGATTACATGGAGTCATGAACAGGGTCAGCCCATTCCCTACAATGGAGACCGAAGTTTCTACAACCTCACTGAAGGAGGTTCTGCTGATAGAGTCCTACCAATCATGGTGTGTAGGATTTCTCGGAACTCGATAATAGCTCAGGCGACTATCAATCAAGTCTTGGAAGTTGACGCCAACTCTGGTGTTAACAATGTCCACATTCGCCAACTAGAGTCTGCTAATGAAAGGACTCTAGTCCGCAATGCAAACCTGCAGAGGGAACTTGCTAAAACTCAAGCTGAAGTTAGAGAACTTCGAGCTCAGCAAGCAAGTTCGGACAGGCGTATAAGGGACATTGAACGTCTACTGTCGGGATCAAGGACTCATGCTAGCAGTTCTCGTCGCCGATAGAATCTCGTCGACTCATCTTTTGGATATAACCTAGTTTATGTAAAACTTTGGTCTAATTTCCTATATGTATAAATCTTAGACCTGTTAGGTCTTGATCTAGTCTTAATTCTGTCAAAATTTTCCATCTTGGTTGATGTAAGGCCTACTTCTAGGCCATTTTTCCCGAACTTGTTACATCTGTAATTCCAGTATTATTGACGGATATCTAATCTAATGGAAATTTTTATCCAAATGCTATCTTCTTCATTTAGTGATACTATTCTTTCTGTTGTTGGGCTATGGGGATTTAGTCCATGAGACACATTCATTAATCATTTATTCTTATCCATGTCATCATCTTTTAAATGTATTGGTTGAGTCTTCTTCGTGCCGACATTATGTGCTTTGAAAAAGCAGTTCGTCTTAACCTTCCTAACAACGAAACTTTAATTATCTACGGTGAGAAACCTAGTACGAGCCTTCGCATCATTTCGTGCATTCAAGCCCAGAAGTGCTTGCGGAAGGAGTACCATGCATTTCTCGCACACGTCGTCGATACTAGCCAAGAACAGAAAGACATCCAGAAAATCCCAGAAGTACGCGACTTTCCCGACATATTCCCAGAAGAACTTCCCGGTTTACCACCACAACGCCAAGTCGAGTTCAGAATCGACTTAGTGCCAAGGGCTACCCCCGTAGCCAAATCCTCGTATCGTCTGGCACTGGCTGAAATGCAGGAACTTTCCAATCAACTTAACGAACTTCTCAAGAAGGGATTCATTCGACCAAGCTTCTTACCATGGGGAGCACCGGTCTTGTTCGTCAAGAAGAAGCATGGATCGTTTCGCATGTGCATCGACTATAGAGAACTCAACAAACTTACCATTAAAAATCGTTATCCCTTGCCCCACATTGACGATTTATTTGATCAACTTCAAGGAGCCAACTACTTCTCGACGATAGATCTACGATCCGGATATCACCAACTACGAGTGTTAGAGGAGGATGTTCCCAAGACAGCCTTCCGAACTCATTATGGACACTACGAGTTTGTAGTAATGCCATTCGGATTAACTAACGCGCCCGCAGTATTCATGGATCTGATGAATAGGGTGTGTCGTCCTTACTTGGATCAGTTCGTCATCGTCTTCATTGATGACATACTCATCTACTCTCGAAGTAAGGAGGAGCATGGTCAACATCTCCGTAAAATCTTAGAAACATTGCGATCGGAGAAGCTCTACGCGAAGTTCTCGAAGTGCGAATTTTGGATTCGGCGAGTCGAATTCTTGGGCCATGTAGTTAGCGAAGAAGGTATACACGTGGACCCTTCCAAAATTAAGGCCATCGAGAACTAGTCAGCACCAAAGACACCTACTGAAATTCGTCAATTTCTAGGTCTAGCTGGCTACTATCGCAGGTTCATTCAGAACTTCTCCAGCATAGCGAAACCTCTTACAACCCTGACCCAGAAAGGCGTGGCCTTCGACTGGGAAGAGAAACAGGAAAGAGCGTTCCAAACGCTCAAACGAGCCTTGTGCACCGCCCCGATACTATCCCTTCCCGAAGGAATAGAAGACTTCATTGTCTATTGCGATGCATCCAATCAAGGACTCGGATGTGTTCTGATGCAGCGAGGTAAAGTCATCGCTTATGGCTCGAGACAGCTGAAGACACATGAGGTTAACTACACAACCCACGATCTCGAACTAGGAGCAGTTGTGTTTGCTCTGAAGATCTGGCGACATTACCTATACGGTACAAAAAGCACGATCTTTACAGACCATAAGAGTCTACAACACATTTTTCGACCAGAAAGAGCTCAACATGAGACAACCACGGTGGGTCGAGCTACTTAGTGATTACGAATGCGAAATTCTTTATCATCCGGGTAAAGCCAATGTAGTAGCTGACGCCCTAAGTCGGAAAGAATATACTGGTCGTAGAGTCAAATATTTGACTCTAACTATCCATTCACACTTGTCCACGCAAATAAAGGAGGCTCAGCTCGACGCTTTGAAACCGGAAAACATGGCGGGTGAATCCCTTAGAAGGATGGATAAGAACTTGGAAGTCAAGGGTGGCGGAGCCTTATACCTCATGGATCGGATTTGGACACCGAAACACGGTGGCTTCAGAGACTTGGTCATGACCGAAGCTCACAACACTCGTTATTCTATCCACCCGGGTTCAGATAAGATGTATCTGGATCTTAAAAAGTTGTACTGGTGGCCTAACATGAAAGCAGATATTGCTACCTTCGTGAGTAAATGCCTTACTTGCGCAAAGGTCAAGGTCGAATACCAGAAACCCTCCGGTCTCCTACAACAACCAGAGATACCAGAATGGAAATGGGAGCGGATCACTATGGACTTCATAACCAAGTTGCCCAAGACGACGGGTGGACTTGATTCCATATGGGTCATCGTCGATAGACTGACTAAGTCTACACACTTCCTACCAATCAAAGAAACAGACAAGATGGAGAAACTTACCAGAACTTACATTAGGGAGATTGTAAGGCTGCACGGTGTTCCTTTATCTATCATCTCAGACTGAGATAGTAGATTCAATTCGAGGTTCTGGCAGTCATTACAAAGTTCCCTAGGAACTAGGCTGGACATGAGTACAGCCTACCATCCACAGACCGACGGGCAAAGTGAGAGAACTATCCAAACCCTAGAAGATATGTTGCATGCCTGTGTGATTGACTTTGGAAAAGCTTGGGATATCCATTTACCCCTTGTAGAATTTTCCTACAACAACAGTTATCATACGAGCATAAAGGAAGCTCCATTCGAGGCCTTCTATGGCCGAAAGTGCAGATCCCCTCTGTGCTGGGCTGAAGTGGGTGATACCCAGTTAGCTAAGGGACGAGTTCCTGAAAGCACTCTCACGGGTCCGGAGATCATTCGGGAAACGACAGAGAAGATCGTTCAAATTCGTGAATGATTAAAAGCCTCTAGAGACCGACAGAAAAGCTACGCCGACAAGCGTAGGAAACCATTGGAGTTCCAGGTGGGCGACCGAGTCCTACTGAAGGACTCACCCTGGAAGGGCTTGATACGCTTTGGAAAGCGTGGGAAGCTCAATGCAAGATAAATAGGGCCTTTCGAGATTGTCGCAAGAATCGGCCCTGTGGCTTACAAGCTCAATCTACCGAAAGAACTCAGTAACGTACATCCTACCTTCCACGTGTCAAACTTGAAAAAGTGTCTATCCGACGAGACTCTTGTTATTCCACTCGACGATATCGAGATCAACGAGAGCCTCAACTTCGTGGAGGAACCAGTAGAGATCATGGACCGAGAGGTCAAGCAAACAAAGCAGAGCCGTACCCCAATAGTGAAGGTGCGCTGCAACGCAAAGCGTGGACCGGAATTCACTTGGGAATGTGAGGATCACATGAAACTGAAATACCCTCACCTTTTTGCTTAGTTATTTGTAAATTCTTACTTGCTTAAATTCTAATTTCGGGACGAAATTCCTTCTAACGGGGGGATGATGTGACAACCCGAAATTTCCATTCTGTACAATCTATATCACTTCAATAGAAGTTATAGTGGTCACTGTTAATTTTCAGACTTTTTCACATAAGTTTGAGTAATTCAAGGTTTACACTTCAGGAAATATCAGGAGAGTGGGTGCACTAGGGTTTTGTGCAACACTGTTATTCCAACACTCTATTATATTAGAGATCATTTCAGGAATAAAAATATTTCTACCAAAAACATTTCAGGACTATAAATACATTTCTGAACCAAATTCATTCATTATTCACATTTCCAACTAGAGAAAAGCCATTTTCTCTCTCACGGATCTTCAGGTTTTTATACCAAAACGTGAGTAACTCTTTCTAGTAGTGATTAGAATGCTTATTAGATGCTTATAACATGATTTAGATGGCTAAATCATTAGATCTAGGAGTTTACTCCCCAAGGTGTTCTTGGGCGGTAAACTCCCGAAACGAAGCCAAAACCGACCTTTTTATTATACAACTGCTTAGGACTCTTATGTGTGCATATTAGGAACAAGAAAACATCCATAAAACACCCATGTTTGGGGAGTTCACGGCCAAAGAGATTCATAGGCCGTAAACTCCCTTTTCACACTCAAAATGGTGTTTTAAGGACTCTAACACTTTAAGGCTTTTATCTAGACTAGATCCCATTTAGTGTAAGGCATTAAACACATCAAAGAACACAAACAAATGAGAGTTTACAGCCCAAGTGTATCTTAGGCCGTAAACTCCATAAAAATGGACAAAAGGGGTGTTTTCATGACACCTAAAGCCGTAGACCTTTACAAGGAATTGTTTCCACTTAATTGAAGGGCCAAAACTCATCCAAATCACTTAGCAAAGTGAGTTTACGGCCAAGAGAATGCTCTTGGGCCGTAAACATGAAAGAATGGCACCAAAGTGTGCCTAGGGTCCTCATTTGCCTTAAACAATTGTCTAGAACATGTCCTTCAAAAGCAAGAGACTTGAAAACAAAAAAAACAACACCCCAAGGGAGTTTACGGCCGTAAACTCCAAGGGGAATAGCCTTGAGGCCATAAACTCCTATTTGGAGTATTTCTAGACCTTAAACCCTTCCAAGGACTTAGCCACCAAGTTGGAATAATCCTAGAAAGCAATTGGGACTTCAAAACACACCAAACACACATGTTTGGGAGTTTACAGCTGTAAACTCAAGAGTTTACAACCTTAAACTCCATGTGTGATGGTTTATGGGGAGTAAACTCTCATATAGGGTCCTTTGGAACCCTAAACACAAATACCTTGTCCCACAATAGCTTAAATGCAATCCTTAGGGCTTAGAACACTTATATAAAGTGTTTATTATGTCTAGGATGCCTTAACATTATCAATTAGTCATTTGAGTCTAATTGAGTGCATATATGTGTTATTATATGTTCATTAGGATCGTAGTGTGTGCACAAGTCCTCGCTTGACACCTAGCCATCCTATACCGTTCAGTTCATTCCAATCACCAACTACAGGTGAGTTCATACCCCTAATCAATATTTTAAATGATTTTAAATGCTTTAACGGGGGGAATACAAGTAGAAACAAACATGTTATTTAATCATTGATATGTATTTTATAACTGTGTTTGTCATTTAACATATTTCACATGCTACAAAATGTGATGCATGAAATGGTTTTACATCTTAAAAACACATTGTTACCAAATGCTTTACCTTTGAAATGTTTACTAAAATGACATCAAGTCATTGTTAATTATTGTTCAAAACCCATAAGATGTCTTACAAAAACCATTTTTCATTCTTGAACTAAACTATGCATATATACTTATATTCTTATATATGTATTGATGTTATAGCTTACATCTTTCATTTAGTTTCTCACACCCTTGAGTAGTAAGAGTGTACAAACCTACATGATCAACCAGTTATATTACAGTAAATTATCATTGGGATAATTTGAAGATATCAAACATTACTTCTATTACAAGGAATCACACAAGAGTCAGTTCATTCATGAGTCTATACTAGTACATTACCTGATACATGAGTACTTACAGATGTTTACCTGATACATGAATATGTTTACATATACTTACCTGTTGCATGGACACACATACATGAATACCATACAGGAACACTTTTACATAGGTGCATTATCCTGTATTCACTTACCTGGATACTTGTACTTAGAACTACGAGGATGATTTATTAGTACTTACTGTGTAAATTGTCTTTCCTATCTCGGTTCAATAGGATAGCTAGGCGGGACTTACCATTCTGAACCCCACTGATTAGCACCAGTGGTCGATGACCATCTACGGAGGTCTAAGGTTACTACTTATATTAGGAAGACCGATTTGGGACTAACCCTTCCACCCACCTGCTGCTGCTACAGAGGACAATTGGACAATCTTCGGATGTTCATTAGGTTATACCTTTCGCTTAATGCGATGTTGTGTCAGTCCTAGTACCCCAGCGATGACACTTACATTAATACTTGTTTTGGATAATCTTCGGATGTTCATTAGGTTATACCTTTCGCTTAATGCAATGTTGTGTTAGTCCTAGTACCCAGTGATGACACTTACATTAATACTTGTTTTGGATAATCTTTGGATGTTCATTAGGTTATACCTTTCGCTTAATGCGATGTTGTGTCAGTCCTAGTACCCAGCGATGACACTTACATTAATACTTGTTTTGGATAATCTTCGGATGTTCATTAGGTTATAAATTTCGCTTAATGCGATGTTGTGTTGGTCCTAGTACCCAGTGACAACACTTACAGTAGTACATTTTTCCTATTTACTTTATTTTGTGATACCTTCACATAATCGTTGAGTTAGACTAAGCACTTTTAGTACTAGTCACTACAAAGGGAAAACTATCATTTTACAAAACATTCGGGTCTTGGTAGAAGACTACACTTCATACTTACAAAACATTCGGGTCTTGGTAGAAGACTACACTTCATACTTATAAAACATTCGGGTCTTGGTAGAAGACTACACTTCATACTTACAAAACATTCGGGTCTTGGTAGAAGACTACACTTCATACTCACAAAACATTTGGGTCTTGGTAGAAGACTGCACTTCATACTTACAAAACATTCGGGTCTTGGTAGAAGACTACATTTCATACGTACAGAACATTCGGGTGTTGGTAGAAGACTACATTTCATACTTATAGAAAATAAGGGTTTTTCTAGGGATTTCATACTTACCTCAACATTTTCATTTAAAGGTTTACATGGCTTTCATAACAGATTTTCACAAACAAGGCAATGACACTTATATAGTTATGAATTCACCAGCTTTAAAGCTGATACTTGCTTTCAAAATAACATGTATTCTCAGGTCATCAGTAGACAGGTACGGAGGCCTGGTTTTGAGAAGACGGAGCAGACAAGTCTCGTCTTTTATTTTGATTGTATATTTTTGGTGTCTTATTACAATGAAAGAGCACACATGTAATAAACTTTACTTATAATGCAATGGATGATGTTGTTGCTTGTTTATTATATTACACTGTTGTGATACTGTACATGACATCCTCCACCCCTGAACGTTTCCGCCGTTCGTGGTTTTGGGGTGTGACAGTTATTGTTTAGATCCATAACCTAGACTCTTTCCTTCATCAAAACTTCTTCCTAACACAAACAATTCTCATGATCTACTCTTTAGAAGCTCTTAAGTTCGAAATCAACCCAAGAAAGCTTCATAGGGCCGAAAAATAGCATCAAACTCTTCCCATTTCTTCTTCAAACCGAGAAAAACTAAGCAAGGTGAGTTCATACCCTTCTCTTTTTCGTTTTTACAAGTTTTATCAGGGAGAATACAATTTAAATGTGTAGATCTATGTGTATGTGTATGCTATATATGGTTTCATGTATGTATGTTTGAATTTATGTGCTTATCTGTTGAATATGTAAACAAAAAGGAAAGAAATATCGAGATCTATGACATAAAAAGGAAATCAAACATGATCTAGTGTATACTACACTAAACAATTCTAGAGAAGTATCCCCTAAGATTTAAATCAACATAATGCAACATAAAACAATTTTTGGGCTTAAATTGTCAAATAAAAAAAGTTTGGGTTAAAATTGCCATTTACGATTTTTCTTAAGGACAAAAAGAGTCAAATCAGAAAAACTAAATGTTTTTATGGATATCATACTCTTTTAAGGGCTAGAAGTGTAAATTGTAGCTTAATTGGCCAAATTTTTGGGCTTTTCGGCCCATTAGGCCATGACTTGCGAAAATTTCAACTTTCAAGGGGGTGAAATGATAAACTTCTCAAAATAGGGGGTAAAAAGGGTAAAGAAAACTATTTCAGGGGTCAAAATGATGTATTTTCCAAACAAGGATAAAAAATGTAAACTTTTTTTGGATTTTAGGCCAAAATTGTAAGAGTTGCAAAAGTTTGGGCTTTAACCGAAAATCACTTTTCTGGAAGGGTTGAAACTTCCAAAGAATAATTTTTGAGCTAAAAATATCAATTGAGTAAGCCTATAGGTCAAATGTGTCAAGAAAATGCTTTAAGGGCTTAAAACATCTTTTTTTTGTATAAAGGACCAAAAAAGGTAATTTTTATTAAAAAGGGCTAAAAGGGGTCAAACTAACATTTTGAACCAATTATTCTATTTCTAAGATCTTTGAGTCAAAAATACCAAAAGTCATAACTCATGAAAATAGAGAGATGAATATACGTATAATCCAAATATCGTTATAAACAAATCGGTCTCGTGTCGATACAAAAAATAACAATCGTTCAATCAAACCTTCCAACAATTATACAATTCCTAAAACAAGTAAACATTAAATTCTTTGGGCTTGAAAGTTCCAAACATGCTTATTGGGCCTTTGTGACCCATTAACATGATTTTTGGGCCCAAGGGATAATTATAAATGTTATTGGGCCTTCTATGACCCAATTTCATATTTAAGGGACCCTCAATGGCTTTTAAGTGCTATTGGGCCTTAGTGGTCCGTTAGCATTGCTAGTAAGGTCCAAGTAAATCAAATGCGAACTGGGTCAGCGTGTCCTTCGTATAATCAATAGCCATAAATAATACGCGGGAATAGTAGGATCTTGTAATTCTCTTCTCCTTGTTTATTAGGCCTATCGTTAATCCAAGTAAGCAAATACAGGTCGATAATCAATAGTAATCAAAGTCAATTGGGATTTAGTGAGTAATAACGGGTGGCACCAACGTGTGTCGGTCGTAGTCTGGATTTATAATCAAAGTCTCCTAGAGGGAGAGCGAGAGTTTGTGTATAGATCTATATGGGGGTGACTCCCCCACACCTCAGCTGTTCGCTATAGTTAGACTCGGCCAGTCTAGGGTGACAAAATCTTAAGATCAATTACAGCGTTCACCAGAGTGTCAAGACAGACGAACTAGTCATTATCATGAGTGGTTATAACGACTCTCATAAATAAATCCAATATAAATCAAGTAATCAAGGTAAGTCAAAATCACTCACGTGATGGGATAACAATTTGAACCATTATATGATATTTTTATTTTCGGAAAACATCGGGTTTTCCGGGGAAGTTCAACATTTTTCACTGGTACTTTTAATTCAAAGTTTTTCAATTATAGACGTTTTCAGAAAATATCGGATTTTTTGGGTTGTTTTCTTTCAAACTACACAAAACAATTTCACATCAAACCTGCTTATGAACTCACCAACATTCCATATCATTTGTTTTTGCATGCTAACCTGCAATGCTTCTCAAGGAAATACCGAAATTAAAAAGGAAATAATTTTTGTATTTTGAAATTTTTCTGAAAAAGAAATAAAATATTTACGTATTTTGAAATTTTTCTGAAAAAGAAACAAAAATAGAAATAAAATATTTTTGTATTTTGAAATTTTTCTGAAAAAGAAACAAAAATAAAATATTTTTGTATTTTGAAATTTTAGAGAAAAGTAAAACAAAAGAAGAAAGTCTAATATACAAAATATACAAAAAGATTAGACTAAGAGCATTCGCTCTAAAGAAAAATTTGAGACACGAGATAGGATTAGCGTTTCTCTCAATTCATGTCCAAGAATTCAGAATCGAATTAGAGCGAGCGTTCGTACCACTTCGTGTGTCTTAAAATAAAAAGGAAAGTGAAAGGATTACTGCAAAAGTGAAAGTAGTTTTGGAACTGATTCAGCTTCCATCATTCCTAGGCCTTAAAGTATTCTATTAAAAATTGCTTTAAACAAGGCTTTTGTGAAAATGTCTGCCAATTGGTCTGCAGATCGTATGAAATGTATATCTATGTTGCCGTCTTCTACATGGTCCTTGATGAAATGGTACCTCAGTGCTATGTGTTTTGTCTTTGAGTGTTGCACTCGGTTGTGATAGATATGGATCGTCCTTTCAGAATCAGAATAGAGTGGGATTCGCTTCATTTTTAGGCCATAGTCTCATAATTGACTTTGATTCCATATGACATAAGAAGTACAACATGCAGCAGCAATGTACTCAACTTCGGTTGTTGACAAAGAGACACATGTTTGTTTCTTAGACTGCCAGCTGACAAGTTTGCCATCGAGAAATTGGCATCCTCCAGTTGTGAATTTTCTATCTGAGCCGCATCCTCCAAGATCAATATCCGAAAACGCTTATACAAAGAAACCTGATTTCGCAGGATACCATATACCGAGTGATGAGGTTTGCTTCAGGTATCTGAAAATATTCTTGACTACCACCATATGAGGTTCGCATGGATTTGCTTGTAACCTAGCACAATAACACATATAAAACATAATATTTGGCCTACTAGTTGTTAGATACATTAAGGATCCTATCATTTGGCTATAAAGGGTCATATCAGCAGCTGGTTTTTCCAGAGAGGGTGTTAGTTTCATTTTGAATGCCATTGGAACCTTCACTTTGGAGTCTCCCATCATGTTGAACATGGACAGTAAGGTCTTCATGCATGTTTCCTGATTTATGAAAATGCCTTCTGGTCCCTATCTTATATTAAATCCAAGGAAAAAGTTAATTGGACCCATAGGGCTCATCTCAAATTTAGTTTCCATCAATTTTTGGAATTCAGTTGTGAAGCTAGGATTAGTAAAGCCGAAGATGATGTCATCAACATAAATTTGGACGATCATCAAGTGTTCACCCTCTTTCTTGTGAAAGAAGGTTGGGTCAACCAAACCTTGTTTAAATTTAGACATTTTAAGGAAACGAGTAAGAGTTTCATACCATACATTTTAAGGAATCCAGGTGGTTGTTTCATGTATATAGTCTCTTCTAGTTCTCCGTTCAGGAAAGCACATCTTGATGGGTTTTAGCCATAAGAACATCCTATGTGCTCATGCAAACCCTAATGCTTGGATCTAGGTTTCTCTATTGTACATGCAATTCATCCAAGACTATAAACCCTAGATCTAGCATATGATGATCAATATAACATATAAATTAGGGTTTAGATCATACCTTGATTGTTATGTAGCAATAACAATCTCAAATCCTTCTTGTATTGACTTTAGAAAGCTTAGAGTCACAAATGTCACTCCTCTAATGGTTCACAAACACCAAGAGCAAGAGGATGAAGAAGAGAAGAGAAGGAGGCTGCCCAAAACGTTTGGAAACCCTAGAAGGAAGCTTAGCCATGTTTTTGGGGGCATAAGGGTTCTTTAAATAGTGAGGCAATTAGGGTTATCTAACAAGGAAACCCTAATTTGGATGCTTAAGCCCTAAGCAACCCATGGGCTCCTTCCTTAAAGGCCTTGGACGATTTCTAATGGGTTTCCCCATAGAATTCGTCCACCTCTTTAATATGGAGTCTATTAGCTCAATATTCAACTATCATACAATTGACAGTTCTAGTCCCTTAGTTTAATTAATGTCTTTTAGTCACAAACTTAATTTTTATTAATTCTTGACTAATATTAATTAAACAATATGATTTCTCCTTTAATATATTATTCTCATAATATGTTAATAAATCATATTTAATCCTTTCTCTCCATTATTCATCATATCAAGTTACTTTGGTGAACGCAACCCAAAAGGACCATGCACCATCGGGTCAAGTACATACCAAAATAGTTATGGACTTAGACACTAATCCAACAGTCTCCCACTTGGATAAGTCTAATAACTATTATGCGTATGACTTCAGATCCTGATCTGCAATCGTAGCTTTCCAAAGCCGTTGTCAACTCTGATCATATTAGATACGCATGTCCTTTAGATAAGGGATCATATATTCCTCCATTCTAGATATCGTATAGACTGAGACATGGATCTAAATCATTCTCTTTGTCTATGTGTTGTTTCCCGAATTCAGATTTATGATGACTGACAACAGACTATAATTGAACACATCAATTTAGTCCCGGCTTGGCCAAGCGCTTAGGTACCATCACTAAATCATCGAGGGGCCCACAAATATCGCTTTCACCCTACTTTGGATAAAAGGAATGAATAAACTTTGACTCAATGCTCGCTTGCACTCACTTACCAAATCACACACAACAATATGTTTTATAACACCAAGTTACTGGTGCGTTTACATATTATCAATGTGCAACCGATTCGTAAGATACAACTCACACATCTCGGTTTCAAGAATATAAGATGTTATCGTCTCACCAATAACTCATGATAAAATCCATGAAGTGATCCAAGTGAGCGTGGGTTTAATCCAATGCTCAAATCATATTCATAAGCACTCATGAACGTTGCAACAAACATTTGCTTATGTATAATGCTCTTTAGACAATCCACACACCAATTCACGACAGTCTTCATTCATATCTACTTCTAACATATGAACGATTGTGGCCCGTTTGAATAATTTGACTGTTCTGAACCAATTAAATTATTCAGGAAGTCAAAACATGCAAAGTGAAACACAAGAATAATACTAATCCCATATGGCCTCAAACCTTTGAGTATAAATAAAACACCTTTTATTTATCACCATATCGATTACTCATTATTTGTTCTTTCGGGTAATCAACTTCTTACTTGAATTACTACTACACTTGTCCCATGCTCTTAGCATGCACACAATGCTTACCTATGGTTCTTACTTTGTGAAATAGATCAAATGTGCACATTCCCAATCATACTCATCTCACAAGTCCTAATCCTTTTTTCATAAGTGAAAGAATATCAAATTCTTTCCACTTATAGAATATGTTAGATTCTAACATTTTATGCAATGATCCTTTCGTAATGCCATAGCACAAAAGTCACAGTGACTATTTCCAATGGAATTACAAAGTCCTCTATCGAAGATTGTTACAAGACAATTCCTTAGATATGATGTCTCTCACTCAAAGTACATTCCTTTGAACATCCTTTTGCATAAAAGTTTCTAATCTAGACATTGATTCTCAATATCCAATTCCCAATATGGAAACGTTTCCATATTTTCCATATGACAACTCATTCTTAATAGAATCTTTTCTATTCATAATAATGTCGATGTGGTCCATCCAATACTATACTTCCAACTACTCACAAGCGACCAATCCTTGGAGAACTTTGGATTGTCCTTTGATAGTTGTCTAATTATCTTAGTCAAAACCGATTCTTGTCCTTTTCCCTCTAAATGCACTAGACATTTGGAAAATTTTAGAATGGTCAAATATTATAGCATTTGCAATCGATCCTATACCCGAAGCGTATGGGACACGATGCATAATGTCTTACATAAAGATTCGATACTTTATCAATATTCTGCCATAATATTTTATGTGCTACGTTCTCTCAATTCGAAATATGAAGAGGAATGCCGTAATCATAATCGAAAATTAAGAACACGCTATGTATCCTTTGACTAATATTATTAATATTCCACAACCTAAGCCTTTAGATTTGAAATGAAGCATAATATTCTCTCCCTTAATTATAGCAAAACAACTATTCAACCCTTACAACTTTGCAAAGTATGACTCTTGTTTTCTATAATTAATATTGCTAACTTGCAATACTTGCCTTAATAATCATGCAATCATAACATTTATGCTCCCACTATCACGATGATTATTACAACCATAACACTTATGCTCCCACTAGCTTTGACATGTATTCAAAAACAGCTTACTTTCAGAAAAACAATGCCTATTGAATTTCTTTAAGTTCATATTTCTAATACTCAATGCTTTGATAATATTTTATCAACGCTTCTTAAACTTATACACCTTTTCCTTAGATAGTTTATATGTGTGTCTTAAACAATTTAGACTAATTGCCAAATATGATAATTCGAATCATGGAAAGGGATACCGTAACCATAATCAAATTCGAGAATACAATTTTCACAATCACTATCTTCTTAAAATCTTCCTTAGTGAAAGCATTTCCTCAGATTCATTTTCATGAAGGAGGGAATCTTATGACACTTAGATTTTAATGGTGTATGTGTTCCTATCCATGTGAATTTTTCAAAACCAAAGTTTGCGACAAATCCAAACTCATATGGACCGAACCTTCTCAATCTTGATTTCTTGCCTTATGGTAACACGGCTGCCCACCATGTCTTCCAAGTAGTTAAGAAGCTCACCCTTTCCTATCAATGTACTTTCAATTGATCAAGGTCCTTGCCTTTTATGCATTCAAATGAGAACTCATATGGCTCACATGCATAATTAACTCAATTGGAACGGTATAGAAACAAGGTAATGTCAACATGATAGGTTGTAAACCTCTACTCGTGTGCTAGTGATGATCGATAAGGTTTATTCCTGATTTGTTCTTGAAACCTTTCAAGACCATTAAGACTCCCACTGACTCCTTGACATATAAGATTCTCTTGTCAATAAACATTTCTTGACAAACAAATATTCAAGAGTTAGTGTAGCCTTTATCAAGACAAAACATTTCATAAAATTGGTCCTAGTTGGTCTTTGTCTTATCCAAGACATCACAACTTTCCAATTTCAAATGTGCGAGAATAGGAAAACCTTTTTCCAAATTCTACATTTGATGAATGTTATAAACCTTCTTAAGACTTGTCACTCAATATTACAATCTTAACTCTAAGACTTGTTTTGAAATGAAGTATGATTGACTTCTTGATTTAACCATTTCTTCAATTCTTGATCCTTCTTCTTAGACATACAATTGTACTAAGACTCACTTAGAGGATCAAATGAGATATGGTTCTTAATCATTAAGACATATCATAAAGCATAAAAGGTATTCTCCCTTCTTCTTAGAATAGAGAAACTTTTATCTTTCTGCCTACTTGATTCTTCTTATTCGTTCTGCTATTGATTTAAACCTTTTTCAATCAATTCTGAATTACACTTAATCTTATAAGTATAATCATGTTTACTAATTCTTTAGTAAATCATGATGAATATCTTTGTTACCCTTGTGGTGGACTTGATCAACACACAACTTTATGTACTCGATCTCTTAGTCCTTCACTTGACACTTGGTCAATGAATTAATCTAGTTTACAAATGTGAAATTTCTCATTCATCGTGCAACCGAGTTGCATGATTCCAAGTTTCTGTCCAATTGAAACTTGGGTGATGAGAAACTCTCCCTATTTGGTAAATTCTTGACATTTCCACAATTATCATAATTAAGTATCACATCCACTCGTAGAAATATACGAACATCAATTTTTCATAATGATTTCATTGGAAGGAAAATAAATAAATAAATAAATGAATCAAACCAAAATTTATTTTATTCATAAAAGCAGCGGAAAACATTTGTCCTTACAATGCAAAATCAACTGAAAAACTATGTAGCCAAAAGAAAAATTCCTAAAAACTCTATCATAACTTTCTAAGCTCAAAATCTAATCTTCAAATCCATGCGATCGAGATCCATTTCTTCGTGATTAGACTTATCTTGCTCTTTCATCAAGCTTCCTCTCTTTTCACTGATCCTGCAAAACATTCAAATGCAAACTTATCACATCATGTATTAAGAATCAACGAATAGGAACTTAATGGAGTTAGATAGTGGATTTTACCTGAAGCATAGTCATACTCTTTGACTCTCCCATCTTTTGGACTCTTCAGGCTCTTAGGGCAGACTTGTATCCAACACCCTTTCTCTTGACAGCAAACGCAGGTCGGTTCTCCTAGAACGTCCTCGGAATCATGGTTGGTTGACTTTCCCAACAAATATGCTCCATTGCTTTGTCAAATCATTTCTGATTCAGCAGCAATGAGCATGTAAGTTAGGTCAATGAGGTTATCGTCATGATCCATCATATAATACTTTCTTTTGAACTCATTATATGATTCAGGAAGTGACTGCAAAACCCAGTTCACAGCCAACTTATCAGGGAATGACGCACCCAACATTATCAACCTATCGATGTGTGATTTCATTCCTAGAACGTGGGCACACACGGGTTTACCATCTTCATGTTTCATTTCCAATAGGGCTTTAGTGACATTGAACCTTTCAATTCTTCGATCTTGTGGGTTAGGGAGAATAATTGGAGGAGGTGGAGGAAGTGAAGTATGATTTCTTGTTCCTCAATCGAATCGTGGAATATCATCTTCATGTGGAATGCTTGTTCCACGGGATTTGGGAAGATCATAGTTGTTGTACTTTCACATCTACAAAACAGAAGAAAAATAATTCAAGTTAGTTGATTGATTGAGTCCTTAATAAGTCACCCAAATGAGATATTAAGGCTAGGACCCAACACAATACGCTACAACCTAGAAAAGGGATGCCGTAATCTAGTTGCAGAATATTTGAAGGTAAGTGAATTACGATTCACTAATTTCCACCAACGAAAAACGAAAAGGAATTTAAGTTTTAAATCTATGAAAACTCCTAGATCCTTGGAGATTCATTGAACATTTCAACGGCATGTTTAAATCTCGATATGCCCCTCTAGTTTGTGACTGGGATGCCGAGGATCACAAAGCGGGTGTGAATAACCATTCAAACTTACATGGTGCCCTCACATGTTACAGTCACCTATTCGATGTGCCGGTAAACCACACACGCTCCACCGAACTATGACAAACATTGAATCACCCTTTGCTACCTTTGCTTAGAACCATTTAGTGTGCCGGTAAACCACACACGCTCCACTAACGTCTTCACAAGGGTACAAAGTGTAATTTCATGGAATTGCATCAATTCACTTTTGCCTAAAGTAACTAATATTGGGAATTTGTAAAACATTTAGTTACTTTTGTACTTCATTATACTTATAATGGAAGGTTTCTGTCCTATCCTACCTGTTCGGCTAACGACCCTCCACTAGTCAAGAGTGCGGTGGGTAAGAGTGGATACCCATTCAATCGTCATTTTATAGGCAATTTCCTTAAACACCCCTTATAGACTAGCTTCGTGAATGAGGCCTACTAACGGTAAGACAGACTTTTACTCATACATATATATAATGTTAGACTTTTAATGTTATATATAGTATAGGATGTATTTTACACTTTTAAAATATTATGTGGTCAAATTTAACAATTATACTTTTAATTCAATTAAATTGTAAACCAAAAATTTATGGAATTATTAAACCTCTTTTAATTATACACCTTAATTAATTAGTAAAACCATGAGGGGGGATTTGAACTTTTCAAAACAATACTAGGGTTTTAGAATTTAACATTCCTAAATTAAACTTTTAATCAACTTTTAAATTCCAAAACTTGAGGTAAAGTTTTGAAATATTTCAAAACATTAGGGTTTGGAATTTAAATGTACATCAAAATTAAACTTTTAATCAAAATTTAAATTCCAAAACTTGAGGGCAAGTTTTGAAACCTTTTCAAAACATTAGGGTTTCAACTATTTAAATTTCAAAACAAAACTTTTGAGTTCAAATTTAAACTATAAAACCTAAAGGGGGGAAATTGAAACTTTTCATAACACAAGGATCAAATAACAAATAATATAAGTTAAACAATTAATTTCATCATTATTTATATTTGACCTAATTTCGAATTCTTCCAAAATAAGTTACTCAATTAATACAAATAATCCAACTTTAATCATATAAGGGAGTTATTATCTAATCAATTGGTAATTATCTTTTGTTTAATCAAGGATATACTCATAAATATGTATAAAATCGGATTTTAATGATCTAAAACAGATAAGGCAAGTATCCATGAGAAAAACAGCAAGAAATAACGAAATCCCCTCTTTCTGACGCTCGAACTCGCCGAGTACCACACTGGACTCGCCGAGTTGAGGCCTACGCGTCGAGTACACTGTGGTACTCGCCGAGTTCATCAGGAAGGTTGGCCAAAAATTGATTTTGTAGCTTGAATAAACACACAATGCATCAATACAATAGAAACCAATCAAGGCTCTGATACCACTGATGGGTTTTAGCCATAAGAACATCATATGTGCTCATGCAAACCCTAATGCTTGGATCTAGGTTTCTCTATTGTACATGCAATTCATCCAAGACTATAAACCCTAGATCTAGCATATGATGATCAATATAACATATAAATTAGGTTTTAGATCATACCTTGATTGTTATGTAGCAATAACAATCTCAAATCCTTCTTGTATTGACTTTAGAAAGCTTAGAGTCACAAATGTCACTCCTCTAATGGTTCACAAACACCAAGAGCAAGAGGATGAAGAAGAGAAGAGAAGGAGGCTGCCCAAAACGTGTGGAAACCCTAGAAGGAAGCTTAGCCACATTTTTGGGGCATAAGGGTTCTTTAAATAGTGAGGCTATTAGGGTTATCTAACAAGGAAACCCTAATTTGGATGCTTAAGCCCTAAGCAACCCATGGGCTCCTTCCTTAAAGGCCTTGGACGATTTCTAATGGGTTTCCCAATAGAATTCATCCACCTCTTTAATATGGAGTCCATTAGCTCAATATTCAACTATCATACAATTGACAGTTCTAGTCCCCTAGTTTAATTAATGTCTTTTAGTCACAAACTTAATTCTTATTAATTCTTGACTAATATTAATTAAAAAATATGATTTCTCCTTTAATATATTATTCTCATAATATATTAATAAATCATATTTAATCATTTCTCTCCATTATTCATCCTATCAAGTTGCTTTGGTGAAGGAAACCCAAAAGGACCATGCACCATCGGGTCAAGTACATACCAAAATAGTTATGGACTTAGACACTAATCCAACACATCTAACCTCCATCTGGAACACCCTGAAATTCTTATGTGCTACATATGCTAGGAATATGAAAACTGATTCCAACCTTGCAACAGGTGCGAAGGTTTCTTCATAGTCGATACCCTCTTCCTGGCAGTAACCCTTAACCACGAGTCTCGCCTTGTTCCTTATAACATTGCCCTCTTTGTCTGGTTTGTTGCGAAACACCCATTTCAGAACAACCAAAGATGCATATAGTGTAGTGATAATCAATCTCCAAACCTTGTTTCTTTCGAACTCATTGAGCTCGTCTTGCATTACTGGTACCCAATCAAAGTGATCGAGAGCAGTATTGATAGTTTTAGGTTCTATCTTAGAGACAAACAAATTAAACATGCAGTATTCACTTGAGAGAATAAAGCAGTATGTTTTGCTAGTTGAGATCTTGTAAGAACTCTTGCAGACGATTCACCAATCACTTGTGCTTTTGAATGATCTTTGGTCCATTTCGTTAGTGGAGGGTAGTTCGGATCATAAGATGGATCCAGTTCAACATTCAAGTCTTCAAATTCTGATTGAATGTATGTATCATCATTCGCACCTATATTCTCCCCCTTAAATGATGAATGAGTCCCAAAGGTTGGATTTGCTTCTTCCCCCTCGACTGCACATTCATGTGCAACGTTTGAAGGTGAATCCTCTCCCTAGAAAGGATCACTGGATTTTTTTGGTGCAAAAGGTTCCTCCTAAGGACTTGCATTGGAGTTAGAATTATCCCCCTGGAATGTAGTGCTCGTGTCTTGAGGAACGTTCATAGTTGATGGCTGATGGTCCATGTCTTTCGTAGCTTCATCAATTATCTTCTTCAATTCATCGGCCTTTTTGTCAGTTGCTTTTGGTTCAGAAGAGATAGCCTTCTCAGGTTCATCAAATAGAAGCATGGATTCTTCATAAAGATTAGCCAATGGAATGGTCACTTGGTTCGTTTGAGGAAGGATCTATTTTGCTTGACAATCATTCGCTTGAGTTTTCTTCAAGTAATTATCATCGAATGTGACATAATAGTTTTCTTCAATCCTTTTGGATCGTTTGTTTAGAACCATATATGCTTTTGATTTTAGCGAATATCCCAGAAAAATGCCTTCATTAGCCTTCTCATCAAACACGTTAGGTTTTTGTTTATTGATGATTTCATAGGGAGTTACAGAGAATCTTTTATTAAGAAGACATTTGTTTGGAGTAAAACAAGCAGTGGCAACAACATCAACCCATAAGTATAAAGGCAGGTTTGCGGATGAAAGCATGGTCCTAGCAGCTTCACATAGTGAAAGGTTTCGTATTTCAACGACCCCATTTTGCTGTGGAGTATAGGCAGCAGATAAATTGTGAGAGACTCCCTTATCATTAAGAAATTTTTTGAATGCTTGGTTCTTGAACTCTAGACCATTGTCACTTTGAACATTGCGAGCCACCTTTCACAGTTGTAACTCAATTTTCTTGATAAAATATTTAAGCTTAGGAGTTGCTTCAGACTTCCCCTTTAGAAAGAACACCCAAGTGAAACGAGAAAAATCATCTACAATTACGAGAATATACTTATTACCACCTATACTTTCGATTGCAGATGGGCCACAAAGATCAATGTAAAGTAGTTCTAGTGACTCAATAACCTTCGTAGTCACTATATTTGGATGACTTTTCCTGCTTTGCTTTCCCAATTCATAGGCGGCACATAGATGATCCTTTTCATATTTCAAGAGGGGAAGACCTCGCACATGATCACCAAGAACTAGATTGTTGACATCTTTGAAATTGAGGTGTGAAAGTGTGACATCTCCTAATTTCTCGGCCAGAAAAGACCGATTTAATTTATGCTTTTTAAAATAAAATCAGAGAAATCTTTTTAAAAGATGTTGCGGAATTGGTCCCCAAACAACATATGATAAAAGTTTATCAAAATCCTTCATTAAGAAGGTATATATTTTCCATATATATATATCAAAACCTCGGGATGTCATGTTCCGATACAGATCAAAAGCATAAACAAGACATTATAAGCCTTTCAACAATTATTTACAACTGCTGGCCTATAATCCAAAAATCTCTCGTCGTCCTCCGACTATGCTCGGGGTCCACTTCCTGTAACATAAAAAGCTGAGTGGGTCAGGCTTGGGAGCCTGGTGAGCATATAGGGTTTTCAACCCACAATAATAATAAACTTACTAAGTTCATCAATCAACAATAACCCTGATTACCCGTTCCCGTTATCCTTACTTTATGTCCCTAAACACTTATCACAAGGGACCTAGCCTAAACAATATCATCCGGATGGACACTACTGCTAAGGGGTTTCCCCAGCCATACATGTCCTAAAGGCAACCATGAGGGGGATGGAGTACAGCGAATGAACACTCTCAGTTCATTAACACCTACAGGTTGCAGACCTTCTAATGTTTCCCACTTGACTGTCTACAAAGTCCGTGGTCGTCATCCAAACTCCGCTAGATGACTGGATCTCAAAACACATCGAGGCCTCTCCTCCATTTTATTTTATCACACATCACTATCTACCCATGTTCTACCCAACATATTTGTAGATAAAAATACTTATACAGTTTAAAACTTGTATAAACCGTCAACTCAACAGTCACCTCAAATAAACAATTAATATATTTACACATAGCACGTATTATAAGGTAAATACTTCATATCTATGTGTAAAATGAAAGTGACTATACACTCACATGATTTGGTGATAATCGGGCGGCAATTCATTTCCTAAAACGATCGTTTCTAATAAAATCGAGAGTTTTATTGAGAAACCGGGCTTTGCAAAAGTCGGGCTTCGAAACCGAAAAAATAAATTTTCCGGGCTTCTCGGGCACTTCGTGGCGTATTCCGGGCTTTACAATCGATATCGGGGCTTTGCGGGATGTTAATATGAAGAAAATATGGGAAAAGGGTTTAAAAGTGGCAAATTTTGAAAGTTACCCGGGAGGTCTCGCACCCTTCTATTTATAGGGGTGAGGCTTCTGATCCAACGGCTAGAAAGAGGACACGCGTCGTAGATCCGAAGGCTCACAGGGAGGGCTCGCACGTGGGCTGCACATGGCTCGCACCTGCGAGGGGCTCGCTGTCGCCTCCTGATTGGACCGCGGTCTAGTCTGAGGCTTCGTACGTGGCTCCTTCTGCAAGGCTCGGACACGAGGAATGGAACACGCGTCGGACCTCTAGTGGATTGGACTTCGGATGCGAGGGCAGGCGACACGTCTCGCCAGGTGGCTTCGGTGACACAGCATATTTCAGATACGTGGCACATGCGAGGCGAGGGTGACGTGGCACATCCGGATGAAGCTTATCTATGCGAAATTTCTCGAATTTTGTGCCAAAATCTTCTAAAATTCATAACTTTCGCATACGAGCTCTGTTTTTGACGTTCTTTTTATGCACGCGTAGCTAAAATTACGCTCTACAACTTCCGTTTAGACTTCATCGGCTAATTTTGATTTTAAATTTTATATTATTATTTTTAACAGACCGGGACAGGAAATCCGTTAAAAATTCATAACTTCTTCATCCGACATCCGTTTTCGTTAGACTTTTTACCGTTGTGCTCCTAATGATGAGACCTTTAATTCTCGTTTAGGTTGTGTCGGCTAAAAATTGCTCGATCTAAAATTCGAGTTTTTAGCTGTCTACTACTAAGCTGAAACTTCGAAAAATCATAACTTCCTCATACGAAGTCAGATTTGGGGGTTCTTTATATCGTACTTCTCGGTTTAACAACTACTACGACTTTCGTTTAGACTACTAAGGCTAAAAAGTAGTTTATTGAAAACTCACTTTTTTTACATCATTCAGCATTGTGTCGGTTTTGTCGCAAAACTTCGACATGTCATAACTTCTTCGTTATAACTCGGATTTCGGCATTCTTTATATCCCTAAAATCCTTCTTTAGACCACTACAACTTTTGGTAAATATATCGGGCTTATCTCACACTTTAATTTTGATGCTTATTTTTATTCTTAATTAATTAAACCCTAATAATTAAGCATAAAACACATAATTCACATAAAATTCACATAATTCCTTTTCATTTCTTCTAAATGAGTTACAAAGGTTAACCTAGACCATTATGCCAATATTAATGCCTAGCCTAGAAACACGAGCGTTACAACTCTCTCCCCCTTAGGATGATTCTGTCCCCGAAATCACACAGCGACAAAAAACTACGGGTAGCGACTCACTATGTCACTCTCCGTTTCCCAGGTGGGATTTGGCCCATTTATATGTTTCCAACGTACAGGCACTAAATTGACTATCTTACGTTACAACTTCTTAGTCTTACGGTTAACGATTGCGTAAGGTTCTCCAATTAACCTCTTGTTTTCATCCAACCTTAATTCAAAAATGGGAATTATGTCGGGCACACCTCCCGTGAATTTTCTCAAATAACACACATGAAAGGTGTTATGAATACTCTCTAGTTCTTTCGGTAATTCTAGCTTGTAAGCTTGATTCTCGATCCTCTGAAGAACTTTAAATGGTCCAATAAACCTTGGACTCAACTTTCCTCGTTTCCTGAATCTTATAAGTCCCTTCCATGGCGAGACCTTAAGTAAAACCGAATCTCCAACATCGAAGGATATCGGTTGTCTTTTCTTGTCAGCATAACTCTTTTGTCGATCTTGAGCAGCTAACATCCTTTCCCTTATCACTTTCAACTTTTCAGCAGTCTCATGGACTATTTCAGGTCCCATAAACTGCTTTTCTCCAGTTTCCAGCCAACATGATGGCGTGGAACACTTTTCCCCATACAAGGCGTGATAAGGTGCCATCCTAATGCTTGAGTGGAAACTATTATTATAGGAGAATTCTACTAAATGTAAATGTTCATCCCAGTTACCTTGAAATTCTAGGGTACATGCTCTCAACATATCCTCCAACGTTTGAATCGTTCATTCGCTCTGACCATCGGTTTGTAGATGGTAAGTTGTATTGAAACACAACTTGGTACCCAATTCCTCTTATAGACTCCTCCAACACCTTGAGGTAAAACGATTGTCACGATCGGATATAGTCGTTAGCGGAACACCTTGAAGCCTCACAATTTCCTTCACGTAAGAATTCGCAAGTTTATCCATAGACCATTTCTCTTTGGCTGCTATGAAATGCACACTCTTAGTGAAGAGATCAACGACCACCCAAATCATGTCGTGACCGTTCCTTGTTCTGGGCAGTTTAGTCACAAAATCCATGGTGATGTCTTCCCATTTACCCCTGGGTACGCGTAAAGGTTCTAAACTCCCATACGATTTATGATGTTGTGTCTTAACCCTAGCACAAGTTACACACTCGGCCACATACTTAGCAACATCGAGCTTCATCGTTGGCCACTAGTAATAGGGTTTTAGGTCCTTATATATTTTCGTACTGCCGGGATGAATCGAGTACAAGGTCTTGTGAGCTTCTTCCATCAGAAGATCTCTTACTCATCCCGTCTTAGGTACCCAAATCCTATCTTTGAATACCTTCAATCCCTGACCGTTTATATCAAACACCAACGTTTTACTCAAACATTCCTCCTTCCGGTCATTTTTCTCTAAAGCTTCCTCTTGAGCTTTCTTTATACTTTCCACAATTGTAGAGACAACTTCAATTCTCAACGCTCTTGGCCTTTTCTTTTCGAGGTTCACCTTCCGACTGAGAGCATCAACATCAACATTTGCTTTACCAGGGTGGTAAAGTATCTCACAGTCGTAGTCCTTGAGTAACTCTATCCAGCATCGTTGCCTCATGTTTAATTCCTTCTGATTAAAGAAATATTGAAGACTCTTATGATCAGCGAAAAGTTTACACTTTGTGCCATAAAGATAATGCCTCCATATCTTTAGGGCGAATACTACCGCTGCCAACTCCAAATCGTGAGTGGGGTAGTTCTTTTCATGTTCCTTCAATTGCCTTGATGCATACGCTATCACTTTATCCCTTTGGGTCAGAACACAACCTATAAACTGCGAAGTCATCAACTCCTTCAGGCAACGAAAGAATCGGTGCTTCACACAATCTCTTCTTCAACTTCTTAAAGGCTTCCTTATGCTTCTCATTCTAAGCATAGACAGCTCCTTTGTGGGTCAAAGCTGTCAATTGAGTCGCGATCGAAGAAAAGCCTTAGATAATTCAGTGATAATATCCAGCTAATCCTAAAAAGCTTCAGATCTCCATAGGACTTTCAGTTTTAACCTTCGAGTTACAAAATAAATCCTTATTGAGGACTCCTTCTTTTTCTTGGAATAAGTACTTTCCTTCATTTATTGTAACAGACTGGTGGGTCATGCTCTAATGATCTCTCATTGTATATTGCACTACTTAGACTCAAATCTCCTTGGTACAATTTTCGGAACAAACTACACCTTCCTTCATGTTCTAATGTGATACAATCACAGTTCAACATGTATCATTCCTAAATATCAACTTCTTTAACAATGCGTGCGATGCTTCTGTTGATCACTTTAATCATCTTTCACCTCAATCTTCTGGCTTAAGTCACATGCTACATCGAACTTGGTTCTCTGAACCATGTAACATACCCATCTTAGTCGGACTCGATTCAATATAACCTCTAAGGTCGGAATAACAATCATCTTCTTAGTCATTACCGAAATGATGGTAACAACAGACTAGAACAAGACGGAATCAAATACTAGCTCCTTGGTAACCTTGTGACTTTCCCTGGTCCAAGTACGAGTCATGTGCTTCCGGTAGTATAGGCCTCTGCTACCATTCGCACCTACTCATACTCGTCCCAAGTATTGTCTCGCAGTTTCTCCAAATCGCCATACAAGAATTTCACATAGTCATTCAATTCATCATATGACAAAACTAGGGTTTATATTATTTCCTTGAAACGATTACACAAAGGTTCAAGTTTACCCTATACTATGCGTCTAATAGGCCTAACCACTTGTTACTAATCACATTACTACTTTATAACTTGATCTTCTTCTTTTGCAGCCTTAAGTGTCATCTAAAAGGCTCTCGCCTTCGGCTTTGGTGGTAGATTGGGCTTTGCAGCATCCTTCCTCTTTGGACAGTCTTTATAAACATGCCCTTCTTCATGGCACTCAAAACATACCCTCTTGTCGGATGGACACACGTTGGCATAATGCCCAGTCTTTCCACATTTGAAGCAAGTCACCTCCTCACTACATCTCCCAGAGTGCTTTTTCTTGCACTTCTCACACCATTTCACTTCACCTCCTCCTCCAACAAACTTCTTAAACTTAGAAAATTTGCTTCTCTTGTTGGAACCTGAAGTTCCTTCAAATTTTCTCTTTTCACCAACTTCCGCCCTCTCCAGACCCTTCTCTCTGATCTAAACCTCAACGTTCTTAGCAGCCCAGATGGCGGCTTTCAAAGTGGTTGCTTTCTTAACCATCGGACCAAAGTTCGTTGGTAATCCGAGGGAAAACTTGTTGATCTTAGAGAGTTCAGTTGGAACCAGGTAAGGAACAAGCTTCATCTTTTCAGTAAAACTAGCAACGTATTTAGTAACACTCATCTTTCCCTTCTTTAAATTCTGGAACTCATTATTAATTTCCAGAAGATCCTGCTCAGAGCAGTATTGCATTTTTAGTTGTAGTACAAAGTCTTCCTAAGACATCTTACTAGCTTCTCCCTTGGGCATCGAATTAGCTAGTAACTTCCACCAGTTCAACACACCAGACTTTAATAGAGGAATTGCAAGTGCGGTCTTTTGTTTGTTGCTGCACTCCCAGATAGACACGGCGGCTTAGATGCCATGAAATCTTTGTATTTGCACCCGCGTCCATCAACTCCTCCATCCTGGTTGTTTTGTCTAACTATCGGTGGGTTGGCTTGACCAAGAGTCCCACTATAGTTCCCTCCTACTGATTGCCCTTCATTCAATACGGGCTGCTCAACAGGCATCGTAGTCTCTTCCCTATGTTGTTGTACTAATCGCCTTGTCTCCTCCATCTGGCGATCTAACATCATCTGGATCATTGGTTGTACCCCAGCCATCGTCATTGGCTCAGGTGCAGCTCCTACAACAGGTACTTACTCAACTACTTGAGGTTGAGGCTGTTGATCCTTGTTTCTGTTTGCATTTGCAACTCCACTACGAGTTCTTGCCATTACAATCTATATACTGTATAAGGCGAATTTAGGTCTTTATCCTTGTTAGACATATTAATTCCCTTATCACTCCGAAACTTTTACATGTTAGTTCTAATCTCGTAATCGTACGGTTAGAATCCTACACACATAAGGTTTCCAGATCCGGTCGGCAACAGACCATAGATCCGAACAAATAATGGCATATATGGCAAACATATAACATTTAGCACATAAGGGCATTTTAGGCATCTTTCCTAAAATAAACTAGTGCTCGAGTCTAAAATACGGTAGACACTCATCTCACAATAATCACTTAGCATTCTAAGTTTAAGTCTACAAATCCTACAATTTCTTAGTTCTCTTAAACGAATGCTCTGATACCAACTGTGACATCCCCTAATTTCTCGGCCAAAAAAGACCGATTTAATTTATGTTTTTTAAAATAAAATCAGAGAAATCTTTTTAAAAGATGTTGCGGAATTGGTCCCCAAACAACATATGATAAAAGTTTATCAAAATCCTTCATTAAGAAGGTATATATTTTCTATATATATCAAAACCTCAGGATGTCATGTTCTGATACAGATCAAAAGCATAAACAAGACATTATAAGCCTTTCAACAGTTATTTACAACTACTGGCCTATAATCCAAAAATCTCTCGTCGTCCTCCGACTATGCTCGGGGTCCACTTCCTGTAACATAAAAAGCTAAGTGGGTCAGGCTTAGGAGCCTGGTGAGCATATAGGGTTTTCAACCCACAATAATAATAAACTTACTAAGTTCATCAATCAACAATAACCCTGATTACCCGTTCCCGTTATCCTTACTTTATGTCCCTAAACACTTATCACAAGGGACCTAGCCTAAACAATATCATCCGGATGGACACTACTGCTAAGGGGTTTCCCCAGCCATACATCTCCTAAAGGCAACCATGATGGAGATGGAGTACAGCGAATGAACACTCTCAGTTCATTAACACCTATAGGTTGCGGACCTGCTAATGTTTCCCACTGGACTGTCTACAAAGTCTGTGGTCGTCATCCAAACTCCGCTAGATGACTGGATCTCAAAACACATCGAGGCCTCTCCACAATTTTATTTTATCACACATCACTATCTACCCATGTTCTACCCAACATATTTGTAGATAAAAATATTTATACAGTTTAAAACTTGTATAAACCGTCAACTCAACAGTCACCTCAAATAAACAATTAATATATTTACACATAGCACGTATTATAAGGTAAATACTTCATATCTATGTGTAAAATGAAAGTGACTATACACTCACATGATTTGGTGATAATCGGGCAGCAATTCATTTCCTAAAACGATCGTTTCTAATAAAACCGGGAGTTTTATTGAGAAACCCGGCTTTGCAAAAGTTGGGCTTCGAAACCGAAAAAATAAATTTTACGGGCTTCTCGGGCACTTCGTGGCGTATTCCGGGCTTTACAATCGATACCGGGGCTTTGCGGGATGTTAATATGAAGAAAATATGGGAAAAGGGTTTAAAAGTGGCAAATTTTGAAAGTTAACCGGGAGGTCTCGCACGCTTCTATTTATAGGGGCGAGGCTTCTGATCCAACGGCTAGAAAGAGGACATGCGTCGCAGATCCAAAGGCTCGCAGGGAGGGCTCGCACGTGGGCTGCGCATGGCTCGCACCTGCGAGGGGCTCGTTGTCGCCTCCTGATTGGACCGCGGTCTAGTCTGAGGCTTCGGACGTGGCTCCCTCTACGAGGCTCGGACACGAGGAATGGAACACGCGTCGGACCTCTAGTGGACCGGACTTCAGATGCGAGGGAAGGAGACACGTCTCGCCAGGTGGCTTCGGTGACTCAGCATATTTCGGATATGTGGCACATGCGAGGCGAGGGTGACGTGGCACATCCGGATGAAGCTTATCTATGCGAAATTTCTCGAATTTTGTGCCAAAATCTTCTAAAATTCGTAACTTTCGCATACGAACTTCATTTTTGACGTTCTTTTTATGCACACGTAGCTAAAATTACGCTCTACAACTTCCGTTTAGACTTCGTCGGCTAATTTTGACTTTAAAATTTATATTATTATTTTTAACAGACCGGGACAGAAAATCCGTTAAAAATTCATAACTTTTTCATCTGACGTCCGTTTTCGTCAGACTTTTTACCGTTGTGCTCCTAATGACGAGACCTTCAATTCTCGTTTAGGTTGTGTCGGCTAAAAATCGTTCGATCTAAAATTCGAGTTTTTAGGTGTCTACTGCTAAGCTGAAACTTCGAAAATCATAACTTCCTCATACGAAGTCAGATTTGGGCGTTCTTTTTATCGAACTTCTCGGTTTAACGAATACTACGACTTTTGTTTAGATTACTAAGGCTAAAAAGTAGTTTATCAAAAACTCACTTTTTTTACGACATTCAGCATCGTGCCGGTTTTGTCACAAAACTTCCACAGGTCATAACTTCTTCGTTATAACTCGGATTTCGGCATTCTTTATATCCCTGAAATCCTTGTTTCGACCACTACAACTTTATGTAAAGATATCGGGCTTATCTCACACTTTAATTTTGACGCTTATTTTTATTCTTAATTAATTAAACCCTAATAATTAAGCATAAAACACATAATTCACATAAAATTCACATAATTCCTTTTCATTTCTTCTAAATGAGTTAAAAAGGTTAACCTAGACCATTATGCCAATATTAATTTCTAGCCTAGAAACACGAGCGTTACAGAAAGTCTCTTATGCCACAACAAACTATCGTCTATGGCAGCCTTACTAAGTAGACAAATAGAAGGCTTCCCTCGTATCAGACTGATGTTCAATGGATACACCTCGCCTTTTCATTTTGATTTAAGCAGAATTGTTTTCGTCTTCTTTTCGATAAATTCAGAAGCTTCATCGTCAAACGATACCTTTAATCGTGTACCAACAACCAATTATGAAACACTTATTAAGGTGTTTTGTAGTCCCTCAACATATGCCACTTTGTGAATAGAGAATTTCCCATTAGTTATCATGCCATAAACTTTAATTTCTCCAAGTACATTATTACCAATCTTTACAAGACCACCATTCTTCAGTTCTCTGTATTCTCTCAGCTGCTCCTTTCTTCCTGTCATGTGCCGCAAACAATCATTGTCGATATACCATTATGTATCAAACTATTAGTCACATATAATCTACAAAAATTAAGCAGATTTAGGAACCCAAAGGTGTTTGAGTCCTCGTGAGCCTTTTTTTAGTAACTGGATAAGCAATAGAGAGCTCAATCATATAAGTTCGTTTTTATTAAGGTTGTTTGCTATTTCTTCTTTATTGTGAAGACCTTAATATGATCATCTTTCAAATTAGTTTTTTTTATTCTTATTTGATTCAAAACAAACTTTTTCTCTCCCTCCTTAGATTTTAAAGTAATGTGAGACTCTGAAGCAACCTTTGCCTTCCCTTTATCTTGTCGCGAGAATTTGGAAGAGTGCGAAACTCCTGGTTTAGAAACGAAGGTGGTTTTGGGAGATGATTTATGATTTGAATGAGAAGTAGTTTTTAAGATAGTGGATCTATGATGAACTGTGTGCTTCAGATCCTCAAGGCTGTTAGACTGACGAGGTGAGGCGCTTTCGGATTCGCGTGCGAATTGGCCTTTCGGCTTTTGGAATTGGCATCTGATCCAACATTCGTCTGAGGATGGAAACGCTTTTCATGATGAACATAGTTAGGATTCCTTAACCTCCAGAATTGCTTTCGTTCCCGTAGATTTTTCTTGTACCTGGCATTTCGTTGATGTTTTTGGGCTACAAACTATTCAGCAGATTTGTGAACATTCATTTTGGCCCTTGTCTTTCGCACATGAGTGTCTTCATGAACTGAGGAATTGTCAGTGGGATTATCCTTGGTTCCACTGGAACTTCCCTTTTCGTAGGTGGCATTAACCTTATTCAAAGGTTCAACTACATAACTTCCTTTAACTCTCTAGTAAGTCTTTTTAGAGAGACCTACGGTTTCATCTGCATTTTCAATTGGGGCGGACTAAAAGCAGGCATAGCGTTATAAGCTTTCTTTTTCTGCTTGATTTCCTCAAGCTTGCGAAGATGCTACGCCTCATCATATTCTCCCTCCTTCTTCTCGTTCATTCTTCTCAGCATGCATTCCTTAGCCAAGTGATTCTTGTCGTGACAATAGTTGCAATCATAGACTAAATCACCTGCAAGCTTTTTCTCTTTCTTATCTTCTTCTTTATAAAAACTATTCACTTTATCCTCTTTTACCTTTTCTGAACTGTAGCTTCCCTGCTAGTTTCGATTTTTATTAGAAGGAAACTTTTTCTTTGCGGATCTTTTAGGATTCGACACCATTAGAGCGAACTCTTCATTCGTCAGTTCACAGTCAGAAAGGTTAGACTCAGCATCATCCTCAACAACTTGTTTCCCCATGCTAGACACAAATTTTGTTTCTTTATTCACTGCACTTTCGTGTGATTTCACGATCCCTACTAGCTTTGCTAAGGTATAATTTATGAACTGCTCGTGAGCTTTCACCATTGAAACCACGGACATCCAGTCCAACCTTAATCCATTCACAAATGTTACCTTATGATCGATGGTTTCTCATCCAATCCCATGCTTAATCATCATTCTCAAAAGATGATTGTAGCGATTGAATGTTTGACTCAGATTTTCATCAGCATTTTGTGCGAAAGCACCAAATTCAGACAACAAGAGCGTTTGAGTAGAATGCTCCAGATCTGCATTTGTTGAATAAAGCTCTTTAAGCCTATCCCATATGGCTTTGGCTGTATCACAAGAACTAACAAGAGGAAACGTATTAGACTGCAATGCGAATCTAATGATTCTCATTGCTTTGATGTTGCTCTGCAGCTTGTCTCTCTCATCTTGAGGAACTTCTTTGACATCAAGAAGAAGTCGATTAAGGTCGGTCTGAGTTTTAATCTCCCTTCTTGTTCCAGAGTGAACAAAACTTCTAATAGTAATAGCTTGCCAGATGAAGTAACCATTATCTTCTAAACCTAGAACATAATGTTCAAAGTGAAGTGCCCAGACTTCATAGTCGTTGGGAAAGAGAATGGGAATCCTTGTTGTTGATCCAGTACTGTTGATGGAATTGATTTGAGAATCGTCGTGCGACATTTTAACAAGATTTTCGAAACCTGTTCAAGAATCAGACGTCTAAAAACTTAGGGTAATATTGATATTACAATGACAACGTCAAGAACACAGAGATGACGACCGAACAAGATCCAATATTATCGGAAACCCTAATAACTTCTTGTGACAAAAGAAATGTGTATAGATTACATAGTCTCCTGCTCTGATACCAGTTGATGAGATTAAAATTTAAAATATCGATAAGATTCAAATAGGTAATGCAAAAACACAATGATAATCAAACATATATCGAATCATTAAAAGTCACACCTGAGTTTCACTCGATGAAGAATTTCAACTGTAGAGGCGTGATTAGGGTTTACAATGATTTCCAAAGATAAAAGAGTTAACCTCGTACGGTGCATGCATGCACTACAAATACATAAACCCTAATTAATAGGACGGTTGGACATGTCCAAATCGTATACATATTGGACTAAATACAAAACAGCCCAATGATTCAACACCTAACACCCAACAGAGCTGATCTGTGTCCGGAGTCATTACGGACTCGGGGTTGAGGCAGACCAGATGGAATCGATCTAGGCTCGGAGTTAATGTGGAATCGGGGTTGATACAGACCCGATACATCTTTGTATTGTTATATATGTTGTATGTGGTATTTTGCAGGAACTCACTAAGATTCGTTCATACAGATGTTGATTTACTGTGTTTCATGTACTTCAGATGATCGCGGGAAGACAAATGTTTGATTGTACACATTCACCTACAGTTTCTGTGATTCTGCGTGCTTTGATACTCTCATATTTTGAGATGATTGTATTTGATACTTATGTTTTTCATGACATTGTTTTTGGGAAACAATATTTTATCCTTAGTTAAAAATAAAAAAAATTGTTTTGAAAAATGGGAAGTCTTACTGATATCTATCGAACTCTCATTTTTGTTGAATTGTAATTTTCAAGTGTTGAATATAACTTAGGTTTCTTAAATCAAAAAAAAGTATTAAAAACCCCTCTCTTTAGTTATATTGTTATTTTATAAATATTTATATGAAAGATTTTTATTAAGTTGCAAACGGAACTAGTCTCCGTGGATTCAATCCACTTTCCATTATACGTTATCTTGTGTGCAATATCTAGGGTTATTTAGTTTGTTGGCACCGACAACCACTGTGGGAATCCTTTCTTCTAATAATCTTCACACAGAACAATTGATTTTAATAAGAATCCACTTAACCCAATTGAAAGAGCACAAATTGTTATTCCATCTGTATCCAACAACAATCTCACATACTTGACAGCAAAACCGCCTCTACTGTCATCTCTCCATGTACAACTGTCCGCGCAACCTGAAAAATGGAAATTCACAAGACGATTTATCAAATCGGAAGGTTGGTTAGCTTCTCGGCCCCTCATCGGTTGCCTCAACCAAAACCAATTCCGTTGAGCTTCCATACTGGGACTGAAAATCACAGTATCCATGATTAAGCAATCTTTATTAATTTAATGACATAAAGATTAGGACATCTATCTTTCAAAGAATGCACCACACCAGCCATCATTTCAAAAAAAATGTTTTCTCCCTTTCCCACTAGTCTTTTGAAAGGATTCACCCAATTAATTTCTCTATCTTCAAACTCAATCTAAATTTAAGAAATGTTGAACCAAACACCTTTAAAGTTTTTTTAGGCAAGGTTCCATCAAGCTTGAGATTATGAATGAATTTAACGCAAGAGAACCAAAAAGAACCGTCTTCATATATTAGTCTCCGTGATCATTTTCGAGAGAATAATAAGGTTGGCCACATCCGGTTTAATAACCACATCCCAAACAACCTAATTAAATATTATTTTCTGATTATCACCTCCCCTAAAAACCTTGTTCTAAATTCTAATAATTTCAAACAAACTAATAACTCATGAACAAATATTATATAATTATAGATAAGTTAAAGGGGGTAAAAGTGAAACTTAAAAGGGGCCTTAATGTAAATTCATCTAATCATTATTGAATTGGTGGCCCATAACACTATCCCTGCACTCTATGGGAAAATGAATGGATAAGACTTAAGTGCTCTATTTTTGCAAAAAAATCCACAAAATTGACATAGAAGAAAACTGTCGCTTTAAGTAATGATTGATAATTTATGTCAAAGAAAAATTGTGTTTTGCTTCTTCCACGTGGCTATAAAAATAGAAAGATATTATGTATTAACTGCATACTGTCAACAGAATTTTGAAAAAAATGGAGAAGGCTTCCATGGGTTCTTTACAAAAGAAACCACATGCCTTGTGCTTACCAGCCCCAGCACAAGGCCATATAAACCCCATGCTAAAAGTTGCTAAAATCCTCCATTCCAAAGGCTTTCATATAACCTTCGTTAACACCGAGTTCAACCATCAACGGCTCCTCAAATCTCAGGGCTCCGACGCCCTACATGGCCTCCCTACCTTCTGCTTCGAGACGATTCCCGATGGCCTTCCTCCGTCACAGAACCCTGATGCCACGCAAGATGTTGAATCCTTATGCAAGTCCTTCGATAAAAATTTTATGGGTCCCTTTAAAAGTCTCCTTACCAAACTGAATGCTTCATCTTCTCCGGTGACTTGTATAGTGGCTGACGCTGTTATGGGCTTCACCCATGATGTGGCCAGCGAATTTGATATCCCCGAGATAGTTCTATGGACCAGCGGTGTTGGTTGTCTAATATGTATTCATGAGTATCCCAGTCTTTTAGAGAGAGGTTTAATGCCACGTAAAGGTAATTATACACTCAATTTTCTTCGAACATCAGATATATGTATGGATGTATGCGTTTATACATATATACATTCATGTGCGTATGCACTTTAGTTTCTAATTTCATCAGTTTTCTACAGATTCGAGTACTTTAGTAAATGGGTATTTAGATACCGTGATAGATTGTGCACCCACCATGTCTGGTTTACGACTAAAAGACATGCCTTCATATTTCAGAAACGCCAGCTCTTTTGACGAATACATGGGTGAGTTTTTGTGCTTACAAGTTGAGAGAGCAAAAAGAGCTTCATCTATCATCATCAACACCTTTCATGAACTAGACCATGACCTTTTAGAGATGCTTTGTTCAATATTTCCTCCATGTTATGAAATCGGTCCTTTAAATTTACTAGAGAAGACAATTGTTGATGAATCTGTAGCATCACTCAGTTCAAGTCTCTGGAAAGAAGAAGACAAATGTTTGAAATGGCTAGAATCTAAACAACCATCTTCAGTTATTTATGTGAATTTCGGTAGCCTCACAGTGATGACATATGAACACTTAGTCGAGTTTTGTTGGGGACTTGCAAAGAGCAATTATTCGTTCTTATGGATAATACGTCCAGACCTCGTGAAGGGAGACTCTTCCGTTCTTCCAGCAGAGTTTTTGGAAGAGACAAACAGTAGAGGGATGTTGGCTAGTTGGTGCCAACAAGAACAAGTTCTAAATCACCCATCAATTGGAGGGTTTTTAACACATAGTGGATGGAATTCGACAATTGAAAGTATATCCGGTGGAGTCCCAATGATTTGTTGGCCATATCTTGGTGACCAACAAACAAATTGTTGGTCGTGTTGCAACAAGTGGGAGGTTGCCATGGAGATTGACAATGATGTAAAGAGAGAGGAAGTTGCGAAGCTTGTCATTGAGTTGATGAATGGAGAAAGAGGGAACGAGTTGAGGAAGAATGCAATCGACTTGAAGAACAAGGCCGAAAAAGCATGTGCCTCTCCTTTTGGTTCATCGATTGTTAATTTGGATAAAGTGATTCAGCTGCTACATGCATCTACAAAATAACTCATTATCTATGATGCATGTGTGTTTATCATATTATAGACCATTTGATTGCTCAAAGTGATCGATGTTGTGTTGTAGATGTAATTTTATTATTTTGCCTTAATTTGGAAATCGTTCATGTTCTTAGGGTTGATGTGACATTTTTTTTGTAAACAATATAGGAACAATGTTCAAGATGTGTGTCTTGATCACCGTCTCATTATATCATCTTATATCATCTATGTGAGGAATCATAAATGGATCGGAGTCGTTATTATAATAAAATATTTTGTTATTCTAATAAAAGAATAAGTTTATTTTTTTTATCATGTGTTATATATTAAAGCTTTTAATTAATGTCATCTTATAATAACGACTCCGATCCATTTATGATTCCTCACATAGATGATATAAGATGATATAATGAGACGGTGATCAAGACACACATCTTGAATTATAAGTAAGATGACATTAATTATTTTGTTATTCTAATAAAAGAATAAATTTATTTTTTTTTATCATGTGTTATATATTAAAGCTTTTAATTAATGTCATCTTACTTATAAACCTATTGATTATTTTTTTTATCATGTGTTATATATTAAAGCTTTTAATTAATGCCATCTTACTTATAAACCTATTGATTATTTATTTAAAATTTTAAATTTTAAATTCCCTACTCTAATTACATTAAAAAAAATTAAAATAAAATTAATAAAGGTTATAAAGTCACATATTTATTTAAATCAACGATTATAACCATTCAAATATCTCTTAATTAATAATTTATTTATTTATTTTTTAAATAACTGATTCAAAATCTTGGGTTTTTAATTTAATTAATTTTGTAACTTTGCTTTCCACGGGTTATAAACTAGTATCTAAATAAAAAAGAACAATGTTCACTCATGAATTAAAATAAAATTTTGAGGAAGAAAAGTCGAAGGCGCCCCTCCCAAACAAACTCCAGTAGAAAGAATAATGTCTTTTCTTAGACGTTAACTATAACTTTCAAGTATAGATTTTACAGTCTCTCGATCTAATCAACATATTAAACATTTACTTAATGAAAACCTTAAAATAGTATTTTAGAATAAATGTTATTACATCTTAACAAAATCTTTCTATACTAATAAAAGAATAGTTATTAATTTCACTTGTCATTTTTTTCATAATTTATATTTTCTTTTCAAATGCTCTATAAAAATGACACTTGTCATTTTCTCATTATTTTTTATTTTAAAAAAAAATATTGATTTTGATAATAAATTAGGTAATTATTTATTTGATCACTGATTTTTAAGAGAAAATTAAATTTGTCTTGAATAAGTTTCGGTTATGATTGTCAATAATAAATTGTATTTCTATATTAAAAATTCTACAAAATCATGTTTAATTAATAATTTATTGAAAATAATCGATTGAGAATTATGAGTTTTTACTACAAAAAATAATGATTTTTGTAACCGTGGTTCCCACAGGCTATTGTTGGTGAGTAATAAGGCTGAAAGGAGTCATGCAACACTTGTCGAACTCCACATCAGCTCCACCAAGGGGAAGAATGCAGAAAAAAGGGGTAGGTTGCAGAGTGAGAAGAAGAAAGGAGGGAATAAGATATGAAGAAGAAAGAGACTTAGCGAGGAGATGTTGATTTACCCTTCCGAACTCGACATGTCGAGTTCAGGGGCGGTTTTCCCCAAGTTCATGTCATTGTTGTCGAGTGGTGCTGAGTCCCACTCCCAATAGCCTAATGTAAGAAATTCCAAAAGATTTAAGGTCAAGTTAGCCGAAAAGCTAATTCCCAAATCTATAATATGAGAGGTGTCAAGCATAAAACGCATACAGCTTGACACCTCTCATATTATAGATTTGGGAAAGGAGTCATGCAACACTTGTCGAACTCCACATCAGCTCCACCAAGGGGAAGAATGCAGAAGAAAGGGGTGGGTTACAGAGTGAGAAGAAGAAAGGAGGGAATAAGATATAAAGAAGAAAGAGACTTAGCGAGGAGATGTCGATTTACCCATCTGAGCTCGGCATGTCGAGTTCTGGGGCGGTTTTCCCCAAGTTCATGTCATTGTTGTCGAGTGGTGCTGAGTCCCACTCCCCATAGCCTAATGTAGGAAATTCCAAAAGATTTAAGGTCAAGTTAGCCGAAAAGCTAATTCCCAAATCTATAATATGAGAGGTGTCAAGCATAAAACGCATACAGCTTGACCTTTTAAGTACCATCCTAGTTAGAATAAGCATAAACTAATTAATGTGACCATACGACCACTTTTGCATTAAATTTTAACTTATCTGTATATATATATGATTTATGTCATGATGTATGTCAAGATAACACAACCGGTCCTTCAACTAATGTAAGATATTAATATTGATTTTTTTGATGGCGATATATACTTTAATCTAGTCTTAAACTACCACTTAAATACTCCTATGTCTTAGAAGGGATTTAAACACTCAACACATGATGATATCTCACCATACCGTTAGGCAAAAATCATGTTGTTGGTATGGATTGTAGTTATCTTTCTCATTAGATAAAGTACTATTTAAGACCTAGGAACTTCTTTTTGCGTTAAAACATCATTATTAGTCTTTCTGATCTCACTATCAAAATTGATGGCAACATAACAAGAAAAAAAGGGCATCATGAATTTTCTAATGTGTAACATCCTAAAAATCAAGTTAAAATTTTTATTTTTCAAAACCAAACCAAAAATCATAATGTTTACAAAACATACTTTCCAAAAGTTAAAATCACAAATCAAAGTATCCCGAAATCAAATCTCATAAAATCTGAAGGATGTGTACGATCAAGCCTTCGTCTTGTCCCGATCATCTGAAGTACCTGAAACATAATACATAAACTATAAGCCAAAGCTTAGTGAGTTCCCCCGCAATACCACACACAACCAAAAAATATACATATTACATGTTGGGTTAACAGTTTCCCGACTGGATTACCCTAGCCACAATCTCCCAATTTGATTGAAACTCTGACCCACAATCTCCTGATTGGATTACCACTAGCACACAATCTTCCGATTGGATTGTTCGCGCATGTTGGCCGACTGCACAAAGCAATACAGCCTCAACCCACTCATACTATGTCGACAAATGGGATAGATAAACATATAACTAGCAAGTACATGTAATCATACAGATCTACAAACCAAACGTATAACCAGCATAACATTATCCTATATACCAAGATACATAGCCTAGGCGGTCGACATTGGTGCCTTCGACCCATGAGTACGGTGAGGATAAACTCATTGCACAGTTTTAAATATAGTTGAACAGATCACTGCTCCAACCGCTGGCTATACCGGTCACCTATACAATAAGTAGTGACCTAAACTTAATCTACTACTCAATTTACCCAAACTGCCCTAAGTCAAACTTGGTCAAAATCCTGATCAAGGTCGAAGTTAAAAAGTCAAAGGTCAATGAAAGTCAACATAGACTGTGTACGCCCTGTGTACTCAGTCACTATGTTAAGCATAGTCACGTTCCATCCAGATTACGAGGTTCTTGGCTAGTACGTCTATCGTACCCCTTGGTTCGCCTAGCCTACTCGGCCTGAATTTACTCTTTCTTGTTAAGTGCTTAATTCATTAAGACTTAACATCCAAATCTCAGATCTAGTCCCAAATAATATTCTAAGTCATAAAGTTTTCAACTTTATGACTTTGCTTGGCTAGAATGAGTCCAACAACCAAACCTTAACTTAATACAAAACTAAAACCTCATAACTCATGCATAAAGAACAGAAAGGGACCAAGATCACCTTTTAATAATTTCTAGCACCTAAAAACGTCTGAAAGGACAACGCTTATGGTTAAAGTAAGCCATACTCATTAACACCAAGCTTAAGGGACCAAAAATGAACACAGACTCTAGGCTAGCAAGATCTAAGCAAATGACTCATCAAGTTTCAAACTTTATACCTTCAATAAATGCTTGAGGGTGAGATACTTATAGATATAGGTTACCTTAAGCTTCCATGATGATTCCACGATCTTCTCCTTCCTCCAAGAACACAAAATACACACTCTCAAACTCAAAATGCTAACACAATGGATTAAGGTTAGCAAGGGTCGATTTGGGAGATACAGGCTGGTGAAGGAAAGGGTGTCGAGGAGATAAAGATGCTTAAATATGGCTCAAACCCTAAAAATTAGGGTTTCCCCACCCTCTAGGCACGTACGCACGCTGTACGCTTAAGTACGCCCAATGTACTAACATAAACACCAGCTCCTCATTAAGTGAGCTATAAGATAAATTTTGCAACAAATTTCATACTAAGGGGTAGATATGGAAAATAAATGGTATCTAGGTGTTATAATTCTCCCCCACTTGAATCAGACTTCATCCTCAAAGTTCGATGTTGCGAATAACTTAGGTCAGTGCTCTCGTATCTCTACCTCGGGTTCCCAAGTCCATTCGGAACCATTCTGAAGCTGCCACTAAACTTTGACCATTGATACTACCTTGTTGTGCAAGGACTTCGTCTTCCAAACTACAATCGTCACTCGCATCTTACCATAATGCAGGTCATCATCAACCTGAATATCATCTAAAGGAACAATTGTTGAATCATCATCCACACACTTCTGAAGCTTAAAAACATGGAAGGTATTTCGAATATGATTGAACTCCTGAGGCAGATCCAATCGATATGCTACCCTTCCTACCATGGCTAATACTCGAAACGGCCCAATATATCGGGGCCCCTACTTACCCCTCTTCTTAAAGTGTATTACACCCTTCTAGGGTGATAACAACTTGGAGCAACGTTAGTCGGCATAACTCTTCTATCGAAAACTGAGCTATATGTAACCTCTAACTAATCTGTTGGATAAGCTTTGTCGTATGGAGTACTACATTGGCCTTTTCCATGACCCTATCACCGAACTGTCCCTAATAGTATACGACACTTCCTCCAATAAAGAAGCTCAAATGATGGGGCACTGATACTGGAGTGATAGTTCTTGTTGTAAGAAAACTCAACCAGAGGAAGGCAGGAGTCCCAACTCCCATTAAAATCGATAACACGGGCTCTTAACATATCCTCAAGAGGACAAGTTTTCAATTTTGGGGGTTGTCTGGCAGGACAAGTATTTTTGTCTTTTAATAACATGGTCATTTCTGTTTCTGCAATGTTTTTTTTCTATCCCCAGGTCGTTTATGTTGGTCACTGGTGAATATGTGCGCTTATTTTTCCTTGCTGAGGCAATTCTTCCCCTCAGGTTTATGTTGGCGTTGAGGGTCGACTCAAGACAATTATTTTCTTGTTTCATAAGGAATTAGGTGATTTTGCTCGACGAGCGGGTTTTGGGTAGGCGATATAGCCATGTTACTAGATTTTCCCAGCTTATGACTCTAGGACCCGTGTTTACTTAGGGTCCTTTGGATCTATTATGGGAGATCATGCTATGAGCTTGGGTTTTGTGCTTTCTTTGGGTCATAGATCATTATTTCTAGACTGGATTTTTCTATTCAGTTTTCTTTTTTAGGGTATCCCTTTTTAGCTAAATTTTACTGTCTATCATTTTTGGAACTTTGTTCTAAGTCCCGAGTCTTAGAGGGTAGCACTCGAGTCTTAAACTTCTAAGTCAAGCCAATATCATCACTTCGAGGCATTTGGGACTTTGGTAATATTTGTGTCAAGGGAAAGGTTATGATCCTTTGAAACCTTTATTCATGTCATTATTGGGACCTATGGCTCTTTGGGATTAGCTGGCATGTTTTAGGGAAAGGTTATGAGCCTTTGAACCCTATAATTTCATTCTCGCAATAGTTTCACTTAAATGATGTATATGATTAGTCCTTGTTACCATTTGGTAAATGTTCACAACCTCTTATGTAAATGATATCAAGTTTGAATAGTAAAAAACTTTCTAATAGTTTTTTATAGTCAACTTCCTTCACTTCATTAATAGTGTTTTGGAAATAACTACATTGTTTGGTGAGTAAAGAAAAAGAGATGACTACATCATAACATAAACTAAGGCATGGCTCTTAGGCTAGCCCACTAGGATGTGATTATTCGCTTGGAGTTTGATCACATTGCGCTTGGCCTGGACATGTTTTGTCTTGGCTTTTCTCCTTGCTCTTGGGGCATGAACTCATCTTTGATGTGCATCTACAATCCTGCTCATACACTCCCTGGGAACATCCTTATTATTGAACCTGCTCATGTCCGAATGTTATCTCGTCTTGTTGGTGTTATCACCAAAAGTTTGGTTTTCGCAACGACCTGCTTGAAAACCCAAGTGGTGACATTGTTTTATGTCTCTTTTCAAGTTGTAAGGCACGTCTCCGATGGGGGTGGTCCTATGGCGCCTGTGCCCTGGCACCATGGATATTCCACGGTCATGCTTCCCTGGGGTTTAGTTATGTTTTTGTGCATGTTGGGGTTTAGCATTCCTCGTTGAGTTGTCCTTCTGAAGACAATTCTCAGATCCCTTCGCCACTTGGTTCTGTTTGCCTGGTTCCTCTCTGGGGGTTTTTTCTTCCTATTCACCTTATCACAACTCTCAGGCCTCCCCATGCACCGTTATTTGGGGAATTGATAGGGAGCGGCTTGTATGGATGGAGATCTAAGCACGATTTGAACCTATCGAAGGTTTCCGGGGCTTCAGTGATTTGTTGTGGGTTGACCTCTTTTTTATTTTCTTGCCAAACGATGTTGTGTTGGTATTCGTAGTTTCCTCTTAGGGATCATGCTCGATCATAGGATCTTTAAGTGTACGTGTCACTGTTTGCTCTGTACCTCGATGTCTCCAGACCTTGTTATGTGTTTTTTCTAGTGGCTGAGGGGTCTTTTTGGTATTGTTGGGTGGCACATCCTCGCTCGCGATGGAATGACCGATACACTCCTCTTTGCACCCTCAGTGGTTTCTTATTGTCGGATGGTGGGTGAGTGCTCATGCTAATTGCCTTTACAATTTTCGACGTGGTTGTGTTGCTGCTACCACGCCCCTCCCCCCTCCCTGAGATTTTCTTTAATCAAGGCATTCTTTTTCCTGTCATCTTGGTCTCATGTGGTAGTCATCGTGATCAGATTCTTCTTCAGGTGATGACTCGTTGTTCGTTTCTTTGGAATGTTTACTGTTTCCAATGTAGAGATAGTTTGGAGACATTTTGTTAGGTTGAGGGCAACGATTGTGGCTGACGATGTGCTTGTGCTAAGCTTTACCTTGTCGTAATTTGTTAATGGTATAGCTCAGAGCTGAAAAAGCGATGGTCGTCCACGGAGCGTGTCATGGTCGGTTAGGTGACGTACTACTGAGAAGTCTATTACGCGTGTGTTTGTTTCTTTATCGTCATGGCTGACCAAGGTAAGTGGGAGGTTTATGGTGCCCATCGGCCATAGCTGATGTCCCGTCATCCCGATGAGTGGACCCCTGGTTGAAGGATTTAGGCCTTCTCTCTAGGGGCTAGGAGTTGGTGGAAACAGTGTTCGTAAAGAATGTCGGTGCTACTATCGTTATCAATTAGCACTTCATGAATTTGATTTTGATGCATGTAAGGCATTATCACGAGTTGATCCCTAGGATTCTAGCTAGGCATTCATGGGTCTTTTAATGAGAAGATGATATTGAGGATGTTTTTTAGTAGTACCTAGATATTGTCGTCTGCCTCTTTGCACTCTCTCCACTCGTGAAGTCTCCTGATGGTAAGAATCTCCTCCTTAACTTGACGTTTGTCGGCATCTTTCCAATCTCGGGAATTCCTCTGGTAAGCTTCGAACTTAGACCTCAAGTCCTTTGTAATTGTTGTGAGGTCAACCATTAAGTGTTTTCATCCACTTCCTTGCTCAGGACTGTTCACTCTCCAGTATCGTGGGTTTTGCTCTTGTGGTACGCATAATATTTTCCTTTCTCTTTCTCCACCTTTGGGGGTGTTTTCTCAACTACATGCACCTCATATCGGTGGCTACGGGGATCATCTTTTCCAAAAGGGAGAAATTTGTGAGAAGTGTGTCTTGAGTGACGGTTGTGCTTGTCGTGGCTTCTGTTGTGGTGATCTCAATGATTGGGGATTACGTGGGAGTTTTCTTCTTATTTTTTTATATACACATTGGTGATGGCCTTTAAATTGGATTTCTACTGTTCCTCACCTTCGATCCCGTAGGTATTTCTCGACTCTATATTTGAGCTCGTCTCTCGACTAAGGTACCATCTCCTACATCTTTTTTGACAAAGGGTCGAGGAGTAGACCATGGGCGAAGTCACCGGTTACAAGGAACTCTTCATGTCTTGGTACATTAAGTATCGCCAGCACGAATCTATCATAATATTCTCATATCGACTCTCCTTCTTTTTTCTTGCATGCCATTATGGAGTTTGCATCTCTCTTGCCTTTCCTTAGTTACATGAAGTTGTTGAGAAAAATGTATCTTAGCTGTTCAAAACTCATGATGTTGCCCAGTTGCAACGCCTTGAACCATATTCTGGCGTTTTTGGATAATGTAATAGGGAAATACGTACACATGAACCGCTTATCCATCCTCAGTGATGTCATTGTCCACTCATAGGTCTCGATGTGCTCGTCGGGTCAGTTGTTCCATCATGCTTGGGGATATTTGGTATTATCGTCGAGTATGGGATCTCATACTACAAAAGCTCCTGGAAAAAGGCAGAACTGGTGCTTCTCACTGGTTTTTCGATGCGAGAGTATGGAAAACCACCGAATATTGTAAACTATTGAGCGTAAGACGGGTTCCCATATGCTTTATTAAACATTGCTGCTTACGTGATGTATGGTTGTTGCTGGGAGACCGATTGTGTGCTTTGTTGTAGTTGTGAGCTTTGCTCTAGCTACTGGAGCATGTTCGTAATTTCCCCTTAAGGCTATTGAGCGAAGGTGTTGAGTTGTTGTGTTATTGATGAGTGACGGATAGGCTCTTGCGATGGCCGTGTTTGATGGTTTAATACGTACGACTATTAGAAATAGGCGTTGAACATCGGAGGTTGTTGAGCGAAAAGCGGGATATGTGACGTTCCTACTACTGGGGAGAACTGATGGCTTGACATTGGGTTATGGTGTGGACGATATTCTGGTCCCTCGGGACCAAGTGTTCGTCTCCTCCTGCTATGGTAATGATTGTGGCTATGCCACTTGGGCTGAAGTTTTATGGAAGTATATCAAGTTCAAATCATTGTGTCTCATTGATCGTAAATCTTTGAATCAAATCATTGGTTGATATGGAAAGCTTGTCATATGATACACTTATGCCTTTGTTGTTCTTTGTCCCTCTTTGCTTTTGTCATATTGATATGTATATGAAATAATGTTATATTATAACTGTTATTGAACTCACTAAGCGTTACCCGCTTATCCCTCTCAGTGTTTAATTATTACAGGTGATAAGCGAGTATAGTTATGTACTGTAAGAAGATGTAGAATACTTAATATTATCACTTTTGTACTTAGTGTATAATTTCCTGGGAAGTTATGTAATATATAAAATCTATAAAAATCTTCATAGTTGGTTTGTATCCACTCTTTTGTAAATTATATTATGAATATGCATGTAGCATGTTTAGAGTTATAATGTGGTAAAATTTAGAGAAGTAGTGGTTCTCTCAGTCATGGTATTAGAGCAGTAGTTTAAGTGAACTAAATATTACGGATTGGTATTTATACTTAAATCGTTAGAAGTTTAATATATGAATGGATTCATTATAAGTATATGGATACAAACCATACAAAAGACTTAAGTAAAGTATTAGGTGATGATATATCCTAATATTCTAAAATACTATATTACTCCAAATTTTCAGAACAATGGTTGAACAGGTGAGTAGCCATACACCAGATGTGGCTGGAGATCCTCATCCCGACGAAGTAAATACTCCAGTATCCCCTCGTAAAGAGCGACTTGTGGATAAACTCATTGGTGTTATTTGGCAAACTCTCGAAGAACACAAAAAGAATAGTGATAAAGTTAAAGAGAAAGCCACCGGAGAATCTTCAAAAGGGGAGGTGAAACGTCCCTCATTCAAAACTTTCAAGAGTAATGGTGCTACGGAGTTTTCAGGTGTTCTTAATCCCATTGTTGTTCTTACATGGATCCAAAACACATAAAAAGTATTTTGTATGTCTCATGTAGTCGATGAAGACAAAGCTAATTATGCTTCTGCAATGCTCATCGTAGAAGCCTTAGTTTGGTGGGAAGCAACATTTAAAGCTCTCAAAGAGTATGACCAGGATAATTTATCTTGGGAAATGTTCAAAACTTGTCTGCTAGGAAGTATTGTCCTCTAGACATAAGGAGAAGATTGGAGAAAGAATTCCTTGAGCTTAAATAAGGTGGAACGACTGTGAATGATTATGAAACTTAATTCAATCAAAAAGCACGATTTGCTGCAAAGTATATTCCAGCTGAAGACGATAAAATTTAGTTATTCATGGAAGGACTGCGCTATGAAATCCACAATTTCGTGGTTAATCGGGATGTTCTGTTATTTGATAAATCGGTAGAGTATGTTCGAAAGCGCAAGCATGACTTAGAGATACGCGGTGCCACTCTTTCTGTTCCGAAGCATCCTCATATTGATCGAACTGTTCCTGTTTCCTCTATTCCACCAGCTCAATCTATTCGAACTGATCCTGGTAAACAAGTGCAATCTCATAATACCTCTCATGGTCGCGGTAGGTCACAATCTTTTTCTCTTCAGTCGCCATTTTGTTGTAATTGTGGAAAGAGTCATCAAGACGAATGCAGATTAGAAAAAGGATCAGTGGTTTGTTATGTATATGGAGAAATAGGCCACATGAAGTTCGTTTTCCCAATGAAGAATGTTACATGCTTTGCTTGTGGTGTTACTAGCCATAGGAAGCGTTTTTTCCCTACTCTTACTAGTCAAATGGCTGGATGTCAAGCTTCCGTCCAACAACCAAAGAGTACTCCAACTAAAAAGGAGGAGGTGTCAAAAGCTAAAGGTCGTGCATTCCAAATTACTAGAGGAGGCACGTGAAGACCCGAATGTTGTGACCGGTACATTTCTCGTCAACTCTAGACCAAGTCATATCTTATTTTATTCTAGTGACTCAGATTCTTTTGTGTCTAATGAATTTGCGCATTCCTTTCAAATTGCTTGTTATGCACTCGCGCAACCATTTCATGTTGATACTGCGGGAAGTATATCATTACTTGTTGATAAATTCTATAGGGATTGTGTCATAGAAATTGAAGGTTATAATTTTCTTGCTAACCTGATTCCTATCTCCTTGCCTAACTTTGACATTATTCTTGGCATGGATTGGTTGTCAAAGAACCATGCAAAACTCTTGTGCTATGAAAAGATAGTATGCATTCCTATTGAAGGAGAGAATCCTATTTATGTTTACGGTGAACAAAAACTTAAAATCTTTAAAATAATATCTTTCTTAAAAGCTCACAAGTTTATATCGAAGGGGTGTTCTCTTTATCTGGCTTATACAGTTGATATCTCAAAAAAGGGGAAGAAAACTGTAAAAGATGTTCTCGATGTTAATGAATATCCTGATGTGTTCCCCGATGATTTGCCTGGACTACCTCCGGATAGGCAAGTAGAATTCTGAATTGATCTTGTACCTGGTGCTGCTCCAATTGCAAAGACTCCTTATCGTCTTGCGCCAACTGAGATGAAGGAAATGTTGATCCAATTGTAGGAATTACTTGACAAAGGCTTTATTCAACCGAGTACCTCTCCTTGGGTTGCTCCGGTACTATTTGTCAAGAAGAATGATGGTTCGATGCAATTGTGTATTGATTACTGTGAGCTAAATAAGGTAATTATCAAGAACAAGTACCCACTGTCTCGCATTGATAATTTGTTTGATGAACTTCAGGGTATAAGCTATTTCTCGAAGATTGATTTGAGATATGGCTGTCATCAGTTGAAAGTACACAATTCGGATGTACCAAAGACTGCTTTTCGTACTTGATATGGGTATTATGAATTCCTTTTCATGCCGTTCGGTTTGACAAATGCTCTTACCGTATTCATGGATACAACGAATCGGGTATGCCGTCCAATGCTCGATAAATTTGTCATCGTATTCATTGATGATATTCTAATTTATTCCAAGTCTGAAGCTAATCATGCCATTCATATTCGTGAAATATTAGAACTTCTTCGAAGGGAGAAACTATATGCTAAATTCTCCAAATGTGAATTTTGGCTTCGCCAAATTCAATTTCTCGGCCATGTGATTACTGGTAACGGTATATCGGTAGATCCCACCAAAATTGAAGCCATCCAGAATTGAGAAGCACCCCATAATGCTTCTGAATTTCGCGGTTTCTTCGGTCTCGCGGGGTATTACTGGAGATTCATTAAAGATTTTTCGCGTATAGTTGTACCACTCACGAGTCTTACATGAAAGGAAGTAAAGTTTGAATGGGGTGAAGCCCAAGAAAACGCTTTCTCAACTCTAAAAGTTCTTTTGACTCATGCTCCGATCTTATCACTCCCAAAAGGTGATAATGATTTTTCCGTGTATAGAAATGCTTCAAGATTGGGACTCGGTTGTGTGTTGATGCATCATGGTAGAGTAATAGCCTATGCCTCAAGACAACTGAAAGAGTATGAAAATAATTATCCCACCCATGACCTCGAACTCGTTGCAGTAGAGGCATTATCATTTTGGTACAAAATGCTAATTGCTAACTGACCACAAAAGTCTCAAGTATATATTCAGTCAACAAACTTTGAATATGAGACAACAGCGAGCTATGGAGCTGATCAAAGACTATGACTAAGAAATCCTGTATCATCCATGAAAAGCCAGTGTAGTTGCCGATGCACTTAGCAGGAAGGTTTATCATAATAGTGTGTCTTATGTTATTACCCACACTATTGTAAAGTTTACTACTCTTGATGAACTAAAAAATGGCAAGTAGAGGCCTTAAAGCTAGAAAATGTGAAAATGGAAGGGATGGTATATTATGATGATATATTACTTGATGATCCACGTGGACTGAAAGTATTTAAGAATCGACTATGGATTCAAGAGATTGGTGGATTAAGACAGAAGATTTTAGATGAAGTCCATAAGTCTACGCAGTTAATACACCCTGGTACAAGTAAAATGTAATATGATGTACGAGTTGATTATTGGTGGTCTGGATTGAAGAGAGACATTGGAAGATATTTACAAGAATGTTTAGTATGCTTACAAGTTAAAGCGGAACACCAAAAGTCATACGGGAGTCCAGAAAATATTAATGTTCCCATGTGGAAATGGGAGGAGCTGTCCATGGATTTTATTAGCAAATTTTCGAAGACTGTGAGACAGAATGATAGCATTTGGCTAATTGTTGACCAACTGACTAAGAGTGCACATTTTCTTGTCATGCGTGAAACAGATCTAATGGAGACATATGCAAAAGTATACTTAGATGAAATTATTGCGAGACATGGCGTTCCACTAAAGATTATTTCCGATCATGATACTCGCTTCACTTCTCATTTTTGGGAAAGTATGCAACGTGAATTAGAATCTCGGATCGCTCTTAGCACAGCTTATCATCCCCAGACAGATGGTCAGACGGAGAGAACAATCCAAACAGTGGAAGATATGCTTCGTGCATGTGTCTTGGAATTTGGTGGTAACTGGGACAAGTACTTACCTCTTGTCGAATTTTCGTATAATAACAATTACCACACTTCAATAAAAATGCCACCATACGAAGCATTATATGGTCGTAAATGTCGTACTCCATTATGTTGGCGTGATGTAGGACAGAAAATCCTTGGAGGCCCTAAAATGATTCAAGACACCACTGACAAGATTCAAATTATACGAGAAAGAATGAAAGCAGCCTAGGATCGACAAAACTCCTATGTGGAAAAGAGAAAACGACCCATAGAATTTCAGGTGGGTGATTTCGTAATGTTGAAGGTGTCCACATGGAGAGGCATTATGCGATTTGGGAAGAAAGGAAAATTGAGTCCTAGATTTGTTGCTCCTTTCAAAATCATCCAGAGAATCGGTAAACAAGCATACCGCTTGGAATTTCCTGAAGATTTGGTAGGTATTCATAATGTGTTTCATGTGAGTTATCAGCGTAAATGTTTGAGCATATATGATGAAACAGTTCCGTTATCCGAGGTGAAACTGGATAATAAATTAAGATATGTAGAAGTGCCTGAAGAGATCGTAAACGAAAAAGCGACGGAATTACATAATAAAGAAGTGGAGTTGGTGCTTGTCAAATGGAAACACCATCGAGGCCCAAATTATACTTGGTAAAATAAGAATGAGACAAGAGCAAAATATCCCCATTTGTTTAAATCGTTGTAATTTCATAGACGAAATCCTCAGAAAGATGAGGTATTTGTAACATACACGTTAATAGCCTTGTATAATTATCGTGTTTTGTAAGCTTGATAGCTTAAAAGTAAATATAATTAAACAATATGTGAATTTGAGCGTTGAGTTCTAACAAGATAGTTTTATGAGATTGAAGTAAAACTATGTTTAGAATCATTCGGGAAGTATTGAAAGTCTTATGAGATACCAATTAAAAGTCAATTATAAAAATTAACGAAAATATAAAGTTGGAAATTGTAACACCCAAAATTTTCAAATAATTTTTCACATTTTAAAAACACACTTTCATTCATAAATATTATAAAATCTCATTGTATCACATATCAATCCTTAGAAATGCAACCCAAGATCATAATGTGTAACAACTCCTCATGTTTGTACTGATCATGTCGGCGCCTTCCCGCGATCCTCACTGGTACCTCAAACAATTAACACAACACTGTAAGCATAAATGCTTAGTGAGTTCCCTAAAATACCACATACACCACATATTAGCCACTCGACGCTATAACTCTATATGACCCTCGGGTCAATGTGTCTCAATGGGACCCTCCAGTCCCATATCTCTGTGGACCCTCTGGTCCTAACTCTGTGGACCCTCTGGTCCTAACTCTGTAAGCTCTGAATCATACATAGCACAAATCACATAGAAATCACATCATACAAAAGCATACAAGATACTCTGTCACATAAATCTAATTACCACTCTTTGGTAAAGTATAGTGAGAAGACTCGCCTCGGGTAACTCGGTAATCTCGAACTCGGTAAAAATATGGTCTAGCCTCCGCCTAATCATATGAAATAAACACTCTTAATCAATACAACTCTCAAGGCTAGACTATTACCTCTCTTAGTACTCTCAGAAGGGTAAAAGACCATTTTACCCCTCCCATGGTTCAATGACCCTAGAGTTGACCAAACCCTAAAAGTCAACAAAAGTCAACTCTCCGGGTTACGCCGCACGTACTAACCCTGTACGCTGGGCGTACCTGGCGACCTCACAAAGACGGGGAACGCGACCCCTTACGCCGCGCGTACTGGGATTACGCCCCGCGTAACTCCCAGTTTCAGACTCCTTAACTCTTGAGGTCTTAAACAGTTAAGACACACGTCCAACTTCTAGATCTGACCATTTCTAAGCCTCTTAATCCATAAAATTGGTGACTTTAAGCCTTTGCATGGCTGGACAAGTCACTAACACCCATAATATTCCATTTCCAACCCTAGAAAAGCTCATAACTCAAGCATGACCCCATAACAACGACCAAGTTGGGATTTTTATGGATCTATAACACAAATGTCACTAAAATGGGACAGATCTAGGTCCATGGAGTCCCTTACACTCATAAAGTCTCCACCTTTAGGACTTTTAACCCTAGAAATGGTCCATGCAACACCAAACCAAAATAAAGAGGAAAGTTTTGAACTTTATACCTCTAGATGAAGGTCCTTCCTCTGAAGATCTCAGATCCAAACTTGCACTTCAAGCCCTAGCCTCCACAAGCTCCTCTCCTTCTTCTTCACTAACATACCAAGGCACTTTTATCTCAAAACAATCACACACAAGCTTAAGGACGAAGGAAGGCTCTCTTAGGGTTTCACTCTCTGATATGGTGGCTAAGGAATAAGCCTTAGCATCCCTTATATAGTGCACAAGCCAAATATTAGGGTTTGCATATGGGCCCGCTACGCCCAGCGTAACCCTGGGTACGCCCAGCGTACCTAGGCGAGTCCGCGTCCAAATTAAATGCATGAGTACGTGCAGCGTACTCCCCAGTACGCCCAACGTACTCATTTGCTACAATTTCCACTCAAGGGATAAACTTGACAAGTTGACAAAAGAGAAGGGTTAAATAGCTTTTCCTGAATTTCGGGATGTTACAATTCTCCCCCACTAGAACCAAACTTCACCCTCGAAGTCTCGTGCCAAAAACAACTCCGGATGCTGCTCCCACATCTCTGACTCTGGCTCCCAAGTCAGCTCGGACCCCCTCCGATGTTGCCACTAACCTAAACCAGATGCACCTCCTTGTTTCTCAGAACCTTGACCTTCCCGTCCAAGATCGCGATCGGTCTCTCAACATAATTCAAACTCGTGTCCACCTGGATATCCTCCAACGTCACCACTGCCGACTCGTTGGCTATACATTTCCTCAGCTGAGACATGTGGAAGGTATCATGAATCTGGCTCAACTCCGCAGGTAGCTCCAAACGATATGCTACCCTGCCCACCCTCGCGATCACCTTAAAAGGTCCAATATATTGGGGCCCTAGCTTGCCCCTCTTTCTTAATCGAATCACTTCCTTCCAAGGAGACACTTTTAGGAGCACGAGGTCTCCCACCTGGAACTCAAGCTCAGATCGTAGCCTATCCGCATAACTCTTCTGGCGACTCTGAGCCGTCAAGAACCTTTGTCTAACTTGTTGAATCTGCTTTGTCGTCTGAAGCACTATCTCAGTGCTGCCCATCACTCGTTGTCCTACCACTCCCCCAACAGATGGGAGTCTGACACCTCCTCCCATACAACAACTCAAAGGGAGGCATAGCAATGCTCGAATGGTGACTGTTGTTATAGGAAAACTCATCCAATGGAAAATACGTGTCCCAACTCCCTCTGAAGTCCAACACACATTCCCGAAGCATGTCCTTGAGTGTCTAAATCGTCTGCTCACTCTATCCGTCCATCTGTGGGTGGTAAGCGGTACTGAAATGCAGCCTAGTACCCAACTCCTCATGGAACTTCTTCCAGAACCTAGAAGTGAAATGCACATCTTGATCTGACACAATCGAGATCGGTACACCATGTCGTGATACCACCTCCCTCACATACACCTATGCCAGCCTCTCAACGGAAGAGCTCTCACTGATAGCAAGAAAATGAGCGCTCTTTGTCAGCCGGTCAACGATCACCCAAATTGCATCGACACCTCTCGCAGTCCTCGGAAATTTGGTGATAAAATTCATGGAAATATGTTCCCACTTCCACTGGGGAACCTCAAGTGGCTGCAACATGCCATGTGGACACTGGTGCTCGGCCTTAACCCTACGACAGGTCAAGCACCTCTCTACAAACCACGCCACATCCCTCTTAATACAGGGCCACCAATAGTCTTTTTTCTGGTCCAAATACATCTTAGTGGCCCTGGGATGGATTGAAAACCTCGACCTGTGCGCCTCCTCCATCAAAATGGTACGTGCCCCGCCCTCAAATGGCACCCAAATCCGGCCCTGGAAGGTCATAAGCCCTCGGCTATCGGCAATGAACTCGGATACTTGCCTGATCACCTGCTCTCTTGCGGTTCTCCGATATCATGGCCTCTACTTCGGCCTCCCGAATGATGTCCAACACCAGAGTCATCACTACGACGTTAGTCTTGCCCGAGTGGTACAGGATCTCACACTTATAATCCTTTACCACGTCCAATCCTCTCCTCTGGTGCATGTTCAGGTTGGGCTGACCCACCAGATACTTCAAGCTCTTGTGGTCCGTGTATATGGTACACCGAACCCCATACAAATAGTGATGCCAGATCTTGAGGGCGAACACCACAGCCCTCAACTCTATATCGTGAGTGGGATACCTCGTCTCGTGAAGCTTCAGTTGCCTCGATGCGTATGCTATCACATGCCCTCTCTGCATCAGCACCGCACCCAGTCCCAATATCGATGCGTCACAATATACCACAAAATCATCGATCCCCTCCGGAAGGGCTAACACTGGGGCTTCGCATAATCTCTGGCGAAGTGTCTCGAATGAGGCTTGCTGCTCTGGGCCCCAACTGAAAGCCACGCCCTTCCGGGTCAGTTTGGTGAGAGGAACAACAGTCCTGGAGAAATCCTTGATGAATCTCAAATAATAACCGGCCAACCCCAGGAAGCTCCTGATCTCTGAAGGGAATCTCGGCACATCCAAATCATCACCGCCTCAATCTTGGCCAGATTGACCAATATCCCATTCTAGATGACGAGGTGTCCGAGGAACTGGACCTCTCGTAACCAGAAATCGCACTTGGAGAATTTGGCGTAAAGCCTCTCTAATACCAGAACTCCGAGGATCTCCCTCAAATGCTCCTCATGCCGCTCTCTGGATCTCGAATACACCAATATATCATCAATGAACTGTTGGATAAGGTGTCTAAGTCCATAACTATTTATGGTTAGTACTTGACCCGACCCGGCATGGTCCATTTGGGTCGCATGGCACCATGCAATTGGATAGACTAAATGAGAGGAATAACACTTGGAGATTATTAATATATTATAAGTTCTAATATATTAATAATATTATTTGATTAGTTTGATCAAAGAAGTAATTTGGAATTAATTAAGTGATCAAAAGATAACTAACTAAATATATATGGGTTGATTATGTAAGTCATTCATATCTTGTATAGTGGGCTAAGAGGCTCCATGGATTATCAAGTTAGATTCTACCCATAGGATGCTCCATGGATGCTCCATGGGAGTTACAAACCCATGGGTCATGGAAATGAAAAGTCATGACACATTAGGGTTTACATGGTGTAACCCTAGATGTGTCAACACTATATAAGGATCCCATTCTCCACCAAAATCGGCTACGCATAAGAAACAACAGGGCTAGGCCGATTTTAAGAAGTGTGTATTCTCTCAAAAGTCTTTCCAAGAGCATTTGGTGTTGTGTGAAGCATTTGAGGCATCACACTTGGGGTGCTAGGCTCACAAGGTTTCAAGGAACATAAGCAACAACAAGGTAAGTTATTCTATCTTTCATTCAAGTTAGAAATTGTTCCCCATGTATGCTAGATAGGAATATAACCTTGGAATTCAACTTTGCATGATAATTAGACAAACATAGATCCTAGGTTATTAGGGTTGCATGTACACTTAGGAAGTATTAGAATGCTCAAAACCCATCATGAACACGATCACCGAACGATCCAACATCGGCCTGCACACCCTGTTCATGAGATCCATGAACGCCGCCAGTGCATTGGTGAGCCCAAAAGGCATCACCATGAACTCGTAATGCCCATAACGAGTCCTGAACGTTGTCTTCTGGATATCCTCATCACGGACCCTCATCTGATGATATCCAGACCTTAAATCAATCTTGGAGAACCAAGACGCTCCCTGCCACTGATCGAACAAATCGTCGATCCTCGGTAAGGGGTAACGGTTCTTGACCGTCAGCTTGTTCAACTCCCGGTAATTAATGCACATCCAGTATGAACCATCCTTCTTCTTGCCAAAGAGGATCGGTGCTCCGCACGGCGAGCTACTCAGCCATATAAACCCCTTTCCCAGCAGCTCCTAAAGCTGCAAGGATAACTCTTGCATCTCTGGAGGCGTAAGGCGATAGGGCGCCTTGGCGATAGGCCCTTCCCTCGGATCCAAATCGATACGGAACTCCACTAGACTCTCGGGAGGCACACCCGTCAACTCCTCGGGGAAAACATCCGGGAACTCACGCACTATTGGGACCTCGTTGACCGACCTCGGTCTCTTTGCACCTACTCTCGTATCTACAACATAAGCCACAAACCCACTACAGCCCTGCTGTAGACTTTGCCTCGCTCTAGCGGCTGAACAAAATGCTGACCCAGAACGGGTACCCTCGCCATAAACTGTAAGAACTCCCCCACTAGGGTCTCGTATGGTCAGCAGCTGTCACTCGCAGTCGATAACCGCTCCAAATCTGCTCAACCAGTCCATGCCCACGATGACACAGACATCTCCCATAGCAATCGAGACCAAGTCAATTGGAAACTCAACGCCAAAGATCTCGAGTGCACATCCTCGAATCACATCAGTGGCATACACCGCTCTCTCTTTAGCTATGGAAACTCGCAAAGGTCGACTCAATGCCTCTCGACAGATACTGATGTGCTGACTAAAGGCCAACGACACAAAAGACTGACTCGCACCCAAGTCAAATAACACCAAAGGAGGTACAGAACTCACAAGAAATGTACTGACGCATATTATAATATAAGCATAACACCACAAACTCAAAATAAATAGATGAAAGAAAACATACGAGCCACAACATCGAACGCTGTGCGGACCTCCTCCGCTATCAACTGGAAGGCTCTCCCACGAGCCTTTGGCGCCTCGACCTTCACCGGCCGACTCTCCGCAGCTCGTACGGCAGTAGGGGCAGATCCCTGTGATGCTCCCTCGGCTGACCCCCATAACTATGGACACTCGGCCTTCCGGTGTCCAGTCTGGTTGCAGTAAAAACAGATTGCAAACCCCTTGAGGCAATCATTGGCCATGTGCCCCTCCTTGCCACACTTGTAGCAAGACCCTGCTCTGCAAACCTCCTCATGACTCTTGCCGCACTTGCCACAAGTGCGGCCCTTCTGGTTCCCAGATCTTGAATCGGCGGGCTTAACCCGCTTGGCAGCCGGTTGGGACTGTGCTGGTCGCCGATCCCTCCACTGAGACTCCGCCTCCTCCCTTGCCTGAGTCTCAAGCTCAATCTCCCTCTTCCGGGCATTTTCCTGAAGCTCGGCAAATTTCCAGTATGTCGAGTTCGCCATGAAATCGCGGATGTCTCTCCTCAAAATGCTGAAATATCTACTCATGCGTGCCTGCTCGGAAGACACGTGCTCAGGGCAGAACATCGCCCTCTCATGAAACATCCTGGTGATCAATGTAACAGACTTGGTACCCTGCTTGAGGGTCAAGAATTCTTGGGCCAAACGTTCCCTTTCCACCGGGGGAATGTACTCATCACGAAACATAGTGGGGAACCTATCCCAGGTCACCGCGGCAAGGTCAGCAGAAGAATAGTGCGTTGTCACAAACTTCCACCAGTCCTTCGCCCCCAAGCGAAGTTGGTGCAGCGCGAACTGAACTCTCAGATGCTCCGAACAAGCACACATATAGAATCATCCCTCAATATCAGAAATCCATATCATCGCACCGATCGGATCATGTGTCCCATCAAACTCTAGTGGCTTCGTGTTGCTGAACTCTCGGTACAGCAACGAGTCACCCCCTGTGGCCTCGCAGCAGTAACAGCTGCAGTGGCCGCAGCAATAGCAGCATCAGTAAGAGCAGCGTAACTCTCGTCAAAAGTCTCGATCAGGATGGTCTTGATAGACCCAAACATCTCCGGTATCTCAGCTCGGATGGCAGCAGCCACCTCCTCGTGAATCAATCTGCGGATCACCTCATCGCAAATACCACTTCTCTCAGGTGTGTGGCGTGTCCCAACCATGATGTCTCTCTGAAATACAACACAAAATATAAGAGAATCGCTCGAGTGTACACACACTCGATATCCCATTCCTACTCGATCCCTGGTACCCTAAGGATTCTTACTTGGAATGCCCACTGATCTGGTGCCTTCGGTAGTACGGGCCCAATACTGATCTAGCATGCATATCATATCATAACATATCTCATAACTCATAATGTAAAGGTGTTTTGGGAAATCACCGTTCGGGCGCTGGCTGATCGTACACACTGCTCTGCTCTGCTCTTTCAAAAACTTTTTACTCTTTGAGAAAAAATTTGTGATTTTATTTTGAAAATCTCTCAAATCCTAAGTTTGAGTTTAGATACGCCCGAAGGTGCACCCGAATCCCTCAAACCAAGGCTCTGATACCAACTTGTAACACCCAAAATTTTCAAATAATTTTTCACATTTTAAAAACACACTTTCATTCATAAATATTATAAAATGTCATTGTATCACATGTCAATCCTTAGAATGGCAACCCAAGATCATAATGTGTAAAAACTCCTCATGTGTGTACCGATCATGTTGGCACCTTTCCGCGATCCTCACTATGTAACATCCAGATTCCCAGGTATTATATTTTTATCCTTTTATTTTGGAAGTTGTGAGGAGACACGGCGAGTTGGTGTCTAAACTTGCCGAGTATGGTCGCAGATTCGTATCCGAGTTCACAGTTGGACTCGGCGAGTTCATGAGTGGACTTTACGTGATTATCATGCTGTTTAATAAAACCCTAATTTCCAGAGTTTGAGACCTATTTAAAGGCCCTTAGGGCCATCATTTGCGGCCACCAACCCCCAGAGAGAAACCCTAAGAGATCTAGAGTGTTTATGAGGAAGGAGAGGCCATTCTTGATCCTCTTGTTTGTGTTTTTTCAAGAAGGAGGTGACCAAGGCAAGAGGAGGCTGAAGGAGGTGCGATTTTGGTGATTTTTGAGTTCATAGAGATCATATTGAGGTATTTTGCTCGGACCTTCTTCAGTTTTGGTGTTGATTCTTAGTGTTAGGGTTTTCTAACCCTTTTAGAGGTTGGATAAGTGGAGCATTTGGTCCCTTCTCGAGTCTATGCTCTGGATCTAGACCCAAAGAGGTCCAGAGACCTTAACCTTTGGAGCTTTATGAGTCATTTTGGGAGCCATGAGCTTGGGATGTCATTTTTGGAGCTAAATCACCAAGTTAGACCATTTAGATGTTATATGAGTGTCAAGGTCTGAACTTTACGTGATTATCACGCTTGGGAAGGCCAGATCTATGAATGTATGGAACAGATCTGACCTCAGGAGGTCTATGGAGTTTGTGCATGGCATGAACTCGCCGAGTCCGAAGAACAGACTCGGCGAGTAGGATGAGGGTTTCCCGTAAATCACTCAGAGAGTGGACTTGCCGAGTTTGGGAATAACTCGGTGAGTCAGGGAGAGTCAGGGGGGACTGGGTTCAAGGCGGAACTCGCCGAGTTGTTCTTGAGACTTGGCGAGTTGATCGGGGTGGCCCCTGCGATTCATGCCAGGTGGAACTCTTCGAGTCAGGGGTAGTACTCGACGTGCCAAGAGAGGGACTAAGAGAGTCAGTGGACACGTGTAGACTCGTCGAGTCGCCCTAGTGCACTCGACGAGTCGGGTCAAAGTTTGACCATTGACTTTGTTGACTTTTAGGGTTGAGTATAGTTGTATTTATGGGAGTGTTTACTTTATGTGATTAAGCGGAGGCTAGATCACATTTCTACCGATTCAGAGACTTACCGAGACACCGAGGTGAGTCTTCTCACTATACGTTACCTAGAGTGGTATTATGTGTGGACCAGAGGGTCTTATGTGTTATGTATGAGCTTATGTGCTATGTGTTATATGTATGTTGTATGATGTTATAGACCGGACTGAAAGGTCCTACGATACACATCGGGCCGGAGGGCCCAACGAGCTATGACCAGACCAGCGGGTCCAACGAGCTGCGGGACTGGAGGGTCCCGCTGAGACACATCGACCAGAGGGTCGTATTATAGCCTCGAGTGGCGTATGTGTTGTATGCGGTATTTTGGGGAACTCACTAAGAATTTATGCTTGCAGTTGTTGTGTTATGTGTTTCAGGTACCAGTGATGAGCGCGGGAAGGCGCCGGCATGATTCGTACACACGCACATTGGAGTTTATATATTCTGATCTTGGGGTTTTGTACTGACACAATGTTGATACAATGTTTTTAAAATGAATATGAATGATATTTTATGGTTTTCCAAAAGTGAAAAATTGTTTAAATTTTTACGGTGTTATACACTGGTACCTGAAACACATAACACAACACTGTAAGCATAAATGCTTAGTGAGTTCCCCAAAATACCACATACAACACATATTAGCCACTTGAGGCTATAACTATGTATGACCCTCGAGTCAATGTGTCTTAGTGGGACCTTCTAGTCCCATATCTCTGTGGACCCTCTGGTCCTAACTCTGTGGACCTTTCGGTCCTAACTCTGTAAGCTTTGAATCATACATAGCACAAAGTTGGTGAACGCGACCCCTTACGCCGCGCGTACTGGGATTACGCCCCGCGTAACTCGCAGTTTCAGACTCCTTAGCTCTTGAGGTCTTAAACAGTTAAGACACACGTCCAACTTCTAGGTCTGACCATTTCTAAGCCTCTTAATCCATAAAGTTGGTGACTTTAAGCCTTTGCATGGTTGGTCAAGTCACTAACACCCATAATATTCCATTTCCAACCCTAGAAAAGCTCATAACTCAAGCATGACCCCATACCAACAACCAAGTTAGGATTTTTATGGATCTATAACACAAATGTCACTGAAATGGGAAAGATCTAGGTCCATGGAGTCCCTTACACTCATAAAGTCTCCACCTTTGGGACTTTTAACCCTAGAAATGGTCCATGCAACACCAAACCAAAATAAAGAGGAAAGTTTTGAACTTTATACCTCTAGATGAAGCTCCTTCCTCTGAAGATCTCAGATCCAAATTTGCACTTCAAGCCCTAGCCTCCACTGCTCCTCTCCTTCTTCTTCACTAACATACCAAGGCACTTTTATCTCAAAACACTCACACACAAGCTTAAGGACGAAGGAAGGCTCTCTTAGGGTTTCACTCTTTGATATGGTGGCTGAGGAATAAGCCTTAGCATCCCTTATATAGTGCACAAGCCAAATATTAGGGTTTGCATATGGCCCCGCTACGCCCAGTGTACCTAGGCGAGTCTGCGTCCAAATTAAGTGCATGAGTACGTGCAGCGTACTCCCCAGTACGCCCAACGTACTCATTTGCTACAATTTCCACTCAAGGGCTAAACTTGACAAAAGAGAAGGGTTAAATAGCTTTACCTAAATTTCGGGATGTTACAGAAATAAGTAAAAATAATGTTATTGAAAGTTGTAGATTATTTCGTTAGAAACATTTAGGCGAACACCTCACTAAAATTTGAGTTATAACGAAGAAGTTATGACTTATTGAAGTTTCGCGACAGAACCAGCACGACGCCACATGACGTAGAAAGTGAGTTTACGATAAACTACATTTTAGCCTTTGTAATCTAAATGTAAGTCGTAGTATTCGTTAAACCAAGAACTTTTATACAAAGAACGTCCAAATGTAACTTCGTATGAGGAAGTTATAATTTTTCTAAGATTCGGCATAGCAGTACACCACCCGAAACTCGAAAAAAAAAGATCGAGTGATTTTTAGCCAACACAACCTAAACGAGAATCGAAAATATCGTCAATATTAGTACAACGGTAAAAAGACAGACGAAACGGACGTCCAATGAAGAAGTTATGAATTTTTAACGGACTTTTCCTATCCCGACCTGTTAAAAATATAACTTCAAAAATGAAGTCAAAATTAGTCGACGGAGTCTAAACGAAAATTGTAGAGCATAACTTCACCTTCGAATTGATATAAAGAACGTCAAAAACGGAATTCGTATGCGAAAGTTACGAATTTTGGAAGTTTTGGGTACAAACTTCGAGGCTAGTCCGAAGGTGTACGCCCAGTGTACCGAAGTTCACCCAGCACACTCGTGTAAGTGAGACCTTCCAAATTTTGTTTACATTTTAACACTTTCACACCCTCTTTCATCTTTCAATTTACCCTAACACCCATCAAAGCCTAGGAAACATCCCCAACACCGAAGCATGTCCCGACGCTCCGAAGACCCGATAAAATAATCTTTTCAAGTTGAAACTATACCCGCACAAAGCCTGATTTTCAACTAAAAACCCCGGTTTCATCAAAGAAAGTCATATCTAGAAACGAAATGCTGCCCAAATCAGCATTTTATCATTTGGGTGATTAATAGTTTTGGTTAATGGTTAATATCGGTTAACGATAATAATAATAAATCATATGGAAATTGAAATTACATTGATATTAAAAATAAAAAATAAAAAGAATGTTATTGCTGTAATTCAATACATAAAAGACTCTAATGTGATAAACTCAATGGATGAACATAAACTTAATAAACATTGAATTGATAATGTTTTGTTGATAGAAAATCACAAAAAATGCGACGTGTCATTAAGTATTTACATTTACAAAACTCAAAAGCACAAGTTTTCAATTTACAAAACTCAAGCATAGAGGTTTTGATAATGCTTTGTTGATAGAAAATCACAAAAAATGTGACGTGTCACTAAGTATTTACATTTACAAAACTCAAAAGCACAAGTTTTCAATTTACAAATCTAAAGCATAGATGTTTTCGTCAATATGAGATTCAAACAAAATATAAATGTATATAGATCTCAAAGACAAAACATGGACTTCCATGTTCCGGTTCAATTTCAAAACTCAACCAACTTAGCAAATGTTTTTCCAAATTTTAAAACTCAAGCAGTTTTACAAAATGTTTGCCAAAGGATTTCCATATTTAGGAATTCCTCTCCAAAGGATTTCCATATTTAGATATTCCTCTCAAAATTTAGCATAGGCTTTCCGTCTAACCTAATCCTCCTTAATAAATGAATGTTTTTTTTTGCCACATGTCAATCTCTTATGAGTTTTGACACTTGTCATTTTGTGGTATTTTTGAAATAAATATTATACACTAGTTTATAACCCGTGGGAACCATAGTTATAAAATTAATCAAACTTTTATAAGAAAAACTTAAAATTATTAATCAATTATTTTAAATAAATTATTAATTTAAAAGATATTTTTATTAGTTATATGAAATTATAATCGTTGATTCAAATAAATATGTAAAATTGATTTTTAATATATATTAGATATTTTTTATTTGTGAATTAATGAAAACAATAATATATATTTTAAGATTTAAAATAGAGAATAAATACATTGACAAATAGCATCACATTAATGAGGAGGTCTAATAAATTTAAAATGGAGAACTAATAGATTGACAAGTGACAACACATTAATTAAAAGGTCTAATATGGTGACACATGGCAAAAGAACTACTCTTTTATTAGTATAGGGAGACTTGTTAATTTTTGGTTTGTTTCAACTTTAAAAATTAAAGTCATATACCTATATATGTAAAGTATTAAATATCATATATATGATATTAAATTACAATAAATACGTTTCTTTTTTTCTTATTTTAAAGTTGTACATTAAAAAATATTTTTTGTTTACATTTTAATTTTTAATCTTTTCTTAAATCAACCCGTGTAATACACGTGTTTAAAACCTAGTTATGTATAAAAATCAAAGGGATAATGACTTAAAAGTGGAATATATTTTCTGATTTCTATACATTTTGTCACCGAGTTTTTTTCGTCCATATTTACCCCTTCAACTTGTTAAACTGTACACATTCAGTCTTTATGACTGGCTACTCCAGGTTAGCCGGTCAAAATAACTTAATCGGGTAATATATTTCTTACTTTGTATTAGTTCTTAATATTTTTGTACACATTTAGTCCTTAATATTTTTTTGTTGCAAAATAAGTCATTTTTGTTTTTGTACTCATTCAATACTTATAAATGATTTATGTAGTTTTTCTCACGACATCTTACCTGTGACAATCATTAATGAGGTATATGGGCATTTTGATTGTTATGTCCATCGCGATATCGACTACTTGGTTGCTTAGGTCATGTGTTCTGAAATTCATAACTTCTTCATACGATCTTGGATTTTAACAATCTTCATATCCATGCGTTCGTATGTTAGTCTAATATAACTTTCGTTTAGATTACTCCAGTTAAAAAAGAATATATTTTTACTTACGATCTTTATATCCATACGTTTTTTATGAATGCATGTAAGGATATTTTTATAAAATCATAAGTAAAAATACATTGCATTTTAACGAAAGTAATCTTCACGAGAGTTGTAGTAGACTCAAAAAATGAACACGTGGATAAAAATATCGTTAAATTCTAATATCGTATGAAGAAGTTACGACGTTCAGAACACTAAGCCAAACCACATGACCTACATAATCAAGCAGTTGAGATCGCGATGGACATAAGCATCAAAAAACCCCAAACACGTCGTCAATGATTGTCCAACGTAAGATGTCATGAGAAAACCTAAAGAAATCATTCAAAAATACCGAATAAGTACAAAAACAAAAAGGACTTATTTTGAAACAAAAAAATATTAAGGACTAAATGTGTACAAAATGAGAAATATATTACCTTATTAAGTCATTTTTCCCGGCTAACCTTGGTAAGTATAATTCATCTTTCTTGTGATTATTACACTTCATCCTACTCCAATCATCGATTTCTTACACAAACTCCATCACTTTGATGTTAGATTCTCGAAAATCTTCAAGGCATCTTTAAGTGTTCTTGAGTTGAACACTTCTCTTCTCCAACATTCATCCACTGAAATCATATAAGGTGAGTTCATACCCCTGTATTTTCATGTTTTCTTAATTTTTAAAGGGGGGGGGGGGGAATACAAGTTAAAACACCAATAACATAACTAAACTTTTCTAACAGCTTTCATCAGAAAAGTTAGACATCATTCACGGACTGTTTTGGTCAACCTAAACATTTTAGTTTTCAAAACTGTACAAGGTGCAAGTAGTTCAAGTCCTTAACTTTAAAATGGCTACTTGCACATCTCCATACGATTTTTCTACAATTTATGGTGATTTTTACAAAACTGCCTATCCTTCCAAACATCAATCCGGACCAGTCTGTGATTATGGACTTGTTCACACAAGTTAGAAGTCACTAAAAATCATGAGAAAAATTATAGAGAAACTAGACTCATTTTTCCAAACTCCCAGAATTTATGGATTCTGATTTGGACCTTCGATGATTTTTCTACAAATTTTCTAAGAACAGTGATAACAAATGTTATCAACAGAAAAATACTATCAATTTCATTTCACCTTGTAACATGTTGAGCAAGGTGTATATCTTTATATGATGATATGTTATTGCAATATATGACCTTATTATCTTAGCACATAGATATACATCAGTTAACAAATGGAGTTTGCTAGATAAAGCATAGAAATAACAATTTGTTATAATCAAAGTACATCTATTACATACAAACATTTGAATAAACTATGTTAAGTATAGTTTACGTACATTACCACTTTTACCCTTGTTTTGATAAATTATAGTAGGTATAGTTTATGATACATCACATAACACACTCATACAAAAAGGGTACATTTATACAAAAAGGGATTTTCATTACATTACATGTGAATTCGTTAATAACTTTTGTGAGTCATTCGCTTCACTTTACCAATAAGTCATGTATTGTAACCAGAGTCTCCTGGAGAGAGAGCATGATAGTTGTGTATAGATCTATATTGGGATTGACAAACCCACACCTGAGTTGCTTGCAACAGCTAGACCGGCAGGTCTGAGGTGACAAATGTCATAACAGTTCCGACGCCTGAAAACGTCGTTTCAGGCCAACTAGGGCATAGCATGGTTATAATAGCTCACATTTAAGTATTAACAAACATAGAATTTACGGGGAATTCATTTAAATCAAACGAGTTTATGTAGATTTAAACTTGCATCTTTTTATCATAAGTATAACAAATTACTTGTACACTCCGATCTTTGGGTTTTAAGACTACTTGTACATATTAAGGACAATATTGGATTTTTCTGGAACAAACACTACTTTTACAAGGAAAAGCTTTTCATAAACTGTCTACAAATGCTCATGAACTCACCAACCCTTATGTTGACACTTTTTCAAAACAACTTGTATTCTCAGGAAATAACTAAACAGGTAACCAAGTGCTTTTGAGGATGGGACGTTAAGGCGTCAAACATTTCATATTTTGTCAACATATTATAATTGATTTGGAAACATGTAATTCATACAATGATGTAACTCTTTCAATTATATATATATGTTAGTTGTGTTTACTTAAATCGCTATTGCAATTGTTGCTATGATGCTATACATGAAGTCCTCCACCCCCGGACGTTTCCGCCATCTTTGGTTTGGGGGTGTGACATCCGATCCCAAGGAAGCAGAGTGCTTCTATTGTCACCAAAAGGACCACTAGAAACGAAGCTGCCCTCAGTATCTGCAAGATATAAAGGATGAGAAGATTAGCCCACCTTTGCAGGTATGTATTCTATTAAATCTAATAACTCATCATTTTCTACTTCATGGGTTCTTGATACAGGGTGTGGTTACCACATTTGTTCTGATATGCAGGGCCTAAAAAGAAGTAGGGAGGTGGAACATGGAAAGATGAACCTGATTATGGGAAACAAAAGATCGCCTTGGCCATGTCAAAAAGAAGTGGTTACCACATGATGTTTTGAATATTGATTTGTCTACTAGTCTAGACAAATCATGTTTGTGGAATTGTCGCATTGGCCATGTCAACAAGAAACACATAGCCCAACTCCAAAAGGATGGAGTGTTGGAGTCATTCGACCTTAGGGACGATGACATGTGTGAATCTTGTTTACTTGGGAAGATGACCAAGTCACCCTTTACTGGTACTTATGAAAGTGGTGAGGGTTTATTGGATCTCATACACACCGATGTGTGTGGGCCCTTTAGATCCACCACAAGGGATGCTTGCCGCTTCTATGTGACTTTTACAGATGATTATAGCAGATATGGATATATCTACTTAATCAAGCAAAAATCAGAAACCTTTGAAAAGTTCAAAGAGTTTAAGAATGAAGTGGAGAATCAGTTGGGCAGGAAAATCAAGATGCTTTGGTCAGACCGAGGAGGAGAGTACCTAAGTCTTGAGTTTCACGACTATCTACAAGAATGCAGAATTGTTTCACAATTGACGCCTCCGAGGATGCCACAATTGAATGGTGTGGCTGAGAGACGTAATCGGACCTTGTTAGACATGGTTCGTTCTATGATGAGTCGGACTTAGTTACCAATAGCTTTCTGGGGGTATGCCTTAAAGACTGCTGCCCACATCCTTAACTTAGTTCCCACCAAGAAGGTTTCCAAGACTCCTCACGAGATGTGGATAGGGAAGGCTCCCTCGTTGGCACATATTAAGGTTTGGGGTTGCAAGGCTTTCATAAGACAAGAGACTCGCGACAAGCTCGAACCTCATAGTGAGAAGTGTTATTTCATCGGCTATCCACATAAGTCTTTTGGCTATCTTTTCTATAGACCGAGTGACAATGTTGTCTTCATTGCTAGAAGATGAGTTTTTCGAGAAAGGGAATTGATAAACCAAGAAGACAGTGGGAGGCAAATTGAACTTGAAGAGATTCAAGATCAAAGCGATGAAGGAACCTTTGGGACTGGCACTCAACGTGAGGAGGAAACTCCTGTTGAACCTGTTGACGAGTCCTTACCTCTTCGACGTTCCACTAGGGCTAGTGTTCCACCCCAGTTGTATGGATTTCATATTACTACTGAAGGGGATACATTTATTAGTGATAGTACAGTAGTAAATTTGGACGAACCTAGCAGCTACAAGGAAGCCATGGCAGGCCCGGAGTCTGTGAAATGGAAATAGGCGATAGACAGCAAGATTCAGTCCATGTATGAAAAACCAAGTTTGGAATTTGGTTGATAATGTACCGGGTCGTAAGACAGTCGGGTGCAAGTGGATCTTCAAGAAGAAGACAGACATGGATGGGAAAGTGCATACTTATAAAGCGTGATTGGTTGCGAAGGGCTTTACTCAAACTCTCGGAGTTGACTATGATGAGACCTTCTCGCCAGTTGCAAAGATAAAGTCTATTAGGGTAATGCTTGCAATAGTTGCGTTTCATGATTATGAAATATGGCAGATGGACGTGAAAACCGCTTTCCTTAATGGAAATTTGGCTGAAGATGTTTGCATGAATCAACCAGAGGGTTTTGTCGATGCGAAGCATCCAAATAGAGTATGCAAGCTTGAGAAATCCATTTATGGATTGAAACAAGCGTCTCGCAGATGGAATCTTTGTTTTGACGAGAAGGTTAAAGAGTTTGGCTTTCTGCGAAGCGAAGATGAATCTTGTGTGTATGTTAAAGCCAGTGGGAGTATAGTGAGCTTCGTCGTATTGTATGTCGACGACATACTGCTCATAGGAAACGATGTCCCAACCTTGCAGGAGGTCAAGTCCTGGCTTGGGAAATGTTTCGCTATGAAGGACCTCGGAGAGGCTACTTATATTCTGGGAATAAGGATAGTAAGAAACAGAGAAAAGAGACTGATAGGACTCACTCAGGATACATACTTGGACAAGGTACTAAAGCGTTTTAGTATGGAAAATTCCATGAAAGGGGAGTTGCCAATCCAAAGCAATACTAAGCTGAGTAAGACTCGGAGCGCGAGTACAGAGGCAGAGATAGCTGATATGAGCCGAGTACCTTACACTTCCGTAGTGGGCTCTATCATGTATGCTATGAATTGTACTCATCCTGATGTGGCGTTCGCTTTGAGCATGGTCAGCAGATATCAGGGGAACCCTGGTAGAGCCCATTGGATTGCAGTGAAGAATATTCTTAAGTACTTGCGAAGGACCAAGGAATGGTTTCTAGTCCTCGGTGGGAGTGATGACTTAAGGGTACGAGGGTATAGTGACGCTAGTTTTCATACGGATCGGGATAATTTCTGATCGTAGTCGGGCTGGGTCTTTACCCTAAATGGAGGAGCAGTGACTTGGAAAAGTTCCAAGCAGGAGACCGTAGCTGATTCGACGTGCGAATCAGAGTACATTGCAGCGAGCGAAGCGTTAAAGGAGGATATATGGTTGAAGAACTTCATTGGAGACCTTGGAGTTATGCCATCCATAAAGGAGCCGATGGAAATTTTTTGTGATAATTAAGGAGCAGTTGCCTTGACCAAGGAACTGAGAGATCATGGTAGATCTCGACATATCGACAGAAAATACCATTTTATCAGACATCGGGTAGAAGAGAGACTCCTCGTTGTGAAGAGGGTACAATCAGAAGAAAAACCAGCATATCCCCTTACGAAGGGACTAAGTAGGGTCAAACACTTGCAGCGTGCTAGGAGCATTGGGCTGAAGGATGATATAAGTTTGGATTAGATAGGAACGTGTAATAGATAGTTTGTACTTGACATTTGATGAATAAATAAAATTGTGTTATTTATGAGTAAAGCTACTATCTTGTGTTGGTTGTTTATCTATTGTTTCAATTTTGCATGTTTTGACTTCCTGAATGATAGGATTATTCAAAAAGTCCACAGTCGGTCATATTTTGGAAGTAGATATGAATGAAGACTGTCATGAATTATTTGTAGATTGTCTGAAAGATTTTGGACATAGCAAAGGTTTGCTGCAAAGTTCATGAGTGCTTATGAATATGATTTGAACATTGGAATAAACCCGTGTTTGCTGGTATCACTTCGTGGTGTTTTACCTTAAGTGATCGCAAAGCGATAATATCATATAGTCTTAAAACTTAGAGATATGGTTGTTGTTTGCTAGTTGGTTATGCATTGATGATGTGTAAACGCATCAGTAACTTGATGTTATAAAACGCATTGTTGTGCATGATTCAAGTAGTGAATAATAGATGCATATGAGTCGAAGTTGATATTTTCCTTCTATTCTATGAGGATAAAAGTGATATCTTGGCCACTTGATGATTTGGTTTGACTTATGTGTCGGGCCCGGTCAGAATGAAGTCGATGTGTTCAACTAAATTCTATGTCAAACAAATCAGAGATCGAGGAACAAATGCTGGACAATAAGCATTGTCAACATGATATCTAGAACGGAGGATTATACGATCCCTTATCTGAAGGACAAGTTGATCAGAGTTGACAGCGAAGTATAAGAGCTACGATTACTAATCAGATTCTGAAGTCATATTTGAAATATAGTTACTAGACTTATCCAAGTGGGAGATTGTTAGAATAGTGTCTAAGCCCGTAACTATATTTGGTATGTACTGGACCCGGTTGTGCATGGTCCTTTTGGGTTGCCTTCTCTAAAGCAACTTGACAAGGTAATTTAAGGAGAAAGAGATAATATTATGGTTTATTAATATATTATAAGAATAATATATTAAAGGAGAAATCATATTTATTTGATTAGTATTAGTCATAAATTAATTAGGAATTAATTTGGTGGCTAAAAGAGATTAAATAAATAAAGTGGTATAAACTGTCAAATGCATGATAGTTGAGCTTTGGGCTGGAGAACCTAATGGACTAAGGGGGAACGAAATTATGATGGGGATCCATCATATTTTCGTCCAAGGGCCCTAATCTAGAAGGTTCTATGGGCTGCTTGGTGATTAAGTTGTTCATTAGGGTTTAGGCTGAAACCCTAGCAGCCAGCAGTATAAATAAGACCCCTAGGCTATGGAAATCGGCTACCACTTGATTCTAAGAGAACCCTAGGCTGATTTCAGCACCTCTCTGACCCTCTCTCATATTGCCTTCTTGCTTGTGGGGTTTGTGAACCATTAGAGGAGTTACATTTGTGACTCTAAGCTCAAGATCAAGAAGATTACAAGGATTCAAGCTACTTGGAAGAGGTAAACCACTTAGATCTGTTTTCTTTATGATAATTTTGAATTATATATGATAGATCTAGGTTTGTAAGTCTTGGAATCAAAGCATGTATAATTGAGAAACCTAGATCCAAGCATTAGGGTTTGTATGAGCACATAAGATTCTTCTTATGCATAAAACTCATCAGATACAAGGACATTGTTTTCAAGATTCTAGTACACATAGTCTCTCTCTCTCTCTATATATATATATATATATATATATATATATATATATTCCAGATGTGTGTCTATAGTAAAAAGCGACGACAAATAGCTCTTCTGGTTAATAGTTTCTTACTTGAAAATAATTATTAAATTTGAGTATTAGTTATTAAGTAATAAAACATTACCACCTTTAAATAAAATATTATTTTTAGACCATATATTTATATTGACTATTTATACTATTGTTGTAAATTAATTAATAACGATGTCTAGTTTAAGAAATATAAATTAATTTATATACATGACTTCATTTTGCAAATTGAATTTATTAATAAGTTTTCTTATTCGCATCTTCACATTTTGGTAAGTAGCAATATTTTATTTATGCATACCTGATTTGCACAAAAATACATCTTAAAATTCTAGATATAATGAATATATGCTAACGTCTATGTCTCATATTTATTGTCCACTTTTGACTTTTGATGTCTTTATTCTTTAATTTTGACGTTAAATAGTTTTATTTGTGTTATATATTACTTGATAAAACTTATAATAATAAAAAGACATTTAAAACACAACCCATTCATATATTTTGCGTTAAATATTATATATAAAAAATAAAAGTATTTAAAGTCAAAGTTGAATAATAAAAACTTCAAAAATTACAAGTGAAAAATTTATATGGGATGGAGGATTATATATATATATATATATATATATATATATATATATATATATATATAGAGAGAGAGAGAGAGAGAGAGCTAGGTTCAAATGTTTTTAGCAAGTATTGTGTGCCTAAATGCACCAATGAGAATTCAAGAAATAATAAACAATTAAATAAATCATTTAAGGGTATTTTGGACCTTTTAGACTTTTAATTAAGGAAATCATTTAATTGAATCTTGCAATTAAGGAAATAGAATAAGTATATTTGACCTAGCCTCTCTCTTAAATCATGTCTAATAAAACCTCCAGAATCCTCAAACCCTTTTCACTCCTAGTTCACCAACCGGAAGATGCGATTGAAGAATTCTTCAATGGCGGAAGATGCGCAGGAAGGCAGTCAACGGTTCTTCGTTCCTCTCCCGTCGTCGGCAGCAAAGAAGATCAAGGGGAAGATTTCATGGAATCGATATTTTCCTCCTCCTCCTCCTTCGAATCGGTGAATCACTGGAGGTGCTTCCCGATTTCTGATTCCAATCTTGAGTCATCTGTCATCAAAATCAATTCTAATCTTATTAATTGATTTTGTGTTTGAACTAAATCAATCTGTTGAACAAAAATCGGGGAAAAGCAACAACAGCAGATGGCGGTGAAGAGGTGCTCGGTGCCTGTTGTGGAGTCTGCAAAAGGAGGTGAAAACAAAGGCAACATGGGATTTTAGGTCGTCAACGACACCACCAAGAAACTGAATTGGTATGCTCTTGTACTAATCATAACATGTTTTTTTTAGTTGTATCTCCAGTTCTTGACCACCAAGAAAGTGAATTAATAAGAATCTCACTAATTTTTTTTGAAAAAATTAAGAAGCACACCAAGTGTTTGATAAAATGCATAGTTGAAATCTAGGTTTTTTTACTGGTTCTGGTCATGTTATTTGGTGTAAAAATAAACCATTTGTTAATTGTTAGTAAGAATTTCAATTGGAATTCAGATACTTGTGTAAATGAATTTCAATGGCTGCCACATTCTATTAGAATGGTTAATTGTTTATATGTATTATGATAGAATTTTGGTTAATTGTTTATATGTATTTTGATAGAATTTCAATGTCTGCGACATTCTATTAGAATGGTTGTATTGTGTACTTCAGAATTTATAGTATGTTTTTTTAGTTACAACTTAAATGAATCATTCTTGCAGAATGTCTTTTAGAATGATGTTAGTAACAATCATCAATTTGATGCCTATTATTCGCAAAAGATTTTTAAAAGAATGTTATTTAAGTGCATTTTGTAATGCTTTTTGTCAGAATTTATTTATATAAATGTATTTTGTTAGAATGTCTTTACGAATGTTTGTTAACTAGTATATTTGTTTAACGGGTAATACTAACGAGTAATGTATCTTATTCTTTCAGAATTGCATAGAGAAGGAATTCAATATTGATTATACAAGAAAAATATTTGGAATCGAGTTTAACAACAAGTATATATGTGAAGATCAAGTGGATTATACGAACCACTGAAGAAGATCAATTGTATTTGTTCAATAATTGTATATTCAAGAATGCTATTTTTTAAGAATTTTATTCATCTTTATTGATATTCTTTTAGAATATGTATAACTATTTTAATTGTATAAGGATATTAGTCTGTAAGAATATGAATGAATTTGTTTTTTATTTCTTAAATCAAATATCTGCATTGGAAATATATTCTGCAAGAATAAAATCGAAAATATATTTACTAGTTTATGGTTGGCATTCTGTCATTCTAACAAAATAATATTCTATTAGAATAAAATTCTGAAAGAGCATTATTCTAACAAAAAATATTCTGACAGAATAAAATTGGTAAAAAATTGAAATTGAATTAATTAAAAAATTCAGATTTTTTTAAATTAGGATAATTAATCATCCCTAAAAATCGGAAAATTTCCTTTTATAAATGTAGTTAATTGTCTAAAATACCCTTTTGCTTAAAATTGTGTGATTATATGCTACATGTTACCCCATTGTAATATCATACACTCTCAAATCATGTCCATTGATTAATTTCATCCATTGATCCAGATCTGTGCATTCTGGCGCATTCTGGCACACAATACTTAGTAAAAACAAAATAACCTAACCCTATATATATATATATATATATATATATATATATATATATATATATATATATATACATATATATATATATATATAGGTTAAGATCAAATATGAATCACAAGTATTGTATGAATGTATGACTAAATTATGTCAATTATATATATATATATATATATATATATATATATATATATATATATATATATATATATATATAGGTTAAGATGAAATATGAATCACAAGTATTGTATGAATGTATGACTAAATTATGTCAATTAGATTATAAATAATAAAAGGTTGTGATCTGAGGGTGCATGTTATTAACATGAGATAACACTTACTATATAATTACTCTTAGTTAATTATAAGAGTATATATGCCATTTTATTAAGAGAGAGACATAGAATTTTACCTATATTTTAGGCAAATAAGGCAAATTAATTAATAAAAAATCAAACACTTAAATATCCACTTAATATTTTTCAAAATTAAACAAATTATGAGAAAATCGTCCACTAAACGTTATGTTTATCAAACTTTTAAACATCAGGTTATTAGAAACATTCTTTAATAATTTTATATTTATGTGTATATAATAATGATATCCTTAAATGAATCAGGCTCTACTTTTTTGCATTTATCCATTCTTAGCCTCTTTGAAAGAATCAGGCTTTACTTCTTTATATTTATTTATAATTGACATTCTTAGGAATAAAGACAATAATTACTGGTACATAAATGACAATTTTGAAGAATAATGCATAAATAAAAAATGCATAACTTACATAATTTAAGAATAATTTAACATTCTTGAAAAAAATAAAAGACATTCTTTAAGAATAACACATGAAAAAAAAGAAAAAAAAATACAAATACATAAGCTATTTGTGTAGAAGCTCGATTTGTAAAAACAATTTCCCATAATCATTAAATATGATCTCATATTTTCTAACCATTCTTTTAACATTACACCTTCTAGAAACTTTTCTAATACTTCTCTCATTTTTTTTTCAATATTTTGTTTCTCTAACATCGATAGAGTATTTCTTAATATGCCTACAATTTACAAGCATACATTGTATTAGTAAACATGCACATATTATATTTTCAAAATACAAAAGTCTTTAACATGTTGTATTCTTTAAGAATCACATGTCATAAGTTAATTCTTTAAGAATAAAAATTCATTCTTAAAGAATGAAAAGTTAATTCTTTAAGAATAAGTTTGATTAATAAAAGTATCAAAATACTATTACACTTCTTCAAATATGTGATGCCTTTGGTCTTTAGAAGCAAAAGAACCACATTATCTTTATATTAACAAATACCAGATATAAGAATGTGTGCCTGCCAAACTTAAATCCAAAATAGATGATTAAACATTCATTTAAATTAATGTGTAAAACAAATAATTTAAGAATAATTTAATATAATTTTCGCTAATTTTGAAAAAGTAGTCCCATTTTCATTGAATAAACTAAACAAGAAAATTATTGTAGTGTTTTTAAGAGGATAAATATTTGTTCTCCATTTTGAACCCACACAACATTCTCATAAGGAAAGATTATGCTATAAAAAAAGACCGATGGAAATAAAAATGAAAAGTAATTAATAAGTTTGAAAAACAAATGGAATATTCATTCCCAATGTCCTTGAGTTCTTTCCCAAACAGATTCCAAGAACCTTAACCAACATCAACAATCCAAACCTGCTTATACATATCAAACATGAACTTTGATTACAAATTATATTTTATATTCCATACCAATGATTGAAAAAGGTACGCTTTTGATAAAAACAAACAAATTCAATTATACATATAACTCCTTAAATGAAAATGTTAAATAATCAAATCAAAATGGACAAAGGATGAAAGTTTATGAAACCCTTTCAGATGTAATAAAACTACCATCCTTCTACACATCTCAACAAAAATAACATTTTCAGAAAGGAATAAAACTAGGATGCAATGTTGTACATCCACGACTATGAGTATAACCAAATACTTGATGACAAAAGTGATAATTCAAAAAGGGGGAGGGGGGTCAAATTCGTTAGACCATAGTTATAGGGAAAATTTCATATATACCCTAAATAAACAAGCAAATATGATATTTACCATAACTAATATATATATATATATATATATATATATATATATATATATATATATATATATATATAGGGAGATGATCAAATGAGAACATCTAAAAGGTTGAGAACGCAAGAACAGTTCTGGACCAATCATTTTATAAGGGTATATTACTAACTTTATATAAATATTAATTAATGATTTCCTAAAATCTAGGGATAATGGTTTTAATTACCTAACAAAACTAATATTTCCTTTTAGTTAATGAAATATATATAAAAATTTTTTATATGATTTTTCCCAAAAATTATTTATGACCGTTTCAAAAAAAAACTACCTAAAAAAATTAATATTTCCTTTTATTTTAAATCTAAAAAGAAAATCTTAAAAAAATATTATTTTCTACTATTTCACATTTTTGTTTTTCAAAAAAATTAATAGAAATCTAATCCTAAATCAATACACTTCCAATCATTAATGAAAACACATCAAATTACAAATAATTCAATGCCTTTTTCGTAAATTGAAAATAAAAATTAATGTAAAAATTATAATTTTTTCATAAAATGAATACCTCTAATCATAAATAAATACACCCATTCACATGAATACACTACTATTCATAAATAAATACAATCATTCATACACGGATACATTGCAATTCACAAATGAATACACTATTATTTATAAATTAATACACATTCTATCATAAATGAATACATGTGTTATTCATAAATGAATACAACCATTCACACATAACTACAATGTTATTAATAAATGAATACACGTGTTATTCATAAATAAATACAATCATTCACGCACCCCTTCAAGAAATTATTACCAAAAAATTCGAAAATTAGGATTGTGTTCCTTTCTTTGCCTCTGTTCTTCAGAAAATTTTCCAGTTGGTCCTCCCAATGCAACCATTCTACCTCCTAAACACTCAAACAAAATCAACACTCCATGGTAAAATCAATATGTATAATTATAAAATCTTTTTGTGAGATATGGATGATCAAGAAACAAAAACCCACCGATTCATTGTAAACCATCGACACCCAAATATCCATACCTTCATCAGTTTCTATCAAAACAAACAAAGAAAAAGGAATTTTCGTTGTTCTTTTTTTCATCTCTATCAATTTCTGTCAAACAACCAAACCCAAACACCCATCTAAACCTATTTATTAAACTTCATAGATTTACAGTCAAAATAAAAAGAGAAGAGAAGAGAATCATTATTGATCGAAGCAACTGCCCATTCGAGACCCCTTCCCTCATTCCAGTCGAGACAAAAGAAGCGCCCTCCAGCCACCATTCCTATTTTCATTTTCTCCTCTGCGAAATAATGAAGCACCGGAGGTGCTTCTCCCACCTAACAATTGATCGCCTCCCCTCCTCGTGGCTGCATGACCATCGATCAGCCCATCCGCTCATCTTCTATTGACTGGAGCAAAGCACCCACCAAGACCGATGACTCACACCTCACAGCTGGAAGAGATGAGCAAAACTTCGCTGCTTCTTCACGCCCAGCGACGGCTGGAATGAGAGGAGGCCCTAGGGTTATGAAAAATGCAGAAGCAGGGATATAGAGGGAGAGATACGAGAGAGAGAGAGAGAGAGAGAGAGAGAGAGAGATTGTAGGAATTGCTAAACATAGGTAAACAATCAATTACCATTTTACCCTTATGAAAATTTTAAAGTTACACTTTAACTCCTGTAATTTTAATAATTTACATAAATGACCCATTCGATAATAGCCTTAGATTTAGTTTTTTAAATGGTTCAGATGTGTTCTCGCATTCTCAACCTTTTAGGTGTTCTCATTTGATCCTACTCATATATATATATATATATATATATATATATATATATATATATATATATATATATATATATATCTTAAATGAACAACCATAATATCATATTTGCCCTAATTTTAAATCTTAATACTTTTATAATCAGTAATTAGTATTTAAAATCATTTTAATTATAAAAAACAAATAAATTAACCATAATAACTCTTTCCAAACACATTACCAAAGCCCTACTTTGATGAAAGATGCAATCCACGCACGTCGCCTCTATGATTCTTGCCCCGTCGTCATCTGCTCCACAGAAAACCTCGATTGATCATAGCCAATTAGCGATTCTGATCATTAGCGGCTTGACACTAGGTAATATGTCATTCATATATCTAGTGATTTCATCTCTAGATTCTTGATTATACCTGCGTGGAGTGTGATAATACACGCATGTAGTGTGTTTTATGTGATTATACACCTGTGTCGAGTGTTTCAATACCATTGATGGTTGTGTTGGGTGTTTATATGTCATTAATTATCTACTTTGTTTTTGAAAACCGAAGCTTTTTAATGTACATTAATTACACGAATTATGACCCATAAAAACCTGATGTACATACCTTCATGCATAATCACACAAAAACAACTAATTGCTTTAAAGATCTTTATCACGCTAAACATTTTGTTTTTGAAAACTTAAAGCCTTTTAATGTACATTAATTTCAATAAGTGTCTCTTATTAAGTTTTGAGTCTTCAACTATAAGCAATTGACTACTTTATAAACCTAATCAAGCCAATATTACATTACATCTATTGATGGCTGTGTATTATTTCTACAAAGGCATGTATCAACAGTTTAAAGGCAACCCTTTGTCTTCTTTGATTAAGGCTCTTATGGCCATGCCTACCCCAAATTTTAGATTATGCCTTTTTTTTTCCATAAAGAGTAGAAGTGGATGAGTAGTTCATGACTCTTAAAGTTCTTTCCCACTATGATGAGGCTGCTGAATTTGCTCAGTTTTATGATAAAGCAACTAAAAACATAAAATTCTAGATGTTTAGGATTATTAGTTTTTTTAGATATGTTAATGTATATTAATGTTTTGCTTATTTTTTAAGATTTTTTTACCAAGATCGAGAATTGATAGATGGAAGACACTTTTGACATTATCTTTGACGACACCTCGAAACCGGTATGGGAAAATTGGGCCGAGTCTCCGATAAGCGATTACGTTCCTGCAAGTATACCAATGGGAAAGTACAAGCTAAAATTAAAATACGGGGGTTTCTTTCGGTTAGCGAAGAACACTTGTAAGAAAATATATTGCTTTGGCTCTCAAAAATGCATCCACATAGACACATGGTCATACAATTTGAGTCAACTAAACAAAGAAGTTATAAAGCGTTATTTATCAAAGAACAATCCAAAACTTTCAATTTCCTATGATGATAAGTGTGCATCAGGCCAATCCTTTATTGAGCTTGATTCTGATGAGAAGTTCATGGCTATGCTTAATATGTATGAAAAAGAGAAACAAGTAACCATTTACATCACAACAGAGAATAACCACAACTCAAATAATCTGTGTGCGCATAACCATTTATGTAACAACATAGATGAACCCCATGATGATTCAAACTACTGTCCTAGTGCAGAAAGCTATTATAGTCACCTTAGTTCTGAGAATGATGATGCGCCAACAAATGATGATGATGAAGCTTACTCTTTTAGTAAGAATACTCTTTGCATGAAAGTTGGCACAAAATTTGAAAATGTGGTTGCTTTTCGGAGAGCTTTGAACCATTACGCAATCATAAATGACGTTGACTACTATATTCAAAAAAGTGACACGACACGATTCACAGCAAGGTGTGAAAACATAGATTGCAATTGGAGAATTTATGCGTCTGTAATACAAGATGGTATTACCTTTGAAGTAAGTACATAACTAAGTTATTTTTAACATGATTTCCAATTAAAACATATTTATATATGTTCATTTAATTATTGTGCAGGTTAGGAAACTTGAATAAGGACATACTTGTACTTGAAGTAACATGGGTAGTAATAAGTGTGCCATTCAAGGATGGATTGCAAATATAGTTACTGGAAAGTTGAAGTCTCATGGGGACATTTCTCCCATGGAGCTTAGAAAGTTGATTATGAAAACCTACAATGTTAACGTACCATACCTGAAAGTATTTAGAGGGAAAGAGCAGGCATATACTGATATGCATGGTAAATGGGAAGACTCTTTCATGAAGATGGATGTATTTAGGGAAGAATTGCTAAATAGGAACCAAGGAAGTGTTGTCGAAATTGACTTTGATGTAGTTGGTGACAAGAAACGCTTCAAAAGGTTTTTTATTTCTCTGGCGGCTTGTTCGAGATGGTTTCTTGTTGGTTGTCGTCCTTATATTAGTCTTGATGCTTTCCATTTAAAAGGAAAATTCAACGGTGTATTGACCGCTGCAACTAGTGTTAACACTAACAATTTCATCTTCCCGATAGCCTATTGTGTGCTTGAATCAAAGAACACACAATCGTGGACATGGTTCCTTGAATCACTTCAAAAAGCAATTGGGACACCAAGTGGTCTTGTTATCTCATCAGACATGCAAAAAAGGTTAGAAGTTGCCATCATGCATGTTTATCTTAATGTTGAGCATAGAGAATGTATACGACACTTATATAGCAATTTCAAGAAACATTTTCGTGGTAAATTCTTCAGCAAGAATCTATGGAGGGCTGCAAAAATCTACTTGCCTACCAAGCATGATAGATTATTGAAGGACATTGGTGATGTAAGTCAAGACGACATCACATATCTAAATACCAACCACAAAAAGGTATGGAGTAGAAGCAAGTTTGACATAACTTCGAAGTCTGATTACGTAACTAATAATATTTCAGAATCATTTAATTCTTGGATTGGTGTATTGCGCTATCAAGTCGTGCTTGATCTACTTGACGCAATTAGAGAAAAACTTATGAAAATATTTGATAAGAAAAGAATGTTAGTGAACAAATGGAATGCTACATTGGTTTCTATTGCTAAGAATCATGTTAACGATATTTCAAAGTTAAGTATGTTAAATTATAACTGAATTACATATCTAGAATCATCTTAACAATATCTTCTTTTATGTAGAACTTGGGTGAATATGAAGTTTGTAGAAGTTGTGACAATCAAGCTGAAGTGAAATGCAAGGAACAACATTGGAAGGTCTATCTAGATGAAAGAAAATGTAGTTGTCGGGTGTGGCAAGTTACGAGCCTTCCATGTGTACACGCAACAACTTTTATTGCTTTTACGACGGATGTTAATTGGGACAAACATGTTGATTCGTGTTACACTATACAGAAATTCAAAGAAGCATATGCTTTTGAAATTTCTTCGATGCCTAGAGCGGATGAATGGATGCAAAAAGATGGGGAGAAAATATATCCACCTATTATCAAACGCTCGGTTGGACGGACCAAAAAAATAGGATCAAATCATCAGATGAGTCGAAAAGAAGACACAAATGTCCACGATGTGGGGAGTACGGACATCGTGAAAAGACATGCAAGAACCCCGCACTTCAAGGTTTATATCCAAGTGAAACATCAATCTCAAGAAAAAGGAACCGGTGTCCGTGATGGTTGTTTTCAGAAGTTTTTATTGTTAATTAAAGTTATTTTGTTTTCGAAAACTTTGTAAAGTTGTTTAAGACACACAAGGTTAAGTGTCGACATGAAAAAAATATGTCGTTAGTTTTTAATTTTTTTAACTTGGTAAACTTGTTTATTAGTTGAATTTTATAAACTTGATTTCTTGTTCTTAGATGTAGTACTTTTGATTTTTTTTAAGATTGCATGTATATATATGTTGATGGTTTTTTTATAGACTAATAGGTTAATAATTACTTTTATTGTTGTGATTTCTCAACTTTATTATTTATTTTTCTAATGAAAAATGTAATCACAAACATATAAAATAACGTCTTAATGGATTAAAACACTTTTGTTTATATTAAGTCATAAAATGATCATTTTAGGTAAATATGATACTTTGACAATTTAAGAGCAAATATTATAATCCATTGTTTATTTAGGATATATATATATATATATATATATATATATATATATATATATATATAATTTTCCCATAATTATAATACTTTCACAATAAATTAAATTTCACTTTGTTAAAGGCCAAAATCTAACAAATCAAGGAACTAAAATACTAAACAACTAAAATACATAAACGATATTCCTAAAAAGCTATGCCAAAATGTTAGTTCACAGTCATTATTACTAAACAAAAATAAAAACGTAATCATCAATGAGAAATTAAGTTAGTAAATTACAAATTATGTTGTTCGAACTCCAAAAAAAATGAAATCGGTCTCCAATATCCTCTTCTCTACAGAGCCCAATTAATATTAATTAAACATTTATAAGTTTGATATATAGAAAATAAACCTAACATCAAACAAAGACAAATGCCAATTAGATTCACTAAATAAAAACATTTTCACCAACATCGACAATCGTTTAAAAAAATCATTGATTCTCAATGGGAATTCTGAATTCAGAAATTGGCAGAATCAATGCAGAAAAAAAATATCATGTACATCTTTTTAAATCGGAGTACCTGATTCTTCACATCGGTAACTACACCATGGTCGCTCCAACTGAAATCACTAGAAGATTCATTTGTCGGAAGGATCGGAGCCTCGTTGGCTTCAGTAGGGAACCTAAGACGAGATCCCAGTCCGAGATGCTTTCAGAATTTCAATATAGTCATGCCTCCATGGGAAAATTGCAACGAAGGGCTGATGTCGTTGGAAGGGAGCCGCCGATCGGGGACATATGTCGTCGAAGAAGAGGGTGAACAAAGCTGGAAAATTAGGTGAAAAAGAATTAGCATTGAATAACGAAAGCTAAATGTCGTACGGGATTTATGTAAATGTTTAAGAATTAATTGTGTTACTATAATTAAAAAGAGAAAACTTATTAATATACTTTTTCAAATGATTGGTCTACAATTAGTCATACACTCACACAATATTTATAGGTTATATATGAACCTAACTCTCTATCTCTCTCTCTCTCTCTCTCTATACATATATATATATATATATATATATATATATATATATATATATATATATATGTATTGGTTCGGTTAATAATTGATCAGTTATCCTAAAAAACCAAAACCAAACCGTTTTTTGTCGGCTAACAAAACTTAGAAACATAATCATTGGTTTTAAAAATGGTTCAGTTATTATGGTCCTTTTTTATTGGTTAATTTGGTTTTGGTTCGGTTTTTTGGTTATCATGTTCAAGAAAAATCTCACTTACAACCATATGTGAGTATTTGGATGTCTTGCATAGGAAGAGATAAATTTGAGGTGAGGGGGAGATCCTCGGTCTTCATTGGCTACCCTCAAGGTCAAAAAGTTTATCATGTTTATGACTTGGTTGATAGGAAAATAAATGTTTCTTGAGATGTGTTGTTCATAGAAAACAACGTTCCTTTCAAGAATATGATTTTAGAAAATAAAATGATCAAGTCTTATTTGCAAATATTGTCAACAATGAAGTCAACACAATTGAAGCAAACTTTGCAAATGACAATGAAGAACAAGAGATAGAGATTGATCAAACATTAATAAATGATGAACAAGATCAGATTTCGATTCCTACATATGGAAACGACACTCCAATGTCTGATAATGGTGGTATAAAAATCAATGAAAATGTTAATGTGAATAACGACTTGAACAACACTACACTCAGAAGACGTAGTGAGAGGGTCAAAGCATAAGTAGTCACGAAAGCTCTACGATACATCCTTTGTCTAACTTTGTCTCATATAAAAAGTTTTCTAAATCTCACAAATGTTATCTAGCCGCCATCACAAAACATGATGAGCCAGGAAATTATTACCAGGCTTCCAAAGATGCACGCTAGCAAAAGACCATGCAAAATGAAATCAATGCACTGGAACAAAATGGGACATGGACCCTTGAGACCTTGCCCTCTAAAAACGATCAATTGACTCAAAATGGGTGTACAAAATCAAGTTGAACCCAACAGGAGAAGTGGATCGTTACAAGGCTTGTCTAGTTGCTAAAAGCTTTACATAGATGAAAAGGGTTTGACTTCCATGATACCTTCACTCCTGTCGCTAAATTCGTGACTATTCATACCTTGCTAGTCATAGCAACCAAGAAGAATTGGATTACCCATCAACTGGTTGTAAATAATGTCTTTCTTTACGGTGATTTGGTAATTTAATAGAGGAAGTTTACATGAAGATTCCTCAAGGTTTTGTAAGAAACGGAGACACTCGAGTTTGTCGTCAACATAAATCTCTCTATGGTCTATACCAAGCCTCTCGAAACTGGTATCAAAAGTTCACGTCTGCCTTACTAAACATTTTTTTCACACAATCCAAGGCAGGGCATTCGCTACTCATCTACAAGACATATATTTCTTTCATCGTTGTCCTCATTTATGTATATGATGTAATTATAAACGGAAACAGTGATGCCAAAATTAAAGAACTCAAACTACATCTAGACAATCAGTTCAACATCAAAGATATTGCCCTCTAAAATATTTCTTGGCAATGAAGTAGATCAAACACAAAAGGGTTGGTGCTTAGTCAAAGAAAGTAAACTCTTGACATCCTTAAAGATTATGGTGAGCAAGGATGTAGACCAAGTGCATTCCCTATGGAGCCAAACTTACGACTCAATCAAGAAACCGATAACCCTCCCGTCGATAACACTCAATACTGTCTACTGATTGGACGACTTTGTATTTACATTTATGAAGACCAGGCATCTCATATTCAGTGAACTTGCTCAGCTAATCCGTTTCTGATCCTTAACAAAAACACTTAGATGTTGCCATTCGTGTGGTACATTAGTTAAAAGCTACTCCAAGTCAAGGTATTCTTCTTCAAAAAATGGGAGGGCTTGATCTTACTACCTTTTGTGATGTTGATTGGTTAGGATGCTAGTTCCTTAGACGATCTTGAATTGGACATCTTGTTCTATTAGGAGGAGCTCTGACTTCATTGAGAACAAAGAAGCAATCGGTCATATCATGTTTTTCCGTTGAAGCTAAATATATAGCAATGACTACCACTGTAAGTGAGATTCTTTGGTTGTGTTGGTTGTTGAGTGAACTTAATGTGGTTCAAGATGCTCCGACTCAACTTTTCTATGATAATCAAGCTGCTAGGCAAATTGTTGTTAATCCTGTCTTTCTTGAAAACAAAACACATATAGAAATGGATTGTTACTTTGTTCGAGAGCGAGTTGAGTCTAAAGAAATTATTACAAAATACATCAACACTACAAACCAAGTGGCTGACATTTTTACTAAAGCTCTCGGTCTCTCTCTCTCTCTCTCTCTCTCTCTCTATATATATATATATATATATATATATATATATATATATATATATATCCTTTTGTTTTAGAGATTATCCTTTCCTATTTTATCTAACCTTTTGTGTATATACTTGTGACTTTTATCAATAATATTTTGAAGGTTTTGATATCTATTAAATATGACCAATAAAATCCACATTTAGTCCCAGCAGAAATCCCGATGGAGGTGGATGATCGGAGAATTGAAAGCGACTGACGTGGGGAACCCCAACGGTCGGGAATTAATGTTCAACTACAATCGGAATTTGAAACCTTTGGTTGTAAAGATAACATTAATGTTGTGGTTCATAAAGACGGATTGAAAATGTATTGGATAGAGATGACACAGATGTGGCGACGAATAAAAATAGGGGTCTTGGTGGGTCACCTAATGGGCTTCTAACTAAACTAGCTAAAATCGGCTACTTTGGGCCCTTTCCAAATAATTTAGGTTTTAACGAGATCAAAACGGGTGGGCAAGATGTTAACTTTGATAGTGCCCAAGATAAAAGGAGAAGAATATTGATAAATGTCGATGATACTCCTATCAATTCTTCTGACCCTTTTGTGCCTCAAGCCTCCTTTGATCTAAATAAATGACAGATTCCTACTCATGTTCCTCTCCCAGACACTTAGGTTGATTCTCCATCTCTATCCTACTCGTCGTAAGTTTGAAACACTATGGTCGTAGGCAATATATTGGGATTTGAGGTTGACGTTAATAATTCAGTTCTTAAGGAAGTCCTTGGTGAAAATGGCGAAAACCAAATCATTCAATGAATATTCTGACTCTAAACATAAGAGGTCTAGGAGAGAAACACAAGGTTGACTGGGTTCCCAAGCTTCGGAGTGAGCATAAGTTATGTATGATTGGCATCCAAGAATCTAAATTGGGAGAATCTTTTACGCCCTAAAATACTATAAGTTGATAGGGTGATTCTGATTGTAGATTTGAGCAGGTTTTCACCACAGGAAGATCTGGTGGCCTGGTAATACTATTGGATATTAAAGCCTTTTCTTTTGTTTAGACTATTAAATCTAGGTATTACATTACAACACTAGGTAACTTTGTTGGCATTACCAGTCTCACTGGAATAGTGAATATCTATGGTCCTCAATTGGTACATGAGAAATCAAAATTATGGGATGATTTGTTAGCCTTAAAATCCTCGATATCTGCTACCTAGAGATTTATGGGTGACTTTAATGTGGTTTGTAAACCGGAAGAGAGGATAAACTCCGTATATTGTCAAACTAGTGTTGATGCATTTAATTAATTCATTCGCATATGTGAACTTACCGATTTGAATATGGGAGGCCAAAGATTCACCTTTTTCAAAACGCAGGGTGCCAAAATGAGTAAGTTAGATCAAATTTTGGTGTGTAATCGTTTCTTATCTACGTATCCCCTCGCCTCCTGCTTTGCGTTATAGACCTCTCAAATGATTCTCCTATTATTTTGAGAGCTCGGTGTGATGATTTCAGACCCCCCTCGTTCAAATTATTCAATTCATGGATGCTTAAGGATGGTTTTGACAAGGTACTTAGGAAGGCATGTTCTGAGTTTGCGGGGTTCGGAACTCCTGATGTATTTCTGCTAAATAAATTAATACATTTAAAAAAAAAAAAGCTATCAAGGGTTGGAAATCAATTACAGTAAAGGATGATAACAAGTTTTTGGACTCTTTGAAGAAGAGAATGACAGAGATCGAGTTGGCGGCGGAATCCAAGCCTTTGACTACAGCAGAAATTGAATAAAGATCAATTAGAGGTATTAAAATTGTTGAACATGCCACGACGATCGCCTTGGACTTGAAGCAAAGAGCTAAACTGAAATGGGAGGTGGAGAGCGATGAAAATACGTGATTTTTTCATGGCTATGTGAATAACAAGAACCGAAAAAATAATATTCACGGGATCATGGCGAATGGAGTTTGGATAACCAATATGTCTGAAATTAAACAAGAGGCGGCAAAATTTTTTGAGGAAAAATATAGAGAACGTTGGCGAAACAGACCGTTGTTTCACAACTCAGGCTTTAATAAACTTTCTGATACTGATGCCCGTTTTCTGGAAGGAGAGTTCTCCATTGAAGAAGTAAAAACTGCAGTCTGGTCGTGTGGAGGGGATACGTCTCTTGGACCGGACGCTTTCACTTTTAAATTTCACAAAAAATACTAGGATTTGTTAAAAGACGATATCGTTGGGTTGGTGAAGTACTTTGAAGTGGGAGGCAAAATTACCAGAGGTTGCAACTCTTTGTTTATATCCATTTCTTCCAAGTCTAAAGACCCAATTCACTTTGGGGATTTTAGACCTATAAGCCTGATTGGATCCTTATACAAAATCATTGCAAAGCTGTTGGCACTCAGACTAAAGAAGTGTAACATCTGGGTTCCTAGGTATTCTATATTGTTCATTATTTTTGAGTTAGAGAGAAGGACTCGACGAGTTGGCGCCTAGACTTATCGAGTAGGATCGCAATTTGATGATTGGATTAATGATTGGACTCGATGAGTCGGCTTGGTGACTCGACGAGTCTATGCTGGGGGCGAAAACCCTAAATCTGGGGGTCTGTGCCCTATTTAAAGGTCTTATGGCCTTCATTTGCGGCCATTACACCCCTGAGAAACCCTAGAGAGTAGAGAGAACGTTTGTAGTGCAAGAGGAGGGCTAATTCATCATTATTTAGTGTGTTTTAGCAAAGGGAAGGGAGGATTTCGAGCTAGGCAGTCTTGTGGGACTCAAATCTTCCATTATTTCGTGCAGAGCTGCTGTGGGAGGTAAGGATTCATGTCCATTTTCATTGAGTAATAGATTTCATGAATCTAGGGCTTCTCTCTTCTTTTAGGTAAGAGATCTAGTGTATGTGATGTCCCCTTGTGTCAATATCATCAGATCTGGACCTTGAGAGGTTCAGAGAGTCCCTATTCTCCAGCTTTATGCAGTCCTTTATGAGTTTGGGGCTTAGGTTATCATATTAAGGGTTATTTTGGCATATACAGGTGATAGTGTGATGCATGGGCCTAAAGTTCGAACCTTTATGTGATTATCATGCTTGGGAAGGTCAGATATATAGGTTAGAGAAGCAGATCTGACCTCAGAAGGTCATTTGAGTATGATCATGGAAGCAACTCGCCGAGTTCATAAGTGGACTCGACAAGTCAAGTCGGGGTTGCCCCGCGATTCGTGACAGGAGGAACCCGTCGAGTGGAGGGATGACTCAACGTGCCATGAGAGGCTAGAAGGATTCAGAGGACCCGCATGGACTCGCTGAGTCGCCCATGTGCACTTGACGAGTCGGGTCAAAGTTTGATCGTTGACTTCCGTTGGCCTTAGGGTTTTGGTCAAGACTGATTCAAGAGAAATCAGGGAAGGGTAGAATGGTCTTCTACCCAATCCTTAGGGATGAGACTATGAGAGAGTATTGATCGGGGATGTTATTTGATTGATAGGAGGAGGCTAGGTCGGGACGTTGAGCACGAGAGTTTATTCGACTTCATTCGAGGTGAGTCTTCTCACTATATTGTACCTAGAAGCGTACCTATGTGTTGTATGTTGTTATGTGATATGTATGTGTTATGTATGTTATGTATGATAAGGACCGGAAGGTCAAGATGATATGGACTGGAAGTTCAAGAGGTTACGGAGTGGAAGGTCGATACGGGTAGGACCGGAAGGTCTACCGGGATTCGGGACAGAAGTCCCCTGAGACACTTGGACCGGAAGGTCCCACAGAGTTATGGCCTGGAAAGGCGTATGTGTTGTATGTAGTATTTTGGGGAACTCACTAAGCATTTATGCTTACAGTTGTTGTGATATGTGCTTCAAGTACCAGTGAGGATCACGGAAAGGCACCGGAATGATCCGTACACACTCATGGAGTTTACGTTTGAGATTCTTGGAATTGTATTGTTATGATGACATTGGATACATTATGTTTTGATATTGTTTTTTATGATTAAAATTATGGTTTAAAAATGAAAAATTGTTTTGGAAATTTACGTCGTTACAAGAAGGTTATCGGTAATATCATTTATGATGTTTAATCGGCGTATGTTGAAGGAAGAAATATCCTTGAGGGTCCAATGGTGGTTAATGAGATCTGCATTTGGGCAAAAGCAAACGGAAAAAAAATGCTGCTTTTTAAAGATGACTTTAACAAAGATGTTGACTCTGTAAATTGGGTATTTCTAAACTCAATTATGGATCAAATGGGCTTTGGTAATAAATGGAGATATTGGATTCGTAATTGTTTAGAATCAGGAAGAGCATCGGTGATTATAATTGGAAGCCCAACAAAAGAATTCTCTACGGAGAAAGGGGTGAGACAAGGAAACACGCTTTCTCCATTCCTATTCATCATTGCAATGGAAGGTTTAAATGTGGCAATGAAGACAACGGTTGAGAAAAGAGTTTTTGATGGAATCAAATTCCAAAACTCTAATATTTGTTTGTCTCGTCTATTTTACGCAGACGATGCTTTATTCATCAGAGAATGGTCGAGACGTAATATTGCTAACTTGGCAAGGATAATGAGGTGCTTCTATGTTTCGTCGGGATTGAAAGTTAACTTTAGCAAGTCTAAAGTGTTTGTAGTCGGAGCATCACCTAGTGAAATATCGAATTGGACTGCTTCTCTTAGTTTTGAGCCATCATCTCTCCCATTAACTTATCTCGACATTCCAGTGGAAGAAAACATGAACTTAAAGAATGCTTGGAGGCCAATTATTAAGAAATTCCATTCTAAGCTCTCGATATGGAAAGCGAAATCGCTTAGCTTTGGTGGAAGAGTGACTTTAGCAAAGGTGGTTCTTGGTAATCTTCCTACCTTTTTATGTCCATCTTTATTGTCCCGAAAGGTGTCATTGAGACCCTTGAGAAAATTAGAAGGAGATTTATTTGGAGCAGTAATTTTGAAAAGAAAAGTATTAGTTGGGTGGCCTGGGAAATACTTATTGCTCAAAAAAAGGCGGGAGGGGGGGGGGGGTGGATCTATCAAAAGTCTTAACATATCTCTTCTAGCTAAATGGATGTGGCGATTGAAAGTGATACTTCTACACTATGGGCGAAAGCTATTCGGTGTATCAATAACTAAGATGGAAGACATTGGTCTATTTTTGCTAACAGATCCAGAACGGGTGTTTGGAAGAATATTGTCAAAATAAGGTCGGTTTTAAAAAAACTCAATATCGACCCTAAGGAGATTGTATACTAGAACCCAAATGAATATCGTTGGGCCTCTGATTTCGTGATTGACCATTGTTCATCTGTGAGATTGGTACGCGAACGGATTTAATTGGCACGTCATGTGGTGTGTGATTGACCATTTGAGTGGTGTAAGGTAATCATGTTTAAAGTTTTATGTTTTATATGGTGAGCGAGGATGGGCAAAATCCCATCAGCAGTAGCACTTAAACGGAGGAGTGTCACAGTTCCATCGATTATGTGTGGTTCATGTAACTATCATGAGGAGTTGAATGATCACATTTTACTCATACGCCCATCGGCGAAAGAGGTTATGGACTCTATACTTTTTTGGTGTGAAATCTCTTGTGATGGCTTTGATTCAGTGAATGATATGTTACTTTTCATATCGTCATGGTCCAAATGCAAAAAGAAATGAAAGCTGTTGAATGTGATCTTGCGTGAAGTACTATGGTGTATATGGAATGATATAAATAAAAGGGTTTTCAATAACATTCGTTTTGTCCCGGCAAACACAGTGGAAAGGATAAAATCGATAAATTTCATTTGGTGCAAACATAGAGGATTGCTTAAGAATATGGACCTGAGAGTATGGTATTTAGGTCATTTTCTTTGTTTGTAATATTTCGTGTTTTTCGTATGTTATCTTTTTTTTTCATGTTCTATACTTTTCCTTACATTGCCTTGATGTGAGTTTTTAATATATTTGCCGTTTTCAAAAAAAATCATTTTGATAATTTTTCACAATATAAATTAAGTTGAATGATCGATCACATAAAAAAAATAATAAAATAATGACTAAAATTACTTATAATTACAAAAGTTGGTCAATAAAGTTAGTTATTTGAAAAAAAAAAAGGTACCAAACTCTACGAAAATCTATAAACCAAATCATATGGTAGGTAGTCGTAGATGATAATGCATGTTAAATGATCGCAGGACAGGTTGGTAATGTTGGACAAATTAATAATGGTTAGTTTATAAAATATAGACAAATGTGAAATGTCGCTAATGAATACGAATAAAAAGTAAAGATATAGACAAACGCCTACACATTTTGAGTTGTAATTACTGTAGAAGTCAAATAAAAGAAGGCAATTTGATTACAGACTGGAGAAAAGCTAATATATATACCTTAGAGTAAGCAGATCAGCCCCGCTACACTAAAACTTCGTGTATTCATATTTTAGAGAGAGAGAAAAAGAAAGTCTTCATGGCTATGGAAAAGGAGATGAAGCCTCATGCAGTATGCATACCAGCCCCGCTACAAGGTCACATTAACCCAATGCTAAAACTTGCGAAAATCCTCCATTCAAAAGGCTTCATCATCACCTTCGTAAACACTGAGTTCAACCACCAACGGCTTCTCAGATCTCAGGGACCCGACGCCTTAAGCAACCTCCCTTCCTTCCACTTTGAGACTATTCCCGATGGCCTTCCACCGCCGGAAAATCATGACGCCTCACAGGACATCCCTTCTCTTGCAAAATCCGTTGATGAAACTTGTTTGGATCCATTTAAAAATCTACTCACCAAAGTAAATGCTTCTTATTCACCGATTACTTGCATAGTGTCGGACTTCCTTATGGGATTCACACTTGCTGCCGCCACTGAATTGGGTATCCCGGAGATACTCGTGTGGACAAGTGGAGCTGGTTCTCTGTTATGTTATAATCAGTATCAAAATCTTTTGGAAAAGGGTTTAATGCCCCTTAAAGGTAATATTTTTATTTAGTTAAATTGTTTTAAGTGTTAATTAAAGCATCCATGATGTATTGAATTTATACAATTAATTGGATTTTCATATCATTATTTTATCTTTATTTTAGAGTTAATACAACTTTATCAAAAAAAGAAAAGAAAAAAAAACTGAACTCAACAAAGATCAATGGAAATGTAATATTTTTATAGTTAATACAATGTTAAGCATTAAAAAACTTTATTTTTTCTATTAAAAGTTTCAATGGTTATTGGATATGAATAAGATACACATGGTAAAATTTAATTAATTAAATGATAAATAATTTTAATATTTTATTTGGCTCTACTATTGAATTTTCTAGAAGATGTTCTCGTCATATTATTTGTTTTGTTAAAAGCTAAACTTTAATTACATAAATGAGTAAACTACCAAAATGATCCCTATGGTTTGGTCAAAATTACACGTTTGATTCCTAAATTTTTTTTGCACTTGGATCGTCCCTATTGTTTGATTTTGTTGCGTTTTTCGTCCCTATGGTTTGGTCAAAATTGCATGTTTGGTCCCTAACTTTATGTATGTAAGGGACGAAAAACGCAACAAAATCAAACCACATAGACGATCCGAGTGCAAAAAAAAAAGTTAACGACCAAACGTGTAATTTTGACCAAACCATAGGGACCATTTCAGTAATTTCCTCTACAAAAAATGGAATAACTGCGAAATTGAATAATTTAAGTTTTTGAAAAAAGTGATAATGACATATCAGAATTAAACTAAGAAAACTTGATTATTTGTTAGTACTTGGTATATATTATATAAGTTTCATTTTCATATGTCATATCTCTCTTGCAAGTTGCACATTAATTAATTAGAGGTTTCTGTTTACAAGAAAATTAAAAAAATTAATTTATAGCACCTGCATCTTATCTGTGGTTAATTGTGATCTGACAGTGTCATCGTGGTTTGTAATTTTCTACGTATTACGTATTTTCTACGGAGTTTATAGTTTTAGTACATTAATGATGGATAAGGTTTTTATGGTGCACATGGAAAGAGAAAATTCTTCCTCCAAGGTTTACATCAAACATTTAATATTTTTTGGCCAGCATGTATTAAAAGAACCTAGCAAGAACAGAAAGATACAAAAGAGGGTAAAAGAAAAGAAAATAAAATTACAACTGATTATTTTAAGAACTGGAGATCACAGATCCAATCCTGCCACTTGATCTGATCACTTTTTTTCTTCCTAGCATTTAACCAAAGGGCTTAGGGTTTAGGGTAACATTTAATATTGAAATACAAACCTAACGATTTTTTTCTTCTTTACAAGTACATCAACTGACAAGTCTATTTATACAAGCATGTGTGTCGGTATGTGTTGAATGTTTGTGCATATACGTATTGTCTATATATGCATGTGTCAACCAATTCTGATCAAGACTAATGAAGATTGATTAAGTGACGTTCACATTTTATAGAATATCATGTATAAATTACAAGGTGACTTAACTAATGGGGGCACTAAGCAAAACAAGAATATATGGCCCTTTGGTCTTAATTACCTATGCTTAGCATTATATACCTTCATCTTTTATCCGGGCTTGAGACTGACAATAATAAACTAATTAAAAGTTTAAAAATGAAGTTAATTTTTGTCTTAAAAAATCAAGATCGATCACTGTTATGTGGTCTATGGATAATTAGTACCAGACTAATTGTGTTTTGAGATATATTAATATTGGTTTAAGTTTAGAGAATATGAGGCCCTTTAGAATTGGAGCCTTAAACTCTACTTTAGAAAAATATAAGGTTGAATCGCTTGATAAATTAATATTTTTGGTGCAAATTTGAAGCTAATACCATTATTTTTGTTTGATATATATGCAGATTCGAGTTTTCTAGTAAATGGTTATTTGGATACAGTTGTCGATTGTATACCTACCATGTCTGGAATACGTCTAAAAGATTTCCCTCCATTCATTAGAATTATCTATCCTGGTGATGACTATATGGTTAAATTCTTATGTGCGCAAGTAGAGAGAGCAAAAATGGCTTCCGCCATCATTTTCAACACATTTCATGAACTAGAAAGTGACATTTTGGACACAATTTCTTCAATGTTTCCTCCTTGCTACGCAATTGGCCCATTTCATTTCCTTGAAGACAAGATCGCTGATAAATCTCTAGGGTCCATCAAATCAAACCTCTGGAAAGAAGAACCAGAATGTCTTAAATGGCTAGACTCGAAACCACCATTATCAGTTATTTACGTGAATTTTGGTAGCATTGTCGTGATGACACCTCAACAACTAGTGGAGTTTTGTTGGGGACTTGCAAAGAGCAATTATTCATTCTTGTGGATAATACGTCCAGACCTTGTGATTGGTGACTCTGCAGTGCTTCCACCCGAGTTTTTAGAAGAGACAAGTGATAGAAGGTTTTTGGCAGGATGGTGTCCTCAAGAACAAGTTCTAAACCACCCATCAATAGGAGGGTTTTTAACGCATAGTGGATGGAATTCAACACTCGAAAGCATTTCATGTGGAGTACCAATGATTTGTTGGCCTTTTTTTGCAGACCAACAAACGAATTGTTGGTTGAGTTGCAACAAGTTGGGTATTGCCATGGAGATTGATAATGATGTGAAGAGTGATGAAGTTAAAAACTTGGTTGTTGAGTTGATGACTGGAGAAAAAGGAAATGTTATAAGGAAGAATGTCACTGACTTGAAGAACAAGGCTGAGAAAGCATGTACCTCTTCTGGTTCATCCATGGCTGATTTCCAGAAATTGATCCATTTGATGCAGGCATTTTCAAAATGATTAGTAGTTTATTAATTTTACGTGTATGTGTCTTTGTTACAAGTTAGGAATCCATTGGTTTGTTATTTTTTTTTTTTTTTGTACTTTTGAATTGAATAATAAGGCTAAGTGATCAATGGTAATCAATGGACCACTAACCATCGTAAAAAATTTACTATACTGCCAAAGGGTCCTTTTCCTAAAACAGTTTACCCACTGAAAATTTTCATTAGAAATACAGACCAAATTCCAACTAGAAATGAAAAAGAAAAACCACATTTTTGCGAGGCATGAGTAATTTCTTAACCCTTACCGATGAATTTGGGACCAACTATGGTCATTTTTGGTTTATCGGAAATCTGCCCGTAAATTAAACCAGAATAACTTTTGTTAAAAAAAAAAATTAATTGTTGTTGTTGTTGTTGTTATTATTATTATTATTATTATGTAGTAGCTTATAACCTTTGGACAACACGGTTGACATAATAAACTAACATAAACACTATAAAATCGTAATGCTTCATCATAAATTTTCAAACATTTATTTTTACGTAACATTGAATGTTTTGTTTGTAAATCTCCGTCATTATTTTAATTAATTTATAAAAAAAAAAAATTAAAATATCAAGAATTTTTCTTAACTCAAGATTAATGATAAAATCATCATGTTGTAAATATAATATAAAATTTAATAGATTAAAAAAATCAAGAAAATCAATACATGGTAATAGAATATGTTATAAATAACAAAAATGTATTATTTTTTTGTAAATTTTAAAAACATTTTTTCATACACAGCATTTAAAAATGCAATCAACCATTAGGTTTACTCTATTTGAGAAGGACTTGAAGCAGTAATATCTTATTATACATAACCACTAAAAAAGTATCAGCCTACTTCAAAAGCTTAACAAAATCGAGATGTTTCCCCTGTTACATGATAACAATCTAGTAGAAGAGAATTCAATAATCAAATCAACAATTATATGAACTAACCTTTCACTTTTTGCTTATATGGGTGAGAAAAGACAGTGAATTTATCTACCTAGTGAAGAAGCTCAAGCATATTGCTACAATCATCAAATCAAGACATGAAGATAAACTATGCATTAGCTAAAACTAAACTTTAAAATTAAAATAAGTAATTTCAAAGATTTTAAATCAAAAAGGATAAGTTGCTACAAGGAAAATGTTTATAGGTCAAGTAAAATAGTTTTCAACCCCAAACCTAAGTTGAAAATCCATGTAAAATCAAAATCATTGATGTGTTTACACACTCTAAAAGTCAAAAGCATTAAAGATAAGACTTACAAAGTACAGATGCCAAACAATCCCAAACAACAACTTCAGTTGTCAAGGTCCTTTAATCATTGTATGGATATAATTTTCAGCATTAAATAAAAAGTCCAAAAAAAAAAAAATGCAACTCACTTTGGCATTAAATCGAGCACATGTTGGGCATAATTTTCAAGACAATCACTTGAGTTGCTTCCATTTTTATTCGATTTTAACTAATGGTTGTTTAATTGGTACTGGATTTACATTCTTCAAATTCATGTTCTTTAGCAGAAACTTGGGAGGGAGAATTCATGTAGCTCTGGTGCTACCCTGTGAAACATTAACTAACAATTGTTTCACGCCATGTTCCATTTTCATTTACATAACATAACGTAAGAATAATAGTGTTTCGATGAAGACTTACAGAGTGTTATTTAGTATCAATTGCATTATACGCCAAATATTTACTTACGGTGAATCCCAAACAAAAACAAAAATAATAATACTAAAAACATTTTGTAAATTAAAGAAGAAGATACATGAAACATACCAATTCAAGATGGTTTTTTTTATTGAGATTATGACATCCACAATTACGAACCCATAAAGACCACAGATGAAAATACCTTAAAAATTATATAAGGTGTCTAAATGATAAAATGGGGTGTCCATTTAGCCAACCCCTTACATTTTAGGTTTGATATTTATTTAACCTTATTAACCAACTTATAATCATTATTAGAAAGACACTATAATTTATCACTTTTAAATATTTACAAAATATTTTTTGGATTGTTTAAGTTAAACTAAAATTTATATTTAAGATGACATGTAATGTTATTTAAATTAATAATTTAGATATTTTATACAAATTGTTCTAAAATTGTATCTTTAAATGATAATGGTTTACATATAACAATATATTAAAACTAATAAATTAAGTATAATATGTTAAAAATTAAAAACATAACTTTGTAAAGTACATTCCCCTTTTCAGGCTGTTAACTGACATTGATATTTGGGAAGATACATGGTATGGTAGTGGTTTGTGGGAAGCTTTGTAAAGTACATTCCCCTTTTTGGGTTGTTAACTGACATTGATATTTGGGAAGCTTTGTAAACGACATGGTATGATTGTTAAGTTATCAATATATATGTTTTGATCACTATAATTGTTGTTACCTTCCATGTTTTGGTTAGTTTGGTAAGTATGTTAATACATATGTATGTGTTAAAGGACTTAATTGTTGTTACCTTCCATGATTTGGTTATTTTTATACATATGTATGTGTTAAAGGACTTAATACATTGTTATCATTAAGACATAATAAGTTGTTATCATTTTCATCTCTTACAAAACCAAAATATTACCATACATAACACATGCATCTACTTATTGCCTAACTTGACCAAAATACCCTTACACCTAAACTACTACTACTACCATTCCACCTGAACCTAACTAATGCCCACAACTTCACAGTGCTTTAACCACAACATTGTGAACCATAAACCCCATCACAATCACCACCACCAAAAGCATGACCACCATAAATAGCTCCACATTCAACATGTTTAATCCACTTGAACTGCTTTGTTGTTCTTGGCCTCCTCCGAAAGCTTCAAAATCTCCATTCCAAATGCTTTATTGTTGTTAGCCTCCTCCAAATCCATATGGAACTTCCACATAGTTTCCTTGTAGTAAGTGCTTGGCAGTGGTGGATCAAACCATAAAAAAAACTCTCATTTTTTTTGGAGTCCTACACAACAACCATTTCTTCATACTGGTTCAACAAGACCACAAAAAAGTAGGAAACTTAATATTACCTGATAGTATTGACACCCCTTGAATTTCCTCCATGGATTATCGATAGTTTTGGAGATCGAGAATGTCGTAGGTTCATCATATTCACATCTCAAATCTTCAGACCAACGATTCCTTAAAGTCTATTCTCTATACCCTTGTGTGTGCGTGTTGGAGGAGCTTACCATCTTTTTGGTTTAACGTTGGAGAGAAGAATCGAACAAAACCTAGCTAACAACTACCTCCAACGTTCGACTAAGCTTTGTAACCTGCTGAAACCGGTGAAACCGACATTTTACCCTTTTGCCATAATTCCACAAAAATATCGTGGTCACAGTAAACAAAAAATTAAATTCAGGGCTTTTCCAATTTAGTGCAAAAACATGGGACTTTAGTGATATTAGTTTGTCTTATTAAATATCCTCCTAATAATTTGTAACCAGTTACTCCTTTTTCAAGATATTTGCTAGATCTTTATTAAGTTTCCGAACAAAATGCATACTAAGGCGGTTTTCAACTAAGCTTATGATTTTTCATAAGCACATTTCAATTTATAGCTACTTATAAGTTAATTCCTATCAGGGCCGGTCCATTTATTTTGAGCACGTTGTGCGAAAAATAAAAAATGGCCCCTAAGTATTAATTTTTTTTTAAATATATAAACAAAATTTATTAATAGAAATTAAGGTGGGTTAAGATGAGATAAAAGAAGAAAAAAGTGAGGAAGAAAGGAAAAAAAATGTAATGGAAACTGATTAATATATTAAAAATGAGGCGTTAATTGAATCTTGGTCCATTAGACCATCCGTTATACCCATCACATACCACATATGTGGTGGGTGCCACATCAGCACCACATTCCACTACCACTAACATGGGACACTTACTACTAAACACACCACTCCATCTCATTTTTTATTTAAATTTAATTCAAAAATACATTAAAATCATTTTTTAATACTAGGTTTTCCGTTAAATTAAAATACCAAATTACATTATATAAAAACTACATTAATTGAAATTAAAAAAAAAAAAAAAGATAAAAATAACAATCAAAATAAAAATTACATTAGTTAAATTAAAAAAAAAATAAAAAAACATTAAAAAAACTAAAAATTCCAACCATAAATAAAATAAACTACCCCCTACGTCTACGTCGGGCTCGAACCGACTCTTTCATTGCTTGTAAAAGTTTCAAGTCTTCGCCCTCAAGGTCGTCCGCTTTCATTTTCAAGATTTTCATATCGGTTTTTGTTTGGAGTGTCTCTTGTGCCTCTTGAAATGATGTTTGTGCTTCGATCATTTTTTGTTCCATCCGAGTCATCACATCGGCCTTTATTTCTTGAAGTTGCACATATCGATCAAATTTATCGCCAAACATATCCATAACACTAGAATTTTAAGATGTTGACGCCGCTTTTTTTGCTTTATTTCTTCCAACGGGCCGACGAAGAGGTTGGTCGTTTTCAAGATCTATCGGATCGTCATTGATGTCGATGTGTGTTCGGTCGTCCGATTGTTGAGAAGTTCCATCGGGGTTTCTCGAACGCTTTGAACCGGAAGATTGGGAAGTTCCTTCCGTTTGCTCTTTCCATTTTGGGGCGTCGGTTTTATATACGGAAAACCTTTGCGTGTTGGCGTTGTTTTTTCAAATTGGTCCATGGCCGCCTTGAAAACATCAAAATCGTTCGATCCGTTTTTGCGTATGTTTAGGAGGTTGTTGTAGATTCCTCTAAACTCGGTGCATTTTAGTCGAATATCTCGCCATTTCGATGTAATTTGATCCGCATTTCGAGTTTCACTTTCCATTAACTCGTAAAAATGGCTCGGACTTTTTCCCAAAAACTTCCATAATGCTAGCTATCTCCTACAATTGGATCTTCGGAAGCCGCCACCCATGTCTCCGCTAACTTTGCTTCTTCTTCTTTTGTCCATGGGACCCTTTCTTGGGTGGTAGTGGGTCGGGCCGGTTTTTTTCCTTTTTTCTTTTTTGGTTGAGGTGGTGGTGAATGTTGCGTTTCTGGAACAAAATCCGGCGAAAGTGGTGGTTGTGAGCTTGGTGGTTGTGAAATTGGTGGTTGTTGTTGTGACAATTGTTGTTGGAGTTGTTGGAATTGTTAAAATTGTTGGTATTATTGTTGCATTTGTTGTTGTTGAAAAGCCGGAAAAGGTTGATATTGTTGTTGGAAAAGTGGTGTTTGTTGGATAGGGGAACCACTTTGAAGTAGTTGATAAAACCGCCTTGAGGTGACTCCATAGTCAGGATTGGCGAGGTGTCGTATCTAACGCAAAAGTAAATAAATTGTTTATAAATTAAATTTTTTTTTAACAAACTAGCCGTTCAACGGCTAGTATAACGTTCACAAAGCCCTGACTCAATCCGATTGGCAGTGCGCTTCCGTTGTCCCGAACACGAATGAAAACGACCACGAGCCACCACGAAACAACGGGGTAGTGTGCACGCCCGTTGTTCGTGGCCAGCTCAACCACGAACATGATCGTTGCATGTATACCGTTTGGCCTTAGGAGGAAAGGAGTAAAATTAACGGCAACAAACTTGGCCAAGCGAAGTAAACGTTGATTTTGCATATTTTTTGATAAAATAAAGACATATATAAACAAATTAATAATAAAAATAAGAACCGAGAATAATAGGAATCTAACTTTGGTAGTCTTCAAGTGGGCTTGTAGAGGGAGGCGTCTTTATACTAACTAATTAAATATCTAATAGGCTACAATAGATCTTGCACACCCTCTATCAAAACATATATCGATGTGAAATAGGTAATAAGCTAAGTTTAATCAAACACCCTTTAAATATGTTTCGTCCCAAACATATCATCATATTTGATTGTGTAAAATAATTGCATAGCCAAAACTATATGTCTCTTAGAGCATATATATAATTCAATCAACCATGTGAAATCTCTAGTAAAAGTATGAAAGTAAAAACAAATATGAAGAGCTACAATAATTCGAAAATATTAATCAACGTGTATATAAATCCTAACGACCGAACTCCACAAACAACTTCATAATCATGTAAGTTAAAATAACAGATTATGTCAGAGCATATAATTTTATATCTTAGATTCTAACTTGTCAAAAAATAAATAAATAATAAAAAAAACACTTCTAACTTATATCGGGTTCAACGTTCATCAATTTTCTAATTTTTTGATAGGTGAAAATTAACGTAATATTTGTTTTTTGGTGAAAGCAAAATAAATAATTCCATAAGAAATTCAAACGTGGGTCATGAAAACAATGAAAATGGACTTAACCCAATATTTAAATAAACAGAATATCCAAGATGTATGCAACAAAAGGTCAAAAACAATCTGCAAGGTTGGCACTTTCTCCTGTGGTTAAAACACGTCGAAATCTTATATTAACGTTGGCATCAAAAGCCTACAGGCTAAAGGTCCAATTTCAGTTCGAAACTGGTTACAGCTTAGCCCATTGACTACGGACAGTAATGGTTTCAATCGAGCCATATATATGTTTTATTAAATTGGTTCTAATTGGATTGATTTTTTTTTAACCTAACGTCCTATTTAATAAATAAAGATTTTTTTTTTTTTTTTTTTTTGCTATATTTCATATTTTTATTTATTTTTCTATATGAAATTTTTAGTTATTTTAAATTAATTTTTATTCCATATGTTATTTTATGGTTTTTTTATTTTATTAAATTCTAAATAATATTTAAATACAATAATAAATACATATCAACTTTTTTTCTAATTTCAAAATTACTAAATTAAAGATTCATTAATTTTTTTTATTTATCTATCTATTTTTTTTTTTAAATTTAAAAGAGAAAAAAAAAACACTTTAAATTTTATAATTCAATATTTTCTCACTTTTCTTATAAATTCAAACTTCTTAAATATTTAGAATTTTTTATTTAGTTTTTTATTTTAAATAAATTTATATAACACATGAGTCTCACACCTACTGTTTAATAAAATAATTGAACACCAATTATCTCATTAAAATTTCAATAAAGAAACTTACATCTAATAAATAAAACATATCCAAAATTTCAGCCAAAAAATGATAACTATAAAATACAACTTTTAAACGGATTAAAATTAGATCAACCATTATCCAATTCATTTAATTAAACGGTTTAAATATGTTTATTAAATTGTTAACATTTTCAACCCAACCCATTGTTCATAATGGTTTTACGGGTTAAAAATCTATCATTCATAATCATCGTATGGGTTCGGGTTGTTTTTCTAGCTCTATCATTCATGATCGTTGTACGGGTCATTGGTGTTCATTTGGTTTCAACATATCTAAAAAAAATACAATTTTGAGGTTCCATTTGTCATAATCTTGGCTATCATATATCTGGTTTTCGACTTAATTTGTGCCGTATTTTTAAGATATTTTAATTTTTTTTAGCATGTATTCTAATTATCTTTAATTTAAAAACAAATTATTATAAAATGTCAATTTTTTGTCGTGACGTGCAAGGATATATATATATATATATATATATATATATATATATATATATAGAGAGAGAGAGAGAGAGAGAGAGAGAGAGAGAGAGAAGGGGGGGGGGGGGGGGGGGGGGGGGATAAGATAAATGGAATCAAAGAGATAAAACTTGTTATCGAAGATTTACTTTTTGTTCTTTATGCAATGTCTCAAGAGGATTCCAAAATTAACCAAAAGATGAATAAACCCGAGTGAAGGTGTGGGATTCGGCATGGTAAGTTTTGGTAAAAAACCATATATAACGAAAAGCAAAAGCAAACCAAGTTCATTGCCTTTGATACAAGTCCATGTGGCCATTTAACATTTTGATGGTTGTAAAGCAAAAGCATTTTAGGATATTTGGTGTGGATGACACTTCAGCTGAATAGTTTCAAGCCATTGGATTTGGTGGTTTTTAGCGTTTTGTGTTCGACATTTAATTTAAAATCTGTTTTATAAAATTACTCGTTAGTTAATAACTCGAAACGTTTTTATGTTATTTATGAAATTTATTAAGAAGACTATTTGCAACTTCAGCTTTCCGTTTTTACTTTTCGCGAATAAAATGTTTGTCACGTAATTGCATTCATTTAAAGAAAAAAATTAATGCAGATATAAAATATACGCATAATAGTTAAAAGTTAAAAAATCCGTGATTGACCGATTCCACGCAAAGCTGTCAAAATGGAAGTCGAAAACTCTATCGTTTGGGGGGAGACTAACTCTTGTGCAATCCGTCCTTGGAAATCTTCCGACCTACTATCTCTCACTTTTTGTGGCACTGCAAGGTGTGATAGATAAACTAGAAAAAATCCGTAGACAATTATTGTGGGGAAGCTCCGAAGGTAACCGAAAGATACATTGGGCGTCATGGGACAAGGTTACAACGTCCAAAGATGTTGGTGGACTGGGTGTATGTATAATCAAATCTCTAAATGTTTCTTTAATCATGAAATGGTGGTGGAGATTACGATCAGGACCCACAAGTATTTGGGCAGAAGCAATAATAGGATTGCATAATCTAAGATCGAAACCCGATAATTGATATGCGAGTAATACTCTACCTGGCGTATGGAATAACATTGTGGGCATTAAAAAAAATTCGGTAAAGAAGAATATTCCAGTTGAAGAGGTCCTAACAAAAAAGCAAGACCCAATTAGAGACTACTGACACTGCTGTCTCACCTCGGATGGATCTTTCATTGTCAAGGCTTTAAGGAAACTTTGGGATTTCAGTCCACCGATTGCTAATGGTAAGTTTACTTGGCTAAAAGAAGTTCCAATTAAGGCGATGTGCTTTATTTCGTGAGCAAGAATGGGTAAAATACCTTCAGCCACTGCTTTATCATCCAGAGGGGTAGTTTGGAAACAAATTTATGCAGTCATTATGGGACCATGGAGGAAAGTGTCGATCATGCATTAGTTGGATGTGAGTATGCCCGTTTAGTATTAGATTGCATTCTGAAATGGTGCGGGGTTCCAATATCTAATTTCCAAACTGTATACGATATCTTAGATTATGCCAACAATTGGTTTGACTGTCATCAAAAAAAGAAATTCTTCTGGGAATATGTTACGTGTCACTTTGGTGCATATGGAAAGCCCGAAATGACAAAATCTTCAACATGAAGCGGCCGCCTCCCTCCAACTGTGCAGATATCATCCAATCCACTACCTTTCTTTGGATTAAAAATAGAAGAAATAGAACCAATATGGTTTGGGCTAAATGGTGTGAATGTCCCTTCTTTTGTTTGTAATCTTTTTTTTCTGTTGTTTGTAAACTTTTATTGCTCTTCTAGTCACTTGCTAGAAGTTGCTTTCTATTTTTATAACTATTTGTCGAGTTCCAAAAAAAAAAATTAAAAGTTAAAAATTTTCAATAATCTATTCTAATAAATAAAAATTATTTTTATCTTTCATCCGCTCATACATTATACCGCATGTTATTTTATCGTAATTTGAGATATTTACTTTCCATTTGTTATTTCTTCATTTTCATTTTTCAATATATTATTAAGTTAGTTTTCATAGATTAAACATACCATAAAAACTATATTAATTATAAATTTTAAATTTTAAATTTCAACTTCAATTTTAATTTTAAATAAATTTACAATTTCAATCTTCATATTTAACATTTTGTTATTATTATCCCGTTTACCTTTTGAATTAGTAATGACAAGGATTGTGAAGATATAAGGAACACTTAAATCCGACTTATAAAAAAGAAGTTGCGATCATTTGAAGTTTCGCGATTCGACCCGATACGGCAACACGCATTGTAAAAAGTAAATTTTTGTTAGGATACTTTTTAGTCTTAGTGATCTAAATGAAAGTCGTAGTAGTCGTTAAACTGAGAGTGTGTTGTGTGCATAAAGAGAACGTCCAAATCTACCTTCATGGCCGGTGAATGCTACGGCTTCTCGCATTCTTACGACACTCTCTCACTGACTCGTGAATGCTACGGCTCCCCGCAGTCTTAAGACACTCTCTCACTGACTCGTGAATGCTATGGATCCCCGCAGTTTTACGACACTCTCTAACTGACTCGTGAATGCTACGTCTCCCTACAATCTTACAACTCTCTCACTCGCCATGAGTTCACCCCATGGTTTTCCCTGATACTCCAAAGTGATTACTCCCACTTGGATCCATCCACTCTCTTACCACCCCACAATCTCATCATTAAGCCATCACCGTATTAAGTTCACTAAACTCATGCTCGACGATCCATCATGAATAGGTGCACACACCCACCCAAATTAAGCATCACTTCTCCTGAAGACAATTAGTTTATGGGTTCCCAATGGAGTAATAATCGCTCGATGCTCCACTTGCCGTCTAACAAACCCGAGTCTCAAAATGATCCCACAATCTAGAGCATCATAATCGGATACCCCAATACACTCTCACAGAACCTCACATTAGCTTGCCACGCCCTCGGATCTTCAGCTTACCCTAATTGAACCCTTTGAAGCGCTCCAATTCATAACTTGAAGTACGGAGGAATCGTCGACGACTGAGAACGCGTTGACGACAGTCCAAAATCCCACACTCTACTGATCAAACCCAAGAGAAACTACTCATACTGACTCTGAAGTTGATTGACAAATCAACTGTTGTCCTTCCCGAAGTATAGATAACAATCTATTTATCGGACTAGCAAATCTCAACAATTGAAACTTGACCTCGACAACCCAACCGCCTCGAACTGAAAAATTTGCAAACCCGAAGAAACCCTAACCATAGTAAGATCCATGATCAATGACTACTTATCGTAGATACACTCATTCTTTCTTGAACATGTACACATGCATCATCTCGCTCTGCATCTTGCCTTGTCCGCCATTAAACCCAAGTCTCATAGATCTGGACCGCAGATCCCAATAACCCCATCTTTTGCACCGCAACTCAAACAGATTACTGATCCTCCCAACAGAATATCCAGTTCTCCCCCACTTAGGGTTCGAGCAATCACCAATTGGGATACCACACTAACTACTCTATAGATTGGCTCACCAAACATACCATACTCGACTCTTAGAATGTACCACGTAGCACTCGATGTTCTTCCAAATAAAGGCCAAGCAACTCCAAATATTTTGAATCTCAGATGGAATCCTCGGAAACTTCCCAATGTGACTGTCTCCAATCACCCAAAATCTCATACGGCTGCACATGTAAATATTTCGACACTCCTAGAATAGCACTGACTCATTCTCTGGAAATAATGGACAATCACACACTTCATTCTTTGAATCCTCAATCAACTCTCCATTTCAAGAATCGACATAGAACGGAATCCTCACTCTCACAGTCGATCCGCAACATAGACATGAAAACCGCCGTTTCGATATACTCCATTTGTCCTCCTGAAATGGTTGCTTGTATACAACTTACCAAACTCAATCAAGGCATACCCTGGTCCTCATTGGTCACGGTCCCCACTGATGACTCCTTCCCGACATAAGAAAATAACTCAAAGCTCTCATACCACAAAATCCTCTTGGCGCTAATATTGCAACCACCTGGTGCCCCACGGGGTCTTCCTCTAATCTCTGACATCAGAAGCTCACTTACCCATCCTCCCGAAACGGAAAGAAGGAATGATATAATCCTCGATATAGAATTTTTCCATCATAAGCCATCGGCCAACCACTCAACTCAGACTGCAATCTTCCACAACGCATCATCTCTACATCCTCTTCGAGTCTTGCGACTCCAACTGGCACCTCACCAGTCAAATCCCTGAAGATCTAAACTCAAAATTTTTACCCAGGTCATATTCCATTTAGCCTCAAACGACATGGCCCTCTGGCCCCACAATTTCCCATATCCACTCCCAGCCTAAACAACGATAACCGGATAACTGGTAAAGGTGGAAACACTCTCTGCTACAAATAATGGTACCCAAACCATGTTATTTCCCCTCATCCTGCTACTTAGAACCTTAGGAATTCTCCTTTTTTCGAGTATGGGTCCTCTGCTTTCAGTAGTACGGGCCCATACTACCTTCCACATCTACCCATACTTTCCTCAAGGACCGTACCAGACTTCCTAAGTAGCTGTCTAACTGTGACATTCCCATTTTCATGGCCAGAAAAGACCGATTTTGTTTATGCTTTATAAAAATAAGAGTGCCTCTTTTTAATAAAAATGTGCGGAATTTGTTCCCAGTGAAACATGATAAATTCGTTACCAAAGCATTTCCGAAGAAATGTATTTTTATTCATTTAAAACATTGGGATGTCATCGTCAATACAGAAACATAAGCATAAACATAACTTACATTCGTTATCACTAGTGATCTATATCTCCTTGATCTCTCAATGTAATGTGACTTCATATCGACATCTGTGATATAAATAAACTGAGTGGGTCAGGTTGGGAAACCTGGTGAGTACATAGGGTTTTCAACCCACAATAATATAATTATTATGTTTAATCATCAAACAGTTAACCCAATTACCCATCCCCATTATCTTCTTTAATCTTAAGGATCTACCGTAAGAATCAGCTATTTCTCGTTCATTAATTCCTAAGGATTTTCTTAAGGAATAGGTACGAAGTCCATCGTTGTCAATGACATAGCTGTCAAGCACAACTGCTAGTTCTATCACTTAGGCGCAGCTGCCATAGTTGTGACATTCTATATGAGGCGCTTCTGCCGGTATTGTCCTTTAGATGCTAATGTCAAGGTTATAATGTTCTCTATTAGGCGCAGCTGCTGATATTATCCTTAGAGCGCAACTGCTAGGATGTTTATTGTAGATCAACAACAACTACAGGTTGCGGCGCAGCTGCCAGTGCTCATCTATAGGGTACTAAGTCCATTGCTGCCAATGTTCACCTATATGGCACTAGGTCCATACCAATAATATTCCTCTATTTCAGCTTTCACCCTCGTCCTTCATCTACCCATGTTTTACCCAACATATTTTGTAGATATAAAAATACGTATACAGTTTAAAACATTTAAAACATGTAAAAAAATCTCTCACCCAGCATAAACAACAAGTATTCAGACAATATGCACACATAGCACGTAATTTATATTAAATACTTCATATATATGTGTAAGATGAAAGTAACTATGCACTTACCTGATTAGGTGGTGACTCTATACTCGGACAGCGCTTCGTTATCTCAAAACAATTTTCCCTCGACAAAACCTAGTATAAAAACCACTAGGGTTTAGTTCTGACGTTAACAACGACTAATTAATAGTCTAACTATTATTATAAGTTCCTAATAACGATACTATATTAAAACATAAGCTATACTAGAGGTAGGGTAGGTATAGCTCATTTACAGCAGGTTTCCTTGGAAACTGGGCTCCGCCGGAGCAGAGTTTCTGTGCCGAAGGCTCTTCTTTTCGGAGTCGTCAGGCTCTCCGAGGCTTCCGCCTCATGCTAGGGGGTTCCCTAGGCTTTTTGGGGGGTCTTAGGACTTAGAGAGATGTTCTAAAGAGAGAAAGAGGTGGGGAAAGGAGTGAGGAAAAGAGGCAACCTCTGTTGGATTAGTGTCTAAGTCCATAACTATTTTGGTATGTACTTGACCCGATGGTGCATGGTCCTTTTGGGTTACCTTCACCAAAGCAACTTGATAGGATGAATTATGGAGAGAGAGGATTAATTATGATTTATTAATATATTATGAGAGTAATATATTAAAGGAGAAATCATATTGTTGGTCAATAATTAATTAAGAATTAATTTTGTGGCTAAAAGATATTAATTAAACTTAAGGGACTACAACTGTCAATTGTGTGATAGTTGAATATTGGGCTAATGGACTCCATAGAGGATGGAGTGGACGAAATATGGGGAAACACATTAGAAATCGTCCAAGGGCTCTAAGGAGGGAGTCCATGGGCTGCTTAGGGCCTAAACAGTCAAATTAGGGTTTCCTTGTTAGATAACCCTAATAGCCTCACTATTTAAGGACCCCTAGGGCACCAAAAACGTGGCCAACTGATTCCTTAGGGTTTCTACACGTTTTTGGGTGCCTCCTTTCTTCTCATTCTTCATCCTCTTGCTCTTGGTGTTTGTAAGCCATTAGAGGAGTGACACTTATGACTCTAAGGTTTCTAAAGCCATTACAAGGAGGATTTGAGATTGGTATTGCTACATAACATTCAAGGTAAGATCTAAACCCTATTCTTATGTTAATGTTGATTATCACATGCTAGATCTAGGGTTTAAAGTCTTGGATGAACTGCATGTACAATAGAGAAACCTAGATCCAAGCATTAGGGTTTGCATGAGCACATAGGATGTTCTTATGGCCAAAACCCATCAGTGGTATCAAAGCCATGATTGGTTTCTATTGTATTGATGCCTTGTTTATTTGTTCAAGATTTAAAATTGTTTTTTTTGTGCCCCTGACTGATGAACTCGGCGAGTAGCTTCAACTCGGCGAGTTCATAGTGGAACTCGGCAAGTTCGAGCGTCAGTTAGAGCAGATTTCGGGATTTATTGCTGTTTTGCTTGAGGATACTTGCCTTAATTGCTTTGGGTCATTAATATCCGAATTTTGTCATATATTTGAGTATATCCTTGACCAAACAAAAGATAATTACCATTTGATTGAATGATAATTTCCTTATATGATATTAATTGATTATTTGAATTAAATTGGTAAATTGTCTTGCAAGTAATATTGACTAGGTCAAATTTAGATAATCAGTAAATTAATTGTTTAATTTAAATTATTTGTTATTTGATCCTTTGTGTTTTGAAAAGTTTCAAAACTTGCCCTCAAGTTTTGGAATTTAAATTTTTGATTAAAAGGTTTGATTTTGAAATATTTAAATTCTAAATCCTTATGATTTGAAATGTTTCAAAACTTGCCCTTAAGTTTTGGAATTTAAATTTTAATTAAAAGGTTTAATTTTTTAAATGTTAAATTCTAAAACCATAAGTTTTGAAAAAGTTCAAATTGCACCCTTATTGTTTTATTAAATTGATTAAGTGTATAATTAAAGGAGAGTTAATAAATCCATAGTAATATGGTTTACATTTAATTAAATTAAAAGTATAATTTATTAAATTAGACCACCTAGTATTTTAAAAGTGTAAAATACACCCTTATACTATATATAACATTAAAAGTCTAATATTATATATGTATAACTTAAACTGCTAGTCTTACCATTAGTATGCCTCATTCACGAAGCCGATCTATAAGGGGGGTATAAGGTTATGGCCTATAAAATGGCCGTTTAATGGGTGTCCACTCTCACCCACCGCTTCCTTGATTGGTGGAGGGTCGTTAGCCGAACGGGTAAGATAAGGCAAACCCTTTTCCATTAAAAGTATAATGAAGTATAAAGTAACTAAATGTTTAATACAAAATTCCCAATCTTAGTTACTTTAGGCAAAAGTGAATTTGATGTAATTCCATGAAATTACACTTTGTACCCTTGCAAAGACGTTAGTGGAGCGTGTGTGGTTAACTGGCACACTAAATGGTTCTAAGCAAAGGTAGAAAAGGGTGACTCAATGTTTGTTATAGTTCGGTGGAGCGTGTGTGGTTAACCGACACATCGAATAGGTGACTGTAACATTGGGGGCACCATGTAAATTTGCATGGTTATTCACACCCTGTGTTGTGATCCTCGGCATCCCAGTCACAAATAGAAAGGGCATATCGAGATTTAAACATGTCATTGAAAAGTTCAATGAATCTCTAAGGATCTAGGAGTTTTTCAATACATTTAAAACTTAATCTTCCTTTTCGTTTTTCATGGTGGAAAATTAATGAATCGTCATTCACATACGTTCAAATGTTCTGCGATTTGGGTTATGACATCCCTCTCCCAAGTGGTGGAATATTGTGTTGGGTCCTAGCCTTTATATCTCATTTGGGTTATTTATTAAGGACTCAATCAATCAACTAACTTGAATTTTCTCCCGTTTTGTAGATATCAAAGTATGACAACTATGGTCTTCCCAAATCCTGTGGAACAAGCTTTCCACATGAAGATGATATTCCATTATTCGATCGAGGAACACGAGATCATGCTTCACTTCCTCCACCTCCTCCTATTGTTCTCCCTAACCCACAAGTTCAAAGGCTTGAAAAGTTCAAACTCACTCAAGCCCTTTTGGCAAGTAAACATGAAGAAGGAAAGTGAGTGTGTGCACACGTCCTAGAGATGAAGTCACATATTGATAGGTTAAGAATGTTGGGATCTATTGTCTGTGAGGAGCTGGTTGTTGACTGGGTTCTTCAGTCGCTTCCTGACTCATATAGTGAGTTCGTAAGAGAGTACTATATGATAAACCATGATGTGACCCTCATCGATCTCACCTATATGCTTATTGCTGCTAAATCAATAATGATTTGGCACACTGGAAAAGCATAGTTGATTGGTGGATCTGCCTTCCAGACCTCTATGGATATAGGCAATGGTAACAAAAGGCATGCCATGGTCGAAAAGTTTGATCACAAGAGAAAGGCAAAGTCTGAAGTAGTTTCGTGTGCAGTTCCAAAAGATTCAATTTGCTTTTATTGCCAAGAGAAGGGGCATTGGAGACGAAGCTGCCCAATCTACCTGAGAGATCTAAGATATGGGAGAGTCAAGACGTTTGGCTCTACTTCAGGTAAAATCCACTATCTAACTCCATTAAGTTCCTATTCATTAATTCTTAATACATAATGTGATAAGATTACATTTGAATGTTTTGTGAGATTAGTGAAAAGAGAGGAAGCTTGATGGAAGAGCAAGATGAGTCTGATCACGAAGAAATGGATCACGATCGCATGTATTCGAAGATCAGATTTTGAGCTTAGAAAGTTATGATAGAGTTGTTAGGAATATTTGATTACATAGATTTTTCAGTTGATTTTTCATTGTAAGGACATGTTTTCCGCTGCTTTTATGAATAAAATAAATTTTGATTTGTCTTATTTATGTATATCCTTGCAATGAAATCATTGTGAAAAATTGATGTTTGTGTATTTCTATAAATGGATGTGATTCTTAGTTATGTTATTAAGTAAGGAAAGATTCCCATCACCCAAGTTTCAATTGGATAGAAACTTGGAATCATGTGATGTATGGAAATCTTGGTACGTAGGAGATTAAGACTAATTCCTTGATCACACAAGTATGTGAGTCAAGTAAAGGACTAAAGGAATAAAACACAATGTTGTGCACTAGTCAAGTCCACCACAAATAACAATAAGAATATTCGTCATAATTTACTAAAAGTCTAGTAAATGTGGTTATACTTACAAGATTAAGTGTAATTCTTAATCATTGAAAAGTTTCAATGAATAGCAGAACGAATAAGAAGAATCAATGAAGGCAGAAAGATAAAAGTTTCTCCAATATAAGAAGAAGGGAGAGTACTTTTGTATCAGATTTTATGATCGTCTTAATGATTAAGAACCATATCACAATTGATCCTCTAAGGACATCTTAGTGCACTAGTATGGCTAAGAAGAGGAATCAGAAATTGTTGAAATGGTTAAATCAAAAAGGATGAGTCATACTTCGTTCCAAAATAAAGTCTTAGAATCGTACTCCAAGATTGTGAATTGAGTGACACACATTCATCAAATGTGAAGTAGAAAATTGTTTTCCTACTCTTACACATTTGAATTTGGTATGTTGTAATGTCTTGAAGAAGCCAAAGACTAACTAAGACTAAATGTGTGTAATGTTTTGTGTTGATATAAACACACACTAACTCTTGGATATTTGTTTATCAAGAAATGTTTTTGATAAGAGAATCTAATATGTCAAGAGGTTAGTGGGAGTCTGAAGATCTTGAAAGGATTCAAGAATCAATCAAGAGTAATCACTAGCGCACGACTTGAGGTTTGTAACCTATCGTGTTGACAAAATTCTATTTTTGTGCCAATCCAGTTGAGTGATTATACATATGAGTTCTACGAGTTCTCAATAGACTGTATAAGGCAAACACCTTGTTCAATGAAAGTACATTGACTGACATAGGTGAGCTACTAGATAACTTGGAAGCAATGGTGGGACCCTTGATGGCAAAAATTAAGAATGAACAAGTTCTGTCCATAATAGTTTGAATTTGCCACTAACATTATCTTTCGATTATGGTAATGGCAAATTCACAAGGGTAAGAACACATACACCATAAAATCTAAGTGTCATAAGGTTTCTCTCCTTCATGAAAATGATTGTGAGGAAATGCTTTCACTAAGAGAGATTTTAAGAAGATAGCAATTGTGAAAATTGAATTCTCAAATTTGATTATGGTTACGGCATCCCTTTCCATAGTTCGAATTGTGAGATTTGGCAATTAGTCTAACATTTGGGACTTATTGATATAAGCTCTGAATTGTTTAGACACACATATGAGCTAAGGCAAAGTTGTATGAGTTTAAGCAGCTTAGATAAAGGCTTATCAAAGCATTAGGTATCAGAAATATGAACTTAAGAAATTCAATAGGTATTGTTTTCTGGAAGTTCAACTGTTTTCTAAATACATGTCAAAGCTATTGGGAGCATAAGTGTTATGCTTGTATGATAATAATCATCATGATAATGGGAGCATAAGTGTTATGCTTGTATGATTATTATGGAAAGTATTGCAAGTTAGCAATATTAATTATAGAAAACAAGAGTTATACTTTGCAAAGTCGTAAGGGTTGAAAAGTTGTTTTGCTATAATTAAGGGAGAGAATATTATGCTTCATTCCAAATCTAAAGGCTTAGGTTGTGGAATGTTAATAAATTTAGTCAAGGATACATAGTGTGTTCTCAAATTTCGATTATGATTATGGCATCCCTCTTCATAGTTCGAATTGTGAGAACGTAACACATAAAATATTATGGAAGAAGATTGATAAAGTATCGTATCTTTATGTAAGACATTACGCATCACGTCCCATACGCTTCGGGTATAAGATCGATTGCAAGTGCTATAATATTTGACCGTTCTAAAATTTTCCAAATGTCTAGCGCATTAAGAGGGAAAAAGGACTAGAATCGGTTTTGACTAAAATAATTAAACAACTATCAAAGGGCGATCCAAAGTTCGCTGAAGATTGATTGCTTGTGAGTAGTTGGAAGTATGGTATTGGATGGACCATATCGACATTATTATGAATAGATAAGATTCTATTAAGAATGAGTTGTCATATGGAAAATATGGAAATGTTTCCATATTGGGAGTTGGATATTGAGAATCTATGTCTAGATTAGAAATTTTTATGCAAGAAGGATGTTCAAAGGAATGTACTTTGAGTGAGAGACATCATATCTATAGAATTGTTTCTGATAGAGATTGGCCAAGTCTTGATATTTTGAGCTATGACTTTACGAAAGGATCATTGCATAAAATGTTAGAATCTAGCATATTCTATAAGTAGCAAGAATTTGATATTCTTATACTTATAATAAGGATTGGGAGTTGTGAAATGAGTATGATTGGAAATGTGTTCATTTGATCTATTTCACAAAGTAAGGACCATAAGTAAACATTTTGTGCATGCTAAGAGCATAGGACAATTGTAGTAATAATTCAAGTAATAAGTTACTTAACCGAAACAACAAATAATGAGTAATCGATATGGTGATAAATAAAAGGTGTTTTATTTATACTCAAAGGTTTGGGACCATATAGGATTAGTATTATTCTTGTGTTTCACTTTGCATGTTTTGACTTCCTGAATAATTAATTATTTCAGAATAATCAAATTATTCGAATGGTCCACAGTCGTTCATATGTTGGAAGTAGGTATAATGAAGACTGTCATGAATTAGTTTGTAGATTGTCTAAAGTATATTAGACATAGCAAAGGTTTGTTACAACGTTCGTGAGTGCTTATGACTATGATTTTCAGCATTGGATTAAACTCACGCTCACAAGAATCACTTCATGGATTTTATCACGAGTGATTGTGAGTCGATAATATTGTATATTCTTGAAATCGAGACGTGTGAGTTGTTATTTGCTGTTCGGTTGCACAATGATTATAAGTAAACGCACCAGTAACTTGGTGTTATAAAACTTATTGTTGTGTGTGATTCTATAAGTGAATACAAGCAAGCATTGAGTCGAAGTTTATTCGTTCCTTTTATCCAAAGTGGGATGAAAGCGATATATGTGGGCCCCTCGATGATTTAGTGATGACAACCTAAGTGCTTGGCCAAGCCGAGACTAAGTTGATGTGTTCAATTGTAGTCTGTTGTCAGTCGTCATAAATCGGAAATCGGGAAACAACACATAGACTGAGAGAATGATTTCAATCCATGTCTCACATCTATGCGATATCAAGAATGGAGGAATATATGATCCCTTATCTAAAGGACACGCTTCTGATATGATCAGAGTTGACAGCGACTTTTGAAAGCTACGATTGTGGATCAGGATCTGAAGTCATACGCATAATAGTTAAATAGACTTATCCAAGTGGGAAACTGTTGGATTAGTGTCTAAGTCCATAACTATTTTGGTATGTACTTGACCTGATGGTGCATGGTCCTTTTGGGTTACCTTCACCAAAGCAACTTGATAGGATGAATTATGGAGAGAGAGGATTAATTATGATTTATTAATATATTATGAGAATAATATATTAAAGGAGAAATCATATTGTTGGTCAATAATTAATTAAGAATTAATTTTGTGGCTAAAAGATATTAATTAAACTTAAGGGACTACAACTGTCAATTGTGTGATAGTTGAATATTGGGCTAATGGACTCCATAGAGGATGGAATGGACAAAATCTATGGGGAAACCCATTAGAAATCGTCCAAGGCCTCTAAGGAGGGAGTCCATGGGCTGCTTAGGGCCTAAGCAGTCAAAGTAGGGTTTCCTTGTTAGATAACCCTAATAGCCTCACTATTTAAGGACCCCTAGGGCACCAAAAACGTGGCCAACTGATTCCTTAGGGTTTCTACACGTTTTTGGGTGCCTCCTCTCTTCTCATTCTTCATCCTCTTGCTCTTGGTGTTTGTGAGCCATTAGAGGAGTGACACTTATGACTCTAAGCTTTCTAAAGCCTTTACAGGGAGGATTTGAGATTGTTATTGCTACATAACAATCAAGGTAAGATATAAACCCTATTCTTATGTTAATATTGATTATCACATGCTAGATATAGGGTTTAAAGTCTTGGATGAACTACATGTACAATAGAGAAACCTAGATCCAGCCATGAGCACATAGGATGTTCCAGGGGCATCACCACGTCGTGGTGGCCCTCACCACGTCGTGGTGTTGCGTAGGCTCCAAGTTTTCACCTGTTGCTGACACGTGGCATCGCACACAGGGTGGAAATCAGCCGATTTTCAAAAATTCATAACTTTCGCATACGAACTCCGTTTTCAACGTTCTTTATATCCACGCGTAGGTAAAAACAAGATATACAACTCTCATTTAGACTCTGTCGGCTAATTCTTGACCAATTTTAATTTTAACAGCAGGAGGAGATTATACTGTTAAATGTTCGCGTAAAATTCATAACATCTACATACGGACTCCTTTTTCGTCTATGTTTTTACCGTTTAGTTCCAATTAATAAGATCTTCAACTCTAATTTAGGCCGTGTAAGCGAAAATCCTCTTGAACTAAAATTCGAGTTTCGGATCGTGCACTACAAAGTCGAATCTTAGAAAAATCATAACTTCCTCATACGAAGTCAGATTTGGGCGTTCTTTTTATGGATGTTCTCGGTTTAACATATACTACAAATTTTCTTTAGATCACTAAGGCTAAAAAGTCCTATATCGTAAATTCACTATTTATATCTCCCGGTGTCGTGCCGGTTTTGCCATAAAACTTCGACGGGCCATAACTTCTTCGTTATAACTCGAATTTCGGCGCTCTTTATATGTACGGAACCATTGAGACATATTCTACAACTTAGTTAAGATTATTTATTCTAAATAATATTTTGTAGAAAACTCGTTTCGACCCCTATTCTCTCTAAATTGACTAGCCCAGATCTACGGGCGTTACCCTAACCTTCTCAATCGACCAATTCCATTCCTCATGCTCCCTTTCTAGCGAATACTCAACTCTAAACAGTGCTCTCATCAGACTGAAACTACTCTCTAGGCTCTCCTAGATACTCACACCTCCCTGCCATCAGCTAGTGTAGGACTCCTCGCAATGTTAATTTGCTATTCTAGCTAACTCACATTACTCGAGAGTTCCACAAAGCACAAAGCAAGCAGCATTCGGGCATCAAGTAACCTCCTCTAGTACATGAACCCACTATGGCATCCAACTCCACTTGCTCTATACACAACACAAAAGGCATCACCAAACTCATGAAATCCTACCTCTGATGGATATCCCTCCTAGATTACTCTTGACTCAAAACTATCTCTTAAAGATTTCCTGCCATACAACCCTACTCAGCACACCCACAGAGCAAATAGCAGATAATGTCAATCAATAGCATACTCCTAGGCTAAGGCATCATGAATCATGCAACTCTAGCTCTAAATTCCTGAAATACTTAGCCTACTCTCTAGTATGCAACTCTAATATCTCATAAGTATCTCATATCATAATAGAAACAAGTAAGGGTATTTTGGGAAATCACCGTTCGGGCTCTGGCTGATTTTACACACCACTTCATCTCGTTTCCTCTTAAAATCTTTTGCTCTTTTAGAAAATCATTTCTTTTTTGAAATTTTTCTAAAATCCTCAATTTGATTCCAGACATACCCGAGGGTACATCCAAACCCCTCAAACCAAGGCTCTAATACAAACTTGTAACAGTCTCAATTTTCAAATAAATTTGTCATTTTTAAAACCACACAAAACACAGTTTCACATTTCACAAACCCAAGTTTATAAGTTGTTCAAAAGACAAGTCAATAAAAATGTTTCACAATATCCCAGAATCCTCAAAACATAATCTCAAGCTGGTGTGTACAATCATGCCGACACCTTCCCGTGATCTTGAGATGTACCTAAAACATATTTCACACAACATTGTAACCACAAAGCTTAGTGAGTTCCCCAAAATACCACACACACATAATTAGCCTCTCATGGCTATATCTCAATAAGGACCCTCCGATCATGTGTCTCAGTAAGGACCTTCTGGTCTCACAGCCCGGGTTGGACCCTCCAGTCCTGTATCTCGGTGAGGACCCTCCGGTCTCACAGATCAGTGTGGATCCTATGGTCCTAACTCACTGTGGCACAGAATAATATACAACATAAATCACAAAGACAGAATGCATAATATATCACATAACTCAGTATAAGCACATAAGACCCTCCGGTCAATAACTTAGGAAAGACCCTCCGGTCACACAGTATTACCACTCAGGTAAGTATAATGAGAAGACTCACCTCGCAAAGTAAAGCAATACATCCTATACTCGAACTGCTGATTTAGACTCCGCCCCTCCATGGCCTCCAAAATCCACTGCTTGACAATAACCCTAAAGTCAATGGAATTCAACAGTCAAAGCTAACCCAACTCGTCGAGTGCAACTCATGAAATCGTCGAGTTCCTCAATACTCAGTAAATCACAAAAACCCAAGTCAACTCGCTGAGTTGCTAGCAAACTCGTTGAGTCCATGTAGAGTCCAGAAGATCGGGGAAAAACCCTAACCACTCGTCGAGTTGTCCCACCAACTTGTCGAGTTCACTCTGAATCCAAAAACGGGAAAACCCACCTCAACTTTTCGAGTTGGATGCCCAACTCGTCGAGTTCTTCAACCAATACACATTAAAGTCATTCCAGTTGATATGATGCTCCAAACTCCAAATCCAACCTCTTAGGATGAAGTTACCACGCAAAGTTGCTAACTTTATGATCATGCAAGGCCTCACAAGGCTAAAACACCCAAAACTAAGCTCAAGCAGGGTTTAAGGAATGGAGAAGGGCCAAATCTTGATAAATCTTGAGACTTTATATACATGAGGGCCTAGAGGATTCCAAATATGAAACTACAACCTCTGGACAAGTTTAACCCGAGAATGGCCCTCATTTTGCACCAAATGCCCCTAAATTCACATAAGAAGAGATCTAAGAAATAGTAAGCCAAGGTAAATACTTTTTACCTCCAAATGGATGCTACAACTGTATGATCACTGGATCTAAAGACTCCTTCTTGTTCCAAGTTCTTCACTCTTCAAGATCCTTCAAGGAATGCACCAAAATACACTCTCTTAGCCTAATACACTCTCAAAATAGGAAGTAGCTCGATTAGGGTTTTTCTCCGAGTGATAAATTGATGAAGGAGGCGGGGTAAAGGAGTTAAATTCCTTTAAATAGGATGCAAGCCTGAATAATTAGGGTTTCCTCATTCAGCTCCAGCTCGTCAAGTTGGTCCGTTCAACTTGTCGAGTTGGTTCTTAAACCCACGCAGCCAACTCAGCTCCTACACGACGAGTTGGGGTCATTCAACTCGTCGAGTAGGTCTTATAGTGTGCATAAAACCCCTAGTTCCACATCCGGGAAATCGGGGTGTTACATTTTTTCCTCAGTTTGAATTTTTGGCATGTAGAATCCTCGAAGTAAGAATGAGAACATTTATGTGATCATATAAACAAGAAACATGATCGTATTTCTTCCAACTTGTCTTATTTCAGTCACAATTGTTCCTTTCAAACTATTCCTAGCCATTCGTCAGCGTCCTTCCTTAGTCCCATCTCCAATCGAGTTGTAATGCTCCCTCGAACGCATCATGAGATGTCGTATTTGTCAATGTGTTTCAATTTACCCTGACTATCATAACAAAAGTGAGTAGTAAAGGCATTCTACAAATATAAGGAGAAACATGCAATTTATAATAACATTAGGGAGATAGTTAGATTTTCATAGAAAAATATCGAGAAAAACGTGCTAAAAGATGCATATAAAATGCATCTAATAAACCTCCCCAAGCATAAACCTTACTGGTCCTTGATTAAGGAAAGGATAGACATCAGAAACGGATATGAGGGAAAGGATAGTAAGGGAATAACCTAGACGAAACTAACAACCTATAAGGAAAACCTAATTAACTATTTTATTAGAAAAATAAATAAGGAATAAAACATGCATGCAAAAACATACCAAAATGAAAAATAAACAATGATACGGAAAAGAAAATAATAAAACATTAATTTAATAACAAGAAATGTGATTGTGTTTCTTCCACCTTTTCTCATTTCAGTGCAATTGTTCCTTTCAAACTATTCATGGTTATTCCTTAGCATCCTTTCTTAGTACCATCTCCAATCGAGCTCCAATGCATCCTAGAAGGCATCGTGATATGTCGTATGTGCCAATGTGCTCCAATTTGCCTTAAAAATCATAACAAAAGTGAGTTGTAACATCGCGAAGTAAGGTTCATTTTTTATATGGGCATATTTAGTTATAAAATCCATGCATTATCTTAATACTTTATGTTGATTTTATCTCATTAATGAACAAAAGATGATTAATTTGTTTTAAAATTTTATTTTCAGAAATAAAGACATGCTCGGAAGGAAAAGGAAGCGGAATTGGCGATTGTAAGCTTGGATATTGGATTTTGAAGAAAGAAGGATGTTGTTGGACAGATTGACCCCTCGTCAGTGTTTTGGCCATATCTCATGACTCGTAACTCCAAATGAAGAGATTCAAAATGTTCTAAAAACTAAACACAATTTTGGATGAATTTCGTGTTTTGATAAAATGTTGATTTCAAATGAACTCAACGAGTTGGGTCCAAAAACCCGAAGAGTTGAGATCAAAATTCCCGATAAATTAGTGCCTTGCCGCACACGCGTTTTAAGTAAAAAAACTCGGCGAGTTTGTCCCTAAAACTCTACGAGTTGGAGCTGATTTTTAGAATCTATATATAGATCGTTTATTCCTGAAACCCTAACTTTTTCTGGAGGTTTTGGACGACTTTTGGAGGCTAGAGAGGTTTTTAGAAGCGTTGGTTTTCGAGTTTCAACTAGAAGCTTGGATTTAAAGAGATCAAAGGCATAAAACTATTACTTTTCTCTTAATCTTTGTTTTGAATCATGTTTATTACATTATATTTCGAGTTTAGGATGTTATTTGATGTAGTTATGAGCTAAAAACTTCATACTTTTGTTTAGACTAGATAATCCTATGAATATGGTTTGATTGAGTGGCTTGGATTATATAGATTTGGTTATTTGTCTTGTTAAGCTTGTTAAAAGATCCTTACATATTAATGATAATTATTTTCTGTTAATAACTAAGTAATTGATTTGCATGAACATCTTATTGATTTCTTGAATCTTATAGTTTTGTGAAAACAAGATTATATGCCTAGTATTAGTGAACATGAACCTAGGGTTAACTAGAAAATAAGTAAGTTAATGTGTGAGCATATGTGATGACCAAGCTTATATGATTTAATTAAACCAACCAATTTGATTAACTAATGTTACAAGTCTTACTTGATTCGAAATGAACAGTAAGAAACCTGTTAGTTTAATCAACTAGCCATTGTTTGAATTAACTTGTTTGCTAAATGATTAGTAATAGTGAACAATAATCTAATCACATTAGAAATCGGTAATCAATGACATATTAATCCATTGCACTTGCCATGAAATCAACCATAGGAATAAGTGAATCGAATCTAAACAGAAGTCTCTTTAATTTGATTGAATCTAGTTGTCTTTTGTTCCTCTATTAGTTGTTAATTGCCTTTTTACTTAAGTGTTTAAGAAGTTATTTATGTTTCTAGTCTTGTAAAACAAGAGAACCCCCCCCCCCCACCATTTTAATTAATTGTTTTATTTAGATAATATTAGTATTAATTTTAATTGTTTACCGTTCCCTGTGTTCGATACCCTACTTACTTAAACTAAACTACTATTGATAGGTACATTGCCTACATGTGTTTGTTTTTTTGAGTTTGTTAGGATTAAAACTAGTATAATTTACACACATCAAGGTTCATTTTATCATTTTCTTGAATCTTTATCAAAAGTGTCGCATTTGGTGCCTAATAGAAAAGGTTTGCAAAAGAGTTTGTACGTGGGGCGTACATATGAGTACGCTTAGCGTACTCATGCAGCCTACATGGTCACGGAGAGCCAACTAGTACGTTGGGCGTACATGTTATACGTTGGGCATACTAGTTCAGAAGTAAAACCCTAATTTTATGGGCTTCCCTATATAAGGAACATTATGGCTTCATTTCTAGCCACCCTTATCAGCCTCCAACCCTCCCATAAACCATAATCTCATGTGTATGGCTTGTGTGTGTGTTATTGTAGGTAGTGAGTGTTCTTGGATCTTGTAGTTGAAGAAGGAGGTTAGAGAAGAAGATGAAGAAGGTGCTAGCAAGCTTGAAGATCCAGAAACTTCCCACCTTTTTGCATCCTTTTCAGCTATAAAGCTTATACCTTGGCTAGTGTTCTTGTAGATCTCTTTAGTTTAGGATTTATGAGCAAAAAGTCCCCAATGTTTGGACCTTTTTAAGTTTAGGACTCTCTAAAGGGTTTAAGTTGTCCTTTCATGCATATTAAGACATCTAGATTGATAAAAATGCTTGCTTGATCTTCCCCTTTGGCTCATGCATGAGTAAAGTAGATTAAAATGGATGAAGTGATGCTTTGAGCCTTTCCTAACCATGCAATGGCTTAAAGCCCATGACTTTACGGATTAAGAGGACTTAAATTAGTCAAATATGTAGTTAGGTTGGTTGTCTTAAAGGATTAAGACACCAACTTAGTGGATTTGGAGACTGATGTAGTACGTCGGGCGTACTCCTAGCTACGCGTAGTGCAACATGATTCCTCCCCGATACATGTTGACCTAGTTGTATGCCCACTGTATGGAATGGTACGCTCAACATACGTGCTGAGTGTTGACTTTGATTGGCTCTGACTGATGGTCAAGTTTTAGGGTTTTTGGACCATGGGAAGGGCAAAATTGTCCTTTTCTCCTTAGAAGGTTTAGCTGTGGGATTTGGACTCGCGAGTGAGTTTCGAACCTTAATTATTAATTAGGGTTAATTATTATGTTGACTAGGCGGAGTCAAGATCCAGTAGTTCAGGTGTTAGGTTTTTCATGTCATCAATATCATGTGAGTCTCCTCACTTACTCTTACATGAATGGTAAGATTGTTGTATTTATGAGGACCAGATAAGTCTAACTATTATGTTATGTTATGCTATGGTAGTTATATGTGATTGAGGTTGCTGATAGCCAACGAGGGTTGCAGATAACCCAATGGGTGTGCTATTAGCTCAATGGGACTGTTGATAGTCGCCAAGGTCGTGGATAACCCATAATTGTTTATTTATGTTGTGTTATATGTGGTATCTTGGGGAGCTCACTAAGCTTTATGCTTACAATTGTTGATTCATATGTTGCAGGTTCTTCACAGGACCGCAGGAAGGCGAAGGTCTGATTGTATAAACACACTAGGGGGTTTACTACTGGTACATGTTGATGAATTCTGATAATTATGATACTTGTTGTTTTGGGATAATCATGTAATTGATAACTTGGTTGTGAAACTGTGGTTTTTGGTAATTTAAAAATGTAAAAAATTTGGTCTAAAAGTCAAGGTGTTACAATTTGGTATCAAAGCTCAGGTTTGAGGGATTTAGATGAACCTCTAGGTGATTTCAAACACAAACTAAGGATCTGAACATTTTTAATAACTTAAAAAGAAATGAAGACTTTTACAAGAGGAAAACCCCAGGAAAGCAGTATGTACAATCGACCTACGCTCGAGTGGCAGTTTCCCAAAATACCTCAATTTACATTTTGAGTAGTGCAGAGCATACATGTTTATATTATGAGTTGATAGAATTGCATGATAGCTAGGGTAGGCTAAGGAATATTGCAGAGTTATTGTGAAAATGTTGCTAGATTTATGATGCCTTAGCCTAGGAGTTCATCCCTTATGAGATCAAATCGGTCTTTATTATTTGCTTAGTGTATGCTACATAGTTAGGATTTTATATCCTTAGAATGTTTGATTTAGCCTTTCTTCTAGTTCCTTGTTTGGTTGTGGATTTGAGGTAGGTGTGACATCCCCTAATTTCTCGGCCAGAAAAGACCGATTTAATTTATGCTTTTTAAAATAAAATAAGAGAAATCTTTTTAAAAGATGTTGCAGAATTTGTTCCCAAAACAAAACATGATAGAAGTTTATCAAAACCTTCTTTAAGAAATGTATAGTTTCATTTCATATGAAAACCTCGGGATGTCATGTTCCGATACAGATCAAAATCATAAACAAGACATTATAAGCCTTTCAACAGTTATTTACAACTACTGGCCTATAATCCAAAAATCTCTCGTCGTCCTCCAACTATGATCGGGGTCCACTACCTGTAACATAAAAAGCTGAGTGGGTCAGGCTTGGGAGCCTGGTGAGCATATAGGGTTTTCAACCCACAGTAATAATAAACTTATTAAGTTCATCAATCAACAATAACCCTGATTACCCATTCCCGTTATCCTCACTTTACGTCCCTAAACACTTTTCACAAGGGACCTAACCTAAAGAATATAATCGGGATGGACACTACTGCTAAGGGTTTTCCTCAGCCATACATGTCCTAAAGGCAACCATGAGGGGGATGGAGTACAACGAATGAACACTCTTAGTTCATTAACACCTACAGGTTGCGGACCTGCTAATATTTCCCACTGGACAGTCTAGAAAGTCCGTGGTCGTCATCCAAACTCCGCTAAATGACTTGATCTCAAAACACATCGAGGCCTCTCATAAATTTTATTTTATCACACATCATTATCTACCCATGTTCTACCCAACATATTTGTAGATAAAAATACTTATACAGTTTAAAACTTGTATAAAACATCAACTCAACACTCACCTCAAATAAACAATTAATATATTTGCACATATCACGTATTATAAGGTAAATACTTCATATCTATGTGTAAAATGAAAGTGACTATACACTCACATGATTTGATGATAATCGGACAGCAATTCGTTTCCTAAAACGATCGTTTCTAATAAAACCGAGAGTTTTATTGAGAAACCGGGCTTTGCAAAGGTCGGGCTTCGAAACTGAAAAGATAAATTTTTCGGGCTTCTCGGGCACTTCATGGAGTATTCCGGGCTTTGGAATAAGTATCGGGGCTTCGGGGGATGTGAAAATAGCCAAAATAGTGAAAAAGGGGCCAAAATTTCCAATTTCTAAATTATAGCCGGGAGGGTTCGCACCATTTTATTTATAGGGGGAGGTTTCTTATCCAAGAGCTGAGAAGAGGCCACACGTCGCAGATCCGAAGGCTCGCAGGGAGGGCTCGCACATGGCTCGCACCTGCGAGGGGCTCGCTGTCAGTCTGTGATTGGACCGAGGTCTAGGGTCCGAAGTCGGTTCCGGTTGTGGGGTCCGCAGGCGAATATTCGCAGATGGCAGCACGTGCGAGGGTCTCGGTGGCGGTTGCTGATTGGACCGCGGTCTAGCAGTCCATGTGCGAGGCTCGGACTAAGGCGTGCGAGGTTTGGATTGGGCCTCCCTTCGGTCAAATCAGAATTCAACACGTAGCTTCGCATGACTCAGCATTTCTGAAATGTGGCACATGCGAGGCGAGGGTGACGTGGTAACTCGTGACTATGCGAATTTTCTCGATTTTCATGCCAAAACTTCTAGCATCCATAACTTTCGCATACGAGCTCCGTTTTTACGTTCTTTATATGCACGCGTAGCTAAAATTACGCTCTACAACTTTCGTTTAGACTTCGTCGGCTAATTTTGATTTTAATTTTTATATTATTATTTTTAACAAACAGGGACAGGAAATCCGTTAAAAATTCATAACTTCTTCATCCGACGTCCGTTTTCGTCAGACTTTTTACCGTTGTGCTACTAATGACGAGACCTTCAATTCTCGTTTAGGTCATGTCGGCTAAAAATTACTCGATCTAAAATTTGAGTTTTTAGCTGTCTACTGCTAAGCTGAAACTTTGAAAAATCATAACTCCTTCATACAAAGTCAGATTTGGGCGTTCTTTTTATCGAACTTCTCGGTTACTACGACTTTCGTTTAGATATCTAAGGCTAAAAAGTAGTTTATCAAAAAAACTCATTTTTTACGACATTCAGCACCGTGCCGGTTTTGTCGCGAAACTTCGACAGGTCATAACTTCTTCGTTATAACTCGGATTTTGGTATTCTTTATATCTCCGAAATCCTTGTTTCGACCACTACAACTTTATGTAAAGATATCAGGCTTATCTCACACTTTAATTTTGACGCTTATTTTTATTCTTAATTAATTAAACCCTAATAATTAAGCATAGAACACATAATTCACATAATATTCACATAATTCCTTTTCATTTCTTCAAAATGTGTTACAAATGTTAACCTAGACTATAATGTCAATATTAATGTCTAGCCTAGAAACACGGGCGTTACAATTCTCTCCCCCTTAGGATGATTCCGTCCCCAGAATCACACTACGATAAACAATTACGGGTGGCGACTCACCATGTCACTCTTCGTTTCCCAGGTGGGATTTGGCCCATTTATAACGTTCCAATGCACAAGAACTAAATCGACTATCTTAGATTACAACTTCTTAGTCTTACGGTTAACGATTGCCTCAGGTTCTCCAATTAACCTCTTGCTCTCATCCAATCTTAATTCAGAAATGGGAATTATGTCGAGAACACCTCCCGTAAACTACCTCAGATAACACACATGAAAGGTATTGTTAATACCCTCTAGTTCTTCCGGTAATTCTAGCTTGTAAGCTTGATTTGCGATCCTCTGAAGAACTTTTAAATGGTCCAATAAACCTTGGACTCAACTTTCCCCTTCTACCAAACCTTATAAGTCCCTTCCACGACGAGACTTTGAGTAAAACCGAATCTCCAACTTCGAATGATATCGGTTGTCTTTTCTTGTCAGCATAGCTCTTTTGAGTAGCTAACATCCTTTCCCTAATCACTTACAACTTTTCAGCAGTCTAATGGACTATTTCAAGTCTCATAAACTGCTTTTCCTCAGCTTCCAACCAACATGACGACATTCAACGCTTTTCCCCATACAAAGTGTGATAAGGTGCCATCTTGATGCTTGAGTGGAAACAATTACCCTAGAAAAATTCTACTAAAGGTAAATGTTCATCCCAGTTACCTTGGAATTCCAGGGTACATGCTCTCAGCATATCCTCCAATGTTTGAATCGTTCGTTCGCTCTGACCATCGGTTTGCGGATGGTAAGCTGTACTCAAACACAACTTGGTACCCAACTCCTCTTGTAGACTCCTCCAAAACCTTGAAGTAAAACGGTTGTCACAATCGGATACAATCATTAACGGAACACTGTGAAGCCTCACAATTTCCTTCACATAAGAATTCGCAAGTTTATCCATAGACCATTTCTCTTTGGCTGTATGAAATGTGCACTCTTAGTGAAGCGATCAACGACCACCCAAATCATGTCGTGACCGTTCCTTGTTCTGGGCAGTTTAGTCACAAAATCCATGGTGATGTCTTCCCATTTACCCATGGGTATGGGTAAAGGTTCTAAATTCCCATATGGTTTCTGATGTTGTGCCTTAACTCTAGCACAAGTTACACACTCGGCCACATACTTAGCAACATCGAGCTTCATCATCGGCCACCAATAATAGGGCTTTAGGTCCTTATACATTATCGTACTGCTGGGATGAATCGAGTATATGGTCTTGTGAGCTTCTTCCATCAGAAGATCTCTTACTCACTCCGTATTAGGTACCCAAATCCTATCTTTGAATACCTTCAATCCCTGACCGTTTATATCAAACACCAACGTTTTACTCAAACGTTCCTCCTTCCGGTCATTTTTCTCTAAATTTCCTCTTGAGCTTTCTTTATACTTTCCACAATTGTAGAGACAACTTCAATTCTCAACGCTCTTGGCCTTTTCTTTTCGAGGTTCACCTTCCGACTGAGAGCATCAACATCAACATTTGATTAAAAAGATATTGAAGACTCTTATGATCAGTGAAAATTTTGCATTTAGTACCATAAAGATAGTGCCTCCATATCTTTAAGGCGAATACTACCGCTGTTAATTCCAGATTATGAGTGGGGAAGTTCTTTTCATTCTCTTTCAATTGCCTTGATGCATACGCTCTCACCTTATCTCTTTGGGTCAGAAAACATCCTAACCCAACTCCATAGGCATCACTATAAACTGTGAAGTCATCAACTCCTTCAGGTAACGAAAGAATCGGTGCTTCACACAACTTCTTATTTAACTTCTCAAAGATTCCTATGCTTCTCGTTCCAAGTATAGACAGCTCCTTTGTGGGTCAGAGCTGCCAATGGAGTCACGATCGAAGAAAAACCTTGGATAAATCAGTGATAATATCCAGCTAATCCTAAAAAGCTTCAGATCTCCATAGGACTTTCAATCGTAACCTTCGAGTTACAAAATAAATCCTTATTGAGGACTCCTTCTTTTTCTTGGAATAAATACTTTCCTTCATTTATTGTAACAGACCGATGGGTCATGTTCTAATGATCTCTCATTGTATACTGCACTACTTAGACTCAAATCTCCTAGGGACAATTTTTAGAACAAACTACACCTTCCTTCATGTTCTAATGTGATACAATCACAGTTCAACATGTATCATTCCTAAATATCGACTTCTTTAACAATGAGTGTCATACTTCTGTTGATCGCTTTAATCATATTTCACCTCAATCTTCTGGCTTAAGTCAAATGCTACATCGAACTTGGTTCTCTGAACCACGTAACATACTCATCTTAGTTGGACTCGATTCATATGGCCTCTAAGGTCGGAATAACAATCATCTTCTTAGTCATTACCGAAACAATGGTAACGACAGACTAGAACAAGACGGAATCAAATAATAGCTCCTTGGTAACCTTGTAACTTTCCCTGATCTAAGTACGAGTCTTGTGCTTCTGGTAGTATAGGCCTCTACTACCATTCACACCTACTCATACTCGTCCCAAGTATTGTCTCGTAGTTCTCCAAATCGCCATACAAGAATTTCACATAGTCATTCAATTCATCATATGACAAAACCAGGGTTTATATTATTTCCTTGAAACGATTACACAAAGGTTTAAGTTTACCCTATACTATGCCTCTAATAGGCTAAACCACTTGTTACTATTCACATTACTACTTTATAACTTGATCTTCTTCTTTTGCAGCCTCAAGTGTCATCTGAAAGGCTCTCGCCTTCGGCTTTGGTGGTAGATTGGGCTTTGCAGCATCCTTCCTCTTCGGACAGTCTTTAAAAACATGCCCTTCTTTATGGCACTCAAAACATACCCTTTTGTCGAACGGACACACGTTAGCATAATGCCCAGTCTTTCCACATTTGAAGCAAGTCACCTCCTCACTACATTTCCCTGAGTGCTTTTTCTTGCACTTCTCACACCACTTCACTTCACCCCTCCTCCTCCAAACTTCTTAAACTTAGAAAATTTGCTTCTCTTGCTGGAACCAGAAGTTCCTTCAAATTTTCTCTTTTCACCAACTTCCGCCCTCTCCAAACCCTTCTCTCTGATCTGAACCTCAACGTTCTTAACAGCCCAGATGGCGGCTTTCAGAGTGGTTGCTTGCTGAACCATCGGAACAAAGTCCGCTAGTAATTCGAGGGCAAACTTGTTGACCTTAGAGAGTTCAGTTGGAACTAGATGAGGAACAAGCTTCATCTTTTCCGTAAAACTAGCATCGTATTCAGTAACACTCATCTTTCCCTTCTTTAAATTCTGGAACTCATTGTTGATTTCCAGAAGATCCTGCTCATAGCAGTATTGCAGTTTCAGTTGTAGTACAAAGTCTTCCCAAGACATCTTACTAGCTTCTCCCTTGGGCATCGAATTAGCTAGTAACTTCCACCAGTTCAACACACCATACTTTAACAAAGGAATTGCAAGTGTGGTCTTTTTTTTGTTGCTGCACTCACAACTTTCAAACATCCTCTCCATTTCGGAGATCCAATTCATGACTTCCACCGGTGTCGGACTTCCAGATAGATATGGCGGTTTAGATGCAATGAAATCTTTGTATTTGCACCCGCGTCCATCAACTCCTCCATCCTGGTTGTCTTGTCTAACTATCGGTGGGTTGGCTTGACCAAGAGTCCCACTATAGTTCCCTCCAACTGATTGCCCTTCATTCAATATGGGCTGTTCAACAGGCATCGTAGTTTCTTCCCTATTCTGTTGTAGTAATCACCTTGTCTCCTCCATCTGGCGATCTAACATCATCTGCATCATTGCTTGTACCCCATCCATCGTTATTGGCTCAGGTGCAGCTCCTACAACTCCACTACGAGTTCTTGCCATTACGAGCTCAACTTCTTGAGGTTGAGGCTGTTGATCCCTGTTTCCGTTTGCATTTGCAACTCCACTACGAGTTCTTGCCATTACAATCTATATACCATATAAGGCGAATAGGTCTTTACCCTCGATAGATATTTAAATTCCCTTATCCCTCCGAAACGTTTACATGTTAGTTCTAATCTCGTAATCGTACGGTTAGAATCCTACACACATAAGGTTTTCAGATCTGGTCGGCAACAGACCATAGATCCGAACAAATAATGGCATATATGGAAAACATATAACATTTAGCACATAAGGGCATTTTAGGCATCTTTCCTAAAATAAACTAGTGCTTGTGTCTAAAATATGGTAGACACTCATCTCACAATCATCACTTAGCATTCTAAGTTTAAGTCTAGAAATCCTACAATTTATTAGTTCGCTTAAACTAATGCTCTGATACCAACTGTGACATCCCCTAATTTCTCGGACAGAAAATACCGATTTGATTTATGCTTTTTAAAATAAAATCAGAGAAATCTTTTTAAAAGATGTTGTGGAATTTGTTCCCAAAACAAAACATGATAAACGTTTCTCAAAACCTTCTTTAAGAAATGTATAGTTTCATTTCATATAAAAACCTCGGGATGTCATGTTCCGATACAGATCAAAATCATAAACAAGACATTATAAGTCGTTCAACGGTTATTTACAACTACTGGCCTATAATCCAAAAATCTCTCGTCATCCTCCGACTATGCTCGGGGTCCACTACCTGTAACATAAAAAGCTGAGTGGGTCAGGCTTGGGAGCCTGGTGAGCATATAGGGTTTTCAACCCACAGTAATAATAAACTTACTAATTTCACCAATCAACAATAACCCTGATTACCCATTCCCGTTATCCTCACTTTACGTCCCTAAACACTTTTCATAAGGGACCTAACCTAAAGAATATAATCGGGATGGACACTACTGCTAAGGGTTTTCCTCAGCCATACATGTCCTAAAGGCAACCATGAGGGGGATGGAGTACAGCGAATGAACACTCTTAGTTCATTAACACCTACAGGTTGCAGACCTGCTAATGTTTCCCACTGGACTGTCTAGAAAGTATGTGGTCGTCATCCAAACTCCGCTAAATGACTTGATCTCAAAACACATCGAGGCCTCTCATCAATTTTATTTTATCATACATCATTATCTACCCATGTTCTACCCAACATATTTGTAGATAAAAATACTTATACAGTTTAAAACTTGTATAAAACATCAACTCAACAGTCACCTCAAATAAACAATTAATATATTTGCACATATCACGTATTATAAGGTAAATACTTCATATCTATGTGTAAAATGAAAGTGACTATACACTCACATGATTTGATGATAATCGGGCAGCAATTCGTTTCCTAAAACGATCGTTTCTAATAAAACCGAGAGTTTTATTGAGAAACCGGGCTTTGCAAAGGTCGGGCTTCGAAACTGAAAAGATAAATTTTCCGGGCTTCTCGGGCACTTCATGGAGTATTACGGGCTTTGGAATAAGTATCGGGGCTTCGGGGGATGTGAAAATAGCCAAAATAGTGAAAAAGGGGCCAAAATTGCCAATTTCTAAATTATAGCCGGGAGGGTTCGCAACCTTCTATTGATAGGGGGAGGTTTCTTATCCAAGGGCTGAGAAGAGGCCATGTGTCGCAGATCCGAAGGCTCGCAGGGAGGGCTCGCACATGGCTCGCACCTGCGAGGGGCTCGCTGTCAGTCTGTGATTGGACCGAGGTCTAGGGTTCGAAGTCCGTTCCGGTGGTGGGGTCCGCAGGCGAAGGTTCGCAGATGGCAGCACGTGCGAGGGTCTCGGTGGCGGTTGTTGATTGGACCGCGGTCTAGCAGTCCATGTGCGAGGCTCGGACTAAGGCGTGCGAGGTTTGGATTGGGCCTCCCTTCGGTCAAATCAGAATTCGACACGTAGCTTTGCATGACTCACCATTTCTGACATGTGGCACATGCAAGGCGAGGGTGACGTGGCAACTCGTGACTATGCGAATTTTCTCGATTTTCGTGCCAAAACTTCTAACATCCATAACTTTCACATACGGGCTCCGTTTTTTACGTTCTTTATATGCACGCGTAGCTAAAATTACGCTCTACAACTTTCGTTTAGACTTCGTTGGCTAATTTTGACTTTAATTTATATATTATTATTTTTAACAGACCGGGACAGGAAATCCGTTAAAAATTCATAACTTCTTCATCCGACGTCCTCATACAAAGTCAGATTTGGGCGTTCTTTTTATCGAACTTCTCGGTTTAACGAATACTACGAATTTAATTTAGATCACTAAGGCTGAAAAGTAGTTTATCAAAAACTCACTTTTTACGACATTCAGCATTGTGCTGGTTTTGTCGCGAAACTTCGACAAGTCATAACTTCTTTGTTATAACTCGGATTTTGGTATTCTTTATATCCCCAAAATTCTTGTTTCGACCACTATAAATTTATGTAAAGATATCGGACTTATCTCACACTTTAACTTTGACGCTTATTTTTATTCTTAATTAATTAAACCCTAATAATTAAGCATAAAACACATAATTCACATAATATTCACATAATTCCTTTTCATTTATTCAAAATGAGTTACAAAGGTTAACCTAGACTATAATGTCAGTATTAATGCCTAGCCTAGAAACACGGGCATTACAGTAGGATCATTTATTTGAATGTCTATTGAGTCTTGTACTATGTACAATTGGCATACGCGTAGCAAATAGCGAGGGAAACAGAGATCTCGTGAGGAAGAGCAGTGTTGGGAGTAGTCTAGAACTAGTGTCTAGAAGTATGGTTGTAGTTCTAAGGAACCAGTAGGTCAAGTCCATAGTTGATATGAAGAGGTAGAGTTGTTGGGGTCTTGAGGGTACGAATCGAGACAAATACAGATTGGTGTGGAAGGTAGTATTGGGCCCATACTACTGGAAGCACCGGATCCATATGTAGATCGAGGAATAACTTTGAGGGACTGAAGAGCTTGTAGGGGTGTGAGTTTCGGTATATGTGTTTTAGCCTGTTGCTGATAATTTTCTTATGCATTTCAGTATAGTGGTTACCCGAGGTTCAGGCTCCAACGACCCCGAGAGGCTATCCCGAAGATGTTTGGGTCTATCAAGACCATATTGATTAATACTTTTGATGAGCACTATGCCGTTGTCACTGAGGCTGTTGCTGTCGTAGCCATTGTAGCTCTTGTTGTTGCGAGACTGCAGCGGGTAATTTGTTGTGGTATCATGAGTTCTCCAACACGAAGCCACCTGAGTTTGATAGGACCCAGGATCTGGTTGTTGCTATGAGATGGACCTCTAACGTTGAGGGATGTTTTTATACCTGCTCATGTCCAGAGAATTTGATGGTGTTATTTGCATTGAACCTACTTCGCTTGGGAGCGAAGGACTGGCGGAAGTATGTTACGATTGACTACACGCTTGCAGATCATGTTGAGATGACTTGGGAGAGGTATATTGTGATGTTCAGCGATGAGTTTGTACCCGCAAGTGAGTGGGAAATGTTGGCCCAGGAGTTCCTATCTCTCAAGCATAAGACAAAGACGGTGACTGAGATCACCAGAATGTTTCATGAGAGGGCTTTGTTCTGCCCTGAGCAGGTACCCACGGAGCAGGCTCGTGTGCCTCGGTATTCGAGTATTATGTGGAGGGATATCAAGGATTTCGTGGTGAACACTACATATAGGACATTGGCTGAGTTTCAGACCAATTATAGGAGGAGAGAGATCGAGCTGGAGACTCATGCTAGGGAGGAGAAGGAGACCCACTGTGACATCCCCAATTTCACGGCCAGAAAAGACCGATTTGTTTATGCTTTGTTTTATAAAATCAAAGTAATCCTTTGATTAAAAGAGTTGCAGAATTTGTTCCCTAAACAATATATGATAAGAATTTATTAAAGCATTTCTTTAAAGAAATGTATTTTCCTTAAATAACAAAATATCGGGATGTCATGTTCCGATACAGACCAAAGGCATAAATAGTATAAAATAGACCTTACAATAGTTATTTATAACTACTGATCTATAATCCAAAATCTCTCGTCAAGTCCACCAACTTATACTCTTGTGCCATTACATGTAATGCAAAGAAAACTAAGTGGGTCAGGCTTGGCAGCTTGGTGAGCATATAGGGTTTTCAATCCACAATAATATAATTATTATATTTAATCATCAAACAATCAACCCAATTACCCATCCCCATTATCTTCTTTATTTCTTAACGTTTTACCCTAAGAATCAACTATCATTTATTCATTCGTTCCTAAGGATTGACCTAAGGAATTGTCACAAAGTCCATTGCTGCCCGAGGTTCCTATGACAAACACTAAATCCATAGCTGCCAAGGTTCATCTATATAGTACTAAATCCATAGCTACCAAGGTTCATCTGGAAACGTCCCAAAATTCAAGACTAAAAATTTGTTTTATAAAACATTACTTAAAACATAATTATCAATCCATGACATAATCAGAGTATTAACTTCCAAGACATATGTTCATTATCATCGTAAAACATTCCCAGGCTGTCTAATATATGGTGTGTGCCATGTAATCATCCTGAGCTCTTCCCTCCGCTACTGGAAGTACCTGAAACCAAAACTGAAAACCGTAAGCATGAAGCTTAGTGAGTTCCCCAACCTACCACATACCATGCATAATCACATACTGCACATACTGGGCCAAGCCCGCTATTCTGGGCCTCGCCCCTCCCTTGGGCCTCGCCCGTTACAACGGCCCCGCCGCTCCAGGCCCTGCCTGGCTTTGAGCCCCGCTCGGATACATATCTATTTCACTTAGGCCTCGCCTGTCACTGGGCCTCGCCCGCTAACATATAATAGCACATAAATGTATCAAAACACATAAGCTAAACATATACTAATGGATCCTGCCCTAAGGCCTCGCCTATCTTGGGCCTCGCCCTTGTCCTTCTACTGATGAGACATAGAACCCCGTCCACGCTCCTACTGATAGTGAGATACGTGCCCAGCCCACACTCACTCTTTCCCTAACTTGGGCCTTGCCCCTGATCTGTAGCTAATGAGATGCGGAACACCATCCACACTCCGCTATCGGTGAGATACGGGACCTCGCCCACTCTCACCTCCCTACCAGGCACATACATATATCACACAGACAACAAGTATAACTATCATATAAACCATTCCTTGGGCACACGCCCGCTATCATTGGACCTCGTCCTGAATATCATACTAGCATAATGTGCCTAAGGCTAACCCCCGAGTCTTCTACTCATAACTACATGGACCGGCATTGTGGCCTTAGACCCATTCACACAAAGGGAAACTCACCTGCACTTGCTGAACTTGTTGATAACCCCTCTAGCTGCTGCCCGGCAACTCTCTGAACTCCTGCTCCACTAGCTCCCTAAGCTACCAATATCAATGCAACACTTAGTCTAACTGTCCCCTGAAAGTCAACTAAGTCAACTCCGGTTAAAGTCAAAGTCCTGGCCAAAGTTAACCTTCCAGGTCAACCCTACTCACCGAGTCTGTCTACTGACTCGCTAAGTTCATATGCTCAGATTCCTTCCATTCGCGACTCGACTCGCCGAGTCAGCCCCTGACTCGCCGAGTCTACCGATTTTCGAGTCCTGACCTCTCCAACTCACAGAGTCCCCACTCAACTCACTGATCCGAGTCTTAACTCGAAGGGTTTGAGGTTTCGCGACTTGACTCGCCGCGTCCAAGAACAGACTCATCGATTCCAAGGCAATCTTCAACAGACTCGTCGAGTTCCTGCCCAACTTCATCCAACTCGCCGAGTCCACCCATGTGACTCGCAGAGTCGCTCCAGTTCTTAATCCATTCAGTGGCTTTTCGAGCCATGCAGGGGCTCCAAATCATAGATCCATACTTCCAAAGCTCAATCCTTACGTAAAGTTGCAAACTTTACGTATAACTAAAGAGATCTAGGCTCAAAACACACTAGGTCTAGGTCTTAGGACAAAAGGGCTTCACCAACTACTCAATATATAATGCTTTACTACATATTGGACCATCCCAACACTAGATCTGAAGAGGCAACCACATATCTAGGCCCCAAACCCGAATTGGGTCTCAAACAACTATAAAACCCCCAAATCTCATAACAAGAAATAGATCTAGATGCAAAGGAGGGAAGATAGCAACTTATTACCTCCAAGATGAACACAAACTGAAGTGGATCTCGGATCTACACATCTCCTTTGAAGCAACCTTCTTGATCTTCAAGTTCCTTTCAAAGTTTCCTTCCTCCAAAGCTATTTCTCTCAAATGATGGAAGCTCACACAAAATCTAGGGTTTACAGGCTCTCTAGGATGATATGGAGGCTGAGGAAAGGACATAACACCCTTTATATAGGATACAAATCCCGGGATTAGGGTTTTCCTTGTTCAGACCAGACTCGCCGAGTCCCCTTAGCCGACTCGCCAAGTCGGTCACTTACTTCTTGATCCGGATCCCGCTCGGACTCGCCGAGTTCCTCCTTGGACTCGACGAGTCGGCCCTTTAACTTAGGGTTTCCTTTCCTTTCTTGGCCTTCCTGATTTTGGGTGTTACAACTCTCCCCCACTTAAACTAAACTTCGTCCTCGAAGTTTGCTATGGCCAACCGCTTGCGATCTGCTTCCAATACTCTACTTATTAATCCAACACCAGCTGCCTACCTTCGTTGGCCTTTCGCACGGTCCTTCTGATTAACATTAATCCTTGCGGATAATAATCTCGGGTCAACCCTGACCCTGAACATTCTGGAAACACAACTTACTCAACCGACAATCCTTCTGGTACTCTCCGAGTACTGCAACTGAACTCGTAGGGGTTCACCCCCTCTTTCCTTGTGCGTTTTTCTTGCCTTCCCAAGGCAATTTCCCATAACCAACTATTTCCTATGCCACTATGAAGGTCCTATCCTTCACTAAATCCATTACTCCCGCTACCTCCAGTACGGTTCATTACCGCTAGTATCCACTGGGCATTTCTCTCTACTAAAATTTGGTGTCGAGCACCCCACGATCAACTAACTGAATTCCACCATAGACTGCCTACCAGCACTGCTAATGACTGAAATTTTCTGGTATTCCTTATCTTCCTTCCGGATGAACCGAGACCACCCTGGTCCCTACCAATCTATCAATATCTGGATTACCGGCTCCCACGGGTCGCTAGCCCCAACACAACTCCTAGTCGCTCCCAGCGAATTTCGAAGAAATTGCGACTACCTATTACTTCTCAATCTATTCTGCCATTCTGGAACGACAACCCTGGTATCCTCGATCCCCTATCTTGATGCTAAGGTCCTTACCAGGTCCCTCTTGTGCAACTAAAACTCACGGGTCTCGCCCATGGGTCTCACCCACCTTTATCCTTCTAGTCTTACTTGTCTAACCACTCTCGCACGGGCCTCGCCCACGGGTCTAACCCAACCACATCCTGGAGCGGCCTCTCCCAAGGTGTCACCACTCTAGGGCTATACAGGCGAGCTCCTTACTATTCTCATCCACTACCCATTCCTGATCCCTATCTGATCACTAGGAGATAAGGGCCTCGCCCCAACTCCGCTAACGAAGCTACTATGGAATGCTACGGCTTACCCGTAGTCTTACAACACCTTCCATCTCCGACTGCTAGTGAAAGCTATGACTACCCCGTAGTCTTACAACACTTTCCACCATTGGCTGCTAGTGAATGCTACAGCTGCCCCGTTGTCTTACAACACCTTCCATCTCTGACTGCTAGTGAAAGCTACGGCTGCCCCGTAGTCTTACAACACTTTCCACCACTGGCTGCTAGTGAATTCTACGACTGCCCCGTAGTCTTACAACACTTTCCTCCATTGACTGCTAGTAAATGCTACTGCTGCCCGTAGTCTTACAACACTTTCCACCACTATCTGCTAATACGAAAGCACCCCATGCTATCAATCCTCAAGATCTTCATTTCGACTCACTCGAGTCCTACAGGCGATCCTCCAACCGGAATTCCCAACCACGTACTAACCATCACCATTACACGCACTAGCTGACGGGGAGTTTCTCAAACTCCCAACCCTGAACTCCTCAATCCATCAAATGTTGTACTACTTCTTTTCCTCCTCATAGATCGCGTACTCATTCTGGATCTGTGTGCTCTTACCCTTGTACACTCGGAGGATTCTCCCCTACTTCGATCCTGCTTACTCCTCGCTGCTCAATGCTCGAAAAGAAATCCCAATCCTTGCTACCATTCCATAATCAATCTGGTGAGGAATCCCAAACTTACCATAGCTAGGGATCTAACCAGTCCATTTCTAAAACTATATAGTTCCGAACTAGCGAGACATACCAAGTCCCTCACAGGCATGCTACGATTACTGCATCCTAAGCGACCTTCTCCGATAGGGCACATGCCTTAACTACCATTCAAATATCCAAGGTATGCAGATGCCATATAACTCAATCCCAAGCAAGCCGCACAAAATTAAAATACTCATACTGATAATGATGCAGAATCATAACAATATAATCATACACAAATAAAAACTAAAAACGGAAGTCGTATACGTGCAATGTTCGACGCTGCTCTCGCCTCCAAGGTAGTCATCTGAAAAGCCCTGCCTCCTACCGCAAGCGCCTCTGCATGGCCCTGACGGCCGTCAGTGATCCTCAAAGTTGCAGGGGCAGGTGCCATCACCCATCCTGCCGAAAACAAACTGGGGCACTGGGCCTTCTTGTGGCCCCGCTGATTGCAGTGAAAACATATCATGTCTGATCCCTGTGTGGTGGTAGCAGTACAATCCCTGCTAAGATGACCAGTCCGACCGCACTTAAAGCAACCAGACTCACCACCGCTACCACTCCTGCACGCACCCCCGTGCGCCTTACCACACTTCCCGTACCGGCTGCGGTCCTGATAATCCTCGATCTCGAATCCGACCCCTTAGGCCTTTTGCTCGAACCCGTGACTGCCTGAACCTCATCCGACTTCCTCTTCCGGATCTGCTCCAAATCAATCTCCCTCTCTCTAGCTCGCGCGATCAAATCCTCCAACGTTTTGCAACTAGACCTGCTCACAAACTGCCTGATGTCATCCCTCAATATCTCGTGATATCAGGCCTTCTTCATTTCCTCATCCGCGACATACTGCGGTACAAGAAGAACCCTCTCCCTGAACTTGGCGGTGATCTCCGCCACAGTCTCAGTGGTCTGTTTCAAATCCTGAAACTCCCGTGCCAACTGCTGCACCTCAATAATTGGTGAAAACTCCGCCCTGAACCTGGCCGAGAAATCGCTCCATGTCATCGCGTCCAAAGTGGCATCATCCCCCAAAGCATGAACAATCTCCTACCACCAATCCCTCGCTCTGTCCTTCAGAAGACAGGAGGCGAGTCTGACCTTCTCCCCCTCGGGACACCGGCTCATACGAAATGCATTGGCGACATCGGCCAACCACCTGCTACTAGCAATGGGGTCCTTAGCCCCATGATAATCTGGTGCTCCGCAAGCTCTAAACTCTCGGAATGTCAAAGTACGCGCTCCCATCAAAGCCATCATCTCGGTACGGAAGGCTCCCAGCCTCTCATCAAAGATCTCCAGTACACCCTCCTTGACCATGCCAAAGATCACAGGAGTCTGGTCTACGATACTGCGCGTAACCTTAACTGATATCAACTCGCTCATCCGCTCCTCGAGCTACTCGGCCCCTGAACCCGAGCCTGATCCCTCTTCGGCGCCTGATCCGCCCACTGGTCTCTCTCACAATGTCACCATGCTGACATACATAACACAAACCTATCAAAATACACATCACTACTGAGGGATCATACACGCACTACAAGTTCCCCGGTCTCATCTTGGCTTTTCCCAAACCGAGTACGGATCCTCTGCTTTCAGTAGTACGGGCCCATACAACCTTCCACATCTATCCATAGTTTCCTCGGGAACTGCTTCGACTCCAGCAGGTCCCTTTTCTACTACCACTTCTCCCAGCACTACCTCATCCTAGGCTTATCCTAGGGAAACCTCTGACTCAAACCAAACCAGTCCTCAGCTGCTAAAGGCCTCCTTGTGATGCCAATTAGCCATCACCTAGATACCATCACATGTGATGAGGCTCAGATAATCCTTCGAGTAAAAGACTCGTCCCTACAACGGTTGGACTCAAACAAGAGCTGCGCAATAGGGCCAAATCCAGCACTCTGAGATTATTCAACCCTGATCACATGTGACGTGACGTATCCACCTAATGGCTAGCTCCCATCACTCAGAATCCCACAATGCACAAATCAAGCAGCATTCAAACAAGGGAAAATCTAACCATAACATACTCAAGCAATCATAATCACATATCAGGAATCTGTACTAGCATGCAACACAAGCTCATAAACTCAGGCATAACCTAAACAAGCCATCCTACTACTGTCTAGCCAACACTATCATGCAGCTCAAAAGCACATATAACAGGCACATAAGGCATCCTCCCTAAATCCTTAGTCCTAATCTAGCATGTTGTTCTATTAACTGATAATCATAACATAAGCTTGTATGGGTATTTTGGGGTACTTACTTGAGCTCGGCTGATTGCATGCACCACACCCTTTTCTCTTATCAAAATTCTTTTCTTTCTGAATTCTTTTTGCTTTTCTAGAACTGTTTTCTTTCTCAAAACTCCCTTTTTACAAATCTGTCTTTTCATTTTGCAAACTTCTATACTAATTCCTCAGTTTGAGTTCAGACACACCCGAGAGCATATCCGAATCCCTCAAACCAAGGCTCTGATACCAACTTGAAACGTCCCAAAATTCAAGACTAAAAATTTCTTTTATAAAACATTACTTAAAACATAATTATCAATCCATGACATAATCAGAGTATTAACTTCCAAGACATATGTTCATTATCAGAGTAAAACATTCCCAAGCTGTCTAATCTATGGTGTGTGCCATGCGATCACCCCGAGCTCTTCCCTTCGCTACCGGAAGTACCTGAAACCAAAACTGAAAACCGTAAGCATGAAGCTTAGTGAGTTCCCCAACCTACCACATACCATGCATAATCACATACTACACATACTGGGCCACGCCCGCAATTCTGGGCCTCACACCTACCTCGGGCCTCGCCTGTTACAACGGCCCCGCCTGGCTTTGAGCCCCGCTCGGATACAGATCTGTTTCACTTAGGCCTCGCCTATCACTGGGCCTCGCCCGCTAACATATAATAGCACATAAACGTATCACAACACATAAGCTAAACATATACTAATGGATCCTGTCCTAAGCCCTCACCCTTGCCCTCCTACTGATGAGTCATGGAACCCCATCCACGCTCCTACTGATAATGAGATACGGGCCCAGCCCACACTCACTCTTTCCCTAACTTGGGCCTCGCCCCTGATCTGCAACTAATGAGATGCGGAACACTATCCACACTCTGTTATCGGTGAGATACGGGACCTCGCCCACTCTCACCTCCCTACCAGACACATACATGTATCACACAGACAACAAGTATAACTATCATATAAACCATTCCTTGGGCACCCACCCGCTATCATTAGACCTCATCCTGAATATCATACTAGCATACTGTGCCTAGGGCTAACCCCCGGGTCTTCTACTCAAAACTACATGGGTCGGCATTGTGGCCTTAGACCCATTCACACAAAGGGAAACTCACCTGCACTTGCTGAACTTGCTGATAACCCCTCTAGCTTCTGCCCGGCAACTCTCTGAACTCCTGATCCACTAGCTCCCCAAGCTACCAATATCAATGCAACACTTAGTCTAGCTGTCCCCCGAAAGTCAACTAAGTCAATTCTAGTCAAAGTCAAAGTTCTGGCCAAAGTCAACCTTCCAGGTTAACCCTACTCGCCGAGTTCATATGCTCAGATTCCTTCCATTCGCGACTCGACTCGCCGAGTCAGCCCCTGACTCGCCGAGTCTACCGATTTCCGAGTCCAGACCTGTCCAACTCACCGAGTCCCCACTCAACTCACTGATCCGAGTCTTAACTCGAAGGGTTTGAGGTTTCGCGACTTGACTCGCCGAGTCCAAGAACAGACTCACCGAGTTGTTCTTCCAACTCGCCGAGTTCCTGCCCAACTTCATCCAACTCGCCGAGTCCACCCATGTGACTCGCCGAGTCGCTCCTGTTCTTAATCCATTCAGTGGCTTTTCGAGCCATACAGGGCTCCAAATCATAGATCCATACTTCCAAAGCTCAATCCTTACGTAAAGTTGCAAACTTTACGTATAACTAAAGAGATCTAGGCTCAAAATACACTAGGGCTAGGTTTTAGGACAAAAGGGATTCACCAACTACTCAATATCTGATGCTTTACTACATATTGGACCATCCTAACACTAGATCTGAAGTGGCAACCACATGTCTTGGCCCCAAACCCAAATTGGGTCTCAAACAACCATAAAACCCCCAAATCTCATAACAAGAAATAGATCTAGATGCAAAGGAGGGAAGATAGCAGCTTATTACCTCCAAGATGAACACAAACTGAAGTAGATCTCGGATCTACACCTCTCCTTTGAAGCAACCTTCTTGATCTTCTCTTTCAAAGTTTCCTTCCTCCAAAGCTATTTCTCTCAAATGATGGAAGCTCACACGAAATCTAGGGTTTACAGGCTCTCTACAATGATCTGGAGGCTGAGGAAGGGACATAACACCCTTTATATAGGATACAACTCCCGGGATTAGGGTTTTCCTTGTTCAGACCAGACTTGCCGAGTCCCCTTAGCCGACTCGCCGAGTCGGTCACTTACTTCTTGAACCGGATCCCGCTCGGACTCGTCGAGTTCCTCCTAGGACTCGACGAGTCGGCCCTTTAACTTAGGGTTTCCTTTCCTAGCTTGGCCTTCCTGATTTTGGGTGTTACACATCTACACTATACTAAATCCATAGCTACCATCGTATTATTATAAGGCACTAAATCTATAGCTGCCAAGGTCAATACGTGTCTAGTAAGGGTTAGGGTATCATCACATGAATACGTAGTTACAACATCGCCTAAACTCGTAATTCATAGTAAGGGGTTAGAGTATCATCGCATTAATACGTAGTTACAACATGCTTGAACTCGTAATTCATCACCTACAGGTTATGAGCCCGCTGGTGTTTCCACATGACTGTCTAGAATAGTCAGTGGTCATCATCTATACTCTGGTAGATGACTACATCGCCACATCGTCAGTCGAGGATATGGTACCTCCTCTCATCTCACATCACCTATTTCTCATCACCTACATATCATCACCTTTCTATGATCACCTATCTCTCATCACCTAACTCATCTTTCATCACACACCAACTATTTCATCTACCCATGTTCTACCCAACATATTTGTAGATATAAATTACATATATAGTTTAAATCATTTAAAAACCTGTATAAAACATTCATTCAACAACCATCTCAAGTAAACAAACAACGTATAAACACATAACACGTATTTCATAACAAATATTTTATATCTATGCGGTAGAAGGAAGTAACTACACACTCACTTGATTAGACGATGCTCAGACAACACTACGGCTCTTCAAGTAGTAATTCTCCGGTGAAACTGGGATATCTTCACACACCGGGCTTCTTGCAAGCAGAGCTTCGGCTCGGAAACTATTTTCTTCTCGAGATCTTCGGGCTTCGGGACTCGCTTCGGGTCTCGGGATGATACCGGGGCTTTGTGGGTACTTCTTTGCACGTAAATTGAGATAATATGGGTGAGAGAAGAGTGAATTAGCAACCTTTGTTGGCTGCCCATTCAAATCTATTTATAGGGCTGATTTCTCGATTTTCACGTCGTAAACAGTATTTTCACGTCGTGGGCTTGATCGTCACTGCATGAGTCCTCGCAAGTTGGGTCTAGCAGACTCCAGGAGGTGTCAGAAGACATTTCACGTCATGAACACTGATTTCACGTCGTGGTCTCTGACAGTTTTGGGGTTTCACGCCCCGGACTTCAGAAATTCATAACTTTCGGATACGAACTCCGTTTTCAACGTTCTTTATATCGACGCGATGCTCTACAACTCTCGTTTAGACTTTGTCAGCTAATTTTGAATTTATTTTTATTATATTATTTTTAGTAGACTGGGACAGGAAAACTCCGTTAGGAATTCACAACTCCTTCATCTGACGTCCGTTTTCTTCTGTCTTTTCACCGTTGGAATACTATCGACGAGATATTCAATTCTCGTTTATATTGTTTCGGCTAAATATCGCTCGATCTCATCTTCGAACTTCGGGTTCTACACTGCTAAGCCGAAACTTCGAAAAATCATAACTTCCTCATACGAAGTCGGATTTGGGGGTTCTTTTCATGCACGCTCTCGGTTTAACGTATTCTACGACTTTCGTTTAGATCGCTAAATCCAAATATCGCTCTATCGTAAATTCACTATTTACGTCGCACTGTGTCGTGCCGGTTCTGTTACGAAACTTCGACAGGTCATAACTTCTTCATTATAACTCGGATTTCGGCATTCTTTATATATTCGGAATCCTTGTCACAACCACTACAACTTAGTTAAGATTATTTATTCTAAATATTATTCTATTAAAAAGTCATTTTTGACACTTATCGTCTTGAAATTGACTAGCCCTGATCTACGGGTGTTACGGTTATCTCCCGCTTAGGATGATTACGTCCCGGAATCATCAACAAAATAGGGCTCATATAATGATTCCATACATTATCTTTCCATCCTAAATAATAACTGTGATACTCAATCTTGCATCTACTCTTCGTACGATGTTGGAATTTTAATCATAACCTTTGAGTTACCAAATAAATCCTTATTAAGGACTCCTTCTTCTTAGGATAAGTACTTTCCTTTATCTATTGTAATAGACCGATGGGTCATGTTCTAATGACCTCTCATCGTATGATGCAACGCTTAGGCTCAGGTCATTTAGAGTCAAATTCCATGATGGAATATACCTTCCTTCATATTCTAATGTGATATAATCACATTTTAGCACATAACATCTCTAGCTACAAACTTCTTTAACAACGAGCGCGATGTTATTGGTCATATTGATTTCAATCTTCTGACTTAAGTCAGATGTTAAATCGAAATTGGTTCTCTGAACCACGTAATAAACTCGTCGTAGTTGGACTCAATTTGATATGGCCACTAGGGTTAGAATATCAATCATCTTCTTAGTCGTTACCAAAACAATGGTAACGACATACTTGAATAAAAACGGAATCAATCACTAGCTTCTTTGTAACCTTGTGACTTTCCCTGATCCAAGTGTGAGTCTTGTGCTTCCAGTAGTATAGATCTCTACTACTATTCACACCTACTCATACTCGTCCCAAGTATTTTCTCGCAGTCCCCAAGTCCTAAAATCACAAAACAATTTAACACATACAAATGTGTCCAATTAATCATATAAATTTTCCTGGACTCTAGTAGGACTTCTTCCACGCGTATCTTCAATCATCAATTCTACTTCAACTCGGTTGGCGATGGAAATTCTAGACGATGGGACAACTTCAAGAACTACACCAATCGTTCCATCATCCTGCCAATTGAAGGTGTACTTCAGACGTTCCGTTATTTTATCAGACATATTCTATAGGCAATATATCACTCTTACGATATCTTCTGATATGTTTCATTCAATATCATAAGCCTCTCATTTCCTCCATTTACTTAATTCTCTACGAGTCTTCACCATAATGCTTTGTACATCCAAGTAGACGTTCGGTGCACATAGGCGAGAATTTAAGATAAGAAAGTTTTATTTATGATAGACGTATAAATCTCTTTATTACTCCGAAACGTTTACATGCTAGTTCTAATACCGTAGTAATACGCTTAGAATCCTAAACACATAAGGTTTCCAGATCTGGTTGGCAACAGACCATAGATCCGAGCAAACAATTCCATATATGACAAACATATAGCATTTAGCACATAAAAGCATTTTAGGCATCTTTCCTAAAATATACTAGCGCTCGTGTCTAAAATATGGTAGACACTCATCTGACAATCATTGCTTAGCATTCTAAGTTTAAGTCTAGAAATCCTACAAATTCCTAGTTCGCTTAAACTAATGCTCTGATACCAACTATGACATCCCCAATTTCACGACCAGAAAAGACCGATTTTTTTATGCTTTGTTTTATAAAATCAGAGCAATCCTTTGATTAAAAGAGTTGCGTAATTTGTTCCCTAAACAATATATGATAAGAATATATCAAAGCATTTCTTTAAAGAAATGTATTTTCATTAAATAACAAAATATTGGGATGTCATTTTCCGATACAGACCAAAAGCATAAACAGTATAAAATAGACCTTACAACAGTTATTTATAACTACTGATCTATAATCCAAAATCTCTCGTCAACTCCACCAACTTATACTCTTGTGCCATTACCTGTAATGCAAAGAAAACTGAGTGGGTCAGGCTTGAGAGCCTGGTGGGCATATAGGGTTTTCAACCCACAATAATATAATTATTATATTTAATCATAAAACAATCAACCCAATTACCCATCCCCATTATCTTCTTTATTTCTTAAGGTTTTACCCTAAGAATAAACTATTATTTATTCATTCGTTCCTAAGGATTGACCTAAGGAATTGGCACAAAGTCCATTGCTGCCCAAGGTTCCTATGACAAACACTAAATCCATAGCTTCCAAGGTTCATCTATACAGTATTAAATCCATAGCTACCAAGGTTCATCTACACTGTACTAAATCCATAGCTACCATCGTATTATTATAAGGCACTAAATCTATAGCTGCCAGGTTCAATACGTGTCCAGTAAGGGTTAGGGTATCATTGCATGAATACATAGTTACAACATCGCATAAACTCGTAATTCATAGTAAGGGGTTAGAGTATCATCACATGAATACGTAGTTACAACATCTTCTGAACTCGTAATTCATCACCTACAGGTTATGAGCCCGCTAGTGTTTCCACATGACTGTCTAGAATAGTCAGTGGTCGCCATCTATAGTCTATTAGATGACTACATCGCCACATCGCCGCTCGAGGATATGGTACCTCCTCTCATCTTATATCACCTATTTCTCATCACCTAACTTATCTTTCATCACACACCAACTATTTCATCTACCCATGTACTACCCAACATATTTGTAAATATAAATTACATATATAGTTTCAATCATTTAAAAACCTGTATAAAACATTCATTCAACAACCATCTCAAGTAAACAAACAACGTATAAACACATAGCACGTATTTCATAGCAAATACTTCATATCTATGCGGTGGAAGAAAGTAATTACACACTCACTTGATTAGATGGTGCTCGGACAGCACTACGACTCTTCAAGTAGTAATTCTCCGGTGAAACCGGGATATCTTCACTCACCGGGCTTCTCGCAAGCAGGGCTTCGACTTGGAAACTCTTTTCTTCTCGAGATCTTCGGGCTTCGAGACTCGCTTCGGGTCTCGGGATGATACCGGGGCTTCGGGGGTACTTCTTTGCACGTAAATTGAGATAATATGGGTGAGAGAAGAGTGAATTGGCAACCTTAGTCGGCTGCCCTTCAAATCAATTTATAGGGCTGATTTCTCGATTTTCATGTCGTCAACAGTATTTTCACATCATGGGCTTGATTGTCACTGCATGTGCCATCGCAAGTTGGGTCTGGCAGACTCCAGGAGGTGTCAGAAGACATTTCACTTCGTGAACACTGATTTCACATCGTGGTCTCTGACAGTTTTGGGGTTTCATGCCCCGAACTTCAGAAATTCATAACTTTCGCATACGGACTCCGTTTTCAACGTTCTGTATATTGACGCGAAGTTCGGATTATGCTCTACAATTGTCGTTTAGACTTCGTCAGTTAATTTTGAATTTATTTTTATTATATTATTTTTAGTAGACCGGGACAGGAAAACTCCGTTAGGAATTCACAACTCCTTCATCGGACGTCCGTTTTCGTCTGTCTTTTCACCATTGGACTACTATCGACGACATCTTCAATTCTTGTTTAGATTGTTTCGGCTAAATATCGCTCGATCTCATATTCGAACTTCGAGTTGTACACTGCTAAGCCGAAACTTCGAAAAATCATAACTTTCTCATACAAAGTCAGATTTGGGCGTTCTTTTCATGCACGCTCTCGATTTAACGTATTCTACGACTTTTGTTTGCTAAATCCAGATATCTCTCTATCATAAAGTCATTATTTACTTCGCGCTGTGTCGTGCCGGTTCTGTCACGAAACTTCGACAGGTCATAACTTCTTCGTTATAACTCGGATTTCGACATTCTTTATATATCCGGAAACCTTGTCACAACCACTATAACTTAGTTAAGATTATTTATTCTAAATAATATTCTATTAAAAAGTCATTTGTTGACGCTTATCGTCTTTAAATTGACTAGCCCTGATCTACGGGCGTTACACCCACACGAGAGACAGGAAGCCAGTGTAGCCGTAGTCGGCGACCAAACGGGCCAAGCCTATTGATCAGAGATTTGAAGACTAGAAGGGCCACACTAGCGGGAAGTGCAGCAAGGGACACGAGGGACCATGTTGGTCCGGGTTGGCTTGCTACATATGTGGCAGGGAGGGGCATATGGCTAGGGATTGTTCCAAAGGATTTTGGGTTTGTTTCAGCTGCAACGAAATGGGCCACATGAAGGCAAAAATGTCGTCAGCTTGCATACAGGGCAGTTCAGACTCTTGCCCTAGCAAACCTGCATATCACTGAAGCCCGGCAGGGGAAGGCCGATGTAGCGAGGTCTTGGGGTAGAGCATTTCAATTGACAGCAGAGGAGGCCCATGCAGCTCCAACATTGTGGCAGGTATGTGTTCTTTATATTTCTGTTGCTTTATTTATGTTGCTTATATTATCGATTGTGTAGGTACTTTTCTTGTGAATTATATGGCTACGTTTGTGCTGTTTGACGCGGGTGTGAGTCAATCATTTGTGTCATCATCATTTTGTCACGGTTTTAGTATTCCACGAGAGAATTTGAGAAGGCCATTGAGAGTCTCGATACCTGACAAGCGTCCCATCTCTACTACTAATGTCTACTGGGGTTGTGTATTAGAGATCTTCGGTGTTGGATATCCGATAGACCTTATCCCTATCGCGATGGTAGATGTTTGTGCGATCGTGGGTATGGATTGGTTGTGACGGTTTGGGGCTCCGATTGACTGTGAGTGTCAGCTAGTAACAGTTCGGGATCCTAGTGGAGGAGTGTTGACTATCTATGGTGAGAGTACTAGATCGGGATCAACTTTTTGTTCTGCTGCCAGAGCAAGATAGAGTTTATTGCATAGGTGTATGGGTTATCAGGCATATGTTGTGGATACTCGGGTTAAGAAAAAGGGATCAAACTCTTTTTCTTATGTTCCAATGCTATGTGACTTTCTTGATGTTTTTCTCGAGGTGTTACCGTGTCTTCCTCTTAAGAGGAAGGTGGAGTTCCAGATTAATCTGATTCTGGGTGCGGCGCCGATCGTCAAGGCACTGTACCGTCTTACACATCCTGAGATGCAGGAGTTATCCTCTCAGCTGCAGGATATGATGGGAAAGAAGTTCATTAGGTTGAGCAGGTCTCCTTGGGGAGCCCCAATCCTTTTTTTCAGGAAGAAGGATGGTTTGCACCGTATGTACATTGATTATCGGGAACTAAACAAGCTAACGGTGAAAAATCGTTACCCTTTTGCCAAGGATTGATGATCTTTTTGACCAGCTTCAGGGGGCATCTTGGTTTTCCAAGATCGATTTGAGCTCCAGCTATTAGCAGATGAGGGTACGAGAGGAGGATATTCAGAAGACGTCCTTCTGAACTTGTTATAGGCATTACAAATTTGTTGTGATGCCTTTTGGGCTCTCCAACGCACCGGAAGCGTTCATGAACCAGGTGTGTAGGCCTATGTTGGATCGATCAATGATCGTTTTTATCGATGACATTCCAGTATATTCGAAGACTAAGGAAAATCATGAGGAGCATCTTCGAGAGATTCTTGGGGTTTTAAGGATGGAGAGGCTTTATGCCAAGTTCTCCAAGTGTAACCTCTGGTTGTGCGAGTTTTTAGTTTTTGGGACACCTCGTCAATCAAAACGGTATCTTGGTTGACCCAGACAAGATAGAGGTGGTGATGCAGTGGGAGGTGTCAAGATCTCCATCTGAGATTCGAAGCTTCCTCGGATTGGCAGTTTATTATCGGATATGCATCAGAGACTTCTCCAAGATTGTTGTTCATCTCACCAAGTTGACAAGGAAGGATGTTGCTTTCAGTTTGGGGCCTGAGCAGCATGCATCATTTGAGACTCTTCACCAGAGATAGTATGAGACGCAAGTACTTGCCCTCCCTAAGCGAATTAAGGAATTCGTAGTCTATTGTGATGCATCCATTGTAGGATTGGGTATTGTGTTGATACAGAAAGGGCATGTGACAGCCTATGCTTCGAGGCAGCTGAAGCCTCACGGGGCCATATATCTCACTCATGATTTAGAGTTGCGGGCGGTGGTTTTCGCCCTTGAGATTTGGTACCACTATCTCTATGGTGTTCGGTGTACCATCTACACGAACCATAAGAGTCTGAGATACCTTATGGATCAACCTAACTTGAATATGAGGCAAAGGAGGTGGTTGGGCATAATGAAAGGCTATGACTGCAAGATCTTATATCATTCAGGCAAGGCCAATATGGTGGCTGATGCCTTGAGCCAGAGGGTGGCAGGTGCCCGATTAGTGATGTGTGCATGAGGATGACTGTGATGACTCCAGTCTTGGAGATCATCAAGGAAGCGCAGTCAGAGGCCGTAAAAGAGGAAAATCAAAAAAGTGAGCGGATGATCGGTCAATTTTCGGCATTTGATATGGACAGTCGATGGTTTCTAACTCTTCATAGGCGAGTATGGGTACCATATGCTGGTGGGGCCTGGAGGATTTTGATGGAGGAAGCCCACAAATCTATATTTTCCATCCACCTGGGGGCTACAAATATTTATCTCAACTTGAAGCATAATTATTGGTGGCCATGTATGAAGAGAGATATGGCATGGTTTGTGGAGCGATGTTTGACCTGTCCGAAGGTCAAAGCTGAGCACCAACGCCCTCATGGCAAGTTGCAGCCTCTGGAGGTTCCCTTATGGAAGTGGGAACAGATTACTATGGATTTCATTACAAAGCTATCGAGAACTATGAGGGGTGTTCACACTATATGGGTGATAGTGGATCGTTTGACGAAGAGTGCACACTTCTTAGCCATTAGTGAGAACTCTTCTGTAGAGAAGTTGGCCGAGATTTACGTTCTAGAGGTGGTAGCTCAGCTTGGGGTGCCGACGTATATTGTATTTGTCCGGGATGTGCGCTTTACTTCCAGGTTCTGGAAGACATTTCATGAGGAGTTGGGTACCCGACTACACTTCAGTACCGCATACCATCCATATACGGACGACCAGAGCGAGCGAACAATTTAGACGCTCGACGATATGTTTCATGCTTGTGTTATCGATTATGGTGGGAGCTAGGACTCCTATCTTCCGTTGGTTGAGTTCTCATATAGCAACAATAGTCATGTCAGTATCAGTATTCCCCAGTTTGAGCTCATTTATGGTCGGAGATGTCGGACTCCTATTTGTTTGGGTGAGGTGGGGAAGAGGGTCATGGGGAGCATGGAGGTCGTGCTCAAGATGACTAAGCTTATACAACAAGTTCGACAAAGACTATTGACAGCGCAGAGCCGTCAGAAGAGTTATGCAGATTGGCGATGCTCTGAGTTAGAGTTTCAGGTTGGGGATCTAGTGCTCCTGAAGGTTTCACCCTAGAAGGGTGTTGCCCGCTTCAGGAAGCGGGGCAAGTTGTTCCCTAGGTTCATTGGCTCTTTTCGAGTTTTGGCCCGTGTGGGCAAGGTGGCCTACCAGTTGGAGCTACCGGAGGACCTGAGTCGGATCCATGATACCATCCATGTTTCCCAGCTGAGGAAGTGTACAACCGATGAGGCGACTGTGTTTCCCTTGGAGGACATTCAGGTCGATGATCACTTGAATTACGTGGAGAAGCCTATAGCCATTTTGGATTGGAGACTGAAAACCTTGATGAACAAGGTTGTGAACCTGCTCAAAATTCAGTGGCAGCACCGTAGAGGTTCAGAATGGACATGTGAACCTAAGTCTGAGATGTAGGAGCAATACCCTAAGCTGTTCCCGGAGGATGACTTCGAGGGCGAAGTCTGATTTTAGTGGGGGAGAATTATAACATCTTGAAATAAGGTACATTTCATCATTTCCTTAAATCTTTATCGAAAGTTTCACATTTGGTCCCTAATAGAAAAGGTTTACAAAAGTGGTGGTACGCTAGGCGTACATATGAGTGCGCTTAGCATACTCATGCAACCTTTATGGTCACGGAGAGCCAACTAGTATGTTGGGCGTACATTAGGTACGTTGTGCATACTAGCTCAAATGTAAAACCCTAATTTTTAGGGTTGCCCCTATTTTAGGAACATTATGGCTTCATTTCTAGCCACCCTTATCAGCCTATAACCTCCCATAAACCCTAATATCGCGTGTATGGCTTGTGTGTGTGAGTGTTATTGCAAGTTTTAAGTGTTATTAGCTCTTGTAGTTGAAGAAGGAGGTTAAAGAAGAAGAAGAAGGTGCTAGCAAGCTTGAAGATCCAGAAACTTCCCACCTTTATGCATCCATTTCAGGTATAAAGCTTATACCTTGGCTAGTGTTCTTCTATATCTCTTTGGTTTAAGATTTATGAGCTAAAAATACCCAAGTTTGGACCTTTTTGAGTTTGGGATTCTCAAGAGGATTTAGGCTATCCTTTCATGCATATTAAGACATCTAGATTGTTAAAAATGCTTGCTTGATCTTCCCCTTTGGCTCATGCATGAGTAAAGTAGATTAGAATGGATCAAGTGATGTTTTGAGCCTTTTCCTAGCCATGCAATTGCTTAAAGCCCACGAATTTATCGATTAAGAGGCTTTAAATTAGTCAGATATGTAGCTGGGTTGGTTATCTTAAAGGATTAAGACACCAACTTAGTGGATTTGGAGACTGATGGAGTACGTTAGGCGAACTCCTAGCTACGCGCAGCGTAGCCTGAATCCTCCCTGATGCATGTTGACTTAGTTGTACGCCCAGCGTATGGGGTGGTACACTCAACGTACGCGCTCAGTGTTGAATTTTGTTGACTTTGACCCTTAGTAAAGTTTTAGGGGTTTTGTACCATGGGAAGGGCAAAATGTTCCTTTTTCCCTTAGAAGGTTTAGCCGTGGGATTTGGACTCACAAGTGATTTTTGAATCTTCATTATCAATTAGGGTTAATTATTTTGTTGATTAGGCGGAGTCTAGATTCGGCAGTTTGGGTGCTAGGTTTTTCGTGTCATTAGTATCAGGTGAGTCTCCTCACTTACTCTTACATGTATGGTAGGATAGTTGTATTTATGATGACCAGCTGGGTCTAGCTGTTATGTTATGTTATGTTATGTTATGTTATGTTATGTTATGTTATGTTATGTTATGTTATGTTATGTTATGTTATGTTATGTTATGTTATGTTATGTTATGTTAGTTATATGTGACTGAGGCTGTTGATATCCAACCAAGGTTGCTGATAACCCACCGGGTGTGCTGTTAGCTCACTGGGACTGTTGATAATCCCCAGGATAGTTGGTAGGATATTTGTATTTATGATGACCAGCTGGGTCTAGCTGTTATGTTATGTTATGTTATGTTATGTTATGTTATGTTATGTTATGTTATGTTATGTTATGTTATGTTATGTTATGTTATGTTATGTTATGCTATGTTATGTTATGTTATGTTATGTTATGTTATGTTATATGTGAATGAGGTTGCTGATATCCAACCAAGGTTGCTGATAACCCACCGGGCGTGCTGTTAGCTCACTGGGACTACTGATAATCCCTAGGGTTGCGGATAACCCATAACTATTTTTTTATGTTCTGTTATATGTGGTATCTTGGGGAACTCACTAAGTTTTGTGCTTACAATTGTTGATTTATATGTGGCAGATACTTCACAGGACCGCGGGAAGGCGAAGGTCTGATTGTACACACGCACTGGGGATTTACTACCGGGACATGTTTATGAACTCTGATAATTATGATCCTTGTTTTTTTGGGGGTAATCATGTAATTGATAACTTGGTTATGAACATTTGGTTTTTGGTAATTTAAAAATGAGTAAAATTTGGTCTAAAAGTTATGGTGATACATGAGTAGTACATACATTCCACAAATATAAGGAGAAACGCGCAATTTATAATAACATTACGAAGATAGTTAGCCTTTCATAGAAAAATACCAAGAAAAAATGCAAAAAGATGCATATAAAATGCATCTAATAGTACCTATTATCTGAATTTCTTGGTATCTATGTTAGATGAATTATATGATTTTTATTTGATTTAATAGTATATGTATTTTCATATATAAAATATATTGGGAAGTGACGGGTGATGAAAATGATGAGAGAACTTGATGAATTGATGATCTAGTCATTTAGCGAAGTATAGATGATAACCACAGACTATTCTAGATGATCTAGTGGAACACTTGCAGACTCGCGACATGTAAATGTTTTTGAACTATGTGTTCACCAAATGTAGAAATATCGCTAAGGAATCCCCAAAGTGGTTTTGTCCACCCCCAATCCTTTTAGTGATCCTTAGGATATGTCCCTTGAGACTAGTATTTAGGGTCATAATGTGAGGATAACGGGAGTGGGTAACCAGGTTGAATTGTTTGATGAAAAGAATATAATTAAAGATTTTGATTATTGTGGGTTGAAACCCTATGTGATCACCAGGCTCCCAAGCCTGACCTACTCAATTTCTTGAAATACATGTAGTGGCATGTAAGCACAGGTGTGATGATCATATGAGAGATTTATGGATTATAGAACAATAAATAGATGTTTGTAAGGCCTGTGTTATTTCCGTTTATGCTTATGTACTGTATTGATGATGACATCCCAACATTTTTAATATAAATAAAATACATTTCTTCATAATGCTTTGATGATATCTTTATCATGTTTTGGGAAAAAATTCCGCAATATTATTCTTCAAAAATTATACTTTGGTTTTAAATAAGCATAAATAAATCGGTCTTTTCTGGCCATTAAATTGGGGATGTCACACATCTCCTCTTGCATTTCTTCTCTTGAACATACTTATCTAATCTCATCTAAGTGACTTAAACTTATCTTGGCCGAGTTCATGAAGTCACAACGTCATAAACTTACAAAATTATCATAAATGATCACTTTTCGAATTTGGTTAGTATTTGAAGTAAAGTCAAATCTCTCTCGAAATTTTTCGTGATTACACACTGGCTGTGTTTCCCTGACACAGACTGTGTTCCACACTTCCACCTACAAAGACTGTCCGGGAGAACTTTTATTTTTTGGGTAAATTACATTGATGGTCCCTGTGGTTTGGGGAACTTGTGCACTTATTCCCTAAGTGTTAGGCGTGTCAAACCCAACAAATAAAGGGGTACGATATACTCCAAAATAATCCCACTATATTGCACTAAAAGGTAGTACAAGGCAAGCAGGGTCGATCCACAGAGACACGAGATAATTAGTCTATACCTCTTTGCGCAAGGTGCTATGGTCACCAACAGTAATAAGGGGGGTTTAGAATGCAATGACTAAACAAACAAATTTAAAACACGAGCAGACAACTAAACGAATGAATTAAGTTCAGATTTTGTAAGGACTCCAACTCCATGTATGACAATTTAGCAATGTGACTCAAAGATGACACAATATCCGTTCAATTCTATCTAAGTTGGTACTTGAAAGTGCTAATAAGCTCTAACACTTCCCATTCACCACATTAATTAACCAAAACAAGCTCTTTGATTAACCCTAACCTTATTAACCTAATCTAAACAAGCTCTTAGAATTAGATTATAAGATTGCATGAAGCTTTATGTGAATGTTCCCAACAACACCCAATACTCCTCATAAGCTCGGGAGTGTAAAAGTGTATGAATAAGATTTACACTAAATTCATTCAATAGAGATCAATTTAATGCTTGTTACTTGTTCAATTTCACAAAACAATTATGGATTTTGTAAAAGAGATAACTTGAATGACCTAACCCTAATTCAAATGGCCAATAAGAATCACAATTAGAATCAAACATTCGATTGAAGCAAAATCAAATTCATTAGATAAAATTAAGAGCAAACATCAAGTCATATGGTTAGATTCACAACTAGAAAGTCAAAACATGAGTTGGAGAAATTAGGGTTCTAGCCACACATGGCTAGAACAAGATCACAAGTCTAAAAGATGAAATTAAGTGTAATTACAGCTTACAAAAACAAGAATTAATGTTTCCAAATGATTGACGGGCAAACCCTTGCAAAAACCTTCGAATTCTCCTCTCCAATGGTGCTCTGATATGTTGTGTGTGTGTAAAAATGACCCTCAACCCGTAATATGAAAGATAGGAAAAACTGCCAAAAGTTGGTTTTTGGGTCGAACACGGCCCGTGTTAAAATAGGCTAAACTAACACGGGTCGTGTTCAACAACACGCCCCGTGTTGATTTGCACTAAACTGACACGGGTTGTGTTCAGCAACACGACCCGTGTTGATTTGCACTAAACTGACACGCCCCGTGTTCAGCATGGTCAACAGCTCCCATTTTGGTCAAACACGCCCCGTGCCCACTTTTCAGTGTAAATTCAACACGCTCCGTGTACCTCTCTGACTCCAATTCCAAACTTGGTTTTTCCAAATTTTGCGTTCTTCGTCCGATCATCCCGAAATCTTCACCAATGCTACCCAGCACTTCCCAAAGTGCGTTCCAACCTCCGGTTTACCTGAAAAAGACATAAAAGTGTGCAAATAATGTTGTTCTAAAGATTAACATGAATATGATGAAATGCAAGAAAAAGGAAGAACAATTATGCTAAATAGATGCATGAAATGGGACTAAAAGGCATGCAAAAAGGCGCACAAATTGCACCTAACAAATCTCCCCAAGATTTTTAACTCGGACCATCCCTCAACTTTGTTTTTGTTTCGTATTTTGTCGCTAGTCGAGTTAAATTGACTAATTTGCCCTTTTGAATTTTTTTACCTTTTTCATATGATGAATTAATTAAAAAAATATTGATTAAATGTGTTAGAAAAAGTTTTGAACTTTGGATCCCATTAACTGAAATACACAGGACCACTCACCCCCACCATCCTCTTCCCCTCATTGTATTTGGTAATCGAAAAACTACCTCATGCCAGCACCCCCACCACTAACCTCCGGCGAGCACCACCACTACCTTTTCATCGGAAAAAACAACATCGATGTTCAGATCCAAAAAATACGCTAACCTAGAAATCTGAGACCAAAGCCATTCAATTAATCAAATTCATGAAAAAAAAAACTATCTGATGCAGCAAAAAAAAAACATCTGATGCAACAACTTTGATTTCTTCTGATTTGAAGTCTAATTGAGAGGACCTGGACTCAATTCCGTCTAACAAGAGCACGAACATAGTCGATTCTTTAGGATTTTCAGCTAATTTGAACCCTAATCGACTAGGAGAGTTTGTTGGGGTGCAATGGCAGGGAGAAGACGAAGGAGGAAGAAGTGGGGGTTAGGTCGGACGTCGGGTGCAAGATTTGTTGGTGTAGAAAAAGATGAAGCATAATTATCGAAGGTTACACAGACGATAGAGATGACACGGAGGGATGAGATGCGAGAGAGAGTGTAACAGCCCGAAATCTCAGGTATTATTAAATTATGTTTTTGGGGTAATTTAAGAGGGGACTCGGCGAGTTGGAGCCTAGACTCGCCGAGTAGGATCGCAGAATTGGTCGCGGGTTCGCGACTGGACTCGACGAGTCCAGATATGGACTCGGCGAGTCTACGCTATTTAGCGAAAAACCTAACCATTCAGGTTTGGGACGTATAAAGGAGACTTATTGGCCGTCATTATTCATTTTAGCCTTCTGAGAAGAACCCTAAATCGATTGGGTGCATCTGGAGCAAGGATCTTAGGCCATTGTTGGTTATAGAAGAGTGGTTGTGCAAGGAAGAGAAGGGATTGGCTAAAGGAGCAGCAAGGGGGTCACATTCTGAGGATTGGGGATACAGAGAATACATCATCCAGGTAAGAATTCGTGTATGCTCTGTTATATTGATGTATTTATGGATTTAGGGTTTATGGAACCCTTGTATGATTAGATTGACTGTTACCCTAGTCCCCTAAACGAGTGTAACCCTGTATTGAGACCTATGGAGGTCCAGAATGTCCCATGTCTATGCATTTCGGGAATTGATGAAGGTTTTGGATTGGAATCCTTATGCCTTAGGTCAAAATGTAAATTATGAATCACATGGTGTATCATGAGCACTGAAATGAGGGCTTCACGTGGTGGATCATCCTAGGAAGGCCAGACCTAGGAATGGTCGAAGCAGTTCTGACCTTAGGATGCAGTTTGAGCGGTTGCATGGCATGGACTCGCCGAATTCGATGAGCAGACTCGGCGACTAGCTTGAAGATTAACTCGGACTCGTCGAGTTGTTCTTCAGACTCGGCGAGTTGAGTCGGGGTGGCCCCGCGATTCTTCCAGGAGTAACTCGTCGAGTCAAGGAGGATACTCGACGAGTAGATAGGGAATCCCAGAGAGTTGGAGGACGTCTAGACTCGCCGAGTCGCCATGGTACTCGCCGAGTCCGGTCGAGTTGACCGTTGACCGTTGACCAGAGTTGACCTAAGTCTGACTTCTTAGGGATAGTCACACTTAGAAGATATAAGTGTTAATGAGATATGTGATGTTATAGGGAGGTTGTAGCTCGTCGGATTATGCACGAGTGATTTCAGGACTTGCTAGCTTTCAGCATTTACGAGGTGAGTCTTCTCACTATACTGTACCCGGAAGGGTTTGACTGTGTGACCGGAAGGTCAGATATGATATGTGATATGTATGCTATATGTGGTAAGTTATTTGTTATATGTGCTATGTATGTTATGGGCTGGAAGGCGAATATTTTATGGGCCGGAAGGCAATATGTTATGGGCCGGAAGGCGATATGTTGTGTGATGGACCGGAAGGTCGGCGTGGGTAGGACCGGAAGGTTTACCCAACAGGGATGGAAGTCCCCTGAGACACATGGACCGGAAGGTCAGGGCCTGGAAAGGCGTATGTGCGTAAGTTGTATATTGGGGAACTCACTAAGCATTTATGCTTACAGTTGTTGTGCATGTATTTCAGGTACTAGCGAGGACCGTGGGAAGGCGCCGGCGTGATCGATACACACTGAAGAATGCTTTTATGATCTTGGGATTTTGACTATTTGTATTTGACAGAATACTTAAACTATTTATGCCTTGTTTTGAATGGAAATAAATATATTTTTAAAATGAAAATTTTGTTTGAAAATTTGCGTTGTTACAATTGGTATCAGAGCCTTGGTTTGAGGGATTCGGGTGCACCTTCGGGGGTAACTGAACTCAAACCGAGGATTTGAGGAAACTTTTTAAATAAAGGCATAAACTTTTGTAAAGGGTTTTGTGGTAAGCAAGAAAGAAGCAGTGTGTACGATCAGTCAGCGCCCGAACGGTAAAGATCCCCAAAATACCTTACAATATTATATGATATGAATTGTTATGCATGCTAGAAGACTAGGTATTCATGATAGGACTAGAGTGGCCTGATTTGTGATGCCTTAGTCTAGGGAAGTTTGCCTATATGAGATGCTTTGCTAGTATGCGGGTAGATAGTGCATATCAGACGTAGAGTACTCACTATCCGGAGTTTGGGGAGGAAGACTTGGGATGAACGCTGATGCGGTGTGGTCGGTAGTATTGGGCCCGTACTACCGAGGACACCGGGTCAGTGGGAGACCCAAGTAAGAATCCCTGGATATCGGGGACTGAGTAGGGTTGCGTATCGAGTACGATTATACTCGATGGAATCTCTGATAGTTTTATGTTGTATTTCAGAGATATCATGGTTAGACCGCGTCACGGAGCGAGTTCGAGCGGTGTGAGTGACGAGGAGATTCGTCAGATGATTCACGAGGAGGTAGCGGCGGCGATCCGGGCTGAGATCCCGGAGATGTTTGGGTCTATTAAGACCACCCTGATGGAGACGTTTGATGAGCGGTACGCCGCATTGACTGAGGTTGCAACCGCTGCAGCTACCGCAGTTGTGGCCGCTGCTAGGCCACAGGGGGGTGACTCGTTGCTGTTCCGAGAGTTCAGCAACACGAAGCCACCAGAGTTCGATGGGACGCAGGATCCGATTGCTGCAATGAGGTGGATCGCGGATATAGAGGGGTGCTTCTACACTTGTTCATGCCCGGAGCACCTGAGGGTACGGTTCGCATTAAACCAGCTCCGTCTGGGAGCGAAGGACTGGTGGAAGTTCGTGACGGCGAACTTCACTTTGGCAGAGACTACAGCAGTGACATGGGAGGGGTTTACTGCCATGTTCAGGGATGAGTATGTTCCCCCGGTGGAGAGGGAACGATTGGTTCAGGAGTTCTTAACCCTCAAGCAGGGTACTGATTCTGTTGCGGTGATCACGCGGAAGTTTCATGAGAGGGCGATGTTCTGCCCCGAGCTGGTGTCCACTGATCAGGCTCGGATGAGCCGGTACTTGGGAGTGTTGAGGAGGGATATCCGGGAGTTTGTGTCAAACTCCACTTACCATACTTTTTCTGAGCTTCAGGCGAATGCCAGGAAGCGCGAGATCGAGTTGGAGACCCAGGCCAGGGAGGAGGCCGAGTCTCAGCGGCTGAACCGGCGACCGGCTCAGTTCCAGCCGGCAGCCAAGCGGATAAAGTCCGCCGATGCGAGCAAAGGAGGTTCGAAGGGCCGCACTTGCGGAAAGTGCGGCAAGGGTCATGAGGGGGCGTGTCGATCTGGTGCTTGCTACAAGTGTGGCAAGGAGGGGCACATTGCTAGGGAGTGTCCCAAGGGATTTACGGTTTGCTTTCATTGCAACCAGACAGGCCATAGGAAGGCCGAGTGCCCTCAGCTTCTACAGGGATCTGCACCTGCTGCCGGAGCTACTGCGACTCGACCGGTGAAGGCCGAGGCCCCGAGGGCTCGGGGAAGAGCCTTTCAGCTGACTGCGGAGGAGGTCCGCGCTGCGCCCGATGTCGTGGCAGGTATGTTGTAATTCATGTATTTATTTTAATGTCGAGATGTTATGCTTATGTTATTATATGCGTAGGTACTTTCCTTGTGAACTCTGTGCCTGCCTTAGTGTTATTTGACTCGGGTGCGAGTAGGTCCTTTGTGTCCTTAGCCTTTAGTCAGCATATCAGCGTTAGTCGTGAGTCGTTGAGTCGACCTTTGAGAGTTTCTATAGCTGACGAGAAAGTGATTTGTGCCACGGAGGTTCTGCGGGGATGTGTACTAGAGATTTTCGGGGTTGAATTCCCGATTGACCTGATTCCTATTGCGATGGGTGATGTCTGTGTCATCGTGGGCATGGACTGGTTGAGCCGATTCGGTGCTGTCATCGACTGTGAGCGTCAACTGGTGACGATACAAGACCATAATGGGGGAGTCCTTTCGGTGTACGGCGAGGGTACCCGTTCAGGATCAGCTTTTTGTTCGGCCGCTAGGGCGAGGCAGTGTCTACAGCAGGGCTGTAAGGGTTTTGTGGCGTATGTGATGGATACGCGTGAGGTTTCTGAGAGACCGAAATCAGTTGAGGAGGTCCCTGTGGTGCGCGAGTTTCCAGATGTTTTCCCCGAGGAGCTGCCGGGAATACCTCCTGTGAGGCAAGTAGAGTTTGGTATCGATCTGGTTCCGGGGGCCGCGCCTATTGCTAAGGTGCCTTATCGTCTTGCACCTCCAGAGATGCAAGAGTTGTCCTCGCAGCTCTAGGAGTTGCTGGGGAAGGGATTCATTCGGCCGAGCAGCTCGCTGTGGGGAGCTCCTATTCTATTCGTCAAGAAGAAGGATGGTTCACACCGGATGTGCATTGATTACCGGGAGTTGAACAAGTTGACGGTCAAGAACCGTTATCCGTTACCGATGATCGATGACTTATTCGATCAATTGCAGGGAGCATCTTGGTTTTCCAAGATCGATCTGAGGTCAGGGTACCATCAGGTGAGAGTACGGGATGAGGACGTCCAGAAGACAGCATTTAGGACGCGATATGGGCAATATGAGTTTGTGGTGATGCCTTTTAGACTCACCAATGCCCCGGCTGTGTTCATGGATCTCATGAACAGGGTATGCAGGCCGATGTTGGATCGGTCAGTGATTGTATTTATCGACGACATTCTGGTGTATTCGAGATCTAGAGAGCAGCATGAGGAGCATTTGAGGGAGGTCCTTGAGGTATTGAGGTCGGAGAAGCTTTATGCAAAGTTCTCCAAATGTGACTTCTGGTTGCGGGAGGTCCAATTTCTAGGACATGTGGTTAATCAGAAAGGGATATTGGTCGATCCGGCCAAGGTTGAGGTGGTGATGAGTTGGGAGGTGCCGAAGTCACCCTCTGAGATCAGGAGTTTCCTTGGGTTGGCAGGGTATTATCGGAGATTCATTAAGGATTTCTCCAAGATTGCAGTGCCGCTCACCAGATTGACCCGGAAGGGTGTTGCATTCTCATGGGGGCCCGAGCAGCAGACCTCCTTAGAGACACTTCGCCAGAGGTTGTGCGAAGCCCCGGTATTAGCTCTCCCAGAAGGGATGGAAGATTTTGTGGTATATTGTGACGCATCGATTTCGGGACTGGGTGCAGTGTTGATGCAGAGGGGTCATGTGATAGCTTATGCGTCGAGGCAGCTGAAGCCTCATGAGGCGAGATACCCTACGCATGATTTAGAGTTGGGAGCAGTAGTGTTCGCTCTCAAGATTTGGCGTCACTACCTGTATGGGGTTCGATGTACGATATATACGGACCATAAGAGCTTGAAGTATTTGATGGATCAGCCCAACCTAAATATGCGTCAGAGGAGGTGGTTGGATGTGGTCAAGGATTATGATTGTGAGATCCTGTACCACCCAGGCAAGGCTAATGTGGTAGCCGACGCGTTGAGCCGCAGGGCGGAGAGCACTCCTTTGCGAGATGTATGCTTGAGACTGACTGTGATGACTCCAGTATTGGACGCTATTCGTGGGGCACAGGCAGAGGCTGTGCGACCAGAAATGTAGAAGAAAGAGCGGGTTGTGGGGTTAATTTCAGAGTTTGTTAAGGATAGTCGAGGGCTTATGACGTTTCAGGGTCGGATCTGGGTACCGTTCGTGGGCGGTACGCGTATTACCTTGATGGAAGAGGCTCATAGATCGAAATTCTCGATCCATCCCGGTGCTACAAAGATGTATTTGGATTTGAGGAAGGAGTATTGGTGGCCCTGTATGAAGAGGGACGTGGCATGGTTCGTTGAGAGGTGCTTGACCTGCCGTAGGGTTAAGGCTGAGCACCAGAGACCGCATGGCAAGTTACAGCCATTGGAGATCCCCGAGTGGAAGTGGGAACAGATCACTATGGATTTCATCACCAAATTGCCGAGGACTTCTAGGGGAGTTGACGCAATTTGGGTGATTGTGGATAGGTTGACGAAGAGTGCACACTTCCTTGCCATCAGTGAGAGTTCTTCAGCGGAGAAGTTGGCGGAGATATATGTGAGAGAGGTGGTATCTCGGCATGGGGTGCCGATCTCGATTGTTTCAGACCGTGATGTGCGCTTCACTTCCAGATTCTGGAAGAAATTCCATGAGGAGCTGGGTACTAAATTGCATTTTAGTACCGCATACCATCCCCAGACAGACGGTCAGAGCGAGCGGACGATTCAGACACTGGAGGACATGCTTCGAGCGTGTGTGTTAGACTTCGGGGGTAGCTGGGATGCATATTTACCCTTAGCAGAGTTTTCCTACAACAACAGCCATCATTCGAGCATTGGTATGCCACCTTTTGAGTTGTTGTATGGTAGGAGGTGTCGAACCCCCATTTGTTGGGGAGAAGTGGGACAGAGAGTGATGGGTAGCACAGAGATCGTGCTTCAGACGACAGAGCAGATTCAGCAAGTTAGACAGAGGTTATTGACCGCCCAGAGCCGACAGAAGAGTTATGCAGACAGGCGTCGATCCGAGCTTGAGTTTCAAGTCGGCGACTTCGTTCTCCTGAAGGTCTCTCCTTGGAAAGGAGTGATTCGATTCAGGAAGAGGGGCAAGTTGGGGCCCCGGTATATTGGGCCATTTCGCGTGATTGCAAGGATAGGTCGGGTAGCCTATCGGTTGGAGTTGCCAGCGGAGTTGGGACAGATCCACGACACTTTTCATGTGTCACAATTAAGGAAATGCATAGCCGATGAGTCGGCAGTGGTTCCATTGGAGGATATTCAGGTGGATGCGAGCCTGAATTATGCTGAGAGACCAGTGGCCATCAGGGATCGGAAGATCAAGGTTCTGAGGAACAAGGAGGTACCCCTGGTGTTGGTCCAGTGGCAACACCGGAAAGGTTCGGAAATGACTTGGGAGCCGGAACGTGAGATGCGGGAGCAGCATCCGGAGCTATTTGCAGAGTGAGACTTCGAGGGCGAAGTCTAATCCTAGTGGGGGAGAGTTGTAACAGCCCGAAATCTCAGGTATTATTAAATTATGTTTTTGGGGTAATTTAAGAGGGGACTCGGCGAGTTGGAGCCTAGACTCGCCGAGTAGGATCGCAGAATTGGTCGCGGGTTCGCGACTGGACTCGACGAGTCCAGATATGGACTCGGCGAGTCTACGTTGTTTAGCGAAAACCCTAACCGTTCAGGTTTGGGACGTATAAAGGAGACTTATTGGCCGTCATTATTCATTTTAGCCTTCTGAGAAGAACCCTAAATCGATTGGGTGCATCTGGAGCAAGGATCTTAGGCCATTGTTGGTTATAGAAGAGTGGTTGTGCAAGGAAGAGAAGGGATTGGCTAAAGGAGCAGCAAGGGGGTCACATTCTGAGGATTGGGGATACAGAGAATACATCATCCAGGTAAGAATTCGTGTATGCTCTGTTATATTGATGTATTTATGGATTTAGGGTTTATGGAACCCTTGTATGATTAGATTGACTGTTACCCTAGTCCCCTAAACGAGTGTAACCCTGTATTGAGACCTATGGAGGTCCAGAATGTCCCATGTCTATGCATTTCGGGAATTGATGAAGGTTTTGGATTGGAATCCTTATGCCTTAGGTCAAAATGTAAATTATGAATCACATGGTGTATCATGAGCACTGAAATGAGGGCTTCACGTGGTGGATCATCCTAGGAAGGCCAGACCTAGGAATGGTCGAAGCAGTTCTGACCTTAGGATGCAGTTTGAGCGGTTGCATGGCATGGACTCGCCGAGTTCGATGAGCAGACTCGGCGAGTAGCTTGAAGATTAACTGGGACTCGTCGAGTTGTTCTTCAGACTCGGCGAGTTGAGTCGGGGTGGCCCCGCGATTCTTCCAGGAGTAACTCGTCGAGTCAAGGAGGATACTCGACGAGTAGATAGGGAATCCCAGAGAGTTGGAGGACGTCTAGACTCGCCGAGTCGCCATGGTACTCGCCGAGTCCGGTCGAGTTGACCGTTGACTAGAGTTGACCTAAGTCTGACTTCTTAGGGATAGTCACACTTAGAAGATATAAGTGTTAATGAGATATGTGATGTTATAGGGAGGTTGTAGCTCGTCGGATTGTGCACGAGTGATTTCAGGACTTGCTAGCTTTCAGCATTTACGAGGTGAGTCTTCTCACTATACTGTACCCGGAAGGGTTTGACTGTGTGACCGGAAGGTCGGATATGATATGTGATATGTATGCTCTATGTGGTAAGTTATTTGTTATATGTGCTATGTATGTTATGGGCCGGAAGGCGAATATTTTATGGGCCGGAAGGCAATATGTTATGGGCCGGAAGGCGATATGTTGTGTGATGGACCGGAAGGTCGGCGTGGGTAGGACCGGAAGGTTTACCCAGCAGGGACGGAAGTCCCCTGAGACACATGGACCGGAAGGTCAGGGCCTGGAAAGGCGTATGTGCGTAAGTTGTATATTGGAGAACTCACTAAGCATTTATGCTTACAGTTGTTGTGCATGTATTTCAGGTACTAGCGAGGACCGTGGGAACGCGCCGGCGTTTGGGGATGATTTGTGATGCCTTAGTCTAGGGAAGTTTGCCTATATGAGATGCTTTGCTAGTATGCGGGTAGATAGTGCATATCAGACGTAGACTACTCACTATCCGGAGTTTGGGGAGGAAGACTTGGGATGAACGCTGATGCGGTGTGGTCGGTAGTATTGGGCCCGTACTACCGAGGACACCGGGTCAGTGGGAGACCCAAGTAAGAATCCCTGGATATCGGGGACTGAGTAGGGTTGCGTATCGAGTACGATTATACTCGATGGAATCTCTGATAGTTTTATGTTGTATTTCAGAGATATCATGGTTAGACCGCGTCACGGAGCGAGTTCGAGCGGTGTGAGTGACGAGGAGATTCGTCAGATGATTCACGAGGAGGTAGTGGCGGCGATCCGGGCTGAGATCCCGGAGATGTTTGGGTCTATTAAGACCACCCTGATGGAGACGTTTGATGAGCGGTACGCCGCATTGACTGAGGCTGCAACCGCTGCAGCTACCGTAGCTGTGGCCGCTGCTAGGCCACAGGGGGGTGACTCGTTGCTATTCCGAGAGTTCAGCAACACGAAGCCACCAGAGTTCGATGGGACGCAGGATCCGATTGCTGCGATGAGGTGGATCGCGGATATAGAGGGGTGCTTCTACACTTGTTCATGCCCGGAGCACCTGAGGGTACGGTTCGCATTAAACCAGCTCCGTCTGGGAGCGAAGGACTGGTGGAAGTTCGTGACGGCGAACTTCACTTTGGCAGAGACTACAGCAGTGACATGGGAGGGGTTTACTGTCATGTTCAGGGATGAGTACGTTCCCCCGGTGGAGAGGGAACGATTGGTTCAGGAGTTCTTAACCCTCAAGCAGGGTACTGATTCTGTTGCGGTGATCACGCGGAAGTTTCATGAGAGGGCGATGTTCTGCCCCGAGCTGGTGTCCACTGATCAGGCTCGGATGAGCCGGTACTTGGGAGTGTTGAGGAGGGATATCCGGGAGTTTGTGTCAAACTCCACTTACCATACTTTTGTTGAGCTTCAGGCGAATTCCAGGAAGCGCGAGATCGAGTTGGAGACCCAGGCCAGGGAGGAGGCCGAGTCTCAGCGGGTGAACCGGCGACCGGCTCAGTTCTAGCCGGCAACCAAGTGGATAAAGTCTGCCGATGCGAGCAAAGGAGGTTCGAAGGGCCGCACTTGCGGAAAGTGCGGCAAGGGTCATGAGGGGGCGTGTCGATCTGGTGCTTGCTACAAGTGTGGCAAGGAAGGGCACATTGCTAGGGAGTGTCCCAAGGGATTTACGGTTTGCTTTCATTGCAGCCAGACAGGCCATAGGAAGGCCGAGTGCCCTCAGCTTCTTCAGGGATCTGCACCTGCTGCCGGAGCTACTGCGACTCGACCGGTGAAGGCCGAGGCCCCGAGGGCTCGGGGAAGAGCCTTTCAGCTGACTGCGGAGGAGGTCCGCGCTGCGCCCGATGTCGTGGCAGGTATGTTGTAATTCATGTATTTATTTTAATGTCGAGATGTTATGCTTATGTTATTATATGCGTAGGTACTTTCCTTGTGAACTCTGTGCCTGCCTTAGTGTTATTTGACTCGGGTGCGAGTAGGTCCTTTGTGTCCTTAGCCTTTAGTCAGCATATCAGCGTTAGTCGTGAGTCGTTGAGTCGACCTTTGAGAGTTTCTATAGCTGACGAGAAAGTGATTTGTGCCACGGAGGTTCTGCGGAGATGTGTACTAGAGATTTTCGGGGTTGAATTCCCGATTGACCTGATTCCTATTGCGATGGGTGATGTCTGTGTCATCGTGGGCATGGACTGGTTGAGCCGATTCGGCGCTGTCATCGACTGTGAGCGTCAACTGGTGACGATACGAGACCATAATGGGGGAGTCCTTTCGGTGTACGGCGAGGGTACCCGTTCAGGATCAACTTTTTGTTCGGCCGCTAGGGCGAGGCAGTGTCTACAGCAGGGCTGTAAGGGTTTTGTGGCGTATGTGATGGATACGCGTGAGGTTTCCGAGAGACCGAAATCAGTTGAGGAGGTCCCTGTGGTGCGCGAGTTTCCAGATGTTTTCCCCGAGGAGCTGCCGGGAATACCTCCTGTGAGGCAAGTAGAGTTTGGTATCGATCTGGTTCCGGGGGCCGCGCCTATTGCTAAGGTGCCTTATCGTCTTGCACCTCCAGAGATGCAAGAGTTGTCCTCGCAGCTCCAGGAGTTGCTGGGGAAGGGATTCATTCGGCCAAGCAGCTCGCCGTGGGGAGCTCCTATTCTGTTCGTCAAGAAGAAGGATGGTTCACACCAGATGTGCATTGATTACCGGGAGTTGAACAAGTTGACGGTCAAGAACCGTTATCCGTTACCGAGGATCGATGACTTATTCGATCAGTTGCAGGGAGCATCTTGGTTTTCCCAGATCGATCTGAGGTCAGGGTACCATCAGGTGAGAGTACGGGATGAGGACGTCCAGAAGACAGCGTTTAGGACGCGATATGGGCATTATGAGTTTGTGGTGATGCCTTTTAGACTCACCAATGCCCCGGCTGTGTTCATGGATCTCATGAACACGGTATGCAGGCCGATGTTGGATCGGTCAGTGATTGTATTTATCGACGACATTCTGGTGTATTCGAGATCTAGAGAGCAGCATGAGGAGCATTTGAGGGAGGTCCTTGAGGTATTGAGGTCGGAGAAGCTTTATGCAAAGTTCTCCAAATGTGACTTCTGGTTGCGGGAGGTCCAATTTCTAGGACATGTGGTTAATCAGAAAGGGATATTGGTCGATCCGGCCAAGGTTGAGGCGATGATGAGTTGGGAGGTGCCGAAGTCACCCTCTGAGATCAGGAGTTTCCTTGGGTTGGCAGGGTATTATCGGAGATTCATTAAGGATTTCTCCAAGATTGCAGTGCCGCTCACCAGATTGACCCGGAAGGGTGTTGCATTCTCATGGGGGCCCGAGCAGCAGACCTCCTTTGAGACACTTCGCCAGAGGTTGTGCGAAGCCTCGGTATTAGCTCTCCCAGAAGGGATGGAAGATTTTGTGGTATATTGTGACGCATCGATTTCGGGACTGGGTGCAGTGTTGATGCAGAGGGGTCATGTGATAGCTTATGCGTCGAGGCAGCTGAAGCCTCATGAGGCGAGATACCCTACGCATGATTTAGAGTTGGGAGTAGTAGTGTTCGCTCTCAAGATTTGGCGTCACTACCTGTATGGGGTTCGATGTACGATATATACGGACCATAAGAGCTTGAAGTATTTGATGGATCAGCCCAACCTAAATATGCGTCAGAGGAGGTGGTTGGATGTGGTCAAGGATTATGATTGTGAGATCCTGTACCACCCAGGCAAGGCTAATGTGGTAGCCGACGCGTTGAGCCGCAGGGCGGAGAGCACTCCTTTGCGAGATGTATGCTTGAGACTGACTGTGATGACTCCAGTATTGGACGCTATTCGTGGGGCACAGGCAGAGGCTGTGCGACCAGAAATGCAGAAGAAAGAGCGGGTTGTGGGGTTAATTTCAGAGTTTGTTAAGGATAGTCGAGGGCTTATGACGTTTCAGGGTCGGATCTGGGTACCGTTTGTGGTCGGTACGCGTATTACCTTGATGGAAGAGGCTCATAGATCGAAATTCTCGATCCATCCCGGTGCTACAAAGATGTATTTGGATTTGAGGAAGGAGTATTGGTGGCCCTGTATGAAGAGGGACGTGGCATGGTTCGTTGAGAGGTGCTTGACCTGCCGTAGGGTTAAGGCCGAGCACCAGAGACCGCATGGCAAGTTACAGCCATTGGAGATCCCCGAGTGGAAGTGGGAACAGATCACTATGGATTTCATCACCAAATTGCCGAGGACTTCTAGGGGAGTTGACGCAATTTGGGTGATTGTGGATAGGTTGACGAAGAGTGCACACTTCCTTGCCATCAGTGAGAGTTCTTCAGAGGAGAAGTTGGCGGAGATATATGTGAGAGAGGTGGTATCTCGACATGGGGTGCCGATCTCGATTGTTTCAGACCGTGATGTGCGCTTCACTTCCAGATTCTGGAAGAAATTCCATGAGGAGCTGGGTACTAAATTGCATTTTAGTACCGCATACCATCCCCAGACAGACGGTCAGAGCGAGCGGACGATTCAGACGCTGGAGGACATGCTTCGAGCGTGTGTGTTAGACTTCGGGGGTAGCTGGGATGCATATTTACCCTTAGCAGAGTTTTCCTACAACAACAGCCATCATTCGAGCATTGGTATGCCACCTTTTGAGCTGTTGTATGGTAGGAGGTGTCGAACCCCCATTTGTTGGGGAGAAGTGGGACAGAGAGTGATGGGTAGCACAGAGATCGTGCTTCAGACGACAGAGCAGATTCAGCAAGTTAGACAGAGGTTATTGACCGCCCAGAGCCGACAGAAGAGTTATGCAGACAGGCGCCGATCCGAGCTTGAGTTTCAAGTCGGCGACTTCGTTCTCCTGAAGGTCTCTCCTTGGAAAGGAGTGATTCGATTCAGGAAGAGGGGCAAGTTGGGGCCCCGGTATATTGGGCCATTTCGCGTGATTGCAAGGATAGGCCGGGTAGCCTATCGGTTGGAGTTGCCAGCGGAGTTGGGACAGATCCACGACACTTTTCATGTGTCACAATTGAGGAAATGCATAGCCGATGAGTCGGCAGTGGTTCCATTGGAGGATATTCAGGTGGATGCGAGCCTGAATTATGCTGAGAGACCAGTGGCCATCAGGGATCGGAAGATCAAGGTTCTGAGGAACAAGGAGGTACCCCTGGTGTTGGTCCAGTGGCAACACCGGAAAGGTTCGGAAATGACTTGGGAGCCGGAACGTGAGATGCGGGAGCAGCATCCGGAGCTATTTGCAGAGTGAGACTTCGAGGGCGAAGTCTAATCCTAGTGGGGGAGAGTTGTAACAGCCCGAAATCTCAGGTATTATTAAATTATGTTTTTGGGGTAATTTAAGAGGGGACTCGGCGAGTTGGAGCCTAGACTCGCCAAGTAGGATCGCAGAATTGGTCGCGGGTTCGCGACTGGACTCGACGAGTCCAGATATGGACTCGGCGAGTCTACGTTGTTTAGCGAAAACCCTAACCGTTCAGGTTTGGGACGTATAAAGGAGACTTATTGGCCGTCATTATTCATTTTAGCCTTCTGAGAAGAACCCTAAATCGATTGGGTGCATCTGGAGCAAGGATCTTAGGCCATTGTTGGTTATAGAAGAGTGGTTGTGCAAGGAAGAGAAGGGATTGGCTAAAGGATCAGCAAGGGGCTCACATTCTGAGGATTGGAGATACAGAGAATACATCATCCAGGTAAGAATTCGTGTATGCTCTGCTATATTGATGTATTTATGGATTTAGGGTTTATGGAACCCTTGTATGATTAGATTGACTGTTACCCTACTCCCCTAAACGAGTGTAACCCTGTATTGAGACCTATGGAGGTCCAGAATGTCCCATGTCTATGCATTTCGGGAATTGATGAAGGTTTTGGATTGGAATCCTTATGCCTTAGGTCAAAATGTAAATTATGAATCACATGGTGTATCATGAGCACTGAAATGAGGGCTTCACGTGGTGGATCATCCTAGGAAGGCCAGACCTAGGAATGGTCGAAGCAGTTCTGACCTTAGGATGCAGTTTGAGCGGTTGCATGGCATGGACTCGCCGAGTTCGATGAGCAGACTCGGCGAGTAGCTTGAAGATTAACTGGGACTCGTCGAGTTGTTCTTCAGACTCGGCGAGTTGAGTCGGGGTGGCCCCGCGATTCTTCCAGGAGTAACTCGTCGAGTCAAGGAGGATACTCGACGAGTAGATAGGGAATCCCAGAGAGTTGGAGGACGTCTAGACTCGCCGAGTCGCCATGGTACTCGCCGAGTCCGGTCGAGTTGACCGTTGACCGTTGACCAGAGTTGACCTAAGTCTGACTTCTTAGGGATAGTCACACTTAGAAGATATAAGTGTTAATGAGATATGTGATGTTATAGGGAGGTTGTAGCTCGTCGGATTGTGCACGAGTGATTTCAGGACTTGCTAGCTTTCAGCATTTACGAGGTGAGTCTTCTCACTATACTGTACCCGGAAGGGTTTGACTGTGTGACCGGAAGGTCGGATATGATATGTGATATGTATGCTATATGTGGTAAGTTATTTGTTATATGTGCTATGTATGTTATGGGCCGGAAGGCGAATATTTTATGGGCGGGAAGGCAATATGTTATGGGCCGGAAGGCGATATGTTGTGTGATGGACCGGAAGGTCGGCGTGGGTAGGACCGGAAGGTTTACCCAGCAGGGACGGAAGTCCCCTGAGACACATGGACCGGAAGGTCAGGGCCTGGAAAGGCGTATGTGCGTAAGTTGTATATTGGGGAACTCACTAAGCATTTATGCTTACAGTTGTTGTGCATGTATTTCAGGTACTAGCGAGGACCGTGGGAAGGCGCCGGCGTGATCGATACACACTGAAGAATGCTTTTATGATCTTGGGATTTTGACTATTTGTATTTGACAGAATACTTAAACTATTTATGCCTTGTTTTGAATGGAAATAAATATATTTTTAAAATGAAAAATTTGTTTGAAAATTTGCGTTGTTACACAGAGATTTCTAAATCTTGTATCTGTTGCAACTGGGAGCATCACCATTGACACCTGAATCCAAGATACAATTTTGGACGCTTCATACAACATCTCGTTTAAAAAAACCTTCTCTAAATCGCGTAAAGTGCTTCTCTCGTCAATCGAGTAAAATGCTTCTCCCAAGAACTTGAGGCATCAGATAAGATCCCTAAATAGAAGATACAATCCCAGACGAATCCATACACAAAAATAAACATCAATCTCCTATGAATCGACCCCTGCGTTTATCGTTAGAAAACGATTTGTAGAGAGAAAGAAAAGAACGACTGATGTTGCCTTCTTCATCTGGTGGACAATGAGATCTCAAATAGAAATAGTTAGGGGTTCTAGAACTGGATTTTGGTGGTGGTGGTGTTTGCGGATTTAAACCGGTGGTGGTCACCGGAATTGAATATGGTCGATTTAACGGACATGAGGCATGAGAGAGATAGAACTGATTCTTGTTTGGGTTGTAAGCCACGTTTCTTTTTTTCTTAATTTATAAATAACAACAAAAATTATTAGTTATTTAAAAAAATAAAAATATAAGGGTAATATAGTCAATTTAAGTCGGTCAGGGACCGAATCCGAAACGAAATCGAAATATAGGGATGGTCTAAGTTAAAAATCTTGCTTAAGGAGTAGGCGTGCAAGTTTATCCAAACCACAGGGACCATCCATGTAATTTACCCTTATTTTTTTTGAAAATCATACAACGTGTTTGACAAACACAGGTCGTATTTCTCTCTAGAGGTTTTTTTTTTCGATTTTTTGGGTGTTGCATTTTTTGCCTAGAAACCACGTCATCTTTCGAAGAAAAAAATGTCATGAAATAATATTGTACTTCATTTAAAGTTATTTAGATCGTACTCGCCTCTAAACACGACATGGATTCCAAACATGGGTTATGTCACTTGTTTTTATCAACTAGAAATAAATAACAAATATCAAATTTGTTTTGCGTTGGGATTTGATTATGGTATAAACTGAAAATCACATATTTTTATATTTTTGAGCTTGTGAGAAGTGTTGAATATTTTTTGAAATTTTACACATATCATAATACAACTTTTCCAGATTTAATTAAGAGTTTATTTGATTAACATAACAATAAGTTAGGTTAAACTCAAAGAATTTGTTTTTCTTAAATAACTTGGTAGAGTTTATTAATAGTTTTCAGTTCCAATTTAGATAGAATGCTTATTAAAAAACCATATGTGGATTAATTGCATAATTAGGATAGTCGTAGCAAAACTAAAACGTCTTTTATTATTGAGTTTTTCTTAGTTATATTTTTATATATTTTATTCACTGCAATGTGCCTTATGCAAAGAGACATTGGTTTTTAGACCATGTTCCTGAAAATTTGACCATGCTTCTTTGTTTAGGTGTAAACATGGAGCCTAACAACATCTAGTTTTAATCTTTGTGTATTCATTTGGAACTTTTAACTTTATTAGTTGTATATGCTTTTTTCTTTTAGTCACGATATATTGTTTATTTATCCAACATAAACTAATATTTTCATTTGCAAGAGATCGTCTGGTGTAGGCTCTTTTTCTCTTATGTTGGAGATCAATATTAGAAGCAGTCGCGCTACCATATGGTAGATATTGCATACATCTTAAGTACTTTTTTTTGGGAAAGAGACACATTTTGGAAAACTTGTCTTAAGTACTTGTCAAATATTAAGCCTTGGATTACGTGATGGTGAAACAATAATGTTGGCTTAGAGTGTGTGATTGTGAAATCGTAATATTGGACTGCATCCATGGTGGGATGTGAGACTTGCAACTACATCTATTGGGTGTTTTTGCCAAACATACCCCTAAAAAGGGTGTTAGTTTAGTCGGTATAATACATAGATTGTTTTGATAGATTAAAAATGTTATAACTTGGTTAAGTTTATATATAAATATTTTGTTTTATTTTCTTAATATTATAAATGGTTATTATATTAGGTTAAGTTTATATATAAATATTTTGTTTTATTTTCTTAATATTATAAATGTTTATTATATTGAATGATAAAGTGTATGGACATGAATAAGCTTTATCATTATTATTATTATTATTATTATTATTATTATTATTATTATTATTATTATTATGAGAATGGCAAGAGATTTTATTTTTTCTAATAATATCCAACTTAAAGTTTTCTATAGCTAAAGATTAAAAAATAATAATAATAAAACAAAAACTTCAATTATAGAAATGGTGTAAATACTTTGTATATAGTAAAGAAGGAAAAATAAAAAGAAAGATGACAATTGAATGGTGTTGATATATGGGGTAATAACTTAAAATGGTAATATACTTTTTTGATTTGTATATATTTAGTCATATAATTTTTTTTGTCCATATCTACTCATTCAACTTGTTTAACTTAACACATTCAATCCTTATGATCGGCTATTCCAAGTAAACCGGAAAAAAAGGACTTAATAGGGTAATATATTTTTCACTTTGTACACATTTAATCCTTAATATTTTTTTTTTTTGCACATTTAGTCATTAATATTTTCCTTGTTGCAAAATAAGTCATTATTGTTTTTGTATTCATTCAATACTTATGATCGGTTTCTTTAGGTTTTTCTTACAACATCCAACGTGAGAAAATCATTGATGAGATGTTCGGGGATGTTCATGCTTATGGTTACCGCGTCCTCAACTATTTGGTTGCTTAGGTCTTATGCTTTTAATGTCGTAAATTCTTCATATGATCTTGGATTTTACTAATCTTTATATCCACGCATTAGTATTTGTTGTGTTTTGAACACCGTAACTTCTTCATACAATCTCAGATCCTAACGATTTTTATATCCACACGTTTGTATTTGAGTCTACTACAACTTTCATTTGGATTACTCTCGTTAAAAAGTAATATATTTTTACTTACGTCTTTATATATATGCATTCTTTATGAATATATGTATAAACATTTTTTTTATAAAATTTTAAGTAAAAATATATTACTTTTTAACAGGAGTAATCTAAGCTGTTTGATTGCTTAGGTTTTGAGGTTTGCCAAGGTATTGTGTTATGAACATCATAACTTCTTCGTACGATTTGAGATTTTAAGGATCTTTATATCCACATGTTTGTATTTAAGTCTACTACAATTTTCGTTTAGATTACTCCCGTTAAGAAGTAATATATTTTTACTTACGATCTTTATATACATGCATTCTTTATGAATGTATGTTTGAACACTTTACTTATAAAATTGTAAGTAAAAAAATATTACTTTTTAACGGGAGTAATTTAAATGAAAATTGTAGTAGACTCAAATATGAACGTGTGGATATAAAGGTTGTTAAAATCTTAGATCGTATGAACAAGTTACGACATTTAAAACATAAGACCTAGGCACCAAGTAATCAAGACCGCGATGACCATAACCATGAACAACCCCAAACACTTCATTAATGATTACTCTATGTAGGATGATGTGAGAAAAAACTAAAGAAATCATTCATAAGTATTAAATGTGTACAAAAATAACAAAGACTTATTTTGCAACAAACAAAATATTAAGGACTAAATGTGTACAAAGTGATAAATATATATTACTCTAATAAGTCATTTTTTCCGGTTTATTTTGAGTAGCCAGTCATAAGGACTGAATGTATACAGTTAAACAAGTTGTACGAGAAAATATGAAAAAAAAAAAAAAAAAAAAAAAACCTTAGGGACTAAATATATATAAATTAAAGAAAAAACATCATAAATGGTCCATATGGTTATCCAAAATCTGAAGTTTAGTCCCCATGGTTTAACAACCTCATAGATGGTCTCTGTGTTTTCAAAACTTTTAACGATTGGTCCTTATTGCTAACTCAGTTAACTTTTTTATGTTGATTGAAGGGCATTTTCGTCATTTCACACCACACGGACCATTTATGATGTTTTCAGTTATTTTTTTAAAAAAAAGGAAAAACTAAATATAATTATTTAATATATAAAATATCTCTCTCTCTCTCTCTCTCACACACACACACACACACTCTCTCTGTCTCTCGTTTTCTTGATGAGAGGAAACTGGTGTTCGTGATGTAAATCAACCACGCATATGATTTGTCCTACTCACTATCTTGTTTCAGATGAAAGATCACCACGAAAGCATCAAATCAGCTCAAATGTTTTACATGTCCCTGTGACCCAAGAAAAACCTATATAACAAAATCATTAAAAAAAGGCTCAACTATTCTAGTATCTATACTCAAACTCATATACCCTCACCCAGATAACGAAATCAACATAGACAAAGAATCCGAGCTCTAATCTAAACTCAACGTCTCAACATATTTCGATTTCATCTTCTCCAACAAGCAAACCTCCATTCCTTGACCTTTAGATTCATCTCCTTCATTATCTATCTCCGCTCTTAACGCCTTCACAATTTGTCTCATCGCAGGTCGTAGTTTTGCATCTAGATGTGCACTCTCTTCTTCTTGTACTTCACCTCCAAAGAACCACCACCACCCGCTTCTTCTATAATTTTCTGACAAGATGGTGGATTCAGACGGTGCAAGGTGGGTCGTTCACTTTGCTTTGATATCTTTCATGTTCTTTCCAAAAACCAGAATTTGATTGAAACCCTCGTCTTCTTCCATCGCACACCAAGAAAGATAAGATCTTGCAGGAATGCCAAAAATTCCACTTGGGATTTACTGAAACTGCCAAGAATAAACTTCCTCTTCACCTTCAACTCCAAAAAACTTGTGTCCTCTCCTCGCCTGCTACCTTTTCTTTCTATCAGATGCTTAAAGTTAGCACGATTCCAATTGAAGCAATTCAAGACTATAATGCTTTCACATCTATACAGAAATTTGGGATGAACACCCACATACAAATCAATTTCTAGAAAAAAAAAAAAACATACACATACACACAGTGAAAACAATGAAAACCTAGGTGACATCGGATGTAGAAATCGACTAAATCGGACATAGAAATCGACCAACCAGATCAATCTTGATAGAAACTTAACTTTTTCAGTTTCCTCAAAAAGATCACCATGATTCGAGCTCTTTATGTCTTCATTTTCGTCACCAGTGACGATGAACCAAAAGAAAGGGGTCTTGATATAGAAAGAGGGTATATAAGAGGGAGATGGAGAGAGAGAGAGAGCTATTTAGAAAGGGGTCCCTCGTGCACATGCCAGAAAGCATGTTTAGTCCCTATTTCCAAAATTTAACTCGTGCAGTCCCTCGTTGTTATTTATCTTGCATGGTTAGTCCCTATGCACGTTAACTGTTAACTCCTTCCGTTTAAGCTACCCACGTGCCTTGCACGCAGGGGCATTTTCGTCTTTTCAGGGTTTTTATACATGAACCAGTATGGCGCGACTTCGATAACCGATCATTTCTGATTTCATCCTCCGTCGACCCTTAGCATTGCACGAGAAAACCCTAGTTTTCTACGATGGTGAACTGGAGGATTAGGCAAGAATGGGAGGAATACGACCTCCAAAGCTCATACGGTAAAATTTTCTACATTTTCATTTGATCATCCATTATACGTTCCTAAAACGTAATTTTTTTTTGGGTTCGCAGCTGACAATCCAAGTATGTTCTCGATACGATTGAACTATGGTGGAGTTTTTACGAAGTTTCCAGGCCGCAAATACATAAAGGGGAAGATGAAATATATTGATGGCATTGATAGTGACTTGTTCTCGGTGCATGATATGGACGAGATAATGGAATTGCTTGATTGTGTGGAACCAGGTAAAAGTATTTATTATCATTTCAAACGACCAACCTGGGATTTAGATTTTGGGTTGTATGCTTTGGGTTGTGACGAAGATATAAACCACTTTAGGTCATACGTGTATGAACACAAGGTGATAAAAGTGTATACAGAGTTTTGGGAAACCAAGCTCCATACGTATCAAATGTCCCCAAACCCTGCAAAGATAAAGATACACGAAATTCCTGAGTCCCTTTGTCGTAAAAGCTTGTTATTGACATGGTCAAATTCAGGGGATTGTCCTAGTGAAGAAGCCCCTGTTTTTGAGAATGTAGAAACTATGGACGAACCCCCTAGTACATTACTTGAAACAACCTTGGAACAACCCCTTGTTACATTGAGTGAAACAGTTGAGTCAACCCCTGCCTATATACCAAGAATTGATAGCCCTTTGACTGAACCAATGATAGGAAGCACATGTCCTAATGTTGATGGTTTGGGTGATACATTTGAATGGTGTGAACCTTTTGGTGGGACTCCTATGGAACAAGATGAACCAAATAGTGAAAAAGCAGGTGAAGACAGTCAAGCTAGTAAAGACAGTCATGATAGTGATGACACTGAAGATAGTGAATACAGTCAAGATAGCGATTACATAGTTGATGAAGATAATTTGTTAGATGATCCAGAGGTTGATATGAAGAACTTTCACCTCAACATTGACAAAGAGGTGGAGTGGGTTGGAAGTTTTCCTGATGATCGAGATGAAGCAGTAGAAGGTGATGAAGAATTAGAGGTTATAAACACTGAAGAATTTGTATCTGCATCTTCATCAGATGAGGGTGAAGCTAATAAAAAAAGGAAGAAGATAAGAGATTTACGAAGAGCACATAAGAATGAAGCAGTTGCTGTCAAAGATCCATTTTACATCCACCAGACTTTTAGCACAGCCAAGGAAGTTAAACAACAAATTTATCTTCATTCCATACAGAGTAGAAGGGAGTTAGACTTCGTCAAGAATGACAAAAATAGGATTAGAGTGGTTTGCAAAGGGACAATACCAAACCTTGGGATATTAGAAACAGGTGGGACCAGCAAAAGTAATGACAAAGTGGGACCAAGTCAAAAGAAAAAGAAAGTGAAAGATGGTTCTATTCATAAATGCCCATGGGTCCTACTAGTGAGTAAGTGGAAAAAAGACATTAACTGGACTGTTAAGACCTATGAAAAGCAACATACGTGCCTTCAAACAAGGAAAATTAGGGCATGTAACTACAAGTTTCTCTCTGAACAGATTGTTGACACAGTGGAGGCAAACCCAGAAATACCACTTAGAGCATTACATGAGATGCTTGAGAAGAAATACCAACTTGGATTGTCAGACATGAAAGTTCATAGGGCGAAAACGAAAGCCCTGGAATCAATTAGGGGAGATTTTGCTGCTCAGTACTCATGTCTAAGAGACTACTTACAGGAGGTGCAGAGTAGAAATCCAAACACCACAGTCAAACTTCAAGTGCAAAGTGAACCATGTTATGTATCTGAGACCAGGGTATTTGAACGAGTATACATTTGTCTTGGTCCACTGAAAAGTGGATTTGCAGCAGGGAAAAGAGATTTACTAGGGCTTGATGGTGCATTCATGAAGGGTCCATACCATGGTATGATCCTGACAGCAGTGGTATGTGCATAATCATATTTTAGTATTTGATTAATGTTTGACCATAGTTAATTGTTTGCTTATTACTGTGTTTGACATGATAATTCAGGGTTTAGATGGGAACAATTGCACATACCCTTTGGCATATGCAGTTGTTGAAGCAGAGAACTTTAATTCATGGACCTGGTTTTTAACTAACTTAGGAGATGATCTTGGTTTGTATGCAAACTCCAACTTCACTTTCATATCAGATAGACAGAAGGTAAATAAATTTCTCCATTCATTTTCACATGCATGTTTTACAATTCAATAAGCAACTTCACTCTTTTGATAATTTAGGGGTTATTGCATGCACTTGAGAAACTTTTCCCAGCAGCAGAGCATAGATATTGCCTAAGGCATCTTCATGAGAACATGAAACGTAAATGGAGGGGCAAGGAATTCAAGGATTGTCTTTGGAAATGTGCAACATGTACCACCATACCACAATTCAACAGTGCCATGGAAGAACTAAAGAAACTTAACAGTGAAGCATATGACTGGCTTAATTCTATTCCACCTAAGCACTGGTCCAGATCCCACTTCTCAGGTATATAATATTATGTTTATAAGTGTATAATTTTTAAATATAATCTAATACAGTTGTGTTTTATTAGGGAGGGCACATTGTGATGCTGTGTTGAATAATATGTGTGAGAGTTTGAATAACAAGATAGTGAAGGGTCGTGATAAGCCAATTATCAGTTGCTTGGAGTTTATTAGGGAGTATATCATGAGGAAAATTGTCATGGTTCAAAAAGAAATTGATAAAGCTAATGGCCCATTAACTCCTACAACCACTAAGACCCTTGAAAAAATTAAAGAAAGGGCAGCATAGTGTAGGGCAGTGTTCTGTGGCAATGGGAAGTACCAGGTTACAAGTGAAGGTACTAATCAGTATGTGGTTAATATGGACCAACAAACTTGTTCATGTAATAGGTGGGAACTGACAGGCATACCCTGCAAACATAGTATAGCAGCTATATGGGATATAAGGCTCAACAATGAAAATGTTGGAATACCTGAGACATGGGTACACCCAACTTATTGGCTCAAGACATGGAAAGAAATGTATGTATTCAAAGTTGAACCTATTAATGGGAGGTTATTGTGGGAAAAAAGCACATGTCCTACCAAGTTGATACCACCAAAGTATCGTGTCCCTATTGGCAGACCAAAAAAAAAGAGAAGAAGATCTGCAACAGAAGATGATGGAGTGTCCACAAAATGGAAATATGTAACATGCACAAAATGTGGAAATGTGGGCCATAATGGAAGGACCTGCAAGGGACAATCACAGACTGGGAATGGAACAGGAGAAGGTGCACCAGGGAATACAACAGGAGAAGGTGCAGCAGGTAGCAGTGGTGGTGTACAAAATGGAGTTGGGAACAAAGGAAAAAGCCCCATGCTTTGAGAATTTGTAGTTTGGTATCATGATCATGAAGGATAACTATGTTTTTGTTAGGCATTTATTGCCATATTACTTTGTTGTTATGTGTTGTATTTTGATACTTTGTTGCTGTGTAGGATAACTATTTGTATGCCATAAGACTATGTTGTTATTTTGGATGTCCCTTTATGTTAATGGTCAATGGTTATCTTGGATATTTTAGAGTTTTTGTCCTTTTTAATTGTTATATTGGATGCTAGTATTGAATGGTATATTGCATATGTTGCAAATACCACATTTTCATTAAATTTGAACACCAACTGATAACACCACATTATGATTACACAATATATTGCAACTAAAATTGAAATTTTTTTGTTAATACAAATAACATTACAAAGAGTCTCCATTACAATATACACATACCAAAATACTAACAACTTCATTACTTAACCTACACTTTATATATAAGGACTGAAACAAAAAAAACCCAGCTAATAACTAGGTAAAGCTTCAATTTGCGATTTTGTTCTTCAAGTTTCATCCTAAACGCCATACAATCACAGTCCTGATCATAATCATTCACCCATCCTATGAACTTGCATAATGGTCCCTGAACCAATTAAAGTAGATGAAGAATTAGGGCAAAATTAGAGAAGACGAAGAACGAAAATTAAAATCATTAACCTTACCTTTACTGTACAAGCATAATAGAGTTTCCCAGGGTTTCTTTTGCTATAAGATGTGCGAATCACTGCAGTGGCTCCACAATTGCATTTAATATCGATCATTGTTATGTATTTGGAAGAAATCGATCGAACGAGGGGAAGAGACGAACGAGGGGAAGAGACGAACGAGAGGATACAGAGGAAAAGAGGGTTGCAGTGTTCTTTATAAGATTTAAGGTGTAACGGCATTAAATATGGACACAAACCCTAAAAAGACGAAAATGCCCCTGCGTGCAAGGCACGTGGGTAGCTTAAACGGAAGGAGTTAACAGTTAACGTGCATAGGGACTAACCATGCAAGATAAATAACAACGAGGGACTGCACGAGTTAAATTTTGGAAATAGGGACTAAACATGCTTTCTGGCATGTGCACGAGGGACCAACGGTGTAATTTACCCTTACTTATATTTAGTTTTTTCTTTTTTAAAAAAAATAACTGAAAAGATCATAAATGGTCCCACAAGTGAAATGACGAAAATACCCCTCAATTAACCAATTAACAGACAAAAGTTAATGGAGTTAGTAATAAGAACTAATCGTCAAAAGTTTTAAAAACACAGGGACCATCTATGAGGTTTTTAAACCATGAAAACTAAACTTCAGATTTTGGATAACTACAGAGACCATTAGGATGTTTTTTCTAAATTAAAGGTATATTACCCTTTTAAGTGATAATCATATATATTCATTTATGACAAGTGTAATTGGTTGAACAAATTCCAAGCAAGTCCTCTTCTCATAGAATTTTGTTGTATATAGCTACAGTTCCATTCACTCTTCCCCTTCACTTTTTCGGCAACCCACACACATCCCACCATGGATGCAACCCAAGAAGAGATGAAATTCGTCGGATTACTCGGCATTTTCAGTAAATCCTTCAAAACAGTCTTCGCATGGAAGAAAATCTTCACCCAAATCACCCTCACTCTAATCCTTCCCCTCGCAATCATCTTCATCGCTCACACTGAGATCTCTTGCCGATTCTTTCACCAAATCGAAGAAGACCCCTATCAAATGTTCGTCAACGCCTACGAGTATTACCGATCCTATATCTCCCAAACCAGCCCCACCGAATTGCTCTTCTACATCCTCTTTAAAATCACCTCCATCGCTCTCGTCACACTCTTCTCTCTCCTCTCCACCGCCGCCGTCGTCTACGCCATCGCATCCGTCTACACCGGCAGCGATGTCACATACCGCAAGCTCATGAAAGTGGTTCCAAAGGTCTGGAAACGACTCACCGTCAGTTTCATCTGTATGTTCTTAACCTTCTTCGCTTACAACTTAATCTCTTCCGTCGTGTTCTTCTTATCGAGCGTCATCTTCATGGAATTCTACATTTTATTTGCTATATCCATTCCTTACATCTTCGGGTTCTTATACTTGGCCATCGTTTGGCAACTTGCTATCGTCATCTCCGTTCTAGAAAGTTGCTACGGATTGAAAGCCATGATCAAATCGATGGATCTGATGAAGGGGAAACGGAGATTGGCGTTAATGGTGTCATTTCTTTTGTATGGGTTGTTAGGAAGTGTGGTGTTTATGTATCTGGCATTGGTCGTGCTTGATGCTGCCGAGTTAGCGGTGGTGTGGCAGGCGGCGATCGGAATCTTATGCTGTGTTTTGCTTGTGATCATGTTTCTGCTAATAATAGTGATTCAAACAGTGTTATATCTAGTCTGCAAATCTCATCACAGAGAAGCCATTGATAAGGTGGGTTTATCGACTTATTTAGGTGCTTATTTGAGCAATTCACAGCCAGCTTTCATGGTGGGTGAAGATATTCAGCTTGGAGGATCACAAAATCAACCAGTTTCTCAAGTATAATCGTCTTCTTCTTCCTTGAATTTGCATATTTGCTATAAATGTTTTTAAGTTGCAGAATTCCATGTTCATCTTCTTATATAGTGGTTGGCTTTTTATTTTTTATTTTTCGGTGGCCGATAAGTTTGTTAGAATCACATGTGGGGCAAATGAATATATAATATTTTATTTTATATATGGATAGAATAATATAAAAAACTACAGAATTTTATAACTTAAGCAATGTTTAATATGGGTATAAAAGTAATTGGTTAATTGAATAAAATGAAGAAACTTTGATGAATTTGTGGTTTAAGGTGATTAGTTTTAGAACTGAAAAATTAAGATAACAATTTTTTAGTTTTTCTTTTTTGGGAAATATGTAAAAGGCTTTACGTAACTTGATTAAAGACTTTCATCAAGAATAATTACGACCAAAAGTGGAAAATATTGCAAGTTTGTTACTTTATATCAAATATTAAATTTAAAGCTGTTTAGCCTTAATTTAAAAAGGACATTGCAGAAAAGACACGATATGGTTTTTATTATTTTGTTTATTTAGTTATATAACTAAGTTTTATTGTGATTACATTAAATTTAAAGTTGTTTATTTATTAAAAACTGTTTGTTTTTTAATTTACCCAATTTAATAGGTAACACTCACTCACAACTAAAGCTTTCTGACGAGGGGTCTGAGATTTAAATAAAAATAAAATAAAACGATAGCAAATGTCTATTATTATAATTAAATAAATAAATTAAATTAAATTAAAAAAAAAAACATTAAAATTTATACAACAATAATAAATGACTTACAGATGGTGCACTGAAAATTAGTAACTCAAATTAAATTACGGGTGAGTATTATATATTAACGCGTAACTGTCAAAGTATATACTTTTAACCTTTGAAAAATACATTTTTTAATCTTAAATATGTCATCAAGATGATGTATTTATATTTTATAGTGATAGAGAAAGAGGGTAAAAAAAACAAATGTGTTAATTATTTTTTGTCACCTTTCTTATTATTGAACTTTTAGATAGTGCTTGACAAATGTCACCAAGATTAAAGAAGCATAAAATGGGCTTTCAACAGGGTATAAATAATGGGTCTTGAGCCCAATCTTTTGAAGCAGTTATAACTTATAAAGGCCGATTCCTTTCTACTAATTTTTGATTTTTTTTTAATAAAACTTATTAATTAAAAAAAAAAAGTTAGATAACGGATTTTTATACCAATCAAATAAATATTTATTTGTCTGATTGCAAACTAAAAAAGTTGATAACAAATTTTTATACAATATTATGTTATTTTCTTCTTAATTTTAACTTGTTAAAATGTATTTTGGTAATTTTTTAATAATGTTCAAAGAAGTTAACTAGAGATGGCAAAATGACTGACGTGCTCTAATAAGTTAAATGAGTTTGGACTAAAATAAGTAGTTATCTTTTTGGTGTAGTAGAAACATTTAGCTTGCTCGTAATACCTTTGTTTATGAATACTTAACTAGTTATTTGCATAATATATTTAAATAATATTTTACTTTTTTTTCCTCTCCCCACACACACACACACACATATATATATATATATATATATATATATATATATATATATATATATATATATATATATATATAGGGTGACGTTCAATAGAGAACCATAATTAACCAAGAAACCAAAGAATCAATCTTTTTTTCAACTTTTAGAACTTATTTTTTATAAAAAAAAAAAAAAAAAAAAAAAAAAAAAAAAAAAAAAAAAAAAAACTAAAAATACAGAAATTCATAACTTTTTATCCTTTTCCAATGATATAAAATTCAATTTTTTTTTACGTCAAATTCACAATGTGAATCTTTGAAAATTCACAACGTGAATCCGGATTCACATGGTAAATTCGAAAAATATTTTTCACATTCACAATATTAATATATGAATTTAGATATTTTTAGATTTTTTTTCGATAAAGAATAAAATCTACAAATTGAAAAAAAAGATTTGGTTCCTTGAAGAACCAATAATTATGATTGTCTATTGAACTTTTCATATATATATATATATATATATATATATATATATATATATATATATATATATATATATATATATATATATATATATATATATATATATATATATATATATATATATATATATCTTTGATTTCTCATTAAGAAACTGTATGCACAGAAAATACTCATTAGTTTACTTTAGACATGCCTTCATTTATTATTTTTAGATGTATTGCTTGATCTTATTGAATTATATCGTTAAGTATAAAATATAATTATATCAATAGCCTATAAATAGAAATATCAAATTCATCGTCTTAAATTGTATGTACCAAATCAGTATTGTATTTTCTTTATTTCTTTATTTTTCTTTACTTTTTTTTTTCTTTTTGCATGTCATCGGCCGTAGGTGTCACTCTAATAAACAGCTTCACATCTACTTATACACATCCAAAATGATACAATGGCCAAATGTGCCAAAATGGCGACACGCGTCCATATAATGCTTAAAAATTGCATCTAAAAACAAAAGACGGCTACAAAATCAGGTTTTTTTTCCCTTTCCGTTCTATAGTTTGTTTGAAGGGTGGAAAGTTTATCAAACAACTGAATATTCCAGAATTTAAATATGCCACCAAGTAGAATAAAAAATACCTTCTAGACAATTCTTCATAACTCCTTAAGGCAATGAGTACTGAACCAAACAAACCGATCAATATACGAAAGTAAGGATGGCATTGTGATGTTAGTATAAGTTTTTTGTTTTCTTCTTGAAATATTCTTGCATGGAAATGATTAGCAGCAAACGTGGTGGTTGAGGCTCGAGTTGGACTCGATTTCCTTAAACAAATTTGCCGTATGTTTCCAACAGAGGTTTGAGCCCAATTTGAAAAATTGGACCATAGTTGGGTCTTGGTTGATTATTTGACTTTTGAGCCTTTAGATGATGAGTTGGGTCTTGGTCTTGGACCAAGCTAGGTTAGGCGTAAAATGGTTTTTTTACCCCAAGTATGGATTTATGGTTATGCATCGAAACCCAAATGGTTAATTGAGTGTTGTTTTGATATTGACAGTTCGGAGATTTGTCAGCCAACAGATAGAGTTTTATCTGCGAGACTTTGGCAGTGTAAGATGAGTCTCCTCACCATACCAATAGGTCGAAGGCACCAAGGTCGGTCCATTATGTATTATGTGGTATGTTAGTTGATTACGTGTTATGTGGTATGCTAGTTGATTATGCGGTATGTGGTATGCTAGTTGTCTTTGTGATACTTGCATTGAAGACCACAGGGGGTTCCCGAGGCAATTGGATATAAGACCATGTCGAGGTTTCCATGAAATTTCAGGTTAAGACCATGTGGGGGTTCACATGGTACCCGGTGTAAGACCTTGGAGGGTTTCCATGGCATCTGTAGTTAAGACCATGTAGGGGTTCACACGGCACCCGGCTAAGACCATGTGAGGGTTCCCATGGCACCCAGTGTAAGACCTTGGAGGGTTTCGATGCATCCTTATATGTTTGTATGTATGGTTTATATGACAGTTAGTTAAGACCATGTGGGGGTTCCAACGACAGTGGCCTAATGTAGCTTATATGGTTGATGTGGCTTATGTAGCTTATATGGCTGATATGGTTTATATGATTATGTGGATTGTGTAGGTTATGTTAGGGGGACTCACTAAGCTTTATGCTTATAGTTTTCTTTATGGTTTCATGTATCGTTGGTTTGGAAATGAAGGGCCCAGCTTGATCGCAGCGCACACACCCGTCTTTTCCGCAATATGTGATTTTGGGATGAACTCTGATAAATGTTTTTAATTAGCAATGTTTTAGGAAAGCTTGGATTTAAAAGATATATGTGTTTTGACTATAAAAAAAAAATTACCCTTGATTTTTGGGTCGTTACAGAGTTGGACTCGATTCCCTTAAACAGATTCGTCATTTGTTCCCATGGTACAACAACCTTAAGAGTGTGTGTACTGCCGGATATTTCCGCTTGCCTGAAAGAGTCATTGGAAGCAGGTGTACAGAGAAGGAGGAAAAAGAAGAGTGTTTTCATTCGTGTGTTAAATGAGATAGTAGAGGTCTCCTTTTATAGTTGAATACGTAATGGAAATAAATCAATTCGATATTAAGGAATTGATTGTGCATAAAATGCCAATAAATGTCATTAATTACTTAATTAATGCATCCATTATAGAAGTCAAAATAATGATCAAAACTGTCCAATTTAGCAAAAATGAGGGTAGCGCTAGCCCGAGTTTTCGGAGCTACATTCGTGTCCGTAGGTCGCGCCCATGCACAAGTTCGGAGTTTTTGGTCTACGAAATCCAAGATTTGCACCCCCTACGCGCGGGTAGGAGTTGTAGTAAAACCATTGACACAAGCTTGTAAGTCTTTCGTGCTTTCAAGCTTATAAACTTTTGAAACATCCAAAAAATATGGTCCAAAATTCCATTTTGATTTATTATAAAAACCATAAATACCATTTGTCATATCACAAAAACATAGGTAATATATCTCAAATCATCATAATAAAATAATGTATCAAAATCATGTGCCAAATATCAAAGTCTAAACATCCCAAGCTAAAAGTTGTGGTGTGTGTCATGCAGTCATCCCTAGTTCTTCCCCTTGCTAGTGGAAGTACCTGAAACAAAAACAGAAAACTATAAGCACGAAGCTTAGTGAGCCTCCCCAAACTACCACATACCATACATATAATCACATAATAACATACATGGGCCTAGCCCGCTACCTCGAGCCTCGCTCAGCATTACACGAATTTGACATCAGGCCCCGCCTGGCATCAAGCGCCGTTCGGTATACAAATTTGTTTCTACCGCTATACACATAAAAACATATAATCATAATCATGCTAGTACATAACAGACAAACACAACACTATAACTGCTAGTCTCCAAGCCCCGCCTATCTTGGTCCCTGTGTAGCACCCGGTTCCTGGTACGTAAATCTTATTTGAGTATTTCCCTTCTTTTAGCCTTGGACTCGGCGAGTCATAGGTCCGACTCGCCGAGTGGATGCGGGACCCGGGACACGTTTAAGTTGGCGACTCGGCGAGTCCATATCCTGGACTCGGCGAGTCACAGCTGTTGGATGAAACCCTAAGTTTCAGGGGTTTGCACCCTATTTAAACGAATTATCCGCCCCAACCTCGCCCCCATTAACCCTCAGAGCCCTATATCTCTCTCTAGCCTTGCTTCCTTGTGAGTTTGAAGTGTTTTGTGGTGTTCTCGAAGTTTCTTTGAAGGAAAAGAAGAGGGAATCAAGAAGAGGAGAAGGAGGCCAAGCATCTCTGTGTCATTCCAACGTTTCCCCTAAGGTATAGCTCGTTTCCCCTCTGTTTTTAAGCTTATTGTCCCTTATAGCTCCATTAAAGTCCTTTTTGAGCCATTTCCAAGATTTTGCATGCTTAAGGGTTTGCAATAAGTCGATTGGCCTCTAGATCTAGGCAAGATTGAGCTCCAGGAGCTCAGATCTGTTAGCTTTATGGCCCCATGTTGCTTGTCCACCCTAGATCTACCCTTTTGAGGCATTTTGAGCCCTAAAATCCATATTGGTGAATATCTACACGTAAAGTTGGAAACTTTACGTGTGATTCGTGTCCTAGAAGTCCAGATCTGTGAATGGCATGGACTGGAATCAAGCAAATCTGTGTATTTAGTGGGTGCATGGCAACGACTCGGCGAGTTGTTCATGTGACTCGGCGAGTCTGTTCGCGAGTCTCCGAGTTTGTCCCCTTTTCGTAGTGTCGAGTGAGCAGTGAGTCATGGGGTGTGACTCAGTGAATCGGAAGCTGAACTCATCTTTGGAGGTACTCGGCGAGTCAATGCCCTGACTCGGCGAGTTCAAGGCAATCTCCTTAGACCAAGAACAGACTCGGCGAGTTGTTCATACAACTCGGCGAGTCTTAGCATAAGTGTTCATCGGATGAAGATGAACTCGACGAGTTGTTCATACAACTCGGCGAGTAGGATGAAGGACTTGAATATCAGTTTAGAAGGAGAACTCGTCGAGTCGTCGCCTAACTCGACGAGTAGAAACGGGATCCAGGACAATCGTTTGGGTAGGGACTCGGCGAGTCGGGTCAACTGAAAGTTGACTCTGTCTGTGACTTAGGGCATGATCGGGGGTAAAATGGTCATTTTACCCAAAGGACAGTTAGCAGTGTTTGATTGGGTACGTTGTGGGAATTGCAGCCGGAGGATTTCCGGAGCAGCAGCAACAGCAGTAGACAGTCAGTTCCCGATCAGATCAGCAGCTACTTCGAGGTAAGTTACCTTCCAGTAGCGGTGGGTCTACGGCCACAATGCCGGCCCACCGGTAGGAGTTGTATGTTAGATGATTGTCTTTGTGATATCATCTAGGTTTGCTACTACCTGATATGTTATATGCTGGCATGATATGTATATGTGATAGTTGTAGAGTTTGGTTGTTAGGACCGAAGGGTAGGTCAGACACCCCAGATATGTCTGACAGTACGTGATGATATGTTTGCATGTTGGCTTGTTATGTTATATGTGATAAAGGTAGTAAGAGGGGACTAGTCCCCGAGGATCGGTTGTTAGGACCGATGGGTAGTCAGCACCCCAGAATGGCTTGACACGGGTAGTCAGCACCCCAGAATGGCTTGACACGGGTAGGACGGCACCCCAGAATGGCCGTACCGGGTAGTCAGGCACCCCAGAATGGCCTGGCAGTATGTATGTTATGTGTTTGTATGGTATGTGGTACGATGGGGGAACTCACTAAGCTTTGTGCTTACGGTTTTCAGTTTTGGTTTCAGGTACCTCCTCAGCTAGGGGAAAGGAGCCGACGCGGTAGCAACATGTCACACACACTCTCTGGTTTCCGCATTTACGAGCTTCACTGAAATTTGTACTCTGATATTTTGATTGGTTGTATGATTTGGCTTTTAGACATGGTTTACGTTGTGTTATGGTTTGATCAACAATGTTTTTAGTTATTAATATTTTCTAAAGTAATGTTTTAAAACAAAATTTTTGGTCGTGAAAATTGGGTCGTTACAAGTTGGTATCAGAGCCCTGGTTTGAGGGATTCGGACACACCTTCGGGAGTGTCTGAACTCAAATCGAGGGATTAAAAGATTTTCTAAAAGAAAATGTTTTCTAAAAATTGAGAAAAGAGTTTCGAGAAAGAACAAAGTGTGTGATGTGCGCGACTGGCCGAGCTCAAGTAAGTATTCCCCAAAGTACCCATACAAGTTTATGTTATGTTTATCAACTTTTGTAGAATAGCATGCTAGAATAGGACTAAGGGTCTAGGAGTGATGCCTTATGTGCCTGCTTTATGTGTTTCAGTTGTATGAGAATTGCATGCTAGATATTGAGTAGACAATAAGTAGGATAGCCTGATTAGGTTATGCCTAATAGTATGAGTTTAGCACTTTATGCTAGCTCAGTTCCTGTAAGCAGAAAGAGTTGATTGAGGTTGTTACCCTTGTCTAAATGCTTCTTGCTTCGTGCTATGCGGAACTCTGGTTAGTGGGAGTTAGCCATTAGGCGAATGCATCACGTCACATGTGTGCAGGGTTGAATAATCTTAGAGTGTCGGGTTTGATCCTACTGCGCAGCTCTTGTTTGAGTCCAACCGTTGTAGGGACGAGTCGGGTACTCGAAGGATTATCTGATCCTCGTCACATGTGATGGTATTCGGGTAATGGCTAATTGGCATTACAAGGAGGCCTGCTGCAGCTGAGGACTGGATAGAGTGGAATCAGAGATTTCCCTAGGGCGAGCCTAGGATGAGTATAGCAGTGATCGGCAATAGTGAAAGGGATCTGGTGGAGTCGAGGCATTCCTTGAAGAAGGTACGGATAGATGTGAGAGGTAGTATGGGCCCGTACTACTGAAAGCAGAGGATCCGTACCCGAACCAAGGAAGGCCAAGATAAGATCAGGGAACTTGTAAGTAGCAGTGATCCCTCAGGAAGCATAAATATTTCTAATGTTTGTTGTGATGTATTACAGAATGGTGGTACTTCGATCGAGGCTGGTAGATGGCGGTTTAGGAGAGGGGTCAGGTTCGAGATCAGGTTCCGAGTCGGTTGATGAGGAACTACGTGAGTTCATCGCGTCAGAGATCACCAGAGGCATCCTTGAGTCGACCCCCATCCTCTTTGGGTCGATCAAGGAAGGAATCATGGAGTTGATGGAGGATCACCTTCGGGCATTCCGGAGTGATATGGCATCTAGCCAGTCGGGATCTCGCACACCGTCCTTCAAGGACTTCAGGGGCAGTGGTGCGATGGACTTCCATGGGGTGAAGGACCCCATTGCTGCCAGGCGATGGATTGCAGACATCGAGTCTGCACAATTGACTAGCTTCTGCCCCGAGGGGTCGAAGGTGAGATATGCAGCAGGGTGTTTACGGGACCGAGCCCGGGATTGGTGGGAGTCAGTGGGTGACTCGTTGGGAGCCTCAGCTATCGAGGCTATGACCTGGTCGGACTTTGTGACCAGGTTCAGGGCAAAGTTTGCGCCGGCTGTCGAGCTTCAGCAGCTGGCCAAGGAGTTTCTAGACATGAGACAGACGACGGAGACTGTGGCGGAGATCATCGCTAAGTTCCGGGAAAGGGCTTTGTTGGTTCCCCATTATGCTGGTGACGAGGAAATGAGGAGGACTCGTTATCATGATATGCTACGAGCTGACATCCGGGAGCATGTTAGCTTTTCGGCTTGCCCTACCTTGGACTCTATGATTGCTAGGGAAAGGGAGAGGGAGATAGATTTGGAGCAAATCCGGAAACGGAAATCAGAGGAGGTTCAGACAGGAGGGGCTTCGGGGAAGAAGCCCAAGGGATCAGATGGTAGGCCGAAAGGCCAGTCAGGACCGAGTCGCTGCAGGAAATGCGGCAGGCCGCACGAGGGGGCGTGCAGGATGGGATCATCAGGCTGCTACAAGTGCAGCAAGACTGGGCACATCAGCAGGGATTGCACTGCTCCGGCAGCAGTTATTCAGACATCAGAGTTGTTGTGTTTCCACTGCAACCAGAGGGGCCACAAGAAGGCCAATTGCCCCCAGTTGACAGTTTCAGCGCCGGTAAAGGCGCCAGCTCCAGCGACCCTGCGGATCACGGATGGCCGGCAGGGCAAGGTAGAGGCTCCATTGGTGAGGAGCCAAGCATTTCAGCTGACTACCGAGGAGGCACGCGCCGCACCCGATGTGGTGACGGGTATGATTCTTTCCCTCTATCTTATTTTTATGATGTTATGTTATTGATATGTGCCCCGTATGTATATGTATGCATTAGGACCGTTCCATGTGAACGGCCTTCCAATTCAGGTGTTGTTCGACTCGGGTGCGTCCCGATCATTCGTTTCCCTTGTGCTTAGCAAGAAGTTTCATGAGTCATCAGGCGAGTTAGATTGCCCTTTGGAGGTGGAGATTGCTGATGATCGATCGGTGCGAGCATCGATGGTATTGCGAGATTGCGTGCTACGTTTGTTTGAGGAGCGCTACTTGGTAGATTTGGTTCCCATTCCGTTGCGTGGGAACAAGGTGATTATAGGCATGGATTGGCTGAGCCTTAATGGGGCGGTTATAGATTGCGCGCAACAGCTAGTGCGGGTCAGGACCCCAGGTGGGGGAGAGTTAGTAATTCATGGAGAGAGGCCGCAGTATGGACCCCCAATATGTTCAGCAGCGAGGGCGAGGCGCTACCTTCAGCAGGGATGCGCAGGATATGTCGCGTATGTGATGGATACCCGGGAGGCGGGTAAGGCGACAGTGATCGAGGTTCCGGTGGTTCGAGACTTTGCAGATGTTTTCCCGGAGGAGCTTCCTGGGATACCTCTGGAGCGACAGGTGGAGTTCAGGATTGACCTTGTTCCTGGTGCGGCTCCAATAGCCAAGGCGCCGTATCGGTTGGCTCCTCCCGAGATGCAGGAGTTGTCTACGCAGCTGCAGGAGCTGCTAGACAAGGGATTCATTCAACCGAGTAGTTCACCCTGGGGAGCCCCGATTTTGTTCGTGAAGAAAAAGGACGGGTCGCATCGGATGTGTATAGATTATCGGGAGCTGAACAAGGTAAGGGTGAAGAACCGTTACCCGCTCCCGAGGATTGATGACCTCTTTGACCAGCTTCAGGGAGCATCTTGGTTCTCCAAGATTGATTTGCGTTCGGGTTATCATCAGATGAGGGCCAGGGAGGAGGATATGCAGAAGACCGCGTTTCGGACGCACTATGGCCATTATGAGTTTGTAGTGATGCCGTTTGGGCTCACTAATGCTCCTGCCGCGTTCATGGACCTCATGAACCGCGTATGCAGACCGACGCTGGATCGGTCTATGATAGTCTTTATCGATGATATCTTGGTTTATTCCAAGACTCGGGAGGAACATGAGGAGCATTTGAGAGAGGTGTTGGAGACCTTGAGGAGGGAGAGCTTGTATGCCAAGTTCTCCAAGTGTGAGTTTTGGTTACGCGAGGTGCAATTTCTTGGACACCTTGTCAACCATAACGGAATCCTGGTCGATCCGGCCAAGGTCGAGGCTGTGATGAGATGGGAGGTTCCGAAGTCTCCATCTGAGATTCGGAGTTTCCTGGGATTAGCAGGCTACTATCGGAGATTTATTCAGGATTTCTCCAAGATAGCCGTACCCCTGACGCGGCTGACGAAGAAAGCCGTGGTCTTTCGGTGGGGACCTGAGCAGCAGGCTGTGTTTGAGACGCTGAGACAGAGACTGTGCGAGGCGCCGATCTTAGCCCTGCCAGAGGGCGTGGAGGATTTTGTGGTATACTGCGACGCGTCCATTTCTGGGTTGGGCGCGGTACTGATGCAGAGGGGGCATGTCATTGCCTACGCTTCGAGGCAGCTCAAGCCTCACGAGGCGAACTACCCGACGCATGATTTGGAGTTGGGGGCGGTGGTTTTTGCCCTCAAGATTTGGCGGCATTACCTCTACGGGGTTCGGTGTACCATCTACACGGACCACAAGAGTTTGAGGTACCTCATGGATCAGCCGAATCTGAATATGAGGCAGCGTCGGTGGTTGGACGTGGTAAAGGATTATGATTGTGAGATCCTCTACCACCCGGGGAAGGCCAATGTGGTGGCCGATGAGCTTAGCCGCAAGGCGGCGCCGATCAGGGACGTTTGCATGAGGATGACCGTGGTGACTCCCCTTTTGGAGCAGATTCGAGGGGCCCAACAGGAGGCTATCAAGGAGGAACATCGGAAGAGTGAGCGTGTTGTGGGTCAGGTTTCCTCCTTTGATTATGATAGCCGAGGACTTTTGACACTACACCGTAGGGTGTGGGTACCGTATCACGGAGGCGTGCGCCAGATTTTGATGGAGGAGGCGCACAAGTCCCGATTCTCTATTCATCTCGGGGCGACGAAGATGTATAGGGATCTTCGTCTAGATTATTGGTGGCCCTGCATGAAGCGGGATGTGGCATGGTACGTTGAGCGCTGCTTGACCTGTAGAAAGGTCAAGGCCGAACATCAGAGGCCGCATGGCAAGATGCAGCCGTTGGATATTCCACTATGGAAATGGGAGGATATCACGATGGACTTTATCACGAAACTTCCTAGGACCGCGCTTGGAGTGGATTCGATTTAGGTCATCGTGGATCGATTGACCAAGAGTGCTCACCTTATCCCGATTCAGGAGAGCATATCGGCCGAGAAATTGGCCGACATCTATATCAGGGAGATTGTGGCGCGACACGAGGTGCCAGTTTCAGTTATCTCGGATAGGGATGTGCGTTTTACTTCCAGGTTTTGGAAGAAATTTCATGACGAGTTGGGCACTCGTTTGCATTTTAGCACCGCTTTCCACCCGCAGACGGATGGTCAGAGCGAGCGGGCCATCCAGACTCTGGAGGATATGTTGCGGGCATGCGTGCTAGACTTCGATGGTAGCTGGGATACCTATCTTCCCCTGGCCGAGTTCTCCTACAACAACAGCTACCACGCAAGTATTGATCGTTCTCTATTTGAGATGTTGTACGGTCGGAGGTGCAGAACCCCGATATGCTAGGGTGAGGTTGGCCAGAGAGTCATGGGGAGCACCGAGGTGGTGCTCAAGACGACCGAGAGGATCCAGCAGGTCCGGAGCAGGCTTCAGACTACTCAGAGTCGGCAGAAAAGCTATGCCGACAAGCGTCGATCCGACTTGGAATTCCAAGTCGGGGATATGGTCCTCCTGAAGGTGTCGCCTTGGAAGGGCGTCATTCGATTCAGGAAGCGAGGCAAGTTAGGTCCGAGGTTCATCGGACCATTCAAGGTCGTAGCCCGGGTGGGCAAGGTGGCGTATAGACTGGATTTTCCAGCCGAGCTCAGCCAGATCCATAGCACTTTCCATGTTTCCCAGTTGCGGAAGTGCTTAGTGGACGATTCAGCAGTAGTGCCTTTGGAGGATATTCAGGTTGATGACAGCCTGAATTACATTGAGCGCTCAGTCGCAATCCTCGACAGGAAGTCGAAGGATTTGAGGAACAAGAGGGTGGAATTAGTGAAGGTGCAATGGCAGCACCGCAAGGGTTTGGAATGGACTTGGGAGCCGGTGGACGAGATGATGGAGCATTATCCCGAGCTATTTCGGGATCGAGCAGCAGACTTCGAGGACGAAGTCTAAAATAAGTGGGGGAGATTTGTAGCACCCGGTTCCTGGTACGTAAATCTTATTTGAGTATTTCCCTTCTTTTAGCCTTGGACTCGACGAGTCATAGGTCCGACTCGTCGAGTGGATGCGGGACCCGGGACACGTTTAAGTTGGCGACTCGGCGAGTCACAGCTGTTGGATGAAACCCTAAGTTTCAGGGGTTTGCACCCTATTTAAACGAATTATCCGCCCCAACCTCGCCCCCATTAACCCTCAGAGCCCTGTATCTCTCTCTAGCCTTGCTTCCTTGTGAGTTTGAAGTGTTTTGTGGTGTTCTCGAAGTTTCTTTGAAGGAAAAGAAGAGGGAATCAAGAAGAGGAGAAGGAGGCCAAGCATCTCTGTGTCATTCCAACGTTTCCCCTAAGGTATAGCTCGTTTCCCCTCTGTTTTTAAGCTTATTGTCCCTTATAGCTCCATTAAAGTCCTTTTTGAGCCATTTCCAAGATTTTGCATGCTTGAGGGTTTGCAATAAGTCGATTGGCCTCTAGATCTAGGCAAGATTGAGCTCCAGGAGCTCAGATCTGTTAGCTTTATGGCCCCATGTTGCTTGTCCACCCTAGATCTACCCTTTTGAGGCATTTTGAGCCCTAAAATCCATATTGGTGAATATCTACACGTAAAGTTGGAAACTTTACGTGTGATTCGTGTCCTAGAAGTCCAGATCTGTGAATGGCATGGACTGGAATCAAGCAAATCTGTGTATTTAGTGGGTGCATGGCAACGACTCGGCGAGTTGTTCATGTGACTCGGCGAGTCTGTTCGCGAGTCTCCGAGTTTGTCCCCTTTTCGTAGTGTCGAGTGAGCAGTGAGTCATGGGGTGTGACTCAGTGAATCGGAAGCTGAACTCATCTTTGGAGGTACTCGGCGAGTCAATGCCCTGACTCGGCGAGTTCAAGGCAATCTCCTTAGACCAAGAACAGACTCGGCGAGTTGTTCATACAACTCGGCGAGTCTTAGCATAAGTGTTCATCGGATGAAGATGAACTCGACGAGTTGTTCATACAACTCGGCGAGTAGGATGAAGGACTTGAATATCAGTTTAGAAGGAGAACTCGTCGATTCGTCGCCTAACTCGACGAGTAGAAACGGGATCCAAGACAATCGTTTGGGTAGGGACTCGGCGAGTTGGAAAGCCAACTCGGCGAGTCGGGTCAACTGAAAGTTGACTCTGTCTGTGACTTAGGGCATGATCGGGGGTAAAATGATCATTTTACCCAAAGGACAGTTAGCAATGTTTGATTGGGTACGTTGTGGGAATTGCAGCCGGAGGATTTCCGGAGCAGCAGCAGCAGCAGTAGACAGTCAGTTCCCGATCAGATCAGCAGCTACTTCAAGGTAAGTTACCTTCCAGTAGCGGTGGGTCTACGGCCACAATGCCGGCCCACCGGTAGGAGTTGTATGTTAGATGATTGTCTTTGTGATATCATCTAGGTTTGCTACTACCTGATATGTTATATGCTGGCATGATATGTATATGTGATAGTTGTAGAGTTTGGTTGTTAGGACCGAAGGGTAGGTCAGACACCCCAGATATGTCTGATAGTATGTGATGATATGTTTGCATGCTGGCTTGTTGTTATATGCGATAAAGTTAGTAAGAGGGGACTAGTCCCCGAGGATCAGTTGTTAGGACCGATGGGTAGTCAGCACCCCAGAATGGCTTGACACGGGTAGGACGGCACCCTAGAATGGCCGTACCGGGTAGTCAGGCACCCCAGAATGGCCTGGCAGTATGTATGTTATGTGTTTGTATGGTATGTGGTACGATGGGGGAACTCACTAAGCTTTGTGCTTACGGTTTTCAGTTTTGGTTTCAGGTACCTCCTCAGCTAGGGGAAAGGAGCCGACGCGATAGCAACATGTCACACACACACTCTCTGGTTTCCACATTTACGAGCTTCACTGAGATTTGTACTCTGATATTTTGATTGGTTGTATGATTTGGCTTTTAGACATGGTTCACGTTGTGTTATGGTTTGATCAACAATGTTTTTAGTTATTAATATTTTCTAAAGTAATGTTTTAAAACAAAATTTTTGGTCGTGAAAATTGGGTCGTTACACCCCGTCCCTACTCTGCTAATAATGAGATAAGGAACCCTGTCCACACTCAGCTAGTGATGCGATACAGGCCCCCGCATTGGACCGTAATTCGGAAGCATATAAACTGCATCGAGCTAACGTCGGCATCAGATCTAAATCCGGTATACACTAACATACATAAACGAGCCGACATTGGTGCCTTAGACCCATTCCTACAGGAGAGAACTCACCTTATAAGCTGACTGGAGAATCTCGTGAATAAACCTCTCACTGCTAGCTGGCAGATCCCCGAACTGCTGATGTCTCGACTCCCCGAGCTATCAGTACCAACATAATACTTAGTCAAAAACTGATAATCCTTCTTAGGGTAAAATGACCATTTTATCCCCGGTCAAAGTCAACATTCTAGTCGAAGTCAACACTTGGTCAAAGTTAAAGTCAACCCTGAGTTGACCCAACTCGTCGAGTCACTCCCTTGACTCGCCGAGTTCCCACGTCACTCACTGATGGGACATGACGAGTCAACTCGTCGAGTCCTTCTACAGACTCGCCGTGTCCTGTCCTTCACATAATCAGGGTAAACCAAACCGACTCGTCGAGTTCCCCCATGAACTCGATGAGTTCCTTTGTCTGTGGCCTCATCTCAACGGATTAACCCCTAACCTTCAAATCTAAGCTCCATACTTCACTTGTACCCTGAAAACGTCCTTTTAAGGGTAAAGTTTCCAACTTTACCTGTTAGTACCCTCAAATAATGGTTGTGGCTCAAACCCTAACTCCTTAGGACCTAGATCTTGGTCCACAAGCTACCAATACTTCAAACTAAGGCACATTCACTGAGATCTATACTCTAAGCACTTCTATAACACATAAAGCTTCTGCCATTTTCCTTCCATGCATGGCCTTTTGGGCTTAAAAGGCCAAGATAACATCTTAGAGCTTGCATGGGGGCTCCTATGGCATAAAGTTTGCACCTTTATGCCATAATAGCCCTTCAAAGTCCCAGATCTAGAGAATACCCACTTAGGTCGTCCATTCTCCACATGCTAACATACTTGGACCAAAAACCCTCAGAAAAACGAAAAGAAGAGATCTAAGAAACCATTGAGCAAGGTTGGGACTTGCTTACCCTAAAATGTAGCAAATGATGTATAGTTTCTAGATCTACTCTCTCCCTCTTGAGCCCTCTAGCTTCCTATTCTTCCACAAGCTTCAAAAGTACACAAGGATAACTCAAAATGGTGCACAGCCTCAAACAAAGCACTAGGATTTCCTGGATTAGGGTTTGGAACTTGGAGGTTGTAAATGAGGCTGAGGGGTGGGGATTAAGATGCTTAAATAGGGTGCAAAACACCGAATCTAGGATTTACCAAACCCAGGAACTCGTCATCCTAGAAGTATCACTATCATCCTGCGCAATCAATGGCCTTCTCAAGGCAGCTGAACCCAACCATCAGAACCCTCCAAACCAAATGAAAGATCATCTTTACTGTCATACAGAGGACTACTTTTGTCTTTCCGAGATCTGAAATCTACATAGGTCTGTCTCCCCAACAGACGAATCATGCTGAAATATCACCATGCCGGAACCTCATCGAATAACTGTCCTACCGTAAAACTTCCTATGTTGATTATCTTGATGCTACAATCAGGAACAAAATCCTTGTCCATAACCAGTTGTAGAATACTTAAACTCGACATGTCACACCCCAAAACCGGTAATGGCGGAATACGTTTTGGGGTGGAGGACGTCATGTACAGTACCATAACAATTGTATAATAGTAAAAACAAGCGACAAAAACCATTGCATATATATTGTAAATTTAATTACAAACGTGTTCTGTATAGTTTCATAGACACCAAAAGTTTAGCGAAATAAAAGATGGGTCTTGTATGTGCTCCATCTTCTCCAAAAGCTGAACATGCACCTGTCTATCTTTGACCTGAGGATACAAGTTATTTTGAAAACGAGTATCAACATAAAGCTGGTGAGTTCATAAGAATTTTAGTGACTTTGTTGTATAAAAGTGTTTTCAAACTTATAGAATGAAAACTGAAATTTATGTTTATAAGTAGTAGAAATCCCTAGAAAATCCTATATTTTCTAGAAAAGTACTTTGTAAGTTAAATCCTTTGAGTTGTATGTAAGCATTATCATTGAAAACCTTCGGTTGTAAAAGTACAGTAATAAATCTCATGTGAGTAATATAGGTGAAGAAAAGTTATGCCTGTTATCAGTAGTAGTGGTGCAAACTTCCATTAGTAATAGATATTTACTTACTTCGGGATGTTAGCTTAGGCTTAAGTCTTAGTGTATTATGTTGGATAAAGGTGTAACCCCTTAGGTGACCAAACTGAATTGATAATAGAGAACCGGATGACCTTCCCGATCATGCGTAGTCTAGTGATGTAGTGCCACCCCTGAGCCTAGTCGGCTCGGACTGTAGCTAGCAGTCGGGATGTAATAATGTCTGTCCCGTATAGATCTATACATGTAGTGTTGCCTTCCAACCGGAAAGCCCTAGTCACATGGTGTAAGCGCAGTAGAGTGTCTTATAGAGGGTTAGTGTGTTATACTCTAGATTCGTGTATTCTTGGGTATTATAGTATAATAGTCTTTTGTATAGTTCTTAGAGTGTTCTTTTATACATGTATTAACTTGTAGTAATAGCCGTTATAGTGAGTATAGAAGTAGTAGAGATAATGAGCAGTAGTATTAGTTATACCTATTATAGCTAACTAGAGTGTATGATTTCCTGCCTTTGAATAACAAAGGTACTGAGTGAGATGAAGACTTTCATATCTAACACAAATATATATGATATATATAACTAAGAAATCAACGATAGTCGGACGGATAACCGATACCCTAAGACCACATCAAACAAGAACAGGAAATAAGGCGAGCTATCGGTCCTAAGTCCTTCAAGCCTTACTTATATAAATATATTAGTGTAGATATATTTTAAAAAGAAAAGTAATTTAAACACAGTTTTGAAAGCAATTTAATAACAATTTAATCTTAATAATGCATTTGTTAATCAATTAAAACAGTTTTATTGGAAAACAGCTAAAAGTGTAGGAAAAATCCCTTTTTATTGATAATTTGCGAATCACATATGATTTAATGATAAAAAAAACTTGTAGAATTTATACTTGTATCCCCCCTAAAACATGTAAAAACATTTAAAAGGTTCATTAAGGGGTATGAACTCACCTGAAATGAGTAGATCGGGTGGAAGTGTCGGATGTGCGTTTGGTGTCAAGTAGAGACTTGTACACCCTTTATGACCCTAGAAACATATGAAGACATATGTTTACAAGTAATGAGTGATTTAGAATCTAATTATACATATATAGTCATCCTGATGTGATTAAAGGTCTTATGGTTGAGTACTAGAAGGCTAAAGGGTTGCAAGGAAAGAGTATAAGACCTCACCATGGAGTTTACTCTTCTAAAACTCACCTTAAGTGAGTTTACGGTTAGGGGACCTCATCCCCCATGAGTTTACGGCCGTAAATGATGGGTTTCATACAAAAAATCCTATATGTACATGCAACCTTAGCATTGGATCTACGTTTTCACTATTAGATACACAATGTTATGAACACATAAAGAAACCCTAATGTGGCCTACAATATTCGAAATTCATGTAGAAGGTTAGATTACATACCTCTTGTTGTTATATTGTAATAACAACTTAAATCTTCAAACCCTAAGTCATGAAAGCAAGCACCACAAGTGTAACGCCTCTAATGGCTCACAAACACCACAAGCAATTGGAGAAGATATAGAGAGAGAAGAGAGAGGTGGAATTCGTCCTTAGATGCTCTAGGGATCAAGTGTCCGAAATTCTAAGGCCTTAGGGGTCTTTATATAGGGTTGGGATTAGGGTTTCAGTCCTTATCCTTATCCAGTTACTTGCCCACCAAGCAACCACAAGATAAGCCTTGAAAACCCTTAACTCTTGGACCTTGGACGATTTCAAGGATATCCTTATCCTTGAATTCGTTCATCCTTTAACAAGGATAACCATTGCCCTATTTTGCAACTATCACATAATTACAATTCAGCCCCTCTAGTTTAATTAATTACATTTGATCACAAAATTAATTCTTAATTATTGACCAATATTAATTAAACAAATATGATTTCTCCTTTAATATATTATTCTTATAACATATTAATAAATCATAATAACCTCTTTCTCTATTATTTCTCCAGTCAAGTTACTTTGGTCAAGGCAACCCAAAAGGACCATGCACCATCGGGTCAAGTACATACCAAAATAGTTATGGACTTAGACACTAATCCAACAGTCTCCCACTTGGATAAGTCTAGTAACTACATATTGTAAGTACACCTCGATTAGCAATCATAGCTCTCAAAGACGCTGTCAAACTCTGATCTTATCAGTAACATGTCCTTCAGATAAGGGATCATATATTCCTCCATTCTAGATATCATATGAGATATGATTTCAAATCATTCTCTTTGTACTATATCTCGATTCCCGATTTATGACGACTGACTAATTGAACAAATCAAATTAGCCCTAGCCCGGCCGAGCATTTACGTTTGTCATCACTAAACCATCGAGGGGCCCAAATATATCGCTTTTATTCTACTTTGGATAAAAGGAACAGATAAACTTTGATACAATGCTTGCTTGCACTCACTCACCGAATCACACACAATAATATGTTTTATAACACCAAGTTACTAGTGCGTTTACATATTATCAATGTGCAACCGATTCGCAAGATACAACTCACACATCTCGGTTTCAAGAATATAAGATGTTATCGTCTCACCGATCACCCGTGATACAATCCATGGAGTGATCCAAGTGAGCGTGGGTTTAATCCAATGCTCAAATCATATTCATAAGCACTCATGAACGTTGCAGCAAATATTTGCTTATGTCTAATACTCTTTCATACAATCCACACACCAATTCACGACAGTCTTCATTCATATCTACTTCCAACATATGAACGACTGTGGCCCGTTCGAATAATTCGATTATTCTTAATAAATTCAATTATTCTGGAAGTCAAAACATGCAAATGTGAAACACAAGAATATTACTAATCCCATATGGCCTCAAACCTTTGAGTATAAACAAAACACCTTTTATTTATCACCATATCGATTACTCATTACTTGTTGTTTCGGTTAATCAACTTCTTACTTCAATTATTACACTTGTCCCATGTTCTTAGCATGCACACAATGTTTACCTATGGTTCTTACCTTTTTGAAATAGATCAAATTGAACACATTTCCAATCATTCTCATTTCACAACTCCAAATCCTTTTTCATAAGTGAAAGAATATCAAATTCTTGCTACTTATAGAATATGCTAGATTCTAACATTCTATGCAACGATCCTTTCGTAATGTCACTACACCAAAGTCACAAAGACTATTGCCAATGATATTACAAAGTCCTCTATCGGACATTGTTACAAGACAATTCCTTAGATGTGATGTCTCTCACTCAAAGTACATTCCTTTGAACATCCTTTTGCATAAAAGTTTCTAATCTAGACATAAATTTTCAATATTCAATTCCCAATATGGACACGCTTCCATAATTTCCATATGACAACTCATTCTTAATAGAATCTTATCTATTCGTAATGATGTCGATATGGTCCATCCAATATGGAAACATTTCCATAATTTCCATATGACAATTCATTCTTAATAGAATCTTTTCTATGCATAATAATGTTGATATGGTCCATCCAATACCATGCTTCCAACTACTCACAAGCGACCAATCCTCGTCAAACTTTGGATTGTCCTTTGATAGTTGTTTAATTATTTTAGTCAAAACCAATTCTAGTCCCTTTTCCCTCTAAATGCGCTCAACATTTGGAAAATTTTAGAATGGTCAAACATTAAAGCATTTGCAATCGATCCTATACCCGAAGCGTATGGGACACGACGCATAATGTTTTATTTGCTATGTTCTCTAAATTCGAATTGTGAAGAGGAATGTCATAATCATAATCAAAATTTTAAGAACACACTATATACCCTTTACTAAATTTATTAACATTTCTCAACCTAAGCCTTTAGATTTGAAATGAAGCATAATATTCTCTCCCTTAATTATAGCAAAACAACTTTACAACCCTTATGACTTTGCAAGGTATAACTCTTGTTTTCTATAATTAATATTGCCAACTTGCAATACGTACCTTAATAATCATACAATCATAACATTTATGCTCCCACTATCATGATGATTATTATAAAACATAACACTTATGCTCCCACTAGCTTCGACATGTATTCATAAACATCTTAACTTCCACAAAGACAATACCTATTGAATTTCTTAAGTTTATGTTTCTAATACTTAGTGCTTTGATAATCTTTTATCAAGGCTTCTTGAACTTATACACCTTTGCCTTAGATAGTTCATATGCGTGTCTAATCAATTAAGACTAATTGCCAAACCTCACAATTCAAATCATGGAAAGGGATACCGTAACCATAATCGAATTTGAGAATGCAATTTTACAATCACTATCTTCTTAAAATCTTTCTTAGTGAAAGCATTTCCTCACAATCATTTTCATGAAGGAGGAAATCTTATGACACTTAGATTTAAATGGTGTATTTGTTCCTATCCATGTGAATTTGTCAAAAACAAAGTTTACGACAATTTCAAACTCCTATGGATCGAACTTTCTTAATCTCGATTTCTTGCCTCATGGTAGCACAGCTGCCCACCATGTCTTCCAAGTAGTTAAGCAGCTCACCTTTTCCTATCAATGTACTTTCCATTGATCAAGGTCCTTGCCTTTTATGCATTCAAATGAGAACTCATAGAACTCACATGCATAATTAACTCGATTGGAACAACATAGAAACATAATAATGTCAACACGATAGGTTGTAAACCTCAACTCGTGCGCTAGTGATGATTGATAAGGTTTATTTGATTTGTTCTAGAAACCTTTCAAGACCATTAAGACTCCCACTGACTCCTTGACATATAAGATTCTCTTGTCAACACATTTCTTGACAAACAAATATTCAAGAGTTAGTGTAGCTTTTATCAAAACTCTTCATAAATTGGTCCTAGTTGGTCTTTGTCTTATTCAAGACATCACAACTTTCCACATTTGATGAATGTTACAAACCTTTCACTTAATGTCACAATCTTAACTTTAAGACTTGTTATTGGAACGAAGTATGATTGACTTCTTGATTTAACCATTTCTTCAATCCTTGATTCCTCTTGTTAAACATACAATTGTACTAAGACTCACTTAGAGGATCAATTGAGATATGGTTCTTAATCATTAAGACCTATCATAAAGCATAAAAGCTACTCTCCCTTCTTCTTAGAATGGAGAAACTTTTATCTTTCTGCCTACTTGATTCTTCTTATTCATTTTTCTATTGATTTAAACCTTTTTAATCAATTCTGAATTATACTTAATCTTATAAGTATAATCATATTTACTAAACCTTTAGTAAATCATGACGAATATCTTGTTACTCTTATGGTGGACTTTGATCAACACACAACTTTGTGTACTCGATCTCCTAGTCCTTCACTTGACACTTTGTCAATGAATTAGTCTAATTTCCAAATACAAAATTTCTCATTCATCGTGCATCCACGTTGCATGATTCCAAGTTTCTGTCCAATTGAAACTTGGGCGATGAGAAACTCTCCCTATTTGGTAAATTCTCGACTTTTCCATAAACACCATAAATAAGAATCATATCCATTTGTTGTATAAATATGCAAACACCAATTTTCATAACGATTTCATTGCAAGGAAATAAACAAATAATTAAATAAGTCAAACAAAATTTATTTTATTTATAAAAGCAGTGGAAAACATTTGTCCTTACAATGCAAAATCCATTGAAAACTATGTATTTCAAAAGAAAAAATTCCTGACAACTCTATCATAACTATCTAAGCTCAAAATCTAATCTTCAAGTCCATGCGATCAAGATCAATTCCTTGTGATTAGATTCATCTTGCTCTTTCACCAAGCTTCCTTTCTTTTCACCGATCCTGTAAAACATTCAAATTCAATCTTATCACATTATGTATTAAGAATTAATGAATAGGAACTTAATGGAGTTAGATAGTGGATTTTACTTGAAGCGCAGCCATACTCTTTGACTCTCCCATCTTCTGGACTCTTCAGGCTCTTTGGGCAGACTTGTATCCAACACACTTTCTTTTGGCAGCAAACGCAGTTCGGTTCTCCTACAACGTCCTCGGAAGCATGGTCGGTTGACTTTCCCAACAAATACGCTCCATTGCTTCGCCAAATCATTTCTGATTCAGCAGCAATGAACATGTAAGTTAGGTCAATGAGGTTGTCGTCATAATCCATCATATAATACTTTCTTTTGAACTCATTATATGATTCAGGAAGTGACTGCAAAACCCAATTCACAGCCAACTCATCTGGGAATGACACACCCAATATTATCAACCTATCAATGTGTGATTTCATTCCTAGAACGTGGGCACACACGGGTTTACCATCTTCATGTTTCATTTCCAATATGGCTTTAGTGATATTGAACCTTTCAATTCTTCGATCTTGTGGGTTAGGGAGAACAATAGGAGGAGGAGGAGGAAGTGAAGCATGATTTCTCGTTCCTCGATTGAATCGTGGAATATCATCTTCATGTGGAATGCTTGTTCCACGGGATTTGGGAAGACCATAGTTGTCGAACTTTGACATCTACAAAACTGGAGAAGACGAATTCAACTTAGTCGATTGAATGAGTCCTTAGCAAATCACCCAAATGAGATACTAAGGCTAGGACCCAACACAATATTCTACAGCTCGGGAGAGGGATGATGTAACCCTAATTGCAGAATATTTGAAGGTAAGTGAATGATGATTCACTAATTTCCACCACGAAAAACGAAAAATAAATTTAAGTTATAAATCTATGAAAACTCCTAGATCCTTTGAGATTCATTGAACTTTCAATGGCATGTTTAAATCTCGATATGCCCCTCTTGTTTGTGACTGGGATGCCGAGGATCACAAAGCGGGTGTGAATAACCATGCAAACTTACATGGTGCCCTCATATGTTACAGTCACCTATTCGATGTGCCGGTAAACCACACACGCTCCACCAAACTATGACAAATATTGAGTTACCCTTTGCTACCTTTGCTTAGAACCATTTAGTGTGCCGGTAAACCACACACGCTCCACTAACGTCTTCGCAAGGGCACAAAGTGTAATTTCATGGAATTGCATCAATTCACTTTTGCCTAAGTAACTAAGATTGGGAATTTGATGAAAACATTTAGTTACTTTTATACTTCATTATACTTATAATGGAAGGTTTTGTCCCATCCTACCCGTTCGGCTAACGACCCTCCACTAGTCAAGACTGCGGTGGGTAAGAGTGGATACCCATTCAATCGCCATTTTATAGGAAATTTCCTTAAACACCCCTTATAGACCAGCTTCGTGAATGAGGCCTACTAACGGTAAGACTAGCATTTAGTTATACATATATAATATTAAACTTTCAATGTTATACATAGTATAAGGGTGTATTTTATACTTTTAAAATACTAGGTGGTCAAATATAACAATTATACTTTTAATTGTAAATCAAAACTTTTATGGATTTATTAAACTTCTTTTAATTATACACCTTAATTAATTAATAAAACCATAAGGGTGTGATTTGAACTTTTTAAAACAATACTAGTATTTTAGAATTTAACATTCCTAAATTAAACTTTTAATCAACTTTTAAATTCCAAAACTTGTGGGCAAGTTTTGAAACATTTCAAAACATTTGGTTTTAGAATTTAAATATGCATCAAAATTAAACTTTTAATCAAAATTTAAATTCCAAAACTTGATGGCAAGTTTTGAAACTTTTCAAAACAATTTAGCTTTAATTTCTCTTAAAATTTTCGAACTTATGACATAAATTAAAATTTTAAATATTAAAAACCTTGATTTAATAATTATCTTGAATTAGACTATTAATTTAATTATTAAGTCATAATGGATTATCTAAATCATGAGGATAATTACCATTTATACATTTAAGATATCCTAATCCCTTAATTATCTCCCTAGATCTCGAAAATAAGGATAGGATAATGCAAAATCTATAATTACCATATATAACAATTAGAGGATAATTACAAGACATGGGATAATCCAAATCCCTAAAATTTAGGATCTTATCTTGGGGAGGAGGCCAAATTTCGAAAATCAAGGGATTAAAACAAACCCTATATTTCGAAATTTAAGGGTTTAAGGAAAGGATTTGAAGATCTTATTCAACCTCTTGCAAATTAGGGTTTGCAAACCCTAATCTCGAAAAACCCTAGCCTCCTAGGGTTTATTGGCAATAAACCCTAACGTGTCAAGTTCATACAACTGAATAAACTAATTGAAAACAAGTTAACCAAAGGCTCTGATACCACTGATGGGTTTCATACAAACAATCCTATGTGTACATGCAACCCTAGCATTGGATCTACGTTTTCACTATTAGATACACAACATTATGAACACATAAAGAAACCCTAATGTGGCCTACAATATTCGAAATTCATGTAGAAGGTTAGATTACATACCTCTTGTTGTTATATTGTAATAACAACTTAAATCTTCAAACCCTAAGTCTTGAAAGCAAGCACCACAAGTGTAATGCCTCTAATGGCTCACAAACACCACAAGAAATTGGAGAAGATATAGAGAGAGAAGAGAGAGGTGGAATTCATCCTTAGATGCTCTAGGGATCAAGTGTCCGAAATTCTAAGGCCTTAGGGGTCTTTATATAGGGTTGGGATTAGGGTTTCAGTCCTTATCCTTATCCAGTTACTTGCCCACCAAGCAACCACAAGATAAGCCTTGAAAACCCTTATCTCTTGGACCTTGGACGATTTCAAGGATATCCTTATCCTTGAATTCGTTCATCCTTTAACAAGGATAACCATTGCCCTATTTTGCAACTATCACATAATTACACTTCAGCCCCTCTAGTTTAATTAATTACATTTGATCACAAAATTAATTCTTAATTATTGACCAATATTAATTAAACAAATATGATTTCTCCTTTAATATATTATTCTTATAACATATTAATAAATCATAATAACCTCTTTCTCTATTATTTCTCCAGTCAAGTTGCTTTTGTGAAGGCAACCCAAAAGGACCATGCACCATCGGGTCAAGTACATACCAAAATAGTTATGGACTTAGACACTAATCCAATAGTAAACTCATGGGAGGAGTGTAAGTGAGTGGTTTCAAGCTTTTGGTGGTTCTAGAAGTGGTTCTAAGGTATTATACAAGGTTATAGGGGTTTTTAAGGTCAAAGGAGGGTACTTCCTTGGAGTTTACGGTCCAAGGACCACTCCTTGGGAGTTTACGGCCGTAAACCCCATGGTTTACAGTAGTAAACTCTTGTACACCTCCAATCTTTGATTCCAAGGCTCTTGGCTCAATCCTAACGTGTTCTAGTGAGGGTATAAGGCTCTTTAGGGGACTTAAACTCTTATTTGGCATGTTTTAGGGGAGTTTATGGTCTAAGAATATGCTTGGGCCGTAAACTCTAGTTTACCCCTCAAATGTTGATGTTTAGGTGTTCCTAGTCCGAAATAGCAAGTCCCTAAGCCATATCTTAAGCCTAAATGTGATTTGGAAGTGTTTTGGGCTTGGTTTGCAAGACTAGAGGGTGTTTACGGTCTAAGCATGTGCTTGGAACGTAAACCCTCTTTCAAGCCCTAAAAATTGATGATTCAAGGTCCAAACACTTCTAGGTTAAGTCCAAGGCTAGTTTCTAGGCTTAAGGGGAAGAAATTTGGCACTTTTGGCAACATTTTAGGTGTTTACGGCCTAAGAATGTTCTTAGGCTGTAAACTCCTCCTTTACAGCCTTCTAACATGATTTTCAAGCTAAAACACAAATCAAAGGTGCCTAGAACAAGTTAGGGTAAGAGAACTTACGTTTTGGAGGCGAAAACTTGCGGTTTTTGGATGAAATCGGGCTTGAGGAGAGAGAGTAGAGGGAGAAGGTGGGTCTAGTGTGGTAAAAGGTTTCTATGGAGTGTTCACTCTCCTTTATATAAGGCTTGGGTGTTGTACCCGGTATGCGACTACCCGATACTTATGTTTAACGAGGTTTAAGCTTTTTACCCGGTTAAATAGTCATAATAAAAATAACCTTTTCCGATTAAATGGAAATGATATTTTACGAGTTTTATTTATTTTGTTACGACAATATTAACATAAAATACAAATAAATAAAATATTTATTTATTTGTCGACCCTAAATTAACGGAACTTTTAATAAATAGAATATTCTATTTAACGGAAACGGGTTATAATGACGGAAATAATTTTGGGTTGTCACACGACAAAAGGCTCATATAATCCTTCGAGTAGAGGATTCATCCCTGAAACGGTTAGACTCATACGAAAGTTGTGGAACATGGTCAAATCAATTACTCTGAGATTATTCAATCCAACTGTAAATGTCTTCGCTCTTCTGATCTGCAAGCTGCCCTATGCACTAGAACCCACATAAACATTACTCCTGTCCGAACATCACATTGCCTATTATCTACCTTCCAAAGGAACCAGGACCTTCCAGGTCCAACTTATCAGTCTACTATCTGGAATAGCGGATTCCACCCTGTTACTAAACCAATGATCATCCTCTCATTCGCTCTCAGCGACTTCCAAAGAAAACTTCAGCTATCGAAACTGTTCTATCCACATTGCCACCCTTAGCTCCACAAATCCTGGAATCTTCGATCATATATCTCGACCCTACGGTCCTTGCCAGGTCCCACTTGCCTTGCTATGGTCGTACGGGCCTAGCCCACGGGTCCCACCCAAACCGTACTACCAAGTGACCTTGCTCCCAAGTCTCACCTATCTAGGGCTACGCAGGTACAACTTCACCTTGTTTCCTATCTACCTATCCTTTCCTGATTCTGATCACGCTGAGTAAGAAATACGGGCCTCGCCCACACTCCGCTGTCTAGGAGATACGGGCCCCCGCCCATACTCCGCTAACTAGGAGATACGGGGCCCCTCCCACACTCCGATAACTAGGAGATACGAGCCCCCACCCACACTTTGCTATCTGGCTGCTAATGAACGTTGTGCCTAACCCACAGTCTTACAACATTTTCCATGTTGATCATGCAAACGACCTAACATTTTGGCTGAACTTGAGTCCCGACGGGTATTTCCTCAACCTGGTCCCCAAGGCCAACTATCAACACCAAAAGATGCGAACCCCATGTTGGGATGTTTCCCAAACTCCCAACTTACCTACTCCTCAATCCAACCAGCCACGTGGGCTGCCTTCCTTCCTGTTGAGAATACAAACTCATCCTAAATTCACGCTTCCTTCTGTTCCTGCACCCCTGGAGAATTCTCCCCCACTTTGACTCAACCAACATCTTACAACACCTCAGGCTGGAAGGATTAAAGGGTAACTTTTGGATTTATGTTGAAAATAATTTAGTGGGGAGGGACCAAAAGTGTATGTTTGGCAATATAGTTTGAATTGGATACAAGATTAAACCCTTGCCTTCCCCTCGTCGCATCACGAAGCCCTAAACCTAGGAGACTTTTCAACCGCCGCCATGCATGACTCCTCAGCCGACATCTCCCTCTTTCGTTTGTTTTCCGATCAGATAAGTCTGAGTTGACTGCCACTTTCTTACCTGTTACGTCATTCAGCCCCACTACAGCTTTGTTGTTGGATATCATGGGCAACCGGAGAACCACCAAGGACCATGGAACTTGCTGTGGGCGTCGATGTGTGGGTCACGAGCAACCGGAAACTCTCAGTAAGGTATCTGCGACCATTCTCTCTTTTCTTTTTCTTTTTCATTTCGACGAGTGTGACGTGCGTACGCCCTAGCTGCCGCTGTTGGCCTCAACCGTTGTTTCCATTAGCTTCATCGTTTCCATTCGTTAAGTCAACGGCTGAGGGCCGTAGATTCTTGTCGTATTTTACATTTAATGTTGTTGGTACTCATGAAGATTATTGGTCGGAGGTTAGGCGCACCACCATGGTGGCTGCCGTTTCTGTTATATCTCGCCGCCACGGTGCCACCAGCCACTGTGGGAGGTGGTTGTGGGTGTGTGTTCGAGTGTATTTGTTGCTTTCGGTATTATAATGTAGCACCTGGTTTCTGGTACGTAAAATTTATCTTAGTGTTCTTCATTTTTAGCCTTGGACTCGGCGAGTTGCAGGTCTGACTCGCCGAGTAGGGACGGGATCCAGAACACGTTTAAGTTGGCGACTCGGCGAGTCACAACTGTCTGATGAAACCCTAAATTTCAAGGGTTTGCACCCTATTTAAACCCTCATTTCCGCCCCAAGCTCGCCCCTATTCACCCTTAGAGCTCCCAACATCGTTTTGCCCTCATTCCTTGTGAGATTAAAGTGTTTTTGTGTGTTCTTGAAGTTTTTGGAGGAGGAAGAATCAAGAAGAGGAGAAGGAGGCCAAGCATCTTTGTGACATCTCAACGTTTTCCTTGAAGTATAGCTCGTTTCCCCATCTGTTTTCAAGCTTATAGTCTCTATTAGCTACATGAAAGTCCCTCTTGAGCCATTCCCCAAGCTTGTTTGTGCATTGTGGGTTGTATTAAGTCGTTAGCCTTTAGATCTAGGCACTATTTAGTCCCTGGAGCTTGGATCTACTGCCTTTATGGAATCATATTGCATGAAAGTCCTAGATCTACCCTTTTTGGTGCACTTTGAGCCCTAAAACCTTTGTTGGTGATGATTTACACGTAAAGTTGGAAACTTTACGTGTTATTCATGCCCTAGAAACCCAGATCTATGAATGACATGAGCTGGATTCAAGCAGAATCACGTGTATAGTTTTTGCATGTGGCCGACTCGGCGAGTCGTTCATCTGACTCGGCCAGTCGAGTCGCGAGTCCCCGAGTTTCCCCCTTGTTGCATTTGCGGGTTGGGAGTGATGAGTCATTGGGTGTGGCTCAGTGGGTCGGAGGCTAGACTCACTCATGAAGTCACTCGGTGAGTCAATGCCAAGACTCGGCGAGTTCAAGACAATCTTCTTGTCTCAAGAACAACTCGGCGAGTCACAGTTTAGAGTGTTCTTCGAATGAAGATGAACTCGGCGAGTTGTTCATACGACTCGGCGAGTAGGATGAAGGACCATTGGCCTTGGGTATAGAAGGAAAACTCGTCGAGTCAACGCTTAACTCGACGAGTAGAGACGGATCTATGGTCAGACTAAGGGAAAGGGACTCGGCGAGTTGGCAAGCCAACTCGGCGAGTCTGGTCAACTGGCAGTTGACTGTGACTTGACTTGTTAAGGGTAAATGGTCAATTCTCCCTGAAGGAGGTTAGCAGTATTTGACTGAGTATTTTGTGGGAATTATAGCCGGAGGAGTTCCGGAGCGGCAGCAGCAGCAAGCAGTCAATTCCCACACCGATCAGCAGCTACTTTGAGGTGAGTTTCCTTCCAGTAGGAACATGTCTAAGGCACCAAGGCTGACCCGTATAGACGAGATGTTAGTACTAGAGTGTGGGCCGAGCCCGTATCTCTTGGTTGAGTTGATTATGATATGTACCACTATGATAGAGTTGTCTATACTTGTTGTCTGTGTGATACTTGTATATTATGGGTTAGCGGCTGAGTGTGGGCAAGGCCCGTATATCTTCGAGAGTGGAGTGTGGGCGAGGCTCGTACCTCCCAGATAGTGGAGTGTGGGTGAGGCCCGTATCTCTCGGCTAGCGCAGTGTGGGCAAGGCCCGTATCTTCATGAGTTTGGGCAAGGCCCGTATCTCCTAGATGTATGTTGTATGCTTGCATGGTATGAGGTATTATGGGGGAACTCACTAAGCTTCGTGCTTATAGTTTTCAGTTTTGGTTTCAGGTACCTCTTCGTCGAAGGGGAAGGAGCTGGCGCGGTAGCAGTACATCACACACACACCTGCTTATATTCTGCATTATGACATCTACCTGGGAGATTGTACTCTGACATTTTGTGATTATGACAATGTTTTCTGAGATGCAACACCTTTTGTGAAATGAAATGGTTGTTGAATTTCTAAATGTGTTGCTAAGTACATGTTCAAAAACGAAATTTTTGGCTCGTGTTTTTTGGGACGTTACAAGTTGGTATCAGAGCCCTGGTTTGAGGGATTCGAACACACCTTCGGGGGTGTTTGAACTCAAATCAAGGGATCAAAATATTTTGGAAAAAGAAAATGTTTTCTAAAAGATAGTAAAGGGTTCTAAGAAAGAATGAAGTGTGTGATGTGCGTGACCGGCCAAGCTCAAGTAAGTAATCCCCAAAGAACCCATACAAGTTTATGTTATGCTTATCAGTTTCAGTAGAACAGCATGCTAGAATAGGACTAAGGATCTAGGAGTGATGCCTTATGTGCCTGCTTCATGTGCTTCAGTGTGTGAAAAGTTGCATGCTAGAATTGAGTAGACAACAGTAGGATGGCCTGTATACGTTATGCCTGACAGTGCGAGTTTAGCATTGCATGCTAGTACAGTTTTTCCCTACGAGGATAGAGTTGCTTGAGATTGTTTTCTTTATGTCCAAATGCTGTTTGCTTTGTGCTATGTGGGCTTTGAAGTGGTGGGGGTTAGCTGTTAGGTGAATACGTTAAAGTCACATGTGATCAGGGTTGAATAAACTCAGAGTGTTGGATTTGACCCTATTGCGTAGCTCTTGTTTGAGTCCTAACCGTGGTAGGGATGAGTCCCTTACTCGAAGGATTATCCGAGCCTCGTCACATGTGATTGTATTAAGGTAATAGCTAACTGGAACCACCAAGAGGCCTTCAGCAGCTGAGGACTGGGTTGGGTGGAGTCAGAGGTTTCCTAGGGTAAGCCTAGGATAGGAATAACAGAGATCAGTGGTAGTGAAAGGGACCTGGTGGAGTCAAGGCAGTCCTTGGAGAAGGTACAGATAGATGTGGAAGGTAGTATGGGCCCGTACTACTGAAAGCAGGGGATCCATACCCGAATCAAGGAATGCCAAGATAAGACCAGGGAGCTTGTAGTAATTGTGATCCCTCCAGAGGTATCAGTATCGCTAACAGTTGTCATTCCTTTTGTATTTCAGAATGGTGGTACTACGTTCGAGGCCAGCAGTTGGCAGTGCAGGTTCGAGATCAGGTTCCGAGCCAGTGGATGAGGGGATACGCGAGTTCATCGTGTCTGAGATCACCAGAGGCATCCTTGAGTCGACCCCCATCATCTTCGGGTCGATCAAGGAAGGGATATTGGAGTTGATGGAGGATTACCTCCGGGCATTCAGGAGCGACATGGCATCTAGCCAGTCAGGATCTTGCATGCTGTCCTTCAAGGACTTTCGGGGCAGTGGTGTGCCGGATTTTCACGGGGCGAAGGACCCCATAGCTGCCAGATGATGGATTGCCGACATTGAGTCTACACAGATGATTAGCTTCTGCCTTGAGAGGTCGAAGGTGAGGTTCGCAGTAGGGTGTTTACGAGATCGAGCTAGGGATTGGTAGGAGTCTGTGGGGGACTCACTGAGAGCCTCGGCTGTTGAGGCTATCACTTGGACGGACTTTGTGACCAGGTTCAGGGCGGAGTTCGCGCCAGCTGTCGAGCTTCAACAGCTGGCCAGGGAGTTCTTGGACATGAGGCAGACGACGGAGACTGTGGTGGAGATCACCGCCAAGTTCCAGGAGTGGGCACTGTTGGTGCCCCAGTATGCGGGTGATGAGGATATGAGGAGGACCCGTTATCATGACATACTACGGGCTGACATCCGGGAGCATGTTAGCTTTTCAGCTAGCCCTACCCTGGATTCCATGATTGCCAGGGCGAGGGAAAGGGAGATTGATTTGGAGCACATTCGGAAGAGGAAAGCAGAGGCGGGGTAGGTGGTTGGGGCTTCGAGGAAGAAGCCCAGGGGAACAGATGGGAGGCCGAAAGGCCAAGGAGGGCCGGGCCGCTGCGGGAAATGCGACAGGACGCATGAGGGATCATGTAGGATGGAATCAGAAGGCTGCTACAAGTACGGCAAGGCAGGGCACTTTAGCAGGGACTGTACTACTCCTGCTTCGGCTATTCAGACATCGGAGTTGCTGTGTTTTCACTGCAACCAGAGGGGCCACAAGAAGGCCAATTGCCCCCAGTTGACAGCATCAGTGCCGGCTCCAGCTACCCTGCGGATTACAGATGGCCGGCAGGGCAAGGCAGAGGCTCCAGTGGTGAGGAGCCAGGCATTCCAGCTGACAGTAGAGGAGGCACGCGCAACACCCGATGTGGTGACGGGTATGATTCTTTCCCTCTAACTTTTTCTTATGATGATATGTTATTGATATGTGCTCTGTGTATATGTATTAGGATCGTTCCATGTGAACAGTATTCCTATCCAGGTGTTGTTTGACTCGGGTGCCACTCGATCATTTGTTTCCCTTGCGCTTAGCAAGAGGTTTACTGAGCCTTCGGGGATATTGGATTGCCCTTTAGAGGTAGAGATCGCCAACGATCGATCGGTGCGAGCGTCATCAGTATTCAGGGATTGTGTCCTGAGGCTTTTTGAGGAGCGCTATTTGGTGGATTTAGTTCCCATCCCGTTGCGGGGGAACCAGGTAATTATAGGCATGGACTGGTTGAGCCCTAATGGGGCGATGATAGATTGCGCGCAGCAGCTGGTGCAGATCAGGACCCCGAGTGGGGGAGAGTTGGTGATCCATGGCGAGAGGCCACAGCATGGACCTATAGTGTGTTCAACAGCGAGAGCTAGGCGCTACCTTCAGCAGGGATGTGTGGGGTATGTCGCGTATGTTATGGATACTCGGGAGACGGGTAAGGCGACGATGAGCAAGGATCCAGTCGTGCGAGACTACGTTGATGTGTTCCCGGAGGAGCTTCCTGGAATACCTCTGGAGCGTCAGGTAGAGTTCAGGATTGACCTAGTTCCTGGTGCGGCTCCGATAGCCAAGGCACCCTATCGGTTGGTTCCTCCCGAGATGCAGGAGTTGTCTACGCAGCTGCAGGAGCTGCTAGACAAGGGATTTATTCGTCCGAGCAGTTCACCCTGGGGAGCCCCGATCCTGTTTGTGAGGAAGAAGGATGGGTCGCACCAGATGTGTATAGATTACCAGGAGCTGAATAAGGTAACGGTGAAGAACCGTTACCCACTCCCGAGGATTGATGATCTCTTTGATCAGTTGTAGGGAGCATCTTGGTTCTCCAAGATCGATTTGCATTCAGGCTATCATCAGATGAGGGTTAGGGAGGTGGATATACAGAAGACCGCGTTTCGGACGCGTTATGGCCATTATGAGTTTGTGGTGATGCCGTTTGGGCTCAGTAATGCCCCTGCCGCGTTCATGGACCTCATGAACCACGTGTGTAGACCGATGTTGGATCGGTCTGTGATAGTTTTCATTGATGACATCTTGGTTTATTCCAAGACGCAGGAGGAGCATGAGGAGCACCTGAGAGAGGTATTGGAGACCCCGAGGAGGGAGAGCTTGTACGCCAAGTTCTCTAAATGTGAGTTTTGGTTGCGCGAGATGCAGTTTCTTGGGCACCTCGTCAACCAGAACGGTATTTCAGTAGACCCGGCCAAGGTGGAGGCCGTGATGATGTGGGAGGTTCCGAAGTCTCCATCCGAGATTTGGAGTTTCCTAGGATTGGCAGGCTACTATCGTAGAATCATTCGGGATTTCTCCAAGATAGTCGTACCCCTGACACGGTTGACTAGGAAAGTCGTGGTCTTTCGATGGGGGCCTGAGCAGCAGGCAGCGTTCGAGATTATGAGGCAGAGATTGTGCGAGGCGCCAATATTAGCCCTGCCCGAGGGCGTAGAGGATTTTGTGGTGTATTGCGATGCGTCGATCTCAGGATTAGGTGCGGTAGTGATGCAGAGGGGGCATGTCATTGCTTATGCCTCGAGGCAGCTGAAGCCTCACGAGGAGAACTACTCGACGCATGACTTGGAGTTGGGGACTATGGTTTTCGCACTCAAGATTTGGCGACATTACCTCTACGGGGTCCGATGTACCATTTACATGGACCACAAGAGTTTGAGGTACCTCATGGATCAGCCGAATCTGAACATGAGGCAGCGTCGGTGGTTGGACGTGGTGAAGGATTATGATTGCGAGATCCTTTACCACCCAAGGAAGGCCAATGTAGTAACCGATGCGCTTAGCCGCAAGGCGGCGCCGATCAGGGATATTTGTATGAGGATGACTGTGGTGACTCCCCTGTTGGAGCAGATCCGGGAGGCTCAAGAGGAGGCTATGAAGGAAGAGCTTCGGAAGAGTGAGCGAATAATGGGTCAAGTCACCTCTTTCGATTATGATAGCCGGGGGTTATTGACACTACATTGTAGGGTGTGGGTGCCGTATCATGGAGGCGTGTGCCAGATCTTGATGGAGGAGGCGCACAAATCCCGATTCTCTATTCATCCAGGGGCGACGAAGATGTATCGGGATATTCACCTAGAATATTGGTGGCCCTGCATGAAGTGGGATGTGGCGTGGTACGTCGAGCGGTGTTTGACCTGTAGGAAGGTCAAGGCCGAGCATCAGAGACCGCACGGCAAGATGCAGCCGTTGGACATCCTGTTATGGAAATGGGAGGATATTACGATGGATTTTATCACCAAGCTTCCCCCGACGGCGCAAGGAGTAGATTCGATTTGGGTCATCATGGATCGGTTGACCAAGCCCGCAGACGGATGGTCAGAGTGAGCGGACCATCCAGACTTTGGAGGATATGTTGCGGGCATGCGTGTTAGATTTCGGCGGTAGCTGGGATACCTATCTTCCCTTGGCTGAGTTCTCGTACAACAACAGCTACCATGTGAGTATTGACCGTCCCCCATTTGAGATGTTGTACGGTCGGAGGTGCAGGACCCCGATATGTTGGGGTGAAGTTGGCCAGAGGGTCATGGGGAGCACCGAGGTCATGCTCAAGACGACCGAGAGAATCCAGCAGGTTCGGAGCAGGCTTCAGACTGCGCAGAGTCGGCAGAAAAGTTACGCCAACAAGCGTCGATCCGACCTGGAGTTCCAGGTCGGGGATATGGTTCTCCTGAAGGTGTCGCCTTGGAAAGGCGTCATTCGATTTAGGAAGCGGGGCAAGTTGGGACCGAGATTCATCGGACCGTTCAGGGTTGTAGCCCGGGTGGGCAAGGTGGCATATCGGCTGGATCTGCCAGCCGAGCTCAGCCAGATCCACAACACCTTCCATGTCTCCCAGTTGCGGAAGTGTCTCGTGGATGATTCAGCGGTGGTGCCATTAGAGGATATCCAGGTTGATGACAGCCTGAATTACATTGAGCGCCCAGTCGCAATCCTCGACCGAAAGTCGAAGGATCTAAGGAACAAGAGGGTGGAGTTAGTGAAAGTGCAGTGGCAGCACCGAAAGGGGTCCGAGTGGACTTGGGAGCCGGTGGAAGAAATGATGGAGCATTACCCCGAGCTGTTTCAGGATCGAGCAGCAGACTTCGAGGACAAAGTCTAAAATAAGTGGGGGATATTTGTAGCACCTGGTTTCTGGTACGTAAAATTTATCTTAGTGTTCTTCATTTTTAGCCTTGGAATCGGCGAGTTGCAGGTCTGACTCGCCGAGTAGGGACGGAATCCGAACACGTTTAAGTTGGCGACTCGGCGAGTCCATATTCTGGACTCGGCGAGTCACAGCTGTCTGATGAAACCCTAAATTTCAAGGGTTTGCACCCTATTTAAACCCTCATTTCCGCCCCAAGCTCGCCCCCATTCACCCTCAGAGCTCCCAACATCGTTTTGCCCTCATTCCTTGTGAGATTAAAGTGTTTGTGTGTGTTCTTGAAGTTTTTGGAGGAAGAAGTGTAGATCAAGAAGAGGAGAAGGAGGCCAAGCATCTTTGTGACATCTCAACGTTTTCCTTGAGGTATAGCTTGTTTCCCCTCTGTTTTCAAGCATGTAGTCTCTATTAGCTTCATGAAAGTCCCTCTTGAGCCATTCCCCAAGCTTGTTTGTGCATTATGGGTTGTATTAAGTCGTTAGCCTTTAGATCTAGGCACTATTTAGTCCCTGGAGCTTGGATCTACTGCCTTTATGGAGTCATATTGCATGAAAGTCCTAGATCTACCCCTTTTGGTGCACTTTGAGCCCTAAAACCTTTGTTGGTGATGATTTACACGTAAAGTTGGAAACTTTACGTGTTATTCATGCCCTAGAAACCTAGATCTATGAATGGCATGAGCTGGATTCAAGCAGAATCGCGTGTATAGTTTTTGCATGTGGCCGACTCGGCGAGTCGTTCATCTGACTCGGCGAGTCGAGTCGCGAGTCCCCGAGTTTCCCCCTTGTTGCATTTGCGGGTTGAGAGTGATGAGTCATTGGGTGTGACTCACTGGGTCAGAGGCTAGACTCACTCATGAAGTCACTCGGCGAGTCAATGCCATGACTCGGCGAGTTCAAGGCAATCTTCTTGTCTCAAGAACAACTCGGCGAGTTGTTCATACAACTCGGCGAGTCACGGTTTAGAGTGTTCTTCGGATGAAGATGAACTCGGCGAGTAGGATGAAGGACCATTGGCCTTGGGTACAGAAGGAAAACTCGTCGAGTCAACGCTTAACTCGACGAGTAGAGACGGATCTATGGTCAGACTAAGGGAAAGGGACTCGGCGAGTTGGCAAGCCAACTCGGCGAGTCTGGTCAACTGGAAGTTGACTGTGACTTGACTTGTTAAGGGTAAATGGTCAATTTACCCTGAAGGCGGTTAGCAGTATTTGATTGAGTATTTTGTGGGAATTATAGTCGGAGGAGTTCCGGAGCGGCAGCAGCAGCAGGCAGTCAATTCCCACACCGATCAGCAGCTACTTTGAGGTGAGTTTCCTTCCAGTAGGAATGGGTCTAAGGCACCAAGGCCGGCCCGTATAGACGAGATGTTAGTACTAGATTGTGGGCCAAGCCCGTATCTCTTGGTTGAGTTGATTATGATATGTGCCAGTATGATAGAGTTGTCTATACTTGTTGTCTGTGTGATACTTGTATATTATGGGTTAGCGGCTGAGTGTGGGCAAGGCCCGTATCTCTCCGAGAGTGGAGTGTGGGTGAGGCTCGTACCTCCCAGATAGTGGAGTGTGGGCGAGGCCCGTATCTCTCGGCTAGCGGAGTGTAGGCAAGGCCCGTATCTTCATGAGTGTGGGTAAGGCCCGTATCTCTTAGCTGTATGTTGTATGCTTGCATGGTATGAGGTATTATGGGGGAACTCACTAAGCTTCGTGCTTACAGTTTTCAGTTTTGGTTTCAGGTACCTCTTCGTCGAAGGGGAAGGAGCTGGTGCGGTAGCGGTACATCACACACACACACACACCTGCTTATATTCTGCATTATGACATCTACCTGAGAGATTGTACTCTGACATTTGTGATTATGACAATGTTTTCTGACATGCAACACCTTTTGTGAAATGAAATGGTTGTTGAATTTCTAAATGTTTTGCTAAGTACATGTTTAAAAACGAAATTTTTGGCTCGTGTTTTTGGGACGTTACATATGAGGTTGTATGTGTGTTTGTACGGTCGGAAAACCTACCATCACCACCGTGAGGTGGTGGCTGCCACCGTTTTGCCGCCACTAGCCACCATCTCTGGTGGCTGTGTGTTTATGGATGTGTGTGGATTGGTGCTTGGGGTACTTTTGTCTTTATTTTGGCCTATAATCATAACCACCACCCCGTGAGTTGGTGGTCGCCGCCATGAGCCGCCACTGACCACCACTACCAGTGGTGGTAGTGGGTGGTACCCAGCCTAGTGGAACCCTAATCGGCCCAATAGCTGAGTCTTGGACTTAATTGAATTGTGATTGGGTTGGAAACCCTAATTAGGGTTTAGAGAACCCAATTCTGGGAATGTTAGTTTGGGAATTGTCGGGACCCTCATTTGGACTGTTGGACTATAAATTTTAAATTATGTCCGACTACATTGTATGAATGGCCTAGTGAAGTGATGGACTTAGTGGATTAAGTCCTTAATGGGTTAAGTAAGAACACTTAACCCTAATCGTCATTTTATGTGAAAACCCTAATTGTGTTGGGTTTAGAGTTGGGCCTTTATGTTGGTCCTGGATGTTTGGACTCTTGATAGGCTAATTATTAGCAAGTAAATGGACTAGAACAATTGGATTGGGCTTAAGGATAAGGCCCATTGGAAAGGTTTGGGCCCAATTTGGAAAACTGGGCCATAGATGGGCCATAACTAGGCCTTGAGGATTATGAGATATTATGTAACGCCCGTAGATCCGGGCTAGTCAAATTAGAGGCAATAGGGGTCGAAAACGACTTTTCGACAAAAGATTATTTAGAATAAATAATCTTAACCAAGTTGTGGAATACGTCACAAGGTTTCCGTACATATAAAGAACGCCGAAATCCGAGTTATAACGAAGAAGTTATGGCCCGTCGAAGTTTTACGGCAAAACCGGCACGACACCGGGAAGCGTAAATAGTGAATTTACGATAGAGCGATATTTAGCCTTAGCAATCTAAACAAAAGTCGTAGAATATGTTAAACTAAGAACATCGATAAAAAGAACGCCCAAATCTGACTTCGTATGAAGAAGTTATGATTTTTCGAAGTTTCGGACTAGCAGTGTACAGCCCGAAATTCGAATATTTGATCGAGCGGTTTTTTAGCCGACACGACCTAAACGAGAATCGAAGATCTCGTTGAGAGTAGCGTAACGAGAAAAAGATGGGCGAACGGATGTCGGATGAAGAAGTTATGAGGATTTAACGGACCAATCGTGTCCCGGCCCGTTAATAATATAAAATTTAAAATCGAGCCAAAATTAGCCGACGGAGTCTAAACGAAAGTTGTAAAGTACGTTCCCACCTTCGCGTGGATATAAAGAACGTCGAAAACGGAGGTCGTACGCGAAAGTTATGAATTTTTAAAGATGAGCATGCAAGTTGCGAAATCTGATGCGAGATAGATGACGTGGCCTCATCGCAGCCGTCCATCGTCGATCAACAGAGCGCCCTTCGGATCTCGCCACGTCGCCTCGCTTCGCTTTACGCCCCGCGTCGGAGTTCGGTACGCCCAGCGTACCCTCGGTCCTTATCCTCTTCCGAAGTGCGAGCCAGCTGGTGCGAGCTGGCGACCCAATCCGAGATTACGCCCAGCGTAGCTGCTGGACGCGCTGCGTAGTCCGAGGCTGCTGGGGCTATAAATAGCATGCGAGCCATTCCGAGTTTTTCACTCCAAATCCACTTCTTTCTCTCACTAGTTTCTCTCTCTAGCTCATCTAAACCCCCCTAAACCCTAGAAAAACCCCTTAGCACCCTAGGGAAGCCCCGAGGCTCCCGGAGTCCCGAGAAAAAGGAGTTTTTCGGTTTCGAAACGCTGCTCCAATTAGGTCCCGATTTTTGATAAAATTCGCTGTAAGTGTGCTACGCTTACGCAATTTTTAATATAGCTTTCATATAATTATAGGAATGTTATTAGGTCCTTAAAATAATTATTTGGGCTATTAAAATGAATTATATCGAGTATTATTAACACTTAATAATACTCGGACTAATGAATTTGTCGCGGTTATCGTTAAACTAAACCCTAGTGGTATTGGTACTAGGTTTTATCGAAGGAATATCGTTTTGAGAGTATCGAAGCGCTGTCCGAGTACTGAGTCACCACCTACTCAGGTGAGTGCATAGTCCCTTTCATCTTACACATAGATATGAAGTATTTTATATAAACTACGTGCTATGTGTGCATATTATCTGAATACTTGCTGTCTATGTTGGATGAACGTTTTATACATGTTTTAAAGGATTTAAACTGTATATGTATTTTATATATACGAATATGTTGGGTACGAGATGGGTAGATGAATGATGAGAGATAGAAGATGACGTGAGTATATATTGGCAGCTATAGACTTAGTGCCTATGAGACGAACACCGGTAGCTATGGACTTAGTACCTTTTAGACGCTGGTAGCTAAGGATTTAGTACCTGTTGGGAATTGGTAGCTATGGACTTAGTACCTATTAGTTAGACGCTGGTAGCTAACGATTTAGTACCTGTTGAACATTGGTAGCTATGGACTTAGTACCTATTAGATAAAGACTGGTAGCTATGGATTTAGTACTCGATGAATAGACTATAGCAGCTATGGAATTAGTGCTTTATGAACGAACATTGGCAGCTATGGATTTAGTGCCACTCTTATAACCCTGGAAGTAAGGGACTTCGGAATAAATGAATGCAGGATAGATGACTCTTAGGTTAAATCCTTAAAGAGTAAAGAAGATAATGGGGATGGGTAATTGGGTTGATTGTTTGATTGAACATAATAATTATATTATTGTGGGTTGAAAACCCTATGTACTCACCAGGTTTCCCAACCTGACCCACTCAGTTTATGTATATCACAGGTGACGAAGTGAAGTGACATTACACTGAGAGATTTAAAAGAGATGTAAGTTCTGTTTATGCTTATGTTTCGGTATTAACGATGACATCCCAAACATTTTAAAATGAAATAAATACGTTTCTTCGAAAATGTTTTAATAACGTATTTACCATGTTTTTCTGGGAACAAATTCCGCAACCTTTTTATAAAATGAAGTACTCTGATTTTTATAAAGCATAAACAAAATCGGTCTTTTCTGGCCGTGAAAATGGGGATGTCACATATTAGACCATCTGAATGCCAAGTGTTGGACCAAGAATAAATGGTTGGGCCTTAAGGAAAGACCATCGTAGAGTTTTGGGCCCAATTTGGAAAATTGGGCCATAGTTGGGCCTTGGTTGACTATTTGACTTTTTGGGCTTTCGGGGTATGAGTTTGGGCGTTAATCTTGGACCAAACTAGGTTAGGGGTAAAATGGTCCTTTTACCCTAAGTGGGGATTTTTAGAGTTATGCATTGGAAGCCCAAATGGTTAATTGGGTTTTGTTTTGATGATTGAAAGTTCGAGGATCTGTCAGCCAACACCCATAGAATTATCCACGAGACTTCATAGTGCGAGATGAGTTTCCTTAAGTAGGAACAGGTCGAAGGCACCAATGCCAGCTCGTGTAGAGTATGTATGATGATTAGTAGCTAAGTGTGGGTTGGGCCCGTATCTTAGAATTATTTATGATTAGTAGCTAAGTGTGGATTAGGCCCGTATCTTAGAATTGTTTATGATTAGTAGCTAAGTGTGGGTAGCGCCCATATCTTAGCATTATCTGAGTATATGTTTGCTTATGTATGTGAGTGTGTGTGGGGCCCGTATCTCATAGAGTGTAGGCGAGGCCCGTATCTCATTATTAGCTGAGAGTGGGCGGAGCCCATATCTCATAGCATTATTTGAGTATGTATATAGGACTGATTGATAGAATTGATTATACTTGTTGTCTGTGTGATACTTGTATGTATGCTTAGTAGTTGAGTGTGGGCGGGGCCCGTATCTCCTAGTTAGCCGAGTATGCGCGAGGCCCGTATCTCGTAGTCAACGGAGTGTGGGCGGGGCCTATATCTCCTAGTTAGCCGAGTGTGGGCGAGGCTTGTATCTCGTAGTCAACGAAGTGTGGGCAGGGCCCGTATCTCCTAGTTAGCCGAGTGTGGGTGAGGCCCGTATCTCGTAGTCAGCAGAGTGTGGGTGGGGCCCGTATCTCCTAGCTAGCAGAGTGTGGGCGGGGCCCGTATCTCCTTGACTGTGGGCGGGGCCCGTATCTCCTAGTAGCATGATTATTTGTATGGTATATGGTAGTTTGGAGAGACTCACTAAGCTTCGTGCTTATAGTTTTCAATTTTGGTTTCAGGTACTTCCTTTAAACAAAGGAAAGAGCTCAGGACGATTGCAGTGCACACACCATTTGTTTAGCCTGAGATGTTTATACTCTGATATATTTTGACAGATGTTATGATATTTTGAGATACACTATTTATGATTGTTATACGATGTTTGATGACTATGGTTTTCTTAATAATTAAAAAAAGAAATTTTTGGACTGTATCTATGGGATGTTACAGCGTACTCCAAGAGGTGTATTGGGCCAATTTTGGGGCTTTGGGCCAAGTTGGGTGGGTTTAGCCTTAGAAGGGATAAAATGATCTTTTACCATTAATGGAAGAGAATAAGAAACAAACTTTTGATGATGGGCTATCACCCTAATTATTGATTAGGATTGGTTTTGATATGTTCAGGTGTGTGAGGAGCCTTTGTAGCAGCAGCGCGTGTGTGATTCGATTACCGTCAGATTGAGGCGAGTCTCCTCATTATACTCGTGTGTCAAAGACACCAATGTCGACCCACTGGAATGTGTTATCTAGGATGTTAGTTGTCTTTGTGACTCTCGCATTGTATGTTGGGTTGGGCCCATTGACCTGCATGTAAGGCTAGGCTCATTTGCATGAGTAGGATGAGCCCATCGTATGTTGGGCTAGACCCATTGTATGTCGGGCTAGACTCATTTGTATGTTGGGCTGTGCCCATTGATTTGGAAGGGTTAGGCCTATTATTATGGGTTGGGCCTAATGTACGGACTAGGCCCAATGATACGTATGGCGGCCCAATGATACGTATGTCATGTGGTATTTTGGAGAGAACTCACTAAGCTTTGTGGTTACGGTTATGTATTTATGGTTTCAGGTACTTCCGATTGCAAAGGGAAGGATTCGGCCTGACTGCACAAGATCCTCTAGCGTTTTCACATTGGCTATTAATGACTTTTACTCTGATGTTAAAATAATTTAATTACTATAACTGGGTTTGGAACAACTCAATTGTATCGTTAAGTATTTTTAAAATGAAAATTTTATTCTAAATTTTTGGAACGTTACAACATCCATATAATATAAAATGATTCTGAAATGGGTCATTCCGAAAAAAATAGTTATTTTCCAAAAAAATGTAAAAGCATATTATTTTTCAAAAAAACACCAAAAATGGTTAAATTATTTAATTTCACTAAGAAAATGTTTTATTAGCGGACAACTACTAAAAACAAAAGCTTTTAAATTAAATCCTACCTTGAAATATGCAACATAAAGAATTTCATAAAAAAAATAATAAATAAAAATAAAAATACCAGACGTTCTTTTGTTTTAAACAGGCTTATGTCCCCTCCATTTTACTATTTTAGAGACTGGTTTTGATATCACGGGGTATACAGATCTTTTTATAGTGGTGGAATGTGCCTACTTTCCACTCAAACTGTCACAATTCTGCAATTGGTTTGATCGATTTGTTTTTATATTTAAGTTTGCCCACTTCACATGTTTCTTTCTAAATTCAATCCCAAAATGTTAAATTCATAAATTAAACGGTTTGAATAAATTAGGTTATAGTTTATTAGTTATTTTCAGTCGAAATAAGCAATAAATAAAGAGGAAATTATTATTAAAATTAGTTTATTTAGTTTATCCTTATCATAATAAGCTGATTTTTAAGGATTCTTATTGAAACACTTAAAGAGTGTTTAGCTTAGTTTTTTAGAAGCCAAAAGTTCTTTTTGAAAAAGTCATATTTTCCTGAGTTTTCCAAAAAATTGATTTTCTTTCTATCCAAAATTCAAAAGTCGCTTTTAAAAGTTTGTCAAATATCTTTTACCTTTGATCTTTTCCTAAAATGACTTTTGATACCCCATAAACTTATTGTATTGTGATAGAAATAACCAATAAACAATAAACGATCTTTTTTTTTCTCTATACAAAAGCCCTCTAAGTATTCAAATTCATCTCAATCATTTACATAATGGAATAATATTTCAAAAATAAATAAATTTAAAATATGGTTATTACTTAATGATATATTTTTAGTTATTTATTAGTAAGACCATCTACAACTTATAGTTTTTTTGAATATTAAATTAATAGATGTGTAGAAAATTTAAGTAAATGCTCCATCTTAAATGGTCTCATTTCGGAACTCGATATTTGAAAAACTATTTGATAATCTAATTTAAATTGTATTTCTTTTTTTTTTTTTAAATGTCTAATCTAAATTGTACTTATGTCCAATAAATATTGTCAAAAATAAAATTTATACATGGCATAAGATTAAAATGAAACAGCTAAAAAAAATCCGAAATTCAATTTGGTGGTGATCGTCATTAATCGCAAACCTAATAGCATATCTCATATTACATCTCATCACCTCATAAACATTACATTAACTTGGTAAAACATTATATGACATAAATAAAATAAATAGAAACAAACATAGAAAGTAAAGATAAAAGCAAAAAGTTGTTACCTGTTTGTCTTTCGTCTGTTGAATTTTTTAAAACAGAATTACATATTACATATGCTAAATAAAAAACACTCATTTCATACTACAACAAATCAAACAATGAATCACATTCAGACAACAGATGCCAACTTTGGGTTTCTGAAATAATGAGAAAGGTAAATGGGATTATGGGACCATATAAAGATAGGCATCACTCTGGTCGTGTAGCATAAACAGGAAATTTCAAGGAAACAAAAACCCAATCAATCCACTACCCACCACCTACACCATCTTCTTCACCTGGAACAATCCAACAGAAACCACCATGGATCGAAGCGAAGAAGATATGAAATTCGTTGGCTTCTTCGGCATCTTCAAACAATCATTCAAAACCATCTTCTCATCGAACAAAATCTTTGCACAAATCACTCTCACCTTAATCCTACCTCTCACAATCGTGTTTTTAGCTCACATGGAAATCTCCCGTCATTTATTCTGGAAAATCGAGAGCAATTCGTTGGTGTCCGAGAGTGATTCCTACTATCGAGCCCGAGCAACCGCCGCCGATTGGCTGTACTACTGGCTATTCAAAGTCGCATACATAACCTTATTCGCCGTCTTCTCCCTCCTCTCCACCGCCGCCGTCGTCTTCACCATCGCCTCCATCTACACCGACCGAGAAGTCGTTTTCCGAAAAGTTATGACAGTCGTTCCGAAGGTCTGGAAACGACTCTTTGTCACTTTCGTGTTCATATACATCGCGTTCTTCATCTATAACGTAATTGGAGGTGTTGTTTTGGTTATAATCAGATCTATTTTTGGGTATTCAGGCATCGGTATAATCCTTTGGTTTATCATCGTCATCTTATACATCATTGGTTTCTTATATCTGAGCGTTGTTTGGCAATTGGCTAGCGTCGTTACTGTTCTGGAAAACACCTACGGATTCAAAGCTATGAGGAAAGGTAAGGATCTGGCGTATGGGAAGAAGAAAGTGGGAATGGGAATTGCATTCGTGTTGTACGCATTTTTGTTAGGATTACTTATTGTGTATGAGTTGTTCGTGGAATACGGTGGAGAAATTTTCGATTTGGCGATGATTTGGAGGGTGATGATCGGAATATTATGCGGGGTTCTGATTTTGAAATTGTTCTTGCTGTTCTTCGTCACCCAAACGATGCTTTATCTAGTCTGCAAATCGCATCACCGGGAAGTGATTGATAAGCTTAGTTTGTCGACGTTTTTAGGAGCTTATATGGGGGAGACGGTGGTGTATCCCGCCGCCGGCGAGGAAATCCAGCTTGGGAGACCTCAATCGCAATCTCAACAGGTTTGATAGTAGCAATCGAGTTGTAAAAATCTACGCTATGTGCTCAAAGCTAAAAGTTAACCTTAAAAGGTGTTTAATGAATCTTATATTTGGCTTTGAACTTGGAAGTTGTGCATTGAATGTTGGATTTTAATTAAAGCTGCAAACATCTGAATGTATGTTTAAATACTGAAACATATTTATTTAGGTTGATGTTTAAAATGGCAAGAATAGTTTATATTTGGATAATTTGTCTTTCAGTTCCATACAAAGGTCATTTGATTTATTTATTTTTTTAGTTTTCATTACATTGTTATATGATAGACTTCAACTAGTTAAATTAATATTGAATCCTATATAGTGTCAGCTGTTCCATTTAATGACAACTTTTTTCATTTAAGTATGTATTTAATGATGCAATAAAAACATAAAAAAAAAAAAAATTAATTACATTGAATATACTTCAAATGTAAGTGACCTAAAAACAAATTGTATATTATTCGTTATTCTTTTTGACATTAAACCTCACTTGGGCATATTATTGGTTATTATTTGTAACATTAAACCTCACTGAGGCACCCCAATGATGTTTTTTTTTTCCTCTTTGCTTCTGGTCTTAAAGTCATTTACATAAAAGTAAGTTGATAGACATTGGTGTGGACTTTAGTGAAGCGAAAAATTTAATGTGTCTAAGGAATTCTCAATCTCAAAGGGGGTCAGGCAGGGGGACCTGCTTTTACCGTTCCTCTTCATCGTAGCTATAGAGGGTTTAAGTGCAACCATGAAGGTTGCATGCGAGATTGGCGTCTTCCAAGGTCTAGCACTACCAAACGGTGCACCAACGATTTCTCACTTGCTATACGCTGATGATACGCTGTTTGTAAGTGAATGGTCAAAAAGAAACATAAAAAACCTTGCCAAGGTCCTCCATTGTTTCTACGCTTCTTCCGGTCTCAAAGTAAATTTCGATAAATTCAAGGTTTTCAGTATTCACGCTGATATGCAGGAAGTCTCAAGATGGACCACAACTCCTAGTTGCAAACTATCCTCTCTCCCATTCACTTATCTCGGGGTTCCAGTCTTGGCGAACATGAACTTAACTAAAAATTGGAAACCAGTGACTGAGAGATTTCATAAAAAACTGTCCATATGGAAATCCAAAACCTTGTCGTTTGGTGGCAGGTTAACACTTGTACAATCGGTCCTGGGTTATCTACCAACTTATTATCTCTCAATATTTGTGGCTCTGGAAGGGATAATTGAGACGTTGGAACGAATTCGTATGAAGTTTCTATGGGGAGGAACAGTTGGAAAAAGAACTATACATTGGGTCTCTTGGGACAAAGTCATCGCCTCTAAAGACGTTGGTAGGCTTAGTGTTGGTACGATTAAATCCCTAAACAGTTCCCTCATTATGAAGTGGTGTATCCGAATCAATATCTCTTTGGGCCAAAGCCATATAAGGCATGCATAATCCAAACAAAAAACCTAACAACCGTTATGCAAGCAAATATATATCAGGTGTGTGGAAATAAAAATTGTATACTTAAAATGATTTTTTAATATATAAATACCTTTCAAATTGTATTTCTTTTTTAAAAATACAGAAAATACATATTTGTATTAATAATACAAAAAAAGCCTATATTTATATTGAAAATAGAAAAAAAAATCCACATTAACATCAAATATATAACTTTACGTTTTTGGAAGTTTAAAAGATATGTATCTATATATTATATACTTTCAAAATTGTAAACATATATTTATATATTGAAAAATATGAATACGTTTTAAAAAATGTATGTTTTTAAGTCTATAAATACGATTGCAATGTAAAAATATGTTTTTAAAGGTCTACATACTCTTCCCAAAATATATTAACCTTTAAATATGTTTTTTAATCTTTAAAAACATATTTTATATCTTTATAAATATAATTATACCTTTGAAAATGTAACTAAAAATAATATACACTTATAAAAAAAGAAAATAGTGATAATAATAATAATAATAATAATAATAATAATAATTTCTATTATTATTATTATTATTATTATTATTATTATTATTATTATTATTATTGCATTTAAATTATTTCATTAATATCCTCCATAGTAAATGAAAATCTTTTTGCCACATGTCACACTTTCATTGATTTGGCCACATGTTACTTTTTGGTTATTTTCAATTAATTTTTTTCCATATGACATTTTGTGGTTTTTTTCATTTTATTAATTTCCACATAATATTTAAATGTAATAATTAATTAAATGCATATCAATTTTATTAATTGACTTCCTTCTAATTTCAAAATTTTTAAATTAATGTTTTATTAATTTCCTTTATTTGATTTTAATAATTCAATATTTTTCTATTTTTTCTTATAAATTCAAAAATTTCAAATGTTTAGAATTTAATCTGTTTTTTTAAATGAACTCATGTATTACATGGGTGTTAAACCTAGTACTATATATATATATATATATATATATATATATATATATATATATATATATATATATATATATATATTAATTTTTCGAAATATGGAACATAAAAGATATGCAACTTAGTTGTATGATCCTTGCTTTATGAGTTGGAGGTGGTGGGTTCGAAAACCCCTTACCTTATTGTGCTTGTAAGTTTTATAAAGGAGTAAAGCAATAGCCAGCCACGTCATCGAGTCTGCCCACGTGGCATGCACGTCAGCAATACCGTCCACCCAGCACATGAGTGGCGTGCCACATGTGCGGGTGACTGACTAAAAGGGTAAAACCGAAAAAAAAAATTGCAAGTTTGCGGCATTAACGAACCAAAATTCTTTCAAAGGATAAAACCGTAAATTTTTGAAAAGCTTAAATGTTTTTATGACATTATCCTTGGTTTAAATTATCTAAATTTGCAAATACCAAATTTCATTGATTTAGGTTTTCCACTTTTGAAAATTTTGTATGTATATTTTTGTTTTTTAGTTCCGTAATTGTTTTGTAGCTTTTAATTATTTCGATGTTTGTAGAAACAAATGAAACAGTGTGTATATATTATACACAATTAATATTGGTTCTTTGTACATGACGTTGAAGTATAAAATGAATACGTTGATTTAAAATAGTTGGTTATGTAAATTCAAATAAAGAGATATGTATTGGGAGTAATTAGATTATTGGTTTTTAATAGCAATGTTTTAAAAATCGGTTTTTGAGATGAACCAGTATGGTGACCGGTTTACGGTTTAACCGGTTCGACCGTCGGATGAACCGGTTTCTATAGTTTTCATGTTTTTTTTTTCTATTTTCCTACATATATATACATATATAAATTATGAATTTGATACTTACTATTTCAAACATTAAAAATACACATATAAATATGTTGATAAATTCAAATACATTAAAATAACACATAACCATAAGTTTTAGTGTTTATATCAATTCATATACTTCAAAAAGAAAAAAAAAATAAAATATAATACCGAAACGAAATATAGTTTTAAATGAAACAAACACATCAAAAAACTTTATAACATTTACCATATATTTTTATTTAGAGAAAACTAAATAGAATTGAAAAAAATCACCAAAGTTTATTATATAAATTATTTTTTTTTCATATGTTTTTATTCGGTTTAACCGGTTTATTTTGACCGGGTCAACCGGGTTTTTCTTAAAACCGGCCGATTCAATCCGGTTCAGAAATCAATATAAAACCGGTGATAGTTGAACCGCTTCTTCTCCCGGTTCCTCATCCAACCGGTTCGACCGACCGATTCATACCGGTTTTTAAAACATTGCTTAATAGTCATCGATGGCTCGACTTTGATTAATGGTTCTACCACATGAATTTCAAATGAAAATGGATTTTTGTCAAGTCAATCCACTATCTCCTTTTCTTATTTTATTTTGGTCATTGAGGGATTGTATATTTGTATATTTTCGTCAAATAGCCTATAAAGAAAAATATTTTTCATGGTGCTTAGCTAGTCAGTTTGAGTTTGATGCCGGAGGTAAGTAGATCTCACATTCTTTATCCATGTTGATGATATAATTGTTCTTAGGGTTTAATCAATGGAAAATGTTAGGAAAATTGTGAGAACCTTGCATAGTTTTTCTTGTCTCAGGTCTTAAAATTATTTTTACATAAAAATAAGTTGTTAGGCATTGATGTGGACTTTAATAAAATTTGCTCGACTATAAGGTTGTCATTCATGCATCTTGGTCTTCCGAACGACTTTAATATGGACACAATTGAAAGTTGAAAAGAAGTGGTCAACAAATGCCCAGATAAATAGTCAAATTGGAAAGTAACTATGCTTTATATCGGAGGTCGTCTTATGTTAATTAATTAAATTCTTGATAGTGTTGCTACTTATTTCATGAATATGTTTCATGCACCCCAAAAACTCATCGCCCGTTAGGAATTGATTTGTAATCAACTTTTTGTTAGCGTATATTTAGGATAAATTAAGCCTACTTGGGTCAAGTGGAAGAAGGTTACGCCAAGTACAATAGAAGGAGTGTTAGGAGTGGAACCTTGTATGCTTATAATACAACTCTTTTTGTAACACCCGTTTTCCCAGGAGTATTATCTAAGGACGTATTAAGATCAAAGTTAGGGTTTTTGAAACAAAAAAACCTTATGCCACGACGTGGTGCAAGGATGCCCACGACGTGGCATGGTTGTTATAGTACGTGTATCTCTGACGGGCTCTACAACGTGGCACAACGAGGGCCACGACGTGGCGGTCACTTGAGACCAAGCCCATGATTTTAGGGTTTACTCCCTATTTAAGCACCTTAACTTTAATTTAGGGCATCCTCTTTAGCCTCCAACCTCACCATTTCGAAAATCTTAGCCCCCTTTGAGTGTTCTTGGTGTTCTTAGCCATTTGAAGGCTCATTTCTCATATTTTTGTGTTGAGCTTGAAGACCATGTTTCTTGAAAAGTGTTTTGGTAAAGATCTCAAGTGTATATCTAGCAAAGGGACTTCATTTTTGGACCATTGTGAGTAAAAAGCTTCACTCTTGATCTTTAGTTTGCTAGATCTTGTAGTTTGATAATATTTGTCTCTTTTGGCCCTTGTACTTTGGAGTTGGGTAGACTCCAGAACCTCTTGAACTTGTTTTATCACCTCATAATCCTATTGGGCTGGGAAAGTTTGTATCTTGATTTCATTCTTGAAGCCATACATGTTTTGGGAAGGTTTTGTACTATTTCGGACTTAGGGTTTAGGATCTTGTCTTGTGGTGAGGTCCCAATGGATAAAGTTAGAAACTTTACCCATTAAGTTATTATGAAAGATTAGATCTCAACTTTTGAGCCTTGATTTGTACGGATTAAGATCTTAATGAAAATTTGAAGGAAACACCTAGTTAACATGACGTGGCCAAGGGATGACCACAACGTGGTGAAATCCAGATCCATGGCCATTTTGTCTTTGGCGTTTCCACGACGTGGCCAAGGAGGGCCCATGACGTGGCGTTGAATTTGAATTTTGTTGACCATTGAGTTTTTGACCAAGTTTGACTTTAGGTTTTGGGGGTGTAGTTTGAGATTTGGTCCCTAATTTTTGTATAGGTTACATGTAGTATTAGTTATTGGATCCGTGAGTAGTGTTGTTGTTCGCTAGACTACAAAGTGAGTTTTCTCACTATACTTTGTATTTTAGCATGTATCCTTATGTGTAGAATATTGGTATGCAGTAGTAATTTGTTAGATTGGTAGATATGTAATGATTACATGTGTTTGTTGGTTAATGTTTATCTGTTTGCATATATCAACATATTGCGTATGGTTGGGTAAAGGCAGTCTTGCTTTGTGTTGTAGGCTAAGATACCCAGGCGGTCTAGTTTAATGTAGGCCTTACAAGGTGGTCCATCCATACTGTAGGCCCAAGGGAGCGGTCCAACTACCGTAGGCCTTACGAAGCGGGCCAGTAGATTGTAGGCTCAGTAGAGCGGTCCAGGTATCCTGTAAACTTTGCGAGGTAGTCCAACATCCTGTAGGCCTTGCAAGGCGGTCCAAGCATAATGTAGGTTGATGTGTGCATATATTTTATATCTATTGTTGTGTAGGGTGTTTTGAGGGAACTCGCTAAGCTTTGGCTTATAGTTGTGGATTAAATATTTTGCAGGTACTTATCAGATGGCGAAGGTGGGACTGTACAAATGCGAATCAGCAGTTTTATAATCGAGATTCCGCGTTGTTTTCCCTTATAACTCTAATTTGGAAATATTTACTTTGAATAAATGGTTTTAACTTGGATATATTTACAAAAATGGTTGTTTATTTTATTTGAAAATCCAAATTTGGAAATATAGGATGTTACAAGTTGGTATCAGAGCCCTGGTTTGAGGGATTTGTATGAACACTCGTGAGATTCCAAACTCAAACTAAGGATCTGAGAAATTTTTATAAACTTTTTTAAAAATAATGGACCTAAAAGAAGAAATGAAGGTGCATTGTGTACATGTAACACCATGGTTTCCAGGTATTTACTCTTTTAACCTTGTTATAAAGATTTTTGGCAATTTGGTCCAAACGTTAGACATTTGGCATAGATTGCCAAGCGTTCTATGAGAGACACCAGGCGTTTACATGCAGAGACCAAACCTTTATTTTTAGGGTTTACACCCTATTTAAGCATCCTTATGGTCCACAAACCCTTTCTCTCATCAACCTCCATCCTCATTTCGAAAACCCTAAGTGTGTATGAGAGTTTGAAGCCTTGGCTCATCTTTTTTGTATCATTCAGTGTTCTTAATATGAAAAGGAAGATCATTGCAGTGTTAGTGTTGCTCTCAAGCTTGTGGATCTGGACTCTTGTCCTCTTGGAGCATCATTTTGTGGTATAAAGTTCTGAACTTGATCATCATATCTCTAGATCTTGTTTATGTTAGAAGGTTATGCTTATTAGCCCCATTTTATTGGTCTTTTTGGGTAGGAGCTACCTTAGACCAAAGGAGTTGTCCTTTTGGACATTTTAGGGCAGATTAAGTGATAAAAGTGTGATCGTGGACCTTCTTTTCACTCCATGCAAGTTTTGAGGTGTCTTAATGGGTTAAGGAGCTGGAGTTTTAGCTTTTGGGCTCATTGTAACCATGCATGGCCATAAATTTTGCAACTTTATGGCTTTAGATGTTCTATTAGTTGTGGATCTGAAGTTTGGACTTGATATCTTAAGCCATTAAGTCATTGGTTTGGAAGTTGGTGAACAACGAGCAAATGCCAGGTGTTTGCATGTGAACACTCAGCGTTCAGATGCCAGGCATCGTAGGGAGGAATACCAGGTGTTCTATGCAGAAGCTCAATGGGTCGATTTTGGGCGTTGGGCCATTACGGGTTTTGGGCTTAGTTTAGTTGGGCTTGTATATAAAGGGCAAAATGATCTTTTGCCCGTATCATGATGAGTATTTGACTAGACCATAGGTTTGGGTTAAACCCTAATTATTAATAGGGTTTGTTTCCGGTTTTGGTTTGACGTGAGGACCAGCTGTTGGAGTTTGGACTGTTGACTTTGAGCCTTGTTGGGCCATTAGACTTCTGATGTGGGTTTTTTTTTTCTAGTATGATGGACTTTCTTGGATTAGACTCATGATGGGTTTTGGGCCCAATTAGGATATTGGGCCATATTGGGCTTTTTTTGCTATTGGTTTGGGCTTCGGATTTTGGGCCAAGTGAGGAAAGGGTAAAATTGACTTTTACCTTGAGTATTGGGCAGTCGGACTAGGTTTCCAGATATGGGTTGAGGGCCAAATATTTATTAGGTGTTATTTGATGTTGTTAGCACGAAGATTTTCCTGATCGACAGATTGAGCTTTTGTTTGTGATATTCAGCAGCTTGAGGCGAGTCTTCCTTCGCAGTATCCGTGGGTCGAAGGCACCAATGTCGGCCCACTAGTTTATGTTATAGTATGATGATTGTCTTTGTGATAATTTTCAGTTATGCCTGTATTTTCTTGGTGACTTTGTGATTACAGTTATGATATTATTGATGGGTTTTAGCCATATGAACATTCCTATGTGCACATACAAACCCTAATGCTTGGATCTAGGTTTCTCTAATTAAACATGCATTGGATCCAAGACTTCTAATAGCTAATATAGTATAAGAGCAATACAAAATCAGAGTTAGAAGCTTATCTTGAAACACTTGTTTGATCTTCTTGTTCTTGGAGCTTTAGAGTCACAAATGTCACTCCTCTAATGGATTAGAAACACCAACTAGCAAGAGGATGACTTGAGAGAGAGGAGAGGGAAGAAATCGGCCAGGGTTTCTTTTCTTTTTCAGAGGTGCCGATTTCCCTTGCCCCAAGGGTCTATTTATACTTGTAAGGCTCCTAGGGTTTCACCCTTAAACCCTAATTGGATAACTTTTACTCAAAGCAATCCCAATCCTTTCCAATATAAGCCCTTGGACGATTTGTGGCTTATCCTAAGCCCTAGAAATCGTCCAACCCTATCCATAAAGGATTTACAGCCCAAAGTGTAACTATCAAACAATTGACAGTTTATACTCTCTTATTTAATTAATCTCTTTAAGTCACCAAATTAATTCTAATTAATTTATGACTTATATTAATCAAATAACAATATTATTATTCCTTATATTATTCTCATAATATATTAATAATATTTATTCTCTCATAATAAATCATCCTGTCAAGTTGCTATGGTGAAGGCAACCCAAAAGGACCATGCACAATCGAGTCAAATATTTGCCTAATATAGTTGCAGCCTTAGACACTATTCCAACAGTCTCCCACTTGGATAAGTCTAGTAACTATATGCACAAGTACAATTCGATTTGCAATCGTAGCTCTCAAAGACGCTGTCAAACTCTGATCTAATCAATCTTGTCCTTTAGATAAGGGATCGTACAGTCCTCTGTTAGATATCATGCTGACAATTCTATGGAATAATTTGTCTAGCATTTGGTTTCTCGATCTCCGATTCATTTGACATAGAACTTAATTGAACACATCAATTCAGTTCTGACCGGGCCCGGCACATAAGTCAAATCAAATCATCGAGCGGCCGAGATATCGCTTTTACCCTCTTCGGATAAAAGTAACAGATAAACTTCGACTTATATGCATTTACTTATTCATTAATCAACTATACACAACAATGCGTTTTATAACACCAAGTTACTGATGCGTTTTCGCATTATCAATGTACAACCAATTAACAAATAACAAACCATATATCTAGGTTTTAAGACTATATGATATTATCGTCTTGCGATCACCCTTTTATATCATATTCCATAAGGTGATTCCAGCAAGCGCGGGTTTGTTCCAATGCTCAAAACTAGTTCATAAGCACTCATGAACGTTGCAGCAACCCTTTGCTATGTCTAATACCATTTAGAAAATCTACACACCAATTCATGACAATCTTCATTCATATCTACTTCCAACATATGAACGATTGTGGACAATTTGAATAATTTGATTATTCTTAATAAACTCAATTATTCTGGAAGTCAAAACATGCAAAATGAAACAATAGTTAAATAATTAACATAAGACAGTAACATTACTCATAAATAATACTCTTTTATTTAATCATCAAATGTTAATCACATTTATCTATTACACGTTTCTACTATTATCTAATCTACGCTAATATCATCCTTCAGCCCAATACTCCTAGCATGCTGCAAGTGCTTAACCCTACTCAGTCCCTTCGTAAGCGGATCTGCTGGGTTATCCTCCGATGATATCCTCTTCACTACGAGTTGTCCTTCTTCTACACGATGTCTAATGAAGTGATATTTTCTGTCGATATGTCAAGATCTACCATGATCCCTTGGTTCCTTGGTCAAGAAAACTACTCCTTCATTATCACAGAAAATTTCCATGGGCTCCTTTATGGCAGGTACAACTCCAAGGTCACCAATGAAGTTCTTCAACCATATTGCCTCCTTCGACGCTTCGCTTGCTGCAATGTACTCTGATTCGCACATTGAATCAGCTACGGTTTCCTGCTTGGAAATTTTCCAAGTTACTGCTCCTCCATTCAGGGTAAAGACCCAGCCCGACTGCGAATGGTAGTTGTCCCTGTTGGTCTGAAAGCTGGCGTCACTATACCCTCGCACCTTCAAGTCATCACTCCCTCAGAGGACTAAGAACCATTCCTTCGTCCTCCAAAGGTACTTAAGGATATTCTTCACCGCAATCCAATGGGCTCTGCCAGGGTTCCCTTGATATCTGCTAACCATGCTCAAAGCAAAGGCTACATCAGGGTGAGTACAAGTCATAACATACATGATTGAGCCAACTGCGGAAGCGTATGGTACTCGGCTCATCTCTGCTATTTCAGCTTCGGTACTCGGACTTTGAGTCTTACTCAACTTGGCATTACTTTGTATCGGTAATTCTCCATTCTTCGAGTTTTCCATACTAAAACGTTTTAGTACCTTATCTAAGTAAGTGTTCTGACTAAGTCCTATTAGTCTCTTACTTCTTTCTCTCACTATCCTTATTCCCAAAATATAAGAAGCCTCTCCGAGGTCCTTCATAGCGAAGCACTTCCTGAGCCAGGACTTAACCTCCTGCAGAGTCGGGACGTCGTTTCCTATGAGTAATATGTCATCGACATATAGAACGAGGAAGCTTACTATACTCCCACTGGCTTTGACATATACACACGATTCATTTTCGCTTCGTACAAATCCAAACTCTTTGACTTTCTCATCGAAGCAAAGATTCCATCTGCGAGACGCTTGCTTAAGTCCATAAATGGACTTCTCAAGCTTACACACTCTATTTGGATGCTTTGGATCCACAAACTCCTCTGGTTGAGCCATGTAAACATCCTCAGCCAACTTCCCATTAAGGAAAGCGGTCTTGACATCCATTTTCCAAATCTCATAATCATGAAATGCAGCAATAGCTAGCATCACTCTAATAGACTTTATCTTCGCAACTGGTGAGAAGGTCTCATCATAGTCAACTCCGGGAATTTGAGTAAAGCCCTTCGCGACCAATCGCGCTTTATACGTGTGTACGTTTCCATCCACGTCGGTCTTCTTCTTGAAGATCCATTTGCACCCAACGGTCTTACGTCCGGGCACATTATCAACCAAATTCCAAACTTGGCTGTCATACATGGACTGGATCTCGCTATCCATCGCCTCTTTCCATTTTACAGACTCCGGGCCTGCCATGGCTTCCTTATAGGTATTAGGTTCATCTAGATTTATTAGTGTACCATCACTAATATACGTGTCCCCTTCGGTAGTAATATGAAAACCATAAAACTGGGGTTGAACTCTAACTCTTTCAGAATGTCTAAGAGGTAAGGACTCGTCAATCTCTTCAAGCTCGATTTGCCTCCCACTGTCTCCTTGGCTTATGAGTTCTCGCTCTCGGAAAACTCCTCTCCTCGCAACAAAGACAACATTGTCCTTCGGTCTATAGAAGAGATATCCAAAGGATTTTTTCGGGTAGCCGATGAAAATACATCGCTCACTACGAGGTTCGAGCTTGTTGTGAGTATCTCGTCTTACGAAAGCCTCACAACCCCAAACCTTGATATGTGCCAACGAGGGAGCTTTCCCTATCCACATCTCGTGAGGTGTTTTGGCAACCTTCTTAGTAGGGACTCAGTTAAGGATATGGGCGGCAATCTCTAAGGCATACCCCCAAAAAGAGATAGGTAGTGAAGCACGACTCATCATAGAGCGAACCATGTCCAACAAGGTTCGATTACGCCTTTCTGCCACACCATTCAATTGTGGTGTCCTAGGTGGCGTCAATTGTGAAACTATTCCACACTCCTTGAGATAATCGTGGAATTCAAGACTTAGGTACTCTCATCCTCGATCGGATCGAAGCATCTTGATTTTCCTGCTCAATTGATTCTCCACTTCATTCTTGAACTCTTTGAACTTTTCAAAAGTTTCTGACTTTTGCTTGATTAAGTAGATATACCCATATCTACTATAGTCATCGGTAAAAGTCACATAGAAGCGGTTCCTATCCTTCGTGGTTGATCTAAACGGTCCACATACATCGGTATGTATTAGGTCCAATAGACCATCACCCTTTTCACACGTACTTGTGAAGGGTGACTTCTTCCCTAAGGTCCAATGACTCCAACACTCCATCCTTTTGGAGTTGGGCTATGCGCTTCTTGTTGACATGTCCAAGACGATAATGCCACAAGGATGCTCTATCCATACTATTGGAAGAATCTATGTTCAAAACATCATTTCCCAAGTTATCAACAATCATAACAGTTTCATAAATTCCATTACACGGTATTGCTTCAAAATAAAAGACACCATTTAGATAAGCCAAAATAGAACCATTCTGATTATTAAAAGAAAATCTAAAACCTTGTCTAAACAAACCATGAAATGAAATGATGTTTCTAGCCATTTCTGGCGAATAGCAACAATTGTTCAAATCTAAAGATAAACCATTCCTAAGCACTAAAGAATACACTCCAATCTTGGTCATAGGCGACGATCCCCATGATTAGATTTATCCTTCCATGCTCCACATCCCTATTTCTTCTTAGTCCCTGCACATTAGAACAAATGTGGTAACCACAATTGGTATCAAGAACCCAAGAAATAGCATGAGATGAATCATTAGATTTAATTGTGTATATACCTGCGAAAGACGGCTTGATCTTTCCTTCCTTGATGGCTTGCAGGTACTCTGGGCAGCTTCTCTTCCAATGTCCTATCTTGTGGCAGTGGTGGCACTCTGCCTCCTTTCGGTTAGGGCAGGGTTTCATAGGATCAACTTTGGTCCCACTAGAAGAGGCACCATCTCGGGGCTTAACCTTGCGATGGTTCTTAGACGAAGCCTTCCTCTTCTTTCCCCTTCCTTGTCCAATAGCCAAAACAGGAGCAGCGGGTGGATTGGGAGTTGGTGCAACAGACTTGTCCTTGAAGTTGCTCTCAGCGACCCTCAAGAGACCTTGGAGCTTGCTTAGGGTGACTTCTTCTTTGTTCATGTGGTAGGTCATCCTAAATTGATTGTAACTTGGAGGCAAAGAGTGAAGCACCATGTCGATCGCCAAGTCTTCCCCAAAGTCAACATTCAACTTGCGAAGACGGTCGACATACCTTTGCATCTTTTGCAGGTGCACGGTAAGAGACTCTCCATGACCCATTTTAGCGGAAATCATGTTAGTGAAAATCTCATAATGCTCTTGTCTCGCGTTTTGGTGGTATCTCTCCAACAAGTCTTGGTGCATCTCGTACGGGTACATGTCCTCATAGGACTTTTGGAATTCGGAGTTCATAGTGGCTATCATGATGCAATGTACCTTCGTTGCATCACACTCGTGAGTTTCAAAAGCGGTCATTTCAGCCGGAGTAGCGATTTCAGGGTTGATTTTCTCGAGCTTCTCATCGAGGACATACTCCTTGTCCTCATAGCGAGCAATAGTGCGAATGTATCTTATCCATTCGCTAAAGTTCGTCCCATCGAAAGTGACCTTTTGACAAAGGCTCATCAATGTGAATGAACTAGCAACAACGTTGTTTGCGTTCGACATCTACAAATAGAAAGGACAAAGATAGATTAGAATATGAATCCCTAATTATCACCCAATAAGATTAGGGCTAGGATCCAACAACAATATTTACATGTTAGAAAAGGGATGCCGTAATCTAACATGCAAAAAATTTGAAGGTAAGTGAATGACGATTCACTAAATCTCCACCACAAAACATAACTTTAAGTTCTAAATGTATTGAGAATTCCTAGGTTTAGATGAGATTCATTGAAACTTTTCAATGGAATGTTTAAATCTCGATATGCCCCTCTCGTTTGTGACTGGGATACCGAGGATCACAAAGTGGGTGTGAATTACCATGCAAATTCACGTGGTGCCTTCATTGTAACGATCACCTATTCAATGTGTCGGTAAACCACACACGCTCCACTAACTTCTTAGCAAGGGTGCAAAGTGTAATTTCATGGGATTGCATTAATTCACTTTTCCTAAAGTAACTAAGATTGGGAAATTTTTGAAAAACATGTAGTTACTTTGTACTTCATATTATACTTTTAATGAGAGGATGAGGTTGCCCTATCCTACCCGTTCGGCTAACGACCCTCCACCGATCAAGCAAGCGGTGGGTGTGAGTGTACACCCATTAAGCGTCATTTTATAGGCAGCAACCTTATACCCATCTTATAGACCGGATTCGTGAATGAGGCCTACTAACGGTAAGACTAACATTTTAATTATACATACATACACACACACATATATATATATATATATATATATATATATATATATATATATATTAATCTTGTAATATTATATTAGTATAGGGTTGGATTTTAAACTTGTAAAATTCTAGGGTTTGAAATTTAAATTGTTTAAATTAAACTTTTAATCACAAAACATAAATTTCAAAACTTGAGGGCAAGTTTTAAACATTTAAAACATAGTGGATCAAATAACAAATAATCTTAATTAACAATTAATTCCATAATTATCCATATTTGATTTATTTATGATTTCTTGCTAAATAATATACCAATTTAATCAAAGTATTTAATTAATTATCACATAAGGAAATTAATTATTTTATTAATTGATAAATATCTTCAATTAGATCAAGATTATAGTCATATATATCAAAAAAACGGATTAGGGTTGATCTAATATGATAAAGGCAAGTTTCCATAAGATAAATATCAAAAGATCCCGATTTTAGCTCTTCCTGACGCTCGGACTCGCCGAGTCCACCATGGGACTCGCCGAGTCCATGACTCAGAACCACAAAATTCGAATTTTGCAAGCAAGAAACAAACAATCATGCATCAATTTAATAGAAACCAATCTAGGCTCTGATACCACTGATGGGTTTTAGCCATATGAACATTCCTATGTGCACATACAAACCCTAATGCTTGGATCTAGGTTTCTCTAATTAAACATGCATTGGATCCAAGACTTCTAATAGCTAATAGAGTATAAGAACAATACAAAATCAGAGTTAGAGCTTACCTTGAAACACTTGTTTGATCTTCTTGTTCTTGGAGCTTTAGAGTCACAAATGTCACTCCTCTAATGGCTTACAAACACCAACTAGCAAGAGGATGATTTGAGAGAGAGGAGAGGGAAGAAATCGGCCAGGGTTTCTTTTCTTTTTCAGAGGTGCCGATTTCCCTTGCCCCAAGGGTCTATTTATACTTGTAAGGCTCCTAGGGTTTCACCCTTAAACCCTAATTGGATAAATTTTACTCAAAGCAATCCAAATCCTTTCCAAGATAAGCCCTTGGACGATTTGTGGCTTATCCTAAGCCCTAGAAATTGTCCAACCCTATCCATAAAGGATTTACAGCCCAAAGTGTAACTATCAAACAATTGACAGTTTATACCCTCTTATTTAATTAATCTCTTTAAGTCACCAAATTAATTCTAATTAATTTATGACTTATATTAATCAAATAACAATATTATTATTCCTTATATTATTCTCATAATGTATTAATAATATTTATTCTCTCATAATAAATCATCCTGTCAAGTTGCTATGGTGATGGCAACCCAAAAGGACCATGCACAATCGGGTCAAATATTTGCCTAATATAGTTGCAGCCTTAGACACTATTCCAACAATTATGTGGTAGTAGTAGGCGAGAAATAGATCCGATATCCAGTTGAAATGGACCAAAAGGGATTGCAAGCACCTATATATGCTTAATAGTATCCGGTTGAGATAGACCGAAGGGATAGGTAAGCACACAAATATGCTTGGCAGTATCCGGTTGAAATAAACCGAAGGGGGTAGGAAAGCACCCAAATATGCTTGGCAGTATCAGGTTGAAATAGACCGAAGGGGTAGGCCGGCACCGAAATATGCTTGGCAGTATGTTAGTTTAGTATGTGGTATTTTGGGGAACTCATTAAGCTTCGTGCTTACAATTTTCAGTTTATGTTTCAGGTATTTCCAGTTTGAAAGGAAAGGGCACGACATGATCGCAACACATCCACCCATGTTTCCGCAATGTGAAGATTTTGGGATTGTACTTTGATGATTGTTTAATTATGAAATACTTTAAATGTTTGGACAAAAGATAATTTTTTTATTGTATTAAAAATGAAATTATTACCTCATAATTTTTGGGTTGTTATAGTACAGTTAACAAGAACTCAAGGGAAGTGGTCTCCTAAAATACCCATTGTAACGCCCCAAAAATCATGACATAAAAATTTTTGTTTTTAGATTAATAAATCGTTAATACATTTCTTTCTCATAAAACCAAGGCAACAAAGAGTTAACAAAACATCATCAAATCAGAGTAATTCACAGAATGCAGAAACATGTGGCGTGTGTTCTGCAATCGCCCCGAGCTCTTTCGTTTGAAAACCGCAGTACCTGAAACATAAACTGAAAACCGTAAGCACAAAGCTTAGTGAGTTTTCCAAAAATACCATACCACACATGAAACCACATAAGTCATGCATTCAAACATATAAGGATGCCATGGAAACCCTCCATGGTCTTACTCCGGTGCCATTGGAACCCCTACATGGTCTTAACAAAGTGTCATTCGCTCCCCCATGGTCTTTTCCAGGAATGCCATGGGCACACCCCGTGGTCTGATATCCAACTGCCTCGAGCACCCCCTGAGGTTTTCCATGAAAGTATCACAAAGATAACTAGCATACCACATATCACAGAATGACTATCATACCACATCTCACAAAACAACTATCATACAACATAACACATAATGGGCCGGAGTTGGTGCCTTCAACCCATGGATATAGTGAGGAGGCTCACCTCACACTGATAAAGTCCCACAGATAAAACTCCAGGTGCTGGCTAACAGATTCCCGAATTGTCAACACCAAAACAACACCCAATTAATAATTGGGTCCCTATGTGTGACAACCCGAAAATCTTTGCCTTGTAAGTTAAGCTATTCAATCCATCATTGTGTCATACTTGTTTCGGCTACCTTTTAGCCATGTTTAGAGTATGTTTAAAGGTTCAAAGCTCAATACATTCAAGCATTGAGTATAGAATTGAGTCGCGTAAGTTCTTAGCCTTGAGATCAAGCCATACACTTCATGTGAGGGAGTGTACGGCCGTACACATAAGTGTACTGCCGTACATACATGTGTGTGCGGCTGTACACCCATTTTAACCGTACACCGCCTCCATAAGGTTAATATGCTTCCATTTCTAAGCCATTCTCCTCAATTTCCAAGTGAAGAACATCGATTTCTCTCTCAACTATCATCGAGCCTTTCACCCGATCTTCAAGAATGTAAGCCTTATTCCATTTTAATTTGTTTTTATTCTTCTTATCCTTGTAATCACCCTTTGATTCATCCATGAAAACAACTCTTAATGTTAGATCTTCAAATCTCACCAAGAACACCAAGAACACCAAGAACACCCACTTGTTATGGGTGATTGTGAACCTTCTTGAGCCTCCAAATCGTAAGTACTCCTTCCCTATGCTTAGTTCTTGTTAGGAACACTAGTTTAAAACCCTAAAAACAACCAAAACTCAAGATCCAAAGGAGTGTACGGCCATACACCCATGTGTGGCCGTATACCCCTCAAAACACTCCTAAAGGGCCTCCAAAATGAAATTCTAGTTTCAACACTTGATGAGCAAATGTCCCACAAGCTTCCCTATCATTAAAAGGCACTTTTGTGCACTTTTTACCATGAGTGTACGACCGTACAATCCATGGACGTACACTCCTCATTGTGGTCGTACACTCCCTTTAGATGAATCACATGTGATTCTAACACTTGGTCCAGGTGTTTCCTAGTCCCTAAAGGTGTTTCCTTGCATGTGGTTGCTTCTAAACACTATATTCATGCCATTATATGCTATTATATGTCATTTAGGACTTGTTTGTGTCTCAGGACTTCATTCGTGGAACTTCTCATCCTTACGCGCATATTCATTTGAATCACCCACATAAGGTGAGTTCATACCCCTGTAATCAATCTTTTAAATTGTTTTGAATGCTTTTAAAGGGCGGGGGGAATACAAGTTAAACATAATGATAATTGTGTAAATGCTTTTTATAAACATCTTTCAAAAGATTACTTATGTCTTTTATAAGTAATCAAAACATTTCAAAAACTCTTTTTAAGTTATGTTACTTTATAGTTTATAAAACTCCATTTTTAAAGTACAATCATAACTTAGTAAATAAATGAGTCTTTTCAGTAACAGTTCAAGTAAAGATACTAGTAAAATATAATAGGTATAGTTTAGGGGTTCAGTTCATACTAGATACTAGAACATACTATAAAGAGAATTTGGGAGGTAGATACAATACACGATAACATAGGGATCATACTATAAAGAGAAACATGGAGGAATATACAATAGGTGATAACAGAAAGAACATACTAAATGCTATAGCAGGAGAACAATACATGATCTAACTATACCAATAATCACTAACTCATTTTTCTAAACAAAAGGTGATAGTAAATTGGGTATACATGATCATAATACTTTAATGTGAATTTACACGGCCTAGCAATTTGTTTGCGGAAGTCGCGTTTGGTCCCCATAATCTCTTGCAGGGAGAGCGTATAGTACGGGTACTATCCATCACATTATGACCTTAATAAAACAAACATGTTTTAAGGTAATCAGTACGTCAGGATGTCAATTCTAAATACAACTGTGTACTTACATTTTCCCATTACTTTCATTTTGTGATAGTTCCACTTGAAAGTTAATGAAAACTATTTTTGAGTTAAGATAGTTATAAACTTGGGAAAACTTACATTTTACAAACGACAAACAGAACAGTCGAGTCTAGTACATTCAGTAGAAAGGGGGCCTATAATGCTAACTTTATGATTCCTTAGTGTATACATCAGGGATATATATATTAATCGGATCCGACAGGTAGTAGGACGTATGCTTTCCGCTTCATTTCCTGTTCCTTGTTTGGTTGTGGGCTTAGAGAAGATTCACCCTTCCTACTATCTATTCGATCTTAGCTTTATATATATTCTGTATACACCAAGTAGTCATAAGGAGTACCAGGTATGGGCCAGGTCATAGGACACTAATTCAATGCATTATTTTCTAGTACAAAACATACTTTTCAATTAGAACATTTGAGATACAAAACTAGAAACTTACCAGTAAAGGGTTTAATCCATTTTATTAAACCAATATAAACTTAAAGGACCTTAGGTAGTTAAATCTATAATACCTTAGTTTATCCATCAGGGTTATATATAATTAATACCCGATAGGTAGTTGGATGTGTGGTTTCCGCCTCATTTCCTGTTCCTTGTTTGGTTGTGGGCTTAGGGCGGATTCACACAGTTAACTATCAATTCGATATTAGGTTATATATAGCTAGTATAAAATAAGTGATTATAGAAGGAACCATTGTGGTTACCATTTTTACTAAAAGAAATAAGGGTTTTCTTCAAGAATCTTTTCATCAATTATAAAGGAACTATTACAGTTAACTCTATGAGTACCAAGTGAATACACCAGAGTTATATATATCAAAGATTTAACAACCAATAGGATGTGTTCCTTCCGCCTCATTTCCTGTTCCTTGCTTGGTTGTGGGCTTAGGGCGGATACACACAACCGGTTGTTTGTTTACTCTGAGTTTTATATAACCTGTATCCATTTAGTACTCATAGAAAGGATTGTAGAGTCATTTTTACTTATCTTTCATCAAAGCAGGAAATATAGGATTTTCTGGAGGAACATGCAAACTTTTCTAAATAGAACTTATAACTTAGTACAACTTTCTTACATCTTACTTACATCACTAAAATCTTATGAGCTCACCAGCTTAAATGCTGATCTATGCTTTCAAAATAACTTGTATTCTCAGGAGACCAGTAGACAGGTACGCGTACTGGGATTCAGAAGATGGAGCAGTATAGCTTCATGTCTTTTTTGTTATTTCCTTTTGCATATGTTATGTAAACCACATACTTTGTAAACACTTTCTTTCTAATGAAATGGTTGTTTATTACTTTGATTACTATGATGCATATCTTGTGATACTAAACATGACGTCCTCCACCCCTGAACGTTTCTGCCGTTCCGGTTTTGGGCTCTGACATATTGGTATTAGAGCATTGTTTATAGTGAACTAAGTATATCAACCGATAAAATATATACAACTATAAATACAATGGGGGATTAAGTGCTCTGGATAATAATATATTTTGAGGATATAACATCACTTTATAAAAGTATACATACATGCTTATACTTATATACGTACTAGAACAAGTATCACAAGAAGAACAAAACAAAAGTATTTAAAGGTTGAACACTGCGGTCAAACCTGGACAATTATGTAATAATAGCTAGGATCAATATAGCCTGATCAACTATATTCATTTGAGATGTGACCGACATGTGTTTGGGACTGATGTGGTGTTGCAACAATCTTAAAACTTACCTAACACTATTCAAGGGATTTCTAGATTAGAACAAAAAGTTAAAATACTATATGAGTATTTTAGGCACTATATAAATAAACTTATGTGATAACTTAAAAGACCCTTACAGATAGATCTATAATTTTGGAGTGTATACATCCAAGGTTTTATATAATTGAGATTTTATAGACTTAGAATTTGTGATCTATGCTTCACTACTTGTTCCTTGTTTGGTTGTGGTTTTGGAGTAGGATCACTTATTCAAAGGTCTATTTAATCTTAAATTATATATAACTTGTATACATTGTGAAATTATAGGAGGACTCTGTAAGGATCACCCCATAATGTTTCACTTAAATCTCATAGATTCTTTAGACACTTCCATTCTCGCACGACAAACCCAGATAGATGTAACCACTTCCTCATAGCGGTCAATAGAAGAGTCAAGGAGGAACAAGAACAAGTTCATGAGAAGCTTTCAAAGAAGGATCAACTGAAGTAACCAAAATGTCTTATGCGTCACACTAATAAATAATAATCATGGTTAACTTAAAGAGTTAGTGGAAACACTGCTCATGCTATGTGTTAGGATTATTTTCTTTACATGCAACTGGTAACAGTTATTCAAGTCACAGATATTCATTCGAGGATAGCCATTCCTAATTCATAAATTTTACTTGGTATAGACTCTTTTATGAATTGTTTCCAGAACCCTGTGGAAGTCAGGACCATATACACTCAGAACTAGCATAACCTTGTCTTTCAGCTTTGGTCTTATATCCACTTCTATAGACTTATTCCATCTCATCTTTGTATTCTTTTAGCAAAGATGCCTCCTCGTCGATCAGAAAGACGCACTACCCCGATAACTCTAACTCAACCGCCGCCACCTCCGCCGCAATTCGATTCTGCTTCCCTCCAAGCAGCGATATCCTCCGTAGTAGGAACTACTCTAGCTCACTTCGGTGAAAGTGGTACCTTCGGATCTGATAACGGTACCCACTTAGCCAACCCCGGAGATTCTCACGAACACCCAAGGGAGTGTTCGTACAAGGACTTCATGAGCTGCAAACCAAATTCCTTTAATGGAAATGGTGGAGTCATCGCTCTAATGCGATGGTTCGAGAAAACAGATTCGGTCTTTGAAATATGTTCATGCTCATAAGGGAGCAAAGTAAAGTTTGCTGCCTGCACCTTCTCCGACAGAGCCCTGACATGGTAGAACAACCAAGTTAAGTCACTGACGTTATCAGTGGCTAACTCAATAGGTTGGGAAAACCTAAAAGAGTTAATGCTGGAAGAATACTGCCCGTTGGGTGAAGTTCAAAAGTTGGAACAAGAACTATAGGAGCTCATGATGGTCGGCTCAAACACAGTGGCCTACACTAACAGGTTCAGCGACATTGCAGCACTATGCCCCGGGATGGTTAACCCGGAGAGCAAGAAGATAGAAATATACATCTGGGGTCTAACTACCCCGATCCAAGGAGATGTGACGTCTTCTAATCCAACCAAATTCGCTAGTGCCAAACGCCTGGCTCAGCGGCTCGTCGACCATGGGGTCCTCCATGGTGTAGAAGTCCCCGTTCCCGAACCATCAAAGGGAGAGGACTATAAATGGAAGTTGGGAAACAAGAAGAAAAAGAAGCGAACAACACAGGACCCCCGCAGGAGCAACAAACGAGTACTATGTAAGCCGCCACAACACCTGTTACTCCAGCACCTGCCAGTCGATATGCTAGAATCCTCCCGAAGTCTGGAAAGTGAAACTATCACCACACCAGAGTATGCTGGGAAATGCAGTGTCAGAACTGCCACAGAAAGGGACACACAGTCTGTTTCTGCAGGGCATCGGCTCAACCGATCTACCAAGTCCTCGGAGTTGAAGAAAACCAAGCCTGCTATGGCTGTGGTGAGACTGGACACAACCAGAGGGACTGCCCGATAACAAAGAACTCAGGAGCAGATGGACAAATTCTGATCACCGCAGGAGAATCATCCCTAGAGTCGTCAACGAGCAACGGTACATTTTCGAAATAGTAATTACTTTGAAAATTAATTTATATTTATATAAGATTAAAACTTGGGGGGACACACTTAAAAGTAATTGTAATAACTCACTTATAGACACAAGTCACAATATTCAAGAGAACTAAAAGACCCGTTCAGAGAAGCTATGATGGCTAAGTATGTACATTAGGGTTGTGCATAGCTAAGATTTTGCAGACTTAGAGTGAGTGATTCCACCTTAATTATTGTTCCTTGTTTGGTTTTGGATTTGAGGCAGAGTTACTCAGTCGACCGTCCAATTCATCTTGATTATTCATAACTTGTATATTCCGGGTGATCGTAGTGGTACCAAGGAGGATCGTAGTATAAAGTATCGACACTGGTTATCAAAGCACTTTCGCAGTATGTACGCGCACATCGCAGTACGATATGTAGAAGTGTTGGATTAGTGTCTAAGTCCATAACTATTTTGGTATGTACTTGACCCGATGGTGCATGGTCCTTTTGGGTTGCCTTCACCAAAGCAACTTGATTGGAGAAATGAATAAAGAGAGAGAGGATAATATGATTTATTAATATGTTATAAGAATAATATATTAAAGGAGAAATCATATTTGTTTAATTAATATTGGTCAATAATTAATTAAGAATTAATTTTGTGATCAAGTGTAATTAATTAAACTAGAGGGGCTGAATTGTAATTATGTGATAGTTACAAAATAAGGTAAGAATTATCTTATAAGTATGGTGAACGAATTTAAGGTTGGAAAGCCTTAGAATTCGAGTATGATAAGGATTCAAGGATTATCTTATTGGTTGCTTAATGGATAATCAACTAGATAAGGATAATGACTGAAACCCTATCTCTACACCTATATAAACACCCCTAGGGTTATGAATTCGTGTATCCCTTCCCAAGAGGTCCCAAATACGAATTCTAACCTCCCTCCTCTCTCTATATACCTTCTCCACTTGCTTATGGTGTTTGTGAGCCATTAGAGGAGTGACACTTGTGACTCTTTGCTTTCCAAGGTCAATTCAAGGAGGAATTGGATTGTTATTGCTATATAACAATCAAGGTATGTTCTTAAACCTATTTACATGTGAGTTCTGATTTCCATATGCTAGTATTAGGGTTCTAAATCTTGGATTCAAAGTATGTACAATAGAGAAACCTAGATCCGAGCTTTAGGGTTTGTATGAGCACATAGGATGTCTTATGACCAAAACCCATCAGTGGTATCAGAGCCTTGACTGGTTTCTATTGTATTGATGCTTGATATGTTTAAAAAATTCGATTTTTGGTGTTCTGCTTGATGGACTCGGCGAGTCCCACTGTGGACTCGGCGAGTTGCCCCTACTCGGCGAGTTCCAGAGGGTGACTCGGCGAGTCGGTGCGTCAGATAGTGCTTATCTCGGGATTTCTTGCTGTTTTTGCATTGGGATAATTACCTTATCATGTTAGATTAATATTAATCCGATTATATGATATATTTGACTATATTTTTAATCTAATTGAAGATATTTATCAATTAATAAGATAATTGTTTCCTTATAAGATAATTGATTAATTATTTTAAGTAAATTGATAAATTATTTTGCAAGAAATCATCAAATATGGATAATTATGTGATTAAATGTTAATTTGAATTATTTGTTATTTGATCCTTGTTGTTGTGAAAAGTTTCATATTTGGCCCTTTAGGTTTTATAGTTTAAATTTGAACCCCAAAAGTTTTGTTGTTTTGAAATTTAAATAGTTGAAACCCTAATGTTTTGAAAAAGGTTTCAAAACTTGCCCTCAAGTTTTGGAATTTAAATTTTGATTAAATAGTTTAATTTTGATGCATATTTAAATTCTAATCCCTAATGTGTTGAAATGTTTCAAAACTTGCCCTCAAGTTTTGGAATTTAAAAGTTGATTAAAAGTTTAATTAGGAATGTTAAATTCTAAAACTCAAGTATAGTTTTGAAAAAGTTCAAATCACACCCTTATGGGTTTTATTAACTAATTAAGGTGTTTAATTAAAGAGGTTTAATAAATCGATAAAAGTTAAGGTTTACAATTAAAGGTATAATTGTTAAATTAAACCACCTAATATTTTAAAAGTATAAAATACACCCTATACTATATATATAACATTAAAAGTCTAACATTATATATATGTATGAGTAAAAGTCAGTCTTACCGTTAGTAAGCCTCATTCACGAAGCTGGTCTATAAGGGGTGTTTAAGGAAATTGCCTATAAAATGGCGATTGAATGGGTATCCACTCTTACCCACCGCACTCTTGACTAGTGGAGGGTCGTTAGCCGAACGGGTAGGATAGGACGAAACCTTCCTTTATAAGTATAATGAAGTATAAAAGTAACTAAATGTTTTCAAAATTCCCAATCTTAGTTACTTAGGCAAAAGTGAATTGATGCAATTCCATGAAATTACACTTTGTGCCCTTGCGAAGACGTTAGTGGAGCGTGTGTGGTTAACCGGCACACTAAATGGGTCTAAGCAAAGGTAGCAAAGGGTGACTCAATGTTTGTCATAGTTCGGTGGAGCGTGTGTGGTTTACCAGCACATCGAATAGGTGATTGTAACATGTGAGGGCACCATGTAGTTTGCATGGTTATTCACACCCGCTTTGTGATCCTCGGCATCCCAGTCACAAACAAGAGGGGCATATCGAGATTTAAACATGCCATTGAAAGTTCAATGTATCTCAAAGGATCTAGGAGTTTTCATAGATTTAAAACTTCAATTTCTTTTTCGTTTTTCGTGGTGGAAATTAGTGAATCGTCATTCACTTACCTTCAAATATTCTGCAATTAGGGTTACGGCATCCCTCTCCCGAGTTGTAGAATATTGTGTTGGGTCCTAGCCTTAGTATCTTATTTGGGTGATTTACTAAGGACTCAATCAATCAACTAACTTGAATTTGTTTTTGTTTTTCTCCCATTTTGTAGATGTCAAAGTTCGACAACTATGGTCTTCCCAAATTCCGTGGAACAAGCATTCCACATGAAGATGGTATTCCACGATTTAATCGAGGAACGAGAAATCATGCTTCACTTCCTCCTCCTCCTCCTATTGTTCTCCCTAGCCCACAAGATCGAAGAATTGAAAGGTTCAATATCACTAAAGCCCTATTGGAAATGAAACATGAAGATGGTAAACCCGTGTGTGCCCACGTTCTAGGAATGAAATCACACATTGATAGGTTGATAATGTTGGGTGTGTCATTCCCAGATGAGTTGGCTGTGAATTGGGTTTTACAGTCACTTCCTGAATCATATAATGAGTTCAAAAGAAAATATTATATGATGAATCATGACGACAACCTCATTGACCTAACTTACATGCTCATTGCTGCTGAATCAGAAATGATTTGGCGAAGCAATGGAGCGTATTTGTTGGAAAAGTCAACCAACCATGCTTCCGAGAACGTTCTAGGAGAACCGACCTGCGTTTGCTGCCAAAAGAGAGGGCGTTGGATACAAGTCTGCCCAAAGAGCCTGAAGAGTCCAGAAGATGGGAGAGTCAAAGAGTATGGCTGTGCTTCAGGTAAAATCCACTATCTAACTCCATTAAGTTCCTATTCATTGATACATAATGTGATAAGATTGCATTTGAATGTTTTACAGGATCGGTGAAAAGAAAGGAAGCTTGGTGAAAGAACAAGATGAATCTAATCACAAGGAATGGATCTTGATCGCATGGACTTGAAGATTAGATTTTGAGCTTAGATAGTTATGATAGAGTTGTTAGAAATTTTCTTTTGAAATACATAGTTTTCAATGGATTTTGCATTGTAAGGACAAATGTTTTCCGCTGTTTTTATAAATAAAAAATAAATTTTCGTTTGACTTATTTATTTATTTATTTATTTCCTTGCAATGAAATCGTTATGAAAAGTTAGTGTTTGCATATTTCTACAACAAATGGATATGATTCTTATTTATGGTGTTTATGGAAAAGTCGAGAATTTACCAAATAGGGAGAGTTTCTCATCGCCCAAGTTTCAATTGGACAGAAATTTGGAATCATGCAACTTGGTTGCACGATGAATGAGAAATTTCATATTTGGAAATTAGACCAATTCATTGACAAAGTGTCAAGTGAAGGACTAAGAGACCGAGCACACAAAGTTGCGTGTTGATCAAGTCCACCATAAGAGTAACAAAGATATTCGTCATGATTTACTAAAGGTTTAGTAAATATGATTATACTTACAAGATTAATTCTGAATTGATTAAAGGGTTTAGATCAATAGCATAATGAATAAGAAGAATCAAGTAGGCAGAAAGATAAAAGTTTCTCCATTCTAAGAAGAAGGGAGAGTAGCTTTTATGCTTTATGATATGTCTTAGTGATTAAGAACCATATCTCAGTTGATCCTCTGAGTAAGTCTTAGTACAATTGTATGTCTAAGAAGAGGAATCAAGAATTGAAGAAATGGTTAAATCAATAAGTCAATCATACTTCGTTCCAATAACAAGTCTTAAAGTTAAGATTGTGACATTGAGTGAAAGGTATTAAGAAGGTTTGTAACTTTCATTAAATGTGGAAAGTTGTGATGTCTTGGATAAGACAAAGACCAACTAGGACCAATTTATGAAGTCTTTTGATAAAAGCTACACTAACTCTTGAATATTTGTTTGTCAAGAAATGGTTTTTGACAAGAGAATCTTATATGTCAAGGAGTCAGTGGGAGTCTTAATGGTCTTGAAAGGTTTCAAGAACAAATCAAATAAACCTTATCGAACATCACTAGCACACGAGTTGAGGTTTACAACCTATCGTGTTGACATTATTTTGATTCTGTGCCAATCCAATCGAGTTAATTATGCATGTGAGTTCTATGAGTTCTCATTTTGAACGCATAAAAGGCAAAGCACCTTAATCAATGAAAGGTACATTGATAGGAAAGGGTGAGTTGCTTAACTACTTGGAAGACATGGTGGGCAGCTGTGCTACCATAAAGGCAAGAAATCGAGATCAAGAAAGTTCGATCCATAAGAGTTTGAATTTGTCGTAAACGTTGGTTTTGACAAATTCACATGGATAGGAACATTTACACCGTTTAAAATCTAAGTGTCATAAGATTTCCTCCTTCATGAAAATGATTGTGAGGAAATGCTTTCACTAAGAAAGATTTTAAGAAGATAGTGATTGTAAAATTGCATTCTCGAATTCAATTATGGTTACGGCATCCCTTTCCATAATTTGAATTGTGAGGTTTGGCAACTAGTCTTAATTGTTTAGACACACATATGAACTATCGAAGACAAAGGTTTATAAAGAATCCTTGATAAAAGATTATCAAAGCACTAAGTATTAGAAACATGAACTTAAGAAATTCAATAAGCATTGTTTTCTGAAAGTTAAGATGTTTATGAATACATGTCAAAGCTAGTGGGAGCATAAGTGTTATGTTTTATAATAATCATCAAGATAGTGGGAGCATAAAAGTTATGATTGTATGATTATTAAGGAAAGTATTGCAAGGTTAGCAATATTAATTATAGAAAACAAGAGTCATACTTTGCAAAGTCGCAATAGTTGAAGAGTTGTTTTGCTATACTTAAGGGAGAGAATATTATGCTTCATTTCAAATCTAAAGGTTTAGGTTGAGAAATGTTAATAAAATTTAGTAAAAGGTACAAAGTGTGTTCTTAAAATTTCGATTATGATTACGGCATCCCTCTTCACAATTCGAATTTTGAGAACATAGCAAATAAAACATTATGCATCGTGTCCCATACGCTTCGGGTATAGGATCGATTGCAAATGCTTTAATGTTTGACCATTCTAAAAATTTCCAAATGTCGAGCGCATTTAGAGGGAAAAGTGACTAGAATTGGTTTTGACTAAAATAATTAAACAACTATCAAAGGACAATCCAAGTTCGACGAGGATTGGTCGCTTGTGAGTAGTTGGAAGTATAGTATTGGAAAATATGGAAATGTTTCCATATTGGATGGACCATATCGATATCATTACAAATAGATAAGATTCTATTAAGAATGAGTTGTCATATGGAACATATGGAAGTGTGTCCATATTGGGAATTGAATATTGAGAAATCTATGACTAAATTAGAAACTTCTATGCAAAAGGATGTTCAAAGAAAGTACTTTGAGTGAGAGACATCACGTCTATGGAATTGTCTTGTAACAATCTCCGATAGAAGACTCTGTAATATCATTGGCAATAGTCTTTGTGACTTTGGGACAGTAACATTACAAAAGAGATCATTGCATAGAATATTAGAATCTAGCATATTCTATAAGTAGCAAGAATTTGATATTCTTTCACTTATGAAAAAGGATTTGGAGTTGTGAAATGAGAATGATTGAAAATGTGTTCAATGTGATCTATTTCACAAAGTAAGAACCATAGGTAAACATTGTGTGCATGCTAGGAGCATGGGACAAGTGTTGTAATTCAAGTAAGAAGTTGATTACCCGAAACTACAAATAATGAGTAATCAATATGGTGATAAATAAAAGGTGTTTTATTTATGCTCAAAGGGTTGAGGCCATATGGGATTAGTATTATTCTTGTGTTTCACATTTGCATGTTTTGACTTCCAGAATAATTGAGTTTATTAAGAATAATCGAATTATTCAAACGGGCCACAGTCATTCATATGTTGGAAGTAGATATGAATAAAGACTATCGTGAATTGGTGTGTGGATTGTCTAAAAGAGTATTAGACATAAGCAAATGTTTGCTGCAACGTTCATGAGTGCTTATGAATGTGATTTGAGCATTGGATTATACCCACGCTCACTTGGATCACTCCATGAATTGTATCACGAGTGATTGGTGAGACGATAACATCTTATATTCTTGAGACCGAGATGTGTGAGTTGTATCTTGCAAATCGGTTGCACATTGATAATATGTAAACGCACCAGTAACTTGGTGTTATAAAACATATTGTTGTGTGTGATTCGGTGCGTGAGTGCAAGCGAGCATTGTATCAAAGTTTATCCGTTCCTTTTATCCAAAGTAGGATAAAAGCGATATCTTTGGGCCCCTCGATGGTTTAGTGATGACAAACGTAAATGCTCGGCCGGGCTAGGGCTAATTTGATTTGTTCAGTTAGTCAGTCATCATAAATCGGGAATCGAGATATAATACAAAGAGAATGATTTGAAATCATATATCATATGATATCTAGAATGGAGGAATATATGATCCCTTATCTAAGGACACGCGTATTTGATATGATCAGAGTTGACAGCGACTTTGGAAAGCTACGATTGCAGATCGGGATCCGAAGTCATACGCAGAATAGTTATTAGACTTATCCAAGTGGGAGACTGTTGGATTAGTGTCTAAGTCCATAACTATTTTGGTATGTACTTGACCCGATGGTGCATGGTCCTTTTGGGTTGCCTTCACCAAAGCAACTTGATTGGAGAAATGAATAAAGAGAGAGAGGATAATATGATTTATTAATATGTTATAAGAATAATATATTAAAGGAGAAATCATATTTGTTTAATTAATATTGGTCAATAATTAATTAAGAATTAATTTTGTGATCAAGTGTAATTAATTAAACTAGAGGGGCTGAATTGTAATTATGTGATAGTTACAAAATAAGGTAAGAATTATCTTATAAGTATGGTGAACGAATTTAAGGTTGGAAAGCCTTAGAATTCGAGTATGATAAGGATTCAAGGATTATCTTATTGGTTGCTTAATGGATAATCAACTAGATAAGGATAATGACTGAAACCCTATCTCTACACCTATATAAACACCCCTAGGGTTATGAATTCGTGTATCCCTTCCCAAGAGGTCCCAAATACGAATTCTAACCTCCCTCCTCTCTCTATATACCTTCTCCACTTGCTTATGGTGTTTGTGAGCCATTAGAGGAGTGACACTTGTGACTCTTTGCTTTCCAAGGTCAATTCAAGGAGGAATTGGATTGTTATTGCTATATAACAATCAAGGTATGTTCTTAAACCTATTTACATGTGAGTTCTGATTTCCATATGCTAGTATTAGGGTTCTAAATCTTGGATTCAAAGTATGTACAATAGAGAAACCTAGATCCGAGCTTTAGGGTTTGTATGAGCACATAGGATGTCTTATGACCAAAACCCATCACTTTCGCAGTATGTACGCGCACATCGCAGTACGATATGTAGAAGTGTTAACAATAGGGGAAAAACAGAAAACACTAGAACGTTTACAAAGAGTACATTTTCGAGCACACTAGGAAAGTACATCATCGTATAACAGGCGTTTCTTTCAAATCACCCGAACTTTATTCAAGTAAAGAGTTCGTTACTATCATTCGTCATGAGCTGGTGTGGTCCTCACCATACTAAGTTCATATGTTTCCAACGCCTCGACCATCGAATTCACGAAACCTTCGTCATTCGTAACGACAGTCCGACCAAAACCTCAGTTTTTGTCCTTCATATTCTAAACCCCGAAGTACTCGTGCAAACAGTACTTTGCCTTCCGAAGCCTTGCCACCGTAAGTTCAACAGACTTTTCTGAAATACCACTTGTTCACCAGACTAAGTTCGAGCACAGAGGCTTAGGACAAATACAGCCCACCTATTACTATTCAGTGTATATGCAAGGGTGGTATATGATTATGATTACACAACTTTAGTATGTGTGCTTCCGCCCTATCTACTATTCCTTGTTTGGTTGTGGACTTGGGGCAGAGTCGCACATCTGACCGTCTAACTAATCTTAATTATATACGACTTGTATACAAGAGGTAATGATAGATGGACAAAGTATGAATCCTATCATGGACATTAGGGCAAAGTTGCCAGGTCTACGAGTGGGTATTCTGCCAATCAGATGAGCGCAACCCCAGTAGTACTGCTAAGAAAGCTAATTTCGGGACGAAATTCCATCTAACAGGGGGACGATGTGACAACATGAAAATCTTTGCCTTGTAAGTTCATCCATTCAATCCATCAGTGTGTCAGACTCGTTTCTGCTACCTTTTAGCCATGTTTAAAGTCTGTTTAAGGGTTCAAAGCTCAGTACATTTAAACATTGAGTGTAGAATTGAGTCGCGTAAGTTCTTAGCCTTGAAATCAAGCCATACACTTCATGTGAGGGAGTGTACGGCCGTATACATGAGTGTACAGCCGTACACACATGTGTGTGCGACCGTACACCCCCTCCATAAGGTTGATATCCTTCCATTTCTAAGCAATTTTCCTCAGTTTCCAAGTCAAGAACATCGATTTCTCTCTCAACTATCATCAAGCCGTTCACCCGATCTTCAAGAATGTAAGCCTTCTTCCGTTTTGATTTGTTGTTATTCTTCTTATCCATGTAATCACCCTTTGATTCATCCATGAAAACAACTCTTAATGTTAGATATTCAAATCTCACCAAGAACACCTACTTGTTCTTGGTGATTGTGAACCTTCTTGAGCCTCCAGATCGTAAGTACTCCTTCCCTATGCGTAGTTCTTGTTAGGAACACTAGGTTAAAACCCTAAAAACAACCAAAACTCATGATCCAAAGGAGTGTACGGCCATACACCCATGTGTGGCCGTACACCCCTCAAAACACCCCTAAAGGGCCTCCGATGTGCAATTCTAACTTCAACACTTGATGAGCAAATTTCCCACAAGCTTCCCTATCATTAAAAGACACTTTTGAGCACTTTTTACCATGAGTGTACGGCCGTACACTCCATGGCCGCACGCCCATGGCCGCACAGTCCTCATCGTGGTTGTACACTCCCTTTAGATGAATCACATGTGATTCTAACACTTGGTCCAGGTGTTTCCTAGTCCCTAAAGGTGTTTCCTTGCATGTGATTGCTTCTAAACACTATATTCATGTTATTATATGTCATCTAGGACTCGTTTGTGTCTCAGGACTTCATTCGTGGAACTTCTCATCCTTACACGCATATTCGTTTGAATCACCCACATAAGGTGAGTTCATACCCCTGTAATCAATCTTTTAAACTGTTTTAAATGCTTTTAAAGGGTGGTAGGAATACAAGTTGAACATAATAATAATTGTGTAAATGTTTGTTATAAACATCTTTTAAAAGATTACTTATGTCTTTTATAAGTAATCAAAACATTTCAAAAACTCTTTATAAGTTATGTTACTTTATAGTTTATAAAACTCCATTTTTAAAGTATAATCATAACTTAGTAAATAAATGAGTCTTTTCAGTAACAGTTTAAGTAAAGATACTAGTAAACTATAATAGGTATAGTTTAGGGGTTCAGTTCATACTAGATACTAGAACATACTATAAAGAGAATCTGGGAGGTAGATACAATACACGATAACATAGGGATCATACTATAAAGAGAAACAGGGAGGAAGATACAATAGGTGATAACAGAAAGAACATACTAAATGCTATAGCAGGAGAACAATACATGATATAACTATACCAACAATCACTAACTCATTGTTCTAAACAAAAGGTGATAGTAAATTGGGTATACATGATCATATAACTTTAATGTGAATTTACATGGCCTAGCAATTTGTTTGCGGAAGTCGCGTTTGGTCCCCATAATCTATTGCAGGGAGTGATGGGTTTTGTACAAACAATCCTATGTGTGCATGCAACCCTAGAATTGGATCTATGTTTTCACTATTAGATACATAACATTATGAACACCTAAAGAAACCCTAATATGCCCTAGTATTTTCGAAATACACATAGAAGATTAGATCACATACCTCTCGTTGTTATATTGCAATAACAACTCAAATCTTCAAACCCTAAGTCTTGAAAGGGAGAGAGAGAGAGAGAGAGAGAGAGAAGAGGTACTACCACAAGTGTAGTACCTCTAATGGCTCACAAACACCAAAAGCAAATGGAGAGACAAGAGAGAGAGAGAGAGAGAGAGAAAAGGTATGAAATTCGTCCCTAAGAACCCTTTAGGAAGGCATGGACGAATTCTTATGGCCTTAAGGGTCTTTATATAGGTGTAGAGATTAGGGTTTCAGTCCTTATCCTTATCTAGTTGCTTGCCCACCAAGTAACCATACGATAAGCCTTGAACACCCTTATCCTTATCCTTTGGACGATTTCAAGGTTATCTTATCCCTTGAATCGTCCAACCTATATCTAGGATAACCATTACCATATTTTGTAACTATCACATAATTACAATTCAACCCCTCTAGTTTAATTAATTACACTTGATCACTAAATTAATTCTTAATTAATTATTGACCAATATTATTTAAACAAATATGATTTCTCCTTTAATATATTATTCTTATAACATATTAATAAATCATAATAACCTATTTCTCTATTATTTCTCCAGTCAAGTTGCTCTGGTGAAGGCAACCCAAAAGGACCTATGTTATGTAAACCACATACTTTGTAAACACTTTCTTTCTATTGAAATGGTTGTTTATTACTTTGATTACTATGATGCAATACTTGTGATACTAAACATGACGTCCTCCACCCCCGAACGTTTCCGTCATTCCGGTTTTGGGGTGTGACACTATGCATAACCATAAATCCATACTTGGGGTAAAAATACTACTTTACCCCCAACCTAGCTTGATCCAAGCCCAAGGCCCAAACTCACACTCTGAAGGCCCAAAAGCCAAACAATGAACCAACGCCTAACATATAGCCTAATTTTCCAAATTGGGCCCAAACACCTTACATGGGCCTTAGCCAAAATCCCATCCAAAAATCCTAGTCCATAAACTTGTTTTTATATGGTCCATTAAGAACCCAAATTCCTAAGCCCAAAAGGAAAGGCCCAACCTGAGCCCAACACACTTAGGGTTTTCATATAAAATGACGATTAGGGTTAAGTAAAACACTTAACCCATTAAGGACTTAATCTATTAAGTCCATCATTCTACTAGGTCAATCATTCAATGTGATTGAGTAAAATTCATAATTTCCAATCTAATCAGACCAAAACGTGAGTCCCGGCAAGTCCCAAACAAAAGTTTCCAAGACTAGGGTTTTTTAAACCCTAATTAGGGTTTCCAACCCAAACACATGCCAACTAGATTCAAAGTCCATTTTTTAGGTTAATTAGGGTTTCACTAGGCCGGGCACCACCTACTGACACCTCGGGCGGTGGTGGTTGACGATGGATCATGGCGGTAGCCACCACCTCACGGTGGTGGTGGTGGGTTTTCGAGTTAGAAACCGACTAAACAAGCTTCTAATACATCAACCACTTAAAATATATGCACCCATACAATGATATACTCACACAGCCACCACCTCACGACGGCTGGTGGTGGCTGAAAACGGTATCAAGGCAACAACCACCATGGTCGGCTGCCATGGTGGGTTTTTCCATCGTTTTCCGGCCAAGCAATTACACACACCCGACATACACAACTAGCAACAACAACACACGTCTACACATGCTAAAACCGAATGCAACCACCCACCTGGCAGCGTGCAGCGGTCGGAGGACGACAACGGGTGGATCAGTCGTTGGTGCGGAGACAGTGATTGCGAAAGGGCGATGACAGAACGAAGAAGGTGGAAGGAAGCTATTTGTGCGGCTACCGGATGGGATGACAGTGTCACATACACGCTCTTCACTTTCATTGACATTAGCGGCGACAACCTCAACTTAATTCCCGATCTCCCGACTGAAACGACGTCCAAACGTCGGTCTTCGTCCTCAGCCACAACGGAAACGGAGACACCGGCGTTAACCTGGTGGTTCCCGGCTTCGACAGCGATGGCAGCGGCTGGAAAGTCACGAGGGGTGGCTGCCATAAGGGTAAGGTTAGGGTTATGAGGGATAAGGGTGATGGTTTATAAGCCCCCACTCAAATTCAAACCTTTAACCATATTAACACTTTCAGCCCATCCCTCTCTTTTTCTTTTTAATTTAAGTCCTGTAATTACCCAACAACCCCTCCTCTATATTTCACATCCAGATCCTAATGTTACCATATAGACCCCAATTTCTAGAATTGTATCATTTAACTCCCTTGGCTAACACTGGTCAATTATTTCGGATTCATGGCAAAAAATACAATAAAATATAAAATACATCTTTGGGTTTTAAGACTTAATAATCATTTACTTATTTTATTTTATTTCAAACAGAATGTTACAATTATCCCTCACTTAAATTAGATTTTGTCGTTGAAATCATTCCTTATTAACACTCATAACAAAACAACCAACCTGATGATCATAAATGAAAATTCAGCGCACAAAATAATCTTCCCAAGGCAACTGGAATCAACTCTGGCAGAACAAACCTCAAACTCTTGCAAAAAAAACCACCTTTACCATTCCTGATACCCGCATTCTCAAATTGACCCGACTTCCTGACAGCTCACCCCATATGAACCACTATCAAACTAATTCCATAACAAAACCATACTAGGCAAAATACTTCCAACCTGGATTATCTTGGTGCTTTCCAAAGGCAGCCGAGACCTCCTTGGTCCCAACTTATCTATCAACTAATCGAAACACCATACACCTACCTTATTGCTGGGCTAAGAGATGCAAAAACACCCAGTAGCCCCATATGATTCCCGAAAGAATATCTCGACTGAAAAAACCTGTTCCACGACACCCCGCGATCAAATCCACTTCTCCTGATTCCGAACATGTTGTGGTCCTTCCACAGATAGTATTATCCGAAGGCACACCATAATGGCTCATCTGTCATCATACTAAACCCATTCCTTACTCTTGAACCTTATGATTGATGCCTTTCGCATAATGACACCCAAAATTCTTATTACAATGAAACAAAACCCTGCACAGAACTTGCTCGATCCCCAACTCGAGATTTTACCCAAAACCGATTCGATACCCCGCTTATAACCCAACATCTACGAATATCCACCTGCATTTCACACCACAACCTTCTTATTACCAACCCCTTTTACCTAAACGATAAACAGGTATACCCAAACCATCTCTGAGACTTCCACTATCGCACCTGGTCGAACCACCAAGTTCCCAAGAGTCTAAAAACCAGGCTACCCAGCCTAAACTCCTCTGTATCATACACATGATACACGCATGTCCTGCAACTCAGGATCCATACCCTTGGCTCAACAACCTCTAGCAGTTCCAACCAGAATTTTCATAATCATGCGGGCTCGCCCGCAGACCCCAAAGACCCTCAACCTAGAACATGGAATAATTCCCTGACAACCCTGGCCAGCATGCCCAAGGCACAGACTGATTCCCCTTCCATGCTCATGACCATCACATAAATAGTCTACTTCGAACCGACGAATGCTACGATCCTATCACAACCTTACATTACTTCCATCCAACCATGCTTACCATCCATGGCCTCACCATCCCCAACTCGAGATTTTACCCAAAACCGATTCGATACCCCGCTTATAACCCAACATCTACGAATATCCACCTGCATTTCACACCACAACCTTCTTATTACCAACCCCTTTTACCTAAACGATAAACAGGTATACCCAAACCATCTCTGAGACTTCCACTATCGCACCTGGTCGAACCACCAAGTTCCCAAGAGTCTAAAAACCAGGCTACCCAGCCTAAACTCCTCTGTATCATACACATGATACACGCATGTCCTGCAACTCAGGATCCATACCCTTGGCTCAACAACCTCTAGCAGTTCCAACCAGAATTTTCATAATCATGCGGGCTCGCCCGCAGACCCCAAAGACCCTCAACCTAGAACATGGAATAATTCCCTGACAACCCTGGCCAGCATGCCCAAGGCACAGACTGATTCCCCTTCCATGCTCATGACCATCACATAAATAGTCTACTTCGAACCGACGAATGCTACGATCCTATCACAACCTTACATTACTTCCATCCAACCATGCTTACCATCCATGGCCTCACCACACCTAAACCATCACAACATCGCACCTCCCGAATCGAATCCTGTATCCCATCAGGGGTTTGGGGTCACGCCTATGAATTCCTACTGCCTTTTATGCATAATCAAGGCGTTGCCGACCGACGATTGGGAGTTTCCTGAACTCCCACCAACATAACCTAGGCCTAAGTAGCCACTTATTTCTCCCCCACTTGGACTCGATGATGCTCTCACCTCTTAAACCTTATGGATCTCCGATCCATTACCCTCAATTAGCACGAATCGCCAAAATCCTGTGTTGAACAATACAAGTGCCCCATTGCGAGCCAAACACAATGATCATTCAGCTCTGTAAATCCTAAAGAATACTCTTGTAATCTTAAACAATTGGATGATCCCAATTACTTCCCATGATACCCTTTACTGAAGAAATCCGAGAGCATTTACAGGTCTGTCACCATCTTAACGTTGCTTAGGAACCCGAGAATGTTACGGGCTATCCTACAGTCTTACAATACTCTCGCCCCAACTGACTACTAGTGAATGCTACGGCTCCCCCATAGTCTTACAACACTTTCACCTCAATTGACTACTAGTGAATGTTACGGCTCCCCTTTAGTCTTACAACACTTTCACCTCAACTGACTCATAGTGAATGTTACGGCTTCCCCATAGTATTACAACACTTTCACCTCACCACAATTGCAACCCAATGTCGTACCCCTAATCTATCAATTCAAACACACACAGAGTCTAGCATGCACTCGACGGAACACCCAAAGTGAACTCAATTCATGACTGGAACCCCAACCTGATTCCTCAAATCCTGCTATCAAGCACCAAGAAGACGTGATTCAAATGTTGGGAAGTTTTACAAAACTCCCAACTCACACAACCCTAAAACCAAACAGCCACTTAGACTGCCTTCCCCCGCAACGGGGATGCGAAACTCATCCTATATTCATAACCACTCCTGCTTCTGAATACCTGAACGATTCTCTCCCACTTTGATTTGATCATGTTCTCACGACATATGAGAATTGAAGGATTCCCAACCCTTCTTACCCTCTAACAATCTACTGACAACCAGAGCTTAACAATGCAAGTGTTCCATCACTAACCATCCTAAAAGACTGCACCATCCCTGAAGATCCGTTGAACACTTCCCAAATCCCGACAACACTAATGATCCCAAACACTTAAAATTATACAATATCCAACACTTTCAAACCTTAGAACCGATACCTAGACCAAAACCTCAGCAATGGATCACTTCCCTAGTCATCCCTAATGGCCAATCAACATGGCTGGAAAAACCACTGAATCCTAACGATAAACCTTCCACACAATGCCCCTGAACCGATCTCGACTTCCACTCAAAATACGATCGAACACTTGGATTCTGCTATATGAGCGATGGCCCTTCAATCATCCCACTAATGACTCCCGACATGCAAAAAACATACATCAATTCTCGAAGATATAACCCACAACATCAGAGAATTAGACCAGATATATCGCTTACCCCAACCAATAAAACACTCTAAGCAACATATATATTGATAGAAACCGAAGGAAAACAAAAGATAACATACCCGCAATATCACCTACTGACATGGTCAAACCTGGTATGCTTGTGGCCACCCATACTCCTGAAGCGACTAACTCCATCCAATGCAGGAGATCCACGGGCACGAAACTCTCAGAAAGAAAGAATGTGAGCTCCAATGATCGCCATAACCTCAACACGGAACGCTCCCAAGCGCTTATCCAAGATCTCCAAAAACCCCTCCTTAACCAAACTAGAGTGAAAGATCTAGTATGCTCAGGAGTAATATTAAAATGATATTTCTAAATAACATATGATCCTAAGGGTCACACTAACAACAACTTGGTAGAAATGATTATTTATTAGAAATTGATTTTAATAAATATTCATAAAGTCTTATAATAATTGGGAAAATATTAATTTCAAGGAAATAATTATTTTACAATGCAAGTAACACATTATTTCATATGGTATGAATATAATATGTCATGTACATCTTTTTGGACCTAATAAGCCTTTTGTCTTTTAGCAAAAGACAAAGTTTATATCTTATAAACTTTGAATTTATAAAATATAAACTCTTGACTTGTCTTTTCATCTTGGAAACATGAGATGAAGAGAAAAAGACCTTTGCATTGGTATAATATAAAAGAATCAAACCTAGGAAGATATGTTCATGACATAGGGGACAATGTTGTCTAAAAGTACTTAATGGTTAATGACTCTTGGACCATAAGTCCATTATAAATAAGAGGTGAGGGCTCTCATTTTTCTTCACTCCTCTCTCCTTAGCGGAGAGCTCTTTCTTTTTCTCCATCTTCTCTCTAAAGTCTTGAACTTTGAAGATTTTGTTGCTTGCATTCTCTCTTTAAGTCATAATCTTGTTTTGGCTTAAAAGCTTAAGAGTTGTAACAAGCATTACATCAATTTGGCATATTGTTGGTGTCTAAAGGGTTCATCCTCACTCCATCAACTTCAAAGCCTCCCCTAGAGGACTCAAAGTGCTTCAAAGGTTGTTACCACTTCTTCCTTCTATGATTGTGTTTCAAATCTTTCCTTTACTTGCAAGATGATCCTTGGTGGGTGATAAAAATGTTTATGTTATTTTATAAAACTCAACTCTTCCATTTGCCATTATTTGTAGTTTTTGAAACTAGTTTTTAAATAAAACTCAACACAAAGATCACAAGAGTCTTCTTCAAAACACCTAGCTAATCTCCTGACGAAATAAATTCACGTGGCTGCTCACTAATTGGCTCAGTACCCTTACACTTAAGCCTCCTTCCTGGAAGCTCATCACCAAACCGAAATATAATCATGCAGAAGATCATAACATACTAAAGAATCCTCTTCCCCAAGCTTCTTATATTCTCTGAGATTTTCCCGATTCGAGTATGGATCCTGTGCTTTCAGTAGTACGGGCCCAGTACTACCTTCCACACCTATCCATACTTTCCTAAAGGATCATCCTAAATCCTCTAAGTCACCTACTCCACTGATGCTCTAATATTTGCTAAAAATCAACACAACCCGCCGAAGCACTTCCTAGGCCCCCTAGGTTCCCGACCTGACCCTGCCATCAACTGCTAAAGAACTCCTCATGATGCTAGTCATCCACCTCATGAATACCGACATATTCACTTAGTAGCTGACTCCTATCATCCAAGAGTTCCACAAAGCACAAAGCAAGCAACATTTTTGCAATAACACTCCAATCTATAGAACTATCATAGCTCATTCACCCTACACACCACTACTAATGCAAGAAATTCCACCCTTATTGTCGGTTGCCTTATGCATGCAAATTATACACAAACATGAACGAATAGACTATTGAATAATAGGCTCTACCCCAGAACCACAACTAGACAAGGAATAGGAAATAAGGCCAAATCAATTATTCTAGGGCTATAAGATCCTAACTATATACAATTTTGAAAGCATACATTTAGCAGTTACTGGTACCAATAGATATTCCCACTATAACATAGCATTCAATACGTCCAAGACTACTAAGCATCACACATATCAATCCAATCTATAACTGACTAATCAGCTCTAGCATGCAAGTCTACCAGCTCATACAATACACATACAAAGACCTCTCTCCTAACATTCTATCATGCAACAACTGAGCAGATCCTTGGCCCTAACTAGCATGCGATTCACCGACTCATAAATAAAATCATAACAGATAACATGTGTAGGTATTTCGGGAAAACTTACTTGAGTTCGGTTGAGTGCATGCACCACACCCTTCTCTTATTTAGAAAACTCCTTTCTAAAACATACTTTTCTTTTGAAACCTTTACCAAATCCTTAGTTTGAGTTCAAACGCACCCGAGAGTATGTCTGAATCCCTCAAACCAAGGCTCTGATACCAAATTGTATAGCCCCAAAAGTCATGACATAAAAATTTTTGTTTTTAGATTAATAAATCGTTAATACATTTCTTTCTCATAAAACCAAGGCAACCAAGAATTAACAAAACATCATCAAATCAGAGTAATTCATAGAATGCAGAAACATATGGTGTGTGTTCCGCAATCGCCCCGAACTCTTTCGTTTGAAAACCGGAGTACCTGAAACATAAACTGAAAACCGTAAGCACAAAGCTTAGTGAGTTTCCCCAAAGGACCATACCACACATGAAACCACATAAGTCCACATAAGTCATGCATTCAAACATATAAGGATGTCATGGAAACCCTTCATGGTCTTACTCCGATGCCATGAAACCCCTAAATGGTCTTAACGAACTGTCATGGGCTCCCCCATGGTCTTTGCCTAGAATGCCAGGGGCATACCCCATGGTCTAATATCCAACTGCCCTGGGCACCCCCAAGGTCTTCCATGAAAGTATCACAGAGACAACTAGCATACCACATATCACATAAAGACTATCATACCACATCTCACAGAACAACTGTCATACCACATAACACATAATGGGTCGGCATTTGTGCCTTCGACCCATGGATATAGTGAGGAGACTCACCTTGTACTATCATACCAAAACGCGGGTCCCGGCAAGTCCCAAACAAAAGTTTCCAAGATTAGGGTTTTCCAAACCCTAATTAGGGTTTCCAACCCAAACACATGCAAACTAGATCCAAAGTTCAGTTTTTAGGTTAATTAGGTTTTCACTAGGCTGGGCACCACCAACTGCCACCTCGGGTAGTGGTGGTCAACGACGGTTCATGGCGGTAGCCACTTCCTCACGGTGATGGGGGTGGGTTTTCGAGTTAGAAACCAACTAAACAAACTTCTACTACATCAACCACTTAAAATATATACACCCATACAATGATATACTCACACAGCCACTACCTCACGGCGGCTGGTGGTGGCAAAAAACGGTATCAAGGCAGTAGCACACGTCTACATATGCTAAAAACGAACGCAACCACCCACCTGGTGACGTGCAACGGTTGGAGGACGACACCAGGAAGAACAACCACTGGAGTGGCGGCAATGAGTGCGAAAGGGCGATGACAAAACAGAGAGGATGGAAGGAAGCAGTTTTCGCTGCTACCGGAGGGGACGATGGCAGCCACAGACGCGCTCTTCACCTTCGTTGACATGAACGGCAGAGGCCTCAACTTGATTCCCGATCTCCCGACTAAAACGACGTCCAAACGTCGGTCTTCGTCCTTAGCCACAACGGAAGCGGCGACAACGGTGTTAACCTGGTGGTTCCCAGATTCGACAGCGCTGGCGGCGGCTGGAAAGTCACGAGCGGCAGCTGCCATAAGGGTAAGGTTAGGGTTATGAGGGATAAGGGTGACGGGTTATAAGCATCCGTACAAATTCAAACCTTTAACCATACTAACACTTTCATCCCCTCCCACTCTTTTTCTTTTCAATTTAAGTCCAGTAATTACCCAACAGCTCCTCCTCTACAAAATATTTCACCTTCCACATCCTAATGTTACCATATAGACCTCAATTTATGGATTTGTATCATTTAACTCCCTTGGCTAACACTGATCAATTATTTCGGATTCATGGCTAAAAATACAATAAAGTATAAAATACATCTCGGGGTTTTAGGACTTAATAATCATTTACTTTTTTTTATTTAATTTCAAACGGAATGTTACACCCATACTATTTATATATCTTCTATTATGAGAATTGTTGGAAATGCATGCTAATGGATAGGCTAAGGATATTTCAGGAATGACATGTTAAAATTGCCTTATTCTTAAGATTCCTTATAACCTAGGTATTGTTTTTTAGACTGATTGTTTGACTGTTTATTGATTTGTGTTATTTGAAACTATGTTTATATTACCTAATTATTATGCGAGTAAGATATGATTGTATACCCCTAGGATTAGATGGTCTCATATTGTATGGTTTGGCCTATTACACAACTATTTTTTGAGTCCAACCGTTGTAGTGTTGGCTCTTTCAGTCGAAGGACTGCCTAATTCTAGTTGCATGTGGTTAGTAATTGTATGATGGTTGGTTGATACTGATAGAAATTTATTTCCTGCATGGTAGTAAGGTATGGTGGAGTTCCTAGTGGCCTATGAAAGGTATTATGGTATGTTAGTGCATATATGTGTGTCAGAAGAATCATAGGGTGAAATCTTAGGAAGTGTGGCTTTTGGCTCTTTTGAGCATATAGGTGTGTATTAGTGCACTTGGTTGTGGTCTAGTGTAATGATCTAGAACCTTGGTATGATTCTTGAAACAAATAAAGATAGGTGTGGAAGGTAGTATGGGCCTGTATTACTGGAAGCACATAATACGTACGAGGATCGGGAAAAGTCACAAGGATGCTAGGAAATTGGTTGTCAATACATAGTATGGTATAACACTAGGATTAGTTCTAGCTCATCCTCATGTTGTCGGTCTTGTGGTTATGGTTGTGTTGGATAAGGGTGGAATTGGTACTAGTTCGGGCCTAAGTGGCCATAGTTTTTTGGACCTAAAGAGTGCAGATCTACATGAGTTAGTTCATCTTAAGGTGTCAAGGACCTTATCCAAAGTAGTGCCAGTTGAGTTGCGGGACTCATGTAGGAATCGAATGTGATGATCTAGCAAATGATTACAACCCAAGGATGGGTGGTCGGATGATGGCTTGTGATGTCATTTTTTACGGCAGGGTTATGCTCTTCTAACCTCCTATTCTTGAGGGATAAAGGATCAGATGTGTATCAGATGATAGATAGAAGAAAGGGATTATGTTATCCGCATCAGTTTTTGCCTTAAGGGAGGGGGTATCGTTCAGTTCATGGTGAATCGTTTCTATCTTACATCAAAGGAATATTTGAGGCTCGACTGTTCTTTTGGATCGGTGGCCTAAGTGAAGGCCATGTCAAAAGTCAGATATGTGGCACATATTTGATAAGATTGGGTGTATATTAAGAGGCATCGAGATGTTCCTGATTTGGAAATAAGAGTTTTATTGCTATGTTAGGTTTTTCCAGAGCTATTTCTAGAGCATCAGTAAAGGATTCTGGAAGTTTCGGGAGTGTGAGGTTGTGTGTCATTCCTTCAAATGCAAGTTTTGATTGCACAAAGTTTAGTTCGTAAGGTGCCTCGTGGATCAATGGTATTTTGTTCGATTTCTCTAAGTTTGAGGCGACAATGCTAGGGGAAGCTCCCGAGGTCTCCATCTGAAATTTGGAGTTTCCTTATTGTTGACGGATTGTTATTCGAAGGATTAACATGTATTGTGTTATGCATATTGAAGATCAAGGTTAGTATGTTTCTAGTTGAGCAGATCTAAGGTTTTGATGTTATAGATGACAGTTGATGATGGTTTGAACCCCAAGTGAGGGAGAACTGGATATTATACTTTGAGGATCATCGACCGATTCAATCTTTATGGTTTCAGCATAATGGATCAGAGGAATATGTGGTTCGGGTATGCTAGATTTTGGTCTGGGTTATTTGTTGCATAAGAGAAGGAAAGTAGGCTACCATTGAAGTGCTTGAGGTTAAGAAGTTTTCATTGCATTTCTCAAGGATCTGTCGGAGTCCTCCATGGTCATGGAGAATTTAAGGATTTTTCAGATGGTGAGTGTAGAGCAAGTTGTCGTCAAGCTTATCTCTTTAAGAATGCATATGTTGTTATCTTAGCATGAAGCTAATGGGAAAGGAAATCTGTCACACCCCAAAACCAAGAACGGCGAAAACGTTCTGGGGCGGAGGACGTCATGTAAAGTATCACAACACAGTAAAAGTAAACAAGCAAACAACATCATCCATTGCATTAAATATATAATTTTAATACAAGCGTGTTATGTACAGTTATAGACACCAAAAATAATGTAAATCAAAATAATAAGATGAGTCTTGTATGCGCTCCATCTTCTCAAAAGCTGGCATCGGTACCTGTCTACTGTCGACCTGAGAATACAAGTTATTTTGAAAGAGTTTATCAGCATTAAGCTGGTGAGTTCATAAGTATTTTAGTGTCGGTGTTTGTTATCAAAAACGTTTGAATATGTCTTAAGTGTAAGTTTGTAAAATGTATGTAATTGTTTGTAAAAGTTTGAATATCTCAGAAAAACCTATATTTTCTATTAAAGTAGCCTTCTACCAAGGCTTAACTGTTTTGTATGTTCATTTGTTGTAAAAGTGTGTAATTTCCCAAGTGTAACTATCATTAACAAAATATAGTTTGTACATTAATGTTTAAGTGAATTAATCACTAAATATATGTAAGGGGGGTAAATTATTGTAGTACTGTAGTGTTGTATTATAGGAACTACTGTTGTACTAACTACCTTAAACAGGATTTATATTAAGGTATCATGTGATTAATTGTACCATACTATCGACTGGATAAACAACGACAAATGTAGGTCATAAAAAGAAATGACGTTTGGCACCCGCAGACCTGCAGGTCCGGCTGTAGCTAGCAGCAAGGTGTAGGATAGTCAATCCAGTATAGATCTATACGCAAACTCACGCTCTCCCTCCAAGAGACTTTGGCTACAACTCGGGCCATGACATTTAAGGCATGCTCCGATACAGTGGATCACAATTCTGTCAATGTATATATGTATATGTAATGTATTGTTACTCGTTCTAGTATCGTTGTGTATGTTCTCTTTCTAGTATAGTTGTATATGCTCTCTTTCTAGTATAGTTGTATATGTTCTCATAGTATAGTTGTATATGCTCTCTATCTAGTATAGTTGTATATGTTCTCATAGTATAGTTGTATATGTTCTCATAGTATAGTTGTATATGCTCTCTATCTAGTATAGTTGTACATGTTCTCATAGTATAGTTGTATATGTTCTCATAGTAATTAAGTATTGACTCATGAATGAACTGACTCATTGATCTAGCAATAGTATAAGTATGATCCCGTGCTACCCCGATGGTAGCTTACTAATGATGTAACTAGTGCGCATGAATATGGAAGCACTTTTATGTCTATATATGTACACATGATATATAATCAATATTGAAATGACCTTCGGACGACTACTCGATATCCCACCAGACCACATCCAAATCGAGGAAAAGGAAACAGGGCGGACGGCCTTCCTAAGCCTTTTAAACATTGCTTATATAACCATAAATATACGGGCATGCAATTTATTATAAGTATAACAAAGTTTAAGTAAAATTATTTGATAAGTGAAAGAGTTTGTAAAGCAGTTTGAAGTAAAACAATTTGATAAACAGTTTGAACAGTAATAAAATCATTGGTTTTATAGTTATTAATCACATGTGATTGATATAATAAATATAAGTATTTAACTTGTATTCCCCCCCCCCCCCATAAAATCATTTAAAACATTTAAAAGTATTTCAAAGGTTAATTAAAGGGGTATGAACTCACTTGTGGTGAGTGGATTGGATGGAGTGTCAGATACTGATTTAGGTGGCAAACGGAGACTTGTTCACACGCACGAGCCTAGTTATCATATAATGAACATGTATATAACTAATTAGCCAAATAATAACTAATAAATTTAGTTGGGACACTCTTGAACATGTAAACACCTTGTATAGGTGTTATAAGTCCTAAGGGTTGCATCTAAGTTGTTGTGGGACAAGGCTAAAGGGGTTTAAAGTTCCCAAGGGCCTTATACTTGAGTTTACTCTCCATATAACCTCACACATGGAGTTTACGGTTGTAAACTCTTGAGTTTACGGCCGTAAACTCTTGAGTTTACGGCCGTAAACTCCAAGACTTAATGTCCTTGGTTGTTTTGAGGTGTTAAATGATCCCTAGAAGTATTCTAACTTGGTGGTTTAATCCTTGGACTAGTTTAGGGCATAGAAACACTCCTTTGAGGAGTTTACGGCCCCAAGGCCAATTCCTTTGGAGTTTACGACCGTAAACTCCCTTGGAATGATGTTTTTGATGCTTTCAAGTCCCATACTCACATAGGATATGTTCTAGGCAATTGTTTAAGGCAAATGAAGACCCTAGGCACACTTTGGTGCCCTTTATTGATGTTCATGGCCCAAGCACATTAATACGGCCATAAACTCACTTTGGGAGGTGTCTTTGATGTTTTAAAGTCCACAAATTAGCTAGGATTAAATAGAGGTTAAAGTCCAAGGCTTTAGGAGTGATTTAAACACTCTTTGGCCCTTGATTTTGGAGTTCACGGTCCAAGAACTTCTTGGGCCATGAACACCTAGATCTTGGTGTTTTTGATTGTTTTCTGTCTTAAATACACTTACAAATAAGCCTAAGTTCGTTACCTAACATGGGGAAAAGACTAGGTAGCATTTAAGCCACATATTGGAGTTTACTCTCCAAGAACGTTCTTGGGCGGTAAACTCCCGAATCTCACAGATTTGATATGTAATCTATGTTATTAAGCACATAATAAGCATTATAAGACAACTAGAGAAGTGTACTCACGATTTGGGACGAAAACCCGAAGATCCGTGAGAGAGAAATGACTTTTCTCTAGTTGGAAATGCGAATAATGAATGAATTTGGTTCAAAATTCTATTTATAGTCCCGAGATATTTTTGGCAGAAAATATTTTTATTCTCGAAATGATTTCTAATATAACAGAGTGTTGGAATAACAGTGTTGCACAAAACCCTAGTGCATCCACTCTCCTGATATTTCCTGAAGTGTAAACCCTAAAGTACTCAAACTTATACGGAAAAGTCTGAAAATTAACTGTGACTGTTATAACTTCTATTGAAGTGATATTGTTTGTACAGAATGGAAATTTCGGGTTGTCACAAAATCTTCGTGGATGGTATTTCCTTTCGGAAGCACCAAGGATCTAGATAGAGGAGCATTGAGCTACTCAATTTATACACGAGATATAGAGAACATGGTTAGTTTATGGTATGGGTTAGATATCTTTAGTTGAGACGGGAAAGTGTTGATCTGTTGATCGATTTCAAAGTTTGGTAAGAGTACTTTCGCATGGGATTCGCTCATTATGTGTGGGATCAATGGGTTTAGTTGGTGATCTGTTTCCGATCCATTCCTTATCGGCATCTGCGAGTCATTCAGGGGTTTTCGAATAGTAATAGTCGAAGGTGCAGCTGGTGCATCGACCCTTAATCATAGTCTTCTTAGTGGTATAACTAGGGTTCAAATTGTGTGTACCCTTGGAGGTTTGGTTGAAGAATTATGAGTTCTAGCAGAGTAAAGTTTGGTGATTTTCCTAGTAGTCGAAGTTTAAATGCTGCAATGTCTTCTTGTTCGAAAAGAACTATATATTGCAAATAAGTTTACAATATATATATATATATATATATATATATATATATATATATATATATATATATATATATTGGGTCTTGTACTAATAGGAAGATATATTAATGCACCAATAGAACTAAGATATTACTTTGGGACCAAGAAGTTTTTCATGTTTTTTTACAAAGCCAAAGTTGGTCATTTTTTGGCATCTAAGTGCCTTACCACCATCGGGATACTCATGGATGTGAGTTATTCATATAAAAAATTTTAAACACCTTTTCTAGATAACAAGATTAATGTAAAAAAAACTCTATTTTGGTGTGCTCAATTTGAAGGCCCAAACTTAATTTCGTCATACTAAGATCTTTCATTTCAATTTTGTTCTTTCAAACAAGAAGTGGCATTTTCCAATTCTTTAGGAGTTCCAATTATGTTCAAATTATCTACATAAACATCAATTATGACAAATTCTAATCCATATCTTTTTATGAATACACATGGACTTATTGGGTTATTTTTGTAGCCCTCTTTCAACAAAATTTACTTAAACACTTGAACCACATATGACCAAATTGTTTCAATCCATACATAGATTTATTTAATTTTACTGGATATACTTATCTAAAATTAGAAGTTTGTGCTTATGGCACCTTAAACCCTTATGGGATTTTCATATAAATATCTTTCTCATGTGAACCTTATAAATAGACGGTAACTACATCCATGAGACGCATCTCCAGTTTTGCATGTGTTGCTAGACTTATTAAATAATAGAATGTATCTGCATCAACCAAAGGAGTGTATGTTTCTTCATAATCAATTTTGGGCCTTTGGGTAAAACCTTGTGCAACCACTCTTTCTTTATATCTTATAACTTCATTTTTATCGTTTTTTAAGCACATATTCTCATTTGTGTCCCACTGATTTTACTCCCTTTGTGTACAAACTACAAGTCCAAAAACTTTTCATTAAGTAAGAGAATTAAGCCCTTTAATGAGCCCTTTAATGATTTCATCTTTCCATTTTGGCCAATCTTTTTCTATTTTTTACATTCCTCTATAGATTTAGGTTCAAGATCCTCTTTTTCTTCCATAATTTTGCACACAACATGATATGAAAAATTATCGTCGATGTCTGTCTTATTTCGGTTCCATCTTATTCATTTCATGACATAATTTATTGAGATCTCTTCATTTTCATAATTTTTAGGCACCTCGATTTCTTTTGTTATGTCATTGGTCTCTTCTAGAGCTTCATTAGTTTTCTCTTTTGGAACATCAATTATATTTGCTCCCTTTCGTTTTCAAGGATTTTTATCATTTGAACCGGATGGTCTTCCATGCTTCAGGGGTGCCTTTGATTCATTTATAGTTGTACTTTTTCCTTCTGGGATATCAATTCTATGTGGAGCATTTACAGTTGGTACATGAGATTTTATTACTCTCTTAAGGTCAGTAAATGCATATGGCAATTAACTTGCTATATTTTTTAAATGAATTATCTTTTTCACTTCAAGTTCGCATTGAATTGAAGGAGGATCTAAAACTAAAAGTGATAATTCCTTCCAAGAGATTTTATTTTCCAACTTCTTGATTTATCCCTCTAATGTTGGAAAAACTGATTCATCAAAATGACAATCGATAAATCTAAATGTAAATAAATCTTCAGTTGATGGTTCTAAATATTTTACTATAGATGGAGATTCATATCTGCCATAAATTCTCATTCTTCTTTGAGGACTCATTTTTGTGCGGTGAGGTGGAGAAATGGGTACATAAATTACACATCTAAACATCCTTATATGGGAAATATTTGGTTCCTAACCACAAACGAGTTAAATAGTGGAGAACTTATGATAACTAGTTGGCCCGATATGTAAAAGTGATGTTGCATGTAAAATTGCATGTCCTCATGTCGATGTTGGAAGTTTAGAATGCATAAGTAATGGTCTTGCAATTAATTGAAGATGTTTGATTAACAACTCAGCTAAACCATTTTGTGTATAAACATATGCAACATGATGTTCAATAGTTATCCCAATCGACATGCAATAGTGCCTTTAGGCGGATTATTTGTGCAAGTAATCTTGGAAAAACGATATTACGACTAGATAACAAGCACACATATGACCATCTAATTTTCGCGTCAATTAAAACCATAAAATATCTAAATGGTCCACATTGTGGATGAATTGGTCCTCATATATCCCCTTTAATTCTTTCTAAGAAACTAGGGCTTTCATACCCAACTTTGTTCAATGATGGATGGGAAATTAATTTTTTGAGAGCATCTAGCACAAGACAATCCATTAGCTTGAAAAATCTTCTGGTTTTCAAGTAATGACCACTTGAGGTTTCAGTTATTCTACACATCATAATTGATCCGGGATGGCCCAACTGGTCAAGCCAAAATTTGAAGGTGTTATCATACCTTTTAGTTTCAGTAACATGGAATTCAATCATTCTAATATTTGTATAATACAATCCGAATGACAATATGTATAATTTTTCCCAAAAAATTTTCTTACCCGATATCATTTTTGTAATATTGAGATGCTCTTTATTATGATATCCGTTAGACCAAATATCCTTAAAACTTAATAAATTTTTTGGTGATTTGGATGAAAATAATATATCAGCAATTGTAATTATTTTCCCTTGTGGTAATATTATAATCACTCTTCCGAGCCTTCAATCATTTTTTGCACTACCCGTTATTGTATTTGTTGGATTAGGTGTCTAAGCCCATAACTATTTTGGTATGTACTTGACCCGATTATGAGCATGGTCCTTTTGCGTTACCTTCACTCATGCAACTTGATAGGATGGCAATAGGAGAAAGAGTAGAATTTATTATATGAAAAATAAATTGGTACTCGAAAATGGTTTTATTAATATATTACAAGTTTACTATATTATTTGGAAATCATATTATTTAATCAGTATTGATCAAAAATTAATCTGGAATTAATTTGGTGATCAAAAGCGACTGATTAAATAAGGGGACTGATACTATAATTATAAGATAATTGCAATTGGGCTGATGGATTACCTTGGAATAAGGTTGGACGAATTCTATGGAAAGCCCATAAGAAATTCATCCAAGGGTATTCTAGAAAGGGTCCATGGCTCGCTTAAGGATTAAGCAGACATATTAGGGTTTCCACCAAAACCCTAGCAACCACAAGTATATATAGACCCCATGACTAAGGGATTTTCGTCTAATGCTTGAGGAAACCCTAAGGTGGCCGGAAATCCTTCTCTCCTACTTTATCCTTTGCATAGAGTGCTTGTGACTCCATTAGAGGTGCAACACTTGGGGCACTAGGCTTTCATAAGTCAAGATCAAGAAGGTTTGTGATTATTATTGCTACATAACAATCAACGTAATATTCCTAACCCTATTCATATGTGATTTTTCGGATTTGTAGGCTCGTCATTAGGGTTTATTGCTTTAATATTCAATGTTATATGTTTACTTAGAAAAACCTAGATCAACGCAATCATGGTTGCATGAACACCATAGCATTGATGTTAGGCCCATAACCCATCAGTGGTATCAGAGCCTAGGTTGTTTTTCTAGTTGAATAGCAAAAGTGAACTGCCAAAGGATCAAAAAGTCGAATTTTTGCTGTCTGCACAGCCGACTCGGCGAGTCCATCAGTGGACTCCGCGAGTTGCTTGAACTCGACGAGTCCATCAGTGGACTCCGCGAGTTGCATGAACTCGGCGAGTCTAGGGTGCAGTTACCATGATTTTCGATTTTCTGAGCAGATTTTGTTAAGAATAATTACCAAAACTCTTTTTTATTGCCTAAAATCGATTTTTTATGTTTGGAAGTATTATCCTTATCAAAATTAATGGATTTGGTTAAATATGGATGATATAGGATTATTATGATTCAAATATTTGACCTAGTAAGTTTGAAAAGTTTCAATTTACACCCTCTAAGTTTTATAGTTTAAACTTTAACTAAAAGGATTTAATTTTTTGAAATTTAAATAGTTAAACTCTAATATTTTGAAAGGTTTCAAAATTTATCCTAAGTTTTGGAATTTAAAATTTAATTAAAAGATATTAATTTTGAAATATTAAATTCTAAGACTCTAGTATTTTGAAAAGTTCAAATTACACCCTTATGGTTTTATTAAAATTAATTAAGTGTTTAATTAAAAGATATAATTAATAAATCCATAATTATATGGTTTAAGTTAATCAAATTAAAAGGTATAATTTGTTAATACATTAAACCACCTAGTATTTTAAAAGTATAAAATACACCCTTATACTATATAAAATTAAAAGTTTAATATTATATATGTATAAGTAAACAGTCAGCCTTACCGTTAGTATGCCTCATTTATGAAGCTGGTCTATAAGGGGTGTTTAAGGAAATTGCCTATAAAATGGCGATTGAATGGATATCCAGTCTTACCCACCGCACTCTTGACTAATGGAGGGTCGTTAGCCGAATGGGTAGGATAGGACACAACCTTCCGTTATAAATATAATGCAATACGAAGTAACTAAACACTTCTATAAATTCCCAAATCTTAGTTACTTTAGGAAAATGTGGAGTTTGTGCTAAGCCATGAAATTGCACATTGCACATTGTTGGTCGTTAGTGGAGCGTGTGTGGTTAACCGACAGACTAATATGGGACCAATGAAGGCTGGCAATGGGTAGCTCGTAGATTATCATAGATCAATGGAGCGTGTGTGGTTAACTGGCACATTGATTAGGTGATAGACATCTTCGAGAGTACCAAGCTAATTTGTATGGTTATCCACACCTTGTTTGTGATCCTCGGCATCCCAGTCACAAACTTGAAGGGCGTAATCATGATTTAAACATGCTGTTGAAAAGTACAATGAATCTCAAAGGATCTAGGATTTTCAATTCATTTAAAACCAAATTTTCAATTTTCGTTTTTCATGGTGGGAATTGGTAAATCGCCATTTACCTACCTTCAAATGTTCTACAATTTGGCTTACGACACCCCTCTTCCAAATTGTAGAATATTTTGTTGGATCCTAGCCTCAATATTTCATTTGGGTGCTGTATTGAGCATTTTATCAACTAAATTGAATTTTTTCCGTTTTGTAGATGTCAAAGTCTATCAACTATGATCTTCCTGAATCTGTTGGAAAAAGTTTTCTGCTTGAAGATGACGTTCCACAACTGGATTGTGGAAATGGAAATCATTCTTCACTTTCTCCACTTCCTCCAATAATTCTCCCTGACCCACGTTCGAAGACTTGAAAAAGTTCAAGGTCACTCAAGCCCTGGTGGCAAACAAACATGAAGATGGAAAGTTTGTATGTGCTCATGTCTTGGTTATGAAGTTGCATATTGATAGATTGGGAATGTTGGGTGTCGATGTCTCAAGGAAGTTGGTTGTTGACTTGGTTCTTCAGTTACTTCCGAATCATATGGTGAGTTCATTAGAGAGTACTATGTGATGGATCACGACGTGACCCTCATTGATTTGACTTATTCCTGCTGAATCAACAATGATTTGGCGCACTGGTCGAGCAAATTTGTCTGATAAATCAATATCCCAACCTTCTATGGGCAATGGAAATATCGGAAGTCCAGAAAAGTTTTCTCTACACAAGAGGAGGGCTGAGTCTGAGATAGTCCCATGTACCATTCCAGAAGAATCCATATGTTTCTACTGCCAAAAGAGGGGGAATTGATTGCGAAGCTGCCCTGAGTACCTGAGAGATCTAAGAGATGGGATAGTCAAGATGTATGACTCTGCTTCAGGTAAAATCCACTATCTAAATCTATTAAGTTTTCTATTTTGGATTCTTAATACATGATGTGATAAGATTGCATTTTGATGTGTTGTAGGATCAAAGAAAAGAAAGGAAGCTTAAAGGAAGAAGTGAACTAAGTTTGATCACGAAGAAATGAATTTTGATCGCATGATTCGATGATTGGATTTTTGAGCTACTACTTAGAGTTATGATAGATTGCTTAGGAATATGTAATATCATAGTTTTCATTTGAATTTGCGTTATAAGGACAAGTTTTTCCGCACCTTTTATAAATAAAATAAATTTTGAGTTTTGTCTTATTTATATCTCCTTGCAATGTCATTTGTGAAAATTGAAGCTTATGTGTTTCTATTATAAGCAATATTAAGTGTATGTGATTCTTAGTTATGTTATTTATGGTAGTGTCGAAATTTTCTAAGTAAGGAAAGATTCCCATCGCCCAAGTTTCAATTGGACAGAAGCTTGGAATCATATGATTTAAGTCATGTGATGTATGGAAATCTTGGTACTTAGAAAATTAAGATTAATTCCTTGTTCATATAAGTATGTGAGTCAAGTGAAAGACTAACGAGATCTGGTACGCAATGTTATGCACTGGTCAAGTCGACCACAAATAACAATAATATTATTCGTCATGATTTACTAAAAGTCTAGTAAATGTGGTTATGCTTACAAGATTAAGTATAATTCTGAATCATTAAAAAGTTTCAATGAATCGCAGAACGAATAAGAGGAATCAATTAGGCAGAAAGATAAAAGTTTCTCCAATCTGAAAAGATGGGAGAGTACTTTAGTATCATGTTTTATGATCGTCTTATTGATTATGAAACCATATCACAATTGATCCTCTAAGGACACCTTAGTGCACTAGTGCGGCTAAGAAGAGGAATAGCAAATTGTTGAAATGGTTAAATCAAAAGGTGAATCATACTTCGTTCTAAAATAAAGTCTTAGATTCATACTCCAAGATTGTGACTTTAGTGACATATCTTAAGAAGTTTTAAACACACTCATCAAATGTGGAGTAGAAAAATGTTTTTCTTACTCTTGCACGTTTGAAATTGGTAAGTTGTGATGTCTTGGATAAGACAAAGACCAACTAATACCAATTGTGTGGTAGTGTTTGTCTTGATAAGAATCTTCACTAACTCATGAATATTTGTTTGTCAAGAAATGTTTCTTGACAAGAGAATCTTATATGTCAAGAGGTCAGTGGGAGTCTAAATGATCTTGAAAACGTTCAAAAACTAATCAAGAGTAAACCTATTAGACACTAGCACACGACTTGAGGTTTTTAACCTATCGTGTTGACATATTCTTGTTTATGTGCCATTCCAGTAAAGTTACTTATGCATATGAGTTCTACGAGTTCTCAATAGACTGCATAAAGGCAAGCACGTTGTTCAATGAAAGTACATTCACTAGTATAGGTGAGCTGCTAAATAACTTGGAAGCAATGGTGGGACCCTTGATGGAAAGAAATTAAGAATGAAAAAGTTTAGTCCATATGAGTTTGGATTTGTCTTAAACCTTGTCTTACAATTATGGTTATGACAATTCACATGGATAGGCACACATACACCATAAAATCTAAGTGATAAGGTTTCTCTCCGCTTCATGAAAATGATTGTGAGGAAATGCTTTCACTAATAGAGATTTTAAGGAGATAACAATTGTGATATTTGCATTCTCAAATTCGATTATGGTTACGGCATCCCTCTTCATAGTTTGAATTGTGAGAAATGGCAATAAGTCTGAATATTCGGGACTCACTATTGTAGGTTCTAAAATAGTTTAGACACCCATGTGAGCTATCTAAGGAAAGGTGTATGAGTTTGAGAAGCTTAGATAAAGGCTTATCGAAGCATATCGTATTAGAAATATGAACTTTGGAAGTCAATAAGTATTGATTTATAGAAGTCAAACTATTTTCTAAATACGTGTCAAAGCTAGTGGGAGCATAAATGTTATGCTGGTATGGATATAATTATCATGTTAGTGGGAACATTATTATTATTATTATTTTAATTGTTGCAAGTTAGCAATATTAATTATAGAAAATAAAAGTTTAACTTTGCAAAGTTGCAGGGGTTGAAAACTTGTTTTGTTATAATTAAGGGAGAGAATATTATACTTCATTTCAAATCTAAAAGCTTGGATCGAGAAATTTTAATTGAATTTAGTCAAAAGACATATATGAATGTTATGTTGAAAAGGTTTAACATAGGGGCATTCTATATATGGTAGTATTATAGCAAGAAACTGGTAAAGTATCATGTTTTTTCATTATGAATTGTGTCCCATACGCTTCGGGTATAGGATCGATTGCATATGCTGTAATATTCGAACGTTCAAAATTTTCCAAATGCCTAGGGCATTAAGAGGGAAAAAGGACTAGAATCGGATTTGACTAAATTAATTAAACAACTGACAAGGACAATCTAAGGTTCGCCAAGGATTGGTCACTTGTGGGCAGTTAGAAGTATAGTAACGAATGGACCATAATGACATTATTATGATTAGATATGATTATATTAATAACGAGTTGTCGTATGGAAAATATGGAAATATTTCCATATTGGGAGTTGGATATCAAGAATCTATGTCTAGATTAGAAACTTTTATGTAAGAAGGATGTTCAAAGGAATGTGCTTTGAATGTGAGACTTCATATCTATGGATTTTGTAACACTGAAATTTTTAAAACAAATTTTTTGTTTAAAATCGTTTATCTCTTTAACACTTTTCATAAAAATCTCCCTTTTTGTTTAAATTACAATAGATGACTCTTTTGTTCAATCAATTAATAGGCAAGGATCCTCAAAACCAACGCTTCTTCTGGTGTGTACAATCGAGCCGGTGCCGTACCGTGATCCTGAGAAAACCTTAAACATATGACACAAAACACTGTAACACTACTAGAAAAACAGCCTTTTACGACGCTCATTGCGCGTCGTAAAAGGCTCAGACGACGCGCAAATGCGCGTCAAGGAAGGCCCTGTCATAAAGAGAGACGACGCGCGTTTACGACACGCAATGCGTATCAACGAAGGCCCTGTCATAAAGGAAGACGACATGCATCCGCGTGTCGTAACCTTACGACGCGCGTGTTAATGACACACAATGCGTATCAAGAAAGCCCCTGTCAAGAAAGGCCATGTCATAAATGAAGATGACACACATTTTTGCGTATCATAATTTTAAATGTTTAAAAAAAATATTATTTATAGATTTACTTATTTTCAAATTAAATTTGTATTTAATGTTTCATAATAGAAAATAAAATATCATATACAAAAAATAGAATCCATTGCATAAAATTTAATGCCATACAAACAATCATTCCATGGAAAGATAAAATAAATTAATAAAAGTTGTAACAGAAAGTTACAAACTAGTAATTCTAATAACCTAATGTGTGCCTCACTATAAACAAGATTTGTGCTGATGAACCCATCCCTGCTCACAGTATCTACATTTGTAGATGAACCCATCCCTACTCACAGTATCTCCACTCTTCCTTAGTAACACCACTCAATTAAGGACTCTAAATCTATGAACTTGCTCACAGTATCTACATCTGCAGATGAACCCATCCCTGCAAGCATGAGGGCAACCTGGTCAAAATAACCAAAGGCAGAGTCAGCAATATCATTATTATATAACTAAAAAGAAAAAAAAATAGAATTAAGATATATCAATAAGTCATAGATACATTTCCAGTTACAAATTTATATGAAATTCAGATTGATAAAAATGAGGATGTAATATAAATCTTTTAAACAGTGTTCCTTACATTAACTCTTTCTACCCTCTGCATTTCATCTTCAAGCAAAGATACTTGTGCAACAGAAGTCCAATGAATCCAAATTTGATGTTAACCTGTTGTGTGAGTGTTCATGGCTCCTTCATCACTAATATTGTCTGATGTCAACACTGTTGACATTGTCAAACTTCTATCTGTTGATCATAATTACATGTGTCATATGATATTATCTTTAATGTTTGTGACCTTAAGATTTTCAAATTTGAACAAAACATTCAAAGAGTTAACCTGCATGTTTTGCATTGGAGAAAAACAGCCTAGAAGGATTGTATAAGAAATCAAGAAATGGGAAAGATTACTAACAGGGTAGTCTTCGAGCTTCCTCACAAGACTGGCATGAATAGGAGCTCTTCCTTTTGCAAGCCTAAGCTCTTCTAGACATTCTGATTTCCTTATGCTCTGTTAAAGAAAATTAGAGAACACATCATGTAACGGTAAAAAGGGAATTGGGAAAAAGGAAAAGAAGTTATTAACTTAATATGGTACCTCCAAGAAAGATGCATTTTGGGGATCATCAAGTCTTCTCAAAGGACCATCGTTAACAGTGAAACCATTGGTCCAGAAAGTGATGGTGTGTGTGTGAACATCAGGTTCAGAGACTTGAGGAGTAGCTCATGTCTCTCCAGATAGTAATCTTCCACTTCCAGAAAAGCTTCTAGTAGTGAATTATAATACTTTAAGGTTCTGGCAAATTAAAACCATAGTGCAACCGACTTAGACTAAAATGGGAATAAGAAATATTATAATAACAGCAAATAAAGTTATAAGAATAGCCAACTTACATACCTATTGGAATTAAATAGCAAAGAACAAACATACACAAATAAATAAAGATTGCTGAAGATCAAAAAGAGTACTGATTAAGAATGAGAAATCGGCGATTAGGAGCAACGCTATTGACATATATGATGCAAGTTATATACATAGCATTATAACAAATTTTGCCTTTTTGCCCATAATCCAAATGACACTTTTACCCTTTTTGATATCTCATTTTTTTTGGTTTCTGTTCATTGAATCAGAATGCAACTAAATGTCTTGCTGCTCTTGTCTCTGGTGGACAACAACAATTGCTCTCTGACATCATCATCTTCATGTGGGACCAATTGATTTCTCTTGAGGTGTTCAGGGGCAACTCCATGCCAAAACATCCTCTTTGCGTAATAAAATTGATCCTACATAAATGGACACACTACCTGTGTATGTAGGTATGTATGCCATTGCCATCCATCAATAATTCCTAAACTGCCCTTCCTTTTTCTATTAATGTAACTAATACTAATCAAGGGTAAAGTTTTCCAAACACACCTATGGAGTTCCCGCATGCAAGGCTGCTGAAGTTGATCCACTAGTCAAACCTGATTATACACAAAATAGAACATTAGTACAGACAAGGGTAAAATTGTCTTAAAAGTATAATTGAATAAAATGTAATGATACGAAGAAATTGACAAGCCTGCAAAAGTTAAAAGCCATAAAGAACTAAAAAAAACTAAAAAAAAAAAGGGGTATTTTAGACATAAAAAGCCACCAGTTCTTAGGGGCCATAAAGAACTAAAAAAAATCCCGGTATTTTAGACATAAAAAGCCACCAGTTCTCTCTCCTAAAAATTACTTGATTAGTTGCATTTTGGGTTGGTAATGTAGAACTTTCTTGAGTCCAGTCCAATATAGATTTAGGAGGACCTACCAATGCTAGATAAAGGAGCTATAGAAAGGTAGAAAATCAAGCAAAAGACTGATTAATATTATATCAAACAAATAAATGGGAGACAAAATCAATGAATCCTTGATCACCCATTGGTAATCTGTGCCTTAAAGATGTCTTTTTTTGGATTAGATACTCCAATCTGTTTGTGTCCTGAACAATAAAAACTTAAATAAATTATTACATGTACATATTAATACAAGAATTATTATAATCATTGTACCTGATTATGCTCATAAAGCATATGGTTTTTGGTGAAGTATTTGTGTGTATCTTTTCCTTTTACAAGCATTTCTTGATCAATTTGACTTATAATTCCAATCACACGTGCAAGCAGAGTAGTAGGAGAATCATTCTGGAAAAAAAACCTACAACAAACAAACAAAAAAACAAACTCATACACCTCATTTTATTTATATGCATATTATTTTGTTTAAAGATTAAAATTTTAAAGAGAAAAAGAAAAGGGATACATACATTTCCAGTACAAAGTTCAGCTAAAATGCAACCAAGTGACCAAACATCAATCTTTTTATCATAAGGAAGCCCTAAAATAACCTCTGGTGCATGATAAGACCTTGATTGGACATAAGAACAAAGATGATCTGTTTCAAAACAACTGCTTCCAAGATCAATCATTTTCACTTCACTTCTGCTGTAACTCTTCACCAATATATTCTCAGGCTTTAAATCACAATGTATAAGCCCTAATCCATGTAAAAACTCAAGTGCCTCCAAACACTAAATCGTTATTGACTACATAAACATAACAAAAATGTCACAAATCCCTCAAATAAGGACCAATATTCTAAACTTAAAATAAATATTGTAAGGGTTAAATGTGAGAAATAACAAGCGAGTTTCATATATTGATTTACTATTCCAGCATTGTAGTTTGAAAAATCTACCCAATTATATCAATGACATCCAAATTATAATGTTATAATTGAGTAGATAACTGAAAAGTAGAATGGTATGATAGAAGGCAGTGAGAGTAGTAGGAATAAAGAGATTGTAAAAACAAAAAACAAAGCAATGCAATGGGAATAGGTAACCTTGTCCTTGATACCCTATATGGGTAAAACTAAGTCACTAGAGCCACACCAGCTGAGGGTCCATCTTTTGGAACTGCTCCTGCTGGGAAATGTATATGGATGTCCCGCCCTTCAAGCAGATTCCCTTCTCCTTCTCCATAACCCAGATTAAGCTTTGCTTCCTTGCTCTTACCTAATAATAAAATTAAGTAAATAAACAAACACACACTTATATAGATAGCAATTGAAGAGGAGATACCCAAGTCAATGCAAAAGAAACAGTGTAACAGATTGCCCCAAAACAACAAAAACCACATTGCTTACCAATTTTAAAAAATAATGTGTATAGAAATAGAAAACAGGAGATATTGAAGGAGCTCGTGCTGCATTTCAGCTTTGTGATACTTCTGAATCTGATTCATCTTTCATTGAAACCCCAATAAAAGAGGCCAATATGTTACAGCCTCAGTTATCGAACTTGATAGATAAATTTCAACTTGCTGAAATTTGTTCAGAGATTAAATGCTTCACAATGGAGGACGAGAAAAAAATGGATTATAATATTCACGTATATATAATTAGAAGATATATAGAAAATTCGAATAAGCATCAATCGAACCTGTAGTTGCTGTCGGGACAATAGGAGAAGAGGGAGAAGATGAAATTGAGATCACTTAGTCTTCTACGAAGAAGGACTAGCGCTTCCTCTGCTATTCCCCGACCCATTGGGCTCATCCGTACACTTTCCTCTCCGAGTCTCCAGTAGACTTCAACTATGAATCCGATGTGAGAATACAGGGTTCTTGATTCCTAGGGTTATAAGAACTCGTAGAACCAAAATCCCCTATTTCCCAAAAATACATCTTCTCACATACCAAGGCGCTTTCCCTTTATCGTTTCTGAGCGTCAAAAACGGGGCGAGCATGTATTTGGGCTTTCTGCAAAAGATTGAAACAAAGGAATTTGAGGTCAGGTGAGCATGAGATCATCAATGAGGAGAAGTGAGCAAGGGGTTGCAGAAGGTGAGGCCAGGTCGCCGGATCGATGCTATAGAGCACTGAGTGAGCGAGTGTTTTGAGTCTTAAAAAAGCCCTAGAATTAATATCAATATAGGTTCGTGTGATTTTGTTATTCGACCCTTTTATGTTCGCTATCTCCCTCTTCCTTCTGCTCTGTTAGATGAAGAAAGGTGAAGTGAGATAGCAGTTGATGGTTTGCAGGGAAGATGGTTTGAGGTGTAATGGCACGATCCGATGCTTCTGGATATATTGATGGTGCTTGTTGTTACGGTAGAGATATCAACAATATCATTCTCTGAAGCGACGGCCATGAAGACGAAGGCCCTAGGGCTTTTTCTTGCTAGTTGGAAGAGGCGGGGGGGGTTAATTTTTGGGATTCAATAGGTGGGTGAAATCCCGCCTTAAAAACGCGTGTTTCATTAAAATTATAAAGCAACACATTTAGAGGACGCACATTTTGTGAAAGGCGCCCTCCGCATTTCTTTTTTTTTTCTTTTCTGACACTAATTGTAGGGCACGCACATATGCGTGTCTACTATCCTTCAAATTTTACAAAATTGACATTATTTTTTAGGGCACACACAAATGCGCGTCCTCTATCAGCGAGTGTCATTGTTTGCGCGTCATTAAAGGGCTATTTTCTAGTAGTGTAAGCACGAAGCTTAGTGAGTTCCCCAAAATACCACTCTAACACATATTAGCCACTCAAGGCTATAACTCTATTGACCCTCTGGTCAGTGTGTCTCAGTGGGACCCTCCAGCCCCAACTCTCTGTGGACCCTCTAGCCCTAACTCTATGGACCCAAAGGTCCTAACTCTGATAACTCTAAATCATGCATATCACATACCACAATAAATCCCATAAAATAAATTGCATACAAATACACTGGCACATAACTCTAAACCTAACTCTGTGGACCCTCTGGTCCTAGCTCTGTGGACCTTCCGGTCCTAACTCTGATATACACACAACATAAATCACATAGAAATAATGCAGTGCCACACATCGCATAGATAGCATACAATAACTATGTCACATAACTCTATTACCACTCTAGGTAAAGTATAGTGAGAAGAATCATCTCAGATGTCTCGGTAAATCTCTGACTCGGTAGAAATATGGTCTAGCCTCTGCCTAATCACATAAAGTAAATACTCGCATAAGTATAACTCTCGAGACTAGACTCAATTCTCTCTTGGCACCCTCAGAAGGGTAAAAGACCATTTTACCCCTCTCTTGACACAAAGACCCCATTTTTGACCAATCCCTCAAAGTCAACAAAGTCAACGGTCAAACTTTGACCCGACTCGCCGAGTGTACTTGGGCGACTCAGTGAGTCTACATGTGTCCACTATCCCCCTAATCTCGCATGACACGTCGAGTATTTCCCCTGCGTGACGAGTTACACCTGGCATGAATCGCGGGGCAACCCCGACTCAACTCGCCGAGTCCCAATATGAACTCGGCGAGTTCCGCCTTGCACTCCAGTCCTCTATTTTCCTTTGACTCACCGAGTCATTCCCCTAACTCGGCAAGTTACTCACTGAGTGAACTTTGGGAAAACCCTAGCCCTACTCGTCGAGTCTGTTCTTGGGACTCGGCGAGTTCATGCCTTGATCAAGATCAAATGACCTCCTGAGGTCAGATCCGTTCCTCTAACCCATAGATCTGGCCTCCTTAAGCAATATAAACACATAAAATCTGGATCTTGATGCCCATGCAAAGACCCAATGGCTCTATTTGAAGAAATGGCCTCAATATGTCGCCCTAAGCTCATATTACCCAAAGTCACCCCATAAAGATCAAGGAGTTAAGGTCTCTGAACCTCTTTGGATCCAGATCCGAAGCCTCAACACAAGAAGGGACCAATAGAGCACTTTGTAATATCACTGGCAACGTCTTGGTGGCTTTGATGTTGTGACATTACAAAGGGACCGTTGCATAAAATGTTAGAATCTAACATATTCTAGTGGTGATGAGAATTTTATATTCTTACACTAACTATAAGGATTAGGAGTTGCGAAATGAGCATCTTTGGAAATGTTTTCAATTGATCTATTTCACAAAGTATGGACCATAGGAAAACAAAGTGTGCATGCTTGGAGCATGGGACAACTGTTGTTCTAATTCAAGTAATAACTTGATTATTCGAAATATTAAATAATGAATAATGAGTAATCAATATGGTGATTAAATAAAGGTGTTTTATTTATACCCAAAAGTTTGGGGCCATATTGGATTCGATTATTCTTGTGTTTCACTTTGAATGTTTTGACTTCCTGAATAAAAGATTATTCAAACCATCCACAGTCGATAAATACTTTGGAAGTAGGTATTGAAGCTAGATTGTCATGAATCCGACTGTAGATTGTCTGAAGCGTTTTAGACATAGCAAAAGTCTGCTACAGTGTTCATGAGTACCTCTGAAATAAAATTAGAGTATTGGATTAAACTCACGCTTACTTGAATCACTTCATGGATTTTATCACATGCGATTAGTGAGACGATAATATCTTTTATTCTTGAAACGGAGACGTGTGAGTTGTAATTTACAAGTCAGTTGCACATTGATAATATGCAAACGCACCAGTAACTTGGTGTTATAAAACATATTGTTGTGTGTGATTTGATGAGTAGGTACAAGCGAGCATTTGAGTCAAATTATCCGTTCCTTTTACCCAAAGTGGGATAAAAGCGATATATGTGGGCCCCTCGATGATTTTGTGATAACATCCTAAGCGATTGGCCAAGTCGGGACTAAGTTGATGTGTTCAATTATAGTCTGTTGTCAGTCATCATAAATCGGAAATCGGGAAACAACACATGAATAGAGAGTATGATTAAAATCCATGTATCAGTTCATACGATATCTAGAATTGAGGAATATATGATCCCTTATCTAAAGGACGCGTTACTGATAAGATTAGAGTTGACAGCGGCTTTTGAAAGCTACGATTGTTGATCAGGTTCTAAAGTCGTACTTGCAAAATAGTTATTAGACTTATCCAAGTGGGAGACTATTGGATTAGGTGTCTAAGCCCATAACTATTTTGGTATGTACTTGACCCGATTATAAGCATGGTCCTTTTGGGTTGCCTTCACTCATGCAACTTGATATGATGACAAGAGGAGAAAGAGTAGAATTTATTATATGAATAATAAATTGCTACTTGAAAATGGTTTTATTTATATATTACAAGTTTAATATATTATTTGGAAATCATATTATTTAATTGGTATTGATAAGAAATTAACCTGGAATTACTTTGGTGATCAAAAGAGACTGATTAAATAAGAGGACTGATACTATAATTATAAGATAATTGCAATTGGGATGATGGATTACCTTGGAATAAGGTTGGATGAATTCTATGGAAAGACCATAAGGAATTCGTCCAAGGGTATTCAAGAAGGGGTCCATGGGCTGCTTAAGGATTAAGCAGTCATATTAGGGTTTCCACCAAAACCCTAGCAGCCACAAGTATATATAGACCCCATGACTAAGGGATTTTCGTCCAATGCTTGAGGAAACCCTAAGGTGGCCGAAAACGTCTCTCCTACTTCATCCTTTGCATAGAGTGTTTGTGACTCCATTAGAGGTGCAACACTTGGGGCACTAGGCTTTCATAAGTCAAGATCAAGGAGGTTTGTGATTGTTATTGCTACATAACAATCAAGGTAATATTCCTAACCCTATTCGTATGTGATTTTTCGGATTTGTATGCTATTCATTAGGGTTTATTGCTTTGGTATTCAATGATGTATGTTTACTTAGAAAAACCTAGATCAAAGCAATTAGGGTTGCATGAACACCATAGGATTGATGTTATGCTCATAACGCATCAGTATTAACATTTTCTTCTCCAATTGATAAATAATCAAAATACTTTTCATTATTAAAAATATTATGTGTTGTTGCACTATCTGCAAGACATATATCTTCCTCGTTTTTCTTATGAATATCCATATTTCTCTTCAATAAATAAATAAAAAGTAATAAGAAACATTCAACTTAAAGAAATAAAGCCATATTTTATTTCTTTGAGAAGATTGTGATGACATCATTTCTCATGACATGACTATACATAAAACCATAAGAAATGACATGAAACAAAACTATTATATATTATTCTTCCATCACCATCCATAGCACCACTTATCCCTTCTGGGTAGACAAGATAATCAACAACATCCAAATATGCCATGTAACATACCGAAAATCAAGGGTAAAAATTTCATTAATATTATAATCAAAACACTAATGTAACCTTATCCAAACATTTAAAAGCATTTCAAAATAAACAATTATCAGAGTTCATTTCCCAAGATCACATATTGTGGAAAACACGGGTGTATGCGTTGCGATCAAGTCGGGCCCTTCCTTTTCGAACCGGAAGTACCTGAAACCATAAAACAAAAATTGTAAGCACAAAGCTTAGTGAGTTCCCCAAATACCACATACCAAACATATAAAATGATCCATACATATCATACACAACCAATCAGTCAATAAAAGTGCTATGTGCCAACCATAGTCTTGCCATTATGCCATAAGCCGCCTTGTGGTCTTCCTTGCCAGTCCGGGGGCCAAAATCATGGGTCTTATAGACAAGTTCCAGGAGCCACCTCCGGATCTTCCATGCAAGCGTCACAAAGACAACTAGCATACAATCTACACTACTTAACTACTTAACTAATTAACTGCCAGATTTCAGCCTCTGGTCTTGCATACAGTTTGACAGAAGTTGCCTCCTGGTCCTTCATAAAAACTGCTAAGGATTACCCCCGAGTCTTCCTATAATACATAAACCAAATGAGCCGGCATTGGTGCCTTCGACCCATAGAACAATGAGGAGACTCACCTAGAATGCAGAAGCCCACTGAAAGAAATCCCTAACTGCTGCCCTGATGACTCCTCCGGCTATCAATACCAAAATAACACCCAATTAGCAATTAGGTTCCAAACTATGATCCATAATCCATACTTGGGGTAAAATGACCATTTCACCTCTGACCCAACATGAACCAAAATTGAGGCCCAATCCCAAAACCAAAAAGGCTCAAACAACAAGATCCATAAAAGCCCACTAATGGCCCGATTTTCCAAATTGGGTCCAAACCCATGTGGGCCTTATCCTAAAGCCCAATAACTCCTTAGCCAATAATAAATCTCAGTTAGCCCAAAAGGCCCTAAGCAACAAAGTAACCCAAGAATGCGAAGCCCAAAACGCAACAACACAAAACCCATATGATCGACGTACATCGGTCGTAGGCTCAGCTACGCTAGGCGTACTCGACGAAATCTGGATCACGACCAAAAGAAGGTACGTTAGGCGTACCATCAGTTACGTGGGGTGTAACTGTAACTTCTCCAAAATTCAAAACAAATCTTAATCCTTTAAGTCCTCACTTCAAAACCTTAGAAGACCTTCTAATCAATCTCTTAATGCATAAAGTCGGCACCTTTATGTATTTACATGACTCAAATGGACCCAACAACCAACTTAATACATTAAGACCCAACATAATCCAACTAGAGCATGCATGGACCATTTCTAAACATCAAGCAAGCATTTTTATGAACTAGAAACATCAGAAGAGGCAAGATCTATCACTCCAAGCTCCTGGAGTGGCTCAAACTCACAATGAGAACTTAATACACCATAAACACCCTTAGTCTTGCCCTAAACTCAAACTTGCACAATAAGAAGTCAAGATGAGAACTTTATACCTTGAGTGAGCTGGAAATGAAGCCAAAAGTCTGGATCTAAATGTCCTCCTTTGAACCACAAGCTAGCACCAAACACCATTTTCTTAGAATTGAGCAAGAACACACCAAAAAGACCACTTAGATCTCTCAAACACTCAAAATGAGATTAGGGTTTCCGGAATGAGGCTAGAAGGCAATGGTAGCTGAGAATGAAAGAGCCTTGAGCTCATAATGATGCTTAAATAGTGCCCAAACCCTAAAAATTAGGGTTTGTCACTTTGATCATTACGTTGGGCATACCCCCAGCTTACGCAGGGCGTACTCACCCAGGCACGTGCCTTCTACCATGTACGCATGGGACTGAAACACAAGCCTTTTCCAATAAGTGTCATTTCTGCCAAAATCTTCAAAATGCCATAACTTCCTCATCTTAGGTCCATTTCCAATGAACCTTATATCCACGGAAAGGTGGCAAGAAGCCCTACGCTTCTAACAACACACCCAAGCCTTAAAACCCCCCGAACAAAACCCGAAATCCATAAAAGACCGAGTTATTAAATTACAATTATACCCTTAGTCTCCAAAGACACAATCGAACACTTGGATCACTTAAACCATAACACACACACCCGAGAAGGGCCAAATTCTTTCTTTCCCAAGGCCCTAAGCCTCATGAGCACTGAAGATTGGGCGCAACCCCAAATAAAGAAGCAAATCTGAAACCGAGTGTTACATGCCATTTCTGGTTGATCTTCATGAAAATCATTTGAATAAAATTTGTTTCGATAATTTTATTTTATTTAGATTTTAGAGAAGCTTGATAAAGATCAACAAATATTTTCAACTTCCTTTCTGTCTTGACTACTTTAATCATTAGGATGTGAGTTTTTATTATTTTTCAACTTCTGGTGATTACTTGCAATCTTGTTATTGTTGTCATGATAATTATGACGACCTCCACAATCTTGTTATTGTTTTCACTTTATGAAATGAACTAGAACCGGTCGGACGTGATTGATAATTTTTCATAAATAATTCAAAGTTTTGTTTAGCCACAAGAAGGCATGAGATTAATTTATAATTTTTTTAAACCTTTCTCTTGATAATGCTACTATAGGAGCATATTAATGACATGAAAAGTTGTTAAAGTTTTCTTTATCATGGTTTTCCATAATGAAAATACTAATAAAAATAAAGACTTATATGTTAATGAATTTTTAGTTAAGAAATTATATAAAATAAGTTGTAAGAATTGTACATGTAAACTTATATAAAAGGAAAAAAAAACATATCTTAAAATGATAAGACTAATAACGAGTTTGAACCCTATGGTAGAGTCGTATGATAACGTGTAATAGTTAAATTAAATAACAAAGTAGAAAATGAGATTGTAAATTTTTTTATTTCATCACTTAATGGTCAAAACAACCAAACTTTACAATACATAATACTTATTATTTATACTAGACAAAAAAATGAAAGGTAATGTAAGTTATGAATGCTCATTATAATCTTGCATAACTATATTCATAAAACTCATAATACTGTTAGTTATAATGTTCACCTAATTATGAAAAATACCGGAGAAATATAAGAAATCCAACAGTCTTTCGTTAAATAATATATTCATACCAATTTTGAATTTAAAATATGAATTCGAAATTTGATGAACAATTCTTAATATAATTTAAAACAATAATGTTAAAGGGCTTGGAAATAAAACAATAATATTAAAAGCTTATTTATATGTAAAAGAAAAAGATTTTCCGAAATAATTTATTCCGTTGGCAGGGAGCTATTTAAGAAAAAAATAATAATTTTTACAGAAAAGAAAAGAAATTTAATTCTTTTTATAGCGACAAAGTCAATAAGAAATTGAAGAGTGGGTCCCACCAAATAAAGTAAATAAGTGATACTAGATATCAATGGCAATTCATTTTATGAACTATCTATTCATACACCTATACACCTATTCACCTGCAACAATCCAACACCAACCACCATACCATGGATCGAAACGAAGAAGATATGAAATTCGTTGGCTTCTTCGGCATCTTCAAACAATCATTCAAAACCATCTTCTCATGGAAGAAAATCTTCGCGCAAATTACTCTCACCTTAATCCTACCTCTCACAATCGTCTTCTTAGTTCACAGGGAAATCTCCCATCATTTATTCGGGAAAATCGAGTTCTTGAATATCGACAGCAATTCTTTGCTTCAGATTGAACCTATTGACAACGATGGAAGCCGAACAGGCGCCATGGATTGGCTCTACTACTGGCTGTTCACAATCGCCTACTTCATCTTCCTCACCGTCTTCTCCATCCTCTCAACCGCCGCCGTCGTCTTCACCATCGCCTCCATCTACACCGACAGAGAAGTCGTTTTCCGAAATGTCATGAAAATCGTTCCGAAGGTCTGGAAACGCCTTTTGGTCACTTTCTTATTCATATACCTGGCGCTCTTCATCTTCGATGTAATCGGTGGGGTGGCTCTGGTTATCTTCGGATCTATCTTTCACAATTCAATTTTTGGTGTAATCCTTTTGCTCATCTTCCTCATCTTATACATTATTGGTCTGTTATACCTGAGCTTTGTTTGTCAACTGGCTAGCGTCATTACTGTTCTGGAAAACACCCATGGATCTAAAGCCATGAGGAAAGGTAAGGATCTGGCGAATGGGAAGAAGAAAGTGGGAATGGGAATTTCATTCGTGTTGTACGGATTTTTGCTTGGATTACTTATTGTGTATGAGTTGTTCGTGGAATACGGTGGACAAAATTTGGGATTGGAGATGATTTGGAGGGTGATGATCGGAATACTATGTGGGCTTTTGCTTTTGATGCTGTTCTTGCTCCTCATCGTGACCCAAACAATGCTTTATCTGGTCTGCAAATCTCATCACCGGGAAGCCATTGACAAGCTTAGTTTGTCGACGTTTTTAGGAGCTTACATGGGGGAGACGGTGGTGTATCCCGCCGCCGGCGAGGAAATCCAGCTAGGAAGACCTCAACATCAACAGGTTTAAAAGGAATTATGTGGTAGTACCTTTTGCATATATTGTTGTACTTTAATGGTGTAACAAGGGAACTGTGGTAGTAGCAATCAAGCTGTAAAAGTCGTGGCTATCTACTCAGATCTGATTCAGACTTTCTTTCATTAATTGCCTTTTGCCAAAAGTTATAAAGGGGTTTTATTGGGAGTAATAATATTTTTATTTTTTACTTCTTTGATTCGGTGGTAGTGTTTGTAGGTTTTACATTGAATATTGTGGTTGAGAATTTAGATTAAGTTATTTTAAAAAAGCAAACTGAGAATGAATTCGGTAAACAAAATTTTATTTTGTTTACATTTAATTAAATTTATTATTTTTTTAGATGATAATGGTATCTGAAGTTCTGAACACATTTTTATTAAGTGGTCATTCACACGTATAAAAAATTATTTAAATTTGAACAAAATAAAAATAAAAAGTTCATTATCATTTTAAGTCATTTTTGTAAAGATTTGGAAAACAAGTCATTTATTCAAATAAATATATTCTTCATATTATTCAAATAAAAATATTCTTCATGTAGATATGGAAAACAAATCATTTATTCAAATAAGTATATTCTTCGTTATGTTTTAATTTGTTTAAGCTTTTATAAGATAAATAATATTAAAAAAAAATATTGATGTTTTATGTGATGATGTATTATTATATCTAAGAAAATTAAATTGATTCATATTTTATCCTCCTATGTTTTTATTGATTGTCCAATATAATCCATTAACTCTTTTTAATCATTTTATCTTTTGATTATTACAATTGTCACAATCTAACAATCTAGTAGTAGGAAAAATAAAAAGAATTTGGTGTTCGATGTGGTAATATACCATTTCTGTGGATATTTATTACTTGTGGGATATGTATTTAGAAAAAGAGAAAATGATTTAAAAAGGTAATTAAGTTTTAAAAATGTATAAAAAAAAGGGTATTGTCATTTTTTAGTATACAAAATACCATTAAAGTATACTTTTTGTACACATAATACCAATGAAGAAGATATGTGTTCACATAAAACTTTGTGGTAACCGGTTACCACAGGTACACGAAAAAATAACTTAAAAAGGTAACGAAGTTTTCCATATGTTCAACAAATACCATTGCTTTTTCAGTACAAAAATACCTTTAAAGTATACCATTTGTATACAGAATACAAACGAAGTACACATTTTAGTACAAAAAATATCATTGTAGTTTCCAAAATGTTAAAAAAAAATCATTGTTGTTTTTTCAAAGCGTCTTTTGTTAACTTCGTTGGTTCAGAATTATATAGAATACGATCATCAGAAATTATTCATCATCGTACCAGTTCACACTAGTTATGTACTCTCTTTCATTCCCTCACTCGATCAATTTTTATTTAAATACGATCATAGAAAAGCACATAACTAAGAATCCATCAATTATGATGCAAACGTTCAAGCGTTTAAACACATATGCTTCTTTCTCTATGTTAGATGCCATTTTATGCATCTTATAGGGTAGTTTTCATTAGCATTTATGATCATATTTCGTACATTTGCATGTCATTTATTTAAATAATGTCCAGCTCATGTATTTCGTTAGAATTCTCGTACTGCTCATGTTTTATGTTGATTTCAGATAGTTCAACTGGAGCAGTGCTTTGGGAGCAGTTGGATGCGTGTTTGGAGCTTAAAATGGAGCTTGGAACTTATGGAGTATGTTGAGGAATGTTTGGAAGATGCTTTGGTCAAGAAACATTCGATTGAATTGATCACACGAAGATAGAATATGCAATATCAAAGTTAAAGGATGTTACTGGCAGCTTTGACCTCCTGTCAGTGTTTTGACCATATCTCGAGAACCGTAACTCTGATGACGCGATTCAAAATGATCTGAAAAGTAGACGAAATTTCGGACGTCATAGGCACAACCTGCGATTGCAGGTTGTCTCCTTGCAATCGCAGGTGACCTTTTTGCGATCACAAGTTTGATCGCAGGGTGCCTTCAAGGTTCTTTTGTGCCCAAAATTCATCCGGAAGTGAAAACTCAAAACCTGCGATCGCAGGTTGTCTCCTTGCAGTCGCTGGTTGGCCAAAAAGTGTCAAAATAGCATCCTACTTCATTAAAACGACATCAGATGCATTTACTTCAAAACCTACGATCGCAGGTTGTCCCCTTGCGATCGCAGGTGCGTCGTTTTTGCTGCTAGACGTATAAAAAGACCATGATAGCCTTCCAGTAACCTAAGTTGACGATTCCAGAGGTTCCAGACGACGAAAATACGATTTTGGGGGCGTTTCTTCTCTGATTTCATCAATTTCTGAAGATCTGAAGACTGTGGATCGTCTCCTTCAAGTAGATTAGTAAGATTAGTTGTTTGATGTCTCTTTTCATCTGTTTTGATCATATTTTAGCCATGTTTGGCTAAACCCTAGTTTTCAGTTCTGCAAAGACAAGTACTTTTCATGTGATTGATCGTTAGATTTGGTTTTTGATTTGTGTTTCTATCTAAGTTCTTCAGTTTTGTTCTTAATGAATGTTTGATTTTGATTCTTGTTAGTTTGATCACCTAGCTAGGGTTTTATCATTCCAGTTAATCAGCTATAGGATACGTAATTGTTCTTGTCAACTGGTAATAAGTAACAAGTAATAAATCGGTTCCGTATTTGGGATTTGACTTTATTATAAACTGAAAAATCATATATTTACGCTTCCGAGTTTATGAGAAGTATTGGGTATTGCTGGGAATTTTACAAAGAACCTAAAGCAATTTTTCTGATGTAATTAAGAGCTTGTTTAATTGAACAGTAAAAAGTTAGGGTTAATTGAAGAGCCTGTTTTAATTAACTAATTTAGGTAAAAGAGAAATTACTAGAGCTTGTTAGTTTTTCTCAGTACTAGCTTAGATAGAACACATCTCTATAATCAGATCTGGATCAGTTACATGATTAGGAAAGTCGCAGCAGAACTGAAACCGTTTTTTTATATTGATTTTCGTTTAGTTTAATATCAATGCAGTTTCAAATCCCCCTTTTAATAATTTCTGTCTTGACTAGATTGTGCCTGATGCAAAAAGGCATTGACCATTAGGCTGTGTCCCTGAGGATTCGACCCTGCTTCCCTCTGTTATATTTTTAGTGCAAGCAGCAGTGATAATTTATTTGCTTAATACGTGTGCGACAGCGTGTTAACAAATTGGCTCCATTGCCGGGGACACGGTGCTTTCTAATAGTTTTATGCCAATAATTTTTCGTTCAGGTACACCTTTAGTTTTTGATCCAGAAATCGAGCGAACTGCAAGGAAACTGAAGAAAGAAGCAGCAAGAAAAAAAACAATCAGCTGGTCTCTTTGGTTCATCATCTTCTATACCCCCAGAAACCTCCACACCACAAGGCACTCCCTTGTGGAATGAATCAGATCCGTTTTTTTTTCCGAAAGTACCCCCATCTTCTCCTCAAAACAGCCCATATAAAACTTACTCCCCACCCCTTTCCATTAAAACTGAAACCACAGACTCTTCATAAACCGAATCTAAAGACTTAGTTATGAGTGGAGACGAAGCAGAAAAGACCCTTAGAGAGTGGGCCATTCAAGAGGTCAACCAACAGCCCCTTTGCATTACGTTTCCAGAAGCCCATAACTTCGAACTTAAATCTGGGTTGATTCATCTTCTTCCCACTTTCAGAGGATTGGAAAACGAAGACCCACATAAATTACTCAAGGAATTTCATGTGGTTTGTTCAGGAATGAAGCCTCATGCTGTCACAGAAGACCAGATAAAGTTAAGGGCATTCCCCTTTTCGCTTCAAGATTCTGCAAGAGAATGGTTGTATGAACTCCCATCAGGTTCCATCACCTCTTGGATAGAACTCGCAAAGTTGTTTTTAGAGAAATACTTTCTGGAAACGTGAGTCTCCAGTCTCAGAAGAGAAATCCTTGGTATCAAACAAGGAAAAAGAGAAGCTTTACATACCTACTGGGAGAGATTCAAGAAGTTGTTGGTCCGTTGCCCCTAACACGGAATTAGTGATTACCAGCTCTATAATTGTTTCTGTGAAGGTCTAACACCCATGGAAAGACGGCTTATAAATGCTTCTGGTGGTGGTTCTTTGGGTGACATGACCCCAACTTAAATCAGAGAGCTGATTGAGAAGCTGGCGATCGAGTCTAAACATTCCGGGAATGAAGACGAGTGGTATCCAGATCAGCCAAGAAGGGTCAAGGAAGTCAGCAATGTTCATCTGGAAGCTCAGATATTTGAATTGACAAAAGCTGTTATGCTCTTGACTAAAGAAAAAGCAGCTGCAAAGAAACAATGTGGGATTTGCTTAAAGACTGATCACCCTACAGATATGTGCCCAATATTGCAAGAGGATACAGTTGCAGTTAAAGCTGTCGGGGGCTACCAACATAATTTTCAAAATAATTATCAGCAGAAACAACAATTTCAGCCTCCACCCGGATTTCAGCAGCAACGAAATTTTCAGCAGCCAGGCTTTCAGCAAAACTTTCAGCAGCAAAATTTCCAGAATTAGAATTACCATAATCAGAACACACATCAGTAACCCAGTAGTTCCAGCATGGCCTTAGAAGATATAGTGAAGAGTCTTGCCACGAGCACCCAAGCATTCCAGACCGAAACTAGAGCTAGTATCAAGAATCTGGAGCAACAGGTGTCTCAACTTGCCACTTATGTGGGTCGTATGGAGTCTCAAGGAAAGTTACCAGGGCATACAGAAAATAATCCAAAGCACAATGTGAGTGCTATTTCCTTGAGAAGCAGAAATACATATGAAGGCCCAAGCTCATCTGAACCAGAAAACAAAGATGAAGAAGAGTTTGAAGAGGTTCTGATAGAAGAAGGAGATGTGGAAGGGATAGAAAAAGAAGCTGAAGTTGAAGAGTTTGAAGAGGTGTTGGTTGAAGAAGAATCTGAAAAGCTGGAAGAAAAAGAAACTCCAACACTACCCAAGCCAATTCTGAAGGAGTACAAGCCATTACCTCCATTCCCATTAAGACTAAAGAGTACGAACCGCAAAAGAGATGATGAAGATATTATGGAAATTCTTCACAAGGTTGAGGTAAATATCCCACTTTTAGATGTTATAAAGCACATCCCTCGCTATGCTAAATTTCTGAGAATTTTATGTGTTTCTAAGAAAAAAAATGAAATTTAATGAGATTGAAAAAAAACTGGCGAAAATATCTCTTCTATTTTACAAAAAGGTTTACCTCCAAAGTGCAAGGATCCGGGGATTTTCTCAGTTCCTTATAAATTGGGGAAACTTAATTTTCCAAAAGCCATGCTTGACTTAAGAGCTTCAGTTAATGTCCTCCCGTTTTCTATTTTTGAAAAAATTAAAAATGGGAACTTTAAAAAAGACCGGGACAATTATACAGTTGGCTGACCACTCAACAGTACACCCAAAAGGTGTACTGGAGGATGTTCTTGTTCAAGTGGATAATTTGATTTTTCCCGCTGATTTTTACATTTTGGACATGGGAAACTTGGACACTTCAGATGCAAACTCAATTATTTTGGAAAGACCTTTTTTGAAAACTGCTAAAACCAAGATTGATGTTTTTGTTAGTACTCTTTCTATGGAGTTTGATGGTGATATTGTGCACTTGAAAATAAATGATGCTGAAATTCCAATTGATAAACTTTCTATTAGTTATCTGGGTACCAACAGTCCTTTTTCTGAGGACTGTTGTGATTTTTCTAACGGTTTTGTGCAAGATTTATTTTTAGACAGGAAACTAGATAATTATACATTAAAGGAGCTGAACATAGATAAACTTGGGGAGATGAAAAAGCATGTAAATTTTGCTTTAGGAATTGGTACAAAGCTGATGGAAAAAGCTAAGCTTGGGGAAGATGAAAAAATGGTGATTTCTTACATGAAACTAAAAAAGAAAAAGAAGAAAAAGAAGAAGTTGGGTGTTGTCAAGAAGAATGGAAAAAGAAAACGGCTCTAAAATCTAAAATTTGAGTCATTTGATAAAAATTTGGAGTTTTTCCCGATTGTTGAACAAGTCCCAGATCCACCCATATTGCCATATTTGAAGGGATTTGGAGTTACAAAGAAAAGAGTTGAGCTTCAAAGAAGTCCCAACCATACAGGTTCATAAATCTGGTTGGGCAAAGTCGAGCCAACGACTTTAAAAAAGGGCGTCTTTCCGGGAGACAACCTGATGAGTAGTTTTTACTTTTTATGCTTTCAATCAAGAGATGGCCGCAGTTCCAAGCAAGCTTGGGGAAATCAGAGGATCTTCAAAGTCGCTGAAATTCAGATTTTTTGCCACATTGTCGTCAAAATCAGATTTCAACCAATCTATCAGGTACATTCATTCCTAGCTGCAAACTTTTGTTTTCATATGATTTATTGAGTTGTTCTTTCCTCTCTGAGCATCGAGGACAATGCATCATTTTAAGCTTGGGGAGGGGGTTAGTGTAAAAATTTGCATTTTTGTTCAAAATTTTAATTTTTCAGTTTTTTTAGTTAAATTTTTCAAAATTTTATTTTTGCATTTTATTTTCTGCATTGCATTTGCATATAAAAAATTCAAAAAATCCAAAAAAATATATTTTATTTTCTGTTATTATTTTTCTGCATTCACAATAAAGAAAAGCCCAAAAAGATTTTATTTCTAGTTATTTTTATTTTCTGCATATTAAAAATCTTTAAAAAAATATTTTACATGAGATGTGGATATTTTTACATTCGATAGCTCTGTTAAGATAAAATGTGATAGTTACCGAAAATAATAGTCTCATTACACTCAATTTTAAGAACTATATTTTCAAGTGCTTTAAATGTTTTCAATATGAACCAACATAACTGCCAAATAGTTTTTACAATGAAAGTGTGGGATGGAAAAACGAACAGTGTTTTGAAAATAATTTCCTTGAATGCCTTAAAAAGAACCTAGATTGGATAACCCTTATCATTCCTTGAAGTACTGAATCCTTTAGTTTCTACGCCTTTTGAGTTTGGGAGGGAACTCTTGTTATACCCACAATTTATTATCATTTTTGAAGTATTGAAGATATGGTGGGCCTCAAAGTAAAATTCGTGCCCAGTCAATATATATATATGTTAGAAATGATATATCAAGAAACTTGAAGAAATCTGAAATTCAAAGTCAAATCCAAGTCAAGTTCAAATTGAAATCAAGAAGCAAACAAGTTAAATATGAATAGTTGATCAAGACAAAGAAGACATGTGGTATAATGAGATTGATCCCTCGATAGTGGAATCATAGGGGTAAGCTTGGATTTTCTGTCCATAATGGAGCTTACCGCGTTTACTGGACAAGTTCGGAAAAAAAGGAGGGGTTGGTCAAGCTAAGTTTTTATAAACGAATTTTCGTGAAATTGTTTTTAAAAATACATTGTTTTCACAAATTAAGTTCGGCGTAAAAGTTATTTGTTTAAGTTTGGTTTAACTTATTAAATATAACTGTGAATCGTTAATATAAAGTATTGAGACTGTTGTCTAGGTAGTGATTTCATTGGAGCTTCCTCGTTGTGAAATCTGATCATGTGACAAAAAAAAGAGTGAAGTACATTAGTTTAAGTTTTCATTTTATTTTATTTTAAGTTATTTTTAGGTCATCTACATCTTTCCATTTGTTTATAATGTTATATCCTTTTTCTTACTTGAGGGCAAGTAAGGTTCAAGCTTGGGGAGATTTGTTAGATGCCATTTTATGCATCTTATAGGGTAGTTTTCATTAGCATTTATGATCATATTTCGTACATTTGCATGTCATTTAATTAAATAATGTTCAGCTCATGTATTTCGTTAGAATTCTCGTACTGCTCAAGTTTTATGTTGATTTCAGATAGTTCGAGTGGAGCAGTGCTTTGGGAGCAGTTGGATGCGTGTTTGGAGCTTAAAATGGAGCTTGAAACTTATGGAGTATGTTGAGGAATGTTTGGAAGATGCTTTGGTCAAGAAACATTCGATTGAATTGATCACACGAAGATAGAATATGCAATATCAAAGTTAAAGGATGTTACTGGCAGCTTTGACCCCCTGTCAGTGTTTTGACCATATCTCAAGAACCGTAACTCTGATTGATGCGATTCAAAATGATCTGAAAAATAGACGAAATTTCGGACGTCATAGGAACAACCTACGATTACAGGTTGTCTCCTTGCGATCGCAGGTGACCTTTTTGCGATCGCAAGTTTGATCGCAGGGTGCCTTCAAGGTTCTTTTGTGCCCAAAATTCATCCGGAAGTGAAAACTCAAAACCTGCGATCGCAGGTTGTCTCCTTGCGGTCGCTGGTTGGCCAAAAAGTGTCAAAATAGCATCCTACTTCATTAAAACGACATCAGATGCATTTACTTCAAAACCTACGATCGCAGGTTGTCCCCTTGCGATCGCAGGTGCGTCGTTTTTGCTGCTAGACGTATAAAAAGACCCTGATAGCCTTCCAGTAACCTAAGTTGACGATTCCAGAGGTTCCAGACGACGAAAATACGATTTTGGGGGCGTTTCTTCTCTGATTTCATCAATTTCTGAAGATCTGAAGACTGTGGATCATCTCCTTCAAGTAGATTAGTAAGATTAGTTGTTTGATGTCTCTTTTCATCTGTTTTGATCATATTTTAGCCATGTTTGGCTAAACCCTAGTTTTCAGTTCTGCAAAGACAAGTACTTTTCATGTGATTGATCGTTAGATTTGGTTTTTGATTTGTGTTTCTATCTAAGTTCTTCAGTTTTGTTCTTAATGAATGTTTGATTTTGATTCTTGTTAGTTTGATCACCTAGCTAGGGTTTTATCATTCCAGTTAATCAGCTATAGGATACGTAATTGTTCTTGTCAACTGGTAATAAGTAACAAGTAATAAATCGGTTCCGTATTTGGGATTTGACTTTATTATAAACTGAAAAATCATATATTTACGCTTCCGAGCTTATGAGAAGTATTGGGTATTGCTGGGAATTTTACAAAGAACCTAAAACAATTTTTCTGATGTAATTAAGAGCTTGTTTAATTGAACAGTAAAAAGTTAGGGTTAATTGAAGAGCCTGTTTTGATTAACTAATTTAGGTAAAAGAGAAATTACTAGAGCTTGTTAGTTGTTCTCAGTACCAGCTTAGATAGAACGCATCTCTAATAATCAAATCTGGATCGGTTACATGATTAGGAAAGTCGCAGCATAACTGAAACCGTTTTTTATATTGATTTCCGTTTAGTTTAATATCACTGTAGTTTTAGTTTTTAGTTTAATTCAAATCCCCCTTTTAATAATTTCTGTCTTGACTAGATTGTGCCTGATGCAAAAAGGTATTGACCATTAGGCTGTGTCCCTGAGGATTCGACCCTGCTTCCCTGTGCTATATTTTTAGTGCAAGCAGCAGTGGTAATTTATTTGCTTAATACGCGTGGGACAGCATGTTAACACTCTACTTTGACTACAAATCGTCATCAAATCAGCCACATGATGCTAAGCACTAGTCCAGGAGAATTAAACGCAACTCCTACTCTCTACATCCATATTTAGGAATACTCATGATATAACGTCACACTCGTTTCTCATTTGTGTCTCCCTTGTGTCGCAACACTAATGAATGACTAACCTTGATTTATAATATGTGTATCTATATAACGAATATATGTTTTAAGTTTGAGGCATATAATGTGATCGGGAAACAAGAATGTCTAACTAAAGTTATTACCCACTTACTTATCATGTTACCACAAGAACGATCGAGTGAAGGAATGAAAGAGATTGCATAACTGTTATGAATTGATATGACTGTAACACCCGACACCTCGTATAACTTTAATTCAAGTATTTCTTATGTTTTTCTCTGGGACTCGACGAGTTGGAAGCCCAACTCATCAAGTAGAGTCGTGATCCGCGAGAAGTTTAAGTAATCTACTCGACGAGTCGGGAGACTGACTCGGCGAGTAGATGCTGTTTGAGTGAAACCCTAAATTGATGGTTTGCACCCTATTTAAACACATTATAACCCCTCAAATCAGCCTCCCATCGTCCAGAGCAAACCCTAGCCGTTTTTAGTGTGTTCTTGAGCCTTATGGTGTTACTTTGTGTGATTTAAGCTTAAAGAAAAGAAGGAGGCTTGTGAGATCAAGGGGAAACAAGAAGATCCAGAGTTTTGAGCATATTTCCAGCTTATTAGAGGTATAAAGCTGAAACCTTGTCTATTCGTTGTCTAGATCTTGATTTTGGACCTTTTTCTTCATCTTTCTAAGCCTTAGTGAGGATGTATTCGGGATTGAGTATAAGAAGTGAGTTTGTGCTTCAGATCTAGGGCTATTGGGGTCTTTATGGCACAAAGGTGCCCACTTTGTGACCATAAACACTCCATGCATCTTATAGACCATCTTTTATGGATTTTTGAGCCAAAGATCCCATGCATGTGCACCAAGCTTAAGGCTTTACGTATAAAATGTACATTAGGTGGCTAGATCTGTGTTTTTGATGTGTTAAGACCCATTTAAATCGATTGTATAGTAATGGCCAAGGATGGACTCGGCGAGTCGGGGTGTAATGACAACCAAATCCTTTATGTCGATGGACCAGATGATAGTGTGGAAGGTCCCTCAATTGTTTAGGCTCTTAAGGGACATGGGAATCATGGGACTCGACGAGTGTTTGAGCAAACTTGGCGAGTCCAAGTCAATCTCCCAATCTTTGAAGATGGACTCGACGAGTTGTTCTTACAACTCGATGAGTCATAGACTGGACGCATTCTTATGAGGGAGATGAACTCGACGAGTTCAAGGATGAACTCAGCGAGTCGGATGAAGATGGTCCCAATGGTATGCTTGAAGGAGAACCCATCGAGTTCTTGCTAGACTCGACGAGTAGAGTCATGGATTGGTCCGGGTTAGAGGAGTATGGACTCGACGAGTTGGTAGATCAACTCGGCAAGTCAGGTCAATTGGATGTTGACTTTGACCAAATTGAGTTGACCCTGGTGAGGGTTGCATATTCAAATTGATAACTTAGAAGGGTTGTCGTGTAGGGATTGAGGAGTCGAGGAGAGTCGATTTGCACGCCAAAGACAATTCAGACACTACACTACATCGAGGTGAGTTATGTCACACCCCAGACTAGGTGGCGGAAATGTCCGGAGGCGGATGTCCAAATTGTGCAGTATTGTAACAATTGAATATAAATGAAACAGAGCAATCCAAACATCATACGTTGAGATAACAAACTTACATGGTTTACGTATTGTATTTGTTCTTCGAGTTACACAAAAGATACATAAATAGAAAAGAATCCAAACTACAGCTAAATGGTCTTGCATCAGCGTCCCTTATTACTTGCTTACTAGATCCCTGAGAATACAAGTCATTTGAAGTATTGCCTTGAAAATCATGGATATATGTGTGTATGTCAACACTTTTGTTCATCCTTATAAGGAGTGATTTTAAAAGTAGTGTGATTTGTAAAAGCGAGCTGTGTATGAGAATAGTTTTTTTGAATAGTAATAGTCAACCGTTTCAATAAAAATCCCTTATTTTCAAAAGGAAAATATGGTTGAAAATCTTGTTCCTCTTATTGAGTAAAATTGAGTGTGTTTCTAGTTTATCGTTATCGAAATTGGAGAAACGTTTTTTTGTTCTTTTTTATGTCTTTTCTACCCGGGGATACAAGTATTGTGTTTTTTGTTTACTTTTTGTTATTAGTTATCGATATAACACTTCTAAAAAGTAGTTATATTTAATATAAATTTATTTATGTGGTAATATAATTATAAATTAATACAAAATTGTCGTCTTACATCTCGCCTTGAAAAACTTAAGCCTGAGGCTTGACCTTGCCGCCACGCCACGCCTCGCCTCATGCCATTTATAACCTTGGGTACAGACGATATTTAGAAAGCTTCATAATCTTCTTTATCCTCAAAAAATGGTGTATGCACATTTTTTATTCTCTTTTAAGGTAAAATACATGATTATCCTTTTAATGTTTTCTCTTTGATAATATCCTGATACATGGTTATGTCAAATATAGGTTCTGGAGACTTTTTTGGTCTATATTTCATAAGTACACAATAAGTGAATGTGATCCTTCAGGCTAGTGGATTGTCCAAGCTTAGGAAGTTTCAAAAGAAGCATTGAAATGTGTTTGTTAATGGAGACTTTTCTGGTCCGCATTGTAGAGCTTCTTATTACCTTTCCTGGGATATGAAGATCATCGAAACAGAGTTGGAACGAAGAAGTTATGACCGTTTGAAGTTAGGAAGGTTTTGGGGCTTAGTCTAGTACGTTGGGAATACCTGGAGTACACCGGGTATACTACGAATACATGGAGTCTGTTGGGTGTTAGGGTGCAAAGTTCTCATTGGATGTGGCATACCCTTTTATATGTGTAATGGGTTTAGCCTTTCCTAAAAATAGAAAGTGAATGGCTCCTATGTTATGTAAGAACTTGTTAGACCCTTTTGTGAGTGTTAGTTTAGTGAGAGAAAGAACAAAACCCACTTGTACTCTTACTATTCTAATGGAGCTTAAACATGATTATTTACTCCTTGTGTTCTTGATGCTTGTACGATTCACTGGATATTTTCAATTCTACACATGTCATCATAATCAAGATCACTACAATTGGTATCAGAGCGGGTGTTCTTGAAGCTCTCAAGAATTGATCCATGATGACTACATGATTTGAGTGAATCTTCATGGTTGTGGGTTCATCTTTGAGAAAGTTTGTGTTCTAAAAATTGAATTTATCTTGATTTGATTCAAAATTCAAGTTTCTCTCTCTAGAATACTTGTTTGTTTCATTTTCTCTCTCTAGGGATTTCATTCATATTCACTTTCTCTCTCTATATATTTTCAAGTTCTTATGATCTTTTTCATTTTTCAGATCTAAAAATGGAAGAAATGATTCGTGAAGATTAGTTTGTTGATGATTATCCATGGTCATTCAGTTTTGAAGGACTTCTCAATTGTTTTTGTAGCCGGGTATTTAAAAAAAATCCACACATTTCTAGTAAGAAATATGAATGTGGAAAGTTTGATGGTTATCCTCTTGATGATGATCATCATAAAGTGTTGCTTAATTGTTTGGTAACAACTTATCATGAAAGAAGGAAGAAGAAGAAAGATGATGAAGTCATTAAAGGAATTCGTCTTGATGAATGAATATATGGTGTTAATGTTCTTTTACTTTACCCGAATGTTCATGATGTTCAAGAAATAGGAATTCAATCTTGATGGGTTTTATACATAGCAAACAATCTTACGTGTGCATGTAACCCTAATTTGAGGATCTATGTTTTCACTATTAGACATACAAGCATTGAACACAAAAACTAGAAACCCTAGGAGGCACATGTAATATTCAGAAATAACATATAATTAGGGTTAGGATACATACCTTTGTTGTTATATTGTAATAACAATCAAATCCTTGAAGATCTTGAACTTTGGTAAAAAGCGCCACAAGTGTTGCGTCTCTAATGGCTCACAAACAAACCTAACAACCAAGGAATACTATGGAGAGAGAGAGAGAGAGAGAGAGAAGGGAAGTGAAAATTTGGGTCTAAGCCTTTCCTTTAGTGCATGGGAGGAAATCCAACCCTATAGGGGTTTATATAGGTGATAAGGAAGGTTTAGGATAAGACAGGTGTATCTTAGATAGCCCTAATCCCTTAACTTCCTCCCTAAGGATTCCAAGGCACCCTTAAAGCCCAAGGAAAACCTAGGACACTCTAGATTTCGTTCCCCACATCTAATGGAGGTTCTAGAATGCTCAACTTTTGAATATTTTCACCTTTAGTCCCTACAGTTTCAATTAATTCCTTTAATCCCAAAATTAATTCCAAATTAATTTCTGATTAAATATTAATTAAACAATATGATTTCTAATTAATATATTATATCCATAATACATTAATAAATCATTTATCTTGATTTCAAATTAATTTATTAACCATGTTATAAATTAATAAATCATTCTTCTTTTTCCAATAGTTATCATATTCAATTGCCAGGTTTGAAGGCAACCCAAAAGGACATATAAATTCAAGTACATACCAATTATATTTATGGGATTAGACACCTAATCCAACAGTCTCCCACTTGGATAAGTAAAATAACTATAGTTGTAAGTATAACTTCAAAATTTGACTAGCAAATTTTAGCTACCAAAAGCCGTTGTCGAACTCTGACCTAGTCAGTGACGTGTCCTTAGATAAGGGATCATATATTCCTCCATTCTAGATATCGTATGAACTGAGACATGGATTGTAATCATTCTCTCTGTTCATATGTTGTTTCCCGATTTTCGATTTATGATGACTAACAACAGACTACAATTGAACATGTAAGACCTAAATTTTTCAAAACAAATTTTACATTTTACAAAACATACTTTCATTCATGAATATTATAAAAATATCATTGTATCATATAACATCCATAGAACACAACCCAAGATCATAATACATAAAAACTCCTCGTGTGTGTACTGATCATGTCGGCGCCTTCCCACGATCCTCACTGGTACCTGAAACACATAACACAACACTGTAAGCATAAATGCTTCGTGAGTTCCCTAAAATACCACATATAACACATATTAGCCACTCGAGGCTATAACTATGTGGACCCTCTGGTCCTAACTTTGTTGACCCTTTGGTCCTAACTCTGTGAACCTTCCGGTTCTAACTCTGTAAACTTTGAAAAATACATAACATAAATCACATAGAATAATGCAGTGTATCACATCATATAAATAACATACAAAATACTCTGTCACATAACTCTACTTACCACTCTAGGTAAAGTATAGTGAGAAGACTCACCTCGGGTATCTCGGATAATCTCTCACTCGAACACACTGATCTAGCCCCCGCCTAAACACATAACAACACTCTCAAATAAATAATGGCTCTCAAAGGCTAGATTAAATCCACTCTACAATTCCACAGAAGGGTAAAAGACCATTTTACCCCTCCCTGACCCTAAAAGTACAAGGGTTGACCAAAACCCTAAAAGTCAACAGAAGTCAACAGAAGGCGGTACGCGATGCATACCTTCTCTGTACGCGGGGCGTATGTCGGCGAGTCACAAACGGGGTCTCAACCCCTTATGCTGCGCGTACTAAGAGTTACGCCCAGCGTAAGTCTCACTTTCAGCTTTTCCTTGGTTTTTGGTCTTAAACGGTTAAGACACTCATTCAAATTCCAGATCTGACTCTTTCTAGACCTCTTATCCCATAAAGTCGGAACCTTTAAGCCTTTGCATGGCTGTAAAGGTCCCTATACCCTCTAACACTTTTCCTTCCTCCTCAAAAGGTCTAGATCTCATGCATGGCTCAATATCCACGTCCACGATTGCATTTTTATGAACATACAACTCTTATAGTCCTGAAATATGATAGATCTAGGCCAATGGAGACCATTTGCTCATAAAGTCTCCATCTTGGGACTAAAAACCCTAGAAATGGGTCCAATAAGCACACCACAGAAATGACAAGTCAAGATTTGAGCTTTTTACCTCAGGAAGAAGCTCCAACCTCTGAAAAGCTCGGATCTACTCTTGCCCATAACTCCTAGCCTCCAAAATGGCCTCTTCTTCTCTTCTACCACCTAGAAATGACACTTTGAAGCTTAGAACACCAACACACTAGCTAGAAACGCAGGAGGGCTCTCTATTAGGGTTTCACTCTCTAAAATGGGGCTGAGGTCAAGGCCATAACATTCCTTTTATAGTGCACAAGCCCCAAATTAGGGTTTACACCTGGGCCCGCTACACCCAGCATAACCCTCGGTACACCCAGCATACCCAGGCGAGTCCGCGTCCAAAATTAAGCGCGCGAGTATACGCAGCGTACCCTTCAGTATGCCCAGCGTACTCACAAGTCTAACAATTCATTTAAGGGCTTACTTTGAAAACTTGGGAAAAGGAGAAGGGTTTAAGAGACATACCTGAATTCGAGATGTTACAGAACACATCAACTTAGTCCAGGCTTGGCCAAGCACTTAAGGTGTCATCACTAAATCATCGAGGAACCAACAGATATCACTTTTATCCTTCTTCGGGTAAAAGGAACATATAAACTTCGACTCATATGCTTGCTCTATTTACTCATCAAATCAAACACAATGATACGTTTTATAACACCAAGTTACTGGTGCGTTTACATATCATCAATGTGAAACCGACTTGTAAAATGCAACTATATGTCTCCGTTTCAAGAATATAAGATATTATCATCTCACAATCACTCGTGATAAAATCCATGAAGTGATTCAAGTGAGTGTGGGTTTAATCCAATACTCAAATCTTATTTCAGGAGCACTCATGAACATTGCATCAAACTTTTGCTATGTCTAAATGCTTTAGATAATCTACAAGCCAATTCATGACAGTCTTGCCTCAATACTTAGTTCCAACTTATGATCGACTGTGGATGTTTGAATAATCTGATTATTTGGGAAGTCCATACAGGCAAAGTGAAACACAAGAATAATCAAATCCAATATGGCCTCAACACTTTGAGTATAAATAAAACACCTTTTATTTAATCACCATATTGATTACACATTATTCATTGTATAATGTTTCGAGTAATCAACTTTGATGAGAATAAAACTCTAGATCGATTAGATCTTTCACAGGTACGATTATGGAAACCAAACAAGTCAAAAACAATAAGAGAATGAGCACAGAATAGAATTAAATGTATGCTTATGATTCAAAACAAAGTCACGCCTCAGCAGAGCTCGATGAAGAACTTCCGCTGTAGAGGCGAGCTAGGGTTTACAAAACTTTAGAGAAAATAAACAATGAAAGCGATAACCTCTAAGTTTGCATGCATGCAGCTTATATACTAAACCCTAGTACAAAAATATGCACGGTTGGACAGGCCCAATACCGGCAATCAAAACTGGGCTAAGGACCGAGCCCATGACGCAATCTAATAGACCCAACAATCTCCCCCTTTGCGTCAAATGTGGCGAGAGATTATTTCCTCTGAGTGGGCTTCACCATCTTTATTACTTTAAACAAACGAGGAATTATAGCGAGAAGTGTCTGTCTAAACTGTATGTATCACCTCAGCATGTCAGTGAATAATTTCTTATCAGCAGCACTGTTCTGATCGCACCTCTGAATGATCTCCAAGATGTGCTCCAGGCAAGACGTTGAGAAGAGGTGTTTGTTAACAAGAGCGAACAAGCATTTTTGACCTTCGCCTCTGATGAATATAACGGTGTGGTACTTTGAATCGATTTTTCCCTTGATCATGGTGTTGACATTGCCAGCTCTGCCCATAGTCTTGATCGTTGTTTGCTTGTGTATGGCAGAGGCAATCTCCTGGTCCATCTTCGCTGCCTCATGTATGTAGCAAACAAGCATACGCTTGACATGATCAATTATTGGCTGATACTCCTGTGAATTTGACAGAAGAATATTGTTGAGGAGTATCTAGTCATGGGGATTAAGGATCGGTAGATCAGCGAGGGTAAAGTGGTAGACTGAGCCTTCGGTTCCTCGAGTCACCCTGAATTTGACATTAATAAATTTTCCTGTTGAATAGGGCTTCATAACCTTGACAGTGGTAATTTTCTTTGAGCTCCAAGACAGGTATTGGGGTTGAGAAAACTCCAAGTAAAACTCCAGAAGATCCCTGTCTACCTTCGGGTATGGGGACGGAATAACAGCAGTCGAATTGAAACAGTGGAAAATAAATGCCTTTCGAGTGATTGGCATATCAAACTATGCATCCTTGGAGTTGTCAAGGCCAAAGGATATTATTGGCTCAAGCCAGAGAATGCTTGGATCATCGATTGCACATCTTTGAAGCGAGTCTATGGTCCAGACAGGAAACATGGACTTTTACTTCTGTAAGAGCTCCGCTTCCTTTTGCTTCTGCTCTAGCTCAGCTCGTTGTTTCTTGATATTTTATTCCATTTCCTTTTCAGAGACCTTAACCTTCTGGAAGGGTTTCGTGGGATTCTCGTCATAGACATCATCTTCATTGTCTGTGTCGTCCTCGCCGATTTTCTTCTTCTTTTTCTCCTTGTTGCTGACCGAAGCTTCATTACCCTTCGGTTCAGTAGTTGGTTTTGGTACAGAAGGAGGTTAAGTTGTCACCTTCTCCCCCTTGTTTCGGTTGGACCCCGGTCACCGGAACACCCTCGATACGACTAAGGATGTCCAATGCCGGTCTGAGCTTATCTGCCAGATGACACCGGATGGTGATAGTGATGAGCGGATCGTGAGCCTCAATGAGATGAAGGAGGATGGAGTGAACATCAGCAGCAGAACTCCTAATGACCTCCCTTTCTAACTTTAGGTCATTAATCTCATTCTTAGCAGTACGCAACTTATGGGATTGCAATTTAAGTTGTGCAGTGCGTCGGTCCAGCTCATCCATAATACGATTCTCTACAGCTAACTCCGCCTCCAGTTGAGTTAAGCGGTCATTGACGTTAGCATGTAGAGTTTCGTTGGCTGCTTCAATGGCTTGGCGTGCAGCTTCAAGGTTTGAGCGTTCAGATTGAAGAGACCTTTGAAGGTTCTCTACTGAAGCGTTGAAAATTTGAGCGTTCTTAGCAGCAGCAGCCTGCAAGGAATCTAAAAACAAATGAGCTTCAGAGACTAGTTTATCAACTTTTGCAGTCGCTTCCTTGCACTCCTTAGTAGAAGCATCAACAGCAAGAGAGGCTCGTTGACACTGGGAAGTAGAGGCTTCGATTGCACTGGCTGCAACAAATAAAGTGGCACTGTGTTCTGTAACGAAAGAGGAGAACAATGCCTTCAATGCAGCTTCAGAATAAGCACCAGAGGAAGAGGATGAAAGCAGTTGATCAAGCTTTTCATTTACTGCCTTGAGATGACGCTTTGTAATAGGCTCATCGTCATCATCATCGCTCTACACTCGGTAAGGACTGAAATACATGGAATCAAATTCAAAGTCCTCACCGCCAAGAATAGGGGTTGTTTTAGTGGATTGTGTGGGAGATAAGGGTTTTGAAGAAGGTGGGGGTTCGGTTGTGATAAGTGGTTCAGTTACTGGTGGATTGGGAACAGTAAAGTGAGGTTTTGTGGTAGTAGTGGTAGTAGTGGTATCTGTGAAAATGGGAGTGGGGATAGGAATTGTAGTGAATGTTTGAGTGGTGGTAGTGGGAGATATAGGAGGGATAGATATTGGGATGGTTACAGGTGGAGGTGAAGGAGGATTAGAGCGAACTGGAATTTCTGGGGTAGGGGAGCGAGGCGGAGTATCACCTTGGCCCTAAGCCTCTTCATCAGAGCTTTCGCTCTCAGATTCTGATGGAGGAGCGTTCTTATGCTTAGGAGGGACATATTCTGAATCCGAATCACTTGTGGATTGAAGAATAAGCCTCGTAGCAGGCTTCTTCTGCTTCTTCGGTTGAGCCTGAGAAGTTGCAGCCTTATCAGACTTTCGCTTCTTGGGGGTTTACTCCTTAGTTGGTTTAATGACAGGGCCTTCCTTCTGTGCATCAGACTTCTTAACCCTTTTGGCTGGCTTGTCAGACTCTTCAATAGAGAGAATCATGGCTGGCGTAAGCTCTCTTGGACCAGCCAATGGACGCTTCCTGTACTGTTGGAGAATGTTACTCAACGCAGAGATACGACCGAGCATCGCTTCAGGAATGGATCCAATAAAAGAGAACTTGGTTGGATCAGTGACAATGATTTTTGTCGTATGAAAGGTAGCAATGGATGAGGGTAGAGAATCCGTCATTATTGGAACACGAAGGCGGTCCATTGCCCAGTTGGTGATGATTGACCAAAAGCACCCACATGAGATCTCAGAATGTTTGGATGAAGAGACCAATCTTTGAACCAACTGCTGCCAGATAATAGACCCATAATCTAGGTCAATCCCATGGTACAGCCCATATAGCACCTTCATGAAAGACTTGCTCGCACCATCAGAGCCAGCGCTTCGCTTAGAAAGTCCCTTGAACAGCAACGTGAAAAGGCCATTCCATTGAGGAGGAAGGCAGGACTTCTTGAACTTTGTAATAGTGGTTAGGGTTTCGGTATACCCCATCTGATAGAACATAGTAAACAATTGACCAGTGGTGATGGAGTCAGGGTTTACCAGAGATTGATCTTGAGAAAGACCAATTAGGGCACAAAATCGATGCTTAGAGATGGAGGTCTTCTCATCGTGGAGTTCGAAGTGAATTCGTTCATTAATCTTGTCGTAGAAGGAAGTAGAGTAGACAAGAGACAGGCAAGACATTGGAACAACTTCGACTTTAGTCAGCGCGTCGACGAGCGGTGAGTATTTGAGACACTCAACCATATACAGCATGTATGGCTCATAGATAAACGGGGTGAGATCGATGATCAGGTTCTGTTGGGGTTTGATTGTGAGAAGTGGTTGACGAACTGAAGTATCGTGAATTGATGATGAGTCTGCCATTGTAGGAGCTTGGAGAAGATGATTAACAGTTGTAGAAAATCGCCGGTGTGCTTTGAGAGAGATTGGTAAGTGATAAAAGTTGAGATATTACCATTCCAATTCCTTTTATACGTACAAGGAAGAGAGAGAAAAATCCGGCTGAAATCTTGGATTATCTCAAAAATAGCGCCTGACTTGATGGGTGAACAGTTGGCATGCCGAAGATGACGCAGGAAAGAGAAAGGACGTTTCCTTTTTACACGCCATTCCATAAAATGCACTTTTTCAAATCGAAAAACCGTTTGGATAGTCGCTGAGTCAGCTTCCACTTTATCCCAAGCGTTTCTTCATAATACGTTTGAATCGCTGTTGCCTTTAGCGCTTTATTGAGTAGTCTGAAAAGAACTTAGAGTCTGGAAAATTAAAAAATTTCGTGCATAGGGTGTAAAAGATAAAGAAATAACGCAAAATTTAAGGGATAATCTATTGTGTCGTAAGTAGACATAAAACAATTGATTCTGGGCATAAATCACTTCCTTCAAAGTCAAGAGAGACATTAAAGTGCTTGCTTGGTTTCCCATTGACTAACGATCAATAACTTGTTGAGAAGTATTGAAAGGCATCTTTTAAAGGTTAAAAAGGGTGGCTTTCGCTTCAATTTAGAATTTCGATACTTGACATAAGACCGAAACTGAATGAAGTACTTGTGAGATCATTGTGATCTGTTGAACAAGTAGGTAGGATAAACTTTATAGTGATGAAAGGAAGTAAGGAAATCTCAAAAAAAATAAATTGGATCTTTTAGGGTAAGAGAAGCCTTAGTGAAAGACAAGCTCATAAAGATCACTTAAAAGAAAAATGAGATTTCATTAGGTAACAAGTAAGATCTTGAATATTAGAATTCACCATCAATTCATTAGTGGTGTTGAACTTTGGGTTTCACTTAGTACATAGTGGCATGAAACTAAGATCATAAACACAGTTTTGGTATAACCATAAACCTCAGTGGTTAATACTAAAAGTCTCAGGGGTTATATGGGTGAAACGAATTATAATGGAGAAAGATGATGGAGATGGTATAAGAAGCGAATGTACCTCTGCTTTAAAGAAAATAAGGACCAAGCAGAAAACTCTAAACTCAATTTGAGTAGAGTAAGGTAGCTCAAGATTAGAGTGAATTTGATAGCATGGATTGGGAAAACATGATTGGTATATATCATGTTATTAAGGCTTCACTCAAAATCTTTCGAGGCTCTAGTCAACATACAACAGCATGCTTCTAGGGACTCCTAACTAAGAAAACCATTTACCCGCCTTAATTTCGCCATCGAGAAACACACTTATACAAAAAAGAAAACATTAGATAAAAAGAAGAAAAAAAAATAAAAAAATATTTTTGTATTTTGTGAGAATTGACCAATTGAACGAAAGAGAAACTTGTTTTTGGAATTTTATAAGTAGAAAAGAAGTAATGAAAAAGTGTACATTAGAAAACAGTTGAAATGCCTTGTTAAGAAAAAGAAGCGAACGAGTTCAGAAGGACCGAACCCGAAATAGACCGAACGCTCGGTTCATGGTCGATCTTCACCCGAAATAGACCGAACCCGAAATAGACCGAACGTTCGGTTCATTTTGGTTCGCTCTATTTCGCTTGTTACCTTTGTGAAAGTGAAGGCGATTTTGGTACAGATTCAGCTTGCATCATTCCTAGGCCTTGTAGAATCTTATTAAAGCTTGCTTCAGGTAAGGCCTTCGTGAATATGTCTGCTAATTGATCAGTCGTTCTGACGAAGTGAATTTCTATCTTACCATCTTCGACGTGATCCTTGATAAAATGGTACCTCAGTGCTATATGTTTAGTCTTTGAATGTTGCACTGGGTTGTGACAAATCCTAATTGCGCGTTCAGAGTCACAATATAGTGGGATTTTCTTCATGTTTAGCCCGTAATCCCTGAGTTGACTTTGTATCCATACGACTTGAGACGTGCAGGATGCTGCAACAATATATTCAGCTTCTACAATGGATAGCGAAACACAGGTTTGTTTCTTCGATTGCCAAGTGACTAATTTACCATCTAGAAATTGACATCCTCCAGTTGTGCTTTTACGATCTAATCCATAGCCACCTAAATCAGTATCTAAAAATGCTTGAACAAAGAATTCTGAGTTGGATGGATACCACAGACCGAGAGAGGAGGTTCGCTTCAGATAGCGAAAGATGTTTTTCACGGCTTGAAGATGAGGTTCGTGTGGGTTGTCTTGAAATCGTGCACAGTAACAGACTGAGAACATGATGTCAGGTCGACTGGCTGTAAGATACATCAGAGACGCAATCATTTGTCGATAGAGTGTCATATCAGCTACTAGTTTCTCCAATGAGGGTGTAAGTTTAGTTCCAAAGGCCATAGGCACTTTCACTTTGGAGTCTCCCATCATTCCAAATTTGGCTAATAAAGTCTTGGTATATGCTTCTTGATTAATAAAAATGCCTTCGGGTCCCTGTCTAATGTTCAATCCAAGAAATAAGTTAATTGGACCCATTAGGCTCATCTCAAATTTAGTTTCCATCAACTTTCTGAATTCAGCTGTTAAGCTAGGATTCGTGGAGCCAAAGATGATATCATCAACATAAATTTTGACTATCATAAGGTGGTTACCTTCTCGCTTACGAAATAAGGTTGGGTCAAGCGAACCTTATTTGAATTTAGACATTTTTAAGAAACGAGTGAGAGTTTCATACCATGCTCTAGGAGCATGTTTGAGGCCTTATACAGCTTTGTCAAGGATATAACAATGATCAGGATACTTCTCGTTCATGAAGCCTGGCGGTTGCTCAACATATACATTTTCTTCAAGTTCACCATTGAGGAAGGCACATTTGACGTCCATTTGATAGACTTCAAAGTTCTTGTGAGCTGCGTATGCAAGAAAGATACGCACAGACTCTAATCTTGCAATTGGAGCGAAGGTTTCTTCATAATCGATTCCCTCTTCCCGACAATATCCTTTGACCACTAGCCCTGCTTTGTTATGAATGACATTCCCTTCCTTGTTCATCTTGTTTCTGAATACCCATTTGAGACCGAAAACCGAAGCATCCTTTGGTGTTGGAATAAGACGTCATACCTTGTTTCTTTCAAACTCATTTAATTCATCTTGCATGGCTTGAACCTAGTCTGAATGATCAAGAGCTGAGTTAACAGTCTTCAGTTCAACTTTGGAAACAAAGGAGTTGAACATACAAAACTCAACTTTTGAAAAGAGTGCAGCCTGTTTCGCTTTGATTTGAGAACGAGTTAACACTTTTTTTGAAGATTCACCGATAATTTGACTCTGAGGGTGATCTTTGGTCCATTTGATAAGTGGAGGAAAATTTGGATCATAGATTGGATCCAATTCAGCATTAATTTCTTCCTCTAGTTTAGACAGAATGTCATCATCACCGACATTGGTATTCTCCCCCTCGAATAATGACTCCTGTTGAGGACCAATATTGGTATCCCCTTCTTTGGTTGGAATTTCAGTAGAGCTTGAGGTATGTGGCGATGATTTCTCCCCCTGGAATGAAGATCCTTGATCATGATCATGAGTTGGACCCACCCCCTGAACATTAGGACAGTCACATGAAGGTTCACTTGCTTCTGACCTTTCGGTTTCTTTGGATTGATCATCAACCATCTTTTTAGCAGCATCGTCGATAACTTGTTTCAGATTATTAACTTTGTTGTCTTTTGCGGTTGATTCAGAATCAATTGCCTTTTGAGGCTCATCAAATAGGAGCATGAATTGGTCGAAAAGATTCGAAATAGAGAGAGTAACTTGACCATTCTTTGGAAAGATCTCTTGCGATGCATCTTCTGTTGATTTCATCTTCTTAACATAACTATCGTCAAAGGTGACATAGTATGTTTCTTCAATTTTCTTTGAGCGTTTATTGAGAACCCTATATGCCTTGGAGTTCAGAGAGTAGCCTAAGAAAATTCCTTCATCAGCCTTAGCATCGAACTTGTTTCGATTCTCTCTGGAGTTGAAAATGAAACATCTTGATCCGAACACATGAAAGAATTTTACATTTGGTTTTTGATTATTCAAGATCTCGTAAGGGGTAATGGAGAACCGTTTATTCAAATATGATCTATTTTGAGTATAACATGCAGCAGCAATTGCATCAGCCCAGAAATACAAAGGTAAGGACGCGAAGCATAGCATAGTTCGAGCTGCTTCACACAGGTATTGGTTTCGCCTTTCAACGATGCCATTCTGCTGTGGAGTATAAGGGGCTACGAAATTGTGAGTCGTCCCTTTTTAAGCAAGAAAATCTTCAAAATCTTTGTTCTTGAATTCCAAGCCATTGTCGCTCCTCACATTACGAACTACCTTTCTTAGTTGTGTTTCTATCTGTTTAATAAAGAGCTTAAGCTTTCGAGTGGCTTCAGACTTTTTCTTGTGGAAGAATACCCATGTAAATATTGAGAAATCATCCACAATGACCAGAATGTATTTGTTTCCCCCAATACTTTCGATAGACGATGGACCACACAAATCGATATGCAATAACTCCAATGGTTCTATCACCTTAGTATTGATAATAGAAGGATGGCTCTGCCTACTCTGCTTTCCCATTTCACATGCTGCACAAAGATGTTCTTTATCAAATTTTAGAACTGGAAGACCTCGAACATGATCACCCAAGACCAATTTGTTGATATCCTTGAAATTCAGATGAGATAGTCTTCTATGCCATAACCAACTTTCATCAGAGTGAGCCTTTGTGAGTAAGCACACAGCTGGTTTTCCTCGAATTGGGTTGAGGTTTAAAGGATACATTTCCCCCTTTCGCTTTGACTTCAACAGAACGTTGTTCGTTTTCTTCTCGACAATCTCTGAGCCTTCATCGTCGAATGATACTTTCAATCCAGTGCCAACCACCAGCTGTGATACACTGATAAGATTGTGTTGAATTCCTTCAACATAAGCTACTTTCCTTATAGAGAAATCGCCATTAGTGATCATTCCATAGCCTTTGATAGTACCAAATGAGTTGTTGCCGTACTTTACAATGCCACCATCTTTGAGAGAACGAAACTCCCTCAATTCTTCCTTCCTTCCTGTCATGTGACGTGAGCAGCCACTATCAATGTACCATTCTTCGTCAAACTGCTCGTCACGAATAACCTGCAAAATATTAAGTAGATTTAGGAACCCAAAGTTTCTTGGGTCCTTGTGAGCCTTTTACAGGATAGGGAATAGTAAGAGAAAGATCAACCATGTATGTGCGTTTAACTAAAGTTGGTTCATCTTTTCTTTTAATGGTGAAAACTTTAATTTTAGTTGATTTAGTAGGACTGGAGTTTGTGGTGCTGACGTTAGTATTCTTTTGATTCTCTTTTGGAAGATTGTTATCTTCAGGAAAGAGTTTTCCTTTTCCCTTTGATGTAATTGAAGGACAAGAATTTGAGTGGGAAGAGTTGAATTCAGAAGTGACTTTGGAACCCCTGTCTTTCTGATTGGACTTGTATGGATGGGGACCGAAACCGCTATTTTGGTGGCTATTGGGTGAAGGACCGAAACCGCTCTTTCGGTTGCTATTGGATGAAGGACCGAAACCACTCTTTTGGTTGCTATTGGATGAAGAACCGAAACCGCTCTTTCGGTTGTTATTGGGTGAAGGATCGAAACTCTCTTTTTGGTTGTTATTGGGTGAAGGACCGAAACTCTCGTTTCGGTTGTTTTCAGACGAGGGACCGAAACCACCCTTTCGGTTCCTATTGGTCGAAGGACCGAAACCATCTTTTCGGCTCCTATTGGTCGAGGGACCGAAACCACTTTTTCGGTTGGTATTGTGGTAAGGACCGAAACTGCTCTTTTGGTTTATTCCCGACGTGGGACCGAAACTTCCCTTTCGGTTCCTTGGTTCCTCTTGTGATTTGTGCTTCCTTTCTATCCTTATAAAGTCAGGATTTTGGGAATTCCAAAACTGTTTTCTTTCTGAGAGATTCTTCTTGTATCTCAGATTTCTTTGATGCTTTCTATCAGCCACCTGTTTTGGATTTCTGTGAATTTTGGCCTTTCTTTTCGAAGTATAAGCACAACATTCACTTTTTGCCGAAGATGTATCACTAGTGGTTTGCATCGGTTCGTCCAATGGGGTTTTAGTGCCACTTGTGCTCGGCACATCATACTTTGTAGGCTCATTTAGTGGTTTGAGTATGTATCTACCTTTCACTCTCCATGAAGTTTTCTGAGATAGACCCTTCGTCTCATTAGCATTGTCTATTGGGGCCGACCAGAAAAATTCGTCACATCCGCCAACATTGTCTTCTTCTACCATAGCTGTTAACTCTGCAGTTTGTTGTGGAGTGACACCTGGTACTATGTAGACTTGATTTGGAGTAGTTTTTACCTTTTGGTACACAACAGCTTTAGCCTTGAGAACTTTGGTTTTGTCGGTAGACGAGCGAGCAAACTCAACAGAGTTTTCAGAAATCAGGTTCTTGTGTGACTTAGGTTCGCTTCAGAACAGTCCACCAAATCCTCTACAGAGATTTCACTCAGATCATCGTCCTCATTAAGTTCAGATGCGTTTTCAACATCAATTTTATTTTTTGAACTTAACTTGGCATTCAAAGAGTCAAATTTTTGTACAGTTTCGGTTCTTAATTTCAATCTATCATTTTCATCCAACAGATTTTTGAGCATGTCCTTGTGGTCTTTGGACTTTATGTAGGATTCAATTTTGTCCAGACCAATTTTATATGATGGAGAGACTTCGTCAGAAGATACAACGCTTTCACAGTTGTAGGCTTCAGCATCGATTTCATCCTCCTTGAATTCGAGGAAGGGTAAAGTCATGTGATGTATCTTCTTTCCTATTTCACAATCAAGATGCAATTGAGAGATGTTAAAATAGAGTCTCTTAGCAATTAAACAAAACACATTTCGTTGTTTAAGAAGTTTAAGATTGTCTCTTTGCAAATAAATAGAATCATCCTTAGACCTAATTAACTCCTTTTCCTTTTGCTCGATCCACATCCTTCGTTCCTCACTCTTTGATGAAATCCTGATGATTTGATCAGTTAGGTTAGAATTTATGACACGGGTTTAGGTGAGACTTCTACTTATGCTCGAGAATTTCGACTTTAAGTTATTTAATTCCTTTTCATAATTAGTAACAGGTATTTTTAGAGAAGCAAGAATATTTTGTACCTTTTTTATCAACTCATCACATTCGTTGATCTGTGCACTGACAGGCTTGGCAGCAAAACACCTATCCTCTCGCTCCCTTTCATCTTCAACTCCCCCATCGGTTGTATATCCTCTCATTTGGGACACACCCTCGGTCACCACAAAGCATCTTCCTGCTACATGTTCTTCTTTTGCCAGCATAGCCTTTCCATGAGTCGGCTTCTTGACTTCATCATCCTCAGAATCTGTGGACCAGACCTCCACACCACCAAATTCATCATTGTTGTTTGTATCCTGCACAATTAAAGCATTCATGGTAGTATTGTTAGCAGCAGACTTTCTTTTCTTGATTTCCTCCAATCTTCTCAGGAGGCTCGCTTCCTCATCTTCTTCATTCGTCTTCTCTTTGTTCTTTCTCAGCATACAGTCTTTAGCAAAATGATTCTTGCCTCCACAGTAATGGCAGTCGAATCCTGAGTACCCTCCAACTTTTGCTTCCTTCTTTGACTCTTCAGACTTTGACCCCATTTTCGGTTCCTCCTTCAACTTTTTCGCGCTGTAACTACCCTGCCAGTTTCGGTTCTTGTTGGCTGGGAATTTCTTCTTAATGAATTTTCTGGGATTGGACACCATCATGGCGTATTCTTCATCGGTTAGATCATAATTGGCTAGATCCAATTCCTCTTCTTCTTCAACCGAACTCTTTCCTTTAGAGACAAAATCTAAAGAACCCAGACTGGAAACCATATTCGTTTCCTTAGATAGAGCACTCACATGGGATTTCAAAATACCTACCAATTTTGCCAGAGAATAAGACTTGAACTATTCATGAGCTTTAACTATTGATACAACAGCCATCCATTCGGGTCTGAGGCTATTAATGAAAGTAACTTTTTGTTCAATAACTTTCCTTTTAATCCCATGCTTTATCATCTTACTTAAAAGATGATTAAAGCGATCAAAAGTTTGAACAAGTTTCTCTTCAGGCTTCTACTTAAAGTCACCAAATTCAGACAGCAAGAGAGTTTGGATTGAATGTTCCAAATCTTCGTTAGTGGAATATAATTCTTTCAATCTATCCCAGATTTCTTTAGCTGTAGCACAAGAACTTACTAAACGAAACATATCCAACTACAACGCAAAACTTATCATCCTCAGGGCCTTGATGTTGCATTGAAATTTCTCCTTCTCATCCTGAGGAATATCTTTGACATCATTGACAAGTTGATTGTACTCTTTTTGTGTTTTAACAATATTAGATGTGCTTGAGTGAGCGAATGGGCCTGCAGTACTCGCTTCCCAGATTAAGTATCCATTATCCTCCGATCCAATCACGTAATCTTCAAAGTGATGCGTCCAAACTTCATAGTCTTGTGTATACAAGATTGGTATTCTTGTTGTAGACCCTATGCTGTTGGAGATATTGATCGCATTGGTTTGTGAATCATCTATGGACATTGTAAAGACTTTTGATCGATAACCTGTAAAAGATCAGACTTGTAATATATCGTTAGGGTTAGATCAACTATTAATGAGATACGTCAATATAGAGTGACAGCTCAATTAATATCAATCAATGCGGAATTAAAAACCCTAATAACTTCTTCGACAGAAGAGATGTGTATGAATTACACAATCTCTTGCTCTGATACCAATTGATGAGAATAAAACTCTAGATCGATTAGATATTTCACAGGTACGATTATGGAAATCAAACAAGTCAAAAACAATAAGAGAATGAACACAGAATAGAATCAAATGTATGCTTATGATTCAAAACAAATTCACGCCTCAGCAGAGCTCGATGAAGAACTTCCGCTGTAGAGGCGAGTTAAGGTTTACAAAACTTTAGAGAAAATAAACAATGAAAGCGATAACCTCTAAGTCTGCATGCATGCAGCTTATATAGTAAACCCTAGTACAAAAATATGCACGGTTGGATAGGCCCAATACCAGCAATTAAAACTGGGCTAAGGACCGAGCCCATGACACAATCTAATAGACCCAACAAACTTAATACTTGAATTGAAACAATAGTCATCCCATGCTCCAAGCATGCACATTATGTTTACCTATGGTCCTTACTTTGTGAAATAGATCAATTGAACATATTTCCAATGATACTCATTTCACAATTCCCAATCATTATCACAAATTTAATAATACCAAATTCTTGCTATGTGTTAGATTATAACATTTTACGTAATGATCCTTTTGTAATGACATAACACCAAAGTCACAAAGACTTTGCCAATGATATTATAAAGTCCTCTATTGGAGATTATTACAAGACAACTCCAAAGACATGAAGTCTCAAATTCAAAGTACATTCCTTTGAACATTCTTCTTGCATAAAAGTTTCTAAACTACACAGAGATTCTTGTTATCCAACTCCTATTATGGAAACATTTCCATATTTTCCATATGACAACACATTCTAAATAGAATCCTATCTATTCATGATAATGTCAATATGATCCAACCATTTCTATACTTCCAACTGCCCACAAGTGACCAATCATTGGCGAACTGAGATTGTACTTGACACTTGTTTAACTCCTTTAGTCATATCTGGTTTTGATCATTTTCCCTCTTAATGCCCTAGGCATTTGGAAAAGACAAAACGGTCGAATATTACAGCATATGTAATCAATCCTATACCCGAAGCATTTGCGATACGATACATAATGTCTTATATAAAGACATGATACTTTACCAGTCTCATGCTATAATATTGCCATATATAGAATTTCCTTATGTTGAACCTTTTCAACATAACATTCATATATGTCCTTTGACTAAATTTGATTAAAATTTCTCAATCTAAGCTTTTAGATTTGAAATGAAGTGTAAATTTCTCTCCCTTAGTTATGAAAAAACAACTTTTCAAACTCTGCCACTTTGCAAATTGAAAATTATGTTTTCTATAATTAATATTGCTAACTTGAAACATAATAATCATGCTCCGACTAACATGATAATTATATCTTTACCAGCATAACACTTATACTCCAACTAGCTTTGAAATGTACTCATAAAATAGTTGGACTTCTAGAAATCAATACTTATTGACTTTCTTACCAAAGTTCATAATTCTGATACGTGATGCTTTGGTAAGACTTTATCTAAGCTCATACACCTTTTATTAGAAAGCTCATATGTGTGTCTAAACTATTTCAGAACTTATATCAATAAGTCCCAAATGTTCAGACTAATTGCCAAATCTCACAATTTGAACTATGAAGAGGGATGCCGTAATCATAATCGAATTTTGAGAATGCAATTTACACAATCGCTATCTCCTTAAAATATTCTTAGTGAAAGCGTTTCCTCACAATCATTTTCATGAAGCGGAGAGAAACATTACCACTTAGAATTTATGGTGTATGCATTCATATCCATGTGAATTTGTCATAAACATTATCACAAGACAATGTTTGTAACAAATCCAAACTCATATGGAATGAACTTGTTCAATTTTTATTTCTTGCCATCTGGCAGCACAAGGGCCTACCATGTCTTCCAAGTAGTTGAGCAGCTCACCCATACAAATCAATGAACTTTCATTGATTAAGGTGCTTTGCCTTTATGCATTCAAATGAGAACTCATAGAACTCACATGCATAGTCAACTCAACCGGAATGACACAGAAACAAGAATATGTCAACACAATAGGTTATTAAACCTCAAGTCAAATCTTCTTAGTGAAAGTGTTTCCTCACAATCATTTTCATGAAGCAGAGAGAAACATTATCACTTAGATTTTATGGTGTATGCGTTCATATCCATGTGAATTTTTCATAACCATTATCACAAGACAATGTTTGTAACAAATCCAAACTTATATGGAATGAACTTGTTCAATTTTTATTTCTTGCCTTCTGGCAGCACAAGGGCCTACCATGTCTTCCAAGTAGTTGAGCACCTCACCCATACAGATCAATGGACTTTCATTGATTAAGGTGCTTTGCCTTTATGCATTCAAATGAGAACTCATAGAACTCACATGCATAGTCAACTCAACTAGAATGACACCGAAACAAGAATATGTCAACACGATAGGTTATTAAACCTCAAGTCGTGTGCTAGTGATTAACAATAGGTTTACTCTTGATTAGTTCTTGAAACTTCTCAAGATCATTTAGACTCCCACTGACCTCTTGACGTATAAGATTCTATTGTCAAGAAACATTCCTTGAAAAACAACTATTTAAGAGTTAGTGCGACTTCTTATCAAGACAAACACTTCACACAATTGGTCTTAGTTGGTTTTTGTCTTATCCAAGACATCACAACTTACCAATTTCAAATGTGCAAGAGTAAGAAACATTTCTACTCCACATTTGATGAGTGTTATAAACCTTCTTAAGATGTGTCACTCAAGTTACAATCTTGGAGTTCAAATCTAAGACTCGATTTTGGAACGAAGTATGATTCACCTTTTGATTTAACCATTCCAACAATTTCCGATTCCTCTTCTTAGCCATACCAGTGCACTAAGGTGTCCTTAGAGGATCAATTGTGACATGGTTTCATAATCACTAAGTTAATCATAAAACACAATAATTAAGTACTCTCCTTTCTTTTCAGATTGGAGAAACTTTTATCTTTCTACCTAATTGATTCTTCTTATTCGTTCTGCTTTACATTGAAACCTTTTCAACGATTAAGAATTACACTTAATCTTGTAAGCATAACCATATTTACTAAACTTTTAGCAAATCATGACGAATATTCTTATCGTTCTTTGTGGTGGACTTGACCTAGTGCACAACAATGCGTGCTAGATCCTTTAGTCCTTCACTTGACTCACATACTTATGTAAACAAGGAAATAGTCTTAATTTCCCAAATACGAAGGTTCTCATTCATCATACAATACCAGTTGCATGATTCCAAGTTTCTATCCAATTAAAATTTGGGTGATGAGAATCGTTCCTTATTTGGTAAATTTTTGACACTACCACAAATAACATAACTAAGAATCACATCCATTTTTCAATATTGCTAACAATAGAAACATACAAACATCAATTTTCACAAAAGTCATTGCAAGGATATATATATATATATATATATATATATATATATATATATATATATATATATATATATATATATATATATATATATAAAAGACAAAAATCAAAATTTATTTTATTTATAAAATGTGGAAAAACTTGTCCTTACAACGCAATTACAAATGAAAACCATGTTACTAAATATTCCTAAGCAATCTATCATAAGTCCTATGCAGCAAATCAAAAATCCGATCATCGAACCATGTGATCGAAATCCATCTCTTCGTGACCAAATTCAGCTTATCCTTTAAGCTTCCTTTCTTTTATTCGATCCTACAAAACATCAAAATGTAATCTTATCACATCATGTATTAAGAATCTACAAATAGGAACTTAATAGAGTTAGATAGTGGACTTACCTGAATTAGATTCATACATCTTGACTCTCCCATCCTTGCGATCTTTCAGGTAAATATGGCAGCTTCACATCCAATGCCCATTCTCTTGGCAATAGAAACAAATAGACTCTGTTTGAATAGCACATGGAGTTCAAACCGAAGAATCCTTGAATTCTTGTGATTCGTTTGAAGGAATGGTGCCATATCGAAAGCCTTCAATCCAAGAAGTTCAAATGTATCAAACTCCAAAAGATTTGATTCAAACTTGCAAAGTTGAAGTTGTCAAGGATGAAGTTGTTCTTGAATTCAAATATTCAAGATCCAAAAAGATGAAAAGGAAGAAAAAGAAGAAGAAGATCAAAAGCAAGAACAAATGGGTTTCTTCACAAAAGTATTGTTGTTAAATCAAAATCTATGAACCAAATTTGGGTTCCAAAGCAACAATCATCAAATGTTGCAATGAATTTGAGTTCAAAACCCAAAAGCATTGATGGTTCTTATGAAGATGATGCTAGATCGTTGAAGAACACGAAGAACAGGTTGTACAATACACATCGTGGGTGGTACAATGTGAAGATTGGAGATTTTCTTGTTCCAACAAAAGAACCAAGATCTTCAATGATTGATTCGTGTGTTGCAAATGGAAAAACAATCATCAAGAAGGTATCTCAAGTCCTCAAATGGATTCCAGAACGTTCTTGATTTTTGATGATCCGGTGAATAACAATCCAGGTTTTATCGAAATTCAATTTGTGATTTTCGTTTTTGATTGTTGATCATTTTGTTTCATTAGATCTAATTTGTTTCAAACCCCATTGTTGCTTTGATTATTTTTTGTTTAGATCAAACCCGAAAAAATCAAAATCATATTCTCGCATTTTTTTAACTTTCAAAATATTTTTTTTAGCCTAATCAAATCATTTTCATATCTTGAGCCTAAAATATAAATTGTTTACAATTCAAATTCGAGCCCAATCCATGTCTTAATCTAGTTATTGTTCATCAATTTGTTGTCATATACCTATGTTTCTTCTTAACATTAGTACTCAAATCGAATAAAGCGATTAAGTCATTTTAGTCGAGAAGAGTCCGACTACTAGTTGGCATCGTGAAATTTGACTTGAAATCGAACATGTACTTAGGGATGGCAATGGGTACGGGTATACCGGGTTTCGTGCTCCCCATCCCCGTACCCGAATCCCCATCCCCATCCCCCTACCCGGCCCCATCCCCATCGGGGATTAAAAATCTATCCCCATCCTCATCCCCAATGGGTATCGGGGATCCCCAATGGGTATCGGGGATCCCCAATGGGTAATCGGAGATTTTTCCCCGTTACAAAGTTTTGAACTTTTATGAAAAATAACTAATAATTATATACTAACCAACAAAACAAAAACTAACAGAACTAATATAAAACACTATAATCATTGAATTTCTTCAAACACGAACAATAACATTCAAATCATTTTTTGCAAAAAAAGGCATAAAAAATCTTCCCAAAACTATACGTTTGATTGTTAAAAAACATTACTTTGTCTACTGAAAATTTGCTTATGCATTATTAAAAATAAAATAAAAACATAAGTAATACTATATATATATATATATATACTAACTTATAAAAGAAATCCTACTATTTCTATAAATAGATCCAATAAAATAATATTATTTTTTTAAGACGTTCAACTCTCTATGCGTAAAATACAACTAATCATTAATAAAATAAAATTAAATTTTAATTTGATTATCTTTGAAATCTTATCTCTTCCAAAAATTTGACCCAATCTCTTATCCAATTAAAATAAAACAAATAATCCATTATATAGGCCCTTTTATTTGTAATTTTTTTAAGCTTATTATTATTATTTATGCCCTCTAATCGAAATTGACCAGTCAGTTATAAAATCAAATACTTTGTTTAATATTAAAAAAAATATCTATGTATGATTTATGACTAATAGAAAATTAGTATTCCATTTGTTATTTATGTTCCATGAAATATGGTTGTATTAATTTTATTATTTTTCGGTTTAAAACTTTAGATAGTAAAGTGGATAATAGGATATATCCGTTTAGACTTATCTGTATCAAGCAAACCGTGTTGTTAAGATCAACTTTGATTCTCCCTTTTATTAACTTTATCAATACCAATAAAGGTATAAGCAATTCACTTCGTATGGATGTGTCCTGATTTCTAAAATGAAGGACCATAAACGTACACTACACACCAAAATATTTATTTTCTTTTGTATTGCGAGGGTTACATTTATTTGTTGCCGTAAAACCGATCGATAACAATATGCATATGTTTTGTGTTACTTGAAATCTAACATGTTTCCGTATAGAACTTATTGCCGAATGAGAAACTATTTTTCGCCGCCTCTTTGCGCGGGTACCCATCGGGGCCGGTTTCGGGTACGGGTATGGGTACCCGACAGGTAGAACCATCCTCATCCCCATCCCCGCTTTTTATATTCGGGTAATACCCATCCCCTTCCCGTCCCCGGTCAACTCGGGTTAGGGTTTCGGGTACCCATCGGGTACGGGTTTTTTTGCCATCTCAACATGTACTGGGATCAATTTCATCTTTTGTCGATAGTTTTGAAGTAGATTTTGAAATAGGTTAGGCTTGATAGTCAAATGTGTTTGAATTGGCATCGATGTTCATTCGATTTTGATTGGAGACATACTTGGATTAGAGTCGAACACCATTTCGATTGTTGTTGCTTTTTTATTCGATTCAAGAAACTGATTTGGGAATCGAATTTGACTGTTGAACGTCTTGGAATCAATTTTTGATGTTAGATAGGTGTTTCGACGGTTGAAAGAAAAAGTAACACATCCTAATTTCGACTTCGACAATGATTGTTTTCAAGTACTAGTCGAACTCAATTTGAGGTTAATAGTCGAATGGAATTTTGACTGATGGAATATTGGGGACGAACTGGTTTCTTGGGATCGGTCACATCGAAAGCTTTGGAATCGAATTTGGGTTGGATTGGTTTCGATGTGTGCAGGCTATTTTGATGTGAGAAACATTGTGATTTGGTTTAGAGATCAAAGATACCTTCGCTATGGGTAAATCGATATTAAGTGGTCAAATATTTTGGAATGGTAAAGGATATCTCGACATGAGGTCAATCAAGTGTTTCGCAACTATGGAAGATTTTATTTTGGGTATTGGAAGTCAAAAGACCTGTTCGATATGTATGTTTGAAGTTCGATGTATGCCTAGAAATCATTCGACTTGTGGATTGGCAATTTCGATTTGGAGATTGTGAGTTTGACGTATGAGAAGGTTTCGATTTGGGTTTGATTACTTGGATGTCGAACAAGGATTCACATTGGTTAATGGGTGTGGATGTCGAATGAAAAAATTACCTTCGCTATGAGATTGAAGGTCTTCGCTATGGATAAATAAGCTTGGTGCCTTCTCTATTGGTCACGATGCATTTTGGACTTCGTTGTGATTGTGTTAGGATAGTTTGCATCAAACCGTCATGATTTGAATGTTCACCATGGGAGATCAATTTTGACTTCGTTATGGTCAACACTCACCATTCATTATCCGGGTAACAAAGTGGAGAAGAAACAAAACGTTTCATTTCACATCCCTCAACTTTCAACAAATGGACAATTTCTACCCAGTTCCGAAATGGGATGAATTTTGTGAAGAATGCAAAATTTTTGTTTCACATACCTGAGTTTCAACAAATTGGCAGAAATTACCTAATTTCGACATTGGGTAATTTTCTGTGACATGGGGGATTTTTCAAGTTTAGTCCCTGAAGCTTTTGTGAATTGACACTTTATGCCCAGTTTCATAATTAAGGTAAAGTTTCGCAATTGAAAGTTGTTTTGGCGCAACGGGTCCCTGTAGAATTTGTAAAGTTGACACTTTATTCCCAGTATTTGAAAATCTTGAAACTTTCACCTTAAAGTCCAAAAAATTCACAAAATTTAGAAAATTTTCGTGACTTTTCGTGATTGTTTTTCGTGCAAGTTTTTCGCGGTTGCATATTTGGTACACATCGAGAGGGAGATTCGTCAGGTTTATTCCTCGAGCGCTTCTTGTCCTTTGTGCGTTTTATAATCACTTGTTGATTATAAAAAGGAGGGGGGATGTAGATATGGGTATTCGAAGCTTCTCGAGTATTTATTTGCAGATTTGAAGATCGGTGTTACTTCAAGGGGAAGTTGGTCTTGATCCTGCAATCTTGTTTGGAAATTGAAGTCGGAACATCCAATTTTAACTTTAAAGGGGAGAATGTTAGGGTGCAAAGTTCTCATTGAATGTGACTTACCCTTTTGTATATGTAATGGGTTTAGCCTTTCCTATAAATAGGAAGTGAGTGGCTCCCATGTTATGTAAGAACTTGTTAGACCCATTTGTGAGTGTTAGTTTAGTGAGAGAAAGAACAAAACCCACTTTTACTCTTAATATTCTAATGGATCTTAAATGTGATTATTTACTCCTTGTGTTCTTGATGCTCATATGATTCACTAGATCTTTTCAATTCCATATATGTCATCATAATCAGGATCACTACACTAGGCATATTGGAGCGCATTGGGTGTACTAAGACATTCATGGAGTATGCTTGGCGTACTTGGAGTATGATGATCGTACACATATGTACGTTGCGCGTATATGCCGAAGGTCTCGATGTTGCGAGGGTTTTAAGTACGTCAGGCGTACTCCGAGGGTACACTGAGCTTATTCACCAGAGGGAAGACTTTGGCTTATTTCGGGCTATTTTGGGAATAAGAGACTTTGGTCACTTATTGGGCCGTGATTTTTTCTATGATGGGCTATTCAGACTTGGACCCATTTTTGGCATGACATATCTTTTGGGCCTTGGAACTAGTTGTGTGTGGGCCTTGGTGGGTTAGGCCTAATAAGGCAAGGATTAAGTGGCTTTTCCCTTAAACATAGGATTTAAGGTTTGGACCCTCGTGGTGGGCTATTGACCTAATTTCTAATTAGGATTTATTTTACTTGTGATTTAGTGTGAGAGGACTTTGCGAGTAAACAGATCAAGTGTGATTTTATACCTTAACTCTGAGGTGAGTTTCCTTCACTATATCCGTGGGTCGAAGGCACCAATGTCGGAGCACTAGTTTATGTTGTATTATGATGATTGTCTTCGTGAAAACTGTCAGTTATGCTTGTATTTGCTTGATGACTTTGTGATTCTTTTGTTATGATATTATGTGGTAGTGGTAGTGGTAGGGGTGAAATAGACCCGATCCGGTTGAAATAAACCGAAGGGGATTGCAAGCACCCATATATGTTTGATTGTATCCGGTTAAAATAGACCGAAGGGGATTGCAAGCACCCAGATATGCTTGATTGTATTTTTGGATGGTATGTGTATTTTGGGGGGTACTCACTAAGCTTTGTGCTTATGGTTTTCAATTTTTATTTGGCTAATATCTTTAACTATGTAGCATCATTTGCCTCATCATAATTTTAATCTACTGAAGAGACCCAACGATAACGGACAACTTTTGAAACACTCAAATTGTGCTTGAGGGGAGTTAGTGGGTGGTGATTTTTGCAACTCCAACCTATATATGCATAGGTGTTGTTGTGGAAACGATGGATATGGATTGAATAAACACCCATGTTATATTTGGTGTGAGAATGATGAATGGTGGAGTCAATTTCATTTGTGGAGTTGGACCGGGAAGAGCATGACAGAGAGAAGAGTATAAGGGATGAATATGAAGGGAATAAGGTAGTGGCAGGGTTGTTTTTTTTCTTTTAGAAACCATAAGTATCATATTTTTCAAAAAGAAAAAAAATATGGATTGAAGTTGTGATTTTTTGTAAACTACAAAGATCATTTATGTAATTTTGTCTAAAGTTAATTAACTTAAAGGATATTTAATCGTTGAATTAAAGAAAAATTAAAGGAGGGGCGGGGGGGGGGGGGGGGGGGGTGGTTAGCATCGCTTATTTAAAACAAATTATATTTTATTGGGTTGTAATCATTCTTTTTATTTCTTCAAATTATATTTTATTGGGTTGTAATCATTCTTTTTATTTCTTCTGCTTTTTTGCCTTCCTTATTTGATGTACTTTTCCTTAGCAGCTTGTTGGGGCTCTTTTTTTATATGTTTATCCATTTGCTGGTTCAAAAAAAATTTAACGTGAAACATAATTTCAGAAAATTGTTTGATTACTTTACCTTTACAATGCAATAAATTGATAAACTATATATTTTTTTTTTTTTTTTTGCAAATTATGTTTTTATATATAATAAAGAATAACTTATCCAAAAGTCTTTAATCAAGTTATTAAAAACTCGTTTTTAAATTAATTAATGCTTATTAAACTTCATATTTTTCTAGAGGTTTGAAATGAAAATCTGAATAAAAAAAAAATATACAAAAAAAAGATTTAACTATGGGGGAGTATGTCCAGCCTATTCCGGCCCATTTCGTATTGTTCATAGACCCATTTCACAAGGTAACCTGCGAAATGTTTAAGGACATCACAAAATACCAACAACTATGTTATAATGACCCATTTCACAGTATGCATAAATGTTTTGCAGGATTCCCAACGAATATATGATTGTTGATTTAAGATTTTTTTTTTTTTTTGGCTAAAATTTGTAAAAACAAAATAAGAAAATAGCTATATGTGTTATTTTTTCTAAAAAAAAAAGTATATATTGTATTTGTTATTGCATGAATTATTTTTCTAACTTGAACCGGTTTAAAACCGGCTTTTTCTACACCTCTTTATTCATTCAATATACCCAGCCCATCATGACTATCCAACAAAAATCGCACAATCCATGGAAACTTAATTCCTCGGTTTAGACCTTAGCAAACACCATTAGATTTTAAGAAATTTTTATTACAATATTGTACTTCGAAATGCATACTCATTCTAACAATGAGATGACTGATAAGGTAGTAGTTTACCCATTATGATATGTTATTCTACTGAAAATGTATTCGAAAAACAACACGGTAATAATAACAATTGAAAATGAAACAATTTAGTAAAATTCTAGAAATATGCACTACTAATTTTTGCATTTAACCCTAAGTTTAATTGTGTTTTTTGTGTGTTTGAAATCCAATTAAAAAAAAACTTAAAAATAAGGCTACACTATCAAACCAGCCAACCAAATTAATTTTTGTTACCTCTTGGTTAGTTGGTTATGGATATTACTTTTGAACTTTGGGGGATAAACAAATGATCTCTGGTTCAAGTTTCGACAATGACTAAGCTCGAGGTTGTTTGTTGTCTACTGTTTGTGATTATCAGGATTAACTTCTCTTGGGATTCTGGATAAAAACTATTTTTGTTGGTTTTTATTGTCTAGTCAAAACAAATAAGTCCATTTGTAAGATACAAGGTACAAGGATTGAAAAAATCAACATTTAATAAAGTTGGGTTGAATAAGTGGTACATAATACCTTTTGTAAGTTAACCAATAAATCACGATTATGGTTGTTCTAAGGTGACCTTGTAGAATCCAATTTTTGCAATAATAGTCCATTGATTTAATCCAATTGATGTGTAAAATCGACAAACAAATTAAGTTCATTAGTTTGAACAATATTTTTCGAATCAAGTGAACTTATGATTTCGTTAGCTCTACATCACCCAAATAAAAATCATTATTATTGCTTCATGCATGCAAGCTTTTTGATCCATTATAGTATCCATTCACTTGATTAGATCCGACCCCGAGTTTAATGGAGTCTTTAATAGCCACATATCTGTTGCTATACTGCCTTTAGTTATCGAACACCCCACAAGTTGCAACTTGGTAATGAAAGTTGCCAGTATTATATCATTAAATTGGTGAGTTATATATCAACAAGAAGTTGAAGAATGGATCCCACTAAATAAATTGGTGAGTTAGATATAAAGGGTAAGCGATTCTATCCATTCATACACCTACCTACACACCACTTCACCTGCAAAAATCCCACACAAACCACCATGGATCGAAGCGAAGAAGATATGAAATCCGTTGGCTTCTTCGGAATCTTCAAACAATCATTCAAAACCATCTTCTCATGGAAGAAAATCTTCGCACAAATCACTCTCACCTTAATCCTACCTCTCACAATCGTGTTTTTAGCTGAGATGGAAATCTCCCACCATGTATTCTTGAATATCGAGACCAATTCTTTCCTGCAGTTTGAACCTAATGACTACGATGGAAACCGAACAAGCGCCATGGATTGGCTCTACTACTTGCTATTCAAAATCGCCTTCATCATCCTCCTCACTGTCTTCTCCCTCCTCTCCACCGCCGCCGTCGTCTTCACCATCGCCTCCATCTACACCGACCGAGAAACTCTTTTCCGAAATGCCATGAAAGTCGTTCAGAAGGTCTGGAAACGACTCTTAGTCACTTTCTCATTCATATACATTGCGCTCTTCATCTACGACGTAATCGGGTCGGTGGTTCTAGCTATCTTCAGATCTTTCTTGCGCAACAAATCAACATTGAGTTTAATTCTTTTGCTTATCTTCCTCATCGTATACATTATTGTTTTCTTATACCTGAGCGTTGTTTGTCAACTGGCTAGCGTCATTACTGTTCTTGAAAACACTCAAGGATTTAAAGCCATGAAGAAAGGTAAGCAACTCGCGAATGGGAAGAAGAAAGTGGGAATGGGAATTGCATTCGTTTTGTACGCATTTTTGGTGGGATTATTAGTTGTGTATGAGTTGTTCGTGGAATATGGTCGAGGTGTTTTCGAATTAGCGATGGTTTGGAGGGTGATGATCGGAATATTATGTGGGCTTTTGCTTTTGATGTTGTTCTTGCTCTTCATTGTGACCCAAACGGTGCTTTATCTGGTCTGCAAATCGCATCATCGGGAAGTGATTGATAAGCTTAGTTTGTCGACGGTTTTAGGAGGTCACATGGGGGAGACGGTGGTGAATCCCACCGTCGGCGGCGAGGAAATCCAGCTTGGAAGACCTCAACTACAACAACAGGTTTAAAAGGCTTTATTTTGTAGTACATTTTGCATATATTGTTGTACTTCGGTGGAAAGTAGCTATTAAGGTCATGTTGTAGAAGTCCAGGCTATCAACTCATATCTCATTCAGATTTTCTCTCATTAAATTACCTTTTGCATATGTTATTGTGCACTTGTACTTCTTATATTTGATGTAGTGTTTGTAAGTTGTGCTTGGAATATTGTACTTGAGTTTAAACTATTTTCGGAAAGGAAACTCCGGAAAGTCTTATGTGCAAAGTTCTAGAATTATTATGTTATGGAAATTGTAACATTTGAAAAAGCTATAAAGGGAAACACGTTAAAATAGTGGAATTATAAATGATAATACATCATGTCTAAGATTCATGTATTAATAAATTAAGTAAAAAATTAAATATAAAAGTATAAACATTTATAAACTTTGAATTTATAAAAAAATAAAAAAATAAGAAAAATAATAAATTATTAAAATTGATTTTTCTTTTAAATTTAAATAAATAAACAAAATAAACTAACGAACTTTAATTTAGGAATTTTAAAATAAAAAGATAAGTCCATTAATGAAATTAATATTCATTTATTATTATATTTATTGTAATTATTACATTAAAGTATTATGTAAAATTTATTAAAATAAAAAAACCCATCAAATGACAAGTAGAAAAAAATTAATTCAAAATAACCACAAAATAACATTTAACAAATTGAATAAGAGTGTGACATGTGACAAAAAACATTTATTTATTATAGTAGATTTTTTGTTTTATATATATATGGTCATTAAATTTTTTTGTTTATATTTATCCCTTCAACTTGTTTAATTGTATACATTTGGTTCTGATGATCGACTGTTTCAGGTAACCGGAAAAAATTACTTAATAGGGTAATATATTTTTCACTTTGTCCACATTTAATTCTTAATATTTTTTTTGCACATTTAGTCCTTAATATATTTTTGTTGCAAAATAAGTCTTTGTTGTTTTTGTACACATTCAGTACTAATGACTAGTTTATTTAGGTTTTTCCCATGTCATCCTATATGAGGCAATCATTATGAGGTGTTCAGTGTTGTTGATGCTTATGGTCACCACGTCCTCAACTGGTTTGTTGCTTAAGTCTTGCGTTTCGCTTAAGTCTTGTGTTCTGAACGTCATAACTTCTTCATACGATCTCGGATTTTAACGATCTTTATATTCATGCGTTCGTGTTTGTTGTGTTCAGAATGTCGTAACTTCTTCATGTGATCTCAGATTTTAACGATCTTTATATCAACACGTTCATATTTGAGTCTACTACAACTTTCATTTAGATTATTCCCGTTAAAAGGTAATATATTTTTACTTATGAACTTTATATACATGCATTCTTTGTAAATATATTTATGAACGTTTTTTTATAAAACCATAATTAAAAATATATTACTTCTTAATGGGAGTAATGTAAGTTGATTTGTTGCTTAGATCTTGTGTTCTGAACGTAGTAACTTCTTCATACGATCTCAAATTTTAATGATCTTCATATCTACATGTTCGTATTTAAGTCTACTACAACTTTAGTTTAGATTACCCCCGTTAAAAAGCTATATATTTTTACTTATGATCTTTATATACATGTGTTCTTTATGAATGTATGTATGAATGTTTTTTTTATAAAATCATGAGTAAAAATATATTACTTTTTAATGCGAATAATCTAAATGAAAATTAGAGTTGACTTAAATACGAACACGTGTATATAAAGATCGTTAAAATTTGAGATTGTATGAAGAAGTTATGACGTTCAAAACACAAGACCTAAACACCAAGCAAATGAGGTTGTAGTGGTCATATGCATGAACAACCCCGAACATCTCATTAATGATTGTCCTATGTAGGGTGCCGTGAAAAAAGCCTAAAAATACCGTTCATAAGTACTGAATGTATACAAAACAACAATGACATAGTTTGCAATAAAAAAAATGTTAAGGACTAAATGTACAAAAAAATATTAAGGACTAAATGTGTACAAAATGAAAAATATATTACCCTATTAAGATATTCTTTCCGGCTTACCTGGCCTAGCCGGTCATAAGGACTGAATTTATATAGTTAAACAAGTTCAGGAGGCAAATATGGACGAAAAAAAAACTCAGGGGTAGCAAGTCATAAAGACCGAATATGCAAAAAAAAATAAAATAAATAAAATAAAATAAAATAAAATTAAAGACTAAATGTTTACAAATTGAAAAATATATTACCGTATTAAGATATTATTTCCGGCTAACCTGGAGTAGCCGGTCATAATGACCGAATTTATACAGTTAAACAAGTTCAAAAAAGAAATATTTATGAAAAAAACTCAGTGACTAAATGTGTACAAATTAAAAAATATATTACCCTTTTTAAATCATTATCCGTAAAATAAAACATGAAAATCATATTAACATGTAATTTGGAATTTTAGTGATCTAAATAAATAATCCTTACTCAAAACAAAGTCAATGATTTTTAAATGACCATTTTGAAAGGTTAATTGTTTTGAGTAGGTTGAAGGTTCTTAGGCCCAAAGTTGTATACGAGCTCGTCCCTAGTTGTTAGCGTTTGAAGTTACAAATATTTAAAGTAATGTAACCACTGTGAAACGGTTAATAGAAGCGATATCCAGTTTATGTCTACGAACTATATCAAACGAATCATGTTAAATCCGTTTTATTGTTATTCTTTTGCTGTCTTGCATAGCAATTTGATGCGGGAGTTGGCAGAGATGGAATAGTTTGTAAACGTTGTATATGGTGTTTGTTTGATGAACAAAGTCTTTGAAGTGGTTACTTTATCAACTAGAGTGTTGTTTGGTTTGTTGTATCTTTATTTATTTATGGTTTTTTTTTGCTAGTGTGTTATTTCCTTTTGTAATTGCCAACAAAAAAATATAACCTTTATGGTCAATATGCTATCCATATACCATTGAGAAAGAAAAGGATAAATCGTATTCTTATATTAGTCAAATTATTCCAACCTAACCGTGTATTATATATCTATACAACTAATTTAAATTCAAATTTTATCTATTTATATAGCTCAACAAAATCGAGATTTTTACACCAAGTGGGTGATTGGGATTGTTTTTTAGACTAAAAAGGTTTTTTTTTTTTTTTTTTTATTATTATTTTTGTTTATTTTTTTTTTTTTTTTTTATAAATGACTTTTGGCTTTTTACAAGAGAAGGTTTTAAAAAATGTTTGTTTTATCTCTTGAAAACTAAAAGTTAAAAACCCAAAAGTCACAAAAAATCATTCATTCATGATTTTTGAAACATTTTTTATTCTTGTCAAAAAATTGATCTAAAAAAACATTTTAAATTGTCAAACATCTTTTTTGACTTTTAGCTTTTTCAAAAAGTCAAAAATCCTATAAGTCATTCTCAAACAATATCACAAACACCCTCAAATGCAAATTAAAACCATCAAACTCAATCCAATCCTTTCTATAAAAAATATAAAAAACAATAAAAGAATACATCATTATGGTATCATTTTTTTTATGAGAGAGAGAAAAAAACCCGGAGTTTTTGACGATGTAAATGTTTTTGAAAAAAATTGTTTATTCAATAGGTTTACTTTTAAACATATATTTTACTAGTTGTGAAACTCGTATATTATACGGGTTGATTAAAACAAAATATTAAATAGAGATGATTAAATAAGAAGTTTATTTGAATTTGAAATTTGAAATAAATAAAAATTATGAGAAAAAAAACATGCAAAAAATAAACAAATTAAAATTATTGTTTAGTTATCAGACCCGTATACTAAATAAGTTAATTATAACAAAATGTTAAACACAAAGGTTTAAATTGTAAATTTATTTGAAATTAAAATTGAAATTTAAAATTTAAAATTTAAAATTAATATCATTATAGTAGGTTTAATTTATGGAAACTAATTAATAATATATTAAAAATGGAAAATGAAATAAATGACAAGTGGAAAATAAATATATCTCTAAATTATGACAAAATGACATGTGGCAAATTGAATGAGAGAAAGGACATGTGGCAAAATCATTCTTATTTATTAGGGTAGATTTTTAAAACTGTGTAATGCTTTCTTTCCTTTTTTTTTTCTTTCAGAAGACATGAATCAAAAAATAAATAAATAAAGTCATATTCATAAACAATCAAAATCCTTCAAGTATTATTCTTTTAACACATTTTTTTTAGTTTTTATTTTCATTTTATTTTTTACTTTTAATGTTTATTAATTGTTTTTTTACAAACATCATTATAACTAGCAAATCTTCTTAATTTCATCATCTTCTTCTCCTATTCAATATTTTTCTCCAATTTCATCTTTTTCTAACATATCATTTGCAACAACTTGATCATCACTTGGTATTGCAAGATTGAGTAGAAATTCTTATTATGAACAATGTCTAATATGATATTTGCATCCATCTACAATCAAATACATAAAATCAGAAAAACAACAAAGACTATCTTGCATATTCAAGCAAATAGAAATAGAAACCATAACAGAAACTGAATCAAATAGATAAAAAAAAAAAGACAATCAAACAACATTAGCCAATCAAACAAACAAATGTAGATAAATTAGATTTACAACAACAATAAAGATGATGAATAGGAACATCTTGCATATTCAAGCAAATAGAAAGAGAAATAGAAACTCAATATCAATCTCATTTAATCAAATAAATCAAATAATAATATGTGATTGAAGCCAAATACATATCAGAAATTGAACTCACAAATGAACCTAAACAAATATTATAGCTCAAAAATCTAAGTTATAGCTCACAAATCGAACATGTGATTGAAGCTAGAAAAACGTACCCGTGATATATGGATGTCGCCGTCGCCTTCGTTGGACTCTCTGTCGTCGTTGCTAGAGTTGCGGACAGAGGTGTGCCAGAGATGACGGTCTTGTTGCCGGAAATTAAGAACTATGCAACTTCGTTTTTTTACCCGAGGAGAAGAAACGGCCGGTAAGAAAGTAATTGGGGCTTTATGATTTGTGATTTTTGCCTTTTCTTTGATTTTTTTGGGCAATGAACCAAGTTTGTACTTTAATGGGATGATATTGGTAGGGTTTTATGATTTGTGATTTTTGCATTTTCTTTGGTTTTTTTTTGGAATATGTACCAAGTTTGTACATTAATGGGATTAGGGGTGAGCATGGTGCGGTTTGGTGCGGTTTTTTGCTAAAACCAAACCAAAATCCGCAACTTCGATTTTTTGAAGTTTAGAAACCGCACCATTCGGTTTTATGCGGTGCGGTTTTTTGCGGTTCGGTTTTTTTTTTGTCAATTTTTTATTTGGTTTTTGTTTGCATTTTTACTAAAACTCAATAACTCAAAGAGTTACTTTGACTCGGATGAAGAGTGTTAATCATTTCTTAAGAAACTTTATATAGAGATGAACCGACACCAGGACATCTTGGATTGAAATCAAATGATATAACCACCCAACCAACATGTTTCTAATGTTCGAATATAATACGAATTAAATATAATATTTGTTTAATAGGTACATCCGATAATATCAATTGATATATTCATAAAAATTATACTATGATCACTAGTATTCTTCATATTTAAAATTTAAAAAATATAATAAACGTTTATTTGTTTTTGTAAATATCACTATAGATATGCTTAACAATATACAATGATGCTCTAATAAGATAGAAATTTTAATTATATATATATATATATATATATATATATATATATATATATATATATATATATATATATATATATATAATCGGTGCGGTTCGGTTTTTGCAAGACTAGAAACCGCATCGCACTGAACATTTTCGGTTTTTGCAAAACTAAAAACCGCACTGTCGGTTTTGATTTCGGTTTCGGTTTTTCGGTTTCGGTTTATGCGGTTTTTTCGGTTTATTCGGTTTGCGGTTCGGTTTTTGCTCACCCCTAAATGGAATGATCGAGTCTCATGTTAGCTATTTCATATGTAGGTAAAATACAATCAAACTTGAAAATACTATTTTACTTTTTAGATTATATTTTATTATTTAATATTTAAGTAATCCTAAAATATATAAAAACCATTAACACTTTTCACTTCACCTCTACGGCCACTAAACCTATCGGTCAGGTTTATGATTTGTGATTTGTTTCTCTTCTTTGATTTTTTTTGGACAATGAATCAAGTTTGTACTTTAATGGGGGAAAATTACTTAGGAGGTAACTATCTCTTATCCGTGTTCACATATTAGCAACTTCTTCTTTTTTGTACATAATAAAGCAACTAACTTGTTTCAACCGTTTAAATTACAACAATATTACCGGCTAATACCTATTTTAACTAGTAACTAAAAGGAAAATGACTTAGGAGGGTAACTACCTCTAATCCGTGTTCACATATTGACAACTTCTTATTTTTTGTACATAAGAAAGCAACTAACTTGTTTTAACTATGTAACATCCCAAAAATCATGACCAAAAATTTCGTTTTTAATTTAGTACTAAAACCATAATTGTCAAACCATTAATTTAATACTCCGGCATCAGGCCCCGCCTAGCACCGAGCCCCGCTCGGTATACATATATGCCTCTCTTAGGCCCCGCCTGTCTCTGGGCCCCGCCCGCTAAACACATACAATCATATAACATGCTAACACATAAAGAAACATACTCTATTGTATCCATGTTCTAAGAAACATACTTTGGTAATAATGAGATACAGAACATCGTCTGTACTCAACTAGTGATGAGATACGGGACCTCACCCACACTCACCTCTTTACCAGGCACATACAAGTATCACACAGACAACAAGTATAATCTAACATGCAAACATTCCTCTGGCACCCGCCCGACATCAGACCATGGTCTGGAATAACATACTAGCATATAATGCCTAGGGCTAACCCCCGGGACTTCCTACTCATAGACTACATTGGTTGGCATTGTGGCCTTAGACCCATTCACACAGTGAGGAGACTCACCTTGCACTGCTGAAGCCCTGGCTAGAACTAGTTGAGTACGGACGAAGTTCCGTATCTCATTATTAGCCGAGTATGTTTCTTAGGACATGGATACAGTAGAGTATGTTTCTTTATGTGTTAGCATGTTATATTATTGTATGTGTTTAGCGGGCGGGGCCCGGAGACAGGCGGGGCCTAAGAGAGACAGATCGGTATACAGAGCGGGGCTCGATGCAGACAAACCTGATGTCGGGCGAAGCCCGATGCCGGAGTATTAAATTAATAGATTGACAATGATAGTTTTAGTATTAAATTAAAAACAAAATTTTTGGTCATGATTTTTGGGATGTTACACAGTTAAAACAAGTTAGTTGCTTTCTTATGTACAAAAAATAAGAAGTTGCCAATATGTGAACACGGATAAGAGGTAGTTACCCTCCTAAGTCATTTTCCCTTTGAGTTACCGGTTAAAACAGGTATTAGCCGGTAATATTGGTGTAATTTAAACAGTTAAAACAAATTAGTTGCTTTATTATGTACAAAAAAGAAGAAGTTGTCAATATGTGAACACGGATAAGAGGTAGTTACCCTCCTAAGTCATTTTCCCTTAATGGGGTGGTAGAGTCTCATGTTAGCTATTTTATATGTAGGTAAAATATGGTCAAACTTGAAAAATACTATTTCACTTTTTAGATTTTATTTTATTAGTTAATATTTCAGTAATCCTAAAATAGATAAAAACCATTAACACCCTTCACTTCACCTCTACGACCATGTCTTTTTCTTTCCTACCCTAGATGTGACAATTGTGTTGTATCAAAATAGTAAACATGTTGAAAGTGTTTGACCATAACTCGGTCCGTTTAATTAACGTGTCATGTGGTGTTAACTCGTTTATTTTCTTGTCGAGTTTCATGTTAGGGCTATACCTTGAAAGATTATGTGTGGTTGTAACAGTAAACATGTTCAAAAAGTAGGAGTTTGGTAGGCGGAATAGATAAATTCATAGCAAGTTCAGATGATAAAACGAAAAGAGTGGGAGCCCGATAGGAGGAAAATGAGATCATGTGTAACATTCGGGTTGTCGAGGTATGAATTTTAAAAGTGCTTTGGAAAATTTGATTGGCCACGACGTGGTGAAGGTATCACAACGAGGTGGAAAAGCTTGCTTGATTCGTGCATCTTAAACGAGTGACACAACGTGGTAATATGTTGGCCACGATATGGCAATATGTTGGCTACGACGTGGCAACCATTTTATGCAAAACCCTAATTTCAGGCCTTATGCCATATTTAAAGAAAGCGATGGTTATGGTTTCTCCCACCCTCATCCTCCAACACCTCCAAACTCTGTTTTGGCCAAACCCTAGCCCTTTTGAGGCTTTTAAGCCCACTTTTGCAAGCTTGTAGTGGTTTTGAAAGGAAGGAGAAAAAGAATTAGTGCTTAGTTCCTCCAAGCAACCTCTCATCATCCTTGTGCCTAGCTTTCAGAATTCTTGTAAGTCCTCAAACTCTCATCTTTTTGTTGTATGCCTCTTAGATCCAGGTTTTATGCCATATTTTGCCCCATTTGTCAAGATGGGATGAATAGAAGAGATAATTTTTGTAACTTTATGATTTCTCTAAGTCCCAAGAGCATTATATCTCATGAATATAGGATATGGTGGTGATTTGGGGACTTTGCATGAATTCTAGGTTATATTGCATCTTTTGACCTAGATTTGGGAAAGGACATGCATGAGGTTGGCATGTCCACAAAGTTTGCATTTTTCGGGATCATTAGGGTCCCTAAAACCCTTATGGAAGTTTTGGATTGAAGGTGTAAAAGTTGTATCTATAGAGATTGATATGTTTATGGTAAGTAATATGCTAATATGATTTTGTAATCTATATGTTATGTAATTTGATAATATGATTTTGTAATGCTTATTACAAGATATTGGTATTGAGAGCCAAGATGGGATACAATTTCCAGTTAAGGATATATATGAATCAGTCCTATAATCAGTCCTTGGAACTCAAGAATTTGGAGATGATGAGGGCATAGATGAGGGCCTCTTCTTTCGATAAATAAAATACCCAATCAAAAAACTTGCAGTCCTTATCTTCATCCTGGAAATTAGGGCATCCGACGAACCATCTTTCTACGTTTAAGGGAGTGGACAAACTCTATTTTCCAATTAGATTACCATAATAACATGTACTTCTTAAACCTTGCATATGTGATTGATGAGGGCCTCTTCTTCCGATAAACAAAGAAGATGACATCTCTTTCTCTTTCTCTTGGATGAGGGCCTATGCAATTTTAGGGGTTGAATAACGCAAAATTTTCTTTAGAACCCCACTAAGCTCTCATTTAAAGACTCAACATCCACCTAAGCAACTTATGGCCACATCACATTAGGAAACCGGCTAGAAAGGGTTTACGGGGATAAAAGAACTAATTTTAATAAAATTATAATTAAGTTTCCTCGGTTTTTCTATTTAAAAAAAATGTGATATGTAATTGTAAGTTTCTCCAAAATTTTGGTACTAAAGAAAACTCAATACAAAAATGTCTCACACATGTCATTTCGATTAATTCATAAGTATTGATAAAGGTTAACGTTCTGTTAATGTTCAATTTCTATAAACTAGAATGTATTATAATGAGTTGTTTTATTCGAACTTTTCCAAATTGTAGAAATATTTTTTTAGAACGGAGTATATAACTATATATGACCTCCTTACTAAACACCTTGTTAAGAAAATGAGTTAGTCCCAACTTATAGATTCTTATTATAACTTAAATAAATAATAATAATAATAATAATAATAATAATAATAATAATAATAATAATAATAATAATAAATGATGGTGAAAATTTGCTATGAATTTCTAAATCATAGAAATTTGATTTTGACAATAATTTTAAAACACATAACAAATAAAGAAATAATTAAAATTAACAACACATAGTTATACCATTAAATATTCCAGATACGAGCATTATGCCATGTCCTCCACGTTATTTACGATGATTATAATATATAATTAAGAATTAAACAGTACAAACTACTTAACGTACGTCAATGTGTAAAGATTCTTAAGACATTTGTTTGAACTCTGAATTTGTTTCTGCATTTTAATATAATTTATGGAATAACGGAAAACATATAATGTATTGGTCTCAAAACTAATATATATATATATATATATATATATATATATATATATATATATATATATATATATATATATATATATATATATATATATATATATATATATATATATATATATATATATATATATATATATATATATATATATATATATATATATAGGGTTAGGTTAATGTGAGACGACTTAATTTTGTTAGACCGTGAGATGTATTTTTTTATTTTTTTTAGTTAATTCAAGTTCCGAAAATAATATTTAAAAAAAGAATTTTTGGATTTTTCCATTTATTTTGCATTTTAAAATTATTTTTTAGAATATGTACAGTGTAATTTTCTATTAGAATATTTCACGTATTTTTCAAAAATAATAATTTTTTTTTATTTTTTTTTACTTTTTTTAATTAATTCAAGTTCTGAAAATAATATTTAAAAAAAGAATTTTTAGATTTTTCCATTTATTTTGCATTTTAAAATTATTTTTTAGAATATCTCAGTGTAATATTCTATTAGAATATTTCACGTATTTTAAAAACGGAATTTTTTTTATTTATTTTATTTTTTTAGTTAATTCAAGTTCCGAAAATAATATTTAAAAAAGAATTTTTGGATTTTTCCATTTGTTTTATATTTTAAAATTATTTTTAGATTTCATCTCACGGTTTCACAAAATTAGAATGGTCTCAAATAAACATGAAACTATATATATATATATATATATATATATATATATATATATATATATATATATATATATATAAGGTTTGAGACCCATACATTATATGGGTTTGTTTAAAAAAATAACTAAATACAAAATTCTAAACATTTAAAAAGTATAAATTTATAAGAAAAGTGAGAAATATTGAATTATAAAAATGAAAGTATTTTTTTAATTTAAATAAAATATTTAGATAAATAAATAAATAAAATTAATGAATCTTTAATTTGGTAATTTTAAAATTAAAAAGGAAAGTTCATTAATAAAACTGATATGCATTTATTATTGAATATAAATACTATCTACAATTAAATGAAATGAAAAAACCATAAAATGACATGTTAAATAAAAGTTAATTTAAAGTAACCATGAAATTACATGTGGCAAAATAAATGAGAATGTGAGATAAAAAAACACACAGATTAAGGAATCATTAATTACTACTAATTTTATATAATAAAATGACAGTTTTGTCCTTATTTTGCATTTAATGTTTCATTAAATGTTTAATTTGTTAAGTAATAATGAAGGTATTTTGGTAAAAATGTTATTTATTATTAAAAGTGGATTATTATTTTGGGACAGACCAAAAAGAAAAAATGAACTATAATTTTGGGACGGAGGGAGTATATATATATATATATATATATATATATATATATATATATATATATATATATATATATATATATATGAGTAGGATCAAATGAGAACACCTAAAAGGTTGAGAACGCGAGAACGGATCTAGACCATCTAAATATTCAAATCTAAGACTATTATCAGACGGACCATTTACGTAAATTCTTAAATTTATTGGTAATAAAGTGTATCTTTGAAATGATGAAAAGGGTATTAGAGTAATTACAACTTTAGGAACATTAATTAATTCCTATAACCTCTCAACCACTCACATATTTCCTTTAATTTCCTGTCACTCTCTTCATCTCTCTTTGAAATCTAGGGCACCCACCATCTTTATCTCATAACACAATCTGCCTACAATCATCATCTCATGTCACAACCATCATCGTCCCTCCTACCTCATCTAAATTTCATCACTAGCATACTTTTGCTTCCCTCTCTTCTTATCTCCTTGTTGCTGCCCTATGTCCTCGCGCCATTGTCCGTGAAAAAAATAAGCAGAATAAGGATTAATGGGGGAGACTGCTTCGAGACATAGAAGAAACAATCAAGGAGTTTGTTCAGACTAGCACATGCGACGATGACTGATTACATTATTATTGACAAAGCACGACGGAATGAGGGCTACCGACGGCGACCATGACGATTTCTTGGTGAGTGGACAGACCCTTGTTCTTCATTTACACACCAACCCTTTATTTAGTGGTTCTACTTCATCTCATATAGGCCCTTATTATCGATGGAAAAAATAGCTACACAAAGTTGTAATCTAATTTGAAGGAAAAGCTATTGCACGGAAGTTGTTTGATGAAATGTGTGAGAGAGATTTGGTGTCTAAAACTCAATGATATATAGGTATTTTCATATTGGTTTTTCTGGATTCCTTTGGAATTGTTTGAGCAGATGGAAGGTGAAGGATTTGAGCTACATGAGAATGAAAACATATATTGTGTTCTATCATTTTTTAGATGTAAATTATATTCTATTTAGCTATAGTCATTTATGAATAAGAATATATTCATTTGTGAATATATGTATTCATTTGTGCAGAATTGATAAATTTTACATGATTTTAATTTCAGTTGATGAAAAAAACATTTGATTCATGTTTGTTTGTGTCTAGTTTTTTAATACAAGTGTATATTCATTTGTGATTGTGAATATAAGTATATTAAATTCAGACGAAGTTGTATAATTTTTTTGAAGGAAAAAATTATTTTTGAATACAAGTGGATTCATTTGTGATTTGAGTTGTATTTGTTTGTTTTTGAAGAAAAAAACACTCAGTAAATTATTTTTGGGAAAATGATAAAACAAATATATTCCATTAACTTAAAAAAAAACATTTAATTTGTTTAGGTGATTAAAAATCATTATCCCTGGATTTTAGGAAATCATTAATTAATATTAATATGTTGCAGTTTAATATAATATAAAGTTACTAATTTACCCTTATAAAATTATTGGTCCAGAATTGTTCTCGCGTTCTCAACCTTTTTAGGTGTTCTCGTTTGATCCTTTCCCTATATATATATATATATATATATATATATATACACACACACACACACACACAGAGAAAGAGCTAGGTTCAAATGTTTCTAGCAACTATTGTGTGCATGTATGCACCAATGAGAATTCAAGAATTAATAAATCATTAAATAAATTCAAAAAGAGTATAATGGTAAACTTAGTATATCTAATTATGGTAAAAGAATAATTCAATTAATCTCTCCTTAATTAGTTAAACCTTACAAAACCAACATCCCTTTATCATTCAGTCGTCGATCACGTTCATTATCGCCTCCTCAACGCCAGTTCTTCAGATTGATTGTGTTCGAATCCGGCATGGTTCTCGGCCTTGGAACTCGCTCCACCGCCAAACACACTATTGACCGTATCAGAGAGCTTCGACGATGACCTATGAGCAGGCTTTATCTTTGGGCATACCTCTGTCGGATCTTGATAACCACCCAGTTTTCGATTTGGCCATCGATGGAGCAAATGAAGTTGTCCCAGATATGAATTTGGTTAAAGGGCGCGCGGGATTGTTGCAAGAAATTTGTTGTGATTTTCGATGAATCAAAACTAATGGAGTACGTCGGCGGAAGTGGGTTAGCCATGCCGGTTGAAATTGTTCCTTTTTGCTGGAAATTCACTGCACAGAATAGTTAGTAAAAACAAAATAACCTAATATATATATATATATATATATATATATATATATATATATATATATATATATATATATATATATATATGAAAAAGTTCAATAGAGAACCATTAGTAATAAAGGAACCAATGAACCAATCCAAAGCGTTGAAATTTAAAGCGATTAACGGCAAAATGAATGGTTGTGTACTTTTACAATTGACGCTCATGTACCAGATTATAACAAAATTTACTTCTTTTTTTAGTTTAATTTTTTTAGGCAATGTTTTTTATAAAAAAAAAAAAAAAACCGAATATACCATTGTTCGTAATTTTTTGTCCTTTTTCCATAGAGATCCATATTAATATACAATAAATGATTTTTTTTTCTTCAAAAAACCACTTTATTTTCTTTGTTTGTTGAAAAGTATGTCTATTTTTATATAAAAAAATTAATAAATATATCAAAATTTATATATCTATTTCCTTGGCCGTTGATCATTATGATTTCCGACGCTCACGATTGGTTCATTGGTTCCTTGTTAATTATGGTTCTCTCTCTCTCTCTCTCTCCCTATATATATATATATATATATATATATATATATATATATATATATATATATATATATATATATATATATACTAGTTTATAACCCGTGGGAACCACGATTATAAAATTAATTAAACTTTTATAGTAAAAACTCAAAATTATTAATCAGTTATTTTAAATAAATTATGAATTTAAAAGATATTTTTATTAGTTATGTGAAATTATAATCGTGGGCCAATCAAAATTGTTGTATGGATATAGGATTAAATGTGGGCCAATCAAAATTGTAATTTTTAATACAAAATGGTTAATATTAAATTAATATAAATAAACTAAAAAATGCGTCACATTTAATGAAAACGAGTGAATAAGGGTATTTTTTGGGAATTGAAGTAGTAAGGTTTAATAATGGTTTATGCTTAAATCAAAGGAAATATTGTTTAGAGTTATTACATGAATATGATATGCTTGGGTGTAAACCTGTAAGTATTCCTTTGGAAACAAATTTTATAATAGATTCTGGTGGAAAAGATAAAGGAAATGCTTTATTAGACAATAAAACTGAGTTTCAAAAACTTATAGGAAAATTGATATACTTAATTGTTACTAGACCCGATATTTCCTATGATGTTCAAGTGCTTAGTCAATTCATGCATAGACCTAACAGGTCTCATCTAAAAGTTGCTTTTAGACTTTTAAGATATTTAAAGAATAGTCCAGGAAAGGGAGTAGCTATAACAAAATCTGATAGTTTTGAACTTAAAGGGTTTGTAGATGCTGACTGGGCTAAGTGCTTGACTACAAAAAAGTCAGTGTCTGGATATTTGGTCTATTTTAACAATTGTTTGATATCCTGGAAGAGTAAGAAACAATCTACTGTTTCTAGATCTTCTACTGAAGCTGAATATAGGACTCTTGGTTCTGTTACATGTGAGGTAATTTGGGTTTTAAAAATTTTGTTTGAGTTAGAAATTAAGGAATTAATTCCAGTTTCCGTTTTTTGTGATAATGAGTCAACTATTAAGTTGGCTTTAAATTCTGTGTTTCATGAGAGGACAAAACATTTTGAAATTGATCTCCACTTTGTTAGGGAAAAAATTTCTAATGGAGTGATAAAATTGGTTAAAATTTGTTCCTATGAACAAACTGCATATATTCTTACTAAATCTTTAACTATAAAACAACATGATTTTCTATCCAACAAAATGGGTCTTATTGATGTTTTTAAAAATGAAAAATAAATATTTAGATTGAGGGGGGATGTTGAAAATAACAAGGTTAAATATTACAATCTCATATTTAATTATTTGTAATCTTGAGGGTGTGATATGTACAAGTGTTATTCTTCTGGGTTTAAGTGATTTTACAGGAAATGCACGCGGATCTTAAATGGGTCAAGAAGACTTCGGGTTGAATCCGTTTTACGTGGTTGGCATATAAAAGAAGAGAGAGAGTGTATCTGATCAGTACTCTCGATCATTCTCTCATCTGGTTTTCTCAACTTGAAGCTTTTCTCTCTGATTAGGGTTTCTCTATGTTTAGGGTCTCTTATTGTTAGATCGTTAGTGTTTCAGTATATATGTTGTTCTTTTCTTGTTGATCATTTGTTTTAGATGAGTAGTTCTTAGTTCTTACATCTTCTGATTTTAATTTTAGTATAGGGTTTGAGTGTTTTGTTATGAGAGTAGTTTAGGGCTTTTGTAGTGAGGTTCTTTTGTAAGTTCTTGCAAACCTTCTGTCTATTTGTCCTTAAATGATATAAGAAATGAAGATGTTGGGAAATTTGTGATTGTGAGTTTTTTAACAGAACCGCCTCATTAAAGAGATATAGCATTAAATAATATGAAAACCGCATTAAAAATGCATCAGAAGATACTCCACGTACATTTTTAGTGCGGTTCCCAAAGAATTAGCATTACACAAGATTTTTAGGTGCGATTTGTTGTGATGGCATTATTAAGTTACGATTTTTTTATGCTCTATTTTATAAAACACATCATTAAATTTCTATTTTTTGATGCTAAATTTTGAAGACCGCATCAACTAAAACATGACTATTTCCGTTTAGGGTTTCTATGTAAACGCTAACATCTTCATTACTTCTTCTCCGTGAAGTTTCCAACATAAATACAAAAAAACTCAAAATTTCATCATTAATTGTTTCAACCTCGTGAACTAGGTACCCTTTATTACTTATTGCTTTTTGGCATGACGAAGAAGATTGTGGATTCTGAATCATAAATCCTAAGAGCTAAATTTTAAAATTCTTTAGTCATTACAGTATTAACAAAACTGTTGGTCGAAAAATTGCAGGTGAATGCTAACATAACTCGAATGCAAAAATATTCTTCTTTTGGAGTATGTAATACAATTACCAGCCAAGCAACTGCTCTAAAAACGACATCCATATTGGAGACATCCCTGAGGTACTTTTATACACCGAATAGCATGCACATTATAGACATATTTTAAGTACGTATATAGAAGCACACCAACTGAAAGATGAAGGAATGCAATCCGGATTTGAAGTACTTCTACTGTGTTTTTGGGTTTTATAAATGGGTCAAATGCTTTTTTATGTGAATGAATATTAATTTTTTCTCTCAATGTATGCAAAAAAGTGTTTTTACTAGACCAAATATACGACCATGTTTTACTTGTAGACCAAATTATCCAACACTGCAACATTATATTTAATTAACCGGTTGATCACGTTGATTAAATTGATTTAAATATGAAATATTTTTTATTTTTTATTTTAATTTTTAGATGAATTGTGATTATTGGATGTACAAAACTTCACGTTTTTCTAAATTTTATATAAAGGGTGTTCAAACTTTTACTAGGGTTGCCGAAGCAAATCACATGAATAAGGAAGTGGATCGATTTGTTGTCCTTGTAATGTGTGTAAAAACTTTAAAACGTTTAATTGTACCGAAGAAATAGAGTATCATTTGATGCAAAATGGTTTTGTGCCCAATTACACTTGTTGGTCAAGACATGGAGAAACACTACTTGATTGTAGCACGTCGTCGAGCAATTTACATATTAATAATAGTACATACAACAACGATTCATATGTTGATGACGATGATCACCATTCGAATGGCACTTAATGACAATTTCAATGAAATGTTGAATGACATTGAGGGTAATATCGGTGACGTTGAACAAGAAAAATTACAAGGCCTGTTTGGAGAAGCTGAAACACAATTATATAGCGGTTCCAAATTTATGAAACTTGATGTTGTATTGAGGTTGATAAGCTTAAAGTCGAAAAATGGATGGACCGTTAAAAGTCTCAAAAGTTTATTAGAGCTTTTGCATGACATTCTTCCGGAAGACAATGAATTACCGATTTCCACATACCAAGCAAAAAAGCTAATGTGTCTGATGGGATTGGAAGTTGAAAGAATACATGCATGTCCAAATAATTGTATGTTGTATAGAAAAGAGTTCGAGAATAAACATAATTATGTTTTTTGCGGTGCATCGAGGTATAAACGTTAAAAAAGATGTGGATGATGTGACAAAAAATGGACCACCGACTAAAATGTTGTGGTATATCCCTATTATACCGAAACTGAAAAGATTATTTTCTAATGAAAAAGAAGTAAAGTTACTTTGTTGGCATGTGGAAGAACGTGTAACTGACGGAAAACTAAGACATGTTGCGAATTCACCTCAGTGGAGAAACATTGATAAGAGGTATCCGAAATCTTGAAAAGAGATGAGAAACATACAGTTTGGGCTTAGTTCAGACGAGATCAATCCTTTTGCGAACATAAGCAGTCGTCATAATACATGACCGATCCTTTTATGTATTTACAATCTTCCACAATGGTTATGCATGAAGCAGAAATACATTATAATGTCGTTGTTGATTCAGGGGCCAAGACAGCCTGGTAACGATATTGATGTGTATTTGTCTCCTTTGATTGATGACTTAAAAACTCTTTGGAGTTCGGGTGTAGACGTATATGATGCTTACAAGAAACAACACTTTCAATTGCGGGCCATGATTTTTTGTACTATAAGTGATTTTCCAGCATACGGAAACTTGTTAGGATACAAAACAAAGGGTAAGAAAGCTTGTCCAATTTGTGAAGATCAAACAAGCTCGAGATGGTTAACAAATTGAAAAAAAAACTATATACATAGGACATCAAATATTCCTTCCAAAGAGTCACCGTTTTAGGAAGAAAACAATTGAGTTTGACGGAAGTATCGAGATCAAAACGATAAGGAAACGATTTGATGCATTTTCATGAGTTGCAATTATAAATGTTGTATTGGGAAAAATATTTCGTGTTGATAAAGATGCCCTTTGGAAAAAATGTCATTTTTTTAATTGCCTTACTGGAGATATTTGGATGTTAGACGTTGTCTAGATGTTACGCATATAGAAAAAACATACGTGAGAGCTTGATATGTTTATTATTAGATATGAAGCATAAAACTAAAGAGGTTAATATACGAAAGGACATGCTCAAGATGGGGATACATGAAGATCTTGCCCCCGAACAAAGTGTAACCGTATTTATCTCCCACATGCTTGTTATACTACATCAAAGGAAGAAAAAATAAAGTTTTGTCAATGTTTACATGATATTAAGGTTCCCTCAACTTATTCTGCAAACATTAAAAGATTTGTGTCGATGAAAGAGTGTAAATTGTTTGGAATGAAGTCTCATGATTGTCATGTTTTGATGACACATATGATTCCTATCGCAATTTGTGGAATTTTACAAGACGACGTCCGACATTATATCACTAAGATTTGTTTTTTTAACAACATTCACTAAAAGGTTATTGATGTAGAAGATTTGGATCAATGATAGAAAGATGTTTATGTTACACTTTGTGAACTAGAGATGCACTTTCCACCCTAATTTTTTGATATAATGGTTCACCTGATATCTAATATCATATAAGAGATTAAGGCTTGTGGTCTTGTATTCTTACGGTACATGTACCCTTTCGAAAGATATATATGGGTATCCTAAAAGGTTACGTAAGAAACCGTAATCGGCCTTAGGGTAGTATTGTTGAAGGGTATACTTTTGAAGAGGTTATTGAATTTTTCCAAGGCAATCCTATTAATAATGTATTACAATTACAACAATTTATAATATATTATATATAATATACTAATTTATTTCTTATAGGCTACATGAAAGATGCCAAAAGTGTTGGTGTTCCTAAACCTCGTCATTCGGGTCGACTTGAAGGTAAGGGAGGAGTCGGTTTGAAAATAACCATGCCAACTTATGAAGAGTTACAGGTTGCACATTTAGTGGTCCTAAAACACATGAAATGTCTTACTACATACATCGATGAACACATGGACATGTTAAAGTCAAAATACCCAAGCAAGGAACAAATGTGCTACATAAACAATCATAATAAAGAGTTTTCGAGGTGGCTGAAAAAGAAGGTAGTAGAAACTAATGTTGATGAAACTGTGAAAAGGTTGGGACATGGTCCAGATTGTAGGGTTAAATATTATCAAAGGGTATGACATTAACGGTTATACGTTTTACACCAAAGATCAAGATCAAAAAAGTACAATGCAGAATAGTGGAGTTACAATGATAGCATCAACGACCGAATTCTACAGAAGGGATCACGATACTTTGATAAGAATAACAAAAGATTCTTATTATGGTGTTATACAAAACATTTGGTAGTTGAACTATTATGACTTCGTCATTCCTGTGTTCAAATGTAAATGGGTGAAAGACGTATTCTTGGTGTTGATAATGTCGTTGACGAGGAAAAATACGACCAGTTTGATGATCTACCACAATCTTTGATTGGTATTGAACTCGGAAATTATGATAATATTGAACGCACAACATTCGTACGATCTAACGTCGAAGGGACATATGTTGATTAAGTGCATGATTAGTTTTTTCTTTTTGCATTTTTTATTCTTGTGGTTACATGATTTTTGTATCAAATACTATCCATTGATAGAGTAATTACAATTGTTCTTATCTTTTGATAATTGTAATGTTTTTATGTAACGCCCCGATTCTCAGGTATTGATTTAAATAAGAATTTCTTTGGTTTTAAGTCCTACTCGACGAGTTAAAGCCGCCCTACTCGTCGAGTAGCAACGAGGTGGGATCGCGCATTTAGTGACCTACTCGTCAAGTCCACAAAAGGACTCGACGAGTAGGAGCTGGCAGATGAAACCCTAAATTTCGGGGTATTTCACCCTATTTAAAGGATCATTGGCCATCCCCCAGCCTCCCCCTTCACTTCTTCTTGCCCCTCTAAAACCCTAATCGTGTGTGAGCTCATTTTGTGCATTCTTAAGCTTGGAGGAGGATTTTCTTGGAGAAAGGAGCTTGGAGAATCAAGCATTCAGAAGCAAGGAGCTTGAAGGACCTGAGATCTATTGTAGTTAGCATCTTCTGGAAGGTATAAATCGTTACCCTAACCTCATTCATTCTAGATTCCCTCTTTGGACAAATTATAGGGATTTCATAGTATGATTGGAAGCTATTCTTCCTTGCAACCTCAGATCTGAACTTGTAACTTCAGAACTGAGCTCCTTTGGGCTTCTTAGTACATAAAGTTTCCAGCTTGTGCAAGAATGAGACTCTCCCAAGGTGTAAAGCTCCATTGGAAGCATAGATTGGTCATTTAGGGCCTCTAGAACCTTGCATGTGCGTAAAGTATGCAACTTTCGGTGATAAACATGCCTTAGAAGCTTTGATCTGTAATCTAGAGCCTTACCATGGCTTAAAAAGCGTCTGCATGGATGGAGGTCTGCGAGGACTCGGCAAGTTGGATGAGCAACTCGGCGAGCCCGATGAATTTGGCCGTGAACTCGACAAGTTGGATGAACAACTCGACGAGTCCGTTGAAGTTTGCCTTGAACTCGGCGAGTCGTTAGAAGACTCGGCGAGTTGACTAGGGTTCCCCTGATTCTTGGGCACGTATGAGCTTGAGAGTTAAAGGAGAACTCGATGAGCCAATCAAGGATTTCACGACTTCTCGAGTTCAGGAAGGACTCGACGAGTCGGTGAACTGCACTCGACGAGTCGAGTCTGTTGGATTAATGTCTAAGTTCATAACTATAATTGGTAAGTCTTGACCCGACCCGACATGGTCCATTTGGGTTGCATGGCATCATGCATTTGGATAGACTAAAATGAGAGAAATAACACTTAAGGTTTGTTAATATATTATAAGTTCTAATATATTAATAAGGTTATTTTATTAGTATTGATCAAGAATTAATTTGGAATTAATTAAGTGATCAAAAAGAGACTAATTAAATATATGGGTTGATTGTGTAAATCATTCATTCTTATATATGTGGGCTTGTGATCCAAGATTCCTTATGTTGGACTAAGTCCATGGGGTGACCCATGGATGCTCCATGGAGGTTAAAATCCATGGAGCATAAGGAATGGGTAAAGTCATGAGTTACATGGTGTAACCCTAATAGCCACCATATAAAAGAATCTCATGGCTCAAGAAATCGTGCACTATGTGTGAGTGTGAGGGCTATACGATTTCAAGGAGTGTTAAAGTTTCTCTCAAGTTATTCCAAGTGTATTTGGTGTTGTGTGAACCATTTGAGGTGTCACACTTGGGGCACTAGGCACTCAAGCTTCATGAAGACTTTCTACATCAAAGAGGTATGTATTCTATCTTGTTATATTCATTGTTTCGTATGCTAGATTAGGATAATACCTTGGAAGTTCATATTTGCATGTATAATAGAGAAAACATAGATCCAAGGTATTTAGGGTTGCATGTACATTTAAGAGTGTTAGAATGCTCAAAACCCAACAGTGGTATCAGAGCCACGGGTTGTTTTCTGTTATATTGATGCAAATATTTTTATTTTCAAAGTTGAAAAAAAAAAGGAAAAAAAACATGAAGTTTGTCAAATTTTAAGATAATTACTTGTTCTTGTGAAAAACTAATTATTTGTAAAATTTGAATAATTTGTTTTATGAGTTGAATTAGGTCAAATTTAATAAAAGATAAAATGATATGATTATTTTATTAGTTTTAAAAGTTTGATCTAAAGAGTTTTATTTTTTGGAACCTCCATAAGTTATGGATATGAAAAGGTTTTTTAAAAAAAATTGATTCAAAGTTTTTATGGAGTTACAAAATTTGGTGTTAATGTTTTAAAGGATTCCATAACTTAAGAATAAGTTATGGATCACCAAAAGTTTTTTGTGTTACCTTGTTTTATGAGTGAATTTAGATTAATGAATAAAATTATGTGATAGTTGGTTTTAATCCAAATTAATCTAAAAGAAGTTCATAAAATGTGTTTATGTAACTTATAAGTCACATTTATGAATCTTAAAACTCATAAAAGTTGCCATAGGTTACAAAATGAAGAGTCTTTTTCTTCATTAAATTGTTTTATGACTCCATAACTTGTCCTCAAGTTATGGATGTTCAAGAGTCACTTCATTAAAGTTTTTAAAACTTTAATTAAACTCATAAGTTATGAAAATCCTAGAGTTTTGAATGGTTTCAAAACTTGTCCTCAAGTTTTGGAATTTGTAAAGTTTTCCCCATGAATACTTTAATTCCAAGTTAGCCCTTAGAATTTTAAAAGTTAAAATTCAACCCTTATACTTTATAATATTATAAGTTAATAATATTTATATATATGTATAAGAGTAAAGTTAGTCTTACCGTTAGTAGGCCTCATTCACGAAGCCGGTCTATAAGGGGGGGTATAAGGTTACTGCCTATAAAATGGCAGTTTAATGGGTGTCCACTCTCACCCACCGCTTCCTTGACCGGTGGAGGGTCGTTAGCCGAACGGGTAGGACAAGGACTAGAATTCTCCCTTCATTAAAAGTATTAATGATAAATACTAAGTAACTGAACTCTTATAAATACCCAATCTTAGTTACTTAGGAAAATGTGAATAAGGTGTTAATCCATGAAATTACACTTTGCACTTTGTTTAAGTCGGTTAGTGGAGCGTGTGTGGTTAGCCGACACACTAACTCATATTTAACAAGGTAGGTAAAGGGTAACTTAATATTTATCATAGTATCGATGGAGCGTGTGTGGTTAACCGGCTCAGGTATTGAGGGGTAAACACTTAAGGGTACCAAGTAATTTGCATGGTTACTTCACACCTTGTTTTGTGATCCTCGGCATCCCAGTCACAAAACCTGAAGGGCACACTCGAGATTGAAACATGCCATTGAAAAGTTCAATGAATCTTAAAGATATAGGAGTTTCAAAAACCAATTAAAACCTAATAATACATTTCGCTTATCTTGGTGGAAATTGGTGAATCGTCATTCACCTACCTTCGACTATATTATAGCTTGGATTACGGCATCCCTCTTCTAAGTTATAAAATAGTTTGTTGGGTCCTGGCCTTAATATTTCATATTGGGTGTCATATTAAGGACTTTAAATCAACTATCTTGAATATCTCCCAAAAAGATGTCTGGTTTAGACATTTATGATCTTCCTAAATTGTAACAGCCCGGAATCTCAGGTATTGTTAAATTATGTTTTTGAGGTGATTTAAGAGGGTACTCGGCGAGTTGGAGCCTAGACTCGCCGAGTAGGATGGCAGACTTGGTCGCGGGTTCGCGACTGGACTCGACGAGTCCAGATATGGACTCGGCGAGTCTACGCTGTGAGGGTACCCGTTCAGGATCAGCTTTTTGTTCGGCCGCTAGGGCGAGGCAGTGTCTACAGCAGGGCTGTAAGGGTTTTGTGGCGTATGTGATGGATACGCGGGAGGGTTCCGAGAGACCGAGGTCAGTTGAGGAGGTCCCAGTGGTGCGTGAGTTTCCAGATGTTTTCCCCGAGGAGCTGCCGGGAGTACCTCCTGTGAGGCAAGTGGAGTTTGGTATCGATCTGGTTCCGGGGGCCGCGCCTATTGCTAAGGTGCCTTATCGTCTTGCACCTCCAGAGATGCAAGAGTTGTCCTCACAGCTCCAGGAGTTGCTGGGGAAGGGATTCATTCGGCCGAGCAGCTCGCCGTGGGGAGCACCTATTCTGTTCGTCAAGAAGAAGGATGGTTCACACCGGATGTGCATTGATTACCGGGAGTTGAACAAGTTGACGGTCAAGAACCGTTACCCGTTGCCGAGGATCGATGATTTATTCGATCAGTTGCAAGGAGCATCTTGGTTTTCCAAGATCGATCTGAGGTCAGGGTACCATCAGGTGAGAGTGCGGGATGAGGACGACCAGAAGACAGCGTTTAGGACGCGATATGGGCATTATGAGTTTGTGGTGATGCCTTTCGGGCTCACCAATGCCCCGGCTGTGTTCATGGATCTCATGAACAGGGTATGCAGGCCGATGTTGGATCGGTCAGTGATTGTATTTATCGACGACATCCTAGTGTATTCGAGATCTAGAGAGCAGCATGAGGAGCATTTGAGGGAGATCCTTGAGGTATTGAGGTCGGAGAAGCTTTATGCAAAGTTCTCCAAATGTGACTTCTGGTTGCGGGAGGTCCAATTTCTAGGACATGTTGTTAATCAGGAAGGGATATTGGTCGATCCGACCAAGGTTGAAGCTGTGATGAGTTGGGAGGTGCCGAAGTCACCCTCTGAGATCAGGAGTTTCCTTGGGTTGGCAGGGTACTATCGGAGATTTATTAAGGATTTCTCCAAGATCGCAGTGCCGCTCACCAGATTGACCCGGAAGGGTGTTGCATTCTCATGGGGACCCGAGCAGCAGACCTCCTTTGAGACACTTCGCCAGAGGTTGTGCGAAGCCCCGGTATTAGCTCTCCCGGAAGGGATGGAAGACTTTGTAGTATATTGTGATGCATCGATTTCGGGACTGGGTGCAGTATTGATGCAGAGGGGTCATGTGATAGCTTATGCGTCGAGGCAGCTGAAGCCTCATGAGGCGAGATATCCCACGCACGATTTAGAGTTGGGGGCAATAGTGTTCGCTCTCAAGATTTGGCAGCACTACCTGTATGGGGTTCGATGTACGATATACACGGACCATAAGAGCTTGAAGTATTTGATGGATCAGCCCAACTTAAATATGCGTCAGAGGAGGTGGTTGGATGTGGTCAAGGATTATGATTGTGAGATCCTGTACCACCCAGGCAAGGCTAATGTGGTAGCCGATGCATTGAGCCGCAGGGCGGAGAGCACTCCATTGCGAGATGTATGTTTGAGACTGACTGTGATGACTCCAGTATGGGATGCTATTCGTGGGGCACAGGCCGAGGCTGTGAGACCAAAGATGCAGAAGAAAGAGCGAGTCGTTGGGTTAATTTCAGAGTTCGTTAAGGATGGACGAGGGCTTTTGACGTTTCAGGGTCGGATTTGGGTACCGTTTGTGGGCGGTACGCGTATTACTTTGATGGAAGAGGATCATAGATCGAAATTCTCGATCCATCCCGGTGCCACGAAGATGTATTTGGATTTGAGGAAAGAGTATTGGTGGCCCTGTATGAAGAGGGACGTCGCATGGTTCGTTGAGAGGTGCTTGACCTGCCGTAGGGTTAAGGCCGAGCACCAGAGGCCGCATGGCAAGTTGCAGCCATTGGAGATTCCCGAGTGGAAGTGGGAACAGATCACTATGGATTTCATCACCAAATTGCCAAGGACTGCCAGGGGAGTCGATGCAATTTGGGTGATTGTGGATAGGTTGACGAAGAGTGCACATTTCCTTGCCATCAGCGAGAGTTCTTCAGCGGAGAAGTTGGCGGAGATATATGTGAGAGAAGTGGTATCTCGGCATGGGGTGCCGATCTCGATTGTTTCAGACCGTGATGTGCGCTTCACTTCCAGGTTCTGGAAGAAATTTCATGAGGAGCTGGGTACTAAATTGCATTTTAGTACCGCATACCATCCCCAGACAGACGGTCAGAGCGAGCGGACGATTCAGACGCTGGAGGACATGCTTCAAGCGTGTGTGTTAGACTTCGGGGGTAGCTGGGATGCATATTTACCCTTAGCAGAGTTTTCCTACAACAACAGCCATCATTCGAGCATTGGTATGCCACCTTTTGAGCTGTTGTATGGTAGGAGATTTCGGACCCCCATTTGCTGGGGAGAGGTGGGACAGAGGGTGATGGGCAGCACAGAGATCGTGCTTCAGACGACAGAGCAGATTCAGCAAGTTAGACAGAGGTTATTGACCGCCCAGAGCCGACAGAAGAGTTATGCAGACAGGCGCCAATCCGAGCTTGAGTTTCAAATCGGCGACTTCGTTCTCCTGAAGGTCTCTCCTTGGAAAGGAGTGATTCGATTCAGGAAGAGGGGCAAGTTGGGGCCCCGGTATATTGGGCCATTTCGTGTGATTGCAAGGATAGGCCGGGTAGCCTATCGGTTGGAGTTGCCAGCGGAGTTGGGACAGATCCACGACACTTTTCATGTGTCGCAATTGAGGAAGTGCATAGCCGATGAGTCGGCAGTGGTTCCATTGGAGGATATTCAGGTGGATGCGAGCCTGAATTATGCTGAGAGACCAGTGGCCATCAGGGATCGGAAGATCAAGGTTCTGAGGAACAAGGAGGTACCTCTGGTGCTGGTCCAGTGGCAACACCGGAAGGGATCGGAAATGACTTGGGAGCCGGAACGTGAGATGCGGGAGCAGCATCCGGAGCTATTTTCAGAGTGAGACTTCGAGGGCGAAGTCTAATCCTAGTGGGGGAGAGTTGTAACAGCCCGGAATCTCAGGTATTGTTAAATTATGTTTTTGAGGTGATTTAAGAGGGTACTCGGCGAGTTGGAGCCTAGACTCGCCGAGTAGGATCGCAGACTTGGTCGCGGGTTCGCGACTGGACTCGACGAGTCCAGATATGGACTCGGCGAGTCTACGCTGTTTAGCGAAAACCCTAACCGTTCAGGTTTGGGACGTATAAAAGGGACTTATCGACCGTCATTGTTCATTTTAGCCTTCTGAGAAGAACCCTAAATCGATTGTGTGCATCTGGAGCAAGGATTATAGGCCATTGTTGATTATAGAAGAGTTGTTGTGCAAGGAAGAGAAGGGATTGGCTAAAGGAACAGCAAGAGAGTCACATTCTGAGGATTGGGGACACAGAGAATACATCATCCAGGTAAGAATTCGAGTATACTCTGCTATGTTGATGTGATTATGGAATTAGGGTTTATGGAACCCTTTTGTGAATAGATTGAATGTTACCCTAGTCCCCTAAACGATTGTAACCCTGTATTGGGACCTTTGGAGGTCCAGAATGTCCCATGTCTGTGCATTTCGGGAATTGATGAAGGTTTTGGATTGGAATCCTTATGCCTTAGGTCAAAATGTAAATTATGAATCATAGGGTGTATCATGAGCACTGAAATGAGGACTTTACGTGATGGATCAGCCTAGGAAGGCCAGACCTAGGAATGGTCGGAGCAGTTCTGACCTTAGGATGCAGTTTGAGCGGTTGCATGGCATGGACTCGCCGAGTTCGATGAACAGACTCGGCGAGTAGCTTGAAGATTAACTGGGACTCGTCGAGTTGTTCTTCAGACTCGGCGAGTTGAGTCGGGGTGGCCCCGCGATTCTTCCAGGAGTAACTCGTCGGGTCAAGGAGGATACTCGACGAGTAGAAAGGGAATCTCAGAGAATTGGAGGAGGTCTAGACTCGCCGAGTCGCCATGGCACTCGCCGAGTCCGGTTGAGTTGACCGTTGACCGTTGACCTAAGTCTGAATTCTTAGGGATAGTCACACTTAGAAGATATAAGTATTAATGAGAGATATGTGATGTTATAGGGAGGTTGTAGCTCGACGGATTGTGCACGAGTGATTTCAGGATTTGCTAGCTTTCAGCATTCACGAGGTGAGTCTTCTCACTATACTGTATCCGGAAGGGTTTGACTGTGTGACTGGAAGGTCAGATATGATATGTGATATGTATGCTATATGTGGTAAGTTATTTGTTATATGTGCTATGTATGTTATGTGGGCCGGAAGGCAATATGTGATGGGCCGGAAGGCGAGTATGTTATGGGCCGGAAGGCGTTGTGTTGAGGACCGGAAGGTCAGGGCCTGGAAAGGCGTATGTGTGTAAGTTGTATATTGGGGAATTCACTAAGCATTTATGCTTACAGTTGTTATGTATGTGTTTCAGGTACTAGCGAGGACCGTGGGAAGGCGCCGGCGTGATCGGTACACACTGAAGGATGTTTTTATGATCTTGGGATTTAGACAATTTGTATTTGACATGACACTTACATTATTTATGCCTTGTCTTGAATGGAAACACTTTATTTTTAAAATGAAAAATTTGTTTGAAAATTAGCGTTGTTACAATTGGTATCAGAGCCTTGGTTTGAGGGATTCGAGTGCACCTTCGGGCGTAACTGAACTCAAACCGGGGATTTGAGGAAAACTCTTAAAAATAAAGGCATAAAATTTTATAAATGATTTGGTGGTAAACAAGAAAGAAGCAGTGTGTACGATCAGTCAGCGCCCGAACGGTAAAGATCCCCAAAATACCTTACAATGTTATGTTATGAGATGAGTTATGATATGAACTGTTATGCATGCTAGAAGACTAGGTATTCATGATAGGACTAGAGTGGCCTGATTTGTGATGCCTTAGTCTAGGAAATTGTCGATGTGAGATGCTTGATAGCGTGCAGGTAGATAGTGCATAACAGAAGTAGAGTACTCACTATCCGGGGTTTGGGGAGGAAGACTTGGGATGAATGCTGATGCGGTGTGGTCGGTAGTATTGGGCCCGTACTACCGAAGACACCGGGTCAGTAGGAGACCCAAGTAAGAATCCCTGGATATCGGAGACTGAGTAGGGTTGCGTTATCGAGTGCAATTATACTCGATGGAGTCTCTGATAGTTTTATGTTGTATTTCAGAGACATCATGGTTAGACCACGCCACGGAGCGAGTTCGAGCGGTGTGAGTGACGGGGAGATTCGTCAGATGATTCACGAGGAGGTAGCTGCGGCGATCCGGGCTGAGATCCTGGAGATGTTTGGGTCTATTAAGACCACCCTGATGGAGACGTTTGAGGAGCGGTACGCCGCATTGACTGAAGCTGCAGCCGCTGCAGCTACCGCAGCTGTGGCCGCTGCCAGGCCACAGGGGGGTGACTCGTTGCTGTTCCGAGAGTTCAGCAACACGAAGCCACCTGAGTTCGATGGGACGCAGGATCCGATTGCTGCGATGAGGTGGATCGCGGATATAGAGGGGTGCTTCTACACTTGTTCATGCCCGGAGCACCTGAGAGTACGGTTCGCTTTGAACCAGCTCCGTCTGGGAGCGAAGGATTGGTGGAAGTTCGTGACGGCGAACTTCACTCTGGCAGAGATTACAGCAGTGACATGGGAGGGGTTTACTGCTATGTTCAGGGACGAGTACGTTCCCCCGGTGGAGAGGGAACGATTGGTTCAGGAGTTCTTAACCCTCAAGCTGGGTACTGATTCGGTTGCGGCAATCACGCGGAAGTTTCATGAGAGGGCGATGTTCTGCCCCGAGCTGGTGTCCACAGAGCAGGCTCGGATGAGCCGGTACTTGGGTGTTTTGAGGAGGGATATCCGGGAGTTTGTGTCGAACTCCACCTATCATACTTTTACTGAGCTTCAGGCGAATGCCAGGAAGCGTGAGATCGAGTTGGAGACCCAGGCCAGGGAGGAGGCCGAGTCTCAGCAGGTGGACCGGCGGCCGGCTCAGTCTCAGCCGGCAGCCAAGCGGACCAAGTCCGTCGATTCGAGGACGGGAGGTCCGAAGGGCCGTACTTGCGGAAAGTGCGGCAAGGGTCACGATGGGGCGTGTCGAGCTGGTGCTTGCTACAAGTGCGGCAAGGAGGGGCACATTGCTAGGGAGTGCCCCAAGGGGTTTATGGTTTGCTTTCATTGCAACCAGACCGGCCATCGGAAGGCCGAGTGCCCTCAGCTTCGTCAGGGATCTGCACCTACTGCCAGGACTACTGAGACGCGACCGGTGAAGGTCGAGGCCCCGAGGGCTCGTGGAAGAGCCTTTCAACTGACTGCGGAGGAGGTCCGCGCTGCGCCCGATGTTGTGGCAGGTATGCTGTAATTCATGTATTTATTTTAAAGTTGAGATGTTATGCTTATGTTATTATATGCGTAGGTACTTTCCTTGTGAACTCTGTGCCTGCCTTAGTGTTATTTGACTCGGGTGCGAGTAGGTCCTTTGTGTCCTTAGCCTTTAGTCAGCATATCAGCGTTAGTCGTGAGTCGTTGAGTCGACCTTTGAGAGTTTCTATAGCTGACGAGAGAGTGATTTGTGCACCGGAGGTTCTTCGGGGATGCATGCTAGAGATTTTCGGGGTTGAGTTCCCGATTGACCTGATTCCTATTGCGATGGGTGACGTCTGTGTCATTGTGGGCATGGACTGGTTGAGCCGATTCGGCGCTGTCATCGACTGTGAGCGTCAGCTGGTGACTATACGAGACCATAGTAGGGGAGTCCTTTCGGTGTACGGCGAGGGTACCCGTTCAGGATCAGCTTTTTGTTCGGCCGCTAGGGCGAGGCAGTGTCTACAGCAGGGTTGTAAGGGTTTTGTGGCGTATGTGATGGATACGTGGGAGGGTTCCGAGAGACCGAGGTCAGTTGAGGAGGTCCCAGTGGTGCGTGAGTTTCCAGATGTTTTCCCCGAGGAGCTGCCGGGAGTACCTCCTGTGAGGCGAGTGGAGTTTGGTATCGATCTGGTTCCGGGGGCCGCGCCTATTGCTAAGGTGCCTTATCGTCTTGCACCTCCAGAGATGCAAGAGTTGTCCTCGCAGCTCCAGGAGTTGCTGGGGAAGGGATTCATTCGGCCGAGCAGCTCGTCGTGGGGAGCACCTATTCTGTTCGTCAAGAAGAAGGATGGTTCACACCGGATGTGCATTGATTACCGGGAGTTGAACAAGTTGACGGTCAAGAACCGTTACCCGTTGCCGAGGATCGATGATTTATTCGATCAGTTGCAAGGAGCATCTTGGTTTTCCAAGATCGATCTGAGGTCAGGGTACCATCAGGTGAGAGTGCGGGATGAGGACGACCAGAAGACAGCGTTTAGGACGCGATATGGGCATTATGAGTTTGTGGTGATGCCTTTCGGGCTCACCAATGCCCCGGCTGTGTTCATGGATCTCATGAACAGGGTATGCAGGCCGATGTTGGATCGGTCAGTGATTGTATTTATCGACGACATCCTAGTGTATTCGAGATCTAGAGAGTAGCATGAGGAGCATTTGAGGGAGATCCTTGAGGTATTGAGGTCGGAGAAGCTTTATGCAAAGTTCTCCAAATGTGACTTCTGGTTGCGGGAGGTCCAATTTCTAGGACATGTTGTTAATCAGGAAGGGATATTGGTCGATCCGACCAAGGTTGAAGCTGTGATGAGTTGGGAGGTGCCGAAGTCACCCTCTGAGATCAGGAGTTTCCTTGGGTTGGCAGGGTACTATCGGAGATTTATTAAGGATTTCTCCAAGATCGCAGTGCCGCTCACCAGATTGACCCGGAAGGGTGTTGCATTCTCATGGGGACCCGAGCAGCAGACCTCCTTTGAGACACTTCGCCAGAGGTTGTGCGAAGCCCCGGTATTAGCTCTCCCGGAAGGGATGGAAGACTTTGTAGTATATTGTGATGCATCGATTTCGGGACTCGGTGCAGTATTGATGCAGAGGGGTCATGTGATAGCTTATGCGTCGAGGCAGCTGAAGCCTCATGAGGCGAGATATCCCACGCACAATTTAGAGTTGGGGGCAGTAGTGTTCGCTCTCAAGATTTGGCAGCACTACCTGTATGGGGTTCGATGTACGATATACACGGACCATAAGAGCTTGAAGTATTTGATGGATCAGCCCAACTTAAATATGCGTCAGAGGAGGTGGTTGGATGTGGTCAAGGATTATGATTGTGAGATCCTGTACCACCCAGGCAAGGCTAATGTGGTAGCCGATGCATTGAGCCGCAGGGCGGAGAGCACTCCATTGCGAGATGTATGTTTGAGACTGACTGTGATGACTCCAGTATGGGATGCTATTCGTGGGGCACAGGCCGAGGCTGTGAGACCAAAGATGCAGAAGAAAGAGCGAGTCGTTGGGTTAATTTCAGAGTTCGTTAAGGATGGACGAGGGCTTCTGACGTTTCAGGGTCGGATTTGGGTACCGTTCGTGGGCGGTACGCGTATTACTTTGATGGAAGAGGCTCATAGATCGAAATTCTTGATCCATCCTGGTGCCACGAAGATGTATTTGGATTTGAGGAAAGAGTATTGGTGGCCCTGTATGAAGAGGGACGTCGCATGGTTCGTTGAGAGGTGCTTGACCTGCCGTAGGGTTAAGGCCGAGCACCAGAGGCCGCATGGCAAGTTGCAGCCATTGGAGATTCCCGAGTGGAAGTGGGAACAGATCACTATGGATTTCATCACCAAATTGCCAAGGACTGCCAGGGGAGTCGATGCAATTTGGGTGATTGTGGATAGGTTGACGAAGAGTGCACACTTCCTTGCCATCAGCGAGAGTTCTTCAGCGGAGAAGTTGGCGGAGATATATGTGAGAGAAGTGCTATCTCGGCATGGGGTGCCGATCTCGATTGTTTCAGACCGTGATGTGCGCTTCACTTCCAGGTTCTGGAAGAAATTTCATGAGGAGCTGGGTACTAAATTGCATTTTAGTACCGCATACCATCCCCAGACAGACGGTCAGAGCGAGCGGACGATTCGAGTATACTCTGCTATGTTGATGTGATTATGGAATTAGGGTTTATGGAACCCTTTTGTGAATAGATTGAATGTTACCCTAGTCCCCTAAACGATTGTAACCCTGTATTGGGACCTTTGGAGGTCCAGAATGTCCCATGTCTGTGCATTTCGGGAATTGATGAAGGTTTTGGATTGGAATCCTTATGCCTTAGGTCAAAATGTAAATTATGAATCATAGGGTGTATCATGAGCACTGAAATGAGGACTTTACGTGATGCATCAGCCTAGGAAGGCCAGACCTAGGAATGGTCGGAGCAGTTCTGACCTTAGGATGCAGTTTGAGCGGTTGCATGGCATGGACTCGCCGAGTTCGATGAACAGACTCGGCGAGTAGCTTGAAGATTAACCGGGACTCGTCGAGTTGTTCTTCAGACTCGGCGAGTTGAGTCGGGGTGGCCCCGCGATTCTTCCAGGAGTAACTCGTCGGGTCAAGGAGGATACTCGACGAGTAGAAAGGGAATCTCAGAGAATTGGAGGAGGTCTAGACTCGCCGAGTCGCCATGGCACTCGCCGAGTCCGGTCGAGTTGACCGTTGACCGTTGACCGTTGACCAGAGTTGGCCTAAGTCTGACTTCTTAGGGATAGTCACACTTAGAAGATATAAGTATTAATGAGAGATATGTGATGTTATAGGGAGGTTGTAGCTCGACGGATTGTGCACGAGTGATTTCAGGATTTGCTAGCTTTCAGCATTCACGAGGTGAGTCTTCTCACTATACTGTACCCGGAAGGGTTTGACTGTGTGACTGGAAGGTCAGATATGATATGTGATATGTATGCTATATGTGGTAAGTTATTTGTTATATGTGCTATGTATGTTATGTGGGCCGGAAGGCAATATGTGATGGGTCGGAAGGCGAGTATGTTATGGGCCGGAAGGCGTTGTGTTGAGGACCGGAAGGTCAGGGCCTGGAAAGGCGTATGTGTGTAAGTTGTATATTGGGGAATTCACTAAGCATTTATGCTTACAGTTGTTATGTATGTGTTTCAGGTACTAGCGAGGACCGTGGGAAGGCGCCGGCGTGATCGGTACACACTGAAGGATGTTTTTATGATCTTGAGATTTAGACAATTTGTATTTGACATGACACTTACATTATTTATGCCTTGTCTTGAATGGAAACACTTTATTTTTAAAATGAAAAATTTGTTTGAAAATTAGCGTTGTTACATAAATCTCTTGAAACAACCTTTCCTAAATGAAGATGATGTCCCATGGAAATCATACTTCTTTCACCTACTCCAATTATTCTCCTAACCCACAAGTTCTTGAAAATTTTAAGGTCACTCAAGCCCTATTGGCAAGCAAAGGTCTATCTGTGATCACATCTTGGAGATGTACCGGGAGAGTTGGGTGTCAAAGTGTTGAGAAAGTTGGTGCCTCAACTACTTTCTAAGTCACATAGTGAGTTCCTTTGGGACTCCTATGAAACAGACTATGAAAAGACCCTCAATGATCTTATCTATTTGCTAAGATCAACTTCCTAAAACTTGTGGACATTGACAATAATGACATTGGATATCCAGTAAAGCTCTCTCTTTCCAATGGAAAGGTATCGGCCATAGTCAACTCGGTTGACCAAATGGTAAAGAGAGAGGCTAAGTCTGAGATAGTACCATTATCAAGGGTCCATAGGTAACTATTGCCAAAGGAAGGGGCATTGGTTGCGAAGCTGCCAAATTTACCTAAGGATGTTAAAGTCAATAAGTTTGGCTCTACTTTAGGTAAAGTCCATTGTCTAACTCTATTAAGTGCATGCTGATTCTGATCGCGAAGATGGATTTCAATCGCATGGTTCGGTGATCAGAATTTTGGGCTACTACTTAAGAGTTATGATATTTATATTGCTTAGGAATACATAACAACAAGGTTTTCATATGGATTGTAAGGATAAGTTTTCCGCAAAGTTTTAAAATAAAAGAAAAAGGTTTTGATTTTATTTATTTTAAGTATCCTTACAATGGCATTTGTGAAAAGTTGTTGCTTATAAGATTCCACTGATAGCAATATTGGAAAGTGAATTTGATTCTTTCATTTGTGATAGTGTCTAAATTTACCAAATAAGGAAAGATTCTCATCACCCAAGTTTCAGTTGGATAGAAACTTGGAATCATGTAAGTTGTATAGCATGATGAATGAGAACCTTCAAGCATTGAAAAAAATAAGACAAACTACTTGTTCACATGGATGTGTGAGTCAAGTGAAGGACTAAGGGATCGAGTACAGATTCTTGTGCACTGGTCAAGTCCACCACAAAAGATCGATAAGACTATTCATCATGGTTTACTAAAGCTCAGTAAATATGATTATACTTACAAGCTTAAGTGTAACTCTGAGACATTGGAAAAGGTTCCAATGTATGGCAGAGCGAATAAGAAGAATCAAATTAGGCAGAAGGATAAAAGTTTCTCAAATCTGAAAAGATGGGAGAGTACTTTAGTATCAGTTTTGTGGTCATCTTAATGATTAAGAAACCATAGCACAATTAGTTCTCTAAGGAAATCTTAGTGCATTCTTATGACTAAGACGAGGAATCTTGAATTGTTGAAATGGTTAAATCAAGAAGATGAGTCATACTTCGTTCCAATACAAGTCTTAGAGTCATACTACAAGATTGTAATTTGAGTGATATGTCTTAAAGAAGGTTTAAAACACTTGTCAAATGTAAGAGTTAAAGTTTCCTACTCTTGTACATTTGAAATTGGTAAGTTGTGATGTTTTGGATAAAACAAAGACCAACTAAGGCCAATTATGTGAAGTGTTTGTCTTGATTAGAATCCGCACTATCTCTTGGATGTTTGACAAGGGAGTCTTATAGGTCAAGAGGACAGTGGGAGTCTTAAAGGTCTTGAAAGTCTCAAGAACTAATCAAGAATAAAACCTGAAGTTCTTCACTAGCACACGACTTGAGGTTTATAACCTATCATGTTGACATATTTTGTGCCCATTCTAGTTAAAGTTGGCTTTGCATATGAGTTTTTAGAGTTCTCAATTGGTTGCACAACAACTTGGAAGCAATGGCAGGCCCTTGAGCTACCAGGTGGCAAGAAATTAAGATTGAGTTCAATCCATATGAGTTTTGATTTGTCATTATCCTTGTCTTGTGATTATGGTTTTGACAAATTCATATGGGTAGGAACTCATACACCATAAAAATCTAAGTGTCATAAGGTTTCTCTCCGATTCATGAAAATGATGGTGAGGAAACACTTTCACTAAGTAGATTTTAGCTAGATAGCAATTGAGATATTTGCATTCTCAAAGTCGTTAGTGGAGCATGTGTGGTTAACCGGCACACTAACCTGTACTTGTGAGAAGTGGCAAAAAGGTCTAACCATTATGAGTACGGCATCCCTCTTCATAATTGTTTAGACACACCTATGAGCTATCTAAGGGAAGGTGTATGATTTTGATAAAGTTTTATCAAAACAATCAAGTATCAGAAATCTGAACTTTGGTAAGAAAGTCAGCTGATTTCTGAGTACATGTCAAAGCTAGTGGGAGCATAAGTGTTATGGTAATAATCATCATGTTAGTAGGAGCATGATAATTATGATAAGTATTGCAAGTTAGCAATGTTAATTATAGAAAACAAAAGTTTCAATTGGGAAAGAGTTGTTTTGCTATAATTAAGGGAGAGGAAATTATACTTCATCTCAAATCTAAAAGCTTAGATTGAGGTTTTAATCGTATTTAGTCGAGGATATATATATATATATATATATATATATATATATATATATATATATATATATATCAAGGTTGTAAAAAACGTTCGACGTTAGCTAGTCGGTGGACTGGGGTCAAGGGATTAATCGGCTAGGCGGAGATTTATCGGGGGATTAATCGGGGACCATTAATTCCCAATTTGTTGAATTTTAAAAAATTAAATATGATTAATATCATATCAAGTTTCGTAAATACCACTGATATGATAACAAAATAGGTTAATATGATTAGTAAAACACTAATCATACCTCAAATTGTTTCCATTGAAATAAAACTTCTTCAAAATGTTAAAATTTCATCGTTTTATAATGTTTCACTCATTATGTATGTAGGGATTAATCGCTAGGCGCCTCCTAATCGGTTGAGTAGCGCCTAGGGATTAATCGGAGATTAATCGGGACCTAGTCGGGATTTTTACAACATTGATATATATATATATATATATATATATATATATATATATATATATATATATATATATATATATATGAATTTCATGTTGGAATGGCTCAACATAAGAAAATTTTGTATATGGGTCCATTATTTGCGTTCTAAAATTCAATTATGATTACGGCATCCCTTTTCATAATCTGAATTATGAGAACTTGGCAAATAGAAATGGAAATGTTATAGCAAAAGACTGGTTTAGTCTTTATGTGAGACATCATGAATCGTGTCCCATATGCTTCGGATATAGGATCGATTACATGTGCTATATTCATCCTTTCTAAAATTTTCCAAATGCCTGGGGCATTAAGAAGGGAAAAGGTCTAGAATTGGATATGACTAAAAGGATTAATCAATTATCGAGGACAATCTAAGGTTTACCAAAGATTTGGTGCTCAAGGACAGTTGGAAGTATAGTGATAATTCTGGAAGGACCATATTGACATAATCTGTAAGGAGGCAACTATTGTTCAGAAGTGATAGTCAAAATGAATATGAAAATGTTTCAAAGTTAGAATTTTCAATCTATGTAAGATTAAGGAAACTTAATGCAAGAAGGATGTTTCCAAGGAGTTGATCTCCTTTGGAATACTTTGTAATGTTTGTTGTCAAGTCCTTGTGACTTTGTGCATAATCATTACAAGAGGATCAATGCATATAAGTTTAGAATCTGACAAATTTTAGTAAATCGCATGAATTTGGAACTTTTGCATTTGCAGTAAGGATTTGGGACTGTGAAAAGAGGATCATTGATTCATTGTAGTTATGTTTAATTGATCTATTTCACAAAGTAAAGATCATAGACAAACATAGTATGCATACTTGGTGTATGACATGACTAGTGTTTAGAAAACATAGTGTACATGCTTGGAGCATGGGACAACTATTGTTTTAAATTCAAGAATAAAGTTGATAGCTGAAACAGTATACAATGAATAATGTGTAATCATATGGTGATAAATAAAAGGTGTTTTATTTATGTTCATAGGTTTTGATACCATATTGGATTCAATTATTCTTGTGTTTCATTTTGCATGTTTTGACTTCCAGAATAAACTAGGTTATTCTTCCGGAATGACTACGTTATTCAAACCATCCACAGTCAGTCATATGTTGGAAGTAGATATGAATCAAGACTGTCATGGGTTGGCTTGTAGAGGTCTAAGATGTTGGACAAAGGGCTACAACACTCATGAGTGCTCATAAGTTTTGAGTATTGGATTCAACCCGCGCTCATTGGAACCACTTCATGGATTTTATCACGAGTGATCATGAGACGATAATATCTTATATTCTTCAAACCTAGAGATATGAGTTGTTACTATGAGTTGGTTGTACATTGATTGCACGAAAACGCATTCGGTAACTCGGTGTTATAAAACGTGCCTTTGTGTATGATTCAACAAGTAGTAGAACAAGCCATATGAGTTGAAGTTTATCCATTCCTTTTACCTTCGGGATAAAAGCGATATATGTGGGCCCCTCGATGATTTGATGATGACAAATGGAAGTGCTCGGCCGGGCCAGGACTGATTTGATTTGTTCAATTAGTCAGTCGTCATAAATCGGAAATCAGGAAACAACAAATGGACAGAGAGAATGATTATAATCCATGTATCAGTCCATATGATATCTAGAATGGAGGAATATATGATCCCTTATCTAATGGACAAGTCATTGACAAAGGTCAGAGTTCATCTACAAGGTCAGAGTTCGACAAAAGCTTTTGCGAGCTACGATTGCCAGTCGGTTCTTGAAGTCATACGCAATAATAGTTTTAGAATTATCCAAGTGGGAGAATGTTGGATTAATGTCTAAGTCCATAACTATAATTGGTAAGTCTTGACCCGACCCGGCATGGTCCATTTGGGTTGCATGGCATCATGCATTTGGATAGACTAAAATGAGAGAAATAACACTTAAGGTTTGTTAATATATTATAAGTTCTAATATATTAATAAGGTTATTTAATTAGTATTGATCAAGAATTAATTTGGAATTAATTAAGTGATCAAAAGGAGACTAATTAAATATATGGGTTGATTGTGTAAATCATTCATTCGTATATATGTGGGCTTGTGATCCAAGATTCCTTATGTTGGACTAAGTCCATAGGGTGACCCATGGATGCTCCATGGAGGTTAAAATCCATGGAGCATAAGAAATGGGTAAAGTCATGAGTTACATGGTGTAACCCTAATAGCCACCATATAAAAGAATCCCATGGATCAAGAAATCGTGCACTATGTGTGAGTGTGAGGGCTAGACGATTTCAAGGAGTGTTCAAGTTTCTCTCAAGTTATTCCAAGTGTATTTGGTGTTGTGTGAACCATTTGAGGTGTCACACTTGGGGCACTAGGCACTCAAGCTTCATGAAGACTTTCTACATCAAAGAGGTATGTATTCTATCTTGTTATATTCATTGTTTTGTATGCTAGATTAGGATAATACCTTGGAAGTTCATATTTGCATAATAATAAAGAAAACATATATCTAAGGTATTTAGGGTTGCATGTACACTTAGGAGTGTTAGAATGCTCAAAACCCAACAGAGTCAACATGGGTTGTTGACTTTGACTGTGGGCGTTGACTTTGACTAAGAGTTGACCAGTTGACTTCTGAGGGTATTATGATAATTTGGGAACTTATGAAAAATAGTTTTATGGTATTTATAGGTAGTGAAGTTCGTGTTGGTGATCCAGGAGTTGAAGCTTACTAGTTTCTGACGTTAGTTGTGAGGTGAGTTATCCTCACTATACTAAGGGGTCTAAGGCACCAAGGTCGTCCCATTTGATATGTTATTTGAGTTGTGTTAGATGTTGAGTATGACTTAGTGTTGCATGCTAGTGGTTATGCCTATTAGGTAGGTATGTAGGACTACCTGTGATGTTATATGATTATTGCATGCTTGATTCTTATGATTTATGTGTTTGTTATATGGGATGGGTTGAGGTTGTACTGCTGCGTGCGGTAGCCAACAAACCATAGGAGCATTCCAATTACGGGCTAAGGGAGACTCGTACTGTAGGCTCGGGAGCATTCCAGTTACAGGCTAAGGGAGACTCGTACTGTGGGCTCGGGGGCATTCCAGTTACGGGCTAAGGGAGACTCGTACTGTGGGCTCGTGGGTATTGCAGTCTGTAGGGTTGTGGACCCGTTATGTGTGGTTCTGTTCAGTTAGTTATGATATGTTATTTTCGACATGGTTATGTGGACTGTATGTGTATCGGTATGTTGGGGGTAACTCACTAAGCTTTCGGGCTTACAGTTCCAGTTTATTGTTTCAGGTACATCAGGAGATCGCGGCAAGGAAAGGTGTGATCGTACAGCTCCTCCTATTATGTTTATGTTTCTAGGAAAACTCTGATAATTAGTATTTTGAAAACAAAGTTGTAATGTTTTGATGAACTTGACATGTCTTTTTAATGTTTAAATTGGTTTGAAATTTTGGGTGTTACATTCTATAGTAATATCCATTCATTATAATCATCGAATTAAATTATAGTAATTTTTTAAAGTGAAAACAGTAAATAACATTTGTGGTTTGTATTAAATAACATTAATATTAGTTATTCTATTAACAAAACAAACCATTGCATATTTAAAGAAAGATAATGTACTTATAAATTGGAAAATAGCACCAGAAAATAATGAAACCGCCCTAACAAATACAAAAAACAACATTAAAAAATAGTTACAATCGCATCAAAAATACAATGAATTAAAAGCATCAAAAACACAACATTAATAAATAGTTACAACCGATAAATGAAGGTTGTGTTAAAGTGCAAGTTGATGAGATTATCGAAATATATGGGGACTTGCTTGTACATACCGTAACTCGAACAAATGAAGTTGAATTTGTTAAACATCTTCTTCATACACTAGTTCAATGGCCGAGATGTGCAATAGAGGTCTATTTTTATTTAAATATAACAATATATTTTAGTATATTTTTATTTAAATATTACAATATATTTTAGCTTGCAAACAAAACAACAAGCATGTGAAATGGTGGCATGGGAATGGGCTCAAATAGTGGCATGGGAATGGGTTGGAATCGTGCATCACAACAGATAAACGTTGTTGACAACACGACTACTTCAGTTTATCGTCCACAGGTAGTCGATTTCGAATGGTTCACTCTTTTATTTTTTGTTAATTTAGTTTGATTTTGTTAATTTTATAACAATTGTTTGTTATTTTAGTTTGAGGAAAACCACATTTCTTCTCGGTATATGGAAACTAATGAACCTTTGCGAGGTCGTGTAGTTGATATGGTTAATCTTAAAAAGCTTGTTTTTAGATGTTTTATGTTTGTATATAATCATATCTAAGTACTAATTTTTTGTTTGTTTTTAGTTATTATCTATGAATCCACCACAAAATGATTTAAAATACAACAAAGAAGTCCTAAAATCCAACATATTGCTTTTCAAGTAGCAGAAATGTTTGGGGTTGCACATGCCATTAATATTATTCCACCCAAAGGAATGTATCACCATAGGGTTCGACTTGTCATCCCATATAACGAGGTGTTACAACTACTTTTTAAGGGATTGGCTTGATTTTAACGTTGTACATTGGTTTGCGATGTAAGTTATTATATTTTTAATATGGTATAATAACATTTTAGATATATTACTAACATTGTGTAACATATATATATATATATATATATATATATATATATATATATATATACAAACACACACACACACACACACTTCTTTTTACGACGTCCAATCCCGAATGTGCTTTCTTTGATCTGTTCTACATTAGAAATTTAAATGATCGAACAAATATGACGGTCTCCATTGAACACATCAAAGAAGTATTTTTGTATCATGAAGGTAGAAAGAAATATTTTCTTGCTCCATATTTACAAGAGTAAACTCTTTGATCAATAATACATACACATATATACACACTATACATACATGCTTATTTGTTCTATAATTTTTATTTTTGTAATCAACATTGAGTACTTTTTATCCTATGTTCAAATACTAAATCCGGTTATATTCTTGGTTTTTTAAGTGGTATAAAGGAAAAGGGCAAAAAATATAAAAAGAACGAAAAAGACAAGACAGACGAAAATGACCAAAAGGACAAAAACCCCTTTCCTTCTTTAGTTGATAAACTTTTTCAGGGACAATTTAACAATTGGATAACCGTACATGAATGTTTTCTATTATTTTTTTTATAAATTTATTTTAAATAGTTTTACAATAGTTATTTGTGGATTAAATATAGTGTAACCAACGAAAAGGATGATTGGGAATGTGGATTCATAGTAATTAAACATATGTGGGAGTTTGTTGAGACCATTCAACATGATTTATAAAATAAAGTATGTGTTTTGCATATATTTAAAATATATCAATTTTTCTATTTGGTTGTATATATATAATATATAATTTGTTTGTCTGTTGTAGTTTTGGAAGAAGAAAAAGTATGCTTTGCCTAATGAACTTGAAAATATGGTCTTAGAAATGATATCGCGTTTAATTGACATGGTGAATGATGGTCGGAAAAAATCTATATAAAAATTAGGATGTTTTGTAGTATTAAGTGGTATTTTAATTGATGTTTGGATTTATTGTAATTAAACACGCAATTAGAAATTATTGATATTTTGTGCCACTATTTTAAAATGCGTTTCTCATTTTTTGGTGTCATTGTTTTAATAATGTGTTTTTCATTTTTTAGTGCTCTATTTTACTAGAGCTAGTTCCCAATTTTTTGTGTGATATTTGTAGCATCAAAAAAATAAGACAACCCCATCTAAAAAGCACCAAAAAAACAATATTTTATGTTTCCATTTTTTGGTGCGATCATTTAATAGGGCGGTTCTTGTTTTTTTGGTGCTATTTGTAATTTTTTCCCGAAGGTTTTATAATGCGGTTTTGGAACTACATCACAAAATATATTATTTTTTGGTGCTATTTGTATTTTTTCCCCGGACATTTTCTAATGTGGTTTATAGCATTTTATAAAGTGGTTTTTGGAACCGCTCAACAAATATCTTATTTTTTTATGCCATATTTATTGGTGCGGTTTGAAAACCGCATCAACTAATAGTTTTAACTGTATCAATAAATGTCATTTGTACTAGTGTAACATTTTCACTAAAAGATTTCCTTCATCGCTCTTTGCCAACTCTATCCAGTTTGATTGTCCGCTTGCTATCTACCGCTCCCAGTGTGGGGCGAATTAGACAATGTATTATTAGTATATTATAGTTTGTATTAGAGAAATTAAATATCCTCCTACCTTTTAATTCTACCAATCCTCCTACTCATTTAAATTATGACATGTATCACATTAGTATCCTAAAATATCATTAAATATCAAATGTATAGATACGCCGATATTCATTCTTGTAGGTATTTAATATTTATGTACGCTTACGCTCTCTTTTGGATTTGGATGAATGAGATATGGAAAATATTCCACATTAGCATGATTACTTAATTTCTATAAATATACATATGATAACAAAAATAAGAAATAAAGAACCTTAACCATATCGTCATATATTTAGTAATACCAAAATCTCCTTAATTTCCTTTCTTTATTATAGTCCTCCTTTTAAACCTATATGAATGGAACATAGCACACATCAAGGATTCCATTAACCCAACCGGCCTGTACCTTTCGCGTGAAAAACTAAGGCCATTTAACCTTTACACACATGGTGACCATTGTATAGTTCATTACAAAGTAAGAGTCGTTTTGAAGAATAACTGTTCTATAAATTTAAGCCGAAATTTTCTATTCATTTCCACTTCTCCCTATACCCTTTCCCACCCTTTGCAAACATAAACATAATCCATGGATAGAGATCAAGCAGAGATGCAAAGTGTAGGTTTCTTTGGCCTCTTCAAAGAATCTGTAAAAACCATCTTCTCATGGAAGAAAATCTTCGCTCAGATCACCGTAACTTTCATCCTACCACTCTCTTTCATTTTCCTGGCTCATATCATCATTGCTGACGTACTTAATCTCCGCATTGAGCGATATGAAAATAGGGACAACCAGTACTACTATCATCGCAGGGTATCATCTGAATGGATCGGCTATTGGGTTTTCAAGTTTGTCTATTTGACCTTCCTCTTCCTCTTTTCTCTCCTCTCAACTGCTGCAATCGTTTACACCATAGCCACCGTGTATACCGGAGGTGATGTGACATTCAAGAAAGTCATGAAAATTGTCCCTAGGGTTTGGAAGAGACTTGCTTTAACTTTCTTATGGACTTACTTCGGTTTTTTTATCTACAACGTTGTGTCGGGAGTAGTACTTCTCATCTGGGCAACCACCATTTCGGAAACCACGTTTGGTTCGATCCTGTTTTGGGTGTTGTTTTCTGTATACGCCATCGGGTTTATTTATATTACAGCGATATGGCAGCTTGCTAGTGTGGTTACTGTTTTAGAAAGCTCGTATGGATTGAAAGCAATGATGAAAGGCAATAGTCTTATTAAAGGGAAGAGGTGGTTATCATGGTTTGTGTTCTTCGTGTTATATTGCATCTTTGCAGGGATCTTGATCTTGTTCTACGTGTTTGTATGGAACTTCACGTTTTTAACGCTAATCGTGGGTGTAGTGTGCCTGTTTTTACTTATGAACATGTTTCTTCTTGGCTATGTCGCCCAAACGATGCTTTATCTTATTTGCAAGTCGTATCATCGTGAACCCATCGATAAGGTAGGATTGTCGACTCAACTTGGAGGTTATCTAAGCCAGGTTGAGCCTGTGTTCAAGGCCAACAAGGATGTTGAGCTAGGGCAGCCTCCTCGTCAACCTCAAGTTTGATTGCTTTCTTTGGTCTCATGGTTTCCTTATGTTGGTCTCACTTTTCTTTTTTCTGTTATGAACAGTAATGAAAAAAGTATTTGTCGGTGTTGAATTATCATCTTATATAAATTATATATAATTAATGAATTTTAATTTCTAAAAGATTGTATTATAAATGTGGTATATGTATGTACAAATTATATATGAATATACGGCATATATAACTCTTTCATTTCTCTAATCCTGAAAATTAAAGACCCGGTGTCTTTGAAGGACTATGTATAGGCAGATTTTCTTATTAAGAAGTCACAACATGATCATTGCCATGGTATAGCGGAAAGACGCGAAGGGTGACAATACAACAAAGAGAGATGAACTAATCGTGTTTGTGGAATCAATACAACAAAGAAATGCTTCAAACGGTGCCAAGATTCGGCTTTGTATTTCTTCACTATTGAAAGCTTATATGGGGAGGAAATGAGAGATGATAAGCCTAAAAATAAAATTGGAATCAAGATGATAATCTATCACAAAACGTGCCCTTAATTAGTTTTTGGGCCATTTAAAGTTCCCTTTTATTTATACACTTAAAAGTTAAAACTAGGGATATAATCAATTAGAAAATTCATCGAGCCTCTTGGTGGAAAGTTTGTTTGAATTCGTTTATTTAATAAACAAGCAAAAAATAGGTTTTTCCATTCATTTCCCTTCGTTAGCCTTCTGTATCAGTTCATTTACGCTATAAAGTTATTTGGATGTAATGAAGTCAAACCATGAAACTTTTCAAGTTTGCGATTTAGAGAAGACAGAAGATATAGATGATGATATATAGACTTTACTTTTGAAATGCTTCTAGACTTTGGGATGTTTTGAATTGTCGAACTTGTATATACCAATTTTGTTTATGTGCATTTCTTTGTTTGGATGTTTATATATGAGTATGTTTGTTCATTTATATTTATTTATCTTCGTCGTTTAGCTTCATAACGAATGAACACAGATAATATAATCTCTAAACGAAAAAACACAAACAAAAAAGTTTGTTTAGTTATGTGTTGGTGTTCATTTGTTTGTTCAGTAGACTTTAACTAGCAAACACAAACAACTTTGTTTTTGTGTTTTGTTGAGTTCGTTTGTAATCCTATTTAAAATCCCTAGACTATGAATGTAATCCTATAATTCTTCACCTTTAGGATTATGCTAAGTTAACCCATACTTCCAAATCATAAATTGAGTTTTTGGTAAAAATAGGATAATTTTGAGAATGATTGGTAGAAACACAACAATTTTTTTTCCTTGTAAAAATGGGTCTATTTGCTTGGGGCTCTACCAGTTGAGTTCAGTTTCTTACTTTTAGAATTGAATAAACATTGAATGTTACATTTTCGTCCTCTAACTTACATCGTTATCTTTTGTTAGCTTTTATTAACAAAAACTTTAGTTTTTACTCTTATTATGAAAAATATATAATTAAATTCTAATTAATATTTTCAATAACTTATTATAGAACTCAAAAATACGTATGAATAAATTTTAATATTTAATATATTACATTTATTTGATCGATTTTTATTATAATTAATAAACATATGAATATTTTTGTTATTATTTTTATTTTTTTATTTTTTGAAAACTCCAAAATATTTATTCATGATAGCATACCTCCAAGCATATGAAAAATCATTGTGATTGTTCGTGAAAACTCAAAGAAAGCAAATGACTTAATTGTCTAATCAATTCATTTTTTTGTATTATAAATTTCTCTTTTTATCATCATGTTTTTTCATCCATTGTGAAGTGGTTTCATAAACCAAATGACTCGTCAAATGTTGCAACATTCAAGTATGTTTTTTGGGCTTTTAGACCTGTTATTGATGCTTTTTGTCTGTGCCAACATGTTATTTATGTTAATAGTTGTCATTTGAAGGGTTCATATAAGGGGAAATTGCTTGTTGCTATCACAAAAGATGCTAACAATAATATATTACATGTTGCATATGCTATTGTCATGAAGAGTCATCACACATTTGGTGTTGGTTCTTCTACCAAATTAGACATTTTGTTGCTCAAGATAGACAATTATGTGTAATTTCGGATAGGCACCAAGAAATAATCCATGCAATGTGTCACAGCTAGCATTTTTGCTAAGAAATTCTACCCTCATGTAATCATTCACCTACTATAATAACTTGTACTCTAAGTGAATATTATACTCTATTCTCATTCAAATACATCTCATATGTTCAAATAAGGGTTGGAAACCCTAAAAATCCCGGTTCAAGATTATTATGGACTAGGGTTCTCTTATTGGGCCTAATGGACCAATAAACTTTCAACTTGACTACTATGGGCTCTAAATGAACCCACATTCATAAATAAAAACATTTTGGACCATTTGGGTCTAGAATGGTTTATTCTAACCCTAATGGGCCTTATTGGGCCATAACTAATCCAATTAACCTTAGTGAGCCATAAGGGCCCAATGGCCCGAAAATATTAATTTGGCTTCATGAATTCGAACCAAGACAAGATGAGGCCCAAACTATCTCATATCCTTTCTTCTAGCCCATTCTCCCCCCCCCCCAAAAAAAAAAAGGAAAATACATTGGGAAATTAGGAGTGACACCTCACTTTTGTACAACATACATCCAAGGAGATTACCTCCCATATAACCAAACTTTTCCCATCACTCCTATAAGTCAACCCCTACCTTTCCCCTCTCTCTTCTCTAACTCTCAACCATCCCTCTCTCACTCTAATATCTCTCTCTTTTCAAGCTTAACCATTATTCTCTCAAGCACACAACACTTCTCCACCCATTTTCTCTCAAGAAAAACCATGGATGCAAGGGAAATCATCAAGAAAATCATTTCAATTTTCACACAGTGAACCATCTAAGTTCAAGATCTACTCAAGAAAGCTAGCTAGGATCAAAAAAATCTTCTTCCACTTCTTCATCAAAACCGATCCATCGCCCCAAGGTGAGTTCATACCCCTTGTTTTCGGTTTTCATATTATTTTGGGGGAGAATACAATTTGCTTCATGTAGATCTATGTGTATATGCATGACTATGTGTGTTTCCATGAATTATTTGGTGATTATGTGTTGATTACTTCATTAATCTAAAAATATGTTAAGAACTTGAAGTTTATCACTTGGATCTTCATAAGAACCTTGAGAAAAGTATGTTTTATCACATATACATATAAACTTGTAGATCTAGGAATTATACACTTAAAATAGCAAAAATGAGTGTTGTGCTCAAAGATCTATAATTTATACTCAAAATTCAGCTTTTGACAGGAAAGTTTTAGCCAAATCTCGAACTGTTTTGACCCTCTTAATGGAAGTATTTTTCAAAACTGTTTTACATGGATAAAGTTCAGATTTATACCTTTAAATTTACTACTCTCACATTTCCATACGATTTTTTCTATAATTTTTGACGAATTTTACAAAACTACCTATCATATTTGAAATAATTTCGGACCAACCTGTGAAGGTGAGTGATTTCACACTAGTTTGAGGCCATCAAAAATTATGAGAACAATTGTGAACAAAGTAGACAAAATTTCCAAACTTCTAGAATTTACGGATCCAAATTTCGACTTACGATGATTTTTCTACAAATTTTCTAACAACTAGGTCGGAAAAGCTCAAAACCAGAAAATGTGTATTTTCACAAAAATCAAGCCAAGAATGATACTTTTGACAAAAATGGGTTTAAAATGTTATTTTTACCACAAACTAGTCATCAACACAAGTTTTGAACAAAATGTTGACTAAAATGTTATTCGTACAAAAATTGGGCCTTAATTATAAATTTTTGGCTTATTGGGCCAAGAATGTCATTATACAAAAAGTGGGCTTTCATGCTATTTTAGTGAATACTTGAACCAAAACCAACGATAACTAACAAACAGATTAATTTGATCATTTTCTAGGTTATTGGGCCTTAGTGGCCCATTTTTATGTGTGATAGGTCATGTATACTATTTATATGTTTATTGGGCCTCATTGACCCATTAACATGTGCGACGGACCTTGGATACTATTTGTGTGCTATTTGAGCCTGTAAATACCTTACATGTGAAATGGGTCTTAGTTGTCCTTTCATATATATATATATATATATATATATATATATATATATATTGGGCCCATGTTATATAATTTCATTGCAATTTGGGCCTTTAAATGATTTACATGTTTAGCGATGCCTTAGTGGTTCACTTATATGGTTCATTGGGCCTGGAATAAGATTATACCTTTCTTCGCGTAAATTCGATTAAGGATCTAGTGAGTTTTGTCGGTTGGCACCTATTAAGTGTACGATCGTAGCCTATACTTATAACCAGAGTCTCTTAGAGGGAGAGCGGGGATTTGTGTATAGATCTATACGAGGATGACACCCCACACCTGAGCTGTTCGCTACAGTTAGACTAACTCAGTTTAGGGTGACGAAAACCTTATAATCAAAAATCAAAACCGGCGTCCAACAACGCCAAGACAGGTGAAATTGTCATTATTTAGTATGGTTAGGACGAATCACTTAGAGGAATTAACGTTATGAAGTTTACGGAAGACCATTCTCTTTTCTCTTAGATTACTCGGAAACATTCTCGTACTGGTATTCAACCTCGGGGGTTGGTATGGCAGCTTTCTCTTTTACAGACGACATCGGGTTGTCTGGAAACATTCTCTATACATGCTCTTTATATTCTCTCTACATTCTCTTTACCCCTTTTAGTCAAATAAACAATAACATACATGCATTAATACAAGATCTGACACAAACACACTAAACAGTTTGCAGAAAATATAGGATTTTCTGGTGGTTTTCAAAGTTATACAAATCATTTTCACAAACATGCTTATGAACTCACCAACATTTTTATGTTGACCGTTTTTCAAAATAACTTGTATTCTCAGGAAACCGTTGAAGCAGGATGAACGAAACAAACTAATGAATATTGTGTTATATTTTGTTTCATCATACACTTACTATTTTGGCATGTAATATTCAAATACCATACTCGATGTAAACAATGAATGTTGTTATATTACATGTGTGATGATGATGATGTTATGTTTCAATTATATTCACTATAATGATATTTCAAGATGAAGTCACGCACAAGCCCTCGGACGTTTCTGTCGTCTGGTTCAGGGGTGTGACACAATGGAAAATCTACAAGAATGGAAAGAGCCATTAGCATACCGTCGATTCTGTCTTCGACACATTACAAGTAATTTCATGAAAAGATACAAGAACTTTAGTCTTAAAAATTTTTGTTGGACTATTAGGAGCGCCACACAGAAAAGGAAGTTTGTTACAAATATGAGAGAAGTCAAAAAAACTCAAACTTGAAGCTTGGAAGTATTTAAAACAAATCAATAAAAGTCAGTGGTGTCTTTTATATGATGAAAATCGTAGATGGGGTATCTTGACAACAAATATCTCTGATAGTATGAACAGTACGTTGCGGTGAGCAAGACATCTACCGATTAGGACGTGTATTGACCTTACATTCAACAGAACCATGTAACTTTTTAGAAAGTATAATAATGTTGCAATGAATTGCAATACACCTCTACAATCACGTATGCGGCGTCTATTTTGTAACCAAGACACTCGTACATAAAGCCATAATTTAACCGAGTTTGATCACAATGAAGGTGTCTACAAAATTGTTACAAAGTTATGGATTAATGGCACCAGAGGAAATACGCATACTGTCCATTATTTTCAACAAACATGCACATGTGGAAAATGGCAAATGGAAAGATTCTAGTGTTCTCATGCTCTTTCAGTTTGTCGGTGTAGAAGGGTTAACCCTCTTTCTATTGTGAATAATGTGTACACTACAATGATGTATAAACATCAGTAAAATTATGCTTTTCTACCACTTTCTCATGTTGATTATTGGTTAGGGTCTGGAAGATTCAAACATATTACTCAAAACTCTATGTTCATCAAGATCGGAGACATTCAAACCGTTTTCATAATGAGATGGACATTTGCCACCCCGACGAACCTCGTAAATGCGGATTATGTCACCAACCTGGTCATAATCGAAAAAATTGTTCAAATTCTCAACCAAGATACAATGTCATATGAAGCATGTAGTTTTATTAATTTATGTTTTAATGTGTGCTTAATTTGTATTGTTGTTTAATGTTTATTTAGTAATGTAATGTCATATTTAAATGTTTTTGTAATTTCGTAACAATATAATATATTCAATATCGGTGTTTATTCGAAGATGTTGATTAGATTTATTTAAAAATGTAATTTCCTAAAAATAATATATGAATATATTCTTAAATAAAGTAATTAATGTATAATATGTAATATGAATAAAGTAATTAATGTATAATATATAATCTGAATAAAAGGTAGAGTTTTTAATAATAAAAGCTATATAAAAAATAATGATAAGCTAAATGACCAAAAATGTAAAATCTAAATTTTGTTTAAATCCACACACATTTCAAGGTTAAATGTGTGTGACGAGACTACCTCGATAAAAATGAGATCTATGTTGTTTTTCATTTTTGCAATTCAGATCCCTAAATTTGATTTGAACCAAAATCCGGGACTTGGTATACACTAATATGGTCTCCATGAAAGGTTGTGATACTAGTATTAGTCATAAAGATTATGACAACAACGGAAGAAAACAGTTACCCGACATTGATGCACCATCCAACAAGACCATCAGTAGGATCATATAAGAAAACAACTATACAAGGTTTAATCGAATTAGTTACTTTGATATGCACCCTAGTTGATTCAATGTTGATTCCCACATAAGCTACGAGTCAATATATGGACACACATCTAAAAGATTTGTATGCAAGGATTAAGTGCTAGGTCAACAAACTAATCACCTCATTTATGTTTTGGGATCAATCAAATCATTCACTATTTGTCCTAATTGTATATTCTAATATAACCTTGAAAAGTTGTGATATTTATGTAATGTTCTAAAAAAATTAGGGGTGAGCATGGTGCGGTTTTAAGGCCAAACCAAACCGCAAACCGCATGGTGCGGTTTTTGCATTCTTAAAACCGTTGGGTGCGGTTTTGCAATGGTTCGGTTTTTCGGTTTTAAAATACGGTTTCGGTTTGTATCGGTGCGGTTTCGGTTTTAAACCGTGTTTAGAATTTGGTGCAGTTTTTTATGTTTTTTCGTGTGGTTTTTTAAAACTGTAAGAAATGAAAACCATGTGTATGTAAGCTAGCTTTTATTGTGTTGTCTTTTTTTAAACCATTCATTTTCAACTCAAAACAAAAATACATAATCAAAAATTGTAAGTCACTTAAATATAACATGTGACTACTCTTGAAAACTAATTAATAATTAAAGGGTTGTTGATTTTGACTTAATTTGTTATAAGCTTATTACATATAATCGATTAGTAGGTTTTGCTAACAATACAACATTACTTTTGCACCTCATATAGTCTTACACAAACACAAAATAAACATATAATAAATTTATTATCATTTATAAGTTTTTTAAAAAGCATGTATATAATATACATTGATTGATTTATTACTATACACGCTTGCGGTGTGATTCGGTTTTGGCGGACCGGTTTTTTGGATAGAAACCGCACCGCACCGTTGACCTTTGGTTTTTGCAAAAATTAAATCCGCACCACTGGTTTTTGCATCAGTTTCGGTTTTTCGGTTGCGGTTTATTGCGGTTTTGTCGGTTTTTCTTTAGTCGGTTCGGTTTTTGCTCGCCCCTAAAAAAAATTGTCAGGAGACTAAAAGTGCGATAAAGTTAAATTTATGAATGATCAAACATTATATAAAAAATATTGAACTATATTGACAAGAAAATGGACTATTTTTGTAATTTGAACAAAAAATTATAACTCCTACTATTTTTTTGTCCTTTCTCTTTCGACGGTTTTCTTTTTCTTCACCGAGAAGCCTGAAAAGAACAACACAAAAGTGCCACCCAACCCCAATGTCACCGAATAAATTATCAATCGCCTTTGTATATAAACGTTCGTGATTCAGATGGGATTCCTTCTCGTTTCTGCACTTTTGCTTTCAATCATTGCAAACTTGATCAAGTTTACATTTAATATTCGATGTATTGATAATTTTGGTTGTAAATCTTATAGTTACAATACCCTTTAGAATTGTTCATCTTTCTAGATCGGGAAATTTGGTTCGCAATTATCTGTTTTTCTTTCTCCTCATTAATTCTACAAACCATTAATGATGTTTTTATGCGTTTAATTTGGGGTTGTGAAACATTGTGGCATCGATTGTTTTCTAGAGTTCGAGACTGATTCTAGTTTATCAATGGATCCGTCTTCGAGTGCGGATTTTGATTATTTGTTCAAGCTGTTGTTAATTGGGGATTCAGGAGTTGGTAAAAGTTCTCTTCTGTTGAGTTTCACTTCCGCAAATGCAATTGAAGATCTTTCTCCTACCATTGGTAAACCATTCGATCACATTTATTTACATGTAATTTCCTAAATTAGATCTGTTGCTTGCCACTGTTGATTTTGTAGGAACATGTTTCTCTGTATATAGCATAACATGATTTGACCAAATTCTCATTTTGTGTAACATAAACTACGAAGCTCAAAAGCTAAAAGATTAACATGTCTCAGTTTTAGTAACCATTAACAATATATAATTCTGGGATCTTTCTTTTTCTCTATTCAGGAACTTCCCTTTCTAGATCATCTTGTTATCTTTATCATGTATAAATTCCAAAATTTCTGGATAATTTAACCAGAGATTGTGACTGATATCATCATGTTATCTTTAACACAACATGTTTCTTTTTTTTTTTCTTCTGAAGAATTGTTTTCAATTATTATAGGGGTTGATTTTAAGGTAAAGTTTGTCACCATAAATAAGAAGAAGTTAAAGCTTGCTATATGGGATACTGGTAACTGTAAAAGTTTATTAATAACTAATCATTTAAAATTAAAATACAATGAAAGTTATCTAATGACTTATTTTATAGCTGGACAGGAAAGATTCAGAACTTTAACTAGTTCATATTACAGAGGAGCTCAAGGAGTTATAATGGGTATGTGATGAATTATATGTTTTAGTCAATGTTATGTTGACTAATTGCTTCATTTGACATATACAAGTAGTTTATGATGTAACACGTCGAGAAACATTTACAAATTTATCGGATATATGGGCCAAAGAAATTGATATGCACTCAACAAATCAAGATTGCATCAAGATGCTTGTTGGCAATAAAGTTGATAAGGTAAATTTTATACAATACAAAGTTATGCTTGTCATCTGTCATCTATTATCTGTTATCTATCACCTGTCAACTTTAGTAGTTTTCCTTTGTAGGAAAGTGATAGGGTTGTCACAAAAAAAGAGGGAATCGAGTTTGCAAGGGAATACGGATGCCTTTTTATAGAGTGTAGTGCAAAAACTCGGGTGAATGTGGAGCTGTGTTTTGAGGAGCTTGTTTTAAAGGTATGCCTAAAACTTATTATATCTAACTTATTTTATTTTATTCATAAAAGTGTGAATCATTATTGATGTAATGGATCAAAATTACTAAGGTTAGTGTGAATCATTAAGTATGTTTATAGTAATTTTTTTACTATTTAAATGCATATCTTTAAATGTGTAGATTATGGATACACCAAGTCTGATGGCTGAGGGATCAGCTACTATGAAGAAAAACATATTCAGACAGAAGCCTCCTGTTTCAGATGCATCAACCAGTGGTTGTTGCTGAAGTTAATATGTGTTTCTTTCTCTTTTTTTAATTTCTAGTACTTTTCATAATTGTGTAGCCATTAATTCGTTCATAAAGGAAGTGTAAATTTGATCTTGATGGGTTGCTTTTTTTTGTTTCTATGTTTATTTGAAATATCATTTTATTGTTACATCAATTTGTTGTCTTTATGCTATGCATGTGTGTATACATTTTACATCTAATTGCAATGCGCTAATGTGGTTGATGTATGTTTGATGTGTTTCTTATTTCTTACTTATTTTTTAATTTAAAAAGTAAACAAAAACACATGAGAGATCAAATCTATTTATTTGGACAATACAATCAAATATGAAAAATGTTAATATAAATCTAATACACCATAGCATTGAAACCCATTGAATTACATCACTTGATAAAAATTCAGATTCCTTCCTAACATGATCCTTCAGCACAAACTGTTGGGTTCTGAAAAGCCCCAAAATTCCAAAAAGTCTTCAAAGAGTAAGGCTCAGAAATGGTCAACCCTTCATCTGTGATCTTTGCTATCTGTAATTTCCAAATTTATATCGTTAGAAAAAGCAATATAAGACAATGCAGTTTATTTTTACCCATAAGAGCAACGTTTTTTCATTTCTTTACCAATAATTATGGGTAAAAACTAAAGTACATTAGCCATATTTAAAGATTCATACCTGAATCTTGTTGACAACTGACCTATCACGATATAGAAGGTTGCGCATGCTTTTTTCCAATAATTTGACACCCTCCTCAAAACTCAAATCCTCCCTCCATTCTTCACAAAGAATTGGCCTTGCAAGATGATTACCAAAACCAGTGGCAACATGATTCTCCTCAAAGTGTACACCAATCATGTTAACCTGAACATAAGTAGTAAATATCATCAAAACTAAGTAGTCTTCCATTATGAACCACTTTCTAGGGCAATTTTCAACAAGGATAGGGAGGGAATTAACGTCTTTTTACACACACAATAGTGGATAATTGCTCCACCTTTTCAGGTGGGAGAAAAAATTGTCACTTTTGTCCTATTAACATCAATCCCCATCACAGTCTTTATCCCACCTTTTGGGTTAGAACAAAAAATCGTACATTTTGTCCCATAGACATAGGCCACACTTTTTTGGTTAGGACACAAATTTGCAACTTTTGTCCTATTGACATCATTTGTTCCAATCATAGTCTTTATCCCACCTTTTTTGTTAGAACAAAAATTATACATTTTGTTCTATAGACATCAGTCCCACCTTTTTGGTTAGGACAAAAAAATGCAACTTTTATCCTATTGGCATCAATGGTTACACATTCTTTATCTCACCTTTTTGGTTAGGACAAAAAATTATACATTTTGTCACATAGACATTAGTCCCATCTTTTTGGTTAGGACAAAAAATTGCAACTTTTGTCCTATTAACATAAGTCATTCCACAGTCTTTATCTCACCTTTTTGGTTAGGTAAAAAAAATTGCAGTTTTTGTTCCATTAACATCAGTCTCAGTTACAGTCTCTGTCCCACAACCTTATGGTCTCTGTTCCACCATTTCTCGTTAAGACAAAAAGTTACAATTTTTGTTTCTTTCACATTGGTCACAGTTTCTCTCCTAATTTTTTATTAAGACAATAACTTGCAATTTTTGTCTCATCGACATCAGTATACGTCATAGTCTCTGTCTCACCTTTTTTGTCTCTATCCCACCTTTTTTGTTAAGACAAAAAATTACAATTTTTGTCTGTATTAGTTTCTGTCTCTCTACCACCTTGTTCCATTCTTTTGGGTGGGACAAAAAATGCAACTTTTGTCCCTTTTACACAAGTCGCAGTCTCCATACCACCTTTTCAAATGGGATAAAAAATTGCTATCACCTTTTCAAATGGGATAAAAAATTGCTATTAATATTAATCACAGTCTAAGTCCAATGCATGTCAGAAGAAAAAATAATTAAAAAAAAAAAAACAAAACATGGTCCATGACCTTATAGAGCCTATATACTTGTGTCCATTTTTTACTCCACCAATTACAAGAGAATTCCATAACGGGTCAAATTTGTTGCGGCGATTGTACATAATCCGGGTCAAATAATTGTGGACCTCTTTAGCACCAAGTGAATTCCCATCATCCCACATATTGTCATGCAAACTGTATTCCAAAATAAATTATAACAAACTAAAAGTATAACTAAAAAAAAGATACTTACATAAGCTCATCAAGGTAAAGAAGAATCTCTTGGAAATCACTGATTTCTCCACTTGCACCAATGAGAGAATGTTTCCCCACTTGCTTCATTCTCTCAACACTCTTATAACGTATAGTAGAACCATAAGATCCCGTGAACTAGCAAAAGTCAATGAGATTAATAGAAAAAAGTCAAAGTCGAATAAAATCGAGTATGAAACTCAAACCTCCCATATCAGCAGCCATGAGAATACCATCTTTGTATTTGATCCCAGTCACAGATGTACCTGTAACATATGGATACCTGTTTCAGAAGAAAAAAACATAATCAATTTATAACATTATGTTAAAGTCATAAGTAAAACGTTCTGTATTTTGCACTAAAAGATTTGAATAATGCAACCATTACATCATAAGTTTTTAATAAGTACCCATTACAACAGAGTATGATCAATTTAAACCATAACTATACATTGTTTGACATTTCTTCAACCAATACCATGCATGAACCCAATCCTCTGGTATACCTATATCCATATATACTATCTAGTCTCATATTCCACATCATTCTTACTCATGCTTGCATGGCATGCATGTTACTTTCCTATTTTTTGCAACTACAAGTCCATAAGTCCTTTCCTTATTTATATATATATATATATATATATATATATATATATATATATATATATATATATATATAATGATACATCCATAGACTACTAGTAGTAACCTATATGAATATTGCTATACTTATCCCTCATCAAACAAGCAATCTAGTGTATTGGCCTACTGCGTTGCCTACTTTTAAATGTTTTTAAAAATTTCAGGGGTTGTGGTACATTTATGCACAAAACAGAAAAACAATGTATTAGATGAATGTGAGGACTTTTAAATCCTTAAGAAAATGGTGTGTGATGATTAGCTATACTCATTCTATCCAAAAATTAGACAAGTATGACAAAAAAAATAGTGTGTTTCGAAATATAAAAGTAAATATATATTAGTAAAACTGAAAAGTCGGTTTGATCTCAAACTGATAGGTCAGCCCCAAGCTAACCAAGCTAGTCTCAAGCTATCACATCCAGGAAGTTGAAGTTGACCAACACAATTGATGTAGTCGGTCTTAAATTTGAAAGTCGGATTTCGTTATTCTATACTAATATGTCAATTTTGAAAGTGTTTTTCCATTACATCCTAATGGTCCAAAATCATTTTTAGGGGCCATGCCTAAGGGTGTCATAAACTTGTGTGGGGACTGGTTGCCAAACGACTTTCTTTTTAGACAAAATTGCAACAATGGTTCCTGTGGTTAGGCCGAAATTGCTACTTTGGGCCAAACAGGTTTGTACTAGCACTCATGGTCCAAAGATTTTCAATTTCTTGACACTTTGGTCCAATTTACTTTAAATTTTTTTATAATAACTATTTTGCCCTTTCTTTTTACTTTTTCAGTTTTTTTTATTTATTCAAATACTTTTATTAAAAGAAAAAAAAAAAAATACATCTCTCTCTAACAAAAGAACCCAAATTTATACTCGGGAGCAAACTAATTTGGATTTTCAAGATTTGTAAATCCACACAAGAATCAAAACAAATCTCCACAAATAAACAAATCATAACTGCAACATTAGATTACATAGATTTTGGTTTTGGTGAGTTTAGAAAGAAAAAAAATCGTTGAGACCCCATTTCTCCATCTCCGACCCCATTTCATGTTCATTATCGTTTCACCTTACATCATAACCATTCTCACCATCCTACCACTCCAGCTTCCACCATAGTTTCTACAGCCACCACTAGATTTTCTTCCTCATTATCGTCCCTTACAACATAAGAGATAAAGGTAGTTGTTGGGGGTGTAGCTCTTAAATACTACCTTGAAAATAACCAGATGCCTCCAATGTCTGAACATTAAGCAACGGGTGTTGGATATGATTTTACGAAGAGAAAAAATTTACAGATGGATCTTGAATTTGGTGTCCGACTAAATAGAAAGAAGGAAAGAGAACGGAGAGTCTTTCTTTTGGAGTTGACCTAATCTTGATCAGATCGGGATAACAAGAAGGGGGAGAAAATTTGCGATGTTGAATTTGGAGTTCATCAACCCATCGATGTTCCATCTTCCTCCACCCACTTCATCGTTTTAATCAAAAAGGAATACCACTGAAGTTGACGACAAGATCGAAAAGGAATCCTTAGACATTCGATTTTCCATGGAAGCACAAGATTAGGTCACATCTACCTCAGAAATCGCTCCCTCTTTCTTAATCCGAAAAACTCGTGCTTCCCACCATCAGTGGGGTTGGATGGTTAAGGAAAGGACAGGAGAGACCAACAATGTGGTTAGGGGGGTCGATTCTCGAAGAAATTGAGGTTTCAATTTTTGGGTTTAAAGAAAACAAGAAGAACGGTAGAACACAAATGTGGAAAACAACTTTAGAGAGAGAGAGAGAGAGAGAGAGAGAGAGAGAGAGAGAGAGAGAGAGAGAGAGAGAGAGAGAGAGAGAGAGAGAGAGAGAGAGAGAGAGAGAGAGAGAGAGAGAGAGAGAGAGAGAGAGAGAGAGAGAGAGAGAGAGAGAGAGAGATTTTCTTTTTTCTTTTTCTTTTAATAAAAGTATTTGAGTAAATAAAAAAACTGAAAAAGTAAAAAAGAAAGGGCAAAATAATCATTATAAAAAAATCTAAAGTAAATTAGACCAAAATGGCAAGAAATTGAAAACCTTTGGTTCATGAGTGCTAGTCTAAACCTGTTTGGCCCAAAGTGGCAATTTTGACCTAACCACAGGGATCATTCTTGCAATTTTGTCTTCTTTTTAATAAAACTTTGGGGTGGAATGAGTTTAACCCTTGTTTATTTTTCGTTAGGACCGGGGATTTCCTAGTGGAGGAGGCTTCCATTTAGCCAATGTGTACATCCCTAACTCTGCCCTGTGATCCTACGATACAAAGCGACCCTCTTGACCCCCACTATGTATCAACTATGTATCATGGTCGGGATCCGACTTATAAAAGTGTATATTCTGCACCGCCAGACTTATATTAGATCATAAGTTATGTTTCCTTTGGCACTCTTATAAAGATCTAATTACACTCACTGACAGTCTATAATAGAAACATACGTGATTCTCTATATAAATGAAACAGATATACAAAAATAAAATAGTAAAAAAAATACTCGTAGTTGGTTGGGTCCTATAAGCAAAATAAATAAATAAATAAAGTTCTTACAATTGTTCATGACGAGGTCTAATATTTGAAATATTTTCACAATTATATCATTACTAATTTTATCTAAAACACATTTTTCAATATATGACACTAAACTTTCACTCAAAAATTGATCACTCATTTTTTCAATATATGACACTAAAACTATCACTAAAAATTTGTATTGTGTTATTTTTAATGGGTAATTAAGTAATTGTTCTAGTGGAAAATAAAAGATTGGTTTTAAAAGTCTGGATTTATATTAATGTTTTTGTCAAACAAAATAAGATATGTCACTCAAAAAATTTTAGGTAGGTCACAAACAAGTTTTATATATTATTTGTAACAATTTTTTTTTTAGGTGGGTCAAATGACCCACTTCTTGACACTACATATACTTGTGAGTTTGTAATTATACTAAATGATCACGTGACACTAAAATCACCGATACATTTGACAAATACAAATCATGTTACATAAGACTAAGGTCCAACTTTATTTATTCTTAGAGCTAATAATCTCAATGATCCAAAATGTTGAAAGGAATTAGATGCAAAACAAACGTGGTAGATGGGTTTAAACTTTAAAGTTGCTTACAACGTGCTAAATATTATATTAACCTACTTTATAATTTATCCCTTTTTTCTTAAATATGTTGCTCAAACTTTCTAATTTTATCTCTTATACCATCTATACAAGTAATGAATTATAAATTATTTACCTCATCCTGACACATCCGTTGTTATTTATTACATGTACTTATGCTTACCATTTACTTCACATGAACCCATGCAATAACAGGACCAGGACCACTTCTTGAATACTCTATTTGTGGGGTGTCGATGTCGGGTGGGTGGGTCTATGGGTCAAGAAGTGGGCTCATAAGTCCAAACCCAGAACCAAAAATAACCCACCAAGCAACACCATTGTCAAAAGCAAGTCATGGCCATTTCAAAAAGTTGTTAAAGACGCCACACAAGCAGTAGTGAATCATTAGCACCACATATCAACCGTTAAAATACTGTTTCCCTCCCGCGAAAAAGCTTTCGGAAAATGAAAAAATATAGCCTTTTTCCCTTTTGATCTTTCTTTATTCGATGTTCAGAACTGGAAAGTCATGTCTTTTCCACTTGCTCCTATGCTCTCCCTCATCTTTTTTACACATTCTCTTCTGTAGATCATAATTGATCTGCCACTATCGAACCCTGGAATTCAGGGATCGGCTTTTGGGTGTGATCTGAAGAGTTCTTTTGTACTCGGGTAACCTGAAAGTTTATTGTGTAATGGTGAAAGAATCGGAGTATTATGATGTTCTTGGTGTTAGTCCACTCGCATCTGATGACGATATTAGAAAAGCTTACTATCTGAAGGTCTCGCTCATACCCTTTCTCTTTCTTTTTTTTTCGTTAATTACAATCTCATCAACATCTCGACACTTTCAAATCACAAGTTGAATGTTTTTGTTATCTAAAACTTGATTTGGTGTTGCTGATTCAAGAACATCGGAAGTTTCTATGTGTCTCTTTAGTTCAATTGAGATGCATATTATGTGTTTGTTGTAATTCCACAAAGGAACTATCTTTATTGGAAGTTTAGGGTATTTGGCACACTAGGGAATAATTATATTTCGTGTAAATGGGACCTTTTTATTGATACAAGATCGTGGTTTGAAGCTATTTATGTCTCATATCATGCTGATCATATATAATCCGACACTTCCACCCCTTTTGAAAGTTCAAATTTTATAATTGTTTATTTTCCTGTGAATAAATTAGTCTTTGTGACTATTAACTATAGGGTTGTTTGTGTAACAGGCACGCCAAGTTCATCCTGATAAGAATCCAGATGATCCTCAAGCTGCTGAAAGATTTCAGGCAAGTGTTTGATTCTTCATTAGAAAATAAAAGGGATTTTGAACATTTTAATATAAAATTAGAAAATATTTAGTGTTCTCATTGCATAAAGTTATAGGAGAATATGTTTTACAATTGTACAATGTGATTAATAAATCTTGTTCATAATCAGGTACTTGGTGAAGCTTATCAGGTTTTGAGTGATCCTGTGAAAAGAGATGCATATGATCAAAATGGGAAGTGCTCCATATCTAAGTAAGCATTTCCACTTTAATTTCAATTTTAGTTTTCCAAAAATAAGTTCATGTACATAGACAAAAAAAAAACCCACCAAGGGTTCTCCAAAACTCATGTGTTCTTAATTACATGTGTCATCATTTCATAGGGACACTATGCTCGATTCCACTGCTGTTTTTGCTGTTCTTTTTGGAAGTGAATTATTTGAAGACTACATAGGACATTTAGCTGTAGCAACAATGGCTTCTGCTGAATTAGTCAGTGAAAATGATAGCCCAGAAATCTTGCATCAAAGATTAAAGGCAAGTATTTCAAAGTTCAATTCTTTCATTCATACAAGAATTGAATGATTCTTTAATTTCATATTTGAGTTTGTATCATGTAGACTATCCAAAGGGAAAGGGAAGAAAAACTTGCTAGATCACTCAAAAATTTCATCCACCCATATGTTCATGGTGATAAAGAAGAGTTTTTACATCTTGCTGAATCTGAGGCAGATCGACTTTCACAAGCAGGTAACTTTATAAATTCATATGTTTGATTCATGGATACATGTATTTGTTTGTATATATAATACAGGAATATATATATATATATATATATATATATATATATATATATATATATATATATCATTTTGACAGCTTTTGGAGCAAATATCTTGCATACAATTGGATACATATATGAAAGACAGGCTGCACAAGAGCTTGGAAAGAAAGCCATTTACCTTGGGGTACCATTTATGGCTGAATGGGTAAGAAACAAAGGGCATTTCTGGAAATCACAAATTACTGCAGCAAAAGGTAACTATAAAGGGTTAATTTCAAGAAATAGAAACGTACTTTTTTTCAAAAATCTACCCGATTATAGCAATGTCATTTTTGTTGCTAGATTTTTCAAAATACAATGTCCTAATAAGAAAAATATTTGAAAGTACAATGATGTAATGGAATAAATGAAAGTAGGATGATGTAATCTACAAATAGATGAATATCGAAGTTATCTTATTTTGGTGAAAAATGTTTGTAGGTGCTTTTCAGTTGTTGCAACTTCAAGAAGACATGCGTCGCCAATTTAAAATGGATGGAAGTGGGCCCACAAATGACGTGGAATCACATCTAAGATCCAGCAAGGATACATTAATGAACTCATTATGGAAGTTGAATGTAGTTGACATTGAAGTTACCCTTTTACATGTTTGTCAAATGGTGAATCTTTTTTGGTCTCATTCGTTTATTTTCTAAAACTTCAAAAGTTTTTTGAAGTTATGTTATGAAGGTTTTGATTTATTTCGTAGATTCTCCATGAAAATAATGCCAAGAAAGAGGAACTTAAAGCCCGTGCTGTGGCTCTAAAACTCTTAGGAAAAATATTTCAGGTGGGATTTGTATGTTTTCCACTACTAGAAAATCAGACTAAATCTGTCGCTAAAGATAGACCATTAGCGACTGATTTTTTCGCTAAGTGCTATCTTTTCTAGTAGTGTCTTAACTATTGAATTGCATTTAGTTAAGTTGTTATTTAGAAACCAATTTTGATGGTGATATCTTGTATTTAGAGAGAAAAAATTTCACAAAATGTTGGAACATCGAAGAACAAAATAGCTTCAGATATTCATGATGATACAAGCAGCTCTGATGATAGCAGTGATGATGATGATGATTCACCAAGAACACTCAACTATCGAGCGCCCTTAATCACACAGGTTCGTTTTTTTAACAAATATTTGATTCAAATGACAGATAGTTTTTTCTAATGAGTTTACTAAAGGAAACTTGTTATATGATGCATGCCATTGTTGAAAATCATCAATCTGTCGCTAAAAATGGACAATTACCGACGGATTAGCGATGGAATCCAAATCTGATTTGTTTGTTTGTTGAATATAATGACAGGGAATCGGTAGACTATTCAGGTGCCTGTGTAATCCAGCATATGATGTGGATGATGATGATGAGATTGTTTACAAAGGCAACAAATGATTGATGAGTGGTGTCGCTAATGTTATTAGCAACAGTTGTTGAAGATTGGTCATGTAAAGTCCAAAAAGAAAAAAAAGGATGCAAAGATCTTGGATATAGAGGTGCAATCGGTTGATTAAATTGAATATTGTGTGTTATTTTTCCTTATACAACATTGATAATTGAACATATGTGAAATTGCTTTCTCTAACCTTTTTGTAAGGAAAAATACTTTGTGGTCTCTTTCTAGTGATCTACGATTCATTGGGTATACATTATCATGAATAAATGGTGTTTGTGGATCTTGTTTCTTGATGGAAGGTGTAAGATTGTAAATTGAGGTGTTGTTTGTTTTTATAAAAAAACTGCTTCTAATCATTTCTTGTTGCGCCGCTCAAAACTTGACGTTTGTTTTTTAAAAGATTTTTTACTTAAAAACTATTGTTTAATAACCCACATAACCCTCATCTTCAAACATCTTCTTACTTTACTTTCAGTGAAATATAATTTATAATTAACAATAAAAATGAATAAATATAATTTAACCACCACAAAATTAAATATAATTTAAATGAATAAATATAATATGCTCAACAAAAACAATTACTTGTAATATATGGTCTAAGATGTGTATTCTCAGAACAATTATTGTAATTTGAAATTTATGTATATTTAGATAATCATTTAGTACAGGAAATTCTAAAATGAATGAGAGATAAAGAATATATGACTAAACTTCAACAGAGATTTGAAATGACGGGACATGAATATACATTAAAGTTATTGGAACGTAACTTCTACGTTGTGTTCAAGTACTACGTATGTTCCATGAATCTTTTGTCCTATGTTGTTATCTTATAGTAAATTACTCATTAAAGGATAGCAAGCATGTATCGGTTGAGGAAAACATGATACTGCAGCGGACCGTGAATATAAGACTTGGTTACGGAATGAAATTGTTGAGCAGTTAATGCAAAATATGAAATTATAAAATCAGTTTATTTAAACTTCAGTTTTTTACAGCAACCTACAGACCTTAAAAAATAAACATACTTATTATTACAGGTTGCAATCATTTGTTCCACTTTTTTTGCTACAAAGGGTTGCAGATGTAGTCAACAGACTTCAGGTGTTTTTGCTTCAAAAAAACAAACGGCGCCTGAATCTGTATACTTTCTTATTATGAAGATTAATTTAGTATTTTCTATTGATGGATGTGTTCATTGTTTATCTTTGTTCTGTTTTTACTACCAAACATGTGTAGGAAATAATTTTAACATATTAATTACTAAAAATGTGTTCTTACTATTACCCTCTCTCCTAGTGCTCCGCTCTCAAGGACTTGAAGAGGCAAAAAGCCATGGATAAAAAGTTTAAAGCTCTTATTTCAAACAATATGTGTGTACTTGTAATGACCAAAATATAAACAATAAAGTAATGAACATCGGATTTATAGTGAAAAGACACAAAATGGGGAAAACCCCCATTTGAAGAACATTATATGGTATGTTTGGCACGAAGCGTGTGGAAGATTCTAGCATTTGACAAAACGTTCGGTTTTAAACAAAAAAAAAATATATCTTGTTTGACACTACAAGTTTTTGGCACGAAGCGTGTGGGAGATTCTAGCATTTGACAAAACGCTCTGTTTTAAACAAAAAAAAAATCTTGTTTGACACGACAAGTTTTTAGTGTTTAGTATAACAAATCGCACCAAATGTAAAACTTATCTCACATAGCGTTTAATAAAACGTTACCACCTAGTTTTTCTAAACACGCCTTATATAATCAATGATATTCAAATGTTTACGATGATTTGTTTTGGTGTAGAAATGTGAATAAAAAGAGATAACACAAATAGACATCGTGCCAAATATGATAAACCCATAACTACATTAGGTATTCTACGCACATTCAACACATGTCTAAGACCCCCAAGGTCAACATTATGCAAACAATTTGAATTTTTTTTAATGGAAGTTACACGTCGATGGTTCCTTTGCTCGACGCAAAGCACGATTGTTGCCAACGGTAAGAACGAATGCCATAACTTAGACTGTGATGAGTGACTACACCATTCTGTCTCACACCACTTTAGTGACTTATAAACAACTAGATGTTAAGAATGTCTTCCTCTAAAGACACTTTCACGAGTCTGTATTTATGTACCAGCTACCAGGATTTCGTACTAGTCGTTTTCATATAAGGTATTCCATCTATGTTGGCTCCTTGTACATGATTTCAACATTTTTGTTGCTAGCGTTGGTTTTTCTCACAGTCGCTCAAACTCCTTTGTCTTTCTCTCTCTTTGTTTACCGTCAGCAGCAGGGTTGGCGCTACTATGTAGCATGGGATACCTCTTAAAATTTCCTGTCGAATATAAATTTCATGATTTTTTTTTTCAGAAATCCTTCAAAATATGTTGGAAATCCATCACAAAGTCTGATAATTGTAAATATAGTGTAAATTCTTCGGTTTAGTGACGATTTTGTGTCAGAAACTTCATTCGGAAATGAGTTTTTTCTATTAGTGCAACCTCTAAAATATTTATGCAACCCCTGATTTTTCTTTTTGGGTCTGTCATCGAAGGTCTTCCACTACTTGTCTGTTATTTTATGTTGATGGCATTGTTTTGATAACCTTGTCCACGACTTTACTTCGTGTGGTCGTCTCCTTCCCATAAATTTCTCCATGACCGATCAATGCGACCTCAATTTCTTTCTTAGCATCTCTGCTGCTACCTGATATGGTGTTGGAATCTTTCTCAGCAAGACATAGTATGCCACTGTTAAGTGTGTCAAGATGCTTAATTGCAAACCATGTCGTACACCTATTGACACATTTTTCTAAATTGGACGGTTCCGGCCCTCTATCATCGATACTAAGTATCAAGTCTTGTTTGCGCTTTTCAGTATCTCATGTTCACCACACTTAGATCTTAGCAACACCGTCTAGCAAATATGTTTCTTTATACATGACCCATGGAGGCCCCCTATGGTGTGTTAAAGTGCATCGTTATACGATCGAGGAACCCTTTCCTATGACCTTCAAATTCATGCATCCACATCCTCGTATCTCATTTCCCGCTAAGATGTAGACTAGGACGTGTTCCCATCACCAAACTATCCACTTCAAGTTACTATGTATTCCTATGTGGAAATCCTCTTTCTTGATCTTCCTAACTACAGGCCATTATCTCCCGATCTAGGGCTAACACCAAGTATCGCGGTGCCATAAATGAGATTAGATAGTATGTATGGGATTTGGGATTTGGTGCCTACGTGGTTTCTTGAATATGGGTATTGGGTGGTCTATATAGGATTTGTTTGCCAATGAGGTTTTCTTGAATAATATTGCAACTTACTATCAAGTTGCTATACATAAATTTAAAAGATAAATTGTATTAACAAATTGCACGGAAGTTGTATGTTTTTGTTGCATCCACTCACTTTTACGGCTTGTTCTTGAGTTTTTATGGCTTGTTCCTGAGTTTTTATGTAAATTCATTAAAAGAAAAGGAAGGAAAATTTTTACAGTAAGAAAGGGAGATGAAAGAAAATATTCTTTATTTTGTGTTCCCGAGTTCGAAGGAAATGAAAGGAAAAGAAAATTTTTAGTTTTTATATTCCCGAGTTAAGGGGAAAAAGAAAATAAACTTAAAATTTTTCTTCCCCTCACTTTCTTCCCAAATCCGCCCAATTTGGGAGGAAAATTTAAAAGGAAAATATGACTCTAAAATCCTTCCCCTCCCCTCACTTTCCTTCCATTAATGAAACCCTCACTTTCCTTCCCACTTTCCTTCCATTAATGAAACTCGAGAACACGATTTTCCTTCGACACCCCTCACTTTCCCTCCGTATCCTCCCACCTCCCATTTCTCTCCTTAACTTAAGTGGAACTCGGAAACAAGGCGTTAGTCTTGAATCCATCAATTATAAAAATAAAAAAATAATAATAAAAAAGAAAAACATAACAAAGCCTCACACACATCTAATAATTTCTCTCTTGATATCAATATCCAAACGTTAACAAGTTCAAAAACTGCTAAATCAAAACACAACCAACATATATAACATGATTTCCATCCCAAAACAACAAGAAACAACCCATAGAAACCTAGCCCATGATAAAGTCAAAACCCGATTCAAGCCCAACAAGTCTAAGCCCGACCCGTTTCTAATACGCATGATGAGCAAGTGTGTTGAGTGCACGATGTGCTTGAAAAGCACAAGCACAATGAACAGAAGTTAAATTCAAACACCCACTTATAATAAGTGAATGCCTACCAGGACATGTATGAAGTGCCGGAAAAGAATCACATAGTGCCTGAACAGCCGGCGGAGTCAACGCCGTGCATTGACTTATGTTCAGGTTCATAAGCCCTTCATCTTCTTCATACCTTCTGCTTTTAACAGACTCCCATACTTCATCTTCATTCTTTACTCGACTCTGTGCCAATGCATACATAGCTTTATCCGTAATGTTTTGACAATAGTAAAGACCCAATGATCTCAGATGTCGACAATTGTTCGCAAGTGCTATCACACTCTCATCTGTAATCAGTAATCACAAATTATCATCATATCAATCAATGCTAAATGATGTCGATAATATTCAAGAAAGAAACACAAAGTGTCAAAAGTACCTGTTATAAGAACACAACCACATAAATCAAGTGCACGTAGATCATGACATCCGAAAGCTAAGCTCATTACTCCAGCATCACTAACTTCCTCACACCACCCAAGATTCAACGACTCAAGTTCACCACAGTTGTATCCAATAGCCTGCACACATGATCGTGATCATGATCATGATCGAATCACGCATTTGAGAAGTTTAAAGTTGGAAAGAACAAAAAAGTTCATTCTTTAATTACCTTCAAGGCTTTATCGGATGCAGCTTTGACACACCCACAAAGATTCAAGATTTTCAATTTTCTGCAATACCCAGTGAGATACGCAAGAGCGATGTCACTAAATGAAGAGCATCCGCTGATGTTGAGCTTGATAAGGCTACGACAACCATGAGCTAAAGCGTATAAAGATCGATCGGAAAGTTTAAAGCTTTTGCTGAGGTCGACTTCCTGCAAGTCGTGACAGTTATTTGCGATGGTCTCGACGGCGTAATCAACCAGCTGTGGCTTATCTTGCCGGAGAATCAAACCCCTTAAGTTTTTAAACTTGGGAGCCATGGAAAGCACCAAGCTGTTCATGTTGTTTTTGCACCTGTAAAAAGAAGCACGGAGTAAGGAAAAGTGGTGGATTTATGAGCAGAAGCCATGGAAGGAAGAAAGGTACCAAGAGAATGAAATATGAGAAAGTCCCGAACAGATAGCGTATCTCCATCCACTACAAACAGAAGAAGCGATGATGACAGTTCGATCATCTAACAAAGAAACAATCCTCAACAGAAGCTCCATCGGAATGTCATTCCAGTCGGTGATAATCGCCCCACCTCCGACCACCTCCAGTTCATCGCATTTCATGGTCGACATTTAGCGATTTTCCAACTAATTACAGAAGATTAGGGTTATACAGCGACAAAATAGCAGTAATTAACAGCAAGAAACAACAGTTAAGAGATTGAAATCTTGAATACCCAGATGAAATAAAGAAAGTACAGGTGTAAGGAAACCGAAAATTGAAGTCGATCACTTCGGAGAATGATCGGAAACGAGAGATGGGTTGCTGAATCGAAACCGGAGGCGAGGGTATTTCGTTTCGCCGATTGACTGCTTCGATCAGAGAGAAAAGATGATCGAAAATGAGAGATTAACGCAGTTCAATGAAATTTTAGGGGTAAAATAGTATAGCTATGAATGTCATCATATATGTAGTGGTTGTATCGAGGAATGTGTGTACTCGTTTGTGTGTTTTGACAGGGGGTTTTGTTAATCGGCCATCAGTAGTGCAGCAAAGAAGGTTTTATAGAGAGAGAAGAAGAGCGACACGTATGAATCCACGTGTAAGGACGGAAGATTGTGGGTGTTGTTGTGGTCCAATTGGAGATGTTGACACTCGAATGATACATTACATTGGTACACCGAAGTCCTTCGTCTTTGTTATAACCGTCTAGGTTACTTAAAATTTACTTTCTTTGGTTTTGGTACAAAATCAATGTTTATCGTGTTTGGATCCCATGTATACAAATAATATTTAAAATATTATAGTTGAATACATATCGATTGAAGACAAATGGGCAAAATCAATTCTTTTGAAAACATCTGTGGATCTAGGAGTTATAACATTAGAATGCATGATTCGTTGAACTCTATTAAAGAATTCCACCGCCTCTATTGTGAGAAAACAAAATGTATCGAATGCAAAAGGAACAAACACATGTTTATCCAATTAGCTCAATCAATTGGTGATTGGATTTAAATTCATAAAGGATAAGAAAATCTCTCAAATGAGTACCGATTAAAATAGTCACTCATGATTTGTATATTTAGATTTTTAAACGATGCTTGTTTTAATTTTTTAGACCTTCCTCTAGAATTTTAAACGATGTTTGTTTTTATTTTTAGACCTTCCTCTATATTTTTCATAAAAGCGTTCGTGGTCACAGTGGCAGTCCATTATGACTTTGCACACGATCCGGTGTTTGCCATGGTTGTTATGGTGTTTTGAATTGTGGTCACCATATGGATGGATGACGATCAATCATTTCTTTTCTTCTTTCTAGCAATCTTCTTACTCTTTATTTTCTTCACCATCATACATAAGGACATCATATGTGGTGGTCTTGTTTGTTGACTTGGATGATCTCCACGCCCCTTGGCATTAGGAGTACATAAGATGGTCTTAGCTCAAGAATGTGTTCGCATTTATTCCTTATAGGTTTTTTTAGGCCTTTTTGGAATACTTGCAACAAACACTATTTGTGGTTGACATGACAAGGTGGTGAGAATACAATCACGTCATCATTGTGGAGGATTATAGTTATCACCACAATTAATCACACTTAATCATATTTTTTATTTCTTTATCTCTCTCTATCTTTCTTTATATTTTAAATAATTATATATCTTAATTAAATAATAAAAAAAATAAGAGAATTATAATAATGTAGAATGGTGAGTATACCACCCTAATGTAGTTGTGTGTGGTGACGAGATGGAAGTAATGACACTCACCACATTTGTGGTTAATAAGAGAACTTAGTACATCTAACCCCTTTTATTTTAATCTTATTTGATTTTATCATTTTAATTATAATTTTGTTTTAAATAATTTTTATTTCTTTACTACTTAATTGTTCCTATTAAAAACTTAATAACTTAAATTTATAAAATATAAAGTTTATAACGCTAATATAATATTGTCAATATTTTTTTAATTATAACACAATATTTTTTGTATTTTACGTACGTATTAAAATATGATTTGTGTTTAAAAAATACACTATAGGGTTTTATAAAACTTTTTAGATAGATGAGTATAAATTTGTTAAATCTATATGAAAAAAATATTTAAATAACTTTAACCATTAGAATCGTCATTTATTTAGAGACCAATAGTAGTGGAGTGATGATGTGGAACTTATTTTAAGTCATAATATTGTGTAACCATTAAAGATGCTCTTAAGAGATAGTCCACAAGATCCACACAACTTAGCGAGAGAATTAAGTACCCTTTTTATAAAGTATTCAATGTCAGATGGAAAATATTGATGTTCCAAATCTTATTTTCTAAGCTTCTTTGTCATCTTAAGGAAGAATACCATTTAATGTAGTTATGGGTGAAAGTCATCCATATGTTCAGTATAGGAGTGCATTGATGTCACTAAAATTCTTCTATATTGTGGTGTTGTATATTGTGTTGTTGTGTTGTGCTCGTATAAGACTTCTATTAATACCTTTTTAGTTAGGTGGGGGAAAGATGTGGATGTTATATTGAAAATGGTGTCTACTTGTTTGTTTCTCTCCATTAGGATATGCTTTATTTGGAATGGTTAAAGTACCTAAAATCTGATTAGATAGATACTTTCGAATATGTAAATTCTATACATTATATGAACTATTCACTTGGTTTGTGTAACAACCCGAAGTTGTTCATCGCCGAAAACCCGTTCTACCCGAATAACTCGTCGGAAATCGAAATGTCCCGTTATCGTTTTTGGGTTTAGTTAACTAAAATAATATGTTTATTATCATTCAATGAGGGTCCAAATCATTTAGGAACTCATGAATTTAGCCCAAAACATTTATTTCATAAGTTTTAGAAATATCCTCGTCGGGTGACGGAAACTCAATCGGGTGCGACCTATAGCCTCGTTTAAGGCCGGTATCGGGTAGAATTCCACCGTGTCCAAGTTTTAGGAACTATATAAACATGTTTAAGCACTCATTTGAAGCTTTTTCCTTCTCTCTCTACTCTCTCTCTAACCTCTCTCCTAAATCCAAAGATTAAGTGTCCAAAACTCAATTTTAAGGCCTCAAATCCTTAAGGTACCTTCCTAGCCTTAATCTATAGCATGTTTAGCTTCCAAATTAGACACTTAATCATGAAATTGGCCATCATATGTGAGTTTACGGCCCAGGAAGCTGCCTAGGCCGTAAACACCATTTTGAAGGGTTTTTAGCCCTTAAACTCCTTCCTAAACTCAATTGGACTTTAGATATGGCTAAGGGACTTCAAGATATGGACTTAGAACATTTAAAACTATGATTTTGAGGACTTTGAAGGAGTTTACGGCCAATGCATAAGCTTGGGCCGTAAACTCATATTAATGGGGTTTTTCATGCCTTTAAACCCTTCCAAATCACCTCTATGGCTTAGATATGAATTATAGGACCTTGGTATTAGCATTTGGACACTTGAAACATGATTTTTGGGGGACTTAGATGAGTTTACGGCCAAGGATAGTGCTTGGGCCGTAAACTCCCCAAAACTTGGCATAAATCCAATTCTAAGGTGTTAGAAAGCCATCCAACACCACCAAAAGCCTTGGAATAAATCAAAGGGCCTAAAACACATCTTTTATGGGATTTCTAAGAGTTTACGGCCAAGACCTGTTCTTGGGCCGTAAACTCCAAAATTTTTGGTGTTAGAATGCAAACTAAACACCCCTAAGGCCCTTAGATGAATTTTAGAAGCCATTCTATGCAAGTTTTAGACCTTGAAACACATTGTAGCTTGACATATTAGAGTTTACAGCCATGAAGGGGGTTTCATGGGCCGTAAACTCCATAGATCCCTCATATGTCCCATATAAACTCATTTCTAGGCTTGTGGGAATTTTTAGAATCACATGTGATTGGTTTTAACAACATTTAGCACCATTTTCATGAGGATTAAGGAGTTTACGGCCAGGAGCCTATACTAGGCCGTAAACTCCCATAAATTAATCATTTTGGTGATTTTAATCCATTCCATGCATTTAGAACAAAACCTAGAAACATTTCCCATGTCCATGTAAGCCATTTAAGCCATTTAAACACCCAAAACCACACCCACATGAGTTTACGGCCGTAAACTCATGTATGTGTGTGTTTTGTGGTTGTAAACTCATTTAAAAGTTTACTCATGGGGAGTAAACTCAAGTCCCAAGTCCCTAGTGTCATTTCACATCCTTAAACGCCACCCGGGTCCTTCCAAACACTCGTATCGGAGTGTTTTCGCGACTTGAAGCAAGTGTCCCTATCAAATGAATAAACTAAGTCCTAATTAGATACAAATGTGTATCTTTACATTATAATTAGGAACCTCGTGTATTTACAAGCCCCGGATCCACTCTTAGCATCCAAATCGTCATACTTCTCGTCCGGTGAGTTCATACCCCTACGCCTTTTTCACTGTTTTTAATTGTTTTTAGGGGGGAATACAAGCAAACCAAAACTGTTTTCAAATCATAACATTTATGTGTTTCAAATAATATCTGGCAAACTTATAAACTCTTATACTCCTTATGTATGATGTTGAGCATAAGGAATGATTTATCAATTACAACTAAATGGATTTTAGTTAAGAAAATAATCAAACTAATCAAATTATTATGGGAATAATTTGGGGTTATATGTTTCTCATTATATCACTTACTGATATCTGTATTAAGTTATTAGATAAACTATGTCTGATTCAGTTTATCTCCGTATAATTCAAATGTTTTGCCAGATAGTTTCGTTGTATGTATCTATTTTCATTGTATCATGTCTTAAAATCTTTGTATGTTTGTTATCGTATGAGAATCCTGTGAATAGTTTAATACTAGCTTGTGAGATAGTCACTACTCTTTATGGATGATCAAGTAAATCCTCTCCGGAAGTGTAACCAGAGTCTCCTGGAGGGAGAGCGAGGAATTTGTGAATAGATCTATTCGGGACTGACAATCCCACACCTTAACTGCTAGCTACAGTTAGGCGGGCACGCCTGGGGTGACAAATTTTGTATATCATTCGACGTCTGACTAACGTCAAGGAGGTCTCGTTGTCGTATCAGCATGGTTACCCGACTCACAATACGTATTAATATAAACTTATTCACAGCTAAGATTTGTTTAGAATCTAAATCTTGTTCGGGATGATAATCCCATAGTTTTATATCTATATCTCGTTCGGGATGGTAATCCCATGGTTTTATGTCTATATCTCGTTCGGGATGATAATCCCATGATCTTGTGTCTATATCTCGTTCGGGATGGTAATCCCATGGTTTTGAAACTAAATCTTATACGGGATGATAATCCCATGATTTTATCAAACTATCATATATCTAGTTTCGGGATAGTGATCCCATGGTTTATCAAGCTATCTTATATCTATTTTCGGGATAGTAATCCCATGGTCTTTATCGAATTATCTTATAACTGGTTCGGGATGTTAGTCCCAAGGTTTTCAAAATACTTTTTATCTACAGTTCGTCAAAATTATAGTTTTGTATATTAAACTATACTATGTGTTATTCTATCAATCTTGCAATTAGGAAAATATGGGATTTTCCTGTGGTTAACTTATATCTTGTAACAGAACTGTAACGAAAGATAACTTAATTACTTTACATAAGAAAATATGGGATTTTCTTGGATATCAAATCTTTTCAGAAAACTAAAGGAAACCAATACATTTTCACAAAACAAAACCACATATGAACTCACCAGCTTTATGCTGATTTTCAAACTGCTTGTATTCTCAGGTCCAAGTTAGACAGGTACCCGACGATATCTTTTGGTGAAGATGGAGTGCTCCGAAGACTCGTCTCTTTTGTTCATATGATATATGTATAACTTTGTACAATTTACTTTTGAACCAAATGTAAACTTTCATATATATATATATATATATATATATATATATATATAATGTAATGGTTGTTTACTGTGATTACTATGTACATTGGATTTGATACACAACATGGAGTCAACCCCGGGAACGTTTCCGCCTTTGGTTTTCGGGGTGTGACAGATTGGTATCAGAGCCCTTGTTTATAGTGAACAGAGTATACCAAACCTTACATGGTATAAAACTATAAACATTAAGGGGCCTAAGTGCTCTGAACTAAAAGTATCCTACAAGATATAAGTATTTTCAAAAGTATTTAAGTATGCCGAGCCGTCGAAATCCGTAACTACAAGTAGAACAAAACATAAGTAAATGGGTGTTATACACCGCGGTTAAACCTGGGCAGTTATGTAGTCATGTCTAGGGTCAATATAGCCTGGCCAACTATATTCATTCGAGACACGGCCAACATGTGCTTGGGAGTGACTGTGGCATGCGGCATACCTGAAACTTACCTAATACCCCAAACAACGAATCGTCGCTGCAGCGAACCATGAAATACTATGGGAGTATTTCTCGAGCCGATCCTTTGTAGAAATTCTTGTATACGCGTTATTCCTTGATCATTTCTCTAGCGATGAAAATGTTCTATCTTGATAACTCCTTTCTGCTTTATCGCTTTGTATGATGCTATATTTGCCTTGATGAGATATCTCCTGTCCCATATCTCTTGATTCAATTCAGAGGACTTATGATCCTCTCTTTCCTGATCTTTTTAGATCAAGATGCCTCCAAGAAAGAGACCCAGCTCAAGGAACAACAACAATCCTCCTCCGCCACCACCTCCTCCTCAACTTGATCTTGCATCGCTTCAGACAGTTCTGACTGCTGCAATGGTAGCAGCCATGTCGCAAATGAACTCTAGTAATTCAAGAGGTGGTCCCCAACCCCAAAACCCAGAAGATAGTCAGGGACACCAAAAGGGGGTTCCTATAAAGACTTCATGAACACAAAACCGACATTCTTCAATGGCACAGGGGGTGTCATTGCCCTAACCCGATGGTTCGAGAGAATCGAATCAATCTTTGAAATATGCAGCTGTTCAGAGTCTGATAGAGTCAAGTTTGCTGCCTGCACTTTCCTAGACAAAGCCCTGACTTGGTGGAATGGCCGAGTCAAATCCTTAACTTTACCTGTAGCCAATGCTATGGGTTGGGAAGCTATGAAAGAGCTTCTTCTCGCAGAGTATTGCCCTCGAGGCGAACTTCAGAAGCTAGAGCACGAACTTTGGAACCTTAAGATGAAGGGTTCTGACATAGCTGCTTATACCTCAAGATTCGACGATCTGGCCCTACTTTGTCCGGGAATGGTTACCCCAGAAAGTAAAAAGATAGAGAGATTCATCTGGGGGTTGACCCAGCCAACAAAGGGGAATGTCTTGGCTGCGAAGCCAGATACATATGACAGTGCTAAGTGCCTTGCGAAAATCCTGATAGATCACGAAGACAACTCTGATGAAGAAGCTACTACCCCCGAGCCAGTCACTAGTGGAGGCGGAAGTAAAAAGAAATCCTGGAACAAGCGGAAGGCCCAGAGTACGCAAGGGTCTTCTAAGAAACAACAAACGGTAGCAGTCCATGCTGCTACTGCCCCTGTTGCTGTTTCAGCTGTAGGTTCCACAGCCCAAACTCCCGCCAGTGGATACACTGGTACCCTTCCTTGGTGTGGTAAGTGTAACTACCACCACCGCATTCCTGGTCCATGTCATTTACTTTTGGCTTCATTTGTAAACAATATCCAATTATTTTCTCATGTCTCCTCTGGTGCTACATGGTATATCGGGTCGGTATTATAGGTTTATGTATCAAGTAGTTAGTTAGTGTCTTAGGATTCTTCTTCATGCGACAAATCAACTAAAACTTATATGATTGCTTATCCTTTTATGCATGTTCTTGTAAGGTATTTTATATTGTGATCGTCAAGTTAAGTTATCTACTTGCGCATTCTCCCAAATCTTTTTGGCTTTAGTAATACTGATAGATTGACCTCTTAGCTACCTAAAAACATAAATATTTTTATGTGGCATATTTGTTTGGACTAACTTCCTACAAAAGGATAATCTTCCGCTTAGAGGGATTGATTCTCTTTAACCTATTTGTCATCTTCATATGAATTGGGCGGATCATGTTTTTATTCACTTTAAAATGACCTAGAATCTTTTGGAGAATATTTGTAGATAGTGTAATGTACCTACAACACATTTGATTAGTGTTCGATATCTTTAATCTTAGATGAATATTTTCATTTGAGTTGGCTAGAAAACTGAAGTTCAATAAAATTATTTTTGTCACTTAATGTTGCATATGGAAATTCATAATCGTGACAGCTTTTTACGGAAGTAAGTCGAGGAAACATGTTTTATTTGATAGTGTAATCGTTTTTTCTTATAATTTGATAGTGCACAGAAAGAATAAACTAAAGTGTGGATGGTCATCGTGGCTCAAAAATTTGTTGCTTATTTCTTGATGTATTTTTTATCTCTCTGGATCCTTGCTAGAGTTCTTTTTCTAAAAATAAATCTAGCTATTAAAAAAAGTGCTTGAATGTTGGGATTTTCTTGAACAAAGCATCCACATCATGGGATTTTGGTGATAAATAAATTTCTTGGATCATTGCTTACTTGAATTCTGGGGTATTCAAGTTGGGGGGGGGGAGAGAGGGGGGTTGACCGAGACAAGAGGATCTCCTTTGCCCTAATTGTACATATAAAGTTGAAGAATTGTTTCATTTGTTTGTAAAGTGTCAAAGTCAAATTGTTGATAGAAGGTGGAATGCTATTTCAATTTGGATAAATCTACATATTCCGAATTTTGAAGAAGTTGGGGATGTTTTCAAGCATCCCTCATAACTATCGTGTAACGCCTGGTTTCTGGGATGAATTTATTTCCAGTTATTGCATTTTTTTCCTGGAGGACTCATCGATTTGAAAGCCTCAACTCGACGCGTTGAAGTTGTTTTGGTCGCGAAGCTTAATGATTCAACTCGACGAGTTGAGGTGCCTCACCTTGGCGAGTTGGCAACTGGGAAGGAAACCCTAATTTTAGGGTTTTGCACTCTATTTAAACACCTTAAGCCCTAGGTGTTGGCCTCATTTCCAGCCTTCACAGCCCATAACCCTAATCTGAAAACCCTAGAGCCTCGTTGAGTGATGTGAGCTTATTGTGGGTGTGTTTTGGTGTGACATCCCCATTTTCATGGCCAGAAAAGACCGATTTGTTTATGCTTTGTTTGAAAATCAGAGTAACCATCTAAAGAAAAGTATTACGGAATTAGTTCCCAAAAGATAAATATGATAAAGATTTATCAAAGCATTTCCGAAGAAATGTATTTTATTATATTAAAACCTCGGGATGTCATGTTCGATACAGATCAAAAGCATAAACAGAACAACATAGGCCTTACAACATTTATATATATCTACTGGTCTATAATCCATAACCCCTCATCAAGTCATCCAACTATGCTCTTGTGCCACTACCTGTAATACTCTCAGATATGGTCCCTAAAGGTGACTTATCACGTAAAGTTGCCAACTTTACACTCATGCATGGCTTAATAGGACCCAATACTCAAAAAGAAGTTTAATAAAGATCTTAATACATGCATGGACCCATATCCTCCATAAAGTTTGTATTTTTATGAACATGGGGCCCTAATGGAGCTAAGATCTAGCATCCATTTCTTATGGAGTAGATCAAAAGCTCAACTTTAACTCAAAAGACTAAAAAATGTACAAATAAGCCATAAAGTAGATCTACTACAAATGACCATCAACGTGAGAGATTTTTACCTCAAAAGGCTTGCGAATGTGAAGGTGACTCTGGATCTACAAGCTCAAACTATTCCTCCAAGTGTTCCTCTTCTTCTTTTTTACCACAAAACACCAACACACTTTCAAGCTCAAATCTCACCAAATTCACTTAGGGTTTCGTTTTTAGGGTAAAGGGAGATGGCTATTAATCAAAATGTCCAAGAGGTGCTATAATGAGGTTTAAATAGGGTGCAAACCCTAAAAGTTAGGGTTTTCCCAAACCGTGCGTACGCCCAACATACGTAGGTGATGCCTGCGACCAACAAATAGCTAGTATGCTAAGCGTAATCATAGAGTACTAGCCAAGGACCAAAATGAAAAGAATTTTCATAAAAGGGCTAAAAGGAAACTTACCAAAAACTAGAATGTTACAATTCTCCTCCACTTGAATCAAAATTCGTCCTCGAAGTCCGCTGCCCCAAATAACTCTGGGTAATGCTCCTTCATATCGTCATCTGGCTCCCACGTCCATTCTGAACCTTTTCGATGATGCGAATGGACTTTCACTAACCCAACAACCTTGTTCCTCAAGGTTTTCGTCTTCCGGTCAAGAATCGTCACCAGTCTCTCAATATAATTCAGGCAATCATCCACTTAAATATCCTCCAATGGTACCACCGCGCAATCAAACACTAAACACTTCCGCAACTGAGAGATGTGGAATGTGGTATGGATCTAACTAAGCTCCTCAGGAAGATCCAAGGGATAAGCAACTCGGTTCACCCGGGTCAAATACCCTGAAAGGACCGATGTACCTGGGGACCCAATTTGCCCCTCTTCTTGAATCAAATGACACCTTTCCAAGGTGACACCTTCAAGAGAACCATATCCCCAACCTAGAACTCTAGATTTGATCGGAGCTTGTCGGCATAACTCTTATGCAGACTCTGAGCTGTCTGGAATCTACTCTAAACTTGCTTAATCAACTCGATAGTCTTGAGTACCACTTTGGTACTCCCCATGACCCGTTGACTGACCTCACCCTAGCAAATTGGGATCTTGTGTTTCCTCCCATAAAGCATCTCAAAAGAAGGTCGATCAATGTTGGTGTGATAACTGTTGTTATACGAAAATTCCGCTAATGGAAGATACGTATCCCAACTCTCACGAAATCCATAACACACGCCCGAAGCATGTCCTCCAAGGTCTGAATAGTCTGCTCGCTCTGACTGTCATCCTCCGGATGGAAAGTCGTACTGAAATGGAGACGAGTACCCAACTCATCGTAGAACCTCTTCCAAAATATGGATGTACACCGGATGTCCCTGTCTGAAACCACCAAAATCGGCACCCCATGTCGTGCTACAACATCCTTGATGTATACCTCAGCCAACTTCTCCGTAGAGATACTCTCCTGAATTGGAATAAAATGCGCGCTCTTGGTCAATCGATCCACGATAACCCAAATTGAATCCACTTCGCGTGCAGTCTGAGGCAACTTCTTAATGAAATCCATGGTAATCTCCTCTGATTTCCAAACAGGAATATACAACGTTTGTATCTTTTTGTGAGGTCGCTTATGTTCGGCCTTGAATTTCCTCCAAGTCAAGCACCTCTCCACATACTAAGGTACATCTCGCTTCATGCAGGGCCACCAATAATCAAGACGAAGAACTCTGTACATCTTTGTTGCCCCGGGATAAATGGAGAACCTCGATTTGTGCGCCTCCTCCATTAGAACATGACACACACCACCCTACTACGGAACCCATACTCTCTAATGAAGAGTTGATAACCCTCGGATTTCATAATCAAATGAAGCAACCTGACCCACTATCTGCTCACTCTTTCGGTGCTCTACCTTCATAGCCTCGATCTGAACCTCATGAATCCGCTCCAAAGCGGAGTAATCACGGTCATCCTATAACAAATATCCCTGATCGGACCCGCGACCGCCTTACGGATGAGTGCATAGACCACCACATTGCCTTCCCCGAATGGTAAAGTATCTCAAAATCATAATCCTTCACCACATCCAACCACCGACGTTGCCTCATATTCAGATTTGGCTGATCCATCAGATACCTCAGGCTTTTGTGATTCATGTAAATAGTACAACGGATCCCATAGAGTTAATGTTGTCAAATCTTGAGGGTGAAAACCACAACTCCCAACTCTAAATCATGCATCGGATAGTTCGCCTCTTGAGACTTTAGTTGCCTCGAAGCGTAAGCGATCACACGACCCCTCTGCATCAGAACCACACCAAACCCGTGATCAGCGCATCATAATAAACCACGAAGTCCTCAACACCCTCCGGCATTGTCAAAATCGGTGTCTCACACAATCTCTGCCTCGGGGTCTCAAAAGTTGCATGCTGCTTAGGCCCCCAACGAAAAGTGACGGTCTTCTTCGTCAACCGAGTAAGAGGAACCACTATCTTGAATGAATCTTCGATAGTAACCGGTCAAACCAAGGAAACTCTGAATCTCAGATGGAGACCTTAGAACCTCCCACCTCATCATGGCATCGACCTTGGACGGATCGACCACAATACCATTCTAGTTCACAAGGTGCCCCAAAAACTGCACCTCGCGCAACCAGAACTCACACTTGAAAAACTTCGCTAAAATTCTCTCCCTCCTCAGAGTCTCCAAAACCTCTCTTAATTGCTCCTCATGTAGCCCCTAGGTCTTGGAATAGACTAGGATATCATCAATGAATACAATCACAAGCAGATCCAACATCGGCCTGCATACGCGGTTCATGAGGTCCATGAATGTGGTTGGAGTATTGGTGAGCCCGAAGGGCATCACCATGAACACGTAATTCCCATAATGAGTCTAGAAGGTCGTCTTATGCACATCCTCCTCTATGAACCTCATCTGATGGTAACCCGAATGCATATCAACCTTGTAAAACCAAGATACACCCTCAAGTTGGTCAAAGAAATCATCAATCCTTGGGAGTGGATAACGGTTCTTCACCGTTAGCTTATTCAACTCCCGATAATCAATATAATCAATACACATATGATGAGACCCATCCCTCTTCTTCACAAATAGTATCGGTGCTCTCCATGGAGAACTGCTCGATTAAATGAACCCCTTGTCTAATAGCTCCTGCAGCTGTGTAGATAAATCCTACATCTCTGGAGGAGCTAACCTATACGGTGCCTTGGCTTTCGGAGCCGCACCAGGAACCAGGTCAATCCTCAACTCCACCTGTCTCTCCGGAGGCACTCTAGGCAAGTCCTCCGAAAACACATCCAGGTACTCCCGTACAATCGACACGTCATCCACAACTGTCTTACCCTTATCCTGGGTTCCATAACACAGGCGACAAATCTGGAACAACCCTGATGAAGATAGCGTCTGACCCTAGCCGTTGAACATAGAATCAGCCCATGCTGAGCTCTCTCTCCCTGAACCACCAACTCTCCTATACTTGGGGTTCGGATACACACCAACTAATGCTCACAATCGATCATCACCCTATTGGGGCTCAACCAGTTCATCCCTATGATAACCTTGTTCCCGCGCAAAGGAATGGGAACCAAATCAATCAGATATTGCTCGCTGAACATCTGAAGAACACAACCCTGATGAGCCCTCGATACCCGGACATATCATTCATCTGCAATCTTAACGTCTAAAGGACAATTTAGCTCCCCCGGAGCTCCAACAAACCTCTTTCTAAGCGCAAGAGATACAAAATATTGGGTAGCCCCCGAATCAAACAATACCAAGGCATAAATACCGTTCACGAGGAACGATCCTAAAGTAAAACATACAAATATAAGCAGACAATTCAATATAAATAAAGAAATAAGGAGAAGGTAAATACCCGTCACCACATCACGTGTTGCGTGAGCCTCCTCAGCCATCAGCTGAAAAGCCATGCTCTTTACTACAGGTGTATCCACCTTCCCCCGGCGGCCATCAGTAATTCTCAGCGTCGTTGGAGCGGTTGCTCCCACTGGTCTCGCTATTTCCAAACTCGGACAATGGTCCTTCTTGTGGCCCCTCTTATTGAAAAGGAAGCAAATCAGATCAGATAATGGGTGGTGGTGGTAGTAGCAGTACAAAATGAACTCCCGCGTCTGATCATCCAACTGCCCAACTCTAGAACCCGAGCATGAACCCTCACCAGCACTAGAACCACCAACCGGTCTGCCTCGAAGAGTCACCATACTGAAAATAGACCATATAGACCATTATAATATGCATATATATATATATATATATATATATATATATATATATATATATATCAAGGAGTTTCATACTCTACAAGTTTCCTGGTTTCATCGCAATTGTCCTTGACTCGAATACGAATCCTCTACTTCTAGAAGCACGGGCCATACTACCTTCCACATCTATCCATACTTTCCTTAAGGATCGGTTTGAATCCTCCAAGTCATTCCTTATCCACACATAAAATCCTCCACAAAACAAGGCTCCCATCACTAAATCTCTTCCTAGATTCTCCTAGGGAAACACTATACCACTCTCTTCCATCATCTGCAGAAGGAACTCCTACTAACACCCTCTAACTAGCTCACGAATAAAATTGCATATCACTGGCACCAGATAATTCTTCGAATGAAAGGTCTCACACTACAAGGGTTGGACTCAAACAAGAGTTGCACAATAGAGTTAAAACCTGACCTTCTAAAATTACTTAGTATCTATAATATGTAACTTAGCATATTCACTTACTAATTAGCCGAAGTTAGTGAGAACTCCTAAAAGCACAAATCATGCAACATTCAAGCATTGAGTAATCAGAATCAAGCATAACCTAATAAGGCCATCCTATCACTAACTGATCAGTACTAGCATGCAAGTCTACATTCTGCAAGCTCATACAGTAGGCATATAAAGGCATCTCTCCTAGAATTCTATCATGCAAATCCTGATCAGATCCTTAGCCTTAACTAGCATGCGATTCACAGATTCATAAATCAAAGCATATCATAAAACATGTATGGGTATTTTTGGGAAAACTTACTTAAGCTTGGTCGATTCCATGCACCACACCCTTTTCTTTTATTAGAAACCCTTTTTATAAAAAATTTCTTTTTGAAAAATTCTACCAAACCCTCAGTTTGAGTTTAGACACACCCGAGAGTATGTTTGAAACCCTCAAACTAAGGTTCTAATACCAACTTGTAACGTCCCAAAAGTTAAAACCAAACATTTTCATTTTTAAATTAATAAAACTATTATCCAAAACATCATCATAAACCATGGTGAAAGAAAATATATCAACTACATCACAAAACATCAAAGTAACATAAAGTCCGAAACGAGGTGGTGTGTGCACTGCAATCATCCTTGGCTTTTCCCCTTCGAACCAGAAGTACCTGAAAACATAAATTGAAAACCGTAAGCATAAAGCTTAGTGAGTTCCCTAAAATATCACATACCATACATAATGAACATATAATGGGCCCCACTCGGTATACAGATCTGTCAATCATCAGGTCCCGCCTGGTATACGTATAAACATATAAACAGATAAACACATAACACATGCAATAACCACAAAGATAAATAGCAAACAGAATGGTCATCGGTCCCCGCCCGGTAAGCATACAAGAACATAAAACATGCAAGAGTCTTGCATACATCTAGCATCCTAACATAACAAACCATGGGTTGAGATTGGTGCCTTCGACCCGCTAAACACAGTGAGGAAACTCACCTCTAGCTACTGAAATATGAAAAAGAATCTCTGCTTGTTGGCTCGGAAAAAATCCTCGTGCTATCATCATCAAAATAATATCCAATTATTAATTGGATCTTGACCTATTAACGTATCCCTCAGAGGGAACGTAAAAAAAAGAGAAGTCAAAACTAGTACCAAGCTTGGCCTGAGCTGATCTCAGTCGGACTACGTCCGAATCTAAGATCGGGCCTTCTCCAACACGAAAGACATAGGCATGACAGTTATGGTGTAGAGTAGTGCTATAACCTCCTCACCAAGGGATAACATCCCGAAGAGTGTGGGACCATTCATAGCGTCCCACGTGTTCGTCAGAAGATAGCCACAATCTCCGTAATAACTGAAAGATCCTCCTCTAGCCAATGAGGAGTGGATGCAAAAAAGATGTGACGAAGGGTCTTCCGGTAGGCGTCCGCCACATCATTCCTCACTAAGGAATGTCCAACAGAATCAGTTGAGGTCCACATGCCTTTAGAACCAGGTATAAAAGGATCCTTCTTCCTCCAGAAAAAGGGGGGCTCTCTTTCGAGTGAATACTCTTTCTTTTCTTTTAAAACAAACACTAACTAGATCATCGGAGCTTCGTCCCGGGGATCCCTCCCGGACTTCGACTAATGATCTTCTTTCCATTCAGGAGAGGGAATATACACTAAACCCACCGGCAATCTCAGTTCTACCATCTCCAACATATCACAACATCTGGCGCCATCCGAGCGTGTCTCTAGAACGATACACTCACGAAACAAATCCATAGAGCAACAATGGCAGGTGAAATCGCAATAGTTTCCGGAATACTGGAGAAAAGTCTGATGCGTCTGATGCAGTCACTAGAGGGAGGACAACCCCCGTTCAGGAAGAACACACATCAAACCTCACACAAGTTTCACAAACGCCACCGAGCTCCACAGTAGTGATGGCAGCAACCCCCACGTCCAATCTATGGCGTCCTGCAACCGACCAAATCCCATAAGTTGCAATCGTAACTGCAACTTCGCAAATCATTGCAACACAACCAACATGCCCCCTGTCCCACAACAACAACCTCTCCCGTACACCTCTGGCACTGGGAATTGGATTGCCCAGACCATCCAACCGTAGCCACAGAGTTCCTCCACGGTTTGCCTACACACCACCATGGCAAGCTTGCCCCATATGCCGCTCTACGTACAACAACAGCCGATCTTCAACCCATCTGTGTAGCAGATCCCAGGTTTCATCGATACACCAACTCAACCACAAGTCGCAAGCACGCAGATCCTGGCGGGTCAAGGATCCAGTTCTTCCGGATCCAGCGTTCAGTTCCCAGTTCAATCCAAAGTCAATCCCCTCGTAGCAGCGGCTCAGACGTTCAATCCAAACACGCAACAATATGCGGGAGCGTACTCATACACGCTCCCCCCGATAGGGCAACACGTCATCTAACAATTCGAGCTGACACTAGACTTGCCTCTGTATCAGCCATATATCTTGTTGGCGACTATGCATAGCCAGATGTATGCAAGCCCGAACTAAATACAATAGCACATGGCTTACAATGGGATGCTATCCTCATACATGGACAGTCACATGTGAAGCACCAACTCTAATTGCAGTCACGAGATGTTGTAGTACGAGATGTCGCACATGGCGATGATCCCACACATGCCCAAATATGACGGTACCACATATCCAAACAACTACACTGACAATTATGAATGGACGATGACTTCCCTCAAGATGGATCGTCACTTCACTTGCACTTATTTTCCTTGAACCCTCACTGGCAACGTTGGCAAGTGGTTCAAATCTTTGAAGCCAGGCAACATCTCAAGCTTTGTGCAACTGAAATACTTTTTCCTCAATAATTTCATGCAATTGAGGAAATGCAAGGGGGATGCTAACTTTGTAATGGCATGCAAGCAGAAAGAGGGGGATCAATCCGTGAATATTATGATCGGTTCATGTTGGCGACACTGAATGTTCTAGGACATGAAGAGTTCCTGGTAACAGGTGCTTTCACCCAAGTTTTACTCCCAGGGTCCCTATCGAAGAAGATGCAGGGAACCGTTCCCCGATCTCGGGATGAACTTAATTTTCATGTTGAAAAATACCTAAGGCAAATCGAAGGGGAAGAGCAAAAAGAGGCCAATATCAAAGCTATAGTCAATGCATATGCAAATCAGGAGGGGGCGGTGTCGCAACCAATCTCGGCCCAGCAGGGGAGGCAAGATGGCGACCAACAGTGGCACAATCGTCACCCCCGACATATATCTAGATAGTACAAACCGTTATATAGGGATGATAACAAAAGCGGTCATACTGATGTTCACGCGATCAACAAGGCCCCATCCAAGGAAAACAAAGACAAGCCCAAGTTCTGTGAGTACCATCAAAGCAAAACTCACGATACAAACGAGTGTACAGTGCTAAAGAGGGAGATTGATGACAAACAACTACTAGGAAACATTGTTGATATAGCAAAAGACCTCATGGTAAAATTCGACGAGGATAAACATCAGCTTAAAAACCAAAAGGATGGAGGAATAGACTAAGAAAAGAGGGCGGAGATACTCAACATCACCGGGCCTCGCCCATGCACCAACCGCCAAAGCTGATATCCTGATGCAAGGGCATACCACCAAAACGTCCTCAACATAGCATTCTCAATGAATGACCCATGGCCAGAGCATTGGAATCCCAACAATCCATTGCACATCACCAGTTTTGTTAGTCGACATCGTGTTGAACAAGTATACATCGACAACGGAAACCGAGTCAATGTGATCTACGAGCACTATGTTAGACGACTGCCCATCAAATGGAATGTGTACATCCAACCACCGCGCCAAGGCTCGCTAGTCGGTTTCACTGGACACTGCATATGGCCAACAGGAACAATCAGACTCCCGTTCACTCTGGTTAGCCATGACGGGGCAAAGGAGATAATAAAGGTGCTCAATTTCTCGGTTGTCAACTGCCCGGCTGAATACAACATTCTCTTAGGATGCCATGCGCTTTTCCAGTTGCAAGCATTTCCATCTACCATCCACGGTGTCATCAAATTCAGCATAATTGATGGATCAGCCACGATAATAGCGACTAAGCCAGCCAACAGGTGTGATGCTCAATGAGAAGCAAGGTAGGAAATCCAATTGCGTCAAAACGATAGTCGCCAAAAGACAGAGACCTCCCGTTGGAAATCTGCTGAAGCACGAGTATCAGCCCAAGAATCAAGGAAGAGACGGCAAGATGTGTTTAGTTGGCTCATAACCCTCCTTCACAGGAAGAAACTAACACTAATCCAAGGATTGCTCAGCCAAAATACAGGGTGCGAAATACACAGCGAAGAAACGCTCACCCATAGTCGAATGCACCTGTTTGGCCGGTAATTGACACCAGTGCCAAGCCCAAAGCAAGAGCAATTTCATATCCAGAAGCAAACCTTGTCTGATGGAAAACGTGAACCAAAGTTCCTCAGAACGGAGGAGGCGAGCACAAGAAACACCACCAACAACAGCAAAATGTCGTTTCCTATGACGCACAAGTCTTCCCAAAGAAGAGCACCATCAAAGGCCTTCGGAAAGAAAAATAGCTTCTCCGGTAATTCAGCACACTATCTTGGGACTAAGTGTACAAAACTGCACAGATGGAACTGTCACACCCCCAAACCTGAACGGCGGAATCGTTCGGGGGCGGAGGACATCATATTCAGTATCATAACAGTTCATAGAAAGGAAAGTACACACCACCATAATATAAATATGTTTGAAAAGTTTACATGATTGTAGGTGTTACATGTTTGCAAAAGAAATCAAATATAAAATGGTGATCCAAAATATGTTACTAACGCCAATGCGTTAGTCTTCAGAAGTAGTTGCTACCTGGCTAGCGGTTTCCTGTGAATACAAGTTATTTCAAAGAAAAAGTGTCAACATTTAAGTTGGTGAGTTCATAAGTAGTGTTTTGAGAAGATGTATGCCATTCGAAAGTGTTTGCATGTTTTCCAGAAAAACCCTTATTTTCTTATTAAAGTATGCAATGCATATGAATGTTCGTGATGTAAATTGCAACTAATTGTACCAAGAAAATCCCTTATTTTCCTATTAGTTGTTTGGTTTGTATACAGGAAAAACCCTTATTTCCCTGACATAACTGGCAGTCTCTAAGACCGAAAATCGCAAGCAATCGACGTGCTCGAAAGGTGTGGCATAGTTTTACATAGTAAAGCTATACGAAGATCGCACTTATTAGATGAAGAATAGTTTTAATGACTACTCGTTCATAAAAGCATAATACCATAATAATTGTATATCCGATGAGTTTTATAACCATACTAAACATAATATGCCTGTAGCGACGTTCTTCAGGCGTCGTAGCGTTATGACAACTGTCACCCCAAAAGACGGACTGTAGCTAACAGTCAGGGCGCGGGATCATGACTTCCCGTATAGATCTATACACATTTGACACGTTCTCCGAACGGGAGACTCTGGTTATAGACAGGACTTGTTGCATTATTTTCTAATAAAGAAAGTAACGTTTGAAGATATACACGACTCATGGATTCTCAACTAAGTCCGTAATAAGGTAGTAGTTTGTATGCAAAGTTTAACCTCTTTCACAATGTTTGACAAAGCATAATCATAAGTTCTTTGAATGCATGAAATGATTTAGTAAAGAATGTTACCCTTGATATGATGTGTTTGTATGTAAACGTATAAATAAAACATATTTCTATTTATAAACATATTATATCCCAAAGAGGGTAAAGCTGTGTTGTGAGGGGTTTTGTATCATAATAACTTCACCAGATAGTTAAAACAACAGTATGAAAAGTATACCAAAAGGTTAATGTTTCACACGAATTCAGTCATGTGTTAACGTGTATTCCTCCCCAAAAAGAGTATAAAACATTTAAAATGTATTTAAAGAGTGTTCAAAGGGGATATGAACTCACTTGATAGTTTGAAGATTGTGAGGTGGAAAACCGAGCAGAGTTTCGTCTCGGGAAACTGATTTTTCTTGGGATTCTCGGGAATCTCGGGAGTAGAATCGGCCTTCGGGACTTGAGCCAAAAAGACCAGAGCTTCGGGTTTGAACGGACACGGAAAACGAGGAAATGCTGAGAGAGAGAGAAGAGAAATGAACCCTTTCTTTGGAAACCCTCGCATTCTATTTATAGGAAGGCAAGTCTGCCTCGGTACGCGGGGCGTACGCTCGTACGCGCTGCGTACGCGTACGTCATGCATGACCGAAGCCTCGACTGCCTCGGTTCGGATGGGACGGGTTCTTGGGTTATCGGGTCGGATGGGACGGGTTGCTGGGGAGGTGGGTCGGATGGGACGCCGGGTCGGATGGGACGTCGGATCGGACGGGTCGGACGGGTCGGACGGGTCGGCTTCCTCGGATATGGCGACGTGGACGATCCGAGGCCAATCCTCTCGGTTACGCGGGGCGTACAGGAGTACGCAGCGCGTACTTCGGAGAAGGACGCTGACTCCTCTTCGGATAATATCCGAATTTTGAATTAAATAATTAATTAATTTATTTAATAAACTTCAAAAATCCATATCTTCTTCATATGAACTCCGTTTTCGATGGTCTTTATATCCACGCGTAGGTGAGACTACGATCTACAACTTTCGTTTAGACTCCGTTGGCAAATTCCAAAATTATTTTTATTATTTATTTTATAACTAATCGTTTTTAAGGAATTTCTTTGAAAAATCATAACTTCCTCATGCGAAGTCAGATTTGGACGTTCTTTTTGTGTACGCTCACGGTTTAATGTTATCTATGACTTTCATTTAGATACCTAAGGCTAAATGTTATCGTATTGAAACTTTGCGTTTTTCGTTTGATCGGTGTTGTCGGTTTTGACAGAAATCTTAGAGTGGTCATAGCTTCTTCGCCATAACTCAGATTTTAGTGTTCTTTATTTATTTGGAACCTTTAAGAAGATATCTACTACATAGCGTACTCCAAATCAGAGCTTTTGAACAATTCATTTATCGATGATATTCCCATTACATTCAAAAGGGGGTTACAAGACTCGGTTTATAATGCCCGGGATAACGGGTTGTTACATCATCCCCCCGTTAAACGGAATTTCGTCCCGAAATTTAATACAAGGTAAGAGTTTTAGGGGCTGAGGAAGAGATGCGGATACTTCTGTAGCATTTGGTCTTCCCGTTCCCATGTGAATTCGGGTCCTCTCTTAGCATTCCATCGAACTTTTACTATTGGAATGCGACTCTGTTTGGTCCTTTTAACTTCCCTATCCATGATCTCGACGGGTTCTTCCACAAAGTTGAGATTTTCGTTTAACGCGATTTCATCGAGTGGAATTACAAGTGTTTCGTCGGACAAACACTTTTTCAGGTTCGACACGTGGAATACTGGATGCACTTTGTTAAGCTCGATTGGAAGTTGGAGTTTGTAGGCCACTGGACCAACTCTCGAAATGATTTCGAAGGGTCCAATGTACCTGGGGTTTAGCTTTCCACGCTTCCCAAAGCGTATCATGCCTTTCCAGGGTGAGACCTTCAGTAGCACACGGTCGCCAATCTGGAATTCCAAGGGTTTACGTCTCCTGTCGGCATAGCTCTTTTGTCTATCCCTTGAGGACTTCAGTCGTTCTCGTATTTGCACGATCTTTTCGGTAGTCTCTCTGATGATCTCTGGGCCAGTAAGGGTGCCCTTAGTGACTAGACCTTTTGCCAATTGGGTGTCGCCCACTTCCGTCCAGCACAGGGGTGATCTGCACTTACGGCCGTAAAGGGCTTCGAACGGAGCGGTCTTGATACTAGTATGATAACTATTGTTATAAGAGAACTCGACCAAAGGCAAGTGAATATCCCATGCCTTGCCAAAGTCGATTACACATGCTCGCAACATGTCTTCCAAGGTTTGGATCGTCCTCTCACTCTGTCCGTCAGTTTGAGGGTGGTATGCTGTACTCATGTCCAACCTTGTTCCCATGGATTTTTGCAGTGATTGCCAAAATCTGGAAGTGAACCTGCTGTCTCTATCTGAGATGATGGACATTGGTACTCCATGAAGTCGTACGATCTCCCGGATGTAGGTTCTTGATAGTCTTTCCATCCTATCGGTTTCCTTGATAGGTAAGAAATGGGCTGATTTGGTTAATCTGTCGACGATTACCCAAATAGTATCTTGGCCACTCTGAGTTTTGGGCAGTTTGGTTATGAAGTCCATGGAAATCTGCTCCCATTTCCACTCAGGTATATCAGGTTGTTGGAGTAGGCCTGAGGGTTTTTGGTGTTCTATTTTTATTTTGGCGCAAGTTAAACACTTGCCCACGTACGTAGCGATCTCTGCTTTCATGTTTGGCCACCAGTAGAGTTGCTTGAGATCTAGATACATCTTGTCTGACCCTGGGTGTACGGAGTATGGGGTCCTGTGTGCCTCGCTCATAACTACCTCTCTGAATCCCCCAAACTTTGGTGTCCAGATCCGGTTCATGAGGTAGCGTGCTCCGTCACTCTTGATTTCTAAGTTCTTGTCCATTCCTCTAAGGGCCTCACCTGCCACGTTTTCGGGTTTCAAGGCCTCTAATTGAGCTTCCTTGACTTGCGTTGATAGGTGCGAATGGATCGACATGGCTAATGACTTCACTCTCCGGCCTGAGTACTCCTTTCGACTAAGGGCATCGGCTACGACGTTTGCCTTTCCCGGATGATAGCGAATATCGCATTCGTAATCACTGAGTAGCTCGACCCATCGCCGTTGTCTCATGTTGAGCTCCTTCTGATCGAAAATGTGTTGTAAGCTCTTGTGGTCGGTAAAGATAGTGCTCTTCGTTCCATACAAGTAATGTCTCCAGATCTTCAGGGCAAACACTACTGCTCCTAGCTCAAGATCGTGGGTCGTGTAGTTAACCTCATGTGTTTTCAACTGTCTCGAGGCGTAGGCGATGACCTTACCTCGCTGCATCAGAACACATCCGAGTCCTTGGTTTGATGCATCGCAATAAACTACGAAGTCTTCTATTCCTTCAGGAAGGGATAGTATTGGTGCGGTGCACAAGGCTCGTTTGAGCGTTTGGAACGCTCTTTCTTGTTTCTCTTCCCAGTCAAAGGCCACACCTTTCTGGGTTAGGGTTGTAAGAGGCTTTGCTATTCGTGAGAAGTTCTGAATGAACCTGCGGTAGTAGCCAGCGAGACCTAGAAATTGGCGAATTTCTGTAGGAGTCTTCGGTGCTGACCAGTTCTCAATGGCCTTAATTTTGGATGGGTCCACGTGGATTCCCTCTTCGCTTACCACGTGTCCTAAGAATTCGACTCTTCGGATCCAAAATTCACATTTCGAGAACTTCGCATAAAGTTTCTCTTTTCGTAATATCCCTAGAACCTGTCGCAGATGATCGCCATGCTCTTTCTTACTTCGGGAGTAGATCAGGATGTCGTCAATGAAAACGATGACGAACTGATCCAAGTAAGGTCGGCATACTCTATTCATCAGATCCATGAAGACTGCGGGCGCATTGGTCAATCCGAATGGCATCACTACGAACTCGTAATGTCCGTAACGAGTTCGGAAGGCGGTCTTCGGCACATCCTCCTCTAGCACTCGTAACTGGTGATACCCGGATCTCAGATCAATCTTAGAAAAATAGTTCGCCCCTTGCAGTTGGTCGAATAGATCATCTATGCGCGGTATAGGATAACGATTCTTGACCGTCAGTTTGTTGAGTTCTCTGTAGTCGATGCACATTCTGAACGATCCATCTTTCTTTTTCACAAACAACACGGGTGCTCCCCAAGGTGAGAAGCTCGGTCTGATGAATCCTTTTTCCCAGTAGTTCATTCAGTTGACTGGATAGCTCCTGCATCTCTGCCGGGGCTAATCGATAGGGTGCTTTGGCTACTGGGGTAGCTCCGGGAATCAGATCGATTCTGAATTCGACTTGTCTTACGGGTGGTATCCCTGGAAGGTCCTCGGGAAATACATCGGGAAAATCGCATACGTCGGGCACATCCTTGATGTCCCGGACTTCGCGTTTCACGTCTACAACGTGTGCAAGAAATGCGTGACACTCCTTTCGTAAGTGCTTCTGAGCTTGGATACTTGAGATGATTCTAAGAGTGGTACTAGGTTTGTCGCCCAAGACGAGGAAGGTTTTGCCGGTTGGCAGATTAAGGCGAACGGCCTTATCGTAACATAGAATGTCCGCACGATGTGAACTCAGCCAATCCATGCCAATGATGACATCGAAACTCTTAATCGAGACTGGCATGAGGTTGATTTGAAAGGGATTATCGTTTAGAGTTAGGGTGCAGTTTAAGTATATCTCTTTAGTGCCTTCAGTTTTCCCGTTGGCCATTTCTACTATGAACGGTTCACTTAATGATTGTGGTATTGGTTTTAGCATGCTTTTAAAGTCGTGACTCACAAAACTCCTTTCCGCTCCACTATCAAACAAAATGCATGCATACGAGTTATCGAGAAGAAACGTACCCGTAACAACAGTAGGGTCCGCAATGGCTTCATCTTGTCCCATTGCGAAAACTCGGCCTCTCCCGCCGATATTCCTGTTGTTTGCCTTCGGGCAGTCCTTGCGGTAGTGCCCTGTGCTCCCGCACTCAAAGCAAGCGCGGCTTACTCCGGCATTAGCAGTGGGGGCGGATTGTTGGGTTGGCTCCTTGCAATAGCGGGCTGTATGACCCTTCTTATTGCACCTGGTGCATTGAAGGCCATGACAGAGACCGTGATGGTGGAAGTTGCACTGGTTACATTTCGGTAGCTTTCCATTGTATGAACTTGTGGGGGCAGAGTTGGTAGGTACAGTAATGGCGTGGGTCGCTATCACTTGTTGTTTCTTGGGGTTCTCCTGGAGGATTTGTCCCCTCCTCTTGTTCCAAGTCCTACTCTGTCCCTGAGCCTCCCTAGGTGGATTTGCGGCTGTCGTGATGGTACTCTGTTTTGCTCCGTGATCGATGAGTCGTTGCGCCAGGCGTTTAGCGTTGTTGTAGGTGATAGGGTTGGAGGCTAGGACATGCCCTTGAATCTGGGGTGACAACCCCCAAATGTACCTTTCGACCTTCTTTGATTCTGGGTTGACCATGGTAGGGCACAAAGCAGCGAGATCGTTGAACCTAGCTGTGTAAGCGACTAGGTCAGACCCGACCATTTTCAAATTCCAGAGTTCCTGCTCAAGCTTTTGCACTTCACCTCTTGGGCAGTATTCTTCCAGGAGTAGTACCTTCAGTTCTTCCCAACTCATGGCGTTAGCGACAGTGAGCGTCACTGAGTTCACATGGCTTTTCCACCAAGTGAGGGCTCTATCTATGAAGGTGCAAGCAGCGAACTTAACCTTGCTTGTTTCTTGGCACGAGCAGATCTCGAAGACCGTTTCGGTCTTTTCGAACCATTGCATTAGTGCAATGACTCCTCCTGTTCCATTAAAAGTTTTTGGTTTAGCGTTAGAGAACTCCTTGTAGGTACATTCTCTTCCTTGGCCATGACCAGTGCCATGATTTGGATGATTCGTGCTGCTTCCCGCCCCTCCATTCCCTTGAGAGTTTATTTGCGAGAGGGCTGCGGTTACCGCTGCTGTGATAGCAGCCTGAACCATGGCCGGATCATAAGCTGGTGGTGGAGGTGGTGGTGGTGCCGTGCCCGGCCTGGGCCTTAAGTTTGGACGAGGAGGCATCTTGCTGCCAAAAGAAAAATATGGAAGAAAATTGGCAGTTCAAAGTTGAATGATATTGAGTTAACTGCCTTAAATAGATTAAGAATTTGGTTTGATCAACAATGGGTTTTGAGCTTGATTTATTAATAACGTTTGAATGGATGCACTTATGAGTTGAACGGAATACACATATTTAAAATCAGAGAAGGGGGGGGGGGGGTATGCCCCATATATATAAAACATATAGTCGTGTTACATCCGAGTTTAGACAAAACTTTTTGACCTTTCTAAAGGTCTCCGATTACAGAAAGTTTCAACGAAAAGGAAATTCTTATCCGAAGTCCTAATTTATAACAAAATTTGAAATCCTGGCAGGCACTACTTGCGACGTAGGTTGCGCTTGGAGCTTGACTCCGCATCTGATTGCTTCGATTCCATTAGGCGTCGATCAAAAGCGGCTTGTTGCTCCCTTAACTCGGCTAGGGCTGCAATTATCTGTGCCTGAAATGCCTCAGACTGGAGTTGGACATTATCTTGTATCTTGTCCAGTCTACGGATATCGGAAGTGTGAACCTGCACTTCCACGTTGATATCCCGGAGTCGGCTTGCTTGTACTCCGGACTGATAGGACTGATTGGCTAACTTACCAACCATTACCGGGAGTGCTCGATCAGCCGAACTGCCACCGCGGACATCGTAGAAGTCCCGACACATGCCGTAGGGAGGGCGTATGCCTTGTTGTTGGCTCCAATGATGTAGGTGACTTCCCCAGACGGGAGTGGGTCCTTGGAAGTTCCTCACATGGACAGGAGGTTGAATGGGTGGTGGATCGATCACTTCAGGTTCTGAGTCAGTACCGGAGTCATCACCCAATTCTATGGGTTCCTCATCCTCTTCTGGATCATCTTCGATCCATCCTCCGTTGCCTTGGTTGGGAAAGTAGGGGTCATTGGGGTGGTGAAATCCAGCCATTTGACTGTACGAGAAATAGGGTCATAAGAATTGAATAAAGTCGGAACATGCAAAACATGTAAGTTAGTTTAAATAGCAATTACTCCTATAGCATTTAAATTATTGTGTTTGATTCTAATAACGGTTTGGTAAGTTTTTTTTAAAAATTTGTTGTCCACTGCAGACACCCCTCGGCACACGTTAGTCGGCTCTCGGACAAATATAGTTGATCAGGCTATATCCTTCCCAGTTCCGATTACATGTCCCAAGGCGTACCTGTACTGCACAACTCATTAATAATACTTCTAATATGGTACGATGTGGAACTGTTATTTATTACTAAATGAATGCATGCTTACTTACAAAAACTAAATAGATTTAATTTCAAAAGCATGACTCTTCTCAGAGTGTTTTTGCCCAGTTGAGTTTATAGTTGTAAAAAAAAAAAAATGGTTTTGATATACTTAATTCACTATAAACGAAGCTCTGATACCAATCTGTCACACCCCCAAACCTGAACGGCGGAATCGTTCGGGGGCGGAGGACATCATATTCAGTATCATAACAGTTCATAGAAAGGAAAGTACACACCACCATAATATAAATATGTTTGAAAAGTTTACATGATTGTAGGTGTTACATGTTTGCAAAAGAAATCAAATATAAAATGGTGATCCAAAATATGTTACTAACGCCAATGCGTTAGTCTTCAGAAGTAGTTGCTACCTGGCTAGCGGTTTCCTGTGAATACAAGTTATTTCAAAGAAAAAGTGTCAACATTTAAGTTGGTGAGTTCATAAGTAGTGTTTTGAGAAGATGTATGCCATTCGAAAGTGTTTGCATGTTTTCCAGAAAAACCCTTATTTTCTTATTAAAGTATGCAATGCATATGAATGTTCGTGATGTAAATTGCAACTAATTGTACCAAGAAAATCCCTTATTTTCCTATTAGTTGTTTGGTTTGTATACAGGAAAAACCCTTATTTCCCTGACATAACTGGCAGTCTCTAAGACCGAAAATCGCAAGCAATCGACGTGCTCGAAAGGTGTGGCATAGTTTTACATAGTAAAGCTATACGAAGATCGCACTTATTAGATGAAGAATAGTTTTAATGACTACTCGTTCATAAAAGCATAATACCATAATAATTGTATATCCGATGAGTTTTATAACCATACTAAACATAATATGCCTGTAGCGACGTTCTTCAGGCGTCGTAGCGTTATGACAACTGTCACCCCAAAAGACGGACTGTAGCTAACAGTCAGGGCGCGGGATCATGACTTCCCGTATAGATCTATACACATTTGACACGTTCTCCGAACGGGAGACTCTGGTTATAGACAGGACTTGTTGCATTATTTTCTAATAAAGAAAGTAACGTTTGAAGATATACACGACTCATGGATTCTCAACTAAGTCCGTAATAAGGTAGTAGTTTGTATGCAAAGTTTAACCTCTTTCACAATGTTTGACAAAGCATAATCATAAGTTCTTTGAATGCATGAAATGATTTAGTAAAGAATGTTACCCTTGATATGATGTGTTTGTATGTAAACGTATAAATAAAACATATTTCTATTTATAAACATATTATATCCCAAAGAGGGTAAAGCTGTGTTGTGAGGGGTTTTGTATCATAATAACTTCACCAGATAGTTAAAACAACAGTATGAAAAGTATACCAAAAGGTTAATGTTTCACACGAATTCAGTCATGTGTTAACGTGTATTCCTCCCCAAAAAGAGTATAAAACATTTAAAATGTATTTAAAGAGTGTTCAAAGGGGATATGAACTCACTTGATAGTTTGAAGATTGTGAGGTGGAAAACCGAGCAGAGTTTCGTCTCGGGAAACTGATTTTTCTTGGGATTCTCGGGAATCTCGGGAGTAGAATCGGCCTTCGGGACTTGAGCCAAAAAGACCAGAGCTTCGGGTTTGAACGGACACGGAAAACGAGGAAATGCTGAGAGAGAGAGAAGAGAAATGAACCCTTTCTTTGGAAACCCTCGCATTCTATTTATAGGAAGGCAAGTCTGCCTCGGTACGCGGGGCGTACGCTCGTACGCGCTGCGTACGCGTACGTCATGCATGACCGAAGCCTCGACTGCCTCGGTTCGGATGGGACGGGTTCTTGGGTTATCGGGTCGGATGGGACGGGTTGCTGGGGAGGTGGGTCGGATGGGACGCCGGGTCGGATGGGACGTCGGATCGGACGGGTCGGACGGGTCGGACGGGTCGGCTTCCTCGGATATGGCGACGTGGACGATCCGAGGCCAATCCTCTCGGTTACGCGGGGCGTACAGGAGTACGCAGCGCGTACTTCGGAGAAGGACGCTGACTCCTCTTCGGATAATATCCGAATTTTGAATTAAATAATTAATTAATTTATTTAATAAACTTCAAAAATCCATATCTTCTTCATATGAACTCCGTTTTCGATGGTCTTTATATCCACGCGTAGGTGAGACTACGATCTACAACTTTCGTTTAGACTCCGTTGGCAAATTCCAAAATTATTTTTATTATTTATTTTATAACTAATCGTTTTTAAGGAATTTCTTTGAAAAATCATAACTTCCTCATGCGAAGTCAGATTTGGACGTTCTTTTTGTGTACGCTCACGGTTTAATGTTATCTATGACTTTCATTTAGATACCTAAGGCTAAATGTTATCGTATTGAAACTTTGCGTTTTTCGTTTGATCGGTGTTGTCGGTTTTGACAGAAATCTTAGAGTGGTCATAGCTTCTTCGCCATAACTCAGATTTTAGTGTTCTTTATTTATTTGGAACCTTTAAGAAGATATCTACTACATAGCGTACTCCAAATCAGAGCTTTTGAACAATTCATTTATCGATGATATTCCCATTACATTCAAAAGGGGGTTACAAGACTCGGTTTATAATGCCCGGGATAACGGGTTGTTACAGGAACTCTCACCCAACCAAGGGGAGGTGCCTTCCATGGCTCCAGTTCTCGTTGGGTCAGAGAGAAAGGAAGATGACAACAACCCCAGAGCACGTAAAGCGACACATTGTTCCCTCACGCCCGGCCCTGCCAGTGGAAGCGAGAGGAAGCCTCGACGCATGAAGGCCCATTTACATTAGATGAAGAAAAGACGTCACTAATCAACAGGGAGCATGGTCCAACTCCGCACAGGAAAACCATATTCCTGGCGCTGACGCGAAAGTCAGGCATGCGCCCTGGCGCTTAGATACCAAGTGTCTATCAACTTATGTCTTTTCTTTCATTCTAAAAAGATTAATACAATTTTCATTTCGAAAGAGCTTTCCATAATTCTGTTTAAATTGCGAAAAAAGTAAAGCACGTCACTGCCCAACAGGGAGCATGGTCTAACTCCGCAAAGGATAACCATACTCCCAGTGCTGACGCGAAAGTCGGGCATGCGCCCGGGCACTTAAATACCATGTGTCTATTGATTTGCATCCTTTCTTTTATAATATTCATTTCGAAAGAGCCTTCCAGAATTCTGTTTAAATTGAAAAAAGTAAAGAAGTTGTGCATATTTTCCAAGTAGCAACGATGGTTGATCACCTACACTGCTTGAGCAAAATCTATGCAAGAATACTACCGTAGGTCTTAAAAGAGTCATAATCTTTGCCTACAATGTGCCAATAACATCTCAGAGTTGCGAGTGTACAAATTCCAATTAAAGGCACAAGAAAAAAAAAGGGTTCTAAAAAGTTCATAACCTTTCCCCTGATAATACAACATTATAGGGCCTCGAGGTGACAATCTCGGCCTATGTATTGGCAGTTAGACCATACAGTACAGTCCTCAGTAGTGGCTAACATCTCGCAGCTTAACACATTAAGCCCAACTGAACATACCAATCAACGAATTACAACTCAGTAGTAGCAGTTGTGCGATGTTTGTGGAACACTAGTCAATACGACGTAAACCCTAGAACAAGGGAAAATATACAAAAAAAACAAGTCACAGTAGAAACGTCAAACAACTACAACTTGAATTTATCATAGGAAAAGTCAAAATGTGTATACACGCGCGTATTACAAAAGTAAAAAGGAAGAGAGGACTTACATGACAATGCATGACAAAATATACAATCCATTCCCTTACAAACAGTGCATGGGAAGGCACATCTATTTCAAAACCAACAAGGGGCATATACAAATCAGCCCTCAGAGTCCGAGGAAGAAACTCCCAGGCTCCACTTGCCACAAAACTAGCGGAAGCCATCATAATATAACTCCCGTAAACGGAAGAGGCCAACAAAATCCATCTCGACAAAAGACGTAAGGGCAGTGTTGACTTCTTTGGCTCTTCTCGCCACTTGGTCAGGACCCGGAACTTCAGATTTACCGGAAGACGTTGAGCACTCATTCAGTTGTCTCCCCTTCTCAAACCCAAGCGCTTCACAAACCTCACAAACATCTCGGACCCTTTGGCAAATTCAGTGCTCTCAATGACTCTGTTGATCGCACGAACCACTCCTTTCTCTAGCACACATTGCAATTCACCCCGAGCAATGGCACCATCAACACGTGCTCGAGCCAGCTGACGTTGGCACCGGGCCAATTTTTTTCGCCAACACATTCTTTTCTTGGGTCAGAAAGCTTACTTGATCCTCTAGGTGCTCTGTTCGGTCCTCCAGAGTGAGCGCATGCTCCTCCAGAATGGCTTTCTCGCAGGCCACAACACAATTATGTTCAAAGAGAACACAATGCTCAGCCTCTGCATTCTAGAGTTCCTCCTTCAGGCTTACAATGGTATTACGCAAAGGTCTCAAACGTGCTTCGCTCACCCCGACATGGGAAACCCGGTCGGCGGCTGCAACCATCATAGCAAAAGCCTGCGCCGCAACATATCGAAGGTCACCAACAACTTGAACCCCCCGATTTGCCTGCAAGAAATCTCATCATAGCCGGGAAATGAGCATAGACACTCCATCCATGGGCATTGGTATCATCCGACAGTAAAGAATGCCCAATAATTGCCCTAGTTGGGGCATAAGCTTTGGAACATGAGCTAGGCGCAGTTCCTATCCCGCCCTATGCTAAAGGTTTCTTTGACCGAATGGAACCCCCAGGTGAACCCAATGCACTCCTAAATGTGGAGTCAGAACGAAGATCAATCGGGGAGACTGTAGCAAACGTTAAAGGAGGTGATGTCGCAGAATCAGGGATCGCCACTTTATTTTTCTGCACAGACGCCGAGAACTTGTTACCAAGAACATCCCCAATCCTTCCAAGAAGCCCGCTCATAGATACAGTCATGCGCACTTTACGGGGACGAAGACACACATCATCGGATTCTGTCTCCTCGTTCAACGATGGTACCACACGTGTACTTCGCCTTTTCCGGACAGGAGTAGTAACCCTCCTAGCTTGTGTGCCCACAGAAGAACAAGAAAGTGCAGAATTCAGGGGACGAGTCGGGGAAACAACTCCAACGGCCGGTCAGGAAAACAATACAGGCCTGCTAGAACCAGCATTTCCCCCTTCCACGGAGAACATTCCAGCTAGCTCTTGCATATGCCTTTGGGATATAGGATGGGGAAGAGCCTCTACAAGATCAACCTCCCGATGACAGAGCCTACCCCGATAGTGGTCGTGCAAGGCCATCTCCAAAGAAATCTCGGCTTCAGCACTTGCACAAATAAGAATTGAATATAATGACTCATCAGATACATTTCTCCTCCTCCACTCTCCTTTAAAAGGGGGGAGAGGAAAGGGAAGAAAGAAACAAAAGAATACTGCATCTCACAAAGAACAAGTGAGCCATCTTCACGTGGGATCGCCAGGTGGCACTCATACCAGCCGCAGTGAGAACGGAATCCTACCAGTTCTCTCTAACAACGGTAATGCCGCCTAGTCGCTTGCCGAGGGTTAGGTTGCTCCCGAACAATTTGGGAACTCGATCAGGAAAGTCTCGTGTTTTGCGATATCCACGCCCCACAAGGTCTTGGTTAACCCAGAGCCATTGCCTTTTCCAATTTTTCTTTGGGACGTCTAGTTCAGAGATTAGCTGATGAATGCCCCGCCTTTTTGCCAAAGTACGAACACCAGAATTTGTAGCCAAAAAAAAAGTAACTGAAAACCCATAAGGCGGGGATACAACCAAAGGATTGACAAATCAGTTCAAAACCGACAATTTTACTGACGGCGCTCGGACTCAACTTGTCGACGGAGAAGCCATAGTGGTCCACGATCATATTGAAGAAATTAGATGGCGGCAAGCGTAATCCCGCTTTGAATAAAGGGATCGGAACTCCCACCTTCCCTTGAGGGCAGTCATGGATTGGTACCCCCCTTTTCTGGGATCATTACACCATGCTCCGATAAGAAACCAAAACGATCCTATAGATGCTAGACTTCCTCCACAATAGGGACTCTACCATGACAATCCATTGCCTAGAACAAACGAATGATAGAGAAGGAAAACTCACAGAATACCCAAGATGAGGCAGAGGAAGCAGAGATAAACGATCTTAGAAGGGGGGGGGGGGACTTTAAAGACAGAACTGGAAGCATGAGCCGTCCCCCTTTTCTCGGGGCTGATGTATGATGACGACACTGTTAAAAACCCATTCCAAGTTAGAAATAATCCCAGGTGTACACGTGTTGAAGAATAGGCTCGAACGTCAATGTTATCAGGCCAACGCAAACGCCTACAAGACTAAGGGACTTGTTAACACATCCCTCTAAGGGAACGTCAGAGAGAGAAGTCAAAACTAGTACCGAGCTTGGCCTGAGCTGAACTCAGTCGGACCAAGTCCGAAGCCAAGGACGGGCCTTCACCAACTCGAAAGACATATGTGTGACAGTTCTGGTGTATAGAAACGCTATAACCTCCTCACCAAGGGATAACATCCCGATGAGCGTGGGACCATTCAGAGCGTCCCACGTGTTCGTCAGACCATAGCCACGATCTCCATAATAACTAAAAGATCCTCCTCTATCCAATGAGGAGTATATGCAAAAAAGATGTGATAAGGATCTTCCTGTAGGAGTCCACCACGTCATGCCCCACGAAGGAATGTCCAACAGAATCATTTGAGGTCCACATGCCTCTGGAACCAGTTATAAAAGGATCCTTCTTCCTCCAAAAGAGGGGGGCTCTCTTTCCAGTGAGTACTCTTTCTTTTCTCTGAAAACAAACACTAACTATATCGTCAGAGCTTCATCCCGGAGATCCCTCCCGGACATCGACTTGGCCCAAAACCAAGGCCCAACTCAACTACTAAAAAGGCCCAAATCCTAAATGGCAACACAAGGCCTAATTATGGCCAAATCTTTCAAATTTGTCCCAAAACCCATCATGGGCCTAAATTCAAGGAATCCCAATATACTAGTCAAAAGCCCAAATCATAAGTCTAATGGCCCAACAAGGCCTAAACTATGGCCCAAACCGAGAAGGCCAAGCCCAAATGCCCACCTGTTGAGTATGCAGGGGTACTCAATAGGCCTGACAATTGGGTTGGGTTTGGGTTGGCGGGTTAGAAAACATAAACTCAACCCAACCCAACCCATAAAACCCGTTTAAGTATATAGGTCCACGGGTTCACAAGTTAATGGGTCAAACCCAACCGATATCCCGTTTAATAAATAAGCAACATATTTTAAAAAATGAGTTTTTTTCAACATAAATTCATAAAATGATTAAAGTAATTAACATAAAAAAAGGTTTTTAACTTAAATTCATAAAGTCAATAACATCCAAATGGAAATGAAAAATGAGAACATTCATAGAAAGTGGATGTGTTTTTCGTTCGCGACTCGTGCAAATAACGACATGTATTTTTTCTTTTTCTGATTAACGAACCGCAAATGTAGATTAGTCACATACGAATACAGAAGAAATACAATGATACGGAATATTATGAATACGAATGGAAATCAAATTTCATTAAAAATTAAATATATCATTTTTTAAATGTATTATATATGTACACACACACACACGGGTTGGCAGGTTGACCCGCGAACCCAAACAGATAACCCAACCCAACCGATGAAACAAACGGGTTGGTGGGTTGGCAGGTGTAACAGCCCAAAAATACGACCCACATTTTTTTGTTCTAATAATAATAAAAATCATATACCGAACAACATATTATAAAACCATACGTCAAATATCTCAAATCATAATAAAATGTCGTGAAACAACTATATCAAATCAAACTAAGAATCAAAACAAACTCCCAGGAAAGAATGAAGCTATGGTGTGTGCGATGCCATCATCCCGAGCTCTTCCCTTTACTTACGGAAGTGCGTGAAACCAAAAATGAAACTGTAAGCACGAAGCTCAGTGAGCTCCCCCAAACTACGACATACCATATAATAACATGTAAACACATACTGGGCCTTGCCCGCTGCATCGGACCGAAGTCTGGAAACTGCATTGGACCGACGTCCGGAACTAACCAGGGCCTTGCCTTCTACATCGGACCGGAGTCCGGAAACTGCATCGGACCGAAGTCTGGAACTAACTGGCACCTTGTCCCCTGCATCGAACCGAAGTCTAGAAATAACTGCATCGGACCGAAGTCCGGAACTAACTGCATCAGACTGAAATCCGGAACTAACTGGGACCTTGTCCCCTGCATCGGACCGAAGTCCGGAAACTGACTGAGCATAACGTAGCATACCATAAACATATCAACTAGCATGAACACATAAACTGTATACTGCATTGGGCCGTAGCCCGGAACACATTACAGATAAATCCTGTCTGAGCCACAAAGAAATCAAACATACTAACTACTGCATCGGACCGAATTCCGGAAACTACTGCTAGCTAAACGGGCCGGCATTGTGGCCTTAGATCCGTTCCTACTGGAAGGAAACTCACCTCGCAATGCTAACTGCTGAACACCTGAAGAGGGAACCCCTGACTGCTGCTCGGCTGCTTCCCGACTATCATAGACATATAAAAACACTTAATCAGAATAGGGATTCCTCTATGGGTAAAATGACCATTTTACCCCTACTATGGTGTGGGTCACAAACATGGCCCAAACCCTTAACTCCTTCTAAGTCCTCCGATGGCCCACTAAAGGTCCACTAATGGCCCAATTTTCCACAATGGGCCCAATTCTCTTTATTGGGCCTTACACTAGGCCCACACCCATACTTGGCCTATAAACACTGACTTCAGATGGCCCCATCGGCCCAAAAGGCTCTAAGTCCAAAGCACAGCCCACACCGAGGCCCAAATGCTCGAAACCCAAAATGACCAGGTACGCGGGGCGTACTGGCTGCTGGATGGTACGCCGTGCGTACCTCCTCGTACGCCCAGCGTACAGCCTTGATAAGCCAACTTTCCATTAAGAGCTTATTCCATCGATTCAGAAACTATAATTTCAGATCCACGACTTATTCTCTGTCCTAAGCCATAAAGTTGCTTACTTGATGGCTTGGATGACTCACAAAGGTTCAAATCTCAAAAAGTAATGTCCTAACTCTATAGAAATGGCTAGATCTCTTGCATGGCCACATGCAAACCTCCAAGATCAAAACTTTATTGTTAAAGAGGTGCTGTGAGCCTAGAGTATGGAGATCCCAAGCTCAAAAATGGATCTCTATGATAAAGGTCCAACCTTTGGGACCAAAATGTAACAAAACTTTCATAACTCTAGATCTAGCATATGAAGAAGAAAGTTCAGTGCTTTATACCTCTTTTGGATGCCAAATGAAGAGATAATCCCAGATCCTTGAGCTCAAGATACTCAAGTTCTTCTTCTACCACTCCACTTCTTCTCCTTCTTCGCAAAATAAGCTCAAAGATCAAACACACACAAGCAAAGAGCAAAGGGGACGAACCAGGGTTTCTCTGGGGTGAATGATAAGTGAGGAGGCCAAATGGGAGGCTATAATGGGGTTTAAATATGTCTCAACCCTTAAAGTTAGCGTTTGTCAGCTGGTCGTGTACGTTGGGCGTACTATAAGGTACGCTCCGCGTACGCTCCTCCTCCCTGCATTCCATTTAAGCATTACGCCCAGCGTACCAAGGGGGTTACGCCCCGCGTACGGCTTATGGGCTGCTTACACTTCGACCCAAAAAATGAGAGTCCAAACCAATCCAATATGCAAATTCCTAATCATAGCCTAAATAAAATTCAAGAATTTAATTAAATTAATACCTCCAAAGTTGATCGTTACAGCAGGTTGACGGGTTGGCGGGTCAAAAATCTCAACCCAAACTCGTCTATTTTCGGGTTGGTCAATGTCGGGTTACGTGTTGGGTCGAGAGTTGCCACTCCTAGTACTCAGCTCGTATCCCCAACGTACTCCCTGATTATTAGTTCTCTTCATTAAACACTTAATCAATTAATACATCTTACTATACTCTCAGATCCGGCCCCTAAGGGTGACTTATCACGTAAAGCTGGCAACTTTACATTCATGTATGGCTTAATGGGACCCAATACTCAAATAGAAGCTTAATGAAGATCTTAATACATGCATGGACCCATATCCTCCATAAATTTTGCATTTTTGTGAGCATGGGGCCTTAATGGACTTAAGATTTAGCATCCATTACTTCTATAATAGATCAAAAGCTCAACTTTAACTCAAAAGACTCAAAAATGAACAAATAACACCACAAAGTAGATCTAATACAAATTACCATCAAGGTGAGAGATTTTTTACCTCAAAAGGCTTGCAAATGTGAAGGTAACTCTGGATCTACAAGCTCAAGTTATTCCTATAAGTGTTCCTCTTCTTCTTGTTCACCACAAAACACCAACAAACACACTTTCAAGCTTACATCTCACCAAATGCAATTAGGGTTTCGTTTTTAGGGTAAAGGGAGATAGAGGCTGATCAAAAATGTCCAAGAGGTGTTATAATGAGGTTTAAATAGGGTGAAAACCCTAATAATTAGGATTTGCCCAAACCGTGCGTTCGCCCAGCGTAATCCCATGTATGCCTAGCATACATGGGTGATGCCCGCGACCAACGAATAGCTAGTACGCTAAGCATACTCATAGAGTACCCCCATGTATTAGCCAAGGACCAAAATGAAAAGAATTTGCATAAAAGGGCTAAAAGGAAACTTACCAAAAACTAGAATGTTACAGAAGAAGTTATGGCTTTCGGAAGCTTGGTGGCTTTAAGGCTAAGCCTAGTACACTGGGCATACTAGGCAGGCTGATTGAGGGTGCCTAGTGGAGTACGATGGGCATACCAGGAGTACGTTGGGTGTACTCCAGCCAGATGCAAACCCTAATTTAGGGTCTTAGACCCTATTTCATGACCTTAACTCAACTCCAAACCCTCTTATCCACAACCTCCATCTCTTTAAACCCTAGATTCGAAACCCTATCCTCCATTGCATTCTTGAGGTTTTGGTGTTATTTGGTGAATAAGGAGATTTTGTTGGAAGCATTGATTGGCTTGGAGCTTGTGGATCCAATCTCTAATCATCTTCATGAACTTTCAGGAGGTATAAAGTTTCTAACTTGATGACTCTATGTGCTAGATCTAGTCGAGCATATGTTTTGAGTTCATTTTGGTCCTTAAAGTCATTTTTTTGAGTTTGAGCTACTCCAAGAGCTTAGAATGTTGGATCTTAACATTTCTGAGGTTGTGGGTGCATAAAAATGTCATATTGTGCAGTTTTACTCCTTTATGCAAGTATTAGTGACCTTTTATGAAGATTAGGAAGCTTAGATTATGGTTTGGATCTCATTAAGCCATGCAAAGTCATAAAGTTAAGAACTTTATGACTTAAGACATCTCTTTAGGTTCAGATCTATGTTTGGGCGTTCTAGACTTAACCCAATAAGAGATTATTATGGATTTTGGGTCTTTGATGAGTACGTTGGGCGTACGTAGGAGGACGCTCAACGTAGTGTGTGATTCATGTATTGGCAACTTGTACGTTGTGCTTTGGGGGTGAGTACGCGAGGCTTATGTTTCTGGTACATGGGATGTACTCCCCAGGATGTTCATTTTAGGCTTTTAGGCCTTGAGCCTTTTGGGGATTGGACTATGAGATGTTGGGCCAATTATGGGAAGGGTAAAATGGTCTTTTACCCTTTAAGAAGATGGGTTATTGTTTGGGCCTTAGGAATCCCTATTTGGGTTGAGTCTTTGAGCTTGGGCCATTATTGGGCCTTATGTCCTACTAGTTTGACCTTAAGAATGTAATGAGGATTGGTATTGATTGTGTTCGGTGTGAGGATCCGTTGTGCAGCAGGTTAGGGCACGGGAGTTGTTATCTTTTGATTGAGGTGAGTCTCCTCACTATGCCCATAGGTTGAAGGCACCAATGTCGGCCCACTAGGATTTGCTATGCTAGCTATCTTTTTGGCTCTTGCATGGTATGTTGGGCTAGGCCCATTTGTATGTTTGGCTAGGCCCATGGATCAGGAAGGGCTAGGACCATTGTATATTATATAAGGTTTTAGTTGTCTCTATGACTCTTGTATTTGTATGTTGGGCTTGACCCATTGGTTTAGTAGGGCTAGACCCATTATGGTGGGTTGGGCCTAATATGCGGACTAGGCCTAATGGTATGTATGGTATATGGTAAATTGGGGAACTCACTAAGCTTTGTACTTATGGTTTTATGGTTATGATTTTAGATACTTTTGGTTCGAAATGGAAGGGCCCGGTTTGACCGCAGTGCATCCACCCATGTTTCCGCAATATAACGATTTTGGGATTGTACTCTGATGCCTATTTTACTATGATAAACTTTTGAATGTTTGAATAAAAATATAATTGGCATTTCGGTTGAATTAAAAATGAAATTTTTACCTCCTAATTTTTGGGGCGTTACATTTTCTTCTGGTTGAGGACGTGCTGCCCGTTCACATGGAGGAGGCGGCATTATTCTTTGACAATGGGTTGTGTGGGGCGATTGAGGACATTGTGGTTTGTGGTAGCCCTTTCTTCGGTGACATACAATGGCGAATTGCTTCCTTACCCATTAGGTTTGGTGGTTTGGGTTTATACTCGGCAGTAAGGCAACCTCATATGCTTTTGTTGCCTCAAGGGCCCAATCTGGGGTATTTCAAGACCACATCTTACAGGATAGCGACATATATGGTATGGATGTTGATTATGATTGTGCATTAGCTTCTCTTCATAACAAACTTCCGGATATTGACCTTAGCAATTTTACTACTAAAGCACCCCCCCCCCCCTAAATCCCATAATACACTAGTGAGTGCCCTTTTTCGTAAAATTGTCCAAGATATGGAAGTGCATCTGGACATGAAGGCTTTGTAGAAAGTGGTTTTCAAGTGCTTACGTGCAGTGGCGGAGCTTCAATCTTTCCTTGGGGGGGGGGGATATAATTTGTATAAAAATTGGTGAACAGGGAGCCCATAGTCAAAATTTTATATTTTTAGGCCTAATATGTATAAAATTAAAGTATAGGGACTACTTCTGCCAAAAAAATCAGGGGGGGGCATAGCCCCCCTAGTCCTATATATGATTCGTGATGGGTTTGAGCCATAAGAACATTCCTATGTGCACATACAAACCCTAATGCTTGGATCTAGGTTTTTCTAATTTAACATGCAATGTATCGAAGACTTTGATTGATAGATCTAGTGTAAACATTCAAATCATAACATATGAAAACAGATCTAAAGGATTACCTTGAATTTCTTGCTTGAATCTTCTTGTCCTTGGAGCTTAGAGTCACAATTGTCACTCCTCTAATGGCTTACAAGCACCAACTAGCAAGAAGATGATAAGAGAGAGAGAGAGAGAGGAGGGTGAGAAATTGGCCAGGGTTACTTCAGATGCAAGAGTACCGATTTCCTTCACCCAAAGGGTCTATATATACTAGTGAGCTTCCTAGGGTTTCACCCTTAAAACCCTAATTGGATAACTTAGGCCCTAAGCAATCCAATCTCCTTATTGATAAGCCCTTGGACGATTTCTAGGCTCTTCCAAACCCTAAAATCGTCCATCCCTTAACCATAAGGAATCACAGCCCAAAATACAACTATCATACAATTGACAGTTTATGCCCCTTTATTCAATTAATCTCTTTAAGTCACCAAATTAATCCCTAATTAATTTATGACTTATATTAATAAAATAACAATATTATTATTCCTTATATTATTCTCATAATATATTAATAATATTTCTTCTCTCATTATAAATCATCCTGTCAAGTTGCTATGGTAAAGGAAACCCAAAAGGACCATGCACAACCGGGTCAAATACTTGCCAAATATAATTGCAGCCTTAGACACTATTCCAACAGTCTCCCACTTGGATAAGTCTAGTAACTATATATACAAGCACAATCCGATTCGCAATCGTAGCTCTCAAAGACGCTGTCAAACTCTGATCTTATCGGTCCCGTCCTTTAGATAAGGGATCGTATAGTCCTCTGTTCAGACATCACGCAAACATAATCATTGTCCAGCATTTAGTTTCTCGATCTCAGATTTATTCGACATAGAACTTAATCGAACACATCAATTTGGTTCTGACCGGGCCCGGTACATAAGTCAAATCAAATCATCGAGCGGCCGAGATATCGCTTTTACCCTCTTTGGATAAAAGTAACAGATAAACTTCGACTTATATGCATTTACTTATTCACTAACCAATTATACACAACAATACGTTTTATAACATCAATTTACTGATGCGGTTTCGCATCATCAATGTACATCCAATTAACAAATAACAAACCATATATATAGGTTTTAAGACCATATGATATTATCATCTTGCGATCACTTACAATATATATATATATATATATATATATATATATATATATATATATATATATATATATATATATACACTTTAAAGTGATTCCAGCAAGTGCGGGTTTGTTCCAATGCTCAAAACTAGTTCGTAAGCACTCATGAACGTTGTAGCAAACCTTTGCTATGTCTAATACCATTTAGACAATCTACATACCAATTCATGACAATCTTCATTCCTACCTACTTCCAACATATGAACGATTGTCGACTGTTTGAATAATTCGATTATTCTTAATAACTCAATTATTCAGGAAGTCAAAACATGCAAAGTGAAACAATAGCTAAACAATTAACATATGACAGTAACTTTACTCATAAATAATACTCTTTTATTTAATCATCAAATGTCAATTACATTTATCTATTATAAGTTTCTAAAACTATCTAATCTAAACTAATATCATCCTTCAGCCCAATACTCCTAGCATGCTGCAAATGCTTAACCCTAGTCAATCCCTTCGTAAGCAGATCTGCTGGGTTATCTTCTGATGATATCCTCTTGACCACGAGGTGTCCTTCTTCTACTCGATGTCTAATAAAGTGGTATTTTATGTCGATATGTCGAGATCTACCATGATCCCTTGGTTCCTTGGTCAAGGCAACTGCTCCTTCATTATCACAGAAAATTTCCATAGGCTCCTTTATGGCAGGAACAACTCCAAGATCACCAATGAAGTTCTTCAACCATATTGCCTCCTTCGACGCTTCGCTCGCTGCAATGTACTCTGATTCACACGTTGAATCAGCTACGGTTTCCTGCTTGGAACTTTTCCAAGTTATTGCTCCTCCATTAATGGTAAAGACCCAGCCCGACTGCGAATGGTAGTTGTCCCTGTCGGTCTGGAAGCTGGCGTCACTATACCCTCGCACCTTTAAGTCATCACTCCCCCCTAGGACTAAAAACCATTCCTTGTTCTTCCAAAGGTACTTAAGGATATTCTTGACCGCAATCCAATGGGCTCTGCTAGGTTTCCCTTGATATCTACTGACCATGCTCAAAGCAAAGGCTACATCAGGGCGAGTACAAGTCATAGCATACATGATTGAGCCAACTGCGGAAGCGTATGGTACTCGGCTCATTTCTGCTATCTCGGCTTCGGTACTCGGACTTTGAGTCTTACTCAACTTGGCATTACTTTGTATCGGTAATTCTCCCTTCTTCGAATTTTCCATACTAAAACGTTTTAGTACTTTATCTAAGTAAGTGTTCTGACTAAGTCCTATTAGTCTCTTACTTCGTTCTCTCACTATCCTTATTCCCAAAATATAGGAAGCCTCTCCGAGGTCCTTCATAGCGAAGCGCTTTTCGAGCCAGGACTTAACCTCCTGCAGTGTCGGGACGTCGTTTCCTATGAATAGTATGTCATCGACATACAAAACAAGGAAGCTAACTATACTCCCACTGGCTTTGACATATACACATGATTCATCTTCGCTTCGTACAAATCCAAACTCTTTGACTTTCTAATCGAAGCAAAGATTCCATCTGCGAGACGCTTGCTTAAGCCCATAAATGGACTTCTCAAGCTTGCACACTCTATTGGGATGCTTCGTATCGACAAAACCCTCTGGCTGAGCCATGTAAACATCCTCAGCCAACTTTCCATTAAGGAAAGCGGTCTTGACATCCATCTGCCATATCTCATAATCATAAAATGCAGCAATGGCTAGCATCACCCTAATAGATTTTATTTTCGCAACTGGTGAGAAGGTCCCATCATAGTCAACACCGGGAGTTTGAGTAAAGCCCTTCGCAACCAATCGCGCCTTATATGTGTGTACATTTCCATCCACGTCGGTCTTCTTCTTGAAGATCCATTTGCACCCAACGGTCTTATGTCCGGGCACATTATCAACCAAATTCCAAACTTGGTTGTCATACATGGATTGAATCTCGCTGTCCATTGCCTCTTTTCATTTTGCAGACTCCGGGCCTGCCATGGCTTCCTTATAGCTATTAGGTTCGTCTAAATTTATTAGTGTACCATCACTAATATACGTGTCCCCTTCGGTAGTAATATGAAAACCATAAAACTGGGGTTGAACTCTAACTCTTTCGGAACGTCTAAGAGGTAAGGACTCGTCAATTGGTTCAACCGGAGTTTCCTCCTCGGGTTGAGCGCCAGCGGTGGAGGTTCCTTCATCACTCGATTCTTGAATCTCTTCAAGCTCGATCTGCCTCCCACTGTTTCCTTGGCTTATGAGTTCTCGTTCTCGGAAAACCCCTCTCCTTGCAACGAAGACAATGTTGTCATTCGGTCTATAGAAGAGATATCCAAAGGATTTCTGCGGGTAGCCGATGAAAATACATCGCTCACTACGAGGTTCGAGCTTGTCGTGAGTATCTGGTCTTATGAAAGCCTCGCAACCCCAAACCTTGATATGTGCCAACGAGGGAGCTTTCCCTGTCCACATCTCGTGAGGTGTTTTGGCAACCTTCTTTGTAGGGACTCGGTTAAGGATATGGGCGGCAGTCTCTAAGGCATACCCCCAGAATGAGATAGGTAGTGAAGCATGACTCATCATAGAACGACCATGTCCAACAAGGTTCGATTACGCCTTTCTGCTACACCATTCAATTGCGGTGTCCTAGGTGGCGTCAATTGCGAAACTATTCCGCATTCTTTGAGATAGTCGTGGAATTCAAGACTAAGGTACTCTCCTCCTCGATCGGATCGAAGTATCTTGATTTTCCTACCCAATTGATTCTCCACTTCATGTTTGAATTCTTTGAACTTTTCAAATGTTTCAGACTTGTGCTTGATTAAGTAAATATACCCATATCTACTATAATCAACGGTGAAAGTCACATAGAAGCGGTTTGCATCCTTTTTGGCGGATCTCAAGGGTCCACATATATCGGTATGTATGAGATCCAAAAAACCCTCACCCCTCTCACAAGTACCAGTGAAGGGTGACTTGGTCATCTTTCCAAGCAAACAAGACTCACACGTGTCATCTTCCCTAAGGTCGAATGACTCCAACACTCCATCCTTTTGGAGTTGGGCCATGCGCTTCTTGTTAAGATGTCCAAGACGACAATGCCACAAACATGCTTTATCCATACTATTGGAAGAATCCATGCATAAAACATCATTTCCTAGGTTATCTACAATCATAACAGTTTCATAAATTCCATTACACGGTATTGCTTCAAAATATAAGACACCATTTAGATAAGCATAAATTGAACCATTCTCATTATTAAACGAAAATCTAAATCCTTGTCTAAACAAACCATGAAATGAAATGATGTTTCTTGCCATATCTGGCGAGTAGCAACAATTATTCAAATCTAAACTTAATCCATTCCTAAGCACTAAAGAATACACTCCAATCTTGGTCACAGGCGACGATCTTCTTCCCCATGATTAGATTTGTTCTTCCACGCCCCACATCCCTATTTCTTCTTAGTCCCTGCAATTCAGAACAAATGTGGTAACCACACCCGGTATCGAGGACCCAAGAAATAGCATGAGATGAATCATTAGATTTAATTGTGTAAATACCTGCGAAAGACGGCTTGATCTTTCCTTCCCTGATGGCTTGCAGGTATTCTGGGCAGCTTCTCTTCCAATGCCCTATTTTGTGGCAATGGTGGCACTCTGCCTCCTTCGGGTTAGGGTTGGGTTTAGCAGGATCAACCTTGGTCCCACTAAAAGAGGAACCATCTTGGGACTTTCCCTTGCGGTGGCTCTTAGACGGAGCCTTCCTCTTCTTGCCCCTTCCCTGCCCAATAGCTAAAACAAGAGCAGCAGGTGGATTGGGAGTTGGTGCAACAGACTTGTCCTTGAGGTTTCTCTCATCAACCCTTAGGAGACCGTGGAGTTTGCTTAGGGTGACCTCTTCCTTGTTCATGTGGTAGGTCATCCTAAATTGGTTGTAACACGGAGGCAAGGAATGAAGTACCATGTCGATAGCCAAATCTTGCCCAAAGTCAACATTCAACTTGAAAAGACGATCGACATACCTTTGCATCTTTTGCAAGTGTACGGTTAGAGAATCTCCATGTCCCATTTTAGTAGTGATCATGTTAGTGAAGATCTCGTAACGTTCCTGCCTCCCATTTTGATGGTATCTCTCTAATAAGTCTTGGTGCATCTTGTAAGGAAACATGTCCTCATAGGATTTTTGGAATTCCACGTTCATTGTGGCTATCATGATGCAATGAACCTTCGTTGCATCATGTTCATGAGTTTCAAAAGCAGTCATTTCAGCCGGAGTAGCGACTTCTGGATTTATCTTCTCGAGCTTCTCGTCAAGGACATACTCATTTTCCTTGTAGCGAGCAATCGTGCGAATGTATGTTATCCATTCGCTAAAGTTCGTTCCATCGAAAGTCACTTTTTGGCAAAGGCTCATTAGCATGAATGAGCTAGCAGCAGCGTTGTTCGCGTTCGACATCTACAAAAAGAAAGGACAAAGTTTGATTAGAATTTTGAATCCCTAATTATAACCCAATATGAAAAATTAGGGCTAGGATCCAACAACATTATTTACACATTAGAAAAGGGATGCCGTAATCCAACATGCAAACAATTTGAAGGTAAGTGAATGACGATTCACTAATTCTCCACCAACATAACCTTAAGTTCTAAATATATTGAGAATTCCTAGGTTTCGATGAGATTCATTGAACTTTTCAATGGCATGTTTAAATCTCGATATGCCCCTCTCGTTTGTGACTGGGATGCCGAGGATCACAAAGAGGGTGTGAATAACCCTGCAAATCTACATGGTGCCTTCATTGTTACAATCACCTATTCGATGTGCCAGTAAACCACACACGCTCCACCGAACTATGATAAACAATGAATCACCCTTTGCCACCTTTGCTTAGAACCAATTAATGTGTCGGTAAACCACACATGCTCCACTAACTTCTTAGCAAGGGTGCAAAGTGTAATTTCATGGGTTTGCATTAATTCACTTTTCCTAAAGTAACTAGGATTGATAATTTGAAAAACATGTAGTTACTTTGTATTTTAATATTATACTTTTAATGAGGAGATAGGGTTGCCCTATCCTACCCGTTCGGCTAACAACCCTCCACCTATCAAGCAAGCGGTGGGTGTGAGTGTACACCCATTAAGCGCCATTTTATAGGCCGCAACCTTATACCCACCTTATAGACCGGCTTCGTGAATGAGGCCTACTAACGGTAAGACTAGCATTTTAATTATATATTAGTCTTGTAATATTATATTAGTATAGGGTTGAATTTTAAACTTGTAAAATTCTAGGGTTTGAAATTTAAATTGTCTAAATTAAACTTTTAATCACAAAACATAAATTTCAAAACTTGAGGACAAGTTTTAAACTTTTTCAAAACATAAGGGATCAAATAACAAATAATTTAAATTAACCATTTAATTTCACAATTATCCATATTTGATTTATTTAAATGTTTCTTGCAAAACAATTCACCAATTCAATTAAAATAATCAATCAATTATCACATAAGGAAATTATTATTCAATTAATTGGTAATGATCTTTTGTTAGGTCAAGGATATACTTAAATATATGTTAAAATCGGATTTATATTGACTCATAAAGATAAAGGCAAGTTTCCATAAGATAAACAACAAGAAATCCTGAAACTAGCTCCTTCGCTCGAACTCGCCGAGTACCACAATGGACTCGCCGAGTTGAGGCCTACTCGCTGAGTACACTGTGGTACTCGCCGAGTTCATTAGGCAGAAGAACAAAAAACGATTTTGCAATCAACAATCAAGCAACCAATGCATCAATTCAATAGAAACTAATCAAGGCTCTGATACCACTGATGGGTTTGAGCCATAAGAACATTCCTATGTGCACATACAAACCCTAATGCTTGGATCTAGGTTTCTCTAATTTAACATGCAATGTATCTAAGACTTTGATTGATAGATCTAGTGTAAACATTCAAATCATAACATATGAAAACAGATCTAAAGGATTACCTTGAATTGCTTGCTTGAATCTTCTTGTCCTTGGAGCTTAGAGTCAAAATTGTCACTCCTCTAATGGCTTAGAAACACCAACTAGCAAGAGGATGATAAGAGAGAGAGAGAGAGAGGGAGAGAGAGAGAGAGGAGGGTGAGAAATCGTCCAGGGTTACTTTAGATGCAAGAGTACCGATTTCCTTCACCTAAAGGGTCTATATATACTAGTGAGCTTCCTAGGGTTTCACCCTTAAAACCCTAATTGGATAACTTAGGCCCTAAGCAATCCAATCTCCTTATTGATAAGCCCTTGGACAATTTCTAGGCTCTTCCAAACCCTAAAATCGTCCATCCCTTATCCATAAGGAATCACAGCCCAAAATACAACTATCATACAATTGACAGTTTATGTCCCTTTATTCAATTAATCTCTTTAAGTCACCAAATTAATCCCTAATTAATTTATGACTTATATTAATCAAATAACAATATTATTATTCCTTATATTATTCTCATAATATATTAATAATATTTCTTCTCTCATTATAAATCATTCTGTCAAGTTGCTATGGTGAAGGCAACCCAAAAGGACCATGCACAACCGGGTCAAATACTTGCCAAATATAGTTGCAGCCTTAGACACTATTCCAACAATTCGTCCATGCTTACGTGCACCACATGCTCGAGATTTTCTTCTAGTTATCCCTATAGATGGGCATGGCCAACAGATGTCTCCTGTGGAATATCATACTATCCTTAAATATCGACTCATGATTCCAATATTCCCACCTGACGGGATATGTCTGGTGTGTCGCAAGGCATGTTTGGACTCTTTTGGAGAGCATGCAATTCACTATAAAGAACTCCCGAGGTTCATATATAGGCACAATAAGGTTAGGGATGTTTTGTTTGACATATTTAAGTGTGTCAGAGTTTCCGCCAAAAAATAGGCATCTGTGAATTTTTTAACTGACCCGGTAGAAGGAAGATCAACCCTTAGACCGATTGACGTTTTGATTTTTGGATGGGTTGGAGGGAAACACGTATGTGTGGACCTTACAAATATATCCCCTCTCGTGGGCGTGAGGGTTGGGGGTTTCACGGCTGGACATGCTACTATAAAAACTGCTACAAACAAAGTCACCAAACATGAGAAATTGTGCATGAAAAATCAACACGTGTTCATGCCATTTGCATTTGATACGTTTGGTTTCCTCCCTCAACACGTGTTCATACCATTTGCATTTGATGTGGCCGAACTTCTTAATATAGTATAACGGATCATGCATAACAATGTTATATCTCCTAGATCTATGGATGTAGTCTTCAAAAGAATTAGTTTTACCATAAAAAAAGTTAAATGGTGCAGCTTGTTGCTCGTTTGACATCTCACTCGTTATACGACAATAATTAAATTAATAGAAACTTTCACTCGGTTGAACTCGATTCCATCCTATGCAAAGAAATTTGATTGTTTTTACTATGCAGTGGATCTTTTGGCGGTTCAGGAACACTCAAACAGAGAAAAGATACAATCAATAAACACGATAAAATATCTTTATATTTTAGGGTTTGGGAGTATGGAACAAAAAATGAAAATTTGAATATTAGTTAGATTTTTTGATTAAAAAACTAAATTAAGGTTTTGCTTTTATAATTGTTTTCCCCATCTCCCTAGCTCCTTGCTAGTTTTAAATATATGGAAATTAAGCCATTTAAAAGGTTAAACGAAAAGTAAACCGTAACATGATGGTCGATGCAAATATTATAAGCAAAAATAAATAATTGGAAGCTAAAAGATGATTTATATCAACGTTAAATGATTAAAACTTTTGAATACTCTAAACATAATCGTATGCAAGATTATTAAAAGATGATATGGAATCTTTAGCACCGATTTCAATAGGAAAATCAAATAATATTAAATAAAGTATGAAGATAGAGGATTTTGGGGAGATAGTGGTTCCAAGTTTTGTCAAAATTCGAAGCAGTCTATGTGGTGGGGTAGACTCGATTGTGACATTGAAGATATACCATATTCACATCGGTTGTTCTGTGGTGGGGAACACTTGATTGTGACCTTAGAAAACTCTATATTGTGATCATTGTCACATTAACTTTATAAATTCGGTAATGTTTTCACCAAAGATGTCTTTTTATTGTTCTACGTGTTTTTTTATACAGTTAAATTTTTGTTTAGAATCTTTTAGATATGGTATGCAATATTGTAACTCCAAACGAATTACATCATCGTTGACATCAGTTAAATTGCTTATCAGACCATCTACCATATAATTGATATATGTTTGTTAAATACTTCGTATATATTTTACATATGCAACCGATCATTCGTCAAATATATTATCATTGTCACAACGCACGACGGGAAACATTTAATTTGATTAAAAAAACACTAGCAAAAAGGAGGAAACACAACAAAAGACCCAAGTTACGAAAGGAACAACACAAGAAAAAAAAACTCAAGAGCAATATTTAAATTTGTTACTAATGTAGACATGTTTGAAGCGTTTAACATGTAAAATGTTATAATATATTTTGGTTCTTGAATAAAATGTTGATGTATATTTTGTCTATAAACCACTTTGGTGACCCTATGACATGACTTTGGCTATGTTTGATGTGTCACACTTAGTGTTTATAAACCAACAAATTTATAACTTGTGGGAACTACGGTTATAAAATTAATTAAACTTTAATAATAAAAAAACTCAAAATTATTAATCACTTATTTTAAATAAATTATTAATTAAGAGATTTTTTTAGTTATATAAAATTATAATCATTGATTTAAATAAATATATAAAATTATATCACTTTATAATTTTATTTAATTTTATTCTAATGCTATTAATTTAATGTAATTATAATGAGAAATTTAAAATTTGAAATCCTCCTTAATAAATAATGAACTTTTTGCCACATGTCACATTTTCGTTGATTTGAGTACATGTCATTTAGTGATTATTTTCAATTAATTTTTTTCCACTTGACATTTTGTGGTTTTTTTCATTTTATTAATTTCCACATAACCCTCTTTAATAAATAATGAGCTTTTTGTCACATGTCACATTCTCATTGATTTGACTACATGTCATTTTGTGGTTTTTTCATTTTATTAATTTCCACATAATATTTGAATGTAATAATTATAATAAATGCATATATATATATATATATATATATATATATATATATATATATATATATATATATATATATATATATATACTAGTTTATAACCCGTGATAACCACGGTTATAAAATTAATTAAACTTTCATATAAAAAGTCAAAATTATTAATTAATTATTTTAAATAAATTATTATTTAAGAGATATTTTTTTAGTTATATAAAATTATAATCGTTGATTTAAATAAATACATGTAATTATATCATCTTATAATATGTATTAATTTTATTTTATTTTTCATTCTAATGTTATTAATTTAATATAATTTGAGTGGGAAAATTTGAAATTTGAAATTTAATTAAAAGAATCAATTATTAGTTTAATGTAATTAGAGTGAAAAAATTTTAAAATTTGAAATTTGAAATGAATAATTAATAAGTTGACAAGTGGCATGATAAATGATATATAACATTAATGAAGTGTTCTAATTCTATGACACTTGTCAATAGGAGATTAAACCTATTCTTTTATTAGAATAGGGATATATATATATATATTCCTACATGCCATTATATATTATTTTATATATATATATATATATATATATATATATATATATATTCCTACATGACATTATATATTATTTTATATTTTATAGCTAACTTATCTGCTAGTTTTTATAAAATGTTATTTTTGTCAGTTAGCAGCTAACATTTTACATATCAATTAGTTTTTCAGCTATCAACTAGATGAAGTCGGTTAGTTTTTCAACTAGTTTGTCAAATATATCTTTAGTTGTTTATTAGATGCCATGTTTGGATTTTGAGATTAAAAAAAAAGATACAGTCGAAGACTTAGCAATAATTCCTGGCATGAACGAACTAGAGCGTCGGCTAGATAACAACATTTCATCCCCGATTCAACAGTTTGCAACAAATTATGAAGCTCAGTCAATGTCGTCTCCATATTGTTCAAATTATAGGTCAGACCGAACTGATCTTAACTAGGACGTAATGAGTTAAGGAACATATCAATGGCTAACTCATCATCTAACGACACATTGAGTTTATGGAGTTGCTCCACGTACCTTTGCATCTTGTACGTGAGGACATACATGTTCTCCTTCCTTGAGCTTGTATGCCATGAAAGCTTTGACCACTTCGAACCGCTCTTGTCTCACCTTCTTGTGGAACTTTCTAGCAAGGTCGAGAGCCATCTTGTATGGCTAATAGTCCTCATAGAACATGCCCAGCTCAGGTCCCATAATGGCCACCATGATGCAAACGACCTTTGTGTCATCATCATGATGTTTGTTAAAGGAGGAAATCTCCTCAGGAGTAGTGGTGGATTAATTGATTTTAACAAGAGGATTTTTGAGGACATATTCCTTGCCTTCATAACGAAGAGTCATCTTTAAGTTCCTCATCTAATCCATGTAGTTGGGACCGGTGAGCTTCTCTTTCGATAAAATCGAGAGTAAAGAGAAGTTTGAGTTAGAGGAGACGACTTGAGAAGTAGCGAGTTCATTGTTTCCATACATCTATATAAAGAGACATAGTTTTAGTTGGTGATATAAACCTTAATATTTTAACCTAAAATAAATATTCAAGGCTAGGATCCAAAATACAATTCATAATAAAGAAGAGAGATGTCGTAATCTAATTGTGAGTTTATCAAGGTAGGTAATACAAATTTACCAATTTCAATCTAGCATGAAACTCCTAGATCGTTTGAGATTCATTGAATTTTATCAATGACATGTTTAATCTCAGATTATGCTCTTCAAATTTGTGACTGGGATGCCGATGATCACAAATAAGATGTGAATAACCATGCAAACCCGCTTGACAACCTCGATGTCATTTATCATCTCAAAATAATGTGTCGGTAAACCATAAGCGCTCCATTAAGAATGATAATTTTTTATTTGTCCATCACTCAACTTTATAGTCCCAAATTAGTGTTTCGGTTAACCACGCATGCTCCACTAATGCATATAAAGAGTGATGTGTGTTTTCATGGATTAGCATACACTTCACATTTTGTCCTAAAGTAACTAGAGTTAGGATTTATTCAAAAGGTATTAGTACATTAATAGCATCATACTTTTAAGAAGTTATGTCCTATCAAATCTGTTCGGCTAACGACCCTCCACCATACAAGGGAGTGGTGAGTATGAGTAGACACCCATTCAACATTCATTTTATAGGCTGCTTCCATATACCCCCTTATAGTATGTCTTCGTGAATGAGGCGTACTACGATTTGACTGAATTGTCTTATACATATAATATATTAAACTTTTAATCATATATATCGTATAAGGTGTATTTTAAACTTTTCAAAATACTACGGTTAAAAATTAATCTTTCGAATTAAACAATTAATAATACTTAATTTTAAACTAAATAATGCTTTAATCTTTTATCTTAATCTAACAATTAATTAAATATATTTAAATCATATTATTTACCAATTAAACAATTAGTTAAATAATTTAATTACATGGATTAAATAATTATTTACCAATTAAACAGTTAATTTAAATAATTCAAATTTAATCATAATGTAACACCCGGTCCATGGTACATATTTAAATTCAAGTATTTTTCATGTTTTTCCATGGGACTCGGCGAGTTCGAGGCTCAACTCGTCGAGTAGACTCGACTTTGGACCCGAAGGTTTAGTGACCTACTCGACGAGTCGGGGGACCGACTCGACGAGTAGGAGCTGTCTGGATGAAACCCTAATATTAGGGTTTACACCCTATTTAAACGTCTTATTTTGCCTCAACCCAGCCCTCATCGTCCCTCCCAACCCATAGAAACCCTAACTCGAAACCCTAAGCCCCTTTTGAGTGTTCTTGAGCTTTTTGGTGACTTTTATGTGCACTTGAAAGTTGGAAGAGAAGAAGAAAGTTTGAGAGTTCAAGTGGAAGCTAGTAGAACCAGAGGTTTTGCTTCATTCTCAGTTTATTCAAGGTAAAAATCTTGAACCTTAACCATCTATCTCTTAGATCTTGTTTTGGGTCTATTTTCTACCTTTTCTAAGCTTTTGAGAGGCTATACTGGGATTTGTATACATATTTGGAGTTGCACTTCTGATCTGGAACCATTGGGGGTTCCCATGGCATAAAGGTGCCAACTTTATGGCCTTGGGAGACCCATGCAACTTATAAACCCCTTTTTATGGCTTTTTGAGCCAAAGGCACCATGCATGGACATCAAGTTTGTAGCTTTATGTATAAAATGGACCCTAGGAGGCCAGATCTATGGTTTTGATGCATTAAGACCCATTATAATCGACTGAATAGTTTTGGACTATCACAACTGGCATTTTAGCCAGGAAATTATGTGATCATATACACGTCATCTATGATAATACTTGTAACACTAACTTGATATCATACATTATGTTCGTTCTATGATCACAAACTTAGTCAATATTTACTATTGAAATTCAAACTCTATGCAAAACATTTCAGAAAGTCAATTGGGGAGTTGAATACCTTAGAGATCCAAGTTCAAGTTCATTATGGGCTAGGATTTCCTTATTGGGCCTAATGGACCAATGAACATTCAATTCAACTATATTGGGATTAGAAACCCTACTTGGATTCTAAATGAACCCAACTAATAATATATAAAATTTTGGATCATTTGGGCCTAGAATGATTCATTCTAACCCTAATGGGCCTTAAGGGGCCATAAACTCCCTTTCTTCCGTTCAAATGGGCCGTGAACCACCTAATGAGCCCAATGGGCCGAAAAAAATATTGGGCCTATAAAATTCAATCAAAGCCAAGAGCTTGGGCCCAACACCATTTTCTTCATCCCACTAGGCCCATTCTCGGCCCATGGTTAAAAAAAAAAGGATTAATGAGGGATTATTTAATAATGCCACCTAAGTATTATTTAGACGTAATCCATGCATTACCTCTCATGTAATAACCAAAGATCTTATCTCTTCATCTCTCCTTATCACTCTTGGTCGAACCCTGCATCATACAACCTCCATAATCTTCTTTAAAACTCTCTCAAACACTCAAGAACACCCTCCTTCCTTCCATCCAAATTTTCGAGATTTCTAAGTGTTTCAAGAAGATCTTCACCAAAGATCATCAATCTTAGGTAAGTTATCAAACATGCAAGCTAAGTAACTTCATTATTATGCTAGATCACTCCTTCTAAACATTGTTTGTGATCATACTCTTAGAAAACACCCTAAGTTCAAGATCTACTCAAGGGAAGCTTGCTAGGGCCGAAGCCTCCATCTTTTCTTCACCAAACTGAGAACAAACAAGCAAGGTGAGTTCATATCCACTTGTTTTCGGTTTTTACTTGTTTTTGGGGGAGAATACAAGTGTTCATGTGTAGATCTATGTATTATTGCATGTTGTGTGTGATTTTTTTGGTCTATATTGTCTTTGTGTGATAAACTCGAAGGATCCATGAAACTTCATCAAAAATAGGTGAGATTCATAAACAAAAACACTCTAGACACCATACTACAAAGTTAAAAGTGTTATAAATGCCTAAGTTGTGAAAAACAAAACAAAATCTTGTATAAGGATCATTTTTAGCTAATAAAAAAAGTTTGGGACAAGAGTGACACCTATGGTTTTATAAGGGCCAAAAGGGTATTATTAGCTTAAGAATGAGTTTTTATAACAACCATATTTTCCTAAGGGTCAAAAGTGTAAATTTTGGCATTTTGGACCTTAATGTGGGCCTCACGGCTTATTGGGCCCAAATTGCAAAAATATCAATTTTGGGGATTAAAATGTTATTTAATCAAAACTTGAGCCAAAAATGAGAATAAACGAGATTAGGGGCTGAAAATGACACTGTCTCAAGATTTGGACCAAAAATGTTAATTTTATAAAAATCGAGCCGGAAATGTTATTTTATTCAAATAAGGGCTGAAACTGTAATTTTCTACAAAATGGGCTGAAAACGTCATTACATGTATTTTTGGGCCAATCCAATCATTTACTAAACATTTGGGGCGAAAATATAAGTTTTTATAAATTTATGGGCTAAAATGTTATTTTTAATTTAAAATAGACCAAAATGACATTTTATGTAAGAATAAGCCTTTAAATGTTCAAATTAATTCTTGAGGGACCTAAAGTGAAATTTTAATAAACACGGGTTCTAATTATAGAATTTTGACATATCAAACTAAAAATAACATTTTAACAAAACATTGGACTTTTTATAACGTTAAGAATTAAAGAATTCGACTAAACGAAATATATTATAGCAAATAAACGAAATACAACAAGGGTGTGATAATTGGGCCTAGTATTTGCTATACATGTTTATTGGACCTTCGTGATCCATTTACATGTTTATTGGACTCAATGTATTCATCACATGTCTATTGGGCCTCAGTGACCCAGTTACATGCTAAATGGGCCTAATTTAGCTTTTACATGTTATTAAGCCTTAGTGACCCATTTACATGCTAATTTAGCTTAGAAATAACTTACACGTCTATTGGCCATAGTTGCCTTTTCTTCATGTTTGTTGGGCCTTATCTTTTCATTTCATGCATTATCTAGTGTTCGAACTTCTAAATACATATAACATTATACAAATTCATGTGGAAACAAATGGGATCTAGTAAGACGTGTTGGTTGACATCACTGAGTGTATGTCCGTAGCTTGTAGTTATAATCAGAGTCTCCTGGAAGGAAAGCGAGAGTTTGTGTATAGATCTATACGGGGGTGACTCCCCCACACCTGAGTTGTTCACTACAGTTACACTAAGCCAATCTAGGATGACAAAACCTTGATCAAATACCGGTGTTTGGAAAAATGCCAAGACAAGCAAATCAATCACTATCATGTATGGTTATAACGACTCATATATAGATCCATTCCCATCACGACATTACGGAAAAATTAAAAACTCGTAAGTCATATTGATACAAAACATTTCGACAATGCAAAGACCGTGACATTTTTACAAATCAGAAAATATCGGATTTTCTAGGGAAATACTATTATTCAAATACCACTTACTTACAACAGAAAGAATACAAAGAAATTTGAACTGCATTCCTATATGTTACTACTACGAAACTCATACATGCATTATACTCGATGATGGGTAATTTAATATGCTTATATTTTATTCAAGTTAATTTATAAAAGTAATTTACTTTACTAGACTAATAAACACACTAGGCAGTGTACCTAATTGTGCATTAGTATAGCAATGGTAAGAATGATTGTCGAACATAAGGAACGGTGTTTAGATTGCTTTATTTTACTATTGACTAATTAATAATTAAATTAAAAGAGGGGTTGTTTTCCTAGTTTTGCAAGACTAGATACTTGATTTACTAAACTAACTCAAAAATTCACTTAATAAAACTAGAACTAAAACTAAGCAAGTAACAAGTATGAATTACCAAGGTGAGAAAGAGACTTTCGTTCACCTTCGGAATTGTTGTTATTATGGTTGTTTCATAGAATTGCAATGAATTTAGTTTCTTTGGCTACCGATTCCTAAGATGACCAAATTGGTATTCACCAATTTAATCCTTTAGCAAACTAGCTTATTTATTCGGTGATCAAGCAGAAAAACTTACAAGGTCACTAGTGTTCGGTTCTAGTTGCATAGACTTATAATTAATTAACCAATTAAATTTATTGATTCGATTTCATATATGATTTATCGTCATATATTGGCTCCTATACTTTTTTACCCACTTTTCTACTTAACCCTAGGTTTTAATCAAAACTCTAGTCCTACAATTTTGCAAATAACAAGATCATAAAATTCAAATTCAATTCAGAAAAATAGTCATTCTAACCTAATCAAATTCAACAATAAGCAGATAAAAAGCAGTTACCAAAAGTACTTGAGGTTCTTTAATAAGCAAAAGTCAACAAATAACCAAATAACTAAATTCTAACTATGAAATCAACCATGTTTAATCAACTCATCCTAGCTAAACAAAATTCATGAGTGTTTAGCTCATGATTTCTGCAAACAAAGTCATAAAATCAAGATTTAAAAGTAAAAACGTAGCTATTCCTAATGAAAAATAAAAAAGTAGAGTGTAGTTGCCTTTGATCTCCTCCTTCTAATGATTGTGATTGAATTCCCTGCTTCCAATGCGCAATTCCAGTGCCTTTGCCTCAAAAAGCTTCAAATTATCTAGAGCCAAAAGTTTCCATTCGGAGGTTTATGTGAGATATTTATACTTTTTCCGAAAGCAAGGCACTATGTCATGGTGGGTCCATGTCACACCCCGAAAACCAAAGGCGGAAACGTTTCCGGGGTTGACTCCACGTTGAGTATCAAATCCAATGTACATAGTAATCACAGTAAACAACCATTACATTACATATATATGAAAGTTTACATTTGGTTCAAAAGTAAATTGTACAAAATTTATACATATATCATATGAACAAAAGAGACGAGTCTTCAGAGCACTCCGTCTTCACCAAAAGATATCGTCGGGTACCTGTCTAACTTGGACCTGAGAATACAAGCAGTTTGAAAATCAGCATAAAGCTGGTGAGTTCATAAGCGGTTTTGTTTTGTGAAAATGTTTCGGTTTCCTTTAGTTTTCTGAAAAGGTTTGATATCCAAGAAAATCCCATATTTTCTTATGTAAAGTAGTTAATTTATCTTTCGTTACAGTTCTGTTACAGATATAAGTTAACCCCAGGAAAATCCCATATTTTCCTAAATGTAAGATTGATTAAATAACACATAGTATAGTTTAATATACAAAACTATAATTTAGACGAACTGTATATAGAAAGTATTTTGAAAACCTTGGGACTAACATCCCGAACCAGTTTATAGATAATTCGATAAAGACCATGGGATCACTATCCCGAAAATAGATATAAGATAGCTTGATAAACCATAGGATCACTATCCCGAAACTAGATATATGACTGATTGATAAAATCATGGGATTATCATCCCGTATAAGATTTAGCTTGAAAACCATGGGATTACTATCCCGAACGAGATATAGACACAAAATCATGGGATTATCATCCCGAATAAGATATAGACATAAAACCATGGGATTACCATCCCGAACGAGATATAGATACAAGACCATGGGATTATCATCCCGAACAAGATATAGATTCTAAACAAAATCCTAGCTGTGAATAAGTTTATATTAATACATATTGTGAGTCGGGTAACCATACTGATATGACAACGAGACCTCCTTGACGTTAGTCAGACGTCGAATGATATACAGAATTTGTCACCCCAGGCGTGCCCGCCTAACTGTAGCTAGCAGTTAAGGTGTGGGATTGTCAGTCCCGAATAGATCTATTCACAAATTCCTCGCTCTCCCTCCAGGAGACTCTGGTTACACTTCCGGAGAGGATTTACTTGATCATCCATAAAGGGTAGTGACTATCTCACAAGCTAGTATTAAACTATTCACAGGATTCTCATACGATACTAAACATACAAAGATTTCAAGACATGATACAGTGAAAATAGTTACATATAGGAAACTATCTGGCAATACATTCAAATGATACGGAGATAAACTGAATCAGACATAGTTTATCAAATAACTTTATACAGATATCAGTACATGATATAAAGAGAATTATAGAACCCCAAATTATTCCCATAATAATTTGATTAGTTTGGTTATTTTCTTAACTAAAATCCATTTAGTTGAAATCGATAAATCATTCCTTATGCTCAACATAATACATAAGGAGTAAAAGAGTTTATAAGTTTGCCAGATATTATTTGAGATACATCAATGTTATAATTCGAAAACAGTTATAGTTTTGCTTGTATTCCCCCCCTGAAAACATTGAAAAACACGGAAAAAGGCGTAGGGGTATGAACTCACCGGACGAGAAATGTGACGATTTGGATGCTAAGAGTTGATCCGGGGCTTGTAAATACACGAGGTTCCTAATTATAATGTAAAGATATACATTTGTATCTAATTAGGACTTAGTTTATTCATATGATAGGGACACTTGCTTCAAGTCGCGAAAACACTCCGATACAAGTGTTTGGAGGGACTCGGGTGGTGTTTAAGGACGTGAAATGACACTAGGGACTTGAGACTTGAGTTTACTCCCCATGAGTAAACTAATATAAGAGTTTTGGTCTAAAACACCCACTCCCCATGAGTTTACGGCCGTAAACTCATGGTGGGTGTGGTTAAAGGTGCTAAATGACTTCATACACTTAGGGAATAATTTCTAGACTTGGTTTAAGGACTTGAAAGGATTTTAAAACATAAAATAGACCCACTTATGGGAGTTTACGGCCTAGCATGGCTCCATGGCCGTAAACTCCTATTTTTCCAAGAAAATGATGTTAAATGGAGCTAGAACAATTCACATGTGATTAATTGAATTCTTTCAAGGCCTATTATGAGTTTGCAAGGGACATTTGAGGAGTTTATGGAGTTTACGGCCCATGAGACCCCCTCATGGCCGTAAACTCATCTATAGGGTGCTACAAGATGTTTCAAGGTCTAAAACTTGCATGGAAGGACTTCTAAAATTCATCTAAGGGCCTTAGAGGTGTTTAGTTTGCATTCTAACACCAAGAATCATGGAGTTTATGGCCCAAGAACAAGCCTTGGCCGTAAACTCTTAAAAATCCCACAAATAGTGTGTTTAAGGCCCTCAAACTATTTTTGGTTGGTCCATTGATTTATTCCAAGGCTTTTGGTGGTGTTGGATGGCTTTCTAACACCTTAGAATTGAATTTATGCCAAGTTTTGAGGAGTTTACGGCCCAAGCACATGCCTTGGCCGTAAACTCACATAAGTCCCCCAAATTTCATGTTTCAAGTGTCCAAATGCTAAAACCAAGGTTCTATAATTCATATCTAAGCCATACTAGTGATTTGGAAGGGTTTAAGGGCATGAAAAACCCCATTTACATGAGTTTACGGCCCAAGCTTATACCTTGGCCGTAAACTCCTTCAAATGACTCAAAATCAACGTTTTAAATGTTCTAAGTCCATATCTTGAAGTCCCTTAGCCATATCTAAAGTCCAAATGAGCTTAGGAAGGAGTTTAAGGGCTAAAAACCCTTCAAAATGGTGTTTACGGCCTAGGCAGCCTCCTGGGCCGTAAACTCACATATGATGTCCAATTTCATGATTAAATGTCAAATTTGGAAGCCAAATATGCTATAGATTAAGGCTAGGAAGGTACCTTAAGGATTTGAGGCCTTAAAATTGAGTTTTGGACCCTTAATCTTTGGATTTAGGAGAGAGGTTAGAGAGAGAGTAGAGAGAGAATGAAAAAGCTTCAAATGATAGGTTAATCACATTTATATAGTTCCTAAAACTTGGACACGGTGGAATTCTACCCGATATCGGCCTTAAACGAAGCTTTAGGTCGCACTCGATTGAGTTTCCGTCATCCGACGAGGATATTTCTAAAACTTATGAAATAAATGTTTTGGGCTAAATTCATGAGTTCCTAAATGATTTGGACCCTCATTGAATGATAATAAACATATAATTTTAGTTAACTAAGCCCAAAAACGATATCGGGACATTTCAATCTCCGACGAGTTATACGGGTAGAATGGGTTTTCGGCGATGAACAACTTCGGGTTGTTACAGTCCACCACGTCGTGGTGATTGTGTTTATCCCGTAATCTCCAAGTCATCGAATCTGATCGGGAATCTTCAAGACGCCATGTCGTGGTAGGATCACCACGACGTGTTGGGTGTATTTTTCTTCATTTTATTGCTTTGGTTCAATCCTCCATCTTCTAGCATCCTTAATCCAACTTCCAACTTCCTTTTTGCTCCAAACAAGTCTTTTAGTCCCTACAACACAATTCATAGCAAATTAAGTATCTTTTGTTCTATTAAGGGCATAAAAGTAATTAAAATATTAATGTATGTTATATAAATATGCACATATCACTCGATTTTCACATCATTTTTCAGACTTTTTTTTACAGAAAATATCGAATTTTCTGGGTTTTACAAACAATACAAAGACTTTCATTCAAATATGCTTATGAACTCACCAACATTATATATGTTGACCGTTTTCAAAATAACTTGTATTCTCAGGTAATCGTTAATCAGAAGGATTTTCAAGTGTGTATGGATTTATTTTATATAATGTCACTCATCGTACTATTAATACTTCGAATTTATGTAATCTAAGACAATGTAGTTGATGTGAACAATGTCGGTTATATTATGTAATGTGGGTGACGATTGTATTATGTTTCATGTATATTCATTGTGATGATATTTCAATTTATAGTCACACGAGCCCTTAGACGTTTCCGCCGTCTGGTTCGGGGTGTGACATGGACAAAGAGGAACTCCGCGAGTAACTTGGGTGACTCGGCGAATTGGGTCGCATTTTCCCTCAACTGTCTTCTGGAAATGGTTTTTGGTTGAGTGGAAGGAACACTCAACCTGTTAGGGGTTTGTTATGGACTTAAAGATCGAAGGACTCGACGAGTTCAAGGAGGAACTCAGCGAGTTCATGGCAATATCCCAACCACATGAAGACGGACTCGAAGAGTTCAAGGATGAACTCGGTGAGTCATAGACTTAACACCTTTATATGGATGAAGATGGACTCGACGAGTTCAAGGACGAACTCGGCAAGTCGGTTGAAGATAGCCCGATGTGTTGTTGAAGGAGAACTCGTCGAGCTCTTGCTAGACTCGACGAGTAGGGACAGGATTATGGCATTTTGTTGACATGGGGACTCGGCGAGTTGGTGGACTAACTCGACGAGTCGAGTCAACCAGATGTTGATTTTGACCAAAGTTGATTTTGACCAAGGTTTTGACCTTGACTTTGACTTGGACATGAGTAACCCTTGTAATGGTAATGGGTATGAATTGATAACTTAGAAAAGTTGTCGTATAGGGATTGAGGAGTTGAGGAGAGTCAATTTTCACACCGAGGACAGTGCAGGCACTACACGACATTGAGGTGAGTTACCTTCCAGTAGGAGTGGGTTTAAGGCTCCAAGCCCGACCCACTAGAAGTTGATTACCGTTGAGATGATTGTCTCTGTGATAGTTGTCTGGTTTTCTATTATTTGATGTGTTCTATGTGCCAGTATGATATGTCTTATGTGATGGTGGTGGTAGGAGGGGAATAGTCCCCAAATTTGGTCTTTAGGACCGAAGGGTAGGTCGGACACCCCAGATCCGTCTGACAACATGATTATGATATGTTATTATGTGATAGTAGTAGGGGTGAAATAGTCCCCATGACCGGGTGACATAGACCGGAGGATAGGTCAGCACCCTAGAATGGCTTGATACGGGTAGGTCAGCACCCTTGAATGGCTTGACATGGGTAGGTCAGCACCCCAGAATGACTTGATACGGGTAGGTAAGGCACCCCAGAATTGCCCGCCAGTATGTATGATTGTATGATATGTAGTATGATGGGGGAACTCACTAAGCTCCATGCTTATATTTTTTAGTTTTGGTTTCAGGTACCTCTTCAGCTAAGGGGAAGGAGTCGGCATGGTAGCAGCGCATCGCACACACATGATTTCTGCTTTGAGAACCCTAAGATTGTACTCTAACGTTTTACGATTTGATGTTATGGTTTTCGAGACTTGTGATTTGTGAATTGATGTTTTGAAATGATAATAACGATGTTTTCCGTAAACTATTTTTATAAGTAATATGATTAAACAAAAAAATTTGGGTCTTGATTTTGGGATGTTACAAGTTGGTATGAGAGCCTTGGTTTGAGGGATTCGGGCACACCTTCGAGGGTGTCTGGACTCAAACTGAGGACTTGAAGGATTTTTACAAGAAAAATAGTTTTCTAAGATTTAAAAATAAGGAGTTTTGAGAAAGAACAAGGCATGTGATGCGTGCGGCCGACCGAGCTTAAGTAAGTTTTCCCCAAGATACCCATACATGTTATGTTATGTTATATGATATGATTATGAGAACTGCATGATAGACTAGGGCTAAGGATCTAAGGATGATGCCTTATATGCCTGTTATGTGATTATGAGAACTGCATGCTAGATTAGGGCTAAGGATCTAGGAAGGGTGCCTTACATGCCTGTTGTATGAGTTTAATGAGCTATATGCTAGGGCTGGTTAGTTAGCAGTATGGTAGTCCGATTAGGTTATGCTTGGTAATGGTTACTCAATGCAAGAATGTTGTTTGCTTTTTGCTGATAAGGGTTCCAGCTAGCTTTAACTAACTAGTAAGAGAATATGTAATAGTATTCGCAAACTAGTTACGGGAATATGGAAGGGACTCCTTCTGCATCTGATGGCGGAGAGTAGGTCGGAGAGTGCCCTAGGACAAGCCTAGGATGAGATTAGCTTGGAAAGCAGTCTTAGTAGAAGGGAGTTTGTGAAGTCGAAGAAATCCTTGAGGAAAGTACGGATAGATGTGGAACGTAGTATGGGCCCGTACTACTAGAAGCAGAGGATCCGTACTCGATTCGAGGAGGGCTAAAATGGAACCAGGAAACTTGGAGAGTTTGTGAGACCTCTCGAGAGTATGGGTGACCCTAACGTTTATGTGTTTTATTTATGTATGGCGATTACGCGACATGGAGCAGGAGGTTCAAGGTCTGGATCAGGATCATGATCAGGCTCAGGTGCGGGATCCGAGCAAGTTGATGATGGGCTACACGAGTTCATCGCGTATGAGATAATGAGAGGTATCCTTGAGGCGACCCGGTCATTTTTGGGTCGATCAAGGAGGGGATTATTGAGTTGATGGAGGATCGCCTCCGGAAATTCAGGAGTGACTTGGCGTCCAACCAGTCGGGTATGCGCACATTCTCCTTCAATGACTTTAGGGGGAGTGGTGCGCTAGACTTTCACGGGGTGAAGGACCCCATTGCTGCCAGGAGATGGATCGCAGACATCAAGTCTGCACAATTGACGGGATTCTACCCAGAGGGGTCGAAGGTCCGCTTTGTTGCGGGTTGTTTGAGAGGTAGAGCTAGGGATTGGTGGGAGTCAGTTGGTGACTCACTGGGAGCCCTAGCCATCGAGGCGATGACTTTGTCCGACTTTGTGACCAGGTTCAGGTTTGAGTTTGCTTCAGCTGTGGAGCTTCAACAGCTGGCTAGGGAGTTTCTTGACATGAGACAGACTACGGAGACAGTGGCGGAGATCACCGCCAAGTTTAAGAAAAGGGCTTTGGTTGTACCTCAGTATGCGGGGAATGAGGAGATGCGGAAGACCCGCTATCATGACATGTTGAGGGCTGACATTCAAGAGCATGTCAGCTACTCCGCCTGCCCGACCCTGGAGTCCATGATTGCCAGGGAAATGGAGAGGGAGATTGATTTAGAGCACCTCAGGAAGAGGAAAGCAGAGACAGAGCAGGTCACTGGGGTTTCGGGGAAGAAACCTAAGGGATGCGACACTAGGTCGAAAGGCCAGCTGGGCCAGATCCGCTGCAGGAAATGCGGCAGGCTGCATGAGGGAGCTTGTAGAGCGGGATCATCAGGCTGCTACAAGAGCGGCAAGATGGGGCACTTTGGCAGGGATTATACTGCTCCTGTCCCCACTGTTCAGATGTCAGACCTGATTTTCTTTTGTGACAACCCCAAATCTATTCCCGTTACAAATCCCATTTTTACTAACGGAATGCGTCACTATGCGTGATTTTATGTAATATTTGGAATCGTCAATAACTGAATATTTAGTTATATGCATGTCTTAATATCATCATAAGAAATATAACTTGTATGTGTTAACCCCGTTTAACCTAATAGAGTTGTATTACTTTTTCAACCACTTCACCCGGGTAAAAAGTTTTAACCCAGTTAACTTTAAACATCGGGTAGCCGTGTATCGGGTGCGATACCCGAGACATATGAAATGGGTGTACACAAAATTTGAACACTCTTTTACCACACATCTACTCTCTCTCTCTACTTTCGCTCTCTAAACTCGAAATTGACCCCGAATCCGCTAATTTCCGACTTCTAAACGTAAGTACTCATCCTCTATCTTAATCTAGACATACTTCATTGAATTTAGGGGCCAAAATCATAGAAATCAAGGACCAAAAAGGAGTTTACGGCCTAAGAAGCTCCTTAGGCCGTAAACCCCCAAAATCATGCCAAAGACCAAGTTTTTCCTTCTTTTAAGCTAGCATACTAATTAAGGCATATATCTAGAAGAGTTTGGACACTAAAACACAAGGATTTGATGCTTAAAAAGGAGTTTACGGCTCAAGCTTGTGCTTAGGCCGTAAACACCTCAAACACCCCCATAAATCTATGTTTAAAGCCCCAAAAACTCTTCTAGGATGTTTGGTAAATTGGACTTGACACCAAGGAAGGCTTAAATGCATCAAACAACTTCATTTGGACACAAAAAGAGGAGTTTACGGCCAAGGCTAAGCTTGGGCCGTAAACACCCATGTTTTTGTGTCAAACAAGTCCCTAAACTACTCAAGTGCATGTAAGGAATTTAACTAAGGCCATTGGAGGGGTGTTGTACCATTAAACTTCACATTTGGATACAAAATGAAGAGTTTACGGCCAAGGATGTTCTTGGGCCGTAAACTCCCCAAAAGTTGATGCCAAATTGTCCCAAAACTCATTATAGGGCCTTCTAGGATTTATCTAAGGTGTATGAGGCCATGTTGTACCATTAAGACATACATCTTGAAGGACTTAATGGAGTTTACGGCCCAAGAACAAGTCTTGGCCGTAAACTCCCCAAAAATGTCACAAATTAAGGGTTTAATCCCTCCCTCTTAGTCCAAAACACATACCATTAAATTAAGGAAGTGAGATAAGGCCCTAAACATACATTTTGGAGTGCCATATGAGTTTACGGCAAAGCCTAGGGGGATTACGGCCGTAAACTCCCAAAGGAAGGCCTTTTAGGCCATAAACTCTAAGAGAGTGAGCTCATGGACCCTCCCGTAAATCATTCATGGCCTTGTACCACTCTCGGGAACCCTTTCTAGGCCTTAAAACCCCGAAAACGATGCTAGAATGTCCAAATACTATAATGAAAAGCATAAGATGATTAACTTCTTGTAAAATACATATTTCATATGACATTAGGGTCCTAAAAGGTGCTCAAGTGGTTATTTGGTACCAAACGCTCAATCAACACTTTTACCCGATTTACCCGATTCACCCGATTTCCGCGATTTCAGGTGAGTTCATACCCCTTAATGAACCTTTCAAATGTTTTAAATGTTTTAGGGGGGAGATACAAGTTGCTTACAAATGTTTATGTAAAGTTTTACAGAACAAATTCCGCATTACGAGGATTAATCACATGTGATTCACTACCCTTAGTTCAAATCACATGTGATTTGTCCCTATGCCTTATAAACGGGTTTCACCCTTTTCAAACTGTTTTTAAACAGTGAATCAGAATTTAAATGTTCTTTTGGAAAAATATTTTTATTAAATCAATTTACTTATAAAATGTAACCACTCTGATATATTTATATAAGTAAGACTTGGAGGACTTAGGACCGATATCTCGCCTTATTTCCTGTTCTTGTTTGATTGTGGGCTTAGGGTAGTGGTTATCTGTCCGAATGTCGTTGATTTCTTAGTTATATAATCTGTATATCAGTATGGGATACGAATGTTACTGCTTTCACATAATGCTAAAGTCACTAACATGCCAAGAACCATCCCCACTAAGATAACTATAATAGGTATAGTTACGGTTACTACAGCTACTACTCGCTAAAGTCATTACTATCTACACTATAATACTCACTATTACTAGACGATACACTAGTAAGAGAATACACTATGATCAATACTAAAAGATTACTACACTATAACAATAGAGAAAACACTAGAAAAACAATAATACACTAACTCGCTACGAGATACTCTATTCGCTACCCACTACGCCCGGAGTTTTCCAGCAGGGAGACGACTCTACATGTATAGATCTATACGGGGCAGACGCTATTACATCCCGACTGTTAATCTCAGTCCGCACCGTGCAGGCCCAGGGATGCCACTACTTCACTATATTGTGCATGACTGGGAAGGTCATGGGATCCTCTATTATCCTCACTATTAGTAATATACAAGGAATACTCTACAACTACTCTAAAATACTACACTAAATGCTAAACCACATCTCGAAGTAAGTAAGTATCTATCACTAAAAGAAGCTTGTACCTCTATCACTGATTACAGGCTTAACCTATTCTATCACAATTATTGTTTGGAGATTTCTCAATATACGTTTACAATAAAGTGTTTCAAAGAAATGAAGAATGCATATTTCTTACAAATTGTCACTCACAATGTATTTTCTGGAAAACATGGGATTTTTCTAAATTTCTACTGCTTAAGAATTTAAATGACGCATTTTTCGTACTAATGCTTTGTATACAAAACTCACACTAAATTCTTATGAACTCACCAGCTTTATGTTGATAATCGTTTTCAAAATAACTTGTATCTTCAGGTCAAAGATAGACAGGTACAGACGCAACATTTTTGGAGAAGGTGGAGCACACAAGACCCATCTCTTATTTTTGATTTACTTTTGAGTGATTGTTAAACATTACAAAACACACTTGTAATTAAATTCACTATGTAAATGCAATGGTTGTATGTTTCTTGTTTTTACTATTATGCAATTGTGATGATACTGTTCACTACGTCATCCACCCCGAAACGTATTCCGCCGTTATCGGTTTTGGGGTGTGACATCTTTCATTGCAATCAGAGGGGCCATAAAAAGGCCAACTGCCCTAGGTTGACAGCAGCAGCAGCAGCGCCAGTGGTGGTGCCAACTCCAGCGACCACACGGGTTACAGATGGCCGGAAGTTCAAGTCAGAGGCTCTAGTGGTGAGGAGCCGAGCTTTCCAGTTGACAGCCGATGAGGCACGCGCCGCACCCGATGTGATGACGGGTATGGTTTCTTCTCTCTAACTTTTAGTATATATTTCGCTTGTGATATTGATGTATTATGTTATACGTTTTGTTTAGGATCATTCCATGTGAACGGTGTCCCAGTTCAGGTGTTGTTTGATTCGGATGCTACCCGATCATTTGTCTCTCTTGAGCTTAGCAAGAGGTTCTCTGAGTCTTCAGGCATGTTGGATTGCCCTCCAGAAGTCGAGATTGCGGACGACCAATCAGTTCGAGTAGTGGAGGTTTTCAGGGATTGTGTTTTGAGGTTGTTCGAGGAGCGCTACCTGGTAGACTTGGTTCCCATACCATTGTGGGGGAACAAGGTTATTATAGGCATTGATTAGTTGAGCCCCAATGGGGCGGTGATTTACTGCGCGCAGCAGTTGGTCCGGGTTAGGACCCCAAGTGGGGGAGAGCTGGTGATTCAGGACGAGTGGCCACAACGTGGATCAGCTTTATGTTCAGCAGCGAGAGCTAGACGCTACCTCCAGCAGGGGTACGCAAGGTATGTCGCCTATGTCTTGGATACCCGAGAGACGGACGAGGTGATGGTGAGTGGCGTACCGGTGGTACGAGAGTATGTGGATGTATTTCCACAGGAGTTGCCTGGAATACCTCCGGAGAGGCAGGTAGAGTTTAGGATCGACCTAGTCCCTGGTGCAGCTTCGATAGCCAAGGCACCATATCGGCTGGCTCCTTCTGAGATGTTGGAGTTATCTACTCAGCTGCAAGAGCTGTTAGACAAGGGATTCATTAGACCGAGCAGTTCACCCTGGGAGGCCCGATACTATTTGTAAAAAAGAAAGACGGGTCGCATCAGATGTGTATAGATTACCGGGAGCTGAATAAGGCAACGGTGAAGAACCGTTACACACTCTTGAGGATTGATGATCTCTTCGACCGGCTTTAGGGTGCATCTTGGTTCTCCAAGATCGATCTGCATTCAGGTTATCATCAGATGAGGGTCAGAGATGAAGCTGTGCAGAAGACTGCTTTTCAGACACGATATGGCCACTATGAGTTTGTGGTGATGCCTTTTGGGCTCACTGACACTCCTGCCGCGTTCATGGATCTTATGAACTGCGTGTGTAGACCGATGTTGGATCGGTCGGTGATAGTTTTCATTGACAACATCTTGGTCTATTCCAAAACACGGGAACAACATGAGGAGCACTTGCGGGAGGTATTGGATACTCTTAGGAGGGAGAGCTTGTATGCCAAGTTCTCTAAGTGTGAGTTCTGGTCGCGCGAGGTGAAATTTCTTGGGCACCTAGTTAACCAGAACGAGATTTCAGTCGACCCGGACAAAATGGAGGTCGTGATGAGGTGGGAGGTTCCGAGGCCTCCATTTGAGATTCGAAGCTTACTGGGATTGGCAGGTTACTATCGGAGATTCATTCAGGACTTCTCCAATATATCATGCCTCTGACCCGGATTACAAGGAAAGTTGTGGTATTTCGTTGGGGGCCTGAGCAGCAGGCCGCATTTGAGACGCTGAGACAGAGATTGTGCGAGGCGCCAATCTTAGCCCTGTCGGAGGGCGTGGTTGATTTTGTGGTGTATTGCGATGCGTCAATCTCGATTTTAGGCACGATATTGATGCAGAAGGGGCATGTTATCGCCTATGCTTCGAAGCAGCTGAAGCCTCATGAGGCAAACTATCCGAGGCATGACTTGGAGTTGAGGGCAGTTGTTTTCGTTCTCAAGAATTAGCGTCATTGCCTTTATGGGGTCCACTGTACTATTTACACGGACCATAAGAGTTTGAGGCACCTTGTGGATCAGTCGAATCTAAACATGAGGCAGTGTCGGTGGCTTGATGTGGTGAAGGATTACGATTGTGAGATCCTCTACCACCCAGGAAAGGCCAATGTTGTGGCCGATGCGCTTAGCCACAAGGCTGCGCCGATCAGAGATATTTTTTTGAGGATGACGGTGGTGACCCCACTATTGGAGCGGATTCGACAGGCCCAACAGGAGGCTATGAAGGAGGAACATCGCAAGAGTGATCATATTTTGGGTTAAGTTTCCTCCTTCGATTATGACATCCGTGGATTGTTGACTCTACACCGTAGAGTATGGGTCACATATCATGGAGGTGTGCGCCATGTATTAATGGAGGAGGCACACAAATCCCGGTTTTCTATCCATCCCGGGGTGACAAAGATGTACAGGGATCTTCGTCTTGATTATTGGTGGTCCTGCATGAAAAGGGATGTAGCTTGGTTTGTTGAGAGATGTCTGACCTGCAGGAAGGTCAAGGCCGAGCACCAGAGGCCTCAAGGCAAGACCCAATCATTGGATATTCCGTTGTGGAAATGGGAAGATATCACTATGGATTTCATCACCAAGCTTCCCAGGACCGCGCGGGGGAGTGGATTCGATTAGGGTCATCATGGATCGGTTGACCAAGAGTGCCTATTTCATTCTGATTCAGGAGATCATTTCAGCCGAGAAGTTGGCCGACATCTATATCAGAGAGGTAGTGGCTTGGCATGGGGTGCCAGTTTCGGTGATTTCCGACAGAGATGTGTGGTTCACTTTCAGATTCTGGAAGAAGTTTATGAACGAGCTGGATACTAGTCTGCACTTTAGCACCGCTTTTCACCTACAGACGGATGGTCAGAGTGAGCAAACCATCCAGACTCTGGAGGATATGTTGCAGGCATGCGTTCTAGACTTTGGAGGTAGTTGGGATACTTACCTTCCTTTGGCAGAGTTTTCCTATAATAACAACTATCACGCGAGTATCGACCGTCCCCCCCCTTCGAGATGTTGTATGGGAGGAAGTGAAGGACCCCAATATGCTGGGATGAGGTTGCGCAGAGGGTCATGGGGTACTTAATACTACAGAGAGGATCCAACAGGTGCGAAGTAGGCTTCAGACTGCTCAGAGTCGGCAGAAAAATTATGCCGACAGGCGTCGTTCGGACCTGGAGTTCCAGGTCGGGGATATGGTGCTTCTGAAGGTGTCACCTTGGATAGGTGTTATTCGGTTCAGGAAGCGGGGCAAGTTGGGCCACAGGTACATTGGAACTTTCAGGGTTGTAGTCTGGGTGGGCAAGGTGGCATATAGGTTGGACCTGCCAGCCGAACTCAGTCAGATTCACAGTACTTTTCACATCACCCAGTTGCGGAAGTGTCTAGTGGACGACTCGACAGTGGTGCCTTTGGAGGATATTCAGCTGGATGACAGCCTAAACTACATCGAGCTTCCAGTGGTGATCCTCGACAGGAAATTAAAGGATCTGAGAAAAAAGAGGGTGGGGTTGGTGAAGTTGTAATGGTAGCACCGCAAGGGCTCAGAATGGACCTGGGAGCCGGAGGACGAGATGAGGGAACACTACCTCGAGCTTTTTCCGGATTCAGCAGCAGACTTCGAGAACGAAGTCTAAAATAAGTAGGGGAGATTTGTAATAGTCGGTCCATGGTAGGTATTTAAATTCAAGTATTTTTAATGTTTTTCCCTCGAACTCGGCGAGTTGGAGGCTCAACTCGTCGAGTAGACTCGAATTTAGACTCGGAGATTTAGTGACCTACTCGACGAGTCGGGGGACCGACTCAATGAGTAGGAGCTGTCTGGATGAAATCATAATGTTAGGGTTTGCACCCTATTTAAACATCTTATTCTGCCTCAACCCAGCCCCCATCGTCCCTCCCAACCAAGAGAAACCCTAACTCGAAACCCTAAGCCTCTTTTGAGTGTTCTTGATCTTTTTGGTGACTTTTATGTGCATTTGGAGTTGGAAGAGAAGAAGAAAGCTTGGGAGTTCAATTGGAAGCTAGTAGATCCAGAAGTTTTGCTTCATTCTCAGTTCATTCAAGGTAAAAAGCTTGAACCTTGACCATCTATCTCTTAGATCTTGTTTTGGGGCTATTTTCTACCTTTTCTAAGCTTTTGAGAGGCTATACTCGGATTTGTATACATATTTGGAGTTGCACTTCATATCTAGAACCATTGGGTGTTCCCATGGCATAAAGGTGCCAACTTTATGGCCTTGGGAGACCCATGCAACTTATAAACCCCTTTCTATGGCTTTTTGAGCCAATGGCCCCATGCATGGACATCAAGTTTGTAGCTTTATGTATAAAATGGACCCTAGGAGGCCAGATCTATGGTTTTGATGCATTAAGACCCATTATAATCGACTGAATAGTTTTGGACAAAGAGGGACTTGACGAGTCACTTGGGTGACTTGGCGAGCCGGGTCGCATTTTCCCCAAACTGTCTTCTGGAAATGATTTTTGGTTGAGTGGAAGGAACACTCAGCCTGTTATCGGTTTGTTATGGAATTGAAGATTGAAGGACTCGACGAGTTCAAGGCAATGTCCCAACCACATGAAGACGGACTCGACGAGTTCAAGGATGAACTCGGCGAGTCATAGACTAAACACCTTCATATGGATGAAGATGGACTCGATGAGTTCAAGGACGAACTCGGCGAGTCGGTTAAAGATAACCCGATGTGTTGCTGAAGGCGAACTCGTTGAGCTCTTGCTAGACTCAACGAGTAGGGACGAGATTATGGCATTTTGTGGACATGGGGACTCGGCGAGTTGGTGGACCAACTCGGCGAGTCGAGTCAATCAGATTTTGACTTTGACCAAGGTTTTGAGCTTGACTTTGACTCGGACATGAGTGACCCTTGTAAGGGTTATGGGTATGAATTGATAACTTTGAAAAGTTGTCGTATAGGGATTGAGGAGTTGAGGAGAGTCGAATTTCACACCGAGGACAGTGCAGGCACTACACGACATTGAGGTGAGTTATCTTCCAGTATGAGTGGGTCTAAGGCACCAAGGCCGATCCACTAGTAGTTGATTACCATTGAGATGATTGTCTTTGTGATAATTGTCTAGTTTGCTATTACTTGATGTGTTCTATGTGCCAGTATGATATTTTCAATGAGATAGTGGTAGTATGAGGGGAATAGTCCCCCAATTCGGTCGTTAGGACCGAAGGGTAGGTCGGACACCCCAGATCTGTCTGACAACATGATTATGATATGTTATTATGTGATAGTATTAGGGGTGAAATAGTCCCCGTGACCAGGTGATATAGACTGGAGGATAGGTCAGCACCTAGAATGTCTTGACACAGATACGTCAACACCCCAAAATGGCTTGACATGGGTAGGTCAGCACCCCAGAATGGCTTGACACGGGTAGGTCGGGTACCCCAGAATTGCCTGACAGTATGTATGATTGTATAGTATGTGGTATGATGGGGGAACTCACTAAGCTTCGTGCTTATAGTTTTTATTTTTAGTTTCAGGTACCTCTTCAGCTAAGGGGAAGAAGCCAGCATGGTAGGAGTGCATCGCACACACATGATTTCCGCTTTGAGAACCCTAGGATTGTATTCTGACGTTTTACTATTTGATGTTATGGTTTTCGAGACTTGTGATTTGTGACTTGATGTTTTGAAATGATAATAACGATGTTTTCTGTAAACTATTTTTATAAGTAATATAATTAAACAAAAAAAATTGGGTCTCAGTTTTGGGATGTTACACATAATCCCATATCCTTCTAATTTTCAAAAAAGGGTAGAGTTTGACAGGTTTTAATTATTCAAAGTTTAAATCATATTAAAATAATAATTAAGTAAACTAGAAACCCAAGGGATAAGCATACAATTTTCGAAAATAAGGGTGTAACGACCGTAGATCCGGGCTGGTCAATTAAGAGATAATAGGGGTCGAAAACTGCTTTTCGACAAAAGATTATTTAGAATAAATAATCTTAACCAAGTTGTAGAATATGTCACGAGGTTTCCGTACATATACAGAACGCCGAAATCTGAGTTATAACGAAGAAGTTATGACCCGTCGAAGTTTCGCGACGGAACCGTCACGACACTAGGAAGCGTGAATAGTGAATTTACGATGGAGTGATATTCAACCATAGCAATCTAAATGAAGGTCATAGAATACGTTAAAACGAGAGTGTCCATAAAAAGAACGCCAAAATATGAATTCGTATGAGGAAGTTATGATTTTTCGAAGTTTCGGCTTAGTAGTGTAAAACCCGAAATTCGAATATTAGATCGAGCGGTTTTTAGCCGACACAACCTAAACGAGAATAGAAGATCTCGTTAATAGTTGCGCAACGATAAAAAGACAAACGAAAACGGACGTCGGATGAAGAAGTTATGGATTTTTAACGGACCGATCATGTCCTGGCCTGTTAAAAATATAAAATTTAAAAGAAAGTCAAAATTAGCCGACGAAGTCAAAACAAAAGTTGTAGAGTACGTTCCCGCCTTCACGTGGATATAAAGAACATCAAAAACGGAGCTCGTATGCGAAAGATACGAATTTTTAAAGTTTGTAGTCAAAATTGCGAAGTCTGATAAGAACTTGATGACGTGGCAGCATCTAGGCCGTCCGATGTTGGTTCAGGAGTCACTTTGGATCATGCCACGTCGCTTCACCCTACGCCCCGCATACGAGATCTGATACGCCCAGTGTACCTTCGGGTCTTATCCATCTGGTATGCGAGACAGCTTGGTTCGAGGTGGCACCCTTATCCGAGGACTACGCCCCGCGTAAGCAGGTGAACGTTGCGCGTAATGCGAAGGCTCGCAGCTATAAAAGGGCTGCGAGGGCTGCCATAATTTCTCACAAATTCTTCATTCCTTTCTCTCTCTAATTTCTCTCACTACCCCTCTAACCCCCCCCCCCCCCTAAACCCTAGGTAAACCCCCTAGCACCCGAGGGAAGCCCCGAGGCTCCCAGAGTCCCGAGAAAAAGGGTCTTTCGGTTTCGAAACGCTGCTCCAAGCGAATCCCGATTTTTTTTAAAACCCGCTGTAAGTGAGCTACGTCTATGCAATTTTTAATATAGCTTTCAAATAATTATAGTAATGTTATTAGGAACTTATAATAAGTACTTGGGCTATTATTATGGGTTATATAAGTATTTTTTTAACGCTTATATAATAGTAATAATAGCTAGACTATTAATTAGTCTCGGCGAATAATAGACTAAACTCTAGTGATAATAATATTAGGTTTCGTCGAAGGAAATTATTTTTAAGAAGCGAAACGCTATTTGAGTTCGGAATCACCACCTTTTCAGGTGAGTGCATAGTTACTTTCATCTTACACATAGATATGAAGTATTTTATATAAATTACGTGCTATGTGTGCATATTATCTATATACTTGCTATCTATGTTGGATGAACGATTTTATACATATTTTAAATGATTTAAACTGTATATGTATTTTACATCTACGATAATGCTGGGGTAAAACATGGGTAGATATAATAGATGGAATATGAGTTGGATGATGAGTTAAGAGGTGTTATAGACCACGAGGTGAGGGTGAGAGGTGGATGATGTGAGAAGCCTTTCCCAAATGATGGTTTCGTCATTCAGGAGAGTATGGATGACTACCAAGGACTATTCTAGACAGTCCAGTGGAACACTAGCAGACTCGCAACCTGTAAGTGTTGTGAACGATGTGTTCACCAGGTGTACTCTAAACCTTGGTGATCATGCAGACTAGATGCCCAAACCTTGGTGATCATGCAGACTTGATGCCTAAACCTTGGCGATTGTGTAGACTTGATGCGTAAACCTTGGTGATCATGCAGACTTGATGCCTAAACCCTGGCGACTATGCAGACTTAGTGCCCGTTGTGAAAACCGTGGCAACGATGGACTTCGTGCCGATTCCTTAGGATGATCCTTAGGAATGAATGAACGAGGAATAGCTCATTCTTAGGGTAGATCCTTAAGAGTAAAGAAGATAATGGGGATAGGTAATTGGGTTGATTTAATTGATTGTTGAAACATAATAATTATATTATTGTGGGTTGAAAACCCTATGTACTCACCAGGTTTCCCAACCTGACTCACTCAGTTTATTTATATCACAGGTGTCGATATGAAGTTACACTACACTGAGAGATTAAGGAGATATAAATCACTAGTGATAATGAATGTAAGTTATGTTTATGCTTACGTTTTTGTATCGACGATGACATCCCAAATGTTTTAAAATAAATAAAAATATTTTTCTTCGGAAATGCTTTGATAATGTAATTATCACGTTTTTCTGGGAACAAATTCCACAACATTTTTCTTAAAAGAGATACTCTAATTTTTATAAAGCATAAACAAAATCAGTTTTTTCTGGCCATGAAAATGGGGATGTCACAAAGGGGGTGGTGGCTAGGGCTCCCCAAAACCCTAGCTAAGTCAAAATTTTAAGCCTTTTGGGTTTAATTTCCATAAAACCTAATTTTGATCAATTCATTTTAGTACATCTGATACCACTAATGGATTTTCTAGGTTATAAACAAAAATACATGTGGCGGAAAAACACTTAAACCCTTAAGTTCACATGCAACCTAGAATTAATCTATGTTTTCTCTAATGATAGCAACTAACTATGAATATCAAGAAATCCTAGGAAAGAGGCTATGAAATTGAAATTCATACAAAATTAGGGCTTCATAGCTTTTAATTATTATTGTAAATAATCAAAGTAGAATCCTTCTTCTAGAAATGGATGCCTCTAATGGCTTGTACCCAAAACCATAGTAGCAAGAAGACTTGAGGAGAGAGGAGGCTAGAGCAAAATTTCAACTCTATGAAGGCAAGAAGGATTGGATAAGATAATGAGAGTCAGGGAGGGGTTTATATAGCTGAAGGAAACTTGAGGCCAAAGCTAGGGTTTTTGGGATAAGGCCTAGATAAATTAATATAATAATCAAGTTGCCTTATCTCCTCATCCTAAGCCTCATGAACGAAATTTCTAGGTTATTCCTACCCAAATTTCATTCACCCCCATCCCATGGGGTTCTAGAGTCTTCCTGCTTCAACTTTCAATAAATGACCAAACAGTCTCTACACTTTTAATCAATTCAATTAATCCCAAAATTAATTCTAATTAATTTCTAATTAAATCTAAATTAATTATTATTATTATTTATTATTAATATGTTATTCATAGAATATATTAATAAACTATTTATTCCAATTTATTAATCATATAATAAATTAGCAATTCAACCTCTTTCTCCAAAAGTCATTCTACCCAAATACTAGTTTTGAGTGCAACCCAAAAATGTCTTTGCCTTATAATTCAAGAATATACCAATTTAGTTATTGGCTTAGACACCTTAATTCAACAACTTAGAGATTACTTCATTTATTTTATCACGAGTAATTATAAGACAATAATATATACTATTATTAAAGCAGAGATATATAACTCATAGTTTAGGAATATGTTGTGCAGTGGGTTGCCCAAACGCATCTCGTGAAAAGGATGTTATAAAGGGTTATTCCATGTATGATTTGGTGAGTAAAAGATATGGCTATATAGTCAATATTTTTTTCCCTTGTACCTAAATAAGGAAAATTGATATCTTTTGGTCTCCTAGATGATTTGATGTTGACATTCATGTGTAAGGCCTTGCCCGTACTAAATTGATGTGTTCAATTAGTAGTCTGAATCCAGTCATCAAAATTGGAAATCAGAAAACAGAATCTTAGACCATGATATTAATTTAAATCCATGTCTCATGTCAATACCATGGGTGGTTTATATATAGGGCCAGGAGGGGCTTCACCCCCCCTCTTGATATTTGGGTTGGAGCAAATATATCTTCAAAAATTTTAATTATAGGCCTGTTATTGTAGAAATTGGGTTGTGGCCCCCCAATTTCAGTTCGATTTCCAAACCTAGCAACAAGAAGTCAAAATTGATTCGTATCTTACCCAGTTCCTCCCCCATCGTCACTAGTCGCTACCTCCGTGCCTTGCTCAGTCGCTGCCCATTAGTCTCGTTATTCACCACCGCAACACATGTCACCGGAAATCAAGTATGTAATGCTCATGTTCTTCTCCTGTTTCCCATTCTCTCAATCTCTCAGATTCATCTCTTCTTGAAATTGGAATAGTAGAATTAGAAATTAGAATTTACAAATCTGAAATCTCAGTTCTCATATCCTGAGTTAGTTTCTGTTTTTGACTTAGCTGTCTAGTACCTAGTGTATGATTTGTTTAACTCTTCAAGTTGTCGATTAAGGACACCACGGTAAGAGAAAAAAACTGATTTGGTTCTTGCGTCAGAGAAAATCAAAGTGAACGTGGGGCCCTATGATGGCTTGGATTGTTAAAAAACATCATACAACATTGGAGTGTCGGACGCCAGCCAGTCACCACTATCCATCGCAGCTCCGCCAGTCACCACCGTCCACCTACTGTTGAGCTGTTATGCACTTCTGCTGCTCTTTCTTGTTCACAGGACTGAAGAAAATTAGGTCCGCTCCTAAGTGATCTAGTGTTCGGCTGTTATGTCATCTCTCTTTTCCAATTCTGCTGGAAATTAGTAGCCAATCTATTGAGTATTGAAACTTAAGTATTAAATTTGTTTCCTCCGTTCGCTATTTTTCTTGTTTTTGGGATTTGGTATACAACAAATTATGATTTCACACACATTTAAATGGTTTTTGAAGAAATTTGCTAATGTTTGTCTAGAATGAACTGATTGATGAGTAATATGAATTGTTCCTCCATTTGCTTGTTGCTGGAATTTGGGAATCAAATAATTAGAATTTCACACATTGTTAAATTTTCTCTTTTGCAGAAATTTGCTAATGTTTTGTCTAAATTGAGCTAATGAGTGATGAGTGATGAGCATTGTTTCTGTTTATCTAATATTTGATTTAAGTTAGATACAATCACAGTAATTTTAGGTATTTTGGTATTTAATTGCAGAAATTAGGCTTGTTTATTTGTAAAAACCTTAATTTTAGTTTCTAATACTCCCCCCACCTACCCCCCCCCCAAATTATATGTTCAAGCTCTGCCCCTGGTCCATACAATATCTTGCAGAACGAAAAGTAGCTAATCACTTATCTTAGGGCCAATGTTTGATTTGAATCAGAGTTCAACAATGGCTTTGGAAAGAACTCTTTGTTGTTTAATTCAAGTCTATACTTGCAATTGTAGTTATAAACTTACCAAATGGGACACTGTTGGATTAAGATGTTTAAACTCATAACTAAATTGGTATATACTTATAATTAAAAACAAAGTCATTTTTTGGTTGCCCATATAAACTAAAAATTTATTAAAATGGCACTTGTAGATAGAGGATATAATTTGTTAGTTTATTATATGATTAATAAATAAATTAGAAATTATATGATTTGTTAATATATTATATGACTAATATATTAATTAGAAATAGAAAAACAATTGATTTGTCAATTTGTTATATAATTAATAAATTAATATGAAATCAATAAGAATTAATTTAGAATTAATCAGAAATTAATTGGAATCAATTTTGGGATTAATTAGAATTAATTAAAAGTGGAAGGGGTTGATCTATAATTGTTCAAAAATTGAACAAGAGAAGGATTCCAGAACATTCCAAATGATGGACAATTTGGAGAACTCTAGATTGGGTTTCAGGAACGTTCTAGATAGCTGATAGGGATAAGGATTTGAATTGGATTAAAATAATATTATTTTAAATTCAAGTTAGGGTTTATCCTAGAGATCCTCTATCTATACATAGGACCCCTTAGCTTTCAAATTTCGTTCATACCTTTTAAAGGAGCATAGGAAAGAAATTTTTATCCTCTCTCCTCTATCCTTTTGTCTTTTAGTTCATAAGGTTTTGGGTGTGAACCATAAGCGGCAACCATATTCTTGGTGCTAGCTTTCTGAAGAAGCAAAGGAAAGGATCAAAGATTTACTTACTATAATAAATCTAAAGGTATGTAGATCCTAATTTATGAATTTTTATTTTCACAGAGTTCCTTTAGGGTTCTTGAAGTTTATAGTATGTTGCTATCAGTTAGAGAAAACATAGATCATTTATAGGTTGCATGTGAACTTAAGTGTTAAGATTTTTCGCTTTATATGTTTTCATAGCCTATAAAATACATCATAAAGTTGGAAACTTTATCCATTATGAAGATATTAAGTACCAGATCTAAAAGTTGGAGGTTTGACTTAATGGAACAAGTTAAAATCTCTTTTGGAAAGAGGATAGACGCGGTGCGCTTGTTTTGGGTGCGGAGCACGTTTTAATTTTTCTAAAACTCGCTCGTCTTTAGACTGTGAATTGACTATTTTGTCTCATAGTGGGTGTTGGGCGCCCAGTGGTAGGCGTAGCTTGCCTGGTTGACAAAGAGTTAACTTTTTGATCGCTAACTTTTGACTAGTATGACTTTTGGTCAAATTGAGTATTTGTCTAAGGATTCGTCTCGGTTGTCATTAGGTGGCTAGTGTTAGTTGTTTCTACGATAGGGTTGCTGGTGGGATTCTTTTGTTCTACTTAGGTGATTAGTCCCATTGTATTTGTAACATCCCAAAATACCGATAAATTTTTTTCATTTTCACGCCATCAAATTCATACATCATTTGTTCCAAAATCAAGCATACTTCTCGAATATCAAAGTATAACAAAGCTATCAATGCAGAAATCATAGGGGGGGGGGGGAAGCTATGCAGTCAACCCAAGGTCTTACCTTTAGAACTAGAAGTACCTTAAAATATTAAACTACAAAACCGTAAACACAAAGCTTAGTGAGTTCCTAATAATACCACATATCATACATAACATCGGGTCCCTACCCACATAACCGGTCCTGACAATCATACATATGGGCCCCACCCAACATGCAAACGGGCCTAACCCAGGATACAAATGGGCCCTGCCCAACATACAAATGCAAGAGTCACAAAGACAGCTAGCATCCTACAATATACTCACGTCAATCTGAAGACAGACAAATCTCACACTCGAGTCGTCGATATTGGAACTCCCACACTAATCATATGCACAATAAGACCCTAATTAGAAATCAAGGTAATAATCCACACTCAAGGGCCTTAGCTCATAGTTACTCTCTCTCTCTCTCTCTTTCTCTCTCTCTCTCTCTCTCACACACACACACACAGGGGTAAATCACCATTTTACCCTTCCAAAACTAGAACCCACACCGCTTGACCATTAATCCATTTTGTCCAAAATCCCCCTTTTGGTGCTACTTCCAACATACACCATGCTCTACGCCCAACATAGAGCCTTTGATGAAAATGAGGACACTTCAGGCTACACTAAGCGTAGAAAAAATTACACCCAACGTAGCATGCTGGTTTACCAACTTAATAATAAGCTCTTAATGAATAAAGACCAACTGTCAAATTCTCAGATATGTACCTAATGAACGTCGTAAGTGGTAAAGTCTTTGACTTTACATGTTTGAATGGCTTAAAAAAGCATAAGACCAAACCCTATGTCCAAAACACACGTTAATTCTCACGAGCTCATGTATGGATAGGGATGTCAAAAAACCCCCGTGGGACCCAGATACCGTACAAGACTAAAATTTTAAATAAATCGGGTGTGGAGGCGGGGTGGGGGCAAAAATAAACCCCGTTTATTTTCGGGACCGAGGTCGGGAGTCGGTATTTCCGTCTCGTACTCCCACGGGGGCCCCGATTGTACATTTATGTAAAAAAATATGTTTAATATAAAATACATATACAAAAAAGATTTACTAATTTTAGGTTTAGGTTAGGTTTCACTTTCCCTTTTCCAATATATTGAAGATGTAGTGAATTGATCATATATTTTTAGACATGTAAGTATTTTATATTTGTAATGTTGGATTTTTGTATTTTATATTTGTAAGATTGTTGGAATTGTCGATTTGTAATTTTTTAGACATGTAAGTATTTTATATTTGGGATTTTAATTTTTTAGTTTCTAAAACAACAGGTCTTAAGCTTTTAAAGTTATTAAAATTGTCTTTTCAGCCTAAAACAAAGCAGTTTTTTTAGCAAAAAATCGAATTTTAAGCCTGTAAACCGGGGGAACGGGGGCGGGACAGAGGGGCGATGGAGGTAACCGGGGAAGGGACCAGGGGATATGTAAACGGGGGATCCGGGGGCAGGACCGGGGGCGGGGGAAGCTATTTCCGCTCCCGTTTGGTCCTGTTGACATCCCTATGCATGGATGAATGGGAGTGACCAAACGCCCATTTTTATGACTCTACAAGCTTAGTAACGACTGGAAATGATACTTATAAGGTCTAGAGTAGCTCATGCTCATTAAGACCAAGGTTAAGGGACAAAAAACATAAAACCCATAAGTTAATTAGATCTATCATAAGGAACATCAAGATGCAAGATTTATACCCATGAGCTAATTAGATCTACAAAGCTTTGGACTCCCAAGTGCTTCTTTAATGGACCCATTCTTCACAAAACACACAAAGAAACATACTAATGCTTCAAAGCTCCCACAAGATGGCTAGGGTTTCGAGATGACTGAAAATGTGGGCGGAGGCTAAGCATGGGGAGGCCCTCAAGGAGTTACATCCTTTAAATAATGCTCACAACCCCTCAATTAGGGTTTAGATCCTGCACTCCTACGCCAAACATAGAGCATTAATCCCTTGCGTGGAATCTTTTACCTATGCCCAACGTAGGAGGCTATCTTACACCCAACGTAAGGCACCCACAATGTAAAAATGGCAAAATTAAATATTAAGAATCATACATGAGGATGCGGGTGTTGCAGTATTACTTACATCATAGCTGTTAGAGTTGCTGATAACTTAAGGTTGTTGATAGCCCATAGAGTTATTGATAACCCATGATTGTTAGAGTTGCTGATAACTCAGGGCTATTGATAGTCCATATGGTTGTTGATAACCCATAGGGTTGCTAATAACCCATAACTATTAGAGTTTCAAATAGCTTAGGGTTGCTGATAGCCCTTAGGGTTGTTGATAACCTATAATTGTTATATATGTTTAGTTGTGTTGTGAGATATATGATATTTTGAGGAACTCACTAAGATTTGGTTCACGGTTGTGGATTAAATGTTTTCAAGTACTTCATCAGATCATGGAAAGGCGAAGTCGTGACTGTACATACGCATCAACAATTTTATGATTTGAGATTTTGTGATACTTTCGTTATAACTGTGATTTATGGATTTCGGTTTATGAACAAATGGTTTTGATTTGAATGTACCTTTATAAAAATGAGTGTTTATGTTAGTTTTAAAATGAAATTTTTATTTTAAAAAATAGGATGTTACAAAATTTTTGAAATAATTACAAAGGAAATGATGAATAAAGAAGCAATTCAATCTATATAGTTGACAAAGTAATTCATATTCAAAAGCCATTACTTGACCGTAATGTCCTTTATACCCTTCAACACAATGCAACAGAAGAGGACAAAAATTATGCAACTAAAACTCAAGGAGCTCACACCACCTGTTGAAACAACTTATGATGATATCAAGTCACTATGCTAACGCCAATGTTTCAAATATTGGCCTTGGCGGCCGATTAATCGTTTGGCAGCTTTGAACCGATTACGATTAGGATGTTTGGCAGAAATTGGTCAAAATCGGGTTTGGCGGTCATAGGCGGAAAATATTTAAAAATTTTAATTTTTTAATTTTCAAATATTACACCAAAATTTTAAAACTTTTAAGTTTCAAATTTTAAAAACAATAAAATTTTCAAATACTTATTTTTTAGGATATATTATTTTTAAATAATTTTATTAATAATTTAGGGTCCCTGATTAATCTTCGACCGCCAAGCTACTACCGAACGATTTTCACAACGTTGGTTAATGCCTAATAGTACAACAGTTTTTTATTTAAAAAATATTATCATAAAGAAGATAATCAGAAGGTTTTGCTAAGTATCATTAAAGGTGTTTGATTTCATGATTGTGAAATGATTGTGACTTACAAGTTTCGATTTAAACCTCAATAATAATAATAACAAATCTAACTTTAGGAATTTAACTCTTTGTTTATTTAAGAATTTTGATTTCAAAATCGACAATATTTTGTTTTGTTATAGTTCAAATGTGTATTTTAAAGAACCTCTTTTCATTTTTATTCCAAACCTAAAATATAGGAATTCACAAATAGAAGGTTACTATCTACATTAATATACATTAATTAATATATTAATAAAATTAATTAATATGAAATGACATTTGAATAAAAAACATAAAAATGACAAGTGGAAAAAATATACGTTAAATTTGATAAGAAATTAACATTTAGCAAAAATGATCTTTATTTATTAAAACCAAATAACTATTTAGATATACAAGTTATAAATACTTGAGATAAAACAAAACCCAAAAAATCTTTGTTGTGACCAAAAAAGAGTTGTTAATCTCACCGGAAAATATCATCGTTGTCAGAGTTCTTACCTCCACTGTTTACCAACCGCTCTCCATCTTTTCTACTCACCTCCATTATTCACTAACTACTATCCACCCTTTTTGCTCACCTTAGTTCGCTAATCATATATTCTCAATGACGATTGTCGCACCCGCCATCTTTTTGACCGAAGACCTTCAAACACAGGCTCTCTCCACTGGAGAAAAAAACATGCATGATTCTCTCTATTTCTTTCTATTATTCTCTTGTTTTTTCACAAGTCATAACTCTTAAGTTATGAGGGTGAATAATTGTTTTGAAAACACATAAAACGTGAAAAGTTAGAAATAACTAAGTTTGACATTTTTTTTTGTTATTTGTTATTATTTAAAAATTCAGTTTTATAATCTTAAAAAATGTTGTTATTAATTTTTTTTTTTTTGGAAAATCAAAAACATCCAAAAGTTAAGTTAGAAGTTTAGTGATTTTGTTTAATGAAAATTTGTTTATTAATTGTTACTTTATTTTAATATGGTTTAAATTGTTAACTGTCCGAATAGTATTGCTGCAATAGCAATGTCTCCGAGTTCAAAAAAAGGAAAAAAAATAGAAAAAAAAAGTACTCTTGTAATTGTTATTATATTGTTTTTAAGGCTATTGGGTATATGCCTATTAAGAGGCGTTGAGATCCTATGTAGCATATTATAACGGTATTAGAACACCATGAAAACCGCCCCACCATGATATTATGGTAGGAAATGTTATAACAGCAACAAATAGCAACAAAACATTTAACCAATCAGAACCATTTTCTTTTTCTCTCTACTTCTCTCTTTCTCTCCTCTTAACACCATGTTATCACATGTAAGTTTGTACCATCACCCCCTTTTCATGTTATATAACATGATAGAATATGAGTGGCAATGTTTTGATGTTATAATACTCAATCCATATCGAGTAGCCTAAGTGTTAGTTACCTATGGTATATAAGCTATATTTCTATAAAGGTCTATTGTATGCTTTTTTGGTTTATATTTAACATGTTAAAGAAGAAAGAAGAAAGTTTTACATAGACGTAGCGGATAAACGAGCAATACATTGTGTCACAACTTTTTTTTGGATGACAAAACTAATTCTCTTAAAAACATCTATAGATCCCAGGGTCATAACATTACTATGCATGACTTGTTCGACTCTATTGAGTAGTTCTACAGCTTTTAGCGCAAGGAAACCGAAAGTATCAAATGCAAAAAGTATAAACATGTGTTGATTTTTCATGTACGTTTTTTCATGTTTTGCCATTTTGTCTAATATAACTTTTAAAACAGTTTGTTCCACAGTGAAAACTCCACTCTCAAAGTTCACAACTTTTATGTTTTGTTTTGGGCTTTCTAATTAACGATGGTCTTTTTCTAGCAGAAAACTCTGACGGTGGAATCCAATATTTTGAGGTTTGAGATATTAACCACTTTGTTAATTGTTTAAACGGAGAACTTAGTTTACATCTTCTCTTTCAAAAAAAAAAATACTTAGTTTACATCTAACACATTTAATCCTATATAAATAGGTCGATATAAGAACACGAATTCAAAAAAAAAATTATTGTTTAGTGTATATTCATTTGAAATAAAAAGGTTGTGTCTTAATTTTAGCAAATGCCTTTTTTGACAGAAACATGGAATGGACAAAAGGATACCGTAACATCCTATACTTTCATCCGATCAAAATGCCATTGTGGAGTCAAAAGCCCAAAAGTAACAAAGCACTATTAGCTTGATTGATCTCGATTGATGCCAAGATTGCCTAAATTTATTTAAACTATATATTTTAAATATTCTATTATATAATTATTTTATACATTTTATATATATTAATGGTCGATGAGAAATTCATACTAGAAAGTCTAATATAATAATGTTGGATGAACGTAGATTAGTTGTAAACTCGTGGCATGGTAAGTACGACAAAAGGCTTAGAAAATCATAAAAATACTAACATAATGTTTTTTTATTCAATAAACAACACTTAATTCAAACTATTCGTTGATATTATTCTAGTCCCTATTAGTGACCAGGTGCAATATCATATGTTATACCCACTTTTGAAACCGACAAAATAAGATGGTTAAACCCACATACATATCTTGTCTAAAGAACTAAATTATTATGGGAATAAAAGACAAATACGTAATTTCTTGATTGTTATATACAAATAATATGATTTTATAAACACGCAACTAGTTACTAGTATATCCACAAGCATTCATCTTTCACACATACGTGATGGAGATGCCCTATCCTATGTCACATTCATCATTACGTACAAGTGCATATAGATTGATTTTTAATAGCCCATTAACCAACTAATATGTATATTACATATGTAATCTACACATAAATTCATGTAAAACATATTTATTAGAAATAGCAAACTCAAATTCGTTGCGCCTATTGGCACTTGTTTCCAACGAAGTCCTTAACTTGGAGGTTATACCTGCATCCTATCTATTCCCAATTTGATTGAATATATCAAGATCTCGTAGAAATCCAAAAAATCATAGAAGTTGCGTATACACTATACAGTTCCCGATCATTCATTTTATTAAAGGTATAAACGTCAAATCGTAATGTTTGGATGTCACACTATCGCATATACACTTCCTGATATAAATTATTTTATGTTTGAATATTTATCAACATGCTTTCTACTCATCCATTCATTTAAATTTATTATAAATTATTTTATATTTGAATATTATTATTAAATACATTAATTATAATGTTACACTCTTATTTTTATTTATAAAAAAAAAAAAAAAAAAAAAAAAAAAAAAAAAAAACCCTTAATCGCCGACAACACTACACGCTCTCAACCTCACTCCTTAATCACATCTCACACTGATCAGCTATAAATTGTCGAACTCAAAATACACACACAGGTCAATCCGATGGAACCCGTTTATCTAATAGGTTGGTTCGGGTTAAAAATCTCAAACCATTTAAGTAAACGTGTTGGTTTGGATTGAGATCTTCACCGTTATGTTCGAGGATACAACCACAAGTAGGGGGTTCAGTTTATAGTTTCTTAGTTTCTTGATTTGGTTTTTTCAGTCTGAATTATATTGTGTCCAAACTGAAAACCAATTCAAACCGAACCAAAAATTGAATTACAATTCAATTTGATTGGGTTTGAAAACCAAAAAAACCAAAATTTATAAAATAAAGTTTGAAGTTCCAACTTTCTAAACATAAAATTTACATTTCAATTTTAGTTAAGTAAAAAAAAATCCAAATACATAACCCATGAATAATGAAATATAAAAAATCAAAACACACCCTATACCGTGAAAAAACAACAAAGTTTGATATTTCGACTCATTCTAATGTAATGAGTATGATAGTTCAAAATTATTATTAAAGAATTTAAATTCTTTGAAATATAAATTATTTGTTAAATAATAAATAAATAAAGGTAAATTTTATAATTCAGCTTGGTTTGGTTTGGTTCAAATATCACGATATCATACCTCAAACCATAAACCAAATTAACAATTCAGTTTGGTCTGAACTAAACCAGAAACTGAATTAAAAATTGTTTTGGTCCAAAAGCAGTTTCGATCTAATTTCGTTTTACGGTTTCTTCGGTTTCAAACCAAATATTTCCCACCCGATGGTCATTATGCATCGATAATAAATGATGATTATAATTTATTTTTATAATAATGTAATATGCAAATTAAAATGGTAATATCTTAATTTATTTTTCAATATATAATTGATGAAATAATCAAATTTGATTTTGTGATTAAATACAAAAAAGTTGTTAAGAAATTAAACATTTCATATCGATGAAGAATCAACATATAATAATCAAATAGAGCATTTAAAAAGGTTTAGGCTTTTGGAGAAGATATTTATAAATGGGTTTTTGTTAAATTGACTACGAGTAATTATTTATGTTTAACCTTTTATCCTCCTTAATAAATGAAGTTTTTTTTTTGTCATATGTTAATCTCTCATGAGTTTTGACACTTATCATTTTGTGGTATTTTAAAAATAAATATTATCCACTTGTCAATTTTTGATTTGTTTTAATTTTTAAAATTAAAGTCATATATTTATATATGTAAAGTATTAAATATCATATATATGATATTAAATTGCAATAAATATATTTCTTTATTTCTTATTTAAAGTTGTACATTAAAAAATATTTTCTATTTACATTTTAATTTAATGTTTAATCTTTTTTTTTTAAATCAACCTGTGTATTACACGGGTCTCACACCTGGTTACCTTATTAAACTAAGGCTATGTTTGGCGTACTAGCTGAAAAGCTGGCTGTTAGCTGAAAAGCTAGCTGATAGCTGAAAAGCTAGCTGATAAAAAATAACGTTTGGTAAAACTAGCTGAAAAGCTAGCTGAAATATATAAAATTACATAAAAAGACATGTAAAAATATGTGTTTCTATAATTAATTAAGGGGTGTATTTGGAAAATTTTAAAAAAGCTTATAAAAAGCTAGTCTAAGTAGCTTTTCAAAAAGCTAGCTTATAAGCTAGCTAATAAGCTACTTTTTGGCTTACCAAACACGACAACATAAAAAAACTCAAAAAATAAGTTAGCTTATCAGCTAGCTGTGGCGCACCAAACATATTAATGCTCACTTTATTTTGTTTAATATTTAAGCAATGATTAAACAACGATTACTTAATTACTTAATCTTGAAATTTAAATACATATACCACTATCACTTTATTCAAAATTTCCATTACAATGAAATGATCATGTTTTGTCATCGATCATGAGCATTGTTTGTTGCGTAGTAGAATGAATCTCCTTTTGATTATTGTCTAGATACATTTGAACAAATATTTGTCTATTGGAATGACAGTAACTATCTATATATACTTTTTGTACCTTATCTATTGTATTAAAGTACTATTAAAAATTTATGTCACACATTATAGGTCTATTGGATGCATTATTATTTTTTTGTACAAATGAGGTTAAAGTATGGCGAGAAAATAAGATAAAAGAACTTAACATAATACTTTTTAAAGATGCATAAAAGGTTCTATTGTTGTAAAATTACTAACTTTTCTACTCTAATAAATAAAAATAACTTTGCCACATAGGGATGAGCATATGGACCGGGGAACCTGCCGGAACCGGAACCGGCACCGGAACCGGAACCCGATGGAACCGGTCGGGCCGGGACCGGGACGTTATTTTTGTGGATTTTTGGAACCGGGAATCGGTAGAAACCGGAACCGATATAACCGGAACCGGTAGAACCTGCAAAAACCGGTAGAACCGGTAAAAACCAGAACCATATGATGATATTTTTCGAGGACCGGTTCCAACATTTGAAGACACGACAAGAACCGGTAGGAACCGGGAACCGGTGGAACCGGAACCGGTAGAACAGCCGGGCCGGTTCGGTTCTTGATTTTGGCCGAAGCCGGTTCCCGGTTCCGGTTCGGTTCGGGCCGGTTCCAGCCGGTTCGGTCCTTTTGCTCATCCCTATTGCCACATGTCCTTTTCTCATAAGATTAGCCATATGTCATTTTGTCATAATTTGAAATATATTTATTTTCCATTTGTCATTACTTTAATTTTCATTTTCAATATATCATTGATTTACTTTCTATAAATTAAACCTACCATAATGACTATCAAATTTTAAATTTCAAATTCAATTCCAAATAAATTTACAGTTTAAACCTTTATGTTTAATATTTTGTTATAATTAACCCGTTTAGTACACACTAAACTCATAATTTTAATTAATTTATTATTTGCATATTTTTTTCTCATAATTTTCACTTATTTCAATTTCAAATTCAAATAAAATTTCTATTTAATCATTTGTACTTAACATTTTGTTTTAATCAACCCATATATTATACGGGTCTCACAACTAGTAACAAATATTTCATATTGCCAAATTATTTTCATAAAAAAACATTTGTTATGTTTGTATTAATTGTGTTGGAAATGTGTCAGTCCCTCCAAGTGGTTGAAGATTCTAACTTTTGTGGTGGACAAAAAGTCATGAATTAGCAATACAATTAGATGGACGTGTCAATTAGCCGTTTAAAAGAAATGTCAAATTATCTGCATTAGTAATTTAGTTTGTGTCTTAAAGTTAAAGATCATAAGAAATATTGAAAATTATTTAATAGATTAATATATTTTTTATTTTGTGTATATTTAATCATTGATTTTTTTGTCCACATTTGACAATTTAAGTTAATTTTTTGTATATTCAATCTTTATAACTGACTACTACTGGTTAAGCAAAAAAAAAATGACTTAACATGGTAATATAATTATCAGTTTTTTTATAAATATTCAGTCTTTATGATCGGTTTCTTCAGGTTTTGCTCACATCTTACATGTGACACTCACATTAATAAGTTGCTCTCATATGTAGCTCGTCTCTCACTTATATTAGAACCCTAACTTACGAATTAGTCAAATAATATTGGTGTCCTAGTTTTCTCCAAGCAAAAGATGTCTTCGGTTTTAGTTTCATCTACTTCCATAAAAGATAATAAGATTTTTTGTGATTGCTTCCTTCCAACTCGAATTTACACATCCAAGACGAAAGATGACAATACCACCCTAAAAAAGTTTAGAGTCTTCCCTAATTCATACATGAACCACGTATAAAGTAGGAAAATACTCTAAACTTTTTTGTAGGGTGTTCTTTTGTCTTGAAAGTGCAAATTCGAGTTGGGAGGAAGCAATCATAAAGAATTTTGGTGTCTGTCATGGAAATAAATGAAATGAAGTCGAAGACATCTTTCTTTTGGAGAAAACCATGGCAACAAAATTATTTGATCAATTTTTGAATTAGGTTACCGATATAAGTAAGGAACGAGTCACATATGAGAACACCTTATTAATGATTGTCTCACGTACAATGTCGTGAGCAAAACCTGAATAAACCGATCATAAAGACTGAATATGTACAAAAACATTAATGACTAAATATGTAAAAACTAAAAATTACATCTAGTTGTGAGACTCGTATATTATACGGGTTGATTAAAACAAAATGTCAAATACGAACGATTAAATAGAAATTTTATTTGAATTTGAAATTGAAATAAATGAAAATTATGAGAAAAAAATATGCAAAAAATAAATAAATTAAAATTATGTGTTTAGTGTGTACTAAACGTGTTAATTATAACAAAATGTTAAACATAAATGTTTAAACTGTAAATTTATTTGGAGTTGAATTTAAAATTTAAAATTTGAAATTAATAATCATTATAGTAGGTTTAATATATGGAAACTAAATTAAATTGAAAATGAAAATTAAAGTAATGACAAGTGGAAAATAAATATATTTCAAATTATGGCAAAATGACATGTGGCTAATTTTATGAGAGAATGACATGTGGCAAAGTCATTTTCATTTATTAGGGTATATTTTTCTTGACTTTATTTGGAATAGTTTGTTATAAGGATTGAACGTGTACAAAAAGAAACAAGTTAAATAGTCAAATATAGACAAAAAAATTTCAGTAACTAAATGTGTACAAATAAAAAATATTATATCTTATTAAATCATTTTCCCTAAAATGTATGTGTTATTTTTTAGATGGGTAATTCAATTCAATTATCAAAGTTAAAAATCGGATTTTTTTTTAATTCATTAAAAATCATAAATATTTTTTGTCCTATTATTTTTTTTATCAAATCATTTTCAAATTAAATATTTTTTTTCTATATATACTTTAGTTCATAACATATTATAGGTACATTTTGGATCTATGATTTTAGATCACATAATTTAGGATTATAACATTTTCAACCAAAGCAAATGTTTATGTCGTACAAAAGTTTTTTATCATAATATTTTTGAATTATATAATTTTAAATTAAGATATGATTATGATTAAGGATCAATAGTATTTTTGAATCATAAACATATTCATTCATAATATTTTTATATATAACTTTTAAAAAAATAAATATAATATCTTTAACCAAATCAAATTTTTATCTCATAAATCATAACGGTTCTTTTATTTAGGCTGCGAGGAGTAGGTGCGGTCTTTTGCCACATAGGCAGAGGAACACCTCCCCCGACTACGGTTTGGTGTGGTTTAGTAGAATTTTGTTGCACTTTCACTTTCTCTCTCCTCTTTTGTTTGTTCTCCCTCTTCTCTATCAACCAATCACCTTCTTCTTTTTTATTTCTTTTCTCTCTCTTTACCATAATCTCACTCCGTTGGTGTGACATGAAACCACATTTGTGTGGTAAAAAGTGACGTGACGCATAAAAACATTATTTGCACAGTTCCTATAAAAAAAATGTATATAGTTCAAAATCAATCATGCATCAATTCTGGAAACTATGGCTAGCGGGCTAGACTTCAATCTATATGAGGTCTGTTAGTCCAACTTTCTTTGTTTTGGGCTACTGGTTGGGCTCTTATATGAGTTCCTTAATTACTTTAGGCTTTAGGTTTATGTTTATTTTACGGAGTAATCTAACCATATTTTAATCTTAATGTGTATTTGAATAGAAGAAAATAACAAAAAATATTATTTTTAGCAAAAATAACCATTTGGTCCGGAATTGACATTCAGATTAAGAAAAACACTTTTTTTCTGACAAAAAAAAGAAAAATACATTTTGGACTGAGTTTCGGACCAACATTTCGGGTTCTGGATTAAAATTCCGGATTTCGAAACAAACTCAGTAATTTCAAGAACAAGATAAAAATCCGATGAACAATTCTAAAATTTAAAAAAAAAATCCAATTTTTTACTTATATCTAACAAAAAGTTAAATAAACATAGTAATGTGAACTGTATACGATATTAGTACATAAATTTAGACATTTTATTGAAAAACGTTGACCTTAAGCGCTTAGAAATGTAGCATTCGGAATCCAAAAGAAATATAAAAAGATTTCTTCGAAAAAAATAATAAATAAGAAAATAATAAGAAAAAACTCTAATAGTATTTCGGAATGAAGATATTCTCTAGAAAGTAGTTATTTTTCAAAAACATAAAAATATAGTTATTTTCTTTAAAAACTCATTTATAAAAGTTAGATTACTTAATTTCCCTTTATTTTCCTTGTAATAATGTGGTTCTTGGATATATTTATTTTGAAATTATCCCTTTCATGGGTGTGAATCATGTCATAATGCTAGCGAGGATGTTGGTGATGAATCATGTCATAATGCTAGCGAGGATGTTGGTGATAGGCGTATTTTTAAGGTGTTCAACCTAAAGCGATCATGTTTAAAACTTAATTGCTCATGTGGAACAATATTTTAGAAATAGGAGTTGTAACACTTGTATTTTAATACATATGATGTTATCAAAATCCTACCAGAAGATTTTCAGAATAAAAAATTTGAGTATGTGATACCTTAGGCCGTGAACACAACAATAAAAATTGATGATGTCTAAAATTAGGCCTAGGTGTTGTTTGTTTTTTCTATAAAAACCTCTTCAAACCACTTATTGCTGCGCGGCGCAGCACACGCACAACACTTTCCCTCTCGCAACAGTTTGTTTTTTGGAAGACTTCAGACTACAAAACCTCTGCGCATGTGCTGCGTGGCGCAACACTTGACTTGCCTCTTCTAACCTCTTCAGCTTTCATTTTTTCTAAGTGTTTTTTTAAGAATTTTTGTATAACTTTTTTTTTTTAATTTTTTTTAAAACTTTGATTTTCTTAAATTTTTATTTACAGATGTGACACAATTTATTTTTATAATATCCATGATTTTTTTTAACATGATTTTTTTAATTTTTTTTTACCGTTTTATTTATAATATTTTCAATTTCAGTTACATCTTTTTTAACGTGTGTAATTTTTTACGAACTTTGTAGACAACGTTTGCAATACTTTCTTAATTTTTTTATTATTTTCTTTTTTAATGTTTTTTAAAATTAGTTTTTTTTCTAGAATAAAACTATTAGCTTCTTTTACATTTTTCTAAGTTTTTTTTTAAAAAAAAAAGTTTTATATTTTTGTTTTTTTACATGTTTTTTTACTATTATTTCAATGTTTTAAAACTAGAATTATTAAATTTCGGTGTCAAAAACTATTTTCAGTTTATAAAATTATTTTATTTAAATTTCAGTTTACTGTAGCAGTCTGCAGATATTAAAAAACAAACATGCTTCTTATTATAGGTTGCGACCGTTTGTTCCACCTCTTCTGCTACAGAGGATTGCAGAGGTGTTTCGCAGACTTCATGAATTTTCGCTTCGAAAAAACAAACATCACCTTAGTAAATCTCCAACCCTAACATTAAATCCTATTTTTTATATAAAAATGGTGCGGAATCATCTACAATCCCAATTCATTTTCTATATTATTTTTGTTTTAAATATAACACCAAATTGGATGTTATGGTGTTTATTTACACCAAAATGGTATAACCTTGCATGACGAATCTATCGCATTTACACCAAAACCAAAATAATGCAAGACTTTTGTGTCAATTTTAATTAATTGTCTTTGATTTGATTTGATTTCGTTTATATGAATATGTATATTCTAAATATATTAATTATTCATGTTATATGTTAAATTGACATTAATTAATCATAAATATATAAAAAAATCGTTTATTATAATTTTTTTTTATAAATGTCATTTTAATAAGATAACACCTAATTCAGATTACTGATATACAAATAATACATTTTGTTATAATTTTATAATAATATATTTTGTCAAATTTTTAGACAGAAAAATGATATAAATAAATAAAGAAAAAGCTAACAAGTTGAAAGGTATTTTTTACAATCCATATAAATTTATAAAGAGAATATAATAATGAATATATTTTGTTTGTAAAAATCGATATAAAGTTGGAAATGAAATATTATTTATATCATTTTTGTGTAAAAAAAATAGTGTATGTTTGGAGATGGTCTTAGGGGTGTTTGACTTAGCTTTTTAGAAGTCAAAAGTCATTTTTGGAAAAGTTGCAAAAAGTCAGGTTTTCATGACTTTTCCAAAAAGTTGATTTTTCTTCTATCCAAAATCCAAAAATAGCTTTTAAAAGTCTTTTGCCAAACATCTTTTACCTTTGATCTTTTCTTAAAAGGACTTTTGGCCTCTCAAAAGCTAAGTCAAACACCCCCTTAATGGGCGATGCATCCATTGTGGTGGTCCCGGTGGACCCAACATTAGAACGAAATTGCCTAAAGCATTTGCAATATGTAAATTAAAGTGGAGAGTTAATCACTAAAATGATACCGTAAGTGTGTTCAGTATGGATATGTGTGTTCATAATGTAATGTATGCTTCTAAAACATTCATACAATACAAAATAACCCAAAAGGCTAAAACATACTTATTTTGCTTTTTAAAGTGTTTTTGTTGTAATTGTGCTTGAAAACGAAGGATATTTGGCGCAACTACATGCATGACAAACATATGTGTCAACCATGATCTAAATGTGCAAAAAAGTAGGTGTGACGCACCAAAATCATGACTTAAAAAAATTATTTTTAGATTAATGAATCATTAGTACATGTATTTCTCATAAAAACCTGGGTAAATTATTTTTTAACATAGTATTGTTAATCAGAGTATTTCACGGAAAACAAAAACATGCGGTGTGTGTTCTGCAATCATCTCGAGCCCTTTCAATTGAAAATCAGAGTACCTAAAACATAAACTGAAAATCGTAAACACAAAGCTTAATGAGTTCCCCAAAATACCACACAACATACAACCACAGAATATCACGCAACGTACATATAGTTGCCATGTGCTCCCCCATGGTCTTTATCTGATATGTTATGGGGTCTCCCTATGGTCTTTACATGGAATGTCATGGGCTCCCCCATAGTCTAATATCCAAATGTCACGGGCTCCCCCCAGGGGTCTTCCATGCAAGCATCACAAAGACAACTAGCATACCATATATCACAAAACAACTAGCATACCACATAACACATAATGGGCCGACATTGGTGCCTTCGACCATGGATATAGTGAGGAGGCTCACCTCGCACTGTCGAATCATACCAAAAACCCTTGGCTGCTGGCTGACAGATCCTCAATCTACCAATAACAAAACAACACACAACTAACAATTGGGTTCAAATCCGTAACTATAACTTCATACCTGGGGTAAAAAGACCATTTTACCCCTAACATAGCTTTGCCCCATACTATGGTCCAAACTATAATCTGAAAAGCCCAAAAGCCAAATTAATCAACCAATGACCCAATTTTCCAAATTGGGCCCAAGCCTCTACATGGGCCTTGCCTTAAGGCCCAACCATTCTTTCTAGTCCAGCACACTTAACATTTCGATGACCCATTGACCCATGATCATCAAAACCCAATCATGGCCCACTTATGGCTTAATTTTCCAAATTGAGACCAAACCTTTCCAATGGGCCTTATCCTAAAGCCCAAAATTTTCCTTAGTCCAAAAATTTGTTTCCAAATAGCCCATGAAGGCCCATAAAAGCTAAGACAAGAAATGGCCCAACCCGAAGCCCACTATTGAGAAATCCATTCTGACTGAGTACGTAGGGCGTACTCAGTTGTACGTTGCGCGTACCTGCTTGATGGCTTATACATTGCGCTTATAGGCTTGTACTCCCAACGTACTCCACTCTTAACCTCATTTTCTCCATTAAGCACTTAATGCTTAGCCCATAAATCCAAATCACAGATCTGAGTCCTAAACAATATCCAGACCCATGAAGTCATTGGCTTGGTGAATTTACATGCCCCAGATGGACCTAAACTCAAAATATAGCATTCTACTATCATAGACATGACTCAAACTCCAACATAGATGGTCTTAAACTCTAAAGGTACCAACTTAATGGACCTTGTACCTAAGAAACACTAAGAGGGGCAACTCAAAGCTCCTGGAAGGGAATCAAGACCATTAAATCTCATCCTTGGGACCAAAATGAACTAAAACTTACAAATGAGAGATCTAAGATAGAAATGATTAAGTTCACAACTTTTTACCTCTAACAAGCTAGAAATGAGACATATAAGCAAGATCCATAAGATCCTTCTTGATCCCCACATTTCCATCAAACTCCACCTTCTTGAAAATGAACCCAACACACCAAAAATGGACACCATAAGCTCAAAATGCCACCATGAATGATTAAGGACGATTTCTAGGGTTTTAGAGGGTGGGGGCTGACTTAGAACGAAGCCTAATTTAAGTGGGGGAGAATTGTAACACCCCGAGTTCAGAAGTGCAAAGTTCAGGGTACTTGGTGTAATTAAGGAGGATAGACTCGGCGAGTCGAGTCGCGATTTTGGTCACCAGTTTAGTGACCAACTCGGCGAGTCGGCGGCTGGACTCGGCGAGTTGGTGCTAGAATGATAAACCCTATTTTACAAGGTTTGCACCCTATATAAGGAACCTTATATTTTCCCCTCAGCCTCTTTGCTGACCATTTGAGATCCAGAAAACCCTAATTCGTAAGGAGACCCCATTGGTAAGTGAATTAGAGCTTGGAGGAGGATCTTTGGTGCTTGAAGCTTGAAGGTTTGAAGGCTTGTATTAGGAAGCTTGGGGAGATTAGAAATCTATAGTTGGTTGGACTCATTTCAGGGGTAAGGAACCATTCCCTTAAGATATTTCTTCATGGATTCATGTATGGTGATTGATATGAGATCTAATTCGAGATAGAAGCTTGGATCTGAGGATGCTACTTCAGATCTAAGCTTGTGATGGTCCTATATGTCATAAAGTTCTTGTATAAGAGTTCTTGGTGAAGCTCTTTTGTCCTTAGCCGTAACCCTAGATCATTTTGGGCTCATAGCTCCTAAAGTTCACGTAAAGTTTGCCACTTTATGTGAGGAATGGCTTGTAGAAGGATAGATCTAGGGATTTGACCTCCTGCATGGCTTGGAAAGCCTCTGTATGGAATGAGAACTGAAGAGACTCGGTGAGTTCCATGGGTGAACTCGGCGAGTTGGATGAAGATAGGCAGGAACTCGATGAGTTGGAAGAACAACTCGGCAAGTCTGTTGAAGATTGCCTTGGACTCGGTGAGTCTGTTCTTGGACTCGGCGAGTCTGGTCGTGAAGTCCTAATCTTTTTGGTTGAGCTGTGAATCGGTGAGTCGAGGGACGACTCGGTGAGTTGAGCGAGAAAGGACTCAGAGTTTGTTGGACTCGGCGAGTCTTGGGGTGACTCGGTGAGTTGAGTCATGGATTGGGAGTTTCTGAGTTTAGGGACTCGACGAGTCAGCGGGTTGACTCGGCGAGTAGAGTCAGTCAGGAAGGTCGACATTGACTGAGGACTTTGACTTTGACCAAGAGTTGACCAGTTGACTTCCAAGGGTATTTTGGTAATTATTGGTATTCATTGAGTTCAGTCTTTTGGTATTGATCAGTGGTGGAGTTTGTGTCGGAGGTTAGAGCAGCGTGATCTTATCTTTTCAGTCAGTAGTTGCGAGGTGAGTTATCCTCACTATATCAACAGGGTCTAAGGCACCACGGCGGACCTTTTGTCGGATGGAAATTCGGGTAGTTGTTACATTATTGCTTTGTTATATGTTTGCATCCTGGTAGTTAGGATGGTGTATGTGAGAGACCTGGTTAAGGTCAGAATCCTGGTATATATAGGATGATATTATGTTAGTGACCGGTTAGGTCGATATCCTGGTTAGAGTATGCTATGTATGTGATCTGCTAGATCGGTTGGTTAGTGATGAATTGATATATGATTATATGTTTATGTGCACATGGTTGGTTGACTGGGGTTGGGTTGAGGCGAGTCCTGCTTTGTGTTGTAGGCCAACATACCCAGGGCAGACCGGATATTCCGAAGGCCCAGCGAGCGGTCCGGATAGGTTGTAGGCCCCACGAGGGTGGACCAGACGTGCCGAGACTCGGAGAGTGGACCAGGCCGACTGAAGGCCCGATGCGGGAGGACCAGTCATACTGTAGACTCAGAGAGTGGACCAGGCGGGTTGAAGGCCCGGTGCGGGCGGACCAATCACACTGCAGACTCAATGTATATGGCTAGACTCGGAGGGTGGACCAGGTGGACTGAAGGCCCGATGCGGCGGATCAGTCACACAGTAGACCCGAGGTGCATGGCTGTTTCGTTATGATATGACATGTTATGTGTATGGTATATGTGGTTGGTATTTTGGGGGTATCTCACTAAGATTTCGGGCTTACAGTTGTGGTTTAACGTTTCAGGTACTTCAGGAGACCGTGGCAAGACAAAGGTGTGATCGTACCGCTCCTCATGTTTATGTTTTATGATATGGTTCTGGGAATACTCTGATAATAAATGTAATGAAAACATTTTTGTAATAACTTAATGAAATTGGGTTGCTTTTGAAAAGTTTAAATTGGTTGGAATTTTTAGAGCGTTACACTATGCCTCGCGTAGTTCCTTCTCCTCGGTACGCCCCGCATACTAGGGCTTTTCCCCAAAACCCTAATTCTTCTGAAGGTCATCACTCACTCAAACTGAATACCCGAGCGACCAAGATACATTATCCAACTCCAACTGGGTCCAAAACCTAATCCCTCGAGGATCTAAAACCTAAATATATCCAATCCTTGATCTCCATCCTAAAAATGGAACAATTCAAAACAAGATGTTACAGTAGGTAGATCTTTTCTTGTTGTTGGCGGTGATGGGACAAGATATAGTAGAAAGTAATGATAATCATTAATGTGGCAACGTCTCTTCGGCGTGTGAGTCTTGAGGAGTTTTTTATGAGTCGTATGTTCATTTTGTTAAATAAAATAAAATTGTGGGTTATAACCGCATAAAGAGACCAAATATGTTGTCATAAAATAGCTTAAAACTTACTGAGTGATAACGAACTAACTTTTCAACAAAATTATTGAGAAACATATGTTATTTTATAAATTTCATTTAATTAGTTTATGAGCTAGTTTACCAAAAAAAAAAAAAAAAAAAAAAAAAAAAAAAAAAAAAAAAAAAGAAGTTATCGGTTAACAACTAATTTTTAGCTATTCGTTAGTTCCTAAATAAAAGACCAAACCAAAAATGAGTCTATCAATAATATTCGTATGTATAAAAAAGGATTCATTTTTAGACCGTAAAAAAGTTATAAACCCATGGACAATTTTACTCTTAAACTTTTAGAATTAAAAATCAGAAATGAACTCAACAAAGCAATACATGGCCACGTATCTCACATTATCCATCAAATAGGAGGCTCCACCTAAACGAGTGGTTGCTTCTGCATTCCCATGGATTTTCGATAGGCTCCACAATAACAAAACACCCACCAACGAAATTTAGAAACTCAAAACCCAAAATCATAAGGTTTCCAAATGATTTTCTAACTTCAAAATTCCCACATACCACACACCTCTTTCTCCTCTGTTAGATTAGTAGGAAGAGTGAGTGGTGATGAATGGGGTAACCGAAAGATCAAATTATTAGTAGAAAGAGTGGTTGAAGAGAGATGAGTTTGCAATGGTGTCTATGGCAAGCAGAAATCTTTCATTAACATCCCTTCACAGGAATCTTTATAATAGTTTCAGTTGCAGTTTAAATCCTTCAAGAAGACACTCACCAAATTCTGGTTTTCTTCCTGATACTCGACCTTCTTACAATACACTTGTTTACCAGGTTCTTCCCCTCTGTTTTGCTACCGAATTCATATGTTTTGAATTTGTTTCTTTAGATAATGATGCATAAAGTGGTGAAATTATGTCTATATGTTCGATGTATTTTGATCTTATAAAGAGGAAGAACAGCTCGTTTAGTTTGATCGATGATGTTCGACTTTCTTTTTGCTTCGGATTACTTGATATGCGTAAAGCTAATTTAGTTTTGTTTTGGAATTTTATTTAATAGGCAGTGAAACTTTTAGGCCCTCCAGCAACCTTTTATCCCTCAAAACTACAAGTTGTTTTCAAGGGAGAAGAAACCGATCAGTTCACAAGAATTCTCCCAAGAACCTACAACCTTTCCCATTGTGACTTCACTGCTAACCTCACCTTAACCATCTCAAACGTTATTCACCATGACCAGGTTCCTTTTTTCTTCAGGGTGTATCATACACATTTTGGCTAAAAATAAGTACAATGCGTCTGATACATGTCAGACACATTAAAGTACGTGTTAGACACACTTTAAGTACAGTGTGTCTGATGACACAATGTACATGACAAACACATTGTACTTGTACATGTAATATCAGACACATTAAAGTATGTGTTTGACACACTTTAAGTAGAGTGTGTCAGATGACACATTGTACATGACAAACACATTGTACTTGTACATGTAAGTACAATGCGTCTGTCAGTCGGACACATACAAATTGTATGTGTGAGACACAATATGTGCTACATATTGTATGTTTGAGGATAATGTGCTTGATAATACATACAATGTATGAGATAGGATGTACCTAATGCATACTTAATTCTCTAGAAAAGGTGTTGATTAATGACTTGTATTTGATGTTAGCTGAGAGGGTGGTATAATAAGGACGATGTAGTAGCTCGGTGGGCTGAAGTGAAAGGTCATATGTGTCTTGATGTTCATTGCTATGTTAGCGGACCGAATTCCTTACTAGACCTTGTTGCAGAGTTCAGATACTACATTTTCGCAAAGGAATTGCCATTGGTAAATCAAATTTCATCACCTTAATCTAATGATTATGAAGATTTTAGCGTTAGCTAAAGATGTGTAGCTTTCTAGGGCTATTTTTAATGCCAAGGACATTCACGTCTTTTGCACAGAGGAAACATGTCTGTATCACACCTTTTTGGATGGGACAAAAAGTATAATTTTGGCACATTGACATCAGTCACATGCCAAACACAGTACAATACCATCATGTTCTACCTTGTGTAATAAATGGGGCCTAAAATATTTTTGGTAAAAATGTAGGTTCTTGAAGCAGTGTTGTATGGGGATCGGGTTCTATTCAGTCAACATAAAGAGTTAATGGATGCATTTGTTCGAGTCTTTTTTCACTCAAGTTCAAGAAAGTACAACCGAGTAGAGTGTTGGGGTCCTCTCAAAGATGCTGCTAAGGTATTATACACAATCTTGATTCTTGAACTTGTGTATAAACTAGCAACAAGGATGTGAGAATGTATAATAAGTAAAGTTCTCAGGTTAAAGACTTTTAATATTTGTGAATTTGGATATATTCAGGGAAGAGTAGGAGATCAAATGCAAGGTTTATTTGGTGGAAACATGGAATCATCTACACCTCCAAGTAATAATGGGTTACCTAAATCTGTATTTCAAATTCTTGCAACATTTCTTTTGTAATTAACCACACCATGGGGCAATGACATAGTGTAAAAAGAAAGTCAAACTGTGGGAGGGTTGAAAGTCAACCACTCAATTGCTTCATAGAGGTTGAGACTGAAATCTGAATTCATATTGATGATTGATGTCTCATTCATTCTTTTTTGTATCATTGAAATCAAGATTCTTGATTATAAAAAGACTGCATTTTGTTGATAGAAGTTTATTGTATTTCGGTCGAACAGCACCTTTCTCATAATTATCACATTGAAAGTCAACCACTCAATCTATGTATGGAAATTTAATTTCAGATTTCATATGATTTGATCTATAATAATTTAATTAGATTTCTTTCATATCAATAATAACATACTTTACAAATTCCTCTGACATTGCATTGTTATTCAATTTTAAAGTAGCAAACGCAAAACATTTAGTTGGCAAGCTTACAACCTTTAGTCCCAAATTAGAAGACAAAGATCCTTTAGCCTCAAATTTAAAATATACAAAACCCTACGTGATACAATTTCATTTAAGTTAGCAGACACATAACCTTTGGTCTTCATATTAGGATACATGAAACCATTTGTTTTATAATACCATGTAAATTAGTAGACAAAGATGCACAAGTACAATCGAACTCCATCATGCCTTGTTAAAAACACAATAAGTAACAACAAACAATGGAATTATGAGCCAAATATCAATTTCAGCTAATCATTCATGGAAAAAAAAGTTGAATTGTTACTAAACCCAAAAAGTCAAAATACCAGTTTGATAAATCTAAATATCGATACAATTAGTCATTTTTGTATATTTTGAACACCCATATGAGAGAGAGAGAGAGAGAGAGAGAGGGTTTTGATATTGGTTTCATCCGTTATACCTATGTTTTTTGTGTTGTAAGTTTAAAATGAATATGATGAATATTGTTTTTATAAAGTAAATTTAAGATTAATAAGAAACAAGTTCATGTAGACTATCAAGTAGACACTTATGTCTGATATATACCCTTTTCAATCTCCCATGTAAGTTACCGTGAAATGGGTAGAAAAATCATATTATCCAGAGTTTGTTTCAAGTTTATTTAACAAAATATGGTTCAACAAGCATTTATGACATCATGTAAAATTTTGGGTTTTCAACCATTCAACTCTATAATACTTTAAGAAATGAAAATGCCAAACGGCATCGGTCTAGCACCCCTAGTAGTGAGCTTGGGGATCCAATTTTTTTGGCACATACAAGTATACAAGAGTTTGAGATTTTTGATATTTTGGCTTCATGGAAAGAAAATGATTCCTAATTTCAAATTCTAGTCATTATGGTTTGTGATATACTAACCATCCAAGCTTCTATAGTAGCTTTGAAATCCGTTTTTTCTGTTAATTATAGGGTTATATCACCTATAAGAACAAAACTTACCCCTTTGTTTTTGGAAGTATGCACATGCTTGAAAATTTACTTAGATGTCATGAATGAATACAAAATGTTTCACCATTTGATGGCAAATTATTAAGGGTTGAACAAGAAATAGAGATGGACTGAGTTACACACATCTCTAAATCTAATGGGTAAGAGACATATAATTCCCAAAAAGTTTCTAAGTGTAATAACCGAGTTAGATTCACCTTTTTACCAAACCTAACAAGAAGCATATCAAACAACCCATAAGGTGGGTGCCAAAAAGCTTAAGTGTGGTTTACATGGATAGAGCGAAAAGGTGGGGTTGTCGGATGCTCCCCCCTCTCCCTCTCCCTAATCTCTTCTAAAACTTTAATCATAACCATAACGTAGATAAATATTAAGCCCAAAAGTAATTCAAAGCTACCTATTAGTAGTGCTCAAGAGTGGCAAACCTAGAAAGAAAACACATGGGTTGTACAAATTTTTTAGTGGTTGTATTGTTAGAACGAAACTCATTTTTGATGCATTTTTAGCCACAAAATCATCACTAAACCGATGGATTTACTCTAAATCACACTTATCAAACTTTGTGATGGATTTCCAACTTATTTTTGACGGGTTTACGACGGATTTATGACAGATTTCGACGAAATTTTACTAAATTTACATTTGACGGAAAAATTTGAGAGGTGGCTTGTGCTACCCCGTGCTACATACTAGATCCTCCCCTGGTGCTCAACCCTTCCCATTTTTTTAGCTCAATCATTATATAAGAAGTAAAGGCTATTCCAATTATGACTACAATTAAGTCTCACACTTATTAACTAAAATCCCACCGCATTCATACCCATTTATTTTAATTGCTGATTAAGAGACACATGCCCTAAACGGGAGTGCCATAATTCAAAAGACGCCTTGGGTCGCTTCTTAGCATAAAACTCACAAGCCATCGCTTATTTAGAAGAACACAAAGCCCCCCGATCACACGTTCCTTGAGCCAACATTTGTTTTGTTGTCCGATCCTGAATGTAAAACAAAGATTCGGAGAAAATCACATCCACGTTATTATCGTATGTTAACTTGCTAATAGATAATAAATTTTTAGTAAGACAGGGAACCACCAAAACATCTCGCAACCGAATATCATTTGGAAGAGAGGAAGTCCCAATAGCAACAATGGGAAGAGTATTACCATTACTGAAGTGAACCGAGCCATCACCAACAAAAGGTTCGGGTTTAGCAATCGAGCCTGAAGAAGAATCCATGTGGTCCGAGGCACCGAAATCAACATACCAATCCGGGTCGGATGGGGTCACACGACAATTTGCAAGGAAAGCTTTTGCTAAATCGGCTTCACTATGGGCAGACCGAGAAGCAAATGTCGGAAGTTGTGGACAAGCATTAGCAAAATGACCGTTTTGTCGGCATAGTTGGCAGTGGGGTGACCGTAGGCCACGACCACGACCATCGCGAGGACCACCACGACCACCGGAGTCACCACCCCGACCCCGACCAGCAGTAGCAGAGGCAGCAGCCCCAATGGGCGCAGATTCAGCAGAGAAAGCGACGACAGGTGTGGATTTGGCGTGGAGGGATTTCATGAAAAGCTCATGACTTTTGGCTTGAGCAAGGAGGTCCCGAAAAGTTGGAGAGAGACGAGAGGTCCGAACCCCAATGGAGAAAACTTCAAAATCGCTGCCAAGACCACATAGGAACCAATGATTTTTATCAGATTCGGTAACAGCTTGGCCGATAGCTTCCAATTGATCATAAACCGCCTTAAATTTTCGTCCATATTCGGAGACGGTGGAGGTTCCTTTAGAGAGAAGCCGTAGTTGATCACGAAGATTTTATACACGTTCCATGGAAGAGTTCCCATAGGCGGATTCAAGAGCGGTCCATATAGCACGAGTGGAAGAGAGGCCCACTACCTCAGAAAATGCTTCTTCCGTGAGGAAGGCTTGAAGAATGGTGACTGCCCGTTGATCCGCAGCATGCCATTCCGCAAAAGTGGGGTTCTCAACTTGCTTGTTGTCAACCAGAAGGTGGGAAGAAGGGACTGCAGAGGAGCCATCAACGTGAGCAAGGAGTTGTTGATAGTTAAGAAGGGGAGTCATTTGGTTCACCCACAATAGATAATTGTTAGAGGAGAGGCGGATGGTATGAGGTGAAGGAGAGTGTTCATGGATAGAGTGGCATCAATGGAGGAGCCAGCCATGGATGAAGCTGTGATGGTGACAAGAAAAAACGGAAAGATAGGAGAAGAAAGGAGGAGAATGATCGGCTAAGAAGAGGGAGAGGAAGGGTGGGGTTTTTGGCCTAATACCATGAAATAATGGGTTTCCACACCAAGAGACATGAGAGTTATCACACACACACACACACACACACACACACACACACACATATATATATATATATATATATATATATATATATATATATATATATATATATATATAAGACCCTCAAGTATACAACAATAAATGAAAAGTCTATACAGATACATAACTAGTCTAATAATTACTTTCTATAACCTAAAAATTAGATAGTTAATTAAAAAAATAAAAAATTACCAACAGATAAAAATTATTTTTTAAGAATTAACCACAAAATTATATGTATCAAAATGCATGAAAATATAATATGACAAAAGTACTTTCATTTATCGTATTATGCTTATTTATAGAATCTACCACACGTAGTGACTATTTTACAATTCATGAAAAGTTGCTTTTACGAAGAAAAAAAAAGTAAACAAAACAAAAAACATCAATGAAATTTTCTTCTTTCCAAAATGGAAAAAAAAAAATGAGGGTGTTAATTTAGAAATGGATTTTGTTTGTGTGTTCAGAATAAGATTTCATGGCGTTGAGATTGCGTAATTTAAGGAAAGGACATAACAGAAAAGAACAAGAGATGAAATCATCGATATGTTGCAACATAATTGATTAATTGTTGAGGTATAGTTGGTATATATAGCTCTCGTCAAAGTACAAATTAGTGTATCATATTCCTGATGCTGCATGCATGGGATCAACGTGTGTGAGAATGGGAGGCGTTCGAAAAGCATGCAAATCATTCATCTCCAAACATCGTCTCGGCAAAAAATCACGTGTGAAGAGCAAGGACAAACACCATCTCCAGGTTTCATTTCCATTTCCAATTCCCAACAAATTAATGATCATAACTTGTATCACATACACAGTTGAAAAATCATTCCAATTTTATTTGTTTATAAGAATCCCATAATTTAATTGCTTTATTAACAATGGCGATTTTAGCTATTGGTAAATTAAACAACGTAAGCACATTCTTGTTGTGATTTGTGGGTAAGGAATCGTAAGTGTATTGCTATTATGGATAAAAGAAAAACTACATTAGGGTTTAACATTTTGTTTACATTGGATTACTTTTATTTACCATATCTAAGCAACGAGAACGGTTGGTGAAAGGTGGATAGGGTTAAATATACCTTTTCTCTAAATTATATTGTCTATGTTGATAAAGAGTAAAGTATTATAAAACTATGTTGTTAGATTCGCCAATTTATGGTGTTAACGATTTTATATATGGTTAAATACATTTTAGGTTGACTTGGAGAGGGATGTTCATGAAACCGAAGGTCTTATCTCACCTAGAGTCTCAGTTCCAAGACTTTCAAGAACCGCAAGCACTGGTTTTTTACCTAAAGGCTCCGTGTTCCATGTCAACCCGACAAGGAACAATTCAACAATCTTGTATTCCGATGTTAACGGGCTTCGAAAGCCTCCCGATACTGTGAAGCGACTCGAGTGCACCCTCGAAGACTTGTGTTTTGGTTGCATCAAGAAGGTCTACATCAAACGAGACATAGTTACAGACGACGGGTATGCATGTATTTATATCAAGATTAGTAATACAGGACACAGCCTAACATGTTGTACTGCATTTGATGTATCGAGACTGATGTAGTGTTCATGTCACATTATCTTGTCTAGGCAAGTAATACAAGAAGATGAAGTGCTGACGATAAACGTAAAACCAGGATGGAAGAAAGGAACAAAGATCACATTTGAGGGTAAGGGAAACCAAACTTCACCAACTTGCATTGCGGATGTAATGTTTGTGATTGACGAGAAACGACATCCCGTTTTTAAAAGAAACGGAGACGATTTAGAAGTAGCAATCGAGCTTCCTTTAGTAGATGCATTGACTGGTTGTACAGTTACCATACCTTTTTTAGGTGGTCAAGAATCACGTTTGGCCATCGCTAATGATGTCATTAACCCGGGTTACACGAAAACAATCGAAGGAGAAGGCATGTGTTTACTTAAAGAACAAGGAAAGAGAGGAAACTTGAACATCAAGTTTTCGGTTAAGTTTCCACAGAATTTGACCGAAGAACAACGATCAGAGTGTTTTAATATCTTACAAGATTCATGCTAATCCTATTTAGATTTAAGTTGATTTCCTTTTCATTTTCATTAGTCTAAGCTTTATTGTTTGTATCTGCTTTCTGCTTAAAGATGTGCAACTTGTATCATACAGATGAATTCACATGTTTTTGTTTGTAACGATGTTGTACAAATGTAAAGATAACGGAAACATTTTAACTTTTTAACGGAAATGAAAGCAAACGGGTTGTGAAAATTACGGATTTACATTTATGAAAAGCCGAAAAGAGCGCGAATGATACCAAAGATACTGCCATCTAAAAGAGCTTTCAGAAGCCTAAGCTTGCCAGCTGTGTATGGTGGGTATCTTGCTGGAGCATCTCCCAAAAAGCTTCTATGTAAGACTGCTTTTTTATGGGTAAAAGCATCAAATGAGAATTTGCCATGGTATGCCCCTGTTCCACTTTCCCCCACTCCACCAAATGGCAATGTGTCCACCATAAGCTGCATAATAACAAAACCCAAAATGAGAAGGACATTTTTGTCATTTGCATAAAGTAATGGTAAAAGATGAGGAGTAGTACGTGTAAGGAAATGTCATTAACGACTATGGCTCCAGAAGAGATGTTGCTGACAAAATCCTGTTTAAGTTGCTTGTTGTTGGTAAATATGTATGCTGCAAGAGGCTTTGACCTTGAGTTGATAAAGTCAATGCCATCTTCAATTTTTTCAACCTACCAGAGGGTAAGAAAGTAAATTTATTCGAAAATTTTAACCGGGTGAGAATTTACTGTGGCTGGTAAAAAAATTTTTACCGTTACTACAAGAAGTAAAGGACCGAATATCTCTTCGTGCATAATGAGGGAGTCTTCCTCCGCATCCAGAACAATAGTTGGAGCAATTTTTCTAAAACAGACAAAAAAAACATCACGACTTAATCAGGTAATTAAGTAATTTTTAACAAAATGAAGTATGGAAAACATGAAATAAAACTCACAGGCTACTCTTGTCTGTTTGACCTCCATGAACTATCTTTCCAGAAACCCTATCATCATCCAATAGCTTTGACAACCGAGCAAAATGATTGGAGTTCACAACTCGAGATATATCTGGAGAATTCAAAGGATCTTCCCCATAAAACTTTAGCAACTCTTGTTTTATAGTGTCTATCTGTACACATGATTAAAATATGCTTTTAATATGTAGTTTATTATGTCAGTCCAGTCTGACAAATTGTACTGTGTTTGGCATGCATGGATCAGGACTAGACTCAGGACTAGACTCAGACTGAGACTGATATCAACGGAACAAAAGTTGCAATGTTTTGCCACACCCAAAAAGGTGGGACTGGGACTCCCTCTCGATACCTTGTTTGTGTAAAAGACGAAAATGCCCTCCGTATCTTCATCATCGAAAATAAGCTTAAAAAGCTTGTCTAATCACGTCTGTTCAGGCTATGATTGGACGTGACTAGACAAGCTTTTTAAGGCTATTTTTGATGATGAAGATAAGGAGGGTATTTCCGTCTTTTACACATGTAAATGAGCATACGTACCAAAGTGGGAGCAAATTGTTTTGTTGTGATAATGTAATCAGGAGCTACACAAGCTTGTCCATTGTTGCATGCCCATTTACCTCCAATTATACGCCTTGCTGTCACCTATAAAAAGTATTTAAAAGAAAAAAAAAATGGATAGTTAATTTAACCACAAAAAAAAAAAGCCCAGAAGGCATGGGGGTACTAAAGTGTAAATAAGAAAGCTCCCTACAGTTAAGTCAACGTTTGAGTCAACCACAACAGGAGATTTGCCTCCAAGTTCCAAGACTACAGGTGTCAGATGTTTTGCAGCAGCAGCCATGACAACTCGCCCAATTCTCCCATTCCCTGAAAAGATTCAAAAGGGTAAAATGGTCATTTACTATTTATTCAGACTGTTAAAAGGGAAGAATCAGAGAAAGACCTGTATAGAAGATTTTATCCCATTTTTGTTCCAGAAGTGCAGATGTTTCAGGAACACCACCTTCAACAACTTTTACAGCAGAATTATCCAGATATTCTTCTAGAAGTTTTTTCAGCAATGAAGACATGGCTGGAGCAATTTCTGAGGGCTTCAGAACAACAGCATTCCCAGCTGCAATTGCTCCTATCACTGGATCAACAGATAACACTGCAAACAAAAGACGTAAATGCCCTCATCCTCATCATTGAAAACACCCCTAGAAAACTTATCCAATCATGTCCGGTGTGTGTAAAAGACATGAAACAAATGTGACAGATACAGAAGAAAACCAAGTCAAGAACATACAGAAAGGATAGTTCCATGCTGAAATGACCAAAACAACCCCCAAAGGTTCTGGGACTATTTCTGCTGATGAAGGAAAAGTGCTTAAAGTGGTTTTCACCTGCAAAGAATTATCAATATATTTGCATTACATATAAACTTCCCTCTTAAAAGTACATGAAAAGTTTTATGTCATTTAAAATCCAAAGACAGGTTACTTTTTCTGGTTTCATCCACTCTTTAAGTTTCTTCAGTGACACCTTGCATGAATTTTTTATCAGAGCAATCTGCATTATAAAGCAATAGAATGATTTATTTCAGTAAAGGATAGAATCACTTAAATTATAATATTATAACAACCACAATATATTCAACTATGCAAGTTTCATAGAGTACATGCAAAAAAAAAAAAAAAAAAAAAAAAATCCTTTTGATTTCTAGAAGATGTTAAATTCAAAGGCTCAATCATAGTTTCAACAAACCATCAAATTTAAAAAATATGATTGGAAGTTTTGGTCATAAATAATCTGGAATTAATTATATGGTTAGTGATATCACATCTAAAAATTTTGAGCATCTTTTGGTTCTGTACAAATAGGAGCCTTAATAAACTGCTACACCATGGATGACCAAATCAATTAGTACAACAAAAGGACATATCTACTTTAAAAAACACAAAAGAATTCATCAATATAGGGAACTTCAAATTTCAGCATTTAATGCATTCACCAACTAAAAGAATTGAGCAATTAATTCCTGGAGGAAAAACAGAGCATCAGTGTGTCTGTAATATACTCATGATAAAAGCGTTCATATTGAATTTTGACTCACAAATGAGTTGTTAAAACCATTTTTGTACATGTAAAATCAACTAGTAAACTACTACTCAAATAAGATTGAATTCAAAAAGTGTTTATGTCAATTTGGTTTTGGATTGCATTTAATTGTAGTTTGAACCTCGAAAATCGAATGAACTTTTTTGCAGGAGAAAGTGAGTGTACATACTAGCTGGAACACAGACACACGCACATGTCATGTATGAATTTATTACACAACCAGATCTAATCAATTGCACTCCCAATCAACCAAAGAATTCCGTACGTAATCAATATACTGAAATCGAAACCTATATGTAGGCAAGTAGAGCATCAATAAAATCAAAACCTAAAAAAAAAAAATTGACCTCATGGATGAAAGCTTCCATCTCAGGCTTCGAGAGGTCAGAGAATAAAGCATCGCAAATCTGCTTATCGCGCTCTTCCACCATCTTCAACAAGCTCTTCAACTGTGATACTCTCCACTCATAGCTCTTCGTTTTTCCAGCGACAACCGTGCCTCTCAACTCCTTGACTAAACAGTTAGCAGCTTCTGTATCGAATGCAGAATTCTTTACTTGTTCTTCGGAAGCCATTGCTGTGGTCAATATCGATCTGAGTAGAATCGTCGCAGCTATATATGGATAAAACCAAAGGAAGTGACGTGAGGAAGACTGCTTAGGTATAGTAGTTTACCAGCGAATGACGAGGCGTAAAGTATAAGAAAAAAGGATCGATGGTGACGCCGATTGCCGATTGCCGGTAGCCGGTGGGTTTTTGCGTTGACGATAAGAACTAACAGTTTGTGTACATATTATAAAATATAAAATGTTTTTTTTATAGATTGTAACGCTTTATTAACTGGTTTTTAACTCTAATGTGGTTAGCATTAAGTGTAAAATATTTTCTTTAATAAGCACATTAAATTAAATTTAAATTTGGATATTTAGTTAAGAAGTTGAGAGATTTGTAAGATATACATAAAACTATTAATAATTATCTGATTTTCGAATTATTAAATGATAAATGATTTTCAATGTTTGGTTGTAATGGTCCTTTTACCAACTTTGGTTGATGTCAATACAAATGTACAATTGAACCAAATAATTGAATCAATCCTAAAGTCACATTCATTTTAGGAACACGTAGGTCGAAAGCGAGACATACGTTATTACTTATTAGATAGTGTTTTAACATAATTGTATCCAACATGTGTCTCATACTAAAATTTAAACCAATCACCTGTCCTTCTAGTTACGTATAGTTTATACTTTATATATTCGATTATCTTCCATTAACATCCCTAACATCCCTCGTTATTTTTATTGCAAGGAAAAGTATGAACATTTAATTTAGACGATAATTCATGAAATAAAGATGAAGATAACCTCTTTGGTGAAGATATTGGTATACTGTGAGTTGGAGGCAACATGTAAAACTGAACTAGTCTCATGACAACCTAATCACGAACAAAACGGATGTTTATATTAATATGTTTGGTTCGTTGATGTTGAATTGAGTCATGTAGACGACATAGACATTGTCGCAATGAAATGATATTATCGCAATACACAATCATTGCTTTGGATGGCGAAGAATGCAATTTTAACAGAAGGTTGCAAAGCCAACAAGTTTTGATACCGTATTGATGACCCCATAATAGTACTCTCATATTGGAATAAGGGATGCCACATTCTCCTTTAGATGACCATTATAGCAAATTACTACTCATAATCATGCATTATTCATATGTTGAGTGTCAGCACATCCCCAGTCGGCATCTAAATATTCATTAAGACATATATTAGAGAAGACATCAACCTATAATTTGTGATCAATGGTACCCCCAAACATCATAAAAGAATGTGCTTGAAATCTATGATCAACTGTACCCCAAACATTCCAAAGAGTGTGCTTGAAATCTATGATCAATTGTAGCCCAAACATTCCAAAAATGTGCCTAATATCTATGAGCAACGATATCCCAAAGCATACAAATGGATGTGCTTTGAATATATAATCAACGATACCACAAATATACCAAAGAATGTACATAAAGAGCCAAATTTGTTAGACGAAATAGGTAATATTTGCTTATGTGAAGGTAAGGTACTGAAAAGCACTAGCTAAACTCCTCTTGGGAGGGATTAACAGTTGGTGTGTTATAGGCGTCTAATTTATATTATGTTTCAGTAGGTAGCTTATAGTTGTACATGCCTACACACTCAAGGATTGTTGTGGCAGACTTCTATTAGCTACAAAATAAGCATGTTAAACTACGAGCGGTAGAGATCTCGAGGAATAATTAAGTTCCTAAAATCGATCATGGAGATGTCATGCATGACACAACTACGAGAACGTCATTGACATACAGAACTAGATAATCCATATATTTTCCTTGCATATAGTAAATAAAAAAAAAAGAAAAAAAAGAACAGGTCCGGTTATGCAAATACCAATATATATGACAAACTAGGAAAAACATTTAAACCAAACTCGTTGGGTATGTTTACAGCCATAAAGAGATTACAAAAGATGACAAACATAATAACAGTGGTTGATGCTAAAGATGGTCCCGTGTAAATGTTCATAAAGAAACGTGTTTTTAATGTCGATCCGGTGAATCAACCAATTTCTACAGAAAATGTTTGATGTATTTTATGCATCTTTTAGCATGTTTACAACCAAAAAAAATAAAATTAGGGTATTCATATATATAACACACATTTATATGTACCAAAAAACAGGGGTTAAATCTATAAGGACACAAATTAAATTTTTAATGTTTATTTGCATAAGGCACTTGAGTCTTGAATCAAACAATTATGATTAAAAGGAGGCATATCTAATAAACTAATTTGTCACTAACCTACAACTAAAGTAAGATTTAAAAATAAAAAAAATAAAAAAATAAAATAAAAAAAAAAAAAAGTCAAGCTGCAAATTCTTTCCGCCTAATATACAAGTTAATTATGAAATGATATCAAATTCAATTACTAATTTAAGTTGGGACTAAAATATACTAAACACCTCTTTATTTGCCACAAAATTTAATTAAAACCTTATTAATTAAACCTAGTCACATTAATTAAACCTAATTAAGCTTTTATAATGAACTAAAAGCTTGCATCGAGTTTTATGCAATCTCTCTCTCTCTCTTTTATAATGAACTAAAAGACAAGCAATGATACTAGAATGTACCTAATTTAGTTGGCCATCATAAACAAGTAGAAATTCAAGCATTTGAATCAAACAAAATGTGAAACGCTAAATTAGAAATCGTTTTCAACATCAATCCACGGTACGTAACTACAAAAAAGGAGGAGTAAGAACTAAAAAATGGTAAACTGCATTATCTGAGTCGTCCACGTGGCAGGTCAATCGTGAAACACTAGCAATATTTAGGTGTGTCAATGTTTGAACCATGGACATCTTGTGTGGAATTTCACTCCTCGACCACTAGTCGCCAATCGCGGGGGCAGGAGTAGGCATCAGACCAAAACAAAAATTCAACTCATTTAATGCTCGGTTGTGGTTTTGTAAGATCCCAAAAATCATGACCAAAAATTTTCGTTTTAAATTATTAAATAAATCATAGTTATCAAATCATTTCATTCAAAAACATAAGTCATCGTATCAAATCAGAGTATCATATCAAAACACATGTCAATATATTAGAGTAAAACATCTCAGGCTAACAAATGGTGTATGTACTACAGTCATCCCGAGTTATTCTCTTTGCTACCGGAAGTACTTGTAACCAAAACTGAAAATTGTAAGAACGAAGCTTAGTGAATCTCCATAAACTACCACATAACATACACATAACCACATAATCACATAATAGCATATCATGGGCCTTGCCCGCTTCATCAGGCCCCACCCAGCATCGAACAATGTCCGGCATCGGTCCCCGCCCGACATCGGATCGAAATCCGACATCGGTCCTCGCCTGGCATCGAGCAAAGCTCGGTATACATATAACATATCAACAAATACACATAAATAATCACATAACATAAACATATAAACATTCCTTGGGCCCTGACCGACATCAGACTGAAATCCGGAAGCATACAAACATTCCTCAGGCATTGTCCGACATCGGACCGTAGTCCGTAACATTCTAAACAGACACATGCAAGAATCATGAAGACATCAAGCATACAAACATTCCTCGGGCCTCGCCCGACATCAGATCGGAATCTGAAAACATATAAACCTACATCGTGCATTGTCCGACATCAGACCTTAGCCCGGAACATACTAGCACACATATATGGGTCGGTATTGGTGCCTTCGACCCGTTCATAATGGAGGAAACCCACCTCCAATGTCGAATGATAGCTGAAAAGTCTCTGTCGCGGAATCAACTCTACACACTACCTGAATCAAAACAATCCCCTTAGATACTATATCATGCTCATAACCCCTTTAGGGTTAACTGTGGTCAAAGTCCCAGTCAAGTCAAAGTCAAAGTCAACGCTCCGAGTTGACTCAATTCGTCGAGTTCTCATGAATCACAGAAACCGTGAAGTCGCGAATTCATGATCTAACTCGTCAAGTTTTCCTCCAACTCACCGAGTTCCTCCTTCTGAACAGAAACATGACTTTCCTAATACAACTCGTCAAGTTCCCTTGAGGACTCACCGAGTCCCATTAACAGAATCGGGGACCTTTCAGACCAACTCGTCGAGTTCACTTATGGACTCGTCAAGTTTATCAGTCTGTCAACTCTTCTTAATGCATTAAGCCCTTATTCTTCAGATCTACCCCCTAAACTTCAGATCCAAACCGGAAATACGCCTAAAAGGGTAAAGTTTCCACCTTTACCCATTAAGGTCTTCTCCAAACGCATAAGACTCAAATCCCAACTCAAAATGACTTAGATCCTACTCCTAAGGCCATCAAAACTTCAAGATAAACTATGAGATCTTAGATATGAAATCAAGTTACAAGATAATCACGTAATGTATGAAACTTTATCCACATGCATGGACATAGGAGCTTCAAAAGACCAAAATTATGGTCCAAAGGTTGCATGGGGCTTCCATGACCTTAAAGTGGCACCTTTATGCCATGAAAACCCTTCAAGGTCCTAGATCTGAAGCATTCCCCACTTGGGACGTCCAAATCCCAAGGATCATGTCATTTGGACCAAAACTATCAAACTAACCCCATAAAGGAGATTTAAGCAACTACAAGGAAAGGTTTAAGCTTTATACCAGCAAAATGTCGTGGATGAGGCAAGGATTTTGGATCTATATGCTCCCTCTTGTGTCTCTAAGCTCTTCTTCTTCCAATAGCTTCAAATACACACCAAAACTCTCAAAAATAGCTCAGAAACACACAAATGGCTTTAGGGTTTTCGAGATTTAGGCTTTGGAAGTTGGAGGCTGGAAATGAGGCTAACATGAAGGGTTTAAGACGTTTAAATAGGGTGCAAACCCCAGAAATCAGGGTTTCACCTCTGCTAGCCTATTCGTCGAGTTGAGGCCTCTCAACTCGTCGAGTAGGTTACTTAAATCACGCGACTCATATGGTCTCTACTCGACGAGTTTGGGGCTTCCAACTCGTCGAGTCGCTCTTATAATTTGAATAATTATTAAATTAAATACGTACCAGGAACTAGGCGTTACAGGTTTTTTTTTCGATCATTGCTAAAAATGATTGAACAATACAAGAATTCAACTCAATTAGTGTGTTGATTCAACTTACAATAAAAAAGAAAAGATTGTTTCCAAATTACTTCTAGTCACCATATCTTCTAGAAAGTTGCTCTTGTTACTTCCAAAGTCGAGAGATGTGAAAAATGGCACCTAAAACCGTGTTCGACGAAAGAACATTAACAAGAAAACTTGTTCGTGTTCGTTCGTTTGTTCGGCTAACTTAAATGAACTAGCATGAACAACCCCCATTCGTGTTCATTCAGTTCATTTACAACCCTAAGGGGGGAGGGAGTCATTCCCTCCCAACCCACTGAACCCACTGTCACATCAGTTTTTCTCTTTCATTTTTCTTCATCTTTCCCAACCTACAATACACGGAAACCTTATCTTTTTCAACCCACTCAACTTATTCAATTAAAAAGAATACAAAGCAATCAAGGTAAAATCTTAATTAACAATAAAGTTACCGCCTGTACCACTCCTTCTTCAGCTGGTTGTTTAATTGGTTTCAGTAACCCACTTAATCCTCTCTCTCTCTCTCTGTACTTTCTCTCTCTCTCATTTTCTCTTGTACCATGTGTTTTAAAACTTATACCTTAGTTCTTTTGTATTTTTTTAATTGAGTGGGTTGAGAAAGATATGATTTCCATGTGTTGTACGTTTGAAAAGATGAAGAAAAAGGAGAGACAAAAATTAATGTGACAGTGGGTTGGGAGGGAATGACTCCCTCCTCCCTAATCGGTGAATTACTTGATCGTGTAATTTTATACTAAAAAATATCGGTCACACCCTCGAACCAGAAGGCGAAAACGTCCAAGGGCTCGTGTGACTATCAATTGAAATATCATCACAATGAATATACATGAAACATAACACAATCATCACCAAACATTACATAACACAACTGGTATTGTTCACATTAAGTACATTGCCTTAGATTACATATCCAAAAATATTAATTGTATGATGATTCACATTACACAAAAATAAATCCCTACACTTGAAGGTTTCCCCTACTTAACGGTTACCTGAGAATACAAGTTATTTTAAAAACGGTCACCATATATAATGTTGGTGAGTTCATAAGCATGTTTGAATGAAAGTCTTTGTATTATTTGTAAAACCCAGAAAATCCAATATTTTCTATAAAAAGTCTGAAAAATGATGTAATAGTCAAGTATAAATGCATGTGTGAATTCCATTGTAAAATATGTATAGATATGAAATCCAGAAATTTATTTGTATTCTTTCTGTTGTAAATAGAAGGTAATTGAATAATAGTATTTCCCCAGAAAATCTGATATTTTCTGATTATAAATGTGTTGTGGTCTTAAACCCTACGACCATGTATTGATGTATGTATGATTTGTATTGACATGATTAATGTTCTGATTTTCGTAATGTTATGATGATAATGATCTCTATGTGAGTCGTTATAACCATGCTTGATAAGGACTAATTCACCTGTCTTGGCATTTTCCTAACGCCGGTTTGTTGAAGTTAAGGTTTGTCACCCTAGACTGACCTAGACTAGCTGTAGAGAACTGCTCAGGTGTGGGGGAGTCACCCCCGTATAGATCTATACACAAACTCCCGCTCTCCCTCCAGGAGACTTTGGTTATAACTACAGGCTACGATCATACACTCAGTGGTGTCAACCGACATGTCTCACTAGATCCCAGTTGTTAATGTATAATTATTCGAATTTCACGACATAAGATGTATATGAATTTAGATTCTTGCACATACCAATTAAGAATTTAAATGAATAGACAAAGCCCAACCAACATGGAAAAGGGACAACTGTGGTCCATTAGGCATGTAAGTTATTTCCAGGCTTGTTAAGTATGCAAAAGGATACTTTAAGGCCCATTAAGCATATAATGTATAGTCCAGACCCAATCAGCGTGTAAATGGGCCACTAAGGCCCAATAAACATGTAAAAGGTGATTTCGGCCCATTAAGCATGTAATTGGGTCACTAAGGCCCAATAGACATGCAATGAATGAAGTGGGCCCAATAAACATGTAATCATTGTATTTTGTTTCTGTTCGTTACATCATTTTTTTTATTTGAGTTTAAGTATTTATCAAAAAGACGTAAAAAGGCTAAATTTGTTATTATAATTGAAATTTTTAGTCCATTAAGTTGTAACTTTACAATTTAGGCTTATTTTCAACAAAATTGACTCTTTAGGTCCCTTATGACCTAAATTAAACATTTGAGGACTTATTTCACCTAAAATGACATTTTTTGTCCTTTTTTATGAAAAATAACATTTTAGCCCATTAAATTATGAGACCTTGTATTTTCGGCCCAATAATAAAATAATTTACAATTTCGGTCCAAAAATACATTCATCGACATTTTCAGCCCTTATTTGCTATAAATGACATTTTCGGCCTAAATTTTATAAAATTAACATTTTTGGCCTAATTTTGAAATAAGTGTCATTTTCAACCCCTAAATTTGTAAGTTTTCATTTTTACTCAACTTTTGATCAAATAACATTTTAGTCCATAGAAGTTTATATTTTTGCAATTTGGGCCCAAAATAACCGTAAGGCCCAAATTAAGGCCCATAATGCAAAATTTTCCACTTTTGGTCTTTTGGAAGGTATGATTGTTATAAAAACTGATTTTTATACAAATGTAACCCTTTTGATCCTTACAAAACCGTAAGTGTCACAATTATCCCAATCTTTTGTTTACTTGTCAAAAATGATCCTTTTACAAGATTTTTGTTTTATTTTTCACCTCTTAGGCATGTATAACACTTTTATCTTTGTAGTATGATGATTAGAGTGTTTTAGTTTATGAAACTCACCTATTTTTGTTAGATTTTTCGAGATTCATCAAGTTTTATCACATAATCACAACATAAACCAAGAAAATCACACATAACATGCATAAGTACATAGATCTACACATAAACACTTGTATCCTCCCCCAAAAAACATGTAAAAACCGAAGACAAGGGGGTATGAACTCACAATGGGTTGATGATCTCGGTTGTGAAGAAGAAAATGGCAAGATCTCGGCCTTTAGCAAGCTTTCTTAAGTGGATTTCGAACTTAGGAAGTTCTAGGAAGCAAAATCACGAAAACATGTGTTGATAAAGAGTGATTTAGCTAAAAAAAATGAAGTAAACCAACTTAAGTTTACAAGATCTTACCAAGGATTGATGATTTTGGTGGAGAATCCTCTTGAAAGCACTCTAGATCTTCAAAAATTTGGAGGAGGAAGGAGGTTTTCTAGAGAGAGTTTCTTAAGAGATTTTTGAAAGAAATGAGGTGGTGAGGAGAGTGGTTCGACCGAGAGGAAGAAAAAAGAGAAAGAGAGGAAAGAGGTTAGGTGTGATAGAAGCTTTGATGCATGAGATTGGTGTTTACTTGGAGGATATTTAGCATGGAAGACCACCATGCAATCTTGAGGTGGCACCATAAGATCTTTTCTCTTTTTTTTACACATGGGCCAAGAATGGGCCAAATGGAGTGAAGGAAAAATGATTTTGGGTTCAAATCCTTGTCTTTGATCGAATTTCATATACCCAATAGTATTTTTCGGCCCATTGGGCCCTTAGGATGGTTCACGGCCCAATGAAAGTCCATTAGGTGGTTTAAGGTCCATTAGGGTAAATGGAATCATTTATGGCCTGACAATGCCCATTAGAGGTAAACTAATCCATTTTAGGCCCAAATGGTCCAAATTGTTAGGTTTTTATGAATGTGGGTCCATTTAGAGCCCATTTTAGGGTTCTTAGGCCCAAAATAGTCGAATTGAAGGCTTATTGGCCCATTAGGCCCAATAAGAAGATCCTAGTCCAGAATGAACTTGAACCGGGATATCTAAGGCTTTCAACTCATAATTGACCATTTGAAATGCTTTGTATTAGGTTTTGAACTTTACTGGGTGAACCTTGATTGAATTTGTTGTCATTAAAATGAACATAATGCATATCATCAAGTTAGGGTTACAAGTGTTATCATAGTTAATGTTTACATGAGTACAGAATTCCTTAGCTAAATTGCCAGTTGTGACAATATCACACCAATTTAATGTTAATAAACAATATAACATCAAATATAATGTTATGTTATTTATTAACTAGTTGTGAGACCCATGTATTACATGGGTTATTTTTTTAAGTTAAATATAAATGTCAAGATATTTGAGAACTTTGAATTTATAAGAAAATAAGAAAATAATGAATTATTATAATAAAAGGTTTTTTATCTTTTAAATTTAAACAAATAATTTAAATAAATAAAAGAAAGTAATGGACTTTAATTTTGGGAATTTTGAAATTAAAAGATAAGTTAATTAATGAAATTGATATCAATTTATTACTACATTTATTGCAATTATTACATTAAAATTGAATTTAATAAAATAAAAAAACCCTCATAAAATGACACGTGAAAAAATATTAATTCAAAATAACCATTAAATGACATTTGACAAATTGAATGACAGCGTGACAAGTGACAAAAAAAACTTTCATTTATTAGAGAGGATATCAGATATAATGATACTAAAGTTTAGTAGTACAAGGTGGTGACAGAGATGGTGGGAGGTGGTGGTGGTGGGCGATAACGGTGGTGATGGCAATGGCGATGGTGTTGAAGATATATAGGATGGTGGTCGCTGTGGCGGTGAAGATGGGGGACAAGGTGGTGACAGAGATGGTGGGAGGTGGTGGTTGCTATGGTGACTGGTGGTGGTAAATGGGTTTCATATGTAGTGTTAATATGAAAAGGGTATTATATTAATCTTCAATATTTCCACTTGAAATGAATTTTAATACCCTCATCTTTTGGATGAAATTAGATTCATTGGTTCGACTCATTTAGGAATTCAATTGCTTTTAAAAGCCGAACCAAACATAGAAAGTGGCGAAATTAGGTTCCATTTCCTTCTAATTTCAAAAGATTCCCGCAAAACAAATGTCATCTTAGATTTTTTTTTTTGTGTATGTTAAAATGGTATAATGGGTTGGAAAAAAAATAATGTCTATACTATGGGGTGTTTGGATAGGGAAAAAATAGGCCGCTTATTGCTTAATCCCATCGCAATAAGCAAATTTAAGTGTTTGGATAGGAGTCTCTAAAAATCAGCTTATTGCGGTAGGAATAAACTAAATAAGTTGATTTTAATAAGCAGGAGGAGGGGAGGGGATGCTTATTGCTTATTGGTCATTTTACTCATATAAGCTGTTTTGTTTGTCAAACACTTCAAATGCTTATTGCTTATTGCTTATTCCCACTGCAATAAACTAAAAACTGTTTATCCAAACACCCCCTATATTTTTACGTATTAATAAAAGTTGTTATCCATAACTTCATTTCATGAATGTAATGCAAAAAAATGGTAGCTAGAAATGAATGCATTAAGTGGTTATCGGTTTGCTTCATGGAACTTTTCTTTCTTTCTACGGTGACATGTGAAGGATCCTAGTACACTTATATATGTTGGTATAACATCCTTACCTATAGTTGCTGATCTATTTTCCTACCTTTAATAATTATTTTTGTTTTTTCTAATTATGAAAATTAATAGTCATCTTTGACTTTCCTATATGTTTGAAGTAACCCATGTCACCTCCATTTTTTTTTTTTTTTGATATAGTGGAAATTTTTAAGAGTTTTGTGAGGAAAATGTAATTTTTCGGATGTGTTATCATTAAAATCATAATTGTTATCTCTGACATTTTGTTTTGGGCCCGCCGTTAGATTAAAGATCACCTTTCCACCAACATTTGACATCGGTGGACTACAAATCATTTGAAAATTATTAGACTTGATATCTAAAGATTCATCTCAATCGATTAAACTATAATTATTTTATCTTAAAGAAAGTAATTGTATTTATATACGAATTTGAGTTAAATTTACTTACAATATAACATTAATATGTCTTGAAATAATTTTAATTTTTGTTTATATGATTAATTCTATTTACAAGTGCATTTAAGTTGAAACCAGAAAAATATAAAATTAATTGGTCTCGAGAGCTTCAAATTGAAACTAAAAATCTTAACCAAATGGGCTTTAGATATTATATCATGTACTTCATCTGAAATAACATTATCTAAAACAATCGCAAGGCTTAACTAAAATGACTAGGCCAGGACTTGAACATGAACTTGGGACACTACAAAAATTAATAATAATAATAATAAACAAAAAAAAAGCAAAACAAAAAAGAGTTTTCTATATATTTATTATTTACACATATAAGTCTAAATTATTTATTTATTTTGGATTTTTAGCATTTCATTAACACGCCATTCTTTATTCCAAAAAGAACTTTAAAATATCTTGTATATTTTCAGTTTTTCCTTAAGGATTAAATTCTTTTCCATTAAAGGATTATATACTTAAAACATATATCTATTAATGACAAGTTTAGGATTCAAATTTAATGTGTGCCCACTTGAATGGGGTAACAAAATAAAGAAAACATTTTTTTTTTGGTTTGTCAGTAACATCATCTCAGACTATTAACTTTAATAACAAAGATTAAACATAGATTAAAATTACTAGTAAACGCCTTGTAGTTGTTCACGACGGGTTCTCATATTTGAAAACAAAAATATTGGTGCTAATAGTATCTAATAGATCTTTCTTAATATATCTTAATATATGACATTATACAATATTTTATAAACTAATCGTATAAGCTAAATAAATTAATGCATCAACTAGCTATACAAAAAGATAAAATCATAAAAGAATCAAATGAGAGAGAGACCACGGAGTCTAAGCGTGTCGAAAAGCAGGTCATCAGCCCGGACTATCCATCTACGATCGTTGAAAATCGGAAGGGGGTTTGGTGACGCGCCTCTAGGAGCTGTATACTAAAAAACAAAAGCTAGCTACGAGGTAGCATCACAAAAACATGTAAAACTAATTCATAATTGGATTTTGCAACCACACAATCCAATTGTTCCTATCTTTGGCGTTTTCAAGCATAAAACCAAGTAAAAAAACGCTACAATGTTGTCGAATAGAAATTCCTTACAATACCTGTTTTGATGGAAGATCAAAGTATTCTAGAAAGGTCAAAAAAAACCCAAATGATTGTCACACATACACACCGACTCCAAAGTTTTACTCTTTAAAATGAGTTTGTGGTTAAATATCAACCATTTTGTCATAGACAAAAAACAGTCAAATATCAAATAACGAAAGTTGTAAATCCACCCAAACCCCAACACAAATCCCCCAAAACAAATTGAGTTAAAAAAGTTGTGGTGGGATGTATGCAATATAAAATTTAATTTATGTAATACCCTGACTCACAGGTATAAGTTTTAAAGCATTATATACATGTTTATGGACTTACTCGACGAGTGGGTTGCCCCCAACTCGTCGTGTAGAGGTGGGGTAGCCTGCGTGGATTATTGGATCTATCGGAGGACCCAGACTCAATGAGTAGGAGCTGGGAGATGAAACCCTAATTTTTAGGGTTTGCACCCTATTTAAAGGACCTTAAGTCCTTACCTCCATTCCCTTATCACCTCTTGATGGACAGAAGAAACCCTAATCGCTATTAACCTTGTTCGTGAGTGTTTGTGAGGCTTAAAGAGTGATTTTGGTGCATTTTGTGAAGAAGGTGTGTTGTATAAGAAGCTTGGAGTAAAGAGGAGCTTATGGATCTGACTCTACTTCATCTTGGCATCATTTTGAAGGTAACAAGTCGTTACCTTGGCTTATCTTTAGCTAAATCTTTTCATGCTTAGGTTTAGGGTCATCTTTAGCATTTTTGGGAGTCATTTTGTGTATTGGGGGTGATATGAAGTTGTAACTTCAGATCCGGACTCCTCTTGGTCCCTATAGCCATAAAGTTATCTGATTTAGCAAGCATGGGCCTTTCCCCTTGACTTAAACCTTTCCCTTAGCTTGGTTAGGACCATGTATGCACGTAAAGTTTGCAACTTTACGTGGAAACCATGCCCTAAGAGATTAGATCTAACTTATGGAGCTTTGGGTGGCTTAAAAACGTCTGAATAAGAAATGGACTGCATGAACTCGACGAGTTGCATAGACGACTCAGCGAGTCCGATGAAGATTGATCGTGGTTAGTTTCTGCATGGATTCGGCGAGTCAATAAGACGACTCGACGAACCAGTTAGGGTTTTGCCGACTTTTGGATACGCATGGACTCGACAAGTTGTCTAGAAACTCGGCGAGTCAACTAGAGTTTTCACGATTTCTCGAGTTCTGGAAGGACTCGACGAGCCAGTGAGCTGTACTCGACGAGTTGGGTCAACATGGACTGTTGACCTTGACCGTTGACTTTGACTTTGACCAAGGGTTGACCAGTTTGACTTCTAGGGGTATTTTAGTAAATTGGGAATTTATGGAAATGGTTTAATGGTGGATATAAGTGGTGGAGTTTGTGGCTGTGATTCGAGACTCCAGTCTTCAGTTGTCTAACTGCAAAGACAGTCTTCTATTTGTTGCTACACTCGCAACTTTCAAATACCATCTCCATTTCGGAGATCCAATCCATAATCTCAACAGGCTTCGGGCTTCCAGAAAGACTTGGCGGCTTGGTGCCCAAGAAATTCTTGTACATTCGCCCATCCTTGTTGTTTCTCCTTTCCGGGTCGTTCCTTCGTTCTCCTTGAGTCCCAACTTGACTCACCATGCGACTATTGTTCCCTTCCTCTGATTGCTCGGGAATCAATTCAGGTTCCTCAACAGGTATGATAGGTTCGTCCCTATTATCATGCAACATCTGTCGCATTTCATTCCTTTGTTCGGCTAACATAACATAGCCTGAACCAAGGCTTGCACCCCAGCCATCGTTATTGGTTCTAGTGCTACAGCTACAACAGGTGCTTGCTCAATCACTGGCGGTTGATTCCTGTTTTCATCCGCGTTTCCAACGCCACTCCTTGTTCTCACCATTTTTGATCTACACACCAAAAAAGGTGAAATTAGATCCTCAATCACGATAGATATTTAAATCATCCTTATTTCTCCGAAATGTTTACATGTTAGTTCTAATACCGTAGACATACGCTTAGAATCCTACGCACATAAGGTTTCCAGATCCGGTCGGCAACAGACCATAGATTCGAACAAATATTATCATATATGGCAACATATAACATTTAGCACATAAAAGCATTTTAGGCAACTTTTCTAAAATAAACTAGTGCTCGTGTCTATAATATAACAGACGCACGTCTCACAATCTCCACTTAGCATTCTAAGTTTAAGTCTAGAAATCCTACAAATTCCTAGTTCGCTTAAACAAATGCTCTGATACTGTAACGCCCGCAAATCCGGGCTAATCAAATTAGAGGCAATAGGAGTCGAAAATGACTTTTCGACAAAAGATTATTTAGAATAAATAATCTTAACCAAGTTGTAGAGTATGTCACAAGGTTTCTGTACATATAAAGAACGCCGAAATCCGAGTTATAACGAAGAAGTTATGGCCCGTCGAAGTTTTATGGCAAAACCGGCACGATACCGGAAAGCGTAAATAATGAATTTACGATAGAGCGAGATTTAGCCTTAGCGATCTAAACGGAAGTCGTAGAATATGTTAAACTAAGAACATCGATAAAAAGAACGCCCAAATCTGACTTCGTATGAAGAAGTTATGATTTTTCGAAGTTTCGGACTAGCAGTGTACAACCCGAAATTCGAATATTTGATCGAGCGGTTTTTAGCCGACACGACCTAAACGAGAATCGAAGATCTCGTTGAGAGTAGCGTAACGAGAAAAAGATGGGCGAAAACGGATGTCGGATGAAGAAGTTATGAGGATTTAACGGACCAATCGTGTCCCGGCCCGTTAATAATATAAAATTTAAAATCGAGCCAAAATTAGCCGACGGAGTCTAAACGAAAGTTGTAGAGTACGTTCCCACCTTCGCGTGGATATAAAGAACGTCGAAAACGGAGCTCGTATGCGAAAGTTATGATTTTTAGAAGTCGAGAATGCAATTTGCGAAGGCTGATAAGGAGCTGATGACGTGGCGCATTGTGGGCCGTCCATCGCTGATCAGATCTCGCTTCGGATGAAGAACACGTCGCCCTCGCTTACGCCCCGCGTCCGAAGCCAGTACGCGCCGCGTACCCTCGCCCTGATCTATTCCGAGTGAGAGACAGCTGGAACCTCGCTGGAGCTCTTATCCGATGACTACGCCCCGCGTAGGTCCGAGGTACGCCCAGCGTACCGAGGCCTCGCAGGGCTATAAAAAGGGGCCGATTTTCCTTCATTTTTCACACCTTTCTTCACTCTCTCTCTAACTTCTTTCTCTCTCTAAGTGTTCTAAACATCCCTAAACCCTAGTTAAGCCCCTTAGCACCCTAGGGAAGCCCCGAGGCTCCCGGAGTCCCGAGAAAAAAGAGTTTTTCGGTTTCGAAACGCTGCTCCAATTAAGTCCCGGTTTTCGATAAAATTCGCTGTAAGTGTGCTACGCTTACGCAATTTTTTTATATAGCTTTCAAATAATTATAGGAATGTTATTAGGTCCTTAAAATAATTATTTGGACTATTATTATGAGTTATATTGAGCGTTATTAACGCTTAATAATAGTCAGACTAATTAATTTGTCGCGGTTATCGTTAAACTAAACCCTAGTGGTATCGGTACTAGGTTTTATCGAAGGAATATTGTTTTGAGAGTATCGAAGCGCTGTCCGAGTGCCGAGTCACCACCTACTCAGGTGAGTGCATAGTCTCTTTCATCTTACACATAGATATGAAGTATTTTATATAAACTACGTGCTATGTGTGCATATTATCTGAGTACTTGCTGTCTATGTTGGATGAACGTTTTATACATGTTTTAAAGGATTTAAACTGTATACATATTTTATATATACGAATATGTTGGGTATGAGATGGGTAGATGAATGATGAGAGATAGAAGATGACGTGAGTATACATTGGCAGCTACAGACTTAGTGCCTATGGGACAAACACCGGTAGCTATGGAATTAGTACCTTTTAGACGTTGGTAGCTATGGATTTAGTACCTGTTGGGAATTGGTAGCTATGGACTTAGTACCTATTAGTTAGACGCTGGTAGCTAAGGATTTAGTACCTGTTGAACATTGGTAGCTATGGACTTAGTACCTATTAGATAAAGACTGGTAGCTATGGATTTAGTACCCGATGAATAGACTATAGCAGCTATGGAATTAGTGCTTTATGAACGAACATTGGCAGCTATGGATTTAGTGCCAGTCCTATAACCCTGGAAGTAAGGGACTTCGGAATAAACAAATGCAGGATAGACGACTCTTAGGTTAAATCCTTAAGAGTAAAGAAGATAACGGGGATGGGTAATGGGGTTAATTGTTTGATGATTAAACATAACAATTATATTATTGTGGGTTGAAAACCCTATGTACTCACCAGGTTTCCCAACCTGACCCACTCATTTTATGTATATCACAGGTGACGAAGTGAAGTGACATTACACTGAGAGATTTAAAGAGATATAGATCACTAGTGTAAATCATTGTAAGTTCTGTTTATGCTTATGTTTCGGTATTAACGATGACATCCCAAACGTTTTAAAATGAAATAAATACATTTCCTCGAAAATGTTTTAATAACGTATTTACCATGTTTTTCTGGGAACAAATTCCGCAACCTTTTTATAAAATGAAGTACTCTGATTTTTATAAAGCATAAACAAAATCGGTCTTTTCTGGCCGTGATTTGGGGGATGTCACAGTTGGTATCAGAGCATTAGTTTAAGCGAACTAGGAATATGGATTTATTTCTAGACTTAAACTTAGAATGCTAAGCGATGATTGTGAGGTGTGAGCACTAGCTTATTTTAGGAATGATGCCTAAAATGCTTTTATGTGCTAAATACTTGTGCCTGATATGCTGTTAGTTGTTCGGATCTATGGTCTGTTGCCGACCGGATCTGGAAACCTTATGTGTTTAGGATTCTAAACGTACGAATACGATATTAGAACTAGCATGTAAATGTTTCGGAGTGATAAGGATGATTTAAACGTCAATCCTAAGTAAAGGTCTAGATTCACCTCATTAGGTGTATAGATCAAGATGGTAAGGACTCGTAGCGGAAACGTAAACGCGAATGGGAACAGGAACCAACCCCCAGTGGTTCAGCAAATACCTGTTGTAGAAGAAGTTGCGCCTGAGCCAGTCACCATGGCTGGAGTTCAAGCCATGATTCGGGCTATGTTGGCTGAACAAAGGGAAGAAATGAGACGGATGTTGAATAGGGACGAACCTACCGTACATGTTGAACCGACGGAGCCAGTTCCCGAGCAATCCGAGGAAGGGAACTACAGCCGCCAAGTGAGTCAAGTAGGGACTCAAGGTGAGCAAAGGGATGGCCCAGAAGGGAGAAACAACAAGGATGGGCGGATGTACAAGAATTTCTTGGGTGCGAAACCGCCAAGTCTCTCAGGAAGCCCGAAGCCGGTTGAGATTATGGATTGGATCTCTGAGATGGAGATGGTGTTTGAGAGCTGCAGCTGTAATGAGAAACAGAAGACTGTCTTCGCAGTAAGACAGCTGAAAACTGGAGTCTTGAGCTGGTGGAAGCTATTGGCAGATACGATGCCACGAGGAGAAGCCTTAAGGATGTCGTGGGAAGAGTTTTTGGAACAGTTGAAAATGCAGTACTGCTCAGAGGTAGATCTGATAGACCTAAACAACGAGTTTCAGAACCTGAAGAAAGGGAAGATGAGTGTTGATGAGTATGCCACCGCATTCACCGAGAGGATGAAGCTATTCCCCTACTTGGTGCCTACTGAACTCTCCAAGATTGATAGGTTTGCTAACAGACTGCCCACTGACTTTGGCCCAATGGTCAAGATGGCAACTACCTTGAAAGCAGCTGTTAGGGCAGCTAAGAACGTAGAGGCCCAGATAAGAGAAAAAGGTCTAGAAAAAGATAAGGCAGGAGAGAAGCGGAAGTTTGAAGGATCTTCGAGGTCGAACAAGGAAAGAAAATTCTCAAAGCTTGGAGGAGGAGATGGAGGTGAAGCAAGATGGTGTGATAGATGCAAGAAGAAGCATAGTGGGAAGTGCAATGAAGAAGTGACTTGTTACAAGTGTGGGAGGACTGGTCACTATTCCAAAGACTGCACACATGATGATAAAGTATGCTACGAATGTGGAGGCAAGGGGCATATGTCCAGAAGCTGCCCAAAGAAAAATAAAGCAGTAAGACCAGAAACGCCACCAAGGCCAAGGGCATTTCACATGATCCTCGACGAAGCAGAAAACCGTGCGAGGAATCAAGGATGAGGACTTCATATCAGAAGATCAAGTTATGTAGTAGCCATAGTATTTTATGATGTAGCCTAGTAGAGGCATAGTCTAGGGTGAACTTGAACACCTATGTAATCGTTTCAAGAATTAATATAAAACCTTCGTTTTGTTATCTGATGTGTCGAATGATTGTGTGATTTGCTGCATGGTGACTTGGGAAACTGCGAGACAATACTTGGGACGAGTATGAGTAGGTGTGAATGGTAGTAGAGGCCTATACTACCGGAAGCACAGGACTCACACTTGGATCAGGGAAAGTCACAAGGTTACCAAGAAGCTAGTAATTGATTTCGTTTTATTCAAGTGTGTTGTTACCATCGTTTCGGTAATGACTAAGAAGATTGTTGATATTCCGACCCTTGTGGTCATATCAAATCGAGTCCGACTACGATAAGTATGTTGTGTGGTTCAGAGAAACAAGTTTGATGTAGCGTCCGACATTAAACCAAATGGTTGAAATTAAAGCGATCAATAGAAGTATCGCACTCGTTGTTAAAGAAGTTGGTAGTTAGAAATGCCTAATGTTAAAGTGTGATTATATCACATTAGAACATGAAGGAAGGCATAGCTTGTTTTAGAATTTAACCCTAAGAGACCTAAGTCTAAGTGTTGCAACATACGATGATAGGTCATTAGAATATGACACATCGATCTATAGTAGTAATAAAAGAACTTATCTCAAGTTCGAATCCAGTAAGGATCGAGATTGTGACTTGAAGGTCATAATTTGGAGTCTAACCTGAGGTAGAGAGCAGGTGCACGATCGAGTACTCTTACAATCAATGAGTTTAAGAGATAGAATTGAAGGAATGTAGAAGTTATAATTATTACCTAGGATGAAGAGATGACATATGAAGTCATTATACGACCCTGTTTCGTTGATGATTCCGGGACGTAATCATCCTAAGGGGGAGATAATTGTAACGCCCGCAAATCCGGGCTAATCAAATTAGAGGCAATAGGAGTCGAAAATGACTTTTCGACAAAAGATTATTTAGAATAAATAATCTTAACCAAGTTGTAGAGTATGTCACAAGGTTTCCGTACATATAAAGAACGCCGAAATCCGAGTTATAACGAAGAAGTTATGACCCGTCGAAGTTTTACGGAAAAACCGGCACGATACCGGAAAGCGTAAATAATGAATTTACGATAGAGCGAGATTTAGCCTTAGCGATCTAAACGGAAGTCGTAGAATATGTTAAACTAAGAACATCGATAAAAAGAACGCCCAAATCTGACTTCGTATGAAGAAGTTATGATTTTTCGAAGTTTCGGACTAGCAGTGTACAACCCGAAATTCGAATATTTGATCGAGCGGTTTTTAGCCGACACGACCTAAACGAGAATCGAAGATCTCGTTGAGAGTAGCGTAACGAGAAAAAGATGGGCGAAAACGGATGTCGGATGAAGAAGTTATGAGGATTTAACGGACCAATCGTGTCCCGGCCCGTTAATAATATAAAATTTAAAATCGAGCCAAAATTAGCCGACGGAGTCTAAACGAAAGTTGTAGAGTACGTTCCCACCTTCGCGTGGATATAAAGAACGTCGAAAATGGAGCTCGTATGCGAAAGTTATGATTTTTAGAAGTCGAGAATGCAATTTGCGAAGGCTGATAAGGAGCTGATGACGTGGCGCATTGTGGGCCGTCCATCGCTGATCAGATCTCGCTTCGGATGAAGAACACGTCGCCCTCGCTTATGCCCCGCGTCCGAAGCCAGTACGCGCCGCGTACCCTCGCCCTGATCTATTCCGAGTGAGAGACAGCTGGAACCTCGCTGGAGCTCTTATCCGATGACTACGCCCCGCGTAGGTCCGAGGTACGCCCAGCGTACCGAGGCCTCGCAGGGCTATAAAAAGGGGCCGATTTTCCTTCATTTTTCACACCTTTCTTCACTCTCTCTCTAACTTCTTTCTCTCTCTAAGTGTTCTAAACATCCCTAAACCCTAGTTAAGCCCCTTAGCACCCTAGGGAAGCCCCGAGGCTCCCGGAGTCCCGAGAAAAAGGAGTTTTTCGGTTTCGAAACGCTGCTCCAATTAAGTCCCGGTTTTCGATAAAATTCGCTGTAAGTGTGCTACGCTTACGCAATTTTTTTATATAGCTTTCAAATAATTATAGGAATGTTATTAGGTCCTTAAAATAATTATTTGGACTATTATTATGAGTTATATTGAGCGTTATTAACGCTTAATAATAGTCAGACTAATTAATTTGTCGCGGTTATCGTTAAACTAAACCCTAGTGGTATCGGTACTAGGTTTTATCGAAGGAATATTGTTTTGAGAGTATCGAAGCGCTGTCCGAGTGCCGAGTCACCACCCACTCAGGTGAGTGCATAGTCTCTTTCATCTTACACATAGATATGAAGTATTTTATATAAACTACGTGCTATGTGTGCATATTATCTGAGTACTTGCTGTCTATGTTGGATGAACGTTTTATACATGTTTTAAAGGATTTAAACTGTATACATATTTTATATATACGAATATGTTGGGTATGAGATGGGTAGATGAATGATGAGAGATAGAAGATGACGTGAGTATACATTGGCAGCTACAGACTTAGTGCCTATGGGACAAACACCGGTAGCTATGGAATTAGTACCTTTTAGACGTTGGTAGCTATGGATTTAGTACCTGTTGGGAATTGGTAGCTATGGACTTAGTACCTATTAGTTAGACGCTGGTAGCTAAGGATTTAGTACCTGTTGAACATTGGTAGCTATGGACTTAGTACCTATTAGATAAAGACTGGTAGCTATGGATTTAGTACCCGATGAATAGACTATAGCAGCTATGGAATTAGTGCTTTATGAACGAACATTGGCAGCTATGGATTTAGTGCCAGTCCTATAACCCTGGAAGTAAGGGACTTCGGAATAAACAAATGCAGGATAGACGACTCTTAGGTTAAATCCTTAAGAGTAAAGAAGATAACGGGGATGGGTAATGGGGTTAATTGTTTGATGATTAAACATAACAATTATATTATTGTGGGTTGAAAACCCTATGTACTCACCAGGTTTCCCAACCTGACCCACTCATTTTATGTATATCACAGGTGACGAAGTGAAGTGACATTACACTGAGAGATTTAAAGAGATATAGATCACTAGTGTAAATCATTGTAAGTTCTGTTTATGCTTATGTTTCGGTATTAACGATGACATCCCAAACGTTTTAAAATGAAATAAATACGTTTCCTCGAAAATGTTTTAATAACGTATTTACCATGTTTTTCTGGGAACAAATTCCGCAACCTTTTTATAAAATGAAGTACTCTGATTTCTATAAAGCATAAACAAAATCGGTCTTTTCTGGCCGTGATTTTGGGGATGTCACAGATACCAACTGTGACATCCCCAAAATCTCGGCCATAAAAGATCGATTTTTCATTTATGCTTTTAAAATAATTTCAGAGTAAATCCTGTAAGTCCCTAATTTGCCTGTGTATCAATCAGATCCGTTTGATGGTGCGGAATCCCAATCAAACGGATGATGTCAGATAAAATAGAAGAGAAGGAGAAGAAGAATAATATGAATCTTGTATGTATTGATATGAATTATAGTTCCAGATACAAAAGATTCACACAAAATGCTCTCTGACCGTAAACTCTCTTCTCTCTGGCCGTAAACTCCTTAGGGTTCATCAATCTCCACTCCTCACCCTAACACCTATATTTATACTTGGAGAACATGGGTCGGATAAACATGAGCCGTAAATGGGTTTACGGTCGTAAGGTGTTTACGGCCGTAAACTCAACCGTAAACATGACCGTAAACTCCAAAAATATTACAGAAAAATATAATTGCCCAGAAAAGCAAAGTATAAACCATATTTTTGACCCAACAATCTCCCCCTTGGTTTATAACTTTCTTTTCTTAAATGACCCAACAAGCTCCCCCTAAAAAGTAGCTGGCTCTTCTTGTCAATATTCAATGGGAGCTTGGCTTCAGCTTTAACCTTCGGTTTCTTCACAGCATCAGGATGAACATATGAATCTTCAATGAATGACTTCATCTTGAACACTTGAGCTTTTCTTCAAGATTTGACATTGAACGCACATTGGGTGAGGAGGCTTCTTGTACTGATTCTTGAAAGATAACGCTTTCAGCTTGAGAATCTTCAGAGAGAACAAATCTTCTGGATCACTTCAGCAGGTACAACGATAGCAGCAAACTGATTGAGGAGGCTTCAATGCAATCCGTCATATAATCTTCAATTTCTGCTTCACCTTGCTTCTGGGGTTGAAAGATTGAATTTGAAAGAATAATCTTCATTTCTTGCTCCTTCAAATGAGAATTCTTCGATGCTCGCGAACGAGGCTTTGGCTCAGAAATCTTCAACACAAACTCCATGAGTTTCATCTTCACCTTAAATCACTTTTTAAGACAAAACAAAACTAAAAGAAAACTTAGCACACAAATTAAAACAAAAACAAAAATATTTTTGGATTTTTGATTTTTCTGAACAAGAAATAAAACAGAAATAACACTATTTTTGGATTTTTAATTTTTTTTATTTTTCTTTGATTTTTGAATTTTTCTGATTTTTTTTTATTTTCATTATTTTTAATTTTTAATTCTCCCATAATATTTAAATTAGAAGAAACTATGACAAATTTAACAAAAATAAAAATGATATTTAACTTTAAGAGTGATTTGGGATCAAAGTTGTTGGACAGTCTTATTCCACTTGTCAGTACCTTTATCTTCACATCTTCGTCTGATCGATCGCCAGTATTGTGGTCCACTTAAACACGAAAAATTTGTGACAATTATAGGACAATTTACCAATGACATGACACATACTTATATAGATGATTATAATTCTTCATTATCATGATTGGCCCTAATTCTTAAATAGATTTTTCTTATGACCATTTAACTGACTACAACCAGGGATATTGTTGTCCACCTAAATCGAGCAGCGAGATCTACAGACAATCTGTATGTGTTCAATTTTTAAGTGTACTAGAACGTGTTTCCCGCTTCCTTATATGCCCCAGCCATCAAGAACTTCCAGAGTACTCCTTACACCAGGTGAGTAGACAACCATTCAGAGAGAGAAGAGATTCAAAATTCTATTGCTAACTACTTTAGAGGGGTTGAGAAGAAGAAGGTTGCATATGATGTGTACCAGGTCAGATTAGAAGTCGCGCAAAGGAGACAACATATGGCTAACAGATAAGAAGTATTTCACACACACACACACACACACACACACACATATATATATATATATATATATATATATATATATATATATAGCCTGCAGAGAAATAGAGTTGCATATGTTGTGTACCAGGTCGGATTAGAAGTCGCGCAAAGGAGACAACATATGGCTAATAGACGGAAAGAAAGAAAATGATATTCTACAAACGTAATTTATCGGAATTTACCAGTCGCCCCATCCAACCGGAATTAAGGACAGAATCCGCACATCGAGGAAAAGTTAAACCACGGTTCCAAGTACAGGTTCATTTAATGTGACGAGTAGATTTCCATATATATCTCCCTGCTCAACCTATCCGAGCATTGTATTGTCAGGCTGAACGGATCTAACTAGGTCAAAGTTTGTCAAGTCTATAAATTTCCTAAGTTCAACTCTGCCTAGTCAAGTCCATTTAGAATCGTTCGTGCCTACCGACGCATCAAACCAGAGCATAGACCCTTCAACTTTGGGTACGTTACGCAGACTCAGGTTGCCTGTTATCACTAGATAATATCACTTCCCAAATCATCTCCCTCAAGCACATTTCATTTACACCATATATTTTTTTTTGATTTTCTAATTTTCTAATGTTTTTGGATTTTTTTTTTAAATTTTAAATTTTTTGTTTTTTTTTATTTCTCCCCCTAAATTTGTGCATAGGAGAGAAACGAAAGTAAATGCGCAAATTTAAACTATCATAAAACAAAAATTAGTCTTTAAAGCGAATCAGCTTAAGAAAAACTCAGAAGAATAGAGAAGAAAACGCAAACCGTAATTCACCGATTGAATCTGCATTCAGAAGGTCTGAGAACAGCACGCGTAATCTCAGAATAAATCCGAAAATTTTTCACGTCATTAAGAACTAACCCCATGAGTGATCCCTTCCTTTCTTCCCTTCCCACAAAGGACACATACTCTCAAATAATGTTCTGAGTGTTGTACAGTTGAGAAATGTCTCCTATCATGTGCCAGGAGCAGCCACTACCAACAAACCAAAGTCTGATGATATGCCTCCATAACTGCTCCGACACAGAGCGGGATCAGTTGGTCTTTGGAACCCAGTCCATTTTGAAACTGGGTCGACCTTTGTCATCAACGCACGATACCCTCTCCCATGATATATCCTGTTTATCACAAACAGAAGATGAAGAAATATTAGAGTCATTAGTTGATTTGGGAGATTGAGCCTTCGGAACCCATTTGTAGTTGGGTTTAACCCATTTCTTTTTCGATCTGATGGGTGGCTCAGTACTTGCTTTTGAACTTGATGTCGGCCGTTGAGATGACTTTGATTTTGGCTTCACGGGAGCATCTCTTGGATTGGACTTCTTGGCCGACATTCCCTTCTTGTCCTTGGGATTCGGATTCTTGGCCTTTGGAGTTTGATTCTTGGCCTTGGGAGCTGAATTCTTGGCCTTCATGGCATTCCAGTTGGCATTGTCTGACCGTGACCTTGAGGGGTTTCTTTTGAAGTATCTCCCTCTTGGCGCGTTTTGCCATCCTTGTGCATAGTAAGGAACGTATGCACGATTAGGACAATTTCTGGCAATGTGTCCAGGTGTTCCACAGTGAAAACAAGTCTTTTTCTTCATTGTTGTGACATCCCCAAAATCACGGCCAGAAAAGACCGATTTCATTTATGCTTTTTAAAATAATTTCAGAGTAAATCCTTTTGATTTAAACGTGTTGCGGAATTTGTTCCCAAAACAAAACATGATAAAGTAATATTTATCAAAGCATTTCATCAAGAGATGCATTTTCATTATATAATCAAAACTCGGGATGTCATGTTCCGATACAGACCATAAAGCATAAACGATAACATTACAAGTCATTCAACAAATATACATATACAGACTTGTAAACAAAACAACTCGATGATTCATCCAGCTTACGCCCTTGCGCCACTTCCTGTAGTACAAATAAAACTGAGTGGGTCAGGCTTGGGAGCCTGGTGAGCATATAGGGTTTTCAACCCACAATAATACATTTATTATATTGAATTATCAAAACAATCAACCCAAATACTCATTCCCATTATCTCCTTTATTTCTTAAGGATTTACCCTGAGAATCAACTATCCTTTATCCATTTATTCCTAAGGATTGACCCAAGGAATTGACACAAAGTCCACCACTGCCAAGGTCCACAAATTACGATTGGTAAACACTTAGTTCAACATACTTAACAAACACCTAGTTCTAACACTCCTAGTGAACAATTAATTCAAAACATCTGGTGAATACTTAGTTCTAAAACACTTAGTGAACACACTCAGTTCAACAACACCAAGTGAACACATCTAGTTCAAAAATACTTAATGAACACATTGAGTCCAAAAATACCAAGCGAACACATAGAGTTCGGAAATAACTAATGAACACATTGAGTTCAAACACCAAGTGAACACGTAGAGTTCAAAAATACCTAATGAACACATTGAGTTCAAAAATACTTATTATTTCGTCTCACATCAATTATTTCATCTAACGATGTTCTACCCAACATATTTGTAGATGCAAACACATATACAATTTAAATCTTTTAAAACATGTATAAAACATTATTTCAACATCTATCTCAAGTAAATAAACATTGTATAAACACCTAGCACGTACTTCATAGCAAATACTTCATATCTATGCGGTAGAAGAAAGTGAATATACATTCACACATATAACAACAAAATATACACATAACACGTATTTCGTATAAAATACTTTGTATTTATGCGTTAGAAGAAAGTAACCACACACTCACTTGATCAGAAGATGATCGGACAACACTACGACTTGAAAATTTAATATTCTTCGGTAGATCTAGAAGATCTTCACAAAAATTGAACTTCTCGCGGGCAGAGCTTCGGCTCGAGAATCTTACTTCTCGGAATCTTCAGGACCTCGGGACTTGCTTCGGGGCTCGGGAATGATACCGGGGCTTCGGGGTACTTCTGACACGCAAATCGATGAAAAACGGGAGAGAGAAGAGAGAAAAAGAGCAATTGAGTCGGCTGCCCTCGCATCCTATTTATAGGAGGCTGGAGCCTCGGAGTACGCGGGGCGTACGACGTTACGCGGGGCGTACTGGTCCGAAATCGTCATTGCTTACGTATCCGAAATCGTCATTGCTTACGCGGGGCGTACTGCGTCATGCTTCGCAGTACGCTGGGCGTACTTCGGATCAGATCGGTGACTCCTTCGGATATACATCCGAATTAAAGATTAAATTTAAATACAAATTATTTAATAAACTTCGGAAATTCATATCTTCTTCATACGAACTCCGTTTTCGACGTTCTTTATATCCACACGTAGGTGAGACTACGCTCTACAACTTTCGTTTAGACTTCGTCGGCTAATTTTGATTTATTTTTATTATTTACTTTTAGTAGGCCCGGACAGGAAAACTTCGTTATAAATTCATAACTTCTTCGTTTGACGTCCGTTCTCGCCTAACTTTTCATCGCTTCGATACCAACAACGAGATCTTCAATTCTCGTTTAGATTGTTTCGGCTAAAAACCGCTCGATCTCAAATCGAGTATTTCAGGCTGCATACCGCTAAGTCGAAACTTCGAAAAAAATCATAACTTCCTCATACGAAGTCAGATTTGGGCGTTCTTTTTATGTACGGAATCCTTGTAACATATACTACAACTTAGTTAAGATTATTCATTCTAATTAATCTTCTATCAAAAAGTCATTTTTGACGCTTATCGTCTCTAAATTGACTAGCCCTGATCTACGGGCGTTACAACTGTGAAGTTGTCTCTTCCTTCCCCTGAGGGCGTATCCTTGCCTCGTTTCTTGTTGTTCCCATATGCACACTTGCGACAGGCACTCTGTTGCGCTGGAATTGGAGGTCTGTATTTACCAACGGCAGGTTGATTAGAAGCAACAAATTTAGAGTTCAAGGGGTCGTTTGTTTGTTCAGAAGAACTCTCCTTGTTCTCATCCTCTGTTACTTTGCCTGCACAAGAAGTAGCAACATTAGTATCTTCAATATTAATAACTCCTCCTGACACAAATCCAGCTCGTTTGCCATATTGAAGATGTGCCTCCCTGGCAATTTCTTCCTGTGTCATAGGGATGAATGTGTAGTTATGATTGAAAGGTGGAGGAACACTATCATACCCTAGACCCTTGTTTTGATTTTCTTTGAATTTTAATTGGGTTTCATATAAGGACTCGACTGTCTGACTTGACGCAGTATAATTTTTAAAGCGTCAAGTTCTTCAGTTACAGCAGCAAGTTGTCTCTTAACATAATCATAATTTTCACACTTGTTGCTATACTCTTCCTGAAGTTTCCTAAAGTCTTTGGATTTTGCTTCTAACTCAGCCTTCAGGGGTTTCTGTCCTTTCCTGAGTTGATATCCTTCATATCTCAGGTCCTCAACTTCTCTTTTAAATATATCAATTTGTTCCCGAAGAAATTTAATCGTAGCTTCACAAGCTGGAGTACATGTAACTTTAGTGACCAGAATGTTTTCAGAACTCACTGTTTCTCTACACTTCAAAGCATCAAGTTCTTGATTTATATCAGCAAGACTAAGATGATTGAGATCTTTTGTCTTCTTGATGATGGCCACGTTCATATCCCACGATTTCGGAAGTGAATTCAATAGCTTTTTGTTTATCTTAGATTTGGACAAGAAGATCCCAACTATATTCATCTCAGTAGTGAGTGCAGTAAATCGTTGCAGCTGAGTTTCGAGGGTTTCTCCAGGGATATAATCGAAAATATTGAAATTTTGTCTTAACATATCCTGACCACTCTCTTTCATGTTTTCAACTCCCTCGTAGACCTTAAAATCAATTAAAAAACACAACTAGAAGCCAAAATCAAACTTAAAAGTCAAACCCTTTGATTATAAACCTCAAAAGTCAACCTTAAAAGTCAAATTTAAAAAGTTAAACTCAAAAGTCAAACTTAAAAGTCAAACTTAAAAGTCAAACTTAAAAATCAAACCGAAAAGTTAAATTTGAAAATTTAAAAGTTAAACGAAAAAGTTAAAGTTTAAAGTCAAAGGTCAAACTTGGAAGTCAAAGTCAAAATAAAAAAATCAAAAATAAAAAAAAAATTAATCATTTTTTATTATATTATTATTATTATTATTATTAATTTTAATTTTTTTTTTGAAAAAAGATGAAAAAGGAATTTAAAATTAAAAAAAAAAATTTGGGCTAAAAGTGTAAAAAATGTGAAATTAGGAACGAAAGGAACAGGTTATGTTTTAAGTTTCGAAGAGAGGAAACAAAAGACTTGCTAGCCGAGTTGGTAAGGCGCTTCTGTTCTTGACCTGGATGTCGTGCGTTCGATCCCCAACAACTCCGCTTCTGGTTCTAATTTTTTATATGCGATGCTGCTGAGTGCGAAGTGCGAACCGGAAACGATGTTGAGCAGTAAACTCCGAGCCGCAAGCTCGGGCCGTAAACGTGCGAGGCCTCGGACCGTAACCTCTGACCGCAAACTCCTCGGACCGCAAACACTGGCCGCAAACACTTCGGAAACCCTAGCTGCTGGTCGCCACCCCCTCGTTGATTACGACCAAAAACACCGATTTTTCGACTTTGAAGCTCCAAAAGTCGATCAAAAACCCTTTTTTATGAAAAACACGAAAACAAACCCCCCTTATTTTTCAGAGATCTATCCAAAAACGCAAGAATATTTCGAAAATAAGATCAAATAATGATCCAAATCTGACAAAATTGACTGATACAACTTGACTCTGATACTAATTGTAAGTCCCTAATCTGCCTGTGTATCAGTCAGATCTGTTTGATGGTGCGGAATCCCAATCAAACGGATGATGTCAGATAAAATAGAAGAGAAGGAGAAGAAGAATAATATGAATCTTGTATGTATTGATATGAATTATAGTTCCAGATACAAAAGATTCACACAAAATGCTCTCTGACCGTAAACTCTCTTCTCTCTGGCTGTAAACTCCTTAGGGTTCATCAATCTCTACTCCTCACCCTAACACCTATATTTATACTTGGAGAACATGGGCCGTAAATGGGTTTACGGTCGTAAGGTGTTTACGGCCGTAAACTCAACCGTAAACATGACCGTAAACTCCAAAAATATTACAGAAAAATATAATTGCCCAGAAAAGCAAAGTATAAACCATATTTTTGACCCAACAAATCCTTTTGATTTGAAAGAGTTGCGGAATTTGTTCCCAAAACAAAATATGATAAAATAATATTTATCAAGCATTTAACCAATAAATGCATTTTCATTATATAATCAAAACTCGGGATGTCATGTTCGATACAGACCATAAAGCATAAACGATAACATTACAAGTCATTCAACAAATATATACATATACAGACTTGTAAACAAAACCACTCGATGATTCATCCATCTTATGCCCTTGCGCCACTTCCTGTAATACAAATAAAACTGAGTGGGTCAGGCTTGGGAGCCTGGTGAGCATATAGGGTTTTCAACCCAGAATAAATAATTATATTTAATTTCACCAACCATCAATAACCCGATTACCCATTCCCGTTATCCTCACTTTATGTCCCTAAAACAACATCTATCTCAAGGGACCTAATCTAGGATTTTCATCGGGACGGACATTACTGCTAAGGGGTTTCCTCAACAATAGATATCCTAAAGGCAACCATGAGGGGGATAGAGTACACCGGTGAACACATCGTTCACAATACCTACAGGTTATTAACCTGCTAGCGTTCCACAAGAATGTCTAGAAAGAGTCTGTGGTCGTTATCCATACTCCGCTAAATAACTAGATCAACAACAACAACATCGAGGCCTCTCATCTGTTTATCACACATCAACTATCTACCCATGTTCTACCCAACATATTAGTAGATAAAAATATATATTTTTATACATATTTTAAAACCTGTATAGCATTCTCATTCAATACATATTCCACATAACAGATGAGGCACACCCACATAACACGTATTTCATAGAGAATAAATCGGATCTATGAGATAGAAGAAAGTGAATATACATTCACACTTATAACAACAAAATATACACATAACACATATTTTATATATAATACTTCATAATTATGCGTTAGAAGAAAGTAACTACACACTCACTTGATCAGAAGATGATCAGATAGTACTACGATTTGCAGAAGTAGTATCCGTCAGTAGATCTGGAAGATCTTCACAAAAACCGGGCTTCTCGCGAGCAGAGCTTCGGCTCGGGAATTGCACTTCTCGGGATCTTCGGGGCTTCGGAACTTGCTTCGGGGCTCGGGATTGATACCGGGGCTTCGGGATACTTCTAGCACGCAAAACGATGCAAAACGGGAGAAAGAGAAGAGAATTTGGCAAATGGAGTCAGCTGCCCTCGCAACCCTTTTATAGGAGGCTGAGGCCTCGCAGTACGCTAGGCGTCCTGCCTCGGATCGTCATTGCATGCGTCATCGGAGCACTCGAGTCCGAGGCGGTGCATGCATCGGGGTACGCTGGGCGTAGTTCGGATCGGATCGATGACTCCCCCTTCCTTCGGATAATATCGGAATTTAATAATTAAATTTTAATTTTAATTATTTAATAAACTTCGAAAATTCATATCTTCTTCATACAAACTCCGTTTTCAACGTTCTTTATATCCACACGTAGGTGAGACTACGCTCTAAAACTTTCGTTTAGACTCCGTCGGCTAATTTTGACTTTATTTTTAGTAGGCCGGGACAAGAAAACTCCGTTATAAATTCATAACTTTTTCATCCGACGTCCGTTTTCGTCTGTCTTTTCACCAATGCGCTACTATCAATGAGATCTTCGATTCTCGTTTAGATTGTTTCAACCAACAATCACTCGATCTCGAATCGAGTATTCGGGCTGCATGCTGCTAAGTGGAAACTTCAGAAAATCATAACTTCCTCATACGAAGTCAGATTTGGGCATTCTTTTTATGCACGCTCTTGGTTTAACGAACTCTACGACATTCGTTTAGATCACTAGGGATAAATATCGCTCTAACGTAAATTTCACTTTTTTTTTCGTCATTTAGCGTTGCCGGTTCCATCGCGAAACTTCAACATGTCATAACTTCTTCGTTATAGCTCGGATGTCGACATTCTTTATATATTCGGAAACCTCGTTTCAACTACTACAACATTATGCATAGATATCAGCTTTATCTAACATTTCATTTTGACGCTTATTTTTATTCTTAATTAAATTAAGACACACAATTAAGCACATAACACATAATACTCAAATAATACACTTCTATTATTTCAAAACGGGTTACAAAGGTTAACCTAGACTATTATATCAACATTAATGACAAGCCCAGAAACACAGATGTTAATTCTCTCCACCTTAGAATGATTCCGTCCCCAGAATCACACATCAACAAACAAATGCGGATAGCGACCCATCATGTCACTCTCTGTCTCCCAGGTGAGATTCGGCCCATTCGTGTGTTTCCATCGGACAAGCACTAACTCGACCATCTTGCGTCGCAACTTCTTAGTCTTTCGGTCAACGATTGCCTCTGGTTCTTCAATCAACCTTTTGTTCTCATCGATTCTCAACTCCGAAAGTGGAATCATGTCGGGAACTTCTCCCGTGAACTTCCTCAAATAACACACATGGAAACTGTTATGAATTCCATTCAGTTCTTCTGGCAGTTCGAGCTTGTAAGCTTGGTTCCCAATCCTCTGAAGAAATTTAAACGGTCCAATAAACCTTGGACTTAATTTTCCCCTTTTACCAAATCTTATAAGTCCCTTCCACGGCGAGACTTTAAGCAAAACCGAATCTCCAATTTTAAAAGTCACCGGTCTTCGCTTGTTGTCAGCATAGCTCTTTTGACGATCCTGAGCTGCTAACATTCTTTCCCTAATTATTTTCAACTTTTCAGCAGTTTGATGGACTATCTCCGGTCCTATAAACTGCTTCTCCCCAGCCTCAAGCCAACAAGACGGCGTACGACACTTCTGTCCGTACAAAGCTTGATATGGTGTCATCTTTATGCTCGAGTGGAAACTATTATTGTAGGAAAATTCTACCAAAGGTAAATGTTCATCCTATTTACCTTGGAATTCCAGGGTACATGCTCTCAGCATATCTTCAAGTGTTTGTATCATCCGTTCGCTCTGGCCATCAGTCTGCGGATGGTAAGCTGTACTTAAACACAACTTGGTACCCATTTCCTCTTGTAGACTTTTCCAAAACCTCGAGGTGAAACGACTATCACGATCCGACACAATCGTTAACGGAACACCGTGAAGCCTCACAATTTCCTTCACGTAAGAATTCGCAAGCTTATCCATAGACCATTTCTCCTTGGCCGCTATGAAATGCGCACTCTTAGTGAATTGATCAACGACCACCCAAATCATGTCGTGACCATTCTTTGTTCTAGGCAGTTTAGTGACAAAATATATAGCAATGTCTTCCCACTTACCCATAGGCACATGCAATGGTTCTAAACTCCCGTACGGTTTCTGATGTTGTGTCTTGACTCTCGCACAAGTCACACACTCGGCCACATACTTTGCAACATCAAGCTTCATCGTCAGCCACTAGTAGTAGGGTTTCAGGTCCCTATACATTTTAGTGCTACCAGGATGAATCGAGTACATGGTCTTGTGAGCTTCTTCCATCAGAAGATCTCTGACTCCTCCTGTCTTAGGTATCCAAATCCGATCTTGGAACACCTTCAGTCCATGACTGTTTATACCGAACACCAACGTTTTGCCCAAACGTTCCTCCTTTCGGTCATTCTTCTCAGAAGCTTCCTCTTGAGCTTTCTTTATACTTTCCACAATGGTCGAGACAACTTCAATTCTCAACGCTCTTGGCCTTTTCCTTTCAAGATTGACTTTCCGACTGAGAGCATCAGCAACAACATTTGCTTTACCGGGGTGGTAAAGTATCTCACAGTCGTAGTCCTTAAGTAACTCTAGCCAGCGCCGTTGCCTCATATTCAATTCTTTCTGATTAAAGAGATATTGGAGACTCTTATGATCAGTGAAAAGTTTGCACTTCGCGCCATAGAGGTAATGCCTCCATATTTTCAGAGCGAAAACTACCGCTGCCAACTCCAAATCATGAGTCGGGTAGTTATTTTCATGCTCTTTCAATTGTCGAGACGCATATGCGATCACCTTATCCCTTTGGGTCAGAACACAACCCAATCCAACCCCAGACACATCGCTATAAACAGCGAAGTTTTCAACTCCATCGGGTAGAGAAAGTATCGGTGCCTCGCATAGTTTCTTCTTTAGCTTCTCGAATGCTTCTTTATGCTTATCATTCCAAGCATAAGTAGCTCCTTTGTGGGTCAAAGCTGTTAATGGAGTAGCGATCGAAGAAAAACCTTGGATAAACCTTCGGTAATATCCGGCTAATCCTAAAAAGCTTCGGATCTCTGTGGGACTTTTTGGTTGTTCCCACTTCATTACAGCTTCAATCTTTGCTGGATCAAACATTATCCCTTCTTGGTTGACCACGTGACCCAAGAATTGGACTTCTCGAATCCAAAAATCACATTTGGAGAACTTTGCATACAGCTTCTCCTTCTTCAAAACTTCTAACACTTCTCGCAAGTGTCTGCCATGCTCCTCTTGGCCTTTCGAACAAATCAGAATGCCATCTATGAACACTATCACAGATTTATCTAGGAACGGATTACAAACCCTGTTCATTAAATCCATGAATGCTGTTGGAGCATTGGTTAGTCCAAACGACATAACCAAAAACTCGCAGTGTCCATATCGTGTTCTGAATGCAGTCTTCTCTATATCCTGCTCTCTTACTTTCAGCTGATGATATCCTGACCTAAGATCGATCTTCGAGAAATAGCTCGAACCTTGCAATTGATCAAATAGGTCATCAATCCTCGGCAACGGATATCTATTCTTTATTGTTGCCTTGTTCAGCTCTCTGTAATCGATGCACATTCTCATACTTCCATCTATCTTCTTCATAAATAAAACCAGAGCTCCCCAGGGTGATGAACTAGGTCTAATGAAACCTTTGTCCAATAACTCCTGAAGTTGCATCATCAGCTCCTTCATCTCCGTTGGTGCTAATCGATAAGGTGCTTTTGCTATTGGCGTCGTCCTGGTAACAAGTCTATTCTAAACTCCACTTGTCTATCAGGCGGTAATCCGGGAAGATCTTCGGGAAATACTTCCGGATAATCACATACGACAGGAATGCTCTGCATCGCCTTTTTCTCCTTCTTAGCATCGATCACGAATGCTAGATACGATGTACATCCTTTGGCCAAACACTTTCTGGCTTTCATCAATGAAATGATTCCATAATATACTCTGCATTTATCTCCATACACCATAAACGACTCTTTCCCAGGTGGGTTTACTTTGTCTATCTTCTTCTTGCACAATATCTCGGCGTCATTGGCGCTAAGCCAATCCATTCCAAGCATGATGTCGAAATCGTTTAGTTCGATAGGCAATAATTCCTCGTGAAATTTATTCCCATTCAAGTCAATTAAGATGTTTTTCATACGATGGCTAACATGTACAAACTTGCCACTAGCAATTTCGACTAATAAGGCATTATCTAGTCTATCAACAGGCAAAGCTAGTTTTCCACCAAATTCATGCGAAATAAATGAGTAGTTGGCTCCAGAACCAAATAAAATTTGGGCAGGCAATGTGTTTACGAGAAAGGTACCTAAAGAGACATCAGCTTCATCTTTAGCAGCTTCCAGTGTCATCTGGAATGCTCTCGGCTTCGGCTTCGGCAGAATGTTGGGTCTAGCTACCTCCTTCTTCTTCGGGCAGTCCCTCGACATGTGTCCCTCCTCACCACAACCATAACAAACTTTCTTAGAGAGGGTGCATTCATTGGCATAGTGCCCTGGATTTCCACATTTGTAGCATGTGGCCACTACCTCACATTTTCCATGATGCTTCTTCTTACATTTTTCGCACCACTTGGCTTCGCCTCCACCTCCCCTCGAACCAGACTTCGAGAACTTGTTTTTCTTGTTGGATCCTAAAGTTCCATCGAACTTCCTCTTTTCACCAAAACAATGCAAAACGGGAGAAAGAGAAGAGAATTTGGCAAATGAAGTCGGCTGCCCTCGCAACCCTTTTATAGGAGGCTGAGGCCTCGCAGTACGTTGGGCGTACTGCCTCGGATCGTCATTACATGCGTCATCGGAGCACTCGAGTCCTAGGCGGTGCATGCATCGGGGTACGTTGGGTGTAGTTCGGATCGGATCGATGACTCCCCCCCTTCCTTCGGATAATATCAGAATTTAATAATTAAATTTTAATTTTAATTATTTAATAAACTTCAAAAATTCATATCTTCTTCATACGAACTCCGTTTTCGACGTTATTTATATCCACGCGTAGGTGAGACTACGCTCTAAAACTTTCGTTTAGACTCCGTCGGCTAATTTTGACTTTATTTTTAGTAGGCCGGGACAAGAAAACTCCGTTATAAATTCATAACTTCTTCATCCGACGTCCGTTTTCGTCTGTCTTTTCACCAATGCGCTACTATCAACGAGATCTTCGATTCTCATTTAGATTGTTTCAACCAACAATCACTCGATCTCAAATCGAGTATTCGGGCTGCATGTTGCTAAGTCGAAACTTCAGAAAATCATAACTTCCTCATACGAAGTCAGATTCGGGTGTTCTTTTTATGCACGCTCTTGGTTTAACGAACTCTACGATATTCGTTTAGATCACTAGGGCTAAATATCGCTCTAACGTAAATTTCACTTTTTTTTTTCGTCATTTAGCGTTGCCGGTTCCATCGCGAAACTTCGACATGTCATAACTTCTTCGTTATAACTCGGATTTCGGCATTCTTTATATATTCGGAAACCTCGTTTCATCTACTACAACATTATCCATAGATATCGGCTTTATCTAACATTTCATTTTGACGCTTATTTTTATTCTTAATTAAATTAAGACACACAATTAAGCACATAACACATAATACTCAAATAATACACTTCTATTATTTTAAAACGGGTTACAAAGGTTAACCTAGACTATTATATCAACATTAATGACAGGCCCAGAAACACAGGCGTTACACTGGGCGCTCCGAGGCTTCCGCCTCGTGCTAGGGAGGTTCCCTAGGCTTTTCGGGGGGTTTAGGGCTTAGAGAGAGAGCATAGAGAGAGGAATGAAGGGTTAAGGTGTGAGGAATGAAGGAGAGGGTAGTTTCTATTTATAGGAGGATAGAGGAAGGTTCACGTCGTGAATTTTATATATTCACATCGTGAGTCAGGTTGGCTACAGCCAGCCACAACCTGGTGCTGACATGTGGCATCGTACACAAGATGGAAATCAATCGATTTTAAAAAATTCATAACTTTAGCATACGAACTCCGTTTTCGACGTTCTCTATATCCACGCGTAGGTAAAAACAAGACCTACAACTTTCTTTAGACTCTGTCAGCTAATTCTCGACCGATCTTAAATTTAACAGTACGAGGAGATTAGATTGTTTAATGACCGCGAAGAATTCGTAACTCCTTTATACGGACTCTGTTTTCGTCTGTCTTTTTACTGTTGAGTTCCTATTAATGAGATCTTCAACTCTCATTTAGGTTGCATAGGCCAAAAACCGCTCGAACTAGAATTCTAGTTTCGGGTTGTGCACTGCTAAGCCAAATCTTAGAAAATTCATAACTTCCTCATACGAAGTCAGATTTGGGCGTTCTTTTTATGGAAGCTCTCAGGTTTACATATTCTACAACTTTCATTTAGATCACTAAGGATAAAATTTGCTTTATCGTAAATTCACTATTTACGTCTTCCCGATGCCGTGCCGATTCCGTCGCGAAACTTCGACGGGTCATAACTTCTTCGTTATAACTCGAATTTCGGCGTTCTTTATATGTACATAACCGTTGAAACATATTCTAAAACTTGGTTAATATTGTTTATTCTAAATAATCTTTTGTCGAAAAGTCGTTTTCGACCCATATTATCTCTAAGTTGACTAGCCCGGATCTACGTGCGTTACAATTATCTCCCCCTTAGGATGATTACGTCCCGGAATCATCAACGAAATAGGGCTCACATGATGACTCCATACGTTATCTCTTCATCCTAAGTAATAACCGTAACTTTGATGTTTCTTCGAACGACTATCTAACTCTTGGACTTCCTGACTGCAGGCGGTGCCTGATCTTGGACCCGCTCCCCATCTCTCGTTAGACTCCAAATTATGACCTTCAAGTCATAAAATTGATCCTTACTGGAGACTCCTTCTTTTTAACAAACTTAAGATAAGTTCTTTTATTACTACCATGGACCGATGTGTCATATTCTAATGACCTATCATTGTATGTTGCAACGCTTAGACTCAGATCTCTTAGAGTCAATTCCAGAACAGACTATACATTTATTCATGTTCTAATGTGATATAATCACATCTTAAAAGGTAGTATTCATAGCTACAAGCAGCTATCGCGATACCTCTACCGATCGTTTTGATTGTCTTTCCCTTGAAGCTTCTAGCTTAGGTCAGATGCTACATCAGACTTGATTCTCTGAACCATTTAACATACTCGTCTTAGTCGGACTCAATTTGATATGAACACTAGGGTCGGAATAACAACAATCTTCTTAGTCATTACCGAAACAATGGTACGACATACATGATGTAACATCTGGACTTTCAGGGTTGTTATTGTGTAGTTTAATCTTTTGATTAAAGGGGAGACTCGACGAGTTGAGGATCCAACTCGCCGAGTTGAGTCGGGTTTCTCACGCGGATTTAATGAGAGGACTCGACGAGTCAGAGGAGGGACTTGCCGAGTAGGTGTTGGGCAGAGAAACCCTAATTTCTCAGGTTTGGGACCTATTTAAAGGTCCTTATGGCCTTCATTTGCGGCCACTACACCCTGAGAAACCATAGAGAGCAGAGAGGAGGCTTGTAGTGCAAGAGGAGGGCTAATTCATCATCTTTTTGGGTGTCTTAGCAAAGGTAAGGATGGATTTCGAGTTGGCCTGTCTTGTGGGACTCAAATCTTCCATCATTTCGTTCAGAGCTGCTGTGAGAGGTAAGGATTCATGTCCATCTTCGTTTGTTTAGTAGATTTCATGAATCTAGGGTTTCTTCATGCTTTATTTAGCTTGAATCTAGAGTATGAGAGGTCCCATGGTGAAATGATTCCTAGATCTGGACCTTAAGAGGTCCAGAGAGTCCCTTCCATTTTGCTTTATGCCTTTTCCTTGGAGTTATGAGCTAGGGTTGTCATGATATGAAGGATTTCAGCAAAATAAGCATAGAGAGCCTTGCATGTGTACCAAGATTCGACCTTTACGTGGTTATTGGTCCTAGGAAAGTCAGATCTATGGATTAGAGGAACAGATCTGACCTCAGAAGGTCAGATGAGTGTTGTCTTGGGAGCAACTCGTCGAGTTCATGAGAGGACTCAACGAGTCGAGTCGGGGTTGCCCCGCGATTCATACCAGGTGTAACTCGTCGAGCAAGGGGTTGGATCAACGTGTCAAGCGAGGCTAGGAGGAGGATTCTGTGGACACATGTGGACTCGCCGAGTCGCCCATGTGCACTCGACGAGTCAGGTCAAAGTTTGACCGTTGACTTTAGGGTTTTGGTCAAGACTGACTTAAGAGAGTTTGGGGAAGGGTAATGGTCTTCTACCTAATCTTTAGAGCTGAGAAAATGAGAGAGTATTGATCGGGGATGTTATTTGAATAATAGGAGGAGGCCAGGTCGGGACGTTGAGCACGAGAGTTCATCCGACTTCGTTTGAGGTGAGTCTTCTCACTATACTTTACCTAGAGTGGCAACAGAGTTATGTGACAATGTATTTTAGAGTTATATGACAGAGTTATTGTATTCTATTTATGTGATGTGTTGCACTGTATTATTTCTATGTGGTTTATGTCGTGTGTATATCAAAGTATATCAGAGTTAGAACCGGAAGGTTCACAGAGCTAGGACCAGAGGGTCCACAGAGTTAGGGACCAAGGGCCCGCAAAGTTATAGCCTCGAGTGGCTAGTATGTGTTATGTGTGGTATTTTGGGGAACTCACTAAGCTTCGTGCTTAGAGTGTTTTGTGTTATATGTTTCAGGTTTTCTCAGGATCATGGGACGACACCGGCGCGGTTGTACACACCAGAGGAAGCGTTTGTTTTGAGGATCCTAGTTTATTAATTGATTGAAAAAAAGAGTCATGTATTGTAATTTAAATAAAAATGAGATTTTTATGAAAAGTGTTAAAAAGATAAGCGAATTTAAATGAAAATTTTGTTTTGAAAATTTCGGTGTTACACATGAACAAAACGGAATCAATTACTAGCTTCTTGGTAACCTTGTGTCTTTCCCTGATCCAAGCGTGAGTCCTGTGCTTCCAATAGTATATGCATCTACTACCTTTCACACCTACTCATACTCGTCCCAAGTACTGTTTCGCAGTTTTCCAAGTCACCATTCAAGAAAATCACATAATAGTTTAACACACCAGATAACAAAACAAAGATTTTATTATTTCTTGAAACTATTACATAGGTGTTCAAGTTCACCCTAGACTATGCCTCTAATAGGCTACATCATATGATTCTATCCCTTTGGCTACTTCATAACTCGATCTTTGGGTATGAATTTCGTCATCCTTGATTCCTTGCGCTTTTTTTTTCTGCTTCATCAAGAATCATTTGGAATTCCCTTGGCCTTGGTGGTGTGTTTGGCCTTGCTGCTTCATTCTTCTTTGGACAATTCTTTGAAAGATGCCCTCCTTCTTTACATTCATAGCACACACCTCTTGTTGGATGTACACTCATTGGCGTAATGCCCAGACTTTCCACACTTGAAACATGTCACCTCCTCGCCGCATTTTCCAAAGTGTTTCTTCTTACATTTATCACACCATCTTGCTTCACCTCCTCCTCCTCCAGACTTCGGTAATTTTCTCTCCTTGTTGGACCTTAAAGAACCTTCATGCTTCCTTTTCTCACTAACTTCAACTCTCTTCGGACCCTTCTCTCTTATCTGGGTCTCCACATTCTTAGCAGCCTAGATGGCGGCTTTTAGAGTGGTCGCTTGCTTGACCATTGGACCAAAGTCTGTTGGTAATCCGTGGGCAAACTTGTTGACCTTGGAGAGCTCAGTTGGAACTAGATAAGGAACGAGCTTCATCTTCTCCGTAAAATTTGCAGCATACTCGGTGACACTCATCCTCCCTGTCTTCAGATTCTGGAATTCATTGTTGATCTCCAAAAGATCCTACTCAGAGTAGTACTGCATCTTTAATTGCACTAGGAAATCTTCCCAATACATCTTGCTTGCTTCTCCCTTGGGCATCGTGTTAGCTAGTAGCTTCCAGAAGCTCAGTACTACCGCAAGGGCGGTCTTTTGTTTGTTGCTACACTCGCTACTCTCAAACATTGTCTCCATCTCGGAGACCCAGTCCATAACTTCCACCGGTGATGGGCTTCCAGAAAGACTCGGGGGGTTTGGATGCCATGAAATCCTTGTACTTGCATCCACGTCCGTCATTTCCTCCATCCTGATTGTTTCGTCTAACTATCGGTGGGTTGGCTTGACCAACCGTCCCACTGTACTTCCCTCCTTCTGACTGCCCATCATTCAGCTCGGGCTGTTCAATATGCATCATAATTTCCACTCGATTTTGTTGAAGTAAACTCCTTGTTTCCTCCATTTGACGATCCAACATCATTTGGATCATCACTTGTACCCCGGCCATTGTGATTGGCTAAGGTGCAGTTACTACAACAGGTATTTGTTCAATCACTGGGGGTTGTTGATTCCTATTTCCATTCGTGTTCTCGACTCCACTTCGGGTTCTTGCCATTTCGATCTATACACCAAATCATACGGTCGGTGTGTAATGACGAGAATTAAGATAGGAAAGATTTTATCTATGATTGATGTATAAATCCCCTTATTTCTCCGAAAAGTTATATGCCAGTTCTAATACTGTAATTAAATGTTTAGAAACCTGAACACATAAAGTTTCCAGATCCGGTCAGCAATAGACCATAGATACAATCATATAATGCATATCATAAATCATTTAGCACATAAAAGCATGTTAGACATTTTTCCCTAAATAAGCTAGTGCTTGTGTCTATTCAGGTGTATTACCTAAGACACACTCTTCACAATCATTGCTTAGCATTATAAGTTTAAGTCTAGAAATAAATCCATATTTTTAGTTCACTTAAACTAATGCTCTGATGCCAACTGTGACATCCCCATTTTCACGGCTAGAAAAGACCGATTTTTGTTTATGCTTTATAAAAATCAGAGTATCTCTTTTAATAAAAACGCTGCAGAATTTGTTCCCAGAAAAAAAACATAATAATTTCATTATCAAAGCATTTCCGAAGAAATGTATTTTTATTCATTTTAAAACATTTGGGATGTCATCGTCAATACAGAAACATAAGCATAAACAGAACTTACATTCATTTACACTAGTGATCTATATCTCCTTAATCTCTTAGTGTAATGTAACCTCACATCATCACCTGTGATACAAGTAAACTGAGTGGGTCAGGTTGGGAAACCTGGTGAATACATAGGGTTTTCAACCCACAATAATATAATTATTATGTTTAAACATCAAACAATCAACCCCATTACCCATCCCCGTTATCTTCCTTACTCTTAAGGATCTACCCTAAGAATAAGCTATTCCTCGTTCATTTATTCCTAAGGATCATCCTAAGGAATTGGCACGAAGTCCATCGTTACCAAGGTTTATAGATTGCAACTGGTGAACATGTAGTCCAAAACATCTGGTAAACACTTAGTTCAAAAATAACTAGTGAACACACTTAATTAAAAAATACCTAGTGAACACACACTCAGTTCGAAAATACCTAGTGAACACACTCGGTTCGAAAATACCTAGTGAACACACTTAGTTCAAAAATATCTAGTGAACACACTCAGTTCAAAAATACATAGTGAACACACTCAGTTCAAAAATACCTAGTGAACACACTCAGTTCAAAAATACCTAATGAGCACCTAGTTCAAAAAAACACCTACAGGTTACGAGCCTGCTATCGTTCTACCGGACTGTCTAGTATAGTTTGTGGTCGTCATCTATACTCCACTAGATGACTGGATCACCGTCAACATTAATGTCTTTCATCGTGTTATCACACAACAACTATTTCATCTACCCGTGTTTTACCCAACACATTTTGTAGATATAAAATACATATACAATTTAAATTATTTAAAACATGTATAAAATCTTTCACCCAGTATAGACAACAAGTGTTCAGACAATATGCACACATAACATGTAATTTATATTAAAATACTTCATATCTATGTGTAAGATGAAAGAGACTATACACTCACTTGAGAAGGTGGTGACTCGACACTCGGACAACACTTCGTTACTCTTAACACAATTTTCCTCGGACAAAACCTAGTATAAACGGTACTTATATAACCTATAATAATAGCCCAATTACTTATTATAAGGTCCTAATAACATTACTATATTAAAACATAAGTTATACAAAAGATAGGTTAGGCGTAGCTCACTTACATCGGATTTTTCTCAAAACCGGGATTCGCTGGAGCAGTGTTTCCGAGCCGAAAGGCTCTTCTTCTCGGAGCCATCGGGCGCTCCGGGGCTTCCGCCTCGTGCTAGGGAGGTTCCCTAGGCTTTTCGGGGGGGGGGGGGGGTTAGGGCTTAGAGAGAGAGCATAGAGAGAGGAATGAAGGGTTAAGGTGTGAGGAATGAAGGAGAGGGGAGTTTCTATTTATAGGAGAATAGAGGAAGGTTCACGTCGTGAATTTTTGATATTCACATCGTGAGCCAGGCTGGCTACAGCCAGCCACAACCTGGTGCTGACACGTAGCATCGTACACAGGGTGGAAATCAATCGATTTTCAAAAACTCATAACTTTCGCATACGAACTCCGTTTTCGACGTTCTCTGTATCCATGCGTAGGTAAAAACAAGACCTACAACTTTCATTTAGACTCTGTTAGCTAATTCTCAACCGATCTTAAATTTAACAGTACGAGGAGATTAGACTGTTAAATGACCGCGAAGAATTCGTAACTCCTTCATACAGACTCCGTTTTCGTCTGTCTTTTTACCGTTGAGTTCCTATTAATGAGATCTTCAACTCTCATTTAGGTTGCGTAGGCCAAAAACCGCTCGAACTAGAATTCGAGTTTCGGGTCGTGCACCACTAAGCCAAATCTTAGAAAAATCATAACTTTCTCATACGAAGTCAGATTTGGGCGTTCTTTTTATGGAAGCTCCCAGGTTAACATATTATATGAATTTCATTTAGATCACTAAGGCTAAAAGTCGCTCTATCATAAATTCACTATTTACGTCTTCCCGGTGCCGTGCCGGTTCCGTCGCGAAACTTCGACGAGTCATAACTTCTTCGTTATAACTCGGATTTCGGCGTTCTTTATATGTACGAAACCCTTGAGACATATTCTACAACTTGGTTAATATTATTTATTCTAAATAATCTTTTGTCGAAAAGTCGTTTTCGACCCTATTATTTCTAAGTTGACTAGCCCGGATATACGGGTGTTACAATTTATCTACGAATTGTTGGCTTACTCGAGAAAAACGAAATATGTAACATCCTCAAAACAAACCTAAGCCTTTTTAGTGAAAAATAAAAATTTTGGAAAAAAAAATAATTTAATATAAAAATAAATAGTTAGAATTAATAAATAAAACATATGGTAAATATATAGAGTTTTAAAATAAATATAATGAGACTATTTAACAAGTATAAGTATTTTGACCTAAAAGGTGTAACCATAAAATGAATAGATTATAATTGTCAAATGGCAAACTGTATGCCTATTGTTGACTTAGCCAAAGACTAACTCGTTGAAAACTTGATTACGAGGCTTTTATATGAAATTGAGAAGTTATATTAAAGTGTGATGACGAATTGTACCCATTTTATGAAATAAAAACCTCAATGTTTACACTTTTCAAAAGTAAGAAATTTTAGTGCGATCTAAATTAACTTAAATTTTATATTTAAATGTCATGAATGTAATATTTATAAGTTTAAGTTAGAATTCTTAAATTAGAAATTGATGAAGATAGGACTAAAGTCATCAATTTTATAAAAATTGTGTTTGACTTGATTTTGACTTAAGTTAGGGATCAAATGTAAATTAAATTTGTTTAGAAATGATTTAAGTGGTAAAAATAGAAGTTGGGTGACATCTGTGTAATTTTGTAATGATGTTATGATATTAAGAGGAAATTATGAGGGCAGAATAGAGGGTAAATATGGAAACCGGGAGGTTAGTAGTGGGGAGAGTAGGAGGCAAGTCCACCGTAACCCGATGCTTCTCCAAGTATCCTCTCAAGTTCATCATTCCGACGAAGGTATCAAATAAATCCCTATCAAATTATTCTCTGCTTTATGAGCCCTGAGAAAAAATTTCAGATTTGATATGTATTGCAGGCAGGGCGTTCTGAAATTGATGCCGTTTGGATCTACACCCTCACTTATGGTGGTGGCATTGTTTCTGTAAGCATTTCGATTAAGCTATGATAAGGTTTGAGTGAAACAGATGGTTTTGTATTGTTTAGGATTGACCTTTCTTATAACGCATGCTTCTCTCTTTCTTTCTTTCTCTCTTTCCAATTTAGGGTGATTGCATTTCGGTTGACCTTACCGTAGAAGATGGTTGCACTGCCGTTTTGACAACTCAGGCATCTACCAAGGTCAGTCTCCTTCACATCACAGCTATCTGATTGCATACCATGTGTTTGTTTTTATGCTTCATATGCTCTCTCCTGTAAAAGCTGCAAAATTTCCTTTATGGATGCCTCAATTCTTAAAATAATTTCCGTGTTCCCAATTACAGCAAGTTTGTGCTCACGAGTTATAGAAATAGTGACATTTTCAACCAATTATCTAGCTTCATTTCATATTTTCATGTCATTTCATGTGCATAGTATACATAATTAGGGCCTAACTTTAACACCAACACAAAAGACATTAAATTCTGTTATCCGGATATACTTTGCTGCATCTAGGGTACATACCTTCTTGTCTTCTTGATTGTTCCAAAATACTAAAAGATGGAGGGAATTAAAATCTTTGCTGAATGTTTTCATTAAAATAACAGAAGTTTCACCTGGTTATATAGGTGTACAAATCAGTGGCCTTGAAGTGCTCTGAGCAAATGATGGAGGTAATAAGTTGTCCTGTTTTTTTTTTCTTTTTGCATTAAGTGCTGCTTATTTCATTAGCTTCATTTCAAATTTAAATTTATTACATAAAAAGATGGCTAGTTAACATATGTAATCGACACTAAAAACACTTAATGATCTTAGAGTTGTGATTCTCATCAATCTCATCAACCAGATTAAAATTTAGAATGTAGAATGGAATATTAATTTCATTACTTATATATTTTAATGATGCTAATGTTTTGAATGTAGTAGGCAAGAATAGGGAGTGATGCCCTTTTGGTTGTCATTCCAGATCCAGTGACATGTTTTTCTACAGCAAGATACTCCCAAAAGCAAATCTTTAGAATGGTTGGAGACTCAAGTTTACTGATTGTTGATTGGATCACTAGTGGGCGTCATGAAAGTGGAGAAAAATGGGATTTTGGGCTTTATAAAAGCACCAATCACATATATCTTGATACAAAGCCCATGTTTCTTGATACGGTATCTTTCTTTCTTTCTTTTAGGACACCGGATTCCAAAACATCTACAATACTTTGTCTTTGACATAAACTAATCACATATTTAAACCAAGTTATTTGTTTTATACTAGTTAAAACACATATGAAAAAAGAAGCATTACAATGAGTATATCTCCATTTGTTTGATTTTATTTAGGTACTACTTGAGAACACAAGTGTTTCAAGTATTGGTGAACGAATGCAGGATTACCAAGTAATTGCAATGGTTATTTTGCTAGGGTAGGGTTATCTTTTTGAAGTATTCTTGTGTGCTTTTTTGCTTTCTTGGTAATAATATGAAATTTCAATAAAAAAAAAATCATGTTTTTGGGTTGGGTTATTATTTTAATTTAGGCCTAAGTTAAAGGAAATACAAAACCAAATTCAAGAAGATGTGAAGAAGATGATGTCAGAGCAATTACGCGCTCCATCTATTGGAGGAATCTCAGTCTCTAAAGCATGTAATAGTGATCGATATACAAAGCCTTCACTTATTGCTTCTTGTAGCCCTTTTGGTCCAAAGGTAATTTTTATTTTCTCCTTTATATTGTTTCCTTTTTTAGTAAATTATAGAAATGTCCTCCAAATACAAAGCAATTTTTATCCTAGCTACATTTGGATTTGAATTTATTAAAGTATAATATAATGTCCTAATAACAAACAATTGAAAGAGTATAATGCTATAGTTGGATAAAAGCTTTCAAAGTAGAATGCCTTAATAAGAATAAATAAATGAAAGTAGGTTGCCATTTGTTGCAGGGGACAGGTGTGGTTGTGAGAATAGCTGCCACAACAACCGAATCGGTTTATAGGTTCCTTCATCATCAATTGGCGGGTATGGAATCAATGCTTGGTTTGTGCCCGTATCAATAGATCTTACACATTTTATGAATTCGTTTTTTTATTGGATTTATGTAGTAAACACTAGTTATATGTTAATGTTAGTTTTTTTTAATGGATTTATCTAGTGAATTTTATTTCGGTTAATAGAAATAGCAATGTATTTTTTGTCTCTCTTAAATAAAGTACCCAACTTTTTCAACCAAGTCATTGCATGGATTAAGTAGCTTGTTTAATGTACATTTATGAGAATATACTTGTTATTGCTACTCCCTAATGAGCAATGACCCACGACTTGTTTCTATATTATCTCGAGTTAGTAAAACACCAAAAAAAAAAAAAAAAAGACATTTGTGATTTGTCTCACGAATTTAATTGATTGTCAAATCATCTTTCTATTTTTTATACAACTCAATCAAAAAATTTCTATAATATATTGAACTTTGCAAAATTCAATGGAACATATTTTTAATAAGACCATCCGGAGTACCTTCAACAGAGGGCTCTGATGTGTACATGGCACCAACCACAATGTGAACACAACATTGGGTGTTTAGTGGTGGCTAGTGGTTGCAAGTTTTTGTGGTCATTTGTGGTGGGTAGTACGGACAACCACATCCAATTATCTTATTTCTCTCTCTATCTTTCTCTACCTCTCTCCACATTTTAAGCAAGGTTCTAAATAAGGTTATGTGTGATTGTGATGACAATGTCAAGCCTTAATTTTTTACGTAACTGAAGTTTTGTATATAATCAATAATTATATATATTTTTTCTACTATTATTTATTTTTATATACATATATGACTCAAAACAACGTTTTGTTAAAGCGTGACAACATTTTGTTAAAGCGTGGCGGCAAGTACAAGTCTTAAAGCCATAGCACGTCATGACTAGCTTTTTAGAACCTTGATTTTACGTAATTAAAATATATATAGTTTTTATTTAAATAATAAAAAATAAGAGGAATATAGTGGTGTATATACAAACCTTTAGTGGTTGTGTGTGGTGATGAGATGACACCCACCACATTAGTGGTTAGTGGTGGGTACTCCGAATGACATAATTACGGGGGTGTTTGAAATTGTTTTTGAATTTCAAAAGTGTTAATTGACTTATGGTGCTGATACAATGGGTTTTTAGAAAAAATGTTTGGATTAACTTTTATGATATCAATAAGTCAATAAGTTAAAAAATGTTCGGCTAAAATTTCCTTTTTGAAGCTATTATGGGTGAAAAGCTAGAGTTTCAAAAAGCCAAATTTTACATGTTTTTCAAAACTCGTTTTTGAAGACTTTTGTAAAACTAATGAAAAAGTCATTTTGACATTGGCAAATATTTTTTTTGACTTATTGGATTTTCAAAAAGTCAATAAGTTGTTTTGAAAAACAATCCCAAACACCTCCTAAAATGTTCTTTTTCCCATTAAAGAGTTCAATGGTCATTAATTTCATATTCATTGAATGTCAACATATCATCCCACAATGGTGAGTTTAATCATTCAATGCCGATTCGATATGTAACCTCATTCAATTATTCTATTAAATTATGCATTAGAGACGCTTTAATTTTTTTTCCTATAATTTAATCCAATTTCTCAAATTTCCACTTTTGCCTAGTCCTAGTATCATTAGTTTTTAATAAAAAAAACTACATTAAATTGAATCATATACACCTCTAAAGCAAATATATATTTATAATTTAGAAAGACTTTTAGATTAAAGATATTGCAATTATCAAAATACATTTGTAGAACAAAATATTTACAACTTCAATGATACGACAAAATCAATCTTTTTTACGATTTGGTTTTGCATTTATGCATTCAACTAGTATGATATTATTTTTATATATGCATTGCTACAATTGATTATTTATCAAGGTATGTTTATCTGGAATTATTTAACTAATAATGCGCTTAATCTATTCATTTAATGGTATGTTTTTTTAATATCTTTTTGACTTTGTTCATTCGACCCTACTTAACAATTGACAAGTAATTGAATGTTAATACTTTGAAGATGTTGATTCTTGACCTTTGAAAACCATTGTTATCAACAAGGTGAAAAAGTCTAGCATTCAAATCCATTGTTATCAACAAAGTGAGTGAAAAAGTCTCGCATTCAAAGCCATTGTTATCAACAAAGTGAAAAAGTCTAGCAAGTGTGTCAAATCTTCCTTTAATTTTTTTTCTTTTTTGGAACCGCTTAATTTTATAAAGATAAACTAGCAAGACGCTAGAACAAAACAAAACAATCACATTTTAGCTACCAACACACGATTATGTATCTAAACAACCTGATTGACATGCAACTTACTTTGATTCATTGCCCCGATCCGGTTAAAAGAAAATAAAACTTTTTTGTTCATTCTTCCAAAAATAGTGTTTTGACGAAACTCCTTAGAACCAAAGACGAGAGCATTACCATAGTTCCAAATGAAGCAAATCGTAGTCATCCAAACAACCTCCATCATCAACCTCTTCCACTGTTAGTATATATTCATTAATATCAAATGTAGTACTAAAGTTTCAGTAGTACAACTATTCCCATCAATTTATAAAGAAGATGGCAGTTTAATTCGTTTAATTTGGTGGGAAAAGTACCAACTATTTCCAACGGTTGTGACAGTTGATATTTGTGGGCAATCTTCTCCGGGTCAATTTTTTCATTAAGGATCTGGTCCGCCAAGGGCTCTACCCTTTGACCCGCTATAGGCGATGCCCCTAGATCTCGCCAGGGGCTAAGCCCCTTGAATCCACCAGAGGCGTTGTTTGTCTGTGGACCCCACATTCCTGAGTCCTAATTAGTTATCTTAGTGTACACTTGACACCTCCTCATAATATAACCAAATATAACTCAACTTGTATCAAATAGAATCATGACTGCACTAAATGTATTGATGACACTAAAATCACCTACACATGTTAATTTCTATAGCGAGTCAACACAGACATTCATTCAATTTTGTGTATATTTAGAACCATCCACTCCACAACGCAACTATCAACATTTCATCCTTTATTCCAAAAAGAACTTCTAAAATATCCTGCATCGTATTTTCAGTTTTTCCTCAAGGATAAATCCCTATCCATTAGAGGATTATATAACGTAAACATATATACATAATACATCATTAGCTACTACCTCTATCGTTAGCTGATAACCTCCTTTTTTAGTATCACCCACATTTTTTATAGTGGTAACGGAATCAAGTATGTTAATCACCCTGCAACAAACACAAACATCAGCCTCAGTCCAATGTTGTCATGTCATGTCAGGTGTAACAAATGGGGTCTAAAAGTAAACATAAACTTACCAGCTATATAGATGATATCCAAATATGTCATTTGATTTATTTTTTGTCAAAAAGGTTTAGAAAACATGTTAGATCGAGAAGAGACTTTTGATTGCTGACGTGGTCTCCTCCCTTCAAAGACACTACTGTCACTAAAACTCCCTCCTACTCCATCATCATCCCCTTCAGAAAATTCCTTACTCCATGAATTTAAAGGGATAACATGACTATCATCTTTAGAGCTCTTTATTCTCTTCTCATGTCTTTTCACATTTTTTGATATTTCATGAAAAGTTTTATTTATTTTCGCTATTCCCCTTTCAACCGGCTCCACCACATGCGAAACCGTAAACTTCATATCATCAACCATCTATATTCAACAAAAATAATAAAAAAAATGTTAAGTCACAACAAAACACTGTCAAGATGTGAGATGTAAATCAGGTACACAACAGTCTAACTCTGGCTCTGCTACTGGAACCCTAGGTTAAAAGTTATGGGAACTTACGATTTCACCACTTCCAACGACCACATCACGGACACTTTGATGTAACTTCATACGCTTTTCAATTTCACCATGAGGACCAAACCGTAATTTTGTGGTTCTCTCACAATCCCGAACCTCATCCGGAGCAGGTTCCGAACCTAAAGATGCATAGTCCTCCATCACAGCAACATTGCGTACGCATCTTTCACCTCGTTTGTAAGGTGCTGCGGGAAATACATATATATGCACCACCGCAGCAACACCCATCTGTATGTAAACATACATATGTTTAAAAACCCTAAACCCTAAACCCTAAATCAGGTGTTATATATATAAAAAAGGAAATAAAGCCCAAAACTTGCCTCGATACAGATGATGTAATCTTGAATGCGGGTTTTTAGTTCTTGAGCTAAAGACCCTTGAAGGGCACCCATGGAAAAAAGAAAGGCAACAGCAACACCTTGCCACCATGTTAGGAATACTATTGACTTAAAAGTCAGAAACTTGGCTAAAGGTTTAATTGGTGCTAACTTATCTTTGATTACTGAATAAAACTGTATCAGACAATACAAGGCCCAACTTTGGCTGAAGTTAAGGACTAGTGCCAAGTATGGATAGCTGCAAACAAATATAACAACTTGTATCACATTTTACAAATTTGCCCTCGTTTAACCAGAAAACATTTAATGGAGAAAAAAGGCAGGAAACAGGGACTTACGCATATCCCCATTCAAATTTCCCTTCACCATAAACTCCAAGAAACTGAAAAAATATTGCTAGAAGTGAACATATGGGCTTCAGGATCATCTGGAAGCAAGAATTTTCATGAGATTAGATAAGGAATAAGGAGTAAACCACACTAGAATTATTAAACCTAATTGTAAATAAGAAAATTCATACGTATTGAACAATCCCAATTTTTACAGCTTGGTAGAAATCAGGGCCAAGATACCACTCCCTGAGCATGTAATTCAGTGGAAAAGGATGTTCCACAATTCCATAAGTATATGATTCTTCTATAAGTGGGATGCTTGAGGTGATTAGGCTTTTACTTTCCATGAACTTAATAGTATTATCCTCTCCACCTTCAATCACCATAATATTTTTCAAAAGGGATGAACATAGACATATGAAAGTGAAATTGTAAGAGTTAAATTTAGAAAAGAGCATACCTAAGCAGGCTATGAGATATCTCTCAAAGCAATATAATGCAAAAGCTTCATAGCAATCTCTGACTACCTCATAGTTGAATGCAGCATCTGAATCCAATAGAGATAAAAGCTGTCCATGTTACAAAAAAGGTGAAAATTAGATAATTGTAAAGAATATAGAAAAGTATCAGAAAAGAAATAGAGAATGGATGTTATACCGATACCAATGCATAAACAGGGACCATTAGGATAAGCCCAATTAAAAACTTCTGCTCCTGAAATACAAGTAATTTGAGATGATAATTATATTCAAATTTAACAGGGAATCAAGAATTATGATGTATAAAGATGGTACATAACAGAAATACCTCAGGTTGATTGTATGCAGATAAGTGCTCAAACATTAGACACATTGAGAGGATAAGAGCAATAAGTACACAGAAGCTTGCACTGAAGATTGTCCACTTGTATAGAAAGGAAGTTTCAGCACCAATGTTACTTGATGACAATGGTAACATTCTGCTTGAGGACTCCATCACCATCAGAGAGAATGATAGAACAATAACTATTCTTTTCCATCCCATCAGAATCATACGATGATAACACTTCCACTACAATTGCGGATAACGGGCACTGGATCAAAAGAATGTCAAAACAAGTTCCATCAATATGTAAATAAACAAAGGAAAACAGTATAGCCTTTTACAAAAAAGGGAATCAGAAATTGAAGTGAGATAAAGAGATAAATTCCGATAAACCTTTTTCACAACCCAAAGATAAAGTTGATTCAACGGATATTCCAGACCATGGACGAAAAATCCAACGTTTCCCGAAAAAGTACGATTAAGTGATCACCATGAACACACAAAAGCAGATACATATTCAAATTCACTAAAAACTAAATGTGTATCACATAGAACCCTAGAGAAGCTTTAACTTACAAGATGAATAAACCGATTATCTAATGTAATGCTGCACGAAGACTTAGAAAGATTTGTGGACGTAATTTCAAGCTGAAATTCTCTCGACGGAAGTGAAATTTGTGAAGAAATCTTTTGGAGTTTGGAATTTGATCGCGAGCCTAGGCGGTTGGGGATGACGAGGGGTTTGGGATATCTTGTGGGGTTATTATCTCGGGGGAGAAAGTTTCGGTAGACTCGAAACATACGGGGCTTTCGGAGATCTTGTGGGGTTATCTCGAGGGAAAAAGTTCCGGTGACCGGCTCGATTGCTCCGGTGACTGTCAGTTAACTTAGGAATGAAGCAATTGTTTCCATCAATTTGATGATCATTTTCTGTGTTGAGGTGAACCAAAGAGCGAGCTCTCTCAAACCGATTATCATCAGATTTTAACAATACACTATTTTTTTGTCCATAAAAATGGTGCTAAGATTATCTTTAACCTTTTACTTTATTTTTTATAAAAAAATTATATCAAAATGAATATTCTAAATATGATTTTTTAAAAAAACTGGATTTTGTAAATATCCTTTTTATTTATTAGTTTTTTGTATAAATTATCGTTACAACAACTATAAAAATTATTTTAAAAAGAGTTTAGGACAGTTTTAAATTTCTTTTTTCCATTTTGATTTAGGTTTCACATTCACCATTATAATTAAAAAAAAAAAAAAAAACTTTTTGGACATGTATTAGCATACTTTAAATTTTCTACGTTATTATATTTGACATCCTATTCAAAACTGAAAAATTAAATATATTGTATTGCAAGTTGAAAAATGGAAAGGACATGGATTAAAATTAAAATGTTTCTTTAATTACATTGAAACTTTTGGTTAATTACTATATTGAACGATAGTTAAATAAATAGTATTAAATTAATTTAATATAACTATAATAAAAAATTATATTAATTATAAATTACATATAGTTATATTCATATTATCATATACAAACTAAAAGAAGGTCTAAAAATCATTCTTAGAAAAATCAAAATATCCAAATAGATAGGTTTTAAAAATAACAAGAATAACTATAGTTATAAATTTATATTAAATCGAAAATAATTCAAGACAATAATAATTGAATTTCATCACATATCTGACACGTCATCATTTTCTCAATCAATTTGACCATTTTTGGTGCTATTGTAAAATATAAGGGCCCAACTAGCCAAGCTCATAGTTCAAGGGCCAAAAATGAAGTATGTCAATAGCTTAGAGAAATTTGCATAATTTGAACATAAATTTGACTGCGGCTGTACGAGCTCTGACCCTCTGTAATAAAACATTTAACGCTGAAGCAGACTCCATTAATGTTCTTTTCCTCACCAGTCACCAAAACCATATGCGAGACTCAATGTTGCTCTGATATTCTCTTGTATTCAAGATCCGAATTCGTAAGTTGGAATCACATGCAATAGAATTATTTTTGGGAGTCAACAGTTATGTTCGTCTGCTCCTAATTTTCATTTTCCGCAGATCACAGATGCAACCCTGCTGAAATTGATTTTACAAGTATGAGAGGACTCCTCGGTGCTTCGCCTACTCCAATTGAGCCTAGACATCGGCTCTCCGTAGCCAAGTAGATCCTTCCTCTCTTTTAACTTTAAAATGAGTTGACAATATATGCAAACCAGGTGTTTGTGAAAATGCTTGTTAGAAGAATTATTTGTGTCCTTGCATTGGTATTTGCTTATTTGAAGTTTTATTTGGTTAGATTTAACAAAATGATGTCGCAAAAAGTTGATTTTTATGAACTTATTTCATTTGGGTCAAAATGGAATTGGAATTTAAGCTTTTATCGTTTAGATTCAGAGACCTCTTTCTCTATGAAGTCCACTCAATTGCAGTTGAAAATGCGACTTTTATCTAATAAACTTTTCAGAAAAAAAACTCTACTGATTGCAGGATCAAAGAAACTATTATCTTATCTATTCTAGTCAATGTGTATTTGGTGTCAGCATGTAAGATAAAGTTTGACTATTTGACCATCTATTCCAAAACCTAAGAATAGTGATACACTGTCTTTTGATTTGTTAATCTGTCAACTTTAAAGTTGATGTAAAATTCTAGATTTCAAAGGCTGATATTGACATTGATTGTTATAACGGATACACAGAATGACAGAATAGAAGTTGGTGATTAGATTTGTCATATCAATGTCACATTCAGAAATTGCTAGTTATCAAAACGTTTGTTACAAGTTACCAAATTTTGTATTCATAATCAGGAAAAAGTGGTCCCATATTCTTGTAGATCTTATTATCCTTTTGAATTGTTTGGTATTTGTAGTTGATGCATAGTTCAATTGTGTTTTTCATTTATTTCTACATGTAGCCTATAAGTAGATAGCTATAGCTGCTAAAACAAACACCAAAAGGAATTAATTACCTCTCTTCTTTTACCAAAACTACCTAAGCCCTTATTTTAGATCTGTAGTTGATTTGACTCTTCGGTTTTAAAATCCAAAACTTTCATCACACTTTCTGCCCCATCATAGAAAAAAGGTGTATATCCCACCCCTCCCCACTGACAACATGGAGGAGGTAAATCACAAGGGGATGCCAAGGTTTGAACCTGAGACCTCTCTTATGGATTATATTACCCTTGAAAATCTAATATCAAATATAGTTTATGCTGTGTTTGGTATTTCATAGTCATGAATCTATAAGATGTTTGAAGAAACTCATGACTATCCCTTGAATATTTTTATTATATATGTAATAAGAGAAATGAAGTATGAATATTTTAAAGCATTAAGTTTGTATCAGTAGGGTCTTCATAAATATTCTCACTTGGATTTCTTTAAATTTAATTGAAGATTATGTCATATTTTCATTTCCCATTTTATAGTAGAGGTAGAAGATCTGTGATGTTAGTGAAGTCATCATAGAAAAAGGGGGTCACTTTGGGGTTATTAATTATCTCTAATTGATCAAATAGGTAAAATTAGGGAAAATTACACAAAAGCCACTATGTTATCAGTTCTATACCTAAAAAGCCATTATGATTTATTTATTTTTTGCATAAAAGCCATTGGCATTTTTTTTTTCTTCCCATTTTAGCCATTATCGACCTACAAAATCAGTTGCAAGGTTTGATTTGCTTACATGGAATTTTTTTTAATAAGGTGGCATCTGATGTGGCTAGGGAAATGTCCACATAAGCATGTGTTATACTAATGGACACACTTAAGAACAACACTTTCACATTTCCATTCCCACATCAGATGCCAACTCTTTAAAAGTTGTCCATGTAAGCAAAATCAAACATAGTAACCGGTTTTTGTAGGTCAATAATAGCTGAAATAGAGAAAACAAAAAAATAAACCAGCTTTTTTGTAATCTGCCCATAAAATTAACCAATTTAGCTATAAAATGAAATAGTTCATACAGTCTGAAAGTCTTCCAGAACGTTTATAATGTGATGCATTATGCATATGGATATGACCTCTTAAATTGTTTTATTCAAAAAGTTATATTATTATTTTATAAGATATTAAACGTTTTTTTATGTTTCAGTGAAGATACAAGCAAAAGAAGGTCTTTTGGAAGTAGAAGCTTTAAAGATGGTGAAAAACCATATCTTAGTCCCAACCAAGACAGAAATGCAAGCTGCAAATTTCCTACTTTAAAGCTTGTTTTGGTTATTATAATATTGGGAGCACTTTTTACGCTCCTTCACTCGCCAGCTGTATATAACACAGAACGCCCTTCCCATTCCGGATCCCGGTACGTTATATATCCTACTCTCAGCAGTATACAGTACACAGTAAATATTTTCTTACATCATGTGCACACAGGGTGAGTTTGGTAGAAAGAAGGGGAAACAAGAAATCTCTCTCAGACGATGAACGCTATCTATCCCATTTAAAAGTCAACTGGAATCACATTTCCGGGGTAATTAGGACGCTTTCTGACGCAAATGAGTACAAGGGAATCGGTCTATTAAACTTCAACGAGAATGAAACCGATCAATGGAAGGAATTACTCCCATTACCCGAGCACATTACCCTCCACCTCAATCCTGCTAAAAACATAACTTGGGAAGATCTATATCCCGAGTGGATCGATGAAGAAGAAGAATATAAAGTTCCCATATGCCCTAAATTACCCTTGATTGAAGCTCCAAGAAAACCAAGAATTGATTTCATAGCTGTAAAGCTTCCGTGTGTGAAGACACGGGATTGGTCAAGAGACGTGGCTCGTTTGCATTTGCAACTTGCGGTTGCAAGATTCGTTGCTAAATCTAGAGGGGTTCATCCGGTTAGAGTGCTTTTGGTGACCGATTGTTTCCCGATTCCAAATCTTTTTATGTGTAAAGAGCTTGTGATGCGTAGAGGCAATGTTTGGTTATATGAACCGGATCTTAATTTGTTGAGGGATAAAGTGCGGCTTCCGGTTGGGTCTTGTGAACTTTCAGTCCCTCTCATGGCTAAAGGTTAGTTCTTAATAAATTCTTAAACATAAAGTACTGTGATGTGTATTGGATTAAAGTGTCTATCAACATGCCCAAAGTTGCAATGTGATGTGCCCCACCTAACAAACATCTTATCTTTTGTTTGTGCAAAAGACATGAATGCTACTTGTCATTGAAAATAGCCTTAAAAAGTTTCAAGGACCGAACATGTACAATTAAAAGTCTTAGGGACATGAATGTAAAGAATGAAAAAGTTCGTGGTCATTTCATAACCTTCACCTTAATTAATGTAACAAATTGCTCTAGTACATAAAGAGTGTATGATGATTGATGAACTAATTTGATGTTTGTAACAGATTATAGATACTCCGGGAATCCAAAACGAGAAGCGTATGCAACAATTCTACACTCGGCTCATGTATACGTATGTGGAGCAATTGCTGCAGCTCAAAGCATTCGGATGTCCGGGTCGACCCGTGACTTGGTGATACTCGTCGACAATACAATCAGCGACTACCACCGCGAAGGTCTTCAGGCCGCCGGGTGGAAGGTCCACACAATTGAACGAATCAGAAACCCAAAAGCCGAACGAGACGCCTACAATGAATGGAACTACAGCAAGTTTCGTCTATGGCAGTTAACCGATTACGACAAAATCATTTTCATCGACGCTGATTTACTTATTCTCAGAAACATCGACTTCCTCTTCGAGATGCCGGAGATTACCGCTACCGGAAACAACGCCACGCTTTTCAATTCCGGTGTAATGGTGGTTGAGCCTTCGAATTGCACTTTCAAGTTGTTGATGGATCACATTGATGAAATTGAATCGTACAACGGCGGCGACCAAGGTTACTTGAACGAGATCTTCACGTGGTGGCATCGGATCCCTAAACATATGAATTTCTTAAAGCATTTTTGGGAAGGCGATGAGGAAGAAAAGAAGGTAATGAAAACACGTCTTTTTGGCGCCGATCCTCCGGTTCTTTACGTTCTTCATTACCTAGGGTTGAAGCCATGGTTGTGTTTTCGAGACTATGATTGTAACTGGAACGTGGCGAAGATTCAGGAGTTTGCTAGCGACGTGGCGCATGAACGGTGGTGGAAGGTTCATGATGCGATGCCGGAGAATCTGCATAAGTATTGTTTGCTTAGATCAAAGCAGAAGGCGGCGTTGGAGTGGGATCGGAGGGAGGCGGAGAAAGGGAACTATTCTGATGGGCATTGGAAGATTAAGATAAAGGATTCGCGTTTGGAGAGTTGTTTTGAGGAGTTTTGTTTCTGGGAGAGTATGCTTTGGCATTGGGGTGAAACGAATTGGACTGATAATGGAACAGTGAATGCTCTGGCTCCACCGCCACCGGCGACTGTTTTGACGGCGGCGTTGTTATAGTGATCGGAGAATCTGTTTGAAAGAGTGTAGGTGATAGTTGCAGTTTTATGTAAGTTGAAAGTTAAATTTTCTTATATGGGTAAGTGGATGTGGGTCATAGACGATATAATAGCACATCGGGATTATAATGATCTTGAAATTATTAAATTGTTTGAAATGGTAATTTGTGTTATATATATAATTTTTGTTTTAGCAAAATTGTAAACGTGTATTATATTAAAACCATGTTGAACATGTTTTCACTTTTTATAAATTTCCACTGAACACTCAATTTATTTTTTGTGCAAACTGGTTTGTGATAAATAATTGAGTAAACTACAACTTTGCTCTTTGTGTTTGCTAAAAAACTGTTGATGGAGTCTAAATCTTTTTCAATTTGCACAAATGGCTTAAAATCTAATTTTTCTTTTTTGGTGGTTTTGATCCCTTAATTTAACTTATGTCAAAAGGGCCCCATTAAGTAGAACATATGTCCTCCCTACGAGAACATTTTTAGCATTTTTGTCTTTCAAGTCTATACCTTTTTTATACACCATCGGCTTCAACGGGTCTTTTATTATTCAAACATAAACTCATTTCCTTCAACGATGGTGTTTTGCTTGCTTGGAAATGTGATGATTGTGCGAATGTAGTGACATCTCTTACCCCTGATCACCAATTTGATGCATGTCGTAAACAGGTTAGCAATTTACTTCAAACATTTTCCTTAGATTTGAGCTTAATCCTTTTCTTTTTTTCCTGAAAATTTGAAGGATTCCATATGGAGGTTTATAATGTGTTGAAGACCAACTGGGTTTATTGGTTACTAGGAACAAGTAATTAATAGACATTGGGTGTCTTGGGGGAATTTGCAAGATAGAAGCAAAACATGGGTCTTGTTTGTGGTTATTGTGTTGTTCCGGAACTAGGGCATATATGTTAAGGTTTTGGTTGTTATTTTTCTATTTATTTATTATTTTTTTAGAAACCCTTATTTGTATGGTAACCCATTTCAATGTCTAAATTAGTCTCTCATAATGTTTGTTTAAGTTGATTGTGTTGTAATAAATTGATTTCTTTAACTTAATAGTATAATGTTTGTTTAAGTTGATTGTGTTGTAATAAATTGATTTCTTTAACTTAATAGTGTACTCGTACATAGATTAGATGGTATATAAAGTAACACACACAAACTTATGATTTCAAAATGAAAAATATCGGTTTTCAAACAAATAGTATGACATAACCATCCATAGTCACAATGTCATCAACATACCATACACAAAAGACATAACCAAAAGGGTGGTAAAGTCAAGCATGTTCATAATTATACCATCCACAAAAGACATAACCATCGATAGTCACAATGACATTATTATAACTATTTCTTAAACAACCATAGTTTTCAATATAAAAATATTGTTTTTGAAACCTTAAACGACATGAAAACCATACCAAAAAACATCAACCATGCACCATTTTCATCATTACACCATGACAACCCTTGCACCATATCAATTTCTTGGTTGACTGCTACATGTATTCTCTTGCATTCTCTCTCAGACTTTTGTATGTTCTTGAATTTGACTCTTGTATGTTCTTGAATTGTGATCCTTTTGTTTGCACTCACCACATGTGACACTTATAAATTTCCTAGTTAAAGGGTGTTTGGGAAACTTTTTTTGTACTTGAGTCAAAGAAATACATTGACAAGGCCCATGGATGAAGAATATTTTGGATATGTGCCATTGTATCATATTTAACCTCCTATAGCCCGTCGCAATGACCAAATCATTACATTTTACAAAAGTTGAAGATCTAATTTAATAAATTTAAAGTTCTAAGAATTAACGGCGACAAAGCCAAAAAAATTCATGGCTAATCTAACAATTAATCCTGGAAAATAAAAAAAAAATCACAAAGTATATGAAATTCATTTTATTTGTTTTTTAAGTTTGATTGGTTCGAAAAGTTAGACCCCTATTAGTGAGTGTAGATTGAGGCTTTGAAGATAAAACGAATACAAACTTCCTATGTTCCTCGCTAAAGTGTTTATTTATTTTTCATAACGTTTCATTCTCTTTATTTCTTAATTGGGTGAAGGAAAAACCAACAAACTAATCTACAAGAAGAGTGGTTTCTTCTCTTGTGGAAAAAAATGTTGAGTAATGGGGTGAAACATAACATCCCATCTATAAACTTTATTAAGACGAAATCTAGGTCGATATGAGTGAACGAGTATAGTTTGATTCAAAGTGTTGAAATGAATCAGACTATTTAGACTATTTGAACCTCTCTTATTTGATTATTCTATCCAAGTGAAAGCACTCATTTGGTTACATTTTAGGTTTTGTTGCATTCATGTTCCATATTGTAAAGAATTGTTTCTTTTCCAAAATAATTGCAAATTTTAAAAACCTTAGGGACTGTTTCGTAAATTACTATTTTGCGACTGTCCTTCGGTAATTTCAAGATTCTCAGTTCAACCCCCAATTCCATATATCACCTAAATCACTAGTTGACTCGTACAATTAAATGACCTAAAATCTATGCCTTAAGAAAAGAAGATCCTTTCATTCTTCAGATTGCTGCTACTGAACAATGGCGAGAGAGGAACATAATCACAAATAATTCAAGGGTTTTCATTTCTTCACTTACAGGTATTCATCATTCTCTCGCGCTTTTCAATTAGGGTTTTCGTTTTCCTTCATTCGTTAGACAAGTTATCAACTTTTTCGGCCTCTAAATTTGTAATGACGCTATTAATGAGAAGTCTTCTTTCTTGTACGTATCGTTGTGAAATAAATGTAATTTGACAAGGGATCTTGTATTTATGCTTAGCTTTTGCCCGTTAAGACATGTAACTGAAGTGACTGGTGTTTTTTTAATTCCGTGATCGATTCAACTTTCATTTATTAAGAAAAGTGAATTAATTGACGCTAATTCAGCTCCCAATAGTGCTAAGTGTTAGACATATATGTAATTCAGCTGCTATCTTCTAGTATACAACTCCCGTGTGCTCTCAAAGTGTGCATGTTCCCCCCTTCTTCCATACTATGGAAAGTTTCTTATCTTAGCTTGATTTATGTCGCAACAGGCAAATAGCTTTAAGAGACTTGCGACTGAATTCTTAGGTAGCATTGAATTCACAGGAATTGGGTGAAGATCAAGGATTTAGGTCATCTCTCCTTTTTTTTTTTTTATAAAGTTTCTCCAATAAGTTCTCCTAAACTTTCTATTCCCTTTCATTTGGTCTGCTTTTATAGTACATAGAGTGACTTGATATATAAGAAGCCACTCCTTTTCTTATCATGCATTGAGACCTTCAGGAAAGAGGGTGTCTCTAACCAAAATTTTAAGTGGCTACAGTGTCAGATATATAGACCTAGAGTGTTGGTGTATGTGGATATTTTTGTTGTGACATTTTATTATCTTTTGTTGCGTATTCATTCATAATGTAGATCCCTTTTTTTATGGTTGTTGAGTGTGATTGATTTACCACAACTTGTATATCATCAGAACTACTTTTTATTTGAATTCTTAGTTGATGTTCATTTTAAGCTTTATTGTGTATCTAGGCACCTTGTATATCACAGCCACGTGATATGTTCTTGATTCTTTTTCTTTCTTTTTGTGATCTTTACATGTGTAGATGGCTGCGTTTTTTCTGGGCCACGTGATATTGTGCTGCCACATATCCAAATAATGGAAAATCCTCATTGCCAACCTTTCTTGATCTCCAGCAACATATCTTTCCCTTTGCAACCAAATTATGGGAATTTAATCCAGAAATATAATAATGAAATCCACTCTTCAATGTTGCTGAACTATCGTTTTTAGGCACTTGTTGCTTTCCAAGTGTCTTCCATGTGACATTGGTTATATCAATCAGTGATCATGGTGGAACTATCTTCAAAATGCTCGTAACAACCTTTGACAAATCTGAGGGGCAGATTTGGAAATAAATCAATAATATATAAAGCTAATGGCGAATACTCTCAAAATTAAGAAGCGTCATGTTTTGAGTTTTGCTATACTTAAAGCTTTGCAATGTGAAGCAAGTTTGTCATGTCGTGAAGGTTGATGCATGTTGTGGCTGTGTGGCATATGTTGGATAGACATTAAGAACATTAGTTGGCATCAACATCATGTCTAAAACGGGAATTTTCCATCAACTTCTACAAATCAAGATGTAATTGGTGCTCTAAAAGTCAAGTGTCTTGAGTGATTACCTAATGTCCTTACTCTCTCCCTTGAGAGAAAAAAAGGTGGGGGTGTATTGGTTCGTTAATTTAGTGAAGATTGTGGAATGCGCTTCATGTTGTCTTCATTTTCAGTGGTACAAAGTCTAAGTTAGATGTTAAAACTTTTATGAAGTGCTTACATGTCAACTATTGAAATCTAAATCTAGTAATTGGATATCTTTGAAGAAAGCAAGGATATGTTTTGGTTGAAGATTCTTTTCGAACAAACAATGGGATGCAACTTGGGCAAGTTGTATGGCAAATCATATAACCAAGGACAAGAAGAATGTCTAGAAGGGTCTACATGACTTGGCCAATGAGTAAGTCACACATCATTTTGCAATCACAAAAAGTCGAGTAGGTTGCAAATGGAAGGTGCTTTTAAGGAAAAATGGAATTAGGTGAGGAGGCTAAGCAACTTGCATGTTGCCTACATATAACAAAAGGGTTTTAAAGGCTTTTACTTTGGGACTTCTTCATTTATTATACTTCACTTTCACAAAAGGCTATTTTTTTCCATCTTGGGAAAGCAGTTATTGAAAACCTTGAAGGACTATCATTGTGTTCTTGGGTACTAAAGATATGGATGTGTTAAACCTAGAGTTCATATTTTCTAAAGTAATTTGCTTAAAACTAGGGTTTTATCTTAGGGCTTGAGTGGTTTAGTAAGCTAAACGCCTAAACGGCTAAATGTTGTTATATTCATGTTATTTATGAAGATTATCTATGGTTATTATGAATTTGTTCTAGAACATCATTGATGGGTATGTTGGACTATTAAGGTTTTGTGCTTTGCATGATTTATCTACGTTGATCTTTGTAAATTACATGGGTTGTGGGTTATTGATGAATACTCTTAAAGTGATTGTCCAAACTAGTGATGATAAATGTAGTTCACGTGACATTCTAGACACCATCACACATGTGTGCCTTGGAAAGCAAGCACACCATGGGAACAAGTATGTGTCAAAAAGGTCATATCATGAAGTACTTATTTGGTTGAAAGAGTGTAGTTGTTTCATTTAATCCTTAGGCAAACAAGTATAGTGAATTGCACATAACATTTCATGATTTATATGTTTTACCATGTCTCCAAATCACTTTATTATGTTCGGTGGAATGTTCTATATATAGTGATGTAAATCTTGTTATGCGTAAAACTTATGTCCTCACTAGGTTATTAGCCTAACACTTGTTCCTTAAAATGGATATTTAGAGGTGAGGTTGTAACAAGCATTTATATGAGGTATTGTGTTTAGAAGATAGTTGAATCTTTTAAGAGATCAATTGGAAGATAAACTAATATTGCGGTTGATATTGTGTGTATCTATTTTTAAGTATTAGGGGATGTTTGGGCTTTTATTCATATAAGGTGCTTATTAGCTTATTGCGATTTTGGTAGTATAATTTATTTGGATTGCACAAAACATGAAGCTAAAATCTATTGTTCTATTACATTATAAATTGGCAAAATTGTTAGCAACACAATGTTGATGTATTTAGTTACCTTATGCTATTATCCAGATTTTAGGGTGTTAGATACGACCTAAATTGGCTTCCATGGTTAGAGATGGGTGCTCTTGTTTCCATTGGTGTCATTTTTTTAGTGTTTTTGAATGAAGTATGAGTAGACTTTTGTTATATTTCTAATCATCAATCCTTAGATTGGAGATTATTGAATATGAAGCCTAATTTGTGTTTCAAGCATATCTTGTTGAATCATGCAAGTGTGAAACGTGTAAATTTGAACTTCTTTTTGCAAAAACAGATTATGCTGTAGCTTGAGTAGAGAAGGTAAAGAAAAAAGCACTAAAAAGTGGGACAATGAGTGGTGCACGTAGAAGATCAAAATCCTTATGGGACAACAAAGAAGAAGCAATCCCTCAAAGTGGAAAGATTCTTGATTCAAGCTTTCATGGAGACACTTCACCAAAACGTTCAAATTCAGAAGCTAATGATGTATTCATGTCTGATGATTTTTCTCATGACCCTATGCAACAACAACCAAATGAAAACATCCCATATAGGTTTGCATTTGCAATTCCATTACACTGATTATCTAATCATTGATTATTCAAAACATCAAATAATCATTTTTCAAAAAAACCCTTTTTTATGTTTTTTTCTTTCTTTTGAATTCTAAATAACATGTAGAGGTGGCAACCGAGACCGGAGTAGGAGTCCACCCCGAAGCCGAGTCCGGGACCGGGATCGGAATCGGGATGAAAGACAGGAATCGTATGATTCCGGTGACATAAGAAATGATTCGATTTCAAGGGCATCATCACATCGATCATCTAAAGATTTTGCTTCTGGAAACTCTAGAAGAGGTAGTCAGGGTAGATTCGTCCACCCGGAATCAGGATTCCGTGATGACAGGAATAAGGATTCCGATGGACATGGTCATAGGAAAGATGCTGATTACCACAGAGACGGAGGTAATAATAATAATAATAGGAATAATTCTTATGATAATAATAGTGTGAAGCCCCCATGTAGGTTTTTTATGAGGGGTAATTGCAACCGAAATCGTTGCAAATTTTCTCATGATGTTCCAAAATCAGAGGATTATGTAGAAAGGTCACATGATGAAAATAACAAATCTTGGAATGATCCTTCATGGAATCAAGAATCCCAATCCCGATATGAACAAGATTTTACTCAAAATCCAATCACTTTAAATGAGGCTGAAAAAAGTCATGACATGAACGGAGGACCAAAACTTGAAGAAGGGAAACAACCTCTAGAAGCTTCTAGAAACGGGATCCCAACTGAAAATAAGGAGCAGGAGCAGTTTTCTCAAGCAAATGAGAAGCAAATTCTCGCAAGTGCCCTTGAGTTGCTCTATTCCCTTCCGAATTCCGGATCTTCTGGTGCCCCTGTGAGTGATCCCATCAAAGCGGGAATCTTGGCTGATTCCGTGGAACAGGGGAATCAGATTCCGGTGGAATCAGATGTGAAGGAGGAGGAAACCGAGAAGAAAAAAGATGGGAATTTAAAGAATACGAATAATAGTGGGAAAAATGAGGTACAAGGGAAAGTGGAAGAGGGTGATGAAAAGGCAATGAGGCAGTTTAAGATTGTGCTTGTGGAATTTGTTAAAGAGATATTGAAACCAACATGGAAAGAAGGTAAAATGAGTAGAGAAGTTTATAAAACAATTGTGAAAAAAGTGGTTGAAAAGGTTTCAAGTAGTATTCAAGGAGTTCAAATTCCAAGAACACAAGAAAAGATTGATCAATATCTCGCGTTTTCTAAATCCAAAATCACTAAGCTTGTTGAGGTCAGTTGTTATCTATCATGTTTTTTATGCATCATGGTTCCCCTTTTTTATTTATTTATTTTTTTTTCATTTATTCGTAGGCATATGTGGGAAGGCATCTAAAGGCTTAACAAATGCTTTGATAAAATGTTGTTGAGATTATTACATAAGGTGAGTTGATAGTTGAGAAAGGAGGTATTTGTTGAACCATGTATTATTATTATTATTATTATTATTATACAATAAGTTTTGGCAACTGCTCTATTAAATTTATTTATTTGGTCAGTCATTAATTCACTATTAACTTATGTTACAATAACCTTTTTGCCCATGAAGTTAAAACCCTTGTTGTAATGTTATTATTATTTTTTATTGGGAAATTGCAATGGGCAAAAAGTGGTTGAAATTGAAACATGAGGGACCATGACCGAATAAATAGTTTTTTCTAGTGCTAAAATGCTAAAACTTATTTTATTTGATAGGGGATTTGTAGGAACAAATATTTGGTTATAGTTGGTGTAAGAGATGTTTGTTTGTTTAGTGTTGTTTTTAATTTGAAATATTTGTATTGCTTTGTACTTCTTTATAGATCCGTTGCTTGGTGGTTTGGTATCTGTTATGTTAAAACAAAAAGAATGGGTTTGAAGGTATTTTTGGTAGCATTAATATCTTGGCGAGATGACAAAGTTATTTGTTGAAATTCCAAAATACTAATTTAAAAAGAATGTTGCAGCTATAGTAGTAATTATTCAAGAGAAATTAAATATCCGCGTACATTTATTCTTACCAATTCTCCTATCCTTGTTAAACTGTGACATGTGTTACATTTAAGTATTAAAATATTATTAATTTTATTAAATATGACATATGTCACCATTTAACATGAGTAAAATGATTGGTATGAAGAAATTGTAGGAGGATAGCATATGAAAATCCTATTCCAGAACATGTAGATTATTAGTATGTGCCTTAATTTAAAGGTTTTCATGTAATTTCAGATTTATGGCAGGTCCTCTCTTCAATCACTCAACATACTATTTAAATCTTCAGCAAATTGGAAAACATGATGAGATATATAGGGTTTTCAATCTTATAATGTTTTAATGATAATAAATCATATATCTCAAACCTAAAAAACCAACTGTTATCAACACAAATATATCATATTTATAAAAACAATCTACCTTATCATGTTGATCCTCACATACGGATCCTATACAACTACCTTACAAGATCTATCTACATGGATCACTGTAAACAACAAATTAACTATGCTATTTCGAGATTCCCTGGCAGCATACTAGGGTCAATAAAGAAAACGATTGATGGGAATGGAGTACTTGATTGAACATGCAATCCAGTCTCCTCATCAATATAATTCATTAGCACCGCAAGACTGTTAAGTCAAGGGTGGCTATCTATACTTCATTAGATGACTTAGACAACAAATGAGGGGAAATGGAGTGCTCGAATGAACACACAATCCATACTCATGGATTGTATGATTCATTAACACCTACATGTAATGAACATGCTGGTGTTCCAATTGACTGCCTAGAATGGTCAGTGGTTATCACCCTACTCCGACAGTTGACTTGTACGAAACTCGCTCATGGGCTCGAGATAGTAACACGAAAAGTGTTTTACATCTTAACTTCTTCTTTCTACTTATATGTATTTATTCATGAGTTTAGATGTATATGTAGTGATAAGTTGGTTAATTTCTTGATTAAGTAATAGATCCTCAAATTAGCAAGCAGCAAGTGGTTCTTGTGTTAGTTTTCACTTCAAACAATCACAAAAACATTTTCTCTAATATAGTAGTGAAAGCTTTTGATTCCTCTTGGATTTGATGACTTTTTGGTTCTTAATGCTAGTTAATTTTCCCTAATTACATGTTTATTGGAAATTGTGACTTTAACTAAGGAAATATGTTATGAGCTTTTCTAGCTATTTTAATAACTTGTAACGACCCAAAAATCAAGGGTAAAAATTTCATTTTTTTTTAATATAATCAAGCATTGATACCATTTATTTCAAACATTTCAAATTATCATTAAGTATAACATTTATCAAAGTTCATCCCAAAATCATTCAGTGTGGAATTCATAGGTCTGTGCGCTGCAATCCTTTCGAGCCCTTCTTTTCCAAATTGATGATACCTTAAACCAAAACTGTAAACCGTAAGCATAAAGCTTAGTGAGTCCCCCAGAGCATACCCCACACACGATCCACATAACACATATCACATTAGCTATACAAGCTATCTCTACCACATATCACATAACATATTAGCTATACAAGCTATCTCTACCACATATCGCATATCAATTAACTATAAAGCTATCTCTACCGCATACCACATATCAATTAGCTATAAAAGCTACCTCTACCACATAATATAGATCAATTAGTTATAAATGTTAACTCTACCACATATCACATATCAATTAGCGATAAAGCTATCTCTACCATTAGCCACAAAGGCTATCTCTACCCTTAGCCGTAAAGGCTATATCTACCGTTAGCCCCAAAGGCTATCTCTATCGTTAGCCACAAAGGCTATCTCTACCATTAGATATAAAAGCTATCTGTACCACGTATCATTGCATAAATATGTCACACACCTCTACACAACAAGTATACCAACTATCATAAAATGGGTTGGCCTTGGTGCTGATGTGAATATTTAATGCACTAGTTTTTTTATTTATAATTCATAATTTATCGCATCTAAACCACACCTTACAGGCAGTGAACCCGATCGAGTATAGTATAACTTTGATAAGCAAAGGTGTCGAACACAAGGGGAACGGTAGTGAATTAATTTAGAATGTTTGATTATAGGTTATACAAAAACACACAAAATTAATAAGAAATGTTTTATTAAATCTCAAATGAATAACTAAATAGAAAATCTCGATAAACTGACAGGAAGACAAATCTCTTTAGGTACTTTGGTTTAGAAAAATTACACCTTAAAATCATAGACAATTGCACACATAGATTTATTTATTCTTGTTCACCGATTTCTAAAATGATTAGGTTCATGTTCATTACTACTAATCCTTTAGCAAACAAGTCAATTCAAGCAGTGATCAGTTGATTAAACTAACATGTTTCCTAGTGTTCAGTTCGTATCAAGCAAGACTTGTAATAATAGTTAATCAAATTGGTTGGTTCAATTAAATCATATGTGGTTGGTCATCACACATGCTCACACATTAATTTACTTATTTTCAAGTTAACCCTAGTTTCATGTTCATTATTCCTAGGCATATAATCTTGATGGTCATCAAAATCATAAGAGGCAAATAATTAAGCAGATGTTCATACAACTAGATATACTTAATAATTAACAGAAAATAATTGCCATTAACACATAAGGATCTTTAACAAGCTTAACAAGATAAATTAAACACAAATAAAACAATCCAATATAGCAATTAATCCATAAATCAAGGTTTTATTTAATCATAAACACAAAGTAAATGGTTTTAACACCAAAATCAAACAGTAAAGACGTAGTAGTATCACAATGGAATACTAAACATGGTCACGATAACAAACCACATGATTACCGACACGAATCTGCTCTCTAATCCTTCAGATCTTTGCTCCTGTCAGCTTAACGGCCTTCTGGCCGCCTTCTAGACCCTCAAAACGGCCAAATATATGTTACTTGTCGACTAAGGATCGATGGTAGTCAAAATCTCCCTTCTGGTTGGCCGAAATTCGCTATTTATAACTTTTGGAACCGACTTACGTACGTTGGGCGTAAGTCGGTGTACGTGGGGCGTACTAAGAAAGCCATCCCGATCCATTCTTCAGACCCAAGCCCAATACGCTGGGCGTACTTGAATCTATGTTCGGCGTAGTTGTCATCTCAGCAGTACGCTTGGCGTACTGGCTGCCTTCAACGATTTTCTTTCTTTTTGCTTCTAAGCCCGAATTCCGTTCCAATCTTTTCTTTTCTGCTCTATCGACAAATAATAGCTGTAAATTATAATTCAAAGCATTATGAGTACCTTTTAGTTCTAAATAAGAATAATAAAGGCTAAAGTATTAAAATATGATATATAAAAATATGTATAAAAATACACATATCAAGTGCCTTAGACCCATTGGTATGGTGAGAAGACTCACCTCGCACTGCAGAAGCTTCCCGCATGAATTCCTTAGCTGCTGCTTCGCCAGCTTCCCGAGCTGCCATTACCAATCAATATACGCAATTAGGAATTGGGTCCCATACCATAATCATTAATCCATGCATGGGGTAAAATGACCATTCTACCCCTGGCCCACTAAGGCTTAAACCCAAAACAAAAGTCCGATACTATAATGTCCATAAGTCCTTTAATGGCCTAATTTCCAAATTGGGCTCAAAACCATAATGGGCCTCCACAAATAAATATCAATCCCAAAACATGTGGCCCAACAGGGCCCCAAAACACAAAGTCCATTGCTTGGCCCAACCTGAGGCCCAAAACACACCAAACCCATAACTGGTGAGTACGGGGGGCGTACTCTTCTGTACGCTAAGCATACTGGATGAATGGAGTGTACGTTGCGCGTACCTGCATGTACGCACAACGTACTCCTCTATTAAGCCACTTTTCCATTAAGTGCTTAATACTCTACTCCAGAAGCTACAATTACAGATCCCAGTCCTCTTCAACGTCTTAAACCATAAAGTTGCTTGCTTGATGGCTTTGCATGACCCACATAAGCTCAAACTCCAAAAATGACAATCTACTTCCATGGAAATGGTCTTAACTCATGCATGAACCCATAAAGACCTCTAAGATGGCAACTTTCTTCCTTAGGGACTCATTTAACACTGAGAGTACTCTAAGCCTAAGAATCGGATTTCAACCATAAAGTTTCATCATTGGGACCAAAATGAACTAAAACTCACAATGGTAGATCTAAGAGATGAATGATCAAGATCAAAGCTTTATACCTTTATCAAGCTGCAAATGAGTCCCAAAAGCCAGATCCGTAAGCTCTTCCTTGATTCCCATCTTTGCAACAAGTTCCATCTTCTTGAAATGCACCAAAAACCACCCAAAATTCACCCCAAAGCTCACAACACTCTTGGATGAAGCTACCACTTGAAATTAGGGTTTAAGGCTGTGAGAATGAAAGGGAGTCGCACCCCTTCGGACTTAAGGTGCTTTAAATAGTGAGCCAACCCTAAAAATTAGGGTTTTTGAGTCATGGACGTACGCTGGGTGTAATCCCCGTACGTTGGGCGTATGTCTCTAGCAATCGTGATTCCTTATCGAACACTACGTTGGGCGTACTCACCTGGCTGCCACCTTGCATAAATGGGCTGAAATGCAAACTTTTCCATTCAGGGACAAATTCTACCAAGAACTTCAAAGTACTATAACTTTTTCGTTCTAAGTCCGTTTCCGACGAACTTTATATCCACGGAAAGGTGGAATTAATCCCTACGCTCCTAGCTACACCCCAAGCCTTAAAACCTTTAAAATAAAACCCAAGACCCATAAAAGACCGAATCGTCAGATTTCGCTTATACCCTTGGCCTCCGAAGACGCAATCGAACACTTTCAAAACTGGGTGTTACATAACTAAGAAAAGTATAGGTAATCTCAAGCTTCTTGGATTACTATATCCAAATTAGAGATTTATGACAAGTATTGCACCTTGGATTCTAATGATGTAGTTATCAAATGTTCAATAATGAAACCATAAGTCAACCATCTTACTCTCATTGATTTTACATCAAACTTTGCTTTTGTTAAAGTGTGATTTTCAAGTCTTAGTATAAATCTAGTTTTCATTCAAACATCTTAAAAGATCAAATCCCCCAATTTATTTCATTTAAGTTTTACAAGTGTTTGAACAACAAGATTTTCATAGAAGTAACAAACTAAACCAATCTCCGTGGATATGATCCATTTACCATTATACACTATTTTTGTGCAATATTTGGGGTATTTATTTTTGTTGGCCTAACCACCAATAGGTTCATAATAACGATAATGAACTTAAACATAAGTTACACTTAAAGCATAGTAAGTGCAACTTAACATACATAGTTTCTAGCTAAAAGTCGAAAATTGTACAGGTAGAATCTCGACCCGAAAGCTCCTTTTCTTCAGGCTCATAGATACCTCAGAGTCTTGCCAAAACACTCCAAAAGCCAAGAGAAAATCAGAATCAAGAGGGAAAGAGCTTAGAGTAAAAGATATATGAAGGTGTGAGTAAATGAAGAAAAAATCGCACATGTATATAGCATGCATAGTGGGTGCGCCGTACCCTAAGCCTTAGGCGCGCCACACCATCGTCGACGAGTTCCTCCCTTTGGCTGCTATGTGTTTGATAGTCGTTGGGCCACATCATGGACACATCATCAGGTCGGTGGAAGACCTGACCTTCTCTTTCCCGTGTGGCACTCCCTCATTGGGCGACATCACCCCACACAAGTAAATTCTCAAATTTTCGAAAAAGCATAACTTTCACATACGAACTCCGTTTTTGACGTTCTTTATATCCACGTGTAGGTATTTCCGACTACTACAACTTTTCTTTACACCTCAATAACTAAGTCTCCCTCTATTTTAAATTCATATTTTTATAGAGATTACATTGTTAAAGTCTGTGCGAAAATAATAACTCCTTCATACGAATTTCGTTCTCGACTGTCTTTATATCAACGTATTCGTATTTACGAGATCTTCATCTCTCATTTACATTGTATTGGCTAACACTCAACCAATTTAATTTTCGATTTTTGTGCTGTGACACTGCTGTACCGAAACTTCAAAAAATCATAACTTCCTCATAAAAAGTCAAATTTAGGCGTTCTTTATATGTATGCTTTCGATTTTACGATTACTACGACTTTTGTTTAGATTACTTAGGCTAATAAGCAACCTATCTCTGATTCACATTTTAAGACACACTTTGTCGTATAAGGTTGAACGCAAAACTTCGAAAGATCATAACTTCTCCATACGAAGTAAGATTTAAGCGTTCCTTATATCCACAGAATCGTCTACTACTCTAGTTAAAATTATTTATCCTAAATAATCTTCTAATTAAAATACAATTTATTACTCGTAACGCGTACGACGAATAATTATCATACTCGAGGATTTTAATTGTAAATAATTATCACATATTACATTTTAAGTGTCTAGCCCGAATTTGTAGGTATTACAGGCAAAATAGTCATTTTATGTCCACTACAAAAAAAATGCAAATTAGTAACGAAAACGAAATGGTCACTAACAATAGAAGGAGTCGTCACTAAATGATTTGGTGACCAAAAATTTGGTCGTCGCTTTTCGTCACTATAGGTCCGTCACAAAAACTGATTAGTGATGAAAATATAAAAGTGGTCACTAAATAGTGACTAAAATATACTAGTCACTAAATCTATGCCGACCCGTTCCGTCACTAAATGTTGTCACAAATGAATGAAAGTCGTCACTGTTTTTCCTAATTAATGACTATAAAAAGTTGTCATTGCTTCATCCGACTAATGACCATTGAATGTTGTCACTAGTGTATCCAGTTAGTGACCATAGAAAGTCGTCACTGGTTTATCCAGTTAACGACCATAAAAAGTCGTCACTAATTTATCCAGTTAACGACCATAAAAAGTCGTCACTAATTTATCCAGCTAGTTGCCATAAAAACTCATCAAAAGATAAACATAAATTGTTCTCAAATTTGAACAAACCCACAATATACAGTACTGAAATGACTAAAAAGTAACATCATATATTCACATTTAGACAAAGTAAGGATTATACAAAATATTCAAAGAAGATGGATTCAACCTCTTCTTTACCATGAAAAGATAAAAAATTTGAATCTCATTGCAAACAAAGAGTCAAAGACAAATAAGAGTAAGATAAGTAGATGTTAAGTTTCATTGCGATCCATGACCTTTTTCTGTTGCTTTCAAGCATGATATGCCATCCTTGACCTCTGTAATTAATGTTGATGCTAATTATTAACTATGGACATTATAATGACAATTGACAACAACATTCTTTATAAAATGAAAGAGGTTTAAAGAAATGTACTGCTATTGTATCTTTAATGCGAAGGAGGTCCAACTTTTCTTGTGGTCTTCGATATGTTAAAGTAGAAGTAAGTTGCATCCGGATGGTTATGTCTCATAAAGCCTACAATTTTGGTTGTGATTTTATAAACTAAAAGCTCAAAGATTTTGTAATTACTCATACCAAAAAAGTGAGATCCTCTGTTGATGGCATCATAATGCATGCTTTATGCAATTTTGCGAGTCTCATTTGATCTTTCATCAACATATAATAAAACCATAAGAGTGGAAGAGAATTAATGAAAAAAGACATCAAAATGTAAAATAGTTGTAAAAATTACCTCCTTGTGATTTGGCATTTCCAAAGACACTTGCTAATTTTGAAAGATTTCTTGCAATACTTTATGAGGTTGCCATGCCCCATCATTTGACTGAAAATTTTCCAGAATTTGTGACAACCGTCAAATTCTGGTCAAGTCAAAGTCAAATAACCTAGTTATTCTGGAAGTCAAAACATGCAAACTGAAACATAACAATAATACTTAATCCTATATGGCCCCAAACTTGTGAGAGTAAATAAAACACTTCTATTTATCCACCATATTGACTACTCATTATTTATCATTTCATGTTTCGGATAATCAACTCATTACTTGAATTACAACAACCATTGTCCCATGCTCTAAGCATGCACACTTTGTTTCCTATGGTCCATGCTTTGTGAAATAGATCAATTGAAAAACTTTTTCAATGATGCTCATTTCACAATTCCTTAATCCCCATTGTCAGTGTAAGAACACAAGGTTCTTGCCACTACTAGAATATGCTAGATTCTAACATTTTACGTAACGATCCTTTCGCAAAGTCATAGCACAAAAGTCACCAAGACTTGGCCAATGAAATTACAAAGTACTCTATCGCAAATTGTTACAAGACAATTCCATAGACGTGAAGTCTCACATTCAAAGTACATTCCTTTGAACATCCTTCTTGCATAAAAGTTTCTAATCTAGACATAGATTCTTAATATCCAACTCCCAATATGGAAACGTTTCCACATTTGCCATATGACAACTCATTCTTAATAGAATCTTATCTATTCATAATAATTTCGATATGGTCCATCCAATACCATACTTCCAACTACTTACAAGCGACCAATCCTCAGCGAACTTTGGATCATCCTTTGATAGTTGTTCAATTATTTTAGTCAAAACCAATTCTAGTCCTTTTTCCCTCTTAATGCGCTAGACATTTGGAAAATTTTAGAATGGTAAAATATTATAGCATTTGCAATCGATCCTATACCCGAAGCGTATGGGACATGATGCATAATGTCTTACATAGAGATATGATATTTTACCAATCTTTTGCCATAATATTTTATGTGTCATGTTCTCACAATTCGAACTATGAAGAGGGATGCCGTAATCATAATCGAAATTTGAGAACACACAATGTATCATTTGACTGAAGATATTAAAATTTCTCAATCTAAGCTTTAGATTTTGAAACGAAGTATAATATTCTCTCCCTTAATTATATCAAAACAACATTTCAACCCATACAACTTTGCAAATTGAATCTTTGTTTTTCTATAATTAATATTGCTAACTTGCAATAGCCGCCATAATAATCATACAATCATAACACTTATGCCCCCACTATCATGATGATTATTATCATATAAGCATAACACTTATGCTCCCACTAGCTTTGACATGTATTCAGAAAACAAATGAACTTCCAGAAAAACAATGCCTATTGAATTTCTGAAATTCATATTTTTTAATACCGGATACTTCGATAAGCCTGTATCTAAGCTTCTTAAACTTATACACCTTTTCCTTAGATAGCTCATATGTGTGATTAAACAATTTAGAATTTATGTTACTAAGTTCCAAATGTTCAAACTAATTGCCAAATCTCACAATTCGAACTATGGAAAGGGATGCCGTAACCATAATCGAATTTGAGAATACAATTTTCACAATTGCTATCTTCTTAAGATCTCTCTTAGTGAAAGCATTTCCTCACAGTCGTTTTCATGAAGGAGGGAATCTTATGACACTTAGATTTTATGGTGTATGAGTTCCTATCCATGTGAATTTGCCAAAACCAAAGTTTGTGACAAATTCAACCTCATATGGACTGAACTTTCTTAATCTTGATTTCTTGCCTTATGGTAACACGAGTGCCCACCATGTCTTCCAAGTAGTTTAGTAATTTGTCCTTACATATCAATGTACTTTCCATCGACTAAGGCTCTACTGCTCTAGTATACATTCAAATGAGAACTCATAGAACTCACATACACAATTAACTCAATTGGAATGGCATAGAAACAAAATAATGTCAGGACGATAGGTTGTAAACCTCAAGTCGTTTGCTAGTGATGATCTATAAGGTTTATTCTTGATTTGTTCTTGAAACCTTTCAAGATCATTAAGACTCCCATTGACTCCTTGATATATAAGATTCTCTTGTCAAGAAACATTTCTTGACAAAGCAAATATTCAAGAGTTAGTGTAGTTCTTATCAAGACAAAACACTTCACATAATTGGTCCTAGTTGGTCTTTGTCTTATCCAAGACAGCACAACTTACCAATTTCAAATGTTCAAGAATAAGAAAACTTTTCCAAGTTCCACATTTGATGAGTGTTATAAACCTACTTAAGACTTTTCACTCAATGTCACAATCTTGACTTTAAGACTTGATATTGGAACGAAGTATGATTGACTTATTGATTTAACCATTTCTACAATACTCGATTCCTCTTCTTAGACACACAATTGCATTAAGACTCACTTAGAGGATCTATTGAGACATGGTTCTTAATCTTTAAGACTTATCATAAAACACAATAAAACGTACTCTCCCTTCTTCTTAGAAAAGAGAAACTTTTATCTTTCTGCCTACTTGATTCTTCTTTATTCGTTCTACTATTCATTGAAACTCTTTCAATCAACTCAGAATTACACTTAATCTTATAAGTATAATCATATTTACTAAACTTTAGTAAATCATGACGAATATCTTTGTTACTCTTGTGGTGGACTTGATCAACGCACAACCTTGTGTACTTGATCTCCTTGTCCTTCAATTGACACTTTGCCAAAGAATTAGTCTAAGTTTCCCAAATGTGAAAGTTTTTCATTCATCATACAATACACTTTGCATGATTCCAAGTTTCTGTCCAATTGAAATTTGGGCGATGAGAAACTCTCCGTATTTGGTAAACTTTTGACATTTCCGCAAATAACATAATTAAGAATCAAATCCATTTTGCTAATAATAAAAGTACACAAACATCAATTTTTCATATATTTCATTGCAAGGATAAACAAATAAGATAAAAACCAAAATTTATTTTATTCATAAAAACAGCGGAATACATGTCCTTACAATGCAAAATTCAAATGAAAAACTATGTAATCATATACTCCTAACAATTCTATCATAACTTCCTAAGCTCAAAATCTGATCTTCGAATTCATGCGATCAAAATCCATTTCTTCGTGATCAGACTCATCTTGCTCTTCCATCAAACTTCCTCTCTTTTCTCTAATCCTACAAAACATGCCAATGTAATCTTATCACATTATGAATAAAGAATAGGAATTTAAATGGAGTTAGGTAGTGGATTTTATACCTGAAGTAGAGCCATGCTTATCGACTCTCCTATCTCTTAGATTCTTCAGGTCCTTCGGGCAGCTTCGTATCCATTGCCCCTTCCCTTGGCAGCAGGAACAGGTGGTGTCCATGGAAGCATGGTTGGTTGACTTATCAGACAAATATGCTCCATTACTTCGCCAAATCATTTATGATTCAGCAGCAATAAGCATGTAAGTCAAGTCAATGAGGGTTGCGTCAAGTTTCATCATATAATACTCTCTTATGAACTTATCATATGATTCAGGGAGTGACTGAAGAACCCAGTCCACAGCCAACTTATTTGAGATAGACGCACCCAACATAATCAACCTATCAATGTGTGATTTCATCCCTAGGATGTGAGCACACACGGGTTTGCCATCTTGATGTTCCATTTCCAAAAGGGATTCGGTGATCTTGAACCTTTCAAATCTTCGATCATTAGGGTTAGGGAGAACAACGGGAGGAAGAGGAGGAAGTGAAATCAAGCTAGTCCACAGTGATCCTTCACTTTGAATCAAGCTTTTACTTTCATTAGGAACACTTTTTCCTTGGGATTCGGGAATACCTCGGTTAGAGTCAGACATCTACAAAATGGGAGAAAATCAAGTTAAGTTGATTGAGTCCTTAATAAAACACCCAAATGAGTTATTAAGGCTAGGATCCAACACAATATTCTACAACCTAGAAAAGGGATTCCGTAATCTAGTTGCAAAATATTTGAAGGTAGGTAAATGACGATTTACCAATTTCCACCATGAAAAACGAAAAGGAAGTTTAAGTTTTAAATGAATTGAAACTCCTAGATCTTTTGAGATTCATTGAACTTTTCAATGGCATGTTCAATCTCGATTATGCCCTTCTATTTGTGACTGGGATGCCGAGGATCACAAATAAGGTGTGAATAACCATACGAATCACGTGGTGCACCCAATGCTACTATCACCTAATCAATGTGCCGGTTAGCCACACACGCTCCATTGATCTATGACAAACATCGAGTCACCCTTCGCTACCAATGTCATCCCCAAATTAGTGTGCCGGTTAACCACACATGCTCCACTAACGTTTGGCAGGGGTACGAAGTGTAATTCTATGGATTAGCATACAATTTCACATTTTTCCTAAAGTAACTATGATTTGGGAATTTGAAAAAGCATTTAGTTACTTTGTATTTCATTATACTTATAATGGAAGGTTTCTGTCCTATCCTACCCATTCGGCTAACGACCCTCCACTAGTCAAGAGTGCGGTGGGTAAGAGTGGATACCCATTCAATTGCCATTTTATAGGCAATTTCCTTAAACACCCCTTATAGACCATCTTCGTGAATGAGGCCTACTGACGGTAAGACTGGCTGTTTACTCATACATATATAATACTAGACTTTTAATGTTATATATAGTATATGGTGTATTTTACACTTTTAAAATACTAGTTGGTTTAACTTAGTAAATTATACTTTTAATTTAATTAAATGTAAACCAAAGACTTTATGGGTTTATTAAATCACTTTTAATTATTCACTTTAATTTATTAATAAAACCATAAGGGTGTGATTTGAACTTTTCAAATTACTAGGGTTTTAGAATTTAACATTTCAAAATTAAACTTTTAATCAAATTTTAAATTCCAAAACTTGAGGGCAAGTTTTGAAACATTTCAAAACATTAGGGATCAAATAACAAATAATTCAAATTAAACAATTAATTTCATAATTATCTATATTTGACCTAATCTTATTTTAGTCACTAGATAATTACCAAATAATTTGAAATAATCCATATTTATCATATAAACAACCAATATTTAAAAGATTTGAAATTATCTATTGTTTTGGCAAGGATAATCATTAATTTAAGATAAAAATCGGATTTTAACTTCAAAAACGAATTAAGCATCAAATCCAAGTCAAAAAAGCAGCTAAATCCCGAAATACCCTCTGCCTGACGAGCTGACTCGCCGAGTCAGACCTGGACTCGCTGAGTAGGGCCAACTCGCCGAGTCCAGATACTGACTCGCCGAGTTGTGTCGGGTAGAGGCAAAAAACTCGTTTTTCAGTAAATAATTCAACATAGCATCACATACAACAGAAACCAATCAAGGCTCTGATACCACTGATGGGTTTTATGCATAAGAACAAACCTATGTGCCCATACAAACCCTAATGCTTGGATCTAGGTTTCTCTATTGTACATGCTTTGAATCCAAGACTAATAAACTTAGATCTAACATATCATAATCTGAATTAGGGTTTAGAGAATTACCTTTGATTGTTATATTGCAATAACAATCAATTCCTTGCTTGGATTGGCTTTAGAAAGCTTAGTGCCTCAAGTGTTGCACCTCTAATGGAGTTACAAACACCATATACAACTTGGATGAAGAGGAGAAGAAAAGAGGCTGCCCAAAAATGGCTAGAAACCCTAGAGAATCAGTTACTCCTGTTTTTTGGGGCCTAAGGGGTCCTTTATATACTTGTGTGGGCTGCTAGGGTTGCAGTCAAAACCCTAATGGACAGCTTAAACTCTAAGCAGCCCATGGAACCTTCTGGATAAGGCCATGGACGAAAATATGATGGGCTCCCATCATAATTTCGTTCACCCCTTGTTCCTTTAGCATTCCTTAGCCCAATAACTCAATTATCCAATAATTGCAGTCCAGTCCCCTAAATTTAATTAATCTCTTTTAGCCACAAAATTAATTCTTAATTAATTCTTGACTAATATTAATCAAACAATATGATTTCTCCTTTAATATATTAATAAATCATATTTAAACCTTTCTCTCCTTAATTCATCCTACATATTGCTATGGTGAAGGCAACCCAAAAGGACTATGCTCATAATCGGGTCAAGTACATACCAAAATAGTTATGGACTTAGACACTAATGCAATAGGGTAAAATGGTCTTTTACCCCTCTGTGGGATAATGATAAGGGTGTAGCCTAGTCTTGAAAGTCTATATTAATTAGAATGATATTTCGTTATGATTAGACGGGGTTGGGTCTTCGTTTCGAGATTCGGAGATAGCGAGCACGTGAGATTCTAGACTTCTTGCGAGGTGAGTCTTCTCGCTATACTGTACCCAGAAGGGTATTTATGTGTAACCGAGAGGTCGGATATGTTATGAGTTGTATGCATTGAATATGATAAGTTAACCGTTTGTATGTGCTATGTATGCTATGATTGATATGGGCCGGAAGGCATTACGTTATGGGCCGAAAGGCATTTTATGTTATGGGCCGGAAGGCATTGTGATGAGGACCAGAAGGTCGAAGCGGGTAGGACCGGAAGGTTTACCGGGTCGGGACGGAAGTCCCCTGAGACACATGGACCGGAAGGTCATGGCCTGGAAAGGCGTATGTGCGTAAGTAGTATTTTGGGGAACTCACTAAGCATTTATGCTTACAGTTGTTGTGTTATGTGTTTCAGGTACTAGCGAGGACCGTGGGAAGGCGTCGGCGTGATCTGTACACACTGATGGGGGATTTATGATCTTGGGATTTATATGATTTGTATTCTGATATGATACATTGGATCTTTATGACTTGTTTTGGATGAAAACATGTTTTTAAGAAAAGAAAAATTTGTTTTGAAAGATTACGTTGTTACATATAAGGCCCCATATTTATTAATTAATCACGTTTTTTGGGGATAAATCTTATTCAATAAGAGTGGGTGAAGTACAAGAGGTGGAGCGTTGACTTTTCTTTAGTTTATGACACAAGCAACCACCCACACCCACTCCATGACCATCCACACTCCTTCCACCATAACTAGGTCATGTCAATGTACTTTATCATCATTTCCAGCCATTTCCCACATTCTTAGAGTTGGAACATCCATCCTCTCTCCTCACACTTCATTCATTCTCTCATTTTCCTCTAAGAATCACACTCCAAACTCTCTCATCTTTCTCTCTCAATTTCGAGAACTTCAAGGCATACTCCAAGGCTTATCTCCTTCATTTGGTAAGTATCATCATCTTTCTTATGATTATTACACATCCTCCTACTCAAAATCATAGATTGCTTACACATATTCCATCACATTAGTGTTAGATTCTCGAATCTTCAAACAATCCTCCAAGTGTTCTTGAGTTGAACACTTCTCTTCTTCAACATTCACCCACTGAAATCATATAAGGTGAGTTCATATCCCTAAATTTTCATGTTTTCTTAAGTTTTAAAGGGGGGGGGGGGGAATACAAGTTAAAACACCAAGAACACAACTAAACTTTTCCAACAGCTTTCATCAAGAAAGTTTAACTCCATTCACGGACTGTTTTGGTCAACTTAAACATTTTAGTTTTCAAAATTGTATTAGATGCAAATAGTTCAGGTTTATAACTTTAAAATTACTACTTTCACATCTCCATACGATTTTTCTACGATTTATGGTGATTTTTACAAAACAGCCTATCATTTCAAGAACAAATCCGGACCAGTCTGTGAATATGGACATTTTAACACAAGTTAAAGACTTCCAAAAATCATAATAAAAATTATGAATAAACTAGACACATTTTATGAACTCTCAAAATTTACGGATTCAGTTTTCGATTTCGTATGATTTTTCTATAATTTTTTTAAAACAATGCAAAAAGGTTAAAAACTAGTTAACAGCTTATAACTTTCATAACACTTTGTATTATCTTGAGCAAAGTGTATAACAATAAGTCTAAATATTGAATGTGTTTTCTTGTTAGTTTATCATCATAAACTGAAATTTAGTCATTCGTGATAAGATTCTTCATTCATTTAGAACACATATATTAAGCTATAATAAGCATAGTTTATGGATTCATAGCATTAATGTATTTTCATAAAAGAGTTCTTTGTTTTGGATAAACTATAATAGGTATAGTTTATGTATCATTTACATTTCAAACTTATTTACCAAAGGTTTTCAGTTCAGTTCACGTAAATCTGTTAATGAATAAATTTGTGAGTCATTCCCTTTGTGCTAGCTTCATGGTAACAAAGTCAAAAGTCCTGTAAATTGTAACCAGAGTCTCTTGTAGGGAGAGCGTGATAGTTGTGTATAGATCTATATTGGGTCTGACAAACCCGCACATGAGTTGCTTGCAACAGCTAGACCGGCAGGTCTGAGGTGACAAGTGTCATTTAACGTGCGACGCCTGAAGAACGTCGTATTACGAGGCCGTCTGAGTCTTAGCATGGTTATAATAGCTCACATGTGGTATTAACAAATCATAAGATTTACGGGTTTTACTTTTATATTAGCGAGTTATGTCGATTTAACTCACAGGAATTACATTAAGTATGAAAAAATACTTGTACACTTTCATATCAAAAAGGGTTTTATGCCGATATAAAATCACTTTTATATCTTTAAGTATGGAAAATACTTGTTTACTTTCGGTCCTGGGATTTAGGACTACCTAACTCTTACAAGGAAAATATTGGATTTTCTTTGGAAACATATTTCTGTTAAAACTACATTCATCTAGAATTTTTGGGCTTCGGCTATAATTTCTAAGTGTATATGTTAAGAGTTATATAAGAATCTATTCATAATCGACTTAGAATTAGTGGGTCCGCCTTTCTTCTTGTTCCTTGTTTTGTTGTGGATCAAGGGCAGACCCATTATATTCGACGATTTATTTAATTTAAATCTTATATAACTTATATACACTAAGTGATTATAGAAGGAATCTACGGGTCTTTCTAGGGTTCATTATCGCATAACATAGAAGCATTCATTTCACACTTAACAAAGAAAATATTGGGTTTTCTGGAAGCATACTTTGTCGCTTTTACAAAGAAAACAGTTTCTTTCTCAAACAAAACTCTTATGAACTCACCAACTTAATTGTTGACACTTTTTCAAAACTATTTGTATTCTCAGGAAATCAGTGAAACAGGAAAACCAACAATATTTTGAGGATGGGACGATAAATCGTCAAACGGTTCATTTTGTCATCATAATGTAATTGATTTTGAAACATGTAAACTTACTATGATGTAACTTTTTCAATTATATTTATGATGGTTGTATTTACTTTGAGCACTATTATACTCGTTGTTGTGATACTATACATGAAGTCCTCCACCCCCGGACCACATAAGATATACAAACTATAAATGCATTGGGACTAAGGTCTCTGATTTAACATTTTCAAATGACTATACTTTTAGAAATAAATAGTTTCTTGTTAAAAGTATACATGCATGCATACATACTAAGGTCAGCATAATTCTAGAACAAAACAAAAGTAATGATTGTTGAATGGCACAAGTAGGCTTGGGGATGTATAGTCAGGTATGGGAATGACATAGCCTGATCAACTATGTCTGACCCAGAGGTGATTAGCATATGCCCGAGAATGGTTGTGGCGTTGCAACAAGTCTAAAAACTTACCAATTCTCTCTACAAAGAAACATTGAAAACACAAGACAAACATTAAAATACTATAGGAGTATTTTGTGATACTATAACCAACTTATGTGAAAACTAAAGACCCCTATTAGTAGTCCTATAATGACTGAGTGCATACAATAAGGGAGATATACAACTCACGAATGAGTTGTTTCTTACAGATGTTCTTTATGTTCCTCAATTTGAACTGAATTTGATATCAGTCACATGTTTGACCAAATCACAGTTGCTAATGGTTAAATTCTACCATAACTTTGCTTTGATCAAACATATTTTCCCCAAGAAGATGATTGGCAGGGGTGATGTTCATGAGGGATTACATTTGTTGGATGTTCCACAAACTATTATTGCTTCAACTAATGCTGCTATCTCTATTCAACGATGGCATTCAAGATTTGGGCATCCTTCAAATGACAAAATAAGAATGATATTGGCATTAGTAATAAAGATGATAATGCTTTACTTTGTTCTATTTGTCCTTTAGCTAAGCAAAAACGATTACCCTTTGTTTCTTTAAACAACGTTGCTAGTAATCCATTTGATATACTTTAATGTGATGTATGGGGTCCCAACCAAGTTACTTCATATCAAGGTTATAAATACTTTGTCACTTTGGTAGATGATTGTACACGATTTTCTTGGATTTATATGATGAAGAACAAGTCTGATGTGCAATATATGATCGCAAGGTTTTTGAATATGATATCCACACAATTTAATGCTAATGTAAAAAATTTCAGACCTGACAATGCTAAAGAGTTGCTTTTCATTGACTAGTTTCAAGCTATAGGCATACAATATCAGTTTTCTTGTGTTGAGGGGCCACAACAGAACTTTGTTGTAGAACGAAAACACCAACACATATTGAATATGGCAAGAGCATTGTATTTTCAGTCAAACATACCAATTACATATTGGTCAAAAATGTGTCTTAACTGTTGTATATCTGATAAATAAAAGCCCTTCAAAATTGCTTCAATATCATACACCTTACCAAAAACTCTATAATAAAGAACCACATTACAATCTTTTTCGTACTTTTGGTTTCTTAGCTTTTGCCTCTACTTTAACAACACATAGAACCAAGTTTGAGCCACGTGCAAAATCTTGTGTTTTCATAGGGTATCTACCTGGCATGAAAGCATACAAGTTACTTGACTTGCCCACAAGAGAAATCTTCATGTCAAGAGATATTGTATTTCATGAAACTGTTTTTCCATTCATAAATACAACTCATTCCTTTGTTGATGATCCTTTTTCTATGGTTGTATTACCAAGAACCTTTGATTCATATCATGAATCTTCATCTCCAGTTTTACAACAAGTTCCAAATCCCATTTCAATTCCAATTTCAACCAATTCCATTCCAAATTCTGATATTCCAAATATACCCTTACCCAAAAGACAGAAAGCCATTGGGGTGTCGATGGGTGTATAAGATCAAAAGAAGAGATGATGAAACAGTAGAAAGATTCAAAGCACGGCTTATTGCAAAAGGGTTCTATCAACAAGAAGGAGTTGACTTTTTAGATACTTATTTTCCTGTAGCTAAACTTGTTACAGTGAAGCTACTTCTTGCTTTAGCTGCTAAAAACAATTGGCCACTTATCCAATTAGATGTGAACAATGCATTTCTAAATGTATATACAATTGCCTCAAGGGTATTCTGGTAATTTTTCTTCTTCAGGACAACAACAAATGGTATGTAAACTCCAAAAATCTCTTTATGGTTTGAGACAAGCCTCAAGATAATGGTACTCCATGTTTTATAGTTTTTTAAGCACTTTGGGTTTCACACAATCAGAATCATATTATTCTTTATTTTTTTAAAGGTGTTGGTTCATCATATGTTGCTTTGCTAGTTTATGTGGATGATATAGTCATCACCAGGGTCGGCTTAATGCATAGTAAATCAAAGTTAGGGCTTAGGGCCCCACATCAAGGGGGCCCCACAAACCAAGGAGTCCATGTATTATATCCCTAATCCGGGTAAGGCTATAAACGGCTAAGAAAAAAAAACGACGTTTCTTTCTTCCACTGCATACAGCATACGATTTCTGTGTTTGCGCCCTCATCGCCTGCTGCCCTGCTCGATCTTCTTCTTCTTCTGATTTCTGAGTTCTGATTCACAGCACAAGTTGTGCCACACAACTACATACAGTGTCTTCCTTCTAGTTCTCCACTGCTGCACTGCATACGGTTTCTTCCTTCTCCATTGAAGCCTGCCTTCTCCAATCTCCATAAACGGTAATAAACGACTTCTTCCAAGTTCCATGATCCATCTGTTCTTCTTCTAATCTTGTTAACTTGTTTTCATGTCATATGATATTAATTGTATTGTAGTCTTGTAAACTTTCTTATACTGAGAGACTGAGAGCATACTGCTGTTCGAATAAAAGCAACTGATTGTTTGCCATAATTTGTGTGTTTGAACACTTAATGTTCTGTTGCATTTACAAGAATTGCAGCCGCTTTAAGGATCATGTTTGTGTAATTATTGGGGTATTCTGTGTCATAGATGATGATAAAATTATTTCAAGCAGGAGATACATGTATTTATTTACTTTATGAAGATGATATTAGCGTCATTAGGTTCATTAGCTTATTGTTTGTTTAGTTTCTACAAATTCAAGGACATAATTCAGTGTGGATGTATTATAAGTTATTTTAGTAATGTCAAAGGGCCCCAATTTTTTGGTTCGCTTAGAGCCTCCAAATTGGTTGAGCCGGCCCTGGTCATCACAGGAGCATCAACATCCGAAATACAGTTGGTTAAAAAAGCTTTAAGTGCTCGTTTCAAATTAAAAGACTTGGGAAATTTGAGACATTTTTTAGGTCTTGAGATTGCTAGATAAAAAACTGGAATTTTTATTTCACAAAGGCAATATACTCTAAAGCTTCTTGAAGATATGAGACTTTTAGCAACAAAGCCAACACATCAACCTATGGATCCCAAATACAAATTATCAAATTTTGAAGGAGAATTTTTACAATATGAGTTTCAATACAGAAGACTTATTGGTCGATTGTTGTATTTGACCACCACAAGGCCTGATATTATTTATGTTGTTCACCGTTTGAGTCAATATCTCAACAAACCCAAAACTCATCATATGCATGTTGCAACACATCTTCTTAGATACTTAAAATCTAATCCAGGACAAAGGTTATTTCTTTCAGCAACTAATTCTCTCCAATTAAGAGCTTTTAGTGATGCTGATTGGGCAGGATGCAAGGCCACAAGAAGATCTGTTACAGGATTTTGTGTTTTTATTGGAGATTCTCTCATTTCTTGGCGATATAAGAAGCAAAATACTGTAGCTCAATCATCTACAGAAGCATAATATAGAGCCATTGTTGCTGTCACCTGTGCGCTTATGTGGTTAAGACGCTTGTTAAGTGATTTTGGTGTAACGCAAAATGAACCAAACCTCATCTTCTGTGATAATCAACCTACCATCCAATTAACATCCAATCCTACTTTCCATGAAAGATCAAAACACATGGAGATTGATTGTCACTTCATTTGGGACAAAATCATTGATCAAACCATCAAACTTCTTCCAATAAGAACTCATTTTCACCGAACCACTAACACCTGCTAAACTGTTGCCTTTTAATGTCCAAGATGGCCTTGAAATCTATTTTTTCACGGTCATCTTGAGGGGGGATACCGGGGGTATTAATGTAATTTAACACTCTAATTAGTTAAGATTGTTAAGACCAATTAGTTAGTTAGAGGTTGTTAGCGTATTGTAAACATGTATATAAGCATCTTTGTAATCAGTATTGCACTAATGAGAATTATGGTTTCTTTCTCTTTATTTCTTCTCATACAAGTTGTTACCCTTTAAACTGCAACATCATTCCTCCTTATTAGATATATGCAAATCTTTCACCCCCTCTTTCTCTCTTCTTATTCCCTTTCTTTTACTTTGATTTTGTTTTTAGGAAGTGAGGTTTGAAAGTAAATACTAGATATTTGATAACTAGAATGATATCTTTAGTGACGGATAAATTCTATTTGTTCGGAAAGAACCTTTTGTGGAAGAAAAAAATGAGTTTTATTAAGTTAGAGTTTCATTTTATAAAAATAAATATGTAAATAATTGTAGTAAGTTTATTTTACATTTTGATAAGGGTATGTGAAACACGGTGGTGTTTGGTTAATCTCTTTAAGGGATGGTTCTTGTAAATAATTGTAGTAAGTTTAATATTTTCTGTCATGAATTCTTTCAACTTATATCATATAATTGACTACATGTTTCAAGCAAATTGTAGAAAAATTAAAACTCTTTCACTTTTATTGATTTACAGTCGAATACAAGAGCCCTAATCTAAACATTGAGTTTTAATATGACGAAGACAATATCTCCAACAGGAAGAAAACAAAAGTAAAAAAAATATCTAACTGTACATTGAAAACCCCAACATACCGAGAGAAAAGAAGACGATGATTATGTATAAAAATCGATCTAAAACACGCAACTTCAGTTAATATTCTCGGGTCAGGCGCATGTGGAGAAGTTGACTTTTCATCAAACAAACACCAATTTCTTAGATTTAGACAAATCTCAATCTCATACTTAAACCAGGTTAGTTTTCCTGATGCTATGTCAAACTCGTTTATATACTCAACTTCTAGGGGTTGAGTACAATTAGGCTTTTTTCAATGTGGACAATTGGAAAGTTGAACTCTGAAATTGGTTGGAGCCCTAATTGAAAGGGACTCTCCAAAAATAGGCGTATGCCACTTAATGCAGCGAACACACGGTATTCTTTAGTAAAAGGCGAAAGAATAGTTCGCTTTGTGTTCACTGCGTAGCTGCTTGTCGTCTTAGTTCCCAGCTGCTTGGTTTATGTAATGAGTTTGATACCTTCTGTTTCGTTCAAGTAGCCGATGTGGGATGAGCCCCATACTTGCATCCCTCTGTAATGTTTCAAACTCTTCTCCCACATTTCTCTTCTTTTTCCCCTTCACTTACTTCCATTTGGTTTTTGATCTGTTTTTTATGAGGTGTTCACTGTTCATGGATATGGGTTTTGATAGAAATTACTAGATATTATAACTGGAATTAGATATTTCGTGAAAGATTATTTTTAGTAGACCAAAAAAAGAACATTTTCGTGAAGAAAAACAGCAATCTTAGGAAGTTAGAATTTCATATTTTGGTAAATGAAATGGATAAATAGGTAAAAGTTCGTTTTACTTTTGGACAAAGGGATTGTGAGAATGGATAATGACTTAAACTAAGTCCTTTTATTCAACTCGCTTATCAAGGATTAGAATGGTTTTCAAACAGGTTTTCAGATTTCAGCATTTCATACTATTCAAAACAAGATGATTCGTGATCTTTTTGACGTTTATTTCAACCAACATGAGTTCCTTTCTTGTACTTGGTAAGTATTAATGTATTGGTAAATTGTACATTTTCATATCGTAAATTAAATCAAGGAGGTTTGATAATTATCAGTTGATACATTAGTGAGTTGCTTGGGCACAAAATGAGTTTTGAGGTCTGGAAACACTAATGTTTTCCTAAGTTCTACTAACTTATATACAATTATATTAGAAATATAAACAAGGTTTATATACACTAGTATACTTAAACGTATAAAGAATGTATAAGTCCTAACTCTTAACTTTTTTGTATGAATTTTATTCAGGCGATGTTTGGTTTACCTAAGAAACTATTGACCAGGTCAATTTTTGGTTTGGCAAAAGAAGCTTACTTGGGGGGTGTTTGGGAAAACTTTTTAAGCCTAAAAGATCTTTTTGTAAAAGTTCTTTCTATAAAAGTTCTTTTGAGGAAACAAAAGCCAAAAGTGGGTTTTAAAAAGTGTTTGGGTAGTATTTTTTGACTTATGAGTGTGATTTAGCTTTAAAAGTCCAAAAGTTACAAAAAATCACACTTTCTTGACTTTTGAAACTCACCATTTTTCTTCTTTATAAAAAGTTATTTTGAAAAGAACTTTTGCATCATCCAAACATCTTTATATCTTTTTAGAAAAGTTAAAAGACAAAAGTCATTTAAAAAGTTTTCCCAAACACCCTCTTGATTTGGGTTTTAACCGTTTAGCTATGTATCACCTCATTAGAAGCTCAAAAAGTCAAGAAATTTTATGGCAGAAAAATCAATATTATCAAGATTAATAAAGTAATAAAAGAGATGAAAATTTGTTGTTGATCTTGAACTCTACTGCCTAAGTACAGGTTTTTTCTATATTGATTCATTTCTTGTGTTTTCAACAACTTTATAGGCTTTTTAGTTAGCTGCAAAACTTTTATACTCCTGACTTATGATTGTTACACAGGAACTATTGAAGATTTGAACACTGAAAATTGGTTGGAGCCCACCAATGAAGGAAGGGACTCTCCAAAAATAGGCGTATGCCACTGAGTATGGCAAGCACACGGTATTCTTTAGTAAAAGGCGAAAGAATAGTTCGCTTTGTGCTTACCACATGGCTGCGTGTCTTTCCTTGTTTCAGCTGCTTGCTTTAAGTAACCACTCTCACACCTTCTCTCTCATTCCAGCAGCCGATGTGGGATGACCCTTAAACCTGCATCCCTCTCTTTCAAACCCTACTTCCAGATGATCAGTAACACCTTTTTTTACTTTATCTCGAACAACATGAGTTCCTTTCTTCTACTTCTCAAGTTAGTGTATTGATAAAAATGTGAATCAAGGAGGTTAGATACTTATCAATTCATACAGTAGTGAGTTGCTTGGGCACAAAAATGTGTTTTTGAGCTCCCCAAGCACTAATGGTTGGCTCAATTTTACAAGGTTATATACACTTTTATATTTCTTAATTAAGATTTAACTAATTTAATATTGATTTTTTTATATTTAAAAATGTAAAAAAGTTTTAAGTCCCAACTCTTAACTTTTTTTCTGTGAAGCTTAATCGATTTTGGTTTAGCACCTATGCATCCCCCATTATAAGCTCAAAAAGTAAAGAACTTAATTTTATGGCAGGACAATTAATTATGAAGATAAATAAAGTACCAAAATCCATTTGGTTTCTTTGGTATTGTTTCTGATCACAAAACTAAAATAGTCAAACTTTCAGGTTTTCTGGGAAGATTATTACTGCACTAGGCGAATGACCACGCGTTGTGCAGAAACACTTATATAGTTGAAGTCTTTACAAATATATGATTTTTTGTATATAACAATAACGTTGTTGTTAAATTTGATATAATAATTTGTATATACTAAATTGATATAATATATTGAGTATTTTGAATTATATGATAACACATACATTTATTATAACTTCATAATCTCAATCGTTTTAATGACTTCTATATTTATTATAACTTCATAATCTCAATCGTTTTAATGACTTCTATCCGCGAGTTACACATGAATAAAATTAAATATAATATATGATTTGATGTTATTTATAGTTATTTTTATTGTTAATTAATTTTTTAAAATTTATTTGCTTAATGTTTTAATTTCTATCATTATAACTATTTAAAACATTAAACATTGTTTTTTTATTTTAAAGCTAATAATATAATCATTTATATAGAGTTTTTTTAACTATTGTTATTATAAGTTATGTTAAGCTACTTATTTGGAAACTTTTAACGATTATAAAAATATATTTAAAAAATATTTTAGTTAAGTTGAAATTACAATTTTGTTTTTGCTTTTATCACTATAATTTATCACTTTTAACTATTTACAGAATATTCTTTAGTTTTTTTTAAATGGAACTGAAATTTATATTTGAATTGATATTGTAATGCGCAGAAACACCTATATAATTGAAGTCTTTACAAATATATATTTTTTAAAATATAACACTAACATTGTTGTTAAATTTGATATAATAATTCGTATATTAAATTGATATAATATATTGACTATTTTGAATTATATGATAATATATAAATCTATTATAACGTAATAATCTCAATCGTTTGAATGACTTCTGCTCGCGAGTTATATATCAATAAAATTAAATATTATATATAGTTTAATATTATTTATAGTTGTTATTTTTAACTAATTTTTTAAAATATATTTGCTTAATGTTTTAATTTCTATCGTTATAATTATTTAAAACATCAAACATTATTTTTTTATTTTAAATGTAATAATATAATCATTTATATAGAGTTATTTTTAACTATTGTTATTATAAGTTATTTTAAGCTACATATTTGAAAATTTTTAACGATTATATAAATATATTTAGGAAATATTTTAGTTAAACTGATATTACAATTTAGTTTTTTGCGTTTATCACTATAATTTATCACTTTTAACTATTTACAAAATATTATTTGGTTTTTTTAGTAGAACTAAAATTTATATTTAAGTTGACACTGTAATGTTATATTTAAATTAACAATTTAAGTATTTTGTCCAAACTATTCAAAAATTGTAGCTTTAAACTGATAATGGTTTACATGCAACAACATTTTAAATCTAATAAATTAAGTATAATATGTTAAAATTTAAAGACATAACTTTATAAATAGAAATAAAGATATTATTTTAAAATTGAAATTTATTCTATTTATTATTACACTTTAGGTTTGATATTTATTTAACCTTATTAACCAACTTACAATAATTATTAGAAAGACACTACAATTTATCACTTTTAACTATTTATAAAATAATCTTTGGGCTGTTTAAGTTAAATAAAATTTATATTTAAGTTGAGCCTATAATGTTATATTTTAATTAATAATTTAAGTATTTTATACAAATTGTTCAAAAATTATCCCTTTAAAATTATAATGGTTTACATCCAACAATATATTAAAACTAATAAATTAAGTATAATATGTTAAAAGTTAAAAAAACATAATTTTATAAGTAGATCTAAATATATTATTTTAATATTGAAATTTAGTTTATATATAAATACACTTTAGATTTGATATTTATTTAATCTAACTACCAAATTATAATTATTATTATAAAGAAATTAAAAAGTCATGGGAGTTTCAAATGAATGTGGTGAAAAAAAAAAGAATGAAGGTTTCAAATGCATGAGATTCAAAAAAAAAGGATAGTTTTATAAGTATGTATGATATGATTTCTTGTACTTCTTGACCAAATCCTTCAAAGCTTTTGGTTTTATCAACCTGATTTGTTTTTGTTTTGTTTTTTAGGGAGTGTTTCAGATATATGTTTCAAAAGCGAATACTAGATATTAGATAACTAGAATAAGATATATAGTCACGTTCAAATTTTGATTGGTCTAAGATAACATTTTATAATGAATCCTTAAAAAAAAAAAATACAGCAAGTGTTTTTTTTTTTTAAAAGGGTATGTGAAACACACAATGTGGTCGTTTTACCAAAACAGAAAAAATTGTTATTTTTGTCAAAATTGACATTTATATTGATTTCTAGATGAAAAGTTACTATTATAGTTTTGACTTAAGTTTATATAAACTAGATAGGAAACCCCGCTTCGCAGGGGTTGGATTCGCCGCTAATGTCAAACAAAACCGACGAAAGACATTATGTTAAAGATGTTGTCATTGTTTATCAGTCGTTCGTCATGGAAGTATGATGCTATAGTTGGTTGACTATGAACGTATGATGGCTAAAAATGAAATAAAGTAGAAAGAAACTGAGATCTATTCTTTTTTTAAAAGACATATGTTGGATTCTTAAAGCTACACAGATAAACAAAAACATATTCAGAATTTAAGTATCATGATTAAATAAGGAATCATTTGAAAACAAAGAAAAAAGCAGAGTATAACACGAAAATGACACCGAAAATTAGCCTCATTTACACACTGTGGGCATATTGCTCATCTTATCCTTGTTCTTCTATCGTTTTTGAGCCTTCTTAAAAAAAATTCTCAGAAACAAACAAATATGTACCCAGATTGAATTTATGCTGTGTTTTAATATTTGATGTTTGTCATTGATCTGTGATAGTTTAATTCAGATCAATCACTATCATAGTCTTGTGTTCATGTGCTTTAGGTCCAAACCATTGACCAACAATTTCTGCAATCTCCTTTGGTGACTTTGAAAATTTCCCACATCCATTTTCCACTACATAGGGTACATTTTCAACTTCCTGTACAATATCAGATTTCTAAGGTGTTGAGACAAAAATGGCCATTTTACCCTTGCATTCTGAAATCAACTTTAATAACAAAATTACCTGGTCAACAATGTAATCGTTTAGAATGACGGTGAGATCTGGGATCATGGCTTCTATAATTGTGCCTCGACCAGCCTATGAGAAATAAAAAGGTCAATGGAAAAGTCAACGTTGACTTTTGAATTTTTAAGTGTCAAAAAAGTAATATTATAAGTTTGAAATTGGAAAGAATTATCTTATTTGTGCATAGACAATTGATTTGACTAACAGTTAAATGCTTATTTATGATATTTCACTTTTTTACCGGTATATAAAACAATGTTTCATATTTTGTATAAAAAATAGGGTTAATCTAAAAAAAAGTAATATTTTGTGATTTTTCCAGACTAAACCTCGAATTTATTTTTCTCCTGAAAAAGACCTTAAATTTTTTCATTTTTTCCGAGCTGGCCCTTTTAGTCATTTTTTGTCAAAAAAAATTATAAATTGTGAGAAGTTTTTTCAAGAAAAACTAAAAAAGTCGAGGGTTTATTTTGAAGCATTTAGAAGGATGAGGGTTTTTTGGAAAAAAAAAAATACAAAGTAGAAGGCTTTTTTGAGATTAAACATATTACATATTATATAAAAAACGCTTTTTTGCATAAATACACATTTAACCCAAAAATCTATGTCAAAAAATTCAAAATTTGGAGGTGAATAGAAGGAAGCAGTATACCTTTGTTATAATACAATCACAAGCACCCATGCATTCTTCCATCTTAGTGACAAACCCCTTCACCTCTTTTAACCAATGGCTTTAAAACATGCATGTATCTTCTAAAATCTGATTATTTATAAAATAAATTTAATTTATAATGAACGAAACAATTTTTAAACATTCCACAAAATCAAACCAAATAAGAATAATTGAATAGATCATTACCTTAAACCTTGGTTTTGCAAGTCATTTCAGCATACCCGAACCATGATTTTGCAATTCAATGCATGGATATGAGTCCCAGAAACACATACAGTTGTTCCAACAGCATCCAGATGTAAACCTAATAAGAATAATTGATAGTCAAGTTGGGATGCAAATTGAACAATTACATATCAAATCCAGAAACCATAGCATGCATTGGAAAATAAAAAGTGAAATATATGTTAATGGCTAGTAATACTCAAATAAAATGGGTTTCAATAGATCCATTAAAATGTTACCTCGATTTACAACCAAATTCATGAGGTGGAAGCCATACTCAACAATTCTAATTTCAATCCATACTGAAAATACATCCAGTAGCATAATTAATCATCAATAAAAATAAAAAATTATAATAAACCATAAAAATAATGTTCAAAATAAAAACAACTAACAACTATTTTTTCCCATTCTAACCCTTCAACATCTTTTAGAAGGAAGCTTCTAGTCTATATGTTACCATCACTCCAAAAAAAAATTCTCATATCTGTCAAGATCAACTCTTTTACTCCAACAAAGCCATGATAACAATAAAAAAAACTCATCAAAGTGCAATTCTATAATTTATAGAATAAGTCTGCTAAGTTTTTCTCATTAAAGACACACATGCATCACTATTTTACCAATTTAAAAAAAAAAATACTTAGACATTACTGTTTGTGATAAAAAGGAATATTAAAACAAAAAAGGTTATATGATAGTTTAAAAACAGGGGAAAATCTTTTATCATAAACCAACGATTATTTTATCCAACCATATTTCAACTTCATCCTTTCAATTCAAACATTTAAAAATAAGTACATAAATATGTAAATCAAATAATAAAATTAGCTGTAATATGAACTCTTAGCAGAACATAAGAACAAAGAAAAAAAACAATAATGATGTAAATTAGGTATGAGTTTTTTACATACGGTCTCCTTCCCTCCCTTATTCAGCTGCAGGAGTCTTTCAATTATACAAATCATAAGTGAAACTTGCTTAATCACAAAGAACACAAAAATTCAAGAGATAAGAGTAAAAGAATAATTGATCTCGGCTAGCTTTAAAAAACAAAGAACATAGTCAAAATGGTGATGTTTGAGAATCTAATAAAGAATTAGCAATCAAAAACTCACTATTGAAACACACACATACACACTAACATATTTGACTATAAGAAAACAGATTCAAATATACAATGAGTATGAAAAAGGCAAATCTTTTTGTCAATTTGTTCAGATTCTTCGTTAGTAGCCTTGGAATCTACTCTTTCAGCAATCAATTAGCTTCTTAAACACAAACCTTCATCTCCTTCAATCTTTTTATCACTGAAATAAGAAACACGTATCTCATTTTAATGATATCAGAGATGAGAGAGAGTAGATTTTGGGATCAAGATGAAAGAGTTGCTAAAGAAACTAAAACGAAAGCCCTAATTTTGAGAAAACGGTAATGCGAGGAACGGGGACCATTTTTGGATGTAGGGCTTATAGAATCGAACCGGATTCTACAATTTGTTGTGTGCGACGATGGAATCTGTGGTAGAAGAGCGTTGAGGCACCGACCATGGAAGCGGATTCATGACGAATAGGTGGGAATGGAGTCGATGATCAGCCGGCTTCGAATACGTCGCAGTAGATGTTTCCCTATGGATGGCCGATGAAATCCAAATGAAGAAGAAAAGAGAGAAGCTGTCGAATGTAAAGGATAGGCTGCAATAACGTTGAAAAGGAAATAGAGATGAGAGAAGAAGAATCGAGTAAGTTGATTATCCAACGGTCGTCATATGGTGAAGAAGGATGCTAAATCAAACTAAAATAGAAAGAAAATCATACCGCTTCAATGAATTTAGAAGACCTTACAGTAGATGGAAGAGATTGATGAACTGTGGAAAAAGAGGTGGGGTGAATCCATTAGCGCTTCTTCAATGCTTTCGGATAGAGAGACCACTGGTGAAGTTAGGGATAAAAACAACAGTCGAGCTACGCAGATGTCAGAGGAAACCGCCGGTGACAAAAGCAAAGACCGGTGAGAAGGAAATTCGAGGTGGGGTGGTTCTCTAAAGAATCGAGAAGCATCGAATGGAGCCGGTGATGGAAGGTAGATTATTTGAGCAGTGGAAAGGTGAAATTAGGCGTGGACAGCAATCCAAAGGTGATTGGGGGAAAAAAACGGTGGACATAACCGTAAAGAAACACGTGTCAACAGCTGACCATAAAGAATAGGAAAAATGGCAAAAAATGCCCCACACAAAAATAGGCTGAAAAAGAACAGATAATCATAAAGGAAGGGCCGATTTTGCCCAAAAAAGCACAGGACCTATTTTACCAAATGTATATATAAAGAAGGATCAGTTTTGCTCCATCCTTAGCAAATTTACTTAGTTAAGGATGGAGAATTTTAATATACAGTATAATATTATGTGCTTCTTATATCTAAAATCAAGCAAACATTATTGCCTACATGGCACAAAAATGATGACAAGGCAAAATAAGCCGTGCTTATTTAACAACTAAAATAGCACGTTACAAAAATACCAACAGAACATAAAACTCTGAAACCTGAGATCTTAAACAGCATATGTTCAAAGCAAACAACACCATTTTGCATCATTCTCAACAAACAAAAAAGAAACATACTCAAAATAAACTTAAAAAAAAAAAAAAAAAAAAATACAAATTTACTCCTCTCGAGAACACCATTCTCTAGCATTCTGGAACATCTTCAACCACGGACTCGGTCCTTTCTTCTCCACATCCCACTCCTTGGGATACCATGGGAACTGCCACATCAGAAAACACCGCTCGGGATGTGGCATCATCGCCAAGTGCCGCCCATCCGGCGAACAAATCGCCGCCACACCCACCGGAGACCCATTCAAATTAAACGGATACTCCTCCGTCACCTCCCCATCATCATCACAATACCTCACCGGAGCCAAATCCGCCTCCAAAATCCGGTCAAAAACACCCTTCTCCGGAAAATACGCCTTCCCTTCACCATGAGCCGCCCATACCCCCACCGTACTCCCCGCCATCCCCTTCAACATGATCGCCGGAGACTCCTTAATCGTCACACTCGCAAACCGACACTCGAACCGACCCGACTCGTTATGCACGAACCGCGGTTGCACCGGGTCGCCCGTCGCCACCCCGGGTCCTGGGACCCACCCCAACAAAGCCATGAGCTGGCACCCGTTGCATACCCCAAGGCTAAAAGTATCTTTCCGATTGTAAAAATCCCGAAACTGTTTCAAAACAGACGGGTTGAACCGGATCGACCCGGCCCACCCTTTAGCGGAATCCAGAACATCCGCGTAACTAAACCCGCCCACGAAAACAATCCCTTTAAAATCATCCAATGAAATCGACCCGTTTAAAAGATCCGACATTGTCACATCCCACGGTTCGAACCCGGAAGCGAAGAACGCGGCGGACATTTCCCGGTCACCGTTGCTGCCCTCCTCCCGAATCACCGCCACTTTCGGTTTCACCACCGCGGTCATGTATTTCTGATCGGTGTTCGCCGGAGTAAACGACAGCCGCCATGCGGGTTCGTGGCGGTGTTTTAACCCGTCCTTTTCCGCCGCCACCGAAGCGGCTAGTCTTTGGTATTTTTCGAGGTGGAAGCTCGTTTCTTCCCAAATGTCACGAAGGTCCGCGGTTTTTTCATCCAAATGGGTCAACCCATCGATTTTCAACCCAATTTTTGGATCGGAAGTTACTTCTCCTATGATCTCTCCATTAACGCCATGGTTTTGGAGAATTTTTGTGACTTTATCAAGATTTGATTTGCTGATTTCGAGAATGAGACCGAGTTCTTCTGAGAATAGGGTTTCAAAGATGCTTTTTCCATTCGAATTTAGATTGATCTGAACGCCACAGTTTCCGGCGAAAGCCATCTCCAAGGCGGTGATGATAAGGCCACCATCACTGACATCATGACCAGAGGAGATCAGATCGCCGGAGATAAGCTCTTGAACAACCTCAAACACGGTTTTCAGGTAAGGAACATCATCAAGATCAGGACATTCATCCCCAATTTGGTCAAACACCTGCACATTAGTCAAATTGTCAAAAGTCAAAACCTGTAATCCAAAGTGAAAAACAGAAAAGTAGAAAAGTACCTGAGCAAGGGCAGATCCACCTAACCTTCGTTTCCCTTTTGCCAAATCAATATGAACAAGAACACCTTCATCTTTAAGCTTCAAATCAGGAGTCACAGTCTTTGTAATATCAGGACACGTAGCATAAGCACTAATCACAAGATTCCCAGGAGCTTTCACGACTTCACCATTTGAATGAGCTGCCATTGAAAGACTATCTTTCCCACCATCAATAGCAATCCCAAGCTCAATCATAGCCTCCTCCAAAGCAACAGCAGCATCATACATTGCAGCTCCTTCCCCATCAAGTTTAGCAGCATACATCCAATTCCCACTCGCCTTCACATCACTCAACCCCGTAATCTTCGCCCAAACAAGATTCGTAAGTGCTTCACCCACCGCCAAACGCGCCATTGCCTTCGCATCCAACAACCCTTTCACCGGCTGCTCCCCAATCGCACACGCGCCACCTGTGTAATCCGTATACGTCTGCGCGATCACCGCCACGTCAGCGAGCGTGATCTGCAAGGGGCCCACCGTTTGCTGCTGGGCCACGAGGCCCGTTACACACCGGTCCACTTTCGTTGTCAGGAATCGCTTCGAACAGATTGATGGAAGGCGTAACACGCGTTTCAAAGAATCCATTAATGTAATCCCGGGAGCTATTTCGAGAGGCTCTCGTAAATCTTTCACTCGGTGGAATTCAAACGTCTTTTGTGGCATGTCTCCGAGGACTTTTTCAAGTTCGAGATCGACAGCTGGCAAAGGCGGTGGAAGACCGTTTGACTTGCTTTTTTCAATCGCGTGACTGTCGATTAGACGAATATGCCCTTCGCCATTTATACTCCCGATTACAGCCATTGACACGCGTTCCCTTTTACATAAAGATTCCAAAAGTTCACGGCTTTTAGGGTTTACTAAAATCGCATCCTGTTCTTGATATTCGGCTCCCCATATTTCCAAAACAGACATGGTGTGGTCCCCAACTACAACAGCTCTAATATCAATTGTTCCACCTTCTGGGTAGATGATTTCTTTAACTACATTACAATTCCCACCTGCTCCTTGATCGTGTATGCTTACAATCGGATTATCTTCACCCATTTCGATACACGCGCGAACAACCCGGTAAAGTTTCTGTGCCATCTCAGCATCGCCACGCTGGACCGCGTTAAAGTCCAGCTCAGCATCGTTCTGTCCACTCACCATGCTGGATGCTGCACCACCTCCCATTCCGATCCGGTAAGCGGGCCCTCCGATTTTCACAACCAGCATTCCGATGTCGGGTTCGCCTTTTGTGATGTGGGTGTGATCGATTTGTCCGATTCCGGCGCTGAACATGATCGGCTTCAGCCATTCCCGCCTTTCCCCACTCGGGAGTCTCATTCCGAAGGTTCTCGTGTAGCCTTGAATCAAAGGCTCCCCAAATTTGTTCCCGTAATCGGATGCTCCATTGCTGGCATCTATAAGAATCTGTAGAGGTGAAGCCAAGTTGGATGGATATTCAAATGATGTGTCTTCCCATGGAGCATATGAACCTTCAATGTTTAAATTCCCAACACAATAGCCAGCTGTGGATGCAACAACAAACGACCCTCTTCCTGTTGCGTGTGTATCCCTAATTCGCCCTCCTGCACCGGTTTCCGCACCGGGGTATGGTGCAACTGCACACGGGAAATTATGAGTTTCGGCTGTGAACAGAATGTCAAGATCGCGTGTAGAAAGGTTTAATGGAGATGTGGATCCTGGTTTTGTGGGTCGCAATTGGTTTGCTAAAAACCCTTTGATTGCACTTGAATTGTCCTTGAATCCAATCACAGAATTGTTGGGATTCGCCTTTAAAGTGTTCTTTACAATCTGCATTAGGGTTCGATCCATGGGTTGACCATCTACTACAATCTTTCCAGTGAAGAACCAGTGGCGACTGTGTTCACTGTTTGATTGTGCAATGTCAAAAAGCTCAACGTTTGTTGGGTCCCGTTTAATATCATCTTTGAAAAGTTTAGTGTAGTATTGTAGATCTTGTTCATCAAAAGCCAACCCCATTTGTTGGTTTATCTCTTCCAATGCTTTTCTACCCTTTTCCATAACAGGAATAGTATAAACCTCTTCAGGAACTAGACTTGTTTTGAAGGAAATGAGTTTGTTGGGATACACGCATTCAGTCATTCTATCATGCACCATTGCTGCAAACTCTTCGATTTGAGTGTCTAGAAGAACGCTTCCTGCTTTAACATATAAAATATATCGCCTTGATCTTTCCAATCTACTGACTTCTGAAAGTCCACAAGCTTGGCATATAGACACAGCATTTGCAGACCATGCAGTAGTGAAAGACAGCCTTGGTCCGACTTCAACTACCACACTGTTGAGCCCTTCTTTTTTCTCTTCTGAGAAAAAGCTTTCATTCCCTAAATTATCTGGCTCATAGGTCTCTCTTAGAAGCCATTGAAGTACTGAAAGCTTCTCAGATGACAAACTCCCATCGACCCCAATGTTGAAACACTGTTCTGTTTTCAGACCCACAATTTGATTTGAGATCTTGGTCTGAATCGACTTCAGCAACTCTTCGTTTGCTGTATCTTGAATTAGAGGAGTTCTAAAGAAGTGAATCACTTTTTCGGTTCCTAACTTGTCAACACTGCCCAAATCTTGTACATCTACCGATGCAACAGCCCTGACTTTCTTAGAGGAATTTCGTCGAACACCTTGGTTGCATATTCTCACCAAATTGTTTCTTTTGTGTTTAGATAAACCAAAGAGCAAATGGGAACTTCTGCTCTTTGGTAAAGGTTTTGGCAAGAAAAAGTTGCGATTTCTTGAGCCCTGAAATTATATAAATAAAATTACATAAGTAAATTATACAAATTTATACAGATTACCATCAGCCCAAATAATAAATTTCAAAAAAAAAAAATCAATACAATAGCAAGCGAAACATAATACATACTTGTAAGAACTCAGATGTTGTAATCTCCAATGATGCAGCCATTACTGCATGAACGATTTGAACTGTAAAAAAAGAAAAGATTAAGTTTTTATTAACTTTCTGAGCTATTTTTATTTGTGGAGCACGCCAATACGATCGACATCAAAGAGATGACATACATGCAGATTAAAGAAACACTAAACTAATAAGAATGAAGAACACCGAAAGCGGCTTACCGGTGGCGTCGGCAAATGTTTCGGAAATCGGAGGAAGCAGAAAGCCAAGGTCGCGTTAAGTGAGAATTAAACCACAGACACATAAAAACAAGGGTTTAGGGTTGAAGTGGATTGCAAATTGGTCCTTCATCTACTTCCCAATATCAATTACCAGTCCCCAGGGTTTGCAAGTTTCAACTTTGATGAAAATAATTAAAAATATATATATTAATCATTATTTGTCGCATTTCTATAAGAAAATGTATTTCCATATACTTAAAAAAAATAACAATTTTGCATTTAGATATATCTGTAGGCGTATGATGAAAACGACCAACCTATGCTTCTAACTTAAGATCAATGATCAGCTTGAGACATCTAAAAGCCATACATGTGAAAACAAGTATGATAAAAAACTAAACAAGTATGATAAAAAACTAAAAACTTTGATATATACATGTCTTAAAATAAAATAAAATGATGGAAAATCCGCTTAGATATGCAGCAAAAAAGAATAGGATACCAAACATAATGATGGTGAGAATATAATATGATAAGGATGTAAGATGTTCAAGAGTCCAAGCGAAGGACATTTGGTCTAGGTTCTAGAAACTAATATTTTTTAAACTTAGAATAAATTTTGTATGATAGTATTGGAGCTCAAATAAAAATATTGTGTTAACGTTGATCTTGATGCCTATTTTGTAATTTGAATATTTTGTTATGATCTCGGATTCGAGGTTGGTTAGTAGATTCACAATCTTGAGTTCGGATACAGTGACAAGAGCATAACCGTGTATAGTAACAAAAACTGGACCATCTTTCATCGAGATAAATTTATTAATTTTATTTATGAAAGTTATTAATTTTTATTCTTGCATCAATATATTGTAAGAAAGTATAAACTCAAGATTTTCCCAACATCAACATTTCATTCACTATGAAACAGTTGGTTTACATCAAACAAATACAAAGGAAAATCTCACTACAATCACACTCATCTCTCAGATACACATTAGATCTAACAAAATAAACTGGTTCTTGTGGTATAAACCCTAATCTAGAGAGAACCAAGAGAAAGAGACGAACTGTGAAGAAAAATGAAGAAAAATATCTATCGTATGTGCTGCAACCACTCATCCTTCACTATATATACTCAGATCAATATTAACTCACGGACTATCCATGAACCCAAACCGGGTTTAACAACCCGCGTGCTTTCTTACCCTGTACACTGAACATATACAAATACCAAACACAAATACATACCAAATATACAATAACAACTATATACTTAATGATAAATGATAAGTTTGTATATATATATAATATCTTTCAACACCCCCTCTCAAACTTATCATTTAGCAACATTATGAATTGAAAACAAATTTAAAAGACCTAATCTTTTTGATAAAAACTCATGTTGAAAACCAGTTAAAGATTTTGTCAAAATATCTGCATTTTGATTTGAAGAATCAATTTTCACTAATTTTAAAATACCATTTTCAATCTTTTCTCTAATAAAATGAACATCTATCTCAAAGTGTTTTGTTTTTTCATGAAAAACAGGATTCAATGCTAATTTAATAGCAGATTCATTATCACAAAAAAGTTTAACAGGAGTTAAATTTGAATAACCTAAATCACTTAAAATTTTCAAAATCCACAACACTTCACAAGTAACAGTACCTAAAGCACGATACTCAGACTCTGTTGAAGACCTAGATATTGTACTTTGTTTCTTACTTTTCCATGAAACAAGTGAACCACCCAAATATACTAAATATCCAGACACTGACCTTCTTGTTGTCAAGCATTTTGCCCAATCAGCATCAACATAACCAACAACATCTAAATTATCATTTTTAGAAACAACAACACCTTTTCCTGGAGAATCTTTTAAATATCTCAATAACCTAAAAGCAACATTTAGATGTGATTTTCTCGGCTTATGCATAAACTGACTCAACAGTTGAACAGCATAACTAATATCTGGTCTTGTTACTGTTAGATAAATCAACTTCCCTATTAATTTTTGAAATTCAGTAATATTACTTATTAAATCTGAATCATCATCACTGTACCTGTTAAAAACAAAATTAACTTCCAAAGGAGTTTTAACAGGTTTGCAACCTAACATTCCAAATTCATGTAAAAGCTCCAAACAATATTTTCTTTGATTTAAACAAATACCATTGTTAGTGGGTAATACTTCTATTCCCAAAAAATATTTCAACAAACCTAAATCTTTTATTCTAAATTTAGATTTAAGAAACATTTTAACATTCTCAATTTCTACATTGCTATTCCCTGTCAAAATTATATCATCCACATATACCAGCAAAACAACCACTGTGTTATCCTTTTTCCTAACAAATAACGAATAATCACTTAAACTTTGAACAAAACCAAAATCAGATAAAGAAGAGCACAATTTCTCATTCCACTTTCGTGGAGCTTGTTTTAATCCATACAGTGACTTAATAAGTTTACAAACTCTAATATCATTTTTTGTGTGATACCCTTCAGGAAGAGTCATGTAAACATCTTCAGCTAAGTTACCATATAAAAATGCATTATTAACATCAAGTTGGAAAAGAGGCCAAGAATTATTTACAGCAACACATATAACAATTCTTACCGTAACAATCTTAGCAACAGGTGAAAAAGTCTCTTCATAATCTATTCCTTCCCTTTGGTTATATCCTTTAGCAACAAGTCTAGCTTTATATCTCTCAACCTCACCATTTGATTTATATTTAATTTTATATATCCAACGACAACCAATAGGTTTTCTATTTTTCGGAAGATCTACAATATCCCAAGTATGATTCCTATATAATGCTTCCATTTCCTCATTCATAGCTTTGATCTAATTAGGATCAGAAGAGGCTTCAGAATATGTTTTTGGCTCAAAAGTCTTATTCAAGTTTGACACAAAACACTTACTTTCATTAGTTAAACAAGAGTAATTTATAGATTTTTCCAAGCCATATTTATGAGAACTTTCAACAACAAAGTCATCAAATCTTGCTGGTAAACGAATATTTCTACCAGACCTAGTGATACCTAACAAGTGATCATCAGAAGGATTGTTTTGTCCTAAAATACCATCCTCAGCCAATGTAGATGAACTGGGAACATCCTCATGAACCTGAGGCACACGTGCCTCGTCACTCTGGTTGCTGACCCCACTAACTGGGTTCTCATCCAGATCATGAACTGCTCCAGCACCATCAGATTGATGGGTTACTCCCAAATCATCTAAACTACAGTTTTCATGTAGAGAACTAGATAACATAGGCTCATCATAGGAAAATGGGTCACTTGGGTTATTCAGAAAATTAGACTTATCAACATTTGAAAAATTAAGCTTGAATGGAAACACTGACTCATAAAATTTCACATCCCTGGAAACAAAAACAAAATTTGTGTCAAGACTTAAAACTTTATATCCTTTTTGTTCCAAAGAATAACCAAGTAAAACACATTTATCTGCACGTTCAGAAAACTTATCCAAATTATTTAATTTTGTTGCAAAGCAGAGACACCCAAAAACACGAAGTTTTTCAAAACTGGGAATAGATTATAAACAAGTTCATAAGGTGAGGCTCCATTCAACACAGAAGTTGGAGTTCTATTAATCAAAAAAACTGAAGTTAAAACCTCATCACCCCAGTAACATATAGGCAACCCTGACTGAAACAATAAAGACCTAGCAACATTCAGGATATGTCTATGCTTCCTCTCAACCACCCCATTTTGTTGAGGTGTGTAAACACATGATGTCTGATGAATAACACCTTTATTTTCAAGAAATGTTTTCATGTTATGATTTAAAAACTCAGAACCATTATCAGTCCTAACCTTTTTAATTTCAATACCAAACTGATTATGCAAAATATTAAAGAAAGCATTAACACATGAAAAAACTTCACTTTTAGATTTTAGCAAATAAATCCAAGTTGCCCTAGTGAAATCATCCACTATAGTAAGAAAAAACTTAAACCCTTCTGAAGTGATCACTCTATAAGGTCCCCAAACATCCAGATGAATAAGTTCACCTAAGCAAGAAGTTACATGTTGACTAGTTGGAAAGGAATTCCTTGTCTGTTTTGCTTTGTGACAAATATCACAAGGTGGCAAGGTATCATTCCCAAAATTAAGTTGAGACTTTAAAGAGTTTAAAGCTTGGTCAGAAGGATGACCAAGTCTATTATGCCATGTCAATTTAGAAATATAACACACAGCAACATTAGAACAAAAAAAGATTACCTGAAGGTACACTATCAACATAATAGAGACCTCCAGATTCACTACCACTCCCCACCATCTCCTTTGAGTGTAAATCTTGAATTTTACAACTATGTTCATTAAACACAACCTCACATTTATTATCTTTACACACTTTATGAACAGACAAAAGATTTACATTAAACTCAGGAACTGCAAACACATCAAACAGAGTTAAAGAATTTGAAATATTTAAGTTTCCAATTTTTTCAATTTTAGCACTGGTCCCATTTGGATGACTAACAAGAAGGTTAAGCTTAGACACATCTACTGTATCATACAAACGTGATTCTGATGCTATCATATGTTGATTGGCACCAGAATCAACAATCCATTTATTACTGTTAAAAGTTGAATTACAAACATTAAACAAGCAAGTACCTGCCATATTAGCATTGACAGATGCCTCCTCATTACTGTGTTTTTCACCAATTAGACCAAGAACCTTAGCATACTGGTCTTTAGTAAGTTGATAAAACATAGACTCTTCTGATGCAGATGAACCAGTCCCAACAACAGAAGAATTTATATTGAAGTTTTTACCTTGACTATTCTGAATAGACTCACTTCTAGGTTTAAAATCTTTAGGATATCCAATCAATTTATAGCATTTTTCAACAGTGTGTCCTTTAATGCCACAATTTTTACACTGAACAATCTGTCCCTTATTTTTATTACCAGAAAACTTATTATTAAATTTACTATTGAAAGCACTTGTCTGATTTTTAGGAACAGATTGAGAATCACTAGAAAGAGATCCATTCTTTTGAAGAGACTCTTCACGAGAAATTATAGAAAAAGCAGTTTTGACACTAGGAAGTGGATCCATGAGTAGAATATGACTCTTAACTTGATTATATGATTCATCAAGACTAGTAAGGAATTGCATGAGCTTTATCAGCTTAGAATGATCATTTAGTTTAACTGCAGCCTCACAAGTACATTCTGTAAGACTGATTAAACCATCAAATTCTTTCCATAAAGCATCCAGTTTATTAAAAAAATCAGACACAGTCATACCACTTTGTTTTAAAGAATTTATTCTTTGATGAATATTAAAAATTACAGACCCATCTGCTTTATTATAGGTTTCAAACAAATTTTCCCAAATTTCTTGTGCATTATCAGAATACGCATGACTAGCATAAATTGAATCACTGATAGAAGATAATAACCAGGAACACACTACTGCATTAGCCCTTTCCCACTTAGTCTCTTTAGTTTTCTCAACCGAATTCTTTTTAAATGTACCATCAACAAACCCTAGTTTGTTTCTAGCCTTAAGGGCCCTAGTCATGGAACTTCTCCAAATACGAAAGTTTTCATTTCCAGTTAGTTTAACAGTAACAATAGTTGTAGTAGCATTATCAGATGGATGAACATAGAGAGGATCATCAAAATTAACTACATCATCCTTCCCACTCCCTTCAGGAGGATCATTAGGACCAACCATAAAACAAACAGATAAGAACGCGCAATGAAAACACTAACAATCAGTCACTGTATGACGTCCAGATGGTCACCACGTATGTTGGGGCCCAAGACAATCAATACAGATCAGCCTGATATACAAGAAAAAGAAAGAAAAATTGCACAAAAATTTAACTAATACACTCAAAACATACAGATCTCCCAAATTTATTCTAGTAAAGAGTTGAGAAAGGAACAAGGAAATGCTCACAGCGATCAGAAGGAGATTTACAGTTCAAAGTGACCGCTCACCTCCCTTAGGGTTGTTCTCTGTCAGAGTTATTTCAGATGAGTGTCCGTTCCCTGACAGAGTTACTTTGACCCTAAACACTGGGATTGAGTGAGCAGACCAGATGATGAGAAGTTTTTCTTGAAGTATAAACCACAGATCCGGAAGGATCGAATGACAACCACCAAATCTGCAAAGTAAAACTTACAATCGCAGTAACTTGATTCTAATAAGAGAGAAAAAAATATCGAGAGTTTCCAAGAGCCAATCGATTAACGAATGATCAAGAAACAATCGATTTCAAGTATTAAAGAAGGAACAACACCAAAATAGAAGAGGAACAGACTAACCTGTATGAATCTTCTGCAACTCAACAAGAACTTCAAATATCGTCACACAGAGAAGCTCTGATACCATGTAAGAAAGTATAAACTCAAGATTTTCCCAACATCAACATTTCATTCACTATGAAACAGTTGGTTTACATCAAACAAATATAAAGGAAAATCTCACTACAATCACACTCATCTCTCAGATACACATTAGATCTAACAAAATAAACTGGTTCTTGTGGTATAAACCCTAATCTAGAGAGAACCAAGAGAAAGAGACGAACTGTGAAGAAAAATGAAGAAAAATATCTATCGTATGTGCTGCAACCACTCATCCTTCACTATATATACTCGGATCAATATTAACTCACGGACTATCCATGAACCCAAACCGGGTTTAACAACCCGCGTGCTTTCTTACCCTGTACACTGAACATATACAAATACCAAACACAAATACATACCAAATATACAATAACAACTATATACTTAATGATAAATGATAAGTTTGTATATATATATATATATATATATATATATATATATATAATATCTTTCAACATATATTAGAAGAAAATCAAGTTAAATTGCATTGTAATGCAAAAGTAAGAAATAACAAAGCAACCTCCTCAAATTGAGTTGGAGTGTGTTGTGACAGTGAGGAAATGACGAATACCTCGAATGTTTGCACACATTATTACACCTAAAGAGTGTTTCAAATATTAGTTTGCTAAGATTCCATGGAAAGGGTACATTTTCTCCTTGTTTGTGTCCACATATGCTCTCAATTTTCCACATGTCCATAGAAAATATATAGAAATAAAAAAGGCTTCAACATATGGCTACTATGCCATGCATGTGTTGTTGTTGGATTTTTGGATATCAGTGTAACATATAGTCATATACCATCTAAGGTTTTCCCTCTCATTCATTTCACTTATCAAATTAAATCATACAAAGCAAGGAAGTGTATGATTCTAAGACTATGTTTAACATGTCATAACTAATTTAATTTATAAGTCAATTTGTTTTTCAAGCTCTTTAGATTATCATCGACAAACTAAAAAGTACTTTATAAGCTAGCTTTAAAATAATGATCAAGACTAGCATTTAAACGAGTTTATACATTTTTTTTTTAATTTTATCAATTATACCTTACATTAATTATAAAAAAAAAAAAAAAAATCAATCTTCTACGGTTTTTTATGTCATTTTGTTGGACTAAGATGGGTATCTGTTGTTACATGTTTTGAGGTCCAATGGACCAACCATCGTCACCAAGTTCAAAAAGCTGTACAAGAACCCGATACACCATACTCCAAACGAACGCTGCAAATGGGTTCCATCTCTAACAATCACACCAGCTTACTAGTTGCTGCTCATTCTTATTCATTAGCACCACGAAATCCTTTCTACCCTCAATTCATCAACTTCCCCAAAACCCCATTTTGTGATTTATGCCCATTACTATCATCATCCCTTATAAATCTTATCGCGAATAGAACCCCTCGGTGTGTTGTAACCGCCAAAAAGAAAACCCCCTCTTCAGAATCAGTTCTCAGTCCTTCCATTGTTGAAGAAGTGTCAGAGGATGATGAATTTGAAGAATTTGATGATGGTACTTTTCTCTTTAATAATTTTCTATTGCAGAAACAGCAAAAGTCCCAATTTTTTGCAACGGATTTGGGCACTATGAACAAAAACTGAATACGTTTGCTGCTTTTGGCTTTTGCAATAACAGAACTTGTCATGGCTTCCATGGCAAGGTTTTCCATTTGTAAATTTCTATTGCTTATCTTCCAAATATGTTGTTCATTTGAGATTTCTGTTTTGCGTATTTGTTCTATGGTAGTTAGTGAACAAATTTCGGTAAGTAGGGTTCTATATGTGCCCCTTAGTCTGATTCGGGGATGTTTATATTATGTTGATCTCAAGAATTCTTCTTTTCTCATATAATCATGCAATTCAGAGGAATTCGATGATGATTATGATATTGAAGATGAGTACGCGTTAGAAGATGCGGAAACCAAAGTAAGTTGCTGATTCGCTAAGTATTTAAAACAAACTCACACAATTTATTAACAAAACATTCATATTGTAAATCTAACACTAACCTTTAACTTTTATTAAAAAAATATATGAAGGCTGGAGATGGAGGTGGAGGAGGTGGAATTTCACTTGCTGGGACTAAATGGGACAAACAAGTGTTAGAAATGGTTGAACAAGTTTCCATGTCTTTCGATGGAGAATTGGGAATATATGCTTTCAAAACTTTACAAAATTCTGCCATTCGAGTGCGCATTGAAAGGCTTACAAACAAGTAAGCATTTATGTTTATATTAGTTTAAAATTAACAAAATACAACAATACTAAACCATTTGAAAAAACATATTATTGATGATTGTTGTATTTTGTTGATGGTTTAGTAATACTGTATTAAACCAAAATATGGATGAAATGATTCAATAAAGGTGAATTGTTTTACACCAAATGATTGTCTATGTATGAAAATAATATTAATGATTAATGACCTAAGAAAGACAAATAAAAAAGTAGATTGCTATTTTATGACTTAATTTCTAAGAAAGTATAGATGTCTTGTTTTGCAGATCGGGTTCTCCCACCATGGAAGACATTGAAGCTTTTGCAAAAGCTTACAGAGAACGATTAAACGAGGCTGAGATTGATGGATCTATTCCTGATATATCAATTGAGGTACGTTTAGTTCTCTCTATTACAACATTGTAATTTAATATTTTTTTTTCTAATTAAGTTATTGTACTTTGAAAAATCTACCTATTATAGTAGTGAAAATTGCTTTGTATTTGGATGACATTGCTATAAATTGGTAGATTTTTCAAAGTATAGTGTTGTAATAGAAAGCAATGATATTGATATTGATATTGATACTGATACTGATACTGATACTGATACTGATACTGATGTGAATGGGACTTGCCCCACCTAAAATTATGGGGCGGGCCCTATCATTATGTTTGTTGGGTAGGTATCTTCACCTGGACTTGAGAGGGTGGTTAGGGTTCCTCAAGATCTTGAGAGGTTTAAAGATCGTCCCATGTATGTGAGATACACAACTGAAGGTGATGATGAGGAGGAACGTGATGGTGTTTTGAGACTTGAATCTTTCGACTTGGAAACAAAGCGTTGTATTTGGGGTTTAGCAGATGTTAAGGTTAATCGAGAAAAGGCAGGTAAAGGAAGACCACTTAACAAAAAACAAAAGGAGTGGCGACTCGATACCCCCTTTCAATCGTTGGTTTTAGTTAGGATTTATGCTGATTTTTGAATGTGTATCATATGCTACATGAAGTTAACATTTTGATAAAAAGTTTGGTAATGTCACAATAACTTAATACAAGGTGTACAAATGAGGAAGTTCGTATCTTTCAATCTTTAGGAATTGAAGTATTTGAAAAAAACATCACTTGTTTATACTTTATAATTTGTTGAAAACTCTATGGTTTAAAAAAAAAGCTCTTTATGCATTGTGTATTATTCCTAATAATGTATATAATCACTAAGTGATTTTATTATTAGTTACTAGCGGTTTATTTCATTGTTTAGGTATTGGCAATTGTTACCTAGTGAAGTTAATATATTTAAGTGAAGAAATTTAGAATATTCATATTTTGTTGACCTGGACAAAAAAATTGCACATGCAGGGTGTGGCAGTTGAATGGCTATGGTTGTGTTCACTCAGTTGCAAACATTTCTTACTTAAACAGGAATGTGGAGGCATTTGTTGATCCCTTATTTCGTGTAACATTTTATATGAACACTTATAAGTACCCAATATGTAACGACCATAAAATTTCCAATCAATTTAAACTTTTCAAAAACAACCCCGTTTCATTAAGTTATTACAAAAATGTTTTCAATACAATTATCATCAGAGTCTTCCCAGAATCACATCATAAAACAAAATCATGAGGAGCGGTACGATCACGCCTTTGCTTTGTCACGGTCTCCTGAAGAACCTGAAAAACATTAAACCACAACTGTAAGCACGAAAGCTTAGTGAGATACCCCCAAAATACTAACCACATATACCATACACACAACATGCCATATCGTAACAGAACACAGAACAGCCATGCACTTCGGGTCTACTGTGTGACTGGTCCGCCGCCCCGACCTTCAGTCCACCTGGTCCACCCTCCGAGTCTAGCCATATACATCGAGTCTACAGTGTGATTGGTCCGCCCGCACCGGGCCTTCAATCCACCTGGTCCACTCTTTAAGTCTACGATATGACTGGTCCGCCCGTACTGGGCCTTCAGTCGGCCTGGTCCACTCACCGAGCCTCGGCACGTCTGGTCCGCCCTCTTGGGGCCTACAGCCTATCCGGACCGCTCGTTGGGCCTTCGGGACAACTGGTCCGCCCTAGGTATGTTGGCCTACAGCACAAAGCAGGACCCACCTCAACCCAACCCCAGTCCAACAACCATGTGCATATAAACATTCAATCATATAACAATTCACATTCAATCAAGCCGATCTAGCAGATCACATAACATAACATCATCCTAACCAGGATACCGACCTAACCGGGTCTCTAACACAATACCATCCTAACTACCAGGATGCAAACATAACAAAGTAATAACACACAATGATACCCGGATCACAATCCGATAAAAGGGTCGGCCTTGGTGCCTTCAACCCTGTTGATATAGTGAGGATAACTCACCTTGCAACTGCCGAAACTCTGAACTGAAGAAGCAGATTCCCGAATCACCGCCTCACCGAAAATCCCGAACTATTCGAAGTAGCAAAATAACCATTAGAGCAAACACAATATCCTTCCAAGGGTAAATTAACCAATTTACCCTTAACTCAATCCGGTCCATGACTAAGGCCCACAATCAAAATATGAAAGGCTCATCACTAGATAAGCTCTCAAGCCCACTAATGGCTCAAAGACCAAAAGTCTGAAGCAAAACCCAATATTGGCCCAATTTACTAAATTGGGACCACCTCACCAAATGGGCCTAGATCCAAGGTCCATAATAATTAGTGAGTCTACAATACTCCATCCATAATGTCCAGTCACGGCCCAAGGTCTAATAGCCCAAAAACAGCCCAATCTCCTAAGGCCCAAAATGAAAACCCAACAGAGGGAGTACGCTGGGCGTACCCTCCTTGGTACGCTGGGCGTACAACGATGCTCGCGAATTGGAATCGGGACACAGACCCACTACGCTAGGCGTACTCCCAGTTACGCTGGGTGTAAATCCGCAGAACTACAACTTCTCATACGATCTTAATGGCTTAAGCTCTTAAGTCCAAACTTCAGATCCATAGACCAATTATGCCTAGGATTCATAAAGTCTCAAACTTTATTACTTGGGACGTCCATAAAGCTCTTAATCCAAGGTCTTAATCCATTAAGACCTATCTATAACACATATGAGACAACCAAAGCCCTTGGGACCTCATTTTTCTTACTCAAGACCTCTCTTAAGGTCTAAAAGGACAGCTAATCTCAACCAACTCGAAACATGCATCAAGATGAGGGTTTTTTGGGACAAGAATGATGTCAAAACTTCACAACACATAGATCTACACAATATGATTGTCAAGCTAAAGACTTTTTACCTCAAAAGAGCCTCAGAATATGATGTCTTTCCAGATCTACAAGCTCCAGCCACTCAACTCCTTCTTTGACAACTTCCTCTTTCTTCTTCAAGACTCTCTTTTGCCAAAACAAGCTTTCCAAGGCCAAATACACCCAACAATGGAGGTGGGACGGCTATCTAGGGTTTCTGAGATTAAGAGAGTACTTATGGAGGCTAGGGTAAGAACCATTATGTTCCTTATATAGTGGTTGACCCTAAATTTAGGGTTTCTGGATGATAGACGTACATTGGGTGTACGCCGAGAGGCCTCCGCGTTCCTTTCCTCCACTACGTTGGGCGTACATCCAGCTTATGTTGGGCGTACCCAGCCAAACACATGCACGCATGCATGGGACCCCTTTACTAATTTTCCCCCTTTAGGGACCATTGTTGCCCACATCTTTAATTTACAACCTCTCCTTCATCATAAGTCGTTCTTGCCAAACTCTATATCCACATCAAGGACCGAAACGCCCTTACTCTTACTCTCGGGAACCCAAAATTAGATATTTCAAGAACGGGGCGTTACAATTCTCCCCCACTTAAATTAGGCTTCGTCCTCGAAGCCTGCGGCAACTCAACTCCAGAACTACTCCCGCAATGCACCACCTGGCTTTAACCAGACCAGGTTCCTCAAGACACAACCACCGTAACCCAAAACCCAACTTTCCCTTTCTTGCGGTGTTCTGACCACCACTTCAAGCCGGCCACTGGCCTCATCCTCTGATAACCACACTTATCAACCGAGTACCACTCCATGATACTTCACTCGCTCCAAATCACAACAACCACTTGGATCAAACGAGCTAGTGAAAATCCTGAACCATCGGAATCCCGATCTGAGTCCAACTTTATCCACTCCATGCCGACAGGATGTCACATCCCTCAGGATTAATTTCTACTACATACACAATTCCTTGATCAAAATCAAGCTGGGAGTCCGAGACTCCATCCCTGCATCCCTTCTGAGCCTCTTGGCTCTACACCCTCGGAATTCCTTTCGTGACCTCAGCAGACATCCAATCCGGATGTGATTCCATACCACTGCCGCAAACCCGCTACTCAATAACCATAATTGGAACACCCCAATCATAACTTCGCACTACTGCCTTCACTTTCGTGAAATTACATTCCCTCTCGGAGCTACATTCTTTTCCCTTTCTTTACCAAGGAAAACCACTTAGCTGCCTTGACACTACCACAAGTGCCACGGCGCTCACCCAATACTACACCATTTCCTTATAGCATAATCGCTATCCCATGCACCACACATACTCTGAATCCGCTCGCAGGGACTTCTCGAGTCCATGCACGACCTACACTAATCGTGATCAATATCCGGGGCGAGACCTTCTGATGATATCACATCGCGACATACTCATTCCATATCCTCATACAGATATATCAACACATGCAGAGTCTTCAGCATGACTGGACCGCCTTACCAGGCCTTCAACCCATCTGGACCACTCTCAGAACCTTCAACAGGTCTGGAACCCCCCCCCCCCCAGGGCCTTCAGCCTGTCTGGACCGTTCTCCGAGCCTTTGGCCCGACTGGTACGCCCACCGGCCTTCAGTCTATCCGGACCGCTCATCTAGCATTCATCACCCCGCGCTATCTCTCCAGAAAACTCTCCCATGCATACTGTTCTAGCCCTCTAGGGGTTCCGAACTCTATCTCCACCCTTCATACTCAAACTCGGCCTGATCCTAGGCCTTCCACAATAAATCACCCTTGGTCTGCATCCCGCCCCGCCTGCCTGTCACTTGGTCATACCTGCCTACGCTCGGCTGATAGAACCACTGTTGAATCCCAACAGCTAAACAACCTCACATGCTTATCGATCTTCCGGAGAATTCTCCAATTCTCCCCCACTTAGAGCACTGACTATCAACCACCGGTCGCCATCACCGACCTCCCTCGACAACCTTACACAACACAAACCCTTACACGCGAACTGATTCCCACCAGAACGAGCAATCTTCAAAAATTTACATAACAACATTGATCATCCCGGGCTCGAAAGAAACTCGATCTTCAGCTAACCACTCCTCAGACTGCAGATGCTACCCGACATTCCGACCAAAAGTCAGATTCCCACAGATAATCCTCATGAATGACAACCAACGAATTTTCCAACACCAAACCCATAACCATACCACAATCCTCAAGGAACAATGAATACAATACTAAAAAAAATCACACAGCGAGACTAGCAGATAAAAAATACTCCACAATAATCACCAAATAACAAGACATCAAGAAAGAAACATACCCGCAGCTGCATCCGACACTGCCCTGACCTCCTCCGCTGTAAGTTGAAAAGCACGACCCTGAGCCCTTGGGGGCTCCACTCCACCCTGACCTCCACCCGTAATCCTCAAAGTGGCCGGTGCTGGAGCCTGCACCGGTCCTGCAGCAAGCTGTGGACAGTTGGCCCTCAAGTGTCCAACCTGATGGCAATGATAACAAATCCTCAAATCCCGAACCAGGGTTGTCTGCCGACAATCCCTCGCATAGTGCCCCTCCTTCCTGCACTTGCGGCATGCACCACCGGACCTACAAACTCCGGTGTGACCTTTCCCACACTTCCCACAAGTGTGGCTGCTCTGATCTCCCAATCTAGAATCAACGGTTTTGGACAGTTTCAGTGCCAGCTGCGACTGCACCGGAGCCTGCCTTTGCTCTCGCAACTGCAACTCAATCTCCAACTCACGCCGCCTGGCGGCCTCCTACAACTCCAACAAGGTCTCGCATCTCTGCGTAGACACAAACTGCCTGATATCCCTCTTGAGCATACTCAGATATCGGGACATCTGAGCCTGCTCCGAAGCGAACTCAGGGCAAAACATCGCCCTCTCAGTGAACATCCTGGTGATCTCCGTCACCGACTCCGAATCCTGCTTCAGCTCAAGGAACTCCTGAGCCAATCTCTCCCTCTCAACCCGCAGAAGATAACGAGTGTTGAACATCTCTCGGAACTGATTCCATGAAACCGCAACTCTCTGCGCATCCGAAAATGACCCTGTGGTCAATCTCCACCAATCCTTCGCCCCGAGCCTTAACAGGTTCAGAGCACACCTCACCCTCTGATCAACAAGGCATGAACACGTGAAGAAACACCCCTCCACGTCCGACAACCATCTCATAGCAACAATCGGGTCATACACCCCATCGAAGGTAGGAGGCTTCGTATTATCGAAGTCCCGATACTGAAAACCTCGACCGGCTCCTCCCCCTGCCGCTGCTACAGCCGCTGTAGCTGCCGCGGCAGCCGTCTCTATGAGAGTCGCATAGCGCTCATCAAAATACTCAATCATGGCGGCCTTGATTGACCCGAACAGTTCTAGAAACTCGGCCCGGAACAACGCAACAACCTCCTGATGCAGGATCTCACGGATCCTAGCGTCCAACTCGCATGTGCTCATCTGACCAATAACCTCGGGCGGTACTGACCCGCCCTGACCTCCCTCTCCTGCACCCGATCCTGACCCGGATCCGTTCCCAGCATGCCTCGTGACCACCATACTGAAAAACACCACAAGATATCAGATACTTCCCACAAACCCGGGAACCAACTCCCAACCCAACCCTAGAGGTCATGGTTTCTTTGATATGCGTATGGGTCCTGTGCTTTCAATAGTACGGGCCCATACTACCTTCCACACCTACCCATATTTGTATCAAGTATACCACAACACCCTAGTGAAAAACATACATAACAAGCGCTCAACCCTCACTCCTAGAGGAACACCGGAAATCTCCTACAGAGGAACCCTAGGCTAGCAGGCATCATAAATCAGGAAACATTATCATGAAATCCTGAAGATCTCTAGACTACTACTAGCATGCTGTTCTATCAAAACTCAAAAACAAATATCATGTATGGTATTTTGGGGTTACTTACTGGCTCCGGCTGATTGTACCTCCGCGTCCTCCTTTACTCATTTTGAAAACCATTTTAAATTCTCTTTTAAAAACTCTCCATGATTTGAGACTGGATTCACACGAATGTTCCTCCAATTCACTCAAACCAAGGCTCTGATACCAACTTGTAACTACCATAAAATTTCCAACCAATTTAAACTATTCAAAAACAACCATGTTTCATTAAGTTATTACAAAAAGGTTTTCAATACAATTATCATCAGAGTCTTCCCATAATCACATCATAAAACAAAATCATGAGGAGCGGTACGATCACGCCTTTGCCTTGCCACGGTCTCCTGAAGAACCTGAAAAACATTAAACCACAACTGTAAGCACGAAAGATTAGTGAGATACCCCCAAAATACCAACCACATATACCATACGCACAACATGCCATATCGTAACAGAACACAGAACAGCCATGCACTTCGAGTCTACTGTGTGACTGGTCCGCCGCCCCGGCCTTCAGTGCACCTGGTCCACCCTCCGAGTCTAGCCATATACATCGAGTCTATAGTGTGATTGGTCCGCCCGTACCGGGCCTTCAATCCACCTGGTCCACTCTCTGAGTCTACAGTATGACTAGTCCGCCCGTACTGGGCCTTCAGTCGGCCTGGTCCACTCACCGAGCCTCGACACGTCTGGTCCGCCCTCTTGGGGCCTACAGCCTATCCGGACCGCTCGCTGGGCCTTCGGGACAACCGGTCCGCGCTAGGTATGTTGGCCTACAGCACAAAGCAGGACCTGCCTCAACCCAACCCCAGTCCAACAACCATGTGCACATAAACATTCAATCATATAACAATTCACATTCAATCAAGCCGATCTAGCAGATCACATAACATAACATCCTCCTAACCAGGATACCAACCTAACCGGGTCTCTAACACAATACCATCCTAACTACCAGGATGCAAACATAACAAAGTAATAACACACAATGATACCCAGATCACAATCCGATAAAAGGGTCGGCCTTGGTGCCTTAAACCCTATTGATATAGTGAGGATAACTCACCTCGCAACTGCCGAAACTCTGAACTGAATAAGTAGATTCCCGAATCACCGCCTCACCGAAAATCCCGAACTATTCGAAGTAGCAAAATAACCATTAGACCAAACACAATATCCTTCCAAGGTTAAATTGACCAATTTACCCTCAACTCAATCCGGTCCATGACTAAGGCCCACAATCAAAATATGAAAGGCCCATCACTAGATAAGCTCTCAAGCCCACTAATGGCCCAAAGACCAAAAGTCCGAAGCAAAGCCTACTATTGGCCCAATTTACTAAATTGGGCCCACCTCACCAAATGGGCCTAGATCCAAGGTCCATAATAATTAGTGAGTCTACAATACTCCATCCATAATGTCCAGTCACGGCCCAAGGTCTAATAGCCCAAAAACAACCCAATCTCCTAAGGCCCAAAATGAAAACCCAACAGAGGGAATACGCTGGGCATACCCTCCTTGGTACGCTGAGCTTACAACGATGCTCACGAATTGGAATCACGACACAGACCCATTACGCTGGGCGTACTCCTAGTTTCGTTGGGTGTAACTCCGCTGAACTACAACTTCTCATACGATCTTAATGGCTTAAGCTCTTAAGTCCAAACTTCAGATCCATAGACCAATTATGCCTAGGATTCATAAAGTCTCAAACTTTATTACTTGGGACGTCCATAAAGCTCTTAATCCAAGGTCTTAATCCATTAAGACCTATCTATAACACATGTGAGACAACCAAAGCCCTTGGGACCTCATTTTTCTTACTCAAGACCTCTCTTAAGGTCTAAAAGGATAGCTAATCTCAACCAACTCGAAACATGCATCAAGATGAGGGTTTTTGGGACAAGAATGATATCAAAACTTCACAACACATAGATCTACACAATATGATTGTCAAGCTAGAGACTTTTTACCTCAAAAGAGCCTCAGAATATGATGTCTTTCCAGATCTACAAGCTCCAGCCACTCAACTCCTTCTTTGACAACTTCCTCTTTCTTCTTCAAGACTCTCTTTTGCCAAAACAAGCTTTCCAAGGCCAAACACACCCAACAATGGAGGGGGGACGGCTATCTAGGGTTTTTGAGGTTAAGAGAGTGCTTATGGAGGCTAGGGTAAGAACCATTATGTTCCTTGTTTAGTGGCTGACCCTAAATTTAGGGTTTCTGGATGATAGACGTACGTTGGGCGTACACCGAGAGGCCTCCACGTTCCTTTCCTCCACTATGCTGGGCGTACATCCAGCTTACGCAGGGCGTACCCAGCCAAACACATGCACGCATGCATGGAACCCCTTTACTAATTTTCCCCCTTTAGGGACCATTGTTGCCCACATCTTTAATTTACAACCTCTCCTTTATCATAAGCCGTTCTTGCCAAACTCTATATCCACATCAAGGACCGAAAGGCCCTTCATCATAAGCCGTTTTTTAATTTATTTAAATAAACACACCCTCAACCCCACCCTCTCAATTTACCTTACCTACCCCTCCATTTTCCCCTATTTAAATAATGATTTTTTTTGGTAAGACAAGGACCAAGTGAGTAACAAAAACAAACAGTAGGGACCAAGCGTGTAACAAAAACAAATAGTAGGGACTTTTCGAGTTAAAAAAAAGTTAGGGACCAAACGTGCAAATTACCCCAAACCATAGGGACCATTCGTGTAATTTACTCAAAGGATAATTAAGATGTAGTTGGAAAAGAAGGTTCAAGGTAAAGACAATGAAGGTGATAACTCATCAAAACCAATGGACTTGGACTAGGTTTGATATTTTGAGGGAATGTGAGAGTATGAATGTTTGATAGTTATGGACTTGTATGTTTGTGTGTTTTAATTTGGTAAAAACTTGGATATTATGCTTGTTTGTGGTTAGACTAAACTGCATAAATGGTCCTTGTAGTTAGCTCAAAATTGCCACTTTGGTCCAAAAAAGTTTGGACTAGCACCAAAGGTCCAAACCTTTCATTTTTTTGCAAGTTTTGTCCAATTTGCTTTGAACTATTTTATAATGATGATTTTGCCCCTTATTATTTTATTTTATATTTTTCTTTTATTACAACAACTTAAAACAATTAAGAAAAAACCAAAAATAAAATACCCCTGACCTCTTTCTTTATCTCTCTCTCTCTCTCATGCTCTTCGTTTCTTTTTCAAACACTCGTTTCCCTCAAATCTGCTATGTCCGATGAACCACAAATCCGCCATCATTGAGACCAATGAGATTTATTTGTTTTATGACGACACCTGCACTTAGAAGTTGTCACTTCTCGACAATGTTGACGATACGACAAGCATGGAGACGAACAAATATGGCAAGATATCTAGGATTTGTAAAGGCGGCGGCGCTGATGAAGGCTCGTGTTCGGATGACACAAGGGTTTGTGACACGTCGTAGGGGTTCAGTTTCCGCCGTTTTTTTGGGATTTGAACAGATCTGGTGAGATATCCGACGTTGTTTAGGGTTTCAGCCGTCCGTCCCTCTCCTTCTCTGGCGAGGTGCCGTCATTTCTAAAAACCCTAACGTCACCACCCTTCTAGTTTTTCAAAACCCCAACTTTTCAGATCTGTTTCCACCCTCTTTTTTGCTTCGATCCACAGACGTGAAGATTTGGAAACCCTTGATTTTTTTTTCTTTGATCAACAGATGAGTTAAAGATAATGTTGCTCCGACGAATGTTATGTACTGAATCAAGTTTATGTGTTTGGTCTTATATATCAGATTTCTAGTTTTGTATATCATATCTTCTTGAATAGATGTATATGTTTGATATCATTTGTGTTTAATCATTTCATCTGTGTATGATCATTTATGGGTTTTTAATGTGTTCGTGTATGTTAGATTTCTGATTTTCGTGTGTTTGTTCATCTAGAGAGAGAAAGTTCTATATGTGTGTGGTGTTTAAGGTTACAAAGGAAGCATTAGTGTCAGCGGTGGTGGTGGCCGGTGTTAGTGTCGGCAGTGGTGGTGGCCGGTGTTGGTGGTCTTGTGCATTGTAAGAGAGAGAGGGGGGGGGGGGGGTAAGGTAGGGGTAATATTTTCTTTTTTATTTTTTTAATCATAAAAATGTCACAACCGGCAAAATTAGGTCAAGATGTGAATTTCTAAAACAATATAATCTCCTTGTATAAGCCCAAAACTCGATCCAATAAGCCCTCAACTTAGTTCTTTTGGGCCATAAGACATTCTTATTGGGCCTTTTGGGCCGAAAACATATACTAGGACCTTAGTTGGGCCGATAATTATTATTTTTGGGCCCTTTGAACCAAAAGCCCTTTCCTAAGCTTTAATGAGTCGAGAATCCTTCACGGGGGCAAGCCAAATGGAAGCCCATCATTTTGGGCCGAGAAACACCCCTAATAGGTTGGCCCATTTAACAAAAAAGAGAGAGAGAGAGAGAGAGAGAGAGAGAGACCAATAAGGAGGGGGATTGACTTTTGTTGCCACCTCCATATTATACTAAATGCAACAAAGCTATTATCTTGCATACATCCATGCAAACTTGGATTAACCATCATATATCAATGATCTTCTCTCTCCCTCTCTTCCCTCTTATCCCTCGGCCACTTCTCCCTCTCCACCCACATTCATAATTTCATCTCCAACATAATTTCTCCCAACAACTCAAGGATTCTCTTTTCTTCTTCTTCAAAAATTCATGGGCTTGTGAGTGTGTTTTTCAAGAAGTTCTCTTCAAGCCTTCATAACTTGGTAAGTACGCTTGTTAATCTTAAAGATTATCACATCTTTCAAGCTAAAACTCTTGTTTACATCCTTTGATTGTGTTAAAAACTCTTAGATCCACCACCATTTTGAGATCTCACCAAAAACCATGGTTGTAAAAAACGTTCGGCGCTAGCTAGTCGCTGGACTGGGGTTAAGGGATTAATCGACTACGCAGGGATAAATCGGGGGATTAATCGGAGACCATTAACTGCTAAATCTTTAAATTTTCAAAAATTAAATATGACTAATATTATAACAAAGTTCATAAATACCACTAATATCTTAATAAAATAGGTTAATACGATTAATACAACATTAATCATTCCTCAAATGGTTTCTATTGAGGTAGAATTTCTTCAAAGTGTTAAAATTTCATCGTTTTCTACTATTTCAATCATTTTGTATGCAAGGATTAATCGCTACACGCCCTCTAATCGGTCGGATAGCGCCTAGGGATTAATCGGAGATTAATCGAGATTTTTACAACACTGCCAAAAACTCAAGCTAGGTTCAAAGTTCCATCTACTTCTTCATCCACATCTCAAAACCCCAAAGGTGAGCTTCATACCCCCTTGTTTTCGGTTTTATAATGTTTCTGGGGGAGAATACAAGTGCTTTTGTGTTAGATCTATGTATATATGCATGTTTATGTGTTTAACTTTTAGATCTTTACTTGAAAATGAAGTTTATCACTTGGATCTTCATATAAACCTTGAGAAAAGTATGTGTCCTCACATATAATACCTTTAAACTTGTAGATCGGGATTTATCCACTTAAAATAGCAAAAACAAGTGTTGTGAACAAACTTAGATAACTTAAACTCAAAAATCAGCCCTTGACAAAAAAGTTTTAGTCCAATCTCGAACTTTTTTGACCTCCTTAATGGTAATATTTTTCAAAACTATTTTACATTCAAAAAGTTCAGGTTATTACCTTTAAAATGACTACTCTCACGTTTTCATACGATTTTTCTACTATTTTTGGCGAATTTTACAAAACTGTCTATCAGATTTGAAATAATTTCGGACCAACCTATGAAGGTGAGAAATTTCACACTTTTTAGAGGCGAATAAAAATGATGAGAAAAATTGTGAACAAAGTAGACAAAATTTCCAAACTTCCAGAATTTACAGATCCAAATTTCAACTTACGATGATTTTTCTACAAAATTTTCAACTAGGTCAGAAAAGCCAAAAACCAGAAAAATGTGTATTTCACAAAAATCAAGCCAAAAATGATATTTTTGACAAAAATGGGTTTAAAATGTTATTTTTACCACAAACTAGTCAAAAACACAAGTTTTGAACAAAATGGGGGCTAAAGTGTTATTTTTACTATAATTGGGCCTTAATTGAAAACTTTGTGGCTTATTGGGCCAAGAACGTCATTTTTACAAAAAGTGGGATTTTTATATCAATTTTGTAAATAATCAAGCTAAAATAAACAAAACAGTAACAAATGGGTTAAAACCGATATTCATATCTGATGGAACCTCGTTCCCCATTTGACCTCGCTTGTGCTTCGGTTAGGTTCTTCCTGATTGACTGAGTGCTACTGCAAGATCACAGAGAACAAATGTCGTCAGCCGCTTTCCGGGAGGAGCTCCCGAAAGAACGCTTCGACGGTCAAGTTAGAGGATGATTTAGGGTTTGTGTATGTATTCTCTAGAATGGCCAGAGAACTTACCTCGCTAGCCTGAGGATGCATCCTTTTATACCTAGCCCCTGTCTGGTCCGTACCAGACATGATCGCTTTTCTGGGGAGACAGGTTCAGAGGCGCTGATTGGAGGGCCATGCACCTTCAACTACTAGAGCGCCCTCATTGGCTCTGACGGTAATGCTCTGGTCCCACTGTTTGTATCCTGACCGTATCTTTTGTCTTGGAGCACGGAGCGTCACTTTGGCGGGCGCGAGCCTTCCGCCCGGGCGTTCTGCTCCGGGGGCGCCAGCGGGCGCTGAGCCTAGCTGGTGTGCCCGACTTTAGGTCTTGGACGCGACTCTGTTGTGCTGCCCTAGGCACACCATCAAGTCCCCCAGTCCAGTAGCCGTAGCGTTGTGGCGTTAGTTACGGCGTTCTGGACTTAGATGGTTGACGCGTGTTCGCTTTTCTCTACCCGCCGCTCCGTTTTTAATGGCGACGTGACTGCACCTGACTGCTAGCAGTTACATCATTTCGTCAGATATTTAAATGTCCCGCCTCTTCCCCTTCTTTATGAGGGTATCTGTATAACTTCTTTTGCTTCCTCTGTTCTTCCTTTCCTTTTCGTGTTCATGCTTCTTTTTCTCCCATGGCTAACCTTCCTGGAATCGTCCCTTCTGCTGCCGAGTATCGACAACTGGAGACCACATATGGCTTATCCTCCTTAGAAGGCGTGGAATTTCCTGCCCCTGGTTCTTACATCTCCCCCCCCCCCCCCCCTCCTGGCAAAATTGGGGTTTTCCTGAAAACCCTGGATGCCGACATACGATTTCCCCTGACGGACTTTCAGGAGGAAGTTTTTCAGAAGGATGGTTGTAGTCTTCAAATGTTGACCCCTAACGCTGTCAACAAGGTGGTTGCTTTTGAGATGATCTGTAGGGAAAATGGGTATCTTCCCGACTACTTTGTCTTCAAGTTCTTCTTTCGATTCTGCCTCATCGGAGATAAATGTTCCTTCTCAGTTCGGCGTGCGGGGGGGGGGGGGGGGGGGGCACGCCTTGGTCCCTGATGGTCGTACCCCCAAGAACTGGCAAGATAAGTGGCTATGGGTGAACCAATGACTGGTTGGAAGTGGTCGTTATCGTACCAATGCATTCGCTGATACTATTCCAAAGCTTTTCCCTCATAATCAAGGTGTCGCCGATTATCTGAAGAGTGTGCAGGTGACCGCCGAAGATTACTCTGAGGCACTTCTTTCCGGTGTGGGGATGAGTCCTTTGTGGCGGCGACGTGGCAAGATGGTGGTGTTCTTCTCCGTCGTTGATGGTTAGTGTAGTATCTTCCCCCTTTTTCCTTTTTTTTCGTTTATCTTCGTTGCTTCTGTATTTTTGATATCTTTACTCTGTTTTCCCCCCAGGCACCGAGTCTTCTTTGTCTATGGATGAGGTACTGCGCAAATGCTATCGGGGTAAATTGGAGTTTCGTGAGGTAGACCTGGTCGATAGTCTTCCCCCTCCTCGAAGGGCGGACCGTCTTGCTCTGACCGTTGCGCCTCCTGTTCCTCCAGTAAGCTCGTCGGTGATCAAGGAAGATATGTGGCATGTTCGCCCTATCTCCTCTGTTATGCCCTTGGGTGGTGCTCCCTCTTCCTCCCTGGAGGATAGTGAAGATAGCAAAGAGGGCATCATTGGTGACGTCCGACGGATGCAGGCGAAGTGAAAAGCTATGCAGGCCATGAGCGGGCCGGTTACTGGCGCCCCCCTTGCTGCTAAGAGGGTTCATACTAGGCGTGGCTTTTCCCGCCTCGATGAGTTCCGTACCCATGAGTTCCACCTCCACCGGTGTGGTTGTGATTCTCGATGATGACGTGCAATAGTCTGAGGGAATCGAGAGGGCGACTGAACAGCCCGTTATTCCGGATTTCTATTCCATTCCTTCTCCAACTATTCTGTTTGCTCCCTCCAAGCTTTCCCCGACGAAAGAATTCGGCCCTCCTGGGCCAGTTACAGCTTCCAATGACAGTGGTCCTGGTGGCGATGCCTCTGGGCCTACAGTCTTTGTGCCATCTTGGAATCTTCATGATGATTCTCGTTTGCCTGTTCATGCCAACGCTCTGGAATTCTTGCGCTATGCCTTACCCCCAACTGCTGTTGAGGATATGGAAGCGATGGGTAATCCTGCCCTTGCTTCCAATATGGCTTATGCTGTTGCACAGGCGATGTTTTATCTCGTTGCAGGTTCTCGGCGTATCCACACCCTGGGTGAGGTGGAGGCTACACATGCCACCTATGGATCACGTGTGGCAAGCTTGGAGCGCCGTCTGAATGAGCTTGGGGATGATCTTCGCTCTTCTGAGAAGAGATGTGAATTGCTGGCCTCCGAAAAGAACATTCTTGACGAGGCTAGGTCTGCATTGGAAATCAAAGTTGATTCTCTCACACAAGCGAATGAAGGCTTAATGATCCAGGTTGAAAGTCTTGATAACGATGTCGTCGATCGTGACAAACTTGTGTCATCACTGCAGTCAGATGTGGATGTTGTTCGGCGAGATTTGGATTGGGTGTTGCATGTTGGCGTTGTCTGTATTGTTGATAAACTTATAGAGCATCCTGATTTTACCAATGCCATTAGCCTTATCCGCCATGCTGCGTTCATGGCTGGAGTCGAATATGTTCAGAAGGCTTCTGGTGGTGGTGGGGGTGGTGAGGCGGTTGTTGGTGCTTCGTCTGTGGGCCCCGCGGTGAGTATAAATGATGCTCTTTTGTCCTTTGCTAGTATGGACCATGCAAGTCTGCTAGGTTTGGGGGAGGTGGGTATTGAAGACCTGCGAGAATTATGCTCCTTTGGTGGTTCAGAGGGTACGCCTGAGAGTACTGTGGGTGATGGTAAGGACCGCGGATCTGGTGGTGGTACCGTTAGCGAAACGGTTGTGGGTGAGGAGGGCGATGGAAAAAGTGTTGGAGTGGTGGTTGTGGCGGGTGAGAATGCTAGAAAATGTGTTGGAGTGGAGGCTGTGGCGAGTGAGAAGAATGTTCGTGAGGATGATCTGGACCCGTGAGTTTTACCTTTTCTTGTTGGTTTAATATTTGGTATTTTGTTGTAGTGTTGGGACCTCTGAAACAATATTTTCCTTTTTTGGATGTATGTTTGGCCTGTTCTAGGCATTATCAACTTGTCTGCTTGTTTTGCTTTGCTCTTTTTTTTGTGTGTGTGTGTGTGTTGTTTCTCTTGCTCGCTTTTTGCGCATTGTTCAGGACATACAGCGCCTTGATGCGCCAGGTGCTTTGTTTTATCCTTGTTATCGTTGACGCCCCAAGCGTCTATATTGGACGCACTAACGTCCACGATTGAGTTTCATATGTGATCACTCATACACTAAGTATGTAAAGATCTTGTAATTATCATTTTTAGCCGCGGGTCCTCTGAATACACTAAGCGTTTAACTCATGACGCTCAGCATGGCACTTTTAAATACGCTAAGTATTGGACTCATGTCACTTAGCATGGAATTGTAAATATATATACACTAAGTATTTAGCTCATGTCTCTTAGCATGGAATTTTGAATACACTAAGTATTGAACTCATGTCTCTTAGCATGGAATTGTAAATATATATACACTAAGTATTTAGCTCATGTCTCTTAGCATGGAATTTTGAATACACTAAGTATTGAACTCATGTATCTTAACATGGAATTGTAAATAAACTAAGTATTGAATTCGTATTTCTTAGCATGGGATTATATATACACTAAGAATTGAACTCATGTCTCTTAGCATGGAGTTTTAAATACATTAAATACTAAACTCATGTCTCTTAGCATGAACAAATATGCTCTAAGCATTTTGGGGTACAATACGCTCAACGGGACGCCCACTAGTTAGGCTATCTCCTTTTCTTCTTCCCCTGTCTTAGAAGAAATATTTCTTTAAGTTTCTAGCATTCCACGTTCTTCGAATGGGCCTTCCTTCCATCGTCTCTAGCGTGTATGCACCGCTCCTACTTGCCTCCATGACTCTTTATGGGCCTTCCCATGTTGGACCCAACTTTCCTTAAGGTTGGGCTCGGCTTGTTTCGTTCTTCCTCAAAACATATTTGCCAACTTTGAAAGCCTTCTCCTTCACCCTTTGGTTGTAAAATCTTTCTGTTACTTGCTTGTATGCGGCTTGTCGTATGCTCGATTCTTCACGTTTCTCCTCTAGGACATCTAGATTTATCCTTAGGTCTTTCATATTGCTTTCCTCATCCTTGTTGGCTACCCTCAATGTGTTTACTGCTATTTCCATGGGAAGCATGGGTTCGGTCCCATACGTCAAACTGAAAGGGGTTTCCTTTGTGCTCTTATGTGGCGTAGTTCTGTATGACCACAACACCATTGGTATCTCTTCTGCCCAATTCCCCTTTGCTTTGCCTAACCTCTTCTTAATCCCATTGATAATGGTTCGGTTGGACACCTCCGTTTGGCCGTTCGCTTGAGGATGTGCCACCGATGTGAAGCGTTGGCTTATCCCTTTGGCAGTGCACCAATATCTGAACGGGTTCTCAACAAATTGCAAGCCATTGTCGCTGATGAGAATCTTAGGTGTTCTGAATCTTGTCATGATGTTTTTCCATACAAATTTTATCATGTGCCTCCCGGATATGCAAGCCAGAGGTTCAGCTTCGATCCATTTTGTGAAGTAATCCACAGCGACTACCATGTACTTTAATTTTCCCGGCGCTTCTGGGAACAGGCCCACTATGTCTATGCCCCACTGGTAGAAAGGTCATGGGCTAGATATGTTGCTTAACGGGGCCGAGGGGTTAACCTGGACTGGGGCATAAGACTGGCATTCCCCACATTTCTTGGTTATTTCTATTGCGTCCCGCTGTATCGTCGACCAATATATCCCCATTCGTAACACTTTTCCCGTCAAAGCTCTCGCCCCTTCATGTGCGCCCACTTGTCCCGAGTGTGCCTCCTGCAGTATCTTTATCCCCTTGGCTTGATCCACACATTTTAACCGTGAAGACGTGAACCCTTTCTTGTACAGTTCTCCATTTACCAACGTGTATGAGGGCGCCTTTATACGTATTTTCCTTGCTTCATCATGACCATCTGGCAACACTCCTCTTTGGAGGTATTCTTGGTACGGTGTCATCTATGAAGGTCCAGTGGGGGTTAAGATACTCACTTGTTGCTCATCTATACTCCTTTATCTGAGTACTTCTACTAAAACTTTCTTTGATAGATGGTCAAAGCATGTGGACGCCAGCTTACTCAAAGCGTACGCCCTCTTATTTTCGCTTCTAGGTATCTGCTTGATCGCAAACCGGCCGAACGACCCTACTAGTTGTTTCACCATCTTTACATATTTCCCCATTCTTGGGTCTCTTACCTCAAAAGTACCGTTGACTTGGTTTGCTGCTAACCTCGAGTCGGTTAAGGCTGTTACAGATTTCGCACCCATCTGTTTAGCTAACCGTAACCCTGCAAGAAGCGCCTCATACTCCGCTTCGTTGTTCGATGTGTGGAAGTCAAAACGGAGGGCATAGGTTACCTCCTCTCTTTCTGGGCTTGTTAAAATCACTCCCTCCCCGAGCCTTCCCTGCTGGATGCTCCATCCGTATACAGGGTCCATGAACCCTGCTCCGTCTGGGCCTCTTCAACTACTCACACCTTCTCCTTTGCCGGGCTCCCTCCGTCTGGGATTTCCAGTAAAAAGTCGGATAGCGCCTGCCCCTTGATACTCGTTCTTAGGCGGTAGTTTATGTCGTGTTCCCCCAACTCAATTGCCCACTTGGCCAATCGCCCTGACGTCTCTGGCTTGAGCAAGATCTGTTTAATGGGGTAGCTCGTGAGTACCTCGATTTGGTGTGCCTGGAAGTATCGCCTGAGTCGTCTCGCGGCATAGATGGGTGCTAATACCAATTTCTCCAGCGTGGGGTAATTGAGTTCCGGTCCTTACAAAGCTCTACTAACAAAGTACACCGGCCTTTGTTCTTCCTCTCTTTCCACAACCAATACCGAGGATATTGCTTCACTTGACGTTGAAAGATACATTTGTAACGTTTCTCCAGGGATAGGGGCGGCCAACGTCAGCAGTTCGTGTAGTGCTTCCTTGATTTTCTGGAGCGCCTTTGCTGCCTCGTTTGTCCACTGGAAGTTGCTTTTCTCCATGCACCCCTTTAAGGTGTGGAACAATGGCATGAACTTGTCAGCAGATTTTGAAATGAACCTGATTAGTGCTGTAAGCTTCCCGTTCAGACCTTGTGCATCGCGAAGAGAGTTTGGGCTTAGCGTCTTGATGAACTCGTCGACCTTGGTTGGGCTAGGTTGTACGCCCTGTCTGGTGACATAGTATCCCAGGAATTGCCCCTCTTCTACTCCAAATGTGCACTTAGTTGGGTTTAGCTTCATCTTGACCGCTTCTAGCGTCTGGAATGTTTCCTCGATGTCTTGCAGCATCCTCTCCTCATCCGGGCTTTTAATTACCATATCGTCCACGTACACCTCGATGTTCCTTCCAATATGCTTGGCGAATATCGAATCAAACAGACGTTGATATGTTGCCCCCGCGTTCTTTAATCCGAAAGGCATCCTAGTGTAGCAAAAAGTGCCATGATCCGTATAGAAGGCAGTCTTCTCTTCGTCTTCCTCTCTCATCAAAATCTGGTGATATCCCTTATACGCGTCCAGAAAGCATTTCAGTTTAAATCCCTGTAGTGACTCTACCTTCTGGTCGATCTCCGGGAGGGGATAGCATTCCTTAGGACACGCCTTGTTTATATCGGAGAAGTCTATGCACATACGCCACGATCCATCCTGCTTGCGGACCATAACTGGGTTCGCGATCCATGTTGAGAATATTGCCTCCCTTAATATCCCATCCTCCGTCAGCTTGGTCACTTATGCATTAATCTCCCTATTACGGTCTCCCCCCTGGACCCTCTTCTTCTGCTTAACTTCTTTTGCTCCTGGTCTGATCATCATTTTGTGTTCCATGACCCTCCTTTCTACTCCCACCATGTCTGTAAGAGTCCATGCAAACACATGTTTGTAGCGCTTGAGCAAGTCGACCAGTGCTCTTCTCGTATGATTTGGGAGGTTGCATCCAACACTGATCGGCTGGTCAGGGTGGTTTTCATTGATTATCTCCTTCCCCTTTACGGGATTGCCCCTGGGTCTTTTGCACCCTTTGGTTATTTCTGCTGGCTTCATGACTGTATAACACTACAACTCTTTGGGCGGAGTGGCTAGTATCATGGCTTCGCCTTTCGGTGTGTCAAATTTCATGATTCCATGCATGGTTGATGGTACTGCTCGTAACTTCAAGAGGGTTGTTCTTCCTAGAATGATGTTGTGCTATGTTGCGTGTCGAATGACCATGAAGTCTATCAGGGCAGTTTTCTTTCGTTGTTTGTCATGGCTGGTGATTGTCAGGGGAAGGTGGATTGTGCCCAGCGGCCACACGCTATGGCCGGTGAATCCCACCAGCCTACCAGTCGTAGGTCGCAAGTTATCTTTCCAGCGATCACGGAGGAGTCGGAAACAGTGCTCATAGATGATGTTTGCTGAACTTCCGGTGTCGATATAGACCCGATGGATAGTCACGTCTCTGATAGATGCTTGTATTATCAACGGGTTGTCGCCTCTCCAACCAGCCGACCTGGGATCCTGAATGGAGAATGTGAGCACGCGTGCTGAAGGTTTAACGGTCGTCTGTTCTCCCCGTTGTTCCTCCCTACTTCTCTTGTTGCGTATCATGAATATCTCCCTGGGCTGAACCCCCTCACGGGATGGGCCCTTGGCATTCTCGGCGTCAAACTTGGCGTGTAGACTTCGTGCCACCTCCACCAGATCTCCTTTGAGTTGTTTCTCCTCCATCTACTTTTTTAGCGCCGAACAGTTAACAGTATCATGCGTCTTACTTTTGTGGTATTCACAGTACCGGCTCTTGGGTGACTTGGCCGGTTGCTGTTTCCCAGACACTGTGTACACTTCTGGGTGACGACCCCGTTTTTCGTCTTTGGCGAATGGTAGAAAACGCGCTGGTGGTCTTCTTGCTTGACTATAATGTCTACCACCTCCTTGGAAGTCCGTATGACTCGGCTGGTGATGCTTGGTGGTCGTCATGGCATTCAATGCCGCTTCACCGTCCTCCTATCGTAGATATCGTTCTACTCTTTCCTTCAACTCGGCTCGTGTTAAGGGCTTCTTTCCCATGAGTTTTTGCGACAAAGGTCCTGGCATAAGTCCCCACGTGAAGGCTCCGACTATAAGACCTTTGTCATGCCCTGGTACATCTAGCGTGGCGTTTGTGAATCTTGTGAAGTATTCTCGTACAGATTCCCCCTCTCTTTGTTTACAGCCAATAATGGAGTGAGAGTCCCCCTTGTATTTGCGTAGCTGCATGAAGTTGGTGAGGAAAAGATACTTGAGTTGAGCGAAGTTTGAAATACTGCCTGGCTGTAGTGTTTTGAACCACGTGCCGGCGTTGCCCTCGAGCGTTGTTGGGAAGTACGTGCACCAGAACTTCTCGTTGAGTTTTAGCGACGTCATCGTCCATTCGTATGTGTCGATGTGATTGTCCGGGTCGGTTGTTCCATTGTACGTTTTGAGTGTTGGGAGTTTTGCGGTATTTGGTATCTCATAATCCAACAACTCTTTGACGAAGGGAGACGTTATGCTTCGGGAAAAACCATCCTGACCTGGGATGGTCGACGTCCCCTGCTGGTACTGGGAGTTCGTACCATGCGGTGGTGGTGTAAAGTAGCCCGGACTTGGTCCATAAAAGGGGTATGGTTGGAATGGAAACTGAAAAGGATAACTAGTGGAATAAGTGGGTACGGATGCAACGGGGTTGATTATTACCGGTTGTTAAAGGTTGTTGTTGGTCGATATAGTGGGTCCTGACCACGTACACGTCGCCGGGTAGACGGGTGGTGGGTTGTTCATCATGGTTTGCGCCAGTGGCGACAATGGGGTTGTGGAACTCTGCCTACTCGTCGCCTGAAGTGGTCAAGGTGTTGCGAATGGCGGAGAGAAACTGGAAATGTAACCCGACGGGGGTGTTGTCGAGTAGATTGCCCATGTCTGTTGCAACGACGGTGCGAAGAACGGCGGTAGCTGAAGCTGTGTGGACGGGAGTAACTCCACCGGAGTTGCTTCTTGCTGAGGAAACGGCAATTCTGAAGCATATCCGGCGATTGCTGTAGAACTTCCTTCACCTAAAACAACCCTGCTGGCCGGTGTAGGGGGTGGCGTTTCGTCCAACGTCGTCATGGGACGTATGGGACTAGCTGGCTGCCCGTCATTACCGTTGGACACCATTGATGCTCGTTTTCGTGCTTTTCGTTTGCGTTCTTCGTCTCACAAACGGATGGCGCCAAATGATGGAACCTCGTTCCCCGTTTGACCTCGCTTGTGCTTCGGTTAGGTTCTTCCTGATTGCCTGCGTGCTACTGCAAGATCACAGAGAACAAAGGTCGTCAGCCGCTTTCCGGGAGGAGCTCCCGGAAGAACGCTCCGATGGTCAAGTTAGAAGATGATTTAGGGTTTGTGTATGTATTCTCTAGAATGGCCAGAGAACTTACCTCGCTAGCCTGAGGATGCATCCTTTTATACCTAGTGCCCCTGTCTGGTCTATACCGGACATGATCGCTTTTCTGGGGAGACAGGATCAAAGGCGCTGATTGGAGGGTCATGCGCCTTCAACTGCTAGAGCGTCCTCATTGGCTCTGACGGTAATGCTCTGATCCCACTGTTTGTCTCCTGACCGTATCTTTTGTCTTGGATCACAGAGCGTCACTTTGGCGGGCGCGAGCCTTCCGCCCGGGCGTTCTGCTCCCGGGGGCGCCAGTAGGCACTGAGCCTGCTGGGATGAGCCTGGCTGGTGTGCCCGGCTTTAGGGCTTGGACGCGACTTTATTGTGCTGCCCTAGGCACACCATCAATATCCTTATTGGGCCTGGAAATAATATACATGTTTAGTGGGCCTTAGTGTCCTCTTACATGTATATTGGGATCAGGATAGACGTTCATATTCTTTTGAGCCTGGAAATAATGGACACGTGTAGTGGGCCTTAGTGGTCCACTTACATGTTTATTGGGTCTGAGAATGAGTTTTATGTGTGTTCTTCTTCCTTTTCCGTGTAAATTTTCGATTAAGGATCTAGTGAGACCTATCGGTTGGCACCTTTGAGTGTACAATCGTAGCCTGTAGTTATAACCAGAGTTTCCTAGAGGGAAAGCGGGAGTTTGTGTATAGATCTATACGGGGGAGACACCCCACACCTGAGCTGTTCGCTACAGTTAGACTAGGCCAGTCTAGGGTGACAAAAACTTTATTCTATTCCGTCGGCGTCCCAAAGACGCAAAGACAGGCGAAATTGTCATTATTTAGTATGGTTATAACGACTCACTTAGAGTAATTAACGTTATAAGATTTACGGGGAAATCATTCTATTTTCTTTTTGGGATAAAACAGGAAACCATTCTATTTTCTTTTTGGGATAAAACGGGAAGCCTTCTTTTTGGATAAAACGACAATCTATAAGCACCGATACTCAACCACTGGGGTTGAGATTTCAGCATTATCTATTGCAGATAACATCGGGTTGTCTGGAAATCATTCTCTTTCTATTTTCGCAAACATTAACACACATGCATTAATATAAGATTGGACACAAATATTTCAAACCATTTCTTTTTAGAAAATATTGGATTTTTGAAAGCACTATGAAAATGATTCTAAACATGTACAAAAACCATTTTTATTCGAAACTGCTTATGAACTCACCAACTTTTTAGTTGACGCTTTTCAAAACGACTTGTATTCTCAGGAATTCCAGTAGCAGGTAATAAGCTCGACTATGAGATCAAGTGGTGCAACTTCAAGAAATTTTACTTTCTTACTTTTGTGTAACTGATGAACAAATTTAATATGTAAACTATGTAAGCGTGTATCTTCAATGTATGATGTTTGGATGCTATGTTTCATTCATATTCGATTGTTATGATACTATATACGAAGTCGTCCGCCCCTGGACATTTCCGCCGTCCAGGTTCGGGGGTGTGACAAAAAATATTTAAATAAAAAAACTAAAAAAGAAAAAAGCGAGGGCAAAATCGTCATTATAAAAAAGTTCAAAGCAAATTGGACCAAACTTGCAATAAAATGAAAAGTTTGGACCTCTGGTGCAAGTCCAAACTTTTTAAGACCAAAGTGACAATTTTGAGCTAACCACAGGGACCATTTGTGCTGTTTTGTCTTGTGGTTATGAATGTTTGTGGTTATGAGACAAAATACCAACGTTTGTTTATGGTAAGTGTGCACATTGTACTTTGATATAATATATGTCACTCTACTTTGTTACCCAAAATGGTAATGTACTTTGTTACCCAATAAGGCAATATACTTTATTATCCAATATGACAAAATGTAAATGTACCTTGATATCCAATATCGCAATCTACATTGATACCCAAAATAGCAATGTACTTTAGTTCAGTTGGTTCATTTCCTAATATGGCAGTGCACTTCATACATTGAGTTAAAGACGTTATGTTTCTCAAATTAAATAAAATACTTTCAAAACATTCACACATACAAAATCAAACAACCAAACCATAATTACTTTTATGAAATATGTCATCAATAGCCAGGAACATGAACATTACAACAAACACTTTTGGTTACAATAATTAGGGTAGTTGATACCCCCCAAAACACTCTTATACACGGCCTATCCCACAAAATCCACAAAAAACCCCCAAAATAACACTAGCAAACCCCCAAAATAACCCACATTAAACCCTAAATAATAGTTATCATCGAAATTAACAAAACCCAACAAACACTAGTCCTAATAGGACATCCACAAAAATGATTTTGGTAGACAACAAACCCACACTATTTCCATGATCGAGTTATCCAACTTACACAAGCACCCACCCCGAGAATCACAATCCATAAACTGACGTTAAACTTCTTCTGCATTAGCTCCAATTGCTCTCTAACTGCCATGAGCTCCTTATTCATGTTGTTTCTCAATTTTTCCACTTCAACTTGTAGTTCTATTGCAAACAACTCGTTATCGGTTGGGATATCCAAGTCGGATGCGTGGAAACCACCATATGAAAAGCTACCGTACGAAGCCATTATCGATTTCTTGAGAGATTTAAAGATTGACGAAGAATGGGCAGACAATTGTTGCTCTAAAAGGGTAACAATCTACATCGATTTGTCCTAATAAGGGTTTGCCCACTTCTTATAGGGGACCACAAGCCAAGTAAACAAACTTGGTCCCTAAGGGTGGAGTGGAGCTTAATAATATTTAATTTCCTTTTTAAAAATCAAAACCTTGAAGGTGTTAAAAGAGTTGGTAAAAAAATGAAACTTGTAAAGAAGGAGCCGAGCTTAATAAAGAAGAAACAAAAATGGTTTTGAAAGAAAGATTAAATAATATTATTTTATGTAATTTTACATGTTTTAAAAAGTTCAACTATTTTTTGCCGAATTTTCATATATAAATAATAACTACAACTTCCATGCTAGGTTACAGCTAGTTTTGTCGAATATGCCTTAAACAAATATCTTTTTCTTATAAATAAAATATATATACACAATAGGAATCAATTTTTGTCTCTCCCAACCAATTCTTTCCTTTTTTTCAAGCTTGCCTCTTTCTAATGGAGACAGAAAACCTTTCATAAATAATAAACAATCAAGAAACTTAAATATAAAAATCAAAACCTTATAAATATCATCATGTATTTGGAAAGAAAAAGTTGGGAGTTTGAAAAGGAAAAGAGACAAGATGGTTTTTGGATCTTCTTCCATCCTTAATCCTTATCCAAACCTAAAGTCACGTTACCTTTGTTTTATATAGAAGAGAAATAATTAGAACAGGAACTTGTATTTTTGTAAGTTGCAACAGAAGATTTACATATATAAAAGAATAAAAGGAAATTAAAAAAAGATTTTCTGTATCTCTATTTGGATACTATAAAAAAAATACTAAATTTAGCTAAGGAAAAAAAATAAGAAAAAAGAAAGTAACGAGAAAAAAGAAAAAAAAAATGAAAGATAAAAAAACCAAAGGGCTTTTATTTGAAACCGAGAGTTCAAGTTGTGTTGTAGACATATATAATTAAGTGTTAATTTAACTGTTTAGAAGTAGATTATATATTTATATTTGTCAAAAATAAAAAGATAAACAAAATATATTTTATGTTTTCGAGTTTGGAAGAAACTAAAAAAGAAAAAACATTTTGTTATTGTCTTTTCACATACTTTTAAATTGGAAAAATTTAAGAGCAAAAGTTTTTCTTTCATTTTCTTTCTATTTCTTTCCACTCCTTTTTCTTTAAAGAAACTTAAAACCACCAATTTATTTTACTTTTTCATTACTTTCATCCATTTTTTCTTGTTGAGTTGAATCCGAGAATATATTGTAACTTTGTAAAATGTTATAAACAATATTTTTTTTATAAAAGGAAAACTAAATTAAAAATTACCTTTCTAAAACTAGAAAACAAAATCGTGGAAAATATATGAAAAGGTTTGGATTTGAAAAAAAAAAAAATAATAAACATTAGGCCAAAATTATAGAAAAGACAAGGTGGATTTGGTACTAAGGGTGGTCCTAGTGCCTTAGGGAGAGTTGAAATGGGTTGGTAGTATCGACAGTATCGTCGGTGACCTTGCACTGTCACTTGACGGGTTGAGATTTGGTTTTGAAAACGGGTTGAGGAACCCGAAAGTGATTCTCCAACGTCTCAAAAAATTTTAATTTATTTTTCTATTATAAGTACATTTATCTACCAATTTAAAACCACACATATCTTTCTTTCAATTCAATTTCATTCTCTTACACTTTTTTTTTCTTTTTTTCAGTTTCATTACATTTTACTCAATCCTCTCTACATTCCAATTCAAATTTTGAAAATTGATGTCATTCATGCATAATCGTCCGAAATCGAAGAAGCGACATTGACTCGAGCATACATTAACACTTTTGATTATAGACACCTGAGTCAACATAGATCGTCATATTTTTGTCGATCAGTTCTAGGTCATTTTGAAGCAACAGCTTGGAGGGTCAGGGCGTTCAATCCATCAATTTTTTTCAAAACGGATAAATATGCAGGGAAAAGTGAAAGAATTTAATGATATTTTCACCCACAAGATGCATACTCGCGAGCACGGAGTTTCCGACAAAGAATTTTTAAAAGTAACAAAAAATAAGTATCGCAAACATTGAAATATTTTCGGCACGAGGCGTCGTTAAATATTTTTAAAAAATCACCATTTTTTAGAGTTTAAGTATTTCTTTTAGTTTTCATTTGTCATTTGTAGTATATATTTCTATTAATTATTTCGTTTGTCGTATTAAGATTTAATTTATGTTATTATGGTGTGGTTCTAATTTATAATATTGTAGTATGGTGTTTTAATTAAAATTTATTTTTAATATTGCTTAATATTTTTTTTGGTTTAAATTACTATAAGTAAATTTTAATGATTAAAAAATTATAACAATGTTATGTTGTATTTAATTATTCATTTTATATTTTAATTTAATTAAAAATAATGATATGGCAAATGTGTTGAGAAAGATGTTATTTTTATGTGTTGTGTGTTGGAAAAGATGTAAGAAAGAAGAGAGAACAAAGCTGATGTGGTAGTAGGTTGAATGTTTTCCACTCCTACCACCACCCTTGGGGTGGTTGGAGTGGCTTGAAAAGAAGCATTTTGGGCTGGTGGTACCGCGGGGGAGAGTGTACAAAGCAAAAATTGGTATCGTTACAAGGAAGGATAAGTGGTTACAAAACTCGTTAATGTATCCCTCTCTATTTTCTCACTCCACTCTCTCATGCTTTAGTTGCTTATTCTTCATGCATAAATGTTTGTACCGTAACATCCTCTCTGGCACGTATCACAATATTGTCCGCTTTGGGCCACTCGGCACGAGGACTTCCCAGGGGGTCACCCATCCCGGTATTACTCTCGCCCGAGCACACTTAACTGCAGAGTTCTTATGGGATCTGCTATCCTCACGGCTTTAAAACGCATTGTGACAAGGAATGATCCACACCCATTATAAGGAAATGCTTCGTTCTCCTTTCAAGCCGACGTGGGATCAGGGGCAACTCACCTTAACGCCCGTGTTTTGAGACTAAGCATTAATTTGATGATGTAATAGTCAAGGTCAACCATTATAACTTATTTTAAATTAATAAAGATGAATTACTTGAATATTATGTGAATTATGTGATTTTATGTGATTATATACTTGTTTGTATATATATAATAAAAACAAACGTCAAAAATAAAACATTATATAAACCCGATACCTATGAAGAAAGTTGTAGTGGTCGTGACAAGGGTTCCGGAGATATAAAGAACGTCGAAATCTGAGTTATAACGAATAAGTTATGATCTGTCGAAGTTTCGCGACAGAACCGGAACGACACTGCGTGACGTAAAAAGTGAGTTTACGATAAAGCGCTTTTTTGCCTTAGTGATATAAAGGACATTCAGAGTGTTCACTAAACCGAGAGTGTGCATAAAAAGAACGCCTAAATTTGACTTCGTATGAGGAAGTTACGGTTTTTCCAAGTTTCAGACTAACAGTACACAGCCCGGAGTTTGAATAGTAGATCGAACGGTTTTCGGCCGACACAACCTAAACAAGAATCAAAGCTCTTGTTAATAGTAGCTCAACAGTAAAAAGACAGACGTAAACGGACTTCGGATGAAGAAGTTATGAATTTTTAACGGACTTTTCATGTCCTAGTCTGTTAAAAATATAACTTTAAAAGTAGATTCAAAACTATCCAACGGAGTCTAAACGAAAGTTGAAGAGTACGGTCCCGCCTACGCGTGGATATAAAGAACGTTGAAAACGGAGCTCGTATGCGAAAGTTATGAATTTTTGAACTCGAAATGGCAAAATACGAGCTGGATACGAGGGGTACGCCCAGCGTACCTTCGGACGCCTCGCGTTTGGAGTACGCCCTGCATACGGGAAGTGAACCCCCCACGGTCTCCTTTCCTTCTACGGTTCCAAAGTAGCCACAATGCACCACCGAGAATCAGACACCTGCCCTTACGCCTCACATAAATCTGAAGTACGCCCAACGTACTGCGAGGCTTCGACCCTATAAAAGGGGGTGCAAGGCAACCTTCTTTCTTCACACTTTTCTCCACTTCTTTCTCTCTCTACTCTCTCTCTATCCACCCTAAACCACCCCGAAGCCTAGGAAACCTCCCTAGCACTAGAAGAAAGCCCCGGAGCTCCCGAAGACTCCAAGAAAAGAGTTTTTTGGTTTAGAAACTCTGCCCCCGCAGAGCCCGGTTTTCAAGCAAACCTCCCCGTTTCGTCAAAGAAAATTATTTTAAGAAGCGAAGTGTTGTCCGAATCACCACCTTATCAAGTGAGTGTATAGTCACTTTCACCTTACACATAGATATGAAGTACTTTATATAAATTACGTGTTATGTGTATATATTATATGTTTACATGAGATCTAAACTTCTTTCTTTTTAGATCTGAACTGTTCTTTCCGATCTAAACTTTTTCAGATCTAAACTGTATATATATATATATATATATATATATATATATATATATATATATATATATATATTATACCTTGAGATCTATGATGTATGAAATATTTAAACTTCATTTTTCAGATTTGAACTGTATATGTATTTTATATATACAAATATGTTAGGTAAAACATGGGTAGATGAAATAGTTGGTGTGTGATGAAATAAAATAATGAGAGGCCTCGGTGTTGACGATGATCCAGTCATCTAACGGAGTATGATGGATGACGACCACAAACTTTTCTAGAAAGTCTAGTGGAACGCTAGTAGGCTCGCAACATGTAGGTGTTTGTGAACGATGTGTTCACCGGTGTACTCCATCCCCCTTATGGTTGCCTTACAGACCTATATGGATGAGGAATCCCCTTAGTAGTAGCGTCCATCCCGATGAAATTCCTTAGGATAGGTCCTTATAATAGATGCTTTAGGGACGTAAAGTGAGGATAACGGGAACGAGTAATCGGGTTGAATGTTTTTTGAAAATAATAAACTTATTTATTGTGGGTTGAAAACCCTATATGCTCACCAGCATATATATGTAGGTTGGGAAAGATAGAAGATAGATGGGAGACAAAAGATGATGTGACAGCAGGTTGAATAGTTTCCATTCATACCACCTTAAGGAAAAAAAAAACTAGGTCAAAAGTTTAAAAAAACGGATGTCATAATTAGGGTTGCTCTAGACCATTATCCTAAACTATAAAATGTCAGAAGAAAAGAAAAAAAACGAAATAGGGAGTCGAACCCATACCTCTTTCTACTTTATTAAGATAAAACCTTACTACTACGTTATAAAGGAGATCCTTTAAAAATGATGCCATATATGACTTATAAGCAACATCTGGAATAATAAAAAATTATTATAGTTACTGTTTAGAGGTTGGTAAATAAATTATTATATTTACTATTTATAGAATCACATTATATTAAGGTAAAGGGAGGTAGATGTTGTCATATGTGTCCTCGTATGGAGAAAACGATGTGCCACAAGATATACTATAAATGAGGAAACACAAGAAAACATGAAGAAGAGAGTAAGTCGAAGTGATCAATAAGATAGGTACATAAATAAACCATATTACACGCAAAAAGACTTTGAGAACCTACAAATATGACAAAAGGCAAGGGAGTAAGTCAATATATACAATAAAAATATATGACTAAAACAGTAAACAAGTATACGAGATGAATCATATATCAACACTAACAAAAGAAAACATTATCAATGGTGCCAAGCTACTTACCTACCCTAATGTTTTCCTTATAAACCCTTCTATATGAGATGTGTAACGTCCCGAGATTTCTCAGGCATTTCCAAACCCTCTTCTATCATTACTCTGTCAACTATAGTCCTTGGGTTTGAGAATGAAGAGCCAAGATAAGTTTAAGCGCCAAACTTGCAATTTAGGCCAAAAGAGAGTACGACGCGTGTACTTAAGGGTACGCTAAGTGTATTAAGTTCCGCCTTAGTAAGCTGGGTGTACACTTGAGTACACTGGGCGTACTAATGTCTGGATGAAACCCTAATATTTAGGGTTTGGGGCCTATATAGGCAGCATATTGAACACCCACACCTCTTTTACCTTAGCTTCCACATATTAAACTCATCTGTATCAAACTCTAGCCTCCCCTTTTGTGTGTTAAGCTCACTTGGTGTGTTCTTGAGTGCTTAAAGAGGAAAACCATTGCATCAAGAGTTGGAGGAAGAGATCAAGCTTGTAGACCTGAAGTTAGCTTGTGTTCAAGAAGCTCCAGAAGGTATAAAGTTCGAAACTTTATGCATATATGCTTAGATCTCATCATTTTACTTTATTAGAAGCATTCCTTGTCCCAAAAGCCATAAATGGTGCATGTTGTGATTTGGTCGAAAAGAGTTGTCCTTCCAGGCTCTTGAAGGGACATTGAATGATAAAAATAAGGTCCCATTTGTTGTATGCATCCCATGCAAGAGGAATAAGGTCTTAATGGATTAAGACCAAGCAATAACAACTTTATGGACGTCCAAAGTGATAAATTTCATGACTTTTTATGGATCCTGGGCATGTTAGGTCTCTGGATCTGAGGTTTGGGCTTAAGTGCTTAAGCCATTAAGCACTTAATAAGGTTTTGTCAAGAGATGGAGTACGCCCAATGTAAATCTAGTATGACCAGTGTTCTGGGTTAACCACCCTGATGGTGGTCAACATCTGGTCGCGTACGCTCAGCGTACCAGAGGAGTACACCCCGCGTACATCCTCTGTTGGGCCATTGTCAATTGGGCTTCAAGTTTTGGGCTGTTTTTGGACTAAAGGGATTTGGGACTTTGCTGGACTTAATAAATAAGATGTTATGGGCCAATTAGTGGTAGTGGATCATGGGTTTAGGCCCAATAAGGAGATTGGGCCCAATTTAGTAAATTGGGCCAATAGTGGACTTATGTATTTAAACCTTCAAGATAAGGACTTGGTATGGGACTTTGGCCCAATAAAAGGAATGGGTTTAGAGAGTTCTAAAGACACTTGGTCAAGGGGTAATTTTGGGTATTAACCTAGTATTTATTATTATGTGACAGTTTGGGATTTCCGGGTGAGATCGTAGTCAGAGGCTTGCAGTATTTCAACACAAATTATGAGGTGAGTTATCCTCACTATACTAAGGGGTCTAAGGCACCAAGGTCGGCCCATTAGATATTATATCCTAGTATTTGGTATTATGTTGAGTATGAGTTAGTTATGCATGCTAGTTTGATATGCTAGAGGGTAGGTCTGTAGGACTATCTGTGATATTGTATGTTTATCTGTATGTGTACTTATCTGTTATATGTCGACATATTATGTGGGATGGGTTGAGGTGATACTGCTCCATGCGGTAACCAACAAACCCGGGAGCATTCCAGATACGGGTTGAGGGAGACTCGTACTGTGGGCTCGATGGCAAGCCATATGTGAGTTGCAAGCCCGTAAGGCAATCCAGACTCACACTATGGGCCCAGAGGATAATCCATTCTATAAAATTGTAGACCCATTACATGCTGTTATTGGTATTTGTTTTATGCACAGTGTATTGGTATTTTGGAAGAGCTCACTAAGCTTTCGGGCTTACAGTTTTAGTTTATTGTTTCAGGTACATCAGGGGATCGCGGCAAGACGAAGGCATGATTGTACAACTCCTCATGTTTTGTTTATGTTTCTGGGAAAACTTTGATGTTTTATATTTTGAAAACAAAGTTCTAATGATTTAAATGGTTTGAAATGTTTTCAAAAGTTCAAATTTGGTTGAAAAATTCGGGTGTTACAAGATGTCCTTGGAAAGATCGGGTTCCTCTACATCTAGTCCCACATTATCCTCCAACTTTCTCGTCAACCTGTCCTCGTTTTACCATCAATAATCATTAGCTCTACCATGATGTTGTATTATAATAAAGATTTCAAATATCCTAATCATTTTAATAAGACCACGACATCAATTTTTTGTTACATCGGAGAAAATGTGAAGTAAGACAATGTTTTTATTTTTCTTTATTATAACATTGTATATGTTTCTTTATTATATCATTATATTTTTTATTTCTTATTAAAGTATTTTATTTTAAATAATTACATATTCTTTGTGTTAGGTCTGTTCATTCTTTGGATATAACTCGATTATCTAATTCGACAATTTGAATTGAAGCAAAGGGATTGTATATTTAGATATTTGGATTGGTTTCAACTTTCAACCAAAATGATATTATTATTTTGGATTTAAGATTGGTTTTTGTTACTAAAACAAAATTGAATAAACCAATAAAACAAAATGCCAGATATTTATTTTGGAGTTAAGATTGGTTTTTTGTTACTAAAACAAAACTAACTAAACCGATAAATCAAAATGCATGTTAAATATTTATTTTTAATATGTATCTTTAGTTATTTATTGCTTTATTGGAGTTTTTTTTTAATTATAGTAGAATGTTTGTGTAACATCTTGTTTTGCAGGTATTTCTTTTTTGACCCTTGGTTGGTGATTGTATGGCTAAGTTGGCCCCTAATGGCATTTTCATAATTTTTGGGAATGGCTTTTGTACGCTGGGCGTACGTAGCCAGGGTGTAAACCCTAACTTTTAGGGTTTAGACCCCATTTAAACATCTTTGTGGCCTAATGCACTCTCTTAACTCCAACCTCTTTTCCTCATTTCTCATTTTGAAACCCTAAAGTGTTTTAGTGCATTTTGAAGCTTGGAGAGTCTTTTGCTTCCATTTTGGAGCTTTTGGGGAGTTGAAGGAAGAGATTTGAAGTTGTAGTGTTTCACTCAAGGCCTTGGATCCAACATCTACCCTCCCTTGTGCACCTCTTTGAGGTATAAAGCTCCAACCTTGATGAGTATTTCATTTAGATATAATTTTAGCTTAAAGTTCGCACCTTTTTGTCCCAATCTTGATCTTTATGAATATGGAATACTCCAAAATGTTTCAGTTGTCCTTTCAGATGTTTTACCGTGTGTTAAGTCATAAAAATGTGATCTTGGACATTATTTTCTTTCCATGCATGATCTAGGTTGTCTTAATGGGTAAAGAAGCTAGGGTTTTTGATGCTAAGGTCTTAATACCATGCAAAACCATAAAATTGGAAACTTTATGGTTAAGGACACCTTTTAAGGTCTAGATTTGGATTTTGGATATAAGTGCTTAAGGATTAAGCACTTAATGGATGGAGTTGATGGAAGTCGTGTACGTTAGGCATACCAAAGGGTACGCTGCGGGAACGTGGTCAGCTCCCCGACTTTAGTCAAGCATGTAGTATGCCTCGCGTACGTATTGAGTACGCCCAACGTACTCACTGAGTTGACTCGGTTGAACCAATTGACTTTGTCTTGAATTTTGATCAAGTTTGACCTAGGGGTATTTTGGGTATTTTGATCTGTATGTTGAGATTGTGTCACTGAATTCATAAAGGTGACTGATAGAGTTGATTTCGGAGCGACGTGCTATTCAGTTTTCTCATCTGTCTGTGAGATGAGTTTCCTGATTGTATCCATGGGTCAAAAGTACCAATACCGACTCATTATTATGTTATTTAGGATGATAGCCGTTGTGTCGCTTACATGAGTTTGTATGATGGGTTGAAATATACCACATGATGGGGCCTAATATCGTATATTTGGGTTGAAATAGACCCCAGGGCGGGGCCCATTATCATATATTTGGGTTGAAATAGACCCCAGGGCGGAGCCCACTATTGTATGATCAGGTTGAAAGATACCTCAGGTCGGGGCCCATATTGTTTGATCGGGTTAAAATACACCATAGGGCGGGACCATATATGTATATGGGGTTGGCTATACACTAGGTTTAGGCTCATATATGTTTTGGTATGTGGTTCTTTGGAAAACTCACTAAGTTTTATGCTTATAGTTTATGCTTATGGTTTCAGGTACTTCCGGTTCGAAAGGGAAGGGTCCGACGTGATGACACAACATCCTCCCCTCATGATTTTCGCATTCTGAATAATTATACTCTGATGTTTTGAATATTATGACTTGATGTTTGATTTTGAACGATTGATGAATGATTTAATAGACTTTCAATGAAAATTTTTATTACTGTCTTTGGGACGTTACAGTTTGGCCCAATTAAAACACATCTATTTAATTAGAGTTTATATATATATATATATATATATATATATATATATATATATATATATAGGGCTAGGTTAAAGTGTTTTTTAGATTTATTGTGTGCTAGAATGCACCAATAAGAATTTAGTAAAATTATATTATTATTTAATTAAATAATGATAGATATTAAATGGTTTCCATAATTGTATGTATATTAAATGATATCCATAATTATAATTTTCTCTTTATGGAAATTAATTAAATTAGTCATTAATGTCAACAATAATATTTTTTCAGAATGAATTCGTATCTAGGTTTTTATGTCAGCAATAACAATATTTCAGGACTCACTCACTTAAAATACAATAAAGTTGTATGGAATATGAAGAATAAGGGTGTATTCTAGTAGAATATACTCTCGTTCTCCTAGAATACACTCTTATTATTTTATATACGAATTCATTCTGAAAGAATATTATTATTGACATTAATGACGAATTAAATTAGTTTCTCTAAAAAGGAATTATAAATATGGATATCATTTAATATACATTTAATGTTTACTCAATTCTTATTGGTGCATTCTAGCACACAATAGATATGAGAAACATTTGAACCTACCCCTCTCTCTCTCTCTCTCTATATATATATATATATATATATATATATATATATATATATATATTATGGATTTAAACTATACAAATCAAAATTTTTAATATTAAAGTTATATATATTTTTTAATGTAATTTTGTTTCTTGAAAACCATGAAAAAAAATCACCAAATCTATAACTCCTTTGGTTCAAATCATATTTTAAACAAGTTTGGATCATTCGTATCCATATTTAAAAAAATAAAATCAATTTGGATCCAATAGATTAGCCTTGATCGAAACAACTCATCCAAATGAACTTCCCTTTATGTTGCGGTGAATTACAACAAAAATGAACAACTGAAAGCAAAAGCACACATATAATTGAGTTTTAGGACGGGTTTTTGAAAGTAAAAGAAACAATAGTTTCATCAAAGTTGAGTATGCTTGTATTCCTTTCCATGAAAAGTTTTAAAGAAATACCTATTAGTATCAAAACAAAGGTTGTTTTACAAAAATGCAAAATGGTTATAAAACTGTTATGTCATTTAATTTATCAAAATAAATAAGTATATATGATTTATATAAAATGACATGCCAAATAACATATGTAGGGTTGTGATTGAAGCAAATATTTGGTCACATTGGCTCATTTAAGTTTAACCGAACAAATGAATAGATACGAATACATAAAAACATATTTTTTGTGATGTGTCCATTCTTTTAAAAAACTGCTTTGTTAATGTTCATTCAATTATGTTCGTTAATGCTAAATAAACTTAATAAACATAAACAAACATACATTAACAAAATGAACAAGAAAGTCCAAACGAAGAACCATATATAAATAACAACATTGTACACAAATCTTAGGATACACAATATCCAAAAATCATGAAATAACCATGAACATAAATAAAAATAAACAAACATAAACATAAACAATCGTTAATGACCGAACATTCAAGAATATAAATGAAGAAACATAAATATATAAAACTATAAGCCTTATTTATCATTATTTATAAAAGATTAAACATAAACATAAAATTTGTCATACCTTAGGCTAGAGGTAGTGGTGCCATACTCCCTCATTTGCCACGCTGCCACATAGACGTCACATAACGTTTTACAACAAAAATGTGGTTTCTTGTCACACACAAGGAGTGATATCACACTCCTTTAACAATTTCATTTTTTTTTAAAAAACTTCAATTTTAATAATAAAAACATAACATTTCATTACTTCAAATTAAAAAAACAAAGATTACATTTCATTACTTAAAAAAACATACCATGACATTCAAAAAACAGATATCAAACGATTAAAATAACTAAAAAAAACATACTACATAAAGTCGTCCTCTGAGAACTCGTCTTCCGAGTCATCCAAGAAATCTAAATTGAGGTTAATGTGTTAAATCTCATAAATATGTTCCACTAAGTCCATGCGAAGATTGTGAAAAGTTTTAGTGCAATGTGCATTTACTCTCCTATCCATGTACTCGTCGCCACCAATTTCTATTGGTTGTCTCGGGGATGGTTTCGTGTTCGTCATACACACATATCGCTCTTACTTCGTCTTCAATAATCATATTATGCAATGTCATACATGCATACATGATTTCTTGAAGTTTTTCCTCGCCGAAAAAATGCTGGTTTTTTTTTCGGTATGTACCAATGTTTCTTAAGAGCTCCAAAAGTCCGCTCGACATCCTTCCTGACTCTTTCTTGAATTTTCCCGTCTAAAATCATGTGGACACGCAAATGATTTAACAAACACAACATACTCAGGATAGATCTTATCAACAAGATAATAACCATACTTATATGGCGTTCTACGCACTTGAAAAGAAAAATCTGGTGCAGATCCGTTGTATATTTTGTTAAATATAGGTGAACGATTAAGAACGTTGATGTCGTTAATTGAATTGGGAGAACAAAAAAAAGCATGTCAAATCCATAGATTCTGTGATGCCACAGCTTCAAGTATGATCGTTGGGTGACTGTGATCACCTCCGGTAAATAACCATGGTGTGAGATAGGACAATTTTCCCATGCCCAATGGAGACAATCTAAAACTTATATCATTCCATGAAATCCATGTACGCTAGCATGATGAGCTTGTAATTGTAAGAAGTTATTACGTGTAGGCTTACAAAAATATTTTGGACCATAAAACTCAATCACAGTTTTGCAAAAAAAATGGAGACTATCTCGTACGGTCATAACGGACATCCTAAAACTCTCGTCCAACGCATCAAGCGTGATGCCATATGTTAATTGACGAAATTCGGTTGTATATTTTTATAAACGAGTGAAATCGGGTACACCTCTAGCATCGAGACATCGTACGGTCCTAACGGACATCCTAAAACTCTTGTCCAAACGCACCCAAGACCGCATAGGGGTTGATGTTTCCCTACCTGTGTTGCATTGAGTATGGCTGAACCGAATGCCACTCCCTCAGTTCTTATAAGACTACTCCCTCGGGTCTTATAAGACTATAAACCATATTTATCATTATTTATAAAAGATTAAACCTAAACAATTAAGCCGAAAGATACAAATTTCATATCCATCAATTTGACTGCTTTGAGACTTTGACTAATTATCATATTATCTTCTTCAAATCTCTCTCTCTCTCTCTCTCTCTCTCTCTCTCTCTCTCTCCCTTCCTGTGATTTCTCTCTCTATAACAAACACACTTATTATAAGAAAAGCTGCCAAAGCCTTAAAATCGTGACGCTTCACATTGTTAACATTTTGCTACATATCCACTGGAACTGTTCCGTTTCTGATGTTCAAGTATTTCAAAGTTCACATGTTTATCCTTAACGGATTTCATTTATGAACACCCACACTTCATAATCATTCTGTTTCACTTTCTATTAGTTTATAGAGAAGAGATACGATTTACAAGGTAGGTTTTATTTGACTTCGAGTTTTCTGAGATGGGTGTTGGATGGTTGTCTATGGCGGCGGCGGCGGTTGTAGTGACGGTGCTGCTAGTAGGCGGTGTAAATGGTTTTCCGGCGGAGGATCTGGTGGTGAAATTGCCCGGACAACCAGATGTTAGTTTCAGACAGTATGCTGGGTATGTAGACGTGGATGTGAAGGCTGGGAGGAGTTTGTTCTATTACTTCGTTGAAGCCGACAAGGATGCTGATCGTAAACCCCTCACTCTTTGGCTCAATGGAGGTCTGTAATCTGTTCCCCTCTCTCATTTCAATATTCGATTTGATATCTCGATTCAAAACTATATCATGTGGTATTTGAATGTGGTTATGTGGATCGAAATCATCATTTTGAATGGAATTATAGTGATTCAAGTAGTAAATAAGCTTATAAACCACATAAATGTAAGAACAGTTAACCTATTCATAGTTCAATCAACTAATCTCAAAGTCCCAACAATCGATTTCACCAATTAAGCTATTTCAAAGAACCATATCGTCACTTAGATTCAAATGGAAACAAGAATTTTTGAATTTTAGTGCAGAAAAAGGGGGAGAAAGCAGGACATGCAGGTGGGGTGTTGTTAAAGCGGATGTAAAGCATGGGAGACATTTCGAGTTCCCTTTTTACAAAACTGTACTTTAAGCAACAACATGCTCTTCTCATAACTTTTCCTTTTTTTGTTGTTCCTTGTAAAGTTAATATTTTTTTGGCACAAATACTAATTTTTTTCACATAGGTAGTGTAAAAATAACAATATTAAACTTTTATATATTTTAACATATTCTATAATCTAACAAGTTGGGTTTCATTCACATTCCTCTATGAATTGAAATCTTGCGTGAGATTGTGGATTAGAAAAAGAAGGATCATTTAAGGTTTTCTTGATTTTGATGTATAAGTAGTTGGGGGCAGTGTGTAATTAATTCCAAGAGTTGGGTTCAAAATTGAAAATGGTTCTTCGGGATTTGCAAACGTGAATGGTTTTTCTTCCTTCTTTAGAAATTAGAACTATATATTATTTTATTAAATGGGATAAATAAATAATAAAGTACATAAAAAAATTTTGAATTTTATATGTAGGCCCAGGTTGCTCATCTATGGGTGGAGGAGCCTTCACCGAGTTGGGTCCATTTTTTCCACAAGGTAATGGCCGGGGCCTACGCATAAATAAAAAATCATGGAATAAAGGTGAGTAATATTTTATTTTTAATTAAATTATTTGTAATTCTCATCTTCATAATGTGTAATATTTTCTATATATTTCTTGTTATCAATTAGCATCAAATTTATTATTCGTGGAGTCTCCAGCGGGGGTAGGATGGTCATACTCGAACACATCCTCAGATTACACAACAGGCGATGCCAACACGGGTAATTAGCAAAAGACATTTTTACCCTTCAATATTATCTTTCCCTTTTGGTATCTAATAAAATATTATTTTATGAATAAACAGCAAGGGATATGCATACATTCTTGATGTATTGGTACAAAAAGTTTCCATCTTTCAGATCACGAGATTTATACCTAACAGGCGAAAGTTATGCAGGTACGTTTCTCGAAAAAAAAAAGGATTTTTTTATTTTTATTTTTATTTGTGTGTCATCTTTTTGACCCAAATAGTTGACTAGTTTTATAAAGATAAGTGTTAATGATGATGTTACATTACATGTAGGCCATTACATACCACAACTGGCTATTGCCCTTTTGGACCATAATGCCCATTCTACTGGTTTCAAGTTCAAAATCAAAGGAGTCGCTGTAAGATTTCATTTATTTATATTAAATACAATAACATACGTTGAGTGGCAAATTAGTAATTACCGAACTTTTTTTTTGTATCAGATTGGTAACCCGCTTCTTAAACTTGATCGCGATGTGCCAGCTGTATACGAGTATTACTGGTCACATGGGATGATATCAGATGAGATTGGTCTTACTATTATGAATGGATGCAGTTTTGAAGATTACACGTTTGCTTCACCTCACAATGAATCTGTTGCATGTAACAATGCCCTTTCTCAAGCAAATAGCGTAATTGGTGATTATATTAATAATTATGATGTCATTCTTGATGTTTGCTATCCATCACTAGTAGAACAAGAACTTCGTTTGAAGAAAACGGTAACTTTGCAACATTTTTGTATATTTTTCTCTCAACAATTTGTAGTACACTCTGTATCAGACACATTAATATGTTTGATATAAAGATTGCATCAGGCACAAATGATATTTGTGCCTGATACATTGTTGTGCCTATACTGTGTATCAGGCACAACAAAGTATGTATCAGACACAATGTACATTATGTCTGATACAAAATTTGGAACCTGTTGATGAATTTATGTACCTTTTTTTTTTTTGTTGAAAAGGTGACGAAGATGAGTTTTGGAGTTGATGTGTGCATGAGCCTTGAAAGACGATTCTATTTTAACCTTCCAGAGGTTCAACAGGCTCTCCATGCTAATCGAACCAAGTTGCCCTACTCCTGGAGTATGTGCAGTGGGTAAGTATTTTTTTAATGCTGATGTGGCTTTTTTATTTTTAATTTAATGTTTAATATATTGAACTTGATATAAAATGTTCTCATTTTGATAGAGTTCTAAATTACAACGACAATGATGGAAACATCAACATTCTCCCTTTGCTTAAAAGAATCATCCAAAACAAAATCCCCGTTTGGATTTTCAGGTACATTTTTGTGCTCAACAAGAAAACACATAGAAAATATGTTTTTATTTAATTCAGATTTAACAATAAAAAAAGAGTCTCGTCTTTTTACAAATTTGTCCATATTTACTTTTTGTTTTCCCATTTCCCAAAGTATTTTGTCATATTCTAAAAAATAAATAAATAAATAACGGTTTTAAAATGTAGTGGGGATCAAGATTCTGTAGTTCCATTGCTTGGATCAAGAACACTTGTACGTGAATTAGCTCACGAATTAGAATTCCCGATTACTGTTCCATACGGAGTGTGGTTCCATAAAGGCCAGGTACTTTCATTAGTCAACTGTTTGTTTCGGTTTAGTTTGACTTTTCTAATTAGTTTGACCAAGACAAAAAGTCAAAATGTGTTGTAGGCTGGAGGTTGGGTGACTGAATATGGAAAGCTACTTACATTTGCAACAGTGAGAGGTGCGGCTCATATGGTGCCATATGCACAACCGTCACGTGCTCTGCATTTGTTTAGTTCATTTATTCGTGGTTCAAGACTCCCCAACAACACACGTCCTTCTATTGAGGACTAAAAAAACACTAGATTAAATTTTAGATTTTTAAGTTATGTTTTTCTGGATTATTCATGTGGCCGAAGGCAAGAAAAAATTTGACTCGGGTAATTTTCGTAATGTAAGAACAAAAAAGGAGTTGAGTTATATATCACAAGCCATTGTGGTTAAATTGAACAATTGAACTCTTAGGTTTATGTTTTAGTTTTCAGAAAATCCACCGGTACCTAATGTTATGTTGTTTGAATGGTTTTAATTGGTTTTATGATTAAGCCTTTGTTTGATGCATATAAAGTAATTTATTTTTTTGAACGTATTGCAATTTGGTGTTTGGTGACACCTTTACTTTTCTTTATTTCTATTTTCATCCGATCCAAACACATAATCAAATCCAAACATAGAACTAATTAAACTGAATTTTACATCATCAAATACAATCATATAATCTAATCCAAACACACACACATACACAAACACACACAACAAAGGTAAATATGTCATTTTACAACAAGTATGTATAATACTGCAATATCAAAATTACATTTGCCTTTTTTTACCTTTGGACAAAAATGCATATGCTGATTGAGAAACACATACACATATATATTAAAGAATATACAAATCATTCCAATTAAAAGTAGTTTTTACAGCAAGAATATACTGAACATATATACTTTTTTTACCTTTGGATTGTTTGTCAAAAACTCACTAATAAGCCATTGATACATATACTGAACACATAAACTATAATCAGATGTAAGGAATTAATCAGTAAATCAAAAAAAATTGCTAACCTTATGAAGCTGTTATTCGAATGTGATGCTGCAAAGTCCAGATTTCACGAAATTATGATAACAACTGAATAAGATTATACTTATATATAATTTTGAACAACGATTTTGGAAATGATATGAAGAAATTAATATTGTGATTCATATCATACTATTTTGAATTCTTTGATTTCAAATTCTATAATTATGAAAGGTATATACAAATTAGTTGATTTTAAAAAGGAAGGAATCATATTTATGTTTTGACAATTATGTTTACGTTTATTTCACTTCAATACATTCCAATTAAAATTTTCAGTTGCCATTAATAAGTTTTCAACTTCCAAACGTAGTCAGCTTAATTTAATTAATATTAATTTTATTTTATTTTATGATGACATCATCAAAATGATCCGATGGTTGAAATTAATCAAGAAAACACAATGAATGACCATGATTGTTGAAGGTGATGTTATCAAGTTTCTCTTTTAATATATAGACACTAAACCCTTATGGAAGCTACTATATTTTTACTTTTCTTTATTTATTTTTTCATCCAATCCAAACACATAATCCAATCCAAACACATAATCCAATCCAATTAACACATAACCAATTAAACTAAATTTTACTTAATCCAATCCAAACACACACACGCATAGAGAGAGAGAGAGAGAGAGAGAGAGAGAGAGAGAGAGAGAGAATAGAAAATCCGTTTATCAAAAACCCATTAATATGCTATTGATATATATATATATATATATATATATATATATATATATATATATTGAACACATAAACTATAATCAGAAGTAAGAAATTAATAAGTAAATAAAAAAAAATGCTAACCGTATGAAGCTGATATTCGAACGTGATGCTGTAAAGTCCAAATTTCATGAAATTGTGATAACAACTGAATGAGAATATATATTTAACATAATTTTGAACAATGATTTTGGAAAGGATATGAATAAATAAATATTGTGATTCATATCACACTATTTTGAATTCTTTGATTTCAAATTCTATAATTATGAAAGGTATATACAAATTACTTGATTTTAAAAAGGAAGGAACCATATTTATGTTTTGATAATTATACTGACATTTATTTCACCTGTATAGATTCCAATTAAAAATTCTAGTCACCATTAATAAGTTTTCAACTTTCCAAACTTAGTCAACTTAATTTAGTTAATATTAATTTTATTTTATTTTATATGACATCATCAAAATGATCCAATGATTGAAATTAATCAAGAAAATACAATGAATGGTCCTGATTGTTGAAGATTATGTCATCAAGTTTCTCTTTTAATATATATAAAGATGTGAAATACACGAGATCAATAAAAACAAAAGGTTAGATCTTTTTTTTTTTAAAAAAAAAAATTATTGTGCAATATATGTATACATTTATATGATTTATATGTTTTTAATACGTCCTCCATATTTAACGCGAGTTATAATCTAGTTTAAAACCACAAATACTAAATGAGTGTGTACGGTGAAAATACATAATCATTTGTTTTGATTTGATGAGTAATGATTAAAGTAAAGAGAATGTTGAAATACATTTTTATATTTTTAATAAAATATAAGAATCAAAATCTAAAATCTTTGATTCTCTAAATGATGAATTTTTATAAATAAAAATTTTCTTTAATTTTTCAATTAAATACAAAATTTAGTTGATTTTTTATCCTAAATTATGAAAATTCTTTTGAATTCAATAGAGTAAACACAAAATTAAAGAGTGAGATTTTCAGATGAACAAGTTGTTAACATCAAGATCTTACTTAAAATCGTTTTTCATTTTACAAAATCTTGATCATAAAATCGAATCGCAATCGTATGCAATCGTAAGATCATATATAATGGACAATTTTTTCATAACAATTGTAATTATGTATGCAATTATATATCTCAGTTATGACTTAGTTTTATTTAGTTATAAAAATATCATAGTCCAACTTTTTGACAGGAAATAAAACCAATTATGATATTCTAAAACATGACGTATGAACCAAGATATATTATTGTAAAAACACTTAATAATTATTTCGGTTGTAACTTAAAGGCCCAAATAAATTTTACTGGCCCAAAGACTATTTAACCTACCAGCTCTTCTATTTATCTGTTTTTAAAACTCGTCTTCATTAAACCACATAAAGAGCATTGAAAACAACAAACGAAGAGATACACAACAAATATTTGTTTCACTATTTTTCTGTCTTTTTACGATTCTACCCTGGATCCTATCTAAAAACGAGTTATTGCATACGTGGGATCGTAATTCACACCTCTTTTACTTTTGATATTTCCCCAAGAATCACCTACCAAACGTAGTTGGTTTCACCAGATTTATAGACTTTACAATTTACATACACATCATCACGTTCAAGCATTTTCATATCAATGGCGACCACCACTGAAATTACCAAAACGCCCTCCTCTCCCCCTCAAATATTTCTTCCTTCGAAACTTTTTTGTTACTCAACCAATGATTCACTGCAACCACAATTGACAACAAGGTAAGATCTTCTATTAATGATCACTTCTTGTGCAGAATCTCTTGGGTGGGTTTAACTTCAAAGTTCAGTTTCTAGGGTTTCTTTCAAGTTTCAAGTGCTCATTCTTCGTTATTGATCAGATTGCTTGGATTTGGTTAAAGGTTTGATGCGATTTTGTTTACTACCATTTTTTAGGTTATTCTAAGAATTGAAATTTGGGGAAAATCAAATGCTTAATAGAGTCTATTCAGCTTCCCCTGGATATTTTAGGTCTTCTGTGAATTGGGCACATTGTAAAAGATCTCGTTTTAGGTCGATCAACAGATTCAATGTGATTAGCTCTTGTTTATTTATAGTGTTAGCTATAACTTGTGTTTATATATACTTGTATGAAGCTGTTCCATCACCTGTAATTCTTGAAAAAAACACGATCAACGATTTACAAGAATCAAACGGTATTTGTGATCTGTATGATGGAACTTGGGTTGTTGATGAAACTTACCCTTTATATAATGCATCCGAGTGTCCTTTTGCTGAGACAAGTTTTAATTGTTTAGCAAATGGTCGAAGAGATAAAGGGTACCTCAAATGGAAATGGAAGCCCAAAAATTGTGATATTCCTAGGTTTAATGTAGGGGTAATTTTGGAAAAACTTCGTGGGAAACGAATTGTGTTTGTTGGTGATTCTTTGAGTAGGACTCAATGGGAGTCTATGATATGCTTGCTCATGAATGGCGTGGAAGATAAAAAAAGTGTTTATGAAGTCAATGGGAACAAGATAAGTAAAAAAATTAGGTATTTGAGTGTTCGATTTCATTCTTTTAATTTCACAATCGAATTCTATCGATCTGTTTTTCTTGTGAAAATTGGATCAGTCCCAAAACGTTCACCAAAAAGGGTTCGATCCACAATTAAACTTGATGAGTTGGATGGAATTAGCTCAAAATGGATCGATTCAGACATTTTAGTGTTCAATACAGGCCATTGGTGGAATCGTGCAAAACTTTTTGAAATGTAAGTCGTTCTTCTCTGCTTATTTTTTTTCATTTAGCATGATTTCTTGCATTTAGGTCTAATAATTTGGATTTTTTGAACAGGGGTTGTTATTTTAAAGTTGGGGGAAGGTTGAAACTTGGAATGTCAACAATGTCAGCATATACAACAGCATTGAACACTTGGGCTTCATGGGTCGAAAATATGGTGGATACGGATAGGACCCGTGTGTTCTTTAGGACTTTTGAAGGCAGCCATTGGAGGTATGTTATCTTATTTCAAGAAAGTAGAATAGTTTAAATATAAACATATGGAAAAAGTGTGCATTTTGACTTTTAATATCTACTAAAGTTTTTTTTTTTTATTTTTCTTATGTATCAGCGGGCAAAATGGTCACACATGTGAAGTTACGGAAAAGCCCTTGTATAGAAGTAACATGGAATACAGAAATAATTTTTCGGATATTATAAAAAGTGTGGTGAATAATATGTCGGTTCCTGTAACTACAATGTACGTGACACCCATGGGATCGTTTCGTAGTGATGCACATGTTGGTACTTGGAGTGATAATCCAACGGTTCCTGATTGTAGCCATTGGTGTCTACCTGGAGTCCCTGATGCATGGAATCAAATCCTTTTTTCATATCTATGAAACTACAACATGCTCACTTGACTCTGACTATTATAACAAATTTAATTAATTTGTTGTTGTGCAATGCTCACATTTAATAATTGGTTTCTCAGATTTTTACATACATTACGTGTTTTACCACAAGTTTGATTAGTGTGATGTATTCTGATTTTCTTTCATGTATTGTATTTGCATTTCTTTAAAACTTTTAACAGATTTAAAGTAGTAATTCACTAATTCCCAAATCAAGTGTTAGATTCTAAACAAAAATGCAAGTCATATCAAGGCCATGGTCCGTAAAACTATCTAGAAGCTGTAGATTTATATGAGTGTTCGGCAAAAATGAAACTTTTGAAACATGTATAACTATATAAAAATACTTATCTAAAACATGTCATTGATTTTAATGAGTTTGGTAATTTTAATCTTAGCATTTTTCCTGGAATTTTGCATGTAAAGGAATTGAAAACAATGGCCAACCGCTAATCTCTCTCCATCGTTCTTCATATCATCTCTCTTATATCTCCCTATACAATTTTCTGGATGTTTGTACAAGTCCCTCCTTAATCCCACCATCTGTAATTAAGGCCACCATCTTCTCAGCCCTAGCAACACCACTTCTGCCGTGTCTGATAAACGTATTTCTTTCAAGTTACCATCCTCCACCACAACAAAGAACAAACCCTAATTAACAACAACCCTTCATGATTTTTTTCATGCCTCGAACCTACATTTGTGGGGTTCGAGTTGTATGAAAAAAATCAAGAAAAACAAAACGTAATTATTAAGAGCAGTGGGATTAGAAGTCGTATATATATATAATATATAGGGCAAAAGAATTAATTAATGGATTCTCGTCCATTGGACATCACGGTGATCTCCGCCAGTGGCCTGGATAATTTTTTATTAGTCTTCAAGATGAAAGTTTACGTCGTTGTCTCGTTGATAAATGGCAAATCCGTCATTGAAAAAAAGACCCATATGTCTAACGGCCGGAACCCTAGGTGGAACCACCGGATTAAGTTCCCCGTCGAGGAGTCAGCCATCCAGACCAGCACCCTCCTGTTTGTCCTCCGGCAACACCGCATGCTTGGTGACAAAGACATTGGCGAGGTGTCCATCCCTGTCCGTGAACTCCTTGAGACAAACTCCGGCTATGGATCCACCGAACATGAAGTCGACTACCAGGTTCAGTCCACGAGAGGAAAATGTAAAGGTACGTTCACCTTTTCACACGAATTTAGAGAGAAGGTGCTTCCGGTTAGAGCAGACGGCGGTTCTCATCCAGTACCGGTTCCAGGCACTGCATACATGGTAAATCAACAAGGGATGCCTGCTTATCCCCAGCAACCATACTCAACAACTCCTCCAGGATATGTAAACTACCCATGCGGCCCAGCGCCGCCCCAGTATGGTGGCACGTGGTACCCACCTCCGGGCACAACACCGCCAGGGACGTATCCATATCCTCCTCCCCCACAGATGGGTTATAATCAACATTTGCAGCAAGGACCGTAATCAATTAATGGACTAGATTAGTGGCAGGCAGTGGTGGCGGGGGTTGATTGAAGGACATATGGAAACTGAAAGCAATGACGATTTTAAGGCTTTGATAATTCATTTTTCTTGGTCTGAAACATGGATTACTATGCATTTTGGGGGTGTTTCTTCTCTATTTTGTCCACATCAAAAGGATTAGCATCTAATGAAGAAGATCATCTTACCGAAGACCACAATGTTATAGCAGTATTGAAAAAAAGTCAGTTTTATCTTGTTTGAATCGTCCTGATATTATCTCATATGTAATCATTCATGTTTGATATGTATTTTGGTTGATATACTATGAAAAATGTTATATTTTGATGTATGACTTTCTCTCTATTAGTATTATATTAATGATCTACATTCTTCCAACTTAATTAAAAAAAGAGAAAATTGTAAAATTAGTTCATGTGATTTGCAATTGTCTTTGTGTAAACATCCTAAAATTTAAGATCCATGTTCTTAAATTAACAAGGTAATTAAATAATGGATGATTTACATAATTAAATCATTAATGAAAGATCATATTGTTATTTGATATGAATATTAGAAAGAAAAAATGTTTAAATAATAATATTTCGAAGTTAAGGGACTAAAAGTGTCGATTTGGTAAAATATTTAACCAAAGGGTTAACTTGGAAAATAGACTACTAAATTTGTGTAATGGACGGGGAATAACTTATTATGTAAACACTGAAGTTACAATAAAAAATATCGGGAATTAGGTAGTTTTGGTTAAAAGGTGCAAACTTAAGGGACCAAATATGTAAAATCAGGATTATAAGGTGCAATCCTTCCCCCATTTCACGATGGAGAGAGTTTGGGCCAAGAAGATGGTGATTTTGGAGAGGATTTCATGCTAGAGTGAAGATCTATCAAGAGATTGAAGTTATAACAAATGATTGAGATCATTTAAGGTAGAATCTCTTTTCCTCTAGCTATCAAATTCGATGTCATGACTTGGGGGATGTAACATCATGTTTCAAGAAGTTTCCTTATTCTGAGATTGTGCACAATAAATGTATCAAGTAAAGGCCTTGGACTTCAAGGGAATATGGTTTAGACCTTATTGGATGTTGATAATATTGGTTATGTGATCTAAGACCTTGGTTTGTGTTTTGGAGTCAAAAGGTAAAATGAGAAAAGTGATGTTTCAGACTTCTTGCATAAATTAATGAGTTTGGTTCGGTATGTTTTAAGTCAAAAGTAACTAGATGGGGTTATGGGGATCGTCAATACCTTTCCGTGGATATAAAGATCGTCAGAATGGAGTTGAAACAAAGAATATATGGCTGTTTGAAGTTGAGATAGATTTGGGTGAAAACCGTCACCACGGTGTGGCGAAAGCATTGCCAAAACGCGACAGTTGCCACGACATGGCGAACGCGTTGCCACGACACGACAAGTTGTCAGGCCCAAGCGCATTATTTTTAGGGTTTTCAACGTTTTTAAGCATAAGATTCCGACTTTTTAGCCATTTTATGAGCATCCATCACCTCTAGATCCTCTTGGTAGAAACCCTAGCCTCCACCTTCAATATTTGAGCTCCTCCGCTCTCATTTCTCCTCTTTTGGATGCTTTTGGTGGTGTTTTGATGAAGCATGAAGATCAAGAAGGTTCTTTTGGTTGTAAGGAATGATGTTTCAAGTTTGGATCCATCAAAGGCACTACATTTATGCACTATTGTGAATATAAAGTTCCAACCTTGATCTTTTGTTCTTTAGATCTTATCATTTGATGTTTTTGGCACTTTTGGTCTATTTTGTGGGTGATCTTGGAGTTGAGTGGACTCCAACACCTTTTAACCAGTGTGGAATGCTTCTTGGACCTCATGGACTAGGAAAATTATTATCTTTTGCCTTTCCTTTTAGCCATGAAAGTTATCTTGGTCCATTAGGTCATTTTGGTGTATTAAAGTTTAAATCTTGAAAGATTGTAACATTATTATGGATAAAGTTGGGAATTTTATCTATCTAGACATCATGTTGATTCGAATATGAAAAATATGAGACTTGGACTTAATGGATTAAGTTGAGAAAGATGCATTATTGGTCCCTTTAAGATTTAAAGTCTAGATCTTGGTGATTTAGACAATCCTAATGGATAAAGTTGGAAACTTTATCCATCATAAAACTTTTAGGATCCAGATCTGATGATGTGAGCTTTGGTCTTTATGGATTAAGCTTTTATTGAAGAAAAACCTTTAAGACTGAAGACCACGGTGTGGCCAAGGAAGGCTCACGACGTGGTGACGGGACTTATCATGTTTGTTTTGTCCGAACGTGCCCATGTCAGCTGGAGTTGACTTTATATGTTTGATGATTTTTACAAGTTGACTTTTTGTCAAACTTGGGTAGCAATGAGTTTTTTTTTGCTAAGGACTAGTCTTGGTTTGGCTTTAGGTAGATTGGATTGGCTAATCTGTTGTTGAGGTAGCTGTTAAGCTTATAATGACTAGTTCAGGCGAGTCTTCTTGTTGTACTTATGGGTCGAAGGCACCAATATCATCCCACTAGATTGTGTAGGATGCTAGTTGTCTTTGTCATACTTGCATGGAGACCCTGGGGATAGTCTGTGGAATTTGTATGAAAGACCATGGAGGTAACCCATGACAATTGCATGAAAGACCATGGGGGTAGCCCGTGGCATTTCAAGGAATGACCATGGGGGTAGCCCATGACATTTCAAGGAATGGCCATGGGGGTAGCCAATGACACTTAGTTGTAAGACCCTAGGGATAGCCCATGTCATTCTAGGAAAAGACCATGGGGGTAACCCATGGAAATTGTAAGTATGGTATGTGGTATTTTGGGGGAACTTATTAAGCTTTGTGCTTACAGTTTATGTTTAAAATATTTTCAGGTATATCTGGTTTCAAAAGGAAGAGTTCGACTTGATTGCACTGCATCCCCTAGAGATTTATTCCGCATTGATTGTTTATGATTGTACTCTGATGTTTTGAGAATCCTTTTATTCTGATTGTATTTTAGGATAATGAATGAATGGTTTTGACTTATTTAAAATGAGAATTTTACTCGGTATTTTTGGGACGTTACAAGTTGGTATCAGAGCCTTGGTTTGAGGGATTCGGGCACTCTCTTGGTGTGTTTGAACTCAAATTGAGGATTTTTGCTAGGTGCATAAATTGCACCTTTTCATAAGTTTGTTTCATGTTTATTTATAGCATTGCATTGCATTTTTAGTGTAATTTTCATGCATTTTGCATTTAGGGACATTATCGAGGATCTATCTATATTTCACCAATTTTGTGGATGTTTAAGGGTAATTTGAAGATTGGAGCATTCTTAGGATGTTCGAGGGAATCTCTCAGTGAAGTTTCAGAATTTTTGGAGCTAAATTGAAGAAATTGAGAACAAAATCGGAAATTAGCCATTTCAGCACATCATGATCATTACACGGCCTGTGCTTTGGCAAGGCATACGTTACGCGGCCGCTCTTTGGAAGCATTTTAGCACATCAGCATCATTACACGGCCGTGTAATGACAAGGCATACGTTACACGGGCCGTATAACGTGATGTGCGTGGTTTTTGAGTTTGTAACTTCCGTCTTATCTTTGGTTATTGGCACATTTAGACATAACTTCAACTTGGGACTTCAAGAGGGAGATTTTGGGAGATCATATCACCATTTAGCACCTTGGAAACACTTTAATTTTCATTTTTTAAGTTGATTTTAAGATTAAAACTTGTTGAATTTGTAGTTTGATTTAGCCATGTGTGGCTAATTTCTCTATCATTTCCGATTCCAGATTCTTAAGTGCTTGTTGTTAGATTGTAATTTGCACTTGATTTCATGTTTATCATCTAGTAATATTTTATTTGATCTTGAACATGTGTTTAATTAGTCCTCTTTTCAGGAATTAGGGTTTTTATCATCCTTGTTAGTCAAATTGTAAAATTTGTATATGTTTTATGATTTGACGTTAGTAACATGCATTTGATTGGTTGTTAACTGATCAAAATTAGTGTAATCAAATATTAGATGTTCATATTCCCAAACCTATAAGGAATGTTGGACATTGTTGGTAATTGTTGCAAGAACTTAATGTCATTTAGTGATTTAATGCAAGAACTTATTTGAATTGAATCAACCAAATGAAGTTTTATTTGAAGAACATATTTTGAATGAAACACTTTTGTTACCTTGGATATTAGAGCTTATTAATATCTAAATTTCCAACCTAGATTGAACATGAATTATAGTCACATTACATCTTATAACACAACACATGTATAGGAATCAAAATCGGAAATGTCTTTTACTTTTTGAATTTTAGTATTAATTTTGTTTATTTGTTGATGAAGTTTAATTTGAAGTCATACAAAACCCCCCATTTTAACATTGATTATATGTTGTGTGAGAACATGGCTAAATAAGAAGTCCCGTATTCCAATGGACCGACCCTGCTTACTCTATATTATCTTTAGTGTACGTAGTAGCAGTGACTTGTATTTTATTGTTATTATTTTATCCCTTTATTTATTGGTTTGTCACACTTAAAAATTTGGTAATCTTTTTGAAAAATAAATAAATTTTCTAAGAAGATTTCTATAAAGAAAAAGAGATGTGATGCGTGCAATTAGCTGAGCTCAAGTAAGTGATTCTTAAAATACCCATACCTAAGTATATGACTATTATGCTTGTTATGTGAATTCCATGCTAGAGTAGGGATAAGAATACCTATAGGAATTGCATGATAGAATGTACTAATTTGTGATGCCTTGTAGCCTAGGAGGAATTAGATTCCATGTTAGTTTTGGACTCTATGTTGGTCGAATTGATTGCTAAGTGTATGTTTGAAAATTATATACAGTTAGGATCATATTGACCTAGAATGACCGATTCAACCTTATTTCCTGTTCCTCGTCTAGTTTTGGTCTTAGGGTAGAATCATTTATTCAACACTCTATTTGATCCCGTATTGTATAATTTGCATGTATAATGCAACCGACAGTGTTGGTAGAAGTTCCTAGCATCGTAAAAGCAAGTTAGTTGGAGGATGTCTTTTATGTTTTGTGGCCTATAGAGTGTTAGTTCTCGAATGTTGCTTGCTTTGTGCTTTGTGGGACTCTTACTGATGTGAGTTAACTATTAATTGAATATGCTGAGTTACATGCTGCAAAGTTTAAATAATTTTAGAATGATTGATTTGGCCATATTGTGCATCTCTCATTTGAGTGTAACCATTGTAGGGTTGGGTCTTTTAGTTGAAGGATTATTTAAGTTTTATTATATGTAATTGTATTCATGAAGTAGTTAACTTACATTAGTAGGATTTTTTCAGCATCTGATGGCAGCGTAAGGTAGGGATCCTAAGAGAGCCTAGGAAGTGCTTTAGTGTGATTGGTGTGCTGTTTATCAAGTTTTGGGAGTATCAGTATGAGGAGGCGACTTAGAGGATTCAGGATGATTCTTGAGGAAAGTATGGATAGGCTTGGAATGTAGTATTGGGCCAGTACTATTGAAAGCACATGATCCGTACTTGAATCAAGGAAAATCACGAGGATTCTAAGGAGCTGGTTGGGGGTAGATAACATGGTTGCCACCATGATTTATTGCAGTGTATTCCTGTCTTTATTGGCCTTTAGGTTTTGGTTATTTAGAAGGAGAATGTGTATGGTGATTGTTTGGGCCTTAGTAGCCATGTTAGTTAAGTTCTGAATGGTGTAGACGTAGGTGAGTTAGTTGATTTTGAGGTCTCGAGGGCCTTGCTTGAGGTAGTGCCAGTTGAGTCACGGGACTCAAGAAGGAAGCGATTGTGATGATCGGCTTGAGGATTGTAGTTGGAGGTTGACAGATTAGCAGATGGATTGGGATGTCACTATCTATGATGGGGGTTATATTCTTCCATCTTTTCGTGTTCGGGGTAAAGAGAGAGTAAACACATGATTTTCAGAGTTGGGATGTAGATCCATCATGGGGATAGATAGTTGCGGTTTTTGGCAACAAGTATGGCAGTGTGGCAATGTACAAGAGGATTCTTGTGGTATGGCCGCTTTCAGATGAGATCAAGGGTCTGCTTTCTTTGAATATATTCAGGTCAGATGCTAGTTGATGGTTTCTTGTGATCAGGGAAAGTGAATTGGGAATGATAAATTTTGTTGTCTCTGATGTATCCCGACTATGAGAATGATGCCTTTGGTATTTATGAATGAATCTCGTGATGAATTGATGGTTGGGGATTTATAGAAGAGGTGTGTGGTAGTCCATTTGTTTCTAGATAGAGAATCAGTGCTATGAATGGACTGCCATAATTACTGCATATGTGATTCTTGATGTTAGAGGCAGTTATGATTGGGAAGTTTACGAGGTCTCCATCTGAGATTCAAAATCTCTTTGAGTTTGTTTGGTCTTTATCTGGAAGATCATCTCGCGTTGTGTTACACATTCAAAGGGCCAGGGATGATATGTATCTCGTTCATCCGGATTGATATTTGGTCTGTTTGTAATGTCAGTTGGTGGTAGTTTGAACCCTAAGTAGGGGAGAACCTGGTATTCTACTTGGAGGATGATCTAACTATTTGTGTTTATGGTTTTGGAATAGTGGGTCACAAGAATCTGTGATTCAGGTATGCGAGACTTTGGTTCAATATTTTGTCTTGACGAGGGTGCAGAGCTAGTGGCCCTTAGATGTATTAACTCAGGAATTCATGAGTTGTCTACGCAACAGGAAGCTATTAGACAAGGAACTCGTTGTAGCCAGGGGCTACTTTCGGGAACGCCGATAAATAAGCCATGAGGCGTTTTAGTCGTTCATGTTGCGTATCGGTTGTAGAGGGATTTTTCAGCTCGTTTTCTAGATTTCTATCTATAGTCTAGTTTGGACAATAGTTGATCGGTCAATCGGATTGAAGTTCGGTGTATTTAGTTCCTTGTGGGCTTTTTTTAGTAGTGTATTAGATCATTGGACTAGTTGTCAATGCATTATTGATCGTTAGTCATTTCGTTCATTGTTAATAGTGGAGGTTCTTCTAAATTTTCGAGCTATATCCGTTGAAGTTCAATGGATGCATCATCCTATCGTCAAGTCCTGTACGTTGTATATTTTTGGACTTTGGGTACATTTACCCTCAGTTATTGGTTCTGGAATTATTGTTCATAGCAGGCTCGAGTTTGGCAGATGTCCTTGGTTTTTGGAAGTTCGGATGTTGGGGTAGTGTTGTTTAGTTTTCCAAGTGTGAATTTAGATATACGTAGAATCCAATTTTGCATGCCGTTTCAGCATGATTGGTATTTGGATTGATACGACTAGTGTTTTAACAACATTTCTGGATTATTTTGGAAGTTTTATTGAACTAATTACGTATTGGTGGGATTTGTTCAATTAAGGTGTGGGATCTTGTTTCAATTGATCATGAGGATGTTTATGCTAACAATCAAGGTTCGTTATCCCGTTAGATCTACTGGTATTTCACCCTTTGGTTAAGGTTGTGAGGAAGAAGGAATGCAGTAGGTCTAGGATTTTTATGTGTTTCCCTTTGGGGGTGTATATTGTGGTATTTCATCAAATGTGGTCATGAGGGGGTGTATATAAACCGAGTAAGATAGCATGACAATTCTTGGTTCAAGTTATTGGTGTGGTCCTTATTTGGTTTATATCCTTTGAATTGGAACACGAGAACAACCGCGTATCTCATTCCTTGGTTGTATGCAACCATGTTTTCTTCTGATTTTGCATTGGTAGCAGCCTATACTGTGAAAGGAATTGTGTATTATAGAAAGGGATGGCTCGTGTTGTGTTGAGAGGGATGTTGATTGGGTTCCTGCAAGTTGGTGGGTTAATGGTTGAGTACCTTTAGACCCATGTGGTGCTGGTTGTGAGTCTTTAGGCCAATAATGGAATGACGGCAAGATCGGTGTGGTACCGTGAGCTTATTGTCCTAGTAGTTAGATGGTGTGATTATGTATCGTGAACCAGTGGTTGTATGACTCATTTGGGTGGGATCCAGAGTCATTTGATTAAGACTCTTAAGTCTTGGATCATTAGTCTTATTGGCATGACTGGGGGTAAGGACATTTCAAGGTGTCAGGAGTCTTAGTGACCAACTATAACTCCCGTAGATTCAGACTAACTGTAATGTTCCGTACATATAAAGAATGTTGAAATCCGAGTTATAACGAAGAAGTTATGACATGTCGAAGTTTTACGGCTAAACCGGCAAGGCACCGCATAATGTAAAAAGTGAATTTTTAATAAATTACTTTTTAGCCTTAGGGATTTAAACGAAAGTCTTAGTATATGTTAAACCGAGAATGTACATAAAAAGAACGTCCAAATCCGACTTCGTATGAGAAAGTTATGATTTTTCTAGGATTTAGCATGACATTGCACAACCCGACAATCGAATTTTAGATCGATCGATTTTTAGCCGATAAAACCTAAATAAGAATTAAATATCTCATTAATAGGAACTCAACGATATAGAGACAAACGAAAACAGACGTCAGATAATAAATTTACGAATTTTTAACAGACTTTACCTGTCTAAGCCTGTTAAAATATAACTTTAAAAATATAGTCAAAATTAGTCGAAGGAGTCTAAACTAAATTTGTAGATCACGTCGCTACCTATGCATGGATATAAATAACGTTGAAAATGGAGCTCGTATGTGAAAGTCATGAAATTTAGAAGTTTACTAATTTATGAGAGGATGCGAGGCTGCCATGTGGCTATGATCCGAGCCCTTGCTTTCTCCCCATGGTCTCGCATGTGGAGCTGATAGCTGACCCTCGTACGCTCAGTGTACTTCGAGGCTATGCCCAACATAGTCTGAAGCTGCCCCTATAAATAGATGCGAGGAGCACCCCATTTCTTCACACCAAAACCCTTCTTTCTCTCTCAATACTCCCAAACCCTCCCTCCCATTCCCTAGCACTTCCCAAGTGTTAGAGGCGAGTCCCGGAGCGCCAGAAGGCTCCGAGAAAAAGAGCTTTCGGCTCAGAAGTTTTGCCTGTGTAGAGCCCGGTACGGACAATCTGGTTTTAAGGGCTGCATAGGGTTGTTGGATTTCAAAACAGCTTAAATGCCAAAATGGTCCTTCTCTCTGGTGTTTCATGGCTGACCCCCGTCTGTACATAGTAGTTGAAAAGTATTATTTAACATTTATAAAACAATATCGCTCGTAGAACTTGATTTAGTTAGTCGTAATAAATATTAGACTAAAACTTAACAATAATAATGCTAGGTTTTGTCGAAGGAAAAGACGATTGTTAGAAGCGAAACGTTGTCCGAATTTTGAGTCATCACTTTAAAGTGAGTGCATAGTTACTTTCATGTTACACATAGATATGAAGTATTCAATATAAATTACTTGCTATGTGTGCATATTATCTATGTTCTTGATATTTATGTTGGATGAACAAAATATACACGTTTTACTTGGTTTAAACTGTATATGTATTTTATACCTATAATTATGATGGGTAAATATGGGTAGATAAAATACAAGATGAAAGATGATATAGACGATGAGAGGTGAAAGATGATGAGAAGCCTTGACCCAAGAAATGGCCCAGTCATGTAGAATAGTATAGATGACAACCATAGACTATTCTAGACAGTCCAGTGGAATGTTCGCAGGCTCGCAACATGTAGGTGTTTTTGAACTATGTGTTCACTAGATGTAATCTAAAAACCCCGACAACTATGGACTTAGTGCCTAACAGATAACATCGACAACTATAGACTTAGTGCATGTTATATAAACCTTGGCAGCGATGGACTTCGTGTCTATTCCTTAGGACAATCCTTAGGAATGAATGAATGATGAATAAATGATTCTTAGGGTAGATCCTTAAGAATAAAGAAGATAATGGGGATGAGAACTTGGGTTAATTGTTTGATGATTAAACATAATAATTATGTTATTGTGGGTTGAAAACCCTATGTACTCACCAGGTTTCACAACCTGACCCACTCAGTTTATTTGTATCATAGGTGTCGATACGAAGCTACATTACACTGAGCGATTAATGGAGATGTAAATCATTAGTGTAAATGAATGTAAGGTATGTTTATGCTTGTGTTTCTGTATTGACAATGACATCCCAATGTTTTAATATAAACAAAATACATTTCTTCGGAAATGCTTTGATAATATCTTTATCATGTTTTCTAGGAACAAATTCAACAATATTATTCTTTAAAATGGATACTTTGATTTTTAAATAAGCATAAATATTAGCTTATCATTTTAACAACACAGAAACCACACTGGCCTAACTCTACAACTTGCTACAGACTGCTGAGTAGGGAGTGAAGGGAAATAATTTGGCCCTTCCTACTAATGTTCCCTTTCTCGCCATTGAAAAGGGTAAAGGGAAGAAAAGGAAAGGTGCTCCCCAAGCTAACTGGAAGAACAAGGCCCATGCAGGGTCATCAAACAATGGTCCAAAAGGCAAAGACCAACTTAGCCGTTCCATGTAACATCCCCATTTTCACAGTCAGAAAAGACCAATTTGTTTATGCTTATGTAAAAATCAGAGTATCCTTTTTGAAAAGTAGTATTATGGAAATTGTTCCCATAAAATATGATAAAGATGTTATCAAAGAATTTCCGAATAAATGTATTTTTATTTATATCAAAACATTGGGATGTCATCGTCAATACAGAAACATAAGTATAACGAAATATTACAAGCCTTACCGTAATTAAACTAGTGGCTTAATACACCTTGAATCTCTCAGCGTAATGTATCTTTCATATAGCCACCTATGATACAATAAACTAAGTGAGTCAGGTTGGAAAACCTAATGAGTACATAGGGATTTCAATCCCACAATGTTGTTAATATATATATATATATATATATATATATATATATATTAGAACTCGCAATATAAAATTTCACCTCATATAAGCAATTTTACCCGACCCCGTCGATCCTTACAACAAGATGATCCATACTCTCGGATCTAAAATTAACAGCTTTACCTAATCCATACTCCCAGATCAGGTATGTATAATCCATGCTCTCGGATCAATGACAAAGTACTATGCCCACTCCATACTCTCGGACAAGGGACGAATTACTATGTCTAATCCATGCTCTCGGATTAATGACAAATGACTATACCCTATCCATACTCTCGGACTAAGGATGAATGACTATGTATAATCCATGCTCTCGGATCAATGAAAATTTTTAATGCTCTACCCTTTGTGTATATCTCACCCGTACTCATAAGAAGATACTACCCGATATTCATCTTAATTAATTTAGGTTTATTATGTATCATAAATCATCATATATTATCAGATATGCTCTTAACATGTATTTCAGGAAATATCATATATTTCACACATAAACATATATTTAATACTTGTATTAAAATCATGTTCATGAAAAAGATTATGCACTCACTTGTTAAAGTGACGACTTGAAATTTGGACAGTACTTCGCTTCTAGAAACTGTCCTTTCCTTTGACGTAACCTAGCATTATTATCACTAAGTTTTAGTCTAATATTTATTGTGACTAATTATTAGTCTAGATTCATCATTAAATTGAAGTCTACTTTCATGATCTATAAAGTAAGGAAAAACAAGGTAGGATCATATCGAAGGTAGGGTCCGTTTTGTATACGAAATATACTGTTTGGAAATCCCACTTTAAACACCTCACTAAATCATAGCCTAGACATCATATCCATAAGTAGATTAATGAGTATAAAGACTTGGAATCACTGATAAATATTGTTTATAAGTTCATAATAACGATAATGAACTTAAACATAAGTTATACTTCAAGTATGGTAAACATAACTCACTTACAAGGGGGTTTAGCGAGGAACCAGGCTCTGCGCGGGCAGAACTTTTGAGCCGAAAGCTATTCTTCTCAGGGCCTTATGGCACTCTGAGACTCGCTTCTAACACCTAGGAGGTGCTAGCGAAAGGTTTAGAGGGTTTGGGGGTGTTTGAGAGAGAAATGGATGAGAAGATGTGAGAAATATGAGTAAAAACGCCTTCTATTTATAGGCTGTCAGCACCCTTGTACATGGGGCGTACGCAAGGGGATGTTGGGCGTACTCAGTACGCTGGGCTTACTCTGAGCTTTGTGGGGTGTACCGATGCCACGTGTCAAGATCGCATGTGAACCCGTGGGGAAGACGGTGTGGCCCAAATCTTGCCAAGTGTCACTCGCTGGTTAATCCCCAAAATTAATTATCTTCTAAAATCCGTAAATTTCACATACGAGCTCCGTTTTTGACGATATTTATATCCACGCATAGGTAGCGACGTGATCTACAACTTTCATTTAGACTCAGTTGGTTAATTTTGAATTTATTTTTAAAATTATATTTTAACAAGCTTAGATAGTTAAAGTCCGTTAAAAATTCATAACTTTGTCATCCGACGTCCGTTTTCGATAGTCTTTATATCGTTGAACTCCTACTATTGAGATCTTGAATAATCATTTAGATTGTGTCGGCAATAAATTGATCTATCTAAAATTTGATTTCCGGGCTGTGCACTGCTATGCTAAATCTTAGAAAAATCACAACTTTTTCAAACGAAGTCAGATTTGGATGTTCTCTACTTACACGCTCTTGGTTTAACGTATACTACGAATTTCATTTAGATATCTAAGGCTAAAAAGTAGTTTATCAAAAATTCACTTTTTACGTTACGCGGCGCCGTTCCGGTTTTGTCGCAAAAACTTCGGCGGGTCATAACTTCTTCGTTATAAGTCGGATTTCAACGTTCTTTATATGTACGAAATCCTTGCGAAATATATTATAACTTTGGCTAAGATTATTTACTCTAAATAATTTTCTATCAAAAAGTCATTTTTTAACACTTATTGTCACTATATTGACTAGCCCGAATCTGCGGGCGTTACAATTATCTCCCCCTTAGGATGATTACGTCCCAGAATGATCAACGAAACAAGGCTTGTATTATGACTCCACACGTTATCTTTTCATCCTAGTTAATAACCATGAATCTTATGTCGTTTCAAATGAGTATCTAACTCTTGGACTTCTTGACTGCTAACAATGCTCAATCTTGCACCCGCTTTTCATACTATATTAGACTTTCAATCGTAACCTTCAAGTTACAAAACTGATCTTTATTGGAGACTCCTGCTCCTTCGTAAAGAACCTTAACTTAAGATAATTTTTTACTTCGATTATTGTGACAGACCGATGAGTCATATTCTAATGATCTCTCATCGTATGATGTAATGCTTAGACTCAGGTCTTTTAGAGTCAAATTCCAGAATGAAAGACACCTTCCTTCATGTTCTAAAGTGATATAATCACATTCTAGATTGTATCACTTCTAGCTATAAGCTTCTTACTTAACGGCGACCACGATACTTCAATCTTTTGGTTTAAGTTGGATACTACATCGAACTTGGTTCTTTGAACCACGTAACATACCTTGTCTTATCGGGACTCGATTTGATATAACTACTAGGGTCGGAATAACAATCATCTTCTTAGTCATTACCGAAACGATGGTAATGACATACATGAATAAAACATAATCAATTACTAGTGCCTTGTTAACCTTGTGAGTTTCCCTGATCCAAGTGCGAGTCCTGTGCTTCCGGCAGTATAGGCCTCTACTACCTTTCACACCTACTCATACTCGTCTCAAGTATTGTCTCTCAGTTCTCCAAGTCACCACACAAGAAAAATTATATAGCAACTTAACACATCAGATAACATAACCAAGGTTTATATTATTTCTTGAAACGATTACATAGATATTCAAGTTCACCCTACACTAGGCCTCTTATAATAGGCTACACCTCATGATACCATCTATATGACTACTTTATAGATCCTTACTGCTAATCCCTTGCATTTTCACTTGCTTCATTAAGGATCATCTGGAATGCTCTTGTCTTTGGCTTCGACGGTAGATTTGGCTTTGTAGCTCCTTCCCTCTTTGGGCAGTCCTTCTTGAAGTGTCCTTCTTTACCACACTTAAAGAGGACTTATCTCTTGGTCGTGCATTCATTGGCAAAGTGATCGGTCTTCCCGCATTTGAAGCATGTCACCTCCTTAGCGCATTTCCCAATGTGTTTCCTTCTGCACTTGTCAAACCACTTCTCTTCATTGTTATCCCCATACCTCTTGTTGTTGGGTTCAAACTTTGGGAACCTATTTTTGCTTTCGGATCTTGAGGACCCCTTAAACTTCCTCTTCTCTCCTACCTCAGCTCTTTCCAGACCCTTTTCCCTAAGTTGGGTGTCTACATTCTTGGCTGCTCTAACGATCATCTTCAAAGTAGTTTCCATTTTTACAGTTGCACCAAAGTCCGTTGGCAATCCATTAGTAAACCTATATATCTTGGAGAGTCCAGTAGGCACCAAGTAGGGGAATAACTTCATATTCTCGGTGAGTGCAGTGGCATACTCATTAACATTCATCGTCCCTTTCTTCAGGTTCTAAAACTCGTTGTTTAGGTCTATCAAATCTATCTCTGAGCAGTATTGCATTTTCCATTGCTCCATGAATGCTTCCCAAGACATCCTCAGGGCTTCTCTCCATGGCATTGTATCTGCCAACAACTTCCACCAATTTAAAACTTCGGTCTTTAGTTGTCTGAATGCAAAGACGGTTTTCTGCTTGTTGCTACAATTGCAGCTTTCAAGTACCATCTCCATCTCGAAGATCCAGTCCATAATCTCCACTAGATTTGGGCTTCCAGAAAGACTTGGTGGTTTGGCACCGAAGAATTTCTTATACATATGCCTATCCCTGTCAATCCCTCTGTCCGGGTCGTTCTTGCTGACCATTCGGGGTTCAACTTGACTCACAGTACGATTGTAATTTCCTTCCTCCGACTGTTCAATGTTCAGCTCAAGTTGTACAATGGGTACATTAGGTTCATCCTTATTCTGTTGAAGTAGAAACCTCATCTCCTCAATCTGAAGATCCAACATCATTTGTATCATTGCTTGCACTCCTGCCATTGTGATTGGCTCAGGTGTAACTCCTACCTCTAGTGCATGCTCAATCACTCGTGGCTCAGGCTGTAGGTTTCCATTAATGTTTCCTAATTCGTTACAGGTTCTCACCATATCGATCTATACACTCTAGAAGATGTTCAGTGTACAACGACGAGAATTAAGATAGGGAAATCTTTATTTACGATAGACGTATAAATCTCCTAATCACTTTGAAAAGTTATATGATAGTTCTAATACCGTAATTAAACGTTTAGAAATATGAACACATAAATTTTCCAGATCCGGTCGGCAATAGACCATTGATCTGATAGCATCATAAAGCATATAAGGCGTATTATAACATAAATCATTTAGCACATAAAAGCAATTTAGGCATCTCCCCTAAATAAGCTAGTCCTCGTGTCTATTCAAGCATACATCCTAAATATAACACACTCATCTCACAATCATCGCTTAACATTCTAAGTTTAAGTATAGAAATAAATCCTTACTCCTAGTTCGCTTAAACTAATTCTCTGATACCAACTGTGACATCCCCATTTTCATGGCCAGAAAAGACCGATTTGTTTATGCTTATGTAAAAATCAGAGTATCCTTTTTGAAAAGTAGTATTGCGGAATTTGTTCCCATAAAACATGATAAAGATGTTATCAAAGCATTTCCGAAGATATGAATTTTTATTTATATTAAAAAATTTGGATGTTATCATTAATACAGAAACATAAGCATAATGAAATATTACAAGCCTTGCAGTAATTAAACTAGTGGCCTAATTCTCCTTGAATCTCTCAGCAGAATGTATCTTTCATATAGCCACCTGTGATATAATAAACTGAGAGGGTCAGGTTGGGAAACCTGGTGAGTACATAGGGATTTTAATCCCACAATGATATATATATATATATATATATATATATATATATATATATATATATATTAGAACTCACAATATACAATTTCACCTCATATAAACAATTTTACCCCACCCCGTCAATCCTCACAACAACACGATCCATACTCTCAGATCTAAAATTAACATATTTACCTAATCTATACTCCTGGATCAGGTATGTCTAATCCATGCTCTCGGATCAATGAAAAATAACTATGCCCACTCCATACTCTCAGACTAGGGACGATTGACTATGTATAATCCATGCTCTCGGATTAATGACAAATGACTATGCCCTCTCCATAATCTCTGACTAAGGACGAATGACTATGTCTAATCCATGCTCCCGGATCAATGACAAATTTTAACGTTCAACCCTCTGTGTATATCTCACGCGTACTCATAAGAAGATACTACTTGATATTCATCTTAATTAGTTTAGGTTTATTTTGTATTCTAAATCATCATATATGATCAAATATAGTCTTAACACGTATTTCAGGCAATATCAAATATTTCACACATAAACATATATTTAATACTTATATTAAAATCATGTTTATGAAATGGACTATCTACCCACTTGTTAAAGTGACGACTTGAAATTTGTGCAACGTTTCGATTCTAGCAATTGTCTTTTCCTTTGATGTAACCTAGCATTATTATCGCTAAGTTTTAGTCTAATATTTATTGCGACTAATTATTAGTCTAGATTCATCATTAACTTGAAGTCTACTTTCATGATCTATCAAGTAAGGAAAAACTAGGTAGGATCATATCGGAGGTAGGGTCCGTTTGGTATACGAAGTATACTGTTTGGAAATCCCACTTTAAACACCTCACTAAATCATAGCCTAGATATCATCTCCGTAAGTAGATCAATCAATATAACGAATTGGAATCACTGATAAATCTTGTTTATAGGTTCACAATAAAGATAATGAACTTAAACATAAGTTATACTTAATGTGTGGTAAGCATAACTCACTTATAAGCGGGTTTAGCAAGGAACCAGACTTTGCGCGGGTAGAACTTCTGAGTCGAAAGATCTTCTTTTCGCGGCCTTCTGGCACTCGCTTCTAACACCTAGGAGGTGTTAGGGAAAGGTTTAGAGGGTTTGGGGATGTTTGAGAGAGTAATGGATGAGAAGATGTGAGAAAAAGAGTTAAAACACCTTCTATTTATAGGCTGCCAGCACCCTTGTACGTGGGGCGTACGCAAGGGGATGTTGGGCGTACTCAGTAAGTTGGGCGTACTCCAAGCTATACGGGGCATACCGGTGCCACATGTCGAGATCTCATGCGAAGCCGTGGGGAAGAAAGTGTGGCCCAGATCTTGCCACATGTCACTCGCTGGTTAATCCCAAAAATTAATTATCTTCTAAAACGCGTAACTTTCGCGTACGAGCTCCGTTTTTGATGTTATTTATATCCACATGTAGGTAGAGACATGATCTAAAACTTTCATTTAGACTCCGTCGGTAAAATTTGACTTTATTTTAAAGTTATATTTTCATAGGCTCAGACAGTTAAAGTCCGTTAAAAATTCATAACTTTGTCATCCGACGTCCGTTTTCGATAGTCTTTATATCGTTGAGATCCTATTATTGAGTTCTTATATTATCATTTAGATTTTTTCGGCTAAAAATTGATTGATCTCAAATTTGATTTTCGGGTTGTGCACTGCTACGCTAAATCTTAGAAAAATCATAACTTCCTCAAACAAAGTCGGATTTGGACATTCTCTATATGCACACTCTCGGTTTAACGTATACTAAGACTTTCATTTAGATCTCTAAGGCTAAAAATTAGTTTATCAAAATTCACTTTTTACGTTACGCGGCGCCGTACCGGTTTTGTCGCAAAACTTCGACGGGTCATAACTTCTTCGTTATAAGTCGGATTTCAATGTTCTTTATATGTACGGAATCCTTGCAAATTATAATATAACTTTGGCTAAGATTATTTACTCTAAATAATCTTCTATCAAAAATTCATTTTTTAACACTTATTGAGTCTATATTACTCAACACCGCAACTACGGTGCTCGAGGTAGACTGTAGTACACATCTAATTGGCAATATCAATTGCTTACATCATGAGCTTGTGATTGCTAACTCAAGCAGTTTTTATGCTAAAATTCTTATAAATATATCCCTATATAGCATTATAAGTGCAACTGTAATGTCCCAAAAATACCACGTATAATTTTCATTTTCCAGTTTAACTAAAACCATTCATTTCATTCCATAAAAAGATAATCAAAGTATAAAATTGTATTCTCAAAACATTAGAGTATGACATAAGACAAATAATGTGGAAATATCTAGTGGATGCAATGTAATCATGTTGGGCTCTTCTCCTTGCTACCAGAGGTATCTGATACATTTAAACTTGAAAATGTAAGCACAAAGCTTAGCGAGTTCCCTAAAATACCACATATCATACATATAATAGCCTATTTCAGCCTACAAGCCCAACCCATTGGTCTATTTTAACCATGTGAATGTTATGAGCCTACCATAGTCTTGCAATCACTTCCATTACTATAGCCCTGCTACAATCTTTCTTGCCATGATCTAACCATGGTTTTCCATGTAAGTCACAAATACATACAACATACAGTGACACTTAATATCCTACATAGTATAGTGAGAAAGTTCACCTCATGGACGAAGCACACTAACACCACAACTCAAAAGAATGTAAAGGTTGAACTATACACCACCTAAAGAAAAAAAGGTCAAACCTTAGCCTACCATTTCAAACTACTCAGTTGACCAAAAGTCAACCTGATAAAAAGTCAACGGTTAACGGCCAGCCAACGTGATGTGGCTAGCCACTAACCGCACCGTGGCAACTACACGACAAAACAGACACCAGCCACTGTGTCGTGGCGAGCTACCCACCATGCTACGGGAACTATCCAAAAAAGCTTAAAGGATTAAGCCACTAATTTGTTAAGTCCTTCACTCATACTTTCCAGGAAGCTTCTAGGCACTCAAATGAACCATAAAAATCCTTGTTTTATAAACATGCATGTCCAATGTGTAACACCCTGGTTCAGATCGTTTCCATTTTAGGGTGATGATCAAGGATTGGGTATTAGCAGGCTTAGGTTGTTAGGCGTGTCGAGAATAGTAAGGAATGATTTCGAGGACGAAATCTAGTTTAAGTGGGGGAGAGTTGTAACACCCTGTTTCAGATCGTTTCTGTTTCGGGGTGGTGATCAAGGATTGGGTATTAGCATGCTTAGGATCCTTGAAGAAGTTATTTTTGGTCTCATTTGGAGGTGTGTGATGTATATTGGATGATCCGGGTATTCGATTTTTGTTTTAGAGTTAAAAGGGTATTTTGGTAATTTGTCAACTCGAGCTTCTGTGGAAATGGATGTTTGTTCAGGATATGGTAAGATGCGTACGATTTGATTAAAGAATAGAGCTTCTCATTACCTTCTCATGGATATATGGATCGTCGAAATCGGATGTGTATCGAAGAAGTTATGGCCTTCAGAATGTGTAGGGTTTGAGGGGGGAAACCTTAGTACGCGGGGTGTACCTTGGGAATATGTGGGGCGTACTGCTGCGGAGGAGGGTACGTGATGTGTAGTGTGGATTATTTTGAGCGTAGTGTGAGGGCTAATCAGTAATGTGAAACCTCGTATGCTAGGCGTACAAGGTGTACGCGGGGCGTACGAGGGTTAGAGGAAAACCCTAATTTTAAGTGATTGTACCCTATATAAGCACATTAAGTCCTTAGGTCTGGCCTCTTTACCAACCTCTAATTCCCCAAAACCCTAGAACTCATCCTTTAGCCTTCTTGATGGTATTTTGAGCTCATGGTGTCCATTTTTGGTGTGTTTGGTCCATTTCCTAGAAGATGGAGTTCGGTGCAAGGATAAGGATCAAGGAAGAGCTTATAGATCTGGATTATGGGCTTCATTTCCACCTTGTTTGAGGTAAAAAGCTATGAACTTGATCATAGGTGTCTTATATCTAGCATGTATGATTTTTTGGTTCATTTTGGTCCCAATAATGAGATCTAGTGGTTTGGTACCACTCCAAGAGCTATGAGTTGCCACTCTTGGTGTTTCTGAGGTTCTAGATGCATAAATTTGCATCCTTTAGGGTTTGGAATCCCCCATGTATGAATTGGTGTCCATTTAGTGAAATTTTAATGCTAAAGTTGATGTTGGGTTCTTTTGAGCCATGCAAAGTCATCAAGTTAACGACTTTGTGGGTCTAGACGTTCTTTAAGAAGTAGATATGTGGTTTGGATTCCTGATATAAAGCATTAAGTGCTTAATGTTGAAATTAGGCTTAACGGAGGAGTACGTTGGGCGTACAAATGGAAGCTTAGCATATAGCCGAGTACTCCCCGCGTACTCAGTTAGGAGGGTGTTAGGTGAATGTCTAAGTCCATAACTATATTTGGTATGTACTTGACCCGAACCGGCATGGTCCATTTGGGTTGCACTTCACCGACACAATTTATATGGATAGTCTTTTGAGAATTGTATATTTATGATTTATATTAATATATTATAAGTTCTAATATATTAATATGGAACCATATTATTTAATTAGTATTGATCAAGACTTAATTTAGAATTAATTAAGTGATCAAAATGAACTAATTAAATATGGACTCTTATATATATATATATATATATATATATATATATATATATATATATATATATATATATATATATGGAATGGGCCGAGTTCATTTAGGTTGGGGTAAGCTTTCATGGATAGTCCATGGAGTGTTTAACCCATGGATCATATGAAATGAAAGGTCATGGGTTTAACCCTAGTCTCCACACTATATAAAGATGTCCTTGGTTGGTGAAATTGGCACTAATGTGGGTACACTAAGAGGGCTAGCCGATTTCACTAGAGAGAACCAAAGTATTCTTATTCTCAAAGTCTTCCAAGGTGTTTTTGGTGACTTGTGGCTTCCACACTATTGGGGATAAGCTCTTAAAGCTTGAAGACATCAAGCTACACCAAAAGGTATGTCATCTAACTAGTCTTTGTAGTATAGTTGCTTCATAATATGCTAGTTAGGATTTAAGCCTTGGAAAGTTCTTATTTGCATGTATAATAGAGAAAACATAGATCCAAGGTTTATAGGGTTGCATGTACACCATAGGAGTGTTAGAATGCTCAAAACCCAACAGTGGTATTAGAGCCTAGGGTTGTTTTCTTGTTATACTTGCAAATTTGGCTAAAAAATCAAGTTTTTATGTTGTCTGCTCAGCAGACTCGCCGAGTCCACTGATGGACTCGCCGAGTCCAAGACAAAATGCATCCAACTCGTCGAGTTGGTTCGTGCACTCGACGAGTTGGAACCCCAGACAACATATATTCGATTGTTTTGGCTGGAATTGGACTAGGAACATTACCCTAAGATGTTTTTGGACTTATAAACTTGTTTTTGATGTGGTAATGTTCATGCTAATCCAATTTCAAAGATAATTGTCAATAGATTCATGTTTTGTATTAGTTTAAAGTTTAGACTAATTACATGAAAAAGTTTGATTTGAATTATCTTGTTCATATGAGTTGCATAGATTAATAGAAAAGTTAATTGAATAGTTGTTTTCAATCCATTTTAATCTAAAAGTTGATTCTAAAATGTGTTTGTGTAACTTGTCCTCAAGTTACATGAAAAGTCACATTTAAGTTTCTTAAAACTCATAAAAATTATCATAGGTTACGAAAATGAAGAGTCTTGTTCTCATTAAATGGTTTTATGACTCCATAACTTGTCCTCAAGTTGTGGAGGTTCAAGAGTCTCTTCATTAAATAAAATATGTGTAACCTTAGTTAAACTCATAAAGCTTCCATAAGTTATGAATTATGAAGATTCACTTTCTTAATTAGTTTAAAGTCTTCCATAACTTGTTCTCAAGTTATGGAACTTGAAGAGTTTTTTAATTAAAACTACTTTAAACACATAAGTTATGGAATAGAAAAGTTTTGAAAGGTACAAAACTTGCCCTCAAGTTTTGGAATTTGAAAAGTTTTCTCTTATTAATACTTTAATTACAAGTTAGCCCTTAGAATTTTAAAAGTTAAAATTCAACCCTTATACTTTATAATATTATAAGTTAATAATAATATATATGTATAAGAGCAAGTCAGTGTTGCCATTAGTAGGCCTCATTCACGAAGCCGTTCTATAAGGGGGGTATAAGGTTACTGCCTATAAAATGATAGTTTTATGGGTGTCCACTCTCACCCACCTCTTCCTTGACTGATGAAGGGTCGTTCGCCGAACGGGTAGGACAAAGACTATAAATTCTCCCTTCATTAAAAGTATTAATGATAAATACTAAGTAACTAAACCTTTTATAAATACCCAATCTTAGTTACTTAGGAAAATGTGAATAAGGTGCTAATCCATGAAATTATACTTTGCACTTTGTTTACGTCAATTAGTGGAGCGTGTGTGGTTAACCGGCACACTAACTCGTATTTAACAAGGTAGGAAAAGGGTAACTTAATGTTTATCATAGTATCGATGGAGCGTGTGTTGTTAACCGGCACATCGATTGAGGGGTAAACACTTAAGGGTACCAAGTAATTTGCATGGTTACTTCACACCTTGTTTTGTGATCCTTGGCATCCCAGTCACAAAACCTGAAGGGCACACTCGAGATTGAAACATGCCATTGAAAGTTCAATGAATCTCAAAGATCTAAGAGTTTCAAATCTAATTAAAACCTAATAAATTATTTCATTTTTCATGGTGGAAATTGGTGAATAGTCATTCACCTACCTTCAAATATTTTATAGCTTGGATTACGGCATCCCTCTTCCAAGTTATAAAATATTGTGTTGGGTCCTAGCCTTAATATTTCATATTGGGTGTTATATTAAGGACTTTAAATCAACTATCTTGAATATCTCCCAAAAGATGTCTAGTTCAGACATCTATGATCTTCCCAAATCTATTGGAACTTCACTTCCTCCACCTCCTCCAATTATTCTCCCTAACCCACAAGTTCAAGGTCACTCAAGCCCTATTGGCAAGGCAAGGTCTAGGTGTGATCACATCTTGGAGAGGAAGTCACATACTGACGAGCCGAGAGAGTTGGGTGTCAAAGTCTTGAGAAAGTTAGTGGTTCAATCACTTTCTAAGTCACATAGTGAGTTCCTTTGGGACTCCTATGAAACAGACTATGACAAGACCCTTAATGATCTTATCAATTTGCTTGGTACTGCTGAATCAGCAATGATTTGGAAGGCTAGTAAAGCAAATTTGATTAGAAGATCGACTTCCCAAAACTTTATGGACATTGAAAATGGTGACACTAGAAATCCAGGAAAAGCATTCTCTTCCCAATGGAAAGAGATCGGCCGTAGTCAACTCGGTTGACCAAATAGTAAAGAGAAAAACTAAGTCTGTGATAGTCCTATGTACCATTACCAAATGGTCCATTTGTTAAAATTTCCAAAGGAAGGGGCACTGTTTGCAAAGCTCCAAATTTACCTAAGGATGTTAAAGTCAAAAGTTTGACTCTACTTCAGGTAAGTCCACTACTAAACTCTATTAAGTTTCTATTCTGGGATTCTTATTACATGATGTGACTGGGTCACATGTTGATGTTTTAAGAATCAAAGGAAAAATGAAGGAAACTTAAAGAAAGAGTACGCTGAATCTGACCGCAAAGATGGATTTCTATCGCTTCATTGAAGATCAGATTCTTGAGTTACTTCTTAGGAGTTATGATAGATTGCTAGGAAACATGTAATAACATAGTTTTCATTTCAAGTTACACTGTAAGGAAAAAGTTTTTTCCGCATTTTAAAATAAATAAAAGTTTGTTTTACTTTATTTTTATCTCCTTACAATGACATTCATGAAAACTTGATGTTTGTATGTTTATAGCAATATTGGAAATATGAATTTGATTCTTTCGTTTGTGGTAGTGTCAAATTTACCAAATAAGGAAAGATTCTCATCACCTAAGTTTCAATTGGACCGAAACTTGGAATCATACAAGGTGTCTAGTATGATGAATAAGAATTTTCATCTTTGGAAAATTAAGACTAATTCCTTGTTCACATGTATATATTAGTCAAGGGAAGGACAAAGGGATCGGGTACACTTGGGTGTGTGCTGGTTAGGTCCACCACAAAGAATATTCATCATGATTTACTAAAGCTTAGTAAATATGGTTATACTTACAAGTTTAAGTATAATTCTGAAACATTGAAAAATACTTCAATGTATGGCAGAACGAATGAGAAGAATCAAATTTGGCAGAAAGATAAAAGTTTCTCAAATATGAAAAGATGGGAGAGTACTTTAGTATCATGTTTATGATCATCTTAATGATTAAGATACCATATCACAATTGATCCTCTAAGGTCATCTTAGTGCATTTTTATGATAAGAAGAGGAGTCATGAATTGTTGAAATGGTTAAATAAAAAAGATGAGTCATACTTCGTTCCAAAACAATTCTTAGAGTCATACTCCAAGATTGTAACTTGAGTGACATATCTTAAAGAAGGTTTATTAACACTAGTCAAATGTAAGAGTAAAATGTTATCTACTCCTGTACATTTGAAATTGGTAAGTTGTGATGTTTTGGATAAAACAGAGACCAACTTAGACCAATTATGTGAAGTGTTTGTCTTGATAAAGAATCCGCACTATCTCTTGTATATTTGGCAAGTGAGTCTTATATGTCAAGAGGACAGTGGGAGTCCTAAAGCTCTTGAAAGTTTCAAGACCTAATCAAGAATAAAACCTGAAATTCTTCACTAGCACACGACTTGAGGTGTATAACCTATCGTGTTGAAATTTCTGTGCCTATTCAAGTTAACTTTGCATAGTAGTTTTGAGAGTTCTCAATTGGTTGCACAGCTACTTGGAAGCTATGGCAGACCCTTGTGCTGCCAGGTGGCAAGAACTTAAGATTGCACAAGTTCAATCCATATGAGTTTGGATTTGTCACTAACCTTGTCTTGTGATTATGGTTTTGACAAATTCATATGGGTAGGAACTCATACACCATAAAAATCTAAGTATCATAAGGTTTCTCTCCGATTCATGAAAATGATGGTGAGGAAATTCTTTCACTAAGTAGATTTTAAGTAGATACCAATTATGATATTTGCAGTTCTCAAAGTCGTTAGTGGAGCGTGCATGGTTAACCGGCACACTAACATTGACTTATGCGAAATGGCAAAAGGTCTAAACAGTTGAGAGTATGATTACGACATCCCTTTTAATAGTTCTGAAATTGTTTAGACACACCTATGAGCTATCTAAGATAAGGTGTATAATTTTGATAAAGCCTTATCAAAGCAATCTAGTATCAGAAATCTGAACTTTGGTAAGAAAGTCAATAAAGTATTGATTTCTAGAAGTCCTGTAATTTCTGGATACATATCAAAGCTAGTGGGAGCATAAGTGTTATGCTAATAATCATCATGTTAGTGGGAGCATGATAATTATGGTAAGAATTGCAAGTCAGCAATGTTACTTATAGAAAACAAAAGTTTCAATGCGTGAGGTTGCAGGGGTTGAAAAAGTTGTTTTGCTATAATTAAGGGAGAGGAAATTATACTTCATTTCAATTCTAAAAAGCTTAGATTGAGTATATGATCATTCTAAAGAGCTTATATTGAGGTTTCAATCACCTTTAGTCAGGAATATATATATGAATTTCATGTTGGATTGGTTCAACTTAAGAAAATTCTATATATTGCATTCTCAAAATTTGATTATGATTACGACATCTCTTTCATAGTCAAATTTTGAGAATATGGCAAACAAAAATGATTATGGCAAAAGACTGGTCTAGAACCATGTCTTTATGTGAAACATCATGAATCGTGTCCCATTTACTTTGGGTACAAGATCGATTACATGTACTATAATATTTATCCTTTCAGAATTTTCCAAATGCCTTGGGGCATTAAGGAGGAAAATGTCTACAATTGGATATGACTAAAGTGATTAAGCAATTGTCGAGGACAATCTAAGGTTTACCAAAGATTGGTTGCTCAAGGACAGTTGGAAGTATACTGTTAATATTGGAAGGACCATATTGACATAGTCTGAAAAGAGGCAACTCTTGTTCAGAAGTGGGAGTCAAAATGGGAATATAGAGTTGTCATCATAGGTGGAAGCAATATGTGTAAGGTTAAAGAAACTTAATGCAAGAAGCATGTTCAAAGCAATGCGCTTTGAATCTGATACATCATTTCCATGGAATTGCTCTCCATTGGAATACTCTATAATAATTGTTGCCAAGTCTTTGTGGCTTTGTGCCTAGTCATTAAAAGAGGAACAGTGCATATAAGTTTAAAATCTAAACAGATTTCGATAAATGATAGGAATTTGGAATTCTTACATTTAAGACAAGGATTTGGGAGTGTGAAAAGAGAATCATTAAAATTATATTAAATTGATCTAGTTCACAAAGAAAAAGGATCATAAAAAAACATAGATTTCATACTTGGTGTATGGCAAAGCTATTGTTTAGAATAGTGTACATGCTTGGAACATGGGACACCTAGTGCTTTTTAATTCTAGTATAAGTTGATAAAACCGACACGATGAATAATGAGTAATCAGTATGGTGATAAATAGAAAGTGTTTTATTTATATTCATAGGTTTTGTGTAACATCCCAAAAATTCGTACCAAAATTTTTTCTTTAAATCATTACCAAAGCCATATTCATAAAACATATCATAAGTCATAACATGAATTCAGAGTATAGTTTCCAAAACATATTTTCATTATCAGAGTAAAACATTCCCAGTCTGTCTAGTCTATGGTGTGTGCCATGCGATCACCCCGAGCTCTTCCCTCCGCTACCGGAAGTACCTGAAACCAAAACTGAAAACCGTAAGCACGAAACTTAGTGAGTTCCCCAACCTACCACATACCCTGCATAAACACATACAACATATACTGGGCCACGCCCGCTACTTCGCGCCTCACTCGCTACAACGGCTCCACCGCTCCAGGCCTTGCCTGGATTCGAGCCCCGCTTGGACACATATCTATTTCGCTTAGGCCTCGCCCGCCAACACGTACTAACACATAACATATCACAACACATAAAATAAACATATACTACCGAATCCTGTTCTAAAGGCCTCGCCTATCTTAGGCCTCGCATATGTCCTGCAACTGATGAGTCATGGAACCCCGTCCACGCTCCTACTGATTGTGAGATACGGGCCAGACCCACGCTCACTATTTCCCTAACCTGGGTCTCGCCCTTACTCTGCAAGTAATGAGATATGGAACACCGTCCATACTCTACTGCTGGTGGGATACAGGGCCTCGCCCACACTCACCTTCCTACCAGGCACATACAAGTTTCACACAGACAACAAGTATAACTATCATGCAAACCATTCCTTGGGCACCCGCCCGCTACACTGGACCTCGTCCTAAATATCATACTAGCATATTGTGCCTAGGGCAATCCCCCGGGTCTTCCTACTTACAACTACATGGGCCGGCATTATGGCCGTAGACCCATTCACACAAGGGGAAACTCACCTGGTACTGCTGAACTTGCTGGTAACCCCTCTGGATGCTGACCGACAATTCCCTGAACCGCTGCTCCACTAGCTCCCTGAGCTACCAATATCAAAACATATATCACTTAGCTTAACTGATCTCCAAAAGTCAACTATGTCAACTCTGGTCAAAGTCAACCTTCTAGGTCAACCCTACTCGCTGAGTTTGCCTACTGACTCGCCGAGTTCATTAGCTCAGAATCCTTTCATTCGCGACTCGACTCGCCGAGCCTACCGATTTCTGAGTCCTGACTTGGCCAACTCACTGAGTCCCCACTCAACTCACTGATCCGAGTCTTAACTCGAAGGGTTTGGGGTTTCACGACTTGACTTGCCGAGTCCAAGAACATACTCGCCGAGTCCAAGGCAATCTTTAACAGACTCGCCGAGTTGTTCTTCCAACTCGCCGAGTTCCTGCCCAACTTCATCCAACTCGCCGAGTCCACCCATGTGACTCGCCGAGTCGCTCCAGTTCTTAATTCATTCAGTGGCTTTTCGAGCCATGTAGGGGCTCCAAATCATAGATCCATACTTCCAAAGTCCATTCCCTATGTAAAGTTGCAAACTTTACGTATAACTAAGGAGATCAAGGCTCAAAACACTAAAAACTAGGGTTTAAGACAAAGAGGCTTAATAACCAACCCAAAGACTGATGCTTTATAGTTTTCTAGCCCAAAATACACTTAGATCAGAAGTAGCAACTTCAGATTTGGGCTCCAACTCGAAATGATTCAAGGACATGGCATAAAAGCCCCAAAACTCATAACCAAGATAGATCGAGATGCAAAGGAGTCCAAGTACTAGTTTATTACCTCCAAATGCTCTGAAATGTCTTCCCAATCCCGGATCTATAGCCCCTTCTCGCACTTCCAAGATCCTTCTTCCTTCTCCAAGCTTTAATGCACTCTTCAAGGCAAGAATTAGCCCAAAAACGGATACGGTTGCTAGGGTTTGGTGTTCTGGGTTAGAGAGGCAGTAAAGGAACCCTAGGGAAGAGAATGAGATGTTTAAATAGGCTCCAAGTCCCGGATTTAGGGTTTTCCTCGTTCAGACCAGACTCGCCGAGTCCCCTTTGCCACTCGCCGATTCGGTTACTTAATTGATCCCTCGGATCCCGCTCCGACTCGTCGAGTTCCTCCCTGGACTCGACGAGTTGACCCTTTGACTTAGGTTTTCTTTCCTTTCTTGACCTTTCTGATTTTGGGTGTTACAACTCTCCCCCACTTAAACTAAACTTCGTCCTCGAAGTTTGCTATGGCTAACTGTCCTGCGAATTGCCTCCAACTCTCTATCTGGGAAAAGTAACACCCTAACCCTTGTGGACTACCTCTGCTGGCCTTCCGCCCGGTTACCTAGATGACATAATCCTTGTGGATAATAATCTCGGGTCAATTCTGACCCTGAACATTCTGGGAACACAACTTACCCAACTGACAACCCTTTTGGAACTCCCCGAGGGAACGTTCCATGACTAACTACTTCCTCTGTCACCGTGAAGATCCTATCCTTCACCAACTCCATTACCCCCGCTACTTCCAGTACGGGTCATTACCGCAAGTATCCACTGGACACTTTTTACTACTATAACTTAGTGTTGATCACCCCTCAATCTGCTAACTAAATTCCACCATAGACTGCTTACTAGCACTGCTACTGACTGAAAATTTCTGCCGTCCCTTATCTACCTTCCGGATGAACCGAGACCACCCTGGTCCCTACTGTTCTAACAATATCTGGATTACCGGCTCCTACCGGTCGCTAGCCCCAACACAACTTCTTGTCGCTCCCAGCGACTTCCGAGGAAACTTAGGCTACCTAATACCGCCTCCTCTACTCTGCCATTCTGGCGCTATAAGTCCTGGGATCTTCGAACCCCTAACTTGACCCTAAGGTCCTTACCAAGTCCCACCTGTACTAATAAAACTCACGGGCCTCGCCCACGGGTCTCACCCGACTATAATACTGAGCAACCCTGCTCTCAGGTCTCACCTATACTGCTACTCTCACACGGGCCTCGCCCACGGGTCTTACCCAACTACATCCTGGAGCGCCCTCTCCCAAGGTCTCACCTATCTAGGGCTATACAGGTAAGCTCCCTACTATCCTCAACCACTACCCATTCCTGATCCCTACCTTGATCACTAGGAGATAAGGGCCTCGCCCCAACTCCGCTAACGAAGCTACTAGGGAACGCTGCAACTTACCCATAGCCTTACCACACCTTCCACCTCTGGCTTGCTGACGCAAATGTTGTGGCTCTCTCGCCACTCTACCATGCTCTACATGTTGACTCTGCCACTGGCTACTAACACAAAAGCATCCCATGCTATCCGTTCTCAAAATCCTCATTCCAACTTTCTCGAGTCCTACAGGCGACCCTCCAACCCGAATTCCCACCCAGATGCTAACCATTTCGATTACATGAACTCTTTGCAGGGAAGTTTCTCAAACTCCCAACCCTGAACTCATTAATCCATCCATCGCTGTGCTACTTTTTTTCCTTCTCAGAGGTCGTGTACTAATCCTGGATCTGTGTGCTCTTACCATTGTACACTCGGAGGGTTCTCCCTCACTTTGATCCTGCTTATACCTCATTGTTCAATGCTTGAGAAGAATTCCTAATCTCCTCTGCTATACCGCAATCAATCTGCTAAAGGACCAAGCTTGCCATAGCTAGGGGTCTAACCGATCCATTACTTGATGACACCTTCCTGATCCTAGCGGGACACTACTAAGTTCCACACAAGCATGCTATAGTTACTGCATCCTGAGTAACCTGCTTCCATAGGGCACCACCCCTTGGCTACCACATTATTATCCAAGGTATGCAGATGGCATATAACTAAATCGCAAGCAAGCCGCTCAATTCAAAAATACTTATACCACAAACGATGCAGAACCATAACAATAAAATCATAACATAAGTTGATAGAAAGAGAAAGATTCATACCCACAACCCGCTCTAAAGAACCCCCGAATCCTCCTTCCTTCTGAGGCCTGTGATGATACTGAGGCTACCCCTTCCGCTGAGCGGGGCAATTTACCCTGACATGACCAGGCTGATGGCAACGATGGCATAACTCTACTTCTATTGTGCATTCTTGGCGTCTATGACCCTTCCATCCGCATCTGCCGCACTTAGACTTGCTGGTCACGTCAGCCCGTGCTCCCTCCTTCCTCATGCAACCATCTCGACCCTGCGGGCCCCTGACACCAACTACAACAGTGTCCATCTGCCCATCTTGCCGAACTAGACCGGAAGACTGCTTCCTCTTCCTTAGTTGACTATCTGAACCAATCTCCTGTTCCCGGGTCACAGTGACCATTTCACCCATTGCCTGGATAGCTGAGGTCTGCCTTTCAATCCCGACGACTACTCTATCGGTGACACGCCCAATGGTGTTTGGTAACTCTTTGCGGAGAGCCCACGAAACCTCTACAACAATCCAATCTTGTAAATGAATCCCCTGAAAACATGATGCACCATTCACTTTTGACCCCAAACTACAAAAGCTAGTGGTAGGATCCTCCTTCCAGAAGGATCTCAAAGGCACATAAGCTTCGGGCTCCAGATGAGCCCCCACCCGCTCTGCTACAATCTCAGCCCGAAAGGCCCCGAGGCGGCTATCCAAAAGCTCCACAAATGGCCTCCTTGACAAATCGAAGATCACAGGAGTCTGATTAATGATGTTGCGCATAATTTCTGCTGAAATAAACTCTCTCATCCAATCATCAATTTGCCCGACTCCAGAGTCAGAGCCAGATCGCTTCTCGACACCTGAATTGCCCACTGGTATCTCTTGCAACGTCACCATGCTGAAAATATTCCACCAGAACCATCAAAATACACAACATATCTGAGGGATTACACACACACTACAAGTTTTCCTGGTTTTATCTCGGCCCTTCTTGAATCGAGTACGGATCCTCTGCTTTCAGTAGTACGGGCCCATACTACCTTCCACATTTATCCGTACTTTCCTCAAGAACTGCTTCGACTCCACCAGGTCCCTTTTTCTACTACTACCGCTCCCAGCACTATCCCATCCTAGGCTTACCCTAGGGAAACCTCTGACTCAACTCAAACCAGTCCTCAGCTGCTGAAGGCCTTCTTGTGATGCCAATTAGCCATCACCTGAATACCATCACATGTGACGAGTGTAACACTCTAAGAATTTAAGCCAATTTTAAACTTTTCAAAAACAACCCGGTTTCATAAAGTTATTACAAAAAGGTTTTCAATACAATTATTATCAGAGTCTTCCCGGAACCACATCATAAAACATAATCATGAGGAGCGGTACGATCACGCCTTTGCCTTGCCACGGTCTCCTGAAGAACCTGAAAAACATTAAACCACAACTGTAAGCTCGAAAGCTTAGTGAGATACCCCCAAAATACCAACCACATATACCATACACGCATAACATGCCATATCATAACAGAACACAGAATAGTCATGCACTTCGGGTCTACTGTGTGACTGGTCTGCCGTTCCGGCCTTCAGTCCACCTGGTCCACCCTCCGAGTCTAGCCACATACATTGAGTCTACAGTGTGATTGGTCCGCCCGCACGGGCCTTCAATCCACCTGGTCCACTCTCTGAGTCTACAGTATGACTGGTCCGCCCGCACCGGGCCTTCAGTCGGCCTGGTCCACTCTCCGAGCCTCGGCACGTCTGGTCCGCCCTCTTGGGGCCTACAGCCTATCCGGACTGCTCGCTGGGCCTCCGGGATAACTGGTCCGCCCTGGGTATGTTGGCCTACAGCACAAAGCAGGACCCGCCTCAACCCAACCCCAGTCCAACAACCATGTGCACATAAACATTCAAACATATAACAATTCGTATCCAATCAAACCGATCTAGCAGATCACATAACATAACATCATCCTAACCAGGATACCGACCTAACCAGTCACTAGCATAGCATCATCCTATATACCAGGATACCGACCTTAACCAGGTCTCTAACATATATCATCCTAACTAGGATGCAAACATAGCAAAACAATAACATAACAACGATACTCGGATAACAATCCGATAAAGGGCCGGCCTTGGTGCCGTAGACCCTGTCGATATAGTGAGGATAACTCACCTCGCAACTGCCGACTGAACAGATAAACCCAAGCTGCTCCGACCACTGATACGATCTCCAACACTGGCCAACACCAAAACGCTGAACTCAAAACAAAAGCCAACAATTACCAAAATGCCCCTGGAAGTCAACTGGTCAACCCTAGGACAAAGTCAAAGTCAAAGTCAACCCCTGACTGACTCTACTCGCCGAGTCAACCCGATGACTCGCCGAGTCCCTATGCACATAACTTCCCCAAACCGCGACTCAACTCGCCGAGTCACCCCGAGACTCGCCGAGTTCCACAACCCTGAGTCCTTCCACACTCGACTCACCAAGTCATCCCTTGACTCACCGATTCACAGCTCAACCAGAAGAAAGGTTAGGACCTCACGACCAGACTCGCCGAGTCCAAGAACAGACTCGCCGAGTGCAAGGCTATCTGCAACCAACTCGCCGAGTTCCTGCCCATATTCATCCAACTCGCCGAGTTGTTCTTCCAACTCGTCGAGTTCCAACCTATCTTCAAGCAACTCACCGAGTACACCCTTGTGACTCGCCGAATACCCCTAGATCTGAAACCATACAGAAGCTTTCCAGGCCATGCAGCTGACCCAAACCATAGATCTAACTTTCTACAACCCATCCATCACGTAAAGTGGCAAACTTTACGTGAATCCAAAGAGATCTAGGCATTTTACACTCTAGGGCTAGGGTTTGAGACAAAAGAACTTCACCAACAACTCTTGAGCATAGACTTTATGGCTTTCTGGATCATTAACAACCTAGATCTGAGGTAGCAACCTCAGATCTTACACCAAACTTGAGATGGAACTCATTTATGCCCCAAAACCCCCCCACAATTGATAGATCTAGATGCACAAAAGCTCAAACAGAAGATTATTACCTCAAATGAAGGCTCCCACTGATGAATGAACCAATTCTCTGCAAAGCCTCTTGCTCCACTCTTCTTGCTCTTCAATTTCCTTCCAATATTACCTCCTCCAAGGCTCTAATCTCTCACCAAGGAAGGCTCACACGAATTTTAGGGTTTCTGGAACTCAAAAGGGAAGGTAAGGAGACTGGGGAAGAAGTGTTATGTTCTTTATATAGGGCTCAACCTCCGAAATTAGGGTTTTCTCCACTCAGCACCAACTCGCCGAGTCCACCCATGCTACTCGCCGAGTTGGTCACTTAACACGCGACCAGAGTCGTGACCCTACTCACCGTGTTTCCCTTCCACACTTACACTTTTAGCCCTTCAACTCTTCTTCTGATATTACGGGATGTTACAACGAGGCTCAGATAATCCTTCGAGTAAAAGACTCGTCCCTACAACGGTTAGACTCAAACGAGAGCTGCGCAAAAGGGCCAAATCCAGCACTCTGAGATTATTCAACCCTGATCACATGTGACGTGACGTATTCACCTAATAGCTAACTCCAATCACTCAGAATCCCACAATGCACAAAGCAAGCAGCATTCAGACAAGGGAAAATCTAACCATAACATACTCAATCAATCATAATCTCATATCAAGAATCTGCACTAGCATGCGACATAAGCTCATAAGCTCAGGCATAACCTAAACATGCTATCCTACTACTGTCTAATTAGCACTATCATGCGGCTCAAAACACATACATCAGGCACATAAGGCATCCTCCTTAGATCCTTAGTCCTAATCTAGCATGCTGTTCTACTAACTTCATAACATAAACTTGTATGGGTATTTTGGGGTACTTACTTGAGCTCGGCTGATTGCATGCACCACACCCTTTTCTCTTATCAAAATTCTTTTCTTTCTGAATTCTTTTCGCTTTTCTAAAACTGTTTCATTTCTAAAACTCTTTTTACAAAACTGTCTTTTCATTTTGAAATTTTTTTTATCCAATCCCTTAGTTTGAGTTCAGACACACCCGAGAGTATGTCTGAATCCCTCGAACCAAGGCTCTGATACCAACTTGTAACATCCCAAAAATCCGTACCAAAATTTTTTCTTTAAATCATTACCAAAGCCATATTCATAAAACATATCATAAGTCATAACATGAATTCAGAGTATAGTTTCCAAATCATATTTTCATTATCAGAGTAAAACATCCCCAGGCTGTCTAGTCTATGGTGTGTGCCATGCGATCACCCCGAGCTCTTCCCTCCGCTACCGGAAGTACCTGAAACCAAAACTGAAAACCGTAAGCATGAAGCTTAGTGAGTTCCCCAACCTATCACATACCCTGCATAAACACATACAACATATACTGGGCCACACCCGCTACTTCGAGCCTCGCCCGCTACTTCGCACCTCACCCGCTACAACGGCCCCGCCTGGCTTCGAGCCCCACTCGGACACATATCTGTTTCGCTTAGGCCTCGCCCATCACTGGGCCTCACCCGCCAACACATACTAACACATAACATATCACAACACATAAAATAAACATATACTATCGAATCCTGTTCTAAAGGCCTCGCCTATCTTGGGCCTCGCCCATGTCCTGCAACTAATGAGTCATGGAACCCCGTCCACGCTCCTACTGATAGTGAGATACGGGCCCGACCCACACTCACTCTTTCCCTAACCTGGGCCTCGCCCTTACTTTGCTGCTAATGAGATATGGAACACCGTCCACACTCTGTTGCTGGTGGGATACGGGACCTCGCCCACACTCACCTTCCTACCAGGCACATACAAGTATCACACAGACAACATGTATAATTATCATGCAAACCATTCCTTGGGCACCCGCCCGCTACATTGGACCTCGTCCTGAATATCATTGTAGCATACTGTGCCTAGGGTAATCCCCCGGGTCTTCCTACTCACAACTACATGGGCCGACATTGTGGCCGTAGACCTATTCACACAAGGGGAAACTCACTTGGTATTGCTGAACTTGTTGGTAACCCCTCTGGATGCTGACCGACAATTCCCTGAACCGCTGCTCCACTAGCTCCTCCTGCTACCAATATCAAAACATATATCACTTAACTTAACTGACTCGCCGAGTTCATTAGCTCAGAATCCTTTCATTCGCGACTTGACTCGCCGAGTCAGCCCCTGACTCGCCGAGCCTACCGATTTCCGAGTCCTGACCTGTCCAAATCACTAAGTCCCCACTCAACTCACTGATCCGAGTCTTAACTCGAAGGGTTTGGGGTTTCGCGACTTGACTCGCCGAGTCCAAGAACAGACTCACCGAGTCCAAGGCAATCTTCAACAGACTCGCCGAGTTGTTCTTCCAACTCGCTGAGTCCACCCATGTGACTCGCCGATTCGCTCCAGTTCTTAATCCATTCAGTGGCTTTTCGAACCATGTAGGGGATCCAAATCATAGATCCATACTTCTAAAGTCCATTCCCCATGTAAAGTTGCAAACTTTATGTATAACTAAGGAGACCGAGGCTTAAAACACTACAAACTAGGGTTTAAGACAAAGAGGCTTAACAACCAACCCAAAGACTGATGCTTTATGATTTTCTAGGCCAGAATACACTTAGATCTGAAGTAGCAACTTCAGATTTGGGCTCCAACTCGAAATAATTCAAGGACATGGCATAAAAGCCCCAAAACTCATAACCAAGATAGATCTAGATGCAAAGGAGTCCAAGTACTAGTTTATTACCTCCAAATGCTCTGAAATGTCTTCCCAATCCCGGATCTATAGCCCCTTCTCGCACCTTCAAGATCCTTCATCCTTCTCCAAGCTTTAATGCACTCTTCAAGGCAAGAATTAGCCCAAAAACGGATATGGTGGCTAGGGTTTGGTGTTCTGGGTTAGAGAGGCAGTAAAGGAACCCTAGGGAAGAGAATGATACGTTTAAATAGGCTCCAAGTCCCGGATTTAGGGTTTTCCTCATTCAGACTAGACTCGCCGAGTCCCCTTTGCCGACTCGCCGAGTCGGTTACTTAATTGATCCCCCGTATCCCGCTCTGACTCGCCGAGTTCCTCCCTGGACTCGACGAGTTGACCCTTTGACTTAGTTTTTCTTTCCTTTCTTGACCTTTCTGATTTTGGGTGTTACATTTTGATACCATATTAGATTCATTTATTCTTGTGTTTCACTTTGCATGTTTTGACTTCCATAATAACTAGGTTATTCTTCCGGAATGACTAAGTTATTCAAACCATCCACAGTCGGTCATATGTTGGAAGTAGATATGAAGCAAGACTATCATGGGTTGGCTTGTAGAGGTCCAAGTTGGTGGACAAAGTTGTGCTACAACACTCATGAGTGCTCATAAGTTCTGAGTATTGGATTCAACCCGCGCTCATTTGAATCACTTCATGGATTTTATCACGAGTGATCATGAGATGATAATATCTTATATTCTTCAAACCTAGAGATATGAGTTGATAGTACATTGATTGCACGAAAACGCATTGGTAACTCGATGTTATAAAACGTGCCTTTGTGTATGATTCAACAAGTAGTAGAACAAGCCATATGATTCGAAGTTTATCCATTCCTTTTACCTTCAGGATAAAAGCGATATTTGTGGGCCCCTCGATGATTTAATGATGACACATGTGAGTGCTTGGCCAAGCCAAGACTGATTTGATCTGTTCAATCAGTCAGTCATCATGAATCGGAAATCGGGAAACAACAAATGGACAGAGAGAATGATTATAATCCATGTCTCAGTCCATATGATATCTAGAATGGAGGAATATATGATCCCTTATCTAATGGACAAGTCATTTACAAGATCAGAGTTCGACAGCGGCTTTAAGAGCTACGATTGCCACTTAGGTTTTGAAGTCATACTCAATAATAGTTTTAGACTTATCCAAGTGGGAGACTGTTGGATGAATGTCTAAGTCCATAACTATATTTGGTATGTACTTGACCCGACCTGGCATGGTCCATTTAGGTTGCACTTCACCGACACAATTTATATGGATAGTCTTTTGAGAATAGTATATTTATGATTTATATTAATATATTATAAGTTCTAATATATTAATATGGAACCATATTATTTAATTAGTATTGATCAAGACTTAATTTAGAATTAATTAAGTGATCAAAATGAACTAATTAAATATAGACTCTTATATATATGGAATGGGCCAAGTTCATTTAGGTTGGACTAAGCTTTCATGGATAGTCCATGGAGTGTTTAACCCATGGATCATATGAAATGAAAGGTCATGGGTTTAACCCTAGTCTCCACACTATATAAAGATGTCCTTGGTTGGTGAAATTGGCACTAATGTGGGTACACTAAGAGGGCTAGCCGATTTCACTAAAGAGAACCAAAGTATTCTTATTCTCAAAGTCTTCCAAGGTGTTTTTGGTGATTTGTGATTCCACTTGAGGCTTCCACACTATTGGGGCTAAGCTCTTAAAGCTTGAAGACATCAAGCTACACCAAAAGGTATGACATCTAACTAGTCTTTGTAGTATAGTTGCTTCATAATATGCTAGTTAGGATTTAAGCCTTGGAAAGTTCTTATTTGCATGTATAATAGAGAAAACATAGATCCAAGGTTTATAGGGTTGCATGTACACCATAGGAGTGTTAGAATGCTCAAAACCCAATAGAGGGTTTGACATGTTGGGCTTCAGTGTGGGCCGTCTTTTGGGCTTAGTTGTCTTGGGCCCTGTTGGGCCATCAGGTTTTGGGCTGATAATTATGTTGGAAATGCCTTTAATGGGTTTGGACCCAGTTTGGAAAATTGGGCCATGAATCGGGCCTTGAGTGGTTTTTGGTATTTAGGCCTCTTGAATTATTAGGTTTGGGCCTAAGTCTTGGTCCAAACTAGATTAGGGGTAAATTGGTCAGTTACACTAATAATGGATTTATGGTTATGGTTTGGAACCTAATTGTTAATTGGGTGTTGTTTTGATATTGATAGTTCGGGAATCGGTCAGCCAACAACTAAGGATTGATTCGCGGGATTCAGCAGTGTGAGGTGAGTCTCCTCACTGTGTTTAGCAGGTCGAAGGCACCAATGCTAGCCCGTGGTTTATTATGTTAGGATGCTAGCTGTCTGCATGACTCTCGCATGTGTATGTACTGGTATGCATACTGAGCGGGGCTCGATGCCGTTCGGGGCTTGATGAGTATATTGTATGCTAGTTATTTGTATGTGTTTTATGATTACCGGGTTCGACCTGATGTCGGGTGGGGCTCGAAGGCTAGTCTGTATCCTATTTATCTTTGTGATTATGACATGTGTGATGTGTTTATGTGTTTATATGTTGATATGCTTATATCGGGCGGGGCCTGATGTCAAGCGAGGCCTGGTGATTGACAGATATGTCTACCGAGTGGGGTTGGATGTCGGGCAGGGCCCGATGCCGGACGGGGTCTGATGCCGGGCGGGGCCCAATATGTGATTTTATGTATGTTTGGTATGTGGTATCTTGGGGAACTCACTAAGCTTTGTGCTTACGGTTTTCAGTTTATGTTTCACGTACTTCGATTTTCAAATAGAAGAGCTCTGGATGGTTGCAGGGCACACACTACATGTTTTCCGCATTATGTGATTTACTTTGATTCGATGATGTTTTGCTAAATCTTGATTACCATGGTTTTACGGAAATGATATGTATTAACGATTTATTTATTTGATAAACAAAAATTTTATGACATTATTTTTGGGACGTTACATAATCCATCTCACACTCCAAATTAGGTCAAAATGGTGAAAAATGGGGTCAAAAACTCCATGCATGCATCAACACAAGCTAAAAGTCCAAATCTGAAAAATATGTTGTCCTAGGGACCTCACGAAATGATAAAGTTGCAAACTTTATTAGCAACAACCATTCGTATGAACAAACCATAGAGAAATAAGTTTTTTTTTCCTAGATCTACAGTAGATGAACCAAAAAGACAAGAACTTGGAGACATACAAAGGTCCAAGGGATGCTCATGAGTGATTGATATGATGCTTGTATGTTGATCTCTTACTCTACAACTCTTCTTCCTTCCTTCAAAATGACCAAAACACCAAAAGGAGCTCAAGAATGAATGCAAGAGAGTTAAGGTTTGCAAATGATGCTTCTGGAGTGAAGTGATGGGGGCTGAGGTTCAAAACCTTAGTCCTCATGTTTCTTATATAGGGCCCAAAGCCCAAACTAAGGTTTTTTTGCACAATGCGATGCAACACCACACTCTCATTAGACTACCATGCTGCAGTGACTTGTTACTACCGTGCTGCAGTGACGTGTTACTTAAGAAATAAAGGATTTTCAAGATTAATACGTGAAAAGTCGGATGTTACCCTAATGTAGAAAGTTTGTGTTTGAAAACAATGTTAGAGTTCGTCCATTAAACAAATCATTTTAGTTCATCCGTGGATGTGACTAGATTACATTGATTGAATGAACGAGGTTACATCTTTGTATTCTTTATCTTCTTCGCATCTTCAAATTGTTGTGTTCGTATGTTTATCGATTCCTTAATTTAGCAATAACATCTATAATTTTTCCAAAGTAAGATGCATGTGTTGATTTATTGACACTTGTTTTTATCAAGTACTCTCCCAGATGTGGCACCTAAAATAGAACCACACGAGCAACAAGAACCATACAAACATATATTTAGGTTACACATTCCCATAAACAACATTAAGCTTCAAGGGCATTACACGTCCCATTACTTTTATTCCTCTATACATTATTCGCTATAAACTTCGTTATTACTTTTATTCCTCTATACATTATTCGCTATAAACTTTGTTACATGATTGGACCAACACCGCTAACATAGTAAAACACCCAACAAAGGGATCTATGCATCCATTTGTATGATGCAACGGAGACTTTCTCCTTTAAGCATGAGGTCAAATGCTTTGTTGATGTCCGAGAAACCAACCTGGTGAGTTATAAACTTCTCCACTTCTATTTCCTGCATCCATCAAAACCAAACTATAAAAGTGTTCTACAACTCTTCAATTACTACTTCAATCAATGACTAAATCAATAAAAAAAACTATAAATCATCACCTTGTTCATGTACTTTTCAACAACACCAGGAATATCTGTTCGGGGTTTATAGTTGCCAAAGAATGTACCCTTCAGAGTCCTCTCATTCAAGAAATTTATAGGAAGAGTTTTGAATTCATCATCTTTACTTGGCACACCAACAAGAACTGCCACACCCCAACCCTACAAAAACATCAAGTTCTCATCATACAAATATATAACACCAAGAAATAGAATAATGGATTAAATGGATTTGAACGGGATTTACGTCATGAACACATTCAAAAGCCGAAATCATTGCCCTAACATTTCCGGTGCACTCCACACTCCTATCAACTCCACCATCAGTCATTGCAACAATGACCTACAAAAAGGGTAAAACATTAAACAATGGGACTAACATTTTGAAAGTTCAAGTTAAAGTCTCAACAAAAAAAATTGTATATCTCATGCTAGGAAAAAAAAAAAAACCTCTTGGATCGGTTTGTCATGATCTTTAGGATTCACAAACTCGGTAACACCAAACTTCTTAGCTGTTGTCATTCAAGAATTCAACAAACATACTTGAGAAATATCGATGTATGTTAAGAATTAGTCAACTTTTTGACACATAAGAGTCGATCATGGAGTGACTTACCTTCATCGGCTCTACTCTCATTTAGGTCAATACCAATAATCCTTGAAGCCCCAGCAATCCGAGCTCCTTCAGCTGCCTGATATCGAACCAAAAGAAAATACAAATCCAAATCCTTTTCCACAATTTAGCCAAGTTGAATACACAAATAGAGAAAGAAACAAAAGTCAACTCACAGCAAGCCCTACAGCTCCTAGCCCAAATACAGCAACAGTCATGCCCTTTTTAGGTTTAGCAACATTCAGGGTTGCACCCATGCCTTCATGCCCAAAAAAAAAACCAAAATAAGTTAAAAGTAACGCTTACACTTGTTGATTTTACAGAAACGAAATAAAGAAACCAACCAGTGGAAATCCCACAGCTAAGAACACAGACTTTGTCAAGGGGAGCATCAGGATTGATCTTAGCAACACAACCAGAATGAACAACTGTGTACTCGCTGAAAGTTGAGGTTCCAAGAAAATGGTAAATCGGGTTTCCATCTTTTGAGAATCTTGTTTTTCCATCGTTTATCATTGTACCCCTATCAGTATTAATCCGGAGAAGATCACACATATTGCTCTCTTCAGACTTACAATGGCGACACTCCCCACATTCTCCGGTGAATACTGGGAGGACTTTGTCCCCTGGTTGCAGCTCTGTCACACCTTCACCTACGCTCTCTACAATTCTATCCAACAGAAGATAAACAAATATGAAGATTCGAATTACATATCATCAGAATAAACTTGAAACAAGAAGTTTAAAAGGAGGATTACTATACCCTCCGGCTTCATGGCCTAATATGCGAGGAAACAAGGGATTTTGTCCCTGCAACATGTATACTCATGTTTAATGATCGGATAGTTGAACAGAATTTATAATTATGAATGGTAATTAATCTAAAACTGAAGAACTATGAGTGGTAAATGTTCGTGGGGAATGAAGTAAGAAGTTATATATGACCTTAGCTTCCCAAAAGTAGACATCGGTGTGACACAAAGAGGTGAAGAGGATCTTCAATCGGACTTCCATTTTTTGCGGTGGCGCCACTTCCACTTCTTCTATTACCAGTGGCTTCCCGGCTTCCCATGCCACCGCAGCTGCATATACAAATGAAATGGGAAATTGTCGATATTGATTTAGAACAACCAATGGAAAAATAAATAAATAATATGGATTATAATAGGAGATTATCAGAAAACGGAAAACAAAAGAAGAAATTCAGAAGAACACATTTAGAAACACAGATGATAACATCTCATGAATCATGAACACACACGATGATTACCGCGAGAATTCTGAAAAGTCGAGATAAAAAAAACTGACAGAACAGCGGAAGCGATCATCTAACTATACGAAAAAAGAGATTGGGAGATCTGTAACTTAAATCCGTCATATTCACATCATAAAATTTTGGGGAATGCAGAGAATTTGTGAAAATAAAATCAAAATCATGAGATGAACAGTACCTTTGCATCGAATGACTTCACCGGACATCGTCGTAGATTTTTCTCGTTATTTTTGGTTCAGATTGGAGCAAGTGTTTATATATGAAAACGAGATGGTGATGGTGAAGGTTATGATTTATAGCCAAAAAACGTAAGACACAACAAGCCACCGCCTTGACTGGGAGTGACAGGTGTAAGCAAGACGTTTAATCCTCTCATGGTTTTGAAAACTATAAATTACAAGTTCGTCCTTCGACATCACGTGTTATTTTTCTAAAATAGGATTGTTGAAAGAGGCATGTATTACAAAATTACAGAAAAGTACAAATGTATTTTATTTTAACAGAAAAAAAGTAAAGAGTTAACTATAGTTTTGGTCCTTTTGGTTATCTCAATTTTGTACTTTTAGTGTAACATTTGATATTTTTATATGGATGGTTTGGTGGTTTCCAAATCTAGCATGCGTCGTCCCGATACTAACTCCGTCTTAGATGCTCTGTTAATGCCCCCTGAAATTATGAAAATTCCCATGTTTTTACCTCTGATTTTTTTTCGGTAACTACAAACGGAAAAAGCTTCATTCTCTTCACAACTCCACCTCTCCTCCACCTATCACCTCTACCAATGCCTTTCATGCCCTGCAAAATCCGGCCATACATTATTCTATGGGAAAATACCAACTATAGACATTTTTTTTTGGTGTGTGTGGGGATTTCAGAAAAAAAATTGTGGTTATAGACATGCATTACGCGGAGGGGTGCTCTATGGGCTCCGCGGAATGATCGATTTTGTATGATTTTCAGACATTTTGTATGGACCGCACGCAGACACATTAAACCTCCGTAGAGTGTTCGGTTTAACATATTATTAAAGCATCCGCGTAGCATGTTGACTAGGTCTCTGCGGATTGATTAACCTCTCTGTGTAATGTGTTTGTTTGGTCTTTTGTGACGGTTTTTTATCATTTAAAAGAAGTTTTTTTTGTTCTATTTAAAAAAACGATCAGTTTTAGGGTGAATTTTTTTTCCAGATAAGATATGAGTTTTGTTAACTACTTGTGTATTTTCGCCGATTTGGGATTGGTCTGCTTAAATAGTTTAAAGTTTTCTATTTTCTCAAACATTCTACGCATCAACTCCGAAGTATAGGTCCATAAATATGTACCCCATGCAAACCTATAATTTTCAATTTATTTATTATAAATATTTTTGTATTTATACACAATTTTTAAATGTAATATCTGTTTCAATCATATATATTATCCGCAAGCTTTGTATACTGATGCGGGAATGCATCTTTTAACGTCCCGTCCGTGAAGACCTTTCAACATAAAAACAAGTTGGATAATCATTACCATATCTTCATCATGAAGTTGCAGATAATTCAGAGACATAATGTACTCTTCTAAATCGCTGAGCTGCAAACGAGCATCTGTAATGTATGAGAACAACCGAGCCTAAAGATTTGAATTTGACCGACCTTTTTCGTCATGGAGTAAATCGACATAAGGACCAACTTTTAACCCACTAATCAAAATATACTCTGTTTCACCAAAATCCAACTGCATCGATGTATCTCAAACAAAAACCTCCCCGATTCAAACAGTTGCCGAGACCGTACTTCATGCAACATCATCAAATACACGAGTAAAGGGTCACTATTGGGGACATGCATTCCTAAGAATCTTCCAAACGGTGGAGCTTCAAATAATGTTCATTGCGATTGAGTTAGCTGCAGAAAATAGTCTTTAATGATCGTATCGACCACGTTTTTTAAAGTTAAATCAACTTTTTGTTCGAGATCATTGTGCTGCAAAACATATATATTTAATTTAATATAAAACGTTAGTAATTGAAAATAAAAACAAGGTTTTAAAATTACATAGTAAATTTGGTTAAGGAAATAAATAGCAACGTAATTTCAATTTACATTATAAAATTAAAAAATACCCAGTTATACCATTCACATCAATTTACATTAAAAATTAACTAGCAACATACTTTCAATTTATAAATTATTAATTTTTCTATTAAAGGGTTCATTTTGAAATTAATTGCTATAAAAGGACAGAAAAAAAAGGAAAATGGGAATTTTAGGTCATTCCGCGGAGGCCCCTCTGCAGAATGACCTATCCCCTCCGCGGAATTGATCTTCGCCATTTCAATTCAATTTCAATTCCATTTCCGCCTATTTGCAGGTTTTTAATTCCATATTCATACCATTTTCATCCTAAATCTAAATAATACGAAAAAGGAAAACATTAATCTAAAGAACGTGAAAACGGATTACCCGTGAGCCGTATCCATCAACAAAAATGTTAGGGAACTGCTGATCCATTTGTTATCGTTGGAAAAGGTCGTCAAATGGGTTGCTGTCGATATCAGAAGAAAGGCTTGTTGTCGATGTCGTCGGAGCGGCTGCTATTGATGCGGAGACGTGGAATGATGTCGAGGGAACAGGAGGGGCCAAAGGGGGGGGGGGGGGCAAAGAGACCCGATTTGACAAAAGAGAAGAGATGCATAGATGAGAATTTACGAAAATACCCCGATTTCATGGAGCTCTGCGGAACCTATATCTATAGTCGGAAACCCGTTTTTTGTGTCTAAATTTTGAAATTACCCCCAAAAATATGGCTATAGTTGTCTTTTTCCCTTTTATTAAATGTCTTACTAGGTTTAAACCTGTGGAAACCACGGTTGAAAAAAACACTATTTTTCAAAAAAAAAATCATTTGTAATACGTATCAGTTTTATTGAATTTAAGAAAATCAATGTTGATAAAAAATAACGTATGAACATGTTTTCAATCACATAGAAGTAGAAACATATACTTAGAACAAATAAAATCCTTCTAATAGAAGTAGAAGAAAATGCAATATCAACTCTTTTGTATGTCATATCATGCTTCTTGCTCTCTCCCTTTTTCTCTTGATCTTTCACCTCTTTCTTCCTGCTTCACGATATTAGCCTTTCACATAACTTCGTTCAAGCTTGAGACTGCCCTTTGAAAGAAAATGGAAAAAAAAGTTATAGTAAATTATAGAAGCATACAAGATTGTTAATAGAAACCATGCCAAGTGTATAATTTTCAAACAAAATTTTCATTTTATAATCACATAATTCTCATAACACATTTCACAAAATCTTATTTATTTAATTTACAAAACACAACTCCATAATTGTTTGATTAATAATCCAGGATCTTTAAAACATAGCTCTTTCTCTCGTGCGTACATTCGAGCCGGCGCCTTCCCGATATCCTGAAAAGTACCTGAAACACATATCACATAACACTGTAAGCACCAAGCTTAGTGAGTTCCCCAAAATACCACACATATCTCATTAGCCTATCATGGCTATACTAAGATAAGACCCTTCGGTCAATGTGTCTCAGTGGGACCCTTTAGTCCCAAAACTCGGGTGGACCCTTCGGTCCTAACTCAGTAAGCTCAGAATAATACACAACATAAATCACAAAGACATAATGCATGATATCACAATACTCAATATAAGCACATAAGACCCTCCGGTCACACAAATGTTACCACTATAGGTAACATTTGTCCACTAACCAGCCCAAATATGAACTAAGTCCAAACTCTCACTAAAGGTCTAAAGGTAGTCCACTAACCAGCCCATCCATAACCCAAAACCCATTGGGCCCACCAAGGCCCAAATAATAAATGGGCTCTCCCGAGGCCTAACTCTCAAGTCTAAATGGCAAGCTCAACACAAGGGCCCAAGGCACATATATATATTATTCCTCCGATCAAAATCTCTAGTGCAACAAGCCCAAACTCCAGGCCCAACACTAAAGGCCCAAAATGAGACTTAGCCCAAAAGTCCACAGTGAGGTTACACGGGGCGTACCTCCCTTGGTACGCTCAACATACGCACGAGTTCCACTCGCTTGTTCCTCAAATCCTTCGACTTCCTGTCGAGGATTGCGACTGGACGCTCAATGTAATTCAAGCTGTCATCAACCTGTATATCCTCTAACGGCACTACCGCTGAATCGTCCACTAGGCACTTCTGCAGCTGAGAAACATGGAAAGTGCTGTGGATCTGGCTGAGCTCGACTGGCAGATCCAACCTATACGCCACCTTGCCCACCCAGGCTACAACCCTGAACGGCCCAATATACCTCGGGCCCAACTTGCCCCGCTTCCTGAATCGAATAACGCCCTTCCAAGGCGACACCTTCAGGAGAACCATATCCCCAACCTGGAACTCCAGGTCGGATCAGCGCTTGTCGGCGTAACTTTTTTGCCGACTCTGCGCGGTCTGAATCCTGCTTCGAACCTGCTGAATCCTCTCGGTAGTCTTGAGCACCACTTCGGTGCTCCCCATGACCCTCTAACCAACCTCTCCCCAGCATATCGGGGTCCTGCACTTCCGTCCGTACAACATCTCGAATGGAGGGTAGTCGATACTCGCGTGGTAGCTGTTGTTGTACGAGAACTCAGCCAAGGGAAGATAAGTATCCCAGCTACCACCGAAGTCTAGCACGCACGCCCGCAATCTCCCTAATATAGATGTCGGCCAATCTCTCGGCCGATATGCTCTCCTGAATCGGAATAAAATGAGCACTCTTGGTCAATCGATCCACGATGACCCAAATCGAATCTACTCCACGCGCGGTCCTGGGAAGCTTCGTGATAAAATCCATCGTGATATCTTCCCATTTCCACAACGGGATGTCCAACGGCTGCATCTTGCCATGCGGTCTCTGATGTTCGGCCTTGACCTTCCTGCAGGTCAAGCACCGCTCGACATAACAAGCCACATCCCGCTTCATACAGGGCCACCAATAATCTAGACGAAGATCCCTATACATCTTCGTCGCCCCTTGATGAATAGAGAATCGGGATTTATGCGCCTCTTCCATCAAGATCTGGCACACGCCTCCATGATATGGCACCCACACCCTACGGTGTAGTGTCAATAGTCCCCAACTATCATAATCGAAGGAGGAAACCTGACCCACCACACGCTCGCTCTTCTGATGCTCCTCCTTGATAGCCTCCTGTTGAGCCTCCCGAATTTGCTCCAACAGGGGAGTCACTACGGTCATCCTCATGCAAATATCCCTGATCGGCGCCGCCTTGCGGCTAAGCGCATCGGCCACCACGTTGGCCTTCCCCGGGTGGTAGAGGATCTCGCAATCATAATTCTTCACCACGTCCAACCACTGACGCTGCCTCATGTTCAGATTCGGCTGATCCATGAGGTACCTCAAACTCTTGTGGTCCGTGTAGATGGTACATCGAACCCCGTAGAGGTAATGCCGCCAAATCTTGAGGGCAAAAACCACCGCCGCCATATCCAAATCATGCGTCGGGTAGTTCGCCTCATGAGGCTTGAGCTGCCTCGAAGCGTAGGCAATGACATGCCCCCTCTGCATCAGTACCGTGCCCAACCCTGAAATGGACGCGTCACAGTAAACCACAAAATCCTCTACGCCCTCTGGCAGGGCTAAGATTGGCACCTCGCACAATCTCTGTCTCAGCGTCTCAAACGCAGCCTGCTGCTCGGGTCCCCACCGAAAGACTACAGCTTTCTTTGTCAGCCGCGTCAGGGGTACGACTATCTTGGAGAAATTCTGAATGAATCTCTGATAGTAGCCTGCTAATCCTAGGAAGCTCTAAATCTCGGATGGAGACTTAGGAACCTCCCATCTCATCACGGCCTCGACCTTGGCCGGGTCGACTAGAATCCCGTTCTGGTTGACAAGGTGTCCGAGAAATTGCACCTCGCGCAACCAAAACTCGCACTTGGAGAACTTGGCATACAAGCTCTCCCTCCTCAGGGTCTCCAAAACCTCTCTCAGATGCTCCTCATGCTCCTCCTGTGTCTTGGAATAAACCAAGATGTCGTCAATGAAAACTATCACAGACCGATCCAGCATCGGTCTGCATACGCGGTTCATGAGGTCCATGAACGCGGCAGAAGCATTGGTGAGCCCAAACGGCATCACCACGAACTCATAATGGCCATAGCGCGTCCGAAACGCGGTCTTCTGCACATCCTCCTCTCTGACCCTCATCTGATGATAACCCGAACGCAAATCGATCTTGGAAAACCAAGACGCTCCCTGAAGCTGGTTAAAGAGATCATCAATCCTCGGGAGTGGGTAACGGTTCTTCACCGTTACCTTGTTCAGCTCCCGGTAATCTATACACATCCGATGTGACCCGTCCTTCTTTTTCACGAACAGAATCGGGGCTCCCCAGGGTGAACTGCTCGGTCGAATGAATCCCTTGTCTAACAGCTCCTGCAGCTGTGTAGACAACTCCTGCATCTCAGGAGGAGCCAACCGATACGGTGACTTGGCTATCAGATCCGCACCAGGAACGAGGTCAATCCTGAACTCCACCTGTCGCTCTGGAGGTATCCCAGGAAGCTCCTTTGGAAAAACATCTACGAAATCTCGCACCACCGGAACCTCGCTCACCGTCGCCTTACCCGCCTCCCGGGTATCCATCACGTACGCGACATAACCTGAGCATCCTTGCTGGAGGTATCGTCTAGCCCTCGCTGCTGAACAGACTGAGGGTCCACACTGTGGCCTCTCGCCATGAATCACTAACTCTCCCCCACCTGGGGTCCTGACTCGCACTAGCTGTTGCGCGCAATCTATCACCGCCCCATTAGGGCTCAACCAATCCATGCCTATAATCACCTTGTTCCCACGCAACGGAATGGGAACCAAGTCTACCAGGTAACGCTCCTCAAACAAACGCAATACGCAATCCCAAAACACCATTGATGCTCGCACCGATCGATCATCAGCAATTTCTACCTCTAAAGGGCAATCTAACACGCCCGAAGACTCAGGAAACTTTTTGCTAAGCGCAAGGGAAACAAATGATCGGGAGGCACCCGAGTCAAACAACACCTGAACTGGGATGCCGTTCACATTGAACGATCCCGTCACCACATCGGGTGCGGCGCGTGCTTCCTCGGTAGTCAGCTGAAATGCCCGACTCCTCACCACTGGAGCCTCTGCCTTACCCTGCCGGCCATCAGTAATCCGCAGGGTCGCTGGTGCTGGTGCCTTCACTGGCACTTTAGCTGTCAACTGGGGACAATTGGCCTTCTTGTGGCCCCTCTGGTTGCAGTGGAAACACAGCAACTCCGATGTCTGTAACACAGGTGTAGGGGCGGTACAATCCCTACTAAAATGTCTCGTCTTGCCGCACTTATAGCAGCCTGAGGATCCAAGTCTGCATGCCCCCTTGTGAGGCCTGCCGCATTTCCTGCAGCGGCCCGGTCCTGACTGGCCTTTCAGCCTACCATCTGATCCCTTAGGCTTCTTCCCCGAAGCCCCTCCCGTCTGTCCCTCCTCAGACTTCCGTTTCCGGATATGCTCCAAATCTATCTCCATCTCCCTCGCCCTGGCAATCATAGAGTCCAAGGTGGGGCAAGCTGAAAAATTAACGTGCTCCCGAATGTTAGCTCGGAGCATGTCATGATAGCGGGTCCTCCTCATGTCCTCATCACCCGCGTACTGGGGCACCAACAGTGTCTGATGTGTGTAAAACCCACTAGTTTTAAACCTACTTTTAATTATCAAATAACACACAAAAGGCAGTGAACCTATCAATTGTGGTATAGTTCAAGCAAGTAGGGTATCGAACACAGGGAACGGCAAATTAAATAGTAAAAACTAATTTATCTAATTTAACTAATAAGTAGGGGTTTTCTCTAGTTTTACAAGACTAGAAACTTAATAATGATTACTTGTTAAACTAGAAAACGAAGACTTTGACTAGATTCAATAACGGAAAAGTACTTCTATTTAGTTCAACTTAATTGATCCTATGGTTGATTTCAAGGTAAAAGTGCAATGGATTAATTCTTTTGCTAGTTACCGATTCAATTGATTAGTTCCGTATTCACTTCATTAATCCTTAGCAAATAAATCAATTTAAACAATGGCCAGTTGTCTATTTCAATTAAATTTACTAGATATAATATTCGGGTTAAGTTAGACTTGCAATAGCTAATTAATTTATCTTTTAATTAACTTCTTGTTTAATGGTCATCTCACAAGCTTGCACATAAATTTACTCGATTTTCTTATTAATCCTAGTTTCATGTTCATTACACTAGACATATGACAAAAAGTGTTCACTAAGCATATGAGATTGATAACTAATAGATGTTCATGCTAATTAATTATCTCCCTATTAACAGAAAATCAATTATCATTCATACACAAGGTTCTTTAGCAAGCTAAAATAACTAAATTAACCAACATAGAATTAATCCTACCAAGAATCAAACCATATTACCAATTTCGTATCCCCAAATAGAAGTTTAAAGAATTTAGTTCATAAATAAGGTAAATAACAGCAAACAAATAAGTTCAAGTTGCTTAATCATGTTGACAAAACAAAAGAAATAAGTAGAATGGTGGAATTATGCCTTAATTACTTCCGGAATTGGATTCTAGCTTCCTTGGTCGACTTCTAGGGTTCTTCTGGCTTCTTATTCGCAGCTAAGCACTTCTGAATCGTCCCAGAACTTCTTTTTCTCGATCTGTGGAATTATCTTTAAATAAGCGGTCCGACTCGTCGAGTCAAGTGGTGACTCGTCGAGTCCCTCTCACATTCTACGTATTGCGATAACTATTTGGGATCCCGAGTCATTATCCTTCTGATTCCTCGACCGGACTCGTCGAGTAGATATATGACTCGACGAGTAGAAGCTTCTTTTTCAGTGTTTTCCTTCTTCATTCCACTCTCAATCTTCTAACTGCTTCTCTTGCTTCCTTTTACTTCCGAGCTTCATCTTTGGACTGAAAAACATAATTTAACACTTTTAAGTACCTTTTGTCCATAATATACGATAATTTAGCCAATATATGAATAAAAAACTATACTAAATACACACTAAATATGCACATATCAAAATACCCCACACTTGTCTTTTGCTTGCCCTCAAGCAAAACTAAATTTTAATCACATTAGAATTATGTATAACAATTCCAATCTAACCCAGCCATTATGCCAAGACCGCAACGCATGCATTTGTGTCTAAAATTTTTCCTAAGGACCCCCATACTCCAAATACTCACAATCCTCATAAACATTCACCCACTCACCCCGAGCTATGCTCATTTTATGCAACCCTCCGAATCCATCCGCAGAAAACCTCTTTACCCTCAAGGTATTTTTAATCGAGCAACCCAAGCATACATATTCTAGAAAATTACAACTTTTCGATACCACTATGGAATTCTTTGAATTCTTCACTTCTTTGACATTTCATCTTTGATATCTTTGAATTCACCAACTTGTATTAGCTTTTGGTATCTTCAACTTTTTTGGATTTCTGGAATTTTTGATCTTCATTTGCTCCAAAATTCTTACAACTTTTCTTGTAATTCTCTTTTCTTTTTTTTTTAACATGTAACAAAAACTTGATGTGTGTAAAACCCACTAGTTTTAAACCTACTTTTAATTATCAAATAACACACAAAAGGCAGTGAACCTATCAATTGTGGTATAGTTCAAGCAAGTAGGGTATCGAACACAGGGAACGGCAAATTAAATAGTAAAAACTAATTTATCTAATTTAACTAATAAGTAGGGGTTTTCTCTAGTTTTACAAGACTAGAAACTTAATAATGATTACTTGTTAAACTAGAAAACGAAGACTTTGACTAGATTCAATAACGGAAAAGTACTTCTATTTAGTTCAACTTAATTGATCCTATGGTTGATTTCAAGGTAAAAGTGCAATGGATTAATTCTTTTGTTAGTTACCGATTCAATTGATTAGTTCCGTATTCACTTCATTAATCCTTAGCAAATAAATCAATTTAAACAATGGCCAGTTGTCTATTTCAATTAAATTTACTAGATATAATATTCGGGTTAAGTTAGACTTGCAATAGCTAATTAATTTATCTTTTAATTAACTTCTTGTTTAATGGTCATCTCACAAGCTTGCACATAAATTTACTCGATTTTCTTATTAATCCTAGTTTCATGTTCATTACACTAGACATATGACAAAAAGTGTTCACTAAGCATATGAGATTGATAACTAATAGATGTTCATGCTAATTAATTATCTCCCTATTAACAGAAAATCAATTATCATTCATACACAAAGTTCTTTAGCAAGCTAAAATAACTAAATTAACCAACATAGAATTAATCCTACCAAGAATCAAACCATATTACCAATTTCGTATCCCCAAATAGAAGTTTAAAGAATTTAGTTCATAACTAAGGTAAATAACAGCAAACAAATAAGTTCAAGTTGCTTAATCATGTTGACAAAACAAAAGAAATAAGTAGAATGGTGGAATTATGCCTTAATTACTTCCGGAATTGGATTCTAGCTTCCTTGGTCGACTTCTAGGGTTCTTCTGGCTTCTTATTCGCAGCTAAGCACTTCTGAATCGTCCCAGAACTTCTTTTTCTCGATCTGTGGAATTATCTTTAAATAAGCGGTCCGACTCGTCGAGTCAAGTGGTGACTCGTCGAGTCCCTCTCACATTCTACGTATTGCGATAACTATCTGGGATCCCGAGTCATTATCCTTCTGATTCCTCGACCGGACTCGTCGAGTAGATATATGACTCGACGAGTAGAAGCTTCTTTTTCAGTGTTTTCCTTCTTCATTCCACTCTCAATCTTCTAACTGCTTCTCTTGCTTCCTTTTACTTCCGAGCTTCATCTTTGGACTGAAAAACATAATTTAACACTTTTAAGTACCTTTTGTCCATAATATACGATAATTTAGCCAATATATGAATAAAAAACTATACTAAATACACACTAAATATGCACATATCAAAATACCCCACACTTGTCTTTTGCTTGCCCTCAAGCAAAACTAAATTTTAATCACATTAGAATTATGTATAACAATTCCAATCTAACCCAGCCATTATGCCAAGACCGCAACGCATGCATTTGTGTCTAAAATTTTTCCTAAGGACCCCCATACTCCAAATACTCACAATCCTCATAAACATTCACCCACTCACCCCGAGCTATGCTCATTTTATGCAACCCTCCGAATCCATCCGCAGAAAACCTCTTTACCCTCAAGGTATTTTTAATCGAGCAACCCAAGCATACATATTCTAGAAAATTACAACTTTTCGATACCACTATGGAATTCTTTGAATTCTTCACTTCTTTGACATTTCATCTTTGATATCTTTGAATTCACCAACTTGTATTAGCTTTTGGTATCTTCAACTTTTTTGGATTTCTGGAATTTTTGATCTTCATTTGCTCCAAAATTCTTACAACTTTTCTTGTAATTCTCTTTTCTTTTTTTTTTTTAACATGTAACAAAAACTTGATGTGTGTAAAACCCACTAGTTTTAAACCTACTTTTAATTATCAAATAACACACAAAAGGCAGTGAACCTATCAATTGTGGTATAGTTCAAGCAAGTAGGGTATCGAACACAGGGAACGGCAAATTAAATAGTAAAAACTAATTTATCTAATTTAACTAATAAGTAGGGGTTTTCTCTAGTTTTACAAGACTAGAAACTTAATAATGATTACTTGTTAAACTAGAAAACGAAGACTTTGACTAGATTCAATAACGGAAAAGTACTTCTATTTAGTTCAACTTAATTGATCCTATGGTTGATTTCAAGGTAAAAGTGCAATGGATTAATTCTTTTGTTAGTTACCGATTCAATTGATTAGTTCCGTATTCACTTCATTAATCCTTAGCAAATAAATCAATTTAAACAATGGCCAGTTGTCTATTTCAATTAAATTTACTAGATATAATATTCGGGTTAAGTTAGACTTGCAATAGCTAATTAATTTATCTTTTAATTAACTTCTTGTTTAATGGTCATCTCACAAGCTTGCACATAAATTTACTCGATTTTCTTATTAATCCTAGTTTCATGTTCATTACACTAGACATATGACAAAAAGTGTTCACTAAGCATATGAGATTGATAACTAATAGATGTTCATGCTAATTAATTATCTCCCTATTAACAGAAAATCAATTATCATTCATACACAAGGTTCTTTAGCAAGCTAAAATAACTAAATTAACCAACATAGAATTAATCCTACCAAGAATCAAACCATATTACCAATTTCGTATCCCCAAATAGAAGTTTAAAGAATTTAGTTCATAACTAAGGTAAATAACAGCAAACAAATAAGTTCAAGTTGCTTAATCATGTTGACAAAACAAAAGAAATAAGTAGAATGGTGGAATTATGCCTTAATTACTTCCGGAATTGGATTCTAGCTTCCTTGGTCGACTTCTAGGGTTCTTCTGGCTTCTTATTCGCAGCTAAGCACTTCTGAATCGTCCCAGAACTTCTTTTTCTCGATCTGTGGAATTATCTTTAAATAAGCGGTCCGACTCGTCGAGTCAAGTGGTGACTCGTCGTGTCCCTCTCACATTCTATGTATTGCGATAACTATCTGGGATCCCGAGTCATTATCCTTCTGATTCCTCGACCGGACTCGTCGAGTAGATATATGAATCGACGAGTAGAAGCTTCTTTTTCAGTGTTTTCCTTCTTCATTCCACTCTCAATCTTCTAACTGCTTCTCTTGCTTCCTTTTACTTCCGAGCTTCATCTTTGGACTGAAAAACATAATTTAACACTTTTAAGTACCTTTTGTCCATAATATACGATAATTTAGCCAATATATGAATAAAAAACTATACTAAATACACACTAAATATGCACATATCAAAATACCCCACACTTGTCTTTTGCTTGCCCTCAAGCAAAACTAAATTTTAATCACATTAGAATTATGTATAACAATTCCAATCTAACCCAGCCATTATGCCAAGACCGCAACGCATGCATTTGTGTCTAAAATTTTTCCTAAGGACCCCCATACTCCAAATACTCACAATCCTCATAAACATTCACCCACTCACCCCGAGCTATGCTCATTTTATGCAACCCTCCGAATCCATCCGCAGAAAACCTCTTTACCCTCAAGGTATTTTTAATCGAGCAACCCAAGCATACATATTCTAGAAAATTACAACTTTTCGATACCACTATGGAATTCTTTGAATTCTTCACTTCTTTGACATTTCATCTTTGATATCTTTGAATTCACCAACTTGTATTAGCTTTTGGTATCTTCAACTTTTTTGGATTTCTGGAATTTTTGATCTTCATTTGCTCCAAAATTCTTACAACTTTTCTTGTAATTCTCTTTTCTTTTTTTTTTTTAACATGTAACAAAAACTTGATGTGTGTAAAACCCACTAGTTTTAAACCTACTTTTAATTATCAAATAACACACAAAAGGCAGTGAACCTATCAATTGTGGTATAGTTCAAGCAAGTAGGGTATCGAACACAGGGAACGGCAAATTAAATAGTAAAAACTAATTTATCTAATTTAACTAATAAGTAGGGGTTTTCTCTAGTTTTACAAGACTAGAAACTTAATAATGATTACTTGTTAAACTAGAAAACGAAGACTTTGACTAGATTCAATAACGGAAAAGTACTTCTATTTAGTTCAACTTAATTGATCCTATGGTTGATTTCAAGGTAAAAGTGCAATGGATTAATTCTTTTGCTAGTTACCGATTCAATTGATTAGTTCCGTATTCACTTCATTAATCCTTAGCAAATAAATCAATTTAAACAATGGCAAGTTGTCTATTTCAATTAAATTTACTAGATATAATATTCGGGTTAAGTTAGACTTGCAATAGCTAATTAATTTATCTTTTAATTAACTTCTTGTTTAATGGTCATCTCACAAGCTTGCACATAAATTTACTCGATTTTCTTATTAATCCTAGTTTCATGTTCATTACACTAGACATATGACAAAAAGTGTTCACTAAGCATATGAGATTGATAACTAATAGATGTTCATGCTAATTAATTATCTCCCTATTAACAGAAAATCAATTATCATTCATACACAAGGTTCTTTAGCAAGCTAAAATAACTAAATTAACCAACATAGAATTAATCCTACCAAGAATCAAACCATATTACCAATTTCGTATCCCCAAATAGAAGTTTAAAGAATTTAGTTCATAACTAAGGTAAATAACAGCAAACAAATAAGTTCAAGTTGCTTAATCATGTTGACAAAACAAAAGAAATAAGTAGAATGGTGGAATTATGCCTTAATTACTTCCGGAATTGGATTCTAGCTTCCTTGGTCGACTTCTAGGGTTCTTCTGGCTTCTTATTCGCAGCTAAGCACTTCTGAATCGTCCCAGAACTTCTTTTTCTCGATCTGTGGAATTATCTTTAAATAAGCGGTCCGACTCGTCGAGTCAAGTGGTGACTCGTCGAGTCCCTCTCACATTCTACGTATTGCGATAACTATCTGGGATCCCGAGTCATTATCCTTCTGATTCCTCGACCGGACTCGTCGAGTAGATATATGAATCGACGAGTAGAAGCTTCTTTTTCAGTGTTTTCCTTCTTCATTCCACTCTCAATCTTCTAACTGCTTCTCTTGCTTCCTTTTACTTCCGAGCTTCATCTTTGGACTGAAAAACATAATTTAACACTTTTAAGTACCTTTTGTCCATAATATACGATAATTTAGCCAATATATGAATAAAAAACTATACTAAATACACACTAAATATGCACATATCAAAATACCCCACACTTGTCTTTTGCTTGCCCTCAAGCAAAACTAAATTTTAATCACATTAGAATTATGTATAACAATTCCAATCTAACCCAGCCATTATGCCAAGACCGCAACGCATGCATTTGTGTCTAAAATTTTTCCTAAGGACCCCCATACTCCAAATACTCACAATCCTCATAAACATTCACCCACTCACCCCGAGCTATGCTCATTTTATGCAACCCTCCGAATCCATCCGCAGAAAACCTCTTTACCCTCAAGGTATTTTTAATCGAGCAACCCAAGCATACATATTCTAGAAAATTACAACTTTTCGATACCACTATGGAATTCTTTGAATTCTTCACTTCTTTGACATTTCATCTTTGATATCTTTGAATTCACCAACTTGTATTAGCTTTTGGTATCTTCAACTTTTTTGGATTTCTGGAATTTTTGATCTTCATTTGCTCCAAAATTCTTACAACTTTTCTTGTAATTCTCTTTTCTTTTTTTTTTTTAACATGTAACAAAAACTTGATGTGTGTAAAACCCACTAGTTTTAAACCTACTTTTAATTATCAAATAACACACAAAAGGCAGTGAACCTATCAATTGTGGTATAGTTCAAGCAAGTAGGGTATCGAACACAGGGAACGGCAAATTAAATAGTAAAAACTAATTTATCTAATTTAACTAATAAGTAGGGGTTTTCTCTAGTTTTACAAGACTAGAAACTTAATAATGATTACTTGTTAAACTAGAAAACGAAGACTTTGACTAGATTCAATAACGGAAAAGTACTTCTATTTAGTTCAACTTAATTGATCCTATGGTTGATTTCAAGGTAAAAGTGCAATGGATTAATTCTTTTGCTAGTTACCGATTCAATTGATTAGTTCCGTATTCACTTCATTAATCCTTAGCAAATAAATCAATTTAAACAATGGCAAGTTGTCTATTTCAATTAAATTTACTAGATATAATATTCGGGTTAAGTTAGACTTGCAATAGCTAATTAATTTATCTTTTAATTAACTTCTTGTTTAATGGTCATCTCACAAGCTTGCACATAAATTTACTCGATTTTCTTATTAATCCTAGTTTCATGTTCATTACACTAGACATATGACAAAAAGTGTTCACTAAGCATATGAGATTGATAACTAATAGATGTTCATGCTAATTAATTATCTCCCTATTAACAGAAAATCAATTATCATTCATACACAAGGTTCTTTAGCAAGCTAAAATAACTAAATTAACCAACATAGAATTAATCCTACCAAGAATCAAACCATATTACCAATTTCGTATCCCCAAATAGAAGTTTAAAGAATTTAGTTCATAACTAAGGTAAATAACAGCAAACAAATAAGTTCAAGTTGCTTAATCATGTTGACAAAACAAAAGAAATAAGTAGAATGGTGGAATTATGCCTTAATTACTTCCGGAATTGGATTCTAGCTTCCTTGGTCGACTTCTAGGGTTCTTCTGGCTTCTTATTCGCAGCTAAGCACTTCTGAATCGTCCCAGAACTTCTTTTTCTCGATCTGTGGAATTATCTTTAAATAAGCGGTCCGACTCGTCGAGTCAAGTGGTGACTCGTCGAGTCCCTCTCACATTCTACGTATTGCGATAACTATCTGGGATCCCGAGTCATTATCCTTCTGATTCCTCGACCGGACTCGTCGAGTAGATATATGACTCGACGAGTAGAAGCTTCTTTTTCAGTGTTTTCCTTCTTCATTCCACTCTCAATCTTCTAACTGCTTCTCTTGCTTCCTTTTACTTCCGAGCTTCATCTTTGGACTGAAAAACATAATTTAACACTTTTAAGTACCTTTTGTCCATAATATACGATAATTTAGCCAATATATGAATAAAAAACTATACTAAATACACACTAAATATGCACATATCAAAATACCCCACACTTGTCTTTTGCTTGCCCTCAAGCAAAACTAAATTTTAATCACATTAGAATTATGTATAACAATTCCAATCTAACCCAGCCATTATGCCAAGACCGCAACGCATGCATTTGTGTCTAAAATTTTTCCTAAGGACCCCCATACTCCAAATACTCACAATCCTCATAAACATTCACCCACTCACCCCGAGCTATGCTCATTTTATGCAACCCTCCGAATCCATCCGCAGAAAACCTCTTTACCCTCAAGGTATTTTTAATCGAGCAACCCAAGCATACATATTCTAGAAAATTACAACTTTTCGATACCACTATGGAATTCTTTGAATTCTTTACTTCTTTGACATTTCATCTTTGATATCTTTGAATTCACCAACTTGTATTAGCTTTTGGTATCTTCAACTTTTTTGGATTTCTGGAATTTTTGATCTTCATTTGCTCCAAAATTCTTACAACTTTTCTTGTAATTCTCTTTTTTTTTTTTTTTTTTTTTAACATGTAACAAAAACTTGATGTGTGTAAAACCCACTAGTTTTAAACCTACTTTTAATTATCAAATAACACACAAAAGGCAGTGAACCTATCAATTGTGGTATAGTTCAAGCAAGTAGGGTATCGAACACAGGGAACGGCAAATTAAATAGTAAAAACTAATTTATCTAATTTAACTAATAAGTAGGGGTTTTCTCTAGTTTTACAAGACTAGAAACTTAATAATGATTACTTGTTAAACTAGAAAACGAAGACTTTGACTAGATTCAATAACGGAAAAGTACTTCTATTTAGTTCAACTTAATTGATCCTATGGTTGATTTCAAGGTAAAAGTGCAATGGATTAATTCTTTTGCTAGTTACCGATTCAATTGATTAGTTCCGTATTCACTTCATTAATCCTTAGCAAATAAATCAATTTAAACAATGGCGAGTTGTCTATTTCAATTAAATTTACTAGATATAATATTCGGGTTAAGTTAGACTTGCAATAGCTAATTAATTTATCTTTTAATTAACTTCTTGTTTAATGGTCATCTCACAAGCTTGCACATAAATTTACTCGATTTTCTTATTAATCCTAGTTTCATGTTCATTACACTAGACATATGACAAAAAGTGTTCACTAAGCATATGAGATTGATAACTAATAGATGTTCATGCTAATTAATTATCTCCCTATTAACAGAAAATCAATTATCATTCATACACAAGGTTCTTTAGCAAGCTAAAATAACTAAATTAACCAACATAGAATTAATCCTACCAAGAATCAAACCATATTACCAATTTCGTATCCCCAAATAGAAGTTTAAAGAATTTAGTTCATAACTAAGGTAAATAACAGCAAACAAATAAGTTCAAGTTGCTTAATCATGTTGACAAAACAAAAGAAATAAGTAGAATGGTGGAATTATGCCTTAATTACTTCCGGAATTGGATTCTAGCTTCCTTGGTCGACTTCTAGGGTTCTTCTGGCTTCTTATTCGCAGCTAAGCACTTCTGAATCGTCCCAGAACTTCTTTTTCTCGATCTGTGGAATTATCTTTAAATAAGCGGTCCGACTCGTCGAGTCAAGTGGTGACTCGTCGAGTCCCTCTCACATTCTACGTATTGCGATAACTATCTGGGATCCCGAGTCATTATCCTTCTGATTCCTCGACCGGACTCGTCGAGTAGATATATGAATCGACGAGTAGAAGCTTCTTTTTCAGTGTTTTCCTTCTTCATTCCACTCTCAATCTTCTAACTGCTTCTCTTGCTTCCTTTTACTTCCGAGCTTCATCTTTGGACTGAAAAACATAATTTAACACTTTTAAGTACCTTTTGTCCATAATATACGATAATTTAGCCAATATATGAATAAAAAACTATACTAAATACACACTAAATATGCACATATCAAAATACCCCACACTTGTCTTTTGCTTGCCCTCAAGCAAAACTAAATTTTAATCACATTAGAATTATGTATAACAATTCCAATCTAACCCAGCCATTATGCCAAGACCGCAACGCATGCATTTGTGTCTAAAATTTTTCCTAAGGACCCCCATACTCCAAATACTCACAATCCTCATAAACATTCACCCACTCACCCCGAGCTATGCTCATTTTATGCAACCCTCCGAATCCATCCGCAGAAAACCTCTTTACCCTCAAGGTATTTTTAATCGAGCAACCCAAGCATACATATTCTAGAAAATTACAACTTTTCGATACCACTATGGAATTCTTTGAATTCTTCACTTCTTTGACATTTCATCTTTGATATCTTTGAATTCACCAACTTGTATTAGCTTTTGGTATCTTCAACTTTTTTGGATTTCTGGAATTTTTGATCTTCATTTGCTCCAAAATTCTTACAACTTTTCTTGTAATTCTCTTTTTTTTTTTTTTTTTTTAACATGTAACAAAAACTTGATGTGTGTAAAACCCACTAGTTTTAAACCTACTTTTAATTATCAAATAACACACAAAAGGCAGTGAACCTATCAATTGTGGTATAGTTCAAGCAAGTAGGGTATCGAACACAGGGAACGGCAAATTAAATAGTAAAAACTAATTTATCTAATTTAACTAATAAGTAGGGGTTTTCTCTAGTTTTACAAGACTAGAAACTTAATAATGATTACTTGTTAAACTAGAAAACGAAGACTTTGACTAGATTCAATAACGGAAAAGTACTTCTATTTAGTTCAACTTAATTGATCCTATGGTTGATTTCAAGGTAAAAGTGCAATGGATTAATTCTTTTGCTAGTTACCGATTCAATTGATTAGTTCCGTATTCACTTCATTAATCCTTAGCAAATAAATCAATTTAAACAATGGCGAGTTGTCTATTTCAATTAAATTTACTAGATATAATATTCGGGTTAAGTTAGACTTGCAATAGCTAATTAATTTATCTTTTAATTAACTTCTTGTTTAATGGTCATCTCACAAGCTTGCACATAAATTTACTCGATTTTCTTATTAATCCTAGTTTCATGTTCATTACACTAGACATATGACAAAAAGTGTTCACTAAGCATATGAGATTGATAACTAATAGATGTTCATGCTAATTAATTATCTCCCTATTAACAGAAAATCAATTATCATTCATACACAAGGTTCTTTAGCAAGCTAAAATAACTAAATTAACCAACATAGAATTAATCCTACCAAGAATCAAACCATATTACCAATTTCGTATCCCCAAATAGAAGTTTAAAGAATTTAGTTCATAACTAAGGTAAATAACAGCAAACAAATAAGTTCAAGTTGCTTAATCATGTTGACAAAACAAAAGAAATAAGTAGAATGGTGGAATTATGCCTTAATTACTTCCGGAATTGGATTCTAGCTTCCTTGGTCGACTTCTAGGGTTCTTCTGGCTTCTTATTCGCAGCTAAGCACTTCTGAATCGTCCCAGAACTTCTTTTTCTCGATCTGTGGAATTATCTTTAAATAAGCGGTCCGACTCGTCGAGTCAAGTGGTGACTCGTCGAGTCCCTCTCACATTCTACGTATTGCGATAACTATCTGGGATCCCGAGTCATTATCCTTCTGATTCCTCGACCGGACTCGTCGAGTAGATATATGACTCGACGAGTAGAAGCTTCTTTTTCAGTGTTTTCCTTCTTCATTCCACTCTCAATCTTCTAACTGCTTCTCTTGCTTCCTTTTACTTCCGAGCTTCATCTTTGGACTGAAAAACATAATTTAACACTTTTAAGTACCTTTTGTCCATAATATACGATAATTTAGCCAATATATGAATAAAAAACTATACTAAATACACACTAAATATGCACATATCAAAATACCCCACACTTGTCTTTTGCTTGCCCTCAAGCAAAACTAAATTTTAATCACATTAGAATTATGTATAACAATTCCAATCTAACCCAGCCATTATGCCAAGACCGCAACGCATGCATTTGTGTCTAAAATTTTTCCTAAGGACCCCCATACTCCAAATACTCACAATCCTCATAAACATTCACCCACTCACCCCGAGCTATGCTCATTTTATGCAACCCTCCGAATCCATCCGCAGAAAACCTCTTTACCCTCAAGGTATTTTTAATCGAGCAACCCAAGCATACATATTCTAGAAAATTACAACTTTTCGATACCACTATGGAATTCTTTGAATTCTTCACTTCTTTGACATTTCATCTTTGATATCTTTGAATTCACCAACTTGTATTAGCTTTTGGTATCTTCAACTTTTTTGGATTTCTGGAATTTTTGATCTTCATTTGCTCCAAAATTCTTACAACTTTTCTTGTAATTCTCTTTTTTTTTTTTTTTTTTTTTAACATGTAACAAAAACTTGATGTGTGTAAAACCCACTAGTTTTAAACCTACTTTTAATTATCAAATAACACACAAAAGGCAGTGAACCTATCAATTGTGGTATAGTTCAAGCAAGTAGGGTATCGAACACAGGGAACGGCAAATTAAATAGTAAAAACTAATTTATCTAATTTAACTAATAAGTAGGGGTTTTCTCTAGTTTTACAAGACTAGAAACTTAATAATGATTACTTGTTAAACTAGAAAATGAAGACTTTGACTAGATTCAATAACGGAAAAGTACTTCTATTTAGTTCAACTTAATTGATCCTATGGTTGATTTCAAGGTAAAAGTGCAATGGATTAATTCTTTTGCTAGTTACCGATTCAATTGATTAGTTCCGTATTCACTTCATTAATCCTTAGCAAATAAATCAATTTAAACAATGGCCAGTTGTCTATTTCAATTAAATTTACTAGATATAATATTCGGGTTAAGTTAGACTTGCAATAGCTAATTAATTTATCTTTTAATTAACTTCTTGTTTAATGGTCATCTCACAAGCTTGCACATAAATTTACTCGATTTTCTTATTAATCCTAGTTTCATGTTCATTACACTAGACATATGACAAAAAGTGTTCACTAAGCATATGAGATTGATAACTAATAGATGTTCATGCTAATTAATTATCTCCCTATTAACAGAAAATCAATTATCATTCATACACAAGGTTCTTTAGCAAGCTAAAATAACTAAATTAACCAACATAGAATTAATCCTACCAAGAATCAAACCATATTACCAATTTCGTATCCCCAAATAGAAGTTTAAAGAATTTAGTTCATAACTAAGGTAAATAACAGCAAACAAATAAGTTCAAGTTGCTTAATCATGTTGACAAAACAAAAGAAATAAGTAGAATGGTGGAATTATGCCTTAATTACTTCCGGAATTGGATTCTAGCTTCCTTGGTCGACTTCTAGGGTTCTTCTGGCTTCTTATTCGCAGCTAAGCACTTCTGAATCGTCCCAGAACTTCTTTTTCTCGATCTGTGGAATTATCTTTAAATAAGCGGTCCGACTCGTCGAGTCAAGTGGTGACTCGTCGAGTCCCTCTCACATTCTACGTATTGCGATAACTATCTGGGATCCCGAGTCATTATCCTTCTGATTCCTCGACCGGACTCGTCGAGTAGATATATGACTCGACGAGTAGAAGCTTCTTTTTCAGTGTTTTCCTTCTTCATTCCACTCTCAATCTTCTAACTGCTTCTCTTGCTTCCTTTTACTTCCGAGCTTCATCTTTGGACTGAAAAACATAATTTAACACTTTTAAGTACCTTTTGTCCATAATATACGATAATTTAGCCAATATATGAATAAAAAACTATACTAAATACACACTAAATATGCACATATCAAAATACCCCACACTTGTCTTTTGCTTGCCCTCAAGCAAAACTAAATTTTAATCACATTAGAATTATGTATAACAATTCCAATCTAACCCAGCCATTATGCCAAGACCGCAACGCATGCATTTGTGTCTAAAATTTTTCCTAAGGACCCCCATACTCCAAATACTCACAATCCTCATAAACATTCACCCACTCACCCCGAGCTATGCTCATTTTATGCAACCCTCCGAATCCATCCGCAGAAAACCTCTTTACCCTCAAGGTATTTTTAATCGAGCAACCCAAGCATACATATTCTAGAAAATTACAACTTTTCGATACCACTATGGAATTCTTTGAATTCTTCACTTCTTTGACATTTCATCTTTGATATCTTTGAATTCACCAACTTGTATTAGCTTTTGGTATCTTCAACTTTTTTGGATTTCTGGAATTTTTGATCTTCATTTGCTCCAAAATTCTTACAACTTTTCTTGTAATTCTCTTTTCTTTTTTTTTTTTAACATGTAACAAAAACTTGATGTGTGTAAAACCCACTAGTTTTAAACCTACTTTTAATTATCAAATAACACACAAAAGGCAGTGAACCTATCAATTGTGGTATAGTTCAAGCAAGTAGGGTATCGAACACAGGGAACGGCAAATTAAATAGTAAAAACTAATTTATCTAATTTAACTAATAAGTAGGGGTTTTCTTTAGTTTTACAAGACTAGAAACTTAATAATGATTACTTGTTAAACTAGAAAACGAAGACTTTGACTAGATTCAATAACGGAAAAGTACTTCTATTTAGTTCAACTTAATTGATCCTATGGTTGATTTCAAGGTAAAAGTGCAATGGATTAATTCTTTTGCTAGTTACCGATTCAATTGATTAGTTCCGTATTCACTTCATTAATCCTTAGCAAATAAATCAATTTAAACAATGACCAGTTGTCTATTTCAATTAAATTTACTAGATATAATATTCGGGTTAAGTTAGACTTGCAATAGCTAATTAATTTATCTTTTAATTAACTTCTTGTTTAATGGTCATCTCACAAGCTTGCACATAAATTTACTCGATTTTCATATTAATCCTAGTTTCATGTTCATTACACTAGACATATGACAAAAAGTGTTCACTAAGCATATGAGATTGATAACTAATAGATGTTCATGCTAATTAATTATCTCCCTATTAACAGAAAATCAATTATCATTCATACACAAGGTTCTTTAGCAAGCTAAAATAACTAAATTAACCAACATAGAATTAATCCTACCAAGAATCAAACCATATTACCAATTTCGTATCCCCAAATAGAAGTTTAAAGAATTTAGTTCATAACTAAGGTAAATAACAGCAAACAAATAAGTTCAAGTTGCTTAATCATGTTGACAAAACAAAAGAAATAAGTAGAATGGTGGAATTATGCCTTAATTACTTCCGGAATTGGATTCTAGCTTCCTTGGTCGACTTCTAGGGTTCTTCTGGCTTCTTATTCGCAGCTAAGCACTTCTGAATCGTCCCAGAACTTCTTTTTCTCGATCTGTGGAATTATCTTTAAATAAGCGGTCCGACTCGTCGAGTCAAGTGGTGACTCGTCGAGTCCCTCTCACATTCTACGTATTGCGATAACTATCTGGGATCCCGAGTCATTATCCTTCTGATTCCTCGACCGGACTCGTCGAGTAGATATATGACTCGACGAGTAGAAGCTTCTTTTTCAGTGTTTTCCTTCTTCATTCCACTCTCAATCTTCTAACCGCTTCTCTTGCTTCCTTTTACTTCCGAGCTTCATCTTTGGACTGAAAAACATAATTTAACACTTTTAAGTACCTTTTGTCCATAATATACGATAATTTAGCCAATATATGAATAAAAAACTATACTAAATACACACTAAATATGCACATATCAGTGCCCTCTCCCGGAACTTGGCGGTGATCTCCGCCACAGTCTCCATCGTCTGTCTCATATCCAAAAACTCCCTGGCCAGCTGCTGAAGCTCGACAGCCGGCGCAAACTCTGCCCTGAATCTGGTCACAAAGTCTGACCAGGTCATATCCTCGACCGCTGAGGCTCCCAACGAGTCACCCACTGACTCCCACAAATCTCGAGCTCGGTCTCGTAAACACCCTGCTGCATACCTCACCTTCGACCCCTCGGGGCAGAAGCTAGTCAACTGTGCAGACTCGATGTCTACAATCCATCGTCTGGCAGCAATGGGGTCTTTCACCCCGTGGAAATCCGGCACACCACTGGCCCTGAAGTCCTTAAAGGACAGCGTGCAAAATCCCGACTGGCCAGATGCCATGTCGCTCCTGAACGCCCTGAGGCGATCCTCCATCAGCTCAACTATCCTTTCCTTGATCGACCCGAAGATGATGGGGGTCGACTCAAGGATACCCCTGGTGATCTCTGACGCGATGAACTCGCGTAGTCCCTCATCTACCGGCTCGGAACCTGATCCCGAACCTGACCCCTCTCCTGAACCGCCATCTATCGGCCTCGATCGAAGTACCACCATTCTGCAATACATACATAACAATTGTTAATAATACTGCTACTTCTTGAGGGATCACAACTACTACAAGTTCCCTGGTCTTATCTCAGCCTTCCTTAGTTCGGGTACGGATCCTCTGCTTTCAGTAGTACGGGTCCATACTACCTTCCACATCTATCCGTACCTTCTTCAAGGACTGCCTTGACTTCACCAGACCCCTTTCACTATTGTTCTTCACTGCTATACTCATCCTAGGCTTGCCCTAGGGAAATCTCTGACTCTACTCTACCCAGTCCTCAGCTGCTGCAGGCCTCCTTGTAATGCCAATTACCCATTACCGGAATACCATCACATGTGATGAGGCTCAGCTAATCCTTCGAGTAACAGACTCGTCCCTACAATTGTTGGACTCAAACAAGAGCTGCGTAATAGGATCAAATCCAACACTCTAAGATTATTCAACCCTGATCACATGTGACGTGACGTATTCACCTAATGGCTAACTCCTATTATTCAGAGTCCCACAAAGCACAAAGCAAGCAGCATTCAGACAAGGGTAACAATCTCAATCAACTCTATCTGCTTATAGGAACTGCACTAGCATACAATGCTAAGTTCATACTATCAGGCATAACCTAATCAGGCTATCCTACTTGCTGTCTACTCAACACTAGCATGCAATTTCTCATAAAACTGAAACATATAAAGCAGGCACATAAGGCATCACTCCTAGATCCTTAGTCCTATTCTAGCATGCCGTTCTACAAAAGCTGATAAACATAACATAAACTTGTATGGGTACTTTGGGGAATACTTACTTGAGCTCGGCCAGTCGCGCACATCACACCCTTCGTTCTTTCTAAAAACTCTTTTCTCAATTTTTGGAAAACATTTTCTTTTTGGAAAATCTTTTAATCCCTCGATTGGAGTTCAGACACCCCCGAAGGTGTGTCCGAATCCCTCAAACCAGGGCTCTGATACCAACTTGTAACGACCCAATTTTCACATCCAAAAATTTCGTTTTTAAAACATTACTTAGAAAACATTAATAATTAAAACATTGTTTAATTAAACCATTTCACATCGAAAACCAAATTTGAAATCCACAACATTTAAACAACCAAAATATTAGAGTATCAATCCCAAAATAAACTCATAACTGCGGAAACAAGATTGTGTGTGATATGCCGCTACCGCGTCGGCTCCGTTCCCCTAGTTGAAGAGGTACCTGAAACAACAACTGAAAAACGTAAGCACAAAGCTTAGTGAGTTCCCCCATCATACCACATACCATACAACACATATCATACATACTGCCAGGCTATTCTGGGGTGCCTGACTACCCGGTACGACCATTCTGGGGTGTCGACTACCCGTGCGGCCATTTTGGGGTGCCGTCTACCCGTGCGGCCATTCTAGGGTGCCGTCTATCCGTGCGGCCATTCTGGGGTGCCTTCTACCCGTGTCAAGCTATTCTGGGGTGCTGACTACCTATTGGTCCTAACAACCGATCCTCGGGGACTATTTCACCCCCTACTGCTACTATCACATATATCATAACATAACATATTATCAGACATATCTGGGGTGTCCGATTTACCCTTCGGACCTAACGACCGAACTTGGGGACTATTCCTCGCCTACTACCACTATCACATATAACATATCATGCCAACATATAAAACATATCATCAAATACTGTCAGACATATCTGGGGTGTCTGACCTACCCTTCGGTACTAACAACCGAACTCTACTACTATCACATATACATATCATGCCAGCATATAATATCAGGTAGTAGCAAACCTAGATGATATCACAAAGACAATCATCTAACATACAACTCCTACTGGTGGGCCGACATTGTGGTCGTAGACCCACCGCTACTGGAAGGTAACTCACCTCGAAGTAGCTGCTGATCTGATCGGGAACTAACTGCCTACTGCTGCTGCTGCTGCTCCGGAAATCCTCCGGCTGCAATTCCCACAACATACTCAATCAATTACTGATAACAGCCCTTCTGGTAAAATGACCATTTTACCCCTGATCATGTCATAAGTCAAGGTCAAAGTCAACTTTCAGTTGACCCGACTCGCCGAGTTGGCTCTCCAACTCACCGAGTCCCTATCCAATCGACTGTCCTGAATCCCGTCTCTACTCGTCGAGTTAGGTGTTGACTCGACGAGTTCTCCTTCTAAACTGATGTTCAAGTCCTTCATCCTACTTGCCGAGTTGTATGAACAACTCGCCGAGTTCATCTTCATCCGATGAACACTTGTGCTGAGACTCGCCGAGTTGTATGAACAACTCACCGAGTCTGTTCTTGATCTAAGAAGATTACCTTGAACTCGCCGAGTCAGGGCATTGACTCGCCGAGTTCCTTCATGGATGAGTTCGGCTTCCATTTACACACCTTTGGGAACCAAATTTTAAGTCAAAGGGTTTCTTGTTAAAAATTTCGATAGTTAATACATTACCTTCAAGTATTTAAAAAAAAGAGAAGCATGCAAATTTTCAGTTGCAACTATCTTAGATAGGTGGCCGGTTAAATTATTGAACAAATTTCCCAACATCTTGGTCGCCCGACATTTGATATTCATTTGTATAGGTCTGTTTTATTGTATATAGATCGAGTTGTTCTTTTTTCGCAAATTGATGATGTTAGGGAGACTGTCGAGTAGGATACTACGGGAGGTTTGGGCCAACACTAAGTGAACCGATTCCTACAACGGTGCTCGAGCGATTAAACCAAGTTACACATGAGAGAAACCGACAGACGTGAGATCAGAGTGTGCACTTAAAGAAGAGCTCCACCCGAGTCCATCCAGTTGCTTTCTCCCTACTACAGATGTTCTTCATTGTATGCATGTTCCATTAAGACTACGAATGACCATCCCTCCTTATTCACCTAGAGGAGTTGTCCTGGCTGTGGTTTATGGTCCCATTGTCATCGGATGAAAAAGTTGTGAGACAGCAACGAGATCAATTCTGACCATGTTGACTAACATCGAACAGGTTCCATGGTTCTATCCATTCTTTTTATTTCTAGGGTAGTTCGTCCCAAGTTCATTTAGTCTTGTCTTACTTGAGGACAAGTAAGGTTTAAGCTTGGGGTGATTTGATAGCTTCATTTTATTTACTTCTTTTTATAGTTTATTTTAGTACATTTCATTCGCATTTTAGTTAACTTCCATGCATATTTTCTCTTTTGTTATTTTTATGACCATTTCGGGGTACTTTCTAGTTTCTTGAGCATTATTGCAGATTTTCTTGGAAACTAGCGGGGCGGCACTCTTGGGAGGCGATTGGGCTTTAAAGGAAATGGGGATTTCGTGCTTGATGGCTATGAAGGTGACTCATGGGGTGGACTTGTCAATTGCTTGAAGGCTTGGAAGAATTGAGCTTTAAATTTGAAAGATGCGGGAGAATTCTTGAGTGTGCAAGATCAATATTTGGGAGTTTGCGGAAGTTTAGAGTGATGTGGATGGACAAATTGGGCTTTAATTGAAGAAATATTGAAGAAAAATGGGCTAGGAGTTGATTGGATTCGAACTGGGCCAATGGATTAGCTGTGGGGGCCCAAAACTTGAAGAAGCCCAAAATTAACCGTCAGAGCCCGCGGCCCGCGTAAGATTCCCCGCGGCCCGCGTGGATTCCTGACAAGGGCAATTTCGGGATTTTGCTAAGAGCTCTATATTGGGAAGTTTGGTGTGCCTCTTTAGCCTTATCTTGAAGGTCCGATTTTGATACTTTCTCTCTGGAGTTTGAAGCACTTTTGGAGGCCAAGAACACTTGAAGAACATCTTGATTTCATCTCTTGATTATTGTAAAATGTTTGGTACAATTTCATCTAACTTTGTTTCCTTGAGTTTAGCCATGCTTGGCTAAACTAATCTTGGTTGACTTTTTGTTGAATCCTTTGAACTTTTGTTGAATGTTGAAGAATCCATGAACTTGTTCTTAAATCTTTATGGAAATGTTTTATGTTTTATCATATTATCACTACTAGTATGTTTTCATGAGTTTAAATGTGTTTGTGGTGATTAGTTGGCTAATTTCTTGATTAAGTAAATGATCCTCAAATTAGCAAGCAACAAATGATTTTTGTGTTGTTTTTGCTTCACACAATCATAAAAACATTTCCTCCAACATGGTGGTGAAAGCATTTGACCCCTCTTGGATTTGGTGACTTTTTGGTTCTTAATGCTAGTTGACTTTCACTAATTACATGCTATTTGGAATTAGTGACTTTGACTAAGGAAATTATTATGAGCTTCTCTAGCCATTTCAACAATTAAGAAAAGTCTAGGTAATCTCAAGCTCCTTGGATTACTATAGCCAGATTAAGGACTTAAATCAAAGTATTGCACCATTGGATTCTAATGATATGTTCATCAAAAGTCAAAGTGAGGAAACTTTAAGTCAACCATCTCTCCCTTATTGATTTTACATCAAACTCTTATTTTTGTTGCATTTGTCTATTTAAATCATAGTTAATTCTAGTTTGTTTCAAGTATTTCAAAACATCAAAACCCCCATTTTATTTTTATTATCATTTTACAAGTATTTTTACAAAGAGATTTTTCATAGAGTTATAAATTGAACCAATCTCCGTGGATTCGATCCCTTTACCACTATACACTATTTTAGTGTGTAATATTTAGGGTTATTATTTGTGTTGGCCTCGACAACCACCAAATTTTTGGCGCCGTTGCCGAGGATTGGTTTATTTTTAATCAATTTGTTTCTCTATGCCAAGATCTCAGCGTATAGGTGACTTGATTTACAACCGAGAAATCGAAAAAGAAGCAAGGCGTTTGGCGAAGGAAAAACGAGTTGAACTTGGTCAAACTTCTAACCCCCACGGGGACCCGGAGGTTGAAACCGCTTCATTAAGTGATATAGAACCCGATTCTAGTCCCGACCCTCGCCAAGAAATTCCCGAAACACCACCCCTACAACAAAATCCACCCATTATTGAACCAATTGCAATGGCGGACGGAGGAGAAGTTCCCGAAAGAACTTTGAGGCAAATGATGGAGACCGATGTTACACAAACTCCAACCGGTATCAATTACCCGGTTTTGACAGGAGGCTCGGAGTTGAAGTCAAGTTTAGTCCATCACCTACCAACTTTTCATGGATTGGAGAATGAAGATCCTCATAAGCATTTGAAGATGTTCCACATTATTTGCACTAGCATGAAGCCACAAGGGTCAACCGATGACCAAATCAAGCTAAGGGCATTCCCCTTTTCATTGGCCGATAGAGCAAAAGATTGGTTATTCTATCTTCCACCGGGTTCGATCAACTCATGGCCCGACATGGCAAGAGCTTTCCTTGATAAATTCTATCCCGCCTCCAGAGTCTCAAGTCTTAGAAATGAGATTTGTGGAATCCGCTAAGGTCAAAATGAGACTTTCCATGATTATTAGTAGAGGTTCAACAACTTGTGCTATAGTTGCCCACAACTACAAATTCCGGAACAACTCCTCATTCAACACTTCTATGAGGGATTGTTGTCAATGGAGAGAAGACTAGTTGATGCCTCAAGTGGTGGAGATGTCTTTAGTAAAACCCCACAACAAACAAGACAACTTTTCAACACCATAGCCGCAAATTCACAACATTTTGGCCCTCACCAAGACATGAAGAGAGACACACAACACAAAGTCAATGAAGTGGGAACATCAAATCTTGAGTCTCAAATCAAAGATCTAACCTCCGTTGTCCAAAACCTAGCCATGGGACAAACTCCACAAGTGATGGTTTGTGGAATATGTGCAACAATGGGACATCCTACGGATATGTGTCCCATCCTTCAAGAAGATGCGGAACATGTGAATGCCACAGGAGAGTTCCAGAACTACCACCACAAAACATCCGGTTACCAAAATGCATATAATTCGAGTTGGAAGCCAAGTAGCTCCGGAATGTCTCTTGAAGACATTGTCAAATCTCTAGCCACTAGTACCCAACAATTCCAAAAAGAGATAAGGACTAGTATCTCCAACCTTGAAGTACAAATGGGAGATATAGTTACATCTATAAGCAAGTTGGAATCCCGTGGTAAATTCCCTTCTCAAACCGAAAAGAACCCAAATGTCAATGTGGTGACCTTGAGAAGTGGCAAACAAGCCGGAGAAAGTAGTTCAAAGAAGAAGCCAAGGGAAGAAGAGGAAGAAATAGAGATCATTCCCATTGAAGAACCTACAGTCAAGAACGATGCACAAGCCGGAGTTCCAAAGAAGTCTACCCCTCTAGTAACACCAATAGGCACTCAACCACCGTTCCCCTCCCGACTTGCAACTTCAAAGAAGAATATGGAGGAGAAAGAGATTTTGGACACCTTCCGAAAGGTGGAAGTAAACATCCCTCTACTTGATGCGATCAAGCAAATTCCGAGATATGCAAAGTTCTTGAAAGAACTTTGCACCAACAAGAGGAAGTTGAAGGGAAATGAGAAAATTTTGATGAATGAAAACGCATCCGCGGTTTTACAAAGGAAACTTCCACCCAAATGCAAAGATCCCGGGATGTTCACGGTTCCTTGCAAGATTGGAGATGTCACTTTTAGTAGTGCTATGCTTGATCTTGGTGCCTCTATCAATGCCATGCCCTATTCGGTGTATGAATCATTGAATGTCGGGCCCTTAAGTGAAACCGGTGTCATAATCTCTCTTGTGGATAAATCAAGTGTCTTTCCTAGAGGCGTTTTGGAAGATGTCCTAGTGCAAGTGAACCAATTGGTCTTCCCGACGGATTTCTATGTGATTGATCTAGATGAGCAAGTGTCCTCCAAATCGGCTCTAATCTTGCTTGGGAGACCGTTTTTGAAGACGGCTAGGACGAAGATCGATGTGTATGCGGGAAGTTTGACAATGGAGTTTGATGGTGAAACAATAAGTTTTAATATTTATGATGCCATGAGATATCCTAGTGATGTTTCATCTTTGTACTTTGTTGATGTTGTCGAGCCAATTACTCAAGAATTGTTCGAGTTATCTAACGGTGATATATTGGAGATGATCTTAAGCAAAGGATTCGATTGTGGGAAGCTAGCCGTGCAATTAAAGCTTTATTCTTTGGATCCGAAAGTTGAGAAGCTGGTAAATAAAATGGAGATGAAGAAATCCACAAGATTAGATGTCAAGCAACTTGAATTGCCCCCAACTCATACAAAATTTCCCCCATCCCTTATTCAACCACCCGAATTGGAATTGAAGGTCTTACCTCAACACTTGAAGTATGCCTATTTGGGAAAGAATGAAACCCTTCCAGTTATCATTTCAACTCACTTAACCGAATTTGAAGAAGAACAACTCGTCAAGGTGTTGAAGGAGCATAAAGAAGCCATGGGTTGGACGATTGCGGATATCAAGGGATTGAGCCCCTCCACTTGTATGCACAAGATCTTAATGGAGGATGAATGCAAGCCGAGCCGGGACGCACAAAGAAGGTTGAATCCGCCAATGATGGAGGTGGTCAAGAAATAGATTTTGAAGCTCCTAGATGCGGGGATGATCTATCCAATCTCGGATAGCAAGTGGGTGAGCCCGGTACAAGTCGTTCCAAAGAAGACGGGAATCACGGTGGTCGAGAACAACAAAGGTATGATAGTCCCCACCCGTGTGCAGAATGGGTGGAGAGTATGTATTGACTACCGCAAACTCAATGCAAGCGCACGAAAAGATCATTTTCCATTGCATTTCATCGACCAAATGTTAGAAAGGTTGGCAGGGAAATCCCATTATTGTTTTCTAGACGGGTATTCCGGCTTTCACCAAATCTCGGTGGCACCGGAAGACCAAGAAAAGACAACATTTACATGTCCATTTGGTACTTTTGCATACCGGAGAATGCCATTTGGATTGTGTAACGCCCCGGACACTTTCCAACGTTGTATGGTTAGTATCTTTTCGGAATACATTGAAAACATAATTGAGGTTTTATGGACGATTTCACGGTATATGGCAACTCCTTTCAAGAGTGTTTGACCAATCTCACCAAAATTTTAAAAAGATGCATTGAAACAAATTTGGTTCTAAATTTTGAAAAATGCCATTTCATGGTGAGTCAAGGTCTCATTTTGGGTCACATTGTGTCTAAAAAAGGAATTGAGGTAGATAAGGCCAAAATTGATGTTATTCAAAGCTTACCTTACCCGACTTGTGTTCGGGAAGTTCGTTCTTTTTTGGGCCATGCAGGTTTCTATCGAAGGTTCATCAAGGATTTTTCAAAGATAACAAGACCAATGTGCCAACTCTTGCAAAAGGAGGTTGATTTCGAGTTCAACGAGGCGTGCAAAGAAGCTTTTGACAAGCTCAAAGAGTTTCTTACATCCGCTCCCATTATGCAAGCACCAAATTGGGATCTCCCCTTTGAGATCATGTGTGATGCAAGCAACTATGCGATAGGCGCCGTTTTGGGTCAAAAGAATGGGAGGGCCTCCCACTTGATCTATTATGCATCAAGGACACTAGACAATGCTCAAAGCAACAACTCTGCCACGGAGAAGGAGTTATTGGCCATAGTGTTTGCTTTGGAGAAGTTTCGGCAATATCTACTTGGCACCAAAGTCATAGTGTATTCGGATCATGCGGCTCTCAAGTACTTGATGACAAAGAAAGATGCAAAGCCGAGACTCATCTGGTGGATCCTACTGTTACAAGAATTTGACTTGGAAATCCAGGACAAGAGCGGATGTGAGAACCTCGTGGCCGATCATCTAAGCCGGATCACTTCAAATGAAACTCCTCTCCCGTTGCGGGACGAGTTTCCGGATGAGCATCTCTTTTCCCTTACTCAATCTATTCCTTGGTATGCCAATATCGTTAACTTTTTGGTCACAAAAAGGTACCCCAACACATTCACACGTGCTCAAAAAGACAAGTTGAAAAGTGATGCAAAATATTGTGTGTGGGATGAGCCTTATTTGTGGAAACATTGTCCCGATCAAATCATTAGGCGATGTGTACCCCAACAAGAGCACAAATCCATTTTACAATTTTGTCATGAATTTGCTTGTGGGGGACACTTTGGACCTAGCCGAACCTTGAGAAAGGTTCTTGAATGTGGACTATTTTGGCCAACCATGTCACGCGACTGCTACTTGTTTTGCAAAAGTTGTGAACGGTGTCAAATGACAGAAAACATTTCGCAAAAGAACCAAATGCCCCAAAATCCAATCCTTGTTTGTGAAAATTTTGACGTATGGGGGATTGATTTCATGGGCCCATTTCCTGTTTCGTTTGGCAACGTTTACATCTTGCTCGCGGTTGACTATGTTTCTAAGCGGGTTGAGGCCAAAGCCACAAGATCGGATGATGCCAAAACAGTTATCGAGTTTTTAAAATCTAATGTGTTTGTGAGATTTGGTGTGCCAAGAGCTTTGATTAGTGATAGAGGGACGCACTTTTGCAACAAAATGATGGAAGCTTTATTGAAAAAGTACAACGTGACCCATCGTGTCTCTACCGCCTACCACCCTCAAACGAATGGTCAAGCGGAGGTCTCGAATCGTGAAGTGAAGTCTATTCTAGAGAAAACGGTGAATCCGACAAGGAAGGATTGGAGTTTGAGACTAGACGATGCCTTATGGGCCTATCGGACCGCTTATAAGACCCCGATAAGAATGTCGCCCTTCAGATTGGTTTTTGGGAAACCATGTCATCTTCCCGTCGAATTAGAGCACCGCGCATTTTGGGCGGTCAAGCAATGCAATTTCAACATTGACGAGGCGGGAAGGCATAGGAAACTTCAACTCCAAGAGCTAGAAGAATTGAGAAACGACTCCTATGAAAACGCAAGGATTTACAAGGAGAAAACGAAGCTCTTCCACGACAAGTCCATCACCCGGAAGCATTTTGAACCGGGGCATAGGGTCTTACTATACCATTCACGATTGAAGTTATTTCCATGCAAGCTAAGGTCAAGATGGATTGGACCTTTTGTTGTGATTAAGACCTTTGACCATGGGGCGGTGGAAATTCAAAGCGAAAAGACAGGACAAATTTTCAAAGTCAATGGGCACCGGTTGAAGCCATTCTATGAAGGTTTCTGTGCTAATGCCCTTGAAATCATACATTTGGATGTCCCGATGTGTTGAAGAAAGCTAGGAGGACGTCTCGCCAAAGACGTTAAAGAAGGGCATTTTTGGAAAGCAATGTGCTTTCACCATTTTTCAAAATTCTAATAAATCATTTTGCAAAGCATTTTTTTTGGATTCAAAATAAATTTTTGAAAGGTTTCACCAATCGATCCCCATTTTACTCCAAATTTTGTCAAATTTTTGATACCGGGCCTTACGGGGATCGTTTTGACTTAAAAATCAGTTTTTTTTGGAAAAATCCCATTTTTGATGTGCAGCATAGCCCGTGGACAGCCCGCGGCCCGAGCCCAGCCCGCGTTAAAGGTCAGAAGGTTCAGAAGGTTTTCCAGCAAGTAGACGCGGCCAGCACGCGGCCCGAGCCCAGCCCGCGTGGGCCAGAGCTCAAATTCAATTCAGTACCCGCGGCCCGCGCCTGACCCGCGTGGATTTTCGAAGCGCTTGGAATTTTTTTGAGCAAACCAGTTCCCGCGGCCAACCCGCGCATAAGTCATTTTTTCTACTGTTGGATCTGCTGTGTTCGAGAATGCTAGACGAGGCCAGCACGCGGCCCGCACCCAGCCCGCGTGTTGGTCGTTTGACTGATGTTTTGAGCTGCTGACTGCCTTGACTTTCGTTGACCAAGAGATTTAATGAGTTGACCAAACATTGACCGGGTTTGACCTTCCTTGACCAAAGATTAAACACCTCCAGCACCCTTCTTCTTCATTCTAACATAACAAATTCCTCCATTCTCTCTCTAGAAGCTCAAGAACACTAAACCCACTTCTCACAAAAATCCATTTTCCCGGAGTTCTATCGGTCGGAATCTCGCGAAACCACAACCATTCTTCTCCATTTTTCATCCTCTACAAACCCCACCCAAATTCCGGTCCGATCTGTGGCCGGAATTCCGGGCGCCACCACCACCTTCTTTCGTGTTTTTCGGCCAACTCCGGCCACCATTGGAGAATCCGAGCACGGGGTTTTGTTTCTCTCATCAAAAGCTTTCTAGTCATACCGATCTTCCCGCAAAAACTCACGAAAACTTTCCGTCTAATTTCGGGTGCCGCCACTCCATTCGCCGGAAAGTCATCTTGAAGCTAGTTTGTGGGGTTGTCTTAGCGATTAAAGCGTCAAATACGGAGCAAAATTGCAAGCTTTGGGTATGTCTTGACGAAATCTTTTTGGTGGCACTAGTTCATCTCGGGTCTAAGAAATTGGGTAATCTCATTCCTTTAACTTGATTGTTTACATCCCAATTTCCCATTTGTTGTTGGTATTGTGTGCCTTTATTGTGGCTTGAAAGTTATTATTGCTAAAATTTTGTCCCGATAAAATGTCTAAACGTGCAAAAACGGGGACGGGAGCAACTTTCTCTAAAGGAGGGTCGAAGGGAAAATCCAAGGATCCCCCGTTTCGTTTGTTGAATCACGAGGACCGTAAAACTTATGATTTTCTCGTTCAAATAAGAGTCAAGTCAAGTCAACTAAATTCCTCCATAAGGAATCTTTTGCTAGTCTTGGGGTGCTCGATGGAGTCCAAGCGTTATTTAACAACATCGGGTGGGGTCAATTCCTCTATAACCGCGCCGCCACCTATGTTGAACCCACCTTGGAATTTCTTGCCACATTCAATCCCGAGGAGGAAGCCCAAACTGTCACCTTCCAAATGCTCGGTGAAAAACGATCCCTACCGCATCGGGTCGTGAACGCCCTGATGGGCACTCCAGTGGACAACTTATATTACCAACATGACCCATGGCCCGGAAACTTCAATGAGCATTACTTTTGGCAACAAATTACCAATGAGCCACAATATTCATCGTCTTCGTCAAAGGCCTCCTTCATAATCCACCCATGTTTGCGCCTAGTGCATCGAGTTCTCACATGCACCATTTTCGCCCGCTCCGAAGTGGGACAAATTTCAAAGGCGGAATTATTTTTTCTTTGGTGCATGACTCGTGAGAACGGTCTGCGGCCTGATTTTGCCTCCTTTTTCTTCACCAAGTGTTACAACCTCACAACTATGGACAAAGGAGACATTTTCATTGGGGGAATAATCACCCTCATTACATCCAGACCACCGCTTCAACTTCATCTCTCTACTCTTCCATTCGAGAAGGCTTCTGGCCCCTCTAGCCTTGACGGCAACGCACTTCGCCGAATGCAACTCATCCGGGATTCGGTCGTCGGTCCCATGTGGATCCTTGACAACCAACCATACCTCATTCTCCCCCATGAGTATATAGGGAGTTTTGAGCCAACCAATCCCAAGCAATGGATCATTCCATCAGACTACCCTCCACCTGTAGATGATGAGGATGACCAGTTTCAGCCTGCACAGCAATTCGCCGAGCCTCAATTTTAGCCGCAGCAGCAGGGGGGACACGAATTCCCACCATATTTCCCCCCTACGTTCTTTGACCAATTTGCCACAATGTTCTCCACGGTGCAGCGCATCGATACCTAAACACAAGAGAATACGAGAGCCATCCAAGATGTGGCGAGTCGCGTTGGTCGATTGGAGCAGTCCTTCCCTCCCATTTCCCGCCAGGTCCAAGATATATGGGACTACCATTATCGCCACGGGCATTTCCCGCCGCCCGACCCACCGATTTAGGTCCTTTCCGCCCTTTCCTTAAGCATTGAGGACAATGCTTGTTCTTAAGCTTGGGGTGGGGCATTTCCCTTATCTTTTACTTTTTCATGCATTTTTAACTAGGTTGCATAACATTGTAGTATTAAGCTAATTTTCATTCATTTTTTATTTATTTAAAATTCCAAAAAGATTTTATTTTCTTCTTTTTCACCTTTTATATTTTTGCATAACATTTAGCCTAAGGCATTAGCATTCATGCATTTTTGTCGTCTGTTTATTCTCACCTCTCTTGGATACCATGGAACATGTTCACAGTTATTGTATCATTATTGGTCCAAGATCTTGTTGCTATCTCACCCATCGAACCGGGACCATTGGTTGCAGTTTGGGATTTCATACTTGGGATCAGATGCTGGTAGCTTAAAGGGATAAGTGATCATGGCCAGGTAGTTTCATGAAAAATTATGCATACAATACTAACAACTGTAGGATATACTATAGCAATGGATGTTCTTAGCATTGCGGTCACTACCGCCGAGAGGATCACACTTGATCATGTTTGAACTGTTAGGATGAAGCATTGGTGCTTGTCCCCGAGTAGAATCCATATCCGGTCTCTTTACATCACCATATTTTTTTGCGACTTTCTTAGAATTTTAGAGAGTCTTTTAGTCCACATTTGGACATTTTCATTATCTTTGAAAAAACCACAAGTTTGAAAAGGAGCTTACATTACATCTTTATGCTCCACACATGGTCATTTTCACACTTAGGCCATTCGGATTATATCATTACCCTTTCGATTCCACTTACACACCTTTAGGAACCAAATTTTGAGTCAAAGGGTTTCTTGTTAAAAATTTCGATAGTTAATACATTACCTTCAAGTATTTTATAAAAAAGAAAAAAAGAGAAGCATGCAAATTTTCAGTTGCAACTATCTTAGATAGGTGGCCGGTTCAATTATTGAACAAATTTCCCAACATCTTGGTCACCCGGCGTTTGATATTCATTTGTATAGGCCTGTTTTATTGTATATAGATCGAGTTGTTCTTTTTTCGCAAATTGGTGATGTTAGGGAGACTGTCGAGTAGGATACTACGGGAGGTTTGGGCCAACACTAAGTGAATCGATTCCTACAACGGTGCTCGAGCGATTAAACCAAGTTACACATGAGAGAAACCGGCAGACGTGAGATCAGAGTGTGCACTTAAAGAAGAGCTCCACCCGAGCCCATCCAGTTGTTTTCTCCCTACTACAGATGTTCTTCATTGTATGCATGTTCTATTAAGACTACGACTGACCATCCCTCCTTATTCACCTAGAGGAGTTGTCCTGGCTGTGGTTTATGGTCCCATTGTCATCGGATGAAAAAGTTGTGAGACAGCAGCGAGATCAATTCTGACCATGTTGACTAACATCGAACATGTTCCATGGTTCTATCCATTCTTTTTATTTCTAGGGTAGTTCGTCCCAAGTTCATTTAGTCTTGTCTTACTTGAGGACAAGTAAGGTTTAAGCTTGGGGTGATTTGATAGCTTCATTTTATTTACTTCTTTTTATAGTTTATTTTAGTACATTTCATTCGCATTTTAGTTAACTTCCATGCATATTTTCTCTTTTGTTATTTTTATGACCATTTCGGGGTACTTTCTAGTTTCTTGAGCATTATTGCAGATTTTCTTGGAAACTAGCGGGGCGGCACTCTTGGGAGGCGATTGGGCTTTAAAGGAAATGGGGATTTCGTGCTTGATGGCTATGAAGGTGACTCATGGGGTGGACTTGTCAATTGCTTGAAGGCTTGGAAGAATTGAGCTTTAAATTTGAAAGATGCGGGAGAATTCTTGAGTGTGCAAGATCAATATTTGGGAGTTTGCGGAAGTTTAGAGTGATGTGGATGGACAAATTGGGCTTTAATTGAAGAAATATTGAAGAAAAATGGGCTAGGAGTTGATTGGATTCGAACTGGGCCAATGGATTAGCTGTGGGGGCCCAAAACTTGAAGAAGCCCAAAATTAACCGTCAGAGCCCGCGGCCCGCGTAAGATTCCCCGCGGCCCGCGTGGATTCCTGACAAGGGCAATTTCGGGATTTTGCTAAGAGCTCTATATTGGGAAGTTTGGTGTGCCTCTTTAGCCTTATCTTGAAGGTCCGATTTTGATACTTTCTCTCTGGAGTTTGAAGCACTTTTGGAGGCCAAGAACACTTGAAGAACATCTTGATTTCATCTCTTGATTATTGTAAAATGTTTGGTACAATTTCATCTAACTTTGTTTCCTTGAGTTTAGCCATGCTTGGCTAAACTAATCTTGGTTGACTTTTTGTTGAATCCTTTGAACTTTTGTTGAATGTTGAAGAATCCATGAACTTGTTCTTAAATCTTTATGGAAATGTTTTATGTTTTATCATATTATCACTACTAGTATGTTTTCATGAGTTTAAATGTGTTTGTGGTGATTAGTTGGCTAATTTCTTGATTAAGTAAATGATCCTCAAATTAGCAAGCAACAAATGATTTTTGTGTTGTTTTTGCTTCACACAATCATAAAAACATTTCCTCCAACATGGTGGTGAAAGCATTTGACCCCTCTTGGATTTGGTGACTTTTTGGTTCTTAATGCTAGTTGACTTTCACTAATTACATGCTATTTGGAATTAGTGACTTTGACTAAGGAAATTGTTATGAGCTTCTCTAGCCATTTCAACAATTAAGAAAAGTCTAGGTAATCTCAAGCTCCTTGGATTACTATAGCCAGATTAAGGACTTAAATCAAAGTATTGCACCATTGGATTCTAATGATATGTTCATCAAAAGTCAAAGTGAGGAAACTTTAAGTCAACCATCTCTCCCTTATTGATTTTACATCAAACTCTTATTTTTGTTGCATTTGTCTATTTAAATCATAGTTAATTCTAGTTTGTTTCAAGTATTTCAAAACATCAAAACCCCCATTTTATTTTTATTGTCATTTTACAAAGAGATTTTTCATAGAGTTATAAATTGAACCAATCTCCGTGGATTCGATCCCTTTACCACTATACACTATTTTAGTGTGTAATATTTAGGGTTATTATTTGTGTTGGCCTCGACGACCACCATGCAACTACTACACACGCGATTCTGTTTGAATCCAGCTTATGCTATCCATAGATCTGGGTTCCTAGAGCATGAATAACACGTAAAGTTTCCAACTTTACGTGTAGATATTCACCAATGAGGGTTTTAGGGCTCAAAATGCACCAAAAGAGTAGATCTAGGGTTGATATGTGTATTTATATATATATTTTTATGCATTATATCTTAATATTTTGGCCTTTATTATTCTCTTTTAGAACTAAAAAGTACTCATAATGCTTTGAATTATGATTTGCAGCTATTCGTTGACGATAAAGCACAAAAGAAAAGACTGAAGCGGAAACCGGGCTTAGAAGCTAAAGGTAATTAAAAATGCTAGAGGAACAATTACGCCCCGCGTAATACACTTCTACGCTAAGCGTAGCGACCAAAATCATATTACGCCCAGCGTAATTCTAGGTTACGCCCCGCGTAATGGCTGGCCTCGGATAAGTTCAATCGCGTAGAAATTCTTAGTACGCCCAGCGTAATCCGACTTACACCCAACGTACGTAAGTCGGCTACAAAGGTTATAAAAGTCGATTTTCAGCTAACCAGAAGGGGGGATTCGATTTCCAACTTAATTTAGTCGATATTAAACTTTTGTTAAGCCGTTTTGAGGGTCTAGAAGGCGGCCGGAAGGCCGTTAAGCTAACGGGGGCGGAGATCGGAAGGGTTGGAGAGCGGATACGTGTCGGTAATCATATGGGTTGCTAACGTGACCATGTTTTGCATTCCATTGTGTTACTATTCTGTATTTAGTTTCTGATTTGGGTGTAAAAACCTTTTACTTTGTGTTTATGTTTGAATGAAGCTTTGATTATTAGACTAATTGCTATATTGAATTGTTTGTTTATGTTTAATTTATCTTGCCAAGCTTGTTAAAAGATCCTTACGTATTAATGATGATTATTTGCTGTTAATTGTTAAGTGAATTGAGTTGTATGAACATCTGCTTGATTGCTTGTCTCTTATGATTTTGATGACCATCGAGATTATAAGTCTAGGAATAACGAATGTGAAACTAGGATTAACTTGGGAATAAGTAAGTTAATGTGTGAGCCTTGTTTGATGACCATCAACAAGAGGTTAAACTGAATTAGTAATTTGATTAACTATATTTACAAGTCTTGCTTGATACGAACTGAACACTAGGAAGCATGTTAGTTTAATCAACTGATTACTGTTTAAATTGACTTGTTTGCTAAAGGATTAGTTATAGTGAACGCGAACCTAACCATTTTAGGAATCGGTGAACATAAATAAATGAATTTGTGTATGCAATTGTCTATGTTTTTAAGGTGTAATTTATCTAAACCAAAGTACATGAAGAGATTTGCTTTCCTGTTAATTTATCGAGAGTTGTTAATTTCTAGTTTGAGATTTATTAAACCATTTTCTTTATTATTTTCGTGTGACTTGTAACCTATAATCAAATATATTAAATTAATTCACCACCGTTCCCTGTGATCGACACCCGACTTACCTAAGCTATACTGTAATCTGACTAGGTACACTGCCTATAAGTGCATAGATAGTCTAAGTTTGTTAGGTTTAAATATTAAAATTAGTGGGTACTTTTGTGCACATCAAGGGTTTTCATGCAATATGGGTCCATAAAGGCAGTAGATCCAAGCTCCTGGAGCTCAATCCCACCTAGATCTAGAGGTTACTCAGCTTATTACGAATCCTTAAACATACACAAGCTTGGAAATGGCTCAAGAAGGACTTAAATGGAGTTATAAGGAACAATAAGCACGAAATCAGAGGGGAAAATCAAGTTTTACCTCAAGGAAAACACTGAGATTGCTCAAAGATGGCTGACCTCCTCTTCCTATTCTTGATCCACTCTTCTCCCTTCTCCAAAACTTCAAAACACACTAAGAATGCTTCAAAATCTCAGGGAATAAAGCTTTGAACGAGGGTTAGGGCTCTGAGGGTGAATGGGGGCTGGCTTGGGGCGGAAAGAGGGCTTAAATAGGGTGCACACTCCTGAAACTTAGGGTTTCCTCAAACAGCGGTGACTCGCCGAGTCCAGGATATGGACTCGCCGAGTCGCCAACTTAAACGTGTCATGGGTCCCGTCTCTACTCGGCGAGTCGGACCTACAACTCGCCGATTCCAAGGCTTAAAATGAAAAAGAGCTCAAATGAAATTTACGTACCAGGAACCAGGTGCTACATGTCAGCTTCACTTAAGAGAAAACATGTATGTAGTAGATGGACATTGTGCTAAAACTGAAACAAAAGCCTTATTTGAATTCACACATCTATTGTACCCAATATCAAGGTTATTGAAACTTGGCTCCAATATAATTGTCTAAGTTACGAAACCTCTAGTCTAATAGCAAGTAAGAAGCAACAACACCTGTAAAATATTAAAAAGAAAATTAAAAAACAAAATTGTTTATTACATCATCAACAAGATTTTATAGTAAATCTGATTATTTGTTGTTTTATTATTTCTTAAAACACAACCACTTTCTGATTGACAAACAATCATATAAACTTTTCTATTTTTGCTTTAATTGGTAACTTTCTAGCTTTACCCTTGGTAACCACTTGACCAACTGATACAAATCCATGTCATTTGTCATATTTATTAAAAGCATCTAGGTAAAAAAACTACAGAAACATACACATGACTTATTAATAGAAATACTAAATGAACTGATAATGGAGTGAATATGCTACCTTCTCGACCCAAAACTTTTTGACACCTGATCTGCCCATCAAAATATAGAGTCTACACCAACACCCTACAATATGTATTTTCCTCATTTTTTAAATAAACCAAGTGTTACATGCCCTGTAAGTTTCAAGATTAAATAAATTGATGTAACCTGTACAAGGGTGTAAACGTGCAACTGTGCAAGTTATAAACATTGTACCCAAGCTACTAAATCGGTTTTCACCCTACAAAAACATTAATTCATACAAAATCATTCAAACCTAATAGCCACAAAAAAAAATATAACAAAGATGCATACCTTACATAAAAGATCCATCATATAGATTATTTGTAAAAAGAGATTTACTTTCAGCTTTAAACCAATTTTATAAGCTTATCTTTATAAAAGAAAATGTAAGGCGAAAGTTGTTAATGATAAAGAATGAACACTTAAGTTGATTAACAAAACATAAAATATAAAAGAACAAAAATTCATCAAACCTTTTATCCCTCAAATTCCCTGATTGTTCCCCAACTTATAGTTTGATGTTTATAACCCACTGATAAAAAGAACTATCATTCAAACAATTCATAGAACAATTGTAACTCATCATAAGAGTCATAATCCAATTGTTTTAGTTCTACAAAATAATCAGAAGCCCATAAAAAAGGTGAATAGCATCAAAAACCCACCTCAAATCCAACGAAAAAAAAAAAGTAAAAATCCATTTACTAAGTTGTTGACAGAAGTAAAAACAGATGTATATAATACTCAAATGAAAAGTAAAAAACAGAGGAATATCATTCATGAGAAGAATGCGAATAGGAACATTTAAACACTATTGGTTTTCCTAATCTTTGTCTCTTGTCTCCTAACAACAAAAATATTCACTTTCAACATCTTCTCACATACCCTACTGTTTCATGCCACTTCTAAAAAAAATTATTGATTGTCAAAAGACGACAATAAAGCATCTTACCATAAAAAAATCCAAATTTGTAGATGGGAAATCAAAAACCAAAAGCTTGAACATGGGAATCAATGAAAACATACGTTAGAGCTCAACGTCTCCTTCACCGTCTCTTGTTGTTGTTGTGCTTATTTTTCTAAAGCCCTAATTTAAAAAAAATGAATATAAAGATGCCCGATGCATGTTTAGTGAGCGAGGATGAAAGAATTGATTAAAGAGGAAGAAAATAAGATGTACGGTTTAAGAAGGTGTGATGTAAAGCCCTAATTCAAATACACAACCATGGGAAACAAACTATCCAAATTGAAAACCGTAAACATGTTTTGATTATTGGAACAATATTGCAATTCATCCCATGAAATCTTGAACAATTGATAATATGTAAACAACTCTTTGGTTAAAATTGCAACTTCAAAACATCTCATCAACAAAATGACAAGGGTTTCAAAATAGAATCAATCACAATCGAAGTCGTACGTAATTACAAAAGGGGGTTTCAAACAAAAAATACGATTTGGACAGTCTGATCACACAACCAACTAAAGAAGATTTGCATGATGTTTTCGCAGATAATTCCTAAATCAAACACATACATATTAAGATTTGAAAAGCAATTGGTTGATCTAATTATATATGTTGAGGCAATTTTTTACCCCGCCGTACATATTTTCTTCTGCGGCTCGATACCTATATCCCCCTTTGTTTTACCATAGATACCTGCGTAGAGGCTTGAATCGCTTTCTCTATCTGCTCTTCATTCCAAGATGGTTTAAAACACCTAAAATATATGAAGTCAAGAAGATGGTCTACATAATCGAATCAAATTTGGAGTTCCTGATTTTTTGTTGATGTGATAAATTATTGCTGATTTCATGTGTCTTTCCTATCAAACTAAAATTAATCGAAAGATGAATTCAAATTTCTCCGCTAAATCAAGAAAGTAGATTATGGAATTACTTTATTTCAATCTGCTAAAATGAATGAACAGATTATATCCACGATTGCAAGGGCAAAACTAAAAATTCACATTGATGTTTAGAGAGGGAAAATTCAATGTGAGAGTGCTTAGCAATTGCCACGTGGCATAAATTTATTTATTTATTAGATTAGAGAATTTATCCGAGTTAATTTAATTAATATCTCCAAAATAGTTATTTATGATTTGTTTAATACATGATTATTTTTTTAATTAAAACGTAGTTTCCGAAAATAATAATGAGTCACTAAGGTGATGTCGACCATTCACAAATAGGGAAATATCTAAATCAAAATTAAAATGTTAAACAAACAACAGAATCCTCCATATCGAATCGTTGTTATTGCCTTATTGGTCGGATTTAAAGTTGTTTTTGGATGTTAAAGAAACCACCAATCAATAGCGGCTGCTCTACAGTTTCCTGTTTTCGTTAAACTGTGGGTTTAATTAGTCAACAACTTGATCAAACCAAACCCAGCAAAGCAAAAACCTTGTGGCAGGTTTCTAGTTCTGGTTTAGCCTTTTTTTTTAATAGATTCTACAAACTCAAATCAAACCTTCTCGATCGTTAGATCAATATACTCTCCCCATCCTATAAATACCCAATTCTTCATTACTCCTATATATCAAGCAATTAACAAACCCAATTGAAGTCGTTTTCATATTCTCTGTTTCAACGATCAAGTAACTAGAAGATAAAAATGCCAAGCACTACTAACCAGGTGATTCGATGCAAAGGTAAGCATTTCATTCATTCTTTTGTGATTTTCCTTACAAGAAGAATTGCTGATGATGAATGTAAATGTGACAGCGGCGGTGGCATGGGAAGCCGGAAAGCCACTGGTGATTGAAGAAGTGGAGGTGGCGCCACCCCAGAAAATGGAAGTTCGAATCAAAATCCTCTTCACCTCCCTGTGCCACACCGATGTTTACTTCTGGGAAGCCAAGGTAATGAATCCACTAGCCCTTTTACTTAAATCTCCGAAAAAACTCAAATCCTGAATTTTGGTTTTCGATGAACTTTTCAGGGTCAGAATCCCGTGTTTCCTCGAATTTTAGGACATGAAGCTGGAGGGTATGTTTGATTCTAGTATAAAACCAAAAACGGTTTCTCTTAATCTTTGATTCCGATAATAATCTAATCAATTTAAGTGACGTAAACAGGGTTGTGGAGAGTGTTGGGGAAGGTGTGACTGATCTTCAGCCCGGAGATCATGTCCTCCCTGTTTTCACCGGAGAATGCAAAGAGTGCGCCCACTGTAAATCAGAAGAGAGCAACATGTGCGACCTTTTGAGAATCAACACCGATAGAGGAGTCATGATTAACGATCAAAAATCTCGATTTTCCATCAACGGAAAACCAATTTTCCATTTCGTCGGAACTTCAACTTTCAGTGAATACACCGTCGTTCATGTTGGCTGTCTCGCCAAAATCAACCCTCTTGCTCCTCTTGACAAAGTCTGTGTCCTCAGTTGTGGGATCTCCACAGGTACATAAACAAAATCGTAATCAAGATTCTCCGATTACAATTGCATTTTAGTGTTTTTCTTGACCTAATCAATATTCATGTTTTCTTCAGGTCTTGGTGCTACTCTGAACGTTGCAAAGCCTAAAAAAGGCTCATCAGTCGCCATTTTTGGATTGGGAGCTGTGGGGCTTGCTGTGAGTTTTATGGACCTTCTAACTTTCTCAAAAAAGGCTCATTCAATGCCAAAAAAAAAGCTAATGATTCTCGTTTTGTGATCAGGCTGCTGAAGGTGCAAGAATTGCAGGGGCTTCAAGGATAATTGGCGTTGATCTCAACGCCAACAGATTTGAGCTTGGTAAGATTTTGCTGCATGAAATTGTAAATAAAAACTAGACATATGATATGATTGATGAATCTGATGTAAATTTTTTTTGGCTTCAACAGCAAAGAAATTTGGAGTGACTGAGTTTGTGAACCCTAAAGACTACAAAAAACCAGTACAAGAAGTGATTGCAGAGATGACAAATGGAGGAGTTGACAGGAGTGTTGAATGCACTGGTCATATTGATGCTATGATATCTGCTTTCGAATGTGTTCATGATGTATGAATTTAATCAATTCATCTCACTCATATAATGATTCATGTTTAATTTCACAATAACAAATATTGAAAATTTTACAGGGTTGGGGTGTTGCTGTTCTTGTGGGTGTTCCACATAAAGATGCTGTTTTCAAGACAAGTCCATTGAATCTGTTGAACGAAAGGACTCTGAAGGGAACCTTTTTTGGAAACTATAAACCTCGATCCGATATTCCTTCTGTGGTTGAAAAGTATATGAACAAGGTAACCCATTTTATAGCTCCAAAGTTGAATTATAAATGAATGGAAGCATGATGAACTTGAATTGATTTTGTGCAGGAACTTGAGTTGGAGAAGTTCATTACACATGAATTGCCATTTTCTGAGATCAATAAGGCTTTTGATTTGATGCTTAAAGGTGAAGGTCTCCGATGCATAATTCGGATGGGTGAATAAATGGAGTGGAAAGATTTTTAAAATGTTGTATAACTATAGTTCAAGTTTCATAACATATCAAGTGTCTTCTTTGATCTTCATTATGTATGAGTTTTTGTGTTGAAATCCTGAGTTTATATATTCCAATAGTTATTAGTTCACTTCTCTTGGTAAATTTTAATGTTTTTGCATCATACATTGTAGTAGAAAGATTATTTTTGTCAAAGTTTAATCCTCTGTTTAATGTTTTATTGTCACCTTAAACTCGATATATACCACACTTTCGAACACTAATTGTATACCTACAAGTGTTTTTGTATAAAATTTATATTGCTATAATTGCTTTCCAATTATCTTTAATGCAACATCTTCAGTTTCATAAAGATAGTACCTATAATTTTATTTTATTTTTTATGTATAAGCGTCTATTACCACAAAAATATTCAACCATCAAACCAACAAGAATATTTACTAAACATTTTACTTTAATTGTTATTAATTACGATAACAATATATTTACATAATATGTAACTATTTAAATATAATATCAATGCATTTTGTATTTCTCTACCTCTAATAACAACATATGTATATTCTTTTACATGTAATAACAAGGTGCTTTCTTTGGTTTTGCTTTCAACCGGGTTGAGATACTTTTTTAGAAGAAAACTAAGAGGGGATAAAGGTTGAGCAATGGTCTAATTTCAGACTTGATGTCCTCGGTTTTGCTTTCTTCGTCTGCAGATAGGTGGAGTTGGTCGCTCAATGGTTCCAACTCTTTCTCTGTGAGCTCTGTTAATCGATAAAAAATCTTTTTATTGTCTCGCATACAGTGACTAGATGGTGCCGCCTTATGCATATTAAAGTTAATGCTTTTGTTTGTCGTCTTTTTTGAACAAATTACATTCTCGGTATAACTTATCTCAAAGAGGGATTGACATTAATTCTATTTTATGCCCTATTTGCGAGAAGGAAGTTGAGACTAATATACACTTGTTCTTCGAGTGTGATTTAGCTAGAGACTTATTGAATCTTGTTTGCATATGGTGGAATGTTCAGACGCCTACTTTGTTTTTTTTCCAAGATTGGTTTGCCTGAATTGTCGCTTTGCGTTTGTCTTCAATTTGTCAAGATTTTCTAGAGGCAGTTTGTTTTACTCTTTGGTGGTCGATTTGGTGTTTTAGAACTGCTTTACTTTTTGGTAAAGTCAAGCCTAGAAAATGTTTATTGTTTGATAAGCTAATGACTCAGAATTTCATTTGGGCTAGTAGTAGGTGTCGTAAAACTACTTGTCAATTGGGTTGTCTCGTTGCAGGATCCAATTTTGTCTATTACTTCCATGTAACTATTTTTCTTTCTAGCGTCTTGCTAGTTTTACTTAATAAAGTCGTTGTTCTAAAAAAATAATAAGGTGCTTAACTTTCTAATAATAATATGAGATCCAGTAGCACAACCATAAAAGTCCAAGGTGTAGCACATTGAAAATTGTACACTACATTGGAAAAAAATTAAAACCGAAAAATTGAAGGAGTACCACCTGCTACCCCTAAAACCCCTAGTTGCGCCCCTGATGTAATCTAACACTTGTAAATATTTTACAATTTTAAAATTATAGCGTTACTACAATAAGAAATAAGAGAAATAATGTTATTTATAAAAACATATAATACTAAATTAGTATGACTTAAAAGTAAAATATAGAAAAAGTTATATAAATGGTCTTGTTGGTTTACAAAAGGTTCCAGTCCTTATGAGAATTTTGATACGAAGTGATCTTTAAGAATAGAAAATCTGGTTCTTATGACTAATACGGTTAAAAATATCAATTAATATTTATTAAATGATTAATATACATTTCTTTTTTTATAAAACGTTTTTTAATTAAACAAAAAAACCCAAACATTTCTTTTTTCATAAAACGTTTTTTAATTAAAGAAAAAAAACCCAAACCGCATCCCTTTTATTTTCATCACCCACAATGGTTCATCTCTCTGCCCTTACTCCTCCGAAACCAAAACCACAACCGCCTCCCACTGACAATCCTTCGGCCTCCAACCCACATCCACTGACTCCCATTTACAGTGTCACTAATCACCACCACACACCAATCTCACCATCTATCTATGAATCCCATTTACAATGCTCTTTGTAAGTAGTAACTATCTCCAATAAAATCTTCAACCTACAAAAAAAAAACCTTAATCTAACCATTTACATTTACAATGCTAGTAGTTCATGTACATCAAAAAGATAGATCACCATTGGAAGCACCATCATACAAATAGTTTTTAGTTGCTATGGCTTCAAAACCAAAATAACACCTAATAAAACTTAAGAATCAACACTCAACAACCAAAAAAAAACCAAAAGTTAAGCATTAGAAGATCAACAAAGCTAATAATAGTCAATAGTTCATGTACATCAAAAAGATAGAGCGCCGCCGTACAAATAGCTTTGAGATGTCATGGCTTCAAAACCAAAATAATACCTAATAGAACTTAAGAATCAACACTCAATCAACTATAAATTTTTGTTGGATTTTAAATTAGATACCAGGTCTAACTTTCTTTGGTGATGACAATCTCAGTGACATGGGAGGTATATGAGCATCTGTTGCTCACACTCATCATAACACTCCACATATAAGTTCAGTGAACCAAAACCAATCTTATTCACATTTGCACCCGGTATGCGTGCAAAAGAGAGCCTCTTGTTCACATTTACAAGAATAATAAGTCTTTGTAATTATAAACTCATTTTCTTTTCATGCTCCACCCATGTGGAATGAAATAAAAGCCAATTAATTCATTTGTTAATTTCTTTCAAACACCTCATTTTAACATATAAATTTTCATTTATTTTAAATCCGTTTTGGACATGTGATATATCAAAATAAATGTATACTAGGGGAGAAGACAAACATATAATCATTTATCCATTTTGATTATATTTATAGTTCGAAATTAATGCTCAAAAATGAAAAATAACCAATTTTCCAATAGGATGTATTAGTAAAGGAGATATATGATAAAGAAAAAAAAGTTAACAAGAAATAAACGTTAGATATGTTTATATTAATATATTTTTTTTGGAAACGGCAAATAATTTATTAATAGATAGCGATAAAAAAAGCAAAACAAGTAACACGTCCTCAAGTGTAATCAATGTTTTAAAAACCGGTTGAGCCGGGATCTTGAGACGAGAACGGTTCAATAATGACCGGTTTTATGTTAATTTTTAGATTGGATCAAACTGGACGGTTTATTCAAAAACTGAGTTAAAACCGGTAAAAAACCATTTGAACTAGTTTATTAAACTTGTATAGTTGGATTTTACTTAACCCGTTGAAAAACAACATATTTCTAAAGAAATTTAACATTTTTAGAGTGTACACAACTCGAAGGCCGACACATAACACTGTCAGATGTAGGAAACTTTTTTGGTTGAATCGATGATTTAACCATGAATCGGTTATCAGACTGATTCAACTAAAAAACCGATTTTTAAAACATTTGGTGTAATGCACAATTTCACGTGAGGACAATATCACCAAGAATTTAACGAGGTCAATTCCAAGGACAAAAATCGATACAAAACTTGAAATAACAACTAAAATTCGAAAACAACTTTAGTTTTGGACTAAGGACGCTAGAAATTAGAAATAACAGGGACCATCGCTGTAATTTACTCTTAATGTTTTTAATGTTGGAGACTCTGTGGGCCCAATCTATATATTCTTCAAAGGAAAACCACCATCAGTGGTACTTTACAGTTTCTTGTTTTCGTTAAACGGTGGGTTTAACCTGTCAACGGCTTCATCGATGGAAACCCGGCAAATCAAAACCTGGTGGTCGGTTTACAGTTTTGGTATATACACTCCCTCGACCTATAAATACACAATTCTTCAGATTTCTCCTTCATATCAAGCAATTAGCAAACTCAACTGAAGTTGTTTTCAGATTCTCTGTTTCAGCGATCAGATAACAAAAAAAGATTAAATGTCGAGCACTACTAACCAGGTGATTCGATGCAAAGGTAAGCATTTCATTCTTTCTTTTGTGATTTCCCTATCAAGAAGAAAAAGTTTGGTACGGTGCTTGATGATGAGTGTAAATGTGACAGCGGCGGTAGCATGGGAAGCCGGAAAGCCACTAGTGATTGAAGAAGTGGAGGTGGCGCCACCCCAAAAAATGGAAGTTCGAATCAAAATACTCTTCACCTCCCTGTGCCACACCGATGTTTACTTTTGGGAAGCCAAGGTAACCAATCTACTGGCCCTTTTACTTAAATCTCTGTCAAAAACTCAAATCCTGAATCTTGGTTTCCTTCCGATGAACTTTTCAGGGTCAGAATCCCGTGTTTCCCCGAATTTTAGGACATGAAGCTGGAGGGTATGTTTGATTCTTGTATTAAATCGAAAAGGTTTTGTAATCGGATAAAAAATCTGATCAATTGAACTGACGTGAACAGGGTTGTGGAGAGTGTCGGGGAAGGAGTGACTGAGCTTCAGCCCGGAGATCATGTCCTCCCTGTTTTCACCGGAGAATGCAAAGAATGCGCTCACTGTAAGTCGGAAGAGAGCAACATGTGTGACCTTTTGAGAATCAACACCGACAGGGGAGTCATGATTCACGATCAAAAATCCCGATTTTCCATCAACGGAAAACCCATTTTCCATTTCGTCGGAACTTCAACTTTCAGTGAATACACCGTCGTTCATGTTGGTTGTCTCGCCAAAATCAACCCTCTTGCTCCTCTCGACAAAGTCTGTGTCCTCAGTTGTGGGATCTCCACAGGTACAAAATCAAAATCGTAATCAACATTCTCTGATTACAATTGCATTTTGGTGTTTTCCTGACCTAATCAATATTCATGTTTTCTTCAGGTCTTGGTGCTACTCTGAACGTTGCAAAGCCTAAAAAAGGCTCATCTGTCGCCATTTTTGGATTGGGAGCTGTGGGGCTTGCTGTAAGTTTTCTTAAATATCTAACTTTCTCGAAATAAAAGCTCATTCATGGCTAAACAAAGCTAATGGTTTGTTTGTGATCAGGCTGCTGAAGGTGCAAGAATTGCAGGTGCTTCAAGGATCATTGGTGTTGATCTCAATGCCAACAGATTTGAGCTTGGTAAGATTTTGCTGCATGAAATTGTAAATAAAAACTAGACATATGATATGATTGATGAATCTGATGTAAATTTTTTTGGCTTCAACAGCAAAGAAATTTGGAGTGACTGAGTTTGTGAACCCTAAAGACTACAAAAAACCAGTACAGGAAGTGATTGCAGAGATGACAAATGGAGGAGTTGACAGGAGTGTTGAATGCACTGGTCATATTGATGCTATGATATCTGCCTTCGAATGTGTTCATGATGTATGAATTCAATCAATTCGATCTCACTCATATAATGATTCATGTTTAATTTCACAATAACAAATATTGAAAATTTTACAGGGTTGGGGTGTTGCTGTTCTTGTGGGTGTTCCACATAAAGATGCTGTTTTCAAGACAAGTCCATTGAATCTGTTGAACGAAAGGACTCTGAAGGGAACTTTTTTTGGAAACTATAAACCTCGATCAGATATTCCTTCTGTGGTTGAAAAGTATATGAATAAGGTAACAACCCTTTTTATAGCTCCAAAGTTGAATTATAAATGAATGGAAGCATGATGAACTTGAGTTGATTTTGTGCAGGAACTTGAGTTGGAGAAGTTCATAACACATGAAGTGCCCTTTTCTGAGATCAATAAGGCTTTTGATTTGATGCTTAAAGGTGAAGGTCTTCGATGTATAATTCGGATGGGAGAATAAATGGAAGGGAAAGATTTTCAGAATGTTGTATTGTGGTTCATAACATATGGCGTGTCTTCATTGATCTTATTATAGATCAAACTGTTGTATATTATTAGAGTTCATAACACATCAAGTGCCTTCTTTAATCTTATTATGTATGAATGTATTGGTAATGAAATCCCAATTTCACATCAGATAGCTTATTTGTTTTAAAGTTTAATCCTCTTACCGATTTGAAACATCTCTTGACATTTCCCATAGGTTATATAGAACTTGGACGTTAAACAGTTCATGATACGATAATATGCAGACCTTGAACATTTAGCATTCATGTATATCATAGATTCTGCAAAATCGAACATGCAACTCACCTTGGTTTGATGTTTTATGGTCACCTTAAGCTCCATATATATAATTATAATTAGGATTTAAATGGTTTCCCATCTAATATTTTAGTATATCATCACCTCTCTTAATGTAACATCATGAATTGGATAAGAATAGCAACTATAAATTTCTGTAAATAAATATAATTTAGAATCTAAATAAACATTCATCAAAGGAACAAGTGTATCTTAAAGTCATTATATATTACCCAACGAAGATTGTATAACAACCACTTGGACGTGTTAGATGTTTATTTTGGACACAATATCATCATTTTGTGTCTACCTCGAGTAGGGTTCAATTGCCCACTCTTTATCTATCGAGGGTATTGTGGTAAAGTTGATTTACAAGAATGATGTTATAAGGATGATTAAAAGCAAAGGTGTTGGTTAGAAATTGTCAGGATGGCTATTCATTATCGTATTAGAAGAGTCGATAGATGATGGGAGTAATCCTAGTCTACCATTGACGAATGTTAGTTGTTGTGTTGGTATAACTAGGCAGTAATAACCAGAAGGTATGGTCGATAGTATGTGAAATACTATTGGTTAAGAATGCTCGGAGGCTTAGAATAACAACTTTATGTTGTAGCGAACATCAATTTTATGTTGTGGTGCATATTAGTTTTATCATGTGACATGAATGGATGATTCATAGTTTATTACACTCAGTCGACTCCGTGAGTCATGTGCATACTGTCGTGGAATAGGAGGGTAAGTTAAGGTACGTGTGTGTTAAATTTTGGAATTCGAGTAAGGTATCATCAAGAGGTTGATATCCTATCGAAAATAGAAGAAATATGTGATTCTAAAAAAGGTTGTTTGATAGTTATAAATGGTAATGATATTGTTTGGATGACAATATTTCGTTGTTCTGGATTCTCAAAAAGGTTATCTGATAGTTGTTGACTGAGTTTAATGTTGACTATGTTAGAACTTCTGACTAAGTACACATCCTATTGAAACCATGTTTGATTATTTCTTTGACTGACTGTGGTGAATAATGGAAAATGACCATATTACCGTTATGTTGTATATTGTGTTGGATAAAATAACGAGTAAATTACTGAACTCGTGATTATGATTTAGTTAAAATTACGTGTTTTGTCCTTAACTGTAACGTCCCAAAAATCTAAGGTAAAATTTGCATTTTTAAAACAATAATTTATATAACAAACTGTTCTCAAAACCATTCAAGATAAAAATAACATTTAATCAAGAGAGTAAAAATCAGCAATGCGGAATAAACTCTAGGGAATGTTGTGCAGTCACGTTGGACCATTCCCTTTCGAACCGGAAGTACCTGAAACCATAAACATAAGCCGTAAGCACAAAGCTTAATGAGTTCCCTAAAATACCACATATCATACATATTATTGGCCATGGCCCGCACATTGGGCCCAACCCATAATAATGGGCCTAGCTCGTCCTACTCATTGGGCCCAACCAACATACAAATAGGCCTAGCCTATCCTAGAATAATGGGCCCAACCCTACATGCATGCCCTTGGGTCAGTCCATCATACAAATGCAAGATTCACAAAGACTGATACCGAGTTCCTCATATTGAACACATCCAAATCACCCTTAATCAATAATTAGGACAGTTTCCCGTAATTCTAGCTCCAATTCATATCTCCTCGTAACAATGGGTAAAATACTATTTTACCCCTCTTATACTTGGCCCAACAAAGCAAGTCCCAAAGCCATAATGACTCAAGGCCCAAAAAAAAATCTATTCAGGTATGTACGCCCTTTTTTTTGCACTCGGACCATCTCTATGGTTCTGTTTTGTTACGGGTTTAGTCGTTAAAAGAAGTACAATGACATTAATACCCTTATAAATTTATTTTTTTTATTTTTTCATTATTCATTTATCATTTTTTACAAAAGAAAAAAAGACCGACCATCCCTTTCCCATTTCTCTTCTAGCAACCTGCAACATCACTACCCACCTCATCGGTCACTTGCACCACCACACACCCATCACAATCCTCATCGGAAAATGAATAACAAAAGCTAAATTTTGCATAAACCAAATCAAACACAAAACTAAAATCGGAAACCACTACCGCAACCATGCAACATCATTACTCAACCTATCTAAAACCCCATTGCAAGCCTGCAAAACACCGCCACCATCCAAACCATTGCTACACTCATTGGAAAATTGATACCAGAAATCAAAATGAAAAGAAAAATCATGAACCCTAAATGAAAAGAAAAATTTAGAAACCATATCAAATTAAAACCCTTGTTACCAGAATCAAAATTAACCCACATAACCAAAATATAAATTGATTTCTTCAGATCAAGCTAAGACTCCCCGAAACCATAAATAAATTCGATTTCTAGGTGAGATTGAATTTTCTTTCAGGGTAGAGAATCTACAGAGAGAAAGAGGTGTAACGCTTGTTCCTGGTATCAGTTATTTTTCAAGTTTTTAGGATTTTTCACTAGGACTCGACGAGTTAGGGAGCCCGACTTGACGAGCAGATATCGATATTGGACACGGGACTTAGTGTCTACTTGATGAGTTAGAAGGCCCCAACTCGACAAGTAGATGTTGTACAGGAAAACCCTAATTATCAGGGTTTTGTACCCTATTTAAAGAACTTATGGCTCATTTGTGGCCTCCCTCATCATCCTTACTATCCAGAGAGAAACCCTAGTCGAGCTTTAGTGCCTTCTTGAGTGTGTGTGTGTGTGTGTGTGAGCATTGGAGAATGAATCTTGTAATCTTTGGAAGGAAACTTGAAGATTGAAGAGATTGAAGTGAGAAGGGGGCTATAGATCCGACATCTACCTTGTGTTAGCAACCATTTCGAGGTAAAAAGTCTTTACCTCGACTTATTGTTTCGTAGATCTTCTCCCATGTAAGTTTAGTGCATTTTAGCCCATTTTGGAACCATTTTCGAAGTTGAGGATGATTTGAAGTTGTGACTTCAAATCTGGACACCTTAGCCCTCCTTGGGCCTAAATATTCAAGCTTTATCAAGCTTTATCCATCCTCCATGCCCTAAACCTTCTATTAAGCTTAGTTTTAGTGTTTTAGCCTCTTAAGGCCTTGCATGCATGTAAAGTTAGCAACTTTACGTGATATTTCGGTCCTAAGGGACTAGATATGTAATTTGGGGCTTTAGATTCGACTAAAAGGGATCAATATGTTAAGACAGGGGGAATACTCGATGAGTTTCCCTGGCAACTCGATGAGTTGGATTGGGTTTTCCCGTTTTTGGTATACCGAGTGAACTCGGCGAGTAGGTTATGTTTTTCCCCGGTTTTTTGAACAACTGAAGGAACTTGACGAGTTGGGTCAACATGGACTGTTAACCTTGACTGTTGACTTTGACTTTGACCATGAGTTTACTAGGGTTGACCATTCAGTATCTTAGGCCTTTTTGGTCTTGGGTCTTCTCGAGTTAGGCCTATTGATAGATTATAGACATTATATTGTTGGGCTTTGTTTGGGTATGGGCCTTAATTTTAGATCATACTAGGCAAGGGGTAGAATGGTCATTTTACCCCATGTATAGATTGAGGGTCATAACATGGAACCCAATTGCTAAGTGGGTATATTGATTGGAAGTGACGGCTCGGGAAGCTGGAGGGGCAGCAACTAAATTTCACTTGGGAAGATTCTACATTCGAGGTGAGTCTTCCCACCATACCAATAGGTCTAAGGAACCTAGGCCGACCCATTTTATGATATGTGGATTGTTGATTGATTATGCATCATGTTGGTATGACTCTTGCATGGAATACCCCGGGGTTCCCGTGGCAGCAGATTGAGACCATGTGGGGGATCCCATGGCATTGGTGTAAGACCTCGGAAGGTTTCCATGGCATCCTAGTATATTTGCATGTTTAGCTTGCATGATATTTCTTGGTAGTAAAGACCATGTGGGGGTTCCCATGGTAGGAAGACCATGCAGGGGTTCCCATGGCAGGTAGTTAAGACCACGTAGGGGTCCTAGTGGCACTAGGTGTAAGAGCTTGGATGGTTTCCATGGAATCCATATATATTGTAAGCTTGGCTTATGTGGTTATATAGCTTATATAGCTAATATGGATTATGTAATTATCTGTATTATATGGGTATGCTCTGGGGAACTCACTAAGCTTCGTGCTTACAGTTTTGTTTATGTTTTCAGGTATCATCAGTTTGGAAAGGAAGGGCCCAGTTGGATCGAAGCACACACACCCTTGTTTTCCGCAATATGAGATTTTGAGATGAACTCTGATAAATGTTTCTAAATTAGCAATGTTTGGATTAAATGGTATCGTTGTTTTGATTATAATGAAAATGAAATTTTTACCCTAAATTTTTGGGTCGTTACAAGTTGGTATCAGAGCCTTGGTTTGAGGGATTCGGACATACTCTTCAGTGTGTTTGAACTCAAATTGAGGATCTGTAAAATTTCCAAAAGAAAAATGTTCTTGAGAAGTAAACTTGATGGTTGAGGAGATTGAAGAAAGGAGAAGGCTTTGGATCCGACATCTACTTGTTGTTAGCATCCATTTAGCGGTAGTTGAGTTGGAGCGGTGCGTGGGATATATCTGATCTTAGCTTGTCAGTTCAACATTCGAGAGGTGAGTCTCCTCACCATACCAATGGGTCTAAGGCACCAAGGCCGACCCATTTTATGATAGGTGGTACACTCGTTGTAGTAGAGATATGTGGTGTGATAGTTAGCTATATGCTAAGTGGTATGCTAGTGATTATATGATACTTGCAGGGAACACCATGGGGGAGCCCATGGCACTTGGACAAGACCATGTGGGGGAGCCCATGGCTTGATAGTTAAAGACCATGGGGAGCCCATGACAGTCGAATGAAAGACCATGCGGGGGAGCCCATGGCTTGTTGGTTAAAGACCGTGGGGGAACCCATGGCACTTTGGTATAAGACCATGTGGGGGGAACCCATGGCATCCTTATATGTTTGTTTGCATGGCTTATGTGATATATGTAGCTTTTATAGCTAATATGATATGTGTTATGTGAATTGTGTGTGGGGTATGCTTTGGGGAACTCACTAAGCATTAGCTTACAGTTTGTGGATTTGTTTCAGGTACATCCAAGCCTAAGAGCGAGGGAAAGGCTACATGGCACGGCGTGCACACTCTCTCAGGTGTTTTTATGGGACACTCTGATGGTTTGGAATAAAATTGTAATTGATATGAAATTTGAAAACAATTGTATTTGGGATTTCATGGTTTGTGGAAAGTATTTTGGTTAATCAAAAATGAAAATTTTCTCTTGAAAATTGGGTCGTTACAAGCTGGTATCAGAGCCTTGGTTTGAGGGATACAGACACACCCTCGGGTGTGTCGGGACTCAAACTAAGGAAATGGTAAAATTGTTTACAAAAATAAAATAAAAGTTAAAAGTTTTATAGAATGGAAAAAAGGAGAATGCAACGTGCGTGATCGGCCAAGCCAAGTAAGTAGTTCCCCAATATGTTAGCCATGTTATATTGATATTTGAGCTATGATAATCGTATGGATTTTGCTATGTGTATGCTTTTAAAATTGTATACGGTTAAGAGCTTATAGCCTTAGAATGATTGATTTGGCCTTATTTCCCGTTCCTTGTTTGGTTGTGGTCCTCGGGTAGAATCCCTTATTCGAAAGTCTATTTGATCCTTTTCTATGTATAATTTGCATACATAAAGGCAACCTGATATGATTGGTATTATTGATGTGGGTAGAGAAAATCTTAGGATCGCCTAGGATTTGAGATATGCGGTAGTCTGTGGAATATGATTTATTTTGGGATGAATTGGAGTTATCAGGTAGAGCCTTGGGGAAGGTACAGGTAGGTGTGGAAGGTAGTATTGGGCCCGTACTACTGAAAGCACAAGACCTGTACCCGAACCAATGTTAGACCTGGAAGCTTTGAGGAGGACCTGTGTAGGAAGATACCCTCTATGGACATCCTGATCATTATGTTTTATGGTATTGTAGTATAGTATGGTGGTGACACGACATGGAGCTGGGGGATCAGGAACGGGATTTGGATCTAGGTCGGGGGATGGTACCGAGCCTATCGACGAGAGGTTGGGTGAGCTCATCGCAACCGAGGTTACAAGGGGCATCTTTGACGCTACCCCAGTTATCTTTGGGGTGGTCAAGGAGGGCATGATGGATATCATGGAGGAGAGGCTCAAGGCATTTAGAGTCCAGATTGGTGTGGGCCAGGTTGGGGCCCGAACTCCCTCGTTCCAGGAGTTCAAGGCGTGCGGGGCGCCAAAGTTTTTCGAGGTCAGGGACCCCATTATTATCCGATGTTGGGTGGTAAATATAGAGAATGCCCAACGCACGAGTTCTTGCCCTGATGCGGTAAAGGTGGGTTTTGCTTCATGTATGCTGAAAGACAGAGCCCGAGACTGGTGGGGAGAGGTGACTAGTCAGGTGGGAGCAGCCGGTGTGGCTGAGATGACATGGTCCGAGTTTGTTCACCGATTTGATTTGAAGTTTGCACCAAATATTGAGGTGCAACGGTTGGTGAGGGAGTTCCAGGAGCTCAAACAGACCACCGAGACTGTAGCGGAGATTACCGCCAAGTTTCGGGAATGAGCATTGTTGATCCCACAATATGCTACGGATGAGGACATGAGGAGGACGAGGTATCATTCCATGCTAAGGGATGATATCCGGGAGTTTGTGAGCTTCAAATGGTGCAAAACTCTGAATAAGATGGTGGAGAAGACTCGTGAGGGCTAGGTCAAGGCTTGATGACGCGGCGTGTACTCTCTCTCAGGCGTTTTTATGGGAAACTCTCATGAATTGGAATAAAATTGTAATTGATATGAATTTTGAAAGCAGTTGTATTTGGGATTTCATGGTTTGTGGAAAGTATTTTGGTTAATCAAAAATGAAAATTTTCTCTTGAAAATTGGTTCGTTACATAAAAATTGTATACGGTTAGGATCTTATAGCCTTATAACAACTGATTAGGTCTTATTTCATGTTCCTTGTCTGGTTGTGGTCCTAGGGTAGAGTCTATTATTCGATAGTCTATTAGATCTTGTTCTATGTATAATTTGCATGCATAAGGCAGCCGGCAGTAAGGATGGATGTGGATAGCATGAGTTGGGGTATGTAGGCTGAATATTCTATGATAGTTCATGGATTAGAGTGCCTCTGCACGAATTCTGCTTGCTTTGTGCTTTGTGGAACTCTTGAATGATGGGAGTAAGCTACTAAGTAAATATGACAATATTTAGGAGGTGGATGGCTGGCATTATGAGAAGTTCTTCAGCAGCTAATGGCAGGGCGAGGTTGGGAACCTAGGAAAGCCTAGGATATGCTCCAGTGATTTTAGTGGGTCGGTTCGGTGAGGTTGGGAACCTAGGGGGAGCCTAGGAGGTGCTTCGATGGATAATGTGTTGTTGCTTAGTATACATTTAGTGCATTAGTGGAGTAGGTGACTTAGAGGATTCAGGAGGATTGCTAAGGAAAGTATGGACAGGTGTGGAAGGTAGTATTGGGTCCATACTACTGAAAGCACATGATCCATACTTGAATCAGTAAGAGTCGTGGAGAATCTGAGAAGCTTATGGGAGGGAGACTTCTTGGTTATGCTTTGATCGTGGGAATAACTAATTTGCATAACGAGGATGAGTACATATGGGAAGGACCAGGGTTTGGTCCTGGCTCCGTTGGTGAGCCAGTTAGTAGAGGGACTGCCATGGTTTTTGAGTTCGCCTTGGATCTCTTGTATATGGCGGCACAGACTGATTGTGCGTTCTATGGAACTTTCAGGATTGGATACTATGTCTCGGGAATAGTTTGTAGCCTGGTTTAGAGCAGAGGTTGCTCTAGTTATTGCAGTTCAGTCGTTGACAATCGAGCTGGTGAGTGTATCAGGGTGCTTGACCCTAGATAATATGAATCCCAGAGCCGGAGGGTGGGAGATCAATTTGGAGCACCTCGGGAAGAGAATATCAGGTTAGGTATAGTTAGTGGAGGGTCCCAGATGGAGACCTAATACTTCTGAACGGAGTCTGAGGGGCTGATAGAACTGAAGCCCGTGTAGTACGTGCGGGGAACCGTACGATGGAGTTTGTCGTTCCGGGGGTCTAGGCTGCTACAAGTGTGTCAAGGTTGGTCATGTTAGCAGGAACTGTCCACATAGGTCAAGCTCGTTATGTTTTCATTGTGATCAGGTGGGCTGTAATAAGGTCGATTGTCTGATGATCAGGTGAGGAGGGGGAGTGCGCCTACTCTGACTATTATAAGGATCACTGACAGATGAGAGGGTGGGGCAGGAGCCCTAACAGAAATGGGCCACATTTCACAGTATCAGGCAGGGGAGATCAGAACTTTAGCAGGCGAGGGTACGGGGTATGTATATTTTTGCTTTCTTACCAGCTATACATGTATTTTGTTGTTGTTATCTTGCATTAGCGTGAGTAAGCGTATCGTTGGGGTGTTATCTTTGTTTGTGGTTGAGTTATATATTCAAGAGGAGTTATATGCCACCTACATACCATGAATATTTGGCGGAGTAGTACGAGGTTGTCTCCTTATACATACAAATTTTCCAGTGTTTGAATGTCATCTTGGGTATAGTCGGGGTTGGTTCAAGGGCTTGTACAAGGGAATTATGATTATGACTCAGTATCCTTAGTAATGATGCTTGGAAAGGTTTTCGGGGTTGCCGAAGAAAGTGAGAGTTGTTGCTGAAGTTTTGATTGGAGCATCCGACCTTTGGACGTCGAGATCTGAGTGTGATATCAGTTTAAGCATTTGGTGTCATTGGCGTTGTTGGGATTCTAGCAGTGTTAGCTGGTTTAAGGAATTTTTTTGTTACTAGTTTTGGCAGGCATTGGTCGTCAACAGATTGATCATTGGAACGAAAGAAGGATTGGGAATCCTTCAATTTTCATGTGCCGAGTGGACTTAGTTGAATCTAAGTGGGTGAGGACCATTCGAATATTCAGGACAGAAGTGAGTGTGAAACTAGGATGCGTTTCACACTCCAATCGGGGAAGGAAGGCGGCCTTAGGGGATGACTGAATATAGAATGTTACGGGATGGGAGTTCGGGAAACTCCCCAACATTTGGATCACGTCTTCTTGACGTCAAATAGCAGGCTCTTGGGAAGGGGACCAGGTTGGGTTCCAGTCATTACTTGAATTCAGTTTGGGAGGATAGACTGCATGGGTGCTTAACGTTGAGAAAGTGTTGTAAGACTACGGGGGAGTCGTAGCATTCACTAATGGTCAGTTTGGGAGAAAGTGTTGTAAGACTATGGGGGAGCCGTAGCACTCGCTAATTTTCAGTTAGGGTGAAAGTGTTGTAAGACTACGGGGGATCCGTAGTATTCACTAATGGTCATTTAGGGTAAAGGTGTTGTAAGGCTACGGGGGAGCCATAGCATTCACTAACGATCAGTTAGGGAGAAAGTGTTGTAAGACTACGGGGGAGCCGTAGCAATCACTAATGGTCAGTTAGGGTGAAAGTATTGTAAGACTACGGGGGAGCCATAACATTCACTAATGGTCAGTTAGGGCGAAAGTGTTGTAAGACTATGGGGGATTCGTAGCAATAACTAGCAGTCGGATATATGGGAAGTGTTGTAAGACTGTAGGGGAGTCGTAAGAAGTGTTTTAAGACATCGGGATAGCCGTAGCATTCACGGATTCTTTTGGAAGATTTAGGCTAGGGTAGGCCAATTCGCAAGGTTGTGCGAAAGCCACAGATTAATTAGAATTAGGATCGGAGATGAATGTTCGATCAGTTATCCGTGGGCTATCCCAGATGGTTATGGGAATTTGGGATGGAACTAGTAAAGACTGTTGAGTCAAGGGTTTTGGGTCTTGAGTTACAAGATCATGTGGATAATTAGTATGTGACGCGGTAGGGCTACGATTGGGTAGTTGATATGTGTATTTTTATATGTATTTTATGCACTTTATCTTAATATTTTGGCCTTATTTATTCTCTTTTAGAACTAAAAAGTACTCATAATGCTTTGAATTATGTTTTGCAGCTATTTGTTGTCGATAAAGCACAAAAGAAAAGACTGAAGCGGAAACCGGACGTAGAAGCTAAAACAAATTAAAAATGCTGAAGGAGTGAGTACGCCCCGCGTCCATAGCTATTACGCGCCGTGTAGCGACCAAAGTGAAGTACGCCCCGCGTACCTTAAGGTTACGTCCCGCGTACAGACTTGCATCGGATAAACTTGATCGCGTAATTATCCTTAGTACGCCCCGCGTAATCTTACGTACGCCCAACGTACGTAAGTCGGTTACAAAGGCTATAAAAGTCGATTTTCAGTTAACCAGGAGGGGGAATTCGACTTACAACTTAGTTTAGTCGATATTTAACTTCTGTTAAGCCGTTTTGAGGGTTTAGAAGGCGGCCGGAAGGCCGTTAAGCTAACGGGAGCGGAGATCGGAAGGATCGGAGAGCAGATACATGTCGGTAATCATATGGATTGTTAACGTGACCATGTTTAGCATTCCATTGTGTTACTATTCTGTATTTAGTTTCTGATTTGGGTGTAAAAACCTTTTACTTTGTGTTTATGATTGAATGAAGCTTTGATTATTAGACTAATTGCTATATTAAATTGTTTATTTATGTTTAATTTATCTTGCCAAGCTTGTTAAAAGATCCTCATGTGTTAATGATGATTATTTTCTGTTAATTGTTAAGTGAATTAAGTTGTATGAACATCTGCTTGATTTGCTTGTCTCTTATGGTTTTTGATGACCATCGAGATTATAAGACTAGAAATAACGAATGTGAAACTAGGATTAATTTGAGAATAAGTAAGTTAATGTGTGAGCCTTGTTTGATGACCATCAACAAGAGGTTAATTAAATGTCTAAATTGATTAACTATATTTACAAGTCTTGCTCGATACGAACTGAACACTAGGAAGCATGTTAGTTTAATCAATTGATCACTGTTTAAATTGACTTGTTTGCTAAAGGATTAGTTATAGTGAACGTGAATCTAATCATTTTAGGAATCGGTGAACATGAATAAATGAATTTGTGTATGCAATTGTCTATGTTTTTAAGGTGTAATTTGTCTAAACCAAAGTACCTGAAGAGATTTGCTTTCCTGTTAGTTTATCGAGAATAATTAATTAATTGTTAGTTTGATATTTATTTCTTTATTCTTTTCGTGTAACCTATAACCTATAATCAAATATATTAAATTAATCCACCGTTCCCTGTGATCGACACCCGACTTACCTAAGCTATATTGTAATCTGACTAGGTACACTGCCTATAAGTGCATAGATAGTCTAAGTTTGTTAGGTTATAAATATTAAAATTAGTGGGTACTTTTGAGCACATCAAGTTTTTGGCGCCGTTTCCAAGGAACGGCTTTCAATTAATTTAGTTTATTTGATTATTCGTTATTTTTTCTTAGTTAGTTTTTATTTTTAGTTTGATTTTCGTTGATATCATTTCACTTGTCGGGAAGGTTCTTGTTTTTATTTGCAGGAATTTGGGATTGTACACATTGCTTGACTTAACTTTTTGCATGGGTTTCGAGAATGAAAGCGATTAAGGAATTCTTTACCTGCTTAGCCTACTACTTTGTTGAATTGTCCAACTCAATCCATAAGGCGTAGTATAGCAAGGCGTATTCTGGTGGTTAAGTGGAAGACCGAGCTCTTGCTGTTCTTGACTAGTTAGGTCACTTCTTGTTCCGCTTTTAGTTAAAGGTGCAAGGAAAACAAAGGAAATATTCTAACGGGTCCCGAAAGTGGGTATTTTCGCAAACCAATTCTTGCATGCAAAAGTTTTTAATCAACCATTGTCGTTTGATCTTGACAAAGATAAGTGATTGTGACGTTTTTTTTTTTGATCACTCATCGTGAAGTCATTAGTTGCTGAATTGACTAAGAAATTAAAAAGAAAAAAAATATAATAAGGTTTTAAAGTCCCTAGATTAAAAAATTAAAAAGAAAACGAAGTTAAATTAAAGAAAAAGGAAAGTTTCATTTAAAATTACGCCCTGCGTAAGTATGATTACGCCATGCGTAATGTGCCCGGATCGCGGATGGACATTTCACGGGGTTGAGGTTACGCCCCGCGTACCCTTGTGTTACGCCCCGCGTACATAAGCGACCAGGTATATCTCTTGACCCTTTGACTTCTCTGTTATTTTCAAACCCAATTCCTTTCTCGCATAAGCTGTGACGGCAACTCTCTCCAAAACTTTCGATTGTGCTTCGTTCTTGTTAAATTCGACACTCAAGTATCGTATTAGAAGAGTCGATAGATGATGGGAGTAATCCTAGTCTACCATTGACGAATGTTAGTTGTTGTGTTGGTATAACTAGGTAGTAATAACCAGAAGCTATGGTTGATAGTATTTGAAATACTATTGGTTAAGAATCATCGGAGGCTTAGAATAACAACTTTATGTTGTGGCGAACATTAATTTTATGTTGTGGTGCATATTAGTTTTATCATGTGACATGAGTGGATGATTCATAGTTTATTACAATCAGTCGACTCTGTGAGTTATGTACATACTGTCATGGAATAGGAGAGTAAGTTAAGGTATGTGTGTGTTAAATTTTGGAATTCGGGTATCATCAAGAGGTTGATATCCTATCGAAAATAGAAGAAATATGTGATTCTCAAAAAGGTTGTTTGATAGTTATGAAGGGTAATGATGTTGTTTCTATGACAATATTTCGTTGTTCTGGATTCTCAAAAAGGTTGTTTGATAGTTGTTGACTGAGTTTAATATTGACTAAGTTAGAACTTCTGATTGAGTCCACATCCTATTGAAACCATGTTGTTTGATTATTTCTTTGACTGATCGTGATGAATGATAAAAAATGATCATATTACCCTTATGTTGTATATTGTGCTGGATAAAATAATGAGTAAATTACTGAAATCGTCATTATGATTTAGTAAAATTACGTGTTTTATCCTTAACTGTAACGTCCCGAAAATCTAAGGTAAAATTTTCATTTTTAAAACAATAATTTATATAAAAAATTGTTCTCAAACCCATTCAAGATAAAAATAACATTTAATCAAGAGAGTAAAAATTAGCAATGTAGAATAAACTCTAAGGAATGTTGTAGCACCCGATTCCTGGTACGTATTTAATTCCAAGAAATATTGCATTTTACTCTGGGACTCAACGAGTCGGAGGCCCAACTCGTCGAGTAGACTCGACTAATGATCGAGGGTTTAAGTGGCCTACTCGGCGAGTCGGAAGATCGACTCGACGAGTAGGAGCTGTTTGGACAAAACCCTAATATTTAGGGTTTGTGCCCTATTTAAACACTTTATCTCGTCCCAAACCAGCCTCCATCAACCTCCCAACTTAGAGAAACCCTAGATTGAAACCCTAAACCCTTTTTGAGTGATTTTGAGCTCTTTGTGCCTTCTTGTGCAAGTTAGAAGGTTGAAGAGAAGAAGAAGGAGCTTGGGATTTCAGAGGAAGCAAGGAGAACCAGAGGTTTTGCTTCATTTCCTGTTTATTAGAGGTAAAAAGTCCAGACCTTACTTCTTCTTTCATTAGATACTCTTTTGGGAGTAACTTAGGGTTTTGGAAGCCATTTTAGAGCCATGCTTGGATGCAACTGCGATTTTGGGATAAAGACTTTAGATCTGGAACCATTGAGGGTTCCCATGGCATAAAGGTGCCAACTTTATGGCCATGGGAGACCCATGCATCATATAAACCCCCTTTTTATGGCTTTCTGAGCCAAAGGCCCCATGCATGTACATCATGTTTGAAGCTTTACTTACGAAAGGAGCCCTAGGAGGTCAGATCTATGATTGGGATGCATTAAGTCCCACTGAAAGCGATTGTACAGTTTTGGACAAAGAGGGACTTGGCGAGTCACATGGGTGACTCGGTGAGTCGGGACGCTTTTTCCCCAAAAAAGCCTTTTGGAAATGGTTTTGGTTGAGTGGAAGGAACACTCAGCCTGCTAGGGGTTTGTCTTGGACCTGGAAATCATAAGAATCGACAAGTGGATGAACGGACTCGGTGAGTCCAAGGCAATCTCCCAACTTATGAGGACAGACTTGACGAGTTCAATGGGAACTCGGCGAGTCATAAACTGAACATCTTCGTATAGATGAAGATGAACTCGACGATTTCAAGAACGAACTTGGCGAGTCGGTTGAAGATTGCCCGATGTGTTGTTGAAGGCGAACTCATCAAGATCTTGCTAGACTCAATGAGTAGGGATGTGATTGTGACACTTTGGTGGATATGGGGACTCGACAAGTTGGCGGGTCAACTCGGCGAGTCGAGTCAACCAGATGTTGACTTTGACCAAAAGTTGACTTTAACCATGGGTATGACTTTGATATTGACTGAGATTGGGTTGACCCTTGTAAGGGTTACGAGTATGCATTAGTAATCGGAAAAGGTCGTTATGTAGGATTTGAGGAGTAGAGATGAGTTGATTCTCGTGCCGAGGACTGTGAAGATACTACACGACATCGAGGTGAGTTACCTTCCAATAGAAGTGGGTCTATGGCACCAAGGCCGACCCACTAGCAGTTGATTACAGTTGAGATGATTGTCTTTGTGATAATTGTCTGGTTTGCTATTACTTGATGTGTTCTATGTGCCAGTATTATATGTTCTATGTGATAGTGGGATTAGGAGGGGAATAGTCCCCAAATCGGTTGTTAGGACCGAAGGGTAGGTCGAACACCCCAGATTTTTCTGACAGCATGTTATGATATGTTATTATATGATAGTAGCAGGGGTGAAAATAGTCCCTGTGACCGGGTGAGATAGACCGGAGGGTAGGCAGGCACCCCAGAATGGCCTGACATGGGTAGTCAGCACCCCAGAATGGCTTGACACGGATAGTCAGCACCCCATAATGGTTTGACATGGGTAGGTCGGGCACCCCAAAATAGCCTGGCAGAATGTATGATTGTATGGTATGTGGTATGATGGGGGAACCCACTAAGCTTTGTACTTACAGTTTCAGTTTTGGTTTTAGGTACCTCTTCATCCAAGGGGAAGGAGTCGGCAGCGTAGCAGCGCATCACACACACATGACTTCCACATTTAGGCCCTGTTTGATTTGGATCTGATTGGGTCAGGTCAGATATTTTTGTCTGACTCGGTCAGCTTGATGTGTTTGATATGCCTCAGTTTTGCATCTGACTGGGTCAACAATGTCTGATTCGGTCATCACAAAAATACTTGCTGACTCAGAAAGTGTGAAATCGATTCCACAATTGCCCTTGAACCAACACCACCCTCACACCCTCCTTCCTCATAGCAATCAATTAATCCCTACAAAGGGAAAAAGAAACACGAACATAAGCAGCAAACGAGGTGGTCCGGTGGAGGATTAGCAAAAAGAAACACGAAAGGGCCAATGAGGAAGCAAGGGTGGAGCAGATTGGGACCTGTGATGGCAGATCTGTCGAGGGGGCTGCTCCGGTAGCTCCTCTTGCTTCTTTTTTCCTGACCCAACAAAACGCGTTGAGGCTGTTGCCTCTTTGATCTCGTTGGAAAAAGAGAGGCTGTTGCCTCTTTGGAAAAACAAAACAACCACCACCATGGAAATGGGTGTGGTTTCTCTTTTATCTCTTTGACAGGAGGAAGAAAAAGAAAAAGAAAGAGATAAGAAAGAAGAAGCAAAAGGTGTACATGTTTTTTTGGATAGCAATAAGGAAAAAAGAAAGAAAAAAGAAACAAGAGGTTTATAAAGCATCATTATTAATATTATTAACATTATTATTATTATTATTATTATTATTATTATTATTATTATTATTATTATTGTATAAAGCATAAGGATAAAATGGTCATTTTGCATCAGTCAGCACATTCATTCAGATGGATAATCAAACAACATTGTTTCTTACTCGGTCAAAATTTATTACTCAGACAGACATTTCTCAGTCAGCACTTTCTCAGTCATAAACTATCAAACGACCCCTTAGTTTCTAGGATTGTACTCTGATTCTTATTACTATTGATGGCATGGTTTTGAGACACGTTGTTACGGTTTTATAAATTGATATGACATTGGCAATGTTTTTGGTAAACTATATTATAAGTTACTTATTTAAAAATGAAATTTTTGGCCTAAAAAATTGGGACGTTACAAATGTTGTGCAGTCAGGTTGGACCCTCCCCTTTCGAACCGGAAGTACCTGAAACCATAAACATAAATCGTAAGCACAAAGCTTAATTAGTTCCCTAAAATACCACATACCATACCTATCATTGGGTCTGGCCTGTACATTGGGCCCAACCGATAATAATGGGCCTAGCCCGTCCTACTCATTGGGCCCAACCCAACATACAAGTAGGACTAACCCGTTATACAATGGGCCTAACCTATCCTAGAATAATTGGCCCAACCCTACATGCATGCCCTTGGGACTAGCCTATCATACAAATGCAAGAGTAACAAAGACTGATACCGAGTTCCTCACACCGAACACATCCAAATTACCAATGTTTTAAAACCCGGGTCCACCCGGCCGGTTCAACCGGTTGGACCGTGACCCGGGATAAAAGGCGGGTCAAATTAGAACGAGATAAAACCGACTGCAAAGGACTGAAGGAGCGACATCAGCAGTGAGCCCAACGACTTTCGTTCTTCTCCAGGTGAGTTTTCATGTTTCCTTTTTTTCTTGCAAAACAGCAACCGATGTAGTGATGTTCCTGTTCCTTCTCCACTAAAACCCCAATTCCCCCTCTATTACTAATCCACTTACTCCAATCCGTCGAATCATCCAATTTTGATTAGTTGTTGTTATGAAATCAGTTTTCTTTTGACTGTGAAATCAGGTGATAGATTTGTTTTCTTTTCTTCTCTAATTTTCTTTTCTTCTCCAATTGACTGTGAAATCAGGTTCTTTTCTTCTATCGGTTCTGATTAGCTTTTCTTATGAAACCTGCTTTCTTTTGAAATAGGTGATAGATTTGGTTAGTTTACAGTTCATTTATTGTTAATTGATCATTGTTTCAAGGTTTTGATTGTGACATATTTGGTTAGTTTAGAGTTCATTTATTATTAATTGATCATTGTTTCAAGGTTTTGATTGTGTAGATTATGTAATTAGGATACAATTTACATATGTTTATTGATTATAACATTACTTTTCAATGTAGTTAAATATGGAATCAAGGGAAGAAGAACCATTGCAAGCACAATCTCAAGCTTAATACCATTCTTCGGTTCAATTGAATATACGAACAAAGACAGATGTAGCATGGGAACATGTTACTCAAGTCGTTGATGAGAAAGAGAAAAAGGTATGGATATGTAATTTTTTTAAAAAGGTATAGGTAGTGGTGGAATAAAGAGGGTTAAGAAACATCTTGCTGGTATTAAAGGTGAGGTAGTAGCATGCCTAAGAGTTAGTCCAGAAGTGCGGTTTACTATGCAAGGGAAATTGAAAGAGACTGCCCAAAAGGAAAAAAAAACATACCACTAGTGTTACTATCTAGGATGATGATGAAGAGATGGAGGAAGCAGAAATGTCAAATATGAAAAAGGGGAAAAGGAAATCTACTTCAAACTTGCATCCATTTTTTACGAAAGGTATAAATGATCCTTCCCAACCCACTATCAAATCTGTAATGCAAAGTAAGGCAAAAATACATGATGTGGATTTAGCTATTGCTATGTGGTTTTATGATGCATGTATACCTATGAATGCTTGCAACTCTCGTTTTTTTCAACTTATGGTAGATAAAATAAAAAGTATTGGTTATGGGTACAAAGCACCTAATTATCATGCTCTGAGGGTTAATTTATTGACAGATGCAAAAAAAGTCAGTTTCATTGATAATTGATTCGTTAAGAAGTCAATGGGTTGATACTGGTTGCACAATTATGAGTGATGGGTGGAGGGATATTTCACAACGACATTTGATTAATTTCTTGGTTTATTGTCCGAAAGGGATATCATTTCTTAAATCTGTTGATGCATCTGATATAGAGATAAATGCTACAAATTTTTGTAATTTGTTTGTTGAGATTGTTGAAATGGTAGGAGAAAAAAATGTGGTGCAAATGGTAACTGATAATGTTGCTAATTACAAGCTTGCTGGTACTAAGTTATGTGAAAGATATCCTTCTATTACTTGGTCTCCAGGTGCATCGCATTGTCTTAATCTTGTATTAAAGGATCTTTCAGAATTGGATAATGTGAAAAGTTTGGTCAATCTTGCATCGAGGGTTACTATTTTTGTTTATAATCATAAGTGGCCCTTGAATTTGTTAAGAAAAAGACCCGGTTGGAAAGAAATTATCTGTCCAGGTGCTACTCAGTTTAGTACCGTGTTCATTGCATTGCAAAGTTTGTATGACCATAAAGAAGATTTACAAGCAATGGTCATATCTAATGAGTTTAAGAAGATATTGAAAGTGGGAAATTCGGTTGAATGTAAACAAATTGTCTTGAATAAAATCTTTTGGAAGAATTGTTTGATTATAGTGAAAGTAATGAATCCTTTGTTAAATCTTTTGTGGATGTGTGATTCGGATGAAAAACTTGCAATTGGTTATGTTTACGAGGGAATGCGTCAGGCAAGAAGACGGATTAAGGAATTGTTTAAGAAGAAGAAGGAATTATATAGGCCTTACACTAAAATAATTGATAGTCGTTGGGATAGGATGTTAAGAAAAAGTATTTATTGTGGAGCTTATTGGTTGAATCCCGTTTTTCAATATGATCATGCAAATCTTTGTAAGAAGAATGAGGTGTTTCAAGGCATTCTTGAAATGGTTGAGAAGACTTTTAAAGGTGATTACATTTTAAATATTACATTGAATTTAGGCAGGTTTCGTGATGCTGAAGGTACCTTTGGTAGATCTAGTGTCGTTGCTTCTCGTAATCTTATTCGTCCATGTATGATTTAAATTTAATGTGTTATTATTATATATAAAATATTGTATTTTCTAATATTTTTTTTGCTAACTATATCTTTTGTAGATGAGTGGTGGAAGTTATTTGGCGGAGATATTCTAGTTTTGCAAAAGGTTGTTATTAGAATATTAAGTCAAACGACATCTTCTTCCAGTTGCGAACGTAATTGGAGTGTATTTGAAAGGATTCACATGAAACAGAGGAATAGATTAGAACATCAAAGGCTAAATGATCTTGTATTTGTTCATTACAAATTGCGTTTACAAAATAGGTATGGTATCTTGCTAAGATATACTATGCTCTAAAATGACCAAGTTATATTTGAGATTTTTTGTGAATGTTTTTGTAGATTGAAGGTTGATATGAGGTCTTATGATCCTGTTGACTATGAAAATATTGATAAGATAGGATTTTGGGGGGTTGAAGAAGATCAGGAAGGAGAACTTAATTATGATGATTTGGAAAATATGCTTGACGAGCAAGAGCATGAACCAGCTTCTGAATCATAAGGTGACCATGTTGATGATGAAGTTGATAGTGAATTTCAGTTACTAAGTGACTGCGAGATCGATGCTTATAATACTCCAATTTCTCAAGATCCATGGTTTGGTTTGGTCGTAACGTTTTTGGATTTGTCTACAACTATGTTTTCTTATGTTATTTATACTCTATGTGGTTGTTTGTTGTGTTTAGATTGATCTATAACATGTTATTAATACTCTATGTGGTTGTTTGTTGTGTTTAGATTGTTTTTTGTGTTTAGATTAAACTTTGTTGACATCAAATTATTGGTATTATATGTCTATGTAGTATGCAGGAAAGTAAAAATATATGAAAATAGAAAAAGACCATAAACCGGGTTGACCCGGCGGTTCAACTGGTTGACCCGTGAACCGGTCATCACATCGGGTCAACTAAAAACTCGGGTTTTAAAATATTGCAAATTACCCTTAATCAATAATTAGGATAGTTTCCCGTAATTCTAGCTCCAATTCATATCTCCTCATAACAATGGGTAACTACTATTTTAACCCTCCTATACTTGGCCCAACAAAGCAAGGCTCAAAGCCAAAATGACTCAAGGCCCAAAAAAACGGCCCAAAATCTATTCAGGTATGTACACCCTTTTTTTTGCACTCAGACCATCTCTATGGTTCAGTTTTGTTACAGGAAGTACTTAAAAGAAGTACAGTGACATTAATACCCTTATATATATATATATATATATATATATATATATATATATATATATATATATAATTATTCATTTATCATTTTTACAAAAGAAAAAAAGGATCGACCGTCCCTTTCCCATTTCTCTTCTAGCAACCTACAACATCGCTACCCACCTCATCGGTCACTTGCACCACCGCACACCCATCACAATCCTCATCGAAAATGAATAACAAAAGCCAAATTTTGCATAAACCAAATCAAACACAAAACTAAAATCGGAAACCGCTACAACAACCATGCAACACCATTACTCAACCTATCTAAAACCCCCATTGCAACCCTAGAAAACACCGCCACCATCCAAACCATTGCTACACTCATTGGAAAATGGATACTGGAAATCAAAATGAAAAGCAAAATCATGACCCCTAAATGAAAAGCAAAATTCAGAAACCATATCAAATTAAAACCCTTGTAACCAGAATCAAAATTAACCCACATAACCAAAATTGAAATTGATTTCTTCAGATCAAGACTCCCCGAAACCAGAAATAAATTCGATTTCTGGGTGAGATTGATTTTTCTTTCAGGGTAGAGAATCTAGAGATAGAAAGAGGTGTAAAGCTTGTTCCTGGTATCAATTATTTTTCAAGCTTTTAGGGTTTTGCATTTGGATTCGATGAGTTGGGGAGCCCGACTCGATGAGTAGAGAATGATATTGGACGCGGGACTTAATGTCTACTCGACGAGTTGGAAGGCCCCAACTCGACGAGTATGTGTTGTAAAGGAAAACCCTAATTATCAGGGTTTTGTACCCTATTTAAAGAAGTTATGGCTCATTTGTGGTCTCCCTCATCATTCTTACTATCCAGAGAGAAACCTTAGTCGTGATTTAGTGCCTTCTTGAGTGTGTGTGTGTGTGAGCTTTGGAGAGTGAATCTTGTGCTCTTTGGAAGTAAACTTGAAGATTGAAGAGATTGAGGTGAGGAGGGGGCTATAGATCCGACATCTACCCTATGTTAGCAACCATTTCGAGGTAAAAAGTCTTTACCTTGACTTATTGTTTCTTACATCTTCTCCCATGTAAGTTTAGTGCATTTTTAGCCCATTTTGGAACCATTTTCGGAGTTGAGAATTGTGACATCCCCATTTTTACGGCCAGAAAAGACCGATTTTGTTTATGCTTTATAAAAATCAGAGTACTTCTTTAATAAAAGTGTTGCGGAATTTTTCCCCAGAAAAACATGATAAATACGTTATTAAAACATTTTCGAAGAAACGTATTTTATTCATTTTAAAACGTTTGGGATGTCATCGTCAATACAGGAACATAAGCATAAACAGAACTTACATTCATTTACACTAATGATTTACATCTCCTTTATTCTCTCAGTGAATTATGTCTTCGTATTGATACCTGTGATACAAAGAAAACTGAGTGGGTCAGGCTTGGGAGCTTGGTGAGCATATAGGGTTTTCAACCCACAATAATACACTTATTATATTCAATTATCAACAATCAACCCAAATACCCATCCCCATTATCTTCTTTAAGGTTTTACCCTAAGAATCGATTATACTTTCTTCATTCATTCCTAAGGGTTTACCTGAGGAACTGGCACACAGTCCATTTGCTACCACGGTTTATACAATAAGTACTACGTCGCATAGTCACCAGGGTTCATACAATTGGCACTACGTCTCATAGTCACCAGGTCTTACACAATAGGCACTACGTCTCATAGTCACTTGGGTTCATACAATTGGCACTACGTCTCATAGTCACCAGGGCTTACACAATAGGCACTACGTCTCATAGTCACCTGGGTTCATACAATTGGCACTACGTCTCATAGTCACCAGGTCTTACACAATAGGCACTACGTCTCATAGTCACCTGGGTTCATACAATTGGCACTACGTCTCATAGTCACCACGGTTTGCACAATAGGCACATCGTCACCAAGGTTTATCAAATAGGCACAAAGTCGCATCGTCACCAACTATTCCATCTACCCATGTTCTACCCAACATTTTTGTAGATATAAATACAAACACAATTTGAATCATTTAACACCCGTATAAAAATATCAATTCCAAATCCATCTCAAATAGATATATAACACCTAGCACGTATTTCATAGCTAATACTTTATATTTATGTATTAGAAGAAAGTGCTATGCACTCACGCATATAAACAACAATATATATATGTATACACATAACACGTATTTTATAAAATACTTCATATTTATGTGTAAGATGAAAGTGACTATACACTCACTTGCTCAGAAGATGATTCGACAGCACTACGGCTTGTAGATGTAGCGCCTCTCCGCAGATCTGGAAGATCTTCACAAAAACCGGGCTCCTCGCGGGCAGGGCTTCGGCTCGGGAATAACGCTCTTCGGGATTCTCGGGGCTTCGGATCTCGCTTCGGGGCTCGGGAATAATACCGGGGCTTCGGGATATGATTGGCACGCAAATCGAGGCAAAACTTAGAGAGAGGGAAGAGTTTGAACAAGAGAAAATGGCTGATTTCGAGTTCTATTTATAGGCTGAGGGTCTGGGATTACGCGGGGCGTAATCTCAAATTACGCAGGGCGTACTCAGTACGTTGGGCGTACTCGGTTACGCGGGGCGTACTTTGACGTCACTGCATGCATCGATCTGTGGCACTCGAGTATCGGTCAGGCAACTTGCATCCGCCCGAGTACGCGGGGCGTACTCAAATTACGCGGGGCGTAATTGACTCGTCGAACTTCTAAATTGTGTAACTTTCGCATACGAGCTCCGTTTTCGACGTTCTTTATATCCACGCGAAGGTCAGACCATACTCTATAACTTTCATTTAGACTCCGTCGGCTAATTTTGACTTTTATTTTTATTATTTATTTTTAGAAGGCTGGGACAGAAAAACTTCGTTATAAATTCATAACTTCTTCGTTTGACGTCCGTTCTCGCCTAACTTTTCATCGTTTCGCTACTAACAACGAGATCTTCGATTCTCATTTAGATTGTTTCGGCTAAAAACCGCTCGATCTCAAATCGAGTATTCGGGCTGCATACCGCTAAGTTGAAACTTAGAAAAATCATAACTTCCTCATACGAAGTCAGATTTGGGCGTTCCTTTTATGCACGCTCTCGGTTTAACGAAATCTACGACTTTCGTTTAGATCGCTAAGGCTAAATATCGCTCTAACATAAATTCACTTTTTACGTCATTCAGCGTCGTGCCGGTTCTGTCGCGAAACTTCGACAGGTCATAACTTCTTCGTTATAATTCGGATTTCGATGTTCTTTATATGTACGGAATCCTTGTAACATATACTATAACCTAGTTAAGATTATTCATTCTAAATAATCTTCTATCAGAAACTCATTTTTGACGCTTATTGTCTTTAAATTGACTAGCCCTGATCTACGGGCGTTACAATTATCTCCCCCTTAGGATGATTACGTCCCGGAATCATCAACGAAATAGGGCTTGTATAATGATTCCATATGTCATCCTTCCTTCCTAAGTAATCACCGTGATGCTCAATCTTGCACCTGCTCTTCGTACTATGTTGGCTTTCAATCGTAACCTTTGAGTTACAAAATAGGTCCTTATTGAGGACTCCTTTTTCTTCTCAGGATAAATACTTTCCTTTATCTGTTGTAACAGACCGATGGGTCATGCTCTACTGACCTCTCATCGCATGATGTAATGCTTAGACTTTGGTCTCTTAGAGTTAAATTCCAAAATGGAATATACCTTCCTTCATATTCTAATGTGATATAATCACATTTCAGCACGTAGCATTTCTGCCTACAAACTTCTTTTAACAACGAGAGCGACACTATCAATCGCATTAACTTCAACCTTCTGACTTAAGTCAGATGTTACATCTAACTTGGTCCTCTAGACCACGTAACATACTCCTCGTAGTCGAACTTAAATTTAAACATGACTACTAGGGTCGGAACAAGAACCATCTTACTAGTCATTACCGAAACAATGGTAATGACATACCAGAATAAAGTGGAACCAATCACTAGCTTCTTGGTAACCTTGTGACTTTCCCTGATCCAAGTGCGAGTCCTGTGCTTCCGGTAGTATATGCATCTACTACCTTTCACACCTACTCATACTCGTCCCAAGTATTGTCTCTCAGTCGAACCAAGTCACTATACAAAAATCACACAATCATTTAACACATCAGGTACTAAAACCATAATTATCACATAAATATCAAAACCAGGGTTTACAATATATCTTGAAATGATTACACAAAAGTTCAAGTTCACCCTATACTATGCCTTTAATTGGCTACATCATAAGTTGATCCTTGGGTATAAATTCCTCATTCTTGATTCGCTTCGTCGAGGATCATGTGGAATGCCCTTGGCTGTGGTGGTGCGTTTTTCTTTGGGCAGTCTCTAGAAATATGCCCTTCCTCGTTACATCCATAGCACACCTTTTTGTTGGATGCGCACTTGTTGGCGTAATGCCCCGTCTTCCCACATTTGTAGCAAGTCATATCCTCGCTACACTTCCCGAAGTGTTTCTTTTTACACTTCTCGCACCACTTAGCTTCATCTCTTCCTCCATATTTCGGGAATTTGGTTTCTTTGTTGATTATTGAAGATCCTTCATGTTTCCTTTTCTCTCCAACTTCAGCTCTCTCCAGACCCTTTTCTTTTATTTGGGTTTCAACATTTTTGGCTGCCCAGATGGCGGCTTTCAAAGTGGTTGCTTGCTTGACTATCGGACCAAAGTCCGCTGGTAATCCATTGGCAAACTTGTTGACCTTGGAAAGTTCAGTTGGAACTAGGTATGGAATAAGCTTCATCTTTTCCGTAAAGCTTGTGGCATATTCAGTGATGCTCAATTTTCCCTTCTTTAGATTCTGGAACTCATTGTTGATTTCCAGGAGATCCTGCTCAGAGCAGTATTGCATTTTCAATTGTACCACGAACTCCTCCCAAGACATCTTGCTAGCTTCCCCCTTGGGCATCGAACCTGCCAGTAACTTCCACCAGCTCAGTACTCCAGATTTTAATAGAGGAATTGCAAGAGCGGTCTTCTGCCTGTTGCTACATTCGCAACTTTCAAACATAGTCTCCATTTCGGAGACCCAGTCCATAACTTGCACCGGCGTCGGGCTTCCGGATAGACATGGTGGTTTGGATGCCATGAAATCCTTATACTTGCACCCACGACCATCATTTCCTCCATACTGGTTATTGCGTCTAACCACTGGTTGTTCGACTTGACCAATGATCCCACTAAAGTTTTCTCCTTCAGACTGCCCTTCATTCTCCTCGGGCTCTTCTGCTTGAATTGACGGTTCTTCACGATTCTGCCTAAGCAGGCGTCTTGTTTCTTCCATCTGACGATCCAACATCATTTGAATCATCATTTGTACACCAGCCATTGTTATCGGCTCAGGTGCATTAGCTACGACAGGCACTTGTTGAATTACAGGCGGTTGATTCCTGTTTTCATCAGCATTTCCAACTCCGCTTCTTATTCTCACCATTTTTGATCTACACACTGAATAATTTCACCTTATTACTCCAAACGATTACATGCTAGTTCTAATATCGTATACATACGCTTAGAATCCTAAACACATAAACCTTCAGATCTGGTTGGCAACAAACCGTAGATCCGAACAAATAATATCATATATGGCAACATATAACATTTAGCACATAAAAGCATTTTAGGCAACTTTCCTAAAATAAACTAGTGCTCGTGTCTAAAATTTATCAGACTCACATCTCACAATCTCCACTTAGCATCTTAAGTTTAAGTCTAGAAATCCTACAAATTCCTAGTTCGCTTAAACTAATGCTCTGATACCAACTGTGACATCCCCATTTTTACGGCCAGAAAAGACCGATTTTGTTTATGCTTTATAAAAATCAGAGTACTTCTTTAATAAAAGTGTTGCGGAATTTTTCCCCAGAAAAACATGATAAATACGTTATTAAAACATTTTCGAAGAAACATATTTTATTCATTTTAAAACGTTTGGGATGTCATCGTCAATACAGGAACATAAGCATAAACAGAACTTACATTCATTTACACTAATGATTTACATCTCCTTTATTCTCTCAGTGAATTATGTCTTCGTATTGATACCTGTGATACAAAGAAAACTGAGTGGGTCAGGCTTGGGAGCCTGGTGAGCATATAGGGTTTTCAACCCACAATAATACACTTATTATATTCAATTATCAACAATCAACCCAAATACCCATCCCCATTATCTTCTTTAAGGTTTTACCCTAAGAATCGATTATACTTTCTTCATTCATTCCTAATGGTTTACCTGAGGAACTGGCACACAGTCCATTTGCTACCACGGTTTATACAATAAGTACTACGTCGCATAGTCACCAGGGTTCATACAATTGGCACTACGTCTCATAGTCACCAGGTCTTACACAATAGGCACTACGTCTCATAGTCACTTGGGTTCATACAATTGGCACTACGTCTCATAGTCACCAGGGCTTACACAATAGGCACTACGTCTCATAGTCACCTGGGTTCATACAATTGGCACTACGTCTCATAGTCACCAGGTCTTACACAATAGGCACTACGTCTCATAGTCACCTGGGTTCATATAATTGGCACTACGTCTCATAGTCACCACGGTTTGCACAATAGGCACATCGTCACCAAGGTTTATCAAATAGGCACAAAGTCGCATCGTCACCAACTATTCCATCTACCCATGTTCTACCCAACATTTTTGTAGATATAAATACAAACACAATTTGAATCATTTAACACCCGTATAAAAATATCAATTCCAAATCCATCTCAAATAGATATATAACACCTAGCACGTATTTCATAGCTAATACTTTATATTTATGTATTAGAAGAAAGTGTTATGCACTCACGCATATAAACAACAATATATATATGTATACACATAACACGTATTTTATAAAATACTTCATATTTATGTGTAAGATGAAAGTGACTATACACTCACTTGCTCAGAAGATGATTCGACGACACTACGGCTGTAGATGTAGCGCCTCTCCGCAGATCTGGAAGATCTTCACAAAAACCGGGCTCCTCGCGGGCAGGGCTTCGGCTCGGGAATAACGCTCTTCGGGATTCTCGGGGCTTCGGATCTCGCTTCGGGGCTCGGGAATAATACCGGGGCTTCGGGATATGATTGGCACGCAAATCGAGGCAAAACTTAGAGAGAGGGAAGAGTTTGAACAAGAGAAAATGGCTGATTTCGAGTTCTATTTATAGGCTGAGGGTCTGGGATTACGCGGGGCGTAATCTCAAATTACGCAGGGCGTACTCAGTACGCGGGGCGTACTCGGTTACGCGGGGCGTACTTTGACGTCACTGCATGCGTCGATCTGTGGCACTCGAGTATCGGTCAGGCAACTTGCATCCGCCCGAGTACGCGGGGCGTACTCAAATTACGCGGGGCGTAATTGACTCGTCGAACTTCTAAATTGCGTAACTTTCGCATACGAGCTCCGTTTTCGACGTTCTTTATATCCACGCGAAGGTCAGACCATACTCTATAACTTTCATTTAGACTCCGTCGGCTAATTTTGACTTTTATTTTTATTATTTATTTTTAGAAGGCTGGGACAGAAAAACTTCGTTATAAATTCATAACTTCTTCGTTTGACGTCCGTTCTCGCCTAACTTTTCATCGTTTCGCTACTAACAACGAGATCTTCGATTCTCATTTAGATTGTTTCGGCTAAAAACCGCTCGATCTCAAATCGAGTATTCGGGCTGCATACCGCTAAGTTGAAACTTAGAAAAATCATAACTTCCTCATACGAAGTCAGATTTGGGCGTTCCTTTTATGCACGCTCTCGGTTTAACGAAATCTACGACTTTCGTTTAGATCGCTAAGGCTAAATATCGCTCTAACATAAATTCACTTTTTACGTCATTCAGCGTCGTGCCGGTTCTGTCGCGAAACTTCGACAGTTCATAACTTCTTCGTTATAATTCGGATTTCGACGTTCTTTATATGTACGGAATCCTTGTAACATATACTATAACCTAGTTAAGATTATTCATTCTAAATAATCTTCTATCAGAAACTCATTTTTGACACTTATTGTCTTTAAATTGACTAGCCCTGATCTACGGGCGTTACAAGAATGATTTGAAGTTGTGACTTCAGATCTAGACACCTTAGACCTCCTTGGTTTAAAGATTCAAGCTTTATCAAGCTTTGGCCATCCTCCATGCTCTAAACCGTCTATTAAGCTTAGTTTTAGTGTTTTAGCCTCTTGAGGCTTTGCATGCACGTAAAGTTAGCAACTTTACTTGTTATTTAGTTCCTAAGGGACTGGATCTGTAGTTTGGGGCTTTAGATTCGACTGAAAGGGCTCAATATGTTAAGACAGGGGGAAAACTCAACGAGTTGGATTGGGTTTTCTCGTTTTCGGTATATCGAGTGAACTCGAAGAGTTGGTAACATAAACCAAATCAAACACAAAACTAAAATTGGAAACCACGACTGCAACCATGCAACACCATTACTCAACCTTTCTAAAACCCCTATTGCAACGCTGGAAAACACCGCCACCATCCAAACCATTGCTACACTCATTGGAAAATTGATACTGGAAATCAAAATGAAAAGCAAAATCATGACCCCTAAATGAAAAGCAGAATCAAAATTCAGAAACCATATCAAATTAAAACCCTTGTAACCAGAATCAAAATTAACCCACATAACCAAAATTGAAATTGATTTCTTCAGATCAAGACTCCCCGAAACTAGAAATAAATTCGATTTCTGGGTGTGATTGATTTTTCTTTCAGGGTAGAGAATCTAGAGATAGAAAGAGGTGTAATGCTTGTTCCTGGTATCAATTATTTTTCAAGCTTTTAGGGTTTTACATTGGGACTCGATGAGTTAGGGAGCCCGACTCGACGAGTAGACATCGATATTGGACGCGGGACTTAGTGTCTACTCGACGAGTTGGAAGACCCCCAACCCGACGAGTAGATGTTGTAAAGTAAAACCCTAATTATCAGGGTTTTGTACCCTATTTAAAGAACTTATGGCTCATTTGTGGCCTCCCTCGTCATCCTTACTGTCCAAAGAGAAACCCTAGTCGTGCTTTAGTGCCTTCTTGAGTGTGTGTGTGTGAGAGAGAGAGAGAGAGAGCTTTGGAGAGTGAATCTTGTGCTCTTTGGAAGGAAACTTGAAGATTGAAGAGACTGAAGTGAGGAGGGGGCTATAGATCCGACATCTACCTTTTGTTAGCAACCATTTCGAGGTAAAAAGTCTTTAACTTGACTTCTTGTTTCTTAGATATTCTCCCATGTAAGTTTAGTGCATTTTTAGCTCATTTTGGAACCATTTTCAGAGTTGAGCATGATTTGAAGTTGTGACTTCAGATCTGGACACCTTAGACCTCCTTGGGCCTAAAGATTCAAGCTTTATCAAGCTTTGGCCATCCTCCATGCCCTAAACCTTCTATTAAGCTTAGTTTTAGTGTTTTAGCCTATTGAGGCCTTGCATGCACGTAAAGTTAGCAGCTTTAGATTCGACTAAATGGGCTCAATATGTTAAGACAGGGGGAAAACTCGACGAGTTTCCCTGGCAACTCGACGAGTTGGATTGGGTTTTCTCGTTTTCGGTATACCAAGTGAACTCGAAGAGTTGGTAAGATAACTCGATGAGTTGGTTATGTTTTTCCTCGGTTTTCTAAACAACTAAAGGAATTTGACGAGTTGCTAGATGCACTTGACGAGTTGGGTCAACATGGACTGGTTACCTTGACTGTTTTCACTGCAACCAGACCGGACTCCGGAAGGCCGAGTGTTCGCAGTTGCGAGGGTCAGCCCAGGGAGCATCGTAGGGATCTGCCCCTGCTACCATTCGGGTTGCAGAGAGTCGGCCAGTGAAGGTTGAGGCGCCAAAGGCTCGCGGGAGAGCCTTCTTGTTGACAACAGAGGAGGTCCGCGCAGCGCCCGATGTTGTGGCTGGTATGTATTCTTTCATCTATTTATTTTGAGTTTGTGGTGTTATGCTTATATTATGATATGTATAGGTACATTTTTTGTGAGTTCTGTACCTGCTTTGGTGTTATTTGACTTGGGTGCGAGTCGGTCTTTTGTGTCGTTAACCTTTAGTCAGCACATCAGTATCTGTCGAGAGTCGTTGAGTCGACCTTTGTGAGTTTCCATAGCTGACGAGAGAGCGGTGTATGCCACTGATGTGATTCGAGGATGTGTACTCGAGATCTTTGGTGTTGAGTTTCCGATTGATTTGGTTCCGATTGTGATGGGAGATGTCTGTGTCATCGTGGGCATGGACTGGTTGAGCAGGTTTGGAGCGGTTATCGATTGCGAGTGACAGCTGGTGACCATACGAGACCCTAGTGGGGGAGTTCTTACGGTTTATGGCGAGGGTACCCGTTTTGGGTCAACATTTTGTTCGGCCGGTAGAGCGAGGCAGAGCCTACAGCAGGACTGTAGTGGGTTTGTGGGTTATGTGGTGGATACGAGAGTAGATGCAGAGAGACCGAGGTTGGTCGATGAGGTCCCGATAGTGCGTGAGCTCCCAGACGTTTTCCCTAAGGAGTTGCCGGGAGTGCCTCCTGAGAGGCAGGTGGAGTTCCGTATCGATTTGGTTCCGGAGGTAGCGCCGTATCGCCTTGCGCCACCAGATATGCAGGAGTTATCCTCACAGCTGCAGGAGCTGCTAGGGAAGGGGTTTATTCGGCCGAGTAGCTCACCGTGGGGAGCGCCGATCCTTTTTGTCAAGAAAAAGGATGGTTCACACAGGATGTGCATTGATTACAGGGAGTTGAACAAACTGACGGTCAAGAACCGTTACCCCTTACCGAGGATCGACGATTTGTTCGATCAGTTGCATGGAGCGTCTTGGTTCTCCAAGATTGATCTGAGGTCTGGATATCATCAGATGAGAGTGTGTGAGGAGGATATCCAGAAGACAACGTTCTGGACTCATTATGAGCATTACGAGTTCGTGGTGATGCCTTTCGGGCTCACCAATGCACCGGCGGCATTCATGGATCTCATGAATAGGGTGTGCAGGCCGATGTTGGATCGTTCGGTGATCGTGTTCATTGATGAAATATTGATATATTCAAGGTCCAGAGAGCAGCATGAGGAGCATTTGAGGGAGATCCTCGGAGTTCTGAGATCAGAGAGGCTTTACACCAAATTCTCCAAGTGCGATTTCTGGTTACGAGAGGTCCAGTTCTTAGGACACCTCGTCAACCAGAATGGGATATTGGTCGATCCGGCCAAGATTGAGGCTGTGATGAGTTGGGAGGTGCCAAGATCCCCTTCAGAGATCAGGAGTTTTCTGGGGTTGGCCGGTTATTATCGGAGATTTATCAAGGATTTCTCCAGGATTGTTGTTCCTCTCACCAGGTGTTAGGCGTGTCAGACCCAACAAATAAAGGGGTACAACAGACTCCAATTACACTGCTTTAATGCACTAAAAAGTAGTACAAGGCAAGCAGGGTCGAACCACAGAGACACGGGACAAAAGTCTATACCTCTTTGCACAAGGTACCTTGGTCACAAAGGGGGATTTGTTTGCAAAAGTCAAATAATGAAAATAACAATCTACTTTAAAAACATGCACAAAATAAAACAAATTTTTAAACAAATTGTAAAAGTGCTTCCAGTTCTAGTTCTCAATGTTGCTGTTCAACTTGATTATGACTTGATGTAATTCATGATTGCTATTCTAAGTTGGTACTGAAAGATATTAACACGCTCTAATACCTCTCGCTTGCCAAATTATCTAACCAAAACACGCTCTCTGACTAGACCTAGCTTTAGTAATTCAACCTAAACACGCTCTTAGATTGTATTGAAAAACTGAATTAAGTTTTGTACAAGCTTCCCAACAATGTTCATTTCTTCTCATACGCTCGGAAGTGTGAAAACATGTGATATATGTTTTACAATAAGAAAACTTATTTCTTGTTACCAATTATTAACTTAATAGAACGATTAGGTGCCCTAAAAGTTAATTAACTGCACAAAAATTCAATTCATGAAAGTGGCCAATTAAACACAAATCAAATTCACGGATTCTAGTTTAAACAAAAACATAATTACTAGAATAGAATCACAAATCAAGCATCAAATCATATGATTCAAGTCAAGCAATCAACATGTTTTGAACAAGAACTAGAAACTAGGGTTTCTTAGCCACACATGGATAAGAACAAATCAAACAAGAATAAAGATGGAATTGGAATGTTTAATGCTTACAAAAATGAAATCAAAATGTTTGCAATGATTAAGTCTTCTCAAAAGCTCCAAGAATTCTCCCAAAATTGCCCTAGATCGCCAGAAACTACTCCCCAAAACCGTTCTCTCCTTCAAATGACGCCTTCTCATGTCTTTTATTAAAGTTCACATGACTTCTAGATGGCCATGCGTTTTTGGCATGACCATGCCTTTTGCCCATGTGTTTTTGGCATGGTCATTTGTCATGACCATGTGTTTTTGGCATGGCCCATGATTTTTGCTAAAAATCAAATACATCTTCACTGTTGGCTCCATCTTCAGTCTAGCTTCACCACGCGTTATGTTGCTCAAATATGAGATGATAAAGGACAAACATGAACCGTGTCAATGTGACAATAACCGCGTTTCAGACGTAGTCCTTTGCTATGATGACAATGCAACAATGACTCGGGTTAATGCTTTCATGTATTCTGCCATGGAATGAACGGTTCATCTTCTCTTCATGTTCCAAAGCTCCATGCTCTAAGCATCCAAGCATCCATGCATCCAAGCTCCACGTTCCATGCTCCATAATGCCTGCAAAATAAATCAAAAATAGTGAAGTACCAGGCATTCTTAATGAAATATGCAATTGCCCTAATAATCAACTAAATGCAAGAACTATGAAGTAGAATGCTATAAAAAGACGGAAATAAACATGCAAAATAGGTGCATAAAATGCACCTATCAAACCTCCCCAAGTTTAGACCTTTCTTGTCCTCAAGAAAGAACAAAATTGAGAATCTACCTAGAGAATACGATAGGTGAAAAAAGAAACTAAGATGAAAAGAATGGAAGGAACGAAAAGGCCTAAATGGAATTAAGAGTGCATGCATGCAATAAAAGAAGAAGTAATGAAAATAACATATGTACAAAAAGATTTTTTTTTCAAACATTAATGCAATAAACAAAACAAAACGGACATATTCAATCCAATTAACCTCATTATGTCATACAGTCGAAGGTGTACCTGTCGGGCCTTGAGATAACTTGACATCAACCCCACAAAGATATATAACATGTAAAAAAAAGGTTTTTAGCCATTCCCTAATGCAACTTAACAAAATCAAAAGTTACAACACTTGTTCACTTTTACAGGTATTGGGTTATCACATGGAACAAATTATGGTCTTACTCTTGTGAAAACATGTGATGCAAAGTATGCTCAATCATTTTCATTTTACAAAGCATGACAATGACCGACTCCAGCTATTTGTTGACTAACAACAATCTTTTTCTAAAAAATATTTTCTAAAAATTCCCTAATATTTACCCAGATTGGTTACATGTTTCAAACCACTTACACCAGTCAAAGTAGTTTATAGTCAGTCCAGTCCAAGGGAATCTTTTGGCGGCCAAGCATTTTTCCTAAACATATTATTCAATTAAACTATAAACATAAATATATACAAACTATCTAATTATATTTTCTTACAAATAAAGATCATGGCTTTCTTTGAAATCCATGTAGCGGGCTTCCAACCAACACATCCAGACCGGATGGCCTTGTTGTGCTAGATTTAAAGAAATCCCTTGGGTTTACTTGCCCGAACCTCAAAGGCCACAGATTAGCTTTATTTGAATATCTAAACATATTTATACTATTTTTTTGTTTTTATAAAGTTCATGACTTTCTATGGAACCCGTGTAGCGAACTTTCAACCCAATCAGTCCCAAACAATACAGCTTTAGACAATTAGGTGTAGAACACCCCTCGGGGTATACTGATTCAAGTCCCAAACGTCACAGATTAACTTAATAATTTTTTTTGTTTTGTTTTTTTAGATGAAATGCATGTGGAAACTAACTAGAACCTAATGTACAAAAGACCTCCCCAAGCATAAGATTTAGCATCGTCCTCGATGCTCGAAGAGGGTAGGGCAATCTACTAGCTATGAGGGGCCCAACGCTGCATGAACTGCATGGCTTGTTGTACCGTTTGTGTCAATTACTGAACGTCAGCACGAATGTTGGCAACAGCTTGATCAAGGTGATCAAAACGCCTCATGTATGTGTCATGGTACTGATTCGCCCGCCGGGTGTAGAAATAACGTGCGGTCTCTACTGGGGCAACAGAAGTGGATCCCCCTGCAGTGGGAGCAATGGAGTGAGCGGGAGGAATAGGGATGTCGTCTTCGTGGTCGACGACTGGCCGCTCAGGAGCTCTCGGAATGGGCATGGGAGCGCGCGAAATGGAATCTGTAGAAGTATTCTTTGGTAAACACCATCGAGTCTGAGTGATGTCCTGCTGGAGCTGGAGGGAACTGAAATCCCCAGCAGGAACTCGAAAATGTGGCTCAGCCTGTACCAACCATGTGATACTACCATCACCTTCTCTCCGAAAGAAAGATGAGGCTACAAGGACATTGGATGTGATGGTATTAGTGCCTTGTGTGATTTTCTCGAGGTACGGGCGCTTGCTCTCAAAAAGCTCGGCACAAGCAAGGCGGGTGGCAAGATAAGAGATAATCCCGCCATAATGAATAGGGCTAGAATCGCTAGTAGAGACCTTAAGAAGTTTGGAAGCAAGGAAGGCACCAAAATGAGGTCTCTTCAAGCCAGTGACCATGCACCAAAGAATTTCTAACTCCATCTTACCGGCTCTGCTAACGTCTTCTTGGGGAAAGACAATGTTAGCAATAATTCGGAGAGCCACCCTTAAGACTGGATGGATGATATGAGATGCTTTGGCGGATCGAGCCTCATACCCATCAAGTCCTGTGATTTCCTTCCAAAAGGCTTTGGCCTGGGCTTTAAAAGGATTATTTTTCTCTCGCATGTAGCCTAATTTGGGACCATATGTATTGAATTTAGAAATCCCAACAAACCCACTAAGATCGTCTAGACTCGGTTTAAATTGCAAACTCATGAGACGGAATGAGAGACATTTGGCATTGTCATTGAATTCCAAGGATTGTAAGAATTCAATGGTTGGGTTTTTATATGATTCCGTTGGTGCCAAAGTGAGAAGTTTCTCCCAAACGATGTTGCTAAACAATCTATGGACGCCATCATAAACTCCTAGTTCTTGGAGAGTGGGAATATCTACAAACCGTTGTTGAGAATATTCGCGGTCCTTGAGGTGAAGGAATCGCTCACGGTGCTCAAGAGAGTTGTGAATAATGGTGGTGACACCATATTTGGATTCCAATTATTCTTTTGGTTGTGGGTTTTTTCGTTTTGGCATGACGACAAACCGGATTTATGACAAACGGGTGGTGCCCAAAGATGATAACACAACTAGACAAGCACGAATGAACAATTATATGAAGCATAAGGAATGGATTCACAACTATTCTAACCAAGAAATTTAAATTCAACGCGTAAAACTTGAGATATGGAAGGAATGTACCGTTTAAACGCTTGGATTTGTGTTGTTGGCTTGTATTATTCACTTCATCTTCAACCTCAAGAAGGCTTGAACTCTGCAATGGTGGAATGTCCAATTGGAGATGAAAGCTTCTAATCTTCCTTCCAAAAGCACCTCCCCAAGCTTGGTCTTGAACCCTATACAAGAATTTTTGAAACCCAATACAAGAATCAATTCAAACTTTACAAATCAAGAACTAGGGTTTATGAAGGAAGATTCAATTTTACCCACTGAATGATGAATTCGACCTAGATGATGAATGAAGTGAAGTTAGGAACCGATAGTAACATACCTTGGTGGCTTAATCTTGGATTAATTGAAGAAGAAAATCAAAAATTGATTAGGGTTTTGGAGGGTTCTTGGTTAAAGAATAATGACGAGGGGAAGCAAACGCACGATTGTGAGGGTTTGAGAACGAGAGAGAATTAAACGTGAGGTGCACGATGTCGATCAGTTTAGGCATTCGATTTGTTGGTTGTGCATTTTGGAGAAGTGCGATTAGGATCCATAGGCATGGCCATGAGTTTTTGAGATTTTCTCGTGCGTTTCTTGTGTTTCTCGGAAGCTAGCGACAATATGCATGGGCCATGCGTTTTTGAATCGTGGCCGTGAGTTTTTTCTTTGAGGATCAGACTTGCGATATGGACGCACGGTCTAGCCCTAGGCCGTGCGTTTTTCCTTTTCAGTCCGTGCTATTTGGAGCTATCTCGTGCAAAAAAAAATTTAAAACCTCGATGGCATGGCACGGGTCAAAAAAATGACCGTGAGTTTTTGCCTTCCCCATGCGTTTTCTTTCTGTAAACATCAAACTCACGATTTTCTTTTTTTTCAAAACCAAATTTTCTTTGACCATTAAATAGGAAAGTTATTTGTACGGAAACCACGAAAAGACGCAAAAACATTGCAACACGGATGAAATAAATCAAAATAAAGAAAATAGAAAGAAATACTCCCGAGTTGCCTCTCGGTTAGCCGCCCTTGTTTCAAGTCTTTGGCTCGACTTTGCCCTTTAGATTCACTCAATGTAGTTCGGCCTATAACATCCAGATTCCCAGGTATTATATTTTATTCTTTTATTTTTGGGAGTTGTGAGGAGACTCGGCGAGTTGGCATATGAACTCGCCGAGTATGGTCGCGGATTCATATCCGAGTTCACAGCTAGACTCGGCGAGTTCATGAGTGGACTCGCCCGAGTCCACGCTGTTTAATGAAAACCTAATTTCCAGGGTTTGAGACCTATTTAAAGGCCCTTAGGGCCGTCATTTGCGGCCACCAACCCCCAGAGAGAAACCCTAAGAGATCTAGAGTGTTTGTGAGGAAGGAGAGGCCATTCTTGATCCTTTTGTGGGTGTTTTTGCAAGAAGGAGGTGACCAAGGCAAGAGGAGGCTGAAGGAGGTGCGATTTTGGTGATTTCTGAGTTCTTAGAGACCATATTGAGGTATTTTTCTCGGGCCTTCCTCAGTATGGTGTTTATTTTTAGTGTTAGGGTTTCTAACCCTTTTAGAGTTTGAATAAGTGGAGCATTTGGTCCCTTCTCGAGTTAATGTTTTGGATCTGGACCCAAAGAGGTCCAGAGACCTTAACCCCTGGAGCTTTAGAAGTCATTTTGGGAGCCATGAGCTTGGGATGTCATTTTTGGGGCTAAATCACTAAGTCAGACCATTTAGATGTTATATGAGTGTCAAGGTCTGAACTTTACGTGATTATCATGCTTGGGAAAGCCAGATCTATGAATGTATGGAACAGATCTGACCTCAGGAAGTCTATGGAGTTTTTGCATGACATGAACTCGCCGAGTCCGAAGAACAGACTCGGCGAGTAGTATGAAGGTTTCCTGTAAATCACTCAGTGAGTGGACTTGCCAAGTTGGGGAATAACTTGGTGAGTCAGGGAGAGTCAGGGGGACTGAGTTCAAGGCGGAACTCGCCGAGATGTTCTTGAGACTCGGCGAGCTGAGTCGGGGTGGCCCCGCGATTCATGCCAGGTGGAACTCGTCGAGTCATGGGAAGTACTCGATGTGCCAAGAGAGGGGCTATGAGAGTTAGTGGACACGTGTAGACTCGCCGAGTCGCCCAAGTGCACTCGATGAGTCGGGTCAAAGTTTGACCGTTGACTTCTGTTGAATTTTAGGGTTGAGTATAGTGGTATTTATGAGGGTATTTACTTTGTGTAATTAGGCGGAGGCTAGATCACATTTCTACAGAGTCATAGACTTACCGAGACACCCGAGGTGATTCTTCTCACTATACGTTACCTAGAGCGGTATTATGTGTGGACCAGAGGGTCTTATGTGTTATGTATGAGATTATGTGCTATGTGTATGTTGTATGATGTTATAGACCGGACCGAAGGGTCCAACGATACAGACCGGGCCGGAGTGCCCAACGAGTTATGACCGGACCTGAGGATCCAACGAGCTACGGGACTGGAGGGTCCCGCTGAGACACACCGACCGGAGGGTCGCATTATAGCCTCGAGTGGCGTATGTGTTGTATGTGGTATTTTGGGGAACTCACTAAACATTTATGCTTACAGTTGTTGTGTTATGTGTTTCAGGTACCAGTGATGAGTGCGGGAAGGCGCCGACATGATTCGTACACACACACACACACATTGGAGTTTATATATATTCTGATCTTGGGGTTTTGTACTGATTCAATGTTGATACAATGTTTTTAAAATGAATGTGAATGATACTTTATGGTTTTTAAATGTGACAAATTGTTTCAAATTTTTACGGTGTTACAAGTTGGTATCAGAGCCTTGGTTTGAGGGATTCGGATGCATCTTCGGGCGTATATGAACTCAAACTGAGGATTTGAGGAAAATTTTGATAATAAGGTAAAATTTTTGAAAAGAGTAAAAAGAGTTTTGAGACAAACAGAGCAGAGTCGTGTGTACAATCAGCCAGCGCCCGAACGGTGAATCCCCAAAAGTACCCTTACATTATATGTTATGAGATATGTTATGTTACATTATGCATGCTAGAGTAGGCTAGGTATACATATTAGGACTAGAGTGGCCTGATTTGTGATGCCTTAGCCTAGGAGATTTCTGCTGCTGAGATGCTTTGAGAACGAGTAGATAGCAGTTAGGAGCTCATGAGAATAGATTACTTGTAATCCAAGATCCAAGGAGGAGGACTTGGAGTGAATGCTGATGCTGTGTGGTCAGTAGTATTGGGCCCGTACTAGTGAAGACACCGGATCAGTGGGCATTCCAAGTAAGAATCTTTTGGACAACGGAGGACGATTAGGGTTGCGTCATAGAGTATGAGTATGCTCGATCAAGTCTCTGATAATTTTTGTTGTATTTCAGAGGCATCATGGTTGGGACTCGACACACACCTGAGAGCAGTGGTGTCAGTGACGAGGAGATCCGTCGATTGATTCATGAGGAGGTGGTTGCTGCCATCCGGGCTGAGATTCCTGAGATGTTTGGGGACATCAAGACCACATTGATTGAGACTTTTGATGAGCGGTATGCAGCGCTGACTGAGGCTACTGCAGCTGCAGCTACTGCTGTTGTTGCTGCTACTAGACCTCAGGGAGGTGACTCGTTGTTGTTTCGGGAGTTTAGCAACTCGAAGCCACCAGAGTTCGACGGGACGCAGGACCCGATTGCCGCTATGAGATGGATCTCTGACATCAAGGGATGTTTCTATACGTGTTCTTGTCCAGAGCACTTGAGGGTTCGGTGTGACATCCCTAATTTCTCGGCCAGAAAAGACCGATTTGTTTATGCTTGGTTTTTAAAATCAGAGTAATCTTTTAAAGAAAACAGTTGCGGAATTTGTTTCCAAAATATGATAAAGATTTATCAAATCATTTCTTTAAAGAAGTGTATTTTCATTATATAACAAAATCTCGGATGTCATGTTCCGATACAGACACATAAGCATAAACAAAACTTACATTATTTACACTAAAGATTTTACATCTCCTTTAATCTCTCCGTGAAATATATCTCCGTATCGATACCTGTGATACAAAGAAAACTAAGTGGGTCAGGCTTGGGAGCCTGGTGAGCATATAGGGTTTTCAACCCACAATAATATAATTATTATATTCAACCATCAAACAATCAACCCAATTACCCATCCCTATTATCTTCTTTATTTCTTAGGATTTTACCCTAAGAATTCAACTACCCGTCATTCATTCATTCCTAAGGATTGACCTAAGGAATTAGCACAAAATCTATTGCTACATAAGGCGCATCTACCAACACCATCCTTTAAGCGCCTCTGCCAGTATTACGTCATACACTATGAGGCGCGACTGTCAGGTTTATGACATTCTCTTTTAGGCGCATCTGCCGACATTATCCTATAAGCGCATCTGCCAGGATTACAACATTCACTACTTGGTGCATCTACCGATATTATTCTTAATCATCTTTCATACCTCATCATTTTATCACATACCAACTATCTCATCTACCCATGTTCTACTCAACATATTTGTATATATAAAATACATATACAGTTTAACTCATTTAAAAACTATATAAAACATCCATTCCACACTCATCTCAAATAAACAACAATATATAAACACATAGCATGTATTTTATAACAAATACTTCATATTTATGTGTTAGAAGAAAGTAACCACACACTCACCCAAACATATACTTAATACATTCAAACAATACTTGTATTATACCCGTGTTTATGAAAGGGACTATACACCCACACATATAAACAACTTTATATTATACACGTAGCACGTATTTTATAGCAAATACTTAATATTTATGCGTTAGAAGAAAGTAACTACACACTCACCCAAACATATACTTAATACATTCAAACAATACTTGTATTATACCCGTGTTTATGAAAGGGACTATACACCCACACATATAAACAACTTTATATTATACACATAGCATGTATTTCATAGCAAATACTTAATATTTATGTGTTAGAAGAAAGTAACTACACACTCACTTGATCAGAAGATGATCGGACAGCACTACGGCTTGTAGAAGTAGTATTCTTCGGTAGATCTAGGAGATCTTCACAAAAAAAACCGGATTCCTCGCGGGCAGAGCTTCGGCTCGGGAATTGCACTTAGCGGGATCTTCGGGGCCTCGGGACTTGCTTCGGGGCTCGGGAATGATACTGGGGCTTCGGGATAATTCTTGCACGTAAAACGATGCAAAAACGTGAGAGAAAGGGAAGAAATGAGCAAAGAACTCGGCTGCCCTCGACATCCTTTTATAGGGGGTTGGAAACCCAATTACGCTGGGCGTAAATTTACATTACGCTGGGCGTAATGTGGATCAGCTCGCTAACTCCCCCATGGATAATATCAGTTATTTTATAATTAAATTAAATATCGAAAATACTTAATAAACTTCAAAAAATTATATCTTCCTCATACGAACTCCGTTTTCGACGTTATTTATATCCCCGCATAGGTGAGACTACGCTCTACAACTTTCGTTTAGACTCCATCGGCTAACTTTGACTTTATTTTTAGTATTTATTTTTAGTAGGCCGGGACAGGAAAACTCCGTTATAAAATCATAACTTCTTCATCCGACGTCCGTTTTCGCGTATCTTTTTGTCGTTTTACTACAATTGACCAGATCTTCGATTCTCGTTTAGATTGTTTCGTCTAAAAACCGCTCGGTCTCAAATCGAGTATTCAGGCTGCATACTGCTAAGTCGAAATTTAGAAAAATCATAACTTCCTCATACGAAGTCAGATTTGGACGTTCTTTTTATGCACGCTCATGGTTTAACGAACTCTACGACTTTCGTTTAGATCGCTAAGGCTAAATATCGCTCTAACGTAAATTCACCTTTTTACGTCGCACTATGTCGTGCCGGTTCTATCGCGAAACTTCGACAGGTCATAACTTCTTTGTTATAACTCGGATTTCGGCGTTCTTTATATGTATGGAGTCCTTGTAAAATATACTACAACTTAGTTAAGATTATTCATCCTAAATAATCTTCTATAAAAAAAAGTCATTTTTGACGCTTATCGTCTCTAAATTGACTAGCCCTGATCTACGGGCGTTACAATTATCTCCCACTTAGGATGATTACGTCCCGTAATCATCAACAAAAATAGAGCTTGTATAATGATTCCATACGCTATCTCTTCATCCTAGGTAATAACCGTAACTTCTATGTTTCCTCAAAAGAGTATTTAACTCTATGGATTTCTTGATCGCAGACGATGCTCAATTTTGCCTCTGCTTATCGTACAATGTTGTACTTTCAATCGTAACCTTCGAGTTACCAAATAAGTTCTTATTTTGGACTCCTTCTTCTTTTTAGGATAAATATTTTCCTTTATCTATTGTAACAGACCGATGGGTCGTGCTCTACTGACCTCTCATCGCACGACGCTTAGACTCGGTCTTTTTAAAGTTAAATTCCAGAATGGAATATACCTTCCTTCATATTCTAATGTGATATAATCACATTTCAGCATGTAGCATTTCTAGCTACAAACTTTATGAACAACGAGTACGCTACCAATGATCGCATTGACTTCAATCTTCTGACTTACGTCCGATGTTACTTCGAACTAGGTTCTCTAAACCACGTAACATACTCACCGTAGTCGGACTCCAATTGGATATGACCACTAGGGTCGGAACAAGAACCATCTTACTAGTCATTACCGAAACAATGGTAATGACACACTTGAACAAAACGCAATCAATTACTAGCTTCTTGGTAACCTTATGACTTTCCCTGATCCAAGTGCGAGTCATGTGCTTCCGGTAGTATATGCCTCTACTACCTTTCACACCTACTCATACTCGTCCCAAGTATTGTCCCGCAGTCGACCAAGTCACCATACAAGAAAATCACAAAACAATTTAACACATACGAATGTGTCCAAATAATTATAAACAATTTCCCTACACTCTACTAGGACTTCTTCACTTCTTAATATTCAATCATCAACTCTACTTCAACTCGATTGGTGATGGAAATACCAGACGATAAGACAACTTCAAGAATTTCGTCAATCGTTCCATCATCCTGCCAATCGAAAGTGTACTTCAGACGTACCGTACTCCTCTAAACGTACTGTTATTTTATAAGACATACTCTAAAGGCAAGATACCACTCTTACGATATCTTCTGATAGGTGTCATCCACTATCATAAGCCTTCTTCATTTCCTCCATTTACTCAATTTATCTACGAGTCTTCACCATGACCTTTTGTACATCCAAGCAGACATTTGGTGTACCAAGCGAGAATTTTTAAGATAAGAAAGTTTTTAATTATGATAAACGTATAAATCTCCTTATCACCCCGAAACGTTTACATGCTAGTTCTAATTTCGTAGTCGTACGCTTAGAATCCTAAACACATAAGGTTACCAGATCCGGTCGGCAACAGACCATAGATCCGAACAAATAATAGCATCAATTTAGCTATCACACAAAACAATTAGCACATAAAAGCATTTTAGGCATCATTCCTAAAATAAACTAGTGTTTGTGTCAATATAGGTGTACTACCTAACATATTTTAGACACACTCCTCACAATCATTACTTAGCATTCTAAGTTTAAGTCTAGAAATTTCCTACAAATTCCTAGTTCGCTTAAACTAATGCTCTGATACCAACTGTGACATCCCCAATTTCTCGTCCAGAAAAGACCGATTTGTTTATGCTTGGTTTTTAAAATCAAAGTAATCTTTTAAAGAAAACAGTTGCGGAATTTGTTCCCAAAATATGATCAAGATTTATCAAAGCATTTCTTTAAAGAAATGTATTTTCATTATATAACAAAATATCGGGATGTCATGTTCCGATACAGACACATAAGCATAAACAGAACTTACATTATTTACACTAAAGATTTTACATCTCCTTTAATCTCTCCGTGAAATATATCTTTGTATCGATACCTGTGATACAAAGAAAACTAAGTGGGTTAGGATTGGAGCCTGGTGAGCATATAGGGTTTTCAACCCACAATAATATAATTATTATATTCAACCATCAAACAATCAACCCAATTACCCATCCCTATTATCTTCTTTATTTTTTAGGATTTTACCCTAAGAATTCAACTACCCGTCATTCATTCATTCCTAAGGATTGACCTAAGCAATTAGCACAAAATCTATTGCTACATAAGGCGCATCTACCAACATCATCCTTTAAGCGCCTATGCCAGGATTACGTCATACACTATGAGGCGCGACTGCCAGGTTTATGACATTCTCTTTTAGGCGCATCTGCCGACATTATCCTATAAGCGCATTTGCCAGGATTACGACATTCACTACTTGGTGCATCTACCGATATTATTCTTAATCACCTTTCATACCTCATCATTTTATCACATACCAACTATCTCATCTACCCATGTTCTACCCAACATATTTGTAGATATAAAATACATATACAGTTTAACTCATTAAAAACTATATAAAACATCCATTCCACACTCATCTCAAATAAACAACAATATATAAACACATAGCACGTATTTTATAACAAATACTTCATATTTATGTGTTAGAAGAAAGTAACCACACACTCACCCAAACATATACTTAATACATTCAAACAATACTTGTATTATACCCGTGTTTATGAAAGGGACTATACACCCACACATATAAACAACTTTATATTATACACATAGCATGTATTTTATAGCAAATACTTAATATTTATGCGTTAGAAGAAAGTAACTACACACTCACCCAAACATATACTTAATACATTCAAACAATACTTGTATTATACCCGTGTTTATGAAAGGGACTATACACCCACACATATAAACAACTTTATATTATACACATAACACGTATTTCATAGCAAATACTTAATATTTATGCGTTAGAAGAAAGTAACTACACACTCACTTGATCAGAAGATGATCGGACAACACTACGGCTTGTAGAAGTAGTATTCTTCGGTAGATCTGGGAGATCTTCACAAAAAAACCGGATTCCTCGGGGGCAGAGCTTCGGCTCGGGAATTGCACTTATCGGGATCTTCGGGGCCTCGGGACTTGCTTCGGGGCTTCGGGATAATTCTTGCACGAAAAACGATGCAAAAACGCGAGAGAAAGGGAAGAAATGAGCAAAGAACTCGGCTGCCCTCGACATCCTTTTATAGGGGGCTGGAAACCCAATTACGCTGGGCGTAAATTTACATTACGCTGGGCGTAATGTGGATCAGCTCGCTGACTCCCCCATGGATAATATCGGTTATTTTATAATTAAATTAAATATCGAAAATACTTAATAAACTTCAAAAAATCATATCTTCCTCATACGAACTCCGTTTTCGACGTTATTTATATCCCCACGTAGGTGAGATTACGCTCTACAACTTTCGTTTAGACTCCGTCGGCTAATTTTGACTTTATTTTTAGTATTTATTTTTAGTAGGCCGGGACAGGAAAACTCCGTTATAAAATCATAACTTCTTCATCCGACGTCCGTTTTCACGTATCTTTTTGTCGTTTTACTACAATTGACCAGATCTTCGATTCTCGTTTAGATTGTTTCATCTAAAAACCGCTCGGTCTCAAATCGAGTATTCAGGCTGCATACTGCTAAGTCGAAATTTAGAAAAATCATAACTTCCTCATACGAAGTCAGATTTGGACGTTCTTTTTATGCACGCTCATGGTTTAACGAACTCTACGACTTTCGTTTAGATCGCTAAGGCTAAATATCGCTCTAACATAAATTCACCTTTTTACGTCGCACTGTGTCGTGCCGGTTCTGTCGCGAAACTTCGACAGGTCATAACTTCTTCGTTATAACTCGGATTTCGGCGTTCTTCATAGGTACGGAATCCTTGTAAAATATACTAAAAATTAGTTAAGATTATTCATCCTAAATAATCTTCTATAAAAAAAGTCATTTTTGACGCTTATCGTCTCTAAATTGACTAGCCCTGATCTACGGGCGTTATATTCGGTTCGCCCTGAACCAGCTCCGCTTGGGAGCGAAGGATTGGTGGAAGTTCGTGATGGCGAACTTCACTTTGGCTGAGATTTCCGAGGTGACCTAGGAGAGGTTCACCGCTATGTTCAGAGAGGAGTATGTTCCCCCGGTGGAGAGGGAACGATTGATTCAGGAGTTCTTGACCCTCAAACAGGGTACTGATTCTGTGCCAGTGATCACCAGGAAGTTTCATGAGAGGGCGATGTTTTGCCCTGAGCAGGTGTCTTCCGAGCAGGCTCGTATGAGCCGTTATCTGAGTGTTCTGAGGAGAGATATTCGAGAGTACGTGGCGAACTCGACTTCTCGGACATTTGCTGAGCTCCAGGAAAATGTCCGGAAGCGGGAGATTGAGTTGGAGACTCAGGTGTGGAGTTTCCGATAGATCTGGTTCCAATCGCGATGAGGGGACGTGTGTGTTATAGTGGGTATGGATTGGTTGAGCCGATATGGAGCTGTAATAGACTGCGAGCTTCAATTGGTGACGATTCGAGACCCTAGTGGGGGAGTTCTTACGGTGTACGGCGAGGGTACACGTACACGTTCAGCATTTTGCTCGGCCGCCAGAGCGAGACAGAGTCTACAGCAGGGCTGTAAGGGATTTGTGGCATATGTGATGGATGCGAGGGTTGATTCAGAGAGACCGAAGTCAGTTGATGAGGTCCCGATATTACGTGAGTTTCCGGATGTGTTTCCAGAGGAGTTGTCGGGTGTGCCTCCGGAGAGGCAGGTAGAGTTTGGTATTGAATTGGTTCCGGGAGCTGCGCCTATCGCCAAGGCGCCTTATCGCCTTGCACCGCCGGAGATGCAGGAGTTATCCTCGCAGCTTGTGACAACCCGAAATTTCCATTCTGTACAAACTATATCGCTTCAATAGAAGTTATAGCAGTCACAATTAATTTTCAGACTTTTTAGTGTAAGTTTGAGTAATTCAGGGTTTACACTTCAGGAAATATCAGGAGAGTGGGTGCACTAGGGTTTTGTGCAACACTGTTATTCCAACACTCTATTATATTAGAGATCATTTTGGGAATAAAAATATTTTCTCCCAAAATATCTCAGGACTATAAATAGAATTCTGAACCAAATTCATTCATTATTTGCATTTCCAACTAGAGAAAAGCCATTTTCTCTCTCACGGATCTTCGGGCTTTTATACCAAAACATGAGTACCTCTTTCTAGTAGTGTTAGAAAGCTTAATATGTGTTTATAACATGATTTAGAAGGCTAAATCACTAGATTTAGGAGTTTACTCCCCAAGGTGTTCTTGGGCGGTAAACTCCTGAAACAAAGCCGAGACCAACCCTTGTGTTATGCTACTGCCTTAGACTCATTTATATGTGTATTAGGGACATGAAATCAAGCAAAGATCACCCAAGTTTGGGAGTTTACGGCCCAAGAATATCTTAGGCCGTGAACTCCAAATTCAAGCTCAAAATGGTGCTTTTAAGGCACCTAAAGCCTTAGACTTCTAACTAGACTTGTTCCCATTTAATATAAGGCCTTAATCACATCAATATCACATTTAAAGATGAGTTTACGACCATGACATGGTTCGTGGGCCGTAAACATGATTTAAGGACACCAAAGTGTGTCAAGGGTCTTCATATGCTTGGAATAAAAGCCTAGAACCTATACCACATGTGCAAGAGACTTGAAAGCATCAAAAACACCCATACTTAAGAGTTTACGGCCGCAAACTCTAAGGGAAATGGCCTTAGGGTCGTAAACTCCTAAATGGAGTGTTTCTAGACCTTAAACCCTTCCAAGAATTTAACCACCAAGTTGGAATAATTCTAGGAATCATTTGGAACTTCAAAACACACAATACACCCATGGTTGGGAGTTTACGGCCGTAAACTCAAGAGTTTACAGTCGTAAACTCCATGTGTGTTGGTATATGAGGAGTAAACTCATATATGGGGTCCTTTAAAACCCTAAACACAAGTGCCTTGTCCCACAATAGCTTAGATGCAATCCTTAGGACTTAAAACACTTATATAAAGTGTTTATTATGTCTAGGATGTCTTAAATTTATCAATTAGTAATTTGAGACTAATTGAGTGCATATATGTGTGATTATATGTTCATTAGGATCGTAGTGTGTGTACAAGTCCTCACTTGACACCTAGCAATCCTACACCGTCCAGTTCATCCGAACCACCAACTACCTGTGAGTTCATACCCCTTTATCAATGTTTTAAATGATTTTAAATGCTTTAATGGGGGGGGGGGGGGGGAATACAAGTAGAAAACATCATGTTATTAAATCAATCTTATGTATTTTTTAACTGTGTTTTCACTCAGTAGATTTCACATATTTCAAAAGGTGTTACATGAAATGGTTTTCTATCTTAAAATACCTTGATAACAAAAGTATTAGTTTTGAAATGTTTATTAAAATGGCATCAAGTCATTCTTAATTATTGTTCATAACTCCTACATATCTTGCAAAACCATTATTTTTACCTTCTTGAACAAAACTACACTTATACGCATATGTTCTTATATATGTATTGATGTTATAGTTTCCATCCTTCGTTCAGTTTCCCACACCCTGGTGTATCGAGGGTGCATAAATCTACTTGAACAATCAATTACTTTCCAGTTAATTATCATGTGGATAGTTAGAAGAAACAAACATTTATTCTTATTACAAAGAATCACACAAGAGTCAGTTCATTCATGAGTCTATACCAATACCTTACATGATACATGGGTACACTTACTTAGGATTACATGATACATGAATATGTTTACATATACTTACCTGTTACATGAACACACTTACATGAATACCATACAGGAACACTGTTACTTAGGTGCATTATCCTGTATTTACTTACCTGGATACCTGTACTTAGAACTACGAGGATGATTTATTAGTACTTACTGTGTAAATTATCTTTCCTATCCTGGTTCAATGGGATATTTCGACGAGACTTACCATTCCGAACCCCACTGATTAGCACTAGTGGTCGATGAATGTCTACGGATGTTTAAGGTTGTTACTTATTTAGTAGTCAGTAATGGGACTAACCATCCCTTTGTCCAACTGTTGCAACAGTGGATGAGATGTGAATCTTCGGAGGATCATTAGGTTAACGATCTGTATTAAGAGATCGATATCGGGACTAACCCTCCCTCCACCCTGCTGCCGCTACAGAGGATGAGGGGATACTCTTCGGATGTCCATAGGGTCTATCTTTCACTTCGGCGATGTCGTGTTTGTCCTGGTAACCCAAGATAATAACACTTACATGATTATATTTTTCCTGTTTACTTTATTTTGTGAAACTTTCACATAAACGAGGAGTTAGACTAAGTACTCTAGTACTAGTCAATAAAAAGGAAAAGCTATCATATTACTTACAAAACATTCGGGTCTTGGTAGAAGACTACATAGTCATAACAAAACATTCGGGTCTTGGTAGAAGACTACATAGTCATAACAAAACATTCGGGTCTTGGTAGAAGACTACATAGTCATAACAAAACATTCGGGTCTTGGTAGAAGACTACATAGTCATAACAAAACATTCGGGTCTTGGTAGAAGACTACATTGTCATAACAAAACATTCGGGTCTTGGTAGAAGACTACATTGTCATAACAAAACATTCGGGTCTTGGTAGAAGACTACATTGTCATAACAAAACATTCGGGTCTTGGTAGAAGACTACATTTCATACTTATAGAAAATAAGGGTTTTTCTAGGGTTTTTCATACTTATATCAACATTTTCATTTAAAGGTTTACATGGCCTTCATAATAGATTTTCATAAGCAAGACAATGACACTTAATTACTTATGAATTCACCAGCTTTAAAGCTGATACTCTCTTTCAAAAATAACTTGTATTCTCAGGTCAACAGTAGACAGGTACGATGGCCAGATTTTGAGAAGACGGAGCAGACAACTCTCGTCTTTTATTTTGATTGTATATTTTTGGTGTCTTACTACAATGAAAGAACACACATGTATTAAAACTCTACTTATAATGCAATGGATGATGTTGTTGCTTGTTTATTATATTACACTGTTGTGATACTGTACATGACGTCCTCCACCCCTGAACGTTTCCACCGTTCGTGGTTTTGGGGTGTGACACAGCTCCATGAGCTACTGGGGAAGGGGTTTATCAGGTCGAGCAGTTCGCCATGGGGGCGCCTATCCTTTTTGTTAAGAAGAAGGATGGTTCGCATCGGATGTGCATTGATTATCGTGAGTTGAACAAGCTAACGGTCAAGAACCGTTACCCATTGCCGAGGATCGATGATTTGTTCGATCAGTTGCAGGGAGCATCTTGGTTCTTCAAGATCGATTTGAGGTCTGGGTATCATCGTGGTGAGGCCTTTCGGACTCACTAACGCACCAGCGGTGTTCATGGATCTCATGAACAGAGTGTGCAGACCGATGTTGGATCGCTTAGTGATCGTGTTCATCGACGACATATTGGTGTATTCGAGATCCAGAGAGCAACATGAGGAGCATCTGAGGGAGATCCTCGGATTTCTGAGATCGGATAGGCTTTATGCAAAGTTCTCCAAATGTGAGTTCTGGCTACGAGAGGTTCAATTTTTGGGGCACCTCGTTAACCAAAATGGGATATTGGTCAATCCGGCCAAGATTGAGGCGGTTATGAGGTGGGAGGTGCCGAGATCACCCACCAAGATCAAGATCTTTCTGGGTTTGGCCGGCTATTATCAGAGATTTATTAAGGATTTCTCCAAGATCGTCGTGCCACTCACCAAGTTAACCCGGAAGGGTGCTGCATTTTCTTGGGGTCCGGAGCAGCAGACCTCGTTCGAGACACTTCGCCAGAAATTATGCGAAGCCCCAGTGTTAGCCCTTCCGGAAGGGATGGAGGATTTTTTGGTATATTGTGATGCATCGATATCCAGATTGGGAGCGGTGCTTATGCAGAGGGGGCATGTGATAACATATGCATCGAGGCAACTTAAGCCTCATGAGTCGAGGTATCCCACTCATGATCTGGAACTGGGAGCGGTAGTGTTCGCCCTCAAGATCTGGTGACATTATCTGTATGGGGTTCAGTGTACGATATACACGGACCACAAGAGCTTGAAGTATTTGATGGATCAGCCCAACCTGAATATGCACCAGAGGAGGTAGTTGGACGTGGCCAAGGATTATGATTGTGAGATCCTGTACCACCCGGGCAAGGCTAATGTTGTAGCCGATGCACTGAGCCGTAAGGCGGAGGGCGCCCCATTACGAGATGTTTGTTTGAGATTGACAGTGATGACCCCGATGTTGGATGCTATTCGTGGGGCCCAAGCTGAGGCTGTGAGGCCAGAAAGCCAGAAGAGAGAGCGAGTTGTCGAGCTGGTATTGGAATTCGTTACTGATAGCCGAGGGCTTATGACATTTCAGGGTCGGATATGGGTACCGTCCGTGGGCGGAACGCGTACCATTTTGACGAAAGAGGCTCATCGATCGAAATTCTCGATCCATCTCGGGGCCACTAAGATGTGTTTGGACCTGAAAAAGGAATATTGGTGGCCCTGTATGAAGAGGGATGTCGCATGGTTTGTAGAGAGATGCTTGACCTGTCGCAGGGTTATGGCCGAACACCAGCATCCACATGGTAAGTTGCAGCCATTAGAGATTCCCGAGTGGAAATGGGAACAGATTACCATGGATTTCATCACCAAATTGCCAAGGACCGCGATGGGTGTCAATGCAATTTGGGTGATTGTGGACAGGTTGACGAAGAGTGCTCACTTTCTGGCCATCAGTGAGAGCTCTTCCGCGAAGAGGTTGGCAGAGATATACGTGAGAGAGGTGGTATCGCGGCACCGATCTCGATTGTCTCAGATCGAGATGTACGTTTCACTTCCAAATTCTGGAAGAAGTTTCATGAGGAATTGGGTACGAAACTACATTTTAGTACCGCATACCACCCACAGAGTGATGGGCAGAGTGAGCGGACGATTCAGATGCTCGAGGACATGCTCCGAGCATGTGTGTTGGATTTCGGCGGGAGTTGCGACATGTATTTGCCCTTGGGAGAATTTTCTTACAACAACAACCATCATTCGAGCATTACCGCCCTTTGAGCTGTTGTATGGGAGGAGGTGTCGGACCCCTATTTGTTGGGGAGAAGTGGGGCAGCGTGTGATGGGTAGTATCGAGATTGTGCTTTAGACGACAGAGCAGATTCAGCAGGTCAGACAGAGGTTGTTGACCGCTCAGAGTCGTCAGAAGAGTTATGCGGACAGACGCCGGTCCGAGCTCGAGTTTCAGGTCGGCGACTTCGTGCTCCTGAAGGTCTCTCCTTGGAAAGGAGTGATTCGATTCAGGAAGAGAGGCAAGTTGGGGCCCCTGATATATTGGTCCAATCAAGGTGATCGCGAGGGTAGGCAGGGTAGCCTACCGTTTGTAGTTACCAGCAGATTTGGGTCAGATTCATGACACTTTCCACGTGTCGCAGTTGCGAAAGTGTATAGCCGACGAGTCGGCAGTGGTGCCATTAGAAGATATTCAGGTGGATGCGAGCCTGAATTATGTTGAGAGACCGGTGGCGATTAGGGATCAGAAGATCAAGGTTTTGAGGAACAAGGATGTGCCTCTGGTCCAAGTCCTGTGGCAGCATCGGAAATGGTCAGAGTTAACTTGGGAACCAGAGCGTGAGATGCGAGAGCAGCATCCAGAGTTGTTTGTTGAATGAGACTTCGGGGGAAAAGTCTGATTCTAGTGGGGGAGAATTGTAACATCCGGATTCCCAGGTATTGTATTTTATTCTTTTATTTTTGGGAGTTGTGAGGAGACTCGGCGAGTTGGCGTCTGAACTCGCCGAGTATGGTCGCGGATTCATATCCGAGTTCACAGCTGGACTCGGCGAGTTCATGAGTGGACTCGGCGAGTCCACGTTGTTTAATGAAACCCTAATTTCCAGGTTTTGAGACCTATTTAAAGGCCCTTAGGGCCGTCATTTGCGGCCACCAATCCCCAGAGAGAAACCCTAAGAGATCTACAACATTTGTGAGGAAGGAGAGGCCATTCTTGATCCTTTTGTGGGTGTTTTTGCAAGAAGGAGGTGACCAAGGCAAGAAGAGGCTTAAGGAGGTGCGATTTTGCTGATTTCTGAGTTCTTAGAGACCATATTGAGCTATCACGATCTGACACAATCGTTAACGGAACACCGTGAAGCCTCACAATCTCCTTCACGTAAGAATTTGCAAGCTTTTCCATAGACCATTTCTCCTTGGCTGCTATGAAATGCGCACTCTTAGTGAATCGACCAACGACCACCCAAATCATGTCGTGACCATTCTTTGTTCTGGGCAGTTTAGTGACAAAATCCATAGCAATGTCTTCCCACTTACCCATAGGCACATGCAAAGGTTCTAAACTCCCGTACGGTTTCTGCTGTTGTGTCTTTACTCTCGCACAAGTCACACACTCAGCCACATACTTTGAAACATCAAGCTTCATCGTCGGCCACCAATAATAGGGTTTCAGGTCCCTATACATTTTTGTGCTACCGGGATGAATCGAGTACATGGTTTTGTGAGCATCTTCCATCAGAAGATCTCTAACTCCTCATGTCTTAGGTATCCAAATCCGATCCTGGAACACCTTCAGTCCCTGACTGTTTACACCGAACACCAACGTTTTGCCCAAACGTTCCTCCTTTCGGTCATTCTTTTCAAAAGCTTCCTCTTGAGCTTTCTTTATACTTTCCACAATGGTCGAGACAACTTCAATTCTCAACGCTCTTGGCCTTTTCCTTTCAAGATTGACTTTCCGACTGAGAGCATCAGCAACAACATTAGCCTTACCGGGGTGGTAAAGTATCTCACAGTCGTAGTCTTTAAGTAACTCTAGTCAGCGTCGTTGCCTCATATTCAATTCTTTCTGATTAAAGAGATATTGGAGACTCTTATGATCAGTGAAAAGTTTGCACTTCGTGCCATATGGGTAATGCCTCCATATTTTCAGAGCGAAAACTACCGCTGCCAAGTCCAAATCATGAGTCGGGTAATTCTTTTCATGCTCTTTCAGCTGTCGAGACGCATATGCTATCACCTTTTCTCTTTGGGTCAAAACACAACCCAATCCAACCCCAGACGCATCGCTATAAACAACGAAGTCTTCAACTCCATCGGGTAGAGAAAGTATCGGTGCCTCGCATAGCTTCTTCTTTAGCTTCTCGAATGCTTCTTTATGCTTCTCACTCCAAGCATAAGTAGCTCCTTTGTGGGTCAAAGCTGTCAACGGAGTAGCGGTCGAAGAAAAGCCTTGGATAAACCTTCGGTAATATCCGGCTAATCCCAAAAAGCTTCGGATCTCCGTGGGACTTTTCGGTTGCTCCCACTTTGTCACAACTTCAATCTTTGCCGGATCAACCATTATACCTTCTTGGTTGACCACGTGACCCAAGAATTGGACTTCTCGAATCCAAAAATCACATTTGGAGAACTTAGCATACAGCTTCTCCTTCTTCAAGACTTCTAACACTTCTCGCAAGTGTCTGCCATGCTCCTCTTGGCTTTTTGAATAAATCATAATGTCATCTATGAACACTATCACAGATTTATCTAGGAACGGATTACAAACTCTGTTCATTAAATCCATGAATGCTGCTGGAGCATTGGTCAGTCCAAACGACATAACCAAAAACTCGTAGTGTCCATATCGTGTTCTGAATGCAGTCTTCTCGATATCTTGCTCTCTTACTTTTAGCTGATGATATCCTGACCTTAGATCGATCTTCGAGAAATAGTTCGAACCTTGCAATTGATCAAACAGGTCATCAATCCTTGGCAACTGATATATATTCTTTATTGTTGCCTTGTTCAGCTCTCTGTAATCGATGCACATTCTCATACTTCCATCTTTCTTCTTCACGAATAACACCGGAGCTCCCCAGGGTGATGAACTAGGTCTAATGAAACCTTTGTCCAATAACTCCTGAAGTTGCATCATGAGCTCCTTCATCTCCGTCGGTGCTAATCGATAAGGTGCTTTTGCTATTGGCGTTGTCCCTGGCAACAAGTCTATTCTAAACTCCACTTGTCTAAAAGGCGGTAATCCAGGAAGATCTTAAGGGAAATACTTCCGGATAATCACACACAACAAGAATATTCTGCATCACCTTCTTTTCCTTCTTAGCATTGATCACGAATGCTAAGTATGATGTACACCCTTTGGTCAAACATTTTCTGGCTTTCATTAGGGAAATGATTCCAGAATTTACTCTGCGTTTGTCCCCATACACCATAAACGAATCTTTCCCAGGCGGGTTCACTTTAACTATCTTCTTCTTGCATAAAATTTTGGCATCATTGGCGCTAAGCCAATCCATTCCAAGCACAATGTCGAAACCATTAAGTTCGATAGGCAATAATTCCTCGTGGAACTTATTCCCATTCAAATCAATTAAGATGTTTTTCATACGATGGCTAACAGGTACAAACTTGCCACTAGCAACTTCGACTAATAAGGCATTATCTAGTCTAACAACAGGTAAAGCTAGCTTTCTACCAAATTCATACGATATAAAGGTGTAGTTGGCTCCAGAATCAAATAAAATTTGGGCAGGAAAATTGTTAACGAGAAAGGTACCTGAAGCGACATCAGCTTCATCTTTAGCAGCTTCCAGTGTCATCTAGAATGCTCTCGCCTTCGGCTTTGGCGGAATGTTGGGTCTAGCTGCCTCCTTCTTCTTCGGGCAGTCCCTTGACATGTGTCCCTCCTCACCACAACCATAGCAAACTTTCTTAGTGAGGGTACATTCATTGGCATAGTGCCCTGGCTTTCCAAATTTGTAGCATGTGGCCGCTACCTCACATTTCCCATGATGCTTCTTCTTACATTTGTCGCACCATTTCGCTTCACCTCCTCCTCCTCTCGAACCAGACTTCGAGAACTTGTTTTTCTTATTGGACCCTGAAGTTCCATCGAACTTCCTCTTTTCACCAACATCTATCCTTTCCAGACCCTTTTCCTTCTGCTGGGCCTCCACATTCTTAGCTGCACGAACAGCTGTTTTCAGAGTAGTTTCCATTTTGACTGTCGGACCAAAGTCGGCAGGCAGTCCATTAGCAAACCTCTCAATCTTGGAGAGTTCCGTTGGCACTAGGTCCGGAAATAACTTCATTTTCTCAGTGAATGCAGTAGCATAGTCGTCTATGCTCATTTTCCCCTTCTTCAAGTTTTGGAACTCATTGTTCAGATCAATCAGATCTATCTCTGAACAATACTGCACCCTTAGTTGTTCCAAGAACTCCTCCCATAACATTTTCAAGGCTTCTCCTCATGGCATAGTATCTGCCAACTACTTCCACCAACTCAAGACTCCAGTCTTCAGTTGTCTGACTGCAAAGACAGTCTTATGTTTGTTGCTACAGTCGCAACTTTCAAATACCATCTCCATTTCGGATATCCAATCCATTATCTCAACAGGCTTTGGGCTCCCAGAAAGACTTGGCAGTTTGGCGCCCAATAAGTTCTTGTACATTCGCCCATCCTTGTTGTTTCTCCTTTCCGGATCGTTCCTTCGTTCTCCTTGAGTCCCAACTTGACTCATAATGCGACTATTGTTCCCTTCCTCCGATTGCTTGGGGATCAATTTGGGTTCCTCAATAGGTATAATAGGTTCGTCCCTATTATCATGCAACATCTGTCGCATCTCATCCCTTTGTTCGGCTAACATAGCCCGAATCATGGCTTGCACCCCAGCCATTGTTATTGGTTCTGGTGCTGCTGCTAAAACAGGTATTTGCTCAATCACTGGCGGTTGATTCCTGTTTTCATCCGCATTTCCAACGCCACTCCTTATTCTCACCATTTTTGATCTACACACCGAATAAGGTGAAATTTAGATCTTCATTCACGATAGATATTCAAATCATCCTTATTACTCCGAAACGTTTACATGCTAGTTCTAATACCGTAGGCATACGCTTAGAATCCTACACACATAAGGTTTCCAGATCCGGTCGGCAACAGACCGTAGATCCGAACAATTAATATCATATATGGCAACATATAACATTTAGCACATAAAAGCATTTTAGGCAACTTTCCTAAAATAACTAGTGCTCGTGTCTATGATATATCAGACACACATCTCAAAACTTCACTTAGCATTCTAAGTTTAAGTCTAGAAATCCTACAAATTCCTAGTTCGCTTAAACTAATGCTCTGATACCAACTGTGACATCCCCAAAATCTCGGCCAGAAAAGACCGATTTCATTTATGTTTTTTAAATAATTTCAGAGTAAATCCTTTTGATTTCAAAGAGTTGCGGAATTTGTTCCCAAAACAAAACATGATAAAATAATATTTATCAAAGCATTTCATCAAGAGATGCATTTTCATTATATAATCAAAACTCGGGATGTCATGTTCCGATACAGACCATAAAGCATAAACGATAACATTACAAGTCATTCAACAAATATATACATATACAGACTTGTAAACAAAACAACTCGATGATTCATCCATCTTACGCCCTTACGCCACTTCCTGTAATACAAATAAAACTGAGTGGGTCAGGCTTGGGAGCCTGGTGAGCATATAGGGTCTTCAACCCACAATAAATAAATTATATTTAATTTCACCAACCAATCACTATCCCGATTACCCATTCCCGTTATCCTCACTTTACGTCCCTAAAATAACATCTATCTCAAGGGACCTAATCTAGGATTTCCATCGGGACGGACATTACTGCTAAGGGGTTTCCTCAACAATAGATATCCTAAAGGCAACCATGAGGGGGATAGAGTACACCGGTGAACACATCGTTCACAACACCTACAGGTTATGAACCTGCTAGCGTTCCACTGGACTGTCTAGAAAGAGTCCGTGGTCGTTATCCATACTCCGCTGAATAACTAGATCAACAACAACAACAACAACATCGAGGCCTCTCATCTGTTTATTTCACACCAACTATCTACCCATGTTCTACCCAACATATTAGTAGATAAACATATATATTTTTATACATAGTTTAAAACCTGTATAGCATTTTCATTCAATATATATTCCACATAACAGATGAGGCACACCCACATAACACGTATTTCATAGAAAGCAATTCAGATCTATGAGATGGAAGAGAATGAATATACATTCACACTTATAACAACAAAATTATACACATAAACAACAATATACTTAATACACTCAAACCATACTTGTATTATTATCGTGTTTATGAAAGGTAGTATACACTCACTTGATCAGAAGATGATCGGACAGCACTACGACTTGCAGAAGTAGTAATCCTCAGCAGATCTGGAAGATCTCTACAAAAATCGAACTTCTCGCGGGCTGAGCTTCGGCTCGGGAATCGCACTTCTCGGGATCTTCGGGATCTCGGGACTTGCTTCGGGGCTTCGAGGTATTTCTGGCATGCAAACCGATGCAAAACAGGAGAGAGAAGAGAGAAAAATAGCAAAGGAGTCGGCTGCCCCCACATCCTATTTATAGGAGGCTGGAGCCTCGAAGTACGCGGGGCGTACTGCCTCAGAATCGTCATTGCTTACGTATCCGAAGAACTCGAGTGCGAGGCGTGTCATGCTTCGCTGTACGTGGGGCGTACGCTAGTACACTGGGCGTACTTCGGATGAGTCCAATGACTCCTCTTCGGATAATGTCGGATTTAATAATTAAATTTAATTATTAAAAATTTAATAAACTTCAAAAATTCATATCTTCTTCATTCGAACTCCGTTTTCGACATTTTTTATATCCACGCGTAGGTGAGAATACGTTCCACAACTTTCGTTTAGACTCCGTCGGCTAATTTTGACTTTATTTTTATTATTTATTTTTAATAAGTCGGGACAGAAAAACTTCGTTATAAATTCATAACTTCTTCGTTTGACGTCCGTTCTCGCCTAACTTTTCATCGCTTCGATACCAACAACGAGATCTTCGATTCTCGTTTAGATTGTTTTGGCTAAAAACCGCTCGATCTCAAATCGAGTATTTCAGGCTGCATACCGCTAAGTCGAAACTTCAGAAAATCGTAACTTCCTCATACAAAGTCAGATTTGGGCGTTCTTTATATATTCGGAAACCTCGTTTCAACTACTACAACATTATCCAAAGATATCAAGTTTATTTTACACTTTAATTTTGACGTTTATTTTTATTCTTAATTAATCAAACCACATAATTAAGCAATTAAGCACAAAACACATAATACTCAAATAGTACACTTCTATTATTTCAAAACGGGTTACAAAGGTTAACCTAGACTATTATATCAACATTAATGACAGGCCCAGAAACACAGGCGTTACAGTGACTTTTAATTGGGGCTCGGAGCAGCAGGCCTCATTCGAGACACTTTGCCAGAGATTATGTGAAGCCCCAGTGTTAGCCCTTCCGGAGGGGATGGAGGATTTTGTGGTATATTGTGAAGCGTCGATATCGGGATTGGGTGCGGTGCTGATGCAGAGAGGGCATGTGACAGCATACGCATCGAGGCAACTGAAGCCTCATGAGACTAGGTATCCTACTCACGTTCTGGAGTTGGGGGTTGTGGTGCTCGCCCTCAAGATCTAGCGTTACTATGTGTATGGGGTTCGGTGTACCATATACACGGACCACAAGAGCTTGAAGTATCTGATGGATTAGCCCAACCTGAACATGCGCCAGAGGAGATGGTTGGATGTGGTAAAGGATTATGAGTGCGAGATCCTGTACCACTCGAGCAAGGATAACGTTGTAGCCGATTCCTTGAGTCGTAGGGCGGAGAGTGCCCCGATACGGGATGTTTGTATGAGGTTGACAGTGATGACTCCGGTGTTGGACACCATTCGGGAGGCCCAGGTAGAGGCCATGAGACCGGAGAACCGCAAGAGAGAACGAGTGATCGGGTAGGTATCTGAGTTCATTGTCGACAGCCGAGGGCTGATGACCTTCCAGGGCCCGATTTGGGTGCCATTTGAGGGCGGGGCACGTACCATTTTGATGGAGGAGGCGCACAGGTCGAGCTTTTCGATCCATCCCGGGGCCACTAAGATGTATTTGGACCTGAAGAGAGAGTATTGGTGGCCCTGTATGAAGAGGGATGTGGCGTGGTTTGTAGAAAGGTGCTTGACCTGTCGCAGGGTTAAGGCTGAGCACCAGTGTCCACATGGAAAGTTGCAGGCACTTGAGGTTCCCCAATGGAAGTGGGAACAAATTTCTATGGATTTCATCACCAAATTGCCGAGGACCACGTGGGGTGTCGATGCAATATGGGTGATCGTCGACTGGCTGACGAAGAGCACTTACTTTCTTGCTATCAGTGAGAGCTCTTCTGCAGAGAGGTTGGCATAGTTGTATGTGAGGGAGGTAGTATCGTGACATGGAGTGCCGATCTCGATTGTGTCAAATTGGGATGTACGTTTCACTTCCGGGTTCTGGAAGAAGTTCCACGAGGAGTTGGGCATGAGGCTGCATTTCAGCACCGCTTACCACCCACAGACGGACGGACAGAGGGAGCGGACGATTCAAACGCTCGAGGACATGCTTCGGGCATATGTGTTGGACTTCGGAGGGAGTTGGGATACGTATTTTCCGTTGGCTGGGTTTTCCTATAACAACAATCACCATTCGAGCATTGCTATGCCTCCCTTCGAGTTGTTGTATGTGAGGAGGTGTCAGACACCCATCTGTTGGGGAGAGGTAGGGTAGCGAGTGATGGGCAACACTGAGATAGAGCTTCAGACGACAGAGCAGATACAACAGGTCAGGCAAAGATTGTTAACATCTCAGAGTCGCCAGAAGAGTTATGCGGATAGGCAACGATCCGAGCTCGAGTTTCAGGTTGGAGACTTTGTACTCCTGAAAGTGTCTCCTTGGAAAGGAGTGAATCGATTCAGGAAGAGGGGCAAGCTAGGGCCCCGATACATTGGACCGTTCAGGGTGACCGCAAGGGTGGGCAGGGTAGCATATCGGTTGGAGCTACCTGTGGAGTTGATTCAGATACATGATACCTTCAACGTGTCTCAGCTGAGGAAGTGTATAGCCGATGAGTCGGCAGTGGTGTCGTTGGAGGATATCCAGGTGGACACGAGTCTGAATTATGTTGAGAGACCGATCATGATCTTGGACCGGAGGATCAAGGTTCTAAGGAACAAGGAGGTGCCTCTGGTTCACGTCCAGTGGCAACATCGGAGGGGGTCCGAGCTGACTTGGGAGCCGGAGTCAGAGATGCGGGAGCAGCATCCAGAGTTGCTTTCAGCATGAGACTTCGAGGGCGAAGTCTGATTTTAGTGGGGGAGAATTGTGACATCTGGATTCCCAGGTATATTATTTTAAGTAGTTATCTTAGTTTTAGGGAGGGACTCGGCAAGTAGGTGCTCAGACTCGCCGAGTAGGATCGCGATTTCTTGTTTGGATTAATGACTGGACTCAATGAGTCGATGAGTGGACTCGGCAACTTGAGGTACAAGTTCCTTCTCATTTCGTGTATTTGATAGATTCCTTGAATCTAGGGTTTCCTTTGCACAATTTTGAGTTAGATTGTGAAGCATATGAGGTCCCTTTGGGTATAGATGATAGATCTGGACCTTGAGAGGTCCAAAAGGTCCCAAGCTTCCAGCTTTATGAGGTTTCATGTGAGCCTTGAGAGTAGAACCCCATTTTAAAGGTTATTTCTCCATTTTTCGTCTTATAAGCATTGCATGAACGTAAAGTTTGAACCTTTACATGACTTTCGAGTGTTAGAAGGTTAGATCTACTGGTTGGTGAAGCAGATCTGACCTCAAAAGATCGTTTGAGTGTTTTCATGGGAGGAACTCGTCGAGCCCATAAGGGACTCGACGAGTCGAGTCGGGTTGCCCCACGATTCGCGACTTGTGATAACCCGTTGAGTGTAGGGTTGACTCAGCAAGTCGAGTAAGGACCAGGGGCGAAGAGGACACACATGTACTCGCCGAGTCACACGAGTGCACTCGACGAGTCTGGTCAAAGTTTGACCGTTGAATTTTGTTGTCTTTTAGGGTTTGGTCAATGTTAGGGTCTTTGAGCCATGAGAGGGGTAAAATGGTCTTTTACCCTTCTGAGAGTGCTAAGAGAGGGATTAGTCTAGCCTTTAGAGTTGTATTGATTAGAGTGCTTATTCCATGTGATTAGGCGGAGGCTAGACTAGATTTTACCGAGTTACCCGAGGTGAGTCTTCTCACTATACTTTACCTAGAGTGGTAATTAGAGTTATATGACAGAGTATCTTGTATGTTATTTATGTGATTGTGATACACTGCATTATTTCTATGTGATTCATGCCGTGTATGTTCCAGAGTTACAGAGTTAGAACCGGAAGTTTCACAGAGTTAGGACCAGAGGGTCCATAGAGTTAGGACCGGAGGGTCCACAGAGCTATAGCCTCGAGTGGCTATTATGTGTGATATGTGGTTTTTTGGGTAACTCACTAAGCATTTATGCTTACAGTGTTGTGTTATGTGTCTCAGGTACCAGTGAGGATCACGGGAAGACGCCAGCATCATCAGTACACACATGAGGAGTTTTTATATATTATGATCTTGGGGATGTGTTTCTATGGATTGATATGTGATACAATGACATTTTTATAATATTTACAAATGAAAGTATGTTTTGAAAATGTGAAAAATTGTTTGAAAATTTTGGTGTTACACAAGCTTTATAATAAAAACACTACAACATAAAATTTGTTATTGGACCATTTTTGATAAATAAACAAAAGATGGGAAAAAGATGTCATTCACAGTTTCTACAAGGATCAAAAGGTCAAAACAGCTAAAATAAGATTTTTTATAAATATTAGACTTTTTAAAGGACTAAAAATGTAAATTTTAGCCTAATGGGCTAAAATTTGGGCTTTTCGGCTTTTTAGGCCCAAAAATGTGAAAAATCAAATTTAAGGGGATTAAATGGAAAGTTTTCTCAAAACAGGGGCTATAAACCTATTTCAGGGGTTAAAAAGGCCTTATTTATCAAAAGGGACTAAAAATGCAAAGATTTTGGATTTTGGGTAAAAATTGCGAAAAGTGTGGATTTAAATGCAAATCTTTTAACTAAGGGGCTGAAATTATCCTATATAAAATTTTGGGCTTAAAACATCATTTAATTAAGTGTTTAGGTCAAAAATGTCAAGAAAAATAGTTCAAGGACCTAATATGTCATTTTTCATAAAAAGGGATAAAAATTGCCAACTTTACCAAAATAAGGGGCTGAATTGGTCAAACTAATATTTTTAGTCAATTATGTTAATAATAAAATAATTGGGTCAAAATATACAAAACTTTATAACTTATGTGTTTTAAATAGAAAAATAACTATTTTTATAAATCTATGAATCGTTATAAAACAAATTGGTGATTATTACGACATATCGATTAAACAACTTCGCAACACTAATACTATACAAAACAAGTAAACATTTTAATTGTTGGGCTTGAAAGATTCTAATCATGCTTATTGGGCCTTCGTGACTCATTAACATGACTTTTGGGCCCAACATAAATAATACATGTTATTGGGCCTCCTGTGACCCAATTACATGCTTAAGGGACCCTCAATGACTAATATGTTCTTGGGCCTCAGTGGCCCATTAGCATTGCTAGTAAGGTCCAAATAAATCTTATGTGAAATGGGCCAACACGTCTTTCGTATACTCGACAGCCTTAAATAACATACGTAATTAGTAGGGCCTAGTAGTCCTCTACTCCACGTCTGTTAAGGCTTACCTTATCTTCAAGTAAACTAAAATCAGGTCATTAATCAAGGTTAATCAAATTCATTTGGATTAAGTGAGTAATAATGGGTGACATCAATAAGTGTCGGTCGTAGTCTGTAGTTGTAATCAAGGTCTCCTGGAGAAGAGCGAGAGTTTGTGTATAGATCTATACGGGGGTGACTCCCCCATGCCTAAGCTGTTCGCTACAGTTAGACTCGGCCAGTCTAGGGTGACAAAATCTTAAGATCGATTCTGGTGTTCATTAGAATGCCAAGACAGACGAACTAGTCATTATCATGCATGGTTCTAACGACTCACATAGAGATCCAATTCCATCTAAGTAATCATGGGAAATCATGTTCATTCGCTGTGACGATACAATAATACAAAACAATCATAATATTTTATCGGAAAACATCGGATTTTCCGGGGAAACCAATCTTGTTCACTTGTTCTTTCAATAACTATAATGCAAAACTTCTCATTTACACACGTTTTGAAATCATTCACGCATATACTTACAGGATCATCACAACATTTTCATGAAAAGTCTTATTACAGAAAATATCGGATTTTCTAGGTTTTACAAACGACATAAACTATTTTACATCAAATATACTTATCAAGTCACCAACATTATATATGTTGACCGTTTTCAAAATAACTTGTATTCTCAGGAAATCGTTAGAACGAGGAAGCATTCCAGTGTGTTGAAAGTTTCTTTTGTAGTTGCTAATCATCAAACACTTTATATTTTGGGATCATGTAATGTAAACCATGTATTTGATGTAAAAAATGTCAGTTGTACTATGTAATGTTTGGTGATGAATGTGTTATGTTTCATATATACTCATTGTGATTCTATTTCAATTAAAGTCACGCGAGCCCTCAGACGTTTCCGTCGTCTGCTTCGGGGGTGTGACAGTAAGAAGACCATGTGGGGGTTACCATAGCAGGTAGTTAAGATCACGTGGGGGTTCTAGTGGCACTAGGTGTAAGACCTTGGAGGGTTTCCATGGAATCCCTATATGTTGTAAGCATAGCTTATGTGGTTATGTAGCTTATATAGCTAATATGGATTGTGTGATTATGTAGATTGTGTGGGATATGCTTTGGAGAACTCACTAAGCTTCGTGCTTACAATTTTGTTTATGATTTCAGCTGTCATTAGTTTGGAAAGGAAGGGCCCGACAGGATCGTAATGCACACACCCGTGACTTCTGCAATATGAGATTTTGGGATGAACTATGATAAATATTTTTAAATTAGCAAGGTTTGGAATGTTTGGATTAAATGGTATCGGTGTTTTGATTATAATGAAAATGAAACTTTTACCCTAAGTTTTTGGGTCGTTACAAGAGGGTTTGTATTTATGGGTAAGAACCCACGAGAAGGGTCAATTTGGCCAGCAACCACAATCGTGGATTGAATCGATTTCAGCATGAGACATCTGATATTCCAGTATGAGACGAAAAATCCTACATTTATTTACAGATTTGAGCATCCATGGGTAGTAAATGGCAGTGGAAGTCGATGGTAATGGTGGTGATCCGCAGAGAAGTGTATTTCATGAGAATGAGTTTCGTGAGAGAAATGGATGCCCATATTATGGGTGGCAAAGGGGTAGTGATGGACTATCAGATGGGCAACACATTTTTAGGTGGTAGAGCTCCGGTGAGAAGAAAATCAAACAAGGGAAGAGACAAAGAAGATGTATGTATAGCAGTATAGGGGTGGGGTGGGATATACCCCTTTTTTACTTTTTCTATAAATTATAAATAGTTAAAATGTAATGAAAACAATTGTAAAAACATATATATATATATATATATATATATATATATATATATATATATATATATATATATATATATATATATATATATATATATATATGATGGCAGTAAGGTCATTTTATATCTATCAGGGATGAAAAATGTAATAAAATCAAACCACAAGGACTGTCTGAGTGCAAAGAAAAAAAAGTAGGAACGAAACACATATCTATATCATTATCATTATCATTATCTTACATACTTATAAAGCTTGCATTTTCCCTTGATTGTCATGCATTTGAAACCCCCCACAATAATTTGCTAAAACCTCATGCATTTGAAACCCCAAAACTTTTTCAACTTCTTAATAATCGCTGTAATTTACTCTTAATGTTTTTAATGTTGGAGACTCGGTGGGCCCAATCTATATATTCTTCAAAGGAAAACCACCATCAGTGGTACTTTACAGTTTCTTGTTTTCGTTAAACGGTGGGTTTAACCTGTCAACGGCTTCATCGATGGAAACCCGGCAAATCAAAACCTGGTGGTCGGTTTACAGTTTTGGTATATACACTCCCTCGACCTATAAATACACAATTCTTCAGATTTCTCCTTCATATCAAGCAATTAGCAAACTCAACTGAAGTTGTTTTCAGATTCTCTGTTTCAGCGATCAGATAACAAAAAAAGATTAAATGTCGAGCACTACTAACCAGGTGATTCGATGCAAAGGTAAGCATTTCATTCTTTCTTTTGTGATTTCCCTATCAAGAAGAAAAAGTTTGGTACGGTGCTTGATGATGAGTGTAAATGTGACAGCGGCGGTAGCATGGGAAGCCGGAAAGCCACTAGTGATTGAAGAAGTGGAGGTGGCGCCACCCCAAAAAATGGAAGTTCGAATCAAAATACTCTTCACCTCCCTGTGCCACACCGATGTTTACTTTTGGGAAGCCAAGGTAACCAATCTACTGGCCCTTTTACTTAAATCTCTGTCAAAAACTCAAATCCTGAATCTTGGTTTCCTTCCGATGAACTTTTCAGGGTCAGAATCCCGTGTTTCCCCGAATTTTAGGACATGAAGCTGGAGGGTATGTTTGATTCTTGTATTAAATCGAAAAGGTTTTGTAATCGGATAAAAAATCTGATCAATTGAACTGACGTGAACAGGGTTGTGGAGAGTGTCGGGGAAGGAGTGACTGAGCTTCAGCCCGGAGATCATGTCCTCCCTGTTTTCACCGGAGAATGCAAAGAATGCGCTCACTGTAAGTCGGAAGAGAGCAACATGTGTGACCTTTTGAGAATCAACACCGACAGGGGAGTCATGATTCACGATCAAAAATCCCGATTTTCCATCAACGGAAAACCCATTTTCCATTTCGTCGGAACTTCAACTTTCAGTGAATACACCGTCGTTCATGTTGGTTGTCTCGCCAAAATCAACCCTCTTGCTCCTCTCGACAAAGTCTGTGTCCTCAGTTGTGGGATCTCCACAGGTACAAAATCAAAATCGTAATCAACATTCTCTGATTACAATTGCATTTTGGTGTTTTCCTGACCTAATCAATATTCATGTTTTCTTCAGGTCTTGGTGCTACTCTGAACGTTGCAAAGCCTAAAAAAGGCTCATCTGTCGCCATTTTTGGATTGGGAGCTGTGGGGCTTGCTGTAAGTTTTCTTAAATATCTAACTTTCTCGAAATAAAAGCTCATTCATGGCTAAACAAAGCTAATGGTTTGTTTGTGATCAGGCTGCTGAAGGTGCAAGAATTGCAGGTGCTTCAAGGATCATTGGTGTTGATCTCAATGCCAACAGATTTGAGCTTGGTAAGATTTTGCTGCATGAAATTGTAAATAAAAACTAGACATATGATATGATTGATGAATCTGATGTAAATTTTTTTGGCTTCAACAGCAAAGAAATTTGGAGTGACTGAGTTTGTGAACCCTAAAGACTACAAAAAACCAGTACAGGAAGTGATTGCAGAGATGACAAATGGAGGAGTTGACAGGAGTGTTGAATGCACTGGTCATATTGATGCTATGATATCTGCCTTCGAATGTGTTCATGATGTATGAATTCAATCAATTCGATCTCACTCATATAATGATTCATGTTTAATTTCACAATAACAAATATTGAAAATTTTACAGGGTTGGGGTGTTGCTGTTCTTGTGGGTGTTCCACATAAAGATGCTGTTTTCAAGACAAGTCCATTGAATCTGTTGAACGAAAGGACTCTGAAGGGAACTTTTTTTGGAAACTATAAACCTCGATCAGATATTCCTTCTGTGGTTGAAAAGTATATGAATAAGGTAACAACCCTTTTTATAGCTCCAAAGTTGAATTATAAATGAATGGAAGCATGATGAACTTGAGTTGATTTTGTGCAGGAACTTGAGTTGGAGAAGTTCATAACACATGAAGTGCCCTTTTCTGAGATCAATAAGGCTTTTGATTTGATGCTTAAAGGTGAAGGTCTTCGATGTATAATTCGGATGGGAGAATAAATGGAAGGGAAAGATTTTCAGAATGTTGTATTGTGGTTCATAACATATGGCGTGTCTTCATTGATCTTATTATAGATCAAACTGTTGTATATTATTAGAGTTCATAACACATCAAGTGCCTTCTTTAATCTTATTATGTATGAATGTATTGGTAATGAAATCCCAATTTCACATCAGATAGCTTATTTGTTTTAAAGTTTAATCCTCTTACCGATTTGAAACATCTCTTGACATTTCCCATAGGTTATATAGAACTTGGACGTTAAACAGTTCATGATACGATAATATGCAGACCTTGAACATTTAGCATTCATGTATATCATAGATTCTGCAAAATCGAACATGCAACTCACCTTGGTTTGATGTTTTATGGTCACCTTAAGCTCCATATATATAATTATAATTAGGATTTAAATGGTTTCCCATCTAATATTTTAGTATATCATCACCTCTCTTAATGTAACATCATGAATTGGATAAGAATAGCAACTATAAATTTCTGTAAATAAATATAATTTAGAATCTAAATAAACATTCATCAAAGGAACAAGTGTATCTTAAAGTCATTATATATTACCCAACGAAGATTGTATAACAACCACTTGGACGTATTAGATGTTTATTTTGGACACAATAATATCATTTTGTGTCTACCTCGAGTAGGGTTCAATTGCCCACTCTTTATCTATCGAGGGTATTGTGGTAAAGTTGATTTACAAGAATGATGTTATAAGGATGATTAAAAGCAAAGGTGTTGGTTAGAAATTGTCAGGATGGCTATTCATTATCGTATTAGAAGAATCGATAGATGATGGGAGTAATCCTAGTCTACCATTGACGAATGTTAGTTGTTGTGTTGGTATAACTAGGCAGTAATAACCAGAAGGTATGGTCGATAGTATGTGAAATACTATTGGTTAAGAATGCTCGGAGGCTTAGAATAACAACTTTATGTTGTAGCGAACATCAATTTTATGTTGTGGTGCATATTAGTTTTATCATGTGACATGAATGGATGATTCATAGTTTATTACACTCAGTCGACTCCGTGAGTCATGTGCATACTGTCGTGGAATAGGAGGGTAAGTTAAGGTACGTGTGTGTTAAATTTTGGAATTCGAGTAAGGTATCATCAAGAGGTTGATATCCTATCGAAAATAGAAGAAATATGTGATTCTAAAAAAGGTTGTTTGATAGTTATAAATGGTAATGATATTGTTTGGATGACAATATTTCGTTGTTCTGGATTCTCAAAAAGGTTATCTGATAGTTGTTGACTGAGTTTAATGTTGACTATGTTAAAACTTCTGACTAAGTACACATCCTATTGAAACCATGTTTGATTATTTCTTTGACTGACTGTGGTGAATAATGGAAAATGACCATACTACCGTTATGTTGTATATTGTGTTGGATAAAATAACGAGTAAATTACTGAACTCGTGATTATGATTTAGTTAAAATTACGTGTTTTGTCCTTAACTGTAACGTCCCAAAAATCAAAGGTAAAATTTGCATTTTTAAAACAATAATTTATATAACAAACTGTTCTCAAAACCATTCAAGATAAAAATAACATTTAATCAAGAGAGTAAAAATCAGCAATGCGGAATAAACTCTAGGGAATGTTGTGCAGTCACGTTGGACCATTCCCTTTCGAACCGGAAGTACCTGAAACCATAAACATAAGCCGTAAACACAAAGCTTAATGAGTTCCCTAAAATACCACATATCATACATATTATTGGCCATGGCCCGCACATTGGGCCCAACCCATAATAATGGGCCTAGCTCGTCCTACTCATTGGGCCCAACCAACATACAAATAGGCCTAGCCTATCCTAGAATAATGGGCCCAACCCTACATGCATGCCCTTGGGTCAGTCCATCATACAAATGCAAGATTCACAAAGACTGATACCGAGTTCCTCATATTGAACACATCCAAATCACCCTTAATCAATAATTAGGACAGTTTCCCGTAATTCTAGCTCCAATTCATATCTCCTCGTAACAATGGGTAAAATACTATTTTACCCCTCCTATACTTGGCCCAACAAAGCAAGTCCCAAAGCCATAATGACTCAAGGCCCAAAAAAAAAATCTATTCAGGTATGTACGCCCTTTTTTTTGCACTCGGACCATCTCTATGGTTTTGTTTTGTTACGGGTTTAGTAGTTAAAAGAAGTACAATGACATAATACCCTTATAAATTTATTTTTTTATTTTTTCATTATTCATTTATCATTTTTTACAAAAGAAAAAAAGACCGACCATCCCTTTCCCATTTCTCTTCTAGCAACCTGCAACATCACTACCCACCTCATCGGTCACTTGCACCACCACACACCCATCACAATCCTCATCGGAAAATGAATAACAAAAGCTAAATTTTGCATAAACCAAATCAAACACAAAACTAAAATCGGAAACCACTACCGCAACCATGCAACATCATTACTCAACCTATCTAAAACCCCATTGCAAGCCTGCAAAACACCGCCACCATCCAAACCATTGCTACACTCATTGGAAAATTGATACCAGAAATCAAAATGAAAAGAAAAATCATGAACCCTAAATGAAAAGAAAAATTTAGAAACCATATCAAATTAAAACCCTTGTTACCAGAATCAAAATTAACCCACATAACCAAAATATAAATTGATTTCTTCAGATCAAGCTAAGACTCCCCGAAACCATAAATAAATTCGATTTCTAGGTGAGATTGAATTTTCTTTTAGGGTAGAGAATCTACAGAGAGAAAGAGGTGTAACGCTTGTTCCTGGTATCAGTTATTTTTCAAGTTTTTAGGATTTTTCACTAGGACTCGACGAGTTAGGGAGCCCGACTTGACGAGCAAATATCGATATTGGACACGGGACTTAGTGTCTACTTGACGAGTTAGAAGGCCCCAACTCGACAAGTAGATGTTGTACAGGAAAACCCTAATTATCAGGGTTTTGTACCCTATTTAAAGAACTTATGGCTCATTTGTGGCCTCCCTCATCATCCTTACTATCCAGAGAGAAACCCTAGTCGAGCTTTAGTGCCTTCTTGAGTGTGTGTGTGTGTGAGCATTGGAGAGTGAATCTTGTAATCTTTGGAAGGAAACTTGAAGATTGAAGAGATTGAAGTGAGAAGGGGGCTATAGATCCGACATCTACCTTGTGTTAGCAACCATTTCGAGGTAAAAAGTCTTTACCTCGACTTATTGTTTCGTAGATCTTCTCCCATGTAAGTTTAGTGCATTTTAGCCCATTTTGGAACCATTTTCGAAGTTGAGGATGATTTGAAGTTGTGACTTCAAATCTGGACACCTTAGCCCTCCTTGGGCCTAAATATTCAAGCTTTATCAAGTTTTATCCATCCTCCATGCCCTAAACCTTCTATTAAGCTTAGTTTTAGTGTTTTAGCCTCTTAAGGCCTTGCATGCATGTAAAGTTAGCAACTTTACGTGATATTTCGGTCCTAAGGGACTAGATATGTAATTTGGGGCTTTAGATTCGACTAAAAGAGATCAATATGTTAAGACAGGGGGAATACTCGATGAGTTTCCCTGGCAACTCGATGAGTTGGATTGGGTTTTCCCGTTTTTGGTATACCGAGTGAACTCGGCGAGTAGGTTATGTTTTTCCCCGGTTTTTTGAACAACTGAAGGAACTTGACGAGTTGGGTCAACATGGACTGTTAACCTTGACTGTTGACTTTGACTTTGACCATGATTTTACTAGGGTTGACCATTCAGTATCTTAGGCCTTTTTGGTCTTGGGTCTTCTCGAGTTAGGCCTATTGATAGATTATAGACATTATATTGTTGGGCTTTGTTTGGGTATGGGCCTTAATTTTAGATCATACTAGGCAAGGGGTAGAATGGTCATTTTACCCCATGTATAGATTGAGGGTCATAACATGGAACCCAATTGCTAAGTGGGTATATTGATTGGAAGTGACGGCTCGGGAAGCTGGAGGGGCAGCAACTAAATTTCACTTGGGAAGATTCTACATTCGAGGTGAGTCTTCCCACCATACCAATAGGTCTAAGGAACCTAGGCCGACCCATTTTATGATATGTGGATTGTTGATTGATTATGCATCATGTTGGTATGACTCTTGCCTAGAATACCCCGGGGTTCCCGTGGCAGCAGATTGAGACCATGTGGGGGATCCCATGGCATTGGTGTAAGACCTCGGAAGGTTTCCATGGCATCCTAGTATATTTGCATGTTTAGCTTGCATGATATTTCTTGGTAGTAAAGACCATGTGGGGGTTCCCATGGTAGGAAGACCATGCAGGGGTTCCCATGGCAGGTAGTTAAGACCACGTAGGGGTCCCAATGGCACTAGGTGTAAGAGCTTGGATGGTTTCCATGGAATCCATATATATTGTAAGCTTGGCTTATGTGGTTATATAGCTTATATAGCTAATATGGATTATGTAATTATCTGTATTATATGGGTATGCTCTGGGGAACTCACTAAGCTTCGTGCTTACAGTTTTGTTTATGTTTTCAGGTATCATCAGTTTGGAAAGGAAGGGCCCAGTTGGATCGTAGCACACACACCCTTGTTTTCCGCAATATGAGATTTTGAGATGAACTCTGATAAATGTTTCTAAATTAGCAATGTTTGGATTAAATGGTATCGGTGTTTTGATTATAATGAAAATGAAATTTTTACCCTAAATTTTTGGGTCGTTACAAGTTGGTATCAGAGCCTTGGTTTGAGGGATTCGGACATACTCTTCAGTGTGTTTGAACTCAAATTGAGGATCTGTAAAATTTCCAAAAGAAAAATGTTCTTGAGAAGTAAACTTGATGGTTGAGGAGATTGAAGAAAGGAGAAGGCTTTGGATCCGACATCTACTTGTTGTTAGCATCCATTTAGCGGTAGTTGAGTTGGAGCGGTGCGTGGGATATATCTGATCTTAGCTTGTCAGTTCAACATTCGAGAGGTGAGTCTCCTCACCATACCAATGGGTCTAAGGCACCAATGCCGGCCCATTTTATGATAGGTGGTACACTCGTTGTAGTAGAGATATGTGGTGTGATAGTTAGCTATATGCTAAGTGGTATGCTAGTGATTATATGATACTTGCAGGGAACACCATGGGGGAGCCCATGGCACTTGGACAAGACCATGTGGGGGAGCCCATGGCTTGATAGTTAAAGACCATGGGGAGCCCATGACAGTCGAATGAAAGACCATGCGGGGGAGCCCATGGCTTGTTGGTTAAAGACCGTGGGGGAACCCATGGCACTTTGGTATAAGACCATGTGGGGGGAACCCATGGCATCCTTATATGTTTGTTTGCATGGCTTATGTGATATATGTAGCTTTTATAGCTAATATGATATGTGTTATGTGAATTGTGTGTGGGGTATGCTTTGGGGAACTCACTAAGCATTAGCTTACAGTTTGTGGATTTGTTTCAGGTACATCCAAGCCTAAGAGCGAGGGAAAGGCTACATGGCACGACGTGCACACTCTCTCAGGCGTTTTTATGGGACACTCTGATGGTTTGGAATAAAATTGTAATTGATATGAAATTTGAAAACAATTGTATTTGGGATTTCATGGTTTGTGGAAAGTATTTTGGTTAATAAAAAATGAAAATTTTCTCTTGAAAATTGGGTCGTTACAAGCTGGTATCAGAGCCTTGGTTTGAGGGATACAGACACACCCTCGGGTGTGTCGGGACTCAAACTAAGGAAATGGTAAAATTGTTTACAAAAATAAAATAAAAGTTAAAAGTTTTATAGAATGGAAAAAAGGAGAATGCAACGTGCGTGATCGGCCAAGCCAAGTAAGTAGTTCCCCAATATGTTAGCCATGTTATATTGATATTTGAGCTATGATAATCGTATGGATTTTGCTATGTGTATGCTTTTAAAATTGTATACGGTTAAGAGCTTATAGCCTTAGAATGATTGATTTGGCCTTATTTCCCGTTCCTTGTCTGGTTGTGGTCCTCGGGTAGAATCTCTTATTCGAAAGTCTATTTGATCCTTTTCTATGTATAATTTGCATACATAAAGGCAACCTGATATGATTGGTATTATTGATGTGGGTAGAGAAAATCTTAGGATCGCCTAGGATTTGAGATATGCGGTAGTCTGTGGAATATGATTTATTTTGGGATGAATTGGAGTTATCAGGTAGAGCCTTGGGGAAGGTACAGGTAGGTGTGGAAGGTAGTATTGGGCCCGTACTACTGAAAGCACAAGACCTGTACCCGAACCAATGTTAGACCTGGAAGCTTTGAGGAGGACCTGTGTAGGAAGATACCCTCTATGGACATCCTGATCATTATGTTTTATGGTATTGTAGTACAGTATGGTGGTGACACGACATGGAGCTGGGGGATCAGGAACGGGATTTGGATCTAGGTCGGGGGATGGTACCGAGCCTATCGACGAGAGGTTGGGTGAGCTCATCGCAGCCGAGGTTACAAGGGGCATCTTTGACACTACCCCAGTTATCTTTGGGGTGGTCAAGGAGGGCATGCTGGATATCATGGAGGAGAGGCTCAAGGCATTTAGAGTCCAGATTGTTGTGGGCCAGGTTGGGCCCTGAACTCCCTCGTTCCAGGAGTTCAAGGCGTGCGGGGCGCCAAAGTTTTTCGAGGTCAGGGACCCCATTATTATCCGATGTTGGGTGGTAAATATAGAGAATGCCCAACGCACGAGTTCTTGCCCTGATGCGGTAAAGGTGGGTTTTGCTTCATGTATGCTGAAAGACAGAGCCCGAGACTGGTGGGGAGAGGTGACTAGTCAGGTGGGAGCAGCCGGTGTGGCTGAGATGACATGGGCCGAGTTTGTTCACCGATTTGATTTGAAGTTTGCACCAAATATTGAGGTGCAACGGTTGGTGAGGGAGTTCCAGGAGCTCAAACAGACCACTGAGACTGTAGCGGAGATTACCGCCAAGTTTCGGGAATGAGCATTGTTGATCCCACAATATGCTACGGATGAGGACATGAGGAGGACGAGGTATCATTCCATGCTAAGGGATGATATCCGGGAGTTTGTGAGCTTCAAATGGTGCAAAACTCTGAATAAGATGGTGGAGAAGACCCGTGAGGGCTAGGTCAAGGCTTGATGACACGGCGTGTACTCTCTCTCAGGCGTTTTTATGGGAAACTCTCATGAATTGGAATAAAATTGTAATTGATATGAATTTTGAAAGCAGTTGTATTTGGGATTTCATGGTTTGTGGAAAGTATTTTGGTTAATCAAAAATGAAAATTTTCTCTTGAAAATTGGTTCGTTACATAAAAATTGTATACGGTTAGGATCTTATAGCCTTAGAACAACTGATTAGGTCTTATTTCATGTTCCTTGTCTGGTTGTGGTCCTAGGGTAGAGTCTATTATTCGATAGTCTATTAGATCTTGTTCTATGTATAATTTGCATGCATAAGGCAGCCGGCAGTAAGGATGGATGTGGATAGCATGAGTTGGGGTATGTAGGCTGAATATTCTATGATAGTTCATGGATTAGAGTGCCTCTGCACGAATTCTGCTTGCTTTGTGCTTTGTGGAACTCTTGAATGATGGGAGTAAGCTACTAAGTAAATATGACAATATTTAGGAGGTGGATGGCTGGCATTATGAGAAGTTCTTCAGCAGCTAATGGCAGGGCGAGGTTGGGAACCTAGGAAAGCCTAGGATATGCTCCAGTGATTTTAGTGGGTCGGTTCGGTGAGGTTGGGAACCTAGGGGGAGCCTAGGAGGTGCTTCGATGGATACTGTGTTGTTGCTTAGTATACATTTAGTGCATTAGTGGAGTAGGTGACTTAGAGGATTCAGGAGGATTGCTAAGGAAAGTATGGACAGGTGTGGAAGGTAGTATTGGGCCCATACTACTGAAAGCACATGATCCATACTTGAATCAGTAAGAGTCGTGGAGAATCTGAGAAGCTTATGGGAGGGAGACTTCTTGGTTATGCTTTGATCGTGGGAATAACTAATTTGCATAACGAGGATGAGTACATATGGGAAGGACCAGGGTTTGGTCCTGGTTCCGTTGGTGAGCCAGTTAGTAGAGGGACTGCCATGGTTTTTGAGTTCGCCTTGGATCTCTTGTATATGGCGGCACAGACTGATTGTGCGTTCTATGGAACTTTCAGGATTGGATACTATGTCTCGGGAATAGTTTGTAGCCTGGTTTAGAGCAGAGGTTGCTCTAGTTATTGCAGTTCAGTCGTTGACAATCGAGCTGGTGAGTGTATCAGGGTGCTTGACCCTAGATAATATGAATCCCAGAGCCGGAGGGTGGGAGATCAATTTGGAGCACCTCGGGAAGAGAATATCAGTTTAGGTATAGTTAGTGGAGGGTCCCAGATGGAGACCTAATACTTCTAAACGGAGTCTGAGGGGCTGATAGAACTGAAGCCCGTGTAGTACGTGCGGGGAACCGTACGATGGAGTTTGTCGTTCCGGGGGTCTAGGCTGCTACAAGTGTGTCAAGGTTGGTCATGTTAGCAGGAACTGTCCACATAGGTCAAGCTTGTTATGTTTTCATTGTGATCAGGTGGGCTGTAATAAGGTCGATTGTCTGATGATCAGGTGAGGAGGGGGAGTGCGCCTACTCTGACTATTATAAGGATCACTGACAAATGAGAGGGTGGGGCAGGAGCCCTAACAGAAATGGGCCACATTTCACAGTATCAGGCAGGGGAGATCAGAACTTTAGCAGGCGAGGGTACGGGGTATGTATATTTTTGCTTTCTTACCAGCTATACATGTATTTTGTTGTTGTTATCTTGCATTAGCGTGAGTAAGCGTATCGTTGGGGTGTTATCTTTGTTTGTGGTTGAGTTATATATTCAAGAGGAGTTATATGCCACCTACATACCATGAATATTTGGCGGAGTAGTACGAGGTTGTCTCCTTATACATACAAATTTTCCAGTGTTTGAATGTCATCTTGGGTATAGTCGAGGTTGGTTCAAGGGCTTGTACAAGGGAATTATGATTATGACTCAGTATCCTTAGTAATGATGCTTGGAAAGGTTTTCGGGGTTGCCGAAGAAAGTGAGAGTTGTTGCTGAAGTTTTGATTGGAGCATCCGACCTTTGGACGTCGAGATCTGAGTGTGATATCAGTTTAAGCATTTGGTGTCATTGGCGTTGTTGGGATTCTAGCAGTGTTAGCTGGTTTAAGGAATTTTTTTGTTACTAGTTTTGGCAGGCATTGGTCGTCAACAGATTGATCATTGGAACGAAAGAAGGATTGGGAATCCTTCAATTTTCATGTGCCGAGTGGACTTAGTTGAATCTAAGTGGGTGAGGACCATTCGAATATTCAGGACAGAAGTGAGTGTGAAACTAGGATGCGTTTCACACTCCAATCGGGGAAGGAAGGCGGCCTTAGGGGCTGACTGAATATAGAATGTTACGGGATGGGAGTTCGGGAAACTCCCCAACATTTGGATCACGTCTTCTTGACGTCAGATAGCAGGCTCTTGGGAAGGGGACCAGGTTGGGTTCCAGTCATTACTTGAGTTCAGTTTGGGAGGATAGACTGCATGGGTGCTTAACGTTGAGAAAGTGTTGTAAGACTACGGGGGAGTCGTAGCATTCACTAATGGTCAGTTTGGGAGAAAGTGTTGTAAGACTATGGGGGAGCCGTAGCACTCGCTAATTTTCAGTTAGGGTGAAAGTGTTGTAAGACTACGGGGGATCCGTAGTATTCACTAATGGTCATTTAGGGTAAAGGTGTTGTAAGGCTACGGGGGAGCCATAGCATTCACTAACGATCAGTTAGGGAGAAAGTGTTGTAAGACTACGGGGGAGCCGTAGCAATCACTAATGGTCAGTTAGGGTGAAAGTATTGTAAGACTACGGGGGAGCCATAACATTCACTAATGGTCAGTTAGGGCGAAAGTGTTGTAAGACTATGGGGGATTCGTAGCAATAACTAGCAGTCGGATATATGGGAAGTGTTGTAAGACTGTAGGGGAGTCGTAGCATTCACTAGCAGCTGGATAGCATGAGAAGTGTTTTAAGACATCGGGATAGCCGTAGCATTCACGGATTCTTTTGGAAGATTTAGGCTAGGGTAGGCCAATTCGCAAGGTTGTGCGAAAGCCACAGATTAATTAGAATTAGGATCGGAGATGAATGTTCGATCAGTTATCCGTGGGCTATCCCAGATGGTTATGGGAATTTGGGATGGAACTAGTAAAGACTGTTGAGTCAAGGGTTTGGATCTTGAGTTACAAGATCATGTGGATAATTAGTATGTGACGCGGTAGGGCTACGATTGGGTAGTTGATATGTGTATTTTTATATGTATTTTATGCACTTTATCTTAATATTTTGGCCTTATTTATTCTCTTTTAGAACTAAAAAGTACTCATAATGCTTTGAATTATGTTTTGCAGCTATTTGTTGTCGATAAAGCACAAAAGAAAAGACTGAAGCGGAAACCGGACGTAGAAGCTAAAACAAATTAAAAATGCTGAAGGAGTGAGTACGCCCCGCGTCCATAGCTATTACGCGTCGCGTAGCGACCAAAGTGAAGTACGCCCCGCGTAATCTTACGTACGCCCAGCGTACGTAAGTCAGTTACAAAGGCTATAAAAGTCGATTTTCAGTTAACCAGGAGGGGGAATTCGACTTACAACTTAGTTTAGTCGATATTTAACTTCTGTTAAGCCGTTTTGAGGGTTTAGAAGGCGGCCGGAAGGCCGTTAAGCTAACGGGAGCGGAGATCGGAAGGATCGGAGAGCGGATACATGTCGGTAATCATATGGATTGTTAACGTGACCATGTTTAGCATTCCATTGTGTTACTATTCTGTATTTAGTTTCTGATTTGGGTGTAAAAACCTTTTACTTTGTGTTTATGATTGAATGAAGCTTTGATTATTAGACTAATTGCTATATTAAATTGTTTATTTATGTTTAATTTATCTTGCCAAGCTTGTTAAAAGATCCTCATGTGTTAATGATGATTATTTTCTGTTAATTGTTAAGTGAATTAAGTTGTATGAACATCTGCTTGATTTGCTTGTCTCTTATGGTTTTTGATGACCATCGAGATTATAAGACTAGAAATAACGAATGTGAAACTAGGATTAATTTGAGAATAAGTAAGTTAATGTGTGAGCCTTGTTTGATGACCATCAACAAGAGGTTAATTAAATGTCTAAATTGATTAACTATATTTACAAGTCTTGCTCGATACGAACTGAACACTAGGAAACATGTTAGTTTAATCAATTGATCACTGTTTAAATTGACTTGTTTGCTAAAGGATTAGTTATACTGAACGTGAATCTAATCATTTTAGGAATCGGTGAACATGAATAAATGAATTTGTGTATGCAATTGTCTATGTTTTTAAGGTGTAATTTGTCTAAACCAAAGTACCTGAAGAGATTTGCTTTCCTGTTAGTTTATCGAGAATAATTAATTAATTGTTAGTTTGATATTTATTTCTTTATTCTTTTCGTGTAACCTATAACCTATAATCAAATATATTAAATTAATCCACCGTTCCCTGTGATCGACACCCGACTTACCTAAGCTATACTGTAATCTGACTAGGTACACTGCCTATAAGTGCATAGATAGTCTAAGTTTGTTAGGTTATAAATATTAAAATTAGTGGGTACTTTTGAGCACATCAAGTTTTTGGCGCCGTTGCCAAGGAACGGCTTTCAATTAATTTAGTTTATTTGATTATTCGTTATTTTTTCTTAGTTAGTTTTTATTTTTAGTTTGATTTTCGTTGATATCATTTCACTTGTCGGGAAGGTTCTTGTTTTTATTTGCAGGAATTTGGGATTGTACACATTGCTTGACTTAACTTTTTGCATGGGTTTCGAGAATGAAAGCGATTAAGGAATTCTTTACCTGCTTAGCCTACTACTTTGTTGAATTGTCCAACTCAATCCATAAGGCGTAGTATAGCAAGGCGTATTGTGGTGGTTAAGTGGAAGACCGAGCTCTTGCTGTTCTTGACTAGTTAGGTCACTTCTTGTTCCGCTTTTAGTTAAAGGTGCAAGGAAAACAAAGGAAATATTCTAACGGGTCCCGAAAGTGGGTATTTTCGCAAACCAATTCTTGCATGCAAAAGTTTTTAATCAACCATTGTCGTTTGATCTTGACAAAGATAAGTGATTGTGACGTTTTTTTTTTTTTTTTTTTGATCACTCATCGTGAAGTCATTAGTTGCTGAATTGACTAAGAAATTAAAAAGAAAAAAATATAATAAGGTTTTAAAGTCCCTAGATTAAAAAATTAAAAAGAAAAGGAAGTTAAATTAAAGAAAAAGGAAAGTTTCATTTAAAATTACGCCCTGCGTAAGTATGATTACGCCATGCGTAATGTGCCCGGATCGCGGATGGACATTTCACGGGGTTGAGGTTACGCCCCGCGTACCCTTGTGTTACGCCCTGCGTACATAAGCGACCAGGTATATCTCTTGACCCTTTGACTTCTCTGTTATTATCAAACCCAATTCCTTTCTCGCATAAGCTGTGACGGCAACTCTCTCCAAAACTTTCGATTGTGCTTCGTTCTTGTTAAATTCGACACTCAAGTAAGCTTTTTCGGTTACTCAATGTTTTGGATTTATGTTTAATTTGATGAAATAAGCTGCATTTAGCTTTTGTTCGAAATCTAGGGTTCATAGTGTTCTTGAATTAGGGCCGATTTCGCTATTATGTGTTCTGATTACCACTTGAATGGATCGATTTCTGCCAATTGATTAAACCCTAGGACCTAATTTTGTCTTAATCCTGTCCCATATCCATCGATTAAAGCTTGGGGTCGCACGCCAAGCGTACGCCCTGAAAAATCGATTGACTGCCCTATGAAGTTTCTCTGTTAATTGTTTGCCAATCTTGAATAGATAAGGAACTAATAGGGGATTGATTTATCTTTTTGGTCATAAGTTTAAAGGGTGGCTCCGATTTTTTGTTTTCTACTGCCTAGGACCTCAAGGTTGGTTCCCCCATGTGTTTGACCTTACTAGACCACTTGCGTATATACTTAAATTAGATTATGACCCGAAGGACACAAAGAACCAACCCACCCGAGGATGTGACCGATCATCGTTTTTTGCAATTTCCGCAAACGCTGAACGATGCTACCCGGGCGCGTTATGTTACCAACTTGAGTTTGCTTCTCACAAAGGAGATTGATATTGCACCCTCATTTGATTGGGAATTGGCTACCAGGACTGGACTTGTTGCATTGATCCAGGAATTTTTGCAATACACACACTCGGACGCGAGTGGTGTGGAATTGTTTGTGTGTCAGGGATGGGCGCGTTTGTTCAGGATCCAGGAGCCTGTATATCGGGAGTTTTTGCTGGAGTTCTACGCTACAGTTTCCTATGATCCTAGGAAGGCACTCGATGACAGGACAGCTTTTGCCTTCAGAATGGGAGGAGTGAGCCGGGAATGCAGCGTGATAGAGCTTGCGACTCGGGTTGGTATTTACACAGTCGATGAGACGAGGAGTGTCCACTTCCCGACATTCCTTGTTGATTGTCTCATGGACCGGCCGGAGGACTATAACGAGAACACTTTTTGGGCCGAGATTACGGGAGGAGTTTATACACCATCAACCGCACGAGGGGGATGATTCGGTCTACTACATACCGAATGTTGCACCGGTTGATTTCTATATCTCTCACGCATCACAAGAATAGTGAGAGAGTGCCTTCGACGGACTTATATTTCCTATGGGCACTAGTTACTCCAGGGAGGCACCTGAACCTTCCAGTTGCGTTAGCTGCATATTTGGGACGGAGGGCCAGGGGACTTCGGGGGGATAGCCCGATATGCGGAGGGCATTTTGTCACGCAGTTAGCTCGATCATATCAGTTGCTGACGTGTGAGATCACGAGATCGATGGTGTTTCACGACATGAGGCCGATGAGTCTTCAGCTGTTAGAGTCGATGCGCGTATTAGAGCGGGGTGGAGATGGTATCTTGAGGGTTCGGGCAGATGATGTGGCAAATGAGGAGGGTGCCGCCGAGCCACAGCCGAGACGGGTCCAGCGGCGTAGACCTCCTCCTCGGGGAGCGCAGCAGGGACCTGAGCAGGAGATTGATATGCGCTACCTGGCTCAGGGTATTGACCGTCTTGACATGAGGGTCCAGAACCTTAGCGAGTATGTTGCACATGTGGACAGGCAACAGAGGTGGTATGGGGATGCGTTGAACGCATTCTTTGCCCACCAGGGGTTTCAGTATTCGGTTCCCTACCCACCACCATTCCAGTCACGATTTGATGGGGCCGGTACTTCTGGGACACAACCACATGATGGTGGATATGATGAGTGATCCTTTTATTTTTATTTTTATTTTGTGTTTAGTTTGGTTTTTTATTTGGTATGTAGTTAAACGTTAATTTATTTTGTTTTACTTTTGTTTTCCATGTTGATGCTCTTTGGTTGTTTAGATTTCTGCAGAATTTTCGCCCTTAGAAAGCTGGCAGTAAGTTCAGCAGCTAGGTTCGACTGTTGCTTGAGAGAGCGGTTTGAGAGTTGAAGATTATAGTCAAGACCCACAATTTGTCATAAGTGTGGGGTGCATATTTATTTCGTGAGCGATCGTTTTGAAGATTGGCATTTTTACGATGTTTTGACTCTTATGATATGGATGAGCAGTTCCCACACCATAGAGTTTTATTTTGACGCGAGGAAGACGTATCATCCCGGCTGCCATGACATGGTTGACACTTTCCTATGTTGTGGGGGAGATTTTCATTGCGAGAAGAGGATGTCATTCTTGACGAGACGACGTGGTCGACACTTTCCCACGTCATGGCTATTACACATTGCATTTGTTTGCAATCTTTTGCACCACATTTTTGAAGATGGCGGTCTTGATTTTATTTTTCGGCAAATTCAGAAGCAGCAGTTCCAGTTTTCAGTCTTTCAGTAATACTTGGAGAAACTTGTAGCAGCCCCATTCGATCTCGCCACAACTACCCAGGGGAGTCTGTTCCTTTTTCTCCCTTTTTATGTTCTTAATTTGTTTTAGCATACAATGAGGGCATTGTATGAAATAAGTGTGGGGTAGGGGGTCGGTAAAAGTAAATTAAATTTAGGAAAATTTAAAAATTTAAAAAACTTGAAATAATAGTTTAATTTAGAAAAATCTAGTGATAATTTAAATTTTTGCTAATATTGTATGAAATAATCCGATGAGAACTCAAATGTTTAGTTGAGCCAATATACGTTATAATGCATTTGTGGCTTCCCTTATTTTAGTGAAATCATGGAACAAAAACATAACCCCGCTTGGTTTGAGGGATGCAATATGTTTAGCAGCCTAAACCTGAAATGTATCCAGGAAAATTATTATCATTAACCAATAAATGTTGAGGTTGAGCGCCTCTGCTTAAGCATGTAGGTTTTGAGTGAAAAAAAAGTGAGTTACATGTGAAAAAAAAAAGAGAGAATTACGAGTAAAGTTTGAAGAATTTTGGAGCAAATAAAGTAAAGATCAAAAGATCAAAATTCTGAAGAAATCCAAAAAAGTTGACGATACCAGAAATCAATTCAAATAAGGTGGTGAATTCAAAGAAATCAAAGATCAAATTATCAAGGAAGTGAAGAATTCCAAAAGAAGCTCCATAGTGGTATCGGAAAAAAAAAGTTGTAATTCTAGATTATGTATGCTTAGGTTGCTCAACTAAAAATACCTTGAGGTTAGGAGGTTTTCTGAGAATGGATTCGGAGGGTTGCATAAAATGAGCATTGTTCGGAAAAAGTGGGCGAGTGTTTATGAAGATTGTGAGTATTTAAAATATGGGGGGGTACTTTAGGAAAATTTTAGACACAAATGTATGCGTTGAGGTCTTGGCATAATGGCTGAGTTTTAAATGGATTGTTTAGTGCGATATTGGTAAAATAAAAGTAAATTTGCTTGGGGGCAAGCAAAGGCTAAGTGTGGGGTATTTTGATATGTGTATTTTTATATGTATTTTTATGCATTTTATCTTAATATTTTGGCCTTATTTATTCTCTTTTAGAACTAAAAAGTACTCATAATGCTTTGAATTATGTTTTGCAGCTATTTGTTGTCGATAAAGCACAAAAGAAAAGACTGAAGCGGAAACCGGACGTAGAAGCTAAAACAAATTAAAAATGCTGAAGGAGTGAGTACGCCCCGCGTCCATAGCTATTACGCGCCGCATAGCGACCAAAGTGAAGTACGCCCCACGTACCTTAAGGTTACGTCCTGCGTACAGACTTGCATCGGATAAACTTGATCGCGTAATTATCCTTAGTACGCCCCGTGTAATCTTACGTACGCCCAGCGTACGTAAGTCGGTTACAAAGGCTATAAAAGTCGATTTTCAGTTAACCAGGAGGGGGAATTCGACTTACAACTTAGTTTAGTCGATATTTAACTTCTGTTAAGCCGTTTTGAGGGTTTAGAAGGCGGCCGGAAGGCCGTTAAGCTAACGGGAGCGGAGATCGGAAGGATCGGAGAGCGGATACATGTCGGTAATCATATGGATTGTTAACGTGACCATGTTTAGCATTCCATTGTGTTACTATTCTGTATTTAGTTTCTGATTTGGGTGTAAAAACCTTTTACTTTGTGTTTATGATTGAATGAAGCTTTGATTATTAGACTAATTGCTATATTAAATTGTTTATTTATGTTTAATTTATCTTGCCAAGCTTGTTAAAAAATCCTCATGTGTTAATGATTATTATTTTCTGTTAATTGTTAAGTGAATTAAGTTGTATGAACATCTGCTTGATTTGCTTGTCTCTTATGGTTTTTGATGACCATCGAGATTATAAGACTAGAAATAACGAATGTGAAACTAGGATTAATTTGAGAATAAGTAAGTTAATGTGTGAGCCTTGTTTGATGAGCATCAACAAGAGGTTAATTAAATGTCTAAATTGATTAACTATATTTACAAGTCTTGCTCGATACGAACTGAACACTAGGAAGCATGTTAGTTTAATCAATTGATCACTGTTTAAATTGACTTGTTTGCTAAAGGATTAGTTATAGTGAACGTGAATCTAATCATTTTAGGAATCGGTGAACATGAATAAATGAATTTGTGTATGCAATTGTCTATGTTTTTAAGGTGTAATTTGTCTAAACCAAAGTACCTGAAGAGATTTGCTTTCCTGTTAGTTTATCGAGAATAATTAATTAATTGTTAGTTTGATATTTATTTCTTTATTCTTTTCGTGTAACCTATAACCTATAATCAAATATATTAAATTAATCCACCGTTCCCTGTGATCGACACCCGACTTACCTAAGCTATACTATAATCTGACTAGGTACACTGCCTATAAGTGCATAGATAGTCTAAGTTTGTTAGGTTATAAATATTAAAATTAGTGGGTACTTTTGTGCACATCATTAGTCTTGATATTGAACTCTAGGGAACCTGGTGATTCGACCAGGTGCGAGACTGGTAGCCTCGGGGATCGGCTAAGGGTATATACTAATCGGTCAAGTAAGGGATGTCGAAAGTTATGGTGCATTATGTAAATGCAAATTCGTGGATCTCGGGGTAGGAGCAGAGCTTCACTTTGCTTTGAGAAAGATCCCAAATCGGTATTTGCGCGTGTTCAGTATAAGATTTCATTTCAATGAGATGAGATTTGGGGGTATCTATATGCCAAGGGAAACAATTGCAAGGTCCAAGGGTAATGGAAACAATTGCAAGGTCCAAGGGTAGTGGCGGTATAACTAGGACATTTATTCCTAGACGAGGTCTCTTTCGGAGGTCGCGTGGGGAGAGTGTGTGGTTGCTAGTTGACTCAGCAACCATGCTGGAATCCGGTATTCTGAATGAAGGCGTTCGGCATCCGGTTTTGGTAATTGAAAACAATTCTAAAAACATATATATATATATATATATATATATATATATATATATATATATATATATAATGGTAGTAAGGTCATTTTATATCTATCATGGATGAAAAACATAATAAAACCAAGCCACAAGGACTATATGAGTGCAGAGAAAAAAGTTAGGAACGAAACGCATAATTTTAACTAAACCATAAGGAATTTACTCTAAAAGTATTATAAAAATACAAACTGTCATATAAAATATAAACTAAACATACATCATTTAAATTCCAAATACAAATTATCATACGAAATCCAAATTAAGCATACAACATTTAAATCCCAAATACAATTTGTCTTACAAAATCCAAATATAAATTATCATACAAAATACAAAAACATAATAAAAGTCAAAATCTAAAAGGTATTACATATGAGTTTTGTTTTAATAAAGCTAGAACGTCATATCATATGTTGTTTTATTTTTCAAATTTTATACTTAAAACTCATATAACAATATAAAAAGGCAAGGACCATTACTAGATTATAATCTTCATTCTAATTTTCCTCTTCACTAGCATAAAGCCACCCTTTTATTTTGTCCATGATTTCCTTTTGACTCAAAGCTTCAACCTTTACTTTACCAATCTGTGCTTCAATGTTCGCCAAAAGTTCACTAGGATCCACCAAAACTATATACCACTTACCATAATCATTCATTGCATTGGATTTATCAATAATTGTACTTAGATCAGGTTCAATATGAGTATTGAAATATATATCTTCTCATTCAAACCTTCATTCCATGACCAGTTCTTTTGTAACACCCGTTTATTTATTAAATAAATAAATAAAATAATGAACGATTAGTAGCCCTAAAATAAATAATTCTATGGCAAGGTGTTGGTTTTCGGAAACCAAAGGCTACAATGTTAGAAGGCAGGGACTGAAAATGTTATCATGGCTGAAGTTTGAGCATTGGACCTTGATTGAAAAGAAATTGTCAAACAAGGGGTGGTTTTGTAAATTCTGGATTAGTTATATATATATATATATATATATATATATATATATATATATATATATATTTAAAGGTAGGGCTATCTGGTAACTTATGGGACTTCATTGAAGAGATCTTGGAGGCTAAGGGGCTAACTTGTGAATTTTGGGACTTTATTGAGAACAAATTTGTAGAGGAGGGGCAGAATTGTAATTATTGGAGCTAATTTGAAAAGATCCCAAGGGGGAGGGACCGAACATGTAAAAATGGGCAAAGGTTTGATTGAAGCGGGATTTAAACCCGATAGCTGCTTTTTCCCTGTTACATTACCCTAACCCTAAAAGACTATACACCCGCTACCCTCTCTATCTTAATCTCCATTCGCCGCTACCTCCAGTTTGACGTCGGAAACCACCAAGCCACAACAACCACCGCCACTTCGCATTCGTAGCGCCGCCATCCATCATCACCTCCATCACCATTTGGCTGCTGGTGAAGCCGAGGACGCCTTTGTCCCTCGTCGTAGTCGTGGGTCACCGTGTCCAGATGCGCCTCTTCTTCTGGTCGTGTTGTCCTCCATCGCTAACGCCACCGACATCAAGCAACAGCTGCCAACGAACCATTGCTGCTGCCGGCTGTTGGCGTGACTGTGGATGCCATTCTCCCTCTTCTTCTCTTCACAGCCGCCATCGCTTGGTGGCTGTCGGAGCCTTGCCGCCTTGCTGCTGTCGCCGCTTCACGCCATCTCGTTGTCGTGCGCCACCGGAATGGGTGGCTGGATGCTTGAAAACGAAGCATGGGTGGGTGTGTTTCCGTTATTGGGTTATTTGAGTGTATGGTGTGTCTTATTTGTGATGCAAGGTCGAGTTTTGTGTGGCTGGAAAACCAAGGAAGCCACCACCACCACCGGACACCTCAAGGGGTAGTTGTATGTGTGTTTATTTTAGTGTAGTGGGTGTGTGTGTGTGTGTTTATTTTTGGTATTTTTCATTGTAAATTGTAAATGGAATAATAAAAGAAATTGAAAACCACCACCTTAGGGTGGTGGCGCAGCCACCGGCCGCCGTGTCGTGCGGCGGTGTGTTTGTCTCGCCGAGTTGATTCGTTTGGGGTGCTTGAAACCCTAATGGGCCTTGTAAGCCCTAATGGGCCCAATGAAGCTTAATGGACCCTAATTGACCCAATAAAGCCCTAATTGACCTAAAAGCCCAACAAATTAATAATGGGCTAGTATTTGAGTTGGAAAGCCCTAATGCCAATAAAACCTTAATTTAGGGAAATTAATCGGGACACAAGGGAATTATTTAATAACCGGAGATATCAAATAAGAATCATTGGCAAAAACTAATCTAAGCAACATTGGACTTAGTGGGTTAAGTCCTTAATGGGTTAAGTGGGACACTTAACCCTAATCATTATTTTATGAGAAACCCTAATTCCACTTGGGTTGTTGTTAGGCCTTTCTCATGGGCCTTGATGATTGGGTTATTAAATGGGCTAACCAAGATCAAGAAAATAGTCTAGAGTAATTTAATGGGCCTACGGTAAGGCCCATGTAAGGGGTTGGGGCTAAATTTGGAAAATTGGGCCATAGATGGGCCTTAATGATTATATGATGCTGGGCCTTAATATAAGACCATGTATAGGCCTAGGACCAATTTGGAAAATTGGGCCATGTGTTGGGATTTGATTCCTAATTGACTTTGGGCCTATGGATTGGGCCTTGGGCTTGAATAAGCCAAGCTTGGGGTAATGTAGTAATAACCCAAAGAATGTACTTATGGTTATGTATTGGGACCCAATTATTATTTGGGTGTTATTTTGGTGTTAACAGTTCGGGAATCTGTCAGCCAACAGTTGGGGTCGAGTCTACGGGACTTCAGCAAGTGTGGGATTATGTCTTCGGGACTTCAGCAGTGTGAGGCGAGTTACCTTCCAGTAGTGGTGGGTCTACGGCCACAATGTCGGCCCACCAGTAGGAGTTGTATGTTAGATGATTGTCTTTGTGATATTCATCTAGGTTTGCTACTACTTGATATGTTTATGTGCTAGTATGTTATGATGCTATGTGATAGTGGCAGTAGGGGTGAAATAGTCCCTGGTTACCGGTCGATAAGATCGAAGGGGTAGTCTAGTACCCAGCCATGCTAGCCAGATTATGATATATGTGATATGATATTATGTGGTAGTAGTAGGGGTGAAATAGTCCCCGGTTACCGGTCGACAGGACCGAAGGGTAGACCAGCACCCAAATATGCTAGCCAGTATGTGATTCATGTTTATATGCTAGGGTTTTATGTGGTAGTGGTCGGGGGTGAAATAGTCCCCAGTATCCGGTCGAGAGGACCGAAGGGGAGACCAGCACCCAGATATGCTAGTCAGTATCCGGTCAAGAGGACCGAAGGGGAGACCAGTACCCAGATATGCTAGTCAGTATCTAGTCGAGAGGACCGAAGGGGGGGCCAGCACCTAGGTATGCTAGGCAGTGTCCGGTCGAGAGGACCGAAGGGGCAGGACGGGCACCAAGATATGCCAGACGGTATATGTTTGTTATGTGATTGTATGGTATGTGGTACGATGGGGGAACTCACTAAGCTTCGTGCTTACGGTTTACAGTTTTGGTTTCAGGTACTCGTTTTTAAAGGAAAGGAGTCGGCTCGATCGCAACGCATCACACTATGGTTTGCCGCACATGAGATCTTTGGGATTACACTCTGATATTGTTTTATGATAACATCTTTGATTATTTCTACTTTGGTTTTGACATGACATGATATTACAGATGTTTTATTACACTGTTGGTTTTATAATGACATATTTAAAATAAAATTTTTGGCCTGTATTTTTGGGATGTTACATCTTTCATTCGACTCGTTTTCATTTTATTCAACCTCTTAACTTTTTGGTAGACCTGGCCATGGATCGCGTCTTCTTGACGTCAGATAGCAGGCTTTTGGGAAGGGGACCAGGTTGGGTTCCAGTCAGTACTTGAGTTCAGTTTGTGAGGATAGACCGTGTGGATGCTCAACGTTGAGAAAGTGTTGTAAGACTATAGGGGAGTCGTAGATTTCACTAATGGTCAGTTAGGGAGTGATATTTGCATATTTAGCCTCATAATAAGTATAGATTTTTATCGTTTATTAGCTAATTTATTGCATATCATGGACAAAAGGTACTTAATAATGCTTGAATTGTATTTTCAGTCCAAAAGTGAAGCTCGGAAGCAAAAGGAAGCAGGAGAAGCGATTGGGAGCTCGGGAATTGAACAAAGAAGAAAACCACCAAAAACAACACTTACTCGGCGAGTAGGGACGACTACTCGGCGAGTCCGATCGAAGATTCGAGAAGATAAAGACTTCGAGACTTATCGTATACGGGAATTAAGAGATAGACTTATCGTATACAGGAATTAAGAGATGGACTCGGCGAGTCGACAATGGACTCGACGAGTCGTTTCGCATCTATAAAGATAACTTCTCAGATCGGCATTCGACATTCTGGAACCCTTCTGGAGAGAATAGTTGCGATTGAAGAGTCAGAAGAACCCTAGAGAACGAAGATACAACCTAGAATCCAATTCCGAAGGAGATTTGAGGCAAATTCTCATCATTCAACTTAATATTTTGTTTTCCATTATGGCTAGACAATTAGAATTCGTTTTGTTGTTGTTAATTACCTCAATCATGAGCTAAAACTCTTAAACCTCTGTTTGGGGATACAATATTGATACTATGGTTTGATTTATGGTAGGATTAATTCAATGTTGGTGAATTTGTTGATTTTAGCTTGTTAAAGAACCTTGTGTGTGAATAATAACTAATTTTCTGTTAATAGGAAGATAATTAAGTAGTATGAACATCTTTTAATTGTCAACCTCATATGCTTATGTGACCACTTCATCATATGACTAGGATTAATGAACATGAAACTAGAATTAATAAGAAAAATAGGTAAATTCATGTATGAGCTTGTGTGATGACCATCAACAAGAAGTTAACTAAAGGACCAAATTATTTAGCTATTACAAGTCTAAATTAACCCGAATAAATAATCTAGTGAATTAAATTAAATTAGACAATTGATCACTGTTTGAGTTAGTTTGTTCTCTAAGGATTAGTGTGGCGAACGTGAATCTAATCATTTGAATCGGTAACCAATAGAAGAATTAATCCATTGCACAATTACCATAATATCAACCATAGGATCAATTGAGTTGAACTAAACAGAAGTCCTTCCCATTATTGAATTTAGTTAAATTGTTGCTTTTCTAGTTTTTACTTTAAGTAATAGTTAGTAAGTTTCTAGTCTTGTAAAACTAGAGAAAACCCCTACTTATTAATTAATTTAGATAAAATTAGTTTTTAGTTTTAATTTACCGTTCCTTGTGTTCGATACCCTACTTATTTAGCTATACCACAATCGATAGGTCCACTGCCTTTGTGTGTTCATTTTATAATTAAAAGTAGGTTTAAAACTAAGTTGTTTTACACACATCAGGGAGAAAGTGTTGTAAGACTACGGGGGAGCCGTAGCACTCTCTAATGGTCAGTTAGGGTGAAAGTATTATAAGACTATGGGGGAATCGTAACATTCACTAATGGTCAGTTAGGGTAAAGGTGTTGTAAGACTACGGGGGAGTCGTAGCATTCACTAACGGTCAGTTAGGGAGAAAGTGTTGTAAGACTTGAGGGGGATCCGTAACACTCACTAATGGTCAGTTAGGGTGAAAGTGTTGTAAGACTACGAGGGAGACATAACATTCACTAATGGTCAGTTAGGGAGAAAGTGTTGTAAGATTATGGAGGAGCCGTAGCATTCACTAGCAGTCGGATAGTATGGGAAGTTTTGTAAGACTACGGGGGAACCGTAGCATTCACTAGTAGTCAGATAGCGTGGGAAGTGTTGTAAGACTGCGGGATAGTCGTAGCATTCACAAATTCTTTCGGAAGATTTAGTCTAGGGTAGGCCAGTCCGCAAGGTTGTGGGAAAGCCATAGATTAATTAAAATCAGGACTGGAGATGATTGTTCAATCAGTTATCCGTGGGCGAGCCCGGATAGTTATGGGAATTTGGGATGGAACTGGTAAAGACCAGGATCATGTGGATAATTAGTACGTGACTCGATAGGGCTACGGGTGGGTAGTCCTGATATTGAACTCTTGGGAACCTGGTGGTTGGACCAAGTACGAGACTGGTAGCCTTGGGGATCGACTAAGGGTATATATTTATCGGTCAAGTAAGGGATGTCGGAAGTTATGGTGCACTATGAAAATGCAGATTCGTGGATCTAGGGGTAGGAGCGAAGTATCGCTTCGCTTTCAGAAATATCCCGAATCAGAATTTGCAAATGTTTAGTACATGATTTTGTTTCAGTGATATGAGATTTGGGAGTATCTATATGCCAAGGGAAACAGTTGCGAGGTCCAAGGGTAATGGGTGGACTTAGTTGATGGTAGCCTGAGTTATTGTGATGTGTCCTGATTTAATCTTAGCCGTGAAAGAGCCACAACGTACTTGAAGTGAGGAAAATATAGGGCGATGGAGACCAAGGGTGATGTAAGATTACATTGGTTTTGGTAGTAGTCACTTTTCGTATTAGATTCTGTGGCGACAAGTTGTCAGGCTATTATGGTTAAATGTATCAGAAGGATTGATGGGGCGATCAGTGGCGGTATAGCTAGGACATTTATTGCTAGACAAGGTCTCTTTCGGAGGTTGCGTGGGGCGAGTGTGAGGTTGCTAGTCGACTCAACAACTGGGCAGGAATCCGGTATTCCGAATAAAGGCGTTCGGCATCTGGTTATGGTAAGTGAATTCATTTAGTTGGTAACACCGAGATAATCGGGATTGGGGAGAGTTTGGTGTTGTTGGGTCCTTTTTCCTTTTGGAAAGGCCATTAAATGATCAAGGTGATGGTTGTGTCCCTCGGGACGTCGGGTGTCGGTATTCACTGGGTTCAGAACGGGTTACCGATTATTGGTAAGAATTGGATACTCAAGTTTCATCATGGTTGAAGTGCTCTCAAGGCTTCACTCTAAGGAGTGACACCAGATTCAGGAAGCAGGGTTGAAGGCCAGGTATAGGCAGTCTGTCAGAATTTGGCTCCAAAAGGCAAGGGGTGCATCATGTAAGATTATGGTGGAAGCTTAAACTGATTCATAGTGCCTACTATGTTTTAACCACGGAAGTGTTTGGACAACGACTCCGCAGTGTTCGATATTCAGGCAAATGAGCGCCCGGATCATAGGAGGAAGTTAGTGTTAGTTATCAAACAGAAAATGCAGACCATGAGTTAGTAAGGTAGTAAGATTAGTAAAGGTGCAGTGGGAAACATCAGTCGAGTTATAGTAGGTAATGGAAGTCGCGGGCGTAGCGCGTGAGCAGCAGCCGAAGTAAGAGATGAGGAAGCATTATCTAGACCTTTGCATCAGCAGACTTTGGGGAAGAAGTCTAGTTCAAGTGGGGGAGATTTGTAACGCTTGTTCCTGGTATCAGTTATTTTTCAAGTTTTTATGGTTTTGTATTGGGACTCAACGAGTTGGGGAGCCCAACTCGACGAGTAGAGATCGATATTTGGCGCGGGACTTAATGTCTACTCGACGAGTAGATGTTGTAAAGGAAAACCCTAATTTTCAGGGTTTGGTACCCTATTTAAAGAGCATATGGCTCATTTGTGGCCTCCTTCATCATGCTTACTATCTAGAGAGAAACCCTAGCCATGCTTTAGTGCCTTTTTAAGTGTATGTGAGCTTTAGAAAGTGAATCTTGTGCTCTTTGGAAGGAAACTTGAATATTGAAGATATTGAAGTGAGGAGGGGGCTATAGATCCGACATCTACCCTGTGTTAGGTAAAAAGTCTTTACCTTGACTTATTGTTTCTTAGATCTTCTCCCATGTAAGTTTAGTGCATTTTTAGCCCATTTTGGAACTATTTTCAAAGTTGAGCATGATTTGAAGTTGTGACTTCAAATCTAGACACCTTAGACCTCCTTGGGCCTAAAGATTCAAGATTTATCAAGCTTTGGCCATCCTCCATGCCCTAAACCTTCTATGAAGCTTAGTTTTAGTGTTTTAGCCTCTTGAGGCCTTGCATGCACATAAAGTTAGCAACTTTACATGATATTTCGGTCCTAAGGGACTAGATCTGTAGTTTGGGGAATTATATTCGACTGGAAGGGCTCAATATGTCAAGACAGGGGGAAAACTCGCCGAGTTTCCCTGGCAACTCGACGAGTTGGATTAGGTTTTCTTGTTTTCGGTATACCGAGTGAACTCGACGAGTTGGTAAGATAACTCGACAAGTTGGTTATGTCTTTCCCCAATTTTCTGAACAGTCGAAGGAACTTGACAAGTTGCTAGATGCACTCGAGGAGTTGGGTCAACATGGACTGTTGACCTTGACTGTTGACTTTGACTTTTACTATGACCAGGAGTTGACTAGGGTTGACCATTCAGTATCTTAGGCCTTTTTTGTATTGGGTCTTCTCGAGTTAGGCCCATTGATGGATTATGGACATTATAGTGTTGGGCTTTTGTTTGGGTTTGGGCCTTAATTTTGGATCATACTAGGCCAGGGGTAGAATGGTCATTTTACCCCATGTATGGATTGAGGGTCATAGCATGGAACCCAATTGCTAATTGGGTATATTGATTGGAAGTGACAGCTCGGGAAGCAACTAAGGATTTCACTCGGGAAGATTCTGCATTCGAGGTGAGTCTCCTCACCATATCAATGGATCTACGACACTAAGGCCGGCCCATTTTTATGATATGTTGATTGTTCATTGATTATGCATCATGTTGGTATGAATCTTGCATGGAAGACCCCGGGGGGTTCCCGTGACAGTAGATTGAGACCATGTGGGGGTTCCCATGACATTGGTGTAAGACCTCGGAAGGTTTCCATGGCATCCTAGTATATTTGCATGTTTAGCTTGCATGATATTTCTTGGTACTAAAGACCATGTGGGGGTTCCCATGGCAGGAAGACCATGTGGGGGTTCCCATGGCAGGTAGTTAAGACCATGTGTGGGTTCTAGTAGCACTAGGTGTAAGACCTTGGAGGGTTTCCATGGCATCACTATATGTTGTAAGCATGGCTTATGTGGTTATGTAGCTTATATAGCTAATATGGATTATGTGATTATGTGGATTGTGTGGGGTATGCTCTGAAGAACTCACTAAGCGTCGTGCTTACAGTTTTGTTAATGATTTCAGGTATCATCAATTTGGAAAGGAAGGACTCGGCTGGATCGTAGCGCATACACCCGTCTTTTCCGCAATATGAGATTTTGGGATGAACTCTAATAAATGTTTTTAATTAGCAATGTTTGGATTAAATGGTATTGGTGTTTTGATTATAATGAAGATGAAAATTTTACCCTAAATTTTTGGGTCGTTACAAGAGGGTTTGTATTTATGGGTGAGAACCCACGAGATGGGTCAATTTGGCTAGCAACCACAGTCGTGGATTGAATCGATTTCAGTACAAGACATATCATATTCCAGTATGAGACGAAAAATCCTACATTTGTTTGCAGATTTGAGCATCCATGGGTAGTAAATGGCAGTGGAAGTCAATGGTAATGATGGTGATCTGCAGAGAAGTGTATTTCATGAGAATGAGTTTCGTGAGAGAAATGGATGCCCATATTATGGGTGGCAAAGGGGTAGTGATTGACTATCGGATGGGCAACATATTTTTCTAGTGGTGGAGCTCCGGTGAGAATAAAATTAGACGAGGGAAGACACAAAGAAGATGTATGTATAGCAGCATAGGGGTGGGGATGGGATATACCCATTTTTTACTTTTTCTATAAATTATAAATAGTTAAAATTTAATGAAAACAATTCTAAAAACATATATATATATATATATATAATGGCAGTAAGGTCATTTTATATCTCTCAGGGAAGAAAAACATAATAAAACCAAACCATAAGGACTGTCTGAGTGCAAAGAAAAAAGTTAGGAACGAAACACATAATTTTAACTAAATCATAAGGACAATTTTAGTAATTTACTCTAAAAGAATTATAAAAATACAAACTGTCATATAAAATATAAACTAAACATACATCATTTAAATTTCAAATACAAATTATCATACGAAATCCAAATTAAACATACATCATTTAAATTCCAAATACAAATTGTCTTACAAAATCCAAATATAAATTATCATACAAAATACAAAAACATAATAAAAGTCAAAATCTATAAAAGGTATTACATATGGGTTTTGTTTTAATAAAGCTAGAACGTCATAAAAATTCATATGTTGTTTTATTTTTCAAAATTTATACTTAAAACTCATATAACAATATAAAAAGGCAAGGACCATTATTAGATTATAATCTTAATTCTAATTTTCCTCTTACCGTTCTATTACCGTTCTATTTTGTCCATGATTTCCTTTTGACTCAAAACTTCAACCTTTAGTTTACCAATCTGTGCTTTAATGTTCGCCAAAAGTTCACTAGAATCCACCAAAATTATATACCACTTACCATAATCAATCATTGCATTGGATTTATCAATAATTGTACTTAGATCAGGTTCAATATGAGTATTGAAACATATATCTTTTAATTCAAACTTCCATTCCATGACCAATTCTTTCATTCGACTCGTTTTCATTTTACTCAACCTCTTAATTTCTTGGTAGACCTGTCCATGAAGCGGGTTTTAACCCTGATTCGCTCCAAACCCATAAGAACTTTACGAGTATGGATTGTTATTTTCAATTGTTTATCGGTTTACGACCCATACTTGTTTACCCTTTTATTAAATAGATTGGGTATGGATCATTGTCGATTCCCTCCACTTATAATCCGTCTTATTTAATTATATATATATATATATATATATATATATATATATATATATATAACAAAAAATTATGTAACTCTATGTCTAAATAAAATGTAATTTTTATTGTATTGGATTTTGAGTATTAAGTAATGTATGTTTATTTACGTAAATATTTTATCTTTTTTGAACAATATTACTTCGTGACATACATCAAAATTGTGAAATTTTAATATTATAAAATGGTCGGGTCAATGAGTTGTGTATTCGTTGATTCGGTAGATCCATATATGGATTTGATTATTCAAAAGCGTAAGAGTTAGTATTAGAGCGAGGCGGGTCATATTTTTTAATTTTTTAAAAGGTTTGGATCAATGGTGATTGACTCTAAACTCGTCCCATTGACAAGTCTACTTCTTGGGACGTTTGTGAAGAAGAATATTATTATTTAACAGCAAAAAGAAAGGAAAGCCATGAAAAAATGTTTAAATGAATAACATCTAATGAGAAGGTAGCACCCGTATATGTGTCTACCTTACCATATGTTCAAAATACATACAACGTTTAACATATACTTAGTATAAAATTATTATTTCAAAGTTAATAACAATGACATGTATAATTGTATCTTCCACAACTTGCATACATTCCCCTGATTTGATTATAAGATATGGTTTTTAGTTTTGACTTTTTTGGTTATGAATTATGATTTTTATTTTATTTTGATTTGGTTTTTAGCTTTGATTTTAGGTTTTGGTTTTGATTTGTTTGATTTTGATTTGGTGCAAATGGTGACCGGTGGTTGTTGGTGGTAGCCGGTGATGTTTGTTGGAGGTGAAGATAACATAGTAGTGTCCGATGATTAGGTTATTGAAGAAGGAATATGAGGTTAGATAAGGTTGCTGGTTTGATAATTGAAGTAATAACTAAAAGATATTAATAAATTATAAAAAGTAAATATGTTAAGTTATGTTAGGGACAAAACTTAAAGAAAATCGAATCATAAATACGAGTTAAAAAAATTAAGATCAAACAAACAAATTATCCCAAACCTCAGGGTCTATTCATGTAATTTGCCAAAGTTTTAACCTTCTTTTGTTGGAATCTTTTGACTTAGAAATATCTGTGGACCCAATTTATATATTGTTTAGAAGAAAACCACGCATCAGTGGCGCTTTATGGTTTCTTGTTTTCGTTAAACGGTGGTTTTAACTTGTCAACGTCTTGATCGATGGAAACCCGGCAAATCAAAACCTGGTGGTCGGTTTACAGTTTTGGTATGTACACTCCCTCGACCTATAAATACACAATTCTTCAGATTTCTCCTTCATATCAAGCAATTAGCAAACTCAACTGAAGTTGTTTTCAGATTCTCTGTTTCAGCGATCAGATAACAAAAAAAGATTAAATGTCGAGCACTACTAACCAGGTGATTCGATGCAAAGGTAAGCATTTCATTCTTTCTTTTGTGATTTCCCTATCAAGAAGAAAAAGTTTGGTACGGTGCTTGATGATGAGTGTAAATGTGACAGCGGCGGTAGCATGGGAAGCCGGAAAGCCACTAGTGATTGAAGAAGTGGAGGTGGCGCCACCCCAAAAAATGGAAGTTCGAATCAAAATACTCTTCACCTCCCTGTGCCACACCGATGTTTACTTTTGGGAAGCCAAGGTAACCAATCTACTGGCCCTTTTACTTAAATCTCTGTCAAAAACTCAAATCCTGAATCTTGGTTTCCTTCCGATGAACTTTTCAGGGTCAGAATCCCGTGTTTCCCCGAATTTTAGGACATGAAGCTGGAGGGTATGTTTGATTCTTGTATTAAATCGAAAAGGTTTTGTAATCGGATAAAAAATCTGATCAATTGAACTGACGTGAACAGGGTTGTGGAGAGTGTCGGGGAAGGAGTGACTGAGCTTCAGCCCGGAGATCATGTCCTCCCTGTTTTCACCGGAGAATGCAAAGAATGCGCTCACTGTAAGTCGGAAGAGAGCAACATGTGTGACCTTTTGAGAATCAACACCGACAGGGGAGTCATGATTCACGATCAAAAATCCCGATTTTCCATCAACGGAAAACCCATTTTCCATTTCGTCGGAACTTCAACTTTCAGTGAATACACCGTCGTTCATGTTGGTTGTCTCGCCAAAATCAACCCTCTTGCTCCTCTCGACAAAGTCTGTGTCCTCAGTTGTGGGATCTCCACAGGTACAAAATCAAAATCGTAATCAACATTCTCTGATTACAATTGCATTTTGGTGTTTTCCTGACCTAATCAATATTCATGTTTTCTTCAGGTCTTGGTGCTACTCTGAACGTTGCAAAGCCTAAAAAAGGCTCATCTGTCGCCATTTTTGGATTGGGAGCTGTGGGGCTTGCTGTAAGTTTTCTTAAATATCTAACTTTCTCGAAATAAAAGCTCATTCATGGCTAAACAAAGCTAATGGTTTGTTTGTGATCAGGCTGCTGAAGGTGCAAGAATTGCAGGTGCTTCAAGGATCATTGGTGTTGATCTCAATGCCAACAGATTTGAGCTTGGTAAGATTTTGCTGCATGAAATTGTAAATAAAAACTAGACATATGATATGATTGATGAATCTGATGTAAATTTTTTTGGCTTCAACAGCAAAGAAATTTGGAGTGACTGAGTTTGTGAACCCTAAAGACTACAAAAAACCAGTACAGGAAGTGATTGCAGAGATGACAAATGGAGGAGTTGACAGGAGTGTTGAATGCACTGGTCATATTGATGCTATGATATCTGCCTTCGAATGTGTTCATGATGTATGAATTCAATCAATTCGATCTCACTCATATAATGATTCATGTTTAATTTCACAATAACAAATATTGAAAATTTTACAGGGTTGGGGTGTTGCTGTTCTTGTGGGTGTTCCACATAAAGATGCTGTTTTCAAGACAAGTCCATTGAATATGTTGAACGAAAGGACTCTGAAGGGAACTTTTTTTGGAAACTATAAACCTCGATCAGATATTCCTTCTGTGGTTGAAAAGTATATGAATAAGGTAACAACCCTTTTTATAGCTCCAAAGTTGAATTATAAATGAATGGAAGCATGATGAACTTGAGTTGATTTTGTGCAGGAACTTGAGTTGGAGAAGTTCATAACACATGAAGTGCCCTTTTCTGAGATCAATAAGGCTTTTGATTTGATGCTTAAAGGTGAAGGTCTTCGATGTATAATTCGGATGGGAGAATAAATGGAAGGGAAAGATTTTCAGAATGTTGTATTGTGGTTCATAACATATGGCGTGTCTTCATTGATCTTATTATAGATCAAACTGTTGTATATTATTAGAGTTCATAACACATCAAGTGCCTTCTTTAATCTTATTATGTATGAATGTATTGGTAATGAAATCCCAATTTCACATCAGATAGCTTATTTGTTTTAAAGTTTAATCCTCTTACCGATTTGAAACATCTCTTGACATTTCCCATAGGTTATATAGAACTTGGACGTTAAACAGTTCATGATACGATAATATGCAGACCTTGAACATTTAGCATTCATGTATATCATAGATTCTGCAAAATCGAACATGCAACTCACCTTGGTTTGATGTTTTATGGTCACCTTAAGCTCCATATATATAATTATAATTAGGATTTAAATGGTTTCCCATCTAATATTTTAGTATATCATCACCTCTCTTAATGTAACATCATGAATTGGATAAGAATAGCAACTATAAATTTCTGTAAATAAATATAATTTAGAATCTAAATAAACATTCATCAAAGGAACAAGTGTATCTTAAAGTCATTATATATTACCCAACGAAGATTGTATAACAACCACTTGGACGTATTAGATGTTTATTTTGGACACAATATCATCATTTTGTGTCTACCTCGAGTAGGGTTCAATTGCCCACTCTTTATCTATCGAGGGTATTGTGGTAAAGTTGATTTACAAGAATGATGTTATAAGGATGATTAAAAGCAAAGGTGTCGGTTAGAAATTGTCAAAATCACTATTCATTATCCTATCAGAAGAGTCGATAGATGATGGGAGTAACCTTGCCTCATGGAACGTTTTCAACGAATTCTTGCCTCAAGGGCCAATGGGGTACTCATATAATTTAATTTCCTTTTTTCGTGTTTTCCCGAGTTCGTGGATTCTATATATCGTTATTTTCTTCTTATTTGCGAACTTGAAATTGATGAATTTAATGAAGGATGCTAATCTATGTTGAAATTTAAACAATCTGATAATTCGTATTATGAACTAATAATGAATTATTTAACAATGTCAAATGAACAAATGGGTAGATAATATTTATGATTAAATATCCTAAATGCTTTCAGAAACAACCAATAATTAATATTGGGAATTAAACGTTGAGATGTCGCAAGATAATAAACTCAATTATTATTAATATTGATATCCATATTCGTACAAAAATCATGATGATCTTTCACGATTAGATCTGATTATAAGAAAGGAGTAGAAGCATATTGTCATGTTATTGGACAAACTTAAACGCAAAACAATAAAGTAAAAACGACCTGTTGATGGTTGATTTTGATTGTAGAAAACTATATGGATCAGACTTTTACTTCGCTTCTAGAGCTGTAAGCAACAGAGTAAAACTCAAGATTTAATGCAAATTTATCGGTTTTCCAACAATAACGGAAAACGATAAACGCTAAGTGAATACTCAGAAATACGTGTGTAAATGGGACTTGTGAGTGATTTGAATTTCGAATCAGATATCGATATCTACTCTTATCCGAATTCAAACAAACCTAATTTAATGCAGATTTATCGGGTTTTCCACTAGTAATGGAAAACGATAAACGCAAAGTGAATACTCAAAAATTCATGTGTAAATGGGACTTGTGAGTGGTTTCAATTTCAAATCAAATATCCTCAAAAATAACAAACCTAATTTAATGCAAATTTATCGGTTTTCCAATAGTAATGGAAGACGATAAACACATAGCGAATACTAAAGAATTCATGTGTAAATCCGATCTTTCCGAGAGGATTCTAGAGGATATCGATATCTATCCGATCTTTCTAGAGGATTCTAGAAGGTTTTCATCACCTAAATCATGCTTTTTCGCGCACGTGTGTAGGCTTGACCCATCTTTTGATCCACTTAATCCTTTGAATGTCTATCAAGAAAAAACCAATATAAACCCTCAAAATGTTTTTTCCTCTACCAATGTGGGATAAAGGAAAATAGCCAACTTGCCTTATTCCCTTATAATTTCCAATAATTAGTTCTTCAATTATAGTTGATTTTCTGAAATTAGGAATAGTTAGTTCTTCAATTATAGTTGATTTTCTTCAATTATATGTTGTTGGTTAATTAGGAATAGTTATTTTACATGATTCACTTCTTCCCTGATCAAAAGAGGAAACATCAATTTAATATGGTGCCGATGTATAGGATGCTAACTTAAATTTGAATTTCATAAAACATGTTACCATTCTGAAGAGATGAATTTAGTTTGTAAATTTGAAGATAACCTTTCTTCATCAAGTTTTTACAAGCACACATGGTCATATCATAGTTATAACATTCGTGTATTTTGGTAGAGTTTCACATGAAATTTATCTTTTGCATAAGATAACCGGTTTAGCCTTTTATGTTTCTATCATATTTTACCAAGATCATGATTATCTTATTGTGATTAAAACCATGTTCTTGAAAGAGAGCGCATATATATAGTTAAATAGACTACTATAAACACTCATAATCTCATTTCCATTTAGGCAAAGTCACCAAATATGAGAAATCGTGCATGGTAAATCAACACGTGTTCATACCATTTGCATTTGATACGTTTGGTTTCCTCGCGTCGGATGCAGTGGAACTTCTTAATAGAATACAACGGATCATGCATAACAATGTTATATCCCTTAGATCTATGGATGTAGTATTCAAAAGAATTGGTTTTACCATACAAAAGGCTTAGCGACACAACTTGTTTTCCGTTTTCCATCTCCCTCGTTGTACAATGATAACTGACTTTATTTTATCATTAGAAAATGCTAATTTGTGAAATTTAGCATACAACTATATATTTGTGCAATGTTGATAATGTTAAGTGTTCTGTATCCTATTTTTGTTTGAAAGGTATACTAAGTTCTTGTCTTTTGACACTAACATAAACTTATAGGTCAAGATTCACAAGCTTCTAATTAAATCAAGATTTCGTACACATAAGAAAGCAGAAGCTGATATGTTCTTCCTACCATCTTATGTTAAATGTGTTCGAATGATGGGTATATCAATATCATAGGTGCTCTTGGATAAGAAATTGCACTTTAGTTGAGTTAGAAGATTCCTCATAGAGTGTCTTCTTGCTCTCAGGTATTAAGCTAAATGCGATATTTCAGGTTATCAGGTGATCACAACCACATATTTGTGTTTCTTATGTGGCGCTACCATTTTAGAATGTTGTTGAATACTCCCAAATATCAATCAAATGGCCATCTTCAAGAATTGGCATTTAACTTTTGGACTATTTGGAGTCACTACCAAGTTTGTTTGATATTATAACATGATCCTTTAAATTGGCATAAAGTATTTGGTATAGTTGTTAATCCTTTTGGTTATGATATTGTTAGATAAAAGGATAGAGGAGATGCTTGCTCGTGGCAGAAAGTTGAGATGTTTATGGGTATATGGTCCTAATTTTAGTAGGATATTATGGGAACTTCAAAAGAAAACAAGACAGTTTCATAGTCAAGTGAAACATTTTGGATGCATAATGGATCAATAGTTAATAAAGACTTGGTGGAATTCTACAAATGGAAACCACCCATGCATTTGCCTTAAACTTTGAACAATAGGAGATAATTCATAGAATACAAGAGTTGTAGTTTTAATATGTAAAGGATATGGCTATTTAGGAAGAAGTACAACAATTCCTTGATATAAATAAAAAAAATGATTGATTTGTTGTATTATAGTTGCAAGATGACAACTGACTTTGGATCCATTCATCTATTTATTTGTTTAAGGTTGCTAACTTGCTATTGACCTATAAATTGTTATTTTTGTAATTAAAGTTAGAGGTGATTTCCACTTTTTGTAATTTTTGTGATTAGCCATTAATTAACATAGTGATACAAATTGCAACTAATGAGTTATGAAATTTCAGAATATAACATTTTGCTAAATATATAGACATAAATTATTTTGTAGTATAAACCATTATTTTGCAAATGCCTTTTTTATATGATTACATTAAAAAATTGATAATGACTTAAAATGGTAATATATTTTTTGATTTGTATATGTTTAGTCACTGAGTTTTTTTGTCCATATTTTGCCATTGAACTTGTTGAACCATTAAAAAAACATCCTTATGACCTGCTATCGGAGGTTTAGCCGGTTTCCGACCCATTTGACAACTCCGACGAGACTCCGATCATCTTCTCCGGCAAGTTTTCGATGTTCATGATTTTTCCGGCGAAGATGAACACACATACATAAATATCATATCTGTTTCAAATTCAAAGTTTTTCTTTTCTCTTTCGTATCTTTTATTGTGAAATCAAGAACTCCACTAAACATCAGATCTATTACATAAACATCAAATATGTTCTTTTTCTCATGTGCATGAACACATTATAAACAAATATGAAAATCGAATTCGAAAAAGAGAGAAGAGAGAAGTGTGTGTGTTGTTCCAATATCGAGCATGAACACATAAATATATATGAAAATCACTCCTAAGCTTGAAGATCATTTGATTTCAGATATGATATTCAAGCATAAACATATACATACTGTTAGAGCTCGTTTAATTTCAGATCTGAAAATCGCTCCAAGGCTTTTAGGAAGAAGATGAACACGTTGAAGGAGATGGGTGGCGTTCCAAGGGTCGAGTGGCGCATCTCAGGGAATAAACCCATAAATTATTTGAGTTCTTTATTTTGATGTCTATTTTCGTATCTAATGAAGAACATAAGCACACACACATGACCACACACTAATTTCATAATCGATTTCATAACCCAGGTGTCTAGAACAAAATATTTTCAAGAACGGGTGAAGAACTTGAATTTGTAGATCTGATGGAGTTGAATTTGCAAATCTGATGAAGATTTTCAAGAACCCATTTTATATGGGTGTTCGATTTGCAGAAGTAATCAGATTTCTTGTATGTGCACGCTAAAAAAATTCATTTATATGTATGACTTCTTGTACATGTTTGCAAATGGGGTATGTTCGTGCATATACATTTGTTTGAAGAACAAACCTAGAAAAAGATGAACACGAACGCACACTTAGAAATCATTTTTGTGTGTTTTTTTATGGATGAACACAATTTTTGGGTTCTTCATCATTTCTAAGTTCATCATGATTTCTGATGAAGATAACATGAATTGAGTTCTGATTTTCATCACAATTTTTGTTTAAGATCTGATCCTTTAAAAGATTTCAGAAATCTAGATATGATGTGTGTGTGTTCTTTATCTGAAATCAAAATATGAGTGTGATGTATGTTCTAGATCTGAAAATCGAAACATTGCTTGTGTATGTTACAACTTGCCGGAAAAAACATTGTTGGTTGGAAAAGATGATTGGAGCCTTGCCGAAGAAGATGATAGAAGCATCACTGAAACTATCAAATAGGTCGGAAGCTGGCTAACCTCTAATATTAGCAAGTCATAAAGATGTTTTTGAACAGTTCAACAAATTTAATGAGAAAATATAGATAGAAAAAAAATACGTACCACCTTTTAAGTTATTATCCAAAAATAAAAAATAGACAAAACTTCAAAAATGGTCCTTCTGGTTTTCAAAAATATCAAGTTTAGTCCCTAAGTTCAAAAAACCTCACGGATCGTCCCTATGGTTTCAAAACTTTTAACATTTGGTCCTTCCGGCTAACTCCGTTACCATTTAGCCATTAAGTCAGGGGCATTTTTGTTATTTCACTCCACAAGGACCATTTATGAGGTTTTCAATTACTTTTTTTTAAATAAATAAATAAATACTATTTAATATACAATGAGTCCCACTCTCTCTCTCTCTCTCTCTCTCTCTTTCTCTTCCGGTTTCATCCTCCCATTTTCTTCATTTCCAGAAACAGGACCTCATACAAATTAATCAAGTCTACCGATTACCTTCTTCTATTAGCACAATAAATATGAAATAAAAGGATGATGCCCATAACTGATAATCTGATAAATCGATGAGTATTAAAAAGTAATCAAACCGATTAGTCCTCATAATTAATCGCTTTGTTGGAGGTATTAGTGCTCAAACTCGATTTCTTAGGTTTGATTCTAGATTTCAGAGATATGCTGATAAAGGTGATAATAATCAAATGAATTAGTAGATGGGTGGTCAACAAAGGGAAAGGTTTCATATGGGGGCAGGTGGAACACTGATTAGGAGATTTAGGTGAAGCCTCATTCAAATGAAGTCGATTCAGGTGAAGTGGTGTTTCAAATTATGGATGCAAGATGCCATGAACAACTACCAGAGCAATAAGGTAGATGGATGGGCAGTGGCGATAGTAATAGTGTCTGAGAAAGGAATATCACCAACGATTTCAGTCATCTTTCTTTTAGGCATCCCCTCAGCCTATCATCGTTCCCTGTTCCTACACTCATTCAAAATCATTTTTATACGATTTCAGTCGTCTTTCACAGAGTGGTAAGGTTATGTACGATTTCAGTCAATCTTTCAAAATCGATTTTGTGGTAAGGTTATGTCAATTTCAGTCATCTTTCAAAATCGATTTTGCGGTAAAACTAAAATCCCTTTCACAGAGTGGCGCAAACTTATCAAACGTGACTTTCAGTCTTTGTCTTCTCAGGATAAGTGGATTGTGTTGCCGGGAATACCCTTTCACGGTGCACTGGAAGTGATCGATGAAATGCTTGAGATAACCTACAACTCAATTGAAGGTTTTTAGTCCAAACAAATCAGGAGGGACAGGGTTGTGTTGCTAGAAATACCCTTTCCCCATTACTTCACAATGCATTGGAAGTGCTCGCCTGTAGAGTATGGCATGTGGTTGAATAAGAAGAAGAAGAATAAGGAGGGACAGGGGATGTTGACTTCATCTTTCGGGCTAAATACTTGCAATCGACTTCATATGAACCGTCAATTCGTTTGTTACATTTGAAATCTTCAAAATTATGGTTTATTGTGGTTTCATTTGGTGTATTTTGTGTGTAAGAGAACTTGGATTTGAAGTTGCAGATACAATGGTGAGTTTCTTTGTGGAGAGAGAGAGAGAGAGAGAGAGAGAGAGAGAGAGAGAGAGAGAGAGAGAGAGAGAGAGAGAGAGAGGGTGGGACCCATTGCATATTAAATATTATTTATTTTAAAAAAGAGTAATTGGAAACCTCATAAATAGTCCCTGTGGAGTGAAATGACAAAAATGTCCCTGACTTAACGGCTAAATGGTAACGGAGTTAGCCGGAAGGACCAAATGTTAAAAGTTTTGAAACCACAGGGACGATCCATGAGATTTTTTGAACTTAGGGACTAAATTTGATATTTTTGAAAACCACAAGAACTATTTTTGAAGTTTTGTCTAAAAAATAAACAAAAACCCGGAGAAGACGTGGCGAATTTCAAGCCAGACCATTTTCATTTTTCACAGATAAGTGACTTCCCACCATAAAGAGGACGTACATAATTACCAAATCCAAACTATTAAACATTTTACTTAAGCTGTTGAAGAAGAAGAAGATCTACATTCTACGGGCTAAAAAGGAAACAACCTCTAATCTTTTTACCATATCATTCTCCCAGAAGCTCTTCGAAAGATGGGCACGATTGGATTTACAAGTTTCGGGTTTCCATTAAAAACCAGGAACCAAAACCTCCCTCCTGTTGCTTCTGCTTATGCTTCCCCCTCCCCTGAAAGAATCGATTCGGAAGAAAATGGGTGCGGGGTTTTGAAAAGAAGAACATCAATCGTATCTCGAGCTTCATTGGTGTCTTCATCGATATTAGGGTTCCCGAAAGAGGGATTGGCCATCGTCAAACAAGGACTTTTAGCCGGTAGAATTCCAGGCTATCTGAACCTAATGAACAAGGTTTTTCCCCTTTTAATCCTCGATACAATTATGGAATATAAAAACTCTACAATTACACCAAAATCATCATATATTCTTAATCACTTTTGTTATTCATCATCTTCGCGATGTTAAAACTTGCTCAGACAGTCGAAGGTGTTATGAAAATATATTTGGAAAGGTCATTATCGTCATTTCGGTATTTTTGGTGTTGTTTATTTCAATTGTCCTTATCCGATTTCCTGAGATCATTGTAGTTTCCTCTTTTTGTAATGTAGTCCTTCTTGGGAAGGAAATGTCTATTTCATTGCATAAAACTCCAAGAAGGAAATGAGGAAACTACAAATCGGATCAAGTACAACTGAAATAAATAACACTAAAAATACTGAAATGAAATGACGATAATGACCTTTCCAAATAAATTATCATAACAGGAGGACTTACCGCCAACCTGAGAAGTCCGGCGGCCATGGAGTTGGCTGGAGTCCGATCATTGCGTACGCCTTTTAGGAAGAGGTAACAATTAATTATAATCAAAATAAAAATGTATAATAACAGAATCTTCCATATCAAATCCTCGTTATTGTTCGGATTTAAAGTTATTTTTGGAGTTTAAAGAAACCACCGATCAATAGTTGCTACACTACAGTTTCTTGTTTTCGTTAAACTTCGGGTTTAATTAGTCAATAACTTGATCAAACCAAACCCAGCAAAACAAAAACCTTGTGGCAGGTTTCTAGTTCTGGTTTAGCCTTTTTTTTTTACTAGATTCTAAAAACTCAAATCAAACCTTCTCGATCAATATGCTCTCCCATCTTATAAATACCCAATTCTTCATTACTCCTTCATATCAAGCAATTAACAAACCCAATTGAAGTTGTTTTCATACTTTGTTTCAACGATCAAGTAACACTAAGATAAAAATGTCGAGCACTACCAACGAGGTGATTCGATGCAAAGGTAAACATTTCAGTCATTCTTTTGTGATTTCCCTAACAAGAAGAAAAAGTTTTGACTGTGCTGACTGCTGAATGCTGATGTAAATGTGACAGCGGCGGTGGCATGGGAAGCCGGAAAGCCACTGGTGATTGAAGAAGTGGAGGTGGCGCCACCCCAGAAAATGGAAGTTCGAATCAAAATCCTCTTCACCTCCCTGTGCCACACCGATGTTTACTTCTGGGAAGCCAAGGTGATCTATTATTCCCTGTTTTGATCTCAATCCTTGTCAAAACCCAAAATTAAAATCATAAATCTTTCTTTTCGAACTTTTCAGGGTCAGAATCCTTTGTTTCCTCGAATTTTTGGGCATGAAGCTGGAGGGTATGTTTGATTCTTGTTAAAACCGAAAAAGGGTTTCTTCTAATCTTTGATTCTGAAAATAATCTAATAATAAGTTTTTAAACATGAACAGGGTTGTGGAGAGTGTTGGGGAAGGTGTGACTGATCTTCAGCCCGGAGATCATGTCCTCCCTGTTTTCACTGGAGAATGCAAAGAGTGCGCCCACTGTAAATCAGAAGAGAGCAACATGTGCGACCTTTTGAGAATCAACACCGATAGAGGAGTCATGATTCACGATCAAAAATCCCGATTTTCCATAAACGGAAAACCAATTTTCCATTTCGTCGGAACTTCAACTTTCAGTGAATACACCGTCGTTCATGTCGGCTGTCTTGCCAAAATCAACCCTCTTGCTCCTCTTGACAAAGTCTGCATCCTCAGTTGTGGGATCTCCACAGGTATAAAAACAAATCATAGTATCCTCCGATTGCAGTTCAATTGGTGTTTTCTTGACCTAATTAGTCTTCGTGTTTTCTTCAGGTCTTGGTGCTACTCTTAACGTTGCAAAACCTAAAAAAGGCTCATCTGTCGCCATTTTTGGACTTGGAGCTGTGGGGCTTGCTGTGAGTTTTCTGATATTTTAACTTTATCATCTAAGATTTATGACGAATGATTTGTTTGTGATCAGGCTGCTGAAGGTGCAAGAATTGCAGGTGCTTCAAGGATCATTGGTGTTGATCTCAATGCCAACAGATTTGAGCTTGGTAAGATTTTGCTGCATGAAATTGTAAATAAAAACTAGACATATGATATGATTGATGAATCTGATGTAAATTTTTTTGGCTTCAACAGCAAAGAAATTTGGAGTGACTGAGTTTGTGAACCCTAAAGACTACAAAAAACCAGTACAGGAAGTGATTGCAGAGATGACAAATGGAGGAGTTGACAGGAGTGTTGAATGCACTGGTCATATTGATGCTATGATATCTGCCTTCGAATGTGTTCATGATGTATGAATTCAATCAATTCGATCTCACTCATATAATGATTCATGTTTAATTTCACAATAACAAATATTGAAAATTTTACAGGGTTGGGGTGTTGCTGTTCTTGTGGGTGTTCCACATAAAGATGCTGTTTTCAAGACAAGTCCATTGAATATGTTGAACGAAAGGACTCTGAAGGGAACTTTTTTTGGAAACTATAAACCTCGATCAGATATTCCTTCTGTGGTTGAAAAGTATATGAATAAGGTAACAACCCTTTTTATAGCTCCAAAGTTGAATTATAAATGAATGGAAGCATGATGAACTTGAGTTGATTTTGTGCAGGAACTTGAGTTGGAGAAGTTCATTACACATGAATTGCCATTTTCTGAGATAAATAAGGCTTTTGATTTGATGCTCAAAGGTGAAGGTCTCCGATGCATAATTCGGATGGGTGAATAAATGTAGAGGAAAGTTTTTAAAAATGTTGTATAATAGTAGCTCATATTTCATATGATAACACATCAAGTGTCTTCTTTGATCTTATTATGTACGCAGTGTTTCTGTGTTGGGATCCTGACTTTGAGTTTATATATTCCAATGATTATTAGTTCACTTCTCTTGGTAACTTCTAATATTTTTTATGTTGTAGTAGAAAGCTTAGTTTTGTGAGTTTAATCATGTCTAATGTTTTATTGTCACTTTAAACTCGATATATACCACACTTTAGGACACTAATGGTATGCCTATAAGTATTTTGGTATATAATTTATATTGCTATAATCATGCATAAGCGTCTATTACCACAAAAAACATTCAACCATCAAAATAACAAGAATATATACTAAACTATTTACTTTAATTGTTATTTACAATAACAATATATTTACATAATATGTAAAATAAAACTTAGATAATGTACTTTAGTTATTAAACATAATATGAATGCATTTTGTATTTCTCTAACTCTAATAACATACATATATATTCTTTTACATATGATAACAATCAACAAGGTGCTTAAATTTCTTTATGTAATTATAATAATATAATCTAACGTTGGTAAATATTTTACAAAATTCAAATTATACCACTGCTAGGATAAGAAATAAGAGAATTATGGTTATATATAAAAACATTTAATACTAAATTAATATGATTTTAACATAAAACATAGACAAAATTAAATAAGTGGTTCTTCTCGTTTACAAAAAATTTCATAGATGGTCTTTATGAGAATTTTGTTATGTTGTTGGTCCTTAAGGCTATCCGGTGTGGGCAACGCCCCACTGGCGTTTTTATGTGATCTAAGAAGAAAACGGTGTTATCCGAGATTGTGGTGGTAACGGGAAAAAATGGCAAGCCTATAATGCGCAAAAACGGTGGAAAAACGCCGATGGGGCGTTGCCCACACCGGATAGCCTAAGAATAGAAAATTTTGCACCACATGTCCTTATGTCTAATATTGTTAAACATATGGGTTAAATATTTATAAAATGACTAATATGCTCTTCTAAATATGTGTATTTACATTAAATAATTTTTAATTAAAGAAAAAAAAAGACCCCATCCCACCCCATCCCTTTTATCTTTATTGCCCATGCATTGTTGTATCTACCCTTGCTCCTCTATACCCAACACCGCCAAAGCCTGGCGTCAAACCCTTGATCCTTTATACCCAACACCGCTCCATTGACGACTCCTTTAACATGTAAAAAACACCCCTTCAACCAATTACAATGCCTATTTTATATTTGTCATGTCATTCAAATCCAGAAGAATCGTTCATCAACTAAAAGTTAAACATGAGAATCAACAAAGTTAATATTCAAAGAGTTCATGTGCATCGAAAAGATAGCGCACCATTGGAAGCACTATCGTACAAATAGCTTTCTAGCTATAATGGCTTCAACACAAAATTAACACCTGCTAGAACTTAAATCAACATTCAATCAACCATAAACTTTTGTGGGGTTTTTGTTAGATCTATATGTTCAATAATCATTATTGAATGATGTTGTTAATAACATATAAATCTTAAAGGGTCACAACTTAATCAAGTTGGTACTTATTGAATATTTTTTAAGTATTTGATTGTTAATAAATAAATTCAACTCTTGTATTTAATTAGAGAATAATTATTGTTTTATGAAAATAATAATAAAAGAAACAACAAACTAGTTATTATATCATATGATATAATTAATAAATCATGTACAAATATTTTAGACACTTTGGTTAACCATGACTTAACTATCTAGTTAGTGTTTTATGGTTGAAGAAACTAGAAGACAATTTTTGTCTTTTATTCCCCTCATAGCCTGATTTTTAGAGGTATGGGAGGATGTTTGTCAACCTCCATTCTTTTGTTCCCCATGCTTGTTTTAGTTGCCAATACTTTATATTTAAATAATGTATAGTCTTTACTTTGCATGAAGGTATTTAAAGCATGAAAAAACACTTCTTCTTGGCTTAGAAATCTCTTCAAAAACGTAGCCTTCTCTTCTCCCTCACATTGCTCTCTTTTAAAGTTAGTTTTGGTAATTAAAGTTTCCTTGAGTTATCTCCTTTAGTGCTTAGTTGTATTAGGAGCTTAAAGGCTTAAGATACTCAAGAATACAAGAAGGAACTAGTATTACATAGTACTTTACTCTTGGTGGTGGATCCTTATAGAGAAGATCATCCTCTTTGATCTTTTCATCTTCATCAACACCCCAAAACTAAGTGGATTCAAAGCCTCCAAAGGTTATCATTCTAAAACACCTTATGGTTGGTTTTAATATTATTCTAACCTCTTTAAAATGATCCTTGGTGGTTTGGTTTTGTTATATAATCGAAAATTACTTGTAAAATACCCTTGTCGACTTATTAGATTTTTACATATTTTTTATGTAAATATTTTATAAAATATATCATTATAAATTTATAACCATTTTTAATTATTTAAAATATATATGTCAATTTTATGTTTTATAAAATATATTACCACATTTTAAAATTTTAAAGTATTTAATATTTTAAATAAATTATGAACCTTTATATTAACTTTTATATTTATGATTAATTAATATCAGCTTAAAAGATAAAATAAAATTATAATGAATAATTATTATATTTAAAATAAACCAATCATACTTTATAAACTAAAATGTAATAAATATTCAAAACAAGGGACTAAAAGTGTCACATGAATGTTTTACAACATTTGGTATAAATGAATATTATAACATCAAATTTGGTGGTATACTGTTTATTTATATTAAAATGATGGAGAAAATGAAGTGAAGTTAAAGATGAATCAACATTATTTTGGTGTAAAAAATGGGTTTTGGTGTTGAGTTGGAAATGCCCTAAGGTAGGATTCCTTTTGGTTAGATGGGAGATAGAGACAATGAGTGTATTTGTTATTTTTATTTATTTATTATTGATAATTTAAATAAGACAAAATTTTAAGAAAAATGGTCATTTGGTAATTTCATATGGACATAACCTTTACATTTTATTGGAGTTTGGCGTAAAGACCATGTATGTAAGGGTTTTCAAATTTAAGGACCATTCGTCTAACAAATTCTTCATAAAGACCATTTGTGGTGTTTTTGTAAACATATGAACTAGTTTTGTAACTTTATCTAAAATGTAGAGAAAACTGCAAAAATAATTCATGTAGTTTGTAGTTTTCTTTGACTAAGTTCCAAAAAGCTTCAACTTGTAAAAGTAGTCCTTATTTAATTGTTTCATTGAAGATTTCGCCTCTAAAAGTAAAAAAGTAATAGTAGTTAGTTTCTATCTCTTAAGTGTACTGAAATGAGTTTTTTGTCATTCTTTTTAACTTTATAATTAGATTATTATATTTTAATAAATTTTATTTTTTAATACTCTTAATAAAAACTTAAGAGGCTCCCCTAACTAGAGTCTATCTAATGTTGTAAATCCTAAAATCCATAGTAAATTTTCATTTTTTTTAAATATAGAAAAACCATTCAAATACTATTCCATCAAAAGATAATCAGAGTATGAGTTTGAAGTTCCAATCAAATATCAGAGTAAAATCATAAAAACAGATAGTGCGGAATGTCCAGTGGATGTGATGCAATCATTTCGGGCTCTTCTCTTTGTTACCACAAGTACCTAAAGCATTTAAACTTAAAATAGTAAGCATAAAACTTAGTGAGTTCTCCAAGAACATAGAATAATGGACCCCACCTTGAATAGTTGACCTCATCCCGAATAATGGCCATTTCCTTGCATATTGGACCACATCGTGAATAATAGGCCCCCACCCTAAATATGTAACACCCGAAATCAGAAAGGTCAAGAAAGGAAAGGAAAAACCCTAAGTTAAAGAGGTTTGACTCGTCGAGTCCAGGGAGGAACTCGGCGAGTCGGAGCGGGATCCGGGTGTAAAGCAAGTGACCGACTCGGCGAGTCGGCAAGTGGACTCGGCGAGTCAGGTCTGGGTTGGGAAACCCTAATTTCGGGACTTGGTACCCTATTTAAGCATCTTTTCCCTAGGGCTCATTTGCGGCCCTATAGTCCAGAACCAGAAACCCTAAGCCTCCATTGTTGCTCAATCAAGCTTTCTTGCCAATTTGGGTGATTTGAAGGAAGAAGGAGGAAGGCACACATTGGGGATTCAAGAATTGGCAGTAGATCCAGAGTTTGTGAGGTCTTCCAAAGCTTTTGAAGGTAATGAGTCGCTATCGTCCCTCTTTTGCATATAGATCAACCTTTATCATGGGATTTGGGGCTTTTAGGACAAGTTTATGAACCATTTCGAGTTAGAAGCCCAGATCTGAAGTTGCTACTTCAAATCTATGTGTATCTTGGCCTAGAGAATCATAAAGCATCAGTCTATGGGTTGATTGTTGAGCCCCTTTGTCTCAAACCCCAATTTATAGTGATTTGAGCCTAGATCTCGTTAGCTACACGTAAAGTTTGCCACTTTACGTAAGGAATAGGCTTTAGAAGAGTGGATCTACAGTTTGGAGTCCATGCATGACTCAAAAGTCCTCTGCATGTATGTAGATCTGTATGGACTCGGCGAGTCCTTCGAGTGGACTCGGCGAGTAGCATGAAGATGAGGAGGAACTCGACGAGTGGGATGAACAACTCGTCGAGTCGGATGAAGTTAAGCATGAACTCGGCGAGTTGGAAGAACAACTCGACGAGTTGGTTGAAGATTGCCTTGGACTCGGCGAGTCTATTAGTGGACTCGGCGAGTCAGGTCGCGAAACCCCAATCCCTTCGAGTCGAGATTCGAATCAGTGAGTCGGGTGGAGACTCAGCGAGTTGGACAGGTCAGGACTCAGAAATAGTTGGACTCGGCGAGTCGAGTCGTGAATAGAAAGACCCTGAGCATATGAACTCGGCGAGTCATTAGGTGGACTCGGCGAGTAGGGTTGACCTGGAAGGTTGACTTTGACCAGGACTTTGAATTTGACCAGAGTTGACCTTGTTGAATTTTAAAGGACTGTCAGACTAAGTGTCATATTGATATTGGTAGCTCGGAGAGCTGGAGGAGCAGCGGCTCAGGGGATTATCGATCAGCAGCCAGAGGATTATCGGCGGAGCTCAACAGTTTAGGTGAGTTTCCTTCCAGTAGGAACGGGTCTAAGGCCACAATGCCGACCCATTTAGCTAGCAGTAGTTTCCAGATTTTGATCTGATGCAGTAGTTAGTATGTTTGATACCTTCGTGGCTCAGACAGGATTTATGTGTTATGTGTTCCGGGCTACGGCCCGATGCAGTATGCAGTATATGTGTGTTCATGCTAGTTGATATGTGTATGTTATGTGATGTTCAGTTAGTTCCGGACTTCGGTCCGATGCAGGGGGCAAGGCCCCAGTTAGTCCGGACTTCGGTCCTATGCAGGGGACAAGGTCCCAGCCAGTTAGTCCGGACTTCGGTCCGATGCAGGGGACAAGGTCCCAGTCAGTTTCCGGACTTCAGTCCGATGCAGGGGGCAAGGCCCCAGTTAGTCCGGACCTCGGTCCGATGCAGGGGACAAGGTCCCAGTCAGTTTCTGGACTTCGGTCTGATGCAGGGGGCAAGGCCCCAGTTAGTCCGGACCTCGATCCGATGCAGTGGGCAAGGCCCAGTATGTGCTTTATATGTTATTGCATGGTATGTGGTAGATTGGGGGAGCTCACTAAGCTTCGTGCTTACGGTTTTCAGTTTTGGTTTCAGGTACTCATTTTTCAAAAGAGGAGCTCGGGAATATTGCAGTGCACACACCATAGTCAGTTAGCCTGGGAATGTTTGACTCTGATAATGAGATTATGTTTTGAATTAATACTCTAAAAATTATGTTATGACTTATGATACAGTTTTGTAAATATGGTTTTAGTAATGTTTTAAAAGAAATTTTTAGTCGTGATTTTTGGGTCGTTACAATATATGTGGGCGCCACCCATCAAACATACAAACTTACAAGAAATAGTCACAAAGACAACAAACATATATCGACACCTCGTGTCCTACATAGTTTAGTGAGAAGACTTGCCTCACATATAAAATAGATAACCACTGCAGCTTGCAGGAAATGTGAAGGTTGGTCTCACAAACCACTTAAAATTAAATAAAATGTCAAACCTTAGTTTATGACCTAAAATCCTTAAGTTTGACATAAGGTCAAATTATTTAAAATATCTACATTTAGTCAAACAGGCGCCCCACGCCCACTAAAAGACAAGATAGTCGGGATCGAAGTCTAAAACAGGTGCATTTCAGAAAACTTCCAAAAACATGTCGCTCATAGAAAGGACATGTCGCGTCAGATTCACTTCTTAAGGTATTTTCGAATTATTCCATTAAGTCAAAGCTCAAACTTCCTGAACCGGTCCCTAACCATGTATTAATGGATAAAGTTTCCAACTTTATCCATTAAGACATCCTAATCATGCAAGATGTAAACTTTATGCACCATAATGACCTAAAAGACCAACATAACTTGCATGTCTTAAAGGGGAGGCAAAAAGGTCCCAACTTTTCTAGTCCATGAGGTCCAAGGAGCATCCCAAAGTGCTCACAAGATGTTGGAGTTCTCTCAACTCCTAGATCACCAACAAAAGAGACCAAAAAGCTTAGAATTTGACATAAAGCAAGATCTAATTAATCAAAAAGAAAGTTTGAAGCTTTATACTCCCAAAGGTCTAGAAAAGATGCAACCTTGTTGGATCTACACTTGAACCTTCCTTCTATGCACCAAAAAAACTCTTGATCTACAAGCTTCAACCACCAAAATGGAGAAATAAGCTCACAAAAGGATTCCAAGGCTCAAAACAAGGGAGAAAAGGCTAGGGTTTTTGAAGTTCTCTTAAGGGGTTGATGAAGACTGAGAATGAGCTAACCCTAGGGGTTAACGATGCATAGATAGCCCCCAAAACCCTAAAAAGACATTCAACCCATGGGACAAGGTGCACCACACCTATAAAAAGGCGCCTCGCGTCTTTTACGATTAACAACATATTATCAGATTTCAGATTTCAACGAATAAGTAAAATAAAACCATGATAGATTACGTACTAGGAAAATGGATGTTACTAATGTAGTAACTCTGAAGAACAATGATCAAGAAAAAAAGACTTTCCATTCTTCTTCCCTTTTGGCTAAAACACAAACCCTAGCTTGGATATGAGAGAGGATTGAGAGAGAGCAAGAGAAAACATGAGAATGAGAGGAAAAAAAATATATATCCAGTTCTCAAGTCTTAAGGAACTGCTCTATGGGTTAGATTGCTAATTATCTATTTTAATTGGTATATTTATACGTTAATCCAGGGGATACATACTTACCAATTCAAAGTTTCAAACCAAGCATAATTACACTTAGACCGTTCATTTAGTTTCTAATTAACTCGACATAAGGTGACAAGATAATAAACTAGTCCCTCTAATTTTCCTTTTATCATTTTATGTGTAAATCATATATTGCGTGTAACCTAAAAGGACCATGCTATTTCTAAAAATATCACTAACTTGTGACAATGGGCATACTTCCAACAAGTCAAACTCAAAAAACGTTTTTAGGTTTTACTTTCAAAAACACATACACAAACGAACACATACGAAACTCTGAAGAATATGAAATCGTTCGTGGGTGTTCATCAAGATCTGGTTTTTGTGATGTCAAAAAATTGAAGGACATGAAAACCTTTTTGGAAGAAATCATCTTTTAGGTGTTTGATTTCGTTTCTGATGAGTCAAACCCATAAACCATTTCTTGTTTTTTTTCTTCGGATTTCCTAGTTTGTTGGATTTTTTTGGAAGAGATACACAAATATGAGGGATTTCATGGGAAATGAACACCCCCCTCCCTCCCCCACCCCCCCCCCCCCACACACACACACACACAAATCTAATGGATTTCTTGGGCTTCTTTTGCAAAATCAATTCCTTGGTTTGTTGGAATTTTCAGAAGAGATCATTTTTTCTCGGTTTTCTCTTCAAACTTGAAGACATACACATACAAACACATGTTGGAAAATTTATGTTTGATTAGAGAAGATGACCGAAAATTTCATGTTTGGCTAGAACCTACATTAGCCAGAAAATTAGTGATTTGTGAACATGGTAAACAATTTTAATGATTATGTGTTAAAAAAACATAAGGGTGCACAAAGTATGAGCAAATATGGAGAATGGTAGCCATTGGTGGGTGCCATACCGTCGGTACGGGTAGCGCCATTCCGTGAAGGTAGGGGCCATAATGGTGCGGGTTTATCCAAATGGTGACTTGTACCACATGTTTTAGTACTTGTACATTAAGAGCGGGTTAGGAAATATGGAATCCTTGTATTGAGGGTTGTGAAAGATAGATTGAGAGGAGAGAGAAAAACGAATATGACAAATAAATGACAAGAGGGCTGAGACTTGGTATGGTTGGGAAAGATAGATTCCCTCAGTTCTAAGTAATTAAATACGTACATGAGATACCAAAAGGCTTGTAGCCTAACAATATCAAATGTATTGGAATAATGTTTATTTCTTAAGTGATCGAGGTTTCAAGTCTCATGTGGACAAAAGAAGTAGAATTAGTAGTATGATTAGTGGGTGTGTGTTTGTAGTTGTTAAAAAATAAGGGAATTAAGTAAACTAACAATTATACATGAGTTTTTATTTTATTTTATTTTTTTAATAACCATTTTTTCCAGTTTTTGAAAAATGACCATTTACTCCCGAATGCTTCATTCCGGACATAATTCATTTTTAGTTTTATTTTTTCCAAAAAAATATTTCTACATATGTCCAAAATGTCAATTTCGAAGTGTTTAATGTTATTGGTTTTAGTCAAATGCTTGATTTTATACATTAATCTCGTATATAAATCACATTAACTATGTTTGTTTAACTTTTTGTTAGATTTAGGCAAAAGATCAATTTTTTTTCTTGAAATTTCAGAATTGTTCATCCAATTTAGATTTATTCTTGAAATTTAAAAGTTTTTATAGAAATCCAAAAATATAGTATGGAATCGAGAATGTTGGTCAAAATGCCAGTTTAAAAATGTGTTTTTTTCAAAGTCTCCGATGACAATTCGATACTAAACGGTTATTTTTAACAAAAATAATTCTTTTTAATTACTTTTCTTCAAATACATATTAAATTGCGGTTAGATTGCTTAATACTGTTAATACCAGTTGAAATTTATTACTTTCTCATTAACGCATTCTTGTGATTAAGCATCAATAAAAGAGAACGACGTCGTCGTTTCCTTCTTCCTCCAAATCTCTCACTCCCAGACACAGTATGAGTCGCTTAACTTCCTGCTACTGATAGTCGAACAAAGCAATGGGCAGCACAGTCAACATCAAGAGCAGAGTGTTCGGATCTCCTTCCTCAACACCCTGCACTCGCTCACACCAGATCGGAGCCCTAGCCCTCATCGCCGTTACCTTTTTCGCCACCAGACTCTTAGACCAATCATTCCCCTCCTCCATTTCTTCCTCTTCATTCTTCGATGGTAATGGATATGAATCCAACATTATACGTTTCTCAGAAGATGAGGGTTCAGTACGGTGGCCTCGCCGCGGATATGGGTCCTACATCTCCCTCAAAATCTACATCTATGATGAGAATGAGATCGACGGCCTAAAACAGCTCTTGTATGGTCGTGATGGAACGATTTCGGCGGATTCTTGCCTCAAGGGGCAATGGGGTACTCAGGTAATTCAATTTCCGTTTTTCTTGTATACCCGAGTTCATGGAACCTATAGATCGTCATTTTCATCTTACTTGTGAACTTGAAATCGATTAATTGAATGAACGGTGCTAATCTGTTCTTCAACTATAGTCGATTTGCCGAAATTATATGTTACTGGTTTATTGGGATTAGTTGTTGTTTTACATGATTCACTTCTGCCCTGATCAAAAGCTGAAACATCAATTTAATCTGGCGACGATGTATAGGATGCTAGCTCAATTTGAATTGCATAAACAAGTTACCATTCTGAACTGATGAAATTAGTTTGTAAATTTGAAGATAACCTTCCTTCATCAGGTTTTTACAAGCACATCTGGTCACGGTTATAGCATTCTTGTATTTTGGTAGAGTTTCACATGAATTTTATCCTTTTCATCAGATAACCAGTCCAGTTTTTATTTTTCTATCAGATTTGACATAGAACAGGATTATCTTATTGTGATTAAAACCATGTTCCTGAAAGAGTGCACATTTATAAAAATTGATAATGTTAAGTGTTCTGTATCCTATTTTTGTTTGAAGGGTTGACACTAACATGAAATTATAGGTCAAGATCCACAAGCTTCTACTCAAATCAAGGTTTCGTACACACAAGAAAGCAGAAGCTGATCTGTTCTTCATACCATCTTACGTTAAATGTGTTCGGATGATGGGTGGTCTTAATGATAAAGAGATAAACCAAACTTATGTTAAGGTATATCATAAGAAATTGTACTTTAATTTAGAAATAGTTAAGTTAAAAGATTTCTAATTTAGCATCTTCTTGCTCTCAGGTATTAAGCCAAATGCCATATTTCAGGTTATCAGGTGGTCGCAACCACATATTTGTGTTTCCAAGGTCTGATTACTTACAATGATAACCAATTTCATCAATTATTGTTCTTGTTGTCAGTTTTTATAACTTAAGTATGATGACTTACAATTACTACTATGATACTATCTGTCAGTGGTGCAGGGGCCCACCTATTCAAATCATGGGCTACTTACATAAACCGCTCAATAATCCTAACTCCTGAGGTTAGTGAATACAAAATAAGACTTGCATAAGGTGTTTTCTTGATTTATATTGGGTTAAAAAAATATTTGCATAATAAACAGGGAGACAGGACAGATAAGCGAGACACAAGTGCCTTCAATACATGGAAAGACATAATTATCCCTGGAAATGTTGATGATGGAATGACAACTCATGGAGTAAGGCTGGTAGAACCCTTGCCATTATCAAAAAGAAAATACTTGGCAAACTACTTAGGTCGTGCACAAGGAAAATTAGGCCGTCTTCAATTAATTGATCTTGCTAAACAATTCCCACATAAGGTATTTACTTACTTTTTCCTCTGTCACTGTCACTGTCACTGTCACTGACACTGTCTGTTTTCTACAGTTGGAATCTCCAGAGTTGAAGTTTAGCGGTCCTGAAAAATTGGGGAAGGCCGATTACTTTCTACACCTGCGTAATGCTAAGTTTTGTTTGGCCCCACGTGGGGAGTCATCTTGGACTCTTCGCTTTTATGAGTCCTTTTTTGTGGTATGTGTTTTTATTAAACTTGCAAAATGAGGGTTCGTTGAATAATTGAATATATTTTTTTTTTATGAAAAACAGGAGTGTGTGCCTGTGCTGTTATCAGATCATGCAGAGCTACCATTCCAGAATGTTGTTGACTACTCCCAAGTATCAATCAAATGGCCATCTTCAAGAATTGGTGTTCAGCTTTTGGAGTATTTGGAGTCCATACCAGGTTTGTTTAATGTTATAACATGATCCCTTAAATTGGCATAAAGTATGTTGACTTTTTGGTTATGGTATTGTTAGATAAACGGATAGAGGAGATGATTGCTCGAGGAAGAAAGTTGAGATGTTTATTGGTATATGGTCCTGATTCGGAGGCGTGTTCTGCTTTTAGTGGGATATTATGGGAGCTTCAAAGGAAAACAAGACAATTTCATCAGTCAAGTGAAACATTTTGGCTGCATAATGGATCAATAGTTAATAGAGACTTGGTGGAATTCTACAAATGGAAACCACCCATGCTTTTGCCATAAAACTTTGAAAAAAGGGAGAGGATTCATAGAATACAAGAGTTGTAGTTTTAATGTGATACGAGAAGCTAGTCATGGTGATGTAAATGATATGGCTATTTAGGAAGAATTACAACAATTCCTCGATATAATGGAAAATTTGATTGGTTTGTTGTATTATAGTTTGCAAGATGACAATTATAGTTGCAAGATGACAAAATTTGATTGGTTTGTTGGGTCAATTTATCTATTTATTTGTTTGAGGTTGCTAAGACTTGAGTTGTTAAGTTGACCTATAAGTTGTTATTGATGGGTTTTAGCCATAAGAACTTTCCTATGTGCGCATGCAAAACCCTAATGCTTGGATCTAGGCTTTCTAATTAAACATGCTTTGAATCCAAGACTTCTAATGACTATTTAGGAATAAGAACAATGTTAAAACAGATCTAGAATCATACCTTTGAATTCCTTGTTGATCTTGTTGTCTTGGAGCTTCTAGAGTCACAATTGTCACTCCTCTAATGGCTTACAAACACCAAATAGCAAGGAGGATGATTTGGGAGAGAGGAGAGGGGAGGAAATCGGCCAGGGTTCTCTTACTTTAGATGAAGTATCGATTTCCTTATGTCATAGGGTCTATTTATACTCGTAGACTACTTAAGGGTTACAGCATAAACCCTAATTGGATAATCTTCTCTTAAGGCTATCCAAATCCATTCCTTAGATAACCCCTTGGACGATTTGAAGCAATCCTTAGCTTCTAGAATCCGTCCAATGCATATCTATATGGATTTACAGTCTAAAGTTTAACTATCAAACAATTGACAGTTTATACCCTCTTATTTAATTAATCTCTTTAAGTCACCAAATTAATTCCAATTAATTCTATGATTTATATTAATCAAATAACAATATATTATTCTTTATATTATTCTCATAATATACTAATAATATTTACTCTCTCTTAATAAATCATCCTATCAAGTTGCTATGGTGAAGGCAATCCAAAAGGACCATGCACAACCGGGTCAAATACTTGCCTAATATAGTTGCAGCCTTAGACACTATTCCAACAGTCTCCCACTTGGATAAGTCTAGTAACTATATGCACAAGTACAATTCGGTTTGCAATCGTAGCTCTCAAAGACGCTGTCAAACTCTGATCTAATAAATCTTGTCCTTTAGATAAGGGATCGTACAATCCTCTGTTAGATATCATGCTGACAATCCTATGGAATGGTTAGTCAAGCATTTAGGTTTCTCGATCTCTGATTTATTCGACATAGAACTTAATCGAACACATCAATTCAGTTCTGACCGGGCCCGGCACATAAGTCAAATCAAATTATCGAGCGGCCGAGATATCACTTTTACCTTCTTAGATAAAAGTTACAGATAAACTTCGACTTATATGCATTTACTTATTCAATAATCAACTATACACAACAATGCGTTTTATAACATTGAGTTACCAATGCGTTTTCGCATTATCAATGTACAATCAATTAACAAATAACAAACCATATATCTAGGTTTTAAGACTATATGATATTATCGTCTTGCGATCACCCTTTTATATCATATTCCATAAGGTGATTCTAGCAAGCGCGGGTTTGTTCCAATGCTCAAAACCAATTCATAAGCACTCATGAACGTCGCAGCAATCCTTTGCTATGTCTAACACCATTTAGACAATCTACGCACCGATTCATGACAATCTTCTTTCATATCTACTTCCAACATATGAATGATTGTGGACAATTTGAACAATTCGATTATTCCTAATAAACTCAATTATTCTGGAAGTCAAAACATGCAAAGTGAAACAATAGCTTAACAATTAACATAAGATAGTAACATTACTCATAAATAAAACTCCTTTATTTAATCATCAAATGTTAATTACATTTATCTATTACACGTTTCTAATACTATCTAATCTATGCTAATATCATCCTTCAGCCCAATACTCCTAGCATGCTGCAAGTGCTTAACCCTACTCAGTCCCTTCGTAAGCGGATCTGCTGGGTTATCTTCTGATGATATCCTCTTCACTACGAGTTGTCCTTCTTCTACACGATGTCTAATGAAGTGATATTTTCTGTCGATATGTCGTGATCTACCATGATCCCTCGGTTCCTTGGTCAAGGCAACCGCTCCTTCGTTATCACAGAAAATCTCCATGGGCTCCTTTATGGCAGGTACAACTCCAAGATCACCGATGAAGTTCTTTAGCCATATTGCCTCCTTCGACGCTTCGCTCGCTGCAATGTACTCTGATTCGCACGTTGAATCAGCTACGGTTTCCTGCTTGGAACTTTTCCATGTCACTGCTCCTCCATTCAGGGTAAAGACCCAGCCCGACTGCGAACGGTAGTTGTCCCTGTCTGTCTGAAAGATGGCGTCACTATACCCTCGCACCTTCAAGTCATCACTTCCTCCGAGGACTAAGAACCATTCCTTTGTCCTCAGAAGGTACTTAAGGATATTCTTCACCGCAATCCAATGTGCTCTACCAGGATTCCCTTGATATCTGCTAACCATGCTCAAAGCAAAGGCTACATCAGGGCGAGTACAAGTCATAGCGTACATGATTGAGCCAACTGCGGAAGCGTATGGAACTCGGCTCATTTCTGCTATCTCAGCTTCGGTACTCAGACTTTGAGTCTTACTCAACTTGGCATTACTTTGTATCGGTAATTCTCCCTTCTTCGAGTTTTCCATACTAAAACGTTTTAGTACCTTCTCCAAGTAAGTGTTTTGACTAAGTCCAATTAGTCTCTTACTTCTTTCTCTTACTATCCTTATTCCCAAAATGTAAGAAGCCTCTTCGAGGTCCTTCATAGCGAAGCACTTCCCGAGCCAGGACTTAACCTCTTGCAGAGTCGGGATGTCGTTTCCTATGAGTAATATGTCATCGACATATAGAACGAGGAAGCTTACTATACTCCCACTGGCTTTGACATATACACATGACTCATCTTCGCTTCGTATAAATCCAAACTCTTTGACTTTCTCATCGAAGCAAAGATTCCATCGGCGAGACGCTTGCTTAAGTCCATAAATGGACTTCTCAAGCTTACACACTCTATTCGGATGCTTCGGATCCACAAACCCCTCTGGCTGAGCCATGTAAACATCCTCAGCCAACTTTCCGTTAAGGAAAGCGGTCTTAACATCCATTTGCCAAATCTCATAATCTATGAAATGCGGCAATTGCTAGCATCACTCTAATAGATTTTATCTTCGCAACTGGTGAGAAGGTCTCATCATAGTCAACTCCGGTAGTTTGAGTAAAGCCCTTCGCAACCAATCGCGCTTTATACGTGTGTACGTTTCCATCCACGTCGGTCTTCTTCTTGAAGATCCATTTGCACCCAACGGTCTTACGTCCGGGCACATAATCAACCAAATTCCAAACTTGGTTATCATTCATGGATTGGATCTCGCTATCCATTGCCTCTTTCCACTTCGCAGACTCCGGGCCTGCCGTGGCTTCCTTATAGCTATTAGGTTCATCAAGATTTATTAGTGTACCATCACTAATATACGTGTCCCCTTCGGTAGTAATATGAAAACCATAAAACTGGGGTAGAACTCTAACTCTATCGGAACGTCTAAGAGGTAAAGATTCGTCAATCGGTTCAACCGGAGTTTCCTCCTCGGGTTGAGTGTCAGCGGTAGAGGTTCCTTCATCTATCGACTCTTGAATCTCTTCAAGCTCGATTTGCCTCCCACTGTCTCCTTGGCCTATGAGTTCTCGCTCTCGGAAAACTCATCTCCTTGCAACAAAGACAACATTGTCCTTCGGTCTATAGAAGAGATATCCAAAGGATGTCTGTGGGTAGCCGACGAAAATACATCGCTCACTTCGAGGTTCGAGCTTGTCGTGAGTATCTCGTCTTACGAAAGCCTCGCAACCCCAAACCTTGATATGTGCCAACGAGGGAGCTTTCCCTGTCCACATCTCGTGAGGTGTTTTGGCAACCTTCTTAGTAGGGACTCGGTTAAGGACATGGGCGGCAGTCTCTAAGGCATACCCCCAAAAAGAGATAGGTAGTGAAGCACGACTCATCATAGAGCGAACCATATCCAATAAGGTTCGATTACGCCTTTCTGCCACACCATTCAACTGCGGTGTCCTAGGAGGCGTCAATTGCGAAACTATTCCACACTCCTTGAGATAATCGTGGAATTCAAGACTTAGGTACTCTCCTCCTCGATCGGATCGAAGCATCTTGATTTTCCTGCCTAATTGATTCTCCACTTCATTCTTGAACTCTTTGAACTTTTCAAAGGTTTCTGACTTTTGCTTGATTAAATAGATATACCCATATCTACTATAATCATCGGTAAAAGTCACGTAGAAGCGGTTCCCATCCTTCGTGGTTGATCTAAATGGTCCACATACATTGGTATGTATTAGGTCCAATAGGCCCTCACCCCTTTCATACGTACTTGTGAAGGGTGATTTAGTCATCTTTCCAAGTAAACAAGACTCGCATGTGTCATCTTCCCTAAGGTCGAATGAATCCAACACTCCATCCTTTTGGAGTTGGGCTATGCGTTTCTTGTTGACATGTCCAAGACGACAATGCCACAAGGATGCTTTATCCATACTAGTGGAATAATCTATGTTCAAAACATCATTTCCTAAGTTATCAACAATCATAACAGTTTCATAAATTCCATTACATGGTATAGCTTCAAAGTAAAAGACACCATTTAGATAAGCCAAAATAGAACCATTCTCATTATTAAAAGAAAATCTAAAACCTTGTCTATATAAACCATGAAATGAAATGATGTTTCTAGCCATTTCTGGCGAATAGCAACAATTGTTCAAATCTAAACATAAATTATTCCTAAGCACTAAAGAATACTGAAATGACCCAAAAATACGACCCAAAAGTTTCATTTATTCACTATAACCAAAAATCATAATTTGGGTATCAAATCATAAAACCATACGTGATGTATCTCACACATAGTAAAACACTGCGAGGAAAACTGTATCATATCTATATCATATCAAAATCCAGAACAGAATCAACTCCCAGGATGAAAACTGAAGCTGTGGTGTGTGCGATGCCATCATCCCGAGCTCTTCCCTTTGCTTGCGGAAGTACCTGAAACCAAAACTGAAACTGTAAGCACGAAGCTTAGTGAGCTCCCCCAAACTACCACATACCATACAATACATATAAAGCACATACTGGGCCTTGCCCACTGCATCAGACCGAAGTCTGGAACTAGCTGCATCGGACCGAAGTCCGGAACTGACCGGGACCTTGTCCCCTGCATCGGACCAGAGTCCGGAACTAACTGCATCGGACCGAAGTCCGGAACTGACTGCATCGGACCGAAGTCCGGAACTGACTGATCATGACATAGCATAACACATAACAACTATTATAATCATACATATTGCATACTGCATCGGAACAGAGTCCGGAACACATAACACAAATATGCTTGAATCACAAAGACATCAAGCACTCTAGCTATTGCATCAGACCAAAGTCCAGGACTACTGCTAATTAAACGGGCCGGCATTGTGGCCGTAGACCCGTTCCTACTGAAAGGAAACTCACCTCGTGAACTGGCTGCTGTGTGAATGGCTCTGAAAACTAACTGCTGCTGCTCCGGTATCTCCCCGGCTACAAGTCCATAAACACACTCAATCAATGCTAAACACTGCACTGGGTAAAATGACTCTTTTACCCTTGGTCAAAGTCAACTCTCCTGGTCAAAGTCAACCCACAGTTGACCTGACTCGCCGAGTTGGGCCGCCAACTCGCCGAGTCCCTATTCTCACTTCTCAACCCTACTCGCTGCTACTCGTCGAGTATGGCATCAACTCGACGAGTTTCCTTTTGAACCAAAACTTAGGCAATCTGCATCCGACTCGCCGAGTCATATGAACAACTCGACGAGTTGTTTTTCGAGCTAAGAAGATTGCCTTGGACTCGCCGAGTTGTATGAACAACTCGCCGAGTCCCTCCATTACTGAGTCTAACCTCAAACTCACTGAGTCCACTCCACTACTCACTGGTCCCACTCGACACCGCTAAAAAGGAAGAAATCGGGGACTCGCGACTCGACTCGCCGAGTCGTTCTTCCGACTCGCCGAGTCACAACCATGCAACTATTCTACACTCGATTCTGCTTGAATCCATTACATACAAATGATAGATCTGAGTCCAATAAGCTGATTTACCACGTAAAGTTTCCAACTTTACGTGTACAAACACATGAAAAAGGGGATAAAGGCTAAAAAGGCACTTAAAAGGGTAGATCTAGGGTTATTATGCAAAATAGCCCCAAAAAGGCAATAGATCTGAGCTCTACAACTCCTAAATGAACAGATCTAAGGATATCTCGACATAATAGGGCTTCCATATCAACATAAGGCTTGAGAAAAGCATCAACTAGATCTAGAAGAGTTCTAATGGGGTTTTAAAGCATAAAAGGGAAGGAAATCCGACGAATACCTCAAAGAACTCTGGTTTGCCCTTGAATCTTTGCTCTACAACTCTTCTCCTTGCTCCTTTCTTCTTCTCCTTCTTCAAGCCTTCACAAAAGCACACAAGATCACTTAAATCACTCAAGAACGAATTAGGGTGTTCTCACAGCTCTCTGAGGGTGAAGGAGGCGAGATTGGGGGCCATAAGGTGGCTTAAATAGTGTGCAACCCGGGGATTTAGGGTTTCTCACAGACAGACATACTCGCCGAGTCCAGAACATGGACTCGCCGAGTCGCCAGCTAACATGTGCTCGAATTCCGTCCCTACTCGGCGAGTCAGGCTATGAACTCGCCGTGTCCCTCTTGCAAACTTCAAAAATAAATACCATAGAATCATCATACCGGAGACGGGTCGTTACAATTCTCCCCCACTTATCTCAGACTTTGTCCTCGAAGTCTGCCACGGCTGAATCTGCAAATATCTCAGGGTAGTGCTCTCTCATCTCCTCCTCAACCTCCCACGTCCACTCAGACCCCTTCCAGTGCTGCCACTGTACCTTCACTAACTGAATTTCCTTGTTCCTCAAGGTCTTGATCTTCCGGTCCAGAATCGCGACCGGCCTCTCAATATAATTCAAGCTGCTATCAACCTGAATATCCTCTAGGGGAACGACTGCTGACTCATCCACCAAACACTTCCTCAACTGAGACGCATGGAAAGTGTTGTGGATCTGACTAAGCTCCTCAGGAAGATCTAACCGATAAGCAACCCGACCCACCCGGGCCAAAACCCTGAAAGGACCAATAAATCTGGGGCCCAACTTGCCCCTCTTCCGGAATCTGATGACACCCTTCCAAGGTGAGACCTTCAGAAGGACCATATGTCCCACCTGGAACTCCAAGTCCGAACGCCTCCTGTCGGCGTAGCTCTTCTGCCGACTCTGCGCAGTCTGCAGTCTACTACGGACCTGCTGGATCAACTCGGTCGTCTTGAGCACCACTTCTGTGCTCCCGATGACTCGCTGACCGACCTCGCCCCAACAAATCGGGTCCTACACTTCCTCCCATAAAGCATCTCAAAGGGAGGTCGATCAATGCTCGCATGATAACTGTTGTTATACGAAAATTCCGCTAACGGAACGTACGTATCCCAACTGCCACCAAAGTCTAGAACACATGCCCTGAGCATGTCCTCAAGAGTCTGAATCGTCCTCTCACTCTGCCCGTCCGTCTGAGGATGGAAAGCGGTGCTGAAATGAAGATGAGTACCCATCTCGTCGTGAAACCGCTTCCAGAATCTGGATGTAAAACGGACATCTCGGTCTGACACCACCGATACCGGCACTCCATGACGTGCCACAATCTCCCGCACATAGATATCAGCTAACTTTTCTGCCGATATACTCTCCTGGATCGGGATAAAATGGGCACTCTTCGTCAACCGATCCACTACTACCCATATCGAATCCACTCCTCGTGCGGTCCTGGGAAGCTTGGTGACAAAATCCATGGTGATGTCCTCCCATTTCCACACGGGAATGTCTAACGGCTGCATCTTGCCGTGAGGTCTCTGGTGCTCCGCCTTGACCTTCCGGCAGGTCAGGCATCTCTCAACATACCAGGCGACGTCCCGCTTCATGCAGGGCCACCAATAATCAGGTCGAAGATCTCGATACATCTTCATCGCCCCTGGGTGGATAGAAAATCGAGACTTATGAGCCTCGTCCATCAACACTTGCCGTACTCCACCCCAGTACGGTACCCACACCCTCCCGTGAAGCGTCAGCAATCCCCGACTGTCATAATCAAACGAGGCTACTCGGCCCACTATCCTCTCACACTTCTGCCTCTCCTCCTTGAGGCCCTCCACCTGAGCCTCCTTGATCCGCTCCAACAATGGAGTAATCACTGTCATCCTCAAACACAGATCCCTGATAGGGGCTGCCGACACTTTGCGGCTTAGGGCGTCGGCCACCACGTTGGCCTTCCCTGGGTGGTAAAGGATCTCACAATCATAATCCTTTAGCACATCCAACCACCTCCTCTGCCTCATGTTCAGACTCGGCTGATCCATAAAACTTTGAAAAAAGGGAGAGGATTCATAGAATACAAGAGTTGTAGTTTTAATGTGATACGAGAAGCTAGTCATGGTGATGTAAATGATATGGCTATTTAGGAAGAATTACAACAATTCCTCGATATAATGGAAAATTTGATTGGTTTGTTGTATTATAGTTTGCAAGATGACAATTATAGTTGCAAGATGACAAAATTTGATTGGTTTGTTGGGTCAATTTATCTATTTATTTGTTTGAGGTTGCTAAGACTTGAGTTGTTAAGTTGACCTATAAGTTGTTATTGATGGGTTTTAGCCATAAGAACTTTCCTATGTGTGCATGCAAAACCCTAATGCTTGGATCTAGGCTTTCTAATTAAACATGCTTTGAATCCAAGACTTCTAATGACTATTTAGGAATAAGAACAATGTTAAAACAGATCTAGAATCATACCTTTGAATTCCTTGTTGATCTTGTTGTCTTGGAGCTTCTAGAGTCACAATTGTCACTCCTCTAATGGCTTACAAACACCAAATAGCAAGGAGGATGATTTGGGAGAGAGGAGAGGGGAGGAAATCGGCCAGGGTTCTCTTACTTTAGATGAAGTATCGATTTCCTTATGTCATAGGGTCTATTTATACTCGTAGACTACTTAAGGGTTACAGCATAAACCCTAATTGGATAATCTTCTCTTAAGGCTATCCAAATCCATTCCTTAGATAACCCCTTGGACGATTTGAAGCAATCCTTAGCTTCTAGAATCCGTCCAATGCATATCTATATGGATTTACAGTCTAAAGTTTAACTATCAAACAATTGACAGTTTATACCCTCTTATTTAATTAATCTCTTTAAGTCACCAAATTAATTCCAATTAATTCTATGATTTATATTAATCAAATAACAATATATTATTCTTTATATTATTCTCATAATATACTAATAATATTTACTCTCTCTTAATAAATCATCCTATCAAGTTGCTATGGTGAAGGCAATCCAAAAGGACCATGCACAACCGGGTCAAATACTTGCCTAATATAGTTGCAGCCTTAGACACTATTCCAACAGTCTCCCACTTGGATAAGTCTAGTAACTATATGCACAAGTACAATTCGGTTTGCAATCGTAGCTCTCAAAGACGCTGTCAAACTCTGATCTAATAAATCTTGTCCTTTAGATAAGGGATCGTACAATCCTCTGTTAGATATCATGCTGACAATCCTATGGAATGGTTAGTCAAGCATTTAGGTTTCTCGATCTCTGATTTATTCGACATAGAACTTAATCGAACACATCAATTCAGTTCTGACCGGGCCCGGCACATAAGTCAAATCAAATTATCGAGCGGCCGAGATATCACTTTTACCTTCTTAGATAAAAGTTACAGATAAACTTCGACTTATATGCATTTACTTATTCAATAATCAACTATACACAACAATGCGTTTTATAACATTGAGTTACCAATGCGTTTTCGCATTATCAATGTACAATCAATTAACAAATAACAAACCATATATCTAGGTTTTAAGACTATATGATATTATCGTCTTGCGATCACCCTTTTATATCATATTCCATAAGGTGATTCTAGCAAGCGCGGGTTTGTTCCAATGCTCAAAACCAATTCATAAGCACTCATGAACGTCGCAGCAATCCTTTGCTATGTCTAACACCATTTAGACAATCTACGCACCGATTCATGACAATCTTCTTTCATATCTACTTCCAACATATGAATGATTGTGGACAATTTGAACAATTCGATTATTCCTAATAAACTCAATTATTCTGGAAGTCAAAACATGCAAAGTGAAACAATAGCTTAACAATTAACATAAGATAGTAACATTACTCATAAATAAAACTCCTTTATTTAATCATCAAATGTTAATTACATTTATCTATTACACGTTTCTAATACTATCTAATCTATGCTAATATCATCCTTCAGCCCAATACTCCTAGCATGCTGCAAGTGCTTAACCCTACTCAGTCCCTTCGTAAGCGGATCTGCTGGGTTATCTTCTGATGATATCCTCTTCACTACGAGTTGTCCTTCTTCTACACGATGTCTAATGAAGTGATATTTTCTGTCGATATGTCGTGATCTACCATGATCCCTCGGTTCCTTGGTCAAGGCAACCGCTCCTTCGTTATCACAGAAAATCTCCATGGGCTCCTTTATGGCAGGTACAACTCCAAGATCACCGATGAAGTTCTTTAGCCATATTGCCTCCTTCGACGCTTCGCTCGCTGCAATGTACTCTGATTCGCACGTTGAATCAGCTACGGTTTCCTGCTTGGAACTTTTCCATGTCACTGCTCCTCCATTCAGGGTAAAGACCCAGCCCGACTGCGAACGGTAGTTGTCCCTGTCTGTCTGAAAGATGGCGTCACTATACCCTCGCACCTTCAAGTCATCACTTCCTCCGAGGACTAAGAACCATTCCTTTGTCCTCAGAAGGTACTTAAGGATATTCTTCACCGCAATCCAATGTGCTCTACCAGGATTCCCTTGATATCTGCTAACCATGCTCAAAGCAAAGGCTACATCAGGGCGAGTACAAGTCATAGCGTACATGATTGAGCCAACTGCGGAAGCGTATGGAACTCGGCTCATTTCTGCTATCTCAGCTTCGGTACTCAGACTTTGAGTCTTACTCAACTTGGCATTACTTTGTATCGGTAATTCTCCCTTCTTCGAGTTTTCCATACTAAAACGTTTTAGTACCTTCTCCAAGTAAGTGTTTTGACTAAGTCCAATTAGTCTCTTACTTCTTTCTCTTACTATCCTTATTCCCAAAATGTAAGAAGCCTCTTCGAGGTCCTTCATAGCGAAGCACTTCCCGAGCCAGGACTTAACCTCTTGCAGAGTCGGGATGTCGTTTCCTATGAGTAATATGTCATCGACATATAGAACGAGGAAGCTTACTATACTCCCACTGGCTTTGACATATACACATGACTCATCTTCGCTTCGTATAAATCCAAACTCTTTGACTTTCTCATCGAAGCAAAGATTCCATCGGCGAGACGCTTGCTTAAGTCCATAAATGGACTTCTCAAGCTTACACACTCTATTCGGATGCTTCGGATCCACAAACCCCTCTGGCTGAGCCATGTAAACATCCTCAGCCAACTTTCCGTTAAGGAAAGCGGTCTTAACATCCATTTGCCAAATCTCATAATCTATGAAATGCGGCAATTGCTAGCATCACTCTAATAGATTTTATCTTCGCAACTGGTGAGAAGGTCTCATCATAGTCAACTCCGGTAGTTTGAGTAAAGCCCTTCGCAACCAATCGCGCTTTATACGTGTGTACGTTTCCATCCACGTCGGTCTTCTTCTTGAAGATCCATTTGCACCCAACGGTCTTACGTCCGGGCACATAATCAACCAAATTCCAAACTTGGTTATCATTCATGGATTGGATCTCGCTATCCATTGCCTCTTTCCACTTCGCAGACTCCGGGCCTGCCGTGGCTTCCTTATAGCTATTAGGTTCATCAAGATTTATTAGTGTACCATCACTAATATACGTGTCCCCTTCGGTAGTAATATGAAAACCATAAAACTGGGGTAGAACTCTAACTCTATCGGAACGTCTAAGAGGTAAAGATTCGTCAATCGGTTCAACCGGAGTTTCCTCCTCGGGTTGAGTGTCAGCGGTAGAGGTTCCTTCATCTATCGACTCTTGAATCTCTTCAAGCTCGATTTGCCTCCCACTGTCTCCTTGGCCTATGAGTTCTCGCTCTCGGAAAACTCATCTCCTTGCAACAAAGACAACATTGTCCTTCGGTCTATAGAAGAGATATCCAAAGGATGTCTGTGGGTAGCCGACGAAAATACATCGCTCACTTCGAGGTTCGAGCTTGTCGTGAGTATCTCGTCTTACGAAAGCCTCGCAACCCCAAACCTTGATATGTGCCAACGAGGGAGCTTTCCCTGTCCACATCTCGTGAGGTGTTTTGGCAACCTTCTTAGTAGGGACTCGGTTAAGGACATGGGCGGCAGTCTCTAAGGCATACCCCCAAAAAGAGATAGGTAGTGAAGCACGACTCATCATAGAGCGAACCATATCCAATAAGGTTCGATTACGCCTTTCTGCCACACCATTCAACTGCGGTGTCCTAGGAGGCGTCAATTGCGAAACTATTCCACACTCCTTGAGATAATCGTGGAATTCAAGACTTAGGTACTCTCCTCCTCGATCGGATCGAAGCATCTTGATTTTCCTGCCTAATTGATTCTCCACTTCATTCTTGAACTCTTTGAACTTTTCAAAGGTTTCTGACTTTTGCTTGATTAAATAGATATACCCATATCTACTATAATCATCGGTAAAAGTCACGTAGAAGCGGTTCCCATCCTTCGTGGTTGATCTAAATGGTCCACATACATTGGTATGTATTAGGTCCAATAGGCCCTCACCCCTTTCATACGTACTTGTGAAGGGTGATTTAGTCATCTTTCCAAGTAAACAAGACTCGCATGTGTCATCTTCCCTAAGGTCGAATGAATCCAACACTCCATCCTTTTGGAGTTGGGCTATGCGTTTCTTGTTGACATGTCCAAGACGACAATGCCACAAGGATGCTTTATCCATACTAGTGGAATAATCTATGTTCAAAACATCATTTCCTAAGTTATCAACAATCATAACAGTTTCATAAATTCCATTACATGGTATAGCTTCAAAGTAAAAGACACCATTTAGATAAGCCAAAATAGAACCATTCTCATTATTAAAAGAAAATCTAAAACCTTGTCTATATAAACCATGAAATGAAATGATGTTTCTAGCCATTTCTGGCGAATAGCAACAATTGTTCAAATCTAAACATAAATTATTCCTAAGCACTAAAGAATACTGAAATGACCCAAAAATACGACCCAAAAGTTTCATTTATTCACTATAACCAAAAATCATAATTTGGGTATCAAATCATAAAACCATATGTGATGTATCTCGCACATAGTAAAACACTGCGAGGAAAACTGTATCATATCTATATCATATCAAAATCCAGAACAGAATCAACTCCCAGGATGAAAACTGAAGCTGTGGTGTGTGCGATGCCATCATCCCGAGCTCTTCCCTTTGCTTGCGGAAGTACCTAAAACCAAAACTGAAACTGTAAGCACGAAGCTTAGTGAGCTCCCCCAAACTACCACATACCATACAATACATATAAAGCACATACTGGGCCTTGCCCACTGCATCAGACCGAAGTCTGGAACTAGCTGCATCGGACCGAAGTCCGGAACTGACTGCATCGGACCGAAGTCCGGAACTGACTGATCATGACATAGCATAACACATAACAACTATTATAATCATACATAGTGCATACTGCATCGGAACAGAGTCCGGAACACATAACACAAATATGCTTGAATCACAAAGACATCAAGCACTCTAACTATTGCATGAGACCAAAGTCCAGGACTACTGCTAATTAAACGGGCCAGCATTGTGGCCGTAGACCCGTTCCTACTGAAAGGAAACTCACCTCGTGAACTGGCTGCTGTGTGAATGGCTCTGAAAACTAACTGCTGCTGCTCCGGTATCTCCCCGGCTACAAGTCCATAAACACACTCAATCAATGCTAAACACTGCACTGGGTAAAATGACTCTTTTACCCTTGGTCAAAGTCAACTCTCCTGGTCAAAGTCAACCCACAGTTGACCTGACTCGCCGAGTTGGGCCGCCAACTCGCCGAGTCCCTATTCTCACTTCTCAACCCTACTCGCTGCTACTCGTCGAGTATGGCATCAACTCGACGAGTTTCCTTTTGAACCAAAACTTAGGCAATCTGCATCCGACTCGCCGAGTCATATGAACAACTCGACGAGTTGTTCTTCGAGCTAAGAAGATTGCCTTGGACTCGCCGAGTTGTATGAACAACTCGCCGAGTCCCTCCATTACTGAGTCTAACCTCAAACTCGCTGAGTCCACTCCACTACTCACTGGTCCCACTCGACACCGCTAAAAAGGAAGAAATCGGGGACTCGCGACTCGACTCGCCGAGTCGTTCTTCCGACTCGCCGAGTCACAACCATGCAACTATTCTACACTCGATTCTGCTTGAATCCATTACATACAAATGATAGATCTGAGTCCAATAAGCTGATTTACCACGTAAAGTTTCCAATTTTACGTGTACAAACACATGAAAAAGGGGATAAAGGCTAAAAAGGCACTTAAAAGGGTAGATCTAGGGTTATTATGCAAAATAGCCCCAAAAAGGCAATAGATCTGAGCTCTACAACTCCTAAATGAACAGATCTAAGGATATCTCGACATAATAGGGCTTCCATATCAACATAAGGCTTGAGAAAAGCATCAACTAGATCTAGAAGAGTTCTAATGGGGTTTTAAAGCATAAAAGGGAAGGAAATCCGAAGAATACCTCAAAGAACTCTGGTTTGCCCTTGAATATTTGCTCTACAACTCTTCTCCTTGCTCCTTTCTTCTTCTCCTTCTTCAAGCCTTCACAAAAGCACACAAGATCACTTAAATCACTCAAGAACGAATTAGGGTGTTCTCACAGCTCTCTGAGGGTGAAGGAGGCGAGATTGGGGGCTATAAGGTGGCTTAAATAGTGGGCAACCCGGGGATTTAGGGTTTCTCACAGACAGACAGACTCGCCGAGTCCAGAATATGGACTCGCCGAGTCGCCAGCTAACACGTGCTCGAAATCCCATCCCTACTCGGCGAGTCAGGCTATGAACTCGCCGAGTCCCTCTTGCAAACTTCAAAAATAAATACCATAGAATCATCATACCGGAGACGGGTCGTTACAATTCTCCCCCACTTATCTCAGACTTCGTCCTCGAAGTCTGCTACGGCTGAATCTGCAAATATCTCAGGGTAGTGCTCTCTCATTTCCTCCTCAGCCTCCCACGTCCACTCAGACCCCTTCCGGTGCTGCCACTGTACCTTCACTAACTGAATTTCCTTGTTCCTCAAGGTCTTGATCTTCCGGTCCAGAATCGCGACCGACCTCTCAATATAATTCAGGCTGCTATCAACCTGAATATCCTCTAGGGGAACGACTGCTGACTCATCCACCAAACACTTCCTCAACTGAGACACATGGAAAGTGTTGTGGATCTGACTAAGCTCCTCAGGAAGATCTAACCGATAAGCAACCCGACCCACCCGGGCCAAAACCCTGAAAGGACCAATAAATCTGGGGCCCAACTTGCCCCTCTTCCGGAATCTGATGACACCCTTCCAAGGTGAGACCTTCAGAAGGACCATATGTCCCACCTGGAACTCCAAGTCCGAACGCCTCCTGTCGGCGTAGCTCTTCTGCCGACTCTGCGCAGTCTGCAGTCTACTATGGACCTGCTGGATCAACTCGGTCGTCTTGAGCACCACTTCTGTGCTCCCGATGACTCGCTGACCGACCTCGCCCCAACAAATCGGGTCCTACACTTCCTCCCATAAAGCATCTCAAAGGGAGGTCGATCGATGCTCGCATGATAACTGTTGTTATACGAAATTCCGCTAACGGAAGGTACGTATCCCAACTGCCACCAAAGTCTAGAACACATGCCCTGAGCATGTCCTCAAGAGTCTGAATCGTCCTCTCACTCTGCCCGTCCGTCTGAGGATGGAAAGCGGTGCTGAAATGAAGACGAGTACCCATCTCGTCGTGAAACCGCTTCCAGAATCTGGATGTAAAACGGACATCTCGGTCTGACACCACCGATACCGGCACTCCATGACGTGCCACAATCTCCCGCACATAGATATCGGCTAACTTTTCTGCCGATATACTCTCCTGGATCGGGATAAAATGGGCACTCTCCGTCAACCGATCCACTACTACCCATATCGAATCCACTCCACGTGCGGTCCTGGGAAGCTTGGTGACAAAATCCATGGTGATGTCCTCCCATTTCCACACGGGAATGTCTAACGGCTGCATCTTGCCGTGAGGTCTCTGGTGCTCCGCCTTGACCTTCCGGCAGGTCAGGCATCTCTCAACATACTAGGCGACGTCCTGCTTCATGCAGGGCCACCAATAATCAGGTCGAAGATCTCGATACATCTTCGTCGCCCCTGGGTGGATAGAAAATCGAGACTTATGAGCCTCGTCCATCAACACTTGTCGTACTCCACCCCAGTACGGTACCCACACCCTCCCGTGAAGCGTCAACAATCCCCGACTGTCATAATCAAACGAGGCTACTCGGCCCACTATCCTCTCACACTTCTGCCTCTCCTCCTTGAGGCCCTCCACCTGAGCCTCCTTGATCCGCTCCAACAATGGAGTAATCACTGTCATCCTCAAACACAGATCCCTGATAGGGGCTGCCGACACTTTGCGGCTTAGGGCGTCGGCCACCATGTTGGCCTTCCCTGGGTGGTAAAGGATCTCACAATCATAATCGTTTAGCACATCCAACCACCTCCTCTGCCTCATGTTCAGACTCGGCTGATCCATAAGGTACCTCAAGCTCTTGTGATCCGTGTAAATAGTACAACAGACCCCATAAAGGTAGTGCCTCCAAATCTTGAGGGTAAACACAACCGCCCCCAGCTCTAAATCATGGGTAGGATAATTAGCCTCGTGAGGCTTCAACTGTCTCGAGGCATAAGCTATCACATGGCCTCGCTGCATCAATACTGCTCCCATACCTGTGATCGAGGCATCACAGTAGACTACGAAGTCCTCTACTCCCTCTGGCAAGGTAAGGATCGGAGCCTCGCACAATCTCTGTCTGAGGGTCTCGAACGCTGCCTGCTGCTCAGGCCCCCAACGAAATACCACCGACTTCTTGGTCAATCGGGTGAGCGGCACTGCTATCTTGGAGAAATCCTGAATAAATCTCCGATAATACCCTGCCAACCCTAGGAAGCTCCGAATCTCAGATGGAGACTTCGGGACCTCCCACTGCATCACGGCCTCTATCTTGGCCGGATCTACCAAAATACCCTTTTGGTTGACGAGGTGGCCAAGGAACTGCACCTCGCGCAACCAGAACTTGCATTTGGAGAACTTTGCGAAAAGTCTCTCCCTCCTTAAAACCTCCAGCACCTCTCGCAGGTGCTCCTCATGCTGCTCCTGCGTCTTGGAATACACCAAGATATCATCTATGAATACTATCACTGACCGATCTAGCATCGGCCTGCACACGCGATTCATGAGATCCATGAACGCGGCTAGAGCATTGGTGAGCCCAAATGGCATCACCACAAACTCATAATGACCATACCTGGTCCTGAAAGCAGTCTTCTGTACATCCTCATCTCTAACCCGCATCTGATGATAACCGGAGCGTAGATCGATCTTGGAGAACCAAGACGCTCCCTGAAGCTGATCAAACAAATCATCTATCCTCGGAAGTGGGTAACGGTTCTTCACCGTTACCTTATTCAACTCCCGATAATCTATACACATACGATGCGACCCATCCTTCTTCCTCACAAACAGGATTGGCGCTCCCCAAGGCGAACTGCTCGGCCGAATGAAACCCTTGTCTAACAGCTCCTGCAGCTGCGTAGTAGGTCATCCTAAATTGATTGTACATCGGAGGCAAAGAGTGAAGCACCATGTCGATCGCCAAGTCTTCCCCAAAGTCAACATTTAACTTGCGAAGGCGGTCGACATACCTTTGCATCTTTTGCAGGTGCATGATAAGAGATTCTCCATGACCCATCTTAGCGGAAATAATGTTAGTGAAAATCTCATACCGCTCTTGTCTCGCGTTTTGGTGGTATCTATCCAATAAGTCTTGATGCATCTCGTACGGGTACATGTCCTTGTAGGACTTTTGGAATTCGGAGTTCATGGTGGCTATCATGATGCAATGTACCTTCGTTGCATCTCGCTCATGAGTTTCAAAAGCGGTAATTTCAGCCGGAGTAGCAATTTCAGGGTTGATTTTCTCGAGCTTCTCATCGAGGACATACTCCTTATCCTCATAGAGAGCAATGGTGCGAATGTATCTTATCCATTCGCTAAAGTTCGTTCCATCGAAGGTGACCTTTTGGCAAAGGCTCATCAACGTGAAAGAACTAGCAGCAGTGTTGTTGGCGTTCGACATCTACAAACAGAAAGGACAAAGATAGATTAGAATATGAATCCCTAATTATCACCCAATAAGAAAAATTAGGGCTAGGATCCAACAACAACATTTACATATTAGAAAAGGGATGCCGTAATCTAACATGCAAATAAATTGAAGGTAAGTAAATGACGATTCACTAATTCTCCACCATAAAACCTAACTATTAGTCCTAAATGTATTGAGAATTCCTAGGATCGGATGAGATTCATTGAAACTATTCAATGGCATGTTTAAATCTCGATATGCCCCTCTTGTTTGTGACTGGGATACCGAGGATCACAAAGCGGGTGTGAATTACCATGCAAATTCACATGGTGCCTTCATTGTAACGATCACCTATTCGATGTGCCGGTAAACCACACACGCTCCATCGAACTATGATAAACAATGAATCACCCTTTGCCACCTTTGCTTAGAACCAATTAGTGTGCCGGTAAACCACACACGCTCCACTAACTTCTTAGCAAGGGTGCAAAGTGTAATTTCATGGGATTGCATCAATTCACTTTTCCTAAAGTAACTAAGATTGGGAAATTTTAAAAAATATGTGTAGTTACTTTGTATTTCCTATTATACTTTTAATGAGAGGATGAGGTTGCCCTATCCTACCCGTTCGGCTAACGACCCTCCACCAATCAAGCAAGCGGTGGGTGTGAGTGTACACCCATTAAGCTCCATTTTATAGGCTGCAACCTTATACCCACCTTATAGATCGGCTTCGTGAATGAGGCCTACTAACGGTAAGACTAGCATTTTAGTTATACATACATATATATATATATATATATATATATATATATATATATATATATATATATATACATATATATATATATATATATATATATATATATTAATCTTGTAATATTATATTAATATAGGGTTGTATTTTAAACCTTTTAAAATCTAGGGTTTGAAATTTAAATTGTCTAAATTAAAACTTTTAATTACAAAATATAAATTTCAAAACTTGAGGACAAGTTTTAAACATTTAAAACATGGAGGATCAAATAACAAATAATTTCAATTAACAATTAATTTCCTAATTATCTATATTTGATTTATTCAAGATTTCTTGTAAGATAATTACCAAAATAATCAAAATAATTAATTAATTATCATATAAGGAAATTAAATATTTTATTAGTTGATAAATATCTTTAATTAGATCAAGATAATAGTCATATATATCAAAAAATCGGATTAGGGTTGATCTAATATGATTAAGGTAAGTTTCCATAAGATAAACATGAAGAAATCCCGAATCTGGCCATTCCTGACGCTTGGACTCGCCGAGTGCACCAAGGGACTCGCCGAGTCCATGACTCAGAAACACAAAAATCGAATTTTGCAGTTTAGTTTCAGACAATTAAGCAACAATTTAATGAAAACCAAGCTAGGCTCTGATACCACTGATGAGTTTTAGCCATAAGAACTTTCCTATGTGCGCATGCAAAACCCTAATGCTTGGATCTAGGCTTTCTAATTAAACATGCTTTGAATCCAAGACTTCTAATGACTATTTAGGAATAAGAACAATGTTAAAACAGATCTAGAATCATACCTTTGAATTCCTTGTTGATCTTGTTGTCTTGGAGCTTCTAGAGTCACAATTGTCACTCCTCTAATGGCTTACAAACACCAAATAGCAAGGAGGATGATTTGGGAGAAAGGAGAGGGGAGGAAATCGGCCAAGGTTCTCTTACTTTAGATGAAGTATCGATTTTCTTATGCCATAGGGTCTATTTATACTTGTAGACTCCTTAAGGGTTACAACATAAACCCTAATTGGATAATCTTCTCTTAAGGCTATCCAAATTCATTCCTTAGATAACCCCTTGGACGATTTGAAGCAATCTTAGCTTCTAGAATCCGTCCAATGCATATCTATATGGATTTACAGTCTAAAGTTTAACTATCAAACAATTGACAGTTTATACCCTCTTATTTAATTAATCTCTTTAAGTCACCAAATTAATTCCAATTAATTCTATGACTTATATTAATCAAATAACAATATATTATTCTTTATATTATTCTCATAATATACTAATAATATTTACTCTCTCTTAATAAATCATCCTATCAAGTTGCTATGGTGAAGGCAATCCAAAAGGACCATGCACAACCGGGTCAAATACTTGCCTAATATAGTTGCAGCCTTAGACACTATTCCAACAGTTATTTTGTAATTAAAGTTGAAGAGGTGGTTTCCAGTTTTTGTAATTTTTGTGATTAGCTTTAATTAACATAATATGGTATTTTTCTCATGTAATAGTTATACAAATTGCACCCAAATGAGGAAAATTAATCAATGCATTACGAGATTTCAGAAAAGTTACATTTTGCTAATGTCTTTTGCAAAATATGCGATTATATATATATATATATATATATATATATATATATATATATATATATATATATATATATATATATATATATATATATAAACACTTGAATAATGAATAATAGTCTTGTACTTGAAGACGTGGCCAATTCGAAGCCAGATGGTGACCATTTTCAGATAAGTGAATTCCCACCATGAAAATAGAACATACTTTAAACTACCAAAATACAAACTATTAAACATTGTGCATAAGTTGTTGAAGAAGAAGAAGATCTAGCTTCTACAGACTAAAAAGGAAACACCCTCTGATCTTTTTACGATATCATTCTACCAGAAGCCCTTCGAAAGATGGGCACAATTGGATTTACAAGTTTCGGGTTTCCATTAAAAACCAGGAACCAAAACCTTCCTGTTATTGCTTCTAGTTCCTCCTCCCCAGAAAGAATCAGTTCAGAAGAAAATGGGTGTGAGGTTTTGAGAAGAAGAACAGCAATCGTATCTGGAGCTTCATTGGTGTCTTCAGCAATATTAGGATTCCCTAAAGAGGGATTGGCCGTCGTCAAGCAAGGACTTTTAGCCGGTAGAATTCCAGGCCTGTCTGAACCTAATGAACAAGGTTTGTCCCCTTTTAATCCTAGATACAAAATTAATTAGGGAATATGAAAACTCTTACAATTAATACCAAAATCATCAATCATATATTCTTAATCAATTTCGTTATTCATCTTGACGATGTTAAAACATGATCAGACAGGTTGGAGGACTTACCGCCGACCAGATGAGAAGTCCGGCGGCCATGGAGTTGGCTGGAGTCCGATCATTCCGTACGCCTTTTCAGTGCCTGATGGTTGGGAAGAGGTAACAATTGATTATAATCCCTTCTGAATCCTTCGATAACGTTAAGAAATCAGCAACGGTTTGGTGATTTGTCTACCATCTTTTCCAGACACCAGTATCGATAGCTGATCTTGGAGGAACGGAGATTGATCTGAGATTCAGTAGCCCAAGTGACGGACGCCTGTTCGTCGTCGTTGCACCAGTTCTCAGATTCGCAGATTGTGAGTTCACCCTTCAAAAAAAAAAATAAACTTTCATCGTTTTTTCTCCATAACTAAACATTCTATTACGTCATTTTATACATAGATCTAGAGGACGATGCCAGGATAGAGAAGATCGGAACTCCAGAGAAAGTGATCAGTGCATTTGGACCAGAAGTAATTGGAGAGAACGTAGAAGGTAAAGTGGTGAGCAGTCAAGTTAAAGAATATTCAGGAAGAAAGTATTATCAGTTCGAGTTAGAACCACCACACTGTTTGATCACAGCCACTGCTGCTGGAAATCGTCTCTATTTGTTCAATGTTCTTGCAAATGGTAATGAAAATGAAATCCTTATCAGTTTTGAATCTTGAAAGATTGCTTACATTCATTAACGTGTTAATTATCTTTGCAGGTCTACAATGGAAGAGGCACAACAAGGACCTGAAAAAGATAGCGGATTCTTTTAGGGTTGTATAGAGGGAGGCAACATACAGATGATAGTAGTATACATGATCTTCTTGTATAAACGTGCCATTGAAAACATTATATTTCAGTTTTGAATTTTGAAGCGACCCATGATCGACATGCTTGAAAAATATAATACGAACACTTTGGGGTTAGCTGAAAGATAGTCAGCAAAATGATTGAAACATAGCGAAATAGCAAAATCATGGATGAGAATTTTTGTGATCTTGAAAGTACCGTACTTTTCTTAAAAGTATTAAGGGTAAATTGCAATAAAGTTAACTAGGTCATTTTATTTACAATTTTGTTACAATATGAATCAAAATAACGGTTATTTTTGTTCTCCCGATAACAAATCTTTGTAAATTGCAATAAAATCATTAAGTCTATCAAATTTTTTTTTTTTTATTTTGACACCTTGTTTTTTTTTTTTTTTTCAATTATGTCATTATATTTATAATTTTGTTGCAATGTCAACCAATTGACTCGTTACCATCGATCTAACATGTTACCAAATAAATAATATGACAATATTGTGATGTGAAAGTCACGTCAGATCTTATGTGGCAAAATTAAGTTTTAATATAGGATTTACATTAAACCTATCACATATCTTTTTATCTTCTTCTTTTTGTCAGAGCACTTCTTCACAAATGACGTCTGAAAGGTCGGTCCAGTTGTTCAAATTCACTTACAAGTCAGCAAAAAAGACAGTCACACTTTCAGTAGATGATATTGTGGTTTAGAATCTTGATTTGTAAAACAATTAAATTAAGACCCTGATAAGGTTGATCCAGTGATTCAAACTTACTAAGCATCTCCCGGATCGATCTTGTAGGGGTTTTCATTTACTTATTGTACAAATCAAGCATTTAAACTACAATAACATCTCCTGGAAGGGTGAATACACCCCTTTCGTTGACTTTTAAGTGAGTTTGAACCATTGGATCGACCTTCAGACATCATTTGTGAAGAAATACTTTGACGAGAAAAGTAGAAGAAGAGAAGATATTTGAAACTGGGTTCAATGCACACCCTATATTTGAAACTCAATTATGCCATATAAGATCCGACGCGACTTCCACATCACAATATTGACATGTCATTTATTTGGCAACCTGCTAGATCGATGGTAACCGGTCAATTGATTGACATTGCAACAAAATTGTAAAGGTAATGACATAATTGAAAAAACAAAACACAATGACAAAATCGAAATTTTGATAAACTTAATGACTTTATTGCAATTTAAGAAGAGTGGTTATTGGAAGAACATGAGAATCGATCAGTTGGTTGATATTGTAACAAAATTGTAAATATAGTGATTTGACCGAGACTAAAAAAATATGATGTCAAAATAAAAAAATTCCACTAATTTAATAACTTTATTGCAATTTGTCCAAAGTATATTAGAAACATTGTCAATTATATGCCAAAAACTTTATTTTTCTAGTTAAAAGTATTAATCAAATTATGTAATATATTATATAATAATATATTATATAACAATGGAATAATGAATTTATCCAATGGGCCGTCATATATATATATATATATATATATATATATATATATATATATATATATATATATATATATATATATATATATATATATATATATATATATATATATATATATCCTCCCTAGTAAATAAAGAATTTTTTGTTACATGTCATCTTCTCTTTTATTTTGACATATGACATTTTCCAAAAATTTTGAAATTTCTATTTTCCATTTGTCATTTTATTGTATTTTTCATTTTATTAGATTAAAATTCCAAATTTAATATGTAAGGTATTTCTTAGAAATGGTTTATATATAATATATTCAATACATTAAATTCTCATTAATTTTAATAATTTAAAATTTTTCTCATTTTTCTTATAAATTCAAACTTTTCAAATTGTTAAAATTTCATATTCAATTTTTTTAAATAAACTCATGTAATACATGAGTCTCATACCTAGTGTGTGTGTGTATATATATATATATATATATATATATATATATATATATATATATATATATATATATATATATATATATATGAGGTAAATTTTGTGTGGAATAAACCAAACACCACACATTAACCACTAGAAGAATGATTGATAATGGTAGAGAATACATCAGTAAAGCCAATACCAAAACTTGACTACGCCCATTTGCTATAAGCCGTGCCTTGAATATTCCATCCTTCCTTTTTATAAACCCATTTGCATCAAACAACCTTCTTAACCTCGGGTACATGAACAAGATCCCAAGTACTCATTATGCACAGGAACAATCCACTTATCTGCATCCTCTGAATTATTTGCTCCACTATAAGTTGAGGGCTCATCAACCTACTCAATATATTTGCTCCACTATAATTTCATCAACATATCTCATAGGAGGTACAATTTGTTTCCTTTCTCGATTTCTTGCAATGCATGAATTGGTGATGATGTATTGGATTAGGAACCACATTCATCTTCACCATTAGAAGAAGAAGAATGTTGTATTGGTGTGTGTAGTAGGAAGCTCCACCTGAATTTGAGGACTCATCATTCTTTTCATCCACATCATTCTTTTTTGTCCTAAATTTTTTAAAGAAAAAAAAAACAAATTCCACCACACCGTGTTTGAAAAAAATGACCTCTTAAAATTATAAATTAAGATAATCGTCTTCTTGTGGCATTATTTTCGGAAGTATTGTCAAATTATATACTAAAAACTTTGTTTTCTAAAGTTCAAAGTTCAAATTATTAATCAAATACGTTGTATGGAGTGGACCAAACATCACATATTATTGACAGTCTAGGGTCTAATTTTGAAAATCCTTCTTGCATATTGGTTTTTGCTAAGTCAATATTTTAATAGCATCTCGTATAAGGGTTTGAATAACTATTTTTTTTTTTCGAAAGAGATTTGAATAACTTATTGATGATACATCAAATGAAGTGTTTATTGGATTAGGTATCTCATGTTGTAAATGACAACATTTCTTGGATCAAGAGCTCCGTCATCCATTGACGAGTCATCCATTCACGAACCAATATGTTGTCAAATACCACATAGTTGAAGAGGACACCATGTTTCAGTTCGCCAGGTTGTCCCATTACTGGATTGAAACACATTTCTAACTAAGTATTCCCGGTCCAGACGGTGGACAACCTGGACGGTCGTCTAGGGCTCATGTCTTTAGGGGGCCTAAAATTCTTTGAATATATGGTATATATAGCGAGAGAAAAAAAATCAACTTATCTAAAAATGCTAGGAAAAATATTTTTGTTTAAATTAGTGGTTTTTGTAATGTTGTGGCCATATTTTTGCTTTTTAATATTAATAGCAAATTTTATAACGGCTTATCTATTTTCGATTTTAGAGGCCTATTTTTTCTTTTCGCCCTAGGCCTACTATATCTTTGGACCAGCCTGCTAAGTAATATAGGATTTTCTTGGGTATGCTGCTTCTTTTGTTGTACTACACGACTTTTCAATGAAACACATTTCTAACTAAGTTGAAGAGGACACTAACCCCCATTACTCGATTGACGGGATTGTTTTGATACCATTTTCATACAAAAAAAAAACAAGAAAAAAAATAATAAGATTACATTATATTAGATACTATTAGAATGAATACCCAACAAACAAGACTGGAATGCGAATTAAGGATTTAAATTTGAGATAATAAAATATGAAAACCTATAACACAAAATATGTTGGGAATACAATATTAAGCACTTTTTAAGTTCATATTTCTTGCACGTGCTAATCTTTCATTATCGAAACAAATATTTGGATCCATTACTGCTATCAATCAATAGTAGCTACGAGATCATACCCATGAAGTTCACTAATTTGGATTAAGGATTAAATTTTTTATTTATTTATACGCACAACTCAACATACTTGCAAAAATAAATACTTGCAAAAATAAATATCCCAGTTGATACAAAATAGCAAGGACAAACTCACTCTCCCATGATAGGAATTAAATAACCATATGATATCATCAATCTTACCTAAATTTCTACCAAAATCTAAATCTATGTTTAAATCTTAAATCATCCAAAATGTAAGCACAAACATAGATTTCAACAGCTCAAAAAACCAACTCATTGGTAGACTCAACAACCAACCATGTTTATCTTCACTTCTACACCTCCTTCATTCAACCTGTTCAAAACAAATTTGCACAAAGAAAAAAGAAAAAACTTTATATATATAAAGCTACATTTGTTACACACAGGATGAGAGAGAGGAGGGTATTCATGTCTTTTGCACAAACATGAAATCAGTCGAGGTCATATACTTGTCTTGTCTTGTCATGTCATATCCTGCATAAAAAACAAACCTAAGGGGCAAATATGTAAAATATGCGAATTTATGACCTTGACTTTTTCAATCCTCTTCTTCAGACGCCTCATTCAGCCACTGAATAAACTTCTCCGATTGCTTAACGAATATTTTATCCGATTCATCTGCATCTTCTTTCTCACTTGCCCAATTAAGAATCGCCTCCTCTTGAATTATATCTTTATCATACAAAACATGCAAAATCTGCACAAACAGTATTGCAAACTCCTTCCCAGACTCCAAACACATTTCTTCAAATTTCAATATCACTTCAATTTCATCATCAATACCATTTAAATAAGGTTTCAACAACTTCCCCCATTGAGAAATCACATCATTCGTGCTCTTCACCAAATCTTTACCAGAATTACGTGAAATATCAAGCGCCAATTTCATCATGGAATAAAACAAAGCACTAGCACAATTCTCAAGAGCCATATTGTATGACAACCGAAGGGAGTTCACTTCAAGGATAATATGGTCATCTTTCACATTTTCATTAACCCCCCTCAAGAATGTCGCTTCAACCTCTTTCTCAAAGTACTGTGACTCGTCTCTATTATCATCATCAGATTCAGTATCGGATTCTCTTACATCAGAAAGTGGAAGAAAAGAGTCATCTTGGATTAAAGCTTCAAGATCATCATAAACCGCTTGTGTGAGCTCGATAAGTTTCGATTCAGGTATTGGTGCAACCGAATGTCTCCATTCTTCTTCATGGTCAACTTCACTCATTGACCAAATGAACCCACGCCCATTTTTACCAATCTCAGATACAACACAATCATTTGTTGAATCACCATTTTCAAGGGTGTTTGTTGTTTCTATGATCCCACTATTACTATCAGCATATTCAAGCTCCTCATCACTATCTTGTTTCACTGGTTGTGGAAGTAAAGAAACTTTTGAGTAACCCGGGACAACAAATTCTTGTCCCACAACAACTTTATAAGACAAAACAACACCAGGTTCCAAAACTGCCCCTGACTTCATCACAACTCCATCGCATAATATCGCATGCCTTAGTTTGCATCCATCTTGTATTGTTACATTATTCCATATATAGCATCCATCAATGGCAACATTAGAACCGATTTTACACCCATCCCCAACAACCGAATTTGATATTCTTGTGTTGTTTCCAATAAAGGTGTCTTTCCCGATATATGTAAAGGGCCCCACTTGTGAAGAACGAGACTGTGTTATGTTGGATGCGCGATAAATCCCGTGTCTTTCAAGTTTGGTGGCATTGTTGATTGAAAACTGGACATCTGGCACTAAAGGGTATGTCCACCTTTGAATTATGTCTTTACTTATGGAGTCATAGCTTCTAAAGTTATCAATTCGAGCAGCATAACTTGAATGGATTTCATGAGTGAAGATTTTGTAACCCATGATGTCATCAACAAGTAAACCTTTCACAAAGTGGCGACGAAGGTGTTGGTAATCAAAATTGTCTGTGAAAAGACTAAGGACTTCTGGTGAGCATATGTCTATGTAACAATCTTGTTTATCATTGTGTAAAGATAAAGAAGGGTTTTGAGCAAGAAATGACTTATCAAGAGTTAAGGATCCTTTGCGATCATCTGCTTTGTCTTCATAGAACAGGAGTTGCTTTGTAGCAGGATCAATGGCCATGATTAATTCGTCTGTTCCAAGACGTGTTTGGCGTGTAACTTGAGAAGGTTTTGATTGCTTGATGACCATTGTCATGACAGCATTGTTGTCTTTTTGTCTTCTCTCTTTGTGTTCTTGAAGGGCTTGTGTGAGCATCATGTTGCTGACTGTGTCTCCACTAACAAGAATGAAATCACCTTGAATCACATTACGTTCGTATATTAAACGTAAAGCATCACCAGCACTAATGCAATTGTGGGATTCGATTGTTGTGACTGAAAAGTTTGGTTGATTAACCCATTTGGACTTGTCTAAATAGTTGATTATTTGCTTGGAATGTGAACAACAGAACACAAAAACCTCTTCAACATCAGCAGATTCAAGCCATGCTAATGTGTAATCAATCATGGGGGTGTTGACTAATGGTAAAAGAACTTTTGGACATTCAAGGGTAATAGGTCTGAACTTTGTGGTGAAGCTGTCAGCTAAAAGAATGGCTTGCAATGGAACTCGTGGCAAATCATCTACACCATCTTCTGCTGCTCCTGCTTTTACACCTTTCTTAGCTACCATTGTTTGGCAGCTTCAATTTTCAATCAGATTTCTTTTCCTCTCCTGCAATCTAAGAAAGCAACATTGTAAGGTTTTAATGAACAGAAAATCCACATGTTGGGGTGACTAAAAACCCTAAATTTGGCGCAGTAGTTGCAATCATATATGAAAGAAAACATATTGCAAGCCATGTTCTATGTAAGGTACCATATAATCACTCAACCAACCAAATAGTGTTAAACTAAAACAGATTAAAATCCATAAAGTAGACGAATTTATAAAAACCTTCGATGCGAATTCCATAAACCCCCAAAAGTATCCATAACCCTAATTTTCAAAACCGAAGTGCATCTCAGCATTCAAATTAATACATTAGAGATGGTACATATAATGTAAACAACATTAGATAACAATAAAAAATGCACAATTTATGACGAGGCTATCTAATTAAAAAGTGGAATGCGGAGGACATACGCTTTAAGGAGAGGGAGGAGTGAAGAAGCTTGGTGGAATCAATGGAGTAATAGGAGAAGGCGACCTTGGCAGGCTCAACGGCGGATTCCGATGGTTTTTGATGTCAGTCGTGAGAGGTACGGCGGAGAGAACGGAGAGAGACTGTAAACTGAAGCGTGAGTAGGCAGCGAGAAGAGAGGGATCATGTTCACAACATTAAGTCATTCTTCCAGATTTAAACCCTCAACTTTCAGATTGTACATAGAATACCCTACAGTTGCAAAAAAATCCAAACACCTGTGGTTTGTTTATTAGTACCCACTAGAACATGCTCATCAGACGTATTCGTCCATTATCGATAGAGGTTTTTATTACTATGTTTTAACACACAAAATAAAAATAAAAATAAAAATATTCCTTGGTTAGTGGCCAACTTTTTTAAATGAAAAAAATCCATATATTTGTTTAAAAAAATTACACATATGATAAAATTAACTATGTAAGTCAGTTTGTTAATGCATATCACTTTTGAAATGCGTATCTAACCATATTAATACAGGAACTTATCCTTGTTAATATAATTTTTTTTAAATATATATATTGACTTATTTGGCAAGGATGATATGCATTCTATCTTTGAGTTTTTGTGTAACAAAAGATAATGAAAATATCACACAGGAAATATGTTATTGGGTTTTTTTTAAGAGATGGAAGGGAAGGGAATGAAAACAAAACAAAACGTAGGTACCCTTCTAAGTCATTTTCTCTTTCAGTTACCAGTTAGAACAGGTATTAGCCGGTAATATTGGTGTATTTTAAACAGTTAAAACAAGTTAGTTGCTTTATTATGTACAAAAAAAAAATTGTCAATATATAAATACGGATAAGAGGTAGTTACCATCCTAAGTCATTTTCCTATATTATTTTCACTCTCCTACTTTTGGGAGAGTTAGGAGGGGAAGACAAAATAAATAAATAAATAAATAAATAAAAGCTCATATCCTTCTGTTCCATTCCATTTCCCTGTGTCACTCAAGAACACCATTCTTCCATTTACTTTCATTTCATTCCCGTTCATCCTTTCCTTTAATGAAAAAAACTCGAGAACAAGACCTTAATGCTTATACTTTTTCAACAAACTATATGTAGTTGTTACTTTTAGAAAGATTTAAGACTTAGCTTCCAAAAAAAAGTCAAATATATAATAAATTTGATCGATAAACCTTAGCCCAAAAATATTCTTAGCCTAGCCCAAATTTAAGATCATTCATAAATTAGATATTCCACTTCAAATTTTGCTTTACTTCTTTTCTTTTGTGTGTGAGTTTTTGTGACTACTAACAAAAAAGAAAAATAAGAAAAATGCTCCTCTCATTTTCCTCTTTTTGTTTCTTTTCTTTTATTTTGATTAGTGGAGCGGACGAGTCTCAAATTAATTCGAGATCAATTCTGATTAATAATTAATCAATTCTAATTAATTTTATATTAATTTATTAATCATATAAATTAAAAAAACAATTATTTTAATAATTGACCCCATATAATTTATTAATCACGTAATAAATTAACAAACCAATTATCTATTTCTAAAGAATATATTAATCATATAATATATTAACAATTCATTTTTCATAATTTCTAATTAGTTTATTAATCATATAATAATATAATAAATTATATTTCTCTCCTAATACCATTTCTAACTATTTCTTATTATGAAGGCAACCCAAAAAAGGACTTTGCTTCCAATTACAAGTATATACCAATTTAGTTATGAATTTAGACACCTTAATTTAACAATTGTATATTTGGTTGGTTAGTCTATATACTTGTTATGTGTTGGATCCTAAGGGAAGTTGGTTGTAAGACCTTATGCCTATTATGATAGATAACTCGAAGTTCAACATGTCTTTAGGATGATGACATTGGGCTTATAGGCCCACAGGTGTGTTGACTATAAACTAATGATGGTTAAAAGTTCTACAAGTCTTTGAGATGATGATTTATGCCTATAGGCCCATTTAGGTGTTGACTATGAGCCTTGTATGTATACATTATTTATGTAATGTAATATGTGACATTTTGGGGAACTCGCTAAACTTTGGTTTATAGATGCACGTTAAATGTTTTTAGATAGTTCTTCTGACCGTAAGAGTGATCCAGCTTGATTGTACTGTACATGCATTGCAAATGATCATGTTTCTAGACTTCTGTTGACTATGATGATTTACGTACTCATTTTTCCCATTATAGGATTTTGATACATTGATACTTGATTTGATGCTCTTGTTTTTAAACAATTTATTACTTTGATCTTTTTATGAAGAAGTTTTGGAAACTTTTTGATTTTTTTTTTTAAATTGATTGAAAAGTGGGACGTTATACTTATCCTAGTTTTATTTTTGTTGTATTAGACACCCTTTTAATATTCATTTTTATTATGTTTGTCGAATACAATATTGCAAATATCGGGATCCTATATGATATAGTTTTCTGCTTTGCAAAATCTTGATTATAAGATCTAATAAGAATAATAAGATCATCCTAAAAGTAGTTTAAAACATAAAAAATAAATATTCGGCGGTTAACCATTCATTTAACAATAAATAGTTTAAAACGTGAAAATACATCTATAATACATCATTTACGAATAGACAATTTAAAATGAGTTTTGTAGGGTTTATATTTGATTCACTTAGTTAGCACAAGAATCGATTATACGACTATAGTATTTCGGTCATACCCAAAAACAATTATAGTATTGATCACAATCATACAACTAAGATCACGATTTTAAGAACATTCGTTGAACACATATTGGACAAATTTTATATATGTGTTTTATTATATTTGCGGTTAAATTTGTAAATTTTGATCAGGGTATTATTGTATTACATTATTTTTATTTTATATAGAAAAAATATGGATTTTAATGGTTTTTTACTTTTTTTTTTTTTAAACTGTTATTTTAGCGACAGATATTGACGGAATTCTATGACTAAATTAGATTTATATTCCCTAGAAAAACTGGCCCAAAACAAAATCCATTACTAATATGTCATAAGAATATCTATTGTTAATTCGTAGACAAAGTCACAAAAACCGTCCAATTTACGTTAGAATCAGATACTAATCCGTCACAATCAGAAAACTTTATTGGAAAGTTGTCACAAAATCAATGGGAAATCCATCACAAAATTACCAATGCGGTTTTCCAACGGATTATTTTCTGTTGAAAATGAAATACGGGAATGAGGTTTCTGATGGATTTGGCGGATGGAAATGCGTGTGTCCAGTATCGCATCGTATCGGAGATGGTATGCCAAATGGCTTTGTCCTTTCATGACCTCATCAGTGAGACAACAATACCCCAATTCCCCTTGATTAAACGACAATGAGTAGGCGAACACTACACTATGGCTAAACAACCCCCCCAAGCCAAATGGCAAGCTAACCAGATCACATAGTCTTCATATCCTCCGTCAACATGGTCCTGACATTATACTTATATTTTATATTACTTTAACTGGCATCTGCCATTTTATGATTTTTTTTTTAGAAGATTTTAACATTTTCAGTATACTAGTTTATTTGACATTTTTTATGATTTTCGATTTTTGAGTTAGAACATTATCCTTTGAATTAAAATTGATATTCTGATTGAAGGAAAATAAAACAATTGGTTTAAATTAATGGTTAGATTATGCGGTTTTGATTTTGAACATGTCAATAAAATTAGTTAATGATGGAATTGACTAGTCAACATAGGGTGGCGAAGAAGACCTTGGCCGTCTAACATGAAGCTTCCTGGTACGTGGTTGGTGTGTATGACCTTATCAACGCGTAGGAGGCATTTCTGGAAGCGCTCCAAGCGACGACTTGACAGTCAACATCATTATTTAATTTCTTTGATTTATAACATGTTATACTTGATTAATATATAATAATAGTATATTAGTATAACATAAATCTAACCAGGGAAAGTGGTATATTTTAATTAGAAATAACGAGTTTAAGAAGACAAAATATTTAATTAAAACATTAGTAAAAAATAGTTATGGATATATTATATTAACTATTCCACCGGGGACCAACAAGTGCTATGGCAACGACTTTCTAAAGGAAAGTCAACTCAACTCGTCTTCTCCACTCTGCTTTTATAGACCAAATGGATCATCTGTATTTCCATTTCTATTTCATCTTTTACAGAAATGGATAGAGAACAAGAGCAAATGCAATTCTTGGGCCTCTTCGGCATCTTCAAAGAAAGCTTCAAGATCATCCACTCATGGCGAAAGATCTTCACCCAAATAACTCTAACCTTAATCCTCCCTCTAACCTTCATCTTCTTGGGTCACCTCGAGATCTCAAATTCACTCTTTCAAGACATCAAACATACAGAATTCGAAAAAGACTTTACACGTCCTGGTACCAGAACATACAATAAGCTCTCCGACACACTCTCATCGGAATGGATAACTTTCTTGCTCTTCCAAATCGCCTACTTCACCGTCCTCCTCATCTTATCCCTCCTATCCACCGCCGCCGTCGTCTACACCATCGCCTCCATCTACACCGGCCAAGAGTTGACTTTCAAGAAAGTAATGAGCGTCGTCCCAAAAGTCTGGAAAAGACTCATGGTCACATTTTTATGCATGTTTGCAGCTTTCTTCGTTTACAACTTCATCGCAGTACTGGTAATGTTCATCTCTATGGCGATCTTTCCTTTTAACGTTGCGGTTGTCGTCCTGTTCGTCGTCTTGATCATTTACTTGATTGGGTTTGTGTACATGACTGTGATTTGGCAACTGGCGAGCGTGGTCTCTGTTCTTGAGAGCTCGTATGGGTTTAAAGCTATGAAGAAGAGCAACGATCTGATCAAGGGAAACCAAGGAGTTGCCATTCTTATCTTCTTTATGTTGAATATGTTCTTCATACTTGTAAAGTACTTATTTGAAATATTCGTTGTTCACGGAAGCTCGTTGAACATGGAGGCATGGAAGAGGGTTGGATTCGGTGTCTTGTGTTCCCTACTGCTTTTAACATTCTTTCTCTTCGGGCTCGTCATCAAAACGATACTTTATCTGGTTTGCAAATCGTATCATCATGAAAACATCGATAAAGGAGATCTGTCCAATCATCTTGAAAGTTATCTCGGTGATTACGAGCCTCTAAGTGGAAAAGATGTTCAGTTAGAACAATATCAAGTTTGAGTTCAGTTCAATGCACTAGTGGATAAGGATAACGGATTTTGTCTTCCACTAATGCTATTTTTTTAGTAGTGATCTAGACGTATATCGTATTGTGCCTCATTTACTTTTGAAAATATGATTCACGGTTTTAATACACAAATTAATTTGAAGATAGATTTGTGTCTTCAAGAATGGATGAACCCATGATTTTTTTGGCTCCAATTGGTTAAGAAACCTTAATACTGCCTCTCCTAGGCTCTAAAAAGAGCCTATGACAAAAAATGAGGTAAAAACATTTCATTTGTTAAACCGATCAACATGTGAAGTGGTCAAGTTGCTCCATGTCGTGTGGCCATTTCTGACGGTGAGCCATTTTAACATTATGCATTAAATAGCATTATACTTTGGCTCTTTATACAAAGGCATTGTTGACATTTCCCATTTTTCGTCAACTTTAATACTTATTTTAAATGTTCCATTCATTTTAACTTACATTCCCAAGCATCATAGTAATGTACTTTTAAGTTTCAGTATATACCGTTAGGATATGAAATCCAACTGTAACGTCCCAAAAATTTGTACCAAAAATTTTTCTTTAAGTCATTACCAAAGCCATATTCATAAAAACATATCATAAGTCATAACATAAATTTAGAGTATCATTTCCAAAATATATTTTCATTATCAGAGTAAAACATCTCAGACTGACTAATCAATGGTGTGTGTCATGCGATCACCCCGAGCTCTTCCCTCCGCTACCGGAAGTACATGAAACCAAAACTGAAAACCGTAAGCACGAAGCTTAGTGAGTTCCCCCAACCTACCACATACCCTGCATAAACACATACTGCACATACTGGGTCACGCCCGCTATTCCGGGCCTCGTCCGCTACAACGGCCCCGCCGCTCCAGGCCCCGCCTGGCTTCGAGCCCCGCTCGGATACAAATCTGTTTCTTTTAGGCCCCGCCTGTCTCTGGGCCCCGCCCGCTAACCACATAATACAAAATAGCATATAACACATAACTGAACATACCCTACTGTATTCCTGTCCTAAGGCCTCGTCTGTCTTGGGCCTCACCCCTATCCTGTTACTAGCGAGTCATGGAACCCCATCCAAGCTCTTAATGTATGTGAGATACGGGCCCCCGCCCACACTCACTCCATACCTATCTCAGGTCTTGCCCCTGCTCTGCTACTAATTAGATATGGAACACCGTCTATACTCTGCTATTGGTGAGATACGGGACCTCGCACACACTCACCTCCCTACCAGACACATACATGTATCACACATACAACAAATATAATCTATCATGCAAACCATTCCTTGGGCACCCGCCCGACATTAGACCTTGGTCCTGAATATCATACAAGCAAACAGTGCCTAGGGTTAACCCCCGGGTCTTCCTACTCATAACTACATGGGTCGGCATTGTGGCCGTAGACCCATTCACACAAAGGGAAACTCACCTGCACTGCTGAACTTTTGCTGATAACCCTCTGACTGCTGACCGACAATTCTCTAAACCGCTGCTCCACTAGCTCCCCGAGCTACCAATATCAATATACATAACACCTAGATCCAAACAAAACTCTAGAAGCCAACTAAGTCCACTCTTGTCAAAGTCAAAGTCTTGTTCAAAGTCAAACTTCTTGACTGACTCCACTCGCCGAGTCAACCCATTGACTCGCCGAGTCCTTATGCTCTGAAACTCTCACAATGCACCTCAACTCGCCGAGTCACCCCGCCGAATCGTCGAGTTCAACGATCTCTGAGTCCCATCCTGTCCAACTCACTGAGTCACCACTCAACTCACCGATCTAAGTCTTAACCAGAAAAGGTTGAGGTTCTGCGATCCAACTCGTCGAGTCCAAGAACAGACTCGCCGAGTCCATGGCAATATTCAACAGACTCACCGAGATGTTCTTCCAACTCGTCGAGTTCCTGCCTATCTTCATCCAACTCGCCGAGTCCACCCATGTGACTCGCCGAGTAGCTTCAGTTCTTAATCCATACAGTGGCTTTTCGAGCCATGCAGGGGCTCCATCTTGTAGATCCACTCTTCCAAAATCTATTCCTCATGTAAAGTTGCAAACTTTACGTGAAACCAAGGAGCTATAGGCTTAAAACACTCTAGGGCTAGGGTTTGGGGCAAACACACTTTACCAACACACCAAAAACTGATACTTTATGGGTCCCTGGGCCAAGACACACCTAGATCTGAAGTAGCAACCTTAGATCTGGACTTCTAACTCGAAAAGGCTCCTTATCATACCAAAATGGCCCCAAAACATCATCCATGAGAAGATCTAGAAGCAACAAAGGCAAGGTGACAGATTGTTACCTTCAAACTGATGCTCACAACAAAAGGGTTGGATCCTCCAGCTCCTTAGTGGTCAAATCCTCCAAATCTTCCTCTTGTAAAAGCCCCAAACTTACTTTCCTCCTTCAAATAGGGTGCAAACCCTCAGATTAGGGCTTTCCTTGATCAGACCAGACTCGACGAGTCCACTTGACGACTCGTCGAGTCGGTCACTTATTCCATAACCCGGATCCCGCTCCGACTCGTCGAGTTCACCTATGGACTCGACGAGTTGACCCCTTGACTTAGGGTTTTCCTTTCCTTTCTTTGTCTTTCTGATTCTGGGTGTTACACCAACATTTTAACTTAGGTGTGATTTATTTTTGGAATGACACCAATATATTGAAGACCGAAGCTAGTTAGATACTAGCCAAAACCAAAGTACATATTAAGACAAAATTGGATTGAATCAACATATTCCAATTCTTTCTAGCTTTAGCGTTTTTAGCAAAAACCAATTAAAAGAATAAGCAATAATGTTATAAAAAATGCAATGCTTCGGAATATTTGGGATGACGAAAAAGCAATGTGTTCCAATATATACAAAGAACCCAAATGGCTGTCAAGAAAACTTAATCCAAAATCACATGTTTTCTATATGAGTAGAAGAACGACCATGAATCCTTTGAGCCATCTACACAGCAAAATCAAACTCATGAATAAAGATATCCAACCAAGCAGCCACCCGATTCCACACCTCTCTGGCTAACGAACACTTGAAGAATAAGTTATTAACATCTTCGGGGTCCTCTCCGCAAACTCGACACAACAGAGATCAATATCTCTTTTATCTATATTCACCCGCATAGGAATATGATCTAACATAACCCTCCAAATAAAGATATTAATCTTTATTGGATTTGACATATTCCATTACGTAACACGAGTACCTATAGGAAGAAGACTAACATCAATCTGAAATCTGGAAGACCGTATTGTGAAACCTCCACAGGGGTCTAGCTCCCAACTCCAATCATCTGGTGTTGACTGTAATCGGACCGAATCCAATATGGAAAGCAAATTTGAGAGTTTTAAGGACTCATAATCCTCTTGTAATTGTCAGACGCTAAGAGAAACTCCAACCCTAATAAATTACCTTTGGTGAAGATGAAAGTTCTACGGAACAAGGAGATACCTTTGGTGAAGGTACAGTGGGAGCATCAGAGGGGGTCCGAGTGGACGTGGGAGCCAGAGGTAGAGATGCGGGAGCACTATCCGGAGCTGTTCGTCGCGGCAGATTTCGAGGATGAAGTCTAGTTCAAGTGGGGGAGAATTGTAACGCCCCGATTCTCAGGTATCGATTTTATATAATAATTTTCTTGATTTCAAGGTCCACTCGACGAGTTGGTTGAACTACTCGTCGAGTAGCAGCGGGTTGGTCCACGTGTTTTAGCGACCTACTCGCCGAGTCCAAGAAGGGACTCGACGAGTAGGAGCTGGCAGATGAAACCCTAAATTCCGGGGTATGGCACCCTATTTAAAGGATCATTGGCCTCCCCCAGCTTCCCCTTTATAGCTCCTTGACACTCTTAAACCCTAAATCGTGTGTGTGTGTGTGTGTTCTTTGGTGTGTTAAAGCTTGGAAGAGGGATCTTGGTGAGGGAACACTTCAGGAAAACAAGTAAATTGAAGCAAGGAACTCATGGGAAGCAAATATCTAATTTAGTTGGCACTCTCTTGAAGGTATTAGGCTGTTTCCTTGGCACATTTCATCTTTAATCTCTTTTGGGTGGGTTTTAGAAAAAGGTTTCTTGTGTTTGAGCCAAGATATGAAGTTGCAACTTTAGATCTGGACTCCCTTTGGCCTCTAGATCCATAAAGGTATCAGCTTTGTCAAGTGTGAGCCTTCCCTCAAGTGAGACTTCTTTACAAGCTTGGTGTTGTCATTTTAAGACTTTAGAGCTTTGCATGCACGTAAAGTTTGCAACTTTACGTGATAAACATGCCTTGGAAAGATGGATCTACAATTTGGAGCCTTAGCATGGCTTAAAAAGCCTCTATATGGATGAAGGACTGAAGGGACTCGGCGAGTCGCAAGGTCGACTCGGCGAGTCCGATGAAGGTTGTCATGGGTTCGGCGAGTCAGTTAAGTGACTCAGCGAGCCGGCTAGGGTTTTCCCAACCTTTGGACACGTATGAACGCGGCGAGTTGTAAAGGGAAAACTCGACGAGTTGGCCAAGGAGTTACGACCACTAACACTAGGAACTCGACGAGTTACTCAAGTGACTTGTCGAGTTGGCGAGTCATGCCAGGAACTCGGCGAGTAGCTGAGGGTACTCGACGAGTTGAGGTCAACATGTACTGTTAACCTTGATAGTTGACTTTGACTTTGACCAAAGGTTGACTATTGGACTTCTGGGGTATTTTGGGAAAATATGAGCATGGTGGGGACATTTAGTCAAGAAGATCATGATGGGTGTTAACTTATTATTTATGGTGTGATAGTGTGGGATTCCGGGGAGACAACAGTCAGAGATTTGCAGTACTTCAGCACTACTTGCAAGGTGAGTTATCCTCACTATATCAATAGGGTCTAAGGCACCAAGGTCGGGCCTTTATGGAGTGTATTCGGTTATGGAATGATATGTTTATTGATTACATCCTGGTAGTTAGGTTGGGGATATGCCTATGTGTAGCGACCTGGTTAGGTCAGTGTCCTGATTATAGGATAATGTTTTGTTAGTGACCGGTTAGGTCTGTATCCCGATTATTGGGATGTTGCTATGATTAGTGATCTGTTAGAATGGTTTGACCGTTATATGATATGAGCTAGCATATGATATTTATGTGCACATGTTTGTTTGATTGGGGTTGGGTTGAGGTGGTCATGCTTTGTGCTGAAGGCCAACATACCCAGTGAGTGGTCCGGATAGGTTGTAGGCCTTGCGAGGCGATCCAGTCATGTTGAAGGCTCGGGAGCAGTCCAGATAGGCTGTAGGCCCTGTGAGGCGGTCCAGTCAGGATGAAGGCTCATTATGCATGTTGATTTCTTTTTGTAGATGTGATATGATTATGGTTATATGAGATTGGTATTTTAGGGGAAATTCACTAATTTTCGGGCTTACAGTTTTAGTTTATTGTTTCAGGTACATCAGGGGATCACGGCAAGGCGAAGGCATGATCATACAACTCCTCATGATTTGTTTATGTTTCTGGGAAAACTCTGATAATATACATTTTGAAAACAAAGTTGTAATGATTTTAATGGTTTGAAGTGTTTTAAAAGTTCAAATTTGTCTTGAAATTTTTGGGTGTTACAGAGAGACTCACGACAAGCTTGAACCTCGAAGTGAGAGATGTATTTTCATCAGCTACCTACAAAAGTTCTTTGAATATTTGTTCTATAGACCTAGTGAAAACATGGTCTTTATAGCACAAAGAGGAGTCTTTCGCGAGAGAGAGCTCATATGCAAAGAGGACAGTGGGAGTACATTGACCTTGAATAGATTCGAGAGTCAAATGATGAAGGAACCTTTAAAGACGATAGGTTTCAATCAGAGGAAGAGATTCCAGTTGATAATTCATTGTCTCTTCGTTGCTCTAGTAGAGTTAGCATGACACCTAAGTTTTATGGTTTCCATATAACTACAGATTGTGATACGTTTATCAATAATAGTATACTGGTAAATTTGGATGAACTGGCTACCTACAAGGAAGAAATGGCAGGCCCTGAGGCAACTAAATGGAAAGAGGCATGTAGCACCTGGTTCTTGGTACGTGTTCTTTTTATTAAATCTTTTAATATTTTGATTTTGGTTTTGGACTCGGCGAGTTGAAGGACCAACTCGCCGAGTAGAAGCAGGATGAGGCGCGGAGTTTAAGTTGTGGACTCGACGAGTCGAGTTCCGGACTCGGCGAGTAGCCCCTGTTTGGGCAAAAACCCTAATCCGAGGGTTTGCACCCTATTTAAACACCTTAACTCGGCCTCCTTAGTCCCATTTGCTCCCAAAAGACCCCCATAGCAAACCCTAGCCGTTATTGAAGCAATCTAAGGCTTTTGGAGTGATTTTGGTGCTCTTGTGATCCAAGGAAGGAAGGAAAAGCTTGAAGGATCAAGAGGAGGCTAGAAGGATTCGGTTTTGAGCATCATTTGCTGACTTTAGAAGGTATAGTGTCTATACCTTGCTTGCTCTTTTGATAGATCCCATTTTGTGGAGTTATAGGGTTTTTCTAAGCCATTTTGGTCACCAACCATGATTGCAAGCATGGTTTGAGGTTGATGTTTCGGATCTAGGTCCTTTGAGGGGTTACAAGGAAGAAAGGAGTGACTTTTGCACTCAAAGAAGGCCCCATGCATTGTGAGAGCTTGTTTTAGGACCTTTTGTGCTTAAAGTCCCATGCAAGCACGTAAAGGTTGTAACTTTACGTGCTAGATCGATTGTAGAAGCTTAGATCTACATTTTGATCAAGGGTTGTACATTAGAAATCGAAGATTCAGTGAGTGGTTGTGACCAACTCGGCGAGTCTGTTCTTGGACTCGGCGAGTCCAAGGTTCTGTCCCATATCAGTTGAGGGTCATAAGGATCCAGTTGAGTGTGGAAAGGTTTTAAGGGGGTCCCAAGGGGTGACCCAACGTTCTGGACTAAGCCATTGCTCTAGAAATTCATGGGACTCAGCGAGTGCATGAACAGACTCGGTGAGTCCAAGGAAATCTTTTTAAGGATGAAGATGGACTTGACGATTTGTTCATACAACTCGGCGAGTCAAGGGCAGGACCTGAGTATCAGTTGATGATGAACTCGACGAGTTGTTCATACAATTCGGCGAGTCGGATGAGGATTCAATCGATGTTCATTTAGAAGGAAAACTCATCGATTCATCGCCTAACTCGACAAGTAGAGACAGGTATGAGGTCTAATGGAAGGATAGGGACTCGGCGAGTTGACGAGCCAAATCGGCGAGTCAGGTCAGCTAGAAGTTGACTTTGACTTTGACTTGGTCATGGGGTAAAATGGTCATTTTACCCTAAGAGTAGATGTCAGTTTCTGACTAAGTGTTTTGTGGGAATTTTAGCCGGAGGATTTCCTGAGCAGCAGCAGCAGCAGTCAGAGGATTCCCGCACAGTTCAGCAGCTACTACAAGGTGAGTTACCTTCCAGTAGCGGTGGGTCTACGGCCACAATGCTGGCCCACCAGTAGGGATCGTATGCTAGATGTATGTCTTTGTGATATTCATCTGTGTTGTTACTACCTGATATGTTATATGCTAGCGTGATATGGTATGTGATAGTGATAGAGTTCGGTTGTTAGGACCGAAGGGTAGGTTAGGCACCCCAGATATGCCTAACAGTATGTTATGACATGTTTAGCTGCTAGCATGATATGTTACATGAGATAGAGGTAATAGGAGGGGGAAGAGTCCCCGAGATTCGGTTGTTAGGACCGAAGGGTAGGTCGGACACCCCAGATATGTCTGACAATAGATTATGCTATGATATATGTGATAGTAGTAGTAAGGGGTGAAATAGTCCCTGAGGTTCGGTTGTTAGGACCGAAGGGTAGTCAACACCCCAGAATGGCTCGACATGGGTAGGTCTGCGCCCCAGAATGGCTTGACATGGGTAGGACGACACCCCAGAATGGTCGCATGGGTAGGTCGGCACCCCAGAATGGCCGTACCGGGTAGGTCGGGCACCCCAGAAATGTCTGGCAGTATGTATGAGATATGATTGTATGGTATGTGGTACGATGGGGGAACTCACTAAGCTTCGTGCTTACATTTTTCAGTTTTGGTTTCAGGTACCTCTTTAGCGAAGGGGAAGGAGTTGGCGCGGTAGCGGCACATCATACACACACACACACTTTGGTTTTCTGCATTATGATATGTTTTGGGATTGTACTATGACATTATTATTATTTTCATGTTTTGGGTTTTCAGACACGAGATATGTTTTATGAAATGATATGATCGAATGATGTTTTACTATAAATGTTTTACGAACTACTTAATTTAAATGAAATTTTTGGGCGTGAAAATTGGGTCGTTACAAGGCAATGGACAGCGAGATCAAGTTCATGTATGACAACCAAGTTTGGAATTTGGTTGACCAACAACCTGGTAGGAAGACAGTTGGTTGCAAATGGATCTTCAAGAAGAAGACTGACATGGATGGTAACATGCACACATTCAAAGCAAGACTAGTTGCAAAGGTCTTTACTCAAACCCTAGGGATTAACTATAATGAGATATTCTCACCAGTGGCTAAGATAAAATCTATTAGGATATTGATGGTCATAGCTGCCTTTCATGATTATGAAATTTGGCAGATGGATGTCAAAACCGCTTTCCTTAATGGGAAGTTGACTGAGGATGTTTACATGAGTCATGCAGAGGGTTTTGTTGATGAAAAGTTTCCTAATAGAATGTGTAAGCTTGAGAAATCAATCTATGGATTGAAACAAGCATCTCGTAGATGGAATCTTTGTTTCGATGATAAAGTCAAGAAGTTTGGTTTCTCTAGAAGTGAATATGAGTCTTGTGTATATGTCAAAGCTAGTGGGAGTATAGTTACCTTCCTAATATTGCATGTTGATGACATACTTCTTATAGGAAACTACATTCCAACTTTGCAAGAGGTTAAGTCTTGGCTTGGAAAGTGTTTCTCTATGAAGGACGTAGGTGAGGCTGCCTATATTTTGGGGATAAGAATTCTAAGAGACACGAGTAAAATACTAATTGGACTTAGTCAAAGTATATATTTGTAAAAGCCGCTAAAATGCTTTAGCATGGAAAATTCCAAGAAAGGAGAACTACCCATCCAAAGTAATACCAAACTAAGTAAGACTCAGAGTTCGAGTACCGATGCAGAAATAGCATAAATGAGTAGGATTCCATACGCTTCCACCGTTGGACCTATCATGTATGCTATGACATGTACTCGCCCTGACATGTCCTTTGCTTTAAGAATCTTCAATCGTTATCAAGGAAATCCAGGTAAAGCTCAGTGGATAGTAGTTATGTGACGCCCTGTTCTAAAAGTGTTCGTTATGGACTTTAGAGGCCAAGGCTAGGGGCGTTTTGGTCTTTTATGGGCTTTGAGGTTTTTTGAGGAAGTTTTGGGTCGGGGTGTGTTGCTAGAAGCGTAGGGATTCTCGCTACCTTCTCATGTATACAAAGTTCGTCGGAAACGGACTCGGAACGAAGAAGTGGCGATACTTTGAAAATGTTGCCAATAATAGTCCTTAATAAGGAATTGTGACAAGGTGGTCCTATGCATGCATGAAATGCGTGCGTGTGAAGTAGTTGGGTACGCCCAACGTAAGTTGGGTTACACCCAACGTAGAAGGGGAAGTGAACGTGGGTGCGGAGAGGCGTACGCCCAACGTACGTGTAGGTACGCCCAACGTACGCTCAGACTCACTAAACCCTAATTTTTAGGGTATGCCACTATATAAGGAATATAATGCCCTGGATATCAGCCTCCCTCTCATCCTAAGATAGCTACCACGAAACCCTAATCCTCCCTTAAGTGTTCTTGAAGCTTTGGGGGCCATTAGTGAGCATCTTGGTGTTATAGGACCATTTTCCAAGCAAAGAAGAAGCAAGCAAAGTGGTGGATCAAAGAAGGAGTTGTAGATCTGGGACTTTTGCCTCTTTCCAGACCTTTTCAAGGTATAAAGTCTTGAGCTTGGAGATTATTCTCTTAGGTCTCCCATAGGATGAGTTTTTGGACCTTTTAGATCCCAAGATTGGACCTTTATGACTCAACATGTTTTGTTAGGCCTTGAGTTGCCATTCTCTGTTCTAAATGAGTCCCTAAGGCATAAATTTGCCCATCTTGTGTGTCTTAATGGGTTCATGCATGAGATCTAGCCATTTTCATGAAATTATATTGTCACATTTCAAGTGTGGGCCCTCTTGGTGGGTTGCAAGTCACCAAGTAGTCGACTTTATGGATTAAGACATCAATAAGGACTTGGATTTGAGTTTGTAGCTTCTGATTCGGGGTATTCAGCACTTAATAGAAAGTTTACTTAATAGGGCTGTACGTTGGGTGTACAAGCCATCAGCCAGTACGCTCAGCGTACCTAGAAGTACGCCCCGCGTAAACTACCAGGTTTGGGCCTTGAGCATTTGGGCCTCGGTGTGGGTTGTGCTTTGGACTATAGGTCTTTGGGCCTTAGTAGGCCATCAGGAGTCAGTGATTATGGGCCAAGTATATGTGTTGGGCTTAGGGTAAGGCCCAATAAAGGGATTAGACCCAATATAGCAAATTGGGTCATTAATGGGCCAATAGTGGGCTTGGGAAGGCTACCTAATGTTGGGCCTTTTTATATTATGTTTTGGGCCCTAGTTATGGACCATTATGGGGTAGGGGTAAAATGGTCATTGTACCCTGAGAGTGACTATGATAGTGGGCTAAGTGATATTGTGATCTTGGTTGCTCGGGGAACCGAAGAAGCAATAATTGGGGAAGTTCCAGTTAGCAGCAGAGGGTTATCAACAAAGTTCAACAGTGCAGATGAGTTTTCCCTCTGTGTGGCTGGGTCTACGGCCACAACGTCGGCCCATGTAGTTATGAGTAGGAAGACCCGGGGGTTAGCCCTAGGCACTGTATGCTAGTATGATATTCAGGACCAAGGTCCAATGTTAGCGGGCGGGTGCCCAAGGAACGATTTACATGATAGTTTATACTTGTTGTCTGTGTGATACATGTATGTCCCTGGTAGGGAGGTGAGTGTGGGCGAGGTCCCGTATCTCACCAATAGCAGAGTATGGACGGTGTCCCATATCTCATTAGTAGCAGAGTAGGGGCAAGGCCTGAGATAGGTATGGAGTGAGTGTGGGTGGGGGCCCGTATCTCACTTACATTAGGATCTTGGACGGGGTTCCATGACTCACTAGTAACAGGATAGGGGTGAGGCCCAAGACATGTGAGGCCTTAGGACAAGAATACAGTAGGGTATGTTCAGTTATGTGTTATATGCTATTTTGTATTGTGTGGTTAGCGGGTGGGGCCTTAGGACAGGAATACAGTAGGGTATGTTCAGTTTGGTTTCAGGTACTTCCGGTAGTGGAGGGAAGAGCTCGGGTGATCGCATGACACACACCATAGTTAGTCAGCCTGGGATGTTTACTCTGATAATAAGAACATGTTTTGAATTGATACTCCAAACTTATGTTATGGTTTTATAAATATGGTTTAGTACTGTTTTTAAAGGAAATTTTTAGTCATGATTTTTGGATCGTTACAAGTTAAGATTATTCTCAAGTATCTGTGAAGGACTAAGGACTGGGTCCTAGTACTTGGTTGTAGTGATACATTGAGAGTAACTGGGTATAGTGACACCAGTTTTCAAACAGATCGAGACAACTTCCATTCTCAACCTGGATGGGTGTTTACTTTAAATAGAGGAGCATTTACTTGGAAAAGTTCCAAGTAAGAGACAATGGCTGATTCTACATGTGAATCAAAGTACATAGAGACGGGTGAAGCATCAAAGGAAGCAATTTGGTTAAAGAACTTCATCGGAGATCTTGGAGTTCTTCCAACTATTAAGGAGTCAATGGAACTTTTATGTGATAATGAAGGGGCATTGCCTTGACAAAGGAACCAAGAGATCATGGAAGATCAAGACATTTCGACAGAAAGTGCCATTTCATCAGACATAGATTAGAAGAATGCCACCTCACTGTGAAGAGAATATAATCTGAACAGAATCCTACAGATCCAATTACGAAGGGTCTGAGTTGGGCTAAACACATTCAACATGGAAAAAGCATAGGTCTGAGAGATGATATTAGTTTTAGTAGTTAGATAGTTAGTTTGAAACTTGTAAAAGAGTAAATGTAATTAACTTTTGGTGATTAAATAATAAAGAATTATTTATGAGTTTGTTTACTAGCTTTTTTCAATTGCTTATTCTTATGTTTCATTTTTTCATGTTTTACTTCCCGAATAATATGATTATTCAAATTCCACAGTCGATTATACTTTTGGAAGTAAGTAGTGAATTAAGATTGTCATGAACTGAATTGTAGATTGTCTAAGGAGTTTTAGACATAGCAATGGTATTGGTACAATGTTCATGAGTACATTGAAATGGAGATTTAAGTATTGGATTAACTCACGCTCAAAGAATTACTTCATGAAATTAATCACGAGTAATTCTGAGACGGTGATATCTTCTAATCTTGAAACAGAGATATTTGAGTTGTAGTTTACAAGTCGGTTGTGCATTGATAATATGTAAACACATCAATAACTTGATGTTATAAAACATATTGAGTCAAAATAGAGAGCTCACCCTGCACTTGCACACACAATTTAGCCACCTCGCCTAGGAGCAACTCTTGTAAGTCGTGCATCTTTTTGTGTAGATCTCCACTGAGTTAATTTATCACTCCCTTCATATTTTCTTGCATTTCTTCGTTATCTGATGCCATCGCACCCATTAATTGATGTGCATTCTCAACTTGATCGCACAACGTCTCCATACCAGTCTCAATTTCGCCATGACTCTTATCTAGGGATCCCCATATATCCTTATACTTACCTCGTCCATGGCGTACACCTTGACGAGTCTCCTCTCGTCCTCGATTTTCTTCGTTTTCCATAACACCAACATCGCCATTAGCATTCTTCTCCATCTCACCCGCAATACATTCCTTTACTTGATTCAATCTGATACCACTTGTCACGAACTTGACTCCTCAAGCTCACTGTTCGACACTTTGTCCTCAAACTAAGTCAGCCTAACTTAAACCACCACACAAAATCAAGGAAAGGAAGAAAGAAACTCACACTTGAAAGCTCTTTATTGCTCTAGATAACTCAAACTCAATTACAAGGTGAAGAGAAATGAAATGGAAGAACCTTATATATACATGAAACAAGAAGCTACTAGTAACTAAAGAATATCTTTAAGGAGATAACTCAAACTCAACTATAAGGTACCGACACAACATATATGATATCATGTTTTGTTATCGGTGATGATCATTTTGTGAATTTTTGTTGACCAATTCTATCAATTTTGATATTAATAATATTGATTTAAATAATTAAATATGTGTCACATCTTTCAATTTTTTTAGTACGGTATTTTATTTGACATTTTCGTTATTTTCCTCAATATTTTAAAAATCGGTTTGAACCGGTCGGTAGAACCGGTTGGACCGGGAATCGGGAGAGGGAACGGTTCAACTATCACCGATTTTACATTAATTTCTGAACCGAATTTAATCGGCCGGTTTTTAGAAAAAGCCGGTTCAACCGGTTGAACCGATTAAACCGAATAAAAACACATGAAAAAAATCATTTACATAATAAACTTTGGTGATTTTTTTCAAATCCATTTAGTTTCTCTAAATAAAAACATATGATAATGTTATAAATTCTTTTGATATGTTTGTATTCATAAAAAACTATATTTCGTTAAGGTATTATAATTTATTTTTTCTTTTTGACGTATATGGATTGGTATAAAACACTAAAATTTATAATTATGTGCTATTTTAATGTATTTTGATTCATCTACAACTTATTTTTATGTGTATTTTTAATGTTTGAACTTGTAAACATTAAAATCATAATTTCTATATGTAAGTATGTGTACGAAAATACAAAAAAAATATGAAAAATATAGAAACCGGTTCACGCGGCAGTTGAACCGGGAACCGATCACGATACCGGTTCAACTAAAAAACCGGTTTTTAAAACATTGATTTTCCTTATACAAATTTTATTTTATTTGTGGTTTACAAAAGATCCCTTAATCTAAAATCCAGATGATAATCAAAAGAAAAAGAAACAATTGGTTTAATATTTTAAGTATGTAGATTTGGTTTTTGAACGTGGGAATGAATGTTAATGTTGGCATTGACTAGTCAACGTATAGTGGGAGAAAGACTTTAGATTTCGGAAGTCTAACGTGAAGCTTCCTTTGCGTCGTTGGCGTGTACGTCCCGGCCCTATCAACGCGAAGAAGCCGTTTGTGGAACCAATCCAAAAGACGACTTCATCGTTAACGCCATTATTTAATATTTTTTTGTTTTATTTCTATAGTTTATAGCAAAACATAGGTAAAATATACGATAATAACACTATTTGCAAGATAAACACAATATTTTATAATGTTCGTCATAAAATCTAACATCATAAATTGTAACTTACTCCATTTTTTTTAATAGTTAAACATTTTAAACAATTAAATACTTTCTCATATCGAAAAATTATTCCAGAATAATTGAAGAATACGAAAGAAATGATATAGGAGGTACAAATTTAGAAGAAATAAATACGAATATTGATATAATTATTGTCTAATCTAATGAAATGATCATACAAACTTAGAATTGGATAAATTTTCATGGTTTATGTAAAACGAGCCAATTAATAAAACTTATCAATGTATAATGACTTGAGGTGTTTTTCAGTCTTTCAAAATCTTTTTCGGAGAACAAAAAAAATGTATTTATGTATTTGTTGATTTTTGGAAACTTTATTAATTTTGTTGATTTATATAACCAATTAGAGATTTTATCCAAATCAATTTTGAATTGTTAGGTTTATAGAAAGAAACTTGTTTTCTTTTCATATTAGTACTAGGTTATAACCCGCGTTAAACGCGGGGAATGCATAAAAAAAAATACAAATGTCTACAGATATTGCATAATAATTATAAAAAAAGTTATGATTATTGGTATTATTAACATGTGTAGAAAATACATTGAAATCGATAAATATCGATAATCGTTAAAGGACCTCTTTGCATACAACATTTTTTGTTTTATTAGTTGAATGGTTTTCCTCGTCACATATGGTTATGATATTGGTATATAAGCATAACTACTCTAATTAGACGTTTCTTCCATAATAAGATTATTTAATTTAAGCTTATATTAACAACCAATATTTTTTTTTCATTGCATTAAATTTTGACAACTATTTTATCTATTCAAATAAAGTTATAAAGTATAATTTATGAAATGTTAAATGTTATATGGATTTAATTTTAGTATATCATCAATGAATTTTTTTTCTAAATCATGATTGGTTTATTTTAAACTGATTATGAATATAAGTGCTAGCTTTTATGTTTGTTCTTAATTATTTGGTGTTCGCAAGGACTTTACATTAGTTTTGATGCAACTTTGAATATTTTTAATATATCATAAATGTAATTTGATATATCTTTCAATTATATGAAATATCAAATAATGACATTTCATTATTATTGTGATAATTTAGTTTATATATTGCATTTTTACTAATCTTAACGATCTTATTTTTTTCTAATAACCATAACGTTTCTACTAATTGTACTTACAAATCTCCTAATTTTTTATAATTTTTATCTTATTTTATAATTTTTCATAACTATACTATTTACAAGATTGACTGTCTTAACAATTAGGGTTTTTTTTTTTTTTTCTCAATCTACTCAATTTTATATTTCATTGCACAACATTATCGTTTGTATGTCTTATGAAATTTCATTTTAAAAAGGCTTAATGTTTACATCTTGATGTTTTTTTTAATAAACTTGTGTAATATTTATGGTATATATATCTTGTTTGAATTAACATTTACTTCCTTCACTAAATTTAATTCCTCATTAAAGAGATATATTTTGGAAAGTAATAATTATAATGGGGTGAAATTATGGATGAATTTCTGAAGAAAATTATTTTGGAGGGAATTGTATTTTGTAAAGTATAATACTATGACAAAATTCGAAATATGTATATTGCTGTGTAAATTTATAAATTTTATTGTTACTATATAAAAGTAAAACAAAGTAGGTTTGTAAGTTAAACAAAAAAGTAATTTCAATGAACGTATGTAACTAAAAAATGGAATTTGAAAATGAAAATTTAAAACTTAAAAGTATGAAGACATGTGATAAAAAAAGTGTGAAAGAGATTTAACCACATTTGACTAATTTGTTAATGAGAAGATCATAAATGGACCCTCTAATAATGATCAACAAATTATTTCATGTATGACAAAAGGTGAATTCTATAATCAATGGATTCGAATTGTTTTAAGTAATTCTAAAATACACATGTATATTGAAGTGTAGATTAACATGTCTTTTTCATGCAAACAACATGTTTTATGGTATCATGTAGAAAAATACTTTAGAAAATAAAATGTTTTAAACATATATACTTAACTTAGATCCTGATCTACCAGGTTCATGAACCGTTTCTCCCTTAAATTTTCAATAATCACTTTCATGGGATTAGTCGACACAACCTGACCAAGAAAATCTGGAACAAAAAAATAAACGGTTGTTGTATTATAGATGTGTAATACAATAAATATTTACGTGATAGAATGTTAAAATAAAATCTTACCAAATGCAACATGAGTGTTCAGATTCATGGCTATCAAATCTTGGAAAGTCACAAAATTATAAGGATTCACCATAATAGCAAAATCATTTGATATATGAACTTTGGTTGTTTTGTAGAAATTATTCTTATGCTTATGATCAACCAGCATGTAATCTCTTTCATTTATGGTCCTACGAAGACTACTAATTTCCCTTATAGATCCTTCAACAAAGAGGGCTTCAAACAAACTAATGAGATATTTTTTAATTGTTGTTTGTATTTTAGTGACATGTAAGTGAAAAAAATGGTTAAGTTTAAAATTTTATAAATTAAAAGCAACATAATAATAAAAAGAAAAAAATGTACCTACTCGTAAATTAAAATCATGTCCAAATTGCTCAACACGTTTGGGGTTGTATTTTAAGTTTGCTTTCAAAGCAAGAATACGTGAACATGAATGTTTCAGGTTTACTTGGATGCATCAATGTCAGCAATCTTATCAAAGACGATCTCATTGTGATTGTTTTGTACCATGGGTGTAAAATGAAAGAGAAAAACAATTAGAATTAGAAAGAACTTTTATATGAAATAAAAAGGGCATATACAATGTATTTTTCTATAAAGGGGTATGATTCATAAAGAGATATGAAAGCTATTATAATTGACAACAAAATTGTTTCCATACTTAATTTCAAATGATGCAGAAATAGATTATATATTATATCCAATTAAAAAAACTAAAAGTGTAATAGGATCATACCAAAATATTTTAAAATCATAACAAAAATAACTGGATTCTTATGACATAATAATTTTAAAAAAAATCATAATCATCTCTAATATATAAAAAAAACATTTTCCTAATTAGTGTCAATTCCAAATATAGTTAATTTCTGTTTTGTTAAAGGTACATAATATATTTTTCTGTTTATTTGAAAAGTTTCAGAAAAATAGTTAACCGATTTAATGTAATTTGTGAAAGAAAATTGAAATATATGAATACATATATTTGATATAGGAACAAAAAATAATAAAAAAAAATATAAAAAAACAAAAGAAGGTACTGACCTTCTACTGCACAACAACGAATGTTTGAAGTTGAGAATGATGATGAAAGTTATAAACAATAAGAATGATGTTGTAGGAGAAGATTTGAAGAAAATCAACAATTGAAAATAAGTGTGAGCCGCAAATTCAATGATAAATCGTATATGTATGTGATAATTTGAATCTAATTGTTTGGTATTAATGTTTCCTAATAAAAATAAATTTTATATTAATGGTTTACTAATATAAAGAAATATATATTAATGGATGATATTAATGCCTTAATTGAAATGATTTGCTACTAATATGTTTTTAATGCTGACCATATTAAAACATTCATAACCGGAAATTCAAGATTTAAAATATGGAAATATTTTATTGGAATTATATACATTCCATTTTAACGGATGTAAGTTAATTTTTTTTTTGAAAATTAGAAAGCTTTCATTGGAATGAAATACATTCCATTTGGGGAAGATGATGTCATCAATTTGATCTAAGGGTAGAAAACATAAGATTGAAATACAATTAAGGGTCCAGATTGTTTAAAATGATGTGATAAGGTTTATATTTTAATAATATTTAAAGATATATTTTTTATTTGTTTGAGACAATTCTTGAAGTTTATTAGGAAATATCTGTTTAAAAGTAATTTTTTTTTCTTATGTTTTTCTTGGTTGTAATTGGTCATTCAATATGACCGTTTATTCGTTTTGAACATAAAATATCTATGTTGTTCCAGATGACTAAGACATTAAGATGCCAAGTCATCCTGAAACAAGTTGTAACGATAAAAATGCCACTTTATAATAAAAATGTCTATTTAAAATTTATGATATTGAATAATGATTAAATATTGTATACATATGCGTAATTACATGATCTTATAAAGAAATTTGTGATTAATCTTTCCAAAGTATTCCACCGTGTCCCATGTTACTTACAAAGGTTGTCATGATGCCATTTCCGCGACATGGTCCTACTCATGTAGAAATGGCACAACTTGTAATTACACCGAATATCTAAGGGTAATTTGATCATAGAAAAGTCCAAGTCAAAACCCATCTTCCCCATTATACATTTACACTTTTATATACCAAATGGATCATTTCCCCTTTCCATTTCCGCTTCATCTTTAGCAGAGATGGATAGAGAACAGGAACAAATGCAATTTTTGGGCCTCTTTGGCATCTGTAAAGAAAGCTTCAAGATCATCCACTCATGGCGAAAGATCTTCGCCCAAATAACCCTAACCCTAATCCTCCCTCTAACCTTCATCTTCTTGGGTCATCTCGAGATCTCAAATCTACTTTCTCGAGAAATCAAACACACCGAATACGAACAAGACGTCACACGTCCAGGCACCACAAGGTACAACAAGCTTTCCGATACACTCTCATCTGAATATATCACTTTAATACTCTTCCAAGTCGCCTACTTCACCATCCTCCTCATCTTATCCCTCCTATCCACCGCCGCCGTCGTCTACACCATCGCCTCCATCTACACCGGCCGTGACTTGACCTTCAAGAAAGTCATGTGCGTCGTCCCAAAAGTCTGGAAAAGGCTCATGGTTACATTTCTATGCATGTTTGCTGCTTTCTTCGTTTACAATTTCATCGCAGTAGTGGTGATGGTCATCTGTATGGTAATCTTTCCTTACAACGCATTCGGGATGGTCCTCCTGTACATCGTATTGATCATTTACGTGATGGGGTTTGTCTACATGACTGTGATCTGGCAACTAGCGAGTGTTGTCTCAGTTCTTGAGAGCTCGTATGGGCTTAAAGCTATGAAGAAAAGCAAGGATCTTATCAAGGGAAACAGAGGTGTTGCGATTTCCATCTTCTTTCTGTTGAATATGTCCTTAATACTTATAAAGTTCTTATTTGAAATATTCGTTGTTCACGGAAACTCGTTGCACATGGAGGCATGGAAAAGGGTAGGGTTCGGAGTCTTGTGTTTCCTATTGCTTTTAACATTCTTTCTCTTCGGGCTCGTCATCCAAACGATACTTTATCTGGTTTGCAAATCGTATCATAATGAAAACATCGATAAAGGAGATCTGTCTAACCATCTTGAAAGTTATCTTGGTGAGTATGAGCCTTTAAGCGGAAAAGAGGTTCAATTAGAACAATATGAGGTTTGAGCTTAGTTCAATCCAGAAAATCCTTCATTAGTGACGAATTACAGATATTAGCAACGGATTTATCTTCGGACTTTGATTGTTAATGCTCCTTTGTGATCTAGACACGTGTCATATTGTATATTAATATGATTCAACAATTTGATATACAGATTTTCATCTATTGTAAGTAGTTACTGTAACAACTTTGGGTATAATAAAAAGAAAAATACGGTGGTTAGATGAATTAGACTTATTTAGAATCACTTTTCGTTTGGTTTGGTTTGGTTAAGCATCATTATCGATATAGCCAAAAATAAAACAACTCCATTAATTCAGAATGGCGACGTATGAATGGAGCTTCTCCACAAAAACCAACCGCCCTTTTTGTTGACAATTGACTTCTTTTAGCCAAAACGACACCGTTATTCTCGATGAATTTCCTTTCGCTGTATTTTGTTAGTTAAGCTTTATTTATTTGTCTAGAATAGAGATGGGATAAAGTACCCAGTTATTTAAGGAAGTTTTATCTTTTTATTTATTTATTTATTATTTTTTTTATAAAAAAAACTTGTATAATTGATAGTTTCTATAAGAAATATGTAATTAAGTTTTTTTAAAACAAAATTATGTAATACTTATCCTATTAACTATAACACGTCATAATTAGATGATAGTTTAATTTATTTTTTTGAGTTTTTTTGGTAAATTAAAAATTAGCTTATTAGTTTATTTTTTATTGATTATAAAAAAATTCAATTTTGTGTGTTATTTTATATCATTTTACATATTCGAGTTAGTTTTAACATTTTTTATCCAATAAGCTTATCAACTACCAGTTAGATTTTCATATATTAGTTAATAGTTTTTTTCAATTATTAGTTAGTTTTTCAGTTAGTACGTCAAATATAATCTTAGTTTTTGTATATGTTGTATTGTTTGTATAAAATGATACAAGTAAAATGACACATCCAAACATAATTGTGTTAATTTGTAAAAAATAAAAAAAAAATTGCAGCATAGATTAATAATAAACTAAAACCATTACATTGATAAGCATATGATCAATAACACATAATCAGGCAATTGGTTAGAGTGTTGCATATACATTCTTCTTAAAGGAAATTATGGTTGCCTATATATTTTGTCTAAAAACCGTTTGCTTAAATAAACTGATACAAATATGATATGTCAAGTATAGCCCACAAAACCAACAATATTCTGATACAAGGAAAATGTCAAAAATATAAGTCAAACTTTTCTTAAATAAATTTCAACGCTCTCATTTTTGTAAAACGTAAATTATAGCTTGTCACGTTGAAGCCATGACATGGTCAATATTTTTACTGAAAGAGATTGATTATGTGGTAACATAACAAATATTATTTTTAATAACTAAATAACTAGTATTGTATTTTTTGTTTGTTATTGTTAAATTTTGTACCATTATGAAATTGTGTATTTGGATCTTATGTTGGGATTCATGAGTCATGGCAAGGGTATAGGGATCAGGTCGCAATAGATAAATCTGGTTCAATCCTAATATCCAATCACCATGATGACAAAGTCACAAAGATGTAACAACCACCATCACCATATGGGGATTTAAATGTATTATGCCTCTTAAAAGGCTGGATATTGTATCTTATATAGATGAGGACTGTGAGGAGGCATAGACTCTGAGCTATCTGCTCTAGACCAAGGCTTATAGTTGGGCAGGCCATTACAACTAGGCCCAACAAATCCTTATGCCTTCAATTAGGTGTCCAACAACTTGCATAATTAATTTCCATATTGATTACCGGTACATGTAATTAAATCTTGATTCTTCATTAAAGTATAAAATATTCAAAATTTGTAGTGAACAATGATTCTTATTAAAGTATACGATATTCTCAAGATTTAATTACATGTATCGGTAATCAATATGGAAATTAATTATGCAAGTTGTTGGACACCTAATTGAAGGCCCTTAAATCGTCATGAGTTTGCTATCGTTTCATCTGGATCAGAGTACAAAGATCAATCGAACCAGGTATGTTTATTACTTGATGAAATGGTTTGATTTTGTTCGAATTAAGGATAAAACTATAATGAACTGGTTTGATTTATTCAAATTGCGGAAATTAATGTCAATGTTTTTTTGATTTTTCTTAAGTGATTCTTGTTGTTATTGTTGCTTCATTACTCTTTCATTTGGGGTAATTAACTTCTATCTTGTTTCATCTAATCTCATAGACATTGTGACAGCTTATAGATTTTTTTATGAACACCAAGTGTTTGATGAAATATCTTAATAAAAAAACATCCACAACTAAATTAAGAACAAGGTGGTGTATTTACTGTTGCAGTCTGTAGGTGCTTGTCGATAGTTTTTTGCTAAAATAACATCATTTTGATGTATTTGTTTAATTTGCCTCTGTTTTTTTACTGGACTTTATTTCCCCAAATATCTTCAACAACTTGAATGTTTGGTTGTTGAGATTATAAACTAGATTTTATATTCTTGCATAGTTTCCCCAAACATATTTTGATGTCTTTGTTTAATTTGCCTTTGTGTAAGACTCTTTTTTTCCTTCCAACAAGTGACTTAAAGAGCTTAATGTGTTAAGTTGACAACTTAACCCTAATAAGTGTAAATGTGACATTCTATGTGAAAATCCTTAACTTTGAACCGTCATTAAGCCAAACATTAAGGCCCTTAGGTTAAATTGAATTTCACATATCAATAGCCTAATAAGTAACCAACAATCATATCAAAAGTGCTAAACTTAAGGCTTAACCATTAAGTCCTTAATAGAACACCAAAGGTGATTTAAAAGCTATTAAGATCAATTTTCCCAAATCTGTCCTCCAACTTCTAAAATTTGTGCAAGTCAATAAGAACACCTATCATGAGACTTAGTTTTCTGGAAATATTAGTGTGTCTAGTTTCTTCAAACTTTGAATCACATTTCGAAATTCCAACTCCTTGAGGGGTAAAATTGGCAATCTTCTCAGGCTGGTCCATGTTATTACAGATTTCATGCATCGTCTTAAAAAATCATAATAAATTCAGTAGAACTCCAAATGTCAAAATTCCAAATCCTATAGTTATATATGGATGTATAGTTTCCCACATATAAAGGGACTGATGTGATTCTCAGTAGGTTGGTACAATTTATTCCAAGAGTGTTGAATGGTCCAGAAAGTGACAGCTTAAAGTTACTAACTTGTAAATTTAATATAAAATCAACCAAAAATCATCAGAACGGTATCTTTATATTTATGAAAAGATAAAAGGGGGAACTTTATCAATATTATTTATCGAAATTTAAGAATGGGTTGAAAAGTAAGAAAACAGATCCCAAAAAGAACACTACAATCAAAGAGAAAATAAGAAGATATATACATAAGTTTTATAAGAGTAATACAACAAAACAAAAGCTAAATAATGTTATAATTGTTATGTAGGTTCTCAGAAAGGAAATGATCAATCTTGCTCATAGCTGATTTTCAAGTTCAAGGAGGGGAGTCATATTAACTCTCTTATTATGTAGGCATTACTTGTTTTATGTTATTGTTCACGGATACCCTAATCCGGTAGAGTGAACAAAGAAAGACAGAATGTAGTTTGTTTTCTAGTGAGACATGCAGACAAGATTCATTTGTGCGTTCTCGATTCATTAATTGTTCTCGTGTATCAAATCACATGTGATTATATGATCTAATCACATATGACTTATATGCATAAGATTCATTTTTGAGTTTTCGATTCAATAGTTGCTCTTTGTCCATATTAATCGTATGTGGTTAAATAAATAAAATGACATATGATTAAATACATGATAACAACTATTGAATTGAGAACACGAATTCGAATCATATTCACATAAATCATATGTGATTAGATACGTATAATCATATGTGATTAAATACATGAGAACAACTATTGAATCGAGAACACAAAAAAGAATAGTGTCCACATCAATCATATGAGATTAGATACAGATAATAACATGTGATTATGTGTATTTAATCACATATGATTTATGTGGCTAAGATTCATTTCCGTGTTCTCGATTCAATAATTGTCTTTTTTTCCACTTTAATCATATGTGATTAAATACATTTAATCAGATGTAATTATATGTTTCTAATTACATATGATTTTATTTGGAAAAAATGAATATTGTCTATATAAATCATATATAATTAGATACATACAATCACATGTGATTATATACATGATAACAAATATTGAACCAAACGAAAACAAATCTTTATCCAAATTAATCATATGTGATTAAATACATCTAATCACATGTGACTATATGAATTTAATCACATGTGATTATATGAATTTAATCACATATCATTTATGTGGCCACAATTCATTTTCGCTTTGTCGATTCAATAGTTGTTCTCATGTATTTTATCACATGTGATTATATGTAATAATTGAATATGATTAAGTACACGAGCACAACTATTGAATCGAGAAGGAAAAATGAATCTTGTCCACCTCAAATCATATGTGATTATATACATATAGTCACATGTGATTCAATACACAAAACAGTTATTCAATCGAAACCATAAAAATAAATAGTGTCTACATAAATAATATATGATTAAATACATATAATTACATGTGATTATATGTATCCAATTATATATTTATGTGGATAAGATTCATTATCACATTCTCGATTCAGTAATTGTTCTTTGTTAACTGTAATCATATGTGATTAAACACATATAATCACATGTGATTATATGTATCTAATCACATATGATTTATATGGACAAAAAATAATGATGTCTATATAAATTATAACACCCAAAAAACCTGGCACGTCTTGAAACCCTCAAAATTTTTCTTATGAGCATAATTGGTCCCTCGGGTATGTTGGGCGTCCCTATGAGTACGCTTAGCGTACTCTGCATGATTGATCGCGAAGGAGCCTCATGTACGCTGGGCGTACGCGTCAAAGAGTCAAAACCCTAATTGTCGGACATGAGACCTATTTAAGCAACCTTAAGTCCCTTGGACTTAGCCCTAGAGAGCCTCAACTGCCTTAGAACGCCCTTATACTCCAGAGAACTTGTATGAGACCATTTTGAGCTTAGAGAAGTGCTTTGTGACTCTTTTAGTGTCCATTCCAAGAAGAAGAAGTGGTTTTACAAGCTTAGGACGAGTTAGTGCTTCAAGATCCTGCCTAATAGTCTTCTTGCAATGCTTCTGGAGGTATAAAGTTTTCACCTTTCCATCTTAATCTCTAGATCTAGTTAGGGTTTCTTGTTTGGTCCCTTTTTTGGATGGTTTTGGATCTCCTTTGCAAGTTAAGCAACTCCAGGAGAAGGAATAGACAAATATGAGGTCCTTTGGCTCTTTAGTACCATAAAAATGGAAGCTTGATGAGAGCTTTGGCCTTATGCATGAGTTAAAGACCTTGGAAAGGTCTTAATGGAGAAGTTGGGTGTGTATGAGTCATGTAAATGCATAAAGTTGCCAACTTTATGCCTTATGACATCTTTATAGACTTAGATATGGGTTTTGGACGGAAAGGACTTGAGTATTAAGCACTTAATGGGGAAAGTGCTTAAACTGAGGCTACATTGGGCGTAACCCAGTGTATGCGGGGCATAGTCCCATGTCCCAGTATGCTACACGTACCAGGATGGTACATCGATCGTACACAATGTAGATGGGCCGAACTTGTTTTGGGCCCTTAGGCTATTTGGGCCTCATTTGATTATTGGGCCTGGTGTAAGCTGAGAATTAGGAATCATGTAATTGTTGCGGGCCATGGATTTAGTGTTGGGTCTTTATTGGGCCAAGAAGCCCATTAAGGACTTTAGACTTGGGCTTTGGGCACATTAGCAATGGATGGACATTTTGGACTTATGGAGGGGTTTGGGTAGCTGGGTTCGCTCGATTAACCCAAAGTGCTAACATTGATTAATATTATCATTCAACTTGGGAGGCTTCGGATTGTCAAAAGAGCATCTATTGTATTTAGTAGACAGAGGTGAGTCTTCTCACCATATCTATGGGTCTAAGGCACCAAGGTCGGCCCGTTATGTGATGATGATATATGTGTTAGTCTTTCTATGACTTGATATGATATGTGATTGTGTGCTTTGCATGAAGACCCCGGGGGGAGCCCATGACATTGGATGTAAGACCATGTGGAATAGCCCATAACAGTCCTAGGTAAAGACCATGTGGGGTAGCTCATAGCATTGGATTTCAGACCATGTGGGGGAGCCCATGATAGTCCTATGTAAAGACCATGCGGGGTAGCCCATGACACTAATACAAGTTTTATGTATGCATGGTTTATGTGATATGTGTGTAGCTTTAATTAGCTAACAGGATATGTGCATGTGTGGTGTGCGGTATGCTCTGGGGAACTCACTAAGCATTTCACTTACAGGTTGTTGATTTGTTTCAGGTACATATGAGCCCAAGGGCAAGGGCAAGGCGTGATGGCGCAGTGTTCACTCTATCTCTCTCTTCCACTGATAGGAATTAGGGACGCTCTGATGATCTAAATAAGTTGTAATGATCGTTGATTTGAAAAACAATTTTGTTGGGATTTCATGGTTTATACAATTATGTTTTATTAATTAAAAGTGAAAAATTGATTTAAAATTTGGGTCGTTACATAAATCATATGTGATTAGATACATATAATCACATATGATTATATACACAAGAACAACTATTGAATCGAGAACACAAGGATAAATATTGTCTACATATATCATATATGATTAAATGCATATAATCACATGTGATTATATCTATCTAATCACATAGAGTTTATGTGGAAAATATTCATTTTCATGTTCTCGATTCAATTGTCGTTCTTGTGCATTTAATTACATGAGATTATATGTATCTAATAAGATATGATTTATAGGGAGAATATTTGTTTTCGCATTCTCATGTAATAGTTGTTCTTGTACTAGTCACATATGATTTTTGTACACAAGATTAATTTTCGCGTTTTCGATTCAATAGTTTTTCTTTTTCCACATTAATCATATGTGATTAAATACATATAGTCACATATGATTAAATAAACGAGAAAAAATATTGAATCAAAAAGGCAAAAACAAATATTATCAATATAAATCATATGTGATCTGATACATATAATCACATGTGATTAAATACATGAGTACAACTATTAAATCCAGAAAGAAATAATGAATCTTGTCCACATAAATCATATGTGATTAGGTACATATAATCACATGTGATTATATGTATTTAATCACATATGATTTACTTGGACAATATTCAGTTTTTCATTTTTAATTCAATAGTTGGTCTCGTGTATTTAATCACATATGATTTATGTGAAAAATATTTGTTTTCATGTTCTTGATTCAATAAACCATATGGGATGAAATATATATAATCACATGTAGTTATATATATACAAGAGCAACTATTGAATCAAGAACATTAAAACAAATTTGTATCCATATTAATCATATGTGATCAAATACTTATAATCACATGTGATTAAATATATGAGAAAAATTATTGAAACAAAAACTCAAAAATGAATATAGTTAATATATATCATATGTGATTGGATACATATAATCACATGTGATCATATGTATTTAATCACATATGATTAAAGTTGACAAAAAATAATTATTGAATCAAGAACGTGATAATGACATATGTGATTAAATATATCTAATCACATCTGATTAAATATATCTAATAACATGTGATTATATTTATCTAATCACATGATTTATATGGATAAAAAGAATATTGTCCATATGTAACGCCCGGGTTTCAGGGCTAAGCATTTTTGTCAATGTAATAGTCTAGGTCAACTCTTGTAACTCTTTTTGAAGTAATAAAGATGAAATATTTGAGTATTATGTGAATTATATGTGTTTATTATTTAATTATAAATGTATAATTAATAAAGAATAAAAATGAGCTTCAAAAATTAAAGTGTGAGATAATCCCGATATCTCTACATAAAGTTGTAGAATATGTCTCAAGGTTTCCGTGCATATAAGGAACGCCGAAATCCGAGTTATAACGAAGAAGTTATGACCCGTCGAAGTTTCACGACAGAACCGGCACGATACCGGGAAGCGTGAATAGTGAATTTACGATAGAGCGAGATTTAGCCTTAGTGATCTAAACGAGTCGTAGAATATGTTAAACTAAGAACATCGATAAAAAGAACGCCCAAATCTGACTTCGTATGAAGAAGTTATACCGGTTATGTGTGATTATCCGGAAGTCTTTCCCGAAGATCTTCCCAGATTACCACCTAATAGGCAAGTGGAGTTTCGTATAGACTTGTTACCAGGAACAACACCGATAGCAAAGGCACCTTACCAATTAGCACCGACGGAGATGAAGGAGCTCATGACGCAACTTCAGGAGCTGTTGGACAACGGTTTTATTCGACCTAGTTCATCACCCTGGGGAGCTCCGGTGTTATTCGTGAAGAAGAAGGACGGAAGTATGAGAATGTGTATAGACTACCGAGAGCTGAATAAGGCAACGGTGAAGAACAAGTATCCATTGCCGAGGATTGATGACCTATTCGATCAGCTGCAAGGTTCGAGCTACTTCTCAAAGATCGATCTTAGGTCAGGATATCATCAGCTAAAGGTGAGAAAGCAGGATATTGAGAAGACTGCATTCAGAACGAGATATGGACACTACGAGTTCTTGGTTATGTCATTCGGGCTAACCAATGCTCCCGCAGCATTCATGGATTTGATGAATAGGGTTTGTAAACCATTCCTCGATAAATCCGTGATAGTGTTCATCGACGACATTCTCATCTACTCGAAAAGCCAAGAGGAGCATGGCAAACATCTACGGGAAGTATTAGAAGTGTTGAAGAAGGAGAAACTTTTTGCAAAGTTCTCCAAATGCGACTTTTGGATACGGGAAGTCCAATTCTTGGGTCATGTTGTTAACCAGGAGGGAATAATGGTTGACCCCGCAAAGATCGATGCTGTAATGAAGTGGGAACGTCCAAAGAGTCCCACGGAGATTCGAAGCTTTCTAGGATTAGCCGGATATTATCGACGATTTATCCAAGGCTTTTCTTCGATAGCTGCTCCATTAACAGCTTTGACTCATAAAGGAGCTACGTATACGTGGAGTGAGAAACACGATGAGGCATTCAAAAAGCTAAAGAAGAAGTTATGTGAAGCACCGATACTTTCTCTACCCGATGGAGTCGAAGATTTCGCGGTTTATAGTGATGCTTCTGGAGTCGGGTTGGGTTGTGTTCTGACCCAAAGAGAAAAGGTGATAGCATACGCATCTCGACAATTGAAAGAGCACGAAAAGAACTACCCCACTCATGATCTGGAGTTGGCAGCGGTAGTAATTGCCTTAAAGATATGGAGGCATTACCTCTACGGCACAAAGTGCAAGCTCTTCACTGATCATAAGAGTCTCCAGTATCTCTTTAATCAGAAGGAGTTGAACATGAGGCAACGACACTGGCTAGAACTTCTCAAGGACTACGATTGTGAGATACTCTACCACCCAGGTAAAGCAAATATTGTTGCTGATGCTCTCAGTCGGAAAGTCAATCTTGAAAGGAAAAGACCAAGAGCGTTAAGAATTGAAGTCGTCTCGACGATTGTGGAAAGTATCAGGAAAGCTCAAGAAGAAGCTTTAGAGAAGAATGAACGAAAGGAAGAACGTTTGGGAAGAACGTTAGTGTTCGGTACAAACAGTCGAGGACTGAAGGTATTCCAAGATCGAATTTGGGTACCTAAGACGGGAGGAATAAGAGATCTTCTGATGGAAGAAGCACATAAGACCATGTACTCAATTCATCCCGGTAGCACTAAAATGTATAAGGACTTAAAACCCTACTACTGGTGGCCGACGATGAAGCTCGATGTTGCGAAGTATGTGGCCGAGTGCGTAACATGTGCGAGGGTTAAGGCACAACATCAGAAACCGTATGGGAGGTTGGAACCTTTACCTGTACCCATGGGTAAATGGGAAGACATCACCATGGATTTTGTGACTAAACTGCCCAGGACGAAGAACGGTCACGACATGATTTGGGTAGTCGTGGATCGTTTCACCAAGAACGCACACTTCATAGCAGCCAACGAGAAGTGGTCTATGGATAAGCTCGCAAATGCTTATGTGACGGAAATTGTAAGACTTCACGGTGTCCCTCTTACGATTGTATCAGATCGTGATAGTCGTTTCACGTCAAGGTTTTGGAGGAGTCTACAAGAGGAGTTAGGTACAAAGTTGTGTTTGACTACTGCTTATCATCCGCAAACTGATGGTCAGAGCGAAAGAACGATTCAGACGCTGGAAGATATGCTGAGAGCATGTACCCTCGAATTCCAAGGGAATTGGGACGAGCACTTACCTCTGGTAGAATTTTCCTACAACAATAGTTTTCACTCGAGCATCAAGATGGCTCCTTATCAAGCCTTGTATGGGCAGAAGTCTCGTACGCCGTCTTGTTGGCTTGAAGCCGGAGAGAAGCAGTTTATGGGCCCCGAGATAGTCCATGAGACTGCTGAGAAGTTGAAGGTGATTAGGGAAAGGATGTTAGCAGCCCAGGATCGTCAGAAGAGCTATGCTGACAAGAAAAGACGACCGATAACTTTCGAAGTTGGGGATTCCGTTTTGCTTAAAGTCTCACCGTGGAAGGGACTTATACGATTTGGGAAACGAGGAAAGTTGAGTCCAAGGTTTATTGGACCGTTCAAAGTTCTTCAGAAGATAGGGAACCAAGCTTACAAGCTGGAATTGCCCGAAGAACTCAATGGTATTCATAACACCTTCCATGTGTGTTATTTGAGGAAATTCACGGGAGATGTTCCCGGCATAATTCCAATCTCAGAGTTAAGGATGGATGAAAAATAAAAGGTTGATCGAAGAGCCTGAGGCAATTGTTGACCGTAAGACTAAGAAGTTACGACGCAAGATGGTCGACTTGGTGCTAGTCTGATGGAAACATTCGAATGGGCCGAATCTCACTTGGGAAACAGAGGATGACATGATGAGTCGCTATCCACATCTGTTTGCTGATGCATGATTCCGGGACGGAATCATCCTAAGGGGGAGAGAATTGTAACGCCCGGGTTTCAGGGCTAAGCATTTTTGTCAATGTAATAGTCTATGTCAACTCTTGTAACTCTTTTTGAAGTAATAAAGATGAAATATTTGAGTATTATGTGAATTATATGTGTTTATTATTTAATTATAAATGTATAATTAATAAAGAATAAAAATGAGCGTCAAAAATTAAAGTGTGAGATAATCCCGATATCTCTACATAAAGTTGTAGAATATGTCTCAAGGTTTCCGTGCATATAAGGAACGCCGAAATCCGAGTTATAACGAAGAAGTTATGACCCGTCGAAGTTTCACGACAGAACCGGCACGATACCGGGAAGCGTGAATAGTGAATTTACGATAGAGCGAGATTTAGCCTTAGTGATCTAAACGAAAGTCGTAGAATATGTTAAACTAAGAACATCGATAAAAAGAACGCCCAAATCTGACTTCGTATGAAGAAGTTATGAGATTTTAAACAGACCAATCCTGTCCCGGCTTGTTAAAAATATAACTTTAAAAATAAAGTCAAAATTAGCTGACGGAGTCTAAACGAAAGTTGTAGAGTACGTCTTCACCTACGCGTGGATATAAAGAACGTCAAAAACGGAGTTCGTATGAACGAGTTACAAATTATAATAGCATATTTACGTATTAAAATAAAGTATAAATCATGTATACGTACACATATATATACATATGTATATATCATTAGAAAGGTATCGACGATGCGGTCATTATAAGACTAATGTTGAGTTCTTTCGACATTAGCTTAGTACAAATATCATTAAATCCATTTATAATAGTATTATAGAGGGGTGTTTAGTTGTTTATATAACTAAAATGTCATTAAGTAATTATGGATGGTAGTTTTTAAAAATTCAATTAGTATAAATAAGAGCCTTGGGCTCTCATATTTCTTGCACCATTCTCTTGATTCAAGAGTCTTTCTCTCCTTATCCCCCGAGCATTTCGGTCCCTCGTGATTCGACTTCTCTTTCTGTAGCTTAGTATAGTAAGGTGAGCGCTGAAGCGCTGCACGAATCTTTCTTAGAAAGATTCAGCGACGAAGTTCTGCCCCTGCAGAGCCCGACTCCTAGCTAAAACCCCCCTTGTAAGTAAGTTATGCTTACCTTATTTTAATATAGCTTATATTTAAAATTAGTATTGTTATTATGAACTTATAATAAATATTTGAGCTATTATTATAACTTATATAAGTGTCGTTATAATATTTTTTTTTTAACTACTCGCGGTACGGGGAATCTGGTTTAAAGGGCCGCATAGGGTTGTTGGATTTCAGAAGTGCTATATGCCAAAATGGTCCTGCCCTCCGGTGTTTTATGTCTGGCCCCTGTCTGTACATAGTGGTTGGAAAATATTGTTTAACACTTATATAATAATAATAATACTAAGACTAATAGTTGGTCACGGTAAATATTAGACTAAAATTTAGCGATAATAATGCTAGGTTTCGTCGAAGGAAAATAGAATCGTTAGAAGCAAGCGCTGCCCGATTTTGGAATCATCACATTAACAAGTGAGTGCATAGTTACTTTCAACTTACACATAGATATGAAGTATTTTATATAAATTACGTGCTATGTGTGCATATTATCTGAATACTTGCTATCTATGCTAGATGAACGTTGTTATACATGTTTTCAATGATTTAAACTGTATATGTATTTTATATCTACGAAAATGTTGGGGTAAAACATGGGTAGATGCAATAGGTGATGTGTGATAAAATGATGAGAGGCCTCGATGTTGATGTTGTTGATTCTGTCATCTAGCGGAGTATGGATGACGACCACGGACTCTTCTAGACAGTCCAGTGGAACACTAGCAGGCTCGCAACCTGTAGGTGTTTGTGAACGATATGTTCACCGGTGTACTCCATCCCCCACATGGTTGCCTTTAGGACATTTATTGCTGAGGAATCCCCTTAGCAGTAGTGTCCGTCCCGGTGATGATCCTTAGGCTAGGTCCCTTATGATAGGTGTTTAGGGACGTAAAGTGAGGATAACGGGAACGGGTAATCGGGTTATTGTTGATCGATGAAATTAATAAACTTATTTATTGTGGGTTGAAAACCCTATGTGCTCACCAGGCTCCCAAGCCTGACCCACTCAGTTTTATGTATTACAGGTAGTGGCGCATGAGCATAGGTGTGATGTTTTGGACGAGGGATTACGGATATAGGCCTGTAGATATGAAATAATGTAGTAAGGCTTATATTGTACTGTTTATGCTTTTGATCTGTACGAACATGACATCCCGAGTCTTTTAATGAAATACATTTCTATGGAAATGCTTTTGATAAATCTTTATCATATTTTTGTTTTGGGACAAATTCCGCAACACTTTCATTTAAAATGTAACTCTGATTTTTAAACAAAGCATAAACAAACCGGTCTTTTCTGGCCGTGATTTTGGGGATGTCACACCATATAAATCATATATGATTAAATACACATAATTATATGTGATTATATACATCTAATCACGGGAGGTGGTGGTGTGTAGTAATGTTTGGTGGTGGAAACGGGTGATGGTGGTTGGGCGGTGGTCGTTGGTGGTGGGAGTGGTAATGGTGTATGGTAGTTTTGGTGGGTGATAGGTGGGTTAGTGGTGGTGGGTCGTTGTGATGGATGGTGAATGTGTGTGGTGGTCGGTGGTTTTGAGGGGTGGTGGGTGGAGGTGATGGTGACAGGTAATGGTGATGGGTGATAGTGGTGGGTGGTGGTGGTAGTAGGAGTGGTGGGTGGTGGAGGTGGTGGGTCGTGGAGGCGGGTGGTGATGATATGTGGTGGATGCGAATGGTAGTGATGGGTGGTGGGTGGTTGTAGTGACAGGTGGTAGTCATAATGGTGGGTAGTGGGTGGGTGGTAGAGATGGGTGGTGGAGGTGGGTGTGTGGTGGTGCGAGGTGGTTTTAGTGGGTGGGGGTAATGATGGCGGGTGGTGGTGGTCGGTGGTGATGAGTGGTAGTGATGGATAGTGGTGGTCGGTGGTGATGGATGATGGTGGTGGGTGGTGATGATGGGTGGTGGTGATGGGTAGTGAGTGGTGGTTGGTGGTAGTGGCGGGTGGTGGTCATAATGGTGGGTAGTGGCTAGGTGGTAGTGATGGGTGATAGAGGTGGGTGGGTGATGGTTGTAGTGTGTGATAGTTTTGGTGGGTGGTGGGTGGGGATGATGGTGGCACGTGGTGGTGGTTGGTGCCGATGGGTGTTGGTGGCGGGTGGCAGTGATGGGTGGTGGGTGGTGGTAGTTTCATGTGGTGATCATAATGTTGGGTGGGTGGTAGTGATGGGTAGTGGAGGTGGATGATGGTGATAGGTGGGTGGTGGTTGTGGCGGTGGTGGTGGATGGTTATGGTTGGCGGTGGCGGATGGTGGTGATGATGTTAGGTGGTAGTTTTCGTGGGTGGTGGATGTAGGTGGCGGTGACGGGTGGTGGTGGTGGATGGTATTGTTTGGGTGGTGAGTGGTGTAACGTCCAAAAATTTTCAACCAATTTAAAGTTTTCAAAAACAACCCATATTCATTAATTCATTACAAAAAGGTTTTCAATTCATTTATTATCAGAGTATTTCCCAGAACCACATCATAAATACAGAAAACACGAGGAACGGTACGATCACGCCTTCGCCTTGCCATGATCTCCTGAAGTACCTGAAACAATACACTTAAAACTGTAAGCCCGAAAGCTTAGTGAGTTACCCCCAAAATACCAACCACATATACCATACACATAACATATCATATCATAAACAGAACAACCATGCACTTCGGGTCTACTGTGTGATTGGTCCGCCGCACTGGGTCTTCAGTCCACCTGGTCCACCATCTGAGTCTAGCAACATACATCGAGTCTGCAGTGTGGTTGGTCCGCCCGCACCGGGCCTTCAACCCACCTGGTCTACTCTCTGAGTCTACAATCTGACTGGTCCGCCCGTGCCGGGCCTTCAGTCGGCCTGGTCCACTCTCCGAGCCTCGGCACGTCTGGTCCGCCCTCGTGGGGCCTACAACCTATCCGGACCGCTCGCTGGGCCTTTGGGATATCCGGTCCGCCCTGGGTATGTTGGCCTACAACACATAGCAAGACCCGCCTCAACCCAACCCCAGTCAAACAACCATGTGCACATAAACATATAATCATATAGCAATTCATCACTAATAAACCGATCTAGCAGATCACATATATAGCACACTCTAACCAGGATACCGACCTAACCGGTCACTAACATAACATCATCCTATATACCAGGATTCCGACCTTAACCAGGTCTCTAACATATACCATCCTAACTACTAGGATGCAAACATATAGCAAAGCAATAACATAACAACTACCCGAATTTCCATCCGATAAAGAGCCGTCCTTGGTGCCTTAGACCCTGTCGATATAGTGATGATAACTCACCTCGCAAAGCCCATCTGCAGAAATAAGATCACACTGCTCCAACCTCCGACACGAACTCCACCACTGATCAATACCAAAAGACTGAACTCAATAAATATCAATAATTACCAAAATACCCTTGGAAGTCAACTTGTCAACTCTTGGTCAAGGTCAAAGTCCTCAGTCAAAGTCAACCTTCCTGAGTGACCCTACTCGCCGAGTCCCTATACTCAGAAACTCCCATATCGCGACTCAACTCGCTGAGTCCAACAACTCTGAAACCCTCCACGCTCAACTCACCGAGTCATCCCTCAACTGGCCGATTCACCGTTCAACCAGAAAAGGTTAGGACTCCACGACCAGACTTGCCGAGTCCAAAGCAACATTGAACAGACTCACCGAGTTGTTCTTCCTACTCGTCGAGTTCCTGCCCATCTTCATACAACTCGCCAAGTCCACCCATGTGACTTGCCGAGTTACTATGCGACTCAAGACTGATATCAAGCCTGACTCACCGAGTCATCTCCCAGACTCACCGAGTTCATACGTAATATCTTCATTCAGATGATCACAGGCCATTCCATTGCTTCCAATACATAGATCTGGGCTCCTAGGGCCAGATTCACACGTAAAGTTTCCAACTTTACATGCATGCAAGGCTCAACAAAGCTCTAATCAAACTAAAATGGAGGTTTAATGCAAGGACACTCTCAATCAAGCCCCAAGGCTATCACTTCCCAGGTTCACGAATCAAGACCAATCTAGATTTGTAGTACCAACCACATATCTGAGCCCAATACTCAAAAAGAGACTCATATATGACAATTTGGCCCTAAACTTCATCCATGAACAATCTAAGCACAACAAGGTCAAGGAAACAACTTTTTACCTTCAATATGATGCCAACAAGCAAGGAAATCAGATCCACTTCGCTCCTCTATGATTCCACCAACCCTTGCTTCAAGTATCCTTCTTCTCCAAGCTCCAAAACACACTTAGATCCTTCTCACTCTCAAATTAGGGTTTGAAATCGATGGGGAAAGCTTCTGGACGTCAAAGGGAGTGCAAAAGAGGCTGGAGTGGGTTATAAGGTGATTTATATAGAGCACAACCCCCAGATTAGGGTTTTCTTCCTTCAGCACCAACTTCGCGAGTCCATCCGCCGCCTCGCCGAGTCGGTGACTTAACACCTGACCAGAATCGCGATTCGACTCGCCGAGTCTATCCATCGACTCGCCGAGTCGATCTTCCTCATTTACACTAAGATCCCTGAACTTGCACTTCTTAACTCGAGGTGTTACAAGTGGTGTTGGTTAGTGGGGTTTTTATATTTTTTTACTTATTTTTTGGTTTATATTAATATTATATGATAATTTTAATTAAAAAAATTGTGTGGTCAAAGTTTGTTCTAAAATGTTCTCGTAATAAAAAATGTTCTAAAACGTTCTCGCAACAAAACAACATTTATTTTTAAAAAACGGGAAATTTCTAAAACTTAGTAAATTAAAAAAAACTGGAATATTAAAAAAAACAATATTTTTTTAACCAAAAAAATTAATGTTTTAGGAGCATATGTGCATATTTTTTTTTAAGTGCATGTATACATATTTCTTATACTATGATAATTGTAAATCAATCATAAAAAAACCAATTTTTACTTACTAATCTATAAACACAATACTACAAGTATTTTATCCGATACAAAATAAAATATAAAAAACAAAAAATGTTATAAAATTTCAAAGCGCTTTCAAGTCGTCGTGTCAAGATTTCTATATTTTCATCAATTCTCACTTTTCACATTTTCAAAATTTTCCTAATATTCTTCCAAATCTACAAGAAAATATTTTTTTTGATTAATGCAAGAACATTCACAAAAAACATACATATAAATCATGTAAGATTCACTTGTGATTATTTCATGTAAGATTCACGTGTGATTGTATCTTTTAAGATTCACTTGTGATTTACATTTGAATCACATGTAACTCATATATGATTCATGTGTGAATTACATGTGATTCATATGTGAATCACATGTAAATCATGTAATTCATATGTGATTCACTTGTGATTTACATGTGATTTACATGTGAATCACATGTAATTCATATGCGATTCACTTGTGATTTACATGTAAATTAGATGTAATTCATATGTGATTCACTTGTGATTTACATGTGAATTACATGTGATTCATATGTGAATTACATGTGAATCATGTAATTCATATGTGATTCACTTGTGATTTACATGTGAGTCATATGTAAATTAAATGTGATTTACATGTGAATCATGTAATTCATATGTCATTCACTTGTAATTTACATGTGATTCATATCTAAATTACATTCGATTTACATATTAATCATGTAATTCATATGAAATACCTTAATTTTAAAACCAATGACCAACAAATCAGATGAGTTTTTAGTTTTTGATTCTGATGAGGAAGAACAACAACCAAGGTGATATCGTCTAAGTGATTACAAAATAGAGAACAATCAGAGTATATTCGAAAGAAATTGATGAAATTCGAGTCAACAGAGGATTAAATATTACTTGTAGATGTCGTAATTGGAATTTGTATAGAAGAGGAGAGACAAGTCATGTCGTGAGAATAGCTAAACCGAGATTAACATAGAAATTCTGGCGATTGGCAAGGATCACTCAGCGGTGAAACCCTAAAACGGAACCGTCGTGATTCGGCAGGTGATCGAAGATTGACACCGCCATCGTTGCGGTAAGTTATGGAATGCGATGAAGATGGAGATTTATGTGATAGCAAAGGAATACAAGCAATAAAAAATACAAAGGTCCATTAATAAATTATAAATAGATAACCAAAAGACAATCAACGATTTCAAAATAGCCTCAAGAAACACAATCAACATGAGGCATTGGATTCTAATTGAGGATTAAAAGACGAACCTGAGCTGATTTACGGTTGCTTCTAATTGCTGTAATGGATAATGAATTTGCCAAACTAGATTGATTTGGTGGAAAGAGATCGGCCATAGCATTCACGTCGAAACAGAAGGTGAGATATCGATTCTAATTTGTAGATGGAGGCGGTTGGTATGACGATGCGATAAACAGGCGCTACGAAGATGATGGAAGCCGATACATACATACATTTTCATTAGGACATAGCAAAATTTGTGTTCCCTATAATACCCTTGCACTTTTAAGTTAAGATACCCCCACCCATACAAGTTTCTATTTATTTACAAAAATGCCACAATGCATCTTGGCGATCCTTTTTTTTTTTCAATCCAACACTCCACTTTTAGTCATCGGGTTCTCGGGAAACTATGAGTTCTCAAATTATCATTCCTCACACACACACACACACACACACATATATATATATATATATATATATATATATATATATATATATGTTTTGTAGACTTTCAAAATATCATATCTGTCCAAATCAATTTATAAAACGTTTATTCATTTATTTATTTTTAAATCATTATAATTATAAGAAAATATAGATTGATCTTAGTACCTCTCTTTTAAATTGTGGGGATTCTTTGAAGCATTTTTAATCCATTCTTATTCAAACATCTGGTCCCATTTCAAATATTTCTTGACTTCATCTACGTTTGATGTCTAAAGATAAACCTCAACTTTTGTAAACACACATGTGGAGTGGATGGAAACCCAGAAGCCCATATGTTTAAGGTCAATCTTCCAAGGATCAAGAAAGAAGTCAAGGTGGATGTCAGTGGCAAAAGGAATGTCTAGAAAGAAGATAAAAATGATCCATCACATAGTGTTTATGGTTGCAGTGGGTGTCAATGATTATGGTTGGAATGTTCGTTCGCATTTGGTGCGTCCACCATATGTTCGATGAAATGCATAGTAACATGACTATGACTGGTATATGGTTTTGTAAATTCAATGGTGAATAATAGAATGCATGATAAATTCGAATTATTATTGGTATTGTTGCTACAGTGTACACATGTATTTATTTTGTCATATTTTACACAATGAGAAGTCGTAAAAAATTCAATGCATTATGCAAAGGAAAAAACAATCATGTGTACCGTAAGATTCTACATCCACACCAATTTCATAAAATTAGAGGACGATGATATCCTTGGAGATGACGAGCGATATCGACGACATTGTAGGAGATGACAGACACAAAATGATTATCAGTGTTAAACGAGATGAACTTCGCCAAATAATCTAGAAACATTGGTTTTAAGTAATGTTTTAAAAACTGGCTTAATGATCGATTCCATGTTCAACTGGTTTGACCATCGGTCTATAAGTGACATGTGTTGACCTTGAGTTGTGTACACTCCGGATAACTTCAATCGATTTATTCATTTTCCTTTGGAAATGAACCGTTTTTTAAATGGACTAAATGAAATATAAATATTCAAGTCCAACAAACCTATTAAAATGGTCTTTTACCACTTCTATCACACCGCCTCAACCTGGTTTTTGAAGAAACTGTTTGATTTAATACGATCTATAACGTCGCATTAAACTGGTCGTTGTTAAACCGTTCTCATCTCCGGTTCTCGGTCCGTCCGTCAGTTCAAACTGGTTTTTAAAACACTAGTTTTAATGTGAAGAATCAAGATTGCAGAACAAATCACAAATGCCTAATTTTATCTTTTAACTATTTTTTAAGAAACAAAAACAACGTAATTCCATTTTCAATCTAATGGTTGATTTTGTTTTATATGGGATATGTGTATGAATAATCTACACTAATTAAGTATGACTACCAAGGTTGTTAAAATCGCAATCTTATCATAGGACCGTACAATCCTAGGTATGAAAAACGAGTTGGATTGTATAAGAAGTAGGATCGGAAGTAAGTTCGTAGGATTGTAGAATCAGGATCCGATCCGATCCACCCTCCCTCTATTTTTTTTTGAAAAAATAAGAAAAAAACAAAAAATATAAAAATTATAAAAAAATCGAACTTAACACTTTACAACTTTTTTACTTTATACCGTTTTATTGTTTACCTTTTTTTGCTATGATTAATGCTTTGAAGTTTTCATAGGTTTCAAACGAAAAAACTAAATATTTTAGATATTTTTCATGTTTTTGACCTTATAAGTTATAACTATGTTTTCTTGTTGGATCTTAGGATCCCAATGTAACGCCCCAAAAATAAGATCCAAATTTTTTCATTTTTTAATTAATAAAACGGTAATCGAAAAACATTGTCATACAACCAGTGTGGATCAAAGTGTATCACTACATCATAAAATATGAGAGCAAATCACAAAATGCGAAATGAGGTGGTGTGTGCTCTACAATCATCCCGGGCTCTTCCCTTTCGAACCTGAAGTAGCTGAAACATAAACTGAAAACCATAAACACAAATCTTAGTGAGTTCCCCGCAATACAACATATCATACATAATAAACACATAATGGGCCCCCGCCCTTCATCGGGCCTCACCAACCATCGGGTTCCACCCAGCCTCGGGCCTCGCTCGACTTATAAATATGTCAATCATTGGGCCTTGCCTGACATCGGCCCCTCCCGTTACACATATAAACATATAAAGATATAATCATACTAACACATGCGATGATCACAAAGACAATAACATACAATACAATCATCGAGCCTCGCTCGACATCGAGCCCCGCTCGACATCGAGCCCCGCTCGGTATATATACCAACACATAACACATGAAATAGTCACTTAGACATCTAGCATCCTAAAATAATGAACCATGCACCGACATTGGTGCCTTCGACCCACTAAACACAGTGATCAAACTCACCTCAATATGCTGAGTCACTTTCTGTCTGCTGGTCCGATAAAATCCCCACACTATCAATACTAATAACATCCAATTAATAATTGGATCCCAATCCACAACCATTAGTCTAATAAATTGGGCTCATCATCAGGGTAAAAGACTATTTTACCCTTTATCTAACTTGGCCTAAGACCAAGGCCCAATTCAATCTACTATGAAGGCCCAAATTCTATTTGGCAACCCAAGGCCCAAACATGCCAAATCTTCTAAATTAGGCCCAAGCCCATCATGGTCCTAAAATCCAAAGAACCCAAGACACTAACCAAAAGCCCAAATCAAAAGTCTAATGACCCAACAAGGCCTAAATGAAGAAAACCCAACCTATGGACCAAACCGAGAACACAAGCCCAAAAAGCCCATCTGGTGAGTACGTGGGGCGTACTCAGCTTGTACACTTAGCATACACCCTCTGGGGCTAGTACGTGCAATGTACTAGCTTGGTACGCCCCACTTACTCCCCGGTTGGCCACCTCACTCCATTAACCACTTAATCCATTAAGACTTCAAGCCAAACTCTCAGTCTGATTCTATACGACCACTTCTCATGTAAAGTTGGCAACTTTACACATATGCATGGCTTAATGGGGGTCAAAAGCTCAAAAAGAGCTTAACAAAGCTCTTAACACATGCATGGTTCAAGATACACCATAAAGCTTGCATTTTTATGAACTTGGGGACTAAAATTAGCTAAGATCTAACATCCATAGCCTCCGTAGTAGATCAAAATCTCTCCTTTAATACAAAGGACTCAAAAGATGCACAAATGTTCCAAGAACTAGATCTAACATAGAAGAACACAAAAGTGTAAGCTTTTTACCTCAAAAGCTTGCAAATGATGAGCTGAACCCAGATCTTCAAGCTCAAGACACCTCTCCAAATGGTCCTCTTATTCTTCCCCTTCACAAACCACCAACAAACACTCTTTAATCCTCAAAACTCATAAAAATACACCAGGGTTTCGTTTTCAGGACAAAGGAAGGTGGAGGCTGCTAAACATGACCAAATGAGGCTATCATAAGGTTTAAATAGGGTGCAAACCCTAAAAATTAGGGTTTCACTCTGGCTTATGTACGCCATGTGTACTCCATGTACGCCCAACGTACGTGGATGAGATCTGCGATCAAGACCTTAGGCTAGTACGTTATGCGTACCACCTAGTAAGCCCCGCGTACTAGCGTAAGGACACAAATGCAAACTTTTTGATAAAGAGGCTTAAATGCAAAACTTACCAAACTTGAGTGTTACACCCGATCCCGATCTTGTAAACCCAAAAATGATCCTACATATGATCCCGATCTTCACAACCTTGATGACTACATTTACACCTACTAGAACAGATGTTTTAAAAAACTAAAATAGTTGGTTTAATTAAGTTTATAAATGAAAAACTAAAAATTGGAAATAATACTAAAACTTTGTGGTTTGTAGCTTTTCTAGTTTTTGACATTCAAGATGAATGATTATATAAGATTACTCTGTGTTGCTTTTCGGTTTCGGATGTTGAAGATGAAAGAATGTTTACAACTTATTAAAATTGATTAAATTGATAATTAGGGTAAATAGAATACTTTGAAAGTTTATAAAGAGTATGAATGATATTTTAAACTTAGATTTATAAGAGGATATAATAGTCTATTGATAAAACTAAGGATTTAAATCATTATATTAAAAAAAAGAGAATTGATAAAATTTGATATTTTCACAGTTTAAAAAGAGTAAATGTGATATTTTTAAATTAGCTCGAACAGGTTTGATATTTTAATATTTAACAAGAGTATATACAAATTTCACTCTTAATTCCTTGACTATTTGTTCTTTGTGGTCGAAATCAGCGGCGTCAATATGTGTTTGTCGATTGTACATAATTCAAAATATTCATCATTGATTATTTTTTCTTTTTGACTTGAACCCATAGTTACATAAATCTAAAAACATATTTCAAGATTTGTAGATGAAATCTTAGATTTCTATTATAACTACCCAATACAAGTTACTTTCTTCCATGTTTTCTCCATGCTCTAAGTTAAGTTGTGGATAAGTGATCTTAATTCAAGAAACATAGGTTGACATCATCATCTTGATCAATTCAAATATACTACTATTAAATGATATTTTTTATCAAATACAAAACCCAAACATGAGAAAATAAATATGAGACATATAAAGATTTTGAAGATATATCCCGAGACAAATTTACCAAATCCTATAACAACACATATAAAGATTTTGAAGATATATCCCGAGACAAATTTACCAAATCAAATGGAGCATACCATCAAGAAAGACTGATAACATATGTAACACTATTTTTTTTCTTCCTGGAAAATAAAGAAAAGAAAAGAAATGCATAACGGATACCCGAATTTGAATTCAAGGATGACTTTTCTTTTGATGAAGTTTGACTTTATTTCAATTACTTTTCTTTATTGAAACCTTTTACAATGGCCCATGTTCGTTTTAGAAATAGGGAACGACAAAAATACACTTATTTTGATTGGTCAAATCTATGTTAACCGGGAATCTGACATAGAAATAGGGAACGACAAAAATACACTTACTTTGATTGGTCGAATCTATGTTAACGAGGAATTTGACAGAGGTTAAAACATTGGACCAAACTTGCAATAAAATAAAAAGTTTAGACCTGCTAAAGTGACAATTTTCAACTAATAAGAGTCAAATAAAAGTTAAGGCTCATGTGTCATCTAAGTTTTGGTTATATGTTAACCGGGAATAAGATGGTATATTCCCTTTAATAACATGTCATTTTACACATTTGGAATAAAAATTAGTTTAACACCTTTTAAAACAAAACACAAAACTTTGTTGCGTTTTTATGACAATAACCTTAATTTTTTATATAATATGGTCGAGTAAGTCTCTTATGATTTGTATCATACTCTCGTGAGATGGAGTGAATTAAGATGGAGTTTATGGTGGACGTTAGGGTGATAGTCATTGACAGGCCCGACCAATAGGACTTCATTCACCCTATTAGATTAAACAGGGTCCAACATTTTACAGGGCCCAATTTTTTTTAAAACTCGGCCTTTGAGACATCCACTAGCTAAGGAGTGAGCGAAACAAGGTGGACTCTAATCCCATCATGAAATCCCGAAGCACATCATCAAATCATGAGTCAAAAAATCCGGTAACACATCGTGAGTAGAGAAATCAGGAGACGCATCATCAAATCGCGAGTACAGAAATTCGGAATCACATCATCAAATCGTGAGTGCTCATCACCAAATCGTGATAGTGGTTATCTGCAGAACTCTAATTTGGAGTGCATAAATAACAGCTAGAGAAAGTCTGTTCTCCACACCCACAAAGGCAGAGTCATCGTCTTACAGAGGTGGCATGGCTGCAGCATGAGCCACCTCGAGTTCCAGGAGGGAACAACAACACATCAGCTGTTGATCTTTCTTTTTTCAGTTGTAAATACTATGATCACCAAGATACGAACCAGGTCTCTCCCTTCCTACCTCCACCCTCGCATCCCAGCAAAACGTTAATTTGTTTCTTAGAGACCTTAGAATAAAATTTCAAATCAATCAAATATTCATGTTTTGTTTACTTTCCGTTTTCAAGATTGATATCATAGCGTTTATTTGCCCCTTATAATCAAACATGGATATTTTTTCTTTTTCTTTATACAATAAAAATTTGATTATTTTGAAAATAACAATATTCAGAAACGCTAAGATCGAGTATAATCCATTGAATGCTAACTAGGCATTCTAACTCATTCGGCCATTTCATTAAACTATGCATTTTATTGAGTGACAATAAAGATAGTTGTTTGCCTAAAATAAAAACAGATGGAGAGTTAATTGGTTGATAATTTGATAAAACAACCAATTTACCCATAATTTTTATGCAAAACTATGCAACTAAGTTTTCTTCAATTAGCTCCTCAAAGAATATGTGCCCTCAAGAAATTATTTTACTACATGACAAGTAATACGAGTTTTTATTTGATTTGCGAGTAAAGCCCTAACTGTTGATCACATATAGGTGATGAAGCTTGAAATATTGATAACCATTCTAGTTTTTGTGATGGCTGGTTGTTTCTTTGGAGAAATGGGCTATGTCAGACCAGCGTCTGCTGATGTGTTAAAAGGAATGTTTATTATAAACATAGTGGCGATGGCACCGTTGGCGATGCCATTGCACTATTTGGTGCACTTGTCATGCAGAATGATCCCCACTCCCAAAACTTGTTTGTAATATTAACGATTCTCTAAAATCTACTCTAGTTTTTCTTAACCTCAAGTTCACCCAACTTTAATAGGCATAATCTCTTTCTCCATTCGGGACATTTCCTTACTTGAAAGATACCAAATTCAGCCCACGGCATCAATGTAAGTCTTTTAATGACATGAAAGCACTCAAAAGATTCAATTGAACTTTCTTGAAAATTTGTTACTTTTGCTTAAAAGAAAAACTCAAGTTCTTATCTAATCATGTATAATATTTTGAATTACAAGGTGCATGTAGATAGATCCTAATAGATAGTGGTGTTGTTCTCTTTGTAGCATTCTTGATCAACATCTGAATGATAGCTCTCTGGTACTGTTTGCTTGTTTGCTATGTCGAACACGTACCAACATATCAAGTCGCCATATTAGCAACGACATATTGCTGCTAATGTGCCGCTACTATTCATCGCTAATGCCTATTTGTCGCTGCCATTGCATAAAGAGTGGAGTTGGACTTCTCCTGTAACATCTTTTTTTTAGGTTTGCTTTTGGATCCTTGAGTTTTGATTTGTTGCAAGAAGGGTCCTCGATGTCAAAATCCATGACTTTTGGGTGTTGTTCGAGTACGTGGGGCGTACGCCTTGGTACACTGAGCGTACTATGTCCCGTGCCAGTACGCTACGTGTACTCCGGTACACCGGGCGTACGTGGTTCAGACCAAACCCAAATAATTAGGGTTTGTGCATTATTTAAACACCATTACGGCCCCAACAACTTTCCTTTTATCGGCCTCCATCCCAAGATCGACCCTCTTTGCAAACTATAGTTCATTTTGAGCATTTTGAGTTTTTTCGAGTGATTGTGTGCATCCATGGTTGTGAAGAAGGACCTTCAAGGGTTAGCTTTGCTCTCAAGACTTTGGATCCAACATTTCCTCTTCATTGTGCACCGTTTGGAGGTATAAAGCTTCAAACTTAGCTTATGCTTTTTTAGATCTTAGTTAAGCCTTGATTTTCTTCCTTTTTGTCCCAAAGTCTAGGGCTTGGTGAGTATGAGGTACTCGTAAGCCTTCAAGGTGTCCTTTAAACCGTTTTAAGGCATTTCAAGTCATAAAGATGCAAACTTGGACCTTGATTTGTCCCTATCCAAGAGTTAGGGTGTAGAAAAGGGTTAAGTAAACTAGGTTTTTAGTGTTGGGCTTCTTGTAGCCATGCAAATGCATAAAGTTTGCAACTTTATGGCCTTAGGGGCCTTAGTGGGTTCAAATTAAGTTTTGGTCATAGGTTCTTAAGGAATTAAGACATTTTGCATGAGTTTGCATGAGGGGTGCGTACGCCGGACGTAACTCCCTGTATGCTGCGCGTACTGTATTCCATTTGCGATCCCCCCACTTCAGCCAAGTACGATACGCGTACCCGTTGGTATGCCGAGCATACGACCCAGTCCAACTTGGAGTGATTTTTGGGCCATAATCGTTGGGTGGACCATTAACTTACTTGTTGTTAGGCCACTTCTGATGTTGGGCCCATATTGGATCTTGGATGATCCTTAGGGTTGGGCCTATGATTTTATTGGGCGTAAAAGACTACTTGACCCTTTTTACCTTGGACATTAGGCAAGTATTGTAGGTTGTTAGTTTTGGGTTATGTCTTAATTATTAATTGGTACTCTATTGTTTAGTTAGCATGGGGATTTCTCCAGTCCAACAGCTCGAGCATTTATCTGAGTTTTTCAGCAATTGATGTGAGTTTCCTCACTAGATCCATGGGTCGAAGGCACCAAAATGACACATTGTTTGTTGTGTAGAATTTTTGATGCCTTGTGATGATTATATATAAGACCAGGATCTGGCCCCTGGCGTTTGTTTGAAAGACCAAGATCTGGCTTGGCAGTTATATGAAATACCAGGATCTGGCCCCTGACATTAGTATGCAAGACCGAGATTTGGCCCTCGACACTGAACGGAAAGACTATGATTTGGCCCATAATATTTATCTTCTTTCATGTGTGATATTTGGTACTTGGGGAACTCACTAAGCGTTATGCTTACAGTTTGTCTTTATGGTTTCAGGTACTTCCAGTTCCAAAGGGAAGGGCCCGACGTGATGGCACTACATTCTCTCCTCATGGTTTCCACATTTGAAATAATTTGTAGTCTTATGATTTAATACTATGATTGTATGGATTCCGAACAATTAATGAATGATTTGAATGATTTTTAAATGAAAATTTTTTATTACTATTTTGGGACGTTACAAGTTGGTATCAGAGCCTTGGTTTGAGGGATTGGGGCACCCTTGCTGGTGTGTCGGAACTCAAACTGAGAAAATGATATTTTTTTTTTAAGAAAATAAAAATTTAAACTTCTAAAAATGTTTTATCAAAATGGAGGGGGTGTGATGCTGGCGATTAGCTAAGCTCAAGTAAGTGGTTCCCAAGTTAACCGTACTTATGTGTTATGATTAGTGTGATTGATATGAGAATTGCATGCTAGATTAGGGCTAAGGATACCTTCAAGAATCATATGATAGAATTGCCTGATTTGTGTGTTGCCTCATAGCCCAATAGACCTTGATGCCATGTATTACTTGGAATTGATATCGGCTAAGTTATTTGCTAAGTGTATACTTTTAAAGTTGTATATGATTATGATTGTATAGCCCTAGAATGATGATTTAGCCTCATTTCATGTTCTATTTTTGGTTGTAGACTTAGAGTAGAATCTTCATTTGACAGTCTATGTGATGTTATTTTGTGTACAACTTGCATGTATAAGGCAACTAACGGTGTTGATTGAGTTTCTTGGTATTGCGAGTGGAGAGAGTTGAGAGTTCCTAGGAGAGTCAAGGATATGTATGCAGTGTAGCATAGGTTTTTTTTATGGTCGTAGTGTGGTAACTTAGAGAAATCAGGATTGACCTTGAGGAAGGTACATGTAGGTGTGGAGGGTAGTATTGGGTCCGTACTACTGGAAGCATAGTTCTTGTACCTAAGATAAGAGCAAACCTTACAACTCTAAGGAAGCCTTTGTGTTGGGAATTTTTCCCTCGAGTCTTAACTGATTGTTAATTTGTTGTATTTAAGTTTGAGGATGGTGATGATTACTTGAGGAGGTTCAGGTCGGTTTCTGGTTCGGGCTCTGGTTCAGGTGCTGAACCAATTGATAAGAGGATGCGCAAGTTTATATCGGCTGAGGTTACTCATGGTATTTTGGATGCTACCCTTGTTCTATTCGATACCATTAAGCAGGGGATTATGGAGTTGATGGATGAGAGGCTCAGGACTTTTTAAGCTGAGATTGCTGCGGTCAGATTGGAGCTCGAACTCCCTTATTTCGGGAGTTCAAGGCTTATGCGGCTATTGAGTTCTTTGGCGTTAAGGACCCTATTGCTAGATGTCGCTGGATCACTGACATGGAGAATACTCAGTGGACGAGCTTTTGACCTGAGGGGGGAAAGGTGGGATTCACATCCTGCCTACTGAGGGATAGAGCATGGGATTGGTGGGAGGAAGTTATCCGAGCTATAAGGACGGCATTAGTGGCAGTGATGATAGGGGAAGACTTTGTTAAGAGGTTTTAGAGGGAGTTTGCACCAGCTATCGAGGTGCAGCAATTGACGAGGGAGTTCTAGGACCTTTGCCAGACTACAGACACTGTGACGGAGATCAGCGCCAAATTCAGGGAGAGGGAATTTTTGGTCCCGCATCATGCTTCAGATGGGGAGATGAGGAATACAAGATATCATGATAAATTAAGGGAGGATATTAGGGAGTTCGTGAGCTTTTCGGGGTACAAGACTCTGAATGATATGATCGAGAAGGCCCGCAAACGGGAGATTGAGTTGGAGCTCCGGATGAAGCGGAAGCCAGAGCAAGTTCAGACAACAGTGGGCCAGACTAAGAGGCCCAAGACCTCCAATGCTCACACCAGAGGCCAGTAGGGCCGGGGCCATTTTTCCAAGTGCGGAAAGCCAGACAGTGGGGCTTGCTGATTAGTAGGTTTAGGATGTTTTAGCTATGGCAAGTCAGGCCACGTAAGTAGGGATTGCCCCAAGAGGGCTTTGATTTGCTTTCACTGTAATCAGACCGACCATAAAAAGGCCGATTGTCCGTGGTTGTCCGGGGGAGCAGTGGCGGCACCTGCACCATCCACTTTGCGGATTACTGATGGCCGCCAGGGCAAGGCGGAGGCTCCTATGGTGAAGAGCAGGGCTTTTCAGCTGACCACCGTTGAGGCCCGTACAACACCAAATGTGGTTACTGGTATGTGTTTTATCACTATTTTATATTTGTTTCTTTGTTTATGCTTATGCTTATTGTGATCTTGTATACGAAGCTTTTTGGTCAATGGTTTGTCTGCTTATGTTCTGTTTGATTTGGGGCTACCCAATTATTTGCATCTCTTACGCTCAATAAGAAGTTTCGAGAGGCTCCAGGGACTTTGGATCCCCCTCTAGAGGTGGAGATTGCGGATGACCGTACCATGAGTGCTTCGAGGATTTTCAGTGGATGTGTCTCGAATATGTTTAGCGAGAGGTTCTCTATTGATTTGGTGATGATCTCCTTGAGAGGATTAAAGGTTATCATCAAAATGGATTGGTTAGGCCCCAATGGGGCCGTGATTGATTGCAAGCGGCAGTTGTTGAGAGTTCGAATCCCAAGTGGGGGAGAATTGACTATTTCTAGTGAGAGAGATTCACATGGGCCAACTCTCTGTTCAGCTGCGAGAGCCATGAGATATCAATAACAAGATTGTTCTGGGTTCCTAGCTTATGTTTCTGACATGCGGGTTGAGGGCATGATGGAGTTGAGCAGGGTACCCATTGTGCGAGATTTCCATGATGTTTTCCTCGAGGATTTACCAGGAGTGCCTCGTAAGAGTCAGGTTGAGTTTCAGATTGATTTGGTACCCAGTGCGGCTCCGATAGCCAAGGTGTCGTATTGACCCGACCAAGATCGAGGCTGTGATGCGATGGGAGTTTCCGAGGAGCGCATCTGAGATTCAAAGTTTCTTAGGTTTTGCTGGGTATTATCAGAGATTTATCCAGGATTTGTCCAAGATTGTTGTGCCTTTGACCAGTTTGACAAAGAAGAATGTGACCTTTCAATGAGGGTCTGATCAACTGTTGGCTTTTGATACTCTGAGGCAAAGATTGTGTGAGGCCTCGATTCTCGCACTCCCTGAGGGTTTGGATGATTTTGTGGGTTACTGCGATGCCTTTATTTCGAGTTTGGGAGCTGTTCTTATATAAAGGGGTCATGTGATTGCTTACGCTTCGAGGCAACTGAAGCTGCATGAGGCGGACTACCCCACACATGATTTGGAATTGGGGGCCGTAGTTTTTCCCTCAAGATCTGGAGGCACTATTTGTATGGGGTTCAGTGTACTATCTACACCGACCACAAGAGTTTGAGGTATTTGATGGACCAGCCGAATCTGAATAGGCGGCAAAGGAGATGGCTGCTTGTGGTAAATGATTACAATTCCGAGATCCTGTACCACCCTAGGAAGGCCGATGTGGTGGCCGATGCTTTGAGCCGCAATACAACGAGTTCTTTTATCAGATATGTTTGCTTGAGGATGGTTGTCACCTTATCTTTGTTGGATTTGATAAAGGAAGCTCATGTTGAGGGTTTGAAAAAGGAGAATTGGAAGGATGAGCGAATCAGAGGACATATTTCCTTGTTTGTTAGGGACAAACGAGGATTGTTGACTCAATTCGGTAGAGTTTGGGTCTCAGATTCAGGTGGGGTGAGGCAAACGGTTCTAGAGGAGGCACATAAGTCAAAGTTTTCTACCCATCCAGGGGCTACAAAGATGTACACAGATTTAAGGTTCAGTTATTGGTGACCATGTATGAAGAGGGAGATAGTTTGGTTTGTTGCGCAATGCTTGACTTGCTGGAAAGTCAAGGCCGAGCATCAGAGACACCACAACAAGATGCATACTTTACCCATTCCTATGTGGAAGTGGGAGGGGATCACCATGGATTTCATCACAAAATTTCCAAGGACGGCACGTGGTGTTGATGCTATCTGGGTCATCGTGGACAGATTGATCAAGAGTGCACATTTCATACCTATTGCCGAGAACATATCCGTAGACAAGTTAGCTAATATCTATGTTTGGGAGGTGGTAGTTCGACACGGGGTGCCAGTTTCGGTGGTCTTGGACCGGGATGTTTGTTTCACCTCTAGGTTTTGGAGGAAGTTCCATGAGGAGTTGGGTACTCAATTGCATTTTAGTACAACATACCACCCTCAGACCGATGGCCAAAGCAAGCAGACGATTCAGACGCTCGAGGATATACTCCGAGCTTGTGTGTTGGATTTTGGAGAAAGTTGGGACACTTACTTTCCATTGGTTGAGTTCACCCACAACAACAGTTATCATGTCAGTATCGATCGACCACCATTTGAGATGTTGTATGGAAGAAGGTGCATGACTCCAGTTTGTTGGGGGGAGGTCGGGCACTGAGTCATGGGGAGTACAAAAGTTGTACTCAAGACTACGAAGTTGATTCAGCAGGTGCCCGACAAATTGCGACTCACACAAAGCCGGTGGAAGAGTTATGCCGATACAGCGGCGTTCGAACCTTGAGTTTCAGGTAGGAGACTTGGTGCTTCTGAAGGTGTCACCTTGGAAAGGTATTATCTACTTTGGAAGTGGAGCAAGATGGGCCCCAGATTTATCGGACCTTTCAGGATTTCGGCTCGAGTGGGCAAGGTAGCATACCAGATGGATTTTTTGATGAGCTCGGTCACATCCATAAGACCTTCCATGTATCGCAGCTTCAGAAGTGTGTAACCGATGACTCCGCAGTTGTACCTCTAGATGATATTCAGGTTGATGATCGCCTAAACTATACGGAGAGGCCTGTGGTGATCTTAGACCGAAAGATGAAGGTTTTGCGTAACAAGGAAGTGTCATTTGTTGCAAGAAGGGTCCCCGATGTTAAAATCCATGACTTTTTTGGTGTTGCTCGAGTATACAGGGTGTACGCCTTGGTACGCTGAGCATACTATGTCCCGTGCCAATATAATGCACGTACTCCGGTTTGGCGGGCGTATGTGGTTCAGACCATAACCCTAATAATTAGGGTTTGTGCACTATTTAAATACCATTATGGCTCCAAGACCTTTCCCTTTATCAGCCTCCATCCCAAGATCGACCCTCTTTGGAAACCCTAGTTCATTATGAGCATTTGGAGCTTTTTGGAGTGATTTTGTGTTTCATTGGTTGTGAAGAAGGACCTTCAAGGGTAAGCTTTACTCTCAAGACTTTGGATCCAACATCTCCTCTTCATTGTACACCATTTGGAGGTATAAAGCTCCAAACTTGGCTTATGTTTCTTTAGATCTTAGTTAAGCCTTGATTTTCTTCCTTTTTGTCCCAAAGTCTAGGGCTTGGTGAGTATAGGGTACTCCTAAGACTTCATGGCGTCCTTTTAGACATTTTAAGGCATTTCAGGTCATAAAGATGCAATCTTGGACCTTGATTTGTCTCCATTCAAGAGTTAGGGTGTAGAAAAGGGTTAAGTAAGCTAGGTTTTTAGTGTTGGGCTTCTTGTAGCCATGCAAAGGCATAAAGTTTGCAACTTTATGGCCTTAGGGGTCTTAGTGGGTTCAGATCTACATTTTGGTTGTAGGGTCTTAAGGAATTAAGACATTTTACATGAGTTTGCATGAGGGGTGTGTACGCTAGGCATAACTTCTGGTACGCCACAGGTACTGCATCCCAGTCGCGATCCCCCCACTTCGACTGAGTACGCTACACGTACGACCCAGTCCAGCTTGGGGTGATTTTTGGGCCTTAATCGTTGGGCTGGACCATAGACTTGTTGTTGGGCCACTTCTGATGTTGGGCCTATATTGGTCCTTGGATGATCCTTGGGGTTGGGCTTAGGATTTTATTGGGCTTAAAAGACTACTTGGATCTTTTTACCTTGGGAATTAGGCAAGTATTGCAGGTTTTTAGTTTTGGGTTATGTCTCAATTATTAATTGGGACTATATTGTTTAGTTAGCATGAGGATTTCTCCAGTCCAGTAGCCTGAATGTTTATCTGGGTTTTTCAGCAGTTGAGGTGAGTTTCCTCACTAAATCCATGGGTCAAAGGCACCAAAGCCGACCCATTGTTTGTTTTGTAGAATTTTGGATGCCTTGTGATGATTATATGGAACATTAGGATCTGACCCTTGACATTTGTATGAAAGATTAGGATGTGGCCCCTGACATTTGTATGCAAGACAGAGATTTGACCCTCGACACCGAACGAAAAGACTATGATTTGGCCCATAGCATTTATCTTCTTTCATGTGTGATATTTGGTACTTGGGTAACTCACTAAACATCATGCTTACAGTTTGTGTTTATGATTTCAGGTATTTCCAGTTCCAAAGAGAAGAGCCCGACGTGATGGCACAACATCTTCCCTTCATGGTTTCCGCATTTGAAATAATTTGTACTATGATGATTTAATACTATGATTTGTATGGGTTCCGAACAATTAATGAATGATTTGAATGACTATTAAATGAAAAAAATATTTATTACTATTTTGGGACGTTACATCTCCAAAACATTATGTGTAGTAAAAACGGTGTTAAATTATGAGTCTTTTGTCAAAGTTGTTATAGTAATTATATAATTGACATCTTATATAATCTCATAATTTTAGAAGAAAAGAATGAGTTGAGTGTAAGATCGTTGCAACGATCCATTTTGTCACTTGCAACTGTCGAAATGGAATGTTGCAACGATCTTACACTGAACTCAACTTCGTTTCTTCTAAAAGTATGAGATTATATGTCATTTTATAATTGCTATAACAAGAACCTCGGCAAAAGACTCAAAATTTAACATTGTTTTTACTATCCATCATGTTTTGGTTACGTAATTGCGTTGCTAGCTTCTGGTTAGAGTTCAACAATGACAGGAACTTATGTTGGACAATTCATTATGTTAGTAGGTTACTTTTAGCCTTATAATATTTATGGACCTTTATATATATATAACACAACTTGTTTTCTGTTGGTAATCCTACACTAATTTGGTTACAATCTGTCGTTATATATGTGAAGAAAATTCCATCCGCTAATGATCTGTAATTTTAGTGGCAATTGCCTATGCATGTCTTTCTGTAGTGCATTTCCTTGCTAATAATCTTTAACTCTTTAAGTTTAGTGGCAATTGCCTATGCATGTCTTTCAGTTAGTGCATTTCAGTCGTCAGGAGACTCAATCTCTAAAAGTTAGTGCTTGTTTTTATAAGTATATCATAACTACTCACAGACACCTTTACGATCGACACCTTTATGAAAGCCCTTGTGAAGACACAATTACACTATATTCTTGTAAGTTGTTCATTCTAAATTTATAGGCTCCAATGTAGGAATATCTTTGTGTGTAATTATATGGAATAAATACTCCCACTCGAGGGAATGTAGGAATATCTTTGCATAATTTGAAAGAATAAATATAGTTGACATTAATATGGGATTTACAAGAAAATCAAAGATTTTTTCACGCAGTAAGCCAGTAAAAACATTTTTCTTTCCTTTTTTTTTAAACAGCAAGAAAGATTTCATTCCGAGGATATAGCGAGAAGCTAGGATTACACATTTTTATTTCCTAATAGTGCATACTTAATTTTTGTTATTCCATTTTTAAACAGTATCTAGAAAAAGAACAATCACAGGCCAATATCCTAAAAACAGTGTAGTTTGACAAAAGTAGCGCTAAAATTCATATTGATAGCTATGGTTTTAATATTTAGGTAGGAATTAGATGGTTTAGAGCGATTGAAATTCCGTTCTGAAGAGTTTATATAGTTCGTAAATTAAGATGATGTGATATTTCTTGTATGAATGAGACACATCATGCAAGCAGAATATTCGTCTCTTAAACTCAGTCTGTGTTCTTTTGCTGGCAATTTCGTTGCTAAATGTAAACTCAGAGACCATTTTGAGTCAGATATGTAACAACACGTTTTGCGACAGTCCTGATTAGTGATTACCTAAATAGCCAAGCATTCACGACAGTACACAATGACAGATTAATTTGATACCTTCCCTAATTATGTCGCTTAATAGTGAAACAAGGCTGATATAACTTACAGATGGGTTCTGCTCCTATCAGCCCCTAATGACACTAATGCTACTAACTAGAGAATACCCAAAGATTTTGACAAAGACAAAGACTATCTTATGGCTAAATAACAGAAGAATTCACAAAAGACATTTCAGTTGCACTATATGGAATATCAGCAAGATCCTCTCTGTCAGCATTACGATCAAGTTTTCTAGGTTCCAAAGTGATAACATCTTTTCGGAACATAAGGTAGAGCACGGATAGAACATAGATAGCCATGACAGGGAACACTAGCATCCCGATGAAGACGATAGCAACTTTAGGCAAAGTGCTATGAATCAGCCAATTGACAAATGTCGTGCTCAAGTAATGAATGTTGATGCCGATTATCCCAACTCCTACCACCCATGAGAAAACGATTATCTACACAATAACAAGGCATTTTGTTGTTATTCTGAATCTCAGCTAACTCATACGCATAGCATATAAAAGATTTCCAACTTACAATCGTTGAATTTTTGTGAGGACCCATTTTTGTTGTCGTGCTACTAAATTTGAGGAGTGGAATGAGGGCAAAAGGAAGTTCAAATGACAATATCATCTGCCAAAGATCGTTATGGAAACTCAATTTTAAAGAAACTTGGAAGTGCATTTGTAATGTCATACTAAAAATAAAAGATAGATCCCAACCGATGCTATGATAATCAGTCTTCCAGCTCCAGAAGATCCACCAATGATCGAAACTATTAAACTTGGCATGATGGCTATGCATCGTGTTATCAGATTCCTAAGCCATTTCCTCATCTTTAATTCCAAGAAACCCTATAGGATAGCATGATGCACATAGCGCATAATAACACCTTGAGTATTGGAAAGGTGAAAGCTAAAAGATAGAGAAATGTCATTACAACCGTATTTTGCAATTCAAAGTAACTTTTTTATTATTCTTATTAAGAATAATACCAAAGTTGTTTGCATTGGAAAATGCGTTTGTAATGCCATTTCCTAACCTGCATTATAAATTGTCCAGCGTAAGTGCCAGTTATGGTTGAACTCTGCCCGGAAGCTAGCAGTGCCATTGCATAGAGAGTGGAGCTTGAGTTACCTAAAACATTCTGTGTAGTAAAATAATGGGTTATGAATCTGCTATTAAGGATCCTTATATAAGATTGATATGATTAATTTACATCCTATAGAACTCATACTCTAAGAAGAAATGAAGCTGAATGAACACTAAGATCATTGCAGCGATCCAAGGAGTCACTTGATATGTTCTTGCCTGAGCAAACAGTACCAGAAACAGCGACAATTGACACGTTGATTAAAAATGCGACAAAGAGAGCAAAGCCACTTTCTATCAGGAAATATCTGCATGCATCCTGGAGTACAAAAGATCATGCATCCATCAACAACATGAAATCGAGTTCTACTTAATTATGAAGGAGTTTTTTTAGATCTTTGAGGTCTATATATTTATGAGTGTCCTTATCCATGCAACGACTTACGTTGACACCATGAACTGAATTTGGTATCCTCCGGGAGAGAACAAGAGCAGAATGTAGAAAGAGATTATGCCTGTTTTAAAGAGGAAAATGCATACTAAAAAAACTAAAACAGTTTCTAGGGAAGATCATAATGAAGTTGAGTTTATGGTCAATGGGATCATACGGCATAACAAGAGCACCAAGTAGTGCAATGGTATCACCGGTAGCCCCTCGGCCACCAAGTTTAGGAATGAACATTCCCTTTAGCAAATCACCAGCTGGTGGCTTCACATAGCTCATTTCTCCAAAGAAACAACCAGCCATAACCAAAACTAAAACGGCTATCCCTTCAAGCTTCCTTACCTATATGTGTGTGTGTGTGTGCAGAAATAATGAATTTAGAGTTAAGATATGTGAACATTAATATAATGGGAACTATTCAGATTATACATAAATTGCTTCTTGAAAATTAATATATTTAATGAAAACCTGTCTTCTTCCATAAAGGCCACAGACTTTGTAATAAGAAAAGTAAACTTACACCATATCTTTGAATGCCAAGAAATAGGAGGGTGCTGAAACCAGTAAGAAGAACCCCGACCCAAAGTGGAAGTTTGAATAAGATATTTAGTGCAAAAGCGGTCCCAATCACTGTCAACGTGAAAGAGAAGAGCTATCACAATTTTAATGAAAACTTGCGTAGAGGAAATATAATTAAACCCATCATTTAAATAATCTTCATAGATAAGCTCTTAATTTATTTATAACCTTCAGGAATATCGGCTGCAATGACAGCAATCTCAGCAAGCAGCCATAGGCAATATTTCACAAATATTGGGTATTCAGCTTTGCATATCTCTGATAGATGCTTCCCTGAACAAAAAAGCTCATAATTTCTAGATATATTTATATTCTAGTTTTACAATAAGTAAACAAATTCATAGGAAGAATTCTTTGTCATACCAGTGCATACTCCTAAATTTACAGCAAGAGATTGAATCACAAGTGCGAAGATTAACCCAATCAGAATCACCCAAAGTAGCTGAAAAGATTAATTAAACTATTCACTGATATAACTGAAGGGCGTTTATTTATACTATATAGCTATGAACTTTCCAGGCCTGAACATTTACCTCGTATCTGTGGTCTGCTCCTGCTTGTAAATCAGTTTCAACTGCATAAAAAATATTCATAAGTTTGCAACTAGATAATGCAAAACAAGATATCAAATGATCAAAATCAGACATACAATTCCCAGGATCAAGGTAACCCAATGAAACTAGGAAACCAGGACCAACAAACGAGAGAAAAGTTCTCCATCCAGCAGCATCCTTTACAAGAATAAAAAAAAGTTCAGTTGCATTTTATGGTAAAAATAACTTTAGCCACTCGTATAGCTTTAAGCATGAGCGTAATCATCTAAATACAGAAACACAAACTAAAGTTGGATATCTGCTTATTTTTTGTGTTGAAATTTGGAAAGAATGCAAGACGAAACCTTCTTAGCGTTAATCTCTTGAAGATTATAGTCTTTGCTATTAATAACAGGAGGTGCAATTCCACTCCGATCAATAGCTGAAATGTGGTTCACCGGTGGTTCATGCAACATCACTGACATGGATCCCTGCCTCTTTATCTGTGTTTCAGGATGGACTACTAATATTAGGGAATTAAGCCTTCGGTTGAATGCGTTATTTATACACTAATTTTGATAGTCACAGTAGTTTTGGATTAATGCATATGCCTTTAATTTGTTAAGATACGTGGCCTAAAAGACCAATGGTCTCTCAAGGCTCATGTAGGAGGCCGAACAAGCACCTTATAAATAGGAGGCCGAATCTAGAAGATTATAAAGAATTATTTAAATGAGATAAAACTGCAAATTTGGTTGTTTTGGTTTTCATCTTTCAAAAAAAAGTATTGATAAAATATAAAAAGTTTTCAAATCAAAGGTCAAAACTTAAGAATTTCGATGGTTTTAATTTTAAAATTAAGAAATTTCAGTGGTTTTGATCTTTTGGAAAACCTGAAAAGAGGATTTTACCATTTTAATTTTATTTTCTTGTATTATTTTATATTTTCTTTAATAATATATTAATAAAAAAAAAAACAAATAAAAAATTAGGCCCACCTTCTCTCTCTCTCTCTCTCTCTCTCTCTAAAAAACCCAGATTTCTCTCACTATTATTGTTTGAATCCGACATATTTGTTGCAAAATTTCATCCTTTCAAAACACTAACATCGATGATCCAAACCAACCTTCTGTATCGTACCCCACTTTCTCTCTCTCCTTTTTTTTTTTTTTTTTTTTTTCCCTATCTTCTTCTTCTGCTAATTAGCTACAATCTTCACAAAATAAAAATCAATTTGATTAAATCTCCATTACAGAATCATCAAAATCAGTACACGTTTTAACATCTCGATCCTTCATCTTCGTTCATCAGCTTCGATAATTCATCTTCTTCAAAGAAACAATTCAATCATTCATCTTCGTTTTATCATCAAACCCATTTCGAAAATCAAAATAAAAACATCAATAACACTTGGAGATATCAAACCCTAAACCATCAGTTACCCAAATAATCGCTTCTGAAAACCCTAAAGCCCTCATCTTCGATCTCAGAATTAAATCTTAAACCCTCTCAGAAAACCCTAAAGCCCCTTCACTGGACTTGACAAACTAAAAAAAAGAATTACTCTAAGCTATACATGACTACCAGGTTCTTGTGGTGATCGGAGAAGCGGGTTTCAGGAAGACAACTCATGCGACTTAGTAGCTAGTAAAAGCAGGGTACACCATCAAGGGTCAAATCGGATGCACACAACCCCATCTAGTTGCCATGTCTGTTGTCAAAAGAGTTGCAGAAGAATCCAGGTGTCGATTAGGTGAAGAAGTCGGATACGCGATATTAAGCTGACGCTAGTAGAGGTTTAACCAGGGGCGGAAGATGGCTTGGTATCGTATGATTGAGTTACTAGTGTGTGTGTGTGTGTGTATATATATATATATATATATATATATATATATATATATATATATATATATATATATCAGTGTTGTAAAAATCCCGACTAGGTCCCGATTAATCTCCGATTAATCCCTAGGCGCTACTCGATCGATTAGAGGGCGCCTAGCGATTAATCTCTATATATACAATGAGTGAGTAGTAGAACCTGACGAAATTTTAATACATTAAAGAAGTAATATCTCAATAGAAACTATTTAAGGTATGATTAGTGTTGTATTAATCATATTAACCTATTTTGTTATGATATTAGTGGTATTCATGAACTTTTATATGATATTAGTGATATTTAATTTTTAAAAATTCAACAAATTAGCAATTAATGGTCCCCGATTAATCTCCCGATTAATCTACACCTAGCCGATTAATCCCTTAACCCCAGTCCACCGACTAGCTAACCTCGGGCATCGGATGTGTATCAACTACCAGGAGCTAAATAAGCTAACGGTGAAGAACAATTATATTCTCCCGAGGATTGACAACTTATTTGTCCAGCTGCAGGGTGCATCTTGGTTTTCCAAGATTGATCTGCGTTCAGGACATCACCAGATGAAGGTCGGAGATGAGGATTTGTAGAATATAGCTTTCCAGACTCGTCGTGGTCATTACGAGTTCATGGTGATGTCCTACGGGCTCACCAATGCTCTAGTTGCATTCATGGATCTCATGAATCACATTTGCAGGACTATGCTGGGTCGGTATATGATTATGTCTATTGATGACATCATGGTCTACTCCAAGACCCAAGAACAACATGAGGAGCATCTGAGAGAGGTGTTGGAGACTTTGAGGAGGGAAAATTTGTATGCGAAGTTCTTTAAGTGTGAGTTCTGGTTATGCGAGGTGCAGTTTCTGGGACACCTTGTCAACCAGAATGGTATTCTGGTCGATCCGGCCAACGTGGAGGCGGTGATGAGGTAGGAGGTTTCGAGGTCTCCATTCGAGATTTAAAGTTTCCTTGGATTGGCGGGTTACTATTAGAGGTTCACTCAGGATATCTCCAAGATAACAGTTCCTCTGACCCGGTTGACGAAGAAGACCGTCACTTTTTGTTGGGGGCCTGAGCAACAGGCAACTTTTAAAAATCTAAGGAAAATAATGTGCGAGGCACCAATTCTAAACTTGCCTGAGGGTGTTGAGAATTTTATGGTATACTGTTATGCGTCGATCACATGTTTGGGTGCAGTTCTGATGCAGCTAGGTAGTGCGATCGCTTACACTTCGAGGTAGCTGAAACCTCATGAGGCGAATTATGTTACACATGATCTGGAGTTGGGGGCTGTGGTTTTTGTCCTCAAAATTTGGCGGCATTACCTCTATGGGGTCCTTTGTACTATCTCTACAGATCATAAGAGTCTGAGGTATCTAATGGATCAGTTGAATCTGAACATGAGGCAGGCAACACAGATGGTTGGATGTGGTGAAGGATTATAGTTGTGAGACACTTTATCACCTGGGGAAGGCCAATGTTATGGCCGATGCTCTTAGCTGCAAGGCGGTTACTACCCCGATCAGAGATGTATGTTTGAGGATGATTGTGATCATCCCACTTTTATCACGCTAGCATGGATCGTCCTCTTTTATGATGCTTTGTGAGAGGAATTGCAAAGGAATTCTCATCACCCAAGTTTCAATTGGATAGAAACTTGGAATCATGTAATCTGAATTGCGTGACATATGCAAATCTTGATCGTTGGAAAATTGTGACTAATTTATTGATCACATGTTTATGTGAGTCAAAGTGAAGGACTAATGGATCTAGTATATATTGATGTGGACTATTTAGATCCGCCACAAAGGATGATAAATTTATTCGTCATGATTTACTGATGCTTTTAGTAAATATGGTTATGTTTATAAGATTAAGAAAAATTATGATATTTTTAAAAAGTTTCAAAGAGTAGCTGAATGAATATGAAGAATCTATTAGGCAGAAATATAAAAGTTTCTCTAATCTGAAAGGAAAGGAGAGTACTTTAATATCATGTTTTATTATCATCTTAATGATTAAGGAACTATACACAATTGATCCTCAAAGAACATATTAATCAATTGTTTGACTAAGTATAGGAATCGGATATTGTTGAAATAGTTCAATCAAGAGACGAGTCACACTTTGGTGTCCAATTAAAATTATAAGAGTCATACTCGAGTAGATACAAGTCGTATCTTGAAGCTTGTTTCATACTAATTAGGTTTATAACACCTCATGAAATATGGATTAATAATTTTTGCTTAATCTAGTACATTTAAAATTGGAAGTTATGATGTTTTGGTTAAAACTGATGAGTTTTGAGCACTACAACAATCCTATGGTGTACATGCAAACCCTAAAGCTTTGGATCTAGTTTGTCTAATGAACATGCAATAATCATCCAAAGCTCATAAACCCTAGATCTAGCATACAATAATCGAATTAACATATGAATTAATTAGGGTTTAGATCTGACCTTGATTGTTATGTAGCAATAACAATCACAAATCTCCTTGATCTTGACTCTTGAATGCTTATTCCCTCAAATGTTGCACCTCTAATGGAGTCACAAACACCATGAGCAACAAGATGACCTAGGAGAAGGAGGAGGAGCACCAAAAACGTCCAAGAACCCTTAGGGATTACTTCACCACGTTTTTGGAGCCTTAGGGGTTCCTTATATAGATAGGCTATTAGGGTTTTCAACCAGGAAACCCTAATCTGACTGCTTAGGCCCTAAGCGGCCCATTGACTCCCTCCTTAGAAGCCTTGGACGAATTCTAATGGGGTTCCCCATAGATTTCGTCCACTCCGACTTCTATGGAGCCCATTAGCCCATTTATGCAACTATCTTATAATTACACAATCAGTCCTCTTTATTTAATTAATCTCTTTTAGCCACAAAATTAATTCTTATTAATTCTTGACTAATATTAATTAAACAATATGATTTTTCTTTTAAAATATTATTCATATAATATATTAATAAATCATAATTAATCCTTTTTCACCTTAGTTCATCATATCATTTGCTATGGTGAAGGCAACCCAAAAGGACCAATGTCACAATCGGGTCAAGTACATACCAAAATAGTTATGGGTTTAGACACCTAATCCAACAGTTTCCCGCTTGGATAAGTCTAATAACTATATTGCGTATGACTTCGGAACCTGATCAGCAATCGTAGCTTTCAAAAGCCAATGTCGAACTCTGATCATATCAGAAACGTGTCCTTTAGATAAGGGATCATATATTCCCCCATTCTAGATATTGTATGAACTGAGACATACTCTCTGTTCATGTGTTGTTTCCCGATTCCCGGTTTATGACGACTGACAATAAGACTATAATTGAACACATCAACTTAGTCCAGACTTGGCCAAACGCTTAGGGTGTCATCACTAAATCATCGAGGAACCCACATATATCGCTTTTTCTACTTTGGGTAAAAGGAACGGATAAACTTTAACTCAATGCTCGCTTGTACCTACTCATCAAATCACACACAACAATATTTTTATAACACCAAGTTACTGGTGTGTTTACATATTATCAATGTGCAACCAACTTGTAGAATACAATTCACACATCTCGGTTTCAAGCATATAAGATATTATTGTCTCACCAATCACTCGTGATAAAATCCATGAAATGATCCAAGTGAGCGTGGGTTTAATCCAATGCTCAAATCATATTCATAAGCACTCATGAACATTGCAACAAACCTTTGCTATGTCTAATACACTTTAGACAATCTACAAGCCAATTCATGACAATCTTCTTTCATACCTACTTCCAAAGCATGAGCGACTGTGGAACGTTCGAATAATCTTATTATTCAGGAAGTCAAAACATGCAAAGTGAAACACAAGAATAATCGAATCCAATATGGCCCCAAACTTATGAGTATAAATAAAACTCCTTTTATTTAGTCACCATATTGATTACACATTATTCATTGTATAATGTTTCTGATAATCAACTTATTACTTGAATTATAACGACAGTTGTCCCATGCACCAAGCAAGCACACTCTGTTTACCTATGGTCCATACTTACTGAAATAGATCAATTGAAAACATTTCCAATGATTCTCATTTCACAATCCCTAACCCTTACAGTTAGTGTAAGAACACAAAATTCCTGTCACTATTAGAATATGTTTAGATTCTAACATTTTATTCAACCGTCCTTTCGTAATGTCGCAACACCAAAGCCACCAAGACTTTGCCAATGATATTACAAAGTGCTCTTTTGGAGATTGTTACAAGACAATTCCATAGATGTGAAGTCTCTCATTCAAAGTACATTCCTTTGAATATCCTTCTTGCATAAAAGTTCTTAATCTAGACATAAATTCTTGATATCCAACTCCCAATGTGGAAACATTTCCATATTTGCCATATGACAACTCATTATTAATAGAATCATATCTAATCATAATAATGTCAGTGTGGTCCATTCGTTACTATACTTTCAACTGCTCACAAACGACCAATCATTAGCGAACCTTGGATTGATGTTGATAGTTGTTCAATTATATTAGTCAAACCGGTTCTAGTCTCTTTTCCCTCTTAATGCCCTAGGCATTTGGGAAATTTTAGAACGGTCGAATATTACAGTGTATGCAATCGATCCTATACCTGAAGCGTATGAGACACGATTCATAATGAAAAACGTGATACTTTACCAGTTCCTTGCTATAATATTGCCATAAATAGAATCCTTTTAAGTTGAATCTTTTCAACATAACATCCATGTATGTCCTTTGACTAAATTTGATTAAAATTTCTCGATCCAAGCTTTTAGATTTCGAAACGCAGTATAATATTCTCTCCCTTAATTATAGCAAAACAACTTTTCAACCCCTGCAACTTTGCAAAGTGAAACTTTTGTTTTCTATAATTAATATTGCTAACTTGAAACACTTAAAATAATAATTATGCTCCCACTAACATGATAATAATCATGCCTTTATCTAAGCTTTTCAAACTGTGTTTAAACCATTTTAGAACTTATAGGAGTAAGTCTTAAATGTTCAAACTAATTGCCAAATGTCACAATTCGAACCATGAAGAGGGATGTCGAAATCATAATCGAATTTGAGAATGAAATTATCACAATTGCTATCTCTTTAAAATCTCTCTTAGTGAAAGCGTTTCCTCACAATAGTTTTCATGAAGGAGAGAAACCTTATGACACTTAGATTTTATGGTGTATGTGCTCTTATCCATGTTAATTTGTCATAACCATAATCATAAGATAATGTTTGTGACAAATCCAAACTCTTATGGGCAAAACTTGTTCATTCTTAATTTCTTGCCATCAAGGGTCCCACCATTGCTTCCAAGTTATTTAGCAGCTCACATATACTAGTCAATGTACTTTCATTGAACAAGGAGCTTGCCCTTATGCAGTCAATTGAGAACTCGTAGAACTCATATGCATAAGTAACTTTACTGGAATGACATAGAAATAAAATTTTGTCAACACGATAGGTTACAAATTAACCTCAAGTCGTGTGCTAGTATTTAATATTAGGTTTACTCTTGATTAGTTCTTGAACCTTTTCAAGATCATTTAGACTCCCACTGACCTCTTGACATATAAGATTCTCTTTTCAAGAAACATTTCATGACAAACAAATATTCAAGAGTTAGTGCGGATTCTTATCAAGACAAACCACTACACATAATTGGTCTTAGTTGGTCTTTGTCTTATCAAGGCATCACAAATTACCGATTTCAAATGTGCAAGACTAAGAAAAACAATTTTCTACTTCACATTTGATGAGCGTGTTAAAACTTCTTAAGATGTGTCACTCAAGTCACAATCTTGGAGTATGACTCTAAGACTTGATTTTGGAACGAAGTATGATTCACCTATTGATTTAACCATTTCAACAATTTCCAATTCCTCTTCTTAGCCATACCCAGTGTTCTAAAAGGCGCAGCATGGCGGGCGCCAAGGCGCGCCATGGCGTGAGGCGCGGCGTCGCCGTTACGAAAAGCTTCATAACGTTGCTATTAGGCGTGGCGCGTGGCAAGGCGTGATATGGCGTGCCATGGCGCGTTATGGCGTGTTATGGCGCGTGTTTTTTCATTTGAGACACATTTTTTGCTCTTTTTTATACCTTTTCTAATCGGACATACAAGTATTGTGTTTTTTTATTAACTTTCTGTTATTACTTGTTGATATAACACTTCTAAAAACTAGGTATATTTGATATAAATTTATATTTATGGGGTAATATAATTATAAATTAATACAAAATCGCCGCCTTACATCACGCCTTGAAAAACGCCATGGCTCGCCATAACTCGTTAAGCTTGAGGCTTGGCCTTGCCGCCATGCCACGCCTTATGCCTTTTAGAACCTTGGCCATACCAGTGCACTAAGGTTACCTAGAGGATCAATTGTGATATGGTTTCACAATCAATGAGACAATCATAAAACATGATATAAAAGTACTCTCCCATCTTTTCAGATTAGAGACACTTTTATCTTTCTGCCTTATTGATTCTTCTTATTCGTTCTGCCATTCATTGAAACTTTTCAATGAGTCAGAATCATACTTAATCTTGTAAGTATAACCACATTTACTAGACATTTAGTAAATCGTGACGAATAATCTTATTGTTATTTGTGGCGGACCTGACCAGTGCACAACATTGTATTCTAGTCCTCTAGTCCTTGACTTGGCTCACATACTTGTGTGATCAAGGATTTAGTCTTAATTTCCTAAGTATCATGATTTCCATACATCACATGATTCAAATTATGTGATTCCAAGCTTCTGTCCAATTGAAACTTGGGCGATGAGAATCTTTCCTTACTTAGAAAAATTATGACACTACCATAAATAACATAACTAAGAATCATATCCACTTAATATTGCTTATAATAGAAATACACAAGCACCAATTTTCATACATGCCATTGCAAGGAAATATATAAATAAGACAAAACCAAAATTTATTTTATTTATAAAAGGTGCGGAAAAACTTGTCCTTACAATGCAATTCAAATGAAAACTAGCTATTACACATTCCTAAACAATCTATCATAACTCTAAAAGTGGCAGCTCCAAAAATCCGATCATCGAATCATGCAATCGAAATCCATTTCTTCACGATCAGACTCAGCTCACTTCTTCCTTTAAGCTTGCTCTCTTTTCTTCGATCCTACAACACATTAAAATGCAATCTTATCACATCATGTATTAAGAATCTAAAATAGCAAACTTAATAGAGTTAGATAGTGGATTTTACCTGAAGCAGATTCATACATCTTGACTCTCCCATCTCTTAAATCTCTCTGGTAGTCAGGGAAGCTTCGTAATCAGTGCCCCCTCTCTTGGCAGTAGAAACATATGGATTCTTCTGGAATGGTACACGAGACTATCTCAGACTCAACCTTTCTCTTGCGTGGAGAAAACTTTTCCGGACTTCCAATGTTGCCATTGCCCATAAAAGGTTGGGATATCGATTTACCAGACAAATTTTCTTGACTAGTGCGCCAAATCATTTCTGATTTAGCAACAATAAGCAAATATGTCAAATTAATGAGGGTCACGTCGTGGTCCATCATATAGTACTCTTTAACGAACTTACCATATGATTCGGGAAATGAGTGAAGAACCAAGTCAACACCCAACTTTTCCGAGACATCGACGCCCAACATTCCCAGCCTATCAATATGCAACTTCATATCCAAGACATGAGCGCATACCGACTTTCCATCTTCGTGTCTTCTTGCCAATAGGGCTTGAGTGACCTTGGACTTTTCAAGTCTTCGAACACGTGGGTCAGGGAGAATTATTGGAGGAGGTGGAGGAAGTGAAGAGTGATTTGCATTCCTACAATCCAATCGTGGAACACCATCTTCATGTGGAAAACTTTTTCCAACGGATTCAGGAAAACCAAAGTTGTTAGACTTTGACATCTACAAAACGGGAGAAATTCAAGTTAGTTGATTTGAATCCTTAATATAACACCCAAATGAAATATCAAGGCTAGGATCCAGCACAATATCCTACAATATAGAAGAGGGATGTTGTAATCCAAATTGCAAAACATTTGAAGGTAGGTAAATGACGATTTACCAATTTCCACCATGAAAAACGAAAATTGAAAATTAAGTTTTAAATGAATTGAAACTCATATATCTTTTGAGATTTATTGAACTTTTCAATGGCATGTTTAAATCTCGAGTGTGCCCTTCGTTTGTGACTGGGATGCCACGGATCACAAACAAGTTGTGGATAACCATGCAAATATACATGGTGCCCCCAATGTTACAGTCACCTAATCGACGTGTCAGTTAACCACACACACTCCATCAATCTATGACAAATATTGAGTCACCCTTTTCCACCTTTTTTTAGAGCCCAATTAGTGTGGCGGTTAACCACACACACTCCACTAATGTCTTAACAAGGGTACAAAGTGTAATTTCATGGAATAGCACAAACTCCACATTTTTCCTAAAGTAACTAAGATTTGGAAATTTTTAAAACATTTAGTTACTTCATATTTCATTATAATTATAATGGAAGGTTGTGTCCTATCCTACCCGTTCGGCTAACAACCCTCCACTGGTCAAGAGTGCGGTGGGTAAGAGTGGATACCCAATGGCGGTCATTTTACAGCCTGCTTCCTTAAACACCACTTATATACCAGCTTCATGAATGAGGCCTACTAACGGTAAGATTGACATTTTACTTATACATATATAATATTAGACTTTTAATTTTATATAGTATAAGGGTGTATTTTACACTTTTAAAGTACTAAGTGGTTTAATTTAATAAAATTATACTTTTAATTTTATTAAATACAAACCATATCATTATGGATTTATTAACTCTCTTTTAATTATACATTTAATTAACTTAATAAAATCATAAGGTGTAATTTGAACTTTTCAAACAACTAGGATTTTAGAATTTAAAAAATTTCAAAATTATTTTTTTATCAAAAATTTAAATTCCAAAACTTGAGGACAAGTTTTGAAACTTTTCAAAACATTAGGGTTTAGAATCTAAACATTTCAAAATTAAACTTTTTAATCAAAAATTTAAATTCCAAAACTTGAGGGCAAGTTTTGAAACTTTTCAAAACTATCTAGATCAAATTACAAATAACTTAATTAATCAAATAATTGGTAATTATCTAAATTTGACCTAATTCAATTTTATGGCAAGATAATCCAATCAAATAATTCAAATAAATCAAGTTTATCAAATAAGGTAGTGATTATCTAATTAATTGACAATTATCTTCTATTTTAGCAAGGATAATCAATCAAAATTAATAAAAATCAGATTTCATCAATAAAAAACGTTTATGGTAATTATCCCAAGCAAAAACAACTCAAAATCCTGAAAAATCTGCCATATGATGCTCCGACTCGTTGAGCCAACATTGGACTCGTCGAGTTGCCAGTGAACTCGGCGAGTTCAACTATAAACTCGATGAGTTCAGGCTCCAGAAAGCAGATTTTCACGATTTTTAGCTTGAACGATTATGTAAAGCATCAAATACATCAAGCAAACAACCTAGGCTTTGATACCACTGATGTGTTTTGAGCACTACAACAATCCTATAGTGTACATGCAAACCCTAAAGCTTTGGATCTAGTTTGCCTAATGAACATGCAATAATCATCCAAAGCTCATAAAACCTAGATCTAGCATACAATAATCAAATTAACATATGAATTAGGGTTTAGATCTTACCTTGATTGTTATGTAGCAATAACAATCAAAAATCTCCTTGATCTGGACTCTTGAAAGCTTAGTGCCTCAAATGTTGCACCTCTAATGGAGTCACAAACACCATGAGAAACAAGATGACCTAGGAGAAGGAGGAGGAGCACCAAAAACGTCCAAGAACCCTTAGGGATTACTTCACCATGTTTTTGGAGCCTTAGGGGTTCCTTATATAGTTAGGCTATTAGGGTTTTCAACCACGAAATCCTAATCTGACTGCTTAGGCCCTAAGCGGCCCATGGACTCCCTCCTTAGAAGCCTTGGACGAATTCTAATGGGTTTCCCCATAGATTTCGTCCACTCGAACTTCTATTGAGTCCATTAGCCCATTTATGCAACTATCTTATAATTACACAATCAGTCCCCTTTATTTAATTAATTTCTTTTAGCCACAAAATCAATTCTTGACTAATATTAATTAAACAATATGATTTCTCTTTTAATATATTATTCATATAATATATTAATAAATTATAATTAATCCTTTTTCTCCTTAGTTCATCCTATCAGTTGCTATGGTGAGGGCAACCCAAAAGGACCTTGCTCACAATCGGGTCAAGTACATACCAAAATAGTTATGGGCTTAGACACCTAATCCAACAAAAACAAGGGATGAACTAAGATCAATTCAATGAAGTGTTTTCTTGTCGAGAATCCACACTAACTTTTGAATATTTGTTTTCCTCATCAAGTAATGTTCATTGAGAAAGAAACTTATATGTCAAGAATATAGTGTGAGTCTTATTGACCTTGAAAAGTTTCAGGAGTCAATCAAGAATAAACCTTTTAGTTATCACTAGCACACGACTTGAGGTTAATAACCTATCATGTTAAAGTTGACATATTCTTGTTTCTGTGCACCTTCCAGTTGGGTTGGCAATGCTTATGAGTTATATGGTTCTCATTTGACTATAAAAGGCAGAGCACATTAGTTAGTGATAGTACATTGATCAATTTGGGTGAGTTGCTTAACATGGAAGCATTGGTAGGACCTTATGCTACTAGAAGGCAAGAAATTAAGAACAAGTAAAGTTCAGTCCATGAAAGCTAAATTTAAATTTGAATTTGTCATAAACGTTGTCTTATGATTGTAGGTTGGAAATGATAGATTCACCTGGATGGGAAAATATACACCATAAAATCTAGGTGGCAAAAGATTTCGCTCTAATTCATGAAAATGATTATGTTGAAACCCTTTCGCTAATTGTTTTTAAAGATTTGATCAATATCATTATGGTTAGTGGTTGTGTTAATTGCGTTCTCAAATTCGTAATATGATTACAACATCCCTTTTCATAGTTCAAATTGTGAGAAATGGAAAGAAATAGTTTGAACGTTTTGAAATTATAGCTATAAGTTCTGAAAGGGTTTAAACACACATATTCTATCAAATGAAAGGTTTGTGAACTTGAGAAGTCAGGATGAAGAATTATCGAAGCATTACGTATCAAAAATCTGTACTTTAGTAAGAATTCAAGAATATTGATTTCTGGATGTCCAGTTGACTTTTGTGTAAATGTCAAAGCTAATGAGAGCATAATTGTTATGGTAAGTGTTGTAAGTTGGCAATACTAATTGTAGGAAATAAAGTTTTCAAGTTGCAAGTTGAAAAGTTTGAGAATTGTTTCACTATAAAAGGATTTAAGGGAGAGGGCACTCATACTTCATTTCAGATCTAAAAGTTTAGATTAAAGGATTTTAATGGAACTTAGTCTTGGACATATCTGAATGTCATGTTGAAATGATTCAACATAGGAAATTCGATATATAGAAAATATTATAGCTAGACTGATCAAATATCATGTCTTTATGTAAGACATTATGAATCAAGTTCCATATGCTTCAGATATAGGATTGATTACATATGTTATATTATTCACCTGTTCTGGTTTTTCCAAATTCCTTGGGTCTTGACATGAAAAAAGGATTAGGACTTGGTATGACTAAAGTTATTAAACAACTGTCAAGAATAGTCTGAGGTTTACTGAAGACTGGTTGCTTGTGGACAGTTGGAAGTATAATATAGTATTTGGACGGACTATATTGACATAATTCTAAATGGAGGCGACTCTTGTTTAGAAATTATAGTCATATGTAGGAGTTGATTATTATAATCTACATGTGAGTTAGAAACTTTAATGCAAGGAAGGTGTTCAATGAATGTGCCTTGAATGTGAAACTTCATTACTTTGGAATTGTTTTTGGTAACAAACCTCCAATGATTCATTTTATAGTATCGTTGACTAAGTCTCTGTGACTTTGGAGCCACGACATTACTAAAGATCATTGAATGTAAGGTTGAAGTCTAACACATTCTTGTAACATCCCAAAAATACGGTTAAAAATTTTCATTTTTAAATCATTAATAAAACCATAGTTATAACTCATCATATAAAAATCATAAGTTATGTATCTCAAATCATCATAACAAAATACTGTATAAAAATCATTTATCAAATTATCAAAGTAAATCATCCCAGGCTAAAAGCTATAGTGTGTGCCATGCAGTTATCCCGAGCTCTTCCCCTGGCTAGTGGAAGTACCTGAAACCAAAACTAAAAACTGTAAGCACGAAGCTTAGTGAGTCTCCCCAAGCTACCATATACCATACACATAAGCACATATCAATATACATTGTGCCTAGCCCACTATATCAGGCCCCGCCCGACATCAGGCGGATCCAACATCAGGCCTCGCCTGGCATTGAGCCCCGCTCGGTATACAAATCTATTTCTACTAGGCCCTGCCTATCTCTGGGACCCGCCTGCTATACACATACAGACAATCACATATAATCGTGCAAGTACATAACAATCAAACACTACAGTATATCTGCTAGTCTCAAGGCCCTGCCTATCTTGGGCCCTGCCCCTACTCTCCTAATAATGAGATATGGAACCTTGTCCATACTCAGCTAGTGATGAGATACGGGCCCCCGCCTACACTCACCCCCCTACCAGGCACATACAAGTATCACAAAGACAAAAAATATAACTAAACATGCATTGCTTCCTCGGGTACCACCCGACATCGAACTGTAGTTCAGAATCATACATATAAACCTTCCTCGGGCCTCGCTCGACATCAGACCATAATCCGGAAGCATATAAACTACATCAAGCTAACCCCAACATCAGATCTATATACGATACACACTAACATACGTAAACAGGCCGGCATTAGTTCCTTCGACCCGTTCCTACTGAAGAAAACTCACCTCACAAGCTGACTGCAAAATCCCGCGAATAAAACTCTCGCTGCTAGCTGTCAAATCCCCGAACTACTGATCTCTAGACTTCCCGAGCTATCATTACCAACATAATACTTAGTCAAGAACTGCTGATCCTTTTTAGGGTAAAATGACCATTTTACCCCTGGTCAAAGTCAAAGTGAATGCTTGGTCAAAGTAAAACTCAACACTCCGAGTTGACTCAACTCGCCGAGTTGCTCCATCAACTCATCGAGTTCTATAAACCAGAACCCTGAAATCGTGATCCAACTTGTAGAGTCACCCCCTGACTCACCGAGTTCCCTGGCTACTCATAGTCGCGATTGTCCGAATCAACTCGTCGAGACCCTTCACAGACTCGTTGAGTTCTACCCGCTATTAGTCCTTCTTAATGGGTTTAGCTAAAACCCTAGTTCTTTAGGACATAGATCTTTGTCCAAAATCTAAAATACTTCAAACCCAAGCATGAAAACCAAGATCTGGGTCCTAAACACCAAGTGAACACGTAAAGTCTCAGGCTTTCCTTCCATGCATGGCCTTTTGGGGCTTAAAAGGCCATAACAACACTTTAAAGCTTGCATGGGGCTTCCATGGCCATAAAGTCTGCACCTTTATGCTATGAAACCCCTACTAGATCCCAGACCTGAAAGATAAGTCACTTGGGATGTCCATTACCCAAGGACTAAGCTTCTTGGACCAAAACCCTCATAAAGTGAAAATAGAGAGATCTAATAAAGTAATAGACAAGCTAGAGGCTTGATTACCAGAAAATGATGAGGACGGAATGAAGTCTCTGGATCTACTATCTTCTCATTGGATCTTCTAGCTCCTTCTTCTTCCACAAGCTTCAAGAGCACATAAAGATCACTCAAAATGGCTCACAAGCTCACACAAAGCTCTAGGGTTTTATGGATTAGGGTTTGGACACTGGAGGCTAGAAATGAGACCATAAGGTGGGGATTGAGATACTTAAATATGGTGCAAAACCCCGAATCTAGGGTTTCCTAAACCCAAACCAACTCGTCAAGTTGGTCTTCCATAACTCGTCGAGTTGGTTTCTCAATCCGCGTCCCAAAAACTTATTCCTACTCGTCGAGTTGTCCTCCTTGGACTCGACGAGTAGACCTTCAATTTGCATAATCTTTCCTTAATTAGCCTTTTGGTTTCCGAGTGTTATAACTCTAGTAGTGACAATAATTTGGAATTGTGAAATCAGCATCATTGTAATGATGTCCAATCGATCTATTCACAGAGGAAGGACCATAGAGTGACATAGTACGCATGTTTATAACATGGCATGACTGATGTTTAATTCAAGTGTTTAGTTGATTAATCAAAACATTATACAATGAATAAAGTCTAATTAATATGGTGATTAAATAATAAGAGTTTTATTTATATTCAATAGTTTTGAGGCCATACTTAATTAGGTTATTATTGTGTTTCACTTCGCATGTTTTACTTCCCGAATAATTGGATTGTTCAAAACATCCATAGTCGCTCGTACTTTTGGAAGTAAGTAGCGAATTTAGAATGTCATGAATTGAAATGTAGATAGTCTATGGGGATTAGGCATAGCAATTGTTTTTTACAATGTTTATGAATACTTAGAAAATGGGGATTTTTAGTATTGGATAAACCCACGCTCGAAGAATTACTTCAAGGATTTTATCATTAGTGATTTTGAGACGATAATATCTATTATTCTTGAAACAGAGATATATGAGTTGTTATTTACGAGTTGGTTGTGCATTGATAATACGTAAACGCATCAGTAACTTGATGTTATAAAACATATTGTTGTGTATGCTTTGATGAGTGAATAGTACAAGCATATAAGTCGAAGTTTATCCGTTCCTTTTGCCCCAACGGGAAAAGCGATATATATGGACCCCTTGATGATTTGATGTCGACATCTGAAGTGCTTGGCCAAGCCTGGATCGAATTGATGTTTTCAATAGCAGTCTGATTCCAGTCTTCATAAATCAGAAATCGGGAAACAAATCTTAGATAGAGAGATTGATTATAATCCCTGTCTCATGTCCATATGACATCTTGTAGAACGGAGGAATATTTGATCACTTATCTTAGAACACATAACTGACTGGGCCTAAGTTCGACAACGGCTTTTGGTAGCTACAATATTCTATTCAATTCGATAGTTATACTAGCAGTTATAGTTATTAGACTTATCCAAGTGGGAGACTGTTGGATTAGGTGTCTAAGCCACTAACTATAATTGGTATAAACTCGGATTGATGGTAGCACAGTCCTTTTGGGTTGCCCTTAAACCTGACAATTAAATAGGATGACTTTTAAAGAGAGAAGATTGATTTATTAATTTATTATTTGGTTAATAAATTAATAAGAAATCAAAATATATGATTTGTTAATATATTATGAGAATAATATATTAATTAGAAATTGTAACATTTAATTAATAATTAATCAGAAATTAATTGGATTAATTTTGGGATTAATTGGATTAATTAAGAGTAGGAGGACTAAGGGTGACAATCTTCAATAAGTGAGCATTGAGCAATTCTAGAACCTACCATAAGGGGTGGACGAATTCTAGATGCTTTCTAGGGTTTCTTTGAGCTCTAGGGGTGTCTTGGATGACTTAGGGAGGAAGCTAAGGGATTAGGGTTATCTTGGAGATACCTGCCTTATCCAACACCTTCCTAAACTCCTATATAAACCCATTATGGTTTAGAATTTCGTGACTTACTCTACCAAGAGGCTTAGGGCCTAAATTCTCCTATCCTCTCCTCTCTCTCTCTCTCTCTATAGTTTTTCCTTCGTTGCTAGGGTTTGGGTGTGAGCCATTAGAGGTGTGACACTTGTGGCACTTGCTACCAAAGGTTTTCAAGTTTGGATTAAGATTTTTATTACTACATAACAATCAAATGTATGTTTCACAACCCTAATTCTGTATTTTTATTATGTACTAGAGATCTAGGGTTTATACATTGCTGTTTATATTGTATGTTCAATTAGAGAAAACAAAGATCTTATTTAGGGTTGCATGCACACATAGAATTGTTTGTTATGCTCAAAACCTATCAATATAGGCATCTCTCCTAGAATTCCATCATGCAATCCTGAGCAGATACTTAGCCCTAATCTAGCATGTGATTCACAGATTCAAATTTCAAAGCATAACATAAACATGTATGGGTATTTGGGAAAATTTACTTGAGCTCAGTCGATTGCATCACCACACCCCTTTACTTTTATTAGAAAACTCTTTATAAAACATTTATTTTTGAAAAACCTACCAGATCCTCAGTTTGAGTACAGACACACTCGAGAGTATGTCCGAACCCCTCAAACCAAGGCTCTGATACCAACTTGTAACATCCTAAAAATTTAGACTAAAAATTTTGATTTATAAATTAATAAAACCATTATCCAAAACAATATCCTAAAAACCATAGTGAATCAAGTGTACCAATAAACATCCAAGTACATAAGAGTCATGTATGACGCAGAATAATATGGTACGTGCAATGCATTCATCCTGAGCTCTTCCTTTTCGAAACAGAAATACCTGAAACATAAACTAAAAACCGTAAGTAGAAAGCTTAGTGAGTTCCCCAACGTACCACATACCATACATATCAACCATATAATGGGCCCCGCCCGATAAATTTAACGGGCCATGCCCTAACTTGCATAACGGGCCCTGCCGACCTCTCCCTAACTCGTATAACAGGCCCCGCCCACTGAGTATAATGGGCCTCGCCCTAACTCGTATAAAGGGCCCCGCCCACTAAGAATAGTGGGCCTCGCCCTAACTCGCACAATGGGCCCCGCCCAACATCCAAAACATACAGGTATAAAAAAGGTAATAACATACATAATAACTATCGGGCCCCGCCCAATAAACATATAAACACATAACATACGCAAGAGTCACGTACACATCTAGTATCTAAACATAACAATCCATGGGCTGACATTAGTGCCTTCGACCCGCTAATCATAATGAGGGAACTCACCTTGCCAACAAAATCCACAACTAACAGCTCACATAGCCAACGAACGAGTGTCGTACACCTCTTAACAAACCATACAAGGTAAACGCTTAGTCAACCTTCTAAAAATAGCAATTTGACCAAAAGTCAACTCCACAAAAAGTCAACACTCAAAGTCAACAGTCAACAGTCAACATTTCCATCAGTTGACACTGACGTCGTGACCAGTCCTTGGTCACGTCGTGAGAATGCACCCGACAAGATTCCAACTCAAGTCGCTTTAACTCAGTCAACTTGGTCACCGATGATCCACTTAGCAAACCTCACGACATAGAGCTTCCTTAGTCATGTCGTGAGCTCAGTTAGTCGAAAAATCGTGTAAAAACCACTCTCACGTCGTGAGCCACATCTGATGCTAAATCCTAATGTCTTAAGTCCTTAATCCATTAAGTCATCCATTCCAACTTTCTAGAGGGCTTTCATACATCAAAAGCAACATAAAAATCTTTGCTTTATGGACATGCATGTCTTGAACTTGATTAGTTCAAAATAGTGAAAATGAGATCCAAATCTCATTCAAGGGGCCAAAACTCAACCAAACCAAAGATCTAGCACACCAGACCTCAAAGGGACCTCATGGATCCATAAAGTTGCCAACTTTATGGAATCCAACCACTCAAACCACCTCCAACATGAAGAAAAAGGCATAAAGTCTAGATCTTTGAAGAATAACACATAGAGGTTGGATCTTGAGAACTTACCATGGTCCAAGGTATGATCTTTAAGGTGGTGAGGAAACTTGCTTGCTGGATCTAAGCACCAAGAACATCCTTCTCTTCTTCAAAGCACCAAATCTTCATAAATGGATGAAAGAGGAGAGGGGAGGCTCAAAATGGTGAAAGGGGGCTAGGGTTTCTCTCAAGATGATCTAGATATAATGGAGGTGATGGGTTTTGAGCAATACATTAATCCTATGGTGCACATGCAACCCTAAAGTTTTGGATCTAGGTTTTCTCTAATTGTACATGCAATAATAATAATCATCTAAAGCTATAACCCTAATCTAGCATGCATAAATCGAAATTTATATCTAAAACAAAGTTATAATCTTAACTTTCAATTGTAGCTAGCTTGATCTTCAACCTTTGAGAACTTAGCACCTCAAATGTGCTTCCTCTAATAGATCACAAACTGTTGGGGTTGCAAAGTTATTCATTCATGACTTTGTAAATGTTTGACTTTTGTAAAACCCACTTGCATGTGGAGTATTTGCCTTTAGACCCATTTGTTAGAGAGTGAGAGAGAGACATGTAAACACCTCTATAAATAGTGGGTTCATACCACTTGTAGAAGTGTGCTTGAGAGATGTAAAAGTGAGTGTGTAAGTGTGTGTTAATTATGTAGTCTAGATCTAGATCCTTTTTGTGTAACACCATATACATTCAATATATCTCTTAAACACCCAAATCACCATGTTCAATTGTGCAAGCTTTAATTCCGCATGCCAAACCATGTTCTTTGTCACTACACAAACACCACAAGCAATGGAAGAATATTAGAGAGAGAGAGGGAGAGGCATAAAATCGGCTCAAGATCCTTCTAGGGTTTTTAGTGGTGGATTTCTGCATGCCCAAGGGTTGCTTATATAGTTGAGCAACTAGGGTTTCAGTCAAAACCCTAATCCAGTTGCTTAGTCCTTAAGCAGCCCATATGATCCTTCCAGAAGGCCCCTTGGACGAATTCTATGTGGACTCCCACATAAATTTCATCCATTCCTTCCTTATGGACCCTAAGCCCAACTTTGTAACGATCTTATAATTACAGTACCAGTCCCCTTAATTTAATTAATCTCTTTTGACCACAAAAATAATTTTGAATTAATTCTTGACCAATATTAATTAAATAATATGAATTCTATTTTAATATATTATTCATATAATATATTAATAAATCATAATTAACCTCTTTCTCCATAATTTATCCAATCAAGTTGCTATGGTGAAGGCAACCTAAAAGGACCATGCTACTATCGGGTCAAGTACATACCAATTATAGTTATGGGCTTAGACATCTAATCCAACATGAGGCTCATAAAACGCCCCAAAAACAAGGAACTAACCCTTCCATATGATGAAAATCCTAAAAACCCGTAGGCTTGGGTTGCACAGTTCTCATGCCGTGAGCCCCTAATGCTCACATCGTGAGCACGGTTTAAATGAGCATTTCCATTTAATCGCTTCTCACGTCGTGAGCTCCAACTACTCATGTAATGAGATCAGTTTTCCCCTAAATCCTTTCCAACTTTGAACAATCATAATTTCTTCGTTTCAACTCCGATTTCGATGATCTTTATATCCACGGAAAGGTGTTGAGAAAATCTAGCCCTATCAACCCTCCTTTGCCTTAAAATTTACCAAACTTAAATCCAAAATTCATAAAAGGCTTAAATTATCACTTTACGGTTATACCCTTGGGCTCCAAAGCGCCAACCGAACTCCCAGATCAGCTAATGTACATTACCCACATCCATAGGGGGTCTAAATCTCTCTTTCCCCAAGGCCCAAAGCCTTATGATAACTGGTCTTCGGGTCACAACCCTATATTATGAAATGATTTGAAACAGGGTGTTACAGTTATGGTGTCCCGAGCATGGAAAACCTTGACTTGGTAACCAAAAACTTTTACTTAATCACCACAAACTTTCTTGCACACCATAGATTGAACCATACTTAAGGTTGGCCGTAGTTGACATCATATACCTTGACTTTTGGATTATGATGAAGAAATTGATATACAAGATTAAAGAGAAGATCACACTCCGAAAGTCAACATGTTGTCCAAGTTTCGTCATTCTACTGGTGAGAAAATTCTGAAACTATTCCATTGACAATGGTATGTAGGTTAGCAACAAATCTTGTTTAACAAAAGACATGTCACATATACACATTTTTCTAGTAATCCAGTTATCTGTAGGTTAGCGACAAATCTTGATTAACAAAAGACATGTCACATGTACACAATTTTTCTAGAATGCCTTCCATTATAGTTATCGAATTCAAGCTCTAAATGGTTGTGTTTGACTTATTAGTACAACACAACTACTCAGACATATCTACGAAATCCCTTAAAAAGAAACTATTCCGATATATTGCAAGTTGGCAGTTAAAATTAACATGTTCTAACTTTAGGGGATGTGTGAGTATCTTTTGAATATCTCGGTATAATTAAAAAGAATACATAGGAGATAATCAACGGAATTTAGGTTCTACCATTTTCTTTTTGCATAGAATAAACATTCTCCTCTCCTATAAGGTGCATATTTTTGGAAATTCATATTTATAGCGACAAATGTACAATAGATTAGAGCGTCGCTATTTCCTAATATTCCAAAAAATTGTAGAAATTGCCAAAGGTAGTGATAAAAATTATATAGGGAGCGACAAGCTTAGTTTTTAGTGATGGAATTTTTGTTGCAAAAATCAAAATAATCTGTAAATTAAACCAAAAGTTACTATATACAATATAATAAGGAGGATTTAATAGGGGCAGACGTAGGATTTCACAGTAGGGGGTGCACGGAAAAGTCACGGGTTGTACGGTAGTAGAAAATTTAAATTTTCGAAAATTTTCTGCAGCGGCCGAAAAAGTCAGGGGTTGTCGGTGCCACCATGGACAACCCCTAGGTCTGTGTCTCTGGATTTAATGTGTCACCAAAAGCTTGTCACCGTGTTATATCTAGGGATGTCAATCGGGCCAAGTAGGTTATAGAAGGTGTCCCCCACCCATGGGTGAGTTATCCCCGCTTCCCCCGTTTTACCTTGATTACCGCAGAATTCCCTTTCGACTCTGTTTATGCCATTTTATCGCTTAACATTACATGTACATTAATAATTCGAACACAAAATAACACTAGTGTTACTCTATTTCTATTTTATAAATAAAATATAATTAAAATTATGATATTAAGCAATTGGTGTCTAACAAGCTGACCGGAATAGCAACCCTCACTTCTAGTCCCACTACATCTAGTCCCACTTGTAGTGTCGCAAGCATGGATCAATGGATTTACAACAGTCCTATTAACCAAATTAGCGACAGAAACTAGAGACATAACACAGATAACTACAATCTGTCGCAGTTGTGTCTCACTTTTAGTTCGTATTTTAGTTTATTTTGTCAAGTATATGATCTTTTCGACAGAACTTCCGCTGCAAAAACTGTCATACCTCTTTAATGTTCCATCGATATCCGTCACTAAACTCTAAACAAGGCTGATACACTAAAGGATGGATTCTGTCGCTGATTAGTCCTCTACTCACTGTTTCATGTACGTAGTGTTAGAACAGAATTCCTGCAGATAAGTTTTTTGGAGAACCTTATAAATGTGCTTGTAGAATTATGTATAAGCTAAAAATCATTTCAACTCTTAACAAAGAGAAATATATGATTATAATAATACTATAAAACTCAGTAGGCATACAAGCATAGGCACATCAAACTTCTATGAGAATTCATAGGCATGGTTTCATGTAACCATATCTGCTCCCACCAAAATACTGAAACTACAACGATCTATAACCACAAAGACTATCTTAAGGCTAGATAACAGAGAGTTCAGAATTCACAAAAGGCACTTCAATTGCACTATCATGGGAATTGTATATCAGCAAGATCCTCTCTATAAGGAGCATTACTCAACTCAACTGCTCTATCAGCACCATTTTCCCCTCTTTCCATGCTGACTTGTGTGGTGGGATCAAATTTAGTTGGTTCGACAAAGGTGACAACAACATCTTTACGAAGCATAAGGTAGAGCACTGATATAACATAGATGGCCATGACAGGGAACACTATTATGCCAATGAACACGTTGGCAACTCTAGGCAAACTGCTATGAATTAGCCAATTGACAAATGAAGTGCTCAGGTAATAAATATTGATTCCGATAATCCCAAGTCCTACCACCCATGAGAAGACGATTATCTGCACAAGGAAAAAGAATTATCTTCTTTGAACTTTAGCTACCCCGAATTCATATCATACTGATAATTGCTAACTTACAATCATTGAATTTTTGTATGGACCCATTTTTGTTGTCGTGCTACTGAACTTGAGGAGTGGAATGAGGGCAAATGGAAGTTCAAATGACAATATCATCTGCCAAAGATCATTAATTATGCAAACTCAATCTTAAGAAGCTTGGAAGTAAATTTGTAATGTCATACTACAAAAACAGAGATACTAACCGATGCTATGATGATTAGTCTTCCAGCTCCAGAAGATCCACCAATGATCGAAACTATTAAACTTGGGGTGATGGCTATGCATCTTGTTATCAAGTTTCTAAGCCATTTCCTCATCTTTAATTCCAAGAAACCCTATAATAGCATGCAGCACATAGTCAGTACTCACACTTTATTTATTGGAAAGATAAAGTTAAAAGTGAAATGACATTGGTAATCGCATATTGTAATGTAAAGTTCCTAATTAACCTGCATTATAAATTGTCCTGCATAAGTGCCTGTGATGGTTGAACTCTGACCGGAGGCTAGTAGTGCAATTGCATAAAGAGTGGAGCTGGACTTCCCTAAAACATTCTGTGTAGTAATTAAAATAGGGGGTTATGAAATTCTATTGAGTTTCTTTTAATAACAGTGACACGCAAGATTGACATCATATAGAACTCATCATACTCTAAGAAGAAACGAAGCAGAGTCAAGGCTAAGATCATTGCAGCGCTCCAAGGCGTCACTTGGCATGTTCTCAGCTGAGCAAACGGTGCCAGAAACAGCGATAATTGAGACATTGATCAAAAATGCGATAAAGAGAGCAATGCCACTTTCTATGAGGAAATATCTGCATGCATTCTGTAGTACAAAATATCATCCATAAAGACACATCCAGTAGAATTAGACTTCTGATGTTAGATTATTTTTGCAGAGGAGTTATTTTGTTTAATCTTTGAGGTCTACATTTTTATATATGAGCGTACTTGTTCATGAAAGGACTTACATTGACGCCTTGAACTGAATTTGGTATCTTTCGGGAGAGAACAAGAGCAGAATGAAGAAAGAGATTATGCCTGTTGTAAAGAGGAAAATACCTGTTAAAAACCCTAAAACTTTTTCTAGGGAAGACCATAAAGATGAGTTAAAGGGAAGTGGGATCATACGGCATAACTAGTGCACCGAGTAGTGCAATGGCATCACCAGTAGCACCTCGGCCACCAAGTTTTGGAATGAACATTCCCTTTAGTAAATCAGCAGCTGGTGGCTTCACATAGCTCATTTCTCCAAAGAAACAACCAGCCATAACCAAAACTAGAAGGGCTATCAATACTTCAAGCTTCCTCACCTATATGTGTGTGCATGTATATTAAAGTTTAGAGTCCCATGCATGTGTAGATTAAATTAATATACTGGAAACTACTTGTGGTTGACGGTTGTCGGCATTATGTATTTCAACAAATTCTACAAAAATTTGGATTGCTAGCTAGGTTCCAAGTAAATAAACTATTCAAATAGTAAATGAAGTTCTTAATTAATTATAATTGTACACAGATTTCAGAAAATCTTGAAATAAACTCTAGAAATAACCATCATCAAGATGGTTAATTAGTGATGACACCATTAAATTTAAACAATCCAAAATGGAATGTGACAAGCTTCGACCTTGGGATATATAGTCTACCCTTCAAATAAAAACAAAAACTAAAAAATTAATAACTAATTGGAGAAAGCTACTGTTCGTTTTTATACTAAGGCGTGAGCGTGACACTTCTAAAACCTTTTTTCTTCAATTGAGGCCCTTCATTAAATAAAATTATTCCATTTTTGCAGGCTGTGTAATAATTAATAAAAATAAATAAATAAATAAATAAACTTACACCATATCTTTGAATGCCAAGAAATAGGAGGGTGCTAAAACCAGTGAGAAGAACCCCAACCCAAACTGGAATCTTAAATAAGATATTCAACGCAAAAGCCGTCCCAATCACTGTCAACATTATCACAATTTAATAGAAAAAGTTGAGTAGAAGATATATAATGAAACAAATTATGATTCATCATCATAGTTTTATAATCAATAAAATAATATTCATAGATAAGTTCAAAATTTACCTTCGGGAATATCCGCTGCAATGACTGCGATTTCAGCAAGCAGCCAAAGGCAATACTTGACAAATATTGGGTATTCAGCCTTGCATACCTCTGATAGATGCTTCCCTGAAAACAAAAAATTCAGTAATATCTTGGCATATGTATATTTTAATAATTTCTCAATAAGTAAGTGTCAGTATCTTACCCGTGCATACTCCTAAATTTGCAGCAAGAGATTGAATCACAAGTGCAAAGATTAACCCAATTAAAATCACCCAAAGTAGCTGAAAACAAAAAATGGTATTCAGTGATCAAACTGAAGGGCGTTTCTCTATACTATAGCAATGGGTGTTCCTGGCATGAACATTTACCTCGTATCTGTGGTTTGCTCCTGCTTGTAAATCGGTTTCCACTGCATACAAAATATTCATGAGTTTGTGGGGATCAATTAAGATAATGCACAGTGAGTTATCAAGAGATCAAGATGAAGACATACAGTTCCCAGGATCAAGATAAGCCAATGAAACTAGGAAACCAGGACCAACAAACGATAGGAAAGCTTTCCATCCAGGCTTCTGAAGATTATCCTTTACAAGAATAAGAAAAGAATTGAAATTACACTGGTCAAAAATACGAATTCTTAGCCATTTTTGTACCAGCTTTAAACATGAGCATAATCACCCTCTCTATTAAATGTTTTACTAGCTAAAAAGTTGAAATTAAATCTGCTTATATTCTGCGTAAAAAATGGAAAAAGATAAATTATGCATGATGAACCTGCGTAGCGATGATCTCTTGATGATCATAGTCTTTGCTATGAACAACTGGAGATGCATTTCCACTCTGATCAATAGCTGAAATGCGGTTCACTCGTGGTTCATGTTGCATCCGGCCTGACATTGGATCGTATATATGGTGTTTAAATAAACCTGTCTTTGACAATGGAGTGTCAATGAATACTGGTGACTAAAGCTTTCAATTGTAAGTGTTATTTATACAGGAGTTTGAACAGTTACAGTAGTTTTGGATTAATATATGCCCCTAATTTGTAAAGACACATGGCTAAAATACAGACCAATGCCGTCTCAAAGCAGTCTATGACCTCATACATGTTTTCTTATATATTCTTGGAATTTTGGCCTATAATTGAACAAAAAGATGGACTCATACTTGGGTTAGGTTTTGTAATTTTATTATTTGGATTTTAGGTGGTTTACGGGTAGATGGTATTTTGTGTTGTATGATCCAACTTTGTAGTCTATAAATTATTTTCAACTGTACTTCACAACCTTTTGATATATGAGAAGGTAAACTTGGAAATTACCTGATGAAAGTTTTCCTATTAAAACAAGCATAAATTATTGAAATTGTCCATTTGATTTTTTAAAATTGTACGTTAGGTCCATATCTTTCTTTTTTTGCACTAGGAACAACCCCATGTTTTATTTTTTTACGGTGCAAGTCCTTGTCCGATAGAAAATAACTATAATGCCCTTATCTTTTAATTAAAAGAACGAATTAATAGATTTATTGACATGTGGGATCCACTTGAGCTATAGATTTGAACTTCTTGCCCTATACCCAATTTCTTGCTCATCGCTTTCATACACTACCACAACCAAGCTGTTCTTCCTCCTCCCCCATCTCTTTTCAATAGAAACTTACATCGCCCACTCTCCCTATCTCGTCATGCATTTTCATCTCTTCTTTCCATAATCTACCTCTTTTGAAATCGTTCTCATAGGTTTCAGAAAAAAATAATAATTGAAGCAACAATTGTTGATTTCAACAACCAAATTAGTGTTTATCGGTGATATGTAACGGTTTATTGGAGGAGGCAGAGACGTTAAAGTGGAACCCACTCTCGTCTCTCTTATCGCGATGGAAACACTCTTGCCTCCCTTGAAACCACTTTTCTCCCTCCGCTACATGCATATATGCACATCACCACCGTCGCCTGCACATCCACACATCGCCACCGAAACGCATAAAATCAATAGATCGGGAAATTTCTGAAACCTACAAAACCAAAAGATCGATAAAAGAGGTTGGTTTCTATAATCTATATAACACCAGTTCCAGGTAAATATTTCTTTTGGTGTTTATGGCAATTAAAAGACTTCATATGTAGATTTTGGTTTGGCCAAGACGTGGTGGGAGAAATACCACGACATGGAGCTAGCTGAGAAGAAGCATGCTTATTGTATCCACCACGACGTGGCAAGGTCATGACCACGATGTGGTGGCAGCCAGCATGCTTAACCCTAAGCTTTCGGGTTTAGAGCCCTATTTAAGGGATATGATGGCTAGGGTTTGCTTACCCCCATCCTCCATCACTCCCTCTTGACCTAGATCAAACCCTAGCCTCCATTGTTAACCTCTTCAAGCTTTTCGGTGGTTTTTGGTAGTTTGAAATAAAAAGAAGGTGTCCTTGGTGCTTAGATCCAACAAGTAAATCTCATATTCTCCTTCTTGTATATATTCCAGACTTTTGTATGTCCTCACACTTATATCTTTATGTGACATCCTTCTACATCTAATCATTTAATGCAATTTTTTTTCATGTTTAGTGTGACATCCAGATGGCGAGGTACTTCTAATTTTAACCCTCTAATTTAATTATGTTTCACTTAAGTCCATAAGTAGAAGAAAGTGTTCATTGGAAGCCCTAGTGGCATTTTTGTAATTTGAGAGGAATGGGAGTACGCCATGCGTACATGCGTATGCTTAGTGTACCAGGGTGCGCCCTAGTACGCTGGGCGTACATTAGCGTACCCGGGGCGTACTTGCTAGATTTGCAAATCCTAATTTTTAGGATTTAGCTCATATATAAGCATCCTTATAACCTCATTTCCCCTCACCTCATCAGCCTCCATCCCTCTTTAGATGTTTTGCAACCCTAGTTCACCTTGAGAAGCCATTTCTAGCCTAAAAGTGTGTATTTGTGTGTTTAGAAGAAGAAGGAAGAAAACCAAGCTCATCTTGCAAGAGTGAAGCACTTTGGATCTAGGAATTCTTCTTCATTTGCAGCCATTCAAAAGTAAAAAGCTTGCAACTTATCTTCAATCATATAAATATAGAAATGGGGGTTTTAGTGATGCTTTTTGGTCCCAAAATGTTATATCTTGAGCATGACACGTTCTTGATGTTTTAAGTTGTCCTTTCAGGCCCTTGGAAGGGTCCTAAGTTATAAAAATGAAGTCCTAATTGTTAGTTTTGCTCCATGCATCTTTTAGAAGGTCTTAATGGAATAAGACCTTGTGTTAAGCACTTATTGGATATGCTAGGTCTCAAAGTTGGAGACTTTATCACTCCTAGGAGGATTTTAGCCATGGATCTAAAGTTTAGACATAAAAGCTTAAGCCTTTAAGCTCTTAATGGAATTTTGGATCATGCGAGGGTATGTCCCGCGTACTCAGAGTACTCCCTGCGTACGAGGTCAACCACCCCGATGGTGGTCAACCTACGAGGCTTCGTGTACGCCCAACGTACCTCAGGAGTACGCCCTGCGTACGCAACATGTTGAATCGGTTGGGTTGACTCAGTTGACCTAGTTGGTTTGACTAGTTGACTTTGACCAAGTTTGAATTTGAGGGTATTTTGGGATTTTGATGGAAATTGGTCATTGGTGGGAATAGTAGATTCACCTTACGGTTCTGGTAGTCACTACAAAAATCTTTAGGGACGAGACTAGACATGACTACCGCGCCAGCTCCTTCCCCTTCGAAGAAGAGGTACCTGAAACCAAAACTGAAACTGTAAGCACGAAACTTAGTGAGTTCCCCCAACATACCACATACCATACATTCACATATCATGCATACTGCCGGGCAATTCTGGGGTGCCTGACCTACCCGATACGGCCATTCAGGGGTGCCGACCTACCCGTGTCAAGCCGTTCTGGGGTGCTGACTACTCATGTCAAGCCATTCTGGGGTGCTGACTACCCATCGGTCCTAACAACCGATCCTCGGGGACTATTTCACCCCTACTGCTACTATCACATATAACATATCATGCCAGCATATAAACATATCATCACATATTGTCAGACGTATATGGGGTGTCTGACCTACCCTTCGGTCCTAACAACCGAACTCTACTATAATCACATATACATATCATGCCAGCATATAACATGTCAGGTAGTAGTAAACCTATATGATATCACAAAGACAATCATCTAACATACAACTCCTACTGGTGGGCCGGCATTGTGGCCGTAGACCCACCGCTACTAGAAGGTAACTCACCTTAAAGTAGCTGCTGATCGGTGTGGGAACTAACTGTCTTCTGCTGCTGTCGCTCCGGAAATCCTCCGGCTAATAATTCCTACAAAACACTTAGTCAAATACTGCTAACCGACCTCAGGATAAAATGACCATTTACCCCTAACCAGCCAAGAGTCAAAGTCAAAGTCAACTGCCAGTTGACCTGACTCGCCGAGTTGGCTTGCCAACTCGCCGAGTCCCTGTCCCTTAGTCTGACCATAAATTTGTCTCTACTCATCGAGTTAGGCACTGACTCGACGATTTCTCCTTCTAAACCCAAGGCCAATAGTCCTTCATCCCACTTGGCGAGTTGTATGAACAACTCACCAAGTTCATCTTCATCCGAAGAACACTCTAAGCTGTGGCTCGCCTAGTTGTATGAACAACTCGTCGAGTTGTTCTTGAGGCAAGAAGATTGCCTTGAACTCGCTGAGTCATGGCATCGACTCGCCGAGTTACTTCATGAGTGAGTCTGGCTTCCGACCCACTGAGTCACACCCAATGACTCACTACTCCAACCCGCAAATACGAAAGGGGGAAAACTCGGGGACTTGCGACTCGACTCGCCGAGTCAGATGAACGACTCGCCGAGTCGGCCACATGCAAAAACTATACACACGATTCTGCTTGAATCCAGCTCATGTCAATCATAGATCTGGGTTTCTAGGGCCTGATTAACACGTAAATTTTCCAACTTTACGTGTAAATAAACACCCATGAGGGTTTTAGGGCTCAAAATGTACCAAAAGAGTAGATCTAGGGCTTTCATGCAATATGGCTCCATAAAGGCAGTAGATCCAAGCTCCTGGAGCTCAATCATGCCTAGATATGGAGGCTAACAACTTATTACAACCCACAATGCACAAACAAGCTTAGGGAAAGGCTCAAGAAGGACTTCCATGAAGCTACAAAGGACAATAAGCATGAAAACAGAGGGAAACTAAGTTATACCTCCAGGAAATCACTGAGATGACCCAAATATGCCTGACCTCCTTCTTCTCTTCTTGATCCACACTCCTTCCCCTCAACAAATCTTCAAGAAAACACACCAAAAAGCTTCAAACTCCTAAGGAATAAGGCTTGAACGAAGTATAGAGCTCTGGGGGGGGGAGGGGGGTGAATGGAGGCGAGCTTGGGGCGGATAAGAGGGTTTAAATAGGGTGCAAACCCTTGAAATTTAGGGTTTCATCAGACAGAGGGGAATCGCCGAGTCCAGAATATGGACTCGCCGAGTCGCCAACTTAAACGCGTTCCGGATCCCGTCTCTACTCGGCGAGTCGGACCTACAACTCGCCGAGTCCAAGGCTAAAAATGAAGAAAACACTAAGATAAATTTTACGTACCAGGAACCAGGTGCTACAAATCTCCCCCACTTATTTTAGACTTCGTCCTCGAAGTCTGCTGCTCGATCCTGAAATAGCTCGAGGTAATGCTCCATCATTTCTTCCACCGGCTCCCAAGTCCACTTGGACCCCTTTCGGTGCTTCCACTGCACCTTCACTAACTCCACCCTCTTGTTCCTTAGATCCTTCGACTTTCGGTCGAGGATTGCGACCGGGCGCTCAATGTAATTCAGGTTGTCATCAACCTGTATATCCTCTAACGACACCACCTCCGAATCATCCACGAGGCACTTCCGCAGCTGGGAGACATGGAAGGTGCTGTGGATCTGGCTGAGCTCGGCTGGCAGATCCAGCCTATATGCCACCTTGCCCACCCGGGCTACAACCATGAACAGCCCAATGTACCTCGAGCCCAACTTGCCCCGCTTCCTGAATCGGATGACGCCTTTCCAAGGCGACACTTTCAAGAGAACCATATCCCCGACCCGGAACTCCAGGTCTGATCGGCGCTTGTCGGCATAACTTTTCTGCCGACTCTACGCAGTCTGAAGCCTGCTTCGAACCTGCTGGATTCTCTCGGTCGTCTTGAGCACCACCTCGGTGCTCCCCATGACCCTCTGGCCAAGTTCGCCCCAACATATCGGGGTCCTGCACTTCCGACCGTACAACATCTCGAATGGGGGACGGTCAATACTCGCGTGGTAGCTGTTGTTGTACAAGAACTCAGCCAAGGGAAGATAGGTATCCCAGCTACCATCGAAGTCTAGCCGCATGCCTGCAACATATCCTCCAAAGTCTGGATGGTCCGCTCACTCTGACCATCCGTCTGCGGGTGGAAGGCGGTGCTAAAGTGCAGACGAGTGCCCAACTCGTCATGGAATTTCTTCCAAAACCTGGAAGTGAACCGCACATCTCGATCTGATATCACTGACACTGGCACCCCGTGTCGCGCCACTATCTCCCTGATGTAGATATCGGCCAGCTTTTCGACCGAGATACTTTCCTGAATCGGAATAAAATGGGCGATCTTGGTCAATCGATCCACGATGACCCAAATCGAATATACTCCTCGCGCCGTCCGGGGAAGCTTTGTGATAAAATCCATCATAATATCCTCCCGTTTCCACAATGGGATATCCAACGGCTGCATCTTGCCATGCGGTCTCTGGTGCTCGGCCTTGACCTTCCTGCAGGTCAAACACCGCTCGACGTACCACGCCACATCTCGCTTCATACAGAGCCACCAATAGTCCAGGCGGAGATCCCGATACATCTTCGTCGCCCCTAGATGAATAGAAAATCGGGATTTGTGCGCCTCCTCCATCAAGATCTGGCGTACGCCTCCGTGATACGGTACCCACACCCTACGGTGTAATGTCAATAACCCTCGGCTATCATAATCGAAGGAGGTGACTTGACCCACTATTCGCTCACTCTTCCGATGTTCCTCCTTCATACCCTCCTGTTGAGCCTCCCGAATCTGCTCCAACAGGGGAGTCACCACAGTCATCCTCATGCAAATATCCCTGATCGGCGCCGCCTTGCGGCTAAGCGCATCGGCCACCACATTGGCCTTCCCCGGGTGGTAAAGGATCTCGCAATCATAATCCTTCACCACGTCCAGCCACCGACGCTGCCTCATGTTCAGATTCGGCTGATCCATAAGGTAACTCAAACTCTTGTGGTCCGTGTAAATGGTACATCGAACCCCGTAGAGGTAATGCCGCCAAATCTTGAGGGCGAACACCACCGCCCCCAACTCTAAATCATGCATCGGGTAGCTCGCCTCGTAAGGCTTCAGCTGCCTCGAGGCATAAGCAATGACATGCCCCCTCTGCATCAATACTGCGCCTAGGCCTGAGATCGACGCATCACAATATACCACAAAATCCTCTACGCCCTCGGGAAGGGCTAAGATCGGTGCCTCGCACAATCTCTACCTCAGAATCTCGAACGCTGCCTGCTGCTCAGGCCCCCATCGAAAGACCACGGCCTTCCTAGTCAACCGTGTCAGGGGTACGACTATCTTGGAGAAACCCTGAATGAATATCTGATAGTATCCTGCCAATCCTAGGAAACTCTAAATCTCGGATGGAGACTTCGGAACCTCCCACCTCATCACGGCCCCCACCTTGGCCGGGTCTACAGAAATCCCGTTCTAGTTGACGAGGTGCCCAAGAAACTGCACCTCGCGCAACCAAAACTCACATTTAGAGAACTTGGCATACAAGCTCTCCCTCCTCAAGGTCTCCAAAACCTCTCTCAGATGCTCCTTGTGCTCCTCCTGCGTCTTTGAATAAACCAAGATGTCATCAATGAAAACTATCACAGACCGATCCAACATCGGTCTACACACGCGGTTCATGAGATCCATGAACGCGGCAGGAGCATTGGTGAGCCCGAACGACATCACCACGAACTCATAATGGCCATAGCACGTCCCAAATGCGGTCTTCTATACATCCTCTTCTCTGACCCTCATCTGATGATAACCTGAACGCAAATCGATCTTGGAGAACCAAGATGCTCCCTGCAGCTGATCAAAGAGGTCATCAATCCTCGGGAGTGGGTAACGGTTCTTCACCGTTACCTTATTTAGCTCCCGATAATCTATACACATCTGATGCGACCTGTCCTTCTTCTTCACAAACAGGATCGTGGCTCCCCACGGTGAACTGCTTGGTCGAATAAATCCCTTGTCTAGCAGCTCCTGCAGCTGCGTAGACAACTCCTGCATCTCGGGAGGAGCCAACCGATAGGGTGCCTTGGCCATTGGAGCCGCACTAGGAACTAGGTCGATTCTGAACTCCACCTGATGCTACGAAGGTATTCCAGGAAGCTCCTCCAGGAACACATCAGCGTAGTCTCGCACTACTGGAACCTCGCTCACCGTCGCTTTACCCGTCTCCCGGGTATCCATAACATACGCGACGTATCCCGCGCAACCCTGCTGAAGGTAGCGCCTAGCTCTCGCTGCCGAACATACTGCAGGTCCACGCTGTGGCCTCTCGCTGTGGATCACCAACTCTCCCCCACTCAGGGTCCTGATCCGCACTAGCTGCTGTGCGCAATCTATCACCGCCCCATTAGGGCACAACCAATCCATGCCTATAATCACCTTGTTCCCCCGCAACGGGATGGGAACCAAATCCACCAAATAGCGCTCCTCAAATAACCTCAGAACACAATCCCTGAATACTGTTGATGCTCATACCGATCGATCATCGGCAATCTCTACCTCTAAAGGGCAATCCAACATGCCCGAAGACTCAATAAACCTCTTGCTAAGCGCAAGGGAAACAAATGACCGGGTGGCACCCGAGTCAAACAACACCTAGACAGGAATACCGTTCACATGGAACGATCCTAATGCATATACACATAGCACATATCAATATCATAACATCATAAAAATAAAGTAGAGGGAAAGAATCATACCCGTCACCACATTGGGTGCGACGCGTGCCTCCTCTGCCGTCAGCTGAAACATTCGGTTCCTCACCACTGGAGCCTCTGCCTTGCCCTGCCGGCCATCTGTAATCCGCATGGTAGCTGGAGTCGGCGCCTTAACCGGCGCTGATGCTATCAACTGGGGGCAACTGGCCTTCTTGTGGCCCCTCTGGTTGCAGTGAAAACACAACAACTTCGATGTCTGAATCACAGGCGCAGGGGCGGTACAATCCCTGCTGAAATGCCCCGTCTTGCCGCACTTATAGCAGCCCGACGATCCCAACCTACACGCCCCCTCATGAGGTCTGCCGCATTTCTTGTAGCGGCTCGGTCCTGACTGGCCTTTTGGCCTACCATCTGGTCCCTTGGGCTTCTTCCCCGAAGCCCCTCCTGCCTGTACTTCCTATGACTTCCTCTTCCGGATGTGCTCCAGATCTATCTCCCTCTCCCTCGCCCTGGCAATCATAGAGTCCAGGGTGGGGCAAGCTGAAAAACTGACATGCTCCCGAATATCAGCTCGGACCATATCATGGTAGTGGGTCCTCCTCATGTCCTCAGCACCCGCATACCGGGGCACCAACAATGCCCTCTCCCGGAACTTGGCGATGATCTCCGCCACAGTCTCCGTCGTCTGCCTCATATCCAAGAACTCCCTGGCCAGCTGCTGAAGCTCGACAGTTGGCGCGAATTCTGCCCTGAACCTGATCGCAAAGTCCGACCAAGTCATAGCCTCGACAACCGAGGCTCCCAACGAGTCCCCCACAGACTCCCACCAATCCCTAGCTCGATCTCGCAAACATCCTGCTGTGAACCTCACCTTCGACCCCCCTGGGCAGAAGCTAATCATCTGTGCAGACTCAATGTCTGCGATCTATCGTCTGGCAGCTATGGGGTCCTTCGCCCCGTGAAAATCCGGGGCACCACTGCCCCAGAAGTCCTTGAAGGACAGTGTGCGAGATCCCGACTGGCCAGATGCCATGTCGCTCCTGAATGCCCGGAGGTAATCCTCCATCAACTCCGATATCCCTTCCTTGATCGACCCGAAGATAATGGGGGTCGACTCAAGGATGCCTCTGGTGATCTCGGACGCGATGAACTCGTGTAGCCCCTCATCTATTGGCTCGGAACCTGATCCCGAACCCGATCCCTCTCATGTACTGCCAACTGCTGGCCTCGAGCGTAGTACCACCATTCTGAAACACATAAATAATAACCGTTAGTGATACTGATACCTCTGGAGGAATCACACCTACTACACTTTCCTGGTCTTATCTTGGCCTTCCTCGGTTCGGGTATGGATCCTCTGCTTTCAGTATTACGGGCCCATAATACCTTCCACATCTATCCATACCTTCCCCAAGGACTGCCTTGACTCCACCAGATCCCTGTCACTACCGCTGACCACCGCGGTACTCATCCTAGGCTTACCCTAGGAAAATCTCTATCTCCACTCGACCCGGTCCTCAGCTGCTGAAGGCCTCCTCGTGATGCCAGTTAGCCATTACCTGAACACCATTACATGTGATGAGGCTCAGATAATCCTTCGAGTAACAGATTCGTCCCTATAACGGTTAGACTCAAACAAGAGCTGCGCAATAGGGTCAAATCCAGCACTCTAAGATTATTCAACCCTGATCACATGTGACGTGACATATTTACTTAATGGCTAACTCCCATCACTCAGAACCCCACAAAGCACAAAGCAAACAGTATTTGGACAAAAAGAAACAATCTCAAGCAACTCTATCCTCGTAGAGAAAAACTGAACTAGCATACAATGCTAAACTCGTACTATCAGGCATAACCTAAACAGGCTATCCTACTACTATCTACTCAATTCTAACATGCAACTTTTCATACATTGAAGCATATAAAGCAGGCACATAAGGCATCACTCCTAGATCCTTAGTCCTATTCTAGCATGCTGTTCTACTGAAACTGATAAGCATAACATAAGATTGTATGGGTACTTTGGGGAATACTTACTTGAGCTTGGCCGATCGCGCACATCACACACTTCGTTCTTTCTAAGAACCCTTTACTAAACTTTTAGAAAACATTTTCTTTTTCCAAAACCTTTTAATCCCTCGATTTGAGTTCAAACACCCCCAAAGGTGTGTTCAAATCCCTCAAACCAGGGCTCTGATACCAACTTGTAACATCCCAAAAATACGAGCCAAAAATTTCATTTTTTTAAAACATGTACTTAGCGAAACATTAGAAATAAACGTTAAACAATCATATCATTTCACAAAAGATAGAACATGTCTGGAAAACATTTTGTTAAAACATCAAAGTGTCAGACTACAAATCCCCAGGAAGATCTCATGATGCGGAATACAAGCATGTGTGTTATGTATCGCTACCGCGCCAGCTCCTTCCCCTTCGAAGAAGAGGTACCTGAAACCAAAACTGAAACTGTAAGCACGAAGCTTAGTGAGTTCCCCCAACATAACACATACCATACATTCACATATCATGCATACTGCCGAGCAATTCTGGGGTGCCCGACCTACCCGATACGACCATTCTGGGGTGCCGACCTACCCGTGTCAAGCCGTTCTGGGGTGCTGACTACCCATGTCAAGCCATTCTGGGGTGCTGACTACCCATCGGTCCTAACAACCGATCCTCAGGGACTATTTCACCCCTACTGCTACTATCACATATAACATATCATGCCAGCATATAAACATATCATCACATACTGTCAGACGTATATGGGGTGTCTGACCTACCCTTCGGTCCTAACAACCGAACTCTACTACAATCACATATACATATCATGCCAGCATATAACATATCAAGTAGTAGCAAACCTAGATGATATCACAAAGACAATCATCTAACATACAACTCCTACTGGTGGGCCGGCATTGTGGCCGTAGACCCACCGCTACTAGAAGGTAACTCACCTTAAAGTAGCTGCTGATCGGTGTGGGAACTAACTGTCTTCTGCTGCTGCCGCTCCGGAAATCCTCCGGCTAATAATTCCTACAAAACACTTAGTCAAATACTGCTAACCGACCTCAGGATAAAATGACCATTTACCCCTAACCAGCCAAGAGTCAAAGTCAAAGTCAACTGCCAGTTGACCTGACTCGCCGAGTTGGCTTGCCAACTCGCCGAGTCCCTGTCCCTTAGTCTGACCATAAATCCGTCTCTACTCGTCGAGTTAGGCGCTGACTCGACGATTTCTCCTTCTCAACCCAAGGCCAATAGTCCTTCATCCCACTCGCCGAGTTGTATGAACAACTCACCGAGTTCATCTTCATCCGAAGAACATTCTAAGCTGTGACTCGCCGAGTTGTTCTTGAGGCAAGAAGATTGCCTTGAACTCGCCGAGTCATGGCATCGACTCGCCGAGTTACTTCATGAGTGAGTCTGGCTTCCGACCCACTGAGTCACACCCAATGACTCGCTACTCCAACCCGCAAATACGAAAAGGGGGAAAACTAGGGGACTCACGACTCGACTCGCCGAGCCAGATGAACGACTTGCCGAGTCGGCCACATGCAAAAACTATACACGCGATTCTGCTTGAATCCAGCTCATGTCAATCATAGATCTGGGTTTCTAGGTCCTGATTAACACGTAAAGTTTCCAACTTTATGTGTAAATAAACACCCATGAGGGTTTTAGGGCTCAAAATGCACCAAAAGAGTAGATCTAGGGCTTTCATGCAATATGGCTCCATAAAGGCAGTAGATCCAAGCTCCTGGAGCTCAATCATGCCTAGATCTGGAGGCTAACAACTTATTACAACCCACAATGCACAAACAAGCTTAGGGAAAGGCTCAAGAAGGACTTCCGTGAAGCTACAAAGGACAATAAGCATGAAAACAGAGGGAAACAAAGTTATACCTCCAGGAAATCACTGAGATGACCCAAATATGCCTGGCATCCTTCTTCTCTTCTTGATCCACACTCCTTCCCTCAACAAATCTTCAAGAAAACACACCAAAAAGCTTCAAACTCCCAAGGAACAAGGCTTGAACGAAGTATAGAGCTCTGGGGGGTGAATGGGGGCGAGCTTGGGGCGGATAAGAGGGTTTAAATAGGGTGCAAACCCTTGAAATTTAGGGTTTCATCAGACAGTGGGGACTCCCCGAGTCCAGAATATGGACTCGCCGAGTCGCCAACTTAAACGCGTTCCGGATCCCGTCTCTACTTGGCGAGTCGGACCTACAACTTGCCGATTCCAAGGCTAAAAATGAAGAAAACACTAAGATAAATTTTACGTACCAGGAACCAGGTGCTACACTCATGGATTCAGTAATACAGGTAAACAACAACTTTTGGGGAAGGGACGCTAAGGCATCAATTTCAAACTTATTATACCATCATAATGTAATTTATTTTGAAACATGTATTACAAGCAACAAAGTAACTTTTTAAATTATATTTATGGTGGTTATGTTTGCTTTCTTTACTATTTACTTAACTGTTATGATACTACATGAAGTCATCCATCCTCGAACGATTTCGACATTCTGGTTTGGGGGTGTGACATTTAGAGCCCTATTTAAATGATATAATGGCTAGGGTTTGCTTACCCTCATCCTCCATCACTCCCTCTTGACCTAGATCAAACCCTATCCTCTATTGTTAACCTCTTTAAGCTTTTTGGTGGTTTGGAATAAAAAGAAGGTGTCCTTGGTGCTTAGATCCAGCAAGTAAATCTCCTTTCGTCCTTCTTGCATACATTCCGGACTTTTGTACGTCCTCATGCTTCTCTCTTTATGTGTCATCCTTCTACATCTAAGCACTTAATACACTTTTGTTCATGTTTATGGTGGTTTGAATGGATGGATTCCATAAATTTGGCAACTTTATAGATCCTTGAGGTCCCTTTTGTAGTTTCTTGTTCCAGATCTAAAGTACTATAGAGTTTTGTTTCCATGCATGATGTTTTGACCTTATTTTTCTATAGCATTCAAGTTTTTGGTAACTTTCCTTTTAGCCCTTTAATGCAAATTCTTTTCATTTTGGTCCTTGTCTAGTATGCAGGGCGTACTCTATGAGTACGCTTAGCGTACTACTTATTTACTGGTCGCGGGCATCACCCATGTATGTTGGGCGTATGTGGGAGTACGCTTGGCGTACGCACGGTTTTGGCAAACCCTAATTTTTAGGGTTTGCACCATATTTAAACCTCATTATTGCACATCTTAGACATGTTTGACCAACCTCCACCCCCCCCCCCCTTTTACCCTGGAAAAAAAAACCCTAAGTGCTTATTGTATGTTTTGAGCTTGTAAGTGTGATTTTGGTGGTGTTTTAGTGAAAGAAGAAGAAGAACTAATGGTGATTGCTTGGAGGGATAGATTTAGCTAATAGATCCGAAATTACCTTCTCATTTGGTAGCCTTTTAAGGTAAAAATCTCTCACCTTGATGGCCATTTGTGCTAGATCTACTTTATGGTGTTATATGTGCATTTTTTAGCCTTTTGAGTAAAAGTTGAGTTTTTGATCTACTCTATAAACAATGGATGCTAGATCTTAGCTCCATTAAGGCCCGATGTCATAAAAATGCAAACTTTATGGAGGATATTGGTCCATGCATGTATTAAGATCTTTATTAAGCTTCTTTTCGAGTATTAGGTCCCATTAAGCCATGCATGAGTGTAAAGTTGCCAACTTTATGTGATAAGTCACCCATAGGGATCGAATCTGAGAGTATAGAAAAAGGTCTTAACTGGTTGAGTTCCTAATGAATAGAACTAGTAATCAGGGGAGTATGTTGGGCATACGAGTTGAGTACGCCCCACGTACTCAATAGTTGGGCATTTGGACTTGGCCTTCTCGGTTTAGGCCATAGTTTAGGCCTTCTACGTTTGGGCCTGGTTGGGCCATTAGACTTATGATTTAGGCTTTTTACTAGTATTTTAGGCTTCCTTGGATTTAGGCCCATGATGGATTTTAGGCCCAATTTGGAAGATTGGGCCATAATTAGGCTTTGGGCCTTTTGAGTAGTTAGGTTGGGCCTTGGTTTTGGGCCAAGTAAGAAAAAGGGTAAAATGGTATTTTACCCTGGTTATGGGCTAAGAAGCTTAGGTTCTTGGTTGGGTCGAGATCCACATAATAACTGGATAGTATTTTGATGATGGTGGGGATGGAATTTTCCGGACTAGCAGGCCGAGATCCTTTTTTCGTATTTCAACAGCTAGAGGTGAGTTTCCCTACTGTGTTTTAGCGGGTCGAAGGAAACAATGTCGGCCCATGGTTTGTTATGTTAGGATGCTAGATGTTTTCTTGACTCTTGCATGTATTATGTTCTTGCATGTGCTATGTGTTTATCTGTTATATGTTTATAAAGTCACCGGGCGGCGCCCGATGACTGACAAATTTGTCTACCGAGCGGGAACCGATGATGGGTGGGGCCCATTATATGTTTGTTAGGTATGGTATGCGGTATTTTGGGCAAATCACTAAGCTTTGTGCTTACGGTTTTTAGTTTATGTTTTCAGGTACTTCTGGTTCAAAGGCGAAGAGCCTGGGATGATTGCAGTGCACACACCACCTCGTTCCCCATTTTATGATTACTCAAATGTTTTATGATACAGTTGATACACTTTCTTCCACCATGGCTTTATGATGATGTTTTGGATAAAATTTTTATTAATTTAAAAATGAAAAATATTTGTTCTTAAGTTGGGGCGTTACATTTTCACCATTTTGAGCTAACTAGAGTTCAAAACATGCATTGTACATGCATGTCCATAAAGCAAGGATTTTTTTTTGAGTTATTTGGGTGTAAGGAAGCCTTTTGGAAGAGATAAGTGAGTTGCTTAATGGATTAAGGGCTTAATCCATTAAGTTTTCCAGAAGCATTTCCCACGACTTGGCAATATGCTCACAACGAAGTAGCGAGTGGGATTTCTCATGACGGATTTGTCCTGAGTCTGCCACATCATGGCAGATTCTTGGCCATGATATGGTGGCCAGTAGAGTTGGTTTTGATTGTTGACTTGTTTACTAAGTTGACTTTTGGTCAACGTGAGGGTTTTTTAGACTATAGATTTGTGACATCCCGAAATTTAGGTCTAAAACTATAGACAATCAATTTACCGTGAACCATATTGTAGTAGGACCTACGCCGTAGTACCTTGATAATTTTAAGTACAAATGAGATCATGTTACTCATAAATTCCTTCGTGATACCTTAAAACGCTTGAAAAGTTGACCATCGTCATCAAACAGGAATTAGTTCAAAAATCAATGAAATTCGATGCCCTACAAATCAAATTTTCACATGTTACCTACATGGGTGTCATGCATGATAAAATTGGATATAAAATGTTCTCAGGATTTCGTGGATGTAAAGAACATCCAAAACTGAGATCTTATGAGAAAGTTATGTATGTTTTCAGCTTTAAGCAGGTATATACATGATTTTACCCGGTATTGGACATTACACTGCTCCATTTGGGATAGCTACACATCTCGTAAACTAATTTTGAGCATGTTTACGAACTCAGGCTTTGGACTAGTATTTGATTTTACTGTTCCAGTACTTTTAACCCGTACCGAAATCGGATTTGTGAAAACTAACTTGAACCCGATTGATGTGAAACTTCGATTGCCGTTTCACGGAGATCCATATATCGGATTTGAATTCCGTTTGAATATTTCAAATCACCACGACTGCGACAATTTCTAGGAACTTTTGAAATTATTTTTACGAGCTCCAAAGCCAACTTCATATAAATCAAGGCACCTTGTGTGTGGGATAAATCAAAGGGGACGCAAAAGGCATGCATGCATGCATAGCTTTAAACAAAGAAAGAGTCACCTTTGACCCATGTTCAGTCAACATCCACATTTTTATATATTATTTGCCCACATACAATCTCTTTCTACCTCACATACTAACATGATCTCTCTTCTCTTTTACGACTCTTTCTTTCTCTCTCTTAACCCTGCCACACCTTCGCTCCTGTTTCAAGCAAAGAAAGGAATGCATCGATGATTGTAACACCGGTCTATGTTGCTCACCACCACGACTACCGCCATAGACCACGACAACCCCACCAGAAACCACCACCTAGCTCGATCACCATTCTCTTTTTATGTCGAGCAAGCTGCCCAACACCTCCCACCAGCCGCTACTCCCCTTTCCCCTTCCCTGTCGTGAACCGTCGGAGCAAGAAAGAAATCCAACAGTAGGGTTACTACCTACTGCCGACACAAAAACTACCACTTCAACCTTGTTCTTCTCCTATTTACATCTACCGACAACCATCCAAACACCCTCCCCCACCTACTTCCTCACCCTTCCTCCTCCCTATTAAAGTCACACTTTCTCGTGTCTCACTCCACTGGCAAAGAGAACCACCACAGCCGACAATGGCAGCCTCTTTGCATCCTCCTGTCGTGACCCACCACCACCAAACATGTAACACCTCAAAGTTTAGACCAAGATTTTCATTTTTAATTTAATATAAAAAAAACTTTTCATAAAAATTATCTCAAGAAAATCATAATATCAAATATAGATCTACATCAAATATTAGAATGTCCTAAAAATATCCAGTAAAGAAATCTCCAAGAGAATGTGTACAATCAATCCTTCGCCTTCCTGCAATCCTCAAAAGTACCTGAAACACAGTTAATCAACAATTATAAGCACAAAACTTAGTGAGATCCCCAAGATATCAAATAGTGTACAGCACAATAAACAACTATAGGTAATCAACACCCATGGAGACTACCTAAAGTCTCAATAGGCAAACAACATGCCCTGTAGGCTACCAGCTACATTGGAGACTACCCGAAGTCTCAGCACATATAAACAACACATACACGGTAATATCACTTGACCAACTGTCATCATGCGCGTGCACACATACACACACACACACACACACACACATATATATATATATATATATATATATATATATATATATATATAGCTATTCTACCACACATGTAAGAATAAGTGAGGAGATTCTCCTACCATTGATGACTAGTAAATCTTACTCCTGAACTGTCGAAACTAGACTCCGCCTAATTAAATACACCAATTAACCTTAATTAATAATTAAGATATTTTCATAGACACTACTAAGTCCAAGTCATGTCTAGTCCATACTTAGAGTAAACGGCCATTTTACCCTTCACAAACCCCTCTCCATTCACTAAATGCCCAATTTTCAAAATTACCAAAAGTAAAAAAATAAAATAAAAAGTCAACACAGGTTCGTACGCTTGGCGTACTCAGCTCTACGTTGGGCGTAGAGCGTATCACAGGAATTGTGCTCGCACAAGGCTACATGGGGTGTAGCTAAGCGTTCGCGCAACATACACACGTTTTCCCTCCATTTTCATGCAAAATATCTTAATCCCTAAAGACATTCATTCTAAACATAGATCTGACCACTATAGAATGTCTTAACCCATAATACCATTGACTTTAAACCTTTGCATGGCTAGATAGGGCTCAAAACACAAAACCTTAACTTTTACAACACTCAAAATTAGTTAATTCATGTATGAGCCAAAGGAAACGATCAAGAAACCATTTTTATCAATCTAAATGCTCGAAAACATCTAAAAGGACAACCAATATGCTTTGGAGCACTCCATGCTCACAAAGGTCCAAGCGTTGGTACAAAAAGTTCATAAAAACCCATCTAAAGAGATCTAGAAAGAATGTCAGCAAGGTATGGACTTTATACCTTTAAAAGATACACAAGATGAAGTAGTTTCTGGATCCACAAGGTTGCATATAACAAAACCTTCTTCAATGACCTTCTTCCTCAACAAGAATGCACAAAATTATCAAAAGGATCCAATATCTTCACTCTTAACTCTTAAGTCTAAGGTTCGATATTAGGGCTTTAAAGGAGTGGAGGCTGATTATGGGAGGTCCAAGGGAGGTATAAGGTTTTTCAAATAGGGAACAAACCCTAAAATTTAGGGTTTAAGGTTTAGTCTAGTATGCCCGGCGTACCACACGTACGCCCGGCGAGAGTTTCGTAATTCCATGTATCGATTAGGTACGTTACATATACATCTCGTACGCCTAACGTATGGGATAAAGTGCAACAATTTTTGACAAAAGGAGCAAAAATGAAAATACCTACAAAAGGTATGTTACAATTCTCCCCTACTAGAATCAAATTTCACGTTGAAGTCAGCCTCAGAAAACAGATCAGGGTAATGCTTGTGCATCTCGGAATCGCAATCTGAAGTCTACTTCGAGCCTTTCCGGTGTTGTCACTGAACTTTGACCAAGTTCACTACTTTGTTCCTCAAGGTCTTCACTTTCTGATCTAGAATTTACATTAGATTCTCGATGTAATTCAAGCAATCATCAACCTGAATTTCCTCCAAAGGAACCACAGTTGTCTCATCGGCTATACACTTCCTCAACTATGTAACTTGGAAGGTATCATGAATCTGACTCAACTCCTCAGGTAGCTCCAACCAGTAAGCCACCTTTCCCACCAGGACCAACACTCTGAAATGGCCAATCAACCTAGGGTCCAGCTTGCCCCACTTCTTGAAGCGAATAAAACCCTTCCATGGTGATACTTTTCAAAGCACCAAATCTCCAACCTAAAATTGTAGCTTTGAGCGTCGTTGATCCGCATAACATTTCTAGCAGCTCTGGGCTGTCAACAATCTCTGTCTAACCTATTGGATAAGCTTGGTCATCATGAGCACTATCTCTGTGCTCCACATGACTCTATGTCCGACCTCGCACCAGCAAATAGGAGTCTGACATCTCCTCCCATAAAGAAGCTCAAAGGGAGGCATACCAATACTGGCATGATGGTTGTTGTTGTAAGAAAAATCAACCAAGGGAAGATAGGAGTCCCAGCTCCCACCAAAATAAGTTATGCATGAGCGCAACATATCCTTGAGCATCTAAATAGTCTGCTCGCTCTGCCCGTCGGTCTATGAATGATAGGTGGTAATGAAATGCAATCGGGTGCCCAAATCTTCGTGGAACCTCTTCCAAAATCTAGAAGTAAAACGAACATCCCAATCTGACATAATAGAAGTCGGCACCCCATGTCGAGCCACCACTTCCCAAACATAAATCTCAACTAGCTTTTTTGTAGAAGAGCCCTCACTTATGGCTAGGAAGTGAGCATTTTTCATCAAACGACCAACTATCACCTAGATAGCATCAAATCCCCTTGAGGTTTTCGGTAATTTTGTAATGAAATCCATCGTGATCTGGTCCCACTTCCACAGTGGAACCTCCAAAGGTTGCAACTTGCCGTGAGGGCGCTGGTGCTCGGCCTTGATCTTCCGGTAGGTCAAGTGTCGCTCTACAAACCAGGCCACATCCCTTTTCATACATGGTCATCAATAACTATGCTTCAGGTCAAGATACATCTTGGTAGCCCCTGGGTGAATGGAAAATCTTGACTTGTAGGCCTCATCCATCAATAATCGTCGTGCCCCACCAACATATGGCACCCAAACCTGCCCGTGAAGAGTCAAAATCCCCTACTGTTGATATCAAATGCTAAAATTTGGCCGATCACCCGTTCACTTTTCTAATTTTCTTCCTTTATGGCCTCCGACTACGCTTCTTTTATTGTTTCCAAAACTAGGGTCATCATATTCATCCTCAAACACACATCCTGAATCGGGGTACTGATCGCTCTCTGGCTTAAGGCGTCGGCCACTACATTGGCCTTGACTAGGTGATGTAGAATCTCACAGTCATAATCTCTCACTACATCTAGTCACCTCCTCTGCCTCATGTTCATGTTAGGCTGATTCTCAGGCTCTTATGGTCCGTGTAGATGGTACATCGAACTCCATAAAGGTAGTGGTGCCAAATGTTGAGAGCGAAACCCACCGCCCCCAAATCCAAATCATGGGTGGGATACTTCGCCTCATGAGGCTTCAACTATTTCAAGGCATATGCAATCACGTGTCCCATTTACATCAACATAACACGCAACCCTGAAATGGATGCATCGCAGTAGACCATAAAATCCTCAATTCCCTCAGGAAGGGAAAGTTATGGTGCCTCACAAAGTTTCTAATGAAAAATCTCAAATGATTCCTGCTACTCAGGTGCCCAACTAAACACAACATCCTTCCTCGTCAACTTAGTGATAAGAACTCTAATCTTGGAGAAGTCTCGAATGGATCTCCTATAATATCCCGCCAAACCGTGAAAGCTTTGAATCTCATATGGAGAATTCGGCACTTCCCACCGCATTACCACATCTATCTTGGTTGGGTCAACCAAGATACCGTTCAGGTTGACGAGGTGTCCCATAAACCAAACCTCGCGCAACTAGAAATCACACTCGGAGAACTTAGCATATAGCCTCTCCCTCCTCAAGACCCCAAGAATCTCATGCCAATGCTCCTCATACTGCTCTTTGGTCATCAAATAGACAAGGATTTCATTGATGAAGATGATCATTGAACGATCCAACATGGGCCTATACACCTAGTTCATGAGATCTATGAACACCACCGGTGCCTTGGTGAGTCCAAAAGGCATCACCACGAACTCATAAGGCTCATAACGAGTTTGGAAGGTCGTCTTCTGAATATCCTCTTCTCGTACCCTCATCTTATGGTAGCCAAACCTCATATCGATCTTATAGAACCAATATGCCCCTTGAAACTGATCGAAAAGATCATCAATCTTCAGTAAATGGATAACGGTTCTTCATCGTTAGCTTGTTCAACTTTCGGTAATCAATACACATATGGTATGATCCATCCTTCTTCTTGACAAAAAGGATCGGTGCTCCACACGGAGAACTGCTCGGTTGAATGAACTCCTTTCTTAATAGCTCCTGAAGATGAGAGGATAACTCTTGCATCTCAGGAGGTGCACGACAATACGGTGCTTTGGCAATCGGCACCACATCAGGGATTAGATCGATCCGGAACTCTACTTGCCTCATATGAGGCACACCAAGTAATTCCTCTAGGAAAACATCAGGAAAATCATGCACAATAGGAACATCAAAAATGGAAATCGATCTCTTCTCCTCGACCTGGGTATCCACTGTATATGCCAGATAACCCATACACCCATGTTGTAAACTCTGTCTCGCGTTGACGGCAAAACAAAAAGTTGATCCTGATTTAGTACCCTCGTCATAGATGGTTAGCACACCCCCACTGGGATCTCGAACCGTCACCATCTGCAACTCGCAGTCAATTAGAGCCCCAAACCGACTTAACCAATCCACACCCACGACACAGACATCTCCCATCGTAATAGGGATAAGATCTATCAGATACCCAACACAAACAATATCTATCACACAAACCCGACAGATGACAGCAGCAGAGACCAGATGCTCATCAGGATTAGATAATCTCAATGGCCTGCTCAAGGCCTCCTGCGCAATACTAAAGTCACAACAAAAAATGCTGACACAAAAGACCGACTCGCACCCGAGTTAAACAGCACAAGCGCATGTACAAAATTCACAAGGAAAGTACCTAACATGAACAATATCCTAAGCAACATAATAAATCAGCAGAAATAAATAAATAATACATACTAGCCACGATGTATGGAGATGCTCTGGCCTCCTCTGCTGTCAACTGAAATGCTCTCCCTCGAGCCCTCGGAGCCTCGGCCTTCCCCTGCCGTCCATCAGTAATTCGCAAGCTCGCGGAGGCCAAAGTCTGAACCGCCGTTGCTGTGAGCTGAGGACACTCGGCTCTCAAATGACTCATCTGGATGCAACTGAAGCAAACCCTAAATCTATTAGGGCAATCCTTCTCCATATGCCCTCCTTGCCACACATGTAGCAAATGGTCTCCAGCCGATAGGGTCCCTCATATCCTTTGACGCACTTCCTGTAAGTGCGGCCCTTCTGTCCTCCATCTCTCGACTCAGCGGGCTTTGGCTGCTTAGTTGTCGATTGCGACTGCACTGGTCTCCTATCTCTCATGACAGTCTCCCTCTCCTCTCTCTCCCAAGTCTACAACTCTATCTCTCTCCTCCTGGCACTAGTTTGTAGCTCAACCAATGTCAGATACGATATGTTCGCCACAAACTCACGGATATCGCTCCTCATAATACTTAGGTACCGAATAACACATGCCTACTCATTCGACACATGCTCAGGGAAAAATAGGGCCCTCTCATGACACATCTTGGTGATCTCAGTCACCGTCTCTGTCTTATGCTTGAGAGACAGGAACTCCTGGGCCAACCTCTCTCTCTCTTTCTCAATCACTGGTACGAACTCATATCTAAACATCTCTCCCATGTCATTGCAGAACGCTCTACAAGAGTATAACCAGCCAGGTTAAGGGCCGAATTTTCACCTGTGATAGAGGTACAGCAGCTTGTTAGGGAGTTCTAGGATCTCCAGTAGACGACTGAGACAATAAACGAGATCACTGCTATGTTCAGGGAGAGGGCCCTTCTCGTTCCGCAGTACATTGACGAGGAGATGAAAAAGGCCCGATATCATGAGATGTTGCAGAGTGATATTCTCCATTTTGTGAGTCGATCCAGCTGCAAGACGATGGATAATATGATTGCTAGGGCGAGAGAAAGAGATGGAGAGAGGGAGAGAGAGAGAGAGAGAGAGAGAGAGAGAGAGAGAGAGAGTTGGATTTGGAGATGGGGAAGAAGAGGAAACCCGAGAGGGTTCAGTCAGGGAGTGAGGGCAAGAAGCCCAAGGTATCAGACCACAGACCTAGGAGCCAGCAGGGTCGCAGCCATTGTGGAAAATGCAGCAAGTTGCACAAGGGGACGTGCAAGGCAGGGAGTTCAGGCTGCTTTAAGTGAGATCGAACTAGTCAAGTTAGCAGAGATTGTACAGCTACTACCACCACCACGAAAGCATCATATCTGATTTGCTTACAGTGCAATCAGAGGGGACACAAGCGATCCTAGTGCCAGAGTTTAGCAGCAACAGGACAGGTGGCAGCACCCACTCCTGCTATGTTGAGGATTACTTATGGTCGTCAGAGCCGGACAGAGGCGCCTGTGGCGAAGAGCAGGGCCTTTCAGTTGACAACTGAGGAGGCAAGTACAGCAAGTGTGTGTGTGTAACTATCTATGATAAACCCCGGTGCATGAGTTAGTGAACATAGTGAGGTGTTGTAATGAGAATGAGAGTATAGGGTGATGCTACGGGGAGCCGTAGTACTCACAAGTCAGAGAGAGAGAGAGTAGTGATGCTACGGGGAGCCGTAGTATTCGCCAGTCAGAGGGTGTTGTGATGCTACGGGGAGCCATAGTACTCACAAGTCAGAGAGAGAGAGAGAGAGAGAGTCGTGATGCTACAAGGAGCCGTAGTATTTACCAGTCAGAGGGTGTTGTGATGCTACGGGGAGCCGTAGTACTCACAAGTCAGAGGGAGGGAGTCATGGTAATACAGAGAGCCGTAGTACTCACTAGTCAGAGGCTGTCGTAATGTTGTGGGAAGCCATAGTACCCACTAGATGGCAAGAGAGTGTGATGATGGAGTGTTCTCCGATAAGTGCATGATGCAGAAGAGCTTTAGGCTTAAGTAGCCCTAGTGTTGAGTTTTTGGAATCCTAGTGGTTAAACCGGGGCGAGACTGGGGTCTCCGTCTCTGTCGGGAGGGTCAGCGAGGCGCGCGGGAGAATATGCGCAGCAGACGCCAGAGGTTAGAGCTGAGTCGATCTTCGATTGGATTGTATTTTTATGAGGAAAAGGGAATTTCGTGACTTGCGTGTCACTGGGCTGTGATAGTGGTCACAAGGAGGAATTTAGTGAAATGTTTTGGATCATGTTATGTGTGACCTTTGGGGGTTCAGCCGTGGGGCCAAAAGCTGACCTGGTGCTCGGTATCGAAGATGAATATGAGAAATAAGCTAGAGTTTACCATGGTGATGTCTGTGGACACTTCAGAGAGAGCGAGCGACTCAGACGCTCGAGGATATGTTTCGGGCATGTGTATTAGATTTCGGGGGGAAATTGTGGCCCGTATTTGCCCTTGGCAGAATTTTCCTACAACAACAGCCATCATTAGTGCATCAGTATGCCGCCCTTTGAGTTGTTGTAGGGAAGGGATATTGGACCCCATTTGTTGGGGAGAGGTAGAGCAATGTGTGATGGGAAGTACAGAGATTGTGCTTCAGACGTCAGAGCAGATACATCAGATCAGGCAGAGGTTATTGACCGCTCAGAGTCGCCAGAAGAGTTATGCGGACAGGCGCCGGTCCGAGCTCGAATTTTTGGTCGGTGACCTTGTACTCCTGAAGGTCTCTCCTTGGAAGGAGTGATTCGATTCAGGAAGAGGGGCAAGTTGGGGCCCCGATATATTGGTCTATTCCGAGTGATCGCGAGGGTAGGTCGGGTAGCCTATCGTTTGGATTTGCCAGCAGAGTTGGGGCAGATTCACGACACTTTTCATGTGTCGCAACTGAGGAAATGTATAGCCGATGAGTCGGCAGTGGTTCCATTAGAGGATATTCATATGGATGCGAGGCTGAATTATGTTGAGAGACCAGTGGCAATCAGAGATCGGAAAATCAAGGTTCTGAGAAAAAAGGAGATACCCTTGGTTTTGGTTCAGTGGCGGCATTGTAAGGGGTCCAAGATGACTTGGGAGCCGGAGCTTGAGATGCGTGAGCAGCATCCGGAGTTATTTGCAGAGCGAGACTTCGAGGGTGAAGTCTAGTTCTAGTGGGGGAGAATTGTAACAGCCCGGATTCCCAGGTATTATTTATTCTTCTTAATTTTGGTGTTTTGTGAGGAGACTCGGCGAGTTGGAGCTCAAACTCGCCGAGTATGATCGCAGATTGGGAAAGGGTTCGCGTCCGGACTCGGCGAGTCCACGCTGTTTAATGAAACCCTAAATTTCAGGGTATGAGACCTATTTAAAGGGGCTTATGGCCGTCATTTGCGGCCACCTACCCCAGAGAGAACCCTAAAAGAGTCCTTGAGCGTTTTGTGAGAGAAAAGAGGAAGATCCTTGATTACTTGTGGGTGATTTTGCATATAGAAGAGGATCAAGACAAGAGGAGACCAAAGGAGGTGCTAATCCAGTGATTCCTGAGTCCAGAGACTTCATTTGAGGTAACCATTCGTTCCTTTCTCAGCCCTTGGTGTAAATCTTAGAGTTAGGGCTTCTTTGTGGAATGATTCATGGAGTAATTGGCCTCTTTTTGTGTTGATGCTTTAGATCTGGACCCAAAGAGGTCCAGAGACTCTTTTCCCTCAAGATTTATGAGTGTTAATGGAGGCCATGAGCTTAGAATAGCACTCTAGAGACCATATCATCAAATAAAGCCTTTGGACCTTTGCATGAGCACCAAGATTGTAACTTTACGTGATAAATGTGCTTGGAAGGACTGGATCTATGAGTTACTAGAACGGATCTGACCTCAGGAGTGAGTTTGAGTTCATGCATGGCTTAGACTCGCCGAGTCCGAAGAACAGACTCGGCGAGTAGCATGAAGATTGTCCATAACCACTCAGTGAGTAGTCTTACCGAGTTAAGGGTTGACTCAGTGAGTCAGGGAGAGTCAGACAGGGTTGACAGGTGGACTGAGTCAAGCTGGAACTCGCCGAGTTGTTCTTGAGACTCCGCGAGTTGAGTCGTGGTGGCCCCGCGATTCATGCCAGGTGGAACTCGTCGAGTCAGGGAAGTACTCGACGTGTCAAGAGAGGATCCTAGGGAGTCAGTGAACACGTATAGACTCGCCGAGTCCGGTCAAAGTTGACCGTTAGAGTTGACCAGTGTTGACTTGATAGGGGTAGTCAACCTTAGTTGTGAAAGTGTTAATTAGAGATATATTGTGCTATAGGAGGATTATAGCTCGGAGGATGTAGCGCAAGTGATTTCCGGGATTTGCGAGTTATCGAGATACGCGAGGTGAGTCTTCTCACTATACTTTACCTTGAGTAGGTAACCAGAGTTATGTGACAGAGTATTTGTATGCTATGTGTTGTACTGCATTATTTCTATGTGATTTATGTTGTGCATGTTTACAGAGTTAGAACCGGAAGGTTCCCAGAGTTAGAACCGGAAGGTTCACAGAGTTAGAACCAGAGGGTTCATAGAGTAGGGTCCACGGACCCACAGAGTTATAGCCTCGAGTGGCTAATATGTGTATGTGTGGTATTTTGGGGAACTCACTAAGCTTCATGCTTACAGTGTTTTGTGTTATGTGTTTCAGGTTTCTCTCAGGATCACGAAACGGCACCGGCTCGATTGTACACACCAGAGAAAGAGTCATGTTTTGAGGATCCTGGTTTATTATGCAAGTGAAAATGGAGTTACGTTTTGTAATTCGATTATGAATGAGATTTTAAGCAAAGTATTTTAAGAATTAAACGACTGTTTTTAAATGAAAATTTGTTTTGAAATTTTCGGCTTTACACATGGCAGTAGGGATACGTATCTTCCGTTAGCGGAATTTTCGTATAACAACAACGACCACACTAGCATAGATCGACCTCCCTTCGAGATGCTCTACGGGTGAAAGTGTAGGACCCCAATCTGTTGGGGAGAGGTCGGTCAAAGGGTCATGGGGAGTACGGAGGTATTACTCAAGACCACTGAGAGGATCTAGCAGGTCCGAAGCAGGATCCAGACTGCTCAGCTTTGGCAGAAAAGCTATGCCGACAAGCACCGTTCAGACTTGGAGTTTCAGGTGGGCGACATGGTTCTCCTGAAGGTGTCACCTTGGAAAGGTGTCATCCGGTTCAAGAAGCGAGGCAAGGTAGGCCCAGGTACATCGGTCCTTTTAGGGTTATAGCCCGGGTAGGCAAGGTGGCGTATCGATTGGACCTTCCAGCAGCACTCATCCAGATCCACAACACTTTTCATGTTTCCCAGCTGCGGGAGTGCTTAGTGGATGACTCCATAGTTGTGCCTCTAGAGGATATACATGTTGATGACAGCCTGAAATACATCGATAGACCGGCATCTATTCTCTAAAAGAAGACGAATAAGCTGAGGAAGAAGAGGGTTAAGTTGGTGAAGGTGCAGTGGCAGCACCGCAAGGGCTCAGAGTAGAATTGGAGCCCGAGGATGAGATGAGGAAGCATTACCCAAAGTTTTTTCCTGACGCAGAAGACTTCGAGGATGAAGTCTAAGACAAGTGAGGGAGAATTGTAATTATAATTTATTCATTTTTGTAAAGCAACTCGACGAGTGGGAGCCCCAAACTCATCGAGTAGAAACCAGAATTGACGCGGGTTTAAAGTAACCTACTCGACGAGTTCAGAGCCCTCAACTCGACGAGTAGGGTTGCCAAGATGAAACCCTAATTTCGGGGTTTTTCACCCTATTTAAGCATCCTAATCCCCACTTTTTGGCCTTATTTCCAGCCTCCAAGTCCCAAAACCTATATTCAGAAACCCTAATGCATTTGTGATCTTGTGAGCCATTTTGAGTGAAACTTGGTGTGTTTTGAAGCTTGTGAAGGAAGTAAAAGCTTGTGGATTCAAGAAGAAGCTAGTAGATCCAGAGACTCCATTTCATCCTCATCGTTTTCTAGTAATCAAGTCTCAAACTTGCTTAGTAGCTTCTTAGATCTCTTTATTATCACTTTATTGGGTTTTTGGTCCAAGAAGCTTGACCTTTGGGATATGGACACCCCAAGTGAGTAAACCTTCAGATATGGAATCTTGGAGGGCTTTCATGGCATAAAGGTGCAAACTTTATGGCCATTGAAGCCCCATGCAAGCCATAGGGTATCATTTTGGCCTTTTAAGCTCGAAAGGTCGTGCATGTAGAGAAAGGTGGAAGCTTTACGTTTTCATGTAGTGCTTAGGTTCTAGATCTCTGTTTGTATGCTTTAGTTTGGAGTATGGATGGCTTGTGGACCAAGATCTAGGTCCCTAAGAGTTAGGGTTTGAGTTAAACCCACTAAGCAAAGGTATTAACGGGTAAAGTTGGAAACTTTACCCTTAAAAGGATATTTTCAGTGTATATGAGAAGCATGAATCTTAGATCTGAAGAGTAGGGCTTAATCCATTAAGATGGCCCAAACAGACTGAGGAACTCGTTGAGTCCATAGAGGAGCTTGACGAGTTGAGTCGATTTGTCCCAATTCTGAATAGGGTAGAACTTGACGAGTCTAAGGAAGGACTCGACGAATTGACTCGTTTTATCATGACTACAAGTAGCAAGGGAACTCGGCGAGTCATGGGGATGACTCGACGAGTTGATTCAACTCGGAATGTTGAATTTGACTTTGATGAGCGTTGAATTTGATTTGGGCCTTGACTTTGACCAAGGTTGACCCATGAAGGGGTCTAGATGTAAGGAATGGTATCTAACGGGTTGTTTTGTATAGGGTGTGAGTAGAGCCGATTGAAAGAGTAGATACATTCAGCTACTTCACTCGACATTTGAGGTGAGTCTTCTTCCTGTATAAATGGGTCGAAGGCACCAATGTTGGCCCGTATATGTATGCTAGTATGTGCCAGACTTAAGTCTGATGTTGAGGTTAGCCCGATGTAGGTTATATGTTTCGGACTTCAGTCCGATGCTGGGGAAATCCAGAGGAATATTTGTATGCTTGATGTCTTCGTGATTCTAGCATGTGTTTGTTTATATGTTTCGGGCTTCGGTTCAATGTCAGGGCAAGCCCGAGGAATGTTTAGCTTATATGTTATGTTTATATGTTCCAAGCTTCGGTCTAGGGATGTCAATGGGACCAAACGGTAGCGGAAATAGCTGCCCCCGCCCTCGCTCCCGAAATCAGCTGTTGCCCTCGCCCCTGGTCCCGCTCCCGGATCCCCTGTTTACATAGCCCCCGGTCCCTCCCCTGGTTACCTCCATTACCCCTGGTCTCGCCCCCGTTCCCCCGGTTTATAGGCTTAAAATTTGATTTCTTTTGCTAAAAAACTGCTTTGTTTTAGGCTAAAAAACTATTTTTAATAGCCTTAAAAGCTTAAAACCTAATCTTTTAGAAACTAAAAAATTAAAAATCCAACATTACAAAACGACAATTCCAACAATCTTACAAATATAAAATAAGATAAATCCAACATTACAAATATAAAATACTTACATGTCCAAAAATATATGATCAATTCGCTATATCTTCAACATCCATTAATTGGAAACGGGAAAGTGAAACCCACACTAAACCTAAAATTAGAAAATCTATTTTGTATATGTATTTTATATTAAATATATACTTTTTACATAAATGTACAACCGGGGCCCCTGCGGGAGTACAGGACAGAAATACCGACTCCCGACCCAGGTCTCGAAAATATACGGGGTTTAATTATGCCCCCGCCCCCGCTCCCGCTCTCGGTTTTTTTAAATATTTAGTCACGTACGGTATCGGGGTCCCGCAGGAGCGGGGTCCCATGGGGGTTTTTGACATCCCTACTTCGGTCGGATGTCGGGGCAAGCCCGAGGAATGTTTAGCTTATATGTTATGTTTATATGTTCTGGGCTTCGGTCTGATGTCTGGGCAAGCCCGAGGAATGTTTATATGTTTATGTTATGTGTTTATGTTATATCCTTGTTGATATGTTATATGTATACCGGACTTTGGTCCAATGTCGGGCGGGGCCCGATGCCGGACTTCAGTCCGATGTCGGGCAGGGCCCGATGTATCAGGCAAGGCCCATTATATGTTATTATGTGATTATGTTTATGGTATGTGGTAGTTTGGGGGGATTCACTAAGTTTCGTGCTAACAATTTTTAGTTTTGGTTTCAGGTTCTTCCGCGAGTAAGGGGAAGAGCTCGGGATGACTGCATCACACACACCACAGCGTTTAGCCTGGGATGATTTACTCTGATATTTGGATATGTGATTTTGATACAGTGTTTTGATATGATGTTTTGAGATATTATCACTTATGTTTTTATGAGATGATTTGGATTACTATGGTTTTATTTATAAATTAAAACGAAATTTTTGGACCGTATTTTTGGGATGTTTTAGTGTTGCTAAGGAGCTTGCACATTCAAATTATAGGCTTCCTAGATGAGTCAGGAGGTGTCACATCAAATGAAGTCATTGAATATTGACCATAATTTTGCTAGAAAATACAAAGTTGGTTCCATTGTCACATACTCATGGATAGGAGAACATATACAAAGGAAACTTTGCACAGACAGAAGCTAACTATTAAATAATTGATATTTAAGGTCATCAGGAAGTTTGTAATACATGTAAATTTAATTCAATGTAAAAAAGAAAGTGCACATACCATGATTCTTATTTAGGGGACCCTTATTGAGCATTATGCAAAATTATTGTCTTATAGGGAGGAAATTAGAAGAATCAATCTAGGTTCAACAGTTAAAATGGATGTTCCAAGCATGCCTGATGGTTTGAATTACTTCAGTAAGTTCTATCTATCTTTTGCTAATATGAAAACTAGTTGGTTAAAATGGTGTATAAAGGTGTTAGGGATAGATAGGTGTTTCCTTAAAGATGTATGCACCAAGGAGTTACTGTGGGTTGTGGGAAGAGACACTAACAATCACATCTTTCCAGTTACATGGGCAATAGTGTGTGTTGAGAATAAAGAGAATTGGATGTGGTTTTTGGAGCTACTGAGAGATGATTTTGAACTAGATATGGGAACTGAGTTCACCTTAATGTTTGATCAATACAAGGTAACAAAAAACTTACACATTTACATTACTGATTTTATACTTTTCAAATACTTATATTGAAACTTTGGTAGGGTCTTATGGAGGCAGTTAAGGAGGTGCTTCCTTGTGATGAGCATAGACAATATGCAAGGCATATTGTTGCAAACTTTAAGAAAAAGTTTGCAGGGAAATTTTTGAGAGCTTATTTTGGAAGGCTTGCAATGCAACAACACCATAGTCTTTCAACTTCTTCATGAAAGAAATGGAAAAGTTAAGCCAAGAAGCCCATAACTATTTGATAGAAAAGGATCCAAATACCTGGTCAAGAGTATTTTATGAGGTAGGCAGGGCTTGTACTATAGTGGAGAGTGGTGTTTCAGAGAGCTTTAATCCAGTAGTTATGGATGCCGAAAAGAAACCAATTATCACTTTGTTGGAGGATCTGAGGTTATATATCATGGAGAGGATGTATAACTTGAAACAAAAAACGGTCAAAGGAGGTAAGTCTTTCCATTAGGCGGTTGTTGAATGGTGTGAAGATTAAAGCTAGGTATTGGCAAGTGCACCCAAGTGGATTAAACAAGTTTGAGACTAGAAATAGAGGTGACTCTTATGATGTGGATCTTGAAAAGAAAACATTTTCTTGTAGGTTATAGAAAATGAATGGATATGGGTGTGCCCATTCTATTGCTACAATTTTATTTCTTAATAGAGGTGTTGATACGTATGTGGATCCTATTTTCTGTAGGTCAAATTATAATAAAACATATATGAAAAATATATTGCCTATGAATGGTAGTAACATGTGGCCAGAAACCACATTCACCCCACATTTACCTCCTAAAAAAAAGGATGCCTAGAATACCTACAGTAAAAAGGAAGAAAGATGTCTTAGAGAGAATGGGGAAGCATAAAATGTCAAAGTTAGGTAAACCCATTGTCTGTGGTGCTTGTCATATGTTTGTCCATAACAAGGTGAAGTACACCAAAACAGAGGCCAAGTAAGCTCAGAGTGAAAAGAACAAAGAGAAGCAAGGCTAACCATGTATATTGTAATGACATTGTTATTTGATCAATGTAAACACATTAATAATCATTCAAATTTTATCTTGTACATGAATCTGTAGGTTAAGGAGGAGTTAATGGAGGTGAAGGAGGAGTGCATAGAGTGAATGGTGGTGGAATAAATGAGGTTCCAATGGGTGAATGAGTAGTGAAAGTAGTGAATGGTGGTGAAGGAGGAGTGCATGGTGTTCCTACGAGGAGGGTATGTACTGCACCATGCATTATAGAATATTTAAACAATATATCAATTAAAGGGTAATATTGTAATTTTGTCTATTATAGGTTAATGCAAAGGAAAGGGGTGGTAGTGTTAGATCAAAAAGGCTATATGAGAATTTTGAATGCTAAACTTGCAAAAAGAGTGTATAGAAAAATGGTGAAGGCAGTTCAACAACAAATGCAGTAGATTTAGATTAGGTGATTGAATACGAACATGTGTTGTCTTTTTAAACTTTTATGTTATGTACTAGTGTATCTTGTTGCTACATGCAGAACATTGGTGTCTTTTGAACCTTTAATTAGTCACATGGATGCAACATATGTATTTTGTCTTTATGACTTCTTGTTCCACAAACTTTGAATGGTAGTTTCTTTTAGCGGTATTCAGTTGTTTTGGTCAACGTTCATTATTATACACAACTTCTTGTTCCACGTGCTGTGATATTTATTTATGTATATGTTGTATGTGGTATCTTGGGGAAGCTCACCAAGCTTTGTTCTTGCGGTTTTGTGGTTTAAATATTTTTAGGTAAGGAAGAGTCCGACTTCATCACACTGCATCCCCTGGAGATTTATTTCTTCAATGACTGTTTATGATATTACTCTGATGTTTTGAGAATACTTTTACTTTGATTGTCTTTTGGAGTAATGAATGAATGGTTTTGACTTTTTTAAGAATGAAAATTTACTCGGTATTTTTGGGACGTTATAATATAAGTGCCTTTGTCAATGGGAGCTCGATGAATGATTAGATTACTTTCAATGTTTTGGATCATGATAACATATAAAAAATTTGAAAAACATCTCAACATCTATGTATATGCTTTTGTTCGCACTAAGCGAAGGTAATGTAAAGGTATTCAATACCATTTTCTCGAACAGTTTCGAGATGAAACTTGTTTTCTCAAATATCCTTATAACTCACCAAGTTTCGACTGGAACTTGGACAATATAAGGATTCATATATGGTTAAAGGAGTACCATTTGAAAACATAGATTGGTCTTTACCAAAGCCTTCAACAACGGTCGACAGGCCCGAAACTGTTATCACTGAAGTTACTTTTGGCATAATGTTGATAAAGTAATACTTAGATTTTAGGATAGTATGTGCGGTACCACTATCAACCAGACAATCAATCGACCCAATATATGTGCCTAAAGGTAAAAAAAAAAAATTAAAGTCAGCCACACGTATAAAGTAATTGCATAAAAAGAAAACTTCACGTTGATTTGAGAAACATGATCGAGGTCAAACAAACCATAATCTAAAAAATAGATAAAATCTAAATAGGAAAGCATAATCCAAAAGGATAAAAAAAACAATCATAGAGTTAAACAATAGCTCTATTTTCCCATTTGAGCCGCAAAATCGGGGGTCTCAAGGAATGTGTTTGTTTCGATAGCATTTGCTTCAACTTTTCTTCAATTATGATAGTTTTAAACTTCTTCGAGAGTATCCTTACAAGTCTGTTGCATATAACTGTAAGCACCAAATTTGTAACACAAAGTTTGTTCATTAGCATAATTTGTTACTTTATACGACTACCCTATTCTTGTTGTTCTTAGTACGAGATTGCCTGGAAGCCACATGACGTTGGTCGGATTAGAACCCAAACCTCGCTTGGATTTGTGAGTTTTTGGCTTACCATGATTCCTTGGTTTTAGGGACGAATGGTCCTTGTCTAAGTTCCTATTTCGTGGTTAAGAACCATGAACATCATTAGCATCAGGCATGGGCATTGGCTTTGTCCTAACTGGAAGAGAATTGTTATTTCTCATTAAAATAATGCTATTTTTTATCTAATAGCAATTAGGTAATAATCTCAGTGAAAATTGAGAACTTGGACTGACGATATTGCTTTTAAAGCAAGTTGTCATAACAGAAAAGGTGGTGTAAGTCTTCCCTAATAAGTCAACATTAGTCAGTTGACCATAGTAGTAGAGAAGTGAACGGATTAATATGCATTAATTATCATATAAAAACGACAGGTTTATATGTTTTTGGTTTGTAGTAGCACAAACTTTTTTTCGAGATGGCAGGTTCAAGAAACACTACTTTTGCTAGACTGAACTTTGTTTTTGAAACAGCAGGTTCGAGAAACACAAGAGTAAATGGTTTTTTCATAATTGAACAATGGGTCGATTGGGAGAAACTGATGCAACATCGCTATATAAACACATTCAGGGAAAAGATTATTTATTCAACACTTTTTGGTAGCTCTATTCGAATACGACTACGAAAAATGGTGAGGATGGTAAGCACGTAGCATTTTTTAATAACTGATCTTATTTTAATAACCTTAATGACTTTCAATTTTGAGAAGGAGTGTCGGGTGGCGCTGAAGCTATACTTCATAGTGTCAATAGGGTGTTGAGTGCACGTCATGATGATGGCTCTCTTGCAATGCTTACTGTGGATTTCTCGAATTCCTTCAATTTGGTGGATAGATCTGCCTTACTTCATGAGGTCAGGATGAGGTGCCCTTCCATTTCCTTATTGGTAAAATTCTTATATGAACATGCAGCAAGGTTGTATTTAGGAGATAAGCATATTTGGTCGACTATTGGGGTCCATCAAGGCGACCATTTGGGACCACTTCTTTGTGCTCTTGTATTGCACCCACTTATACATAAAATTAGAGACAATTGCAAGCTTCTTCTTCATGCTTGGTACCTTGATGACGGGACCATCATTGGAGATTCAGAGGAGGTGGCTAGAGTATTGGACATCATTAGGGTGGCATGCCCACGATTGGGGCTTGAGCTAAATATCAAGAAAACTAAGCTATTTTGTCCTTCATGTGATGGTAGGAAGCTTCGTACAGGTTTATTCCCTACTGACATTGGGCGAATGTTATTGGGGTTGAAGCTTCTTGGGGGAGCTACTAGTAGAGATACGAGTTTTATTAGCGGGTATGTGACAACCCAAGTTGTTTCCGTTACATTTCCCCGTTACCGTTAACGGAATATTCCAGTTTATAAAAGTTCCGTTAATTAGAGGTCATCAATTTAATAAACATTTCATTTGTTTATATTTTAATACGCCGTTAAGTCATGATAAAAGGAAATAAAAACACATAACACACATTTCCATTTATTTGGAAAAAGTTAGTTTTTATTATTACGACCACCAAATCAGGTGCGACCAAAAGCCCCGTATAACGGCAGTATCGGGTAGAATTCCACTGAGCTCCAACTCCCACCCATATATAAGGGGGAGTAAACTCCATTGGAGCCTTTTCCACCCTCTCTCTCTATACTCTCTCACTAGACCCGTTTTCGAGCCGAATCCGCAACTAAACGCTTCAAAATCGTAAGTCCACTTATCCTAGCTTGTTCTAAACATATTGATATTCGTGTTTATAACTTAGAAATCGGACTTAGAAGCTGTTAGAATGGAGTTTACGGCCTAAGCTCCTCCTTAGGCCGTAAACACCTTAAATGAGGCCAAAAAGACCCCAAAATGTCCCTAAAGGCTTGGAAATAAATTAGGGATTTAACCTAGGAATGTTTAAACATTAAAACACATGATTTTAGGGGGTAAAAGAGAGTTTACGGCCCAGGCATATGCCAAGGCCGTAAACACCTCTTAAACATGTCTAAAAGCCCCAAAAACACTCCCAAACCACCCTTGGACTTAATACATAAATTAGGGGCTTATCATTTCGGGTTTAAACCATTTAAACACATCAAAATGGAGGGACAAAAGGAGTTTATGGCCCAGGCATGTACCAGGGCCGTAAACACCCCTAAACATACCCAAATGATAGTTTTAATCCCCCCAAATGGCCTCACACTTCATTATAAATTACTAGCAAGGTATTAGGGGCTTGAAACTTCACAAAACTCAAGGAATAAGAGTTTACGGTCGTAAACTCCCTTAGGAGTTGTCCCTGGGCCGTAAACTCCATTAAGATGCCCTTAAAGACCTTAAACTCATTCACGCTATATAGTTTTGGACCTAGAATAATTCCATGAACAAGTTAGAAGCCTTAAAACACACTAGAACCCCTCACCATGAGTTTACGGCCGTAAACTCATGGTGAGATGTCCCTGGGCCGTAAACTAAGCTTTGGGAGTTTATTCTCAGAGAGTAAACTCCATTCCTAAGCCATACACACCTTTAGATGCTACCCGGGACACCCCAAACACTTAACCAAAGTGTTTTCCGCTCCTTTGAGCGCGTATACTTGTTTAATTAGTATTAAATATACTAATTGTATGTGAACATATGTTATCATATGTTAAATAGGTCATTGTGTGTGTTCGAGTCCTTACGTGACACCGAACGCCCAAACGACACCTTCTTCGGACCTACTTACACCAGGTGAGTTCATACCCCTGAATGAACCTTTCAATGTTTTTACATGTTTTATAGGGGGGGGGAATACAAGTTAAACATGCCAGTTATCATATCAATCACATGTGATTGATAACCCGCATGCACAAGATTTTACCACACTGTATATTGTTTTACCGAGTAGGACACTATAATGGTTTTCAAAAAGGTTTTTCGTGTGTTTCAAGACTCTTATTTATACTGCTTTATTTAAAACTCACTTTAAACTGGTTTATAAAGGTTTTACGAGATTTTAATCAAAGTTCTCTTTCACAACGTATACTTTTACTTGTTAGTTACTGCTGCTTCGCTTATACTTATTTTATACTCCCACTTGGTAACGCTTTCACTTCTTGAAACGCTTATACCTGTTATTGTCTCTATTTCACTTATACTTGTAGTCGCTTATACCTGATAGACGCTCTTACTTCACTTATTGTCGTCTCTACTTCGTGATACGCTTATACTTGTTCGACACTCCTACTTCACTTGCGACCACTCCTACTTCACTTGTTAGACACTCCTACTTCACAAGAATCACTTCTACTTGATACACACACTGTTGTAGTTAGATGTATGTCTGTGCTTATATAGGTACATATAAGTAATGATTGAAAGACTTAGGAAGGCTCGTCCGCCCTATTTCCTTTTCTTCGTTGAGATGTGGTCTGGTGGGATCGGATGGCCGTCCGAAGGTCGTTTGATTCATTAGTTATATATTATGTATATGAGTATGGACATACAGGAATTCTCTAGTCAGTTCAGTTAAGAGTCTCTACCTCTAGTCTACACTTACATTAGAAACACACTACCCACTATTTGGAAGTCTCTACCTCTAGTTCAGCACTTACACACTACCCACTATTTGGAAGTCTCTACCCACTATTTGGGATGCATCTTCAGGACACGGCCTTCTCCGTCGTCTAGATGGTAACCAGAATCTCCTGTAGGGAGAGCGGACATTGTGTGTATAGATCTAAATGGGATTGACACCCTCGCACCCAGACTGCTAACTACAGTCCCGGCCTACCAAGCCAACGGGTGACAAATGTCATATTTTAGACCCTTGTAGGGCGTCTGGTACTCTAGTCAGTATGGTTACGAGTATCCCGGGTTACCTTATAATTTATTGGCCTTAAGGTAACGGTATTTCACCGACAATTTACACTGTATGCTGGTAACTCAATTTCAGAGTCACACTGTTTTGACCTTGCGAGATGTATCTTTCATTTGATACTGTCTGCGGTCTGTATTCTCTGTTTTGACCTTGCAAGATGTATCTTTCATTTGATACTGTCTGCGGCCTGTATTCACTGTTTTAGACCTTACCAGCTGTACCTTTCATTTGGTACCTTCTGGGGTCTGTGTCTCCATTTGTTAGACGGAACCAGGTGTGTCGTTCATTCGATACTCTCCTTGAGTCTATAATTCTTTTGCCTTAGTCAGCAATCCTCACTGCTGAGGCATATGTTATTTCCCTGACTTCTCTTGCTTTCTTTAATAATCAAATTCAGTATTTTGATAATGATAGCGATTAAGGGAAGACTACTTTTTACCACACTAACTCCGCCCAGTCTTGGTAGAAGACTGCTTTATTTAAAGAAAATATAGGATTTTCTGGAAAGAACTCTAATACACTGTAAATTCTTAAACTACTACATTATAAAGTTATTTGGATAAAAAGTCACTAAATGCTTATGAACTCACCAGCATTTGTAAAAATGCTGATACTCGCTTTTCAAATAACTTGTGTTCTCAGGTCAGCATTAGACAGGTACATCCCCGGAGCCGTTGATGAAGATAGCTTAGTACCATGTTGTACTTATTATATTTACTTGTATTACTTTGATGTATTGTAAAGTAACCATGTAAAACTATTACTATTAATGCAATGTTTTGTTGTACTTTGATTACTATAATGCATGTGTTGTGATACTTGACATGACGTCATCCACCCCAGAACGTTTCTGTCGTTCCGGTTTTGGGGTGTGACAGGGTAAGCCATGAAGAGGGTTGCTAAGGCTGTTGATTTGATGTACCTTTTACCATAGTTACATGACCCCCAGAGTGAGCTCCTTTTGCTTCGATCTTGCATGGGCATTGCCAAACTTTTCTTTGGCCTGAGGATGTGCCAACCCGTTCACATAGAAGAGGATGCTTTGTGTTTTGATAAAGGGTTACATGGGGCGATTAAGGACATTATGGTTTGCAGGGGTCCATTCTTTGGAGACCTTCAATGGCGACTGGCTTCGTTACCAATTAGGTTTGGTGGTTTGGGGTTGTACTCAGCAGTAGAGGCTTCCTCCTATGCTTTAGTAACCTCACGAGATCAATCGTGGGTGTTACCAGACCACACCTTACGAGATAGCGGCATATGTGGTATGGATTCAGATTTTGTTTGTGTTTTGGCATGTCTTCATGATACGATTTTGGGCTTTGACTTCAGCGGTTTCACTAATAAGGACACCGCCCCTCTAAAAGCCCAACATTCACTTGCGAGTGCCCTTTTTAGTAAAATTGTCCTAGACATGGAAGTTCACTTCGACATGAAGATTAGGCATAAAGCAATTTTTGAGTGTCTAAGGGCCCCACATGCTCAGGATTTTCTTATGACTATTTCTATTGACGGTCTTGGCCAGTATATGTCTCCAGTGGAGTATCACGTCATCCTCAAGTATTGCCTTATGATCCCTCCATTTCCAGCTGATGAGACTTTCCATGTTTGCCGCAAGTCATGCTTGGACTCCTTTAGGGAGCATGCAGTTCATTGTAAAGAGCTCACGGGTTTCAAGTAACGACACGATCTAGTTAGGGATGTTCTTTTCGACATATCTAGGTGGCTTCTGCCAAGAAAGAGGCACCTATGAACTTTCTGACAGACCCATTAGAAGGAAGATCAACACTTAGACTAGCTGATGTTTTAGTATTTGGATGGGATGAAGGGAAGCATGCATGCGTGGATCTAATAGGGGTTTCCCTTCTTGTGGGCTTGGGGAGTGGGGTTTTCACTGTGGGGCAAGTTGTTTTTTAAGTTGCATCATGCAAAGTGGCAAAACATGAGAAAGCGTGCATGGAAAATCAACACACGTTTATACCTTTTGCATTTGATACTTTTGGTTTTCTTACGCCAGAAATTGTGGAGCTACTCAATTGAGTCCAACGAGTCATGCATAGTAATGTTATGACCCCAAGATCTAAAGATGTTTTTAAAAAGAATTAGTTTTGTCATCCAAAAAGGGGTTGCGACACAACTTGTTGTTCGTTTACCCGCTAAGTCTGTGTAAAACTTTCTTCTTATTTAACGGATATAACTAATTAGGATATAAATAATCTCCTATAACTTTTCTAGACATCGTATTTAAAATAGTTGAGCCTAGTTGGGGATAATTCATAATTTTTCCAACTTAAATATGAATATACAAATTTTGTAAATGATAAAAACATATTTTTTTTAAATCATTTTTGAGTTGAAAAAAAAAAAAAGACTTTGATTTTTTTCATTTCAATGTTAAGTGGTTTGAAACAACTTTTTAGGGATATACTAAAAGACAAAAAAAAATGTTGATTTCACATAAATAAATAATTATTCCCTTCAATTTCTTTGAAATTGAGTTTGTGAACGAATAAAAAAGGTTTCTTCATAAATTCATTCCAAAACATGATAAATGGTTTTTTTTCTTAATTTCTTAAAACGATCGACCAAACAAAACGATTATGAAAATGAACGTCATATATTCTTAATCTAAATAAATATGCATTTTCATTTGGAATTTCAAAAACACTCTTTGATTTTGAAGATTTAAAAATATTATTAAACATCAAAAGAAAACTATTTCATTTTTCTTTGGACAACATAAAAAAAATCAAAGAAATTATTTTTTTTCAGACGTTGATTTCCCATTTTTTTTATATGAACGGACAACTACAAGATCATAAAAAGAAAAAGAATGAGGTGAAATCAAAGAATTATCCAAAAACCGTACTTGAGGATTATAGAGAATAATGATCTTGAACTTCTTGCTTTTTTGTTACTCCTCGAGCGACGAAAGTGGATTATGAGACATCCGTCCTTGAGCAAAGTGTTGATAGCATGTTGTATGACAAATTATCTCGACTCAAAGGATCATGAAAACATTCTCAGTAGACATAGAAGTGTTTACAAGTGTTTCTAGAGATACATGATATATACAAGACAAATACATAACACCCGTATTTGGTAGAGTTTGAGTACGCAAATGGTTGTAGAGTTTATGTACTTAGGTTAAGTGCAACTAAGGTGGGTCCAATGACCCACCTAATTTTTTTAATTTATCTAAAAAAATTATAGAAAGTTTTTAGTGACCTATCTTAAAAATAAATAAATAAAATAAAAATAAATAAATAAAAAAAAAAAATTAAGAACTATCTTATCTATAAAGTTTTTTAATCTGTATAAAAAATTTTCTATAACAAAATTAATGACCGTGTAGTTTTCTATTTTAGACTTGCTGCTATATAAAGGTAATAAATGTGAGCAACCATTCATCTTCATATGAGTTACAACATGTATAGAATTATACTATTGGTTGGTTTTTTCTTTATAACAAATAAGGGTTATTTATAGTTTTGGTTCCTAGGATTTACATCCATTTATATGTATGGTAAAACTACCTATATACCCCTATTTTTATTTGATGATATTTTAACATATTAATAAATTACAGGTGCCATTTTATAAATTAAATAAAGAAAGCCCTAAAAACTTTGAGGCTCCATGCTTTCTCTTCAACCACCACATGCACTTTCATTGGATGTAGCCAGAAGGCCAACGTTCCTCCCTCCCTTGACCTTATTGAAACGTACGTATATGGAAGTAGACCATGACGTGCATACATTTTACAAACAAATGTTTACACGATGGGAAGTATGATCGTGATCAACGCATCTACCTCTAGTTTGAGGCCACCAAAGTTTACTACTCCTACTATGTCCTCTGGAATCTTTACCACATTATGTAAGTTATAAAGAACTGATTCTTGATTTCTTGTCTGAAAATTATTGTTAGAGATTAATTTATGAAATCTTGGATATGTTGGGAGGCGTTGTTACGCGGCACAAGCATGTGGTTTTTTTATTGACAAAGTCAATATTTACAGCTTTGGAGTATTGATTCTCATGATTGATTTATGGCCAAAGACTATTACATGTAATATAATCACCGATGAAGCCTGAGAACGTGAATTTGACAAGTTATCGGAAATTGTCTCAAGGCGGTGATTTATTAACGGAGGTAATAGTGTTGGTTGGTGGATGATGAGTCGTAGGTGGGAGTGATGATAGTAGTGACTGTAGTGTTGGTGTTGACAGTGGTCATTATGGTGGTGTTGCTCAGGGTGATAAATTTGGCAATGAATGTAATGACACTTCTAGAATATTGAGCGTTAGAGATGGAATCAAAAATGAACTTTATCCCTCACTAAAAAAGTGATGGATTAGAGAGAGATCAACGACGAAATTTTTGCTAATGTTCAAGCAGGGGGTTAGCGAGGGATTATCGACGGATTTATGATAAACATATCTTCCTCGCTGTTCAGATGGTATTTTGTTCTGATCGACGACGGGCATACTACAAGTATGGTAGTGGTTATTATGGTTAGGTTTTCTAGAAAATGTAAGTTATAATGACGGTGAGTGGTGCTGGTGGGGTGTTATCCATTATAAATATTAAATGTCAGAACATAATGAACAAAAAAAAGAGAAAATGAAGATAATATGGTAATTTAGAAGTATTTAACATAGGAGAGTTAATTTTTCGAAAACTACATGGATGAGTCATGTTAAACATTGAGAAGTTGGTTTGAAACTACACATGAATGTAAACAACATGGACCAAAACTGTAATTTACTCACCAAATTTATTAAGGATTATTACGTATACTTTTGTGTGTGATCTACTTTATTTAACATTTGACATGTATACCTTCGACACAATGCCAGGTAGTAGTTGATCAATGATTGAATGGTGATGCCATGCATGACATCCTTCAACCTTTTCGAACATAGTTTAATAATCTAATGGTCATCTCATAGTTACTAAACAAGATCTCATTAAAATCTTAAATTTTTTTCCAACTAGTTAATTAGACCGTGTAAAAAGTCAATGCTAAAATACCTGTCACGCCTCCATTTCTATTAATGAACATAATTTAAATAAAAGTATCCGATCATATCACAAAATGTGATTTAAAGTTTCAACAATCCATAAGTTAAAGATGCGGGGGACACAAATATGGTATGTTATTTAAGGGTTATTATCATATAATCAATCATTTTAAAGGGTAATTACATCCCACATTATTGCTAAGTGTTACAATACATTTGTGAGGCTACATAGTGTTAAGGTGGGTCATGTGACCCACCTAAAATTATAAGATTTATAATTATTTATATAAAAAAAATATTTTAAGACTTATCTTAAATGTTTTAAAGTACCTATTTTAATGTGTTAATAATAATAATAATAATAATAATAAAAAACTGCCGATAGAAGAATACATATTATATGTGTGGCATTATAAATAATAAAAGAAATACTATATTTGTGGCATGAAAGAGTTTGACATTAACTCCAATAAGAAAACGGTGAAGTGGTTTTATATTATAAATAGATGGTTCATCATAAGTTTGTTGGTTTAGACCGACTAATTCTAAGTATAAGTTGGTTTAGTCAAAATTTTAAGAAAAAACCAGTTTAGGTTCGGTTCTTTCACTACCATATTTTATACATGTTGAACCACTTATTTTTGACGACCGACCAACTAATTTTAAATATAAGTTGGTTTAGTCAAAATTTTAAAGAAGAACCGATTTCATGACAAATTTTTATACATGTTGAACCATTTACTTTTCTAGTTGAACCGATCCGGTTGAATCTTGTTTCTGTTGAACCGACTTGGTTCAAATCGGTTAGTAACTACATGATTTTCTATTCTGGACTCTTGACTAGGTGGCCTGATAAGAATAATGCAAAATTGAATTGCTATATGCTATAATGTAATATTCTAAATAGTAATGTAACTTACTTTCAACCAATGTTTTAAAAACCGGTTTGAACCGGCCGGTTGGACCGGGAACCGAGAGAGGGAGCGGTTCAACTATCACCGGTTTTACATTGATTTCTGAACCGGATTGAACCGGCCGGTTTTTAGAAAACCCCGGTTGAACCGGTCAAAATAAACTGGTTGAATCGGTTAAACCTAATAAAACCACATAAAAAATAACCATTTACATAACAAACTTTGATAATTTTTTTCAAATCTATTAAGTTTTCTTTAAATAAAAATATATTGTAAATTTTATAAAAATTTTTGATGTGTTTGTATTCATATAAAACTATATGTTGTTTCGGTATTATACTTTATTTTCTTTTTGACATATATGTATTGATGTAAAACACTAAAACTTATGATTATGTGTTATTTTAATGTATTTGGATTTATGTACAACTTATTTTTATATGTATTTTTAATGTTTGAACTTGTAAAATCAAATTCATAATTTATATATGTATTTATGTATAGGAAAATAGAAAAAAAAATATGAAAAATATAAAAACCGGTTCACCCAGCGGTCAAACCGGTTGAACCGGGAACTGGTCACCATACCGGTTCAACTAAAAAACCGATTTTTAAAACATTGCTTTCAACATCAGAGTCAGCATAGAAATTAGGTACATTATGTTTTTTTAGAACGGAATAAGAGGTACATCATGTAATACAACAGAATATATGGTATGTTTCTTTTTGAATCAAGCCTACTTTTAGTCGCCTTCCTAGCAAGCTTTGTTTTGGAATTGTTGATGGAGTATTACATGTTACCATTCGAATCTTTAATAACCTACAACTATAATTTCACATATTCTTCACAGTTAAAATAAAAATAAAGTGTATCACTCATCTTCACCTTCAATGTTGGTTTAGGTATATAAAATATCATCATCTAAAACACAACTATTGATGTCTATATTATTTTATTTCTATCTGAGTTTAGCAACCATTGCTTGACTTTTAAGAGTTGCTTCATATTACCACTTAGGAAGGTCCATTGATATATTCACTACCACATAAACTGAGCATTTAAAAACAACTAAACTTCTTATGACTGACGTTTACAATATAATAAATGTAATCTACTTCATAATAATTAACCAAATCATTTTTTATCAAACCATGAAATACTTTATTTTTCTACTCTATAAGATTAACCATTCTTGCTTGACGTGTGTTGATACAGCCAATTATATGGATGGCGAGTCCCCTGTAGAAACTAGAGATGAGAGATAGATAAACAAGACAATATTGAGACAATTTTCTCCTTCCTTTTATCAAATGCAGGTTACAATTTATAGCAAACATGGAGTTACTGGCTAGCTAAAATGAAGGGAATTATGCATGCTGAAATTAAACGTGAATCCTACTTTACTGCAATTAACTTCTACTAGAAACTGAAATGAGACTGAGTCTTCAAGCACGTGACTGATGCACATGTTGCTCCATGGAAGAGATCGTATCAGTTGTTTATGTCTTATTCTAGCAAAGTCCATTGGTCTACCTATTACCATAGAAACTAATCATTTAAAAATGTATTTTGTACAAATAACCGATTGATTTGTCACTAAAAACAATTAAACTACACATAACGGCCTCATCACATATGAATTCAATCGTTTAAGTTTTACTACTTAAAATCATTAAGTAGTATATTCAAGTTAGCAATGCCACATTAGGAAAATAATCTACTTTGCATCAAAATTTAATAAAACACTTTTCTTGAACCATGAAATGTAAGTAAGAAGACAATCCAATATATTTATATGCATCAAAAACATCATATAATTAACAATCATTTACACGCTACTTACTTTTCAAACTACATGTATTTATACATTTTTACTTAAAAACATCAAATTCTAATTGCAAGTAACCAAGGAGTCTGTGTAGTAACTCTGAATGTAATATAGTTATTAATTTTCATTCTAGTAATTTGTTTGAAATACTTATAATCTCCTTTAACGCTACATGAGTAGTGTGTGTTCTAGGATTTTATGATTTGTTATTCATGTTTGGGGTGGTTTAAGTTATTGGATTCCATAAAGTTGGCAACTTTATGGATCCTTGGGGTCCCTTTGAGGTTTGGTATGCTACATCTGAATTTGGATGAATTTTGGTTCTTGCATAAGATTTTGACCTCATTTTCACCATTTTGAACTAACCAAGTTCAAGATATTCATTGGACATGTATGAACATAAAGCAAGGGTTTTATGAAGCTTATTGACATTTGGAAGCATTGTGGAAGAGATGAGTATGTGGCTTAATGGATTAAAGGATTAATCGATTAACTGGTTTCTGGACAGTTCCTACAACATGGTAACATATTTACTTCTAGGTACTATGTTATCCATATAATTTTTTCCTAGTATATCGGGTAGCATAACGGCTAGGCATAATATCATTACTTAAGACTAGGCAGAGTTTCTACCTGCATATTATCTTAACGTATTTATCGCATAAACTACTAATATATTACAAATAATAATATTTTATAAAATCGAGAAAGTAGTTTTATAACATTTATCCTCCCCCCCCCCCCCTATTTTAGAGAACGATAGAAAAAGGGTTGTGAAACTCTCTTGAAGCGAGATATCGCTGATGTAGGGTAGAATCGGGATTCGGTACTCGAAGATCGCCACGGGATCGACCAGACTCGAGAATATAATAATAATAACTAAAATATATATTTAATAAAATTTCCTAAGAATTTCTTGAGGAATTTGAAGGAATCCTCGAAGAAAAACGAGAGAGAAATGAATAGAATTGAGTGAGTATCAAATGAGGGTTGATGAGCCTTTTATAGGCAAAAATCTGAAGTGCACCCTATGTAAAAGGGGTGCACCCCGTTCAAATAGGAGGAGCCTAGAGGTGTCACGTGTCACTTTCTTGGTGGTCCATGTCGCCCTTCTAGAATTTTTGCGCCTGGTGTATTTCTCAAAACTTCAAAAATATGTAACGTGTTCATACGAGCTCCGTTTTTTACGTTCTTTATATTCACGCGTAGATCTCAACGGGTACTACAACTTTCTTTTATGTTGTTTTGTCTAATTCTGAATTTTATTTTTAGCCCTTATTTTATATGATTTAATGATTTTGCAAAAATCATAACACTCTCGTACGAACTCTGATTTTGACGTTCTTTTAATCAAAATTCATATCTTAAAGAGCACTACAAATTTTGTTTTGCTGACATTACCAAAAAGTCAACTATTCTCTCTATAGATTTTGACGTTAATAGTTTTTATTATGCGGTTGATTTTTATATGTTACAAAAATCATGACTAATTTATACACAGTCGGATTTTTATGAAATTTATATTTTTAGAATGGAAGTGACACGTGCTTTCTAAATATATAATAAACTATATACGTTTGGTGCACAAATTTTCACGACTTACAGACGATTCGGTTGATGTTTCATATTTATCTTAATACGACACTTCATATTTCTATCATATATATATATATATATATATATATATATATATATATATATATATATATGAGTGTGTGTGTGTGTGTGTGTGTGTGTGTATATATATATTACGTATTAAGCTTTTTATACTCGATATTTGTGAATTTTCGTAAATAACGATCGGTGCCAAAAATCACAATTGTTACAGTTAAGGTGTTCTAGTGTGTGCATACATGTGAGAAGAATCCTAGAGGGGAGAGTGCTTGTGGGAGTACAGGTATCTGCAGTTGGTAGTGGATGTGTTTACTGATTTAGGAACTTTGAGACAATTCTTAGGGCACATATGGATGGGTGTGGAAGCTAGTATGGTCCAATACTACTAAAAGCACAGGATCCGTACGAGGATTAGGAAGAGTCGAAAAGGTATATAAGGAGCTAGTGGATGGTAGATAGTGTGGTATAGAAGTAGGGTTAATTGTAGTTGTCATGGTCGTTGCCTGTCTTTTGGTGATGGTCGTTCAGGATAAAGGCAAGTCTGGTCATTGTTCAGGCATTAGTGACCATGGAAGATTGGGTTTGATTAGTGTAGGCATGTGTAAGTTAGTTGATTCCAAGCTCTTGAGGTCCTTATTCGAAGTAGTTCCAGAAGAGTCGCGAGATGCAAGTAGGAAGCGATTATGATGATCGACTTGAAGACTGCAGCCTGAGGCTGGGTGGTCGGCTGATGTCTTTGTATGTAGTTTTCTACAATAGGGTTATGTTTCTTCAGCATGCCACATTCAAAGTAAAGAGAGAGTTGGCATATAATTTTGGATTTAGGTGTAGAGACAACACGAGGTTGATTATCGGGTGTAGGGTCAGGTATCGTCGGGGGATAAAAAGTCATGTTGTTATAATGGGTTTGTTAGAACTATTATTAGAGCATCTATAAGTTTGATGGAGCAAGGTTCAATTCTCAGGGTGACTTGTGAATCAAGTTGGTATTGGAATCCACCATGTTCGCGGAGAATTTAAGGATTGGTCAGATTGTGGGTGCAGATCAAGTTGTTGTTAGGTTTATGCCTTCAAGGATGCATGCATTGTCCTCGCAGTAGGAAGATGTTGAGTAAGGAGCTTGTTATGGTTAGTAGTTCCTTTCTGAAGCATCAAGGATCTTGATAGAGGGGGGTTGAACCGCTCGAGTTGTACATCAGTTATAGAGAACATGGTTATCCCATGGCACAGGTCGGTTATCTTTGTTCAATATTAGGAATTGGTTAATTTAACATCCCGTTTATTAAATAAATAAATAAGATTAAATAAACTAAATAAATAAATAAATGAACTCTAGGATGAGAAGTATATTTCATATTGTTTTATTGAAGCCCTAAATCCATAATAGCATATTAGTGCCAGCCTTAGGAGTAAAATGTTATAAATTCGAAAATTTATGGTTTTATTGGTATCATATGGACGTGTGTTGAATAGATTTTGCGAACCAAGGGATAAAGGGTAAATTTTAGGAGTCACTTGTAAAGATGTATGAAGGCAGGGACTGTTTGGTAAGTTTGGGAGCTAGATTGAAAAGATCGTGTGGGGGAGGGACTAATCTTGGAAAAATGACCAAATGTTTGAAAGAAGGCACGGGATTTAGACCCGGGACTCCTTCCTCACGTGTAGCTAGTATCAACTCTAACCCGAATTATACCAGCCACCATGCGTGATATTTAGCCACCACCACCTCCCCTTCGTTCGTTGTTCCGATCAGACAGGGTCGCCTGCTGCCTCGCCGTTGAGCACCACCGACCGCTACACTTCCATTGAAGGTCGCCATTACGACGTCTGCTGCCGAAAACGTCGGGGGCCATTGGAGAACCGCTGAGGACCAGGAAAACCCCGTTGTGTCGTCGTTGTGCAAGTCATGAGCCACCAGAATTACTTGGTAAGTTCAATCGCAAACCCACATTTCTCCTCTTCCTCGTTATTTGTTGTGAATATGTTGCTGGAGACACCATGGCTGCCGCCAGTGGCCTTTTTGGCCACTATTTCCATTTACTCTGATGACGACAGCCACCTGAGAGGTGACTGAATGTGAGTGTGTTCGATTGTTTTCGTTATTTGTGGTGTTATGCGCATCATTTGGCCAAAAACCCACCGCCACCACCATGAGGTGGTGGTTGCCACCGTGAAGGGTGGTTATGTGTGTGTGTGTTTTTTATGTGAGTGTGTACTTTATGGGTGGGAAGTTGTACATGTGATTTTTAGGCAGGAACCACCACCACCACCACTATTGGAAATGGTGGTTGCCATCGCCTTCCGTCGTGAGCTGTCGTCGGCCACCATCGCCTGAGGTGGCAGTGGGTGGTGCCCGGCTTAATGGAACCCTAATGGACCTAAAAACTTAATTTTGTACTTGGTTCGCTTATGCTTGGGTTAGAAACCCTAAATAGGGTTTAGAAAACCCTAATTCTAGAAAAAGGTTAGTTTTGGATTGTCGAGACACGCGTTTGGACCAATGGACTGAAGTTATGACTTATGTCGATTCCATTGTATGTTGTCCTAGTGGAGTAATAGACTTAATAGGTTAAGTCCTTAATGGGTTAAGTGAGAACACTTAACCCTAATTGTCATTTTATGTAAAAACCCTAATTTGGTTTGGGCCTTGAGTTGGGCCTTTTGTTGGGCTTTGGTGATTGGGCTATTGATGGGCCATCCAAGAGCAAGTATATGGACTAGAGTATTGAATTGGGCTTTGATATAAGGCCCATTGGAAAGGCTTGGGCCCAATTTGGAAAATTGGGCCATAAATGGGCCATAACAAGGCCTTGATGATTATGAGATATTGGACCATTGGATTGCCAAGTGTTTGCACCAGAATATATGGTTGGGCCTTAAGGTGAGACCACGTGAGGGGTATGGGCCCAATTTGGAAAATTGGGCTATAGTTGGGCTTTGGTTGATTATTTGACTTTTGGGCCTTCAGAGTATGAGTTTGGACCTTAATCTTGGACCAAGCTAGGTTAGGGGTAAAATGGTCTTTTTACCCCAAGTGTGGATTTTAGAGTTATGCATAGGAAGCCAAAATGGTTAATTGGGTATTGTTTTAATGTTGACAGCTTGGGGATATGTCAGCCAGCAGCCCGAGATTTATTCGCGGGACTTCAGCAGTGCAAGGTGAGTTTCTCCCTGGATTGAACGGGTCTAAGGCACCAATGTCAGCCCGTGTAGTTTATATGTTCTTGATAGGAACACAGAGTGTGGGCAGGACCCGTATCTCATTATTACCAGAGTATAGATATCAGTCAGATTGTTGGATTGTTATACTTGTTGTCTGTGTGATACTTGTATGTGTTTGCTTATGTATGTGAGTGTGGGCGGGGCCCGTATCTCATTATTATTCGATTGTGGGTGGGGCCCATATCTCATCATTATCTGAGTGTGGGTGGGGCCCGTATCTCAACATTACTTGAGTATGGTTATTGGTATAATGGTAGGTTGTGTATTTGTTGGTTGTGTGATACTTGTGTGTGTTTGTTTATGTATGTAAGTGTGAGCGGGGCCCGTATCTCATTATTATTCGAGTATGGGCAAGGCCCCTATCTCATGATTGGTTGAGTATGGGCGGAGCTCATATCTATTAGTCAGCAGAGTGTGGGCGGACCTGTATCTCCTAGTTAGCGGATTGTGGGCGGGGCCCGTATCTCCTAGTTAGCGGAGTGTGGGTGGGGCCTGTATCTCCTAGTTAGCGGATTGTGGGCGGGGCCCGTATCTCCTTGAGTGTGGTTGGGGGCCATATCTCTTATTAACATGATTATGTGTGAGGTATGTGGTAGTTTGGGGAGACTCACTAAACTTCATGCTTACAGTTTTCAATTTTGGTTACAGGTACTTTCGGTAAGCTCGAGATGATTGCAGTGCACACACCATTTATTCAGCCTGGGATGTTTATACTCTGGTATATTTGACAGATGTTATGATATTCTTGAGATACACAATTTATGATTTTTATGTGTTGAGTGATAATTATGGTTTTATTAATGATTTAGAACGAAATTTTTAGACTGTATTTTTGGGATATTTCAGTTAATTTGTTGATCAGCTTTAAGGTTTGATGTGTGTATTTCTACTGAGGCTTCTCAGCATTATAAGAAATCGTTTTTCATTTAATTCATCGTCGACGGCTATGGTTGTTTCAAGGTCTTGAGCTACGATTAGTTGAAGGTGCAATTGATGCGTCAACGCGTCGTTAAGTTTTGTAAGACATATATATTGGTCTCTGTGTATTCTTACTCCCGACTTTTTGGTTGTGGAATTCTTGTTCCTAGAAGGCTTGAGTTGACAGTTATCCTTGGTTATTGGGAATTCAGATATCGGAATAACGTTGTTCAGTTTTTCCAGGCATGCTTGTGGCCTACATAGAGTCCAGTTTTGACATGTCGCATCAGTTGGGTTGGTTCTGGATTGACTCGACCATGATGTGGGCAATATTTCTGGATAATTTTGAATTCTTCTCCGAATTTGGAAGTTATATTGGTCTATTTTTGCCTTGGGAGAGGATCCATTAAACTTCTCTATCAAAATCTCTTCGTCAATACCATAATGACACTTTCCCTGACAATAGCAAACAAACAAACAAAAAACATTAACCCAATGCAAAGTAAAGCAACAAAACATAGACATATCACATAACTACCTCCTACTCCATTAAAACCATATCAATGTTGGTCAATTTTGAATGCCTTCATGTACACGTGTTGTATCTACAAAAAAGAGCAAAACTGATTATGATGTTTTATGCAAACAAAATTGCAGAAATCAAAAACCAATAAACTATAATAATTAATGAACATAAACAAAATCAATAAAATAAAGATAATTATGATGTTTCATCTTAACCAAAATGCAAAAATCAATAACCAATAAACTATAAAGATGAATGAACATAAACAATTCATTTGTTGAAAGATTGTCCAATATACCTCATTTATAAAGGAAAAAATGATCGGTTATTGTGGCAGCTAGAAGATCAAAGGCTGCCAAATACAACCCGTAACCGTAACCCAACGAAGAGCCTTTCTAAATCGAACGATATGTCAAAAAGCAAAGGCTTTCCATAGGCTATTATAAACAGATTGAAGTGAATTACAGTAGTTATATGGCCTTGAAACGCGGTTCTTTTGATAAATAACCAAAATCTTGTGTAAGTTATACAGGATATAGATATGAAAAATAAAAAACACTTGCATCTCATGCGAAAATGAATTTCATATTTGAGGGGTGCATATTTAACAAAGAAACACCTTTGCTTTTAATGACCTTGAAGAAAGAGCCTCATGAGCATCTACGACACTAAACCTGAAAGGTATATCATTTTTTTACTATAAAGTCCAAGTAAAGCGTCAATTGCTCCAAAATTATTAGTGTCAAGACGTTGTCGCAAGCACCTAACAAATAATATATATATATATATATATATATATATATATATATATATATATATATATACTGCTCAATTGCACTAAGGGGTAGTACATGACAGCAGGGTCGAATCCACAGGGGACACGTCCTAAGGTCTATGTCTTCTTGCGTAAAGTTCACACTAGTTTGACAGTAAATTAATGTGACAACTAGAGAATTTTGAAACAAGCAAGGTCTAAATGGTAACTGTGTGTGTAAGTGAATTCACAACGTAACTTTATTGCAATAAAACTCTGAAAATCAAAAGGGCATTGTTTGTTTAAGTGTATATATAGGTATATATATACTTTAAAGATCATACTCGTAATAAACACTTAAAAGTCAACAAGATAGACCAAGAATTATGAAAATTCCATTTGCATTTAAGTGATTTCGGCCTAGGATCCCAAAACATGGATTTTGGTTGATGCAAACCGAAATCACATGTGATTTCGGTTTGCATTAAGACAGATATCACCATGTGATTTCGGTTAGAGCATGGGCCAAAATCACAAGTGAGTAAGGTGTTTTCCAGTGAGATTTCCATGGTGATTTCGGTGAGAATAAAGAGAAAAGGGGTTTGACTTTATGATTAGATATTTCACCCTTTTCCAATAACAAAGTTTACCCATCAAATATCCATGCATTACCCAGCAGATAAAAATGTAAATGTCACCTCACTTCCCCTCCTTATCTTTGGATGAGATCACCCCATAAACCCCCACCCTTTCTATATTCACTTATGTTTACTCCAAATCCTCTCAAAGAATCAAGTCTAGATCTCCTAAGTTCAAATCCTCCAAGCTTATTCTTAGAAATTTGTTAAGTTCTTCATGACCATCTAGTGTTTTCATACCCTTTCATGTTAGTCTCATTATATTTACACACATTATTATATGGTAAAACTCTTAGGGTAATATCATCTTCAAAGGATACATCAACCCCATTCAAGTGTTTAGGCTTGGAAATCTTCACACTATCTCTTCAAACAACCCACAAATCCACTCAAGGTGAGTTCATACCCCCATATTTTTAGGGTTTTCATGTTTTAAAGGGGGAGGGGATACAAGTAAAACATAGTTTGCCACACAAAGACTTGCAATGTTTTATTTTTATGCCAAAATAAGATATTATTTGCATGAGTTATGGTTGTTACTAGCTTTTATACAAATATTTGTGATATATTAGTTTTCAAATGCAAAACTAGCAAAACAAAACATAATCCATGTCATAAAATCATAAGAAAAATTATGATTTGTAAACTACAAGGTTTTTGGAAACTTTTTACCAAAATATAGCTTTTCTATTGAAAATGAGTACATTCTAGTTATTTCACTATTATGTGGGTTACCACCCAAAAAAATGATGTTTGACCTTACATTTTGAAACTCGACAAGATAATTACTATATATTTATATAAATGTTCTTGGCAAACAAACAAGATAAACTATAATTGGTATAGTATGGGCGTCACAAACGCTAGACTATCATTTCAGAGGGAACATATAATTATTTTGAAGGTATAATTATTTCATTTACAAGAAACAAGGATTTTCAGTTCACATAAATCGGTTGATACTGGTTGTGAGACATTTAGCTTCACCGTACCTACCAGAGTACACATTTAAGTCTTGAATTATAACCAGAGTCGCTTGTAGGGAGAGCATGACACTTGTGTATATATCTATACGGGATTGACAACCCCGCACCTAAATTGTTAGATACAGTTAGACCGACAGGTCTTGTAACGACCCAATTTTCACGTCCAAAAATTTCGTTTTTAAAACATTACTTAGAAAACATTAATAATTAAAACATTGTTTAATTAAACCATTTCACATCGAAAACCAAATTTGAAATCCACAACATTTGAACAACCAAAATATCAGAGTATCAATCCCAGAATAAACTCATAACCGCGGAAACAAGAGTGTGTGTGATAGGCCGCTACCGCGCCGGCTCCTTCCCCTTTGAAGCAGAGGTACCTGAAAACCAAAACTGAAAACCGTAAGCACGAAGCTTAGTGAGTTCCCCCACTGTACCACATACCATAAAATCACATAACATACATATATTGTCAGGCATATCTGGGTGCCCGACCTACCCCTTCGGTCCTCTCGACCGGACATTGCCTAACATACCTGGGTGCTGGCCTCCCCTTCGGTCCTCTCGACCGAATACTGCCTAGCATATCTGGGTGTTGGCCTCCCCTTCGGTCCTCTCGACCGGATACTGCCTAGCATATATGGGTATTGGCCTCCCCTTCGGTCCTCTCGACCGGATACTGGGGAACTATTTCTCCCCTCTACTACTACCACATAACATGTATCACAATATCAGAATCTATCTAACATGGCTGAGTATGACTACCCCTTCGGCCCTACCGACCGGATACCTCGGGGACTATCTCCCCCTACTGTCACTAGCACATAGCATCATATCATACTAACACATAAACATAACACAGGTAGTAGTAATCCCTAGATGAATATCACAGAGACAATCATCTACATACAACTCCTACTGGTGGGTCGGCATTGTGGCCATAGACCCACCGCTACTGGAAGGTAACTCACCTCGAAGTAGCTGCTGATCTGATCGGGAACTGACTGTCTACTGCTGCCGCTGCTACTCCGGAAATCCTCCAGCTGTAATTCCCACAACATACTCAATCAAACACTGCTAACTGCCCTTTGGGTAAAATGACCATATTACCCCTAATCATGCCCTAAGTCAAAGTCAGAGTCAACTTTCAGTTGACCCGACTCGTCGAGTTCGCTCACCAACTCGTCGAGTCCCTGTCCAATCGACTGACCTGGATCCCGTCTCTACTCGTCGAGTTAGGCGTTGACTCGACGAGTTCTCCTTCCAAACTAATGTTCAAGTCCTTCATCCTACTCGTCGAGTTCATCTTCTTCCGATGAACACTTATGCTGAGACTCGCCGAGTTCATCTTCATCCGATGAACACTTATGCTGAGACTCGCCGAGTTGTATGAACAACTCGCCGAGTTTGTTCTTGATCTAAGAAGATTGCCTTGAACTCGCCGAGTCAGGGCAATGACTCGCCGAGTTCCTTCATGGATGAGTCCGGCTTCCAACTCACTGAGTCATACCCTGTGACTCACTACTCTACTCGACACAACGAAAAGGGGACAACTCGGAGACTCGCGAGCAGACTCGCCGAGTCAGATGAACGACTCGTCGAGTCGCTACCAAGCAGTCTCTATATGGTCGATTTTGCTTGAATCCAGCTTATGCTATCTACAGATATGGGTTCCTAGAGCATGAATAACATGTAAAGTTTCCAACTTTACGTGTAGATACTCACTAATGAGGGTTTTAGGGCTTAAAATGCACCAAAAAGGGTAGATCTAGGGTGTACATGCAACATGGGTCCATAAAGGCAGTAGATCCAAGCTCCTGGAGCTCGATCTCACCTAGATCTAGAAGTTACCCAGCTTATTACGAGTCCACAAGCATACATAAGCTTGGAAATGGATCAAAAAGGGCTTTAATGGAGCCATAAGTATGAAAACATGGGGGAAACGAGTCATACCTTAGTGAACACTCTGAGATTGCTCAAAGGTGCTTGACCTCCTCTTCTTCTTCTTTATCTCCTCTCCTTCTCACTCCAAAGCTTCAAAAGAACACACCAAAGGCTTCAATTCCACAAGAAACAAGGCTTAAACGAGGTATAGGGCTCTGAGGGTGAATGGGGGCTGGCTTGGGGTGGAAATGAGTGCTTAAATAGGGTGCAAACCCCTGAAACTTAGGGTTTCATCCAACAGTGGTGACTCGCCGAGTCCAGGATAGGGACTCGCCGAGTCGCCTACTTAAACGTGTCCCGGGTCCCGTCTCTACTCGGCGAGTCAGACCTATGACTCGCCGAGTCCAAGGCTAAAAATGGAAAACACTCAAATAAGATTAACGTACCAGGAACCAGGTGCTACAGGTCTGGAGCGACTAATGTTGTAACAAATCTGACGCCTGAAGAACATCGTTCAGGCCACTAGTCGCATTAGTCAGGTTATAATAACTAACATAGGGTATTGACAACATATTTGATTTACGGGTTAACATACATTCAAGTAGTTTTATATAAAGATAAAAATTCATAACACCATTTTTCAGTACAGTATTACAACATTTTTAGTCTTGGGATTTAAGACTTACAGCTCATTTATAAAGAAAACATCGGATTTTCTAGAAGTATACATTATCATTTTACACAAAAGAGTTACAAATCCTTCTCATACAAAACGCTTATGAACTCACCAACTTAATTTTTGACACTTTTCAAAATCACTTGTATTCTCAGGAAACCAATAAACAGGTAACCACAAGAGTTTTTGGTGGATGGGATGTCGTTGCATCACGTTATTTACTTTTGTCGTATGTATTTGATATCATGTAAAAAATGTCTTGAGCACAATGTAAACTTATTAAATATTCAATACAATGGTTGTAATGTTTTGATTCCTACTATTCAATTGTTATGATACTGTACATGAAAGTCATCCACCCCCAAACGTTTCAGCCGTTCTAGTTTGGGGGTATGAGTGATTGGTATCAGAGCATTATTTATAGTGAACTAAGTATATCAACCCATTTGAGATATACAACTATAAATACAATGGGGCTAAAACACTCTGACTAAGAAGTATACTTTTAAAATATAATAGTATTTTTCTAAAAAGTATACATACATGCATGCATACTAGAAACAGTGTCATAATGAGAACCATATAAAAAGTATTTAGAGGAGTTAAACACTACGATTACGCCTAGACAGTTAATCATATTTGGGATAAATATAGCCTGATCAACTATATTTATACGAGATATGACCAACATGTGTTTAGGAATGGTCGTGGTAGGCAACTAATCTAAAACTTACCAACCCTAAATACCAAGAAACTTTAGGGTAAAACATAAACATTAAAATACTATAGGAGTATTTTAGAAATACTACGAAATCATACACTTAAGCCTTTCATGTATTTCTCATATCTCTATTCTCGCACAGACATCATGGCAGGATTTCACATGCCTGGAGACCCCTATTTACCTAACCAGGGAAATGGTGGGTGGATCGAAGAGGATCCCGGAGAGGATCCTGAGGAAGTAATGGAATAGGATCCCTAAGAGGATCCAGAGGAGGAAGAAGAAGAAGATGAGGAAGGGGAAGAAGAGGGATTGGACGCAAAATCTGAAGTCATAAATCCTCCTTACATCGCCCGAGTTCCCGCACCGACTATGCTACCAGGGACCCATGCCCCACTGGGCAGAGGAACCGAAAAGGTGGAGCAGACAGCAACATCAGTGTTCTCCATATGGCATGGAGTGAGGTTTCTATAACCTTGGTCATGGAGGACCGGTGGACTGGGCCCTCCTTGTTATGGTTCAGCGAATCACACACCTCGGAGATCAGACCAGGGCGTCAGCGAATCAGATCATGGAGCTAGGGGCCGCTGCCGAGGCTACCGACGCACTGACTCGATTTCTGGAGAGAGACTACCCCCGGTATGCCACCTCATTGACAATCTCCATGAGGACCTTACCACCGCTCGAGCGAAAGTGAGAGAGTACCAGGAGAGGCACTCGGCTCTCGAAGAGAGAGTGATCGCAGTTGAGCATCGGATAGCATAGATACAGGGTGCCTCGACTTCATCCCATGACCCATAGGAGACTACCCTCCGTGAGTAGAGCTTATCCTACTCACATCTTGATTTCATTTGCGAGTAAGAGTTGGTGCTACTCTTTCATGTAGACCTTCTTAAAGGTGAATTTTCACAAAAACTATGTACTAGTACCAAATTTATCAATGAAATGGGTATGCATTTTTATTTCATTAGATGTTGCTAATTGTTATGCAATTTTTTACTTGTTATAGTAAATTTCATTATGAATTGCTTGCAAATTTCAATAACAACTAGACTTGATATGTATACAAAACAAGGCATTCCATTACGGAAATGTCTGATTCGTAACTCTTATCAAAGACTTATCGTCATTCCACCTTTAAACTTTATGGCATTAGTATGCCACCAAGGAAGTCAAACAGGCGCAAGAACAACACACCAACAGCCCCACCACCGCCACCACCTCCATAAATGGATTCTAATGTGTTCCAGGTTGTCGTAACAGCCGTTATGGCTGCCACTATGGCCCAAATTAGCAGTAACAGCAACGGAAGCGGAAACGGGACTGACAGTTCTAATCAGGGAGAAAACCAAGGGCACCAGCGGATGTGCTCATACAAAGAATTCATGAACTGCAAGCCCATGATGTATCATGGCGACGACGGGGTCGTTGCTTTGACAAGATAGTTCTGGAAAACTGAGTCCATCTGCGAAATATGCGCCTTCCCAGAAGAGTTCAAGGTCAAATATGTCGCATGTACATTTGCGAACTCAGCCTTGTCATGGTGGAACAGCCACGTTAAAACATTGACTCTAGCTATTTCCAATGCCATGAGTTGGGAGGAATTGAAAGCCATTATGCTCGAGGAATATTGTCCAAGGAGCGAGATGCAGAAGCTTGAACAGGAATTGTGGGAACACTCCATGAAGGGTTCTGATATTGCCACTTACACTTCCCGATTTTACGAATTGGCAACTATGTGCCTAGGAATGGTCACTCCAGAGGCCAAGAAAGTGGAACATTACATTTGAGGGCTATCCCCTCAAATCCAAGGGATGGTCATATCTGCCAACCCGAGCACCCTCGACAATGCCAAGCGACTGGCACAAACTCTTGTCGACCAGGGAGTTCGTCAAGGCATTATAACCCCCACGCCCGAACAACCAAAGGGGGGTGACCACAAGAGGAAGTTTTGGAACAAAAAGAAGAGCCAACCCGCTCAAGATCTGACCAAGAAACAACAAACGGTGACCGTCCATGCCATCACCACTTCCACCGCCCCTACTGCCCCTGCACCAGCCAAGCAATATGTTGAAACTCTTCCAAGATGTGACATATGCAACTACCACCAGCACGGAGCATGTCAACACATACAATGTAACAATTGCAACAAGAAGGGGCACACAACCCGTTTTTGCAAAGCACCAGCACAACAAACCACCCAGGCCGTTAATGCTAGGGTGAGTCGTTCCTGCTACAGTTGCGGTGAAACCGGGCATTTCAAGAAGGATTGCTCGAAGGCACAAAACAAAAATAGCGGAGGTGTGGGAAGGGTTCTAGCAATAGGGCATGAGGAGGTCATGAGGGATCCCACCGTGGTTATTGGTACGTTCCTCCTAAACAACCCATATGCATGCATAATATTTGATAGTGGTGCGGAGAAAAGCTTCGTGAGCCACCAGTTTAAACACTTACTCAAACAAAAACCCCAAACACTAAATGAAACATTCACCATAGAAATGACAAATGGTAAAATCGAAAGCACTAAGGATATATACATAGGATGCACTCTAACTCTAAACAACCATTCTTTTCAAATCGACCTAATGTCGGTCACCATAAGGAGTTTTGATGTTATCATCGGCATGGATTGGTTGAGCCCCCACCACGCCGATATCCGATGTTACAAAAAGGTTGTTCGCCTTAATCTGTCAAGCAACGAAACCCTCGTCGTTTATGGCGACAAACCCGACGCGAATCTACAAATCATCTCATGTATCAAGGCTCAGAAATATATATATATATATATATATATATATATATATATATATATATATATATATGCAAAGAATACCACGCCTTCTTAGCTCATGTCGTTGATAAGAAACAAGAAGTGCAAGAAATCAAGGAAATTCCTGAGCTCTGCAACTTTCTCGATGTACTCCCAAAAGACCTTTCGGGAATCCCACCCGTATGCCAAGTCGAGTTCAGAATCGACTTAATCCTCGGAGCCACCCCCATAGCCAAATCCCCAACTGAACGGAATACTGAGCAAAGGATTCATCTGACCGAGCTACTTACCTTAGGGAGCATCGTTCTTGTTCGTGAAAAAGAAGGACGAATCATTCCGCATGTGTATAGACTACCGAGAACTAAACAAGCTCACTATCAAAAACTGTTATCCCCTACCTCGAATCGACAACTTATTTGATCAACTGCAAGGATCGAGCTACTTCTTAAAGATTGATCTAAGGTTGGGGTACGATCATCTGCAAATTCAAGAGGAAGATATTCCAAAGACGGCATTCAGAACTCACTACGGCCACTATGAGTTTGTGGCGATGCCCTTTGGTTTGACTAATGCACCTGCAGTGTTCATGGACTTAATGAACCATGTGTGCCGACTTTAATTGGATAAATTCATGATAGTAGTCATCGACGACATACTAATCTACTCACGAAGCAAGGAGGAACATAGTTAGCACCTACCGCAGGTCATAGAGACGTTAAGGGCAGAAAAGTTATACGTAAAATTCTCGAAATGCGAGTTCTGGATTCAAAAAGTAGACTTCTTGGGGCACATAGTCAATGAGGAAGGGATACACGTGGACCCTTCCAAAGTCAAGGCGATTGAAAACTGGGCAACACCAAGAACACCGACAGAGATCCACCAGTTTTTTGGGCTTGCTGGCTACTACTAAATATTAATACAAAACTTCCATAAGATTGCAAAGTCACTCACTACCTTGACTCAGAAGGGATTGACATTCAGTCGGGGGAATAAACAAGAAGCCACCTTCCAGACGCTTAAACAAGCCCTGTGCAATGCTCAAATCTTGTCCATCCCAGAAGGGACCGAAGACTTTGTAGTCTACTATGATGCATCCAAGCAAGGCCTGGGATGTGTGCTCATGCAAAGAGGAAAGGTCATCGCCTATGCCTCAAGACAACTCAAGGATCATGAGGTAAATTACACCACGCACGACCTCGAATTAAGAGCAGTGGTGTTTTCCCTGAAGATCTGGAGACACTACCTGTACGGTACTAAATCCACCATCTTCACAGATCATAAGATTCAACAGCACATCCTCAATCAAAAGGAGCTCAACATGAGACAACGACGATGGTTTGAACTGCTAAATGACTACGAATGCGAAATTCGTTATCATCTGGGCAAAGCCAACATAGTAGCAGGCGCCCTAAGTCGTAAAGAGTACTCGGGCCGCCGAGTGAAATCGTTAACCATGACCATCCATTCACACATGTCCATACAAATCAAGGAGGCACAGTTAGAAGCCTTGAAACCCGAGAACGTCACAGGAGAGGCCCTGCGGGTAATGGATAAAAACCTTGAGGTTAAGGATGACAGAGCTTATATATTATCTCATGAATCGAATCTGAACACCGAAATTCGGCGGGGTACAGAGACGTTGTCATGAACGAGGCTCACAAGACAAAATACTCTGTTCATCCCAATTTAAACAAGATGTATATGGACCTCAAAGAACTTTATTGGTGTCCAAACATGAAAGCAGAGATCGCAACCTATGTGGGCAAGTGCCTAACTTGTGCCAAGGTCAATGTAGAATATCAAAAGTCATCAGGTTTGCTTCAGCAACCGGTTGATACTAATAATCTTTTTTAACAAATTGTTTAATACAAACATACTCATTGAATTACACCTTGCTTTTTTCTAAATTAATTAAACAATATCTTAATTAATCTAGAAAAGCAGTATTAATAACAACGTAAAATTCGCAGTAAAGTCCAATACTTCTCATAGGCCCGGAAGTGTAAAAACTTGTTCAATTAGTTTATATTACAATTAAATCCTAGCACAAAACCAATCTAATACTTGTTACTTATTACTTATTAATTAAGACAAGTATGGATCATAATAATCAATTAACTGGAATGATTTAATATCAATTCAAGTGGCCAACAAAAACTGAAGTAAAATCAAACATTCATTAAACGCAAAATTAATCAAATTAGTAAGGATTCACGATAAAAAAATCAATTCTGATGATTACTTGTGCGAAAAAGTCGAGTCGATGCAAAACTAAAATTTGGGGGTTTTAACCTGACATGGCTAAAAACTAATTACAAATGGTAAAAGTAAGTACCGAATGAATAATCTTACTAAGCAGGAATAACATACTAAATCATGTTCTTTAGATCCTCTTTCTTCACTCAAAATATTCATAAATTTTCCACACAGCCGTCTAGAAACAAGTTAGGGCGATGGAAGGTTATCAGATGCTTTTTATGTGTAGAAGAATGTTTCGGCCAATTCCACGATCGTGTTCTTGTAAAACACGTCCACAATCGTGTTCTTGTAAAACACGATCGTGTTTTTATTCAATTCGCATCTAAAACTAGTTTAATGAAGTACGTTGTTATTTTTGGGCATTTTTCTGACTTTGTAGGAGAAACGCAATCCTGTTTTTGCTATAAAACTTTAGATGCATTTTCACGTCCAACAAAACCTCGAAGCACTAACACGATCATGTTTTTTGAGGAAGCACGATCATGTTTTATCTTTTTCTCGCAGATTGATCGTAATTCTTCAATTAAAGCAGCTTCTAATCATTCCCAACATCAATCTTCAGTTTCCAACTCCAATTAAGCTTCGATGTTTCGTAGAACGCATCCTCAACGTGTCGTATTCTCAGCCGACTTTAATTTTCCATGAAAATCATAACAAAAGTGAGTAGTATGGATCATTTTGTGAATATAATGAGAAATGCACAATTTATAGCAATACTATGGAGAAAACCAACTTTTTATAAGAAAATACCAAGAAAAACATGCTAAAAGATACATACAAAATGCATCTAACAATTAGCTAAAAACATCGGGTTGAAAGACTAAAAGATGTGGGATTGCCAATGGATGTCAGGGATATCATGAACACATATATCTAAGAAATTTATAAAAGAAAAAAAGAGTATTCAGCAAATCAAATTTCTTATTATGATTTATCTTAATACTAAAATAAATACAAAGTTTCACCTTCTGCTCCTTCCTTGGTTGCTCACAGGATCTACCTATATACGTTTAAACTTGCATTAGATTTCCCGCTTATGTGAACATGTACACTTTGCATGATGATCTGAAGTCTTTTGAAATGTCACACAAGTTAAATGGAAATACGTAATATCATATTATAAGTGCAGGCTTATGAAAGAGATAGATTAACTAATGACTTGATTCACCTAAGGGCATACCTCAATTTGTTTTTGAAACTCTTTGATGTAATCGATAACGAAATCTAACATGTATGTCGTGTTTGTTTGCTACAAATATCAAATACATAGATTCTTAGTAGATATTTAAGCAGGATAATTAATTAACAAATGATCTTACCTCAACCATATATATTAGGGACAAACTCTTGTAGCTTTCTCATTTTTTTCGCTTATGTGTGTTCGCCTTATTTACACATGTACAAAAATGACAGTCGCTATGATCTTCATGATAAGTTAGAAATTCCAAATGAACGACATGTAAGATTGTTTATCCTTTCGTTTATGATTCATGTGTGGATGAGCACCCACCTGTTAGGCTCCTTATATGCACATTGTCTTGAAACTGTAATAATTGTTCCATAACAGATAGCTTAGAGGAACTCATTAGCAAAACTTAGCTAATGACTCAAAACAGTTGAAACATGGATTCTTCCTTTTAGATTATGTTCATCAAGATTATTTAAAAACATGGCAAAGTTATTTGAACCAATTACAAGCTATGCAACTAGGGTTGTAAACAAACCGAACGTTCAACGAACCATTTGTGAACCGTTCAACAGGAAGATCGTTTATGTTCGTTTCATACATACTTATAAAGCTAGCATTTTTTCTTGAATCTCATGCATTTGAAACCTCCTTTTTTAACTTCCTTTCACCACATTCATTTGAAACTCCTATGACTTTTCAATTTCTTTACAATAATATTATAAATAAGTTAAATAATATTCTATAAACAAGAAAGGGTGTTTTATTATAATGTTTTCATCCCACATCAATGGTGAGAGTAAACAAGAGAATGTTTCATCTTCTATAAATAGGAAAGGTTGTGAAATGTTTCAAAGGGACTAAACCATGAGAACTTCCTCATGCCTACCTTTGTAGGATTTTGAAGGTATTATGTAGTTGGGTATATTGAGTTGAACCGGAGCTGGATCAATTTGGACCGATAAAGGAGTCATTTTCCTTTCACAACAAACATTTGAAACTCCCATGATTTTTTAAATTATTTCTAATAATATTATAAATAAGTTACATAATTTTATATAAATATAAAAAAAGCATCTACCTAAACCTAAAATTATAACTATTTGAAAAATCACTTTGATTATAAATCACGAAATATATACAAACCGGGTTTCACTAGGAAAAAATATGTAGTTTGGTATATTTAGTTGAATCGGTCCGAGTTTGATCTATTTGGACCATAAAAGAAGCATTTTCCTTTCACTACATACATTTGAAACTCCCATGATTTTTCAAATTGTTTCCAATGATATTTTAAAAAAGTTACATAATGTTATATAAATATAAAAAAAACATATACCTAACAATAAAATTATAATTGTTTGAAAATTCGATTTGATCAAAATTGCGAAATATATATACGCAGATTATATTTTATAAATGAATTCTTTTTATAATGAACTTTTGAATTTCGAAAATACATATAAACAAACTTTCTATATTAAGTACCTAACTGAATTTATGATTTTAGAATTGAACAAAAAGTTATTCAATAAGAACTTACTTTTTCGGATAGCAACTTACGAGATTATAGAAAAATGGAACTATTGAACAATAAAGAAAGGGTAAACAAGAGAAAGGGTGTTTTACTAAATAAGTTGAATAATGTTTTATTAACAAGAAAGCGTGTTTTATTACAATGTCTTAATCCCACATCGATGGTGAGAGTAAACATGAGAATGTTTCCTCTTCTATAAATAGGAAAAGTTTTGAATTGTTTCAAATGGACCAAACCATGAGAACTTCCGTATGCCTACCTTTTTAGGATGTTGAGTGTATTCTTTGGTGAGATTGTCTTTATTGGCAACTGTCCATTTAAGTTTTAGAATCCCGAAAATGGTTTTGAACAAGATTTTTTTAGGTTCAAACAGAGTTTCAGTTGAAAAACATTTATGTAGTTTGGTATATCGAGTTGAATCGGTCTGAGTTTGATCAATTTGGACCGAAAAAGAAAGCATTTTCCTTTCAGCACATATATTTGAAACTCCCATGATTTTTCAAATTGTTTCTAATAATATTATAAATAAGTTACCTAAACATAAAATTATAATTGTTTGAAAAATAAATTTCATTCAAAAACACAAAATATATACAAATCGGGTTTCAATAGAAAAAACGTTATGTAGTTTGGTATATTAAGCCGAATCAGTTCGAGTTTGATCAATTTGGATCGATAAATGAAGCATTTTCCTTTCACCACATACATTTGAAACTCCCATGATTATTCAAATTGTTTATAATAATATTATAAGTTACATAATGTTATATAAATATAAAAAAATATACCTAAACATAAAATTATAATTGTTTGAAAAATCACTTTAATTCAAAAGCACGAAATATATACTCGATTATATTTTATAAATGATTTTATTTTATAATGCTATTTTGAATCATGAAAATACTTATAAACAAACTTTCTATATTAAGTATCTAACTTAATTTATAATTTTAGGATTTACCAAAAAGTTATTCAATAAAAACTTGATTTTTTATAGCAACTTACGAGATTACTGAAAAATAGAACTATTGAACAATAAATTTTCTGGATGACGTTTTATTTTTATTATTTAATATTTTATTTAACAAAATGAAATTATTGGCAAATACAGAAATGAGTTTAATTAAAATGTCTTCATCCCATATTGATCGTGAGAGTAAACAAGAGAATGTATTCTCCTATATAAATAGGAAAGATTGTGAAATATTTTAAAGGACTAAGCCATGAGATCTTCCTTGCATCTAACTTTGTAGGACGTTGAGTGTATTCTTTTGTGAGATTGTCTTTGTCGACAAGTGACCAATTAAATTTCAGAATTTCGAAAATGATTTTGGACCATATCTTTTAGATTTGGATAGAGTTTAATAAGGATCCGAGTGTCTTCTGGTTGAGTTAGGCAAACTCGCTTCCATTGGAGACTGAGTTTAAGTAACATGCCGAGTATTTGGTTGTGTTAGCCAAGTTTTACAACCCTGTATGTAATACAATTTAAAGTTTTAACCTTATAAAAGACGTCACTATTATCATATGTTCTACATAATTATGGTAATATTTATGGTACAAAACGTTTTTTTTACTATTTAAGATAAAAAGTTGTCTCTATTATCATAAGTTATACACAAGTATAAAATTTAAGATAGATAAAAAGATGTCTTTATTATCGTATTTTCTACATAATGATAATATTTAATGTAAACGTTTTAATTTAATATGAAATTATTATTTAATAGATAACAATAACGATTTATCTATTTTAATCATATAACTTTGTATATGCAAAACAACTTCAAGTTTCAACCTTACCTCTTATAATATAATTCAACATAATAACAATACTAAAAATCATTTTTTATATTTTTTATGAAGTTATTATTTAATTGTTAATAACAATGATTTAGTTATTTTTAATATAAAATATTTTTTTATATCCCACGCAACGTGCGGGATTCGCCTAATATTTAATAAATGAGCGAACATGAACACAAATTCTCATTTGTTTAGTTAAAAGGATGACCATGACAACGGTCTCATCCGTTCATTTATGTTCGTGAACATTCGTTTATGTTCGTTCATTTAATTTTAGTTATGTTCTTATATGTTCAATTGTCTGTTATTACATTACTATATCATATGTTCGTTTATATTTATATATGTTCAATTGTGTTTATTTATCTTTGTTCATTTATGTTCTTTGTGTATGTTCGTTTAGCATGTTTATGAACATAAACGAACAAACATGAACAAGGTAATTTGTTAAACAAACGAACATGAATAAGAAAATTTGTTTGTTTATATGTTTTTGTCTGTTCGTTTGTTCCGTTAATTTAAACGAACGAACATAAACAAGCCATTGTTCGTGTTCATTCGGTTCGTTTACAGCTCTATACGGAACTATCATCACAAAATGAAACATCATCAATTTTACCTGGTTTTCAGATGAACTTATTTGATCGCTTTCTCTGATCTTTCGTGAAAATCAACATTGTTGGTTCATTCCAAGAATCACCGGGAAAGTTGGAAACATAACCACTTTGACCAAAACCTCCATCGATATGTGCACCATTCATTCTCATGGTTTTGCACTAGTTTTCAGGAATAAAAGACAGTGGTCTAGAAACTGAATGTGAATCTGATGAAAAAGCCATTCGATTTTCAAACCACTTCTGGGACACTGTCATTAGCAGTTCAAAATCTATTCATGGATATCATTCGAAGAGTAACCAAAGAAGAATTGCGATCTAGAATTTTATCCATGGATCACCAATTAATCCGATGGTCATTGTATTTGAAGCATTCACGAGGAGTTATCGGTCACTGGATTCATAACAAAACTCCATGGCTTTCATAGCAGAAGTCATTGGTGATCTCGACTTTCCGACTTACAAACATTAAAATAAAAAATAAACAAAATAACAAATAAAAATATACCTTAATAAATAAGAATGATTCTACTATATGTTGTTCTCTCATTCAATTGGTCACATGTCAATTTGTCATAATTTTGGGATATATATATATATATATATATATATATATATATATATATATATATATTCTACTTGTCATTTTTTTTATTTTCCAATATATTATTAATTTAGTTTCCATAAATTAAACATTACATAATGACTATTAATTTTAAATTTTAAATATCAATTTCAGTTTCAAATAAATTTATACTTTAAACATTTGTATTTAATATTTTGTTATAATTAACTCGTTTATTATACAGATATGACCAATAAACACATAATTTTAATTTATTTATTTTTCGCATGTTTTTTATTTGGGATAATGACTTAAAAGGGTAATATATTAATTGATTTGTACACATTTAGTCACTAACTTGTTTTTCGTCCACATTTACACATTCAACTTGTTAAACTGTACACATTTAGTCCTTATGACCGGCTACTCCAGGTTAGCCGGTAAAAAGGACTTAATAGGGTAATATATTTCTCACTTTGTACACATTTAATCTTTAATATTTTTGTATACATTTAATCCTTAATATTTTTTTGTTGCAAAATAAGTCATTTTTGTTTTTGTACTCATTCAGTACTTATGAATGATTTATTTAGGTTTTTCTCACGACATCTTACGTGAGATAGCCATATGGTGGTGGGATAGGTTGAGGTAGTCCTGCTATATGCTGTAGGACAAGATACATGGTGTGGGTCGACTGTAATTCGTAGCCACAAAGGCTCGAGAAGTTGTTGGGTTATGGCGACATGCCGACAAACCTTGGCTATCCAGTCCGATGACTGATTGGACCTGTTGCATGTTGGCATTTCAGTCCGATGACTGATTAGGCCAAGGTATTCTAATTTGCTGAGTATGGGTTCGTTATGCATGATAATACGTTTGTTGTATCGGGTATTTTGGGGGAAACTCACTAAATTTTATGCTTACCCAGTTGTTTATGTTTTCAAGTTCTATCGTTGATCGTGGGAAGACGAATGCATGACTGTACACACTTATCAATAGTATTGAGGATTCCGAGTTTCTTATATTACTATGATTTTCAATAAATGTATTTTTGGAATAAATGTTTTTTCTCAATAATAGATTTATAATTAGGGATTTTTGCCTTATTTAAAAATGATTTTTTTTTTTGTGAAAATGAGACGTTACACATAAACATCAACAGTCCCACAAATTCCATCAATGACTATCCCACATTCATAAGTATTGAATGAGTACAAAAAACAAAAATGACTTATCTTGAAATAAAAAAATATTACGGATTAAATATGTACAAAAATATTAAGGACTAAATGTGTACAAAATGATAAATATATTACCTTATTAAGTAATTTTTCCCGGTTAACCAGGAGTAATATATATCATAAGAACTGAATGTATACAGTTTAACAAATTAAATGAATAATGTGGACGAAAAAAAACTCACTAACCAAATGTACACAAATCGAAAAATATATTATTCTTTTAAATCATTATATCTTTATATTTCTCGTAATTTTTAATTATTTTATATTTCAAATTCATATAAACTTTCTCGTTAATTGTTTATATTTAAATTTTGTTTTAATCGGTCAACAACTAGTAAAAAGATAAAAACGGATGATCAGAATTCAGAACAGGAAACCCCAAAATAGTCCATGAAGCACAATCAGGAAAACTAGCCAGAGAAAGAGAAGTGAACACTGTAGAACAAACATAGAAGAGAAAACATAACTTCTTTGACTGTGGAGGCCATGCCAGAACACAGCTCAATTGGAGAGATATTATGGAGATAAATCATCCAATAAACCCTAGGGGGACGTGCACAATGTCATGTTCATCGTCTCTAATTACATTAATTTTAATCGACTTTCGAAGTATAAATCTACGTGACATTGACTATCAAAATCAAATTCTAAGTGGGTAGTAAGTAGAACGTATAGAAGACATGATCAAGAATAGGGACAAAGACGATGAGCACCGGGTCCGACTTGCCCGTAAAACCATTGGGCGGTGGCGGCGACGTGTCATGGTGGTGTCGGTGACGGTGATGTTGATTTTCCTTCCGTCTCTTCCTAATCTCTGCATCGGCTCTGTCGTCTCTTCCAGTGAGGATTAGGGGTTGAGAGCGAGAGAGATGGAGCGATGTGGGAACCTTTATATGATGATGGTGATAGAGTGGATAAAGACGTGGATAAAGGAAAAAGGCAGGCGGCAAAAAGAAATAGAAGAGCTGAAGAGGTGTCTCGCGGCGGGAGGTGGTGGAAGGGGAGGGCGTTACTGGGTTAGGGAGAAGTTCAGAATCCTTTTTTAATTCAAACGGCATGGACATGCCACAAACTGAAAGCAACCTTTATAACTTGAACTCAGCAGCCGTCTTTTTTTTAATGCAAACGGCATGGACATGACCAAAATCTGAAAGCAACTTTTGAACTTGAAATCTAGTAGCCATGAATTATCTGCAGAATTCTAGTATAAGTAGCATATTCAATCCAAGGCTTTACCATCATATCTGTTCATACTTGAGATTGTTCACATACATAGAGTCTCCATCCCCACAGAGACAGAGACAGAGATGGCAAGTCTGCAGCATGAACCACGAGTTACAGGAGGGAGCAATCGTGTTTCAGCTGTTGATCTTTCTGTTCTTAACTCCAAAGACTTTGATGACCATAAAGATATCGACCATGATCAGGTAATTCTCACAAACATTAATGTACATGTGGTTTTCAGTTCTTGGAATAAAAATGAACTCCATCATGAAATACTCAAAGTTTTGGCTGCTTTCTAATTTCAAAATTGATATCTAACCATATGTTTGAGGTTTTAACAGTTTGAATAATTTGATAAACATAATCTGCAGAAACCTGGATGGAAAAGTTTTCTCTCCTTTGTTGGCCCTGGTTTCCTAGTGTCATTGGCTTATCTCGATCCTGGCAACAGTAAGTTTTGATTTCTCAACATCTCATTGTAGCTTATATATCTTAATCCTCATTATAAACTTATCAATGTTTTTTATGCAGTGGAAACCGATTTACAGGCAGGAGCCAACCATAGATACGAGGTAAACGTTTTTTCCAAGAAACCTCCATAGTTCTAGTTCAAAAAAATGGCCACTTTGATCATTAAAAAATCTTTATTTTCAGCTACTTTGGGTGATTTTAATCGGGCTAATCTTTGCACTTGTTATTCAATCTCTGGCTGCCAATCTTGGTGTAAGCACTGGTAAGACGTACACTGAACTTGACCTATGAATTTGTTTATATATCCAGAAATAATTATAAGTATCTAAAGTTTAGTTATTCTGTTATTCAGGGAAACATTTATCAGAGTTGTGTAAGGCTGAATACCCTATCTTTGTCAAGTATTGTCTGTGGCTGCTAGCTGAGGTTGCAGTCATTGCAGCAGATATTCCTGAAGGTACTAATTTTTAATCTTATCCACGAAACTGATGTGAATATACGATTTAACTTTTTTTATTTTATATTATTATGATTCGTTTTCTTTTGATGTTTTCAGTGATCGGAACAGCTTTTGCACTGAATATCTTATTCAAGATTCCAGTTTGGGTTGGAGTTCTTCTCACTGGTCTCAGCACCCTCCTCCTTCTTGGCCTCCAAAAATATGGTGTAAGAACTTCATTTATGATTCGTTTTCTTTCCATGTTTTCATAGTTGGTGTTTCCTTATATATATGACAACACATGTAATTAATGTTGGTTTCATATATCCATAGGTGAGGAAGCTTGAAATATTGATAGCTATTCTAGTTTTTCTGATGGCTGGTTGTTTCTTTGGAGAAATGAGCTATGTGAAGCCACCAGCTGCTGATTTGCTAAAGGGAATGTTCATTCCTAAACTTAGTGGTCAAGGCGCCACTGGTGATGCCATTGCTCTACTTGGTGCCCTTGTCATGCCGTAATATCCCACTCCCCCAAAAAAAAAAAAACTATTTCTCATATACATTTGTATTAATTCCCTAAATGTACTTTGATTTCACTTAACATAAAGTTCACCCTTTTTAATAGGCATAACTTGTTTCTCCATTCGGCTCTTGTTCTTACTCGGAAGATACCAACTTCAGTTCGTGGCATCAATGTAAGTCCCTCCATGATATAATGTTGTTGGAATCTTTTTCTCGAAAGAGGAACTCAAGTTCTTATCTATTCATGATGATGTTTTGAATTACAGGATGCATGCAGATACTTCCTGATAGAAAGTGGCATTGCTCTCTTTGTAGCATTCTTAATCAACGTCTCGATGATCGCTGTTTCTGGCACTGTTTGCTCAGAAAAAAACCTACCAAGCGATGAAATGGATCGTTGCAACGATCTCACCCTTAACTCAGCTTCATTTCTTCTAAAAGTATGAGCTTATAAGATGTTAAATCTATAACTTCTATACCAACAACATTCACAAAAAATCTCATAATTAACTAACCCCGGTTAATTTTTATTACACAGAATGTTTTGGGAAAGTCGGGCTCTACTCTTTATGCAATTGCACTGCTAGCTTCTGGTCAGAGTTCAACAATCACAGGCACTTATGCTGGACAATTCATTATGTCGGTAGGTTAAGATAGGTCTTTGGGTTTGTAATATTCAATTCCCCTTTGGCAGATACCTTTTGATATTGATAATCACTAAGAATGAACTATTTGCTATTTTAGGGTTTCTTGGACTTAAAAATGAGGAAATGGCTCAGGAATTTGGTAACAAGGTGCATCGCCATCACACCGAGTCTAATAGTGTCAATAATTGGTGGGCCTTCTGGAGCAGGAAGACTAATTATAATAGCATCTGTATGTGGCGCCATCTTTAAAGTTTCATTCAATATGTAAAGCATATCCATGATATTCATTGAAACTGGACTTTAATGTCAGTATGGAATATGGATCTTTTGCAGATGATACTGTCATTTGAACTTCCATTTGCACTCATTCCACTACTCAAGTTCAGTAGCTCAAGCACCAAAATGGGACCTCACAAGAACTCAATATTTGTGAGTTTTAATTTCATAAATCCAGGATTATACCTGAAATTCATTTATAATACGTTTATTTTTCTTCTACAGATCATTCTTTTTTCATGGGCATTAGGACTTGGAATAATTGGCATCAACATCTACTACTTGAGCACTGCATTTGTCGATTGGCTAATCCATAGCACTTGGCCAAAAGTGGCTAATGTGTTTATTGCAATATTAGTTTTCCCAGTCATGGCTGCTTATGTTCTCTCAGTGATCTACCTTATGTTGCGTAAGGATGTTGTGGTTACATATATTGAGCCATCGAAAGGCAACCCTATTGCTCAGGATAACATGGAAAGTGGAAATGATGCTAATAGAAGACCAGAGTTGACAAATGCTCCTTACAGAGAGGATCTTTCTGACATCCCATTTCCACAATAGTGTATCTGAAACTTTCTAAGTGGATTCAAAGGCGTTCATTGGTATCTAGCCTTCTTACATATTACTTCTTTATGTGTGTAGATCATCTGTGTTTCAGGATTGGTCATGTCTAATCCTAAATGTAGGAGATTTAATTTGGTTGCTTGAAACCAAAAGTTTTAATTATATTGTCTGCGTTTTGTAAACCGAATGCGCTTTGTAAACCGAATAAGAAAGTGTACGGCATCAGTTGAATCCGTTACAGCTTAACTTGTTTTTATTCTTTACATTATTGAGTGGATCTTCAAACTAATGCAACTATATCATATAACCAACAAGGCAAATAAGCAGCACTCACGTGTGTTTTGGTCCTTTATTTAAAGCAACTTCAGAAAGGAGAACTTATTAAGTTTGCTCGCATTGCATCTGATCCATTCTTACTTGTGCTACGCAAATTATTAAGTTAATCATATTCTCTGCATTGTTAAGCTCAGAAATTTAACCAATTTTCCATGCGTAAACATGTGAAGATTTTGAAGTAACTCAATTCGTCATAGCAAATTTCTTGGTGTAGTACCAAATGTGTAAGTTTTAATCACACATAAATCTGTTAATCAAGTCTTTAATTGTTCTAGATATCACTATCATAAGCACAAAACTACAACGAATTTCAAAACAATTACAAATGTGATAATAACTTATTCAACTATTTATGTTATAGAGACGCTTGTCTCATTTGTTGAGGTTTGAATATTATTCATCTTCTCGTTTGTTGAGGTTTGAATATTATTCATCGAATCCTCCATTGATGAGGTGTGGGCCTGAGCTATGAACTCTAGATTCCATAACACGTCATCAATGGAAGGTCGATCCTTAGACATGCATCTTAGACAAAGCTCCATTAATGTCTTTAAAGATTCATCACAACATTCCTTACGAACCAAAGGATCCAGGATACTCCTTCGAGCTACCTCATCCGCCACCAGACTTACATGCAACTGTAAACAAAAAACAAAGTTTGCATGACTTTAACGTTTTGACGTTAATTCCAAACATCTATCAACATGTATATATATATATATATATATATATATATATATATATATATATATATATATATATATATATGGTTAGGTTATTTTGTTTTCAGCATCTATTGTGTGCATGTATGACTGATTCTGGACCAATCATTTTAGTTATTTTAAGAAAGTAATTAATGCATATTACATGTTGAAGATATAATAAGTATTAATTACATCTTCAGCATTTAATATACATTAATTACTTTCTTAAAATAACTAAAATGATTGGTCCAGAATCAATCATACAGGCACACAATAGATAGTGAAAACATTTGAACCTATATATATATATATATATATATATATATATATATATATATATATATATATATATATATATATATATATATATATATATATATATATATATATAGCTTGGTATACAATACAACTTACCATATCTTTAGCAATAGTTATGTCGCTTATGCAATCGATGGCCCTTCCTAAGATGAGTTCTAGCATGATTACTCCCATGTCGTAAACATGATCATGGTCATCCTCCTCCGTTTCAAATCTGTATAAACGTCAAAGAAAAACATTCATAAGCAGAGATGCATGCCATGAACGTTGACTCCATTAACTAAACGTTAATTAAACATTAATTAATACCGTTTACTTCTTCCAAGATTTTCACTCGATCTGGTTGCAGAATGTCCAGCAGACACCTGCGGTAGAAAACCGTACCTTAATTTCTTCTAACATACATCGTCAACTTACTTACATGAGTACTGAAACACCGGAAAGGCATATATACCTTAGTTTCTGGTAGCAAAGGAAGATTATAGCCACTGATCTTCACTTGAAAATTTTGATCCAACAAAACGTCGGTTATTTTTAGGTTGTCTGGAAATAGTTTAGCAGTTATCCGTGTGTTTAGAAACTGGATCCCTTTTGAAATCCCGATAGCAGCTGAAAGCCTCTGTGCCCAGGAGAATTTCTGTCCGGCTGTCATTTTAATCTTCAGATTAGTAAATATCTTCAAGATTGTGGGTTTGACTTTTCGGGTCAATCGAACTGATTTTCAAATATCGTCAAGAATCTTTTAGTTTTTGAAAAAAATTCTACAACGAGATTACCAGACACAAAGATAAGAGAAAACCGAAAAGGGTATTTAAGCTATGGTGATTGGAAGCACTGTTCTTATCGGAAAATAAGATCTAATAGAATAGTGTTAATTTCGCCTTGAAAACCAAAGTGTCTCTTTTTTGTTTTTTTAGGGAATCGAATACTGACCCATTAGGGAGGCTCTGAGTGTTCCGTTTGGGACGAATTCAAAAACCAGAAAGACGCCATGGATGATGGCTGAATCGTCTGTGTGGCGTTCAAAACAGTGACCGATGGGGTTGACCAGGTTTGGATGCCTGAGTTTAGATATGAGTTCAATCTGTCGAGTATAACTCTGGATGCTACACCTCTTTCTCAATTTCAAGTTTCTAATAGCAACTATACTTCCATCGTTAAGCTGGCCTTTGTAAAGCTGATGGAATATACAACATACAACATATTAATTTTGAGTTGAATTGTTTTAATTAAAAAGGACAGTTTGACTAAAATGATAACCAAATTTCATATTTGTTATATTTAAAATCAAAATGTCTCTGCTTTTCATTAAACCAATTACCTGGTCATGAGAACCATCGCCCATGCAAGTTGATCTATGGAAGTTATTTGTGGCCTCAATCAACTCCCCCAAAACATAAGTTCGATATGCCAGAATTCCAACTGCTCCCAGCTTCATTGTCTCTGAAATGTATCCTGCATTTAATCATTTCGTTTGTTAATAGATTGCTATTAGGAGTCCTACATTTGGGACTCTGATTTCAGACATTTCCTATTTAGAAGGTTTTAAGATTTGACATTATTTTAGTTCTAGTATAAATTACCGTAGGTGAGCATGGAGCTAAATGGACCTAAAAAGTTTGTTGTTTATATATATAAAAAGGTTGGTGCCTTGGTGGGGTATTTAAGCATCCCTAAAAAGTTTGTTTTTTATATATATAAAAAGGTTATTTGTAAACATATTTTATATTATTATACTCTCGGCTAAAAAAGATAGTATCATGTTTTTTAATGTTTAGTATAAGATAACTATATAAAATATATTTTGACAATGTTTGTATGTCTGTATCAAAAAATTTCGTTCCGCATTTTTTCAAGCCAAATAAATTTGGTTTCTAACCACAAAAACTCGTTATCTTTCGATTGTAGTTTCTAGGTTCAATAGAACTAAGCAATATGTCATATAATTAAGCATATAAAGAACTCATAAATGTAATACATACAAACGGTTTTGTTCCATTTTATTTTCAGTTTGAGTTTGAGAGTATTTTTGGTAAAAACTAGTTATTTGGTGTTTCCACATGTTATACCAGTTTGGCACTTTCCATCCGGTTTTTAATTTTTTTTATGCTTTTTTGCCTAAAGTTTGGTTAGTTACAAATATGGTTCAAATTTTTTTTATAAATTCACCCTAAAATTAATTTTTTATACAACTTTTTTTAAATATATATTTTTACAACCTTTTGTAAACTTTTTTAATCTTTTTATAAAAAATTTACGAATTTTTTACATACCTTTACAAAATAATAATAATAATAATAATAATAATAATAAACTTGTGTTATATTTTTTAATGCAATGTTATAAACTTAATTATTTTGTAATTTTTTAATGCAATATATTAATATTTTATAAGTTTCTAAGTGTTATAAAAGAATTATTAAAAAGTTCAAAGAAATTTTGTGAAATTTTTTTAAAAAATTGTGTAAATATTTGTAAAAAAACTTTCTAAAAACTTTTTTAATACATTTTTACAATATTTAGAAATATTCTTTTTCGTAAAACATCTTATATTTAAATAAAAAAAATAAAGTTTAAAAAAATCATAAAATTGTTGTATGAAAAATTATAAAACGTGTAAAAATATTATTACAAATGTTTAATAAATTCTAAAACTAAAGTTATACAAACAGTAAACTTGTAAAAAGAATGAGGTGAATTTGTAGGGGGGGGGGGGGGGGGGGGGGGGGGGGAATAGACCATATTTGGAACAAAATTTATAGTTTTAAATAATAAAATGTAAAACTTATGTCAAAAATGTAAAATTAAAATGACCTACCTACAGAGAAAAATAAAAACCTAGAATTTGTTTTCTTTATAATATTGTTTTGGTTTCTTGGTGATATCATAACATGTTCAACCGTCTCTTCCCTAAAAAACAGTTTAACACTTTAATCATAAATTTTTTAAATGTGTTAGTTTATATCAAATATAAAAGTTAAAAGTTATTTAAATAGATTTTATATTATGAGTTTTTTTTTTGGTATAAAATAAAAGTTCTAAATTTGTATTTACAAACAAAACTTTTTCAGATAAAAAAAAAAAAAAAAAAAAAAAACCATACCAATCCTAAAATTTCGGTTTTTCAGAAAATAAACCGTCGTTTTTATTAAACCGCTTCATTTTTTTGGTTTTTATTTGGTTTGGGTTTTTTGAACAGTACACACCCTAATTTCTGGGATTTTGACCACAGACCACATAGATCCGATTCATGAAAACAGAGGAAGATAGGGGTCGAAGTCTTACTTGCATCAGTCAGCATTTTAATGGTATAAGCAGGTGAAATCTTTTCAACTAAAACTCTAATTTGTGGTGTAGCTGCTGCACATCCTCCACCAAAAAACTCGCTCCTAATCGCAACCAAGACGACGCCAAACACTGCAACTCCTCCGATCACAACACCCCCAACAACACTCGAAGCCACCACCACTTTAACCTTCGACGACTTGGAAGAACCATCATCCCCACTTACAGGAGGTTTAATCATAACAGCTAGAGCTTCGTTATGACAAAACGAATCATTATGCTGTTGTTTCTTGTCGACATTTGATAAACAATTCCATCCGTATAAAACGCTCCCTCTTTTATTGTTCTCTAATGTTTGCATGCATGTCGGCAGTTCTCCGGTGAATCTGTTGAGCGACAAGTCCACTGACACCAGTTCGTCGTTACATGAAACGTTCGCTGATAACTTTCCGGTGAACTTGTTCCCGGAGAAGTTGAGATACGAAATGGAAGGGAGGGAGAACAAGAAATCGGGTAAAGGCCCGTTGAATTCGTTTGAAGAAAGATCGAGCTTTCGAAGCTGGAAAAACGAACGTAGATCGTACCCCTGAATGCCATAACTGAATCTATTCTCTCTTAGCACTAGAACTAACAACCTGTTATGAAGAACTGGAAAACTAGGTCCAAGCTGGTTGCTTTCAAGATCAAGAACTTGAAGATTCGTTAGATTCTTGAAATCAACTGGGACATCACCTGATAACTGATTCTTGGAAAGATCAAGAACACGAAGAGAGAGTAATCGGGAGAGTGAAAAAGGTAAAGACCCATTAAGTGAATTGTTCTTGAAGCTCAAAACTCTCAAGGATGAGAGGTTACCAAGCCAATCAGGGATGGATCCTGAGAAGTTATTGTGATCAAGAACCAGGGTTTGAAGGTTTTTTAAGTAAGAAAGCTCGAAAGGTATGTCGCCATGGAAATGGTTTGAGCTAATGTTGAGGATTTCCAAAGAAGAAACTGTTTTAGCAAGAACAGAAGCAGGTAGAGGACCATCGAGGGCTAGAGAAACCAAAGAGAGGACTTTCAAGTTAGGGAAGATTGCAGAAATGGTGTAAAAGAAAGATTCAGTTGAGAGGTATTCATGGTCAAATCTGTTGTTGTTATCCCCAGTTATGTGAAGTTGAGTGATGATGTTGTTGTAGCATACGAGTGTTAAAGATGAGTTTGGAATTAATGTAGGAAGGTTGATGGCGACACTGCTGCTGGTGCTACTGGGGCAGTAGTTACTTGTACCTCGTGCATTGAAAGTGGTAAATAGAGTTTGTAGAGAACGAAGGGATTGAGAATGGGAATAGTTGATTTGCAGAAATGGTATGAGAAAGAAGAGGTGTAAGATGAAGGTGATTGCAGCCATTGGAGGTGTAGCAAGCTGCACATTTGATTCTTTACAGAATTTGGAGGACTAAATTCACTCATGAATAAGTTGAAGTTTATAAAAAAAAAATTAAAAAATCGTTACCTTACTATTTTACCTTTTCATTCATATAATGGATAATGACAAGACAAAAATAGATACAAATCGACTATTTTGTCGGTCAATAATTAAAATGGCTACCTGTCTCGTAATAAACCAATTACAAAAAATTTAAAAACTTGTGAAATTATTCTTGCCGGAAAAAGACATTCAAAAAAGTTCAAAAATATTGTGAAGTGATTCATGAATTCACAACATATAAATACATTAACATCTTGCAAAATATGTTATTTTTTCTTTAAAAAAATGCTATTTTTTGTATGAACTATTAGAAAAGCAATTTTTATAAGGATAATTTCACTAAAGTCTTTACATTTTTCAATATTTTAATAGCCATTGCTTTACATTTTTCGGAAAAAAAAAAAAACAATGTCATTTTGTAAATTTTGCAATTTAATCATTAAAACTTTAGAAATTTATAAATTTAGCTACGAATTATTTTCTTAAACAACGATTTTAGCCCAATTACCGGCTTATGGCCTGCCAAGAATGAATATCTATAAAATGTTTTTTTAGATACCTTCGAATAATTTCGTTTTTATCCAAAAAAAATGACTACGAATTCTAAATAATATATATCTACAGTCATTAGAGAGGTTGAGAGAAAAAATTTGGATATTTATATTTCCAGCCGATAGATTGTCGGGCCCAATTCTCAGCCCAACATACTTAAATAGAAATGAGAAGGTTGGAATTCTTAGGCGTGATTAATCACCTCCGAATGGAATGTGGCTATTTTTTAAAAATATCTAAATTTTGGTTATTTTTCAAAAAATAGTTGGCGTTTTTAGCTAAATTATAAATTTCTCTTAAAACTTTTTTTTTTTTGTAGTTTAGTCATTTTTGAAGGTCCCCTTCTTAATTAGGTGGTTCACTTCTTATAGGATTTTCTCATAAATAGAAACTATTATTTTACCATACATATGATAATAAAATTCATTTAATAATTGAATTAAACCAAATAATTTTTTTAAACATTTAGTTCCAAATCTAAAGTTATTGTTTTTTCTATCATTTTAAAACAGTCAAAATTGCTAATTTTATGAAACCTAAATGGTTTTCTAAAAAATAATTAAAGTAATGAATAAAAAGCTAAAAATATAATGATGTTTATGAAAAAAAATCCATTTCATTGTTCATAAAATCTATATTACGAAATTAATGATCATTTTGTTAGAAAAATCAAAAGGGTGTCCATCTTGTTAAATAGATCATACTATTTAGTTACCTTTACATTTTTATGAAAGTGTACTTCAGATATATTTTATGGGTAAACATAAGGGACATAAAATTTGCATTGAATAGGTGCACATATATATATTTTAAAAGTAGCAATGTAAGCATAAACATATAGATTTTTTATGTTTTGATAAGTAATAATATATATTCCCCTAAAATCATTATAGTAAATTAGTACCTAAATTTGATCATTTTAATTAAAAAAAAATTAAGATCTTTTGTTTAACTAAAAAAAGGGTTGTATGTTAAGCAATGACATTTAAATTTTTTTTACTTATACAACAAATTAACTTTTTAAACAAAATATGCAACTATATTTAATCCAACTCTAAAAAAATCATTTTTTCTAGCTAGTAGTGATAAGTGAAAACAAAAATTGGTAAATGTGAAATTTTTCACATAAGCCATGAAGTTAGCGCTTCCAAGTTACCATGCTTCATTATTTTGTCATAGAACAAAACTTCATTGCATATTTAAATCTAAAAATAAAAATTATAGCATTCGATCTAGGAATTTATGTTTATTTTAATACTTGTTTAACTTACCAAAATACAAATAGAGTTCATAAGATACAAATAAATACTATAATTTTAGTTGAGCAAAACAGTACTGTGAGGTCTGTGTCATGTTTAGTCACGGGGATGAAAGCATAAGCATCCAAACAAAGTTCACGTGTTTTGTTTCTTACCGAACCAAAACCCAATGTGCTTCCCTTCATGGATCTAACACCAACTTTTTATAGGACATCTTCGTTAACACCCATTAGAACTTTCTTATTTCGTCTATATACTTGAAAAAGAAAAGCAAAAGGAGTGATTTCTCAGAAAATTATAAATTTAGCCAAAAATGTTATTATTTTGTGAAAAATAGCCAAAAAAAAAAAAAAAAAAAAAAAAAAACCAAAATTACATTTTTAGCCACCAAAATTACAGATAGATTAAGTTCATCTGCGATTTTGGCAAGTAATCTGTGAACGTACAAGTGGCTAAAGAACGTTTGTGTTTCAGTCACTTGTTCGTTCGCATATAGTTTTTTTTCGTTGTATAAAAACCCTCATTTCCCCCTTAAAATCGTAGATGGACTAAATTCATTTGCAATTTCCTCTCCTTTTCAATTGCGAATGTGTGATTTTTTTGTAATTTTTTTTTTAATTTTAACTACGAAATTTATTGGGTTTGCGAAACAACCTTATTATATATAAATGTTTGCAAAAAATTATCAGTTTAACTGTTATTTCTGTGGAAATTGTCCATAATCGCAGATGGGATAAAAAATCGCTTCCCAAAAAGAGTTTTCGAACAAGAAAATGAAAAATGAACCAAAAAAAATACGTTTTTATAGTAGGTTATGTTTTTTTTCGCAGATGGACTGATATGTTCGCAGATGGGCTAGTCCATCTGTAAACATAGGCGGTCCATCTGCGAAATTGATGGTTAAAAATGCAATTTTGATTTTTTTTGGCTATTTTCTACAAAATAAATAATATTTTTTGTTAAATTTGTAATTTTCTTATTCATTTTATATATATATATATATATATATATATATATATATATATATATATATATAATCATTAACATTTTGGTTTTTAAATTTTAATTTTATGTCCCTGTTATATTTTCAAATTTTCATATAGTTTGTTAAGTATCTATCATAAAAGGTAATAATTATTTATAGAATAATATCATGGTGATCTTTAACTTGAGTTTATTAAGTATTGGTAGAATTTTTACAAACAACAAGCAAAGAGCAAGAAAAAGAAAAAATAGTTATAAGCTAAAGCAGGATTTTACAACTAGACAACTCAGTACATTGCGCAAATTTCACAACACTGTAATGACAACCGCATCAAGATACTTCTTATGTTTAGCTGATAAAAGCACGGTATCGGCCCACTTAACGAGAGAATCAACATACACGACCACGGGAACATCAATACTCCACCATCTACCAATGTGCCCCCTAAATACGTACAATAGAGATACATTCGGAGAGCAAATGTCTAACAGTTTCAACTCCCTCCAAACAAATTAGGCACAAAATCGACTTCGCTTCCATCGCACGATCAACAAGCTTCTCTTAAGTAAGAATACATGCCAAAATGGCCCTACAAAGCGGAATATTTAACTTAATAGGAGCAAAGTGTCCTATTTAGTTGACACCCAAGTCCCCGGCATCAGACGTGTATCTAAGAAACACCTAACAGAAGACACTAAAAACTCATCATAAGAATCCAAAGATCGTTCCCACCTATCTGTCTGATAAAAAAGAACAATGATGTTCACCAAATCATCAAACGACACCCACTACTTATACCTCTCTCTCTCTCTCTCTCTCTCTCTCTCTCTCTCTCGGGAAGTCGATGTAGAAAACCAATAGTTTTATGGGATACAGTTTTCTGCAGCCGTGTTCTATTCTTACAAAATCATTATGAAAAGAATAATTTATTAATAGTTTTAATAATTTATGCATGATTAACATGTATGATTCAACCTGACATATATTACATATGGTGTACATGTGAATTAAGGTTTCTTGATTTAGTTATCTACTTGGGATTAATAAAGAATCTTTTTTATATAATAATGTAATACATAAACTGAGGTCATTACTTCATAAGAAATAATAAAATATATAGGAAAACATAAAACATGAAATTGTATATAATTGAGTTCCTTTTGCATCACTTTGAGTTAGGATGATCAGAACTATATTTAGAGTTATGGTAGGCTGACTAAAAGGATATCATAATAGTGTTGAAACCATATGAACTTTTGTATGAGTATACTATAATAGTTTGGAGTGTGGATGTATGCCCATTGGAGTCCTAGAGAACTTAAGGAAACTTGTGCAAGAGTTAACACCAAATCTAAGTCAATCCGAGTACATAATAAGAGCATGGATACGATAAAAAGAAAAGGGATTTAGTATGTTTATGAATTTTCATTATCTATTACATTGTGACAACCTAGAATTTCAATCTTGTGCAATTAATCAATTCAATCAATATTCAACTTGTTTGTCGATTTATGGTGCTATTCAAGGGGTCATTTAAGTATTCTAAGCTTGTATATATAACCAAGGTTGAGTTTAGGAATGAGTCGGAGTGGTGAATAGTAAAAATTTGGGCCATACACACCTCTTGGAGGAGTGTACAGCTGTACACCCGTGTGTGCGGCCGCACACCCACTTCCTTGGCAGCACACTCACGTTTGGGCAGCACCTTTACCCCTATATAAAGGGTAGCCCCTTCCTTTCATTCCTTTAACACCTTGGCAACACACAACATCATTTCCTCTCAAGTTTCTCCAACTTTGAACCTTCCAAAGCTTCAAAAACGTAAGTAATCCATCCCTTAGCTTGTTATACTTGAAGAACCTCTTGATCTAGGCCTTGAATCATGAAAGTCCCATCATGTTCTTCATTTCGTTGAAGGAGTGCGACTACACACCCGTGTGTGCGGCAGCACACTCATTTGTGCGACCATACACACACACCATAGGACCACAGACCCATTTCTAAGACCCTAAATTTGTTCTACAACCAAGTATGGGCCTAGGACACTTCATGGATGCAAGTACGGACCTTGAAAACACCTTTAAAAGTGGCCATACACCTCACGTATGCAATCCTTTGAGGTCCTAACACTTAGTGCAAGTAGTCCCAAGTTCTTAGAATGGTTCTTCATCACATCTAGTGGTGAAATAGCATCATTTGACTCTTTTATGTGTCATTACATGTTAATTAGGATCAAAGCGTGTTCAAGGCATCACTTAAGCATCCAGCATTTCGTGTCGATCCGTCATTCAAATCACCCGAGGTGAGTTCATACCCCTACATTTTCCGTGTTTTTAATGTTTTCAGGGGGGAATACAAGCCAAATTCCAAGTATTTTATTAAGTATTAAACTTATTAATGCAGTCCAACGATTTCCATGTTTAATAACATTTTCGGATATTTTATCTCTTTTGTAATATGTTGAGCATAAGGAAAACTTCCATTTTGGAAATCTAACTTCATAGTTTTCAAAAGGATTTTACAAAGCATTTTTCATATCATCTCTAATAAACTATAATGGGTATAGTTTGGGATAACCCTCTAGGCAGTCTCTACCTAATCAGATTTCATAAATGAATATATATATATATATATATATATATATATATATATATATATATATATATATATATATATATATATATATAAACTATGGCAGATTTAGTTTATGTTATATGTTTTCTCAGAAGTATATAGTACATTTATTCAAGGAAATTTTCTGTTTATTATTGATTTACCGCTAGTAAACTAGATTATACATAATTGTGAGGCGCTACTTCAATACTGTACCCTTAGGTGTAAAGTGATAAATCCTTTTAGTATAACCAGAGTCTCCTGGAGGGAGAGCGTGAGATTTATGAATAGATCTATTCGGGACTGACAATCCCACACCAGAACTGCTAGCTACAGTGAGGCGGGCACGCCTGTGGTGAACAAATGTCATTTAGCATAATGCCTGAAGAACGTTATAAAGGTCTCTCGGTCATATCAAGTATGGTTATACGACTCGCAAATAAGTATAAACTAACTTTGTTTACGGACTCTATTCTTCATTTGTTTTATCTTAAGTAATAAAACTACTTTTATATATGCTGATAGCAATCGAGGATTTCTAAACTGGCATCTCTACCTCTAGGATGAATAACATGTTTTTAAGGAAAATATAGGATTTTCCCAGGATAACACTAGCATTTCTAAAACTGATGGTTTGCATTCTACCACTAGATACTCTTTCAACACTATCTGTCATAAGAAAATATAGAATTTTCTTGAGGAACACTCTTCAAAAGAATCAAAGAACATTTTTCTCTAAAAACTAAATGCTTATGAACTCACCAGCTTTATGCTGATATTTTTCAAACTGCTTGTATTCTCAGGGAATTAGTAGACAGGTACTTCCAGGAATTCGATGAAGCCGGAGCAATAAGAGTCATGTTTTCTATATTATACATACTTTCGATGTATTTAAAACAAGTTCCAAACTGATGTAAACATTTTTCATATTTGTATTCAATGTTTGGTTGTGTTTAATATGCTTGCTATACAAATGTTGTGATACTACGCATGATGTCAGCCACCCCCGAACGTTTCCGCCGTTCCGGTTTGGGGGTGTGACAGATTCGTATCAGAGCCCTTGTTTATAGCGAACTAAGTATACCGAACCTTACATGGTATACAACTATAAATATTAAGGGGCCTAAGTGCTCTAAACTAAAAGTATACTTTCAAAAATATAAGTATTTTTATAAAAAGTATACAAGTATACCTAAGTACCCGAACCAGTGTCATAAGTAGAACAAAACAAAAGTATTTGGATGTCGGACATCGCGGTTAAACCTGGGCAGTTATGTAATCATGTCTAGGGTCAATATAGCCTGATCAACTATATTTATTCGAGACATGACCAACATGTGCTTAGGAGTGACCGTGGTGTTACAGCAGGCCTAAAACTTACCAAAATCATCTCATGTAAACTACTATAGGAGTATTTTATCTAGAGCCAAACTCAGTATACAGATTCACTCTAAGTGTTGCTACCTCTTCTTCCTTAAGCAATAACTTATTTGCGTTAGTAAACTTTCTACGCTTATCATTGGGTAGAACACTATTATTATCAGGATGAGATATATATTATTTTTATATATCTCGAGGACTTACCATCCTCTTCTTCCATATTGTTTATAGAACAAGATGCCTCCCCGACCAAGACCTATTAGAAGGAACGACGACACTCCGCCACCACCACCACCTCCTCAGTTCGACCTTGTCATGTTTCAGGCAGCAGTTATAGCCGCCGTGACTGCAGAAATGGCACAAGTGAATGCTGGTGGGGCTGAGGTGGAACCGACCCTCAGAGACAAGATGGAAGTCAGGGACATCAAAAAGAGTGTTCCTACAAAGACTTCATGACTGCAAAACCCAAATCCTTCGACGGAAATGGAGGTGTCATTGCTTTGACTCGATGGTTCGAGAAGATCGAATCCATCTTCGAAATTCGCATCTGTTCTGAGACAAACAAGGTGAAGTTTGCCGCCTGCACCTTCACCAACAGAGCTTTGACCTGGTGGAATGGTCGAGTTAAAACCCTAACCCTGCCAGTGGCTAATGTCATGGGTTGGGAAAGACTGAAGGAACTCATGCCTGCAGAATACTGTCCATGGGGCGAAGTGCAAAAGTTGGAGCACGAACTCTGGAACTTGAAGATGAAGGGTTCTGACATCGTTGCCTACACCGCGAGATTCTGTGATCTGGCTCTCCTCTGTCTGAGAATGGTCACCCCGGAAAGCAAGAAAATCGAGAGGTACATTTGGGGGCTAACGCAACCAACCAAAGGGAATGTCTTGGCTGCTAGGCCGATTACTTTCGAAAGCGCCAAGGATCTGGCACAGACCCTGATCGATCATGGAATCGATCTGGATGAGGTGGCAGCTGTCTCCGAGCCACAAAAGGAGAGTGGTGAGAAGAAGAAGAAATTCAGGAACAAACGCAAGGTTCAGTCTTCGCAGGAGCCCTCCAAGAAGCAACAAATAGTGGCAGTCCATGCTGCTACTACTCCTACCGCTACCCCCACTACTGTTCCAACCACCCAAGCTCCTACCGGTGGTTATTCAGAGAAACTACCTATGTGCAACAAGTTTACTTTTCATCATCACGGACCCTGCCGTGATTTGAATTGCAACAACTGTGGGAGGAAGGGACACACTACCCGATACTGCAGAGCACCAGCCCAACTAACCAATCCGACTCCTGGAGCGGGTGCCAGCCAAGCCTGCTATGGATGTGGAGAATTTGGGCATTTCAAAAGAAACTGCCCCAAAGAGATAACAGGTTGCAATGCAGGAAGGGTGCTAGCAATGGGCCAGGAGGAAGCAGTCGTTGATCCTACCGTTGTTACGGGTACGTTCCTCCTTGACAACTCTCATGCATGCATTCTTTTCGATTCTGGTGCGGAAAGGAGTTTTGTTAGTCATGCATTCAAACATCTAATCAAATGTAAATCCCAACCTTTAACCGAAATGTTCACCGTCGAGATGGCTAACGGAGAGAAAGAGAGCGCGAATGACATATTCCTAGGATGTACTCTTACCTTTGGCGATCATTCCTTCCCTATCGATCTTATGCATGTATCTATCAAGAGTTTCGACGTCATTATCGGTATGGATTGGTTGAGCCCCAATCGTGCTGATATCATTTGTTTCAAAAAAGCTATTCGCCTCAACCTTCCTTCTAGCGAAGACCTCATGATTTATGGTGACAAACTTAGTTCGAACCTTCATATCATCTCGTGCATCAAAGCTCAGAAATACCTACGGAAGAAATGTTATGCGTTTCTAGCTCATGTTGTTGATGGGACGCAAAAAGTTAAAGACCTCGAGAGCATCCCCGAAGTCTGCAACTTTCCTGATGTCTTTCCTGAAGATCTCCTAGGAATTCCTCCCGAACGTCAAGTCGAGTTTCGTATCAACTTAATCCCCGGAGCTACTCCTGTAGCTAAGTCTCCCTACCGTTTAGCGCCAACGGAGATGCAAGAATTATCCAGCTAGCTCAATGAGCTGATCAGCAAAGGATTCATAAGGCCAAGTTCCTCACCCTGGGGAGCCCCGATCTTATTTGTGAAAAAGAAAGATGGATCCTTTCAGATGTGCATTGACTACCGAGAGCTGAATAAGCTGACCATCAAGAATCGATATCTCGTGCCCAGAATCGACGATCTCTTTGACCAACTTCAGGGAGCCAGTTATTTCTCAAAGATAGATCTAAGATCAGGGTACCATCAGTTGCGAGTCCACGAGAATGATGTGCCTAAGACAGCATTTCGAACTCGCTATGGACACTACGAATTTGTAGTAATGCCCTTTGGTCTGACCAATGCACCGGCAGTATTCATGGACCTGATGAATCGAGTGTGCCGCCCTTTCTTAGACAAGTTCGTGATCGTGTTCATCGATGACATACTTGTCTATTCGCGGAGTGAGAGTGATCATAAACACCACTTGAGACAGGTGTTGGAAACATTTAGGGCGGAAAAGCTATACGCGAAGTTTTCAAAGTGTGAGTTTTGGATCGGGAAGGTAAATTTCCTTAGGTACGTGGTTAGCAAGGAAGGCATTCATGTAGACCCTTCCAAGATCAAAGCGATATAGAATTGGTCTGCACCTAAAACACCCACAGAAATCCAGCAATTCTTGGGCCTCGCGGGCTATTATCGCAGGTTCATCCAGAACTTCTCCAGAATCGCTAAGCCCTTAACTATCCTGACACAGAAAGGTGTAACCTTTAGTTGGGGAGTCAAGCAAGACAATGCATTTCAAACATTGAAGCAGGCCCTGTGTAGCGCACCTATCTTGTCCTTGCCTGAAGGGACAGAAGACTTCGTGGTCTATTGCGATGCATCCAATCAGGGCCTAGGTTGTGTGCTCATGAAGCGAGGAAAGGTCATCGCCTATGCCTCGAGGCAGTTGAAGACACACGGGGTCAATTACACAACTCACGATCTAGATTTGGGAGCAGTTGTCTTTACATTGAAAATCTGGAGACACTATCTCTATGGAACCAAGTGCACTATCTTCACCGACCATAAGAGCTTACAACACATTCTTGATCAGAAAGAGTTAAACATGAGATAGCGACGATGGGTAGAGCTACTCAGTGACTATGAGTGCGAAATTCTCTACCATCCCGGCAAGGCCAATGTGGTAGCAGATGCTCTCAGCCGAAAGGAATACTCCGGGCGAAAGGTGAAGGCATTGACAATGACCGTTCATTCCCATCTATCTGCATAAATCACGGAGGCTCAGCAGGAAGCCTTGAAACCAGAGAAATGAATGGATGAAGCATTGAGGGGAATGGACAAGAACTTAGAGGTTAAGGGAGACGGAGTGTACTATTTCATGAACCGGATCTGGAACCCAAAGTTCGGTGGGTACAGAGAGGTTGTCATGAATGAGGATCACAAGACGAAATACTCCGTTCACCCCGGTTTAGATAAGATGTATTTGGATCTCAAACAACTCTATTGGTGGCCAAACATGAAAGAGGAGATTGCAACCTTTGTGGGCAAGTGCTTGACTTGCGCCAAGGTGAAGGTGGAATATCAAAAGCCCTCAGGTTTACTTCAGCAGCCAGAAATACTTGAGTGTAAGTGGGAAATGATAGCAATGAATTTTATCACCAAGTTACCTATATCCCCAAGTGGGCACGACGCCATCTGGGTGATTGTCGATCGATTGACTAAATCCGCCCTTTTTTCTGCCAATCAAAGAAAACTTCAAGATGGAGAGACTTACACGGATCTACATGCAAGAAATAGTTCGCCTTCATGGGGTACCTGTATCCATTATCTCTGACCGAGATAGCAGGTTCACCTCAAGATTCTGGCAATCGCTTCAGAAGGCACTTGGAACTAAGTTGGATATGAGCACTGCTTATCATCCTCAAACTGATGGACAAAGTGAGAGAACAATTCAGACATTGGAGGATATGTTGAGAGCCTGCGTCATCGACTTCGGCGCGTCGTGGGACACTCATCTTCCTTTGGTCGAATTTTCCTACAACAACAGCTACCATACTAGCATCAATGTTGCGCCGTTTGAAGCTCTCTACGGCCGCAAGTGCAGATCCACTCTGTGCTGGGCTGAAGTAGGTGACACACAGCTAGTCAAGGGTCAAGTCCCTGACAGCACTCTCACGGGTCCTGAAATCATCCGAGAGACAACAAAAAAAGATCGTACAAATCAGAGAGCGACTAAAAGCATCTCGGGATAGACAAAAGACCTACGCTGATAAGAGATGAAAACCCTTGGAATTCTAGGTCGGTGACCGCGTCCTTCTGAAGGTCTCGCCCTGGAAAGGCATGATACGTTTCGGAAAACGTGGAAAGCTAAACCCAAGGTACGTTGGACCATTTGAGATCCTTGCTAGGATCGATCCCGTAGCATACAAACTCCAGTTACCTCGAGAGCTCAACAACATTCATCCTGTCTTCCACGTGTCGAACCTAAAGAAGTGTCTATCCGATGAGACACTTGTGATTCCTCTCGACGAGATCGAATTAGAAGAGGGTCTACATTTTGTGGAAGAACCTGTCGAAATCATGGATCGGGAAGCCAAGCATACAAAACAGAATCGCTCCCAATAGAGAAGGTTCGCTGGCATGCCAAGCGGGGTCCTGAATTCACTTGGGAGCGTGAGGATTCAATGAAGCAGAAGTACCCCCGTCTTTTTCCAAGTTCATGATTGTGCTTTATCCTTGAATTTCGGGACGAAATTCACTCTAACGAGGGGATGATGTGACAACCTGGAATTTCAATCTTGTGCAATTAATCAATTCAATCAATATTCAACTTGTTTTGTTGATTTCTGGTGCTATTCAAGGGGTCATTTAAGTGTTCTAAGCTTGTATATATAACCAAGGTTGAGTTTAGGAATGAGTCGGAGTGGTGAATAGTAAAAATTTGGGCCATACACACCTCTTGGAGGAGTGTACAGCCGTACACCCGTGTGTGCGGCCGCACACCCACTCCCTTGGCAGCACACTCACGTTTGGGCAACACCTTTACTCCTATATAAAGGGTAGCTCCCTTCCTTTCATTCCTTTAACACCTTGGCAGCACACAACATCATTTCCTCTCAAGTTTCTCCAACTTTGAACCTTCCAAAGCTTCAAAAACATGAGTAATCCATCCCTTAGCTTGTTATACTTGAATAACCTCTTGATCTAGGCCTTGAATCATGAAAGTCCCGTCATGTTCTTCATCTCGTTGAAGGAGTGCGACCACACACTCGTGTGTGCGGCAACACACCCGTGTGTGCGGCAGCACACTCATTTGTGCGACCATACACACACCATAGGACCATAGACCCATTTCTAAGACCCTAAACTTGTTCTACAACCAAGTATGGGCCTAGGACACTTCATGGATGCAAGTATAGACCTTGAAAACACCTTTAAAAATGGCCATACACCTCACGCATGCAATCCTTTGAGGTCCTAACACTTAGTGCAAGTAGTCCCATGTTCTTAGAATGGTTCTTCATCAAAGCGTGTTCAAGGCTTCACTTGAAAATCCAGCATTTCGTGTCGATCCTTCATTCAAATCACCCGAGGTGAGTTCATACCCCTACATTTTCCGTGTTTTTAATGTTTTCAGGGGGGATACAAGCCAACTTCAAAGTATTTTATTAAGTTTTAAACTTATTAATGCAGTCCAACGATTTCCACGTTTAATAACATTTTCGGATATTTTATCTCTTTTGTAATATGTTGAGCATAAGGAAAACTTCCATTTTGGAAATCTAACTTCATAGTTTTCAGAAAGGTTTTTACAAAGCATTTTTCATATCATCTCTAATAAACTATAATGGGTATAGTTTGGGATAACCCTCTAGGCAGTCTCTACCTAATCAGATTTCATAAATGAATATATATAAACTATGGCAGATTTAGTTTATGTTATATGTTTTCTCAGAAGTATATAGTACATTTATTCAAGGAAATTTTTTGTTTATTACTGATTTCCCGCTAGTAAACTAGATTATACAGAATTGTGAGGCGCTACTTCAATACTGTACCCTTAGGTGTATAGTGAGAAATCCTTTTAGTATAACCAGAGTCTCCTGGAGGGAGAGCGTGAGATTTGTGAATAGATCTATTCAGGACTGACAATCCCACACCAGAACTGCTAGCTACAGTGAGGCGGGCACGCCTGTGGTGAACAAATGTCATTTAGCTTAACGCCTGAAGAACGTTATAAAGGTCTCTCGGTCATATCAAGTATGGTTATACGACTCGCAAATAAGTATAAACTAACTTTGTTTACGCACTCTATTCTTCATTTGTTTTATCTTAAGTAATAAAACTACTTTTATATATGCTGATAGCAATCGAGGATTTCTAAACTGACATCTCTACCTCTAGGACGAATAACATGTTTTTAAGGAAAATATAGGATTTTCCCAGGATAACATTAGCATTTCTAAAACTGATGGTTTGCATTCTACCACTAGATACTCTTTCAACACTATCTTTCATAAGAAAATATAGGATTTTCTTGAAGAACACTCTTCAAAAGAATCAAAGAACATTTTTCTCTAAAAACTAAATGCTTATGAACTCACCAGCTTTATGCTGATATTTTTCAAACTGCTTGTATTCTTAGGGAACTAGTAGACAGGTACTTCCAGGAATTCGATGAAGTCGGAGCAATAAGAGTCATGTTTTCTATATTATACATACTTTCGATGTATTTAAAACAAGTTCCAAACTGATGTAAACATTTTTCATATTTGTATTCAATGGTTGGTTGTGTTTACTATGCTTGCTATACAAATGTTGTGATACTACGCATGACGTCAGCCACCCCCGAACGTTTCCGCCGTTCTGGTTTGGGCGTGTGACATGTATATTATTACTACCTTCGTGGCTTTGATAAACAATATGATTATATTTATAACTACATACTAAAATTACTTTCTTATAGGATATCTATGAGTAGATAAATGAATTGATTGATACAGCTTATAGGTTGGTTATGTGTTAAATATTTTGATTATTGAGAAGTTTGAACCACCTATGATCTCCTTGATGGTGTACGGTGGAACCCGGGAATATGTTTTGAACATTCTAGATACGGCATTGCTTGAGCAAAACTAGGCTATCTATTCATATGTGAGGAGATATCATCACATGGATGAGAAGTCATGTGAAGTCTTATGTCTTCACATATAAGTTAGACCCCCCACCCCCCCCCCCCTTCCAAAAAAAAATCCCCCATGTTTGATATGCTTGTGGAGATACCTTCGATGATGTGTATCTATATATACATGATCAGTTTTTTATATTTAGTATCTATATATAAATACATGATCAATTTTGTGTGTGTGATATTATACTTATTTATGTGTCAAAATATTTTAATATAGTATTTATAAGTTTATTTCACAAAGGATTTACTTATGAGTTTTTGAGTTAGGATATTAATTATATAACATTACAGAGTACTAACCCTTATGTTGCTCACCAAGCTTTCCTATCCTAATGTACTATTTTGACGTGTGCTTAATTTAAAGAGAAAGATAGGATAAGGTATTGAAGAGTTTTGATGTCAAGAGATTAGTTATGGTTATATATTACTTTATATGATTTTTGTTAAGAACGCCTCATTGGGTTATGAGACATGCTAGTACTTTAATTTCCTTTTATATATCTAAGATTTGGGATTTCTGCAAACATATCGAGTTGTTACTTAAGGGAAATTTTTATATGATGGGTGTAAGGTCTGTATATATTGTATGTATTTGAATGTTGGCCGACTAAAAAGGATCATAGAGGAAGATGTATGTTGTAGAAATGAGTATATTGCAATGGGTTTGTGATAGAACTCAATTGGATTGGTTTCAAAACTCAACAATTAGAAACTCATTAGGGTTTGTTTCAATTAATGAGAAATCAAGAGAAAGAAGATTATGGTAGTTTGAACATGTTCATCGAAGGCAATCAAGTGTCACAATTAAGAGGATGGAGACAATAAATGTTTGTACACAATGAGAGGATGAGAGGACACTCGTGAAGGAAGTGGGTTGATAGTGTGATGTTATGCTTGAAGGATTTTGGTCTTTTTTGGACAACCTCATATAGGGGTGAGGAGGCATAGGATCAGAGTAGTTAAGTAGTATATGAGTAATTATTTGAGTTTTACCTTTGTTGGTACTTGTTGTCCTTTCTGGCGAGTTTTTGTTTTCGCTTGTAATCATACGGGTTGATATTTGTTCATTCTTACTATCTCCTTGTATTTGCTAGTTTCTATTCCAAGTTTTATAGCTAATGTTTATTACATACTTTGTTGCTAGTATTTGCTTACATGGTTTGTACTTGTAGCTTTTTCAGGTTGACCTTGTATGTGCTTGTATTTATATGAGTTTGTCATTTGTTTTCCTTTTGAATGTCTTACGTTTTTGCTCTAAGGGTTGTGGCTAATGTTTGTTATGTGTTTTATTGCTTCTATTTGTTTGTACTGTTTGTACATGTCTTATTGCTTCTATTTGCTTATTTTGTTTGTGTACATATACAATAAGCACATGTTTTCCCCAAAAACTTCTACCTATTTAATTTATTGATTATTCATTAGTTTGTTTTATTTATTTATATTATTTGATGGTGAACCGACATTTAATATGTATGACATATTATTCAGCAAGAAGGAGTTTTGTATTTTCCTCTTTTCATTTTTCATTTCCTTTTTTGTTTGTTGTTAATCTTCTTTTTGAATAAGTTTTGACAGCCTTCCATCTAGGTCTGGCAATGGAGCTGGTTTTGACCCTGATCTGATCCAAACCCTTAAGAATTATATGGGTTTGGAGCATAGTTTTTGATTCGTTTACCCGTTAACAACCCATACCCGCTAACCCTTTTATTAAAAGGGTCGGGTATGGATCATCGTTGATCCGCTCCGTTTATAACCCGCCCCGTATAAATTTTGAATTATTGGTTTATATTGTATATTACTTAATATTTAATTTTAATTCCAATTGAAAGTCCAAAGGGAAAATGCCAAAGTCCAAACTGTTTATAAGAATCGAGGAGTCGACTTCTATACTTCCAGTATTCTACTAAGAAAGATGTCATTTCATTTATATTTCATCAAGCAATCATCATATTTCATTCAAAAATCAATAAATTCATTCATTTGCTGAATGAAAGTTTGTCATTGTTATTCTCTATCAATACAATTGAGAGTAAAAAATAAATCATAAGTTACTACAATATTGATTTTTAATTCCAATCGGAAGTCCTCGAGTACGTAATGTGTTTTCTAAATCAACATTTATTTTATTTAAGAAATATTATTTTATGAATTAACTAAAATGTGTTTGATAATTCAAAAAGTCTATGGGTTACGGGGCGGGTTTGGATATCCGTTGATTCGGTGGATAAGGGTATGGATTTGATTATTCAAAACTCTGCTGGTTACGGAACGGGTTTGGATCTGATTTTGAAATTTGTTAAAAGGGTTTGGATCAATGTCGATTCGCTCCAAACCCGCCCCATTGTCAGGTCTCATCTTATCTTCCCTTACGTAAATAAGACTTTGGTTTTTTTTTGTACATTGTTAGTTCTAGATGAACATCAAGAGTGGTTTTAATGGAAACGAAGAAACAAACCATATGTCCAACTATCCAACATGTAAACCCGCTTGTCCATAACAAAAAGAATCATGAGGAAAGTAATTATCAGCCATGAGCACTATTGAATATGTTATTTCTTAGATCATCCTCATCATTATCTCAATTAGGTTATAGATGGACGATGGTATCAATTTTCAATGACACTGAATTTAAAATTCAATACAATTCGAGTGTGATCTTAGTGCCTGACGCCAACTACCAAACCCGATAGATATCAATGCATATATTATTTCAATATTGCCATGTTGCTTTAGTAACGTCAGAACACCATTACACCATAGACACAAAGCACACACATGGCACGGGTTCAACATGAACACGTTGCTATGAAGAAACCAAAAGCAGTTGTTACATAGCATCGTTATCCAAATGCTTTTTAATCAGCAACTTAATAAAGCTAATGTCATGTCCACAACACAAAGCATATGCTAAATTTGCTACATAATCAATATCGCTGTACAACACCATACCAATTCAGTCACAATAACATTAAGAAAGAGATTAAGAAAAAAAAAGCCTAATCAACAAATACCTCCAAGATTAACCATTTCCCTCGTGTCATTTCAAGAAAAGTAAAAAAAAAAAAAAAGGTTAAAATCATTTTTTTTAATTACTCAAAACCAGATCTACTTCCCGACACGGGTCTCAACATGGGATGGGCGGCTGATGGCGGAGATGGGTTGATCGCCGAGAGGGGCAGGTGTGGGCCCAGCCCAAACATAGGCTGCTGCTGCTGTTGTTGAGAATGAGACATCTGTGGGTGGTGGTTACTGGGGAACCCCGAAATGAATGGCTGACCTGGCGATCCGGAGACGGGTTGGCGGCTAGGTCCGGCGGTGTTGTTGAGCAATGAGGGACCGACACCTGGCATGCCGGTTGGTCTGTTGACGGTTGTGCCGCCAGCAGCAGGGGGTCCGAATTGGGAGGAGATGGTGAGTGCTCGCTCGGCTGAGACCCTTTGCCTTGCCCTTTCGAGCTGTTCACATTCTTTGATTAATAAGCTTTCCACTTCTGCAAATTGCTTCAGCTTCAGCTCTAACCTCTTTAACTGAAAAATAAAGTGCATAGTATGGTTAAAGAGTAGAGAATTTTATTTTATTTAAAAAGAAAAAAAAAAAAAAGAAAATTGATACCTGATGATTGATGATATTAGCAGATAGCCTTTGGATTTCTCGTTCTTCATGATCTGCAAAAAGCTTTGCTTTGGTTGCAGCAGCAGCAAGACCAGCTCTGACTGCATCCCTCATCTTTTCAGGAGTGATATTACTACTGCCTCCTTCACCTTCTGAGAATTATTATATTAAAAATATGAAAGAAATAAGTAAGAAAAAACAAGACACCAATAAACTCAAGTCAAGGCCTTACTTACCTTTCTGTTGAATTGGAATTGGGTTTCTGGGATCTGCACGACCATTCATGTTTTCCGAATTTACCCTTCAAAAACAGAACTCTCAAATTAGACATAAGACGGGACAAAAAGCCACTGGTTTTTAGGGTGACAAGGTAAGCAGAAAAAACAATATGATAAAAGCATTGTTTTTGTGCATAATTTTCCAATTTAGAAAAAGAAGTTTACTTAAAACCTAAACCAACAACAACAGCCAAATCCCACATGGACAGCATAAGGGGAAGATGATCATACCTCCACCTCACCGAAGGTGAAATGCAAGCCCATAATAAAGAAGAAATGAAATATAAATACTAGCAATAAAGCCGAGAAAAAAAAAAAAAAAAAAAAACATCCACACTCTCCCATCTGAGGTCATGTCCTCTTGAATGTAATTTGTAAATGGGTGAAACCTTATGTTATGGGCCATTTAATTAATTGGTCTGGTTGATTAATGATTGCAAAGGGCTCATCACTAAAGTAACCTTTCATTCCACCCATGCACATCTACTTCAAGGGCATGGATCAAGATTTGTGGTTCCCTTTTGGATATTTAACTTCACAATCTGCTACTATTATTATATACCATGTCATGTCATGTGTTGAGATAACTTGACCAAAACAATAATAGCAGAGTTGCAGAAAGTAAAGTATAACTGAATAGAAATAGATTGCATTGCTGCAACAAACCAATCCCAGACACAACAAGGACTCTTTTTTTTGTAAAGTTGTCAAACTTCAAAGACTTTATCTGGAACTGGAAGTCTAAAAAATCATATGTATCTTGTTGGAAAGCTGGAAGTGTAATTTCCAAAACAAGAGCCTCGTTTCATTTGGAGTTACCTACAACAACTTATGCCCTTTTTTTTGCTACATACTAAAGGCTGTCCATTTCACTCATTCATCCGAATTTCACATATCCTACGTATGTTTAATTAATAAAGTCTTCAATGTTCCCAAGTTATTTATTGAGTTTTTATCATATTCTAAAGAGCTGCAGAAATGTCTCAAAGTCCTATAAATAGATGAGTTTGGTCAGAGAAGACAAGTTGAGTTCTTAATGGAATTTAAGCATTAAACTTCCTTTCATGTCATGCAATCTTTTTGGTAGGATTCCAACTCATATTTATGCCTTGTATCTTCGAGGTGGATATATTATCTTGGAAGTGGTGAGCACCTTACCCCATTTCAGTTTAGCATCAATCATAAACTTTCCATTCCCAGTATCAACTATTAAACCCAGAAAAGTTTAAATCATAAACAACCAAAACCCAAAATAGGACTTCATCCAGTTGCTATATTGATTCAATATCTTGAATCAAATTGATTCAAGTATTGTACACCCAGACTCACCATGAATCGAACATATATATATATATATATATATATATATATATATATATATATAAAAACTGATCTAATATCAATAACAGAAATCCAAATCAAATGATGTAACAACAAATGGGCAGATTTCTTGAAATTGATTGACTCAGAGTGAGATAGTAATCATCAACTTAAATCACTATTTGAACAAAAACTAGAGACTGGGAATTGCTATTTACAAATATCAGTAGAAAGCATACATGAAGTTTGTTTGTAATAAGTTGGGGTGATTCACTTTGTTGCATGATTTGGTAAACATGTGTAAGTTCATTACATTAATAAGTCATGAACTATTTCTTTAATTGAATGTGTTTTAGAATCATCAAGTCATCAGTATAGGATTCTTTCTATCAAAGAGTTCAAAGCTGACTACTAACAAAAACATCACACTAAAATGTAAAATCTAAACATATTTGCTTTCCCTAGCATACAACCTACTAAACTTCAGTCTATAAGACTAATAAGACACTAAGGCAAAGCAACTAAATAACTATAACAAAAAGAGAAATATGCATCCCTTCATAAGCCTATGTTATTAAATGCATGATCCCATAGGAAATTACTTTTACTTCCACCTCAAAAGGGCACAAAGCTAATAATAATAAATCATTAGAGGAAAAATACCTATTTTCAGACCCAGATTCGTCATTTTCCAGATCACCTAGATGATCATCCTCAGACAATGCTGCCAACGATGCATGAGCACAAGCTGCAGCCACTCTTGGTCCCACTGCAGATGCCAAAAAAGCAACCTAAAAAAATCAAACAGAAATATAACTCTAGGTTAATTAACATATTTCAAGGTATATAATATATTTTGATAAATGGACAACTCACCTGAGACATTACAGGATTCCCGGATTTTTCAAATGGCAATCTCTCTTCAAATTCAGAGTCTTCAATAATAGATGCTATATTCACAAACAATATTTCAGGCATAATTTCAATTAGTTAACCAACCTCCCACATAGAAAACATGAATATACCTTTCCCATTTGCATATGATTGTGGTTTTGCACATGAATTCCCATTGGGCAAATTTGAAGCAGTTGGAACTTCAAGATTTTCCAAAGGAGTCTCATCTATAGAAAGGCGTACAAAGTGGAGGATACATTGAGCCTTTGATTTGGTCCCAACATGCTCAGCAATCTCAACCCAATTCTCATTGAAGAGTTCCATAGCCTCCAACAACAATAATGTCTCCTGATTGGTCCAGCTGTCTGCTTCAAGATCTCCATAATCTTTTGTGGAATCAACCTTGATAAAATCCAGACTTGAATGACCAGCAACAAATTCCCCCTCATTGTAACAGTTCAAGCATAATAGTGACTCAATCTGCCAAACAAATCGTATCACCATAAAGCTTAAAGCTTCAACAAAACAAGAAAGAGAAAAGTACAAAAGGGTTGGTGAATTACCTCTTTGAGAGACTGATAGTACACAATACCAAGAGATTTAGAACAATGATTGCACTTATTCTCAGATAATAGCTCACGAATTCTTGTGTCCAAATCAGATGTTTCATCACTATCAACAGCTAATTCTGGATATATATCTGTTGCTTTTATCCTACATCTTGGTTTATCAAATTGGATTAAGCTATCAATAGATCGCAAAGCAGCTGCTGGCACTTTTAATTCTCCTTTTGAATCTTCTGTCAGATATGAGCCTTCATTTCTAGGTTCATGATGATTTGGTGGAGCAGCACAGTAGTTGATTACACCCCAGTTTTCAAGAAACCTTACAACTCGAGTTACATCATCAGCATCAACACCAGCTAAAAAACTATGGCACTCAGAAGCTGACAACCTCATTGCTGGATTCTCCATGTATTTAGCAACAATTCGGTTGCGACAATCCATGTACTTTTCTGGAGTGTGGTCTGGTGACTTCCCGGAGAAAAAATGTGGCACTGCCTGTCTTTCTAATCGGTTTACAGTTGTTGGTGAAAACCAATCTGCTTGAAATGAGAGGAAAAATACAAACCCATGTAGGTAAGAAAGTGTCTACAATCAATAAAAGTTGATAGCAATAAATGGAAGCCCACATGTGATTCTACAGACCTGCGTGCATTGGTACAACATGTACTCGATCCGAACCATATCTCTTGACAACACCACGACCCTCCATGATGGGAGGAGGTGTAATTACAAAAGACCCTTCTGAGTCTCCGCCAGTCAAAGCTGGAGCATCCTTAGGCATGGCAGACAACGCCTGTAGCTGGCCGTGAGAAATATTCTCCAAGAAGACGCAGTTCATGCCACCATTGCTACTGTCTCCAGCTCGGCAAGCTCTCTCCCTGGCAACACTCTGAATCACCGAGTAATGGTGTTGATTTACCGTATGTTTGATTACAGAAGGGAAGGTGGAGATTCGAACAGCGCCATCGGATATGACCTCAGTTACTGCTCCGGTGGCAGCTGTAGGATCGGGTGAATTACTGTGGTCATCGTCAAATTCGGGATGTTGGTTCTGTTGATCGAGGTCGACATCGTCTTCTTCTTCATAATCCTCATCGTCATCATCGTGCTGGTGCTGGGGTTGCGGTCTAGGTTTTCGGGACTGCTCTCCTCGCTTCCGTTTCCTCCACCTGTTCCTAGTCTCTGTAGAAAATCAAAATCCACATCCAAATCGAAACCAAAACCAAAATTGAAGTTATCCCAAAGCTCAAATTGAAAATGGAAAAAGAATTGAAACCTTAGAAGTTCCAATTTTATTGTGTATATACACACACATATACATATGTGTATATATAGAAAGGGTGTATATGTACCTGAGGAGGAGGCTGGCATTATTGCAGCGAGAGAGAGAAAGGAAAAGAGAGAACGAAGGGGGAGAAGAAGGGGTTTAGAGGAATTGTGGGGTCCGTGAATGGTGGAAGTATGGGGAGAGAGAGGACAAGAAAACACGATAGAGAGAGGGGGGGAGAAGGGTTTCCAATCAATCTTCCCCAAAACACAAGAAAACGAGATTGCGCAGAGAAAATTTATCTTTCTTTTCTACCCAAAACTCTATACACAGTGAAGTTAGAGGACCAATAAGCAAAAACGCAAAATTTATACTTTGACCACTACACTTTTATGTTTTGTATCATTGCTTACTTGTATTTAATCAGAGCAATTTGTGTAAAACATATATATATATATATATATATATATATATATATATATATATATATATACACACACACACGTTCAAATAAAAACATTTTTTAAATTGAGAACATTTGAGAACAAAATTTTAGCTTATTTATTCATAAAACACCGTGCATCATCCAAATACAACACATTAAGTTTAAAAGTTTATCTCTTACTTTATTAATTAGACAGGCCCAAGGAAACGACGTGAAACCTGGAATCAACGGACATACCCTTCGCCTCTACTCCTCCCATCGTCAGAATCATGTCCGTCTGTCCCTTCTCTCCATCGAAAAGTCGATCTGGTTCGAGTGACAATCACATTCTTTGGATTTTAGGGTTAGGGTTTATCGACTAGGTGTACCAAATAACCGACCAACTGAGCCTCAATTTCTTCATTTCAAAGGTGTAGATGGCAAAGATCTACATAATGTCGGCGTTGGACATAGCAAATCAACAACCATGGAGGAAGAGGAATAGTGAAGCAGAAACCAATGTTCATGAAAAACTCATACACAAGAGTTTGAAGCATAAATATTTGCAAATTTTGATGCTTTCCATCGAATTGGATGTCGAGATAGAATTTGAGGTTAGTTTCAGTTGTTTTTAAAAACCACATTTTAGTTTGATTTTTTACTTTGATCGGGAAAATGATGGGTTTGATCGAATTATGAGTCAAATTCATGATATTGTGAAATCTGGCATCGTTCCATTTATAGTCATGAATCGTTCCTTCTTTATGCTAATTATTGGTGTCAATGATAAATGAGAATAGTAAGCTCTAGGGGTTGGATTGGAGTCTATTAGAGAGTTGATGATCACTGTTGGATTTCATGCACGCAACGTGTTTGTCATATTGTTTGAAAGAACCTAATAAGTGTAAAAGTGGCATTTTATGTGAAAATCCTTAACTTTTAACCCTCATTAAGCCAAGTATTAAGGTCCTTAGGTTAAATTGAATTTCACATCTCAATATCCTAATAAGTAACCAACAATCATGTTAAAAGTGATAAACTTAAGGCTTGACCATTAAGTACTTAATAGAACACCAAAAGTGATTTAAAAGCTATTATGATTAATTTTCCCAAATGTGTCATCCAACTTCTAAAATTCGTGAAAGTCAATAAGATCACCTAAAAATCATGAGACTTAGTTTTCTGGAAATATTAGTATGTCTAGTTCCTTCAAACATTGAATCACATTTCTAAATTCCAAATCCTTGAGGGGTAAAATTGGCAATCTTCTCAGGTTGGTCCATGTTGTCATAGATTTCATGCATTGTCTTCAAAAAATCATAATAAATTCATCAGAACTCCAAATGCAAAAATTCCAAAGCCTATAGTTAGATATGGATGTATAGTTTTCCACATATAAAGGGTCTAATGTAATTCTTAATTGATTGGTACAATTTATTCCAAGATTGTTAAGTGGTCCAGAAAGTGACAGCTTAAAGTTACCAACTTGTAAATTTAATATAAAATCAACCAAAAATCATTAGAATGGGATCTTAATATTTATGAAAAGATAAAATGGGGAACTTTACCAATATTATTTTATCGAAATTTAAGAACGGGTTGAAAGGTAAGAAAACAGATCCCAAAAGATGTAACACCCATAAAATTTGCGCCAATTTAAAACATTTTAATCCATTCAAAAACCATTAAGTTATTACAACTTGTTTTCAAAACAGTTTAAACATCAAAGTATCCCCATAACCAAATCAAAAAATTATGTACTATGAGGAGCGGTACGATCACGCTTTCGCCTTGCCACAATCTCCTGATGTACCTGAAACAATACATTGAAACTGTAAGCCCAAAAGCTTAGTGAGTTGCCCCCAAAATACCCATACACATACAGTAACAAAACAGCATACTATGGTCCAGTCAACCATCAGGTTGGAATACCCCTGGCCCTCAACCATCGGGGTTGGAATGTCAACATACTACGAGTCCAATCATCCTACCAGATGGAATACTCCCGGCCCACACTGTCACACCCCCGAACCGAACGGCGGAAACGTCCGAGGGCTCTTGTGACTTAAATTGAATACCATCACAATGATTATACATGAATCATAACATCATTCATCACCATGCATTGAAATATTACAACTGATATTGTTTACATTCAATACATTGTTTTAAACATTACAATTTCATAACATAAACCGTTCGAAAGATAATCTAAGCAAAACACCATCACATAACTTGATACTTATTCTTCGGCTTACCTGTTACCTGAGAATACAAGTTACTTTGGAAAAACGTCAACATATGAAATGTTGGTGAGTTCATAAGTAATGTTATGGAAAAATGATTTTTGTGAAGTTTGAAAAACACAGAAAATCCGATATTTTCTGAAAAGAGTATTTGTTTATAAAAAGTGTGAAGATCCGTAAATATGTTTGTCGATTTTGAAAACATGTATAATTGTTGAACTTTGTATACATCACATAGGTGAAAATGTTGAACTTTCCGGGAAAACCCGATGTTTTCCCAATACGCAAATTACATGACTTGTTTATTGTTATACCGATACGACGAATGTTTTTGATTACCCAGGTGACATTGGATTAATTAAGGTTTGTGACTTGTTACAATCACGCATTAATGAAAATGACTAGTTTATAACTACAGGTTACGAACGATCCGTGAGGCGTCGTCCGTACTACTCACATAATCCAACCACCCTGACTTCTCTTGATTAACGCCACGAATCTGTTTACTCGAATTCTCATAAGCCGGTCAACCAAGGAGAAAGGAGGGTACGAAGCCCCCTTTATTTCCATAAGTTATTCAAGGCTATCGGGAATGCGAAAAGCACTTGACCCAACTCGCATTTGACTTCTCGACCTCACTAGCAGTACTAATGGACCATTAGGGCCCAATAACACATTAGAGCTATTGAAGTCCTTTTACATGGAATTGGGTCATAGAAGGCTCATTAACACGTAAGTGTATTCCCTTCGGGCCCAAATATCATGTTATTGGGCTAGCAAGGCCCAACAAGCACGATTTGAAACTTTCAAGCCCAAAGTTTGTATGTTGACTCATCATAGTTGTCGCGTGTTTAACGAATTACTTGGGTTATTGATTATTGGATTTTGTTATTGATTCGAGACCGAATCAATTCGTTTTGTAACGATATTTGTTGTTGAGAGTGTATTTGTTTTTCTGTTTCGTCGGTAGTCGTGGATCTTGTATTTTGTCTTAATGAATTAATTTGTTTAAAAGTAAGATTTTTACCTTTTCACAACCTTTTTTTTATAAAAATAACACTTTTAGTCCTTTATATAAAAGAATTTCATTTTAGTCCTTAAAACATTATTTTGACACTTTTGTATCATAAACTTGTTGAAAAGACATTTTTAACCCAAATTTATTTTGTAAACAGCTTTAGCCCTTCCAGAATGATGTTTTCTCGGTTAAAACCCCCAGTTTCGCAACTTTTACAGTTTTGGCCCAAAATATAAATTTTTTACATTTTTTATCCTTTTTGAATTTGAAAAGCATTTTTGACCTTTGAAATAGTTTTAATACACTTCAAATCCCCTATTTTACAGAAAATTGCATTTTCAGCCCCTCAAACTTATAAATCTCGCAATATGAGGCTTATTGGACCGAAAAGCCCAAATCTAGCCCATTAAGTTCAAAATTTACATTTTAAGTCCCTTAAAAATGTTGTTGTTCAGAAAAATTATTATAGAAATTGTTTGGAACCTTTTGACCCTCCAGAAACTATAAATTGTTGGTTTGTACCCTAAGTTTTGTATTTTTGACATTTTAAGCCCAAAAATGGGTTTAATATTAGATTATGTTCATCATGATCTTATAAGCCATTTTTATTGACTTGTTTAGTGTATAATAACTTAAGTTATGTTTATTTATCTTCTCATGCCTTAGATCTCGGTTTTTACACACTTTTTGATAACATATACATCACAAAACACATGATATCACACACATACATGCATCAAATCACACATAGCATACATTTACACATAGATCTACACATTTACTTGTATTCTCCCTCATAAAAACCGAAAAAAAGGGGGTATGAAACTCACCTTGGGTGTGGTTTCGGTTTTGGAAGGAAAGATGAAGAAGAATTCGATCCTAGCAACCTTTCTTAGAGGATCTCGAACTTAATATGCTCTAAGATGCAAAATCATGAGTTTGAATGGATTAAGAGACGATTTTTGATGAAAAGGAAATAGATAGATTATGGATCTAACATCAACTTACCTTAGATGATGTGTTTATGGGTTAAATCTCCTTGAAAGCTTCCTTAATCTCGAAAATATGGAGAGGAGTGGAGAGAGTTTTCTTGAGAAAATTGTGAGTGAAATGTGTGTGTGTGCTTGGGTTCGGCCGAGAGCAAAAGAGAGGAGACAAGAGAGGTTTTTGAATTGATTTGCATGAAAACATGAGATGATGCATGGGAATCCTATGGACAAATGTGAGGTGGCATAGGAAAGTCAACTCTCCTTCTTTGGTTGGGCTTGGGCCGAGATTTGGAGAGAAAAAGATGAGGATTGAGCCTTATATGCTTAAGCCCATTTCATGGTTATGTTAAGTGATGTTTGGCCCAAATAATTATAAATATGATTTTTATGACCTATAAGGGCTAAATTTGGTTAATTATGGCCCAATATGGTCCATTTAAATATCTTATTTCATTCTAGGCTCAATATGGCCCATAATATTAAAATAAATGAAAGTGGGTCCAATTAGAGCCCATTCAAGAGCTCTAAGCCCATGATATTCCAATTGGAAGCTTATTGGTCCATTGGGCCCAATAAGGAAGTCCTAGTCCAAAATGGACTTAAACAAGGACTTCTAGGGTTTCCAATTATTTGTTGACTATTTGTTGTGCTTGTATGAAGTGTTTGATTGAAATTCTGTTGGCATAGAGTAAGCATCATGCATGCTTTCATGTTTTTGATTCATAGTTGACATAAGTGTTGTAGTTACAAGGCACCAAAAATTTCTAGTTGTGACACACACCATCGGGTTGGAATGCCCACGTCCCTATACCTACAATAGCTATTATGGGTCCAATCATCCTTCTGGATGGAATACCCCAGGCCCTCAACCATCAGGTTGGAATGCCAACATACTATGAGTCCACTCATCCTACCGGGATGGAATACTCTTGTCCCACAACCGTCGGGTTGGAATGCCCACACTCCTACATCTATTCTAACTACTATGGGTCCAATCACCCGTCAAGATGGAATACCCCATGCCCTCAACCATCGGGTTAGAATGCCCACCTACTATGAGTCCAATCATCCTACCGGGATGGAATACTCCTGGCCCACAACCACCGGGTTGGATTACCCACATACTATCAATCAGACATGTGCACCAATATCAGATAACCATATAACAGTCTAAATCGACATACTAGGGTCCTATCATCCTCAGGATGGAATACCCCACAACTAGAAAACAATCATTTTTGCATTCTCGATCCAATAAATTGTCTTTTTTTTCCACTTTAATCATATGTGATTAAATAAATTTAATCAGATGTGATTATATGTTTCTAATCACATATGATTTTATTTGGAAAAAATGAATCATGTCTATATAAATCATATATGATTAGACACATACAATCATATGTGATTATATACATGGTAACAAATACTGAACCAAGAACACAAAAACAAATCATTATCCAAATTAATCATATGTGATTATATACATCTAATCACATGTGATTATATGAATCTAATCATATATGATTTATGTTGACACAATTTATTTTCTCTTTGTCGATTCAATAGTTATTCTCATGTATTTTATCACATGTGATTATATGTATAATCGCATGTGATTAAGTACATGAACACAACTATTGAATCGAGAAGGCAAAAATGAATCTTGACCACCTCAAATCATATGTGATTATATACATATAATAACACGTTTAAATATCATCAATATCTATCTATAAAACAAATCACAACTGACTATCTAATCACGTATCCTCTATTTTTGGCTTTTGCTTACAATGTTTATGTGCATGTTTTAACATACCTTATATATATATATATATATATATATATATATATATATATATATATATATATATATATATATATATATATATATATATATGATTACATCATATTTAAATATCATCAATATCTATCTATAAAACAAATCACAACTGACTATCTAATCACTTATCATCTATCTTTGGCTTTTGCTTACAATGTTTATATGGCATGTTTTAACATACCTTATCACACACCACCACTCCCTCTAACCTAATAAACAACCTAACATAAAGGTCTTGTTCCCTGGTTCAAACAAAGAAAAGAAGAGAAGAGAAGAGAAAAAAAGTAAGGTGTTGTTTTTTTTTTTAAAACCTTTTCAAACCACTTTTTGCTGCGCATCCCAGCACATGCGCAACACTTTCCCTCTCGCCACGGTTTGTTTTTGGAAGACTTCAGACTATAAAACCTCTACGAATATGTTGTGTGGCGCAACACTTGACTTGCCTCTTCAAACCTTTTCAGCTTTCATTTTTTCCAAGTGTTTTTTTTTTAGAATTTTGGTATATTTTTTTTTTTAAAAAAACTTTTATTTAAAAAAAACATTGATTTTTTTAAAACTTTTATTTACGGATTTGATACAATATTTCTTTATAGTTTCCACATATTTTTCGCAATACTTTCTTATTTTTTTTTATTATTTTCTCTTTTTATGTTTTTTAAAATTAGTTTTTTTTTCTAGAATAAAACTTTTAGTTTCTTTTATATATTTTAAAGTTTTTTTTCTAAGTTTTATATTTTTGTTTTTTTACACGTTCTTTTTAGTATTTTTTTTTCAATGTTTTAATAATATAATTATTAAAATTTCGGTTTTGAGAACTATTTTCAGTTTATAAAATTAGTCTATTTAAATTTCAGTTTACTGTAGCAGTCCGCAAATATTAAAAAACAAACATGCTTCTTATTATAGACTGCAGCCTTTTGTTCCACTTCTTCTGCTATAGAGGATTGTAGAGGTAGTCCGCGTAATTCATGGATTTTCTCTTCGAAAAAACAAACAACACCTAAGAATAGAAAAGAAAGAAAAAAAAAAAATTATGTAAGCAAAAGAAAAGTTAACCATATTGTAAATTAAAAAGTAACACCAGTATTTTTACATTTTTCTCGTTAACACTCAAGAACGGACGAAAAATGGGTTGAAAAATAAGGAATTGACACGACAACGGTTTTAGATCTAAGAGGGTGTTTGACAATTTGTCGTGAGCAATCAATCGCCAGCCAGTGTAGAGGTCCTTGAAGCAGCGAACCAAATTTCAGCACCCAATTACTCAACGAATGATTACATACATGAAGCGACAACGACCCCTCCCGTCGTCGCCGTCAATAACAACGGCTACCGGAGAACCCATCCTTTCAAAAATCACCTCAACCAATTCCACCATATCCTCATACTACTCTTCCAAGAAACCTAGAAAAGCCCTTATTTCAGACCTCAAAACCCCCAAACGGGTAACTCTCAATTTGAACAAATCAGAGCTCTTTCTACCCCTCACATTCCCAACCGGCCAAACATTCAGGTGGAAACAGACATCCCCTTTTCAATACACAGGTGTTGTTGGCTCCCACCTTGTCTCCCTCATACAACTTCAAGATGCAAATGGGACTGACGTAGCTTATACTTTTCACAACACCCCCTCCTCCGATCAAACTGCTGCTAAATCAGCTCTACTGGATTTCCTTAATATGAGTATTTGTTTAAATGATTTATGGAACGAGTTTTCCGCCTCCGATCAACGGTTTGCTGAACTGGCGGAGCATTTGAGCGGTGCCAGAGTGCTCAGGCAAGACCCACTTGAGTGCCTTATTCAGTTTATTTGTTCTTCTAATAACAATATTAAGAGGATAACCCAGATGGTTGATTTCATATCATCATTGGGTAATCATCTGGGCGTGGTCGAAGGGATTGAGTTTTATGAATTCCCCTCTCTGGATCAATTGTCAAAAGTTTCCGAGGAAGAGCTTCGAAAGGCTGGTTTTGGCTACAGGTTAGACTTTCATTCCCATTGAATGCATATTTCCTTACATTGAAAATACATTTTGGTTTTGATGAAACAGGGCCAAGTACATAACTGGCACAGTGCAAGCACTGCAATCAAAACCTGGTGGAGGAGCAGCATGGCTGGCTTCTCTTCGTGAATTAGAGCTTCAAAACACAATTGAAGCCCTTACTACTCTACCTGGTGTGGGCCCCAAAGTTGCTGCTTGCATTGCTTTGTTCTCTTTAGATCAACACCATGCTGTTCCTGTTGATACACATGTCTGGAAGGTCAGCCAGCTTCATTCATGTCTTCTTTATAACAAGGTTTATTGCATGAAACATAATTACTAAAATATTGGTGATTTTTTGTCTTTATATAAAAAAAGATTGCAACCAGATACTTAATCCCTGAGCTGGCTGGAACAAAATTGACACCCAAGCTTTGTAGCCGTGTGGCAGATGCATTTGTGGAAAAATACGGGAGATATGCTGGATGGGCTCAGACTCTACTTTTTATTGCTGAATTGCCTTCACAAAAGGCACTTTTACAGTCTCTAACTAATCAAACAAAAGAGGCAACCAAAGATGTAAAATCACAAAAAGGTTGATAAAGATAACATTTGATAGTAGTTTTCATGTATTAGGAATGGTGTTTCATTGTCTCTTTTCAAAGTGATTATCTGATTGTTACAAGTCATGATTGTTGCTTCTAGTGTTAGGTAAGTTAGTTCTGTTGTACAATGGAAGAAATTCTTACAATTGGTAGTTTTATTTATTGAGTGGTTATTCTTTTTTAAAGTGTATATTATTTAGAGGTTATTTTAAATATGTAGTCACATCATTTCCGTGCCATTAGCCCATTATCAAATGAATACTCAGTTGTGGCCAAACAGGTAAACAATTTACTTTTACGGTTTCACCTTTTTGCATATGAACATAACAAAAATGGATATTAAGTGTTGAAACCTTTATAAAAGTTGTTATCCATATTTTAAGTAAGAAGAATTCCTTAATTGGCTCATCAGTCTTCTACAAAGAGGATGCTCTAAAGTAGGCTCCCCTTTCACTTGTAAGACACACTCATAGTATTGAATTCTCTTATCAATACAAAAAACCCTTATATATCTCTCTCTTGTGCTTCATGTTCTTGGTTCTTAATCTTAATTCTCCAAGATATAGTAGACGTTCTCTTGTACCCATATGTGTCTATGTTTAAGAATATCTAATTCTCAAAGGTCACTTATATGTTGTACTTATGCGTAGGGCTTGTTTCTTTTTGGCTTAATGGGTTAAACACTTAAACATGGATAACAATACATGAATGTTTAAAAAAACTAGCTTAATGTATCAAGACACTGACAATTACCTATTTGATATTCTCTTTTCATCTCAACTTTTCTCATGTTAAAATTGACGAATATTGTAAAAAAAATGAAAGATAATGATAAAATGGTCATTAGTTTTATTCTGATAGTTTATACGATCTAAAAAAGAGTCTATAAAAAAACATACCTTATGTGTATGTTTCTTTATCTAGACAAACGTTATTACTCATTCAGCCAAAAGAAACAACCCTTGATGATTGGGGCCTTGCCAAGTTGCCTTTATTTGAGGAAACACCTCTTCGTTTTCTTTGGTAGTTTGGTTTTAGACCATGTTGTGTTGTTTGTCAGGTTATTTTTCTATGGCATAGTAATTTGAATTAAGCAGTTAGGGGATGTTTAAATTACATTATATTAGGAAATGTACTTTTTTTTATATTAGATTATGATGGTTATGCATTAAGGTACACAAGTATTTGGTTTTATAATAAGTAGACATTTACCATCGTTTTGCATCTATTTTAAAAAAAAAAGTTTTAGGCTCTACGACATCTAAGTAGTAGAGCACCACATTAGCTGGTCGTTGGTTGCAACATATCATATATAATGGATTTATTTGAAGAACGGATTCAAAACCACCCCTCGGAAATTTTCAAAAATGAAAAAATATATGATTCTCAGAAACAGAAACAAATAAGTTGCATTCGTGAACGAGCACAAAACAATCCAATACAACAATAACAATATGGATAAAGTAAACAGAAACGAAGGAATAATAAGGGCAGGGCTGTTTCCCAAAACACAAATCCACAGCTAATAGTCTCTCTCGTAGTAGCCACTAAATACCATAAATTACATAGCCTACCCCCCTGCCTCTTATGCAAAAGAATCATTAGCCGAGGCTTTCAACATAATAAATCAAACCACAGACAAATAAAAAAAAAAAAAAAAAAACAAAAAACCTTTTTCTTATTTCATCGATAAAAAGGTCGTCCAACAAATAACTACTCCTTTCCTTTCAGTTGGTTGCCTCACGGCTGTAGAAGGCATCGAGGGTCTTGGCGGGAATACGGTGGAGAAGCTCACGTGGGAAGATTCTCAGAAGTGTCCATGCCAAGTCCAGTGACTGGAAGATGTTTCGTGTGTCATATGCTCCTTGTGCCACAAATTTCCTCTCAAATTTGTCCAAAAATTCCAAGTACAGCTGAAAATAATATAAAAATTTTCATTTTTGGCAAACAACTATCACGTTTGTCTACTTTAATCCCTTGTAATTTATCAGTCACAGAAAGAGAGAAACTCACCAGATCCTCAGAAGAGAGAGCTTCTTCTCCAACCACTGCCTTCATGGCCTGGACATCTTTTCCAATGGCATAGTTTGCATATAGCTGTGAATATAACAATATAAGGGTAAAACCGTCATTCATTTATACAATATGGAGTTATTTAATTTTTATTATATATATATATATATATATATATATATATATATATATATATATATCATATATGAGAGAAAAAAGAATCTTGACCTGATTGGAGACATCAGAATGGTCCCTACGAGTCATCCCTTCACCAATAGCACTCTGTAAATCATTCATAGAACCTCTAATTACAAAAAAAACCTTATGGTTTATTTAGTCGTGATAAACAAGAGGTTTAGGCTTACCTTCATCAATCGAGATAGGGATGGAAGCACATTGATCGGAGGGTAAATCTGTCATTTTTTTTTAAATCATCATATCAATAGACTTTTCACTTTTAGGTTTTAGGTTTAATAAAAAGAAAACCAATCAAGCATCAGAAACAAAACTCCAAGATCATCTAACCTGTCTGTTGTGGAGCTGCCTGTCAATGTATATCTGTCCTTCAGTGATATAACCCGTAAGATCAGGGGTGGGATGTGTAATATCTGATTAATTCAATCACTAATTAGTACCCAACTACAAATCAAATCTAAAACAAAAAACAACAAGCAACTTCCCTAAGTAATCAAAGAGGGAATGGAATGTGATTCCTTCTCATGGCTGATTTTCATTCCGTAGGGGAGGACTGTTTTTTTCGTTACTTGAAGGATAGAATGATATAATCTTTTATATCAATAATGTTTTTCATTTTTTTTTTTTCAAAACTTCAATTAAATTATTTTTTGTTATTTCCAAAAGTAACTAAAGATTTCATGGTATTAAATTTTATTTAATCTTTTAATATGTGTAAACAACCTTCTTACAGTGATAGATAAACTTTTTTGACTATTTAAAATAAAATACATATAATATATCAAATGACATAAAATATTTTCATCTGTAATTTATTTAGCGATATATTTATGATTGGATTAAAACTTATTTTTATTTCTTTATTTAACAATTTGATTTCATTTACTTTTTTTATTTGTACATAACAAACAACATGATTGAATGTCTCGTTCCATTTCCTCAAAGCAACCAAACATGATAATGGATGTAATGGCCCATTCCATTAAGTTGTGATTCCATTCCAATTCATAATCCGTAAGAAACAGAGGATAAAAATGATACATACCATCATTGGGCATAGTCAAAATTGGAATCTGTGTGATGGAGCCCTTTCGGCCTTCAATTCTTCCAGCACGCTCATAGATAGTTGCCAGATCAGTATACATATACCCAGGATACCCTCTCCTTCCAGGCACTTCCTCTCTAGCAGCAGACACCTAATAAAACACATAAAAATTGAATAATATAAATACTTAAATATATACTGTATTTCAGATAACATGAAAAATATTCATTACCTCACGAAGAGCATCAGCATAAGAACTCATATCTGTTAAGATAACAAGAACATGTTTCCCACATTCATATGCCAAATATTCTGCTGTTGTCAAAGCGATACGGGGAGTGATGATACGCTCAATTGTAGGGTCATTGGCCTGTATATATTAAAATAAAGTCAAAAAATAAGCATCATTTGATGATATTAATAATACTAAACTTAATCAAACACTTACAAGATTTAGAAAAAGTGTCACTCTTTCCATGGAGCCATTTTCCTCAAAATCACGTTTGAAAAACTGTGCAGTCTCCATGTTCACTCCCATGGCTGCAAAAACAATGGCAAAGTTGTCCTCTTCTCCACCCGACTGCTAAAATCACATAAAATTCACTTTGGAGTAAAAAACAAGAATCACGAGAAATAACAAAGTATTATTTTCTTTTCACCTATAATAGCAACATACTTACATTTTGCTATTAGGGGTAAAGAAATGTATGTAGATTGCTACTATGGGTAAAAAAGGAAAGTAGATTCTCCACATTGATAAAAAAAAAAGAGTAAAGCATAAAGTACGTTGCTATTTCTTGCAATAATACCTCAAGCAAGTTTTCAGTCTTTTCCAATCGCTTGACTAAACCAGCTTGACGACAGATTTGAGCAGCAATCTCATTGTGAGGAAGCCCAGCAGCAGAAAACAAAGGAATCTTTTGTCCTCTAGCAATTGAATTCATCACATCAATTGTGGAGATACCAGTCTGGATCATTTCTTCTGGATATGTTCTCTCACTAGGATTGATAGAACTTCCTGAAATAATAATAACATATTACAAAAGGTTTAGTTAATTATGGTTTTTGGGTTTTGTTTTGATGTGGGTTCAAAGTATGTTGCTATTACCAGAAATATCCAGGTAGGCCTCTGGCAAAATAGGAGGGCCATTATCAATTGGCTTCCCAGAGCCATTAAATATGCGCCCAAGCATATCCATTGAAACAGGAGTTTTTAAGACCTGTAATTGTATTTTTGGAAAGTAAGATTTCATTTGGCAAAAATATAAAAAAGACATAAAATGGAATTTTTGTGTACCTCCCCAGTGAACTGAACAGTTGTGAATTTATTGTCAATTCCAGATGTTCCTTCGAAAACCTGGTCAATATAAAATGAATATTTGTTTCATCATAAATGCAGACAAGTATAGAACCATAGATACGGATAAATGATAAGCAGATTGTTTATCATACAATCAAAATAAATTATACAACTGATCACCTGGACAACAGCTTTCTCTCCATCAACTTCCAAGACCTGACCACGTCTGGTTGAACCATCACCTAAACGAATATTGACAATCTCTTGATACTTTGGTCCCTGTGATTAAGTAAAGAGGAATGCCCACATGTTTATCAGTAGTTTGTATACAGAATTACAGATATATAAGTATAACATGTATAAATGTTTGAATATCTATGGGCAAAATAAGAGAGTAGGAGAAAGAAGAAATGAAAAGAATGGAAACTAACCTTCACTTTATCAAGGATAACTAGTGGTCCAGCAACTCCAGAGACAGTTCTATATTCTGCATAGTAGTGAGTTCAGTAATCATGCACAATCAATGATACTTACATATAGAAGTTAAAGATCTTACAGCATTTCAGTTTCCATTAAACTCAAGAAGGGGAAAAAGACATGTTGAGATCGTAACACAAGCTTACCCATTCCAATTTCAAGTGTTGCCTCCTCCATGCTGGTAGTGTTTTTCGTAACCCCCATATTCAGCTATAAAAGAGCCTATAGAACAGAATTTTAAAAATTGGAAAAAAAGTTAAAAGGCTGAAATTTCCAAAAATAAACCGTCTTATAGCTCACTCAAGCAAGTCCAAGACTCTAGGTCCATGCCCAATCCGTACTTTAAAATCCAATAATGCGGATCAAATTATAAGAGCGCTAACTTAAAAAACATCGGATGAGAAACAAAAATGAGATCTAAATAGACAATTAGACATAGACATGAGGAAAACAAATTCTCGTTGAATCATATTGTAATTATGTCTAATTCGCATCAAACTCCATTCAAGCATATGATAGAGAATGTTCCCATCCACTATTCGATCCAAGTATTTTTATTCCAATTTACGATTACCGATTGATCCAATGAAATGAGGGGAAAAAATAAACCTAGACATCTATCGATTATTCAGAAATCAATAACAATAAGATTGCCAGATTTCATAACCAATAAACATACAAGTACGTGGATCTGGATACCACTGTAGACGCAGAACGCAAACAAATCACGTACAGATATAGATTTACTGAAATTGAAAGGAAACGATGAATATTAGAAAAACAATAGTCTTACTTGTCCTTCGATTAGTTAAGTTGGTTGATGGTGATCGACCACAACCACAACCACGACCAAGAGGAAGAGGAAGCAGATTTGACGTGTGAGGAGGGTAGATTGATCCGATGGAGGGAGGGTTTTGAAAGAGACGCCTTCGATTTGTGCTGTGTTTAGATCGAAGTCGAAGGGAGCGATTTCTTGTGTGGCTCTCGTAGAGAGATGGGGGACACGACAATCTTAATATTGATTGATTGATCTCTCTCCAAGACTTTGTTTAATTAATGAGTAAATTACAAAAAGATCCCTCGATTTCGTTAAAGTTTGCAGTCACTTTTCAATCTTATTTTTTTACAACAAAATAGTACATTTTTATGTTTGGAAAAAAAGAAAGACGCATCTGGAAATTTGTATAAATAATCTAAAATTTATGCATATATATAATGTGAGATCTCCACACAAAAATCATGTTTGTAGCAACAAACGTATACAAGCTTCGAACATATCTTATTCCAAAAGCAAAAAAATAAATAAAACTATCACGTGATGAACTTACTTAAAAAGTAACATATAACTATATAGATGGCCTTTCTAAAAGACTTCCTGCCAGGTTGTTTAGACATGCATATTCTCGCTTATGAAAGTAATTGTAAAGAAAGATAGAACAAAAATGAGATTTCTTATTTCACAAAAGAATAATGGAAACTGTAACTTAAAAAACTCTATGAACATATACAGTGGCGGACGCAAACTATTTTAGTAGGGGTGTCCCTCGTACTTCAAGCGGGTGCACGTAATAGAAAAAAAAAAAAAAAAAAAATTACACTGCATGCCGGAAATTGAGCAGTGGTCCGGGACCCCAAATGCCCTACATAGGTCCGCCACTGAACATATACACAACTACATATGAAATAAGAAATCTCATTTTCACCAAGTCTTCGATCAATATCAATGGTAGAATATAAATCGTTTTATCGGAGTTGCACAACAAAATGGTATGGATGAAGATCCAAGTAGGTTTTCACGAAGGATTCAATCAAGATCAAGGGTAGAAAACATTTTATCATAGATGCACAACAAATTGGTATTAAAGCATCATGGAAGGAGTTTTATTGAATGGTGGGTTGTGTTTGTGAATTATTAGTTGTGTTTTCTGATGATCGGCCAAAGGTTTGGGTGAATATTCAAGTGAGTTTTCACAACGGTTTTCAATCAAAGACATATCAGCAAGAGTTGTTCAATTTCACATAAAGCGGTGCGTTTCTTGGAGAGTTTTCTAGGAAAAAAAATTATCAAACTACAAAAAGACAAGTTCAATCATTTCAATTCATTTTGTTTTATTGATTTGTGGTTATTTGGGAGTTTGAATTGAAAATATAGGGTCCCTCCACAAAGAAATTTTGTGTTGAGGTGGAGTTTGAAAGATTGTAGATAAGGTGTTCAATAAAAAAGTGGGGGTTGGTTTGTTCTTGGGTAACATTTTTTTTTGGGATTAATCGAAAGGGTGAATTGCATGTGATTGGGTGTTGGATCAATTGAGGTTTTCACAATGTTTAATTGATCAAGAGAGGGGTGTTGCAGAAAAAAGTCACTAGTTCAAAGGAGGAATGAAATTGAGTCGTTTTGGTGAAAGGAAGCTGCAACGGCCTTGGTTATTTGACAACATAAAGAGTGGTTCTTCAAGTGGTAAATTGACGTGTTTTACAAAGAATGTTCTATGGCATGTCAAGTTTTGGTTCATTGCGTGGGCATTGTTAAAGAAACAAAGAATGTTGTTTTCAATTTTTCAGAAAGATGCTAGCAAGTGAGGGTGAGATTTTGTATATGTAAAAGGAAAAGAAGGTTGAGAGACGGTATGGTGGCAGTGTCAAGGGATACCGGTTTTGGTCCTCTTCTGAGAGGTGTTTATTTAGTCAGATACAAGATTCGAGATAAAGTAAGTGGTTCAAAATATGGTTCTTCACGTATGGCGGAGAAGGTGAAAGGAATCTCCAAACGGGTGGAAAATGGTAGCTGTGAGGTGGTATTGAAAATTGGAAAGTACGTTGATCAAATTGGTATGAAGGAGTTAGACAAGAAAAGTAGTCATGGGAATTTTCAACATAGTTGTGGGTCTTCGGTAGTGGAGTTAAATGAGGATGTTCTTCAAGGTGGAGCTAAAGTGGGTTGTCATTCATTTACTCGAGATGGGTCCAAAAGATAGTTTAGAATGTTAGTCAAGGTATCAGACGGGTGAGGAATATTGATCGAATAGTTATGTTGTGGAGAACTATTGGTTGTGTTTTCTAGTGATCGGTTGAAGGGGTGAAGACAAAAGGTTTAAGTGAAGATCCAAGTGGTTTTTTACGAAGGATTAGATCAAGATTAATGGTAGAAAATGTTTTATCATAGTTGCACATCAAATATACTAGAAAAATATATGATAATTCATTAACAATCATCTAAACATAACATTTTTTAACAATACAATAAAAACAAAAACATTGAGTGCACATGTTTATTCAATTCTAATACGAGATAACCCATGATATGTATAACGATAACTTGAACGATTCTATTATTGCATAATGATAGGGATGTGTATCCTCTTGTCATTGTTACTTTGAAGTAATGGTGATTATTTATTGCCCAATTGTAATAACAATGTGTCAACACTAGGGATGAGATTTAGAACCGAAAAATCGGACCGGAACCGGAATCGAACCAGAACGGGAATATAGAACCAGTTCCGGTTCCGGGTTTAAAAATTGACTTTATCCGGGTTTCGGGTAATCTGGGTTTGGGTCCATCGGGTCTGGGTAAACCGGTTCTAAGAACCGGAACCGGTGTTAGGAAACGGAACCACTTTTAGGGGCCTGAATCGGTTTTTGTGAAACGTTTAAAAGATGCATATCTCGTTCGTTTCATGTCAAATTGACATACGGTTTTTCCAGCGTGTAGTTTAGAGTTTGTATATGATTTTAGACTATAAATTTGCCATTTTTAGTTTTATATTCACTGACTTAAAGTCCCCTAAAGTCGAGATATCAAAGCTGAAAGTTTTTAGTTTTTCAGTTTTTTTGTATTCTATGAAAATTTTAAAACATGCATATCTAATTCGTTTAAGTCAGATCAACATGCGGTTTTTTCAAGCTTGTATTTTAGAGTTTGTACATGAGTTTAGACTATAAATTTTCCATTTTTGTTTTTATATTAATTGACTTACAGTCCCTCGAAGTCGAGATATCAAAGCTGAAAGTTTTTAGTTTTTCAGCTTTTTTGTATTCTGTGAAATTTTTATAACATGCATATCTAATTCGTTTAAGTCGGATTGACATGCGGTTTTTTCCAACTTGATTAGGATTTTTTCCAATTCGTTTATAACACACAAGTCACGAATTTCGCTTTACCCCATCTAAAGTCGTTACATCTCCGACCTCTATCGTCTACCACCTATTGGTTCCATGAGTCCCACGGTTCTTCCCATACCAACAAAACTAACTCACTCCGGTATAAGACATCAGATGGAGATCAATACCCCTCAAAATGAAACCCATATACGAATCCAGAACCTCATCTCGCCTACTCAATACACAAATTGTCCCAAACTCAACTCGAGATTTTGATTCAACAGCAGAACTGGAACCACTCAATTCCATTCTGATACTCAACCCATACCCGTGATTCGCGAATTTATGCACACACCATCTCTCCAATTCCTTCCGATTACGATAATCCCTTCTCATCCTGGGATATAAAGATTCACAACCGTCATGGAGACCCCAGTCTCGCCCCTGATCCGGCAACCAGGTTCCTGGAGATTCAAGTGGTAAGGCTACCCAAGCCTACGAACTCCTTTACATCATACTCTGACTAGTGAATACTACAACTCCCCGCAGAACAATATTCACTCTTATCGACTACTGAGTGCTACGGTTCCCCCGTAGTCTTAAGACGCTCCTTTATTGACTCATGAATGCTATGGATCCCCGTATACTCATGACACCCTCTCACTGACTCGTGAATGTTACAGCTCCCCGCAGTATCACAACACTCTCACGCTAACTAGTGAATACTATGACTCCCCGCAGTACCACGGCACCCTCTCGCTGACTAGTGAGTACTACTGATCCCTGCAGTATCACAACACTCTCCTGCTATCCAGTGAATACTACGGCTCCCTGCAGTATCACGACACTCTCTCGCTGGCTAGCGAATACTACAGCTCCCCGCAGTACCACGATACCCTCTCCCACTGACTCATGGATGCTACGGCTCCCCGTAGTCTTACAACAATCTCTCGCTTACTAACTCACCATGGGCTCACTTCATGGTTTTTTTTCCTGATAATCCCAAGCGATTACTCCCACTCGGATCCACTTGCTCTCTTATCACCCCATAATCTCATCATCAAGTCATCACTACACTGAGTTCACTAACTCATGCTCCGTAGCTCAACATAGATAGGTGCTTACACTCGCCCAGCTTATGCACCACCACTCTTGATGTAAGTTCTCGTAGGCAAGGCACTTCTTTCAGCACGGAGACACCCTTAGACAGTCCCACTCCAGCGACAATTAACTTATGGGTTCCCACTGGAACAAAAGTCACTTGGTACTCCACTCGCCATCTCACAACTCGATTCTCAACATGACTAAAAATTAGGACATCATACACAAGTACCTCGTTTCACCATCACAGTATCTCACGATGTCTTGCCTCAACCACTAATCTTCTACTCACGCAACTTGAAACCTCGAAATACTCCCATCTCACAAATTGATACATGGAGGAATCATCAATGACTGAAAACACGTTGGCGAAAATCCGAAGCTCCATCCTCTACTGATCACCACCCATACGAAAACTACTCATACTGACTCTGAAATTGGATGACAACTCAACTGCTGCCCCTCCTGGGGTATAGATCACAATCTATACCTATACCTGCAAATCTCAGCTATTGTACCCTGAACTCAGCGACCCAAACGCCTCGAACTCAACATTTGCAAACCCGAAAAAAATCCCTGGCCACAGTAAATTCTCTAACCAACGACCACCTGCCGTAGATTCACTCATCCTTTCTTAAGCGCATACACATACATCATCGTGCCTTGCACCTTGCCTCATCCACCAATAACCCAGGTCTCATGTTTCCACACCACAAATCTCCATAACCAGTTCTCTAACCGCACTTGAACGGATCGTTGACCCTCTCAATAGAATACCCAGTTGACTCTTGGTATATCACACTTGACTCTTGGAACGTACCGCGTAATCACTTCAATGATCTTCCTGATGGAAACCAAGCAAATCCAAATATCTCGTAACTCAAAGAAAAATCTCAGAATCCTCCCAACATGACTGCCTCTAGTCATCTTAAAGTCTCAGACCGACACACCACCGGATACCCCAACTGTTCCAAATTAGTCCTCACTCTCAATCTGGAAATAATGCACTATCACGCACCTCGTCTCTGATTCCTCGACCAACCTCCCATCGCGGGAATCATCATAAAAGCAAGAGACCTCACTCTCACAGTCAATACACAACGTAGGCAATGAGGGCCGCCGCCCCGATACACTCCTCTTAATCATCTGGAACTGCTGCTAAAAGTATGCCTCCCTCAATAAGGCGCCTCCTTGTTATTTTCCATCTTAGTCCCACTAATGACTCTCTTATGGTATAAGAAATACCTTGCAACAAACATACTACCCAAATACTCTGGTGAAAAGGTTGCAACCCTATGCTACCCCACGGGGTTTACCTCCAAACTCTAAAACCGGGAACTCGTTATCTCTTTTGCTTCTCCCAGGAAACGGGGACAGCGCAACTCTTTCCACAGAAGGTGACGTCTTATCTATCGATCGATTGCTCAACTCATACCGCGATCCTCCAATAAGCATCATCTCTACTCATCCTTGAGTCTTGTGACTCCAACTGACATATCACCAATAAAATCTCTCGGAAACTAACTTGGTTTCCCTCTCAAGGTATGCTCCATTAAACTCGTTCAATATGGCCCTCTGGCCCCAAAACTATATCATATATGTTCTCATTCTAATCAATCACAACGGGATAACTGGAAAATCAGAGGCACTAACCGCCACAAATCATGGTACTCGAACCATGTTATCACCTCTCAATCTGTTACGAATCATGGTACTCGAACCATGTTATCACCTCTCCATCTGCTACTTAGAAATCCTGGAATTCTCCTTGTTTCGAGTATGGGTGCTCTGCTTTCAGTAGTATGAGCCCATACTACCTACCACATCTACCCATACTTTCCACACGGATCATCCCAGATTTCCTAAGTAGCTGCTCAACCTTATCGATCACCAATCTCGTTATACCTGGTTGCTCTCTAGCGAATACTCTCATCTATCAGTGTACTCATCTGACTAAGGTCACTCCCTAGGCTCTTCCTAGGTTCTCATACTTTTCTGCCATTAGCTGCTGAAGAACTCCTTATGATGCCAATCATCTACCTCCTGAATATCGTCATATTCACTTAGTAGCTAACTCCTATCATCAAGAGTTCCACAAAAGCATGAAGCAAGAAACATTCAGGCATCGAATAATCTCCACCAACACGTAAAACCACTTTAGGTTACAACTCCACTTTCTCTACTCACACTCAAAAGGTATCACCGAACTCAAGCAACCCTACCTCTCGCGGGTATCTAACTACTCCCTCAGTAGGCTCCTTCAATGCTCATCTAGGTATCTCTCCTAGATTACACCTCTACTCAAAGTTCTCTCTAAAAGATTCTTATTGGATACTCTTACTCTGCACATACTCAAGGCACGTCATAAATAGAAAAAATTCCTAGGCTAAGGCATCACAAATCAGGCAACTCTAGCCCTAAAATATGAAATATCTAGCCTATCTTCTAGCATGCATCACTAATATCTCAATAATAACTCATAACACAAATAAGTAAGGGTATTTTGGGATATCACCGTTCTGGATCTGGCTGATTATACACACCGCTACTTCTCATTTTTCTCTTAGAAACTCTTGCTCGTTTTAGAAAAATATTTTCTTTTGAAAATTTTTGTCACACCCCCGAACCAGACGGCGGAAACGTCCGGGGGCTCGTGTGACTAACAATTGAATAATGATCACAATGAATATACATAAAACATAACACATTCATCACCAACATTACATAATACAACCAACATTATTCACATCAAGTACATTGTTAAAATACATAAGTTCAAATTGTTAAAAGTACGATAAGTGTTGTTACATAAAACAAAACCATACACACTTGCAAATCTTCCAGCTTAACGGTTACCTGAGAATACAAGTTATTTTGAAAACGGTCAACATATATAATGTTGGTGAGTTCATAAGTATGGTTGAATAAAAGCCTTTGTATCTTTCGTAAAAACCCAGAAAATCCGGTATTTCCTGTAAATTGTCTGAAAATGATGCGAAAATCAAGTATAAATGCATGTGTGAATTTCATAGTTATAACTTGTATGAGTGTAGTTTTCATTATATTGTGAATAAATGACAAATGTATATGAATAATTTCTCCAGAAAATCCGATATTTTCTGTTTTATAACAACGCCTATGTGACAACCCGAAATTTCCATTTCGTACAGACCATATCAAGTCAATAGAAGTTAGAACAGTTACAGAGAATTTCCATACTTTTGGGTATAAGTTTGAGTATTTCAGGATTTACACTTAAGGAGATATCAGGAGAGTGGATGCACTAGGGTTTTGTGCAACACTGTTATTTCAAAACTCTATGATATTAGAGTTCATTTCATGAATAAAATATTTTCTGCCAAAAATCCCAGGACTATATATAGGATTCTGAGCTATATTTATTCATTAGTTACATTTCCAACTAGAGAAAAGCCAATTTCTCTCTCACGGATCTTCGGGTTTTCATCCCAAATCGTGAGTACCTCTCTCTAATTGTATTATATAGCTTTTTAAGTGCTTAATAAAATAGAAATCATATCCAAACAGCAAGATTTGAGAGTTTACCGCCCAAGAACACCTTGGGGAGTAAACTCTCTTATAAGGGTCAAATGGTGCCTAGTCCCTTCCTTAAGTAATGAAACTAGTTTGGACTTGTACCCTAATGTGTTTAGGACCAGAAAACAACCTTAGAACACCAAGAGTAAGGTGTTAACGGCCCAATAAGTTCCAAGGCCATGAACTCCAAACAATAGGGCCAAATGGTGCTATAAACTCTTCTAAAGCCTTGTACACTAGCCTAGTTTAGTTCCTAGTTAAATTAGGGACTTGTAAACACCAAAAACACCCTTCCAAGGGAGATTACGGCCGAAATATCCATGAGATTTGGTCCCAGGGCCGTAAACTCCTAAAAGGAGTTATATAATGCCCTAAACTCTTCCATAGACCAAGCCATTAAGTAGGAATGCATATTAGGGCCTTATAGAGCATCAAACATCAAATGGTCATATTAGTATGAGCTTACAGCCGTAAACTCATGAGTTTACGACCGTAAACTCATTTGGTAGTGCCATTAGGGCCGTGAACTCCCTTATGGAGTTTTCCTTGAACCCTACACACAATAGCTTTCCCTACAAACACTTAGATGCAATCCTAGAGGCTAATAACACTTGATAAAGGTGTTTAGCATTGTTGGATTAGTGTCTAAGTCCATAACTATTTTGGTATGTACTTGACCCGATTATGAGCATGGTCCTTTTGGGTTGCCTTCACCATAGCAATATGTAGGATGATTTAAGGAGAGAAAGGTTTAAATATGATTTATTAATATATTATGAGAATAATATATTAAAGGAGAAATCATATTGTTTAATTAATATTAGTCAAGAATTAATTGATAATTAATTTTGTGGCTAAAAGAGATTAATTAAATTTAGGGGACTGGACTGCAATTATTGGATAATTGAGTTATTGGGCTAAGGAATGCTAAAGGATCAAGGGGTGAACGAAATTATGATGGAAGCCCATCATATTTTCGTCCATGGCCTTATCCAGAAGGTTCCATGGGCTGCTTAGAGTTTAAGCTGTCCATTAGGGTTTTTACTGAAACCCTAGCAGCCTACACAAGTATATAAAGGACCCCTTAGGCTCCAAAAACGTGGAGAACACTTCCATTAGGGTTTCTAGTCGTTTTTGGGCAGCCTCTCTTCTTCTCCTCTTTCATCCAAGTTGCATAAGGTGTTTGTGACTCCATTAGAGGTGCAGCACTTGAGGCACTAAGCTTTTGAAGCCAATCCAAGCAAGGAATTGATTGTTATTGCTATATAACAATCAAAGGTAATTCTCTAAACCCTAATTCAGTTCATAATATGTTAGATCTAAGTTTATTAGTCTTGGATTCAAAGCATGTACAATAGAGAAACCTAGATCCAAGCATTAGGGTTTGTATGAGCACATATGATTGTTTCTTATGCATAAAACCCATCAGTGGTATCAGAGCCTTGATTGGTTTCAGTTGTATGTGATGCTTAACTGCTTTATTTGATGAAAATCGTGTTTTTTGGCCTCTGCCCGACCTGACTCGGCGAGTCAGTGGATGAACTCGGCGAGTCTGTCTGACTCGGCGAGTCCAGTCCCTGACTCGGCGAGTCCAGGGGTCAGACAGAGGGATTTTCGGGTTTTGGCTGCTGTTTTGACTTGGATTTGATGCCTAATTCGTTTTTTTGAAGTTAAAATCCGATTTTTATCTTAAATTAGTGAATATCCTTGCCAAAACAATAGATAATTTCAAATCTTTTAAATATTGGTTGTTTATATGATAAATATGGATTATTTCAAATTATTTGGTAATTATCTAGTGACTAAAATAAGATTAGGTCAAATATAGATAATTATGAAATTAATTGTTTAATTTGAATTATTTGTTGTTTGATCCCTAATGTTTTGAAATGTTTCAAAACTTGCCCTCAAGTTTTGGAATTTAAAATTTGACTAAAAGTTTAATTTTGAAATGTTAAATTCTAAAACCCTAGTAATTTGAAAAGTTCAAATCACACCCTTATGTTTTATTAATTAATTAAAGTGTATAATTAAAAGTGATTTAATAAACCCATAAAGTTTTGGTTTACATTTATTGAAATTAAAAGTATAATTTACTAAGTTAAACCAACTAGTATTTTAAAAGTATAAAATACACCCTATACTATATATAGCATTAAAAGTCTAATATTATATATGTATGAGTAAACAGTCAGTCTTACCGTTAGTAGGCCTCATTCACGAAGCTGGTCTATAAGGGGTGTTTAAGGAAATTGCCTATAAAATGGCGATTGAATGTGTATCCACTCTTACCCACCGCACTCTTGACTAGTGGAGGGTCGTTAGCCGAACGGGTAGGATAGGACAGAAACCTTCCATTATAAGTATAATGAAGTACAAAGTAACTAAATGCTTTTTCAAATTCCCAAATCATAGTTAATTTAGGAAAAATGTGAAATTGTATGCTAATCCATAGAATTACACTTCGTACCCCTGTCAAACGTTAGTGGAGCGTGTGTGGTTAACCGGCACACTAATTTGGGGATGACATTGGTAGCGAAGGGTGACTCGATGTTTGTCATAGATCAATGGAGCGTGTGTGGCTAACCGGCACATTGATTAGGTGATTGTAGCATTGGGTGCACCACGTGATTCGTATGGTTATTCACACCTTGTTTGTGATCCTCGGCATCCCAGTCACAAATAGTAGGGCATAATCGAGATTAAACATGCAATTGAAAAGTTCAATGAGTCTCAAAAGATCTAGGAGTTTCAATTCATTTAAAACTTAATCTTCCTTTTCGTTTTTCATGGTGGAAATTGGTAAATCGTCATTTACCTACCTTCAAATATTCTGCAACTAAATTACGGCATCCCTCTTCTAGGTTGTAGAGTATTGTGTTGGATCCTAGCTTGATGTTTCATTTGGGTGTTACATCAAGAATTCTAATCAACATAACTTGAATTTTCTCCCGTTTTGTAGATGTCTGAATCTTACAATGGTCTTCCCAAATCCCATGGAACAAGTTTTCCAAATGAAGATGACGTTCCGAGATACGATCAAGGAAATGAGAGTCATGCTTCACTTCCTCCACCTCCTCCAATTGTTCTCCCTGACCCACAAGTTCAAAGGCTTGAAAAGTTCAAGCTCACTCAAGCCCTTTTGGCAAGTAAACATGAAGATGGGAAACCTGTGTGTGCGCACGTCTTAGAGATGAAAACACACATTGATAGGTTAAACATGTTGGGTGTCGAGATTTCAAGTGAGTTGGCTGTTGACTGGGTTCTTCAGTCACTTCCTGAATCATATAGTGAGTTCGTTAGAGAGTACTATATGATGGACCACGACGTGACCCTTATTGATCTCACTTATTTGCTTAAAGTTGCTGAATCAGCAATGATTTGGCGTGCTAAAAGCAAATTTGTCTGGTGAATCAAACTCCCAAACTTCAATGGACACTGGCAACATTGGAAGTCCAGAAAGAACCAAGTCTGTGATTGTCCGATGTGTTGTGCCAAAGGAGTCCATTTCATTTTATTGCCAAGAGAAGGGGCATTGGAGACGAAGTTGCCCTAACTACCTGAGAGATCTAAGAGATGGGAGAGTCAAGACGTATGGCTCTACTTCAGGTAAAATCCATTATCTAACTCTTTTAAGTTCCTATTCTAGATTCTTAATACATGATGTGATAAGATTACATTTTGATGTTTTGTAGGATCGAAGAAAAGAGAGGAAGCTTAAGGAAAGAAGTGAACTGAATCTAATCGTGAAGAAATGGATTTTGATCGCATTACTTGAAGAATGGATTCTTGAGCTACTACTTGGAGTTAGAATAGATTGTTAAGAAATATGTAATAACATAGGTTTTCAATTGAATTGCATTGTAAGGACAATTTTTTTTTCCGCAATAAAATAAATTTTGACTTTATCTTATTTATTTATCCTTGCAATGGCATGTATGAAAGAATTGATGTTTGAATGTTTCTATTATTAGCAAAAATGGATTTGATTCTTAATTATGTTATTTGTGGAAATGTCGAAAGTGTATCAAATAGGGAGAGTTTCTCATCGCCCAAGTTTCAATTGGATAGAAACTTGGAATCATGCAATGTGTATTGTATGATGAATGAAAAACTTTCACATTTGGGAAACTTAGACTAATTCTTTGGCAAAGTGTCAATTGAAGGACAAGGAGATCAAGTACACAAGGTTGTGCGTTGATTGAGTCCACCACAAGAGTGGCAAAGATATTCGTCATGATTTAATAAAGTTTAGTAAATATGATTATACTTATAAGATTAAGTGTAATTCTGAGTTGATTGAAAGAGTTTCAATGAATAGTAGAACGAATAAAGAAGAATCATGTAGGCAGAAAGATAAAAGTTTCTCTTTTCTAAGAAGAAGGGAGAGTATCTTTTATTGTGTTTTATGATAAGTCTTAAAGATTAAGAACCATGTCTCAATAGATCCTCTAAGTGAGTCTTAGTGCAATTGCATGTCTAAGAAGAGGGTAGAAATGGTTAAATCAATAAGTCAATCATACTTCGTTCCAATATCAAGTCTTAGAGTCAAGATTGTGACATTGAGTGAAAAGTCTTAAGTAGGTTTATAACACTCATCAAATGTGGAACTTGGAAAAGTTTTCTTATTCTTGCACATTTGAAATTGGTAAGTTGTGCTGTCTTGGATAAGACAAAGAACAACTAGGACCAATTATGTGAAGTGTTTTGTCTTGATAAGAACTACACTAACTCTTGAATATTTGCTTTGTCAAGAAATGTTTCTTGACAAGAGAATCTTATATATCAAGGAGTCAGTGGGAGTCTTAATGGTCTTGAAAGGTTTCAAGAACAAATCAAGAATAAACCTTATAGATCATCACTAGCACACGACTTGAGGTTTATAACCTATCGTGCTGACATTATTTTGTTTCTATGTCATTCCAATTAAGTTAATTGTGTATGTGAGTTCTATGAGATCTCATTTGAATGCATACTAGAGCCTTAGTTGATGGAAAGTACATTGATATGTAAGGACAAATTACTAAACTGCTTGGAAGACATGGTGGGCACTCGTATTACCACAAGGCAAGAAATCAAGATTAAGAAAGTTCAGTCCATATGAGTTTGGATTTGTCACAAACCTTGGTTTTGGCTAATTCACATGGATAGGAATTCATACACCGTAAGATCTAAGTGTCATAAGATTCCCTCCTTCATGAAAATGACTGTGAGGAAATGCTTTCACTAAGAGAGATCTTAAGAAGATAGCAATTGTGAAAATTGTATTCTCAAATTCGATTATGGTTACGACATCCTTTTCCATAGTTCGAATTGTGAGATTTGGCAGTTAGTTTGAACATTTGGAACTTAGTAACATAAGTTCTGAATTGTTTAAGCACACATATGAGCTATCTAAGGCAAAGGTGTATAAGTTTAAGAAGCTTAGATAAAGGCTTATCGAAGCATCTGGTATTAGAAATATGAATTTCAGAAATTCAATAGGCATTGTTTTCTGGAAGTTCATTTGTTTTCTGAATACATGTCAAAGCTAGTGGGAGCATAAGTGTTATGCTTATATAATAATAATCATCATGATAGTGGGAGCATAAGTGTTATGCTTGTATGATTATTATGGCAAGTATTGCAAGTTAGCAATATTAATTATAGAAAAACAAAGATTCAATTTGCAAAGTTGCATGGGTTGAAATTTTTTTTTGCTATAATAAAGGGAGAGAATATTATACTTCATTTCGATATCTAAAGCTTAGATTGAGAAATTTTAATATTTTCAGTCAAAGGATACATTGTGTGTTCTCAAATTTCGATTATGATTACAACATCCCTCTTCATAGTTCGAATTGTGAGAATGTGACACATAAAATATTATGACAGAAGATTGATAAAGTATCATATCTTTATGTAAGACATTATGCATCGTGTCCCATACGCTTCGGGTATAGGATCGACTGCAAATGCTATAATATTTTACCATTCTAAAATTTTTCCATATGTCTAGTGCATTAAGAGGGAAAAAGGACTAGAATTGATTTTGACTAAAATAATTAAAAAAACTATCAAAGGATGATCCAAAGTTCGCTGAGGATTGGTCGCTTGTGAGTAGTTGGAAGTATGGTATTGGATGGGCCATATCGACATTATTATGAATAGATAAGATTCTATTAAGAATGAGTTGTCATATGGCAAATGTGGAAATGTTTCCATATTGGGAGTTGGATATTGAGATTCTATGCCTAGATTAGAAACTTTTATGCAGGAAGGATGTTCAAATGAATGTACTTTGAATGTGAGACTTCATGAATTGTCTTGTAACAATGTCCGATAGAGTACTTCAAAATTTAATTAGCCAAGTCTTGGTGACTTTTGTGCTATGACTTTATGAAAGAATCGTTGCATAAGATGTTAGAATCTAGCATATTCTAATAGTAGCAAAGAACCTTGTGTTCTTACACTAATGATAAGGATTGGGAATTGTGAAATGAGCATCATTGAAAAGGTTTTTCAATTGATCTATTTCACAAAGTAAGGACCATAGGAAACATAGTGTGCATGCTTTATGCATGGGACAGCTATTGTTGTAATTTAAGTAATAAGTTGATTTTCTGAAACAGTAAACGATAATAATGAGTAATCAATATGGTGGTTAAATAGAAGTGTTTTATTTACTCTCACAAGTTTGGGGCCATATAGGATTAAGTATTATTGTTATGTTTCAATTTGCATGTTTTGACTTCCAGAATAACTAGGTTATTCAAACATCCACAGTCGGTCATACGTTGGGAGTAGGTATGAATAAAGATTGTCATGAATCTGTCTGTAGATTGTCTGAAGTGTTTAGACATGGCACAAGTTTGCTGCAGAGTTCGTGAGTGCTTTGATAAGATTAGAGTATTGGATTAAACCCACGCTCACTTGGATCACTTCATGGATTTATCACGAGTGATTAGTGAGACGATAATATTGTATATTCTTGAAACTGAGACGTGTGAGTTGTTATTTGTTGGTCGGTTACACATTGATAATAAGTAAACGCACCAGTAACTTGGTGTTATAAAACTTATTGTTGTGTATGATTCGATCAGTAAATGCAAGCAAGCATATGAGTCGAAGTTTATCCATTCCTTTTACCCAAAGTAGGATAAAAGCGATATCTGTGGGCCTCTCGATGATTTAGTGATGACACCTAAGCGCTTGGCCAAGCCGGGACTAAGTTGATGTGTTCAAATTGTAGTCTGTTATCAGTCGTCATAAATCGGAAGTCGGGAAACAGTATAGAGAGAATGATTGAAATTCATGTCTTTTGTCTATACGATATCTTGAGAATGGAGGAATATATAATCCCTTATCTAGAGGACACGCTATCTGATAAGATCAGAGTTGACAACGACTTTTGAAAGCTACGATTGCTGATCAGGTTCTGAAGTCATACAGAAAATAGTTATTAGACTTATCCAAGTGGGAGACTGTTGGATTAGTGTCTAAGTCCATAACTATTTTGGTATGTACTTGACCCGATTATGAGCATGGTCCTTTTGGGTTGCCTTCACCATAGCAATATGTAGGATGATTTAAGGAGAGAAAGGTTTAAATATGATTTATTAATATATTATGAGAATAATATATTAAAGGAGAAATCATATTGTTTAATTAATATTAGTCAAGAATTAATTGATAATTAATTTTGTGGCTAAAAGAGATTAATTAAATTTAGGGGACTGGACTGCAATTATTGGATAATTGAGTTATTGGGCTAAAGAATGCTAAAGGATCAAGGGGTGAACGAAATTATGATGGAATCCCATCATATTTTCGTCCATGGCCTTATCCAGAAGGTTCCATGGGCTGCTTAGAGTTTAAGTTGTCCATTAGGGTTTTTACTGAAACCCTAGCAGCCTACACAAGTATATAAAGGACCCCTTAGGCTCCAAAAACGTGGAGAACACTTCCATTAGGGTTTCTAGTCGTTTTTGGGCAGCCTCTCTTCTTCTCCTCTTCATCCAAGTTGCATAAGGTGTTTGTGACTCCATTAGAGGTGCAGCACTTGAGGCACTAAGCTTTTGAAGCCAATCCAAGCAAGGAATTGACTGTTATTGCTATATAACAATCAAAGGTAATTCTCTAAACCCTAATTCAGTTCATAATATGTTAGATCTAAGTTTATTAGTCTTGGATTCAAAGCATGTACAATAGAGAAACCTAGATCCAAGCATTAGGGTTTGTATGAGCACATAGGATTGTTTCTTATGCATAAAACCCATCAAGCATGTCCTAGGGTGTCTTGAATTGTTTATTAGTTGTTTATAGACTAATTTGATACATATATGTGATATTATATGTTAACTAGGATCATAGTGTGTGTTCAAGACTTCACTTGACACCTAGCCATCCTACCTCTTCAGTTCATCCGTACCACTCACAGCAGGTGAGTTCATACCCCTTAATCAATGTTTTAAATGTTTTTAAATGTTTTATGGGGGGATACAAGTAGAATCATGCTAGTTATTATATCAATCACATGTAATTAATAAGCAACATTTAAATGATTTGCTACTCATTAACCGTTTTACCAAACAGTTTTGTTCACATGATTTTCATAAACGTTTTATAGGTTTAAAACTCCTTATTAAACTGTTCATTTTACACTGTATGTTTCATTTCAAACTCATTTACAATTGTGTTTCCACCAAATGTTTATTTATACTTAAACTGTTTTATCAAACACGTGCTTTCAACCCGTTTTATAGATTGACACCAAGTCAATCTTTTCTTAGATAATAATTATGTTCAAAGGTTTTACAAAACTTATTTTATGCTTTTATATTATCAATTGCATGCCTATATATGTATAGTTATATAAGAAATGTTTAAAAGACTTAGGAAGGCTATCCACCCTATTTCCTTTTCGTGCTTGAGATGTGGTCTGGTGGGATATCGGGTACCCGTCCGAAGGTCGTTTAAATATTAGTTATATATCATGTGTACATATATAGTCATAAAGGTTCTCCCAGTTCATTCAATACCCTTGGGTAGCAAGGGTATACTTCCATGTTCATACGTACCAGTTATATTACTAGTAAGCTACCATATGGGTAGTTTAGGAAGATACTAATACTAATACTAGAACAATAAATCACACAAAGAGTCAGTTCATACATGAGTCATAATACATAGTGATGAGAAACAAACATACTACTTAGTGATGAGAAACAAACATAATACATAGTGATGAGAAACAAACATAATACTTAGTGATGAGAAACAAACATAATACTTAGTGATGAGAAACAAACATAATACATAGTGATGAGAAACAAACATACAAGCTAGACAGAGGAAGAACACACAATACATCTAGCACATACATTACGTATACATTACATATACATTACATTTAGTTAGGTGAGCCATTAAAGGGTCATGGCACTACCTTCCATGACCGTTTTTGTGTTCAGAATCTCCTTAATTGGGGAGCGTATGAGTTTGCGTATAGATCTATATTGGATTGACCATCTTACACCTTGCTGCTCACTACAGTGGGACTTGCAAGTCTACGGGTGCTAAATGTCATTTCTTACGGTGTCTTACATCGTCGTTTTACTAGAGTCGGTAGCAGGATACAGGTCGATCACATGTTACTTTAAATTACATTAGATTTAAGGTAGTTAGTACGATTGTAGTTAGATACTACACCATAGTACTGTTTCATTTTCCCATTACATTCACTTCGTGAACATTCACACGACGCACAATAATGTAGAAACTATATTTTTGGTTAATGATAGTCAGACTTGGGAAAATACACACTCTTACAAGAGACACACACACGGACACTAGATGCCTTGGTAGAAGGATACTTTTAGTAGGAAACATATGGTTTTCTAGGATGTTCAAAACGATTTTATACTTACAGTTCATATACATACAAATACTTACAAACAAATTAAGACACTAAAACACTTATGATCTCACCAGCTTTAAAGCTGATACTCTCTTTCAAAATAACTTGTATCCTCAGGTCAACCATAGACAGGTACCGATGCAAGTTTCAGAGAAGATGGTGCTCGTTCAAGACTCATCTTTCTTTTTGATTTATACTTTAGTGTCTATTATATATTGACAGAACACACTTGTATTAAAATTATATTATTAATGCAATGGATGATGTTGTTGCTTGTTTACTACTTTTCATTGTTGTGATACTGTACATGACGTCCTCCGCCCCAGAACATTTATGTCATTCATGGTTTTGGGGTGTGACAGCCTAGATTCTTGTTTTGTTAAATAAGTCTTTTTGCATTGACACAATCGAAGAGTTTATCTTCGAAAGGTTAAATTTTTGGTATTGAATCCCTATATGAGCTGTTATAACCATGCATGATAATGACTACATTGCCCGCCTTGGCATTTTTTCAAATGCCGATATTGCTAAAGATTTTGTCGCCCTAGACTGGCATAGTCTAGCTGTAGCGAACAACTAAGGCGTGGGGGGTCTGCCCGTATAGATCTATACATAAACTCCCACTTTCCTACCAGGAAACTTTGATTATAACTACAGGCTACGATTGTACACTCAGAGGTGTCAACCGACATGTCTCACTAGATTCTCAACCCCTTTTGTACTATGTTTAATGTTTACGTATATGTGGTATGTTTTTGTATTCGCAAGGTACGTATATAAGTATACGAAGTTTAATGGTTTCGCAAAGGTATCGTTACAGTCTACTAGCATGTGAAATTTCCATTCCAAGCCCTATTAGTATGTAAGTAGGCCACAAAGGCCCAATAACATGTAAGAGGATAAGTTAGGCCCAATAGGCATGTAAATGGGCCACAAAAGCCCAATAAACATGTAATCCAATACTTAGGCCCAAATTAACATGTAAGTGGGTCGCAAGGCCCAATAAACACGTCATGGAAAAAATTGGGCTCAATATACACTTAAATGGGCCCTTAGGGCCCAATGGCCAAGTAACGTGAATATTAGGTCCAATAAATAGTTATCGACGTATTTTGTTCATTTTTTTGTTTCGTTGTCTGTTTTAGCTCGAGGTTTACATGATTGATGATAAGAAGCTTTCTTTTTGTAAAAATGATATTTTGGCCAATAATCCTACAAATTTTCAATTAAGGCCCAAAGTTTTGTAAAAATGACATTTTAGTCCATAATTTATAGAATTTGCAATTTTGTCCCAAATGTTTTAGAAATTCACAAATTTAATGCAAAATTTTATAATTTGGCATTTATGGCCTAGTTTTGCAGAAAATTGCATTTTTCAGCCCTTTGTTTGTAAAAATTTACACTTTCGGCCTAAATTTGGAAAAATTTACATTTTTGGTCCAATTTGAAAATAAATGTTATTTTCACCCGTAAATTTGGTTTATTTACATTTATGACCCAAATTTTACTCGAATAACATTTTTAATCCCAAAACTTCATTTTTTTTCGCAAGTTTGGGCCCAAACCGTGAGGCCCAAAAGTTTTGGCCCATTAAGCCCAAATTTGCATTTTTGGCCCTTTTTAAAGTATGTTTAACATAAAAATACCTTTTTATACATGTAGGACCTGTTTGGTCCCCATAGAAACATAAATGTCATTTTTGACCTTATCTTTTGTTTTCTTGACAATTTTGACCCTTAACCAAGTTTTTGTTGAAATCTTTTGTTTCTTAAACATATAATCTCTTTTGGCTTGATAATGTGATGTATATAATGTCATAGTTCATAGATCTTTGCTAAATAATACTTAAAATTTCGAGATTTGCTAAGATCTAACACATTTTTAGCAAATAAACTAAGAATTCACACAAAACATGCATATAACATATAGATCTACACATTTTACTTGCATTCTCCCCCAAAAATAATATGAAAACCGAAAACAAGGGGGTATGAACTCACCTTTGCTTGATGCTTCAGTTTTTGAAGAAGAATTGGAGAGATTTTTTGTCTTAGCAAGCTTCTTGAGTAGATTTCGAACTTAAGGAGTTCTAGGAAGTAAAATCACAAAATAGATGTTGATATGGAGTGATTTAGCTAAAGAATGAATTAATTAAACTTAGGTGTACAAGATCTTACCAAGGATTGATGAGATTGTTGGATAAGGTGTCTAAGTCCATAACTATTTCTGGTCAGTACTTGACCCGACCCGGCATGGTCCATTTGGGTTGCATGGCACCATGCAATTGGATAGACTAAATGAGAGAAATAACACTTGGAGATTATTAATATATTATAAGTTCTAATATATTAATAAAATTATTTAATTAGTTTGATCAAGAATTAATTTAGAATTAATTAAGTGATCAAAAGATAACTAATTAAATATATGGGTTGATTATGTAAATCATTCATATCTTGTATAGTGGGCTAAGAGGCTCCATGGATTATCAAGTTGGGTTCCACCCATAGGATGCTCCATGGGAGTTACAAACCCATGGGTCGTGGAAATGAAGAGTCATGACACATTAGGGTTTACATGGTGTAACCCTAGATGTGTCAACACTATATAAGAATCCCATTCTCCACCAAAATCGGCTACACATATATGAAACAAGAGGGCTAGGCCGATTTCAAGAAGTGTGTGGTCTCTCAAAAGTCTTTCCAAGAGCATTTGATGTTGTGTGAAGCATTTGAGGCATCATACTTGGGGTGCTAGGCTCACAAGGTTTCAAGGAACATAAGCAACAACAAGGTAAGTTATTCTATCTTTCATTCAAGTTAAAAATTGTTCCCCATGTATGCTAGATAGGAATATAACCTTGGAATTCAACTTTGCATGATAATTAGACAAACATAGATCCAAGGTTATTAGGGTTGCATGTACACTTAGGAAGTGTTAGAATGCTCAAAACCCATCAGTGGTATCAGAGCCTAGGCTTGTTTGTTTGTTATTTGTGCTTAAAAGTTGAAAAAAGTCGAAAAACTTCCTGTCTGCCTGATGAACTCGCCGAGTCCATGGGGAGACTCGCCGAGTTCACTTGTATCTTCAACCTACTCGCCGAGTAGGTTCATGCACTCTGCGAGTAGGAGCCACAGAGTGCAGATTTTCGACTTTAGTTGCTGGAAATGGACTAGAAACGTTACCCTAAACTGTTTTGGTACTTGAAAACTTGTTTTAGATGATGTAATGTCTTTGCTAATCCATTTACAACAACTAGTTATCAAAATTACAAAGTTTAAGTGTAGTTTTGACTCATGAAAGTGTTCATGTTCATGTTCTTGATCTTATGATGTTTAGATGATCATAGGAATTATTTGTAACCTATGTGGTAGTTTAATTCTTGATCATAATGTGTTTTAATGGAGTCCATAACTTGTCCTCAAGTTATGGAAAACCAAAAGTCACTTGAGTTAAAACCATTAAAAGAACACAAGAGTTAGAAAAATGAAGAGTCTTCATTTTTATTACTCTAATAAACTCATAAGTTACAAGAAATGAAAAGTTTTGAAAGTTTACAAAACTTGCCCTCAAGTTTTGGAACAAGTAAAGTCATGCTAAAACTTTAGTTCCAACCCTTAGAATTTTGAAAGTTAAAATTCTACCCTTATACTTATAATATTATAAGTTAATAATATATATATATATATATATATATATATATGTATAAGATTAAAGTCGTCTTACCGCTAGTACGCCTCATTCACGAAGCCGGTCTATAAGGTGGGTATAAGGTTGTTGCCTATAAAATGGCAACTTAATGGGTGTCCACTCTCACCCACCACTTGCTTGACTGGTGGAGGGTCGTTAGCCGAACGGGTAGGACAAGGACTTATAAATTCTCATTAAAAGTATGATGAATATTATAAAGTAACTAAATGTTTTATTAAATTCCCAATCTTAGTTACTTTAGGAAAAAAGTGAATAAGGTGCTAATCCATGAAATTACACTTTACACTTTGTTTAAGCCGTTGGTGGAGCGTGTGTGGTTAACCGGCACACTAACTTGGACTTAACAAGGTAGGTAAAGGGTGACTTAAGGTTTATTATAGTATCGGTGGAGCGTGTGTGGTTTACCGACATATCAATTGAGTGATAAACTTTAAGGGTACCAAGTGATTTGCATGGTTACTTCACACCTCGTTTTGTGATCCTCGGTATCCCAGTCACAAAACTTGGAGGGCACACTCGAGATTGAAACATGCCTTTGAAAAGTTCATTAAATCTCAAAGAATCTAGGAATTTCTAAGAACCAATCAAAAACCTAATATTTAATATTTCGGTTTTCGTGGTGGAAATTGGTGAATCGTCATTTACCTACCTTTCAAATATGTTATAGCTTGGATTACGACATACCTCTTCTAAGTTATAATATATTGTGATTGGATCCTAGCCTTAATATTACATTTGGGTGTTTTATTAAGGACTCTCTAAATATCTAAACTAATCTTGTCCTTTCTCCTTCAGATGTCTTCAAACAATTCTGCTTCTGGCTCTAATCCTAATGGCTCCTTTACCCTTATGAACTTGTGTGGGAAAGTCATTTTTGATGGATCCAAATTCAATGAATGGATCAGAAACATCAAGATGATTACCCGCTACGAGGACAAAGAATATGTCCTTGACAAGGAGCTTAAGGAGATTGATGAGACCACTGCAACTCCCCAGGAGATCGCTGACTTTCAGGCACATGAAAGGGATGCTACCAAAGTGGCATGCATCATGATGGCCACGATGACAACGGAACTCCAAAAGTCCTATGAGGATTTCTACCCTTATGAAATGCACCAAGATCTGATGGAAATATACCATCAAAGTGCACGACAAGAAAGGTATGAAATCATCTGTTCCATGATAACAACCATGATGAAGGACGGGGAATCCGTCACGAGCCACATGCAGAAAATGCAAAGGTATGTGGATCGATTGCTGAAGCTTAATGTGAACTTCCCTGAGGAGCTTGCAATAGATATCATTTTGCACTCCTTACCATCGTGCTATGATCAATTCCGCATGACATATCACATGAATAAGGAAGAGGTCACACTCAACAAACTTTAGGGACTTCTCAAGACCGCAGAAACAGGTCTTAAGGGGAAGTCGGTTGTTAACACTCCTACTCCAAACTCTACTCCGGTTTTGGCAATCGGGAAAAGTCGAGGGAAGAAGAGAAAGAACTCTTCAAAGGGTACCAAGGCTCAGACCCTTGATGGCTCTTCTTCAAGTGGAACCAAGAAAGGTTTCGTTACTCCTTCTTCTGACCCAAAAGAGGCTGAATGCTTCTATTTCCATGAAAAATCACATTGGAAGCGGAACTGCCCAAAATACTAGCAAGATGTGAAGGATGGGAAAGTTAAACCCAACCATGCAGGTATTTACACTATCATTTCTAATAACTCACCCCATTCTAAATCTTGGGTCCTAGATACCGGTTGTGGTATTCACATTTGTTGTGACTTGCAGGGACTAAGAAGAAGTGAGAATGTGGAGCAAGGAAGAATAAACCTAATCATGGGGAATAGGAAAGCTCTACTTGTCACCAAGATTGGAGTTTATACTTTATCGCTAAGTAGTGGGTTTAGTTTAGATTTGAATAAGTGTTGTTATTCGCCAGAAATGGCAAGAAATATTATTTCCTTTCATGCATTGTATAAACAAGGTTTCACCTTTTCATTTGATAATGAAGTTGGTTCGATTAATGCTTTCTTTAATAATGTTCTTTATTTTAAAGCATTACCTTGTGATGGTGTGTATGAAACAGTATCTGTGGTTGATAACTTAGGAAATAATGTATTGTGTATTGATTCTGTTAATAATAATTTGGATAAAGCATCATTATGGCATTGTCGTCTTGGACATATAAGCAAGAAACGCATAGGCCAACTCCAAAAGGATGGAGTCTTGGAGTCATTTGACCTAAAGTCAGATGATAGTTGCGAATCATGCTTACTTGGAAAAATGACAAAGTCACCCTTCACAGGCTCGTTTGAGAGGGGTGAAGGTTTGTTGGACCTTGTACACACGGATGTGTGTGGACCATTCAAACATGCCACAAGAGATGCTAATCGTTATTATTTGACTTTTACTGATGATTACAGTAGATATGGATATGTCTACTTCATCAAGCATAAGTCAGAGACTTTCGAAAGGTTTAAGGAATTTAAACAGGAAGTCGAGAATCAATTGGGTAGGAACATTAAGATGCTTCGATCCGATCGTGGTGGTGAGTATCTTAGTTTAGAGTTCCTTGAGTATCTAAGGGAATGTGGGATAGTCTCACAATTGACACCTCCCAGGACACCACAGTTGAATGGTGTGGCTGAGAGGCGTAATCGAACCTTGTTGGATATGGTTCGTTCCATGATGAGTCGAGCTTCGCTACCAATCTCGTTTTGGGGGTATGCCTTAGAGACTGCCGCCCATATCCTTAATCTAGTCCCTACAAAGAAAGTTGCCAAAACTCCTCACGAGATGTGGACTGGTAAAGTACCTAAACTAGACCACATCAAGATTTAGGATTGCGAGGCTTTCGTAAGATGCGAGACTCATGATAAGCTCGAACCTCGAAGCGACAGGTGTATTTTCATCGGCTACCCACAACAATCTTTTGGTTACCTCTTCTACAGACCTAGTGAAAATGTGGTCTTTGTAGCTAGGAGGGCTTTCTTTAGAGAGAGAGAGAGAGAGTTTATAAGCCAAGGAAACAGTGGGAGGCAAGTTGATCTTGAAGAAATTCAAGAGTCAAGCGGTGAAGGAACTTCAAACTCTAGCACTCAACTTGAGGAGGAAACTCCTGTTGAGCCAATTAACAAGTCTATACCTCTGAGGCGGTCCACAAGGGTTAGGAATGCTCCTGAGCATTACTATGGATTCCACAATACTGCAGAAGGTGATACACTTATCAGTGATGAGACACTGATAGGTCTGGATGAACCTAACAGTTACGCGGAAGCCATGGCAGGCCCTGAGTCAGCCAAGTGGAAAGAGGCAATGGACAACAAAATACAGTCCATGTATGACAATCAAGTTTGGAACTTGGTTGAGAATGTACCAGGTCGTAAGACAGTAGGGTGCAAATGGGTCTTCAAGAAGAAGACCAACATGGACGGTAAAGTACACACTTATAAGGCTCGACTGGCTGCAAAGGGTTTCTTTCAAATTCCTGGAGTGGACTATGATGAGACCTTTTCTCCAGTAGCCAAGATTAAGTCTATTAGGGTTCTGTTAGCCATAGCTGCATTTCATGACTATGAAATATGGAAAATGGATGTCAAAACCGCTTTCCTTAATGGAAAGTTGGCTGAAGATGTTTACATGAGTCAGCCAGAGGGTTTTGTCAGCAACGAGTACCCTAATAAAGTGTGTAAGCTTGAGAAATCCATTTATGGATTGAAGCAAGCACCTCGCAGATGGAATCTTTGCTTTGATGAAAAGGTCAAGGAATTTGGCTTTTCTAGAAGTGAAGATGAGTCTTGCGTGTATGTCAAGGCTAGTGGGAGTATAGTTAGCTTTTTGATATTGTATGTGGATGGCATACTACTCATAGGAAATGACATCCCAACTCTGAAGGAAGTTAAGTCCTGGCTTGGGAAGTGTTTCTCTATGAAGGACCTAGGAGAAGCTGCCTATATTCTAGGGATAAGGATCTTGAGAGATCGGAGTAAAAGACAAATTGGACTTAGTCAGAGTACCTACTTGGATAAGTTGCTGAAGAGATTCAGCATGCAGGACTCCAAGAAAGGAGAATTACCCATCCAGAGTAACGCCAGATTGAGTAAGACACAAAGCCCCAGCACTGAGGCTGAGATTGCAGAAATGAGTCGAATACCTTATGCTTCGGTTGTAGGATCGATCATGTATGCAATGACGTGTACTCGACCTGATGTAGCCTTTGCACTGAGCATGGTTAGCAGGTATCAGGGGAACCCTGGCAAGGCACACTGGACTGCGGTAAAGAATATCCTCAAGTACCTACGGAGGACTAAGGACTGGGTCCTTACCCTCGGTGGGAGTAATGACTTGAGAGTTGTAGGGTATAGTGATGCTAGCTTCCAGACTGATAGGGATAATTTGCGCTCTCAGTCGGGCTGGGTCTTTACCCTAAACGGAGGAGCAATTTCTTGGAAGAGTTCCAAGCAAGAGACAGTGGCTGATTCAACTTGTGAATCAGAGTATATTGCAGCTAGTGAGGCGGCAAAAGAGGCGATATGGCTGAAGAACTTCATTGGAGACCTTAGAGTTGTACCAGCTATTAAAGAGCCAATGGAAATTTTCTGTGATAGTGAAAGCGCTGTTGCCTTAGCCAAGGAACCAAGGGATCACGAGAGATCCAGACACATCGACAGAAAATACCATTTTATCAGACATCAGATAGAAGGACTCCTCGAGGCAAAGAGGGTATCATCAGATGAGAACCCAGCAGATCCCCTCACGAAGGGACTGACTCGGGTTAAGCATCTCCAGCATGCTCGGAGCATAGGGCTGAAGGATGATATTAGATTTAGTTGTTAGATAACCTAGAAATTTGTAAAGTGTAATTGACATTAGATGATGAATAAAAGGTGTTTTATTTATGAGTAAAGTGTTGCTATCTCTTGTCGATCGTTTACTATATTTCTTTTGCATGTTTTAACTTCCAGAATAATTTTGTTTCGTATAACATATTATTCAAACCTCCACAGTCGGTCATATGTCAGAAGTAGGTATGAATCAAGACTGTCATGATTGGTTGCAGAGGTCTAAGGTGTTGGACAAGGCTACAACATTCATGAATGCTCATAAGTTCTGAGCATTGGACTCAACCCACGCTCACTGGAATCACTTCATGGAATTTATCTCGAGTGATCATGAGACGGTAATATCATATAAGTCTTCAAACCTAGAGATATGATTTGTTACTTACAAGTTGGTTATGCATTGATTGTACGAAAACGCATTGGTAACTCGATGTTATAAAACGTGCTTTTGTGTATAATTCAATGAGTGGTAGAACAAACATATGAGTCGAAGTTTATCTGTTCCTTCTTGGATTAGAAGCTGATATCTGGGCCCCTCGATGATTTTGTTTTGACCTATGTACCGGGCCCGGTCAGAACTAAGTTGATGTGTTCAATTAAGTTCTTTGTCAAACAAATCAGAAATCGAGAAACAAACTGCTGGACAATAAGTAAGACATTGTTCCATGTATTTGTCCGGCTGATATCTAGAACAGAGGATTATATGATCACTTATCTTGAATGGCGTATCAACATCTTCTCAGTTCCGAGAGACCTTGAAAGAGCTACGATTGCTGGTTGGTTCCTGAAGTACTGGAGTTATAGTTATTAGACTTATCCAAGTGGGAGACTGTTGGATAAGGTGTCTAAGTCCATAACTATTTCTGGTCAGTACTTGACCCGACCCGGCATGGTCCATTTGGGTTGCATGGCACCATGCAACTGGATAGACTAAATGAGAGAAATAACACTTGAAGATTATTAATATATTATAAGTTCTAATATATTAATAATATTATTTAATTAGTTTGATCAAGAATTAATTTAGAATTAATTAAGTGATCAAAAGATAACTAATTAAATATATGGGTTGATTATGTAAATCATTCATATCTTGTATAGTGGGCTAAGAGGCTCCATGGATTATCAAGTTGGGTTCCACCCATAGGATGCTCCATGGGAGTTACAAACCCATGGGTCGTGGAAATGAAGAGTCATGACACATTAGGGTTTACATGGTGTAACCCTAGATGTGTCAACACTATATAAGAATCCCATTCTCCACCAAAATCGGCTACACATATATGAAACAAGAGGGCTAGGCCGATTTCAAGAAGTGTGTGGTCTCTCAATAGTCTTTCCAAGAGCATTTGGTGTTGTGTGAAGCATTTGAGGCATCACACTTGGGGTGCTAGGCTCACAAGGTTTCAAGGAACATAAGCAACAACAAGGTAAGTTATTCTATCTTTCATTCAAGTTAAAAATTATTCCCCATGTATGCTAGATAGGAATATAACCTTGGAATTCAACTTTGCGTGATAATTAGACAAACATAGATCCAAGGTTATTAGGGTTGCATGTACACTTAGGAAGTGTTAGAATGCTCAAAACCCATCAGAGATTAGTGAAGGATCTTCTTGGAACACATGCAAAATATCGAAAATCTTGGTGGAAGGAAGAGGATGATTTTAGAGATGTTTAGAGAGAATTTTTGTGTGTGTGTGTGTGTTTTGGCTCTTGGCCGAGAGTAGAAGAAGAGAGGGGAGAGAGAGGTGGTGAGGTGACTAACATGGGAACATGAGAGACCATGCATTGATACATGGTGTGTATTATGGAGGTGGCACCTCCAAAGTCAACTCCCCCCCCATTTCAATTCTCTTTTTTTTTTGTTAAGTGGTGTTGGGTCAAGATCTTTGGGCTAAGAAGGGTAGGGATGGAATAGTTTGAGCCCATTAACATTTAGTTAGGATTTTTGGAACCTAAACATAAAATTTTCGGCCCAATGGGCCTTTAGAGTAGTTCACGGCCCATTAGTATAAAGGAATAAGAGTTTATGGCCCATTTGGGCAAATTATTTCATTAATGGGCCAATAGTAAACTAATTTATTTTTGACCCAAAATGGCCTAAAATGCTAAGTTTTATGGAAGTGGGTCCAGTTAGACCCCAAATAGGGTTTCCAATCCCAAAATGGTTGAATTGGATGCTTATTGGTTCATTAAGCCCAATACGGAGGTCCTAGTCCATTATGGACTTAAACCATGGATCTTAGGGCTTCAGACTCTTTGATGAACATAATTGATGAATCTAAATGAGCATTGAGTAAGATTTACTTAGAGTATATGTTTTACAATAGATGAACGGTTACACAGGAATAGAATTTCCTAGCTAAAATGCCAGTTGTGACCATTTTTCTTAAATCCTCAGTTTGAGTCCAGATATACCCCAAGGTGTATCTGAATCCCTCAAACCTAGGCTCTGATACCAACTTGTAACACCGTAAATTTTCAAACAAAATTTCCATTTAAAAATCACATAATTCTCATAACACATTTCACAAAAATCCCATTTATTTAAATTTACAAAAACTAACTCCATAATTGTTTGATTAGTAATCCAGGATCCTCAAAACATAACTCTTTCTATGGTGTGTACAATCAAGCCGGCGCCTTCCCGCGATCCTGAGAAGAACCTGAAACACATATCACATAACACGGTAAGCACGAAGCTTAGTGACTTCTCCAAAATACCACATATATCTCATTAGCCTCTCATGGCTATTCTCAGATTAGACCCTTCGATCAATGTGTCTCATTGGGACCCTTCGGTCCCAAAACTTAGGTGGACCCTCCGATCTTAACTCAGTAAGCTCAGAATAATACACAACATAAATCACAAAGACATAATGCAGGATATCACAATACTCAATAAAAGCACATAACACCCTCCGATGACACAAAGGTTACCACTCTAGGTAAAGTATAGTGAGAAGACTCACCTCGGATGATGAACAACTCCTATAGATGCTGCTGCCGCACCGACCTCTAACACTGGACCAAAATCCACAATTACCCAATTAAGATCTAACTCAAAATGCTCACTCTTTAGGTCTAAAGGTAGTCCACTAACTAGCCCATCAATAACCAAAAACCCATTGGGCCCACCAAGGCCCAATAATAAATGGGCTCTCCCGAGGCCCAACTCTCAATTCCAAGTGGCAATCCCAACTCAAGGGCCCAAGGCGCGCACACACACACACACACACACATATATATATATATATATATATATATATATATATATATATATATATATATTCCTCTGGTCCAAAACTCCAGTGCAACAAGCCCAAACTCCAAGCCCAAAACTTAAGGCCCAAAATGAGACTTAGCCCAAAAGCCCATAGCGAGGTTACCCGGGGCGTACCTCCCTTAGTACGCTCAGCATACACAAGCATGCATGAAATCTGATCGGGGACACCAACCCAGTACGCGGGGCATACTAGGATTACGCTCGGTGTACGTCCAGTATGACTTTTCTCACGTTCAGGGTCTTAACCCGTTAAGACTTTAGCTCATATCAGATTTGGACTCCCTATAGGCTCTTAGTCCATAAAGCTTGTGACTTTAAGCCTTTGCATGGCTGATAAAGTCACAAACACCCAAAACTCTCATTCTCTTATCTCAAAATGCTCATATCTCATGCATGGGTTGATTCAAATGTCCAAGGAGTTGCTCATAATCGCTGGAGCTAATTTTCTCATAAAGCATGCAACTTTGGGACCAAAACCCTAAAATGGTCTAACATGATGCATAAAACAAAAGAGTGAGAAAGCTTTGAGCTTTATACCTCCAAAATGAAGCTCCCAACACATCTATGCTCAGATCTATAGCCTGGAATCCCACTCCTTCTTCTTCAAAGCTCCTTCTTCACTCCAAGAACACACAAAATCCCGTAAATGCTCTCAAATGGACACACACAAGCTCAAGAACGAGGATTTGGGTTTGAGAGGGTTGATTGTCTGAGGATGGTGGCCAGGAATGAGGCCATCTTATTCTTTGTATAGGGACACCCTCTCATTTAGGGTTTTCACTATGTGCCTAGTAAGCCTAGTGTACCCTCTAGTATGCCCAGCGTACTAGGTGGCTCCACTTAAAAGTCACGGAAAGGTGACGAGAAGCCCTACGCTTCTAGCATCTCTTCGCAGGCCTGAGGCTTCCTCATGCCCAGGTTGCAGCCCACGAACCCTAATCACGGACGATCTGAAACAGGATGTTACAAAAGGGTTGGAAGTATTATGGTTGCTTGACATTTTGAGAGAAAAATGGTTGTGATTTCTGTAGAATAAATAGGTGATATATGTGTGTATTTATAGTGTTTTTGGTTTAAAGAAATAATAATAATAATAATACAAAATGAAAAGCCCCAACGTTCATATAGCCAACGGCTATATCTTTCCAACAGTCATTTTTCTTGCCATATAGTCTATTTGATGGCAAAAAACCGCTACAAATTATGTGTCATGGACTAGTGTTCACTGATGGTAAAGACGTGGGATTACTGTCGGCAAACTCACGTTTACACTGTGCAGTCTAGGAGTGCTACCTAATATGAGTATCATGATTTGTAATGAAATAACATTTTAAGTAAAATCCTAAAATTATAACGAGACCATCAATGTGCAATAAACTATAACATTGGATATTTGCACAATCCAACTTGTATTCCCAAGCATTATGTAATAGAACTCATAAGACCTTAAGTACTATTAAAGATTTAATTTGCCTTACCCCATAAATTTTCCATGTAAATTAAGTCTTAGCTCGTGTTGAAGGGCTAAGGCTAAGCGATTATGTTTAATAGAAGGCAAGTTGCCTAGCTACTATGCTAGAATATAGGATTGTGCAAGTTGGATAAGAGATGATACCATGAGTTTTTGTGGGAGCATTGTCCTCATGTTCAATAATTTTCCATAGATCATAATTTGTACTATGAACATAACTTTTAAATAATGATGCCTAAACATTGAATATAACCGGGGAAGTGTGGATCTGGATCTCAGTATATTCTAACTCCTTACACCTATATAACTGCAATATATTTTGTATTCAACCAACAATGATATTTCAAGATCAAAGTAAGTTTATGTGAGATTTTTAAACTATTATTTTTAAGATTCCGTTTAAGCCTTTTGTCAGAAATAATGGAGAAGTTATGGGTGACAATGTAGTGTGTAAACCCTATGTTAGCCTATATATTATTAGCCCACTTGTTTATGGGCCCTTTAGTCTTTAGCCCATTAGGGTTTTTTTTTTGTCTAGCTAGTATTTATATTCGTTTTATTCTTTGCAGTCTTCATGCTTTTCATTGAGAACCCTTGTAATTTCTCTTTATCATAATCATACGAAAATGTTATAATGGTATCAGAGCAGAGGTTTGATATGTTGTTAGAAGCCTTTCTAGGGTTACTGTAGCAGATGGTATTCATTTGTTGTTGCTGGTATTTGTTGTTGATGTGTTGATTCATTGTTGCTGTTGATTCGTTGTTGTTGTTGATTCGTTATCCGATTCCGCTGGTTTGTTACTCCTTTGTAACACCCTATTTGAAAGTACTCGGTTGGGGTCGTGGAAGCTAAATGGTAGGGGTGATTCGGTCTTTTATGGGTCCCAGGTTTTATCCGGAAGGTTTTAGGCTTGGAGGTGTCGAGGGGAGCGTAGGGCTTCCAGCCATCTTTTCGTGGTTATAAAGTTCGTCGGAAACGGACTTAGAATGAAGGAGTTATGACACTTTGAAATTATTGTCAATTTTAGCCCCAAATGGAAATTAGTAACAAGAAGATCCCATTCATGCAAGTTGGCCAGCACAAGAGTATGCCCAACGTAGATGGAGTAAATGGTCGCGGGTGATTGGAGACGTACGCCCAGCGTACGAGGAGTACGCCCAGTGTACGCTCATAGTCACTAAACCCTAATTTTTAGGGCGTGGCACTATATAAAGAGTATTATGCCTTCTAGAGCCAGTCTCCTTCTCATCCTTTCACCCCTCTTCGAAACCCTAACCCTAATTGTGAGAGTGTGACTGTGTGAGCTTGCAAGGCCATCTTGGAGTGCATTCTAGTGTTCTTGAAGAGGAGTGATCACCTTGGAGTCTCACTAATCAGGGAATAGCTTTTGGATCCAGGTTCTCCGGCTCGTTTGCAAGTCTCAGAATGTATAAAGTTTCTACCTTGTTATATTATAGCTTGAGATTTAGGTTAGGGCTTGTTTGGTGTTTCTGATGAGCTTATGGACTATCTCGTGGGAGTTGAGCAACTCTAGAGCTTAGGAAGAGTAGATATGAGGTCCTTTGGTCCATCTACTTCATAAAAATGCAATCTTGATGAGTATTATAACCTCATGCATGGATCAAGAACCTTGGAAAGGTCTTAATGGGTTGTTGGGAGCATATGAAGCATGCAAAGGCATAAAGTTGCCAACTTTATGCCTTAAGACGTCTTAATGGACTTAGATATGAAGTTTGATGTTGAAATCCCGAGTATTAAGCACTTAATGGAAAAGTAGCTTAACAGAGGCGTACGCTGGGCGTACATGTAGGTACGCGCTGCGTACACCACCTTCAGTCAGTACGCTTAGCGTACATAGAGTACGCCATGTGTACTCATCAGTTTTGGGCTTGTAGTGTTTTGGGCCTTGGGTTGGGCCAAGCAATGGACTTGGGGTCTTTGGGCCTTAGTGGGTCATCAGGAGTCAAATGTTTTGGGTCAGGAATATGTTTGGGCTTAGGGTAAGGCCCATTAGAGGGATTGGGCCCAATTGAGAAAGTTGGGCCAGTAGTGGACCATTAGTGGGCTTGGAAAGCCTACTTAGTGTTGGGTGTTGTTTTGGGTTTCGGGCCTTAGTTTTGGATCATACTGGGTCAGGGGTAGAATAGTCATTTTACCCCCATGCATGGATTATGGATCATGGTATGGGACCTAATTGCTAATTGGGTATATTGATCGGTATTGATGGTCCAGGAAGTGGATAGGACAACAACTAAGGATTTCTTCAGGAGGCTTCTGCATTTGAGGTGAGTCTTCTCACCATACCAAAGGGTCTAAGGCACCACGACCGACCCATTTTATGATAGTTGGTATAATTACTATGTATAGGTGTGTGGCATTGTTATGCATTGATATGTGGTAGAGATAGCTTTACAGCTGGTTGTAGAGATAGCCTTCAGGGCTAATGGTAGAGATAGCCTTCAGGGCTAGTGGTAGAGATAACCTTCAGGGCTAATGGTAGAGATAGCCTTTATGGCTAAGGGTAGAGATAGCCTTTGTGGCTAATGGTAGAGATAGCTTTATAGCTAATTGATATGTATTATGTGGTAGAGGTAGATTGTATAGCTAATTGATATGCATTATGTGGTAGAGGTAGTTTTATATCTAATTGATATGTGTTATGTGGTAGAGGTAGCTTTTATAGCTGACATGTTATGTGGATTGTGTGGGGTATGCTCTGGGGAACTCACTAAGCTTCGTGCTTACAGGTTTGTTTATGGTTTCAGGTACCTCAGATCCCAAGGGCAAGGGCAGGCGTGATGGCGCGACGTGCACTCTCTTACAGGCGTTTTATGGGACATTCTGATATTTCGAATAAAAGTTGTATTTGACTTATGTTTTGAAAACAATTATAACTGCGCTTCTTAATGTATGTGAATATTTTTGATTACTCTAAAATGAAAATTTTATTTTAAAAATTTCGGTCGTTACATCCTTTCATTCTCAGATTGTTATACTGTCATTGTGGTTATTTATTCATTGTCAACATGACTGGAAAGGATGATTCCCTTCAGTTAATCAGTACTCGTCTAGATGGAAAGAATTATATGTATTGGAGTTACGTTATGAAGAACTTCCTTCGTGGGAATAATATGTGGGGCTATGTCACTGAGACTAAAGCCAAACCCTCAGTGCCTCAGACTGTAAATTTTTGTTTTGTTGCTTGATGCTTGGGAGACTGATAACTCCAAGGTAATTACTTGGATTAATAACTCTTTTACTCAATCTATTGCATCAAAGGAAGTTTGGAATCACTTGGAGAGACTGTATACTCAGTCCAACTTTGCTAAACAATACCAGTTAGAATATGATATTTGTGCTCTGCAACAAAATGACCAGAGCATCCAAGATTTCTATGTTGTTATGTCTGATTTGTGAGATTAATTGGCTCTTACTGAATCTAAAGAGTTAAAAGGTTTTGAGCCTTACATTTCTAGGAGGGAAGAACAACACTTGGTCCAGTTCTTGATGGCCTTGCGTTCTGATTTTGAAGGCCTGTGTGGAACCATTGTTCATCGCTCTCCTCTTCCCTCAATGGATTCTGTTGTCCATGAGTTAATTGCAGAAGAGACTCGTATCAAGTCTCGTGCTGATAAAGGGTTTAAAGCAACCTCTATTCCTACTCCCTCTCCTGTTGTGTTTGTTGTTTCCTCTAATCAGTCTCGACAAACTTCAAGGGTTGCTTATGATGAGTGTGCATTCTGTGAATAGAAAAATCATTGGAAAGCTTAGTGTCCATTTTTAGTCAACAAGGGTAAATCTGGTCAACCTCAATTGAGACAACAAAATAGGTCTGGTCAATAGAAGTTTCATCCACGTTCCTATGGTGCTCCTCCATGGACCCCTCGTCCTCCACAGTTTGATGTTGTTGCTGCTATACCACCAGTTGACACCAAACCTGTTGGAAACATGCCACCATCTGTATTGGATTCCAAGGCGTTTGAGAGTTTCAGACAATATTTGGTCTCTAATTCCACTGCCATGTCTGCATCTATGTCTCATTCTGGTCCTACTTCATATGGTACATCAGGTATTCTCTCATCTTTGTGGATTTTAGATTGTGGTGCAACCCATCATATGACTCCTTATTTGTCATCGTTTACTTCTTTGTCGCAAGTGTCATCTATTTCTGTTAAGTCTGCTAGTGATACATCTATGCTAGTTGAAGGTGCTGGGTCTGTCTCTATTTCTTATATCACTCTCCCTGATGTTTATTACATTTCCAAATTTACTTTGAATCTTGCCCCAGTCAGTCAGTTACGTAAGTCTGGTAACTGGCTGCTCTTTTCTGATCATGTCTGTGTTATACAGGATCAACACACCCAGAAGGTGATTGGGATCAGCCGTAGGGCATGGGAAATGTATGTCTTGGAAGTTCTCAAAGTATCTAATGTTGCTGCCTCCAACATTGGTTTATCTTCTTTTCGTTTGAGTCCTTTGTCGTCTGATTTTTATCTTTGGCATTCTCGTTTGGGACATGTGTCTATATCACGTTTGAATTTTTTAGCATCTAGTGGTGTTTTGGGTCATTTAAACACTTGTGATATTTTTGATTGTAAACTGGAAAAATTCTCTGCTTTACCTTTCAATAAAAGTATGTATTGTTCTACTGCTCCTTTTGACATTATTCATTATGATGTATGGGGTCCTGCACCAGCATCCACAAAGGTGATGGGTTTTGGTCATAAGACATCCTATGTGCTCATACAAACCCTAATGCTTGGATCTAGGTTTCTCTATTGTACATGCAAGTTATCCAAGACTATAAACCCTTATTCTAGCATTCAAATAATCATATTAACATGAGAATAGGTTTATAATGTTACCTTGATTGTTATGTAGAAATAACAATCCCAAATCTCCTTGAATTGACTTTGGAAGGCTTAGAGTCACAAGTGTCACTCCTCTAATGGTTCACAAACACCATAAGCAAGAGGATGAAGAGGAGAGAGGATGGAGGCTACCAAAAACGTGTGAAACCCTAGCAAGAAGCTTAGCCACGTTTTTGGTCCTTAAGGGATCTATATATAGTGAGGCTATTAGGGTTATCTAACAAGGAAACCCTAATTTGGATGCTTAAGCCCTAAGCAACCCATAGACTCCTTTAATCAAGCCCATGGACGATTTCCTTATGGGTTTCCCCATAGAATTCGTCCATCCCTTAATACAAGGCAATCCATGGCCCAAATTGCAATTATCTTATAATTACAATTCCAGTCCCTTAAGTTTAATTAATCTCTTTTAGTCACAAAACTAATTATCAATTAATTCTTGACTAATATTAATTAAACAATATGATTTCTTCTTTAATATATTATTCCCATAATATATTAATAAATCATATTTAATCCTTTCTCTCCATAATTTATCCTATCAAGTTGCTTTGGTGAAGGCAACCCAAAAGGACCATGCACCATCGTGTCAAGTACATACCAAAATAGTTATGGACTTAGACACTAATCCAACAAAAGGATGGGTCAACCTATTATGTATCTTTTATAGATAATTATACTCAATATACATGGGTTTATCTTATGAAACACAAATCTGATTTCTTTGATATTTACAACAATTTTATAGCTCTTGTTAAAACTCAACATTCGGCTGTGATTAAGTGCTTCAGGTGTGACTTAAGGGGTGAATATACCTCTAATGATTTTACTCAGTTACTTGCTTCTGATGGTACCATACACCAGTCTTCGTGTATTGAAACACCTCAGCAAAACGGTGTGGCAGAACGAAAACACTGTCATATTGTTGAGATTGCCCGCTCATTGCTCTTGTCTGCGCAGGTCCCTAGTGCCTTTTGGGGAGAAGCAGTCCTAACTGCTGTGTATGTGATTAATCGTATCCCTACTTCATTGAATTCAGGAATGTATCCTTTTGAGAAGCTATATGGTCATCTACTAGACTACTCTTCCTTACAAGTTTTTGGATGTACTTGTGTTGTTCTTCATCCTCATGTTGAAAGGAACAATTTGGGGCCGAAATATGCTATTTGTGTATTTTTGGGGTATGGTATTGGATAAAAAGGATACCGTTGCTATGATCATGTGAGTCAGAAGTTATATGTTTCCCGACATGTCACTTTTTTGGAACATATTCCTTTCTACTCGATTCCTGCTACAGCCCATAATGTAACGAAGTCTGATCTTCCACATATTGACCCTTTTAATGAAGATATAAAGGCTCGGGATCCATCTATGCCACCTGATCCTTCAGCTCATGACACACCCACTTCTTTAGAGAGTGCCTCGACTCCACCTGTTCCTAAGCATGCTCCTCCAATTGTTGAAATTGAGGATCCACCTCCACCACCACCCCTCAAGAGATCCACTTGTCATGTTAAGTCCTCCAAGCTACCATATTTTGCTTATTCTACATATTCAGGACCATTTGCTTCATTTATAGCAAGCATCCATCATCTGTCTGAACTTGAATCATATAAAGAAGTTGTTTTAGATCCTCTTTGGTAGAATGCTATGGCTGAGGAACTCATTGCTCTTCATCATACTCATACATGGGATTTGGTTTCTCTTCTTCCTGGGAAACATACAATAGGTTGTCGTTTGGTGTACAAGATAAAAACAAAAGTTGATGGGTCTGTTGAGCGGTAGAAGGCCAGACTTGTAGCAAAAGGTATTCCCAACAGTATGGTTTTGACTACGAAGAGACATTTGCCCCAATTGCAAAGATGACAACAATCTGTACTATGATTGCAGTTGCATCCGTCCAACTGTGGAAGATCTTTCAAATGGATGTTAAGAATGCCTTTTTGAATAGTGACCTCCATGAAGAGGTTTATATGACTCCTCCCCCAGGAATTCAGCACCGGTCAGGTGAGGTTTGTCAGCTTTGTATGGTCTCAAGCAAGCCCCGCGTGCTTGGTTTGAGAAATTCTCCACAGTAATTACCTCTCTAGGATTTTTCCAAAGTAATCACGATTTTGCTCTGTTTTTTAGATGCCCGAGTGGAAGAAAAATTCTTCTATCCTTATATGTGGATGGCATGATTATTACGGGTGATGACCATGGTAGCATTGAGTCTTTGAAGCATGATCTAGCTCATCGATTTGCTATGAAGGATTTGGGCTTGCTGCGTTATTTCTTGGGTATTGAGGTAGCTCAGTCTAAGAAAGGGTATCTTTTTTCCCAAATTAAATATATATCTGACTTGTTTACACGGGCGGGCCTCTTTGACAATCAGATTGTTGATACTCCTCTTGAAACTAATGCATGGTATTGTCCTACTGATGGTATTCCGTTGTCCGATCTGAATCTTTATCGCAATGTTGTGGGAAGTTTGGTCTATCTCACAGTTACTCGTCCAAATATTGCTCATGCTGTTCATGTTGTCAGTCAGTTTGTTACTGCTCCTTCCTATGTTCATTGGGGAGCTATTCTCCGTATTCTGAGATATCTTCGTGGCACTCAGTTTCAGACCCTCTTGTTTCCCTCGACGTCTTCTCTTGAGTTACATGCCTATAGTGATGCTGATTGGGATGGTGATCGTCATGATCGTAAGCCCACCATTGGATTTTGCGTATTTCTTAGAGAGTCTTTCATTTCATGGAAGAGCAAAAAACATGACGTTGTCTCTAGATCTTCCACGGAGGTTGAATATCGTGATATGGCTGTAACTACATGTGAGATTATCTGGTTATGGTGGCTGCTTGTGGATATGGGAGTTCACATTTCTTCATCTACTCCCTTGCATTATGATAACAAAAGTGCGATACAAATAACAAAGAATTCTGTTTTTCATGAGCGGACGAAACACATTGAGATTAATTGTCATTTTAGCCGTCATCACCTATAGCTCGGGACCATTTTGCTCCCGTTCGTTTCATCAATCTTGCAGCTTGCGGATATTTTCACAAAGGCTCTATTGGCTTCTCGGTTTCGGTTCTTATGTGACAAACTCTCAATGCTAATTGTTGCGGCATTGTGAGTTTGAGGGATGATGTTAGCCGATATATTATTAGCCTACTTGTTTATGGGCCCTTTAGTCTTTAGCCCATTAGGGTTTTTTTGTCTAGCTAGTATTTATATCCATTTTATTCTTTGCAGTCTTCATGCTTTTTATTGAGAACCCTTGTAATTTCTCTTTATCATAATCATACGACAATGTTATCACCTTAAACATCATTGGGGTTTTTATAAACTCTTAACGTCAAGATCTAAACTCAGATGTATAAGATTTGGAAAGTATGAATTATACCAAAATTTGAAAACTAATGGACATAAATAAGCTCATTGATCAATTAGTGAGGTAAAAAACAACGAAAGGAGTTAATAAATTCTAGAAACCTTGTTCCAATGTCCACTCACCATATACTTTATATAATATAACTATTATAAAACGTTTTATAAAATATGACATTTTTATTTTAATCTCCGCTTGAATCAATCAAGAGCTAAATTTGTGAAAGTATATGATGTGGAGCACACTACACATAGAAGATCTTGTTGAAGCTTATATGGAGAAGTGGAAGAAAGATAAATGAGGCTAAAAAAAAGCACAACTTAAAGCAGACATAACTTTTGAACTGTTAGAAGTTTGGGGGGATGTGCGTTAAAATGTTGAAAAGCTATTGTCGGGCCGGAGCTCCTTGACATGACGCGCCCCGGATCGATCCCCAAAGTTCATTGCCCATGCCTCCAACTTCAGCTTTCCTCCGATTCATGTCCATTTCTGTGATTTATGTGACTGTGTTTCAATGAAAGAATAACCTTTGTTCATTATTTTATGAATTTCATGTTTATATTTAAGAACTTAATTAGAAGATTTCAATGTCAACTTCAACTTCCCAAAATTGCATATCTGCCAATTTTAGCCTAATCTATAAAGCTATTTCGTAAGCCTTTGATAGGCATCTTGAAATCAATAATATTCATCCCTTTAAATAAGTGTTTGTTCTTGAATGACACACTTGACAATATAAGATGTACAAGGCTCGCTTCACATGACTTGTGTTTGACTTACTCAGTAACAACATCCATCTTAACAACATTTCCCGGTGTATTCACTCCTCTTTGAATGCAATGTAATACAACCCATAAAGGTATATCTCGATTTATGGTTAGCCCAAATAAATTATAATTGGATATATATCATATGGGCATGGATGTATTAAACTCTCTATGCCAATCTTCATCATGCAAATGATCAAAATGAAACTTTAAAGCTGTATCATCGATTTACTATTTCATATAAAAATTGATCTTTGCCTGTTACTACTTCTGGGAGCAACCATATCCACTACTGAAGCAAAATCCCATTCAAACATGGAAGACTTGAGGAATGCAAGCCAATCTACATTTGACCATTTTTATATGAGGAATGCAACGCTTTTTGTATGAAGAAAATGCAAGCCAATCAACCTTCATATGAAGAAAATGAATTTGGCCCTTATTATGTGATTCCAAAACGTCAAAATCAACAAATTTAAACATGTTAAAACAATAAAATCAGTGAGGTTTTGAAGAAGTTGTTGAGTAGACACATCAACAGTTTTTTTGAATAATTTATGAGGATTTTTATCGAGCCTTTTGTTAGAAATAAGAAACTTATTTAGCTGTGATCCCTATTTAATTTGTTTCTTTTACTCTTCCGTTCTACTTTCTTGATATTTTCTTCAAGATTCAATTGAGAAACAATAGAACGAAGTAAGAGAAAAAAAAAACATTCATCTATTCATTGCATCAGTAGAACACAATTACAAGTAGCATGTTGGATCCATCCAACAGAACATTGGAAAAAAGACTCCTGCCACTGCCTCTGTCATCACACCTTCACCTTCTTAGCTGCTAATGTTCTCAAAATACTCCACCGGTATTGACCTCGGACAATGCTTCTTCGCTACAAACTTGTACTGTTTCACATCAATCAAAATTACCAAATTAACCCCCAAGTCATCATCAAAATTACCAATACAGTAATTTTAGAATTACACACCTTATGTTGACTGTACTTTTCCCTGATTGCTGGCAAACTAGAATTTGGGCATTCACAAACAAGAGCATGCAGAGCCTTCACACATTCACTCAAATCCGATGGCTGATACCGAGTATAATGCCTCAATGTCGAATTCTGTACAATTTATTGTCCAAAGTTCGAAGTTAGAAACCAACATCATAAAACAACCAAAAAACGATAATAACAAAGCATACGACATACCCAAGGTTTCTTTGATGGAACAAGTACAAATCTTGCTAAAAAGATGGCTGATGCAGCAACAAGGGAAGGAGCATAACAAAGCATGTTATACTCGAGAAGAGATAACTCGGATATGTAGCTTGCTAAACACTCTAATTGCATCGAAGGAGCCTGTTTATATTTTATACCATATCAGTAAATCAAATGCAAAAAATTATTCTTTTGGTAAAATTCGTTGAGATTTATACCTCGTTTACTCCTTGAGCAGCACGAACAAATCGCCTCAAGAAACATCTCGATGTTGGTGCAGTCATTTCAAACTTCAAGAAATTTAGAACCGAAGATTCCATTTGCAACACCTCATCTTTGAAGTATGTATTATCAGTAATGTAGCAGAATTCTTCCACTTGTGGTGCACAGATCTCCTCATACTTCCTGAAAACAAGTTCAATTTTCTTAATATATTTTCAAAACAAAATGTGAATATAATATTACGAACAAAAAGCAAGAAACATGTCTCTTACGAAGCAATCATCATGCAAGCAACTCCAAGCAATTGCAATCGTTGTCTATCCATCAAATTGCCAGAAAGATATCGGTCAATGTAGTTAATAGTCAAATACAATGTATCGGGTACCAATCTGTACTCTTCTGCAACCTAAATTCATAACATTTTATATTAGTATTAACAAAATTGCCAAAAAAAGATGGGATTAAAATAATGTCTTTTATTACCTCGACAAGCCAGTCTATTAGGATTGCACGCATGCTGGGATTGATATCTTTCTGAACTTTCTCCATGAAATCAATTGAAGGTCTTTTCTTTGCCTAAAATCACCAATAAAAAGTGATTAGAAATCAGCAACTAAATCACAAACGGAATTAGAAACGATTAAAACAATAATGCACCTCAGATGCTCTAAGGTGTTGATAAATGTCACACGCCATCGTTGCACACAACTGTGGATCCATGAAATCAACATCAAGATCGACAATCTTGTCATTTGTCCCCATCTCCATAAGTATCTCTCTCTTGCATACTGTTCCTAAAAAACCCAATTTGAAAATTTTAATCTACAAGAAAACGAAATTGAAAAACTACAAACTGTATAATCACAGAAGCCGAAATCAGTACCTGTTGTTTCAGTATGATCGGAGATGTTCAGTTTACTGCATGTTTTCCTTTCGATTGACTCCATTGCTGCAATGTCATTGTTGTCGATGTATTCAACATCTGGGCTGTTCAAAGATTCACATGTGGACATTGTTTCATCCATGTCGGATTTAGATGGAGACACGTCCATTTTAGATTGAACAGGAGGAACGATTGCATCTTTTCTTGATGTGGGTATACTCTTAGTTGAAGCAGTTGGCTTCACATGGGTTGATGATGAGAAGATACTTCCATATGAGGCGCCATTGTTGTTGACAATTGAAGATCCCTTCTGTAGATGCAGTTTATAGTCAGTATTTTAATCAAATTTAAATTGTACATGTTTTAATTGGAAACCTAAGCATTCAAATTATTGAAATAAGACAAAAAAGAAGTAGGGTCGATTTTGAATTTGAAGGAACTGTGGTCGTCGTTCTTGGAGGAAACAGAGCATTAATAATGTATCTTAAATGATAAGAAAAAATCCGTTGGTAAGAGATTATGATTGTTTATCAAGAAATGGATCTGATCACCAAAATTCTCGTTGCATAAACACTGATTGAGAACATATTCAAGAAAATCAAACATCATTGCGATATATGAAGAAAATGAAAACCCCATAATAGTTTAAAAGAACGTGAAAGAATGAAATTATGTTTTACCAAATTAGATGTGCTTTTTGAGATGTTATGAGAGGTGGGTCTTTGATTCGTGACGTTAGCGAGAGCAGGGCGTTTCTTGGCCATGTGAGGCGGTAAAGCCATTGATTTCCCGACGACATTCTCCGACGCCTGTCGCTTTGCAAGTGACGACGTCGTTCCTGAAGCTTTCCGATTGTGTGTTACCGTCGACATCACTCAATGCAGCAAGAAACCCGGAAAAGAAAAGAAAGAAGAAAGGAACCCTAGAAACAAAACCCTAAAATTCAACGGCGTTTTGGTTTTGAATTGACAACTAGAACAAGAAATTAAAACAAATCCAAGAAAACCCAAGTGAATTCATGTGATTTAAAATCAAAGTATCCGTTTGATTTGCTCAGAACTGAAAAGGGTTACGAATTCAAAAAGCAGAGTGACTTGAGTGAGAGAGAAAGGAAGAGAGAGAGTTATTTAATGGTATTTTTGAAGGCGGGCAAAGGGGATGATTTGAAATGAGAATTGATCTTGGCCGTAGGATGAGAAGCAGGTATTCGTTAGGAGCGGACAAGGAGGCTCTTGTCTGTTTTCTTACATTGGGCTATGGAGGAGTGGCCATTTTGTATTATTTTTGGAAAAATGAAGGGCTGAATATGTAAATTTTTGAAGACATTGGGTTTCACAAGTGTCTTTTTATAAGATTTTGAATATTGGGCTTTCTGATTGTGTGTGTCACTTTGGCATGTGGGTTTTTTTTTGAATTCGAATTTGAACGTTGGTCCTTGTCACAATATTTTAATGGATGTATTGCTCACTTCTTTTATACTTCAAGTATTTATTACGACTACCCTTGTGTTGAAATAGGTTTCAATTATTAAATTCAGGACGTTTAAAAAATGTTCGAATCCAAATGTCTAATTTGAAATCTCATATAAATATATGAATTGTAATTTTCAAATATATTGGATAACCAATTACCTGAAATTTGAAATATATATGTTTTATTTTTATTTTGGAATTTGTGAAAGAAAACCATTAATGTATATAAATTGAGGAGCTGGGAGTTTCAAATTGTTTATGTTGTAATTTTAAAAAATTTGGAGATCTACTATAATAAATGAAGGTTTTTTTGTCACATGTCCTCTTCTCATTCATTTGGACACATGACATTTTCTAGAATTTTTAAAATTTATATTTTCCACTTGTCATTTTATTGTGTTTTTATTTTATTAAATTAAAATTTCACATTTAATGTGTAAGGTAATATATATGTAAAATATTTATTAGAAATAGTTTATATATGTAACGTATTTAATACATTAAAGTCTAATTAATTTTAATAATTCAAAATTTTCTTATTTTTCTTATAAATTCAAACATTTCAAATTATTAAAGTTTTATATTTATTTTTTTTAATTAAATCCATATAATACATGTGTCTCACACCTAGTTTTAAATATATGCGGTGCAAGGAAAATGACCTTATCCTCCTTAATAAATGAAGGTTTTTTTTGCCACATGTCAATCTCTCATGAGTTTTGACACTTGTAATTTTGTGGTATTTTTGAATAAATGTTTTTTCCATTTGTCATTTTCTCATTTTTTTTATCTTTCTTAATTATTTACACCTTAATTAATAATTGCCTTAATTGAAAATAACTAATAAATTACAATATTACAACTCATATAGTATTTAATATGTTTCCTTTTAAATTTCAAATTTAAATAAATTTTTGTTTAAACCTTCATATATATATATATATATATATATATATATATATATATATATATATATATATATATATATATATATATATATATATATATTATCCAACCCGTATAACATACAGGTCTCACAACTAGTTTTTAATAAATATTAGGTGAATTTTTGCCCATTGAGCAGAGTATAATTACATAGTTAAAATATTAACAAATATATATTGTTCAAAATCACTATATTAGTCTTAGTAACTATAAAATAATAATTTTTATATTAAGTTGATAAAAATATTGAAATTAATGTGAACCATGTCATAAAATAAGCATTTATTGGAATCGCATCAACATAATATCTATATGTGGGTTCATAACTAGGTTATAACCCGTGTACATCACGTATGAGAAAATTAAAAATAATTTCATTTATAGTAATACTTAATAAATGAACAATGATAATAAATTTTTAATAAGTAATAAATATAGATTTTTATGAGTCATTTCAGAATGATATAATGATTCTTTAAAATTACGAAAGCATAGTGGTTTGAATATCCAATCGACAATTTGCATTTCTAGATATGTTAGAAAAATATTATTTTTGTAGAATTGAATCAAAATTAAAAAAATGATATAAATAATAAAATTGTACAAAGTTTTTATAAATTTCTAAAAACTTCTTTATACACAACATTGAATATTTTATTTGACAGTCTACAATCCTTATCTAAAATTAAAAATTTTAATCTCTCTCTACTCTGAACTCTAGATAAAACAACGTACAATTGGTCATGTGTAAAAACAGGATCATTGAGAAACAAACCAACATTCGATAAAGACTGTCATTAGCTCTTATTAATTGTCATTGCAAAACATACAGCGAATGAAAATTCTATTTTTTTGGAATTTGAACGAGATCTTGTTTTCAGTAGGAGTTAAAGACATTCTTGGAATAAAAGTTTTGTTTCCAATATTACTTCCATCTATGATAATTGCATCAATAACACGTTTGCCCAAAGATTTTGTTGGATTAAGTGTCTAAGCTCATAACTATAGTTTGTATAAACTTGAATTGATAGCAGCACAATCATTTTGGATTGCCCTCAAACCTAACAACTAGACATGATGATTTTTGGAGAAAGAGGTTGATTTATTATTCGATTAATAAATTGAAATAAATGATCTATTAATACATTATGAGAATAATATATTGATTAGAAATAGTAATATTTGATTAATAATTTATCAACAATTAATTGGAATTAATTTCGGGATTAATGAAATTAATTAAAAGTGTAGGGTCTAAAGTGCAAATGTTTAATAGTTGAGAAAAAGGCTCAAGAACCTTCCACCAAGGGGTAGACGGTTTCTAAGGGATAATATAGGGTTTCTAGATTATCCCATGTGGATAAATATGGAGCTAAATAATTACAAATTTGAAATATTATTATTATATTCAGATTAAGGTTATCCATGACATCCTTGTACCATTATATAAAGGACCCTATGCCTAGCGATTTTCGGCCACTCATACTCTTAGAGAGCTAGGCCGAAATTTTGTCCTCTTTCCTCTTCTCTCCATAATCTCCTTTTTACTTGTGTTGGGTGTGAACCTGTGTTGGGTGTTAACCATTAGAGGCATGACGCTTGTGGTGCTTGCTTCCAAAGCTTCAACAAGACAAGGATCATTGTTATTTGCAATAATAACAATAAGGTATGTAATCCTAAACCCTTTTATGTGTTTTTCGAAAATTACATAGGGTTTTTAGGGTTATTATTTTGATGTTCATAGTTATAGGTTAAATAGTGAAAACATAGATCTTGTTTTAGATTGCATGCACACTTGAGAGTTTTAAGTTTGTTTTGTTGTGCCTAAAACTCATCATATTTGACTTGTAGTCTAGTGCTATTGCATAAACCATTTTTTTGATCAATGTTTCTCAATAAGATAACTAGAACACCGACTTTTAAAATGACCTTATGGTTGGTCCTCAATAAGATAACTAGAACATCGACTTTTAAAATGACCTTATGGTTTGGCAGACCTGAGACTTTAAAGACCATTTACAACATCAAGTGAGTATAAATTTACATAAAATTGATCATGAACAAACTCAAATTTGTAACGATCGTTTTCCGAGGTATAAATTTATTTAAATCCTCAAGTTTTATTTGGGCTATTATAGAATTATATATGAGAGTGGGCCTTTTGTTTTGGGCCAAGTTATTGCCTGCCCATAAGCCGTATGTGGGGCGTAACCCGTTGTACGCTGGGCGTAATGGCTAAATGAAACGCAGGAAGGAGAGGCGTACGTGCAGCGTACGCGGCCAGAGGAAAAACCCTAATTTTAGGGTTTGAGACGTATTTAAACCCCATTATAGCCTCCCATTTGGCCTCATCACTTATCATTCACCCCAAAGAAACCCTAGTTCGTCCCCTTTGCTCTTTGCTTGTGTGTGTTTGATCTTTGAGCTTATTTTTGTGAAGAAGAAGAAGAAGAAGAGAAGTGGAAGAAGGAGAACTTGAGTACCTTGAGCTTATAGATCTAGAATCATTCCTTCATTTGGCATTCAAAAGAGGTATAAAGCTTCCAACTTTCCTCTTGTAAGTTTAGATCTAGGAGTTTTTGGAAGTTTGGACCTTTTAGGTCCAAAGGAGGGACCTTTATCTTACAACTACGTTTTTAGAGCTTGGGATTGCTATCCTTGAAGATCAAGTGTCCCCATAGCAGTAAAGTTTCGATCTTTGAGGCTTATATGGAACCATGCATGAGATCTAGTTGGTTTTATGGAAGTAGAATGTTATTTTTGAGAGTTTGAGCCTTTATGAGGCTTGTAAGCCATCAAGTAAGCAACTTTATGGCTTAAGTCATTGAATAAGCTTAGGATCTGGATTTTTAGCTTCTAGATCGAATTATTAAGCACTTAATGAGATGTTAGCTTAACAGGGCTGTACGTTGGGCATACAAGGAAGTACGCGCCGCGTATAAGCCAACAGCCAGTACGCTTAGCGTACCTTGATGTACGCCCCGCGTACGCTACCAGTTTGGGCTTCGAGTGTTGGGCCTCGGTGTGGGCTGGGTTTCAGGCTTAGGGTCCTTGGGCCTTTATGGCCCATCAGAATTCAGTTGCTAAGGACCAAGGATTTAGTATTGGGCTTGAGTAAGGCCCAATAAAAGGGTTCTAGGCCAAATATAGCAAATTGGGCCATTAGTGGGCCTATAGTGGGGCCATAGATGGACTTAGAAGGAATTGGGGTTTTGGGCCATGTTGTGTCCCACACCATAGTAGGGGTAAAATGGTCATTTTACCCATAAGGGAATCCCTATTCTGATTTAGTATTTATTTCCCATTATAGCTGGGAAGCAGCCGGAGCAGCCGTCAGGGATTTCTCACTCAGGAGTTCAGCAGCCAGTGTCACGAGGTGAGTTTCCTTTCAGTAGGAACGGGTCTAAGGGCACAATGCCGGCCCGTCTAACTAGCAGTAGTTTCCGGACTTCAGTTCAATGCAGTAGTTAGGATGTTTGATGCCTTCGTCGCTCAGACAGGGTATATGGATTATGTGTTCCGGGCTATGGCCCGATGCAGTATGCAGTTTATGTGTTCATGCTAGTTGATATGTTTATGCTATGCTATGTTATTCTCAGTCAGTTTCCGGATTTCGGTCCGATGCAGTTAGTGCCGGACTTCGGTCCGATGCAGGGGACAAGGTCCCAGTCAGTTCCGGACTTCGGTCCGATGCAGTTTTCGGACTTCGGTCTAATGTAAAGGGCAAGGCCCTGGTTAGTTCCGGACTTCGGTCCGATGTAGTTTCCGGACTTCGGTCTGATGCAGTGGGCAAGGCCCGGTATGTGTTTATATGTTATTGTATGGTATGTAGTAGTTTGGGGGAGCTCACTAAGCTTTGTGCTTACAGTTTTAGTTTTGGTTTTAGGTACTTCCGCAAGTAAAAGGAAGAGCTCGGGTTTATGGCATCGCACACACCACAACTTCAGTTTGTCCTGGGAGTTTTTTTAGCTTTTTATAGATGTGGTTTGATACAGTCTTGATACAGTTTCCTCATAATACTTTGCTATTGTTTTGAGATATTGACATACGTGTTTTACTTTATGATATTAATATGGTGTTTTTAGTAATTATTAAACAAAAAATTTTTGGGTCGTATTTTGGAACGTTACAAGTTGGTATCAGAGCCTTGGTTTGAGGGATTCGGATACACTTCTGGGTGTGTCTGAACTCAAACTAAGGAAACGGTAAAGATTTTCAAAAGAAAAATGTTTTCGAAAATGATTTTTGAAAAAGAACTTAGAAGGAAGAAGAGTTTTTATAAAAGGAAAAGGGTGTGGTGTATGCGATCAACCGAGCTCAAGTAAGTACTCCCAAATTACCATACAAGTTATATTATGATTATCTATTTCAGTTCTAGTAGAACAACATGCTAGAATAGGACTAAGGATCTAGGAGGATGCCTTATGTGCCTGCTATATGTGTTTCAGCTTTATGAGAATTGCATGCTAGTTTTGAGTATACAGCAGAATGATAGCCTGTTTAGGTTATGCTTAATAGTAGGAGCTTAGCATTGTATGCTAGTACAGTTTCCCATTATGAGGATAGAATTGCTTGAGTAGTCTCCTATGTCTGAATGCTGCTTGCTTTGTGCTTTGTGGGACTCTAAGTGATGGGAGTTAGCCATTAGGTGAATGCGTCACGTCACATGTGAACAGGGTTGAATAATCTCATAGTGCTAGACTTAGCCCTATTGCGCAGCTCTTGTCTGAGTCTAACCGTTGTAAGGACGAGTCTTCTACTCAAAGGATTATCTGAGCCTCGCCGCATGTGATGGTATTCAGGTGATGGCTAGTTGGCATCGCAAGGAGGCCTTCAGCAGTTGAGGACTGGATCGGGTATAGTCAGATAATTCCCTTGGGAAAGCCTAGGATGGGAGTAGCAGAGATCATTAGCAATATTAGTGACTTGGTGGAGTCAAGGCAGTACTTGAGGAAAGTACGGATAGATGTGGAAGGTAGTATGGGCCCGTACTACTGGAAGCAGAGGATCCGTACTCGAATCAAGGAAAGCTGAGATGAGACCAGGAAACTTGTGGTAGTAGTGATTCAAGAATTATCAGTGTTCATGACGTTTATATTGTTATGTTTCAGAATGGTGGTATTATGCCCTAGACCAACAGTCGGCAGTTCAGGTGTCGGGGGGGGGGGGGGGGATCAGGATCAGGCCTGGAGGCCGGGCAGTTGGATGAGCAGACTAGGGAGTTTCTCTCTTCATAGATTACTCGCACCATACTTGAGCAGACTCCTGTGATCTTCGGTTCGATCAAGGAGGGTATCTTAGAGATGATGGACGAGAGGTTGAGCACCTTCCGTGCTAAGGTGGCGGCCATGATGGGGTCGCACACACTTACTTTTAGGGAGTTCCGGGCATGCGGGGCTCTGGATTATCACGGGGCACGGGACCCCATAGCGAGCACCAGATGGTTGGCAGATGTGGCCAACGCCTTCCGCACTAGCAGATGTCCCGAGGGGGACAAGGTCAGATTGGCGTCCTGTCTTCTGAAGGACAGGGCACGTGATTAGTGGGAAGAGATTGGTCATGCCATCGGGGATGACGCAGCCCTGGATGCTATGACCTGGGCAGACTTTACTACCAGATTCAGAGTCGAGTTCACACCGGTTATTGAGGTGCAGCAGTTAGCACGCGAGTTTCAGGATCTTACCCAGACTACAGAGACAGTGGCGGAGATTACCGCCAAGTTCAGGGAGAGGGCTCTTCTTGTTCCTCAGTACGCGACTGATGAGGAAATGAAGAAGGCTCGTTATCATGAGATGCTGCGGAGTGATATCCGCCAGTTCGTGAGTCGGTCCAACTGTAAAACGTTGGATGACATGATTGCTAGGGCTTGAGAGAGAGAGATTGACCTTGAAATGGAGAGAAAAAGGAAGCCGGAGGCGGCTCCAGGTACAGGGAATGCGGGCAAAAAGCCCAAGGGTTCAGATCACAGAGCTAGGAGTCAGCAGAGCCACGCTCGGTGTGGCAAGTGTGGGAGATTGCACGATGTGGCGTGCAAGGCAGGGAGTGCCGGTTGCTACAAATGCGGTCGGACTGGGCATATGAGCAGAGATTGTACAGCCACTACTGTCGCCGTTGCAGCATCAGATCTGATTTTCTTCCATTGCAATCAAAGGGGACATAAAAAGTCCCAGTGTCCGAGTTTAGCTGCTGCAAGAAAAGTGTCAACACCTGCTCCTGCTACTTTGAGGATTACAGATGCCCGTCAGGGCTGATCTGAGTCGCTAGTGGCAAAGAGTAGGGCTTTTCAGCTGACGACAGAGGAGGCACGAGCGACTCCTGACGTGGTGGCGGGTATGTATTTTTCCCTTTATCTCTGCATTTATTATTGACTGTTTCTTATGGTTATATGTTTTATATAGGTTCGTTCTCGGTGAACGACATCTCAGCTACAATATTGTTTGATTCGGGGGCTACCCGATCATTCGTCTCTCTTGCACTTAGCAAGAGGTTTAGCAGAGCTCCAGGGGAGCTAGATTGTCCACTTGAGGTTGAGATAGCAGCTGATAGGATAGTTAGGGGTTGCAAGGGTGCACAGAGGGTGTTCCCTACAGTTATTCGATGAGCAGTTTCCGGTGGACTTGGTCCCTATTCCCTTGCGAGGGAATAAGGTTATAGTAGGTATGGATTGGCTAAGCCCCAATGGGGCGGTGATAGATTGTGAGCTGCAATTAGTGAGGGTTTGCACTCCCAGTGGGGGAGAATTAGTGATTCAGGGTGAGAGGCCACAGTGCGGACCCGTTCTATGTTCAGCAGCGAGAGCGAGGTGTTATTTTCAGCAGGGTTGTATCGGTTATGTTGCCTATGTTTCAGATGCCCGAGAAAAGGGCAGGATAACAGTTGATGATGTTCCGGTAGTGCGAGACTACCCGGATGTATTTCCAGAGGATTTTCCTGGAATACCTCCCGAGAGGCAGGTTGAGTTCGGGATTGACCTAATCCATGGTGCGACTCCGATAGCTAAGGCACCGTATCGATTGGCTCCCCTAGAGATGCAGGAGTTGTCTACGCAGCTGCGCGGGCTGTTAGACAATGGTTTCATCAGGTCGAGCAGTTCGCCCTGGGGAGCACCGATTTTGTTTGTGAAGAAGAAGGACGGGTCGCACCATATGTGTATTGATTATCGGGAGTTAAATAAGGTAACGGTGAAGAACCGTTACCCACTCCCAAGGATAGATGATTTGTTTGATCAACTGCAGGGAGCGTCTTGGTTTTCCAAGATCGATTTACGCTCCGGGTATCATCAGATGAGAGTCAGGGATGAGGATGTGCAGAAAACTTCTTTCAGGACCCGGTACATTCATTATGAGTTCGTGGTGATGCTGTTTGGGCTCACCAATGCCCCAGCCACGTTCATGGACCTCATGAACCGCGTATGTAGGCCGTTGTTGGATCGGTCGGTGATAGTATTCATTGATGACATATTGGTTTATTCCAAGACTCAGGAGCAGCATGAGGAGCACCTGAGGGAGGTGCTAGAGATTTTGAGGAAGGAGAAACTTTTCGCGAAGTTCTCCAAGTGCGAGTTCTGGTTGCGCGAGGTGCAGTTCCTTGGACACCTCGTCAACCAGAAGGGTATTTTGGTAGATCCGGCCAAGATAGAGGCCGTGATGCAGTGGGAGGTCCCGAGATCTCCATCTGAGATTCAAAGCTTCCTAGGTTTGGCAGGGTACTACAGGAGGTTCATTCAGGATTTCTCCAAGATAGCAGTACCGCTCACCCGACTGACTAAGAAGTCGGTGATGTTTCGCTGGGAGCCTGAGCAGCAAGCAGCATTTGAGACCCTCAGGCAAAGATTGTGCGAGGCACCGATTCTTACCCTGCCAGAGGGAGTAGAGGATTTTGTAGCACCGTAATTTTCAAAACAATTTTTCGCATTTTATAAAAACATAATTCATTCACTATTCATGAAAACATCATTGTTTAAAACTCAATTCATAACATATATCGATCCCAAGATCTCATAACATAAAAATCTCGTGTGTGTACTGATCAAGTTGGTGCCTTCCCGCAGTCCTCACTCGTACCTGAAACACATAACACTAAACACTGTAAGCACGAAGCTTAGTGAGTTCCCCCACACACAACACATATTAGCCACTCGAGGCTATAACTCTGTGGGTCCATGGACCCTACTCTGTGAACCTTTCGGCTCTAACTCTGTGAACCTTCCGGTTCTAACTCTGTAAACATGCACAACATAAATCACATAGAAATAATGCAGTACAACGCATAACATATAAAGCATACAAATACTCTGTCGCATAACTCTGGTTACCTACTCAAGGTAAAGTATAGTGAGAAGACTCACCTCGGATATCTCAGTAAATCTCTGACTCGGTAAACTCTGGTCTAGCCACTGCCTAATCACATGAAATAAATACTCTAATTAATACAACCCTCAGGGCTAGGCTAATCTCTCTCTCTCTCTCTATACATCCTCTAGGAAGGGTAAAGGACTATCCTACCCTTCCGATGACTCTAAGGTCCAAACATTGACTAACCCTAAAAGTCAATGAAGTCAACGGTCAACCTTGAGCAAACTCGCCGAGTACACAACTGTGACTCGGCGAGTCCACACGTGTTCTTCACTCTCCTAGTCCTCATTCGACTCACTGAGTCAACCTCAACTAGGGGTGAGCAAAAACCGCACCGCAACTAAAATTAACCGCCCAAACTGCAACCACAATAAAAACCGATGGTGAGGTTTTCTGTTTTTCAAAAACCGCAAATTTGCGGCGCGGTGCAGTTATTAGTTTCCAAAAACCACAAAAAAACCGCACCGCATATATTATATACAATTTTTTTTTATCAATTATTAATTTATTAAATATTAAAAATAAGACAAGTTTCATGAATGAAAGACAGATAAAATACTAGAAGACAAAAGTGTTGGTTTTTTCCTATGCAGTTATAGCGGTCCAAAATCAAATATCGGTCAAGGGGCGATATTTGGGATATAGGTTATCGCGGTGGGATATCAGTATTTTATATCATGCATAATTAATATATATATATATATATATATATATATATATATATATATATATATATATACATACATACATAAAACATATATAAAAGTAATATAAAAAGTCAAAATTCAAAACTGTCAATGTTTGAAACATAATCTTACGTAAGCCATGAGATCTTCCTCCAAGTCCACATCAACCAAGGCATCCAATTATTATATCTAGATCATCCACATCAACTCGAATATCGTCATCATCATTTAAGAATTATTTACTTAACACATCAACATGATCAAACCTATAGAAACTAGCAAGTTAACACTTAAGTATGTAACAATTAACATAACAATAAGATCGGTTAATACTTACAACATGAGTCTATGACCTAAAACTAACAATTAAGTACTTCACATAATAGCATGTTCATTGAAGTTAAGTCTATAATATTTAAGGCCTTGACTTAAAACTAAAAAAAGGAAGTAAAATTACTTAACCGATATCCCACCTGGAAATATCGGTTAAATATCGGTAAATATCACCGATATTTGCGGTCCGATATTTTGGACCGATATTTGACACCGCTATTTTGAAAAGTACCGATAACCGATATCCCACCTGGAAATCACCTGGAAATCGCCGATATTAACCGCTTAGGTTTTTTCTTATGTTTAACTTTATAAAAAGGATGAAATTAGTCAATTTTAAGATATTTATTGTTAATTACTATTGATTTGACGTTTTTAAGATATTAGTTGTTTGTGGTTTAAGTTAAATACTTAATTGTCTTATACATTATGATTTTTTTTATTATTATTACAAGTAATATGTTTGAACTCTTAAAACTATTTGAGCTCTAAATTGTGGTTAAAAACCACACAAAATAACCGCACCAAATTCATGTGGTTAATAACCGCAACATAAAAAAAACAAAACCGCACCGCAAACATAACCGCCTAACCGCACCGCAAAAATAACCGCACCATGCGGTTTTGAAAATGGATTAACCGCATTTGCGGTTAGTGGTGAGGTTTTGGCTAATAACCGCACCGAACCGCACCGCGCTCACCCCTAACCTCAACTCTGCAAATCATCACTGATCATAATCTGTGAAATGTCCCGACCCAACTCGCCGAGTCCGGCTCCTGACTCGGCGAGTACCATCGTGTACCCTGTTCTCTAGATTTCCTCTGACTCACCGAGTCACTTCCCCAACTCAGTGAGTCACCAACTGTGTGATTATCGGGAAAACCCTCGTCCTACTCGTCGAGTCGGATATTGGACTCGGCGAGTTCATGCCATGCTCGAGCTGAACTGACCTCCGAGCTGAACTGACCTCCTGAGGTCAGATCTGCTCCTCTAAACCATAGATCCAGCTTCCCAAAGCATTATAATCACGTAAAGCTAACATCTTGGTGCTCATGCAAAGGCTCAAAGGCCTTATTTGAAGATATGACCTCTAAAATGGCATCCTAAGCTCATAACCTCCATTATCGCCCATAAAGTTCAAGGGAAAAGGGCCTCTGGACCTCTTTGGGTCCAGATCTACAGTACCAACACAAGAAGGGACCAATTACTCCATATAACCATCCTCTAAAGGGCTAAAGAGCCCTAACTCTAAAAATTACACCATAAACTGAAGAAAGGTCGAATGAATACCTCAAAATGAAGTCTCTGAGCTCTGAAATCACTGGATCAGCACCCTCTTTAACCTCCTCTTGTCTTGGTCCTCTTCTATTTGCAAACACACTAACAAATGATCAAGAAATGACTCCTTTCCTCTCATAAACGCTCTAGCTCACTTAGGGTTTCTATCTGGGGTCTGGTAGCCGCAAATGACGGCCATAAGGCCCCTTAAATAGGCCCCAAACCCGAGGAATTAGGGTTTCATTAAACAGCGTGGACTCGCCGAGTCCACCCTTGGACTCACCGAGTCCAGACGCGAACCCGCGACCCTACTCGGCGAGTTTAGACTCCAACTCGCCGAGTCTCCTCACAACACCCAAAAATAAAAGAATGAAAATAATAACTGGGAATCCGGATGTTACAATTCTCCTCCACTAGAATCAGACTTCGCCCTCGAAGTCTCACTCTGCAAATAACTCCGGATGCTGCTTACGCATCTCACGCTCTGGTTCCCGAGTTAACTCTGACCCTTTCTGATGCTGCCACTGGACCTGCACCAGTGGCACCTCTTTATTCCTCAGGACCTTGATCTTCCAATCTCTGATCGCTACTGGTCTCTCCGCATAATTCAGGATCGCATCCACCTGAATATCTTCTAGTGGCACTACTGCCGACTCGTCGGCTATGCACTTTCGCAACTACGACACGTGGAAAGTGTCGTGAATCTGACTCAACTCTGCTGGCAACTCCAAACAATAGGCTACCCTGCCTACCCTCGCGGTCACCCTGAAAGGACCAATATACTGGGGCCCCAACTTGCCCCTCTTCCTGAATCGAATCACTCCTTTCCAAGGAGAGACCTTCAGGAGTACAAAGTTGCCGACTTGGAACTCGAGCTCGGACCGGCGTCTGTTCGCATAACTCTTCTGACGACTCTGAGCGGTCAATAAACTTTGCCTGACCTGCTGTATCTGCTCAGTCATCTGAAGCACGATCTCAGTACTACCCATAACACGCTGCCCGACCTCTCCCCAGCAAATGGGGGTCCGACACCTTCTCTCATACAGCAGCTCAAAGGGTGGCATACCAATGCTCGAATGATGACTGTTGTTGTAGGAAAACTCTTACTAGGGCAAATACGTGTCCCAACTCCCTCTGAAGTCCAATACACATGCCTGAAGCATGTCCTCGAGCGTCTGAATCGTCCGTTCGCTCCGCCCGTCAGTCTGTGGGTGGTATGCGGTACTAAAATGCAGCCTCGTACCCAATTCCTCATGAAATTTCTTCCAGAATCTGGAAGTGAAACGCACATCTCGATCTGAGACGATCGAGATCGGTACCCATGCCGCGATACCACCTCTCTCACGTACAACTCTACCAATCTCTCAGCGGAAGAGCTCTCACTGATAGCAAGGAAGTGGGCGCTCTTCGTCAACCTATCTACAATTACCCAAATTGCATCGACTCCCCTAGCAGTCCTTGGTAATTTGGTGATAAAATTCATGGTAATTTGTTCCCACTTCCACTCGGGAACCTCCAACGGCTGCAACTTACCATGCAGTCTCTGGCACTCAGCCTTAACCTTATGGCAGGTTAAGCACCTCTCAACAAACCACGCGACATCCCTCTTCATACAGGGCCACCAATACTCTCTTTTCAGGTCCAAATACATCTTAGTGGCCCCAGGATGGATCGAGAACTTTGATCGATGAGCCTCTTCCATCAAAATGGTACGTGTCCCGTCCACAAACGGTACCCAAATATGACCCTGGAATGTCATAAGCCCCTGACTATCGGTAACGAACTCCGATACCAACCCAACAACTCGTTCTCTCTTCTAGTTTTCTGATCTCACGGCCTCAGACTGGGCCCCATGAATGGTGTCCAACACCGGAGTCATCACTGTCAATCTCAAACAAACATCTCTCATCGGGGCGCTCTCCGCCCTTCGGCTCAGTGCATCGGCTACCACATTAGCCTTACCTGGGTGGTACAGGATCTCGTAGTCGTAATCCTTTACCACATCCAACCATCTCCTCTGGCGCATATTCAAGTTGGACTGATCCATCAAGTACTTCAAGCTCTTGTGGTCTGTGTGTATGGTACACCGAACCCCATACAGATAGTGGTGCCAGATCTTGAGGGCGAACACCACTGCCCCCAACTCTAGATCGTGGGTGGGATACCTCGTCTCATGAGGCTTCAGCTGCATCGATGCGTATGCTATCACATGCCCTCTTTGCATCAGCACTGCTCCCAACCTCGATATTGACGCGTCACAATACACCACAAAGCCCTCCATTACCTCCGGAAGGGCTAACACCGGGGCTTCGCATAGTCTCTGGAGAAGTGTCTCGAAGAAGGCATGCTACTCTGGGCCCCAAGAAAAAGCAACACCCTTCTGGGTCAACCTGGTGAGTGGCACGACGATCTTGGAGAAATCCCTGATAAATTTCTGGTAATAGCATGCCAGCCCCAAGAAACTCCTGATCTCGGTGGGTGACCTCGGCACCTCCTAACTCATCACTGCCTCAACTTTGGCCGGGTCAACCAATATCCCTTTCTGGTTAACGAGGTGCCCTAGGAACTGGACCTCTCGCAACCAGAAATCACACTTGGAGAATTTGGCATAAAGCCTTTCCGATCTCAGAACTCCGAGGATCTCCCTCAAATGCTCCTCATGTTGCTCTCTAGATCTCGAATACACCAAAATGTCGTCGATGAATACGATCACCGAGCGATCCAACATCGGCCTGCACACTATGTTCATGAGGTCCATGAACACTGCCGGGGCATTGGTGAGTCCGAAAGACATCACCACAAACTCGTAATGCCCATAACGAGTCCTGAATGCTGTCTTCTGGATGTCCTCATCTCGCACCCTTACCTGATGATACCCAGACCTCAAATCGATCTTGGAGAACCAAGATGCTCCCTGCAACTGATCGAAAAAACCGTCGATCCTCGGCAATGGGTAACGGTTCTTGACCGTCAGCTTGTTCAACTCCCGGTGATCAATGCACATCCGGTGTGAACCATCCTTTTTCTTGACAAAAAGGATAGGCGCTCCCTACGGCGAGTTGCTCGGCCGAATAAACCCCTTTCCCAGCAGCTCCTGAAGCTGCAAGGATAACTCCTGCATCTTTGGAGGTGCAAGGCGATAGGGCACTTTGGCGATAGGCGCGGCCCCCGGAACCAAATCGATACTGAACTCCACTTGCCTTACGGGAGGCACGCCCGACAACTCCTCTGGAAATACGTCCGGGAACTCACGCACTATCGGAACCTCATCAATTGACCTCGGTCTCTCTGAATCAACCCATGTATCCATCACATACGTTATAAAGCCCTTACAACCCTACTGTAGACACTGTCTCACTCTAGCGGCCGAACAAAACGTTGACCCAGAACGTGTACCCTCGCCGCACACTGTAAGAACTCCCCCACTAGGGTCTCGTATGGTCACCAGCTGTCGCTCGCAGTCGATAACTGCTCCGAATCTGCTCAACCAGTCCATGCCCACGATGACACAGACATCTCCCATCGCAATAGGGACTAAATCAATCGGGAACTCAACACCGAAAATCTCGAGTATACACCCTCGGATCACCTCTATGGCATATACCACCCTCTCGTCAGCTATGGAAACTCTCATAGGTCGACTCAACACCTCACGACTAACACTGATGTGCTGACTAAAATCCAAAGATACAAAAGACCGACTCGCACCTGAGTCAAATAATACCAAGGCAGGTACAAAACTCACAAGAAAAGTACCTACGCATAACATAATATAAGCACAATATCTCAACCTCAAAATAAATGCACGAAAGAATACATACCAGCCACGACATCGGGTGTTGCGCGGACCTCCTTTGCGGTCAACTGAAAGGCTCTCCCTCGTGCCTTCGGCGCCTCGGCCTTCACTGGCCGGCTCTTAGTAGCTCTGATGGCAGAAGGGGCAGATCCCTGAGATGCTCCCTGTGCTGATCCCCGCAGCTGCGGACACTCTGCCTTCCGGTTTTCGGTCTGGTTGCAGTGAAAACATACTGCAAACCTCTTGGGGCAATCCTTGGCCATATACCCCTCCTTGCCACATTTGTAGCAAGACCCTGCTCTGTACACCCCATCGTGGCTCTTGCCGCACTTGCCACAAGTGCGGACCCTCTGGTTCCCTGATCTCGAATCAGCGGGCTTGGCCCGCTTGGCTACCGGCTGAGACTGCACCGGTCGCCAATCCCTCCCCTGAGACTCAGCCTCCTCCCTAGCCTGGGTCTCCAGCTCTATCTCCCTCTTCCGGGCATTTGCCTGAAGCTCGGCAAATGTCCGGTATGTTGAGTTCGCCACGAACTCTCGTATATCCCTCCTCAAAATGCTCAAATATCGGCTCATACGTGCCTTCTCGAAGGACACGTGCTCTGGGCAGAACATCGCCCGCTCATGGAACATCCTCGTGATCACTATAACAGACTCAGTACCCTGCTTGAGGGTCAGAAACTCCTGGGCCAAACGCTCCCTCTCCACCTGGGGAACGTACTCATCTCGGAACATAGCAGTGAACCTCTCCCAGGTCACTACAGCAAGCTCAGCAGGCGTATAATGTGCCGTCACAAACTTCCACCAATCCTTCGCTCCCAAGCGAAGCTGGTTCAGCGCGAACCGGATTCTCAAATGCTCTGGAGATGAGCAAGTAAAGAAACACCCCTCTATGTCTGAGATCCATCTCATCGCCGCAATCGGGTCTTGGGTCCCGTCAAACTCCGGTGGTTTTGTGTTGCTGAACTCTCGGAACAGCAACGCATCACCACCCTGCGACCTAGTCGCAGCTATAGCTGCAGTGGCCATAGCAACAGCAGCCTCAGAAAGAGTGGCATAACGCTCGTCAAAAGTATCAATCAGCATGGTCTTAATAGACCCGAACATCTCTGGTATCTCTGCCCTGATGGCCGCAGCCACCTCCTCATGGATGATCCGACGGATCTCCTCATCACTAGTCCCGCTGCTCTCTGGCGTATGACGTGTCCTCGCCATGATCTACCTCTGAAATACAACATACGATATATCAGACTCACTCGAGCATACTCGCACTTGATAACTCATTCCTCCTTGATCCCTGGCATCCCGAAGATTCTTACTTGAACTGTACACCGCCCCGATGTTTTCAGTAGTACGGGCCCAATACTACCATCCACACCGTATAAGTATACACCCCAAGTCCTCCTCTTAGGATCCCAGTCCCAAGTACTCTATTATGCATAATCCACTCTCTAACAGATCTCTCATAAGCTCTTTACTGCTACCTACTCACTCTCACGCATCTCATAGCAGCTCACCCTCCCCTAGGCTAAGGCATCACAAATCAGGCCACTCTAGTCCTAATAGGAATACCTAGCCCACTCTAGCATGAGAATACATCATATCAATCTCACAAACATGTAACATAAGGGTATTTTAGGAAATCACCGTTCGGGCGCTGACTGATCGTACACACAACTCTGCTCTGCGTTTTCCAAAAATCTTTTACTCTTTCTAGAAAACTTGGTTCTCTTTTTAAAATATTTCTCAATTCCTCAGTTTGAGTTCAAATACGCCCGAAGGTGTACTCGAATCCCTCAAACCAAGGCTCTGATACCAACTTGTAACACCGTAATTTTCAAAACAATTTTTCGCATTTTATAAAAACATAATTCATTCATTATTCATGAAAACATCATTGTTTAAAAATCAATTCATAAGATATATCGATCCCAAGATCTCATAACATAAAAATCCCATGTGTGTACAGATCAAGTCGGCGCCTTCCAGCGGTCCTCACTCGTACCTGAAACACATAACACTAAACACTGTAAGCACGAAGCTTAGTGAGTTCCCCAAAATACCACACATAACACATATTAGCCACTCGAGGCTATAACTCTGTGGGTCCGTGGACCCTACTCTGTGAACCTTCCGGTTCTAACTCTACAAACATGCACAACATAAATCACATAGAAATAATGCAGTACAACGCATAACATATAAAGCATACAAATACTCTGTCGCATAACTCTGGTTACCTACTCAAGGTAAAGTATAGTGAGAAGACTCACCTCGGATATCTCAGTAAATCTCTGACTCGGTAAACTCTGGTCTAGCCCCTGCCTAATCACATGAAATAAATACTCTAATTAATACAACCCTCAGGACTAGACTAATCTCTCTCTCTCTCTCTCTCTCTCTATATATATATATATATATATATATATATATATATACATACATCCTCTAGGAAGGGTAAAGGACTATCCTACCCTTCCGATGATTCTAAGGTCCAAACATTGACTAACCCTAAAAGTCAACGGTCAACCTTGACCAAACTCGCCGAGTACACAACTGTGACTTGGCGAGTCCACACGTGTTCTTCACTCTCCTAGTCCTCATTCGACTCACTGAGTCAACCTCAACTCTGTAAAATCATCACTGATCATAATCTGTGAAATGTCCCGACCCAACTCGCCGAGTCCGGCTCCTGACTCGGCGAGTACCATCGTGTACCCTGTCCTCTAGATTCCCTCTGACTCTCCGAGTCACTTCCCCAACTCAGTGAGTCACCAACTGTGTGATTATCGAGAAAACCCTCGTCCTACTCGTCGAGTCGGATATTGGACTCGGCGAGTTCATGCCATGCTCGAGCTGAACTAACCTCCTGAGGTCAGATCTGCTCCTCTAAACCATAGATCCAGCTTCCCAAAGCATTATAATCACGTAAAGATAACATCTTGGTGCTCATGCAAAGGCTCAAAGGCCTTATTTGAAGATATGACCTCTAAAATGGCATCCTAAGCTCATAACCTCCATTATCGCCCATAAAGCTCAAGGGAAAAGGGCCTCTGGACCTCTTTGGGTCCAGATCTACAGTACCAACACGAGAATGGACCAATTACTCCATATAACCATCCTCTAAAGGGCTAAAGAGCCCTAACTCTAAAAATTACACCATAAACCGAAGAAGGGTCAAATGAATACCTCAAAATGAAGTCTCTGAGACCTGAAATCACTGGATTAGCACCCTCTTTAGCCTCCTCTTGTCTTGGTCCTCTTCTATTTGCAAACACACTAACAAATGATCAAGAAATGACTCATTTCCTCTCACAAACGCTCTAGCTCACTTAGGGTTTCTCTTTGGGGTCTGGTAGCCGCAAATGACGGCCATAAGGCCCCTTAAATAGGCCCCAAACCCGAGGAATTAGGTTTTCATTAAACAGCATGGACTCGCCGAGTCCAGACGCGAACCCGTGTAAAAAAACCGCGACCCTACTCAGCGAGTTTAGAATCCAACTCGCCGAGTCTCCTCACAACACCCAAAAATAAAAGAATGAAAATAATAACTGGGAATCCGGATGTTACAGATTTTGTGGTTTATTGTGATGCTTCTATCACAGGTATGGGAGCAGTGTTGATGCAGCGAGGCCGTGTGATAGCTTACGCCTCGAGACAGTTGAAGCCTCACGAGGCTAATTATCCTACTAATGATTTAGAGTTGGGGGCAGTGGTGTTCGCCCTCAAGGTTTGGAGACATTACCTCTACGGGGTCCGTTATACCCTTTACACGGATCACAAGAGCTTGAGGTACCTCATGGATCAGCCGAATCTGAACATGAGGCAGAGGCGATGGTTAGATGTGTTGAAGGATTACGACTGTGAGATCTTATATCACCTAGGGAAGGCCAATGTAGTGGCCGACGCCCTGAGTCGCAAGGCGGCAACGGCCCCGATCAGAGATATTTTTTTGAGGATGACTGTGATTACTCCATTGTTGGAGCAAATCAAAGGGGCGCAGGCCGAGGGCCTCAAGGAGGAGAGACAGAAGTGTGAGAGGATTTTGGGCCGAGTAGCTTCTTTTGACTACGACAGTCGAGGATTGTTTACCCTTCATGGGAGAGTATGGGTACCGTACTGGGGCGGAGTATGGCAGGTGTTGATGGACGAGGCTCAGAAGTCTCGATTTTCCATCCACCTGGGGGCGACGAAGATGTATAGGGATCTTCGACGCGATTATTGGTGGCCCTGCATGAAGCGGGATGTCTCCTGGTATGTGGAGAGGTGCCTGACCTGCAGGAAGGTCAAGACAGAGCACCAGAGGCCCCATGACAAGTTGCAGCCATTAGACATTCCAGTGTGGAAATGGGAGGATATCACCATGGATTTCATCACTAAGCTCCTTAGGACCGCACGTGGGGTGGATTGGATTTGGGTTATTATGGATCGGTTGACGAAGAGTGCTCATTTTATACCGATCCAGGAGAGTATATCGACAGAGAAACTAGCCGATATTTATGTGCGAGAGGTTGTGGCACGACATGGAGTGCCTGTTTCTGTGGTGTCAGACCGAGATGTCCGTTTTACTTCCAGATTTTGGAAGCAGTTTCATGATGAGATGGGCACTCGTCTCCATTTCAGCACCGCTTTCCACCCCCAGACAGACGAACAGAGTGAGAGGACGATTCAGACCCTAGAGGACATGCTTCGGGCATGTGTCCTAGATTTTGGTGGCAGTTGGGATACGTATCTTCCGTTAGCCGAATTTTCGTATAACAACAGTTACCATGTGAGTATTGATCGACCTCCCTTCGAGGTGCTATATGGGAGGAAGTGTAGGACCCTGATTTGTTGGGGCGAGGTCGGTCAGCGTGTCATTGGGAGCACCGAAGTGGTGCTCAAGACGACATAATTGATCCAGCAGGTACGCAGTAGGCTGCAGACTGCGCAGAGTCGGCATAAGAGTTACGCCGACAAGAGGCGATCAGACTTGGAGTTTCAGGAAGGTGACATGGTCCTCCTGAAGGTATCACCTTGGAAGGGTGTCATCAGGTTTCGGAAGAGGGGCGAGCTGGGCCCCAGGTTTATTGGTCCTTTTAGGGTTTTGGCCCGGGTGGGTCGGGTTGCTTATCGGTTGGATCTTTTGGCAGAGCTTAGCCAGATCCACAACACTTTCCATGTTTCCCAGTTGAGGAAGTGTTTGGTGGATGAGTCAGCAGTTTTTCCCTTAGGGAACATTCAGGTTGATAGCAGCCTGAATTATATTGAGAGGCTGGTCGCGATTCTGGACCGGAAGGCAAAGACCTTGAGGAACAAGGTAATTCAGCTAGTGAAGGTGCAATGGCAGCACCGGAAGGGTTCAGAGTGGACGTGGGAATCAGAGGAGGAGATGTAGGAGCATTACCCGGAGTTATTTTCAGATTCAGTAGCAGCAGACTTCGAGGATGAAGTCTGATTCAAGTGGGGGAGATTTGTAACGATCGTTTTCCGAGGTATAAATTTATTTAAATCCTCAAGTTTTATTTGGGCTATTATAGAATTATATATGAGAGTGGGCCTTTTGTTTTGGGCCAAGTTATAGCCTGCCCATAAGCCGTACACGGGGCATAACCCGTTGTACGCTGGGCGTAATGGCTAAATGAAACGCGGGAAGGAAAGGCGTACACGCAGCGTACCATAGTGTACACCCAACATATGCGGCCAGAGGAAAAACCCTAATTTTAGGGTTTGAGACATATTTAAACCCCATTATAGCCTCCCATTTTGCCTCATCACTTATCATTCACCCCAGAGAAACCCTAGTTCGTCCCCTTTGCTCTTTGCTTGTGTGTGTTTGATCTTTGAGCTTATTTTTGTGAAGAAGAAGAAGAAGAGAAGTGGAAGAAGGAGAACTTGAGTACCTTGAGCTCATAGATCTGGGATCATTCCTTCATTTGGCATTCAAACGAGGTAGAAAGCTTCCAACTTTCCTCTTGTAAGTTTAGATCTAGGAGTTTTTGGAAGTTTGGACCTTTTAGGTCCAAAGGAGGGACCTTTATCTTACAACTACGTTTTTGGAGCTTGGGATTGCTATCCTTGAAGCTCAAGTGTCCCCATAGCAGTAAAGTTTCGATCTTTGAGGCTTATATGGAACCATGCATGAGATCTAGTTGGTTTTATGGAAGTAGAATGTTATCTGTGAGAGTTTGAGCCTTTATGAGGCTTGTAAGCCATCAAGTAAGCAACTTTATGGCTTAAGTCATTGAATAAGCTTAGGATCTGGATTTTTAGCTTCTAGATCAGATTATTAAGCACTTAATGAGATGTTAGCTTAACAGGGTTGTACGTTGGGCGTACAAGGAAGTACGCGCCGCGTATAAGCCAGCAGCCAGTACGCTTAGCGTACCTTGATGTACGCCCCGCGTACGCTACCAGTTTGGGCTTCGAGTGTTGGGCCTCGGTGTGGGATGGGTTTCAGGCTTAGGGTCCTTGGGCCTTTATGGCCCATTAGAATTCAGTTGCTAAGGACCAAGGATTTAGTATTGGGCTTGAGTCAGGCCCAATAAAAGGGTTCTAGGCCCAATATAACAAATTGGGCCATTAGTGGGCCTATAGTGGGGCCATGGATGGACTTAGAAGGAATTGAGGTTTTGGGCCCTGTTGTGTCCCACACCATAGTAGGGGTAAAATGGTCATTTTACCCATAAGGGAATCCCTATTCTGATTTAGTATTTATTTCCCATTATAGTTAGGATGCAGCCGGAGCAACCGTCAGGGATTTCTTACTCAGGAGTTCAGCAGCCAGTGTCACGAGGTGAGTTTCCTTTCACTAGGAACGGGTCTAAGGCCACAATGCCGACCCGTCTAACTAGCAGTAGTTTCCGGACTTCGGTCCGATGCAGTAGTTAGGATGTTTGATGCCTTCGTGGCTCAGACAGGGTTTATGGATTATGTGTTCCGGGCTACGGCCCGATACAGTATGCAGTTTATGTGTTCATGCTAGTTGATATGTTTATGCTATGCTATGTTATTCTCAGTCAGTTTCCGGATTTCGGTCCGATGCAGTTCGTTCCGGACTTCGGTCCGATGCAGGGGACAAGGTCCCAGTCAGTTCCGGACTTCGGTCCGATGCAAAGGGCAAGGCTCTGGTTAGTTCCGGACTTCGGTCCGATGCAGTTTCCGGACTTCGGTCTGATGCAGTGGGCAAGGCCCAATATGTGTTTATATGTTCTTGTATGGTATGTGGTAGTTTGGGGGAGCTCACTAAGCTTTGTGCTTACAGTTTTAGTTTTGGTTTCAGGTACTTCCGCAAGTAAAGGGAAGAGCTCGGGTTTATGGCATCGCACACACCACAGCTTCAGTTTGTCCTGGGAGTTGTTTTAGCTTTTCATAGATGTGGTTTGATACAGTCTTGATACAGTTTCCTCATAATACTTTGCTATTGTTTTGAGATATTTGATGGGTTTTGGCCATATGAACATTCCTATGTGCACATGCAAACCCTAATGCTTGGATCTAGGTTTCTCTAATTAAACATGCATTGAATCCAAGACTTCTAATGGCTAATAGACTATAATAACAATATGAAATCAGAGTTAGAAGTGTACCTTGAATTACTTGCTTGATCTTCTTGTCCTTGGAGCTTTAGAGTCACAATTGTCACTCCTCTAATGGCTTACAAACACCAACTAGCAAAAGGATGATTTGAGAGAGAGGAGAGGGAATAGAAATCGGCCAGGGTTTCTTTCTAAAGCACAAGTGCCGATTTCCTTAACCCTTGGGGTCCTTTTATACTTGTAAGGCTCCTAGGGTTTCACCCTTAAACCCTAATTGGATAACTTAGGCCCTAAGCAATCCAATACCCTAATAGATAAGCCCTTGTATGAAATCTAAGCCTATCCTAAGCCCTAGAATTCATCCCCCCTTATCCTTAAGGGATTTATAGCCCAAAGTACAACTATCATACAGTTGACAGTTTATGCCCCTTTATTCAATTAATCTCTTTAAGTCACCAAATTAATTCTTAATTAATTTATGACTTATATTAATCAAATAATATTATTATTCCTTATATTATTCTCATAATATATTAAAATATTTCTTCTCTCATAATAAATCATCCTGTCAAGTTGCTATGGTGAAGGCAACCTAAAAGGACCATGCACAACCGGGTCAAATATTTGCCTAATATAGTTGCAGCCTTAAACACTATTCCAACAGTCTCCCACTTGGATAAGTCTAGTAACTATATATATATAAGTATAATCCGATTAGCAATCGTAGCTCTCAAAGACGTTGTCAAACTCTGATCTAATCAATCTTTGTCCTTCAGATAAGGGATCGTACAGTCCTCTGTTCAGATATCATGCTGACAATTCTATGGAACAATTTGTCTAGCATTTGGTTTCTCGATCTCCGATTTATTTGACATAGAACTTAATCGAACACATCAATTCAGTTCTGACCGGGCCTGGCACATAAGTCAAATCAAATCATCGAGCGGCCGAGATATCGCTTTTACTCTCTTAGGATAAAAGTAACAGATAAACTTCGACTTATATGCATTTACTTATTCATTAATCAATCATACACAATAATGCGTTTTATAACATCAAGTTACTGATGCGGTTTCGCATTATCAATGTACAACCAATTAACAAATAACAAACCATATATCTAGGTTTTAAGACTATATGATATTATCGTCTTGCGATCACCCTTTTTATCACATTCCATAAGGTGATTCCAGCAAGCGCGGGTTTATTCCAATGCTCAAAACCAGTTTATAAGCACTCATGAACGTTGCAGCAAATTTTTGTTATGTCCAATACCATTCAGACAATCTACACACCAATTCATGAAAATCTTCATTCATACCTACTTCCAACATATGAACGATTGTGGAAAATTTGAATAATTCGATTATTCTTAATAAACTCAATTATTCTGGAAGTCAAAACATGCAAAGTGAAACAATAGTTAAACAATTAACATAAGACAGTAACATTACTCATAAATAATACTCTTTTATTTAATCATCAAATGTTAACTACATTTATATATTACACGTTTCCAATACTATCTAATCTATACTAATATCATCCTTCAGCCCAATACTCCTAGCATGCTGCAAGTGCTTAACCCTACTCAGTCCCTTCGTAAGCGGATCTGCTGGGTTATCTTCTGATGATATACTCTTCACTATGAGTTGTCCTTCTTTTACACGATGTCTAATAAAGTGATATTTTCTGTTGATATGTCGAGATCTACCATGATCCCTCGGTTCCTTGGTCAAGGCAACCGCTCCTTCATTATCACTGAAAATCTCCATAGGCTCCTTTATGGCAAGTACAACTCCAAGATCACCAATGAAGTTCTTCAGCCATATCGCCTCCTTCGACGCTTTGCTCGCTGCAATGTACTCTGATTCACACGTGGAATCAGCTACGGTTTCCTACTTGGAACTTTTCCAAGTTACTGCTCCTCCATTCAGGGTAAAGACCCAGCCCGACTGCGAACGGTAGTTGTCCCTGTCGGTCTGAAAACTAGCGTCACTATACCCTCGCACCTTCAAGTCATCACTCCCTCCGAGGACTAAAAACCATTCCTTCATCCTCCGAAGGTACTTAAGGATATTCTTGACTGCAATCCAATGGGCTCTGCCAGGGTTCCCTTGATATCTACTAACCATGCTCAAAGCAAAGGCTACATCAGGGCGAGTACAAGTCATAACATACATGATTGAGCCAACTGTGGAAGCGTATGGTACTCGGCTCATTTCTGCTATTTCAGCTTCGGTACTCGGACTTTGAGTCTTACTCAATTTGGCATTACTTTGTATCGGTAATTCTCCCTTCTTCGAGTTTTCCATACTAAAACGTTTTAGTACCTTATCCAAATAAGTATTCTGGCTAAGTCCTATTAGTCTCTTACTTCGCTCTCTCACTATCCTTATTCCCAAAATATAGCCCCTAACCAGCAGCGACAAGGAGGAGAAAACTCTAGAGGTTTGTCGAAGCCTCTTCGAGGTCCTTCATAGCGAAGCACTTCCCGAGCCAGGACTTAACCTCCTGCAGAGTCGGGACGTCGTTTCCTATGAGTAGTATGTCATTGGCATACAGAACGAGGAAACTTACTATACTCCCATTGGCTTTGACATATACACATAATTCATCTTCGCTTCGTACAAATCTAAACTCTTTGACTTTCTCATCGAAGCAAAGATTCCATCTGCGAGACGCTTGCTTAAGTCCATAAATGGATTTCTCAAGCTTACACACTCTATTTGGATGCTTCGGATCGACAAAACCCTATGGCTGAGCCATGTAAACATCCTCAGCCAACTTCCCATTAAGGAAAGCGGTTTTCACATCCATTTGCTAAATCTCATAATCATGAAATGCGACAATAGCTAGCATCACTCTAATAGACTTTATTTTCGCAACTGGTGAGAAGGTCTCATTATAGTCAACTCCGGGAGTTTGAGTAAATCCCTTCGCAACCAATCGCGCTTTATATGTGTGTATGTTTCCATCCATGTTGGTCTTCTTCATGAAGATCCATTTGCACCCAACGGTCTTACGTCTGGGTACATTATCAACCAAATTCCAAACTTGGTTGTCATACATGGACTGGATCTCGCTGTCCATTGCCTCTTTCCATTCGCAGACTCCGGGCCTACCATGGCTTCCTTATATCTATTAGGTTCATCAAGGTTTATTAGTGTACCATCACTAATATACGTATCCCCTTCAGTAGTAATATGAAAACCATAAAACTGGGGTTGAACTCTAACTCTTTCGGAACGTCTAAGAGGTAATGATTCGTCAATTGGTTCAACCGGAGTTTCCTCCTCGGGTTGAGTGCTAGCGGTAGAGGTTCCTTCATCTATCGACTCTTGAATCTCTTCAAGCTCGATTTGCCTCCCACTATCTCCTAGGCTTATGAGTTCTCGCTCTCAGAAAACTCCTCTCCTCGCAACGAAGACAACATTATCCTTCGGTCTATAGAAGAGATATCCAAAGGATTTCTGCGGGTAGCCGATGAAAATACATTGCTCACTACGAGGTTCGAGCTTGTCGTGAGTATCTCGTCTTACGAAAGCCTCGCAACCCCAAACCTTGATATGTGCTAACGAGGGAGCTTTCCCTGTCCACATCTCGTGAGGTGTTTTGGCAACCTTCTTAGTAGGGACTCGGTTAAGGATATGGGCGGCAGTCTCTAAGGCATACCCCCAAAAATAGATAGGTAGTGAAGCACGACTCATCATAGAGCGAACCATGTCCAACAAGGTTCGATTACGCCTTTCTGCCACACCATTCAACTGCGGTGTCCTAGGTGGCGTCAATTGTGAAACTATTCCACACTCCTTGAGATAGTCGTGGAATTCAAGACTTAGGTACTCTCCTCCTCGATCGGATCGAAGCATCTTGATTTTCCTACCCAATTGATTCTCCACTTCATTTTTGAACTCTTTGAACTTTTCAAACGTTTCTGACTTTTGCTTGATTAAGTAGATATACCCATATCTACTATAGTCATCGGTAAAAGTCACATAGAAGCGATTCCCATCCTTCGTGGTTGATCTAAACGGTCCACATACATCGGTATGTATTAGGTCCAATAGACCCTCACCCCTTTCACATGTACTAGTGAAGGGTGACTTGGTCATCTTTCCAAGCAAACAAGACTCGCATGTGTCATCTTCCCTAAGGTCGAATGACTCCAACACTCCATTCTTTTGGAGTTGGGCTATGCGCTTCTTGTTAACATGTCCAAGACGACAATGCCACAAGGATGCTCTATCCATACCATTGGAAGAATCCATGCATAAAACATCATTTCCTAAGTTATCTACAATCATAACAGTTTCATAAATTCCATTACACGGTATTGTTTCAAAATATAAGACACCTTTTAGATAAGCAAGAATAGAACCATTCTCATTATTAAAAGAAAATCTAAAACCTTGTCTAAACAAACCAGGAAATGAAATGATGTTTCTTGCCATTTCTGGCGAACAGCAACAATTGTTCAAATCTAAACATAAACCATTCCTAAGCACTAAAGAATACACTCCAATCTTGGTCACAGGCGACGATCTTCTGTTCCCCATGATTAGATTTATTCTTCCATGCTCCACATCCCTATTTCTTCTTAGTCCCTGCAATTCAGAACAAATGTGGTAACCACAACCGGTATCAAGGACCCAAGAAATAGCATGAGATGAATCATTAGATTTAATTGTGTATATACCTGCGAAAGACGGCTTGATCTTTCCTTCCATGATGGCTTGCAGGTAGTCTGGGCAGCTTCTATTCCAATGCCCTATTTTATGGCAGTGATGGCACTCTGCCTCCTTTGGGTTAGGGTTAGGCTTAGCGGGGTCAACTTTGGTCCCACTAGAAGAGGAACCATCTCGGGACTTTCCCTTGCGGTGGCTCTTAGACGGAGCCTTCCTCTTCTTGCCTCTTCCTTGCCCAATGGCCAAAACAGGAGCAACGGGTGGATTGGGAGTGGGTGCAACAAACTTGTCCTTGAGGTTGCTTTCAGCAACCCTAAGGAGACCTTAGAGCTTACTTAGGGTGACCTCTTCTTTGTTCATGTGGTAGGTCATCCTAAATTGATTGTAACATGGAGGCAAAGAGTGAAGCACCATGTCGATCGCCAAGTCTTCCCCAAAGTCAACATTCAACTTGCGAAGACGATCGACATACCTTTGCATCTTTTGCAGGTGCACGGTAAGATATTCTCCATGACCCATTTTGGCGGAAATCATGTTAGTGAAAATCTCATAACGCTCTTGCCTTGCGTTTTGGTGGTATCTCTCCAACAAGTCTTGGTGCATTTCGTACGGATACATGTCCTCATATGACTTTTGGAATTCGGCATTCATGGTGGCTATCATGATGCAATGTACCTTCGTTGCAACACGCTCGTGAGTCTCAAAAGCAGTCATTTCAGCCAGAGTAGCGATTTTTGGGTTGATCTTCTCGAGCTTCTCATCAAGGACATACTCCTTGTCCTCGTAGCGTGCAATGGTGCGAATGTGTCTTATCCATTCACTAAAGTTCGTACCATCGAAGGTCACCTTTTGGCAAAGACTCATTAGCGTGAATGAGTTAGCAGCAGCGTTGTTTGCGTTCGACATCTACAAATAGAAAGGACAAAGATAGATTAGAATTTGAATCCCTAATTATCACCCAATAAAAAAATTAGGGCTAGGATCCAACAACAATATTTACATATTAGAAAAGGGATACCGTAATCTAACATGCAAACAATTTGAAGGTAAGTGAATGACGATTCACTAATTCTCCATCACGAAAATATAACTTTAAGTTCTAAGTGTATTGAGAATTCCTAGGTTTGGATGAGATTCATTGAAACTTTTCAATGGCATGTTTAAATCTCGATATTCCCCTCTCGTTTGTGACTGGGATACCGAGGATCACAAAGTGGGTGTGAATTACCATGTAAATTCACATGGTGCCTTCATTGTAACGATCACCTATTCGATGTGTCGGTAAACCACACACGCTCCATCGAACTATGATAAACAATGAATCACCCTTTGCCACCTTTGCTTAGAACCAATTAGTGTGCCGATAAACCACACATGCTCCGTGTGACATCCCCATTTTCACGGCCAGAAAAGACCGATGTTGTTTATGCTTTATAAAAATCAGAGTACTTCATTTTATAAAAATGTTGCGGAATTTGTTCCCAGAAAAACATGGTAAATACGTTATTAAAACATTTTCGAAGAAACGTATTTATTTCATTTTAAAACGTTTGGGATGTCATCGTTAATACAGAAACATAAGCATAAACAGAACTTACAATTATTTACACTAGTGATCTACATCTCTTTAAATCTCTCAGTGTAATGTCACTTCATATCAACACCTGTGATATAAATAAACTGAGTGGGTCAGGTTGGGAAACCTGGTGAGTACATAGGGTTTTCAACCCACAATAATATAATTATTATGTTTAAACAATCAAATAATCAACCCAATTACCCATCCCCATTATCTTCTTTATTCTTAAGGATCTACCCTAAGAATCAGCTATTTCTCATTCATTCATTCCTAAGGATCATCCTAAGGAAACAACATGAAGTCCATTGTTGCCAATGACACTTTGGTCAAGCGCAGCTGCTAATCTTGTCACTTAGGCACAGCTGCCAGAATTGGGACATTTCCTATGAGGCGCTTCTGCCGGTATTGACCTTTTAACGCCACTGTCATGGTCATAAGGCTCCCTATTAGGCACAGCTGTTGATACTGTCCTTAGAGCGCAGCTGCTAGGACGTTTACCGTAGATCTAAAACATCTACGGGTTGTGGCGCAGCTGCCAGTGCTCATCTATAGGGTACTTGGTCCACTGCTGCCAATGTATTACCTATAGGGCACTAGGTCCGTACTACTAAAGTTCCTCTATTTCAGCTTTTATCCCTCATCATTCATCTACCCATGTTTTACGCAACATATTTTGTAGATATAAAATACTTTATACAGTTTACATCATTTAAAACATGTATAAAAATCTTTCACCAGCATAGACAGCAAGTATTAAGACAATATGCACACATAACACGTAATTTATATTAAAATACTTCATATCTATGTGTAAGATGAAAGGGACCATGCACTCACTTGAGAAGGTGGTGACTCGGTACTCGGACAACGCTTCGTTTACTTTAAAATAATTTCCTTCGACGAAACCTAGTATTATTACCACTAGATTTTAGTCTAAGATTTACCGTGACTAATTATTAGTCTTATTATTATTATTATATAAGCGTTTAAACAATACTTTCCAACCACTATGTACAGACAGGGGCCAGACATAAAACACCGGAGGGCAGGACCATTTTGGCATATAGCACTTCTGAAATCCAACAACCCTATGCGGCCCTTTAAACCAGATTCCCCGTACCGCGAGTAGTTAAAAAGATATTATAACGACACTTATATAATTCATAATAATAGCTCAAATATTTATTATAAATTTATAATAACAATACTAATTTTAAATATAAACTATATTTAAAATAGGATAAGCATAACTTACTTACAAGGGGATTTTAGCTAGGAGTCGGGCTCTGTAGGGGCAGAACTTCGTCGCTGAATCTTTCTAAGAAAGATTCGTGCAGCGCTTCAGCGCTCACCTTACTATACTAAAACTACAGAAAGAGAAGTCGAATCACGAGGGACCGAAATGCTCGGGGGATAAGGAGAGAAAGACTCTTGAATCAAGAGAATGGTGCAAGAAATATGAGAGCCCAAGCCTCTTATTTATAGTAATTGAATTTACAAAAACTACCCTCCATAATTACTTAATGACCTTATAGTTATATAAACAACTAAACACCCCTTTATAATACTATTTTAAATAGATTTAATGATATTTGCACTAAACTAATGTCGAAAGAACTCAACATTAGTCTTATAATGACCGCATCGTCGATACCTTTCTAATGATATATACATATGTATATATATGTGTACGTATATATGATTTATACTTTATTTTAATACGTAAATATGCTATTATAATTTGTAACTCGTTCATACGAACTCCGTTTTTGACGTTATTTATATCCACGCGTAGGTGGAGACGTACTCTACAACTTTCGTTTAGACTCCGTCGGCTAATTTTGACTTTATTTTTAAAGTTATATTTTTAACAGGTCGGGACAAGATTGGTCCGTTAAAATCTCATAACTTCTTCATCCGATGTCCATTTTCGTCTGTCTTTTTATTGTTACACTACTAATAATGAGATCTTCAATTCTCGTTTAGGTTGTGTCGGCTAAAAATCGCTCGATCTAATATTCGAATTTCGGACTGTACACTGCTAATCCGAAACTTCGAAAAATCGTAACTTCTTCATACGAAGTCAGATTTGGGCGTTCTTTTTTATCGAAGTTCTTAGTTTAACATATTCTACGACTTTCGTTTAGAGCGCTAAATCTAAATCTCGCTCTATCATAAATTTACTATTTACGCTTCTCGGCGCCGTGCCGGTTCCGACGCGAAACTTCGACGGGTCATAACTTCTTCGTTATAACTCGGATTTCGGCGTTCTTTATATGTACGGAAACCCTGTGACATATTCTACAACTTGGTTAAGATTATTTATTCTAAATAATCTTTTTGTCGAAAAGTCGTTTTCGACCCCTATTGCCTCTAAATTGACTAGCCCGGATCTGCAGGCGTTACAATTATCTCCCCCTTTGGATGATTACGTCCCGGAATCATCAACGAAACAGGGTCATATAATGACTCCATACGTCATCTCTTCATCCTAGGTAATAATTATAACTTCTACATTCCTTCAATTCTATCTCTTAAACTCATTGACTGTAAGAGTACTCGATCGTGCACCTGCTCTCTACCTCAGGTTAGACTCCAAATTATGACCTTCAAGTCACAATCTCGATCCTTGCTGGATACGGACTTGAGATAAGTTCTTTTATTACTACTATAGATCGATGTGTCATATTCTAATGACCTATCATCGTATGTTGCAACACTTAGACTTAGGTCTCTTAGAGTTAAATTCTAAAACAGACTATGCATTCCTTCATGTTCTAATGTGATATTATCACACTTTAACATTAGGCATTTCTAGCCACCAACTTCCTTAACAACGAGTGCGATACTTCTATTGATCGCTTTGATTTCAACCGTTTGGTTTAAGTCGGACGCTACATCAAACTTGGTTCTCTGAACCACACAACATACTCATCGTAGTCGGACTCGATTCGATACGACCACTAGGGTCGGAATATCAACAATCTTCTTAGTCATTACCGAAACGATGGTAACAACACACACGAAACCAATTACTAGCTTCTTGGTAACCTTGTGACTTTCCCTGATCCAAGTGTGAGTCCTGTGCTTCCGGTAGTATAGGCCTCTACTACCATTCACACCTACTCATACTCGTCTCAGGTATTGTCCCACAGTTTTCCAAGTCACCACACAAGAAAATCATATAACAGCTTAACACATCAGATATCAAAACGAAGGTTTTTATTATTCCTTGAAACTATTACATAGGTGTTCAAGTTCACCCTAGAATATGCCTCTAACAGGCTACATCATACGATTCTATGGCTACCTCATAACTCGATCTTTGGATGTCAAGTTGTCACTCCTGAATCCTCGCATTGTCATCTGCTTCGTCAAGGATCATTTGAAATGCTCTCGCCTTTGGCTTTGGCGGCACATTTGGCTTTGTAGCCCCCTCTCTCTTTGGGCAATCTTGCTTGAAGTGTCCTTCCTCATTACATTCGTAACACACCCTTTTATTGAATTTACACTCGTTGGCATAATGCCCATGCTTCCCACACTTGAAACAAGTTACTTCCTCACTGCATTTTCCAGAGTGTTTCTTTTTGCACTTCTCGCACCATCTTTCTTCACTCCCTCCTCCTCTAAACTTCCTGGTACTTGATTTGCTTCTCTCATCGGGCTTCGCAGACCCCTCAAACTTCCTCTTTTCGCCAACCTCGGTCTTGTTGGCGGCTCTTCCCTTGATCATCTCCTCAACCGACTTGGCAGCCCAGATAGCTGCCTCCAAAGTAGGTGCCTGACGCACTGGCACTGCATATTCCCATGGAAGTCCTTTTGCGTACTTGTCAATTTTTGTCAGCTCATCCGGAACAAGACGTAAGGCGAACTCCATCTTCTCTGTGAAGTTGTTGGTGTATTCATCAATAGACATGCTTCCTTTCTTTAAGGTAAGGAATTGGTTTTCTAGCTCGAGCAGATTTTGGGCTGAGCAGTACCTACGTTTGAAATGCACCAAAAATTCTGCCCATGTTAGTTGCAGGGGCTCATTGGGGCTCAGCGTCTTTCCCAAGGTATTCCACCATCGTACAGCGCCTCCTCGAAACTGACGCACTGCAAACGTGGTCTGTTGTTTTCCCTTGCAACCGCACGTCATGAAAGCTAATTCCATCTCCGAGATCCAATCCATGACCCCGATCGGATCCTCCTTTCCAGTGAAAGTCGATGGCTTGCAAGTCAGAAAATCCTTGTACTTGCATCCATTCCTCTCGACTTCGTCATCTTGGTTGTTTTGTCGAACTATTGGTGGGTTGACTTGACCAACAGTCCCACTGTAGTTTCCTTCCTCAGTCTGCCCTTCGTTCAACTTGGGTTGTTCGATCTGAATAGTCGCTTCCTCACGATTTTGCTGGAGCAAACGTCTGGTTTCCTCCATTTGACGATCCAACATTGCTTGGATCATCGCTTGCACTCCTGCCATCGTTATTGGCTCAGCAACGGCTACCACAACCGGTATTTGCTCAATCGCTGGGGGTTGATCTCGGTTCCCATTTGCATTCACGTTTCCGCTACGGGTTCTTGCCATCTTGATCTATACGCCGAATAAGGTGAATCTAGACCTTTACTTAGGATTGACGTTTAAATCATTCTTATCACTCCGAAACGTTTATATGCTAGTTCTAATATCGTAGTTAAACGCTTAGAATCCTAAACACATAAGGTTTCCAGATCCGGTCGGCAACAAACCATAGATCCGAACAAATAACAGCATATCAGGCACAAGCATTTAGCACATAAAAGCATTTTAGGCACAATTCCTAAAATAAGCTAGTGCTCACACCTCACAATCATCGCTTAGCATTCTAAGTTTAAGTCTAGAAATAAATCCATATTCCTAGTTCGCTTAAACTAATGCTCTGATACCAACTGTGACATCCCCATTTTCACGGCCAGAAAAGACCGATGTTGTTTATGCTTTATAAAAATCAGAGTACTTCATTTTATAAAAATGTTGTGGAATTTGTTCCCAGAAAAACATGGTAAATACGTTATTAAAACATTTTCGAAGAAACGTATTTATTTCATTTTAAAACGTTTGGGATGTCATCGTTAATACAGAAACATAAGCATAAACAGAACTTACAATTATTTACACTAGTGATCTACATCTCTTTAAATCTCTCAGTGTAATGTCACTTCATATCAACACCTGTGATATAAATAAACTGAGTGGGTCAGGTTGGGAAACCTGGTGAGTACATAGGGTTTTCAACCCACAATAATATAATTATTATGTTTAAACAATCAAATAATCAACCCAATTACCCATCCCCATTATCTTCTTTATTCTTAAGGATCTACCCTAAGAATCAGCTATTTCTCATTCATTCATTCCTAAGGATCATCCTAAGGAAACAACATGAAGTCCATTGTTGCCAATGACACTTTGGTCAAGCGCAGCTGCTAATCTTGTCACTTAGGCACAGCTGCCAGAATTGGGACATTTCCTATGAGGCGCTTCTGCCGGTATTGACCTTTTAACGCCACTGTCATGGTCATAAGGCTCCCTATTAGGCACAGCTGTTGATACTGTCCTTAGAGCGCAGCTGCTAGGACGTTTACCGTAGATCTAAAACATCTACGGGTTGTGGCGCAGCTGCCAGTGCTCATCTATAGGGTACTTGGTCCACTGCTGCCAATGTATTACCTATAGGGCACTAGGTCCGTACTACTAAAGTTCCTCTATTTCAGCTTTTATCCCTCATCATTCATCTACCCATGTTTTACGCAACATATTTTGTAGATATAAAATACTTTATACAGTTTACATCATTTAAAACATGTATAAAAATCTTTCACCAGCATAGACAGCAAGTATTAAGACAATATGCACACATAACACGTAATTTATATTAAAATACTTCATATCTATGTGTAAGATGAAAGGGACCATGCACTCACTTGAGAAGGTGGTGACTCGGTACTCGGACAACGCTTCGTTTACTTTAAAATAATTTCCTTCGACGAAACCTAGTATTATTACCACTAGATTTTAGTCTAAGATTTACCGTGACTAATTATTAGTCTTATTATTATTATTATATAAGCGTTTAAACAATACTTTCCAACCACTATGTACAGACAGGGGCCAGACATAAAACACCGGAGGGCAGGACCATTTTGGCATATAGCACTTCTGAAATCCAACAACCCTATGCGGCCCTTTAAACCAGATTCCCCGTACCGCGAGTAGTTAAAAAGATATTATAACGACACTTATATAATTCATAATAATAGCTCAAATATTTATTATAAATTTATAATAACAATACTAATTTTAAATATAAACTATATTTAAAATAGGATAAGCATAACTTACTTACAAGGGGATTTTAGCTAGGAGTCGGGCTCTGTAGGGGCAGAACTTCGTCGCTGAATCTTTCTAAGAAAGATTCGTGCAGCGCTTCAGCGCTCACCTTACTATACTAAAACTACAGAAAGAGAAGTCGAATCACGAGGGACCGAAATGCTCGGGGGATAAGGAGAGAAAGACTCTTGAATCAAGAGAATGGTGCAAGAAATATGAGAGCCCAAGCCTCTTATTTATAGTAATTGAATTTACAAAAACTACCCTCCATAATTACTTAATGACCTTATAGTTATATAAACAACTAAACACCCCTTTATAATACTATTTTAAATAGATTTAATGATATTTGCACTAAACTAATGTCGAAAGAACTCAACATTAGTCTTATAATGACCGCATCGTCGATACCTTTCTAATGATATATACATATGTATATATATGTGTACGTATATATGATTTATACTTTATTTTAATACGTAAATATGCTATTATAATTTGTAACTCGTTCATACGAACTCCGTTTTTGACGTTATTTATATCCACGCGTAGGTGGAGACGTACTCTACAACTTTCGTTTAGACTCCGTCGGCTAATTTTGACTTTATTTTTAAAGTTATATTTTTAACAGGTCGGGACAAGATTGGTCCGTTAAAATCTCATAACTTCTTCATCCGATGTCCATTTTCGTCTGTCTTTTTATTGTTACACTACTAATAATGAGATCTTCAATTCTCGTTTAGGTTGTGTCGGCTAAAAATCGCTCGATCTAATATTCGAATTTCGGACTGTACACTGCTAATCCGAAACTTCGAAAAATCGTAACTTCTTCATACGAAGTCAGATTTGGGCGTTCTTTTTATCGAAGTTCTTAGTTTAACATATTCTACGACTTTCGTTTAGAGCGCTAAATCTAAATCTCGCTCTATCATAAATTTACTATTTACGCTTCTCGGCGCCGTGCCGGTTCCGACGCGAAACTTCGACGGGTCATAACTTCTTCGTTATAACTCGGATTTCGGCGTTCTTTATATGTACGGAAACCCTGTGACATATTCTACAACTTGGTTAAGATTATTTATTCTAAATAATCTTTTTGTCGAAAAGTCGTTTTCGACCCCTATTGCCTCTAAATTGACTAGCCCGGATCTGCAGGCGTTACAATTATCTCCCCCTTTGGATGATTACGTCCCGGAATCATCAACGAAACAGGGTCATATAATGACTCCATACGTCATCTCTTCATCCTAGGTAATAATTATAACTTCTACATTCCTTCAATTCTATCTCTTAAACTCATTGACTGTAAGAGTACTCGATCGTGCACCTGCTCTCTACCTCAGGTTAGACTCCAAATTATGACCTTCAAGTCACAATCTCGATCCTTGCTGGATACGGACTTGAGATAAGTTCTTTTATTACTACTATAGATCGATGTGTCATATTCTAATGACCTATCATCGTATGTTGCAACACTTAGACTTAGGTCTCTTAGAGTTAAATTCTAAAACAGACTATGCATTCCTTCATGTTCTAATGTGATATTATCACACTTTAACATTAGGCATTTCTAGCCACCAACTTCCTTAACAACGAGTGCGATACTTCTATTGATCGCTTTGATTTCAACCGTTTGGTTTAAGTCGGACGCTACATCAAACTTGGTTCTCTGAACCACACAACATACTCATCGTAGTCGGACTCGATTCGATACGACCACTAGGGTCGGAATATCAACAATCTTCTTAGTCATTACCGAAACGATGGTAACAACACACACGAAACCAATTACTAGCTTCTTGGTAACCTTGTGACTTTCCCTGATCCAAGTGTGAGTCCTGTGCTTCCGGTAGTATAGGCCTCTACTACCATTCACACCTACTCATACTCGTCTCAGGTATTGTCCCACAGTTTTCCAAGTCACCACACAAGAAAATCATATAACAGCTTAACACATCAGATATCAAAACGAAGGTTTTTATTATTCCTTGAAACTATTACATAGGTGTTCAAGTTCACCCTAGAATATGCCTCTAACAGGCTACATCATACGATTCTATGGCTACCTCATAACTCGATCTTTGGATGTCAAGTTGTCACTCCTGAATCCTCGCATTGTCATCTGCTTCGTCAAGGATCATTTGAAATGCTCTCGCCTTTGGCTTTGGCGGCACATTTGGCTTTGTAGCCCCCTCTCTCTTTGGGCAATCTTGCTTGAAGTGTCCTTCCTCATTACATTCGTAACACACCCTTTTATTGAATTTACACTCGTTGGCATAATGCCCATGCTTCCCACACTTGAAACAAGTTACTTCCTCACTGCATTTTCCAGAGTGTTTCTTTTTGCACTTCTCGCACCATCTTTCTTCACTCCCTCCTCCTCTAAACTTCCTGGTACTTGATTTGCTTCTCTCATCGGGCTTCGCAGACCCCTCAAACTTCCTCTTTTCGCCAACCTCGGTCTTGTTGGCGGCTCTTCCCTTGATCATCTCCTCAACCGACTTGGCAGCCCAGATAGCTGCCTCCAAAGTAGGTGCCTGACGCACTGGCACTGCATATTCCCATGGAAGTCCTTTTGCGTACTTGTCAATTTTTGTCAGCTCATCCGGAACAAGACGTAAGGCGAACTCCATCTTCTCTGTGAAGTTGTTGGTGTATTCATCAATAGACATGCTTCCTTTCTTTAAGGTAAGGAATTGGTTTTCTAGCTCGAGCAGATTTTGGGCTGAGCAGTACCTACGTTTGAAATGCACCAAAAATTCTGCCCATGTTAGTTGCAGGGGCTCATTGGGGCTCAGCGTCTTTCCCAAGGTATTCCACCATCGTACAGCGCCTCCTCGAAACTGACGCACTGCAAACGTGGTCTGTTGTTTTCCCTTGCAACCGCACGTCATGAAAGCTAATTCCATCTCCGAGATCCAATCCATGACCCCGATCGGATCCTCCTTTCCAGTGAAAGTCGATGGCTTGCAAGTCAGAAAATCCTTGTACTTGCATCCATTCCTCTCGACTTCGTCATCTTGGTTGTTTTGTCGAACTATTGGTGGGTTGACTTGACCAACAGTCCCACTGTAGTTTCCTTCCTCAGTCTGCCCTTCGTTCAACTTGGGTTGTTCGATCTGAATAGTCGCTTCCTCACGATTTTGCTGGAGCAAACGTCTGGTTTCCTCCATTTGACGATCCAACATTGCTTGGATCATCGCTTGCACTCCTGCCATCGTTATTGGCTCAGCAACGGCTACCACAACCGGTATTTGCTCAATCGCTGGGGGTTGATCTCGGTTCCCATTTGCATTCACGTTTCCGCTACGGGTTCTTGCCATCTTGATCTATACGCCGAATAAGGTGAATCTAGACCTTTACTTAGGATTGACGTTTAAATCATTCTTATCACTCCGAAACGTTTATATGCTAGTTCTAATATCGTAGTTAAACGCTTAGAATCCTAAACACATAAGGTTTCCAGATCCGGTCGGCAACAAACCATAGATCCGAACAAATAACAGCATATCAGGCACAAGCATTTAGCACATAAAAGCATTTTAGGCACAATTCCTAAAATAAGCTAGTGCTCACACCTCACAATCATCGCTTAGCATTCTAAGTTTAAGTCTAGAAATAAATCCATATTCCTAGTTCGCTTAAACTAATGCTCTGATACCAACTGTGACATCCCCATTTTCACGGCCAGAAAAGACCGATGTTGTTTATGCTTTATAAAAATCAGAGTACTTCATTTTATAAAAATGTTGCGGAATTTGTTCCCAGAAAAACATGGTAAATACGTTATTAAAACATTTTCGAAGAAACGTATTTATTTCATTTTAAAACGTTTGGGATGTCATCGTTAATACAGAAACATAAGCATAAACAGAACTTACAATTATTTACACTAGTGATCTACATCTCTTTAAATCTCTCAGTGTAATGTCACTTCATATCAACACCTGTGATATAAATAAACTGAGTGGGTCAGGTTGGGAAACCTGGTGAGTACATAGGGTTTTCAACCCACAATAATATAATTATTATGTTTAAACAATCAAATAATCAACCCAATTACCCATCCCCATTATCTTCTTTATTCTTAAGGATCTACCCTAAGAATCAGCTATTTCTCATTCATTCATTCCTAAGGATCATCCTAAGGAAACAACATGAAGTCCATTGTTGCCAATGACACTTTGGTCAAGCGCAGCTGCTAATCTTGTCACTTAGGCACAGCTGCCAGAATTGGGACATTTCCTATGAGGCGCTTCTGCCGGTATTGACCTTTTAACGCCACTGTCATGGTCATAAGGCTCCCTATTAGGCACAGCTGTTGATACTGTCCTTAGAGCGCAGCTGCTAGGACGTTTACCGTAGATCTAAAACATCTACGGGTTGTGGCGCAGCTGCCAGTGCTCATCTATAGGGTACTTGGTCCACTGCTGCCAATGTATTACCTATAGGGCACTAGGTCCGTACTACTAAAGTTCCTCTATTTCAGCTTTTATCCCTCATCATTCATCTACCCATGTTTTACGCAACATATTTTGTAGATATAAAATACTTTATACAGTTTACATCATTTAAAACATGTATAAAAATCTTTCACCAGCATAGACAGCAAGTATTAAGACAATATGCACACATAACACGTAATTTATATTAAAATACTTCATATCTATGTGTAAGATGAAAGGGACCATGCACTCACTTGAGAAGGTGGTGACTCGGTACTCGGACAACGCTTCGTTTACTTTAAAATAATTTCCTTCGACGAAACCTAGTATTATTACCACTAGATTTTAGTCTAAGATTTACCGTGACTAATTATTAGTCTTATTATTATTATTATATAAGCGTTTAAACAATACTTTCCAACCACTATGTACAGACAGGGGCCAGACATAAAACACCGGAGGGCAGGACCATTTTGGCATATAGCACTTCTGAAATCCAACAACCCTATGCGGCCCTTTAAACCAGATTCCCCGTACCGCGAGTAGTTAAAAAGATATTATAACGACACTTATATAATTCATAATAATAGCTCAAATATTTATTATAAATTTATAATAACAATACTAATTTTAAATATAAACTATATTTAAAATAGGATAAGCATAACTTACTTACAAGGGGATTTTAGCTAGGAGTCGGGCTCTGTAGGGGCAGAACTTCGTCGCTGAATCTTTCTAAGAAAGATTCGTGCAGCGCTTCAGCGCTCACCTTACTATACTAAAACTACAGAAAGAGAAGTCGAATCACGAGGGACCGAAATGCTCGGGGGATAAGGAGAGAAAGACTCTTGAATCAAGAGAATGGTGCAAGAAATATGAGAGCCCAAGCCTCTTATTTATAGTAATTGAATTTACAAAAACTACCCTCCATAATTACTTAATGACCTTATAGTTATATAAACAACTAAACACCCCTTTATAATACTATTTTAAATAGATTTAATGATATTTGCACTAAACTAATGTCGAAAGAACTCAACATTAGTCTTATAATGACCGCATCGTCGATACCTTTCTAATGATATATACATATGTATATATATGTGTACGTATATATGATTTATACTTTATTTTAATACGTAAATATGCTATTATAATTTGTAACTCGTTCATACGAACTCCGTTTTTGACGTTATTTATATCCACGCGTAGGTGGAGACGTACTCTACAACTTTCGTTTAGACTCCGTCGGCTAATTTTGACTTTATTTTTAAAGTTATATTTTTAACAGGTCGGGATAGGATTGGTCCGTTAAAATCTCATAACTTCTTCATCCGATGTCCATTTTCGTCTGTCTTTTTATTGTTACACTACTAATAATGAGATCTTCAATTCTCGTTTAGGTTGTGTCGGCTAAAAATCGCTCGATCTAATATTCGAATTTCGGACTGTACACTGTTAATCCGAAACTTCGAAAAATCGTAACTTCTTCATACGAAGTCAGATTTGGGCGTTCTTTTTATCGAAGTTCTTAGTTTAACATATTCTACGACTTTCGTTTAGAGCGCTAAATCTAAATCTCGCTCTATCATAAATTTACTATTTACGCTTCTCGGCGCCGTGCCGGTTCCGACGCGAAACTTCGACGGGTCATAACTTCTTCGTTATAACTCGGATTTCGGCGTTCTTTATATGTACGGAAACCCTGTGACATATTCTACAACTTGGTTAAGATTATTTATTCTAAATAATCTTTTTGTCGAAAAGTCGTTTTCGACCCCTATTGCCTCTAAATTGACTAGCCCGGATCTGCAGGCGTTACACTCCACTAACTTCTTAGCAAGGGTGCAAAGTGTAATTTCATGGGATTGCATCAATTCACTTTTCCTAAAGTAACTAAGATTGGGAAATTTAAAAAAATATGTAGTTACTTTGTATTTCATATTATACTTTTAATGAAGAGATGAGGTTGCCCTATCCTACCCGTTCGGCTAACGACCTTCCACTGATCAAGCAAGCGGTGGGTGTGAGTGTATACCCATTAAGCGCCATTTTATAGGCAGCAACCTTATACCCACCTTATAGACCGACTTCGTGAATGAGGCCTACTAACGGTAAGACTAGCATTTTAATCATACATATATATATATATATATATATATATATATATATATATATATATATATATATATATATTAATCTTGTAATATTATATTAGTATAGGGTTGAATTTTAAACTTGTAAAATTCTAGGGTTTGAAATTTAAATTGTCTAAATTAAAACTTTTAATCACAAAACATAAATTTCAAAACTTGAGGGCAAGTTTTAAACTTTTTTAAAACATAAGGGATCAAATAACAAATAATCTAAATTAACAATTAATCACATAATTATCCATATTTGATTTATTTAATGATTTCTTGCAAAATAATTTACCAATTAAATTAAAATAATTAATCAATTATCACATAAGGAAATAAATATTTTATTAATTGATAAATATCTTCAATTAGGTCAAGAATATACTCATATATATATATATATATATATATATATATATATATATATATATATATATATATCATAAAATCAGATTTATATTGATCTAATATGATTAAGGCAAGTATCTCAAAGATAAACAACAAGAAATCCCGAAGTTTCCTCTTTCTGACGCTCGAACTCGCCGAGTTGAGCCTACTCGCCGAGTACCACCATGAGACTCGCCGAGTTCATCAGGCAGATGACAGAAAAAATGATTTTTCAAGCAACAAACAAGCAATCAATGCATCAATTCAATAGAAACCAATCTAGGCTATGATACCACTGATGGGTTTTGGCCATATGAACATTCCTATGTGCACATGCAAACCCTAATGCTTGGATCTAGGTTTCTCTAATTAAACATGCATTGAATCCAAGACTTCTAATGGCTAATAGACTATAATAATAATATGAAATCAGAGTTAGAAGTGTACCTTGAATTACTTGATTGATCTTCTTGTCCTTGGAGCTTTAGAGTCACAATTGTCACTCCTCTAATGGATTACAAACACCAACTAGCAAGAGGATGATTTAAGAGAGAGGAGAGGGAATAGAAATCGGCCAGGGTTTCTTTCTAAAGCACAAGTGCCGATTTGCTTAACCCTTGGGGTCCTATTATACTTGTAAGGCTCCTAGGGTTTCACCCTTAAACCCTAATTGGATAACTTAGGCCCTAAGCAATCCAATACCCTAATAGATAAGCCCTTGGACGAAATCTAAGCCTATCCTAAGCCCTAGAATTCGTCCCCCCTTATCCTTAAGGGATTTATAGCCCAAAGTACAACTATCATACAATTGACAGTTTATGCCCCTTTATTCAATTAATCTATTTAAGTTACCAAATTAATTCTTAATTAATTTATGACTTATATTAATCAAATAATATTATTATTCCTTATATTATTCTCATAATATATTAATAATATTTCTTCTCTCATAATAAATCATCCTGTCAAGTTGCTATGGTGAAGGCAACCCAAAAGGACCATGCACAACCGGGTCAAATACTGGCCTTATATAGTTGCAGCCTTAGACACTATTCCAACAATATTGACATACGAGTTTTACTTTATGATATTAATATGGTGTTTTTAGTAATTATTAAACAAAAAAATTTTGGGTCGTATTTTGGAAAGTTACAAAATTGGTAGAGGCTATCTAAACTTACATATTCTTTTTACTCTTTTGGAATCAATTTTAGTAACCGATCATTTATTTCTTGGACAACTTCATTCTTGGGAGCAAATATTGCTCTTTATTGAAAATAACCCGCAATGTTGAAGTTTTCAAGAATTGAAGGATATACAAACTTGATTAATAAACCTATAGGATCACATGGATCATTAACGAGAATATCTTCTAGAATATCAAAAATTGCTTCACCATCATTCAGACCACGAAGATTACTTTCTCCTATGTCCAAAAGCCAGTTTGAAAAACCCCTTATTTTCTCAACAACAGATGTATCGCTTCCAATAGTTAACCTAATGTTTTGTGTTAAATTAAGGACTTTGCATTGTTGCCATAAATACAAAGAACTTAAAGAAGCGTTAACAATGTTTTGTCTATTGCCACCCGAAACAGCATGTAGAATTTGTCTGAAATCATCTCGAAAAACAACCACTTTCCCTTCAAATGGAATATTTGATTTTGTAGGATCGACAAATCCTAATATATCCTTCAAAGTTCGATGTATAACTTCAAATGCATGCTTGTGTACCATGGATGCTTCATTCCAAATTATCAATGAGGCTTTTCTTACTAAACTAGCAAGTTGACTGTTTGGATTTATTCTACAAAAAGAATCACCGATAAGATTTATAGGAATTATAAACCGAGAGTGTGTTGTCCTGCCTCCAGTCAATATTACTGAAGCGATCCCACTAGAAACAACATTTAAAACAATCTCACATTGGGATCTAATTATAGCAGAAATTGTCTTCCAAAGAATACATCTCCCTTAATATCTTTAACCATAACCATGATATCAAGAAAAATGTTGTGTTGCTCGTCGTTTAATGAAACAAAGGGACGATCTAACTCATTATTTAAATTTGGTATGTCATAATCTAGCTCCTCAATTATCAAATGATTGTTTGAAGATGAAACCAAATCAACATTTGGGTAAGGCATCCTTCTATAGTTCTTGAGACTGGAATTGTTTAGGAGTAAAATTTGTTCTATCTCAAACAATGTCAAGTTTTTAATTTGATCTTCGTTTAGTGATAAACCAGTACGAACAATATTATATTAGTTACAACATATTAAAAAAGATATTAAGTGGGATGTAAAATGTAATTGACCGTATATTGGAAATTTATATGATACAATTTTAATAATAATGTAAGAAACATATAATACCCGAAGACTTTAATCTCTTTTGTCGAGTATAAAGAATTCCATTTGACAGGTATTCCCATGTGTTTTCCCACACAATCTCTGGTTTACACGAACTGTTGGACAATCGCATTGTAGCAAATAAGAAATGTAGATATAAAACCTGATCCAAAAATACTTGCTTCCTTAATTGCATCTATGTATTATTTGTTATCATCCAAAAGGTCTAAATTGTAGTATGCATCTTTAAAAGAATAACATTATTCACCATTGACTGTGCGGATTTCTTCGAATGATTTTGGACCTTTCACTCTATTTAAAAGAATAAGTAAAAAATATGGTTCGCCAAGATTACGTGAAACCGAGTGAAATCAACCAATAGAATATCCAACTTTCATTGACTTCCAAATTTGAAGTTTAGGTTTTCAAACAAACCTTGTAGGAAATTCAACATATGTAAGTTTATATGCTTCTTTATTGAAGTTTAGGTTTTCAAACAATCCTTGTAGGAAATTCATTACACTTTCATCCTGATGAGGTTTTAGCAACTATGTCTCATTTTTCAATTGAATCACAAATGTCACCGACAATTAAAGCGGCTACCTCGGAAGAAGTTGGTAAGTTATCCGTCCTTTCATCTTGTTTTCTTTATCCGATTAATATTAACTTCAAATTAGCACCAAGATTTTCATGAAGGTTGCCTCTTACCATCCTATAAGACTTGACCAACGCGTTGTTTGAATCTAACATAACCTTCAAAAATTCTATAATCTGGAGATCATATGATCTTGAACTTGACGTAGCAGCGCTCGTTGGTCCACTGAAAATATAATAAAAAAACTATTTAATGTTAGTAAACAATGAATTGAAATGATTTATTAAAGTTAATTCTAAAAATATAACCAATACTTGTCGATCTATTTGAAATCTCGTTCTCTGTATCATTTATGTATAACTGATAGAACTTTAATATTGATCCACCTGTAGGTAAAATACTTCCCATACTATGATAATTTTGACAGTTAAGTCTGAATATGTATGGTGTGTTGCCTTTCTTTGATGGATGAATCAACATTGTCTCCCATGTATGTAAATGAAAACATTGAATTGTAATGTCAAATGTTTTTCATGAAGTGTTTGCTTTTTGAATCTATCGAACCATAAAGAATTTTGTAAGATGATGGTGTTTATTTTAAGGGTGGTATCTCAACTTTGTCATAACCAAAAAATAGGGAATATGTAGTACCTTTATTTTCCCTCTAAGAAATTCATCTAGCCATAATTTTGCATGACAAATCTGACATATAACAATCTCCTCTCCATGATCCACATACTATGTTGAATGAAAAAAATATAAAAAATTATAAAAAATAAACTATTAAATAAATTTAAATAATATTAAAACTATTAGAATTATGATCACCTTTTGATATACCGCTGAAATTATCTTTAACAATATGATCGCCATTACTTTCTTCATCTAATGTCAAGTCAAACACAAGTATAGAGGATATATGTGGAGTCTTCCTTTTTAATTGATGTTTTCCTTTTGGTAACTTGATTCATGAAGAATTATGGATTATTGTCGAACGATTACCGGATGTCATGGCATTTCCAAACAGTGAATTATGTTTGTTAATAAATATTGGTGTTTGAAGGTTATTATTGAATATATAATTGTCTGATAAAATAAAAATATAAATTACAACTTTAGCAATTGTTATGAGTTATATAAATCTAAAACATATATTGCTAAATTTGTGTATTTATAAATGCGTACCTTTTGAACTGTTAGAAAAGGGAGTTCTAATATTTATATTTATTGAAGGAGAATTATGAATTATTGTTGAACGATGGGTGGATGTCGTGCCAATGCCAAACACTAAATTATGTTTATTAATAGATATTGGTGTTCCACGTTATTATTGAAAATATTGTTGTCTGATAAAATAAAAATACAAACTAGAATGTTAGAAATTGTTATGAGTTATATAAATGCGAAACATATATTTTAAAATTTGTGTATATAGAAATGCTTGTTGTTTAAAAGAGGATTTGGTTGAGTTTATATTTTCCTTGTCAAAGGTAACGTTTGTATAGTTATTTGTAGATATTAATCTAAGAAGAGAACTGTAGACATCTGTTATATTATTAGAAAAATGGTTAGTACTAATAAAAAAATATTAATTATTATAAATACACTAAATTAAAGAGTGTTGAAAATTTTATATGATTTTCATATTTGCAAATCAATTGTAAAATAAACGAATATAAATATTGTTATTTGAAATGTAAGAAGCATGTGTAATAGAAGAATTTTGACGGGTTGATGTGCTTGGTAATATTTTGATTTTTTTGTTATTCAAATATAAATTTCGAATTTTTCTCATCTCTTTAACGTTTGTAGAATCTGTAGTGTTATTTGAACCAATAAAATAGTAGAAAACAACTTAAAGACGTTTTTTAGATTAAATTTTAATATATTTTAATTAATTATTTTTATTTTTAAATAAAAATGAATAACATATTTAAAATAAATAAATAAACCATATTATAAATGCAAAATAAAGCAAGAAGATTATTGTATCACCTAAAATTAATAGCATGTGCAGTAGGTGTATGATGAGACGATGATGTAATATAGTGTTTTTTGGATTTTCTATTATCAAAATATAACTTTCTGTTTTTTCTTCCCTCTCTAGCTTGCATCCATGTTCTTGTTTGATATAATAATAATAATAATAATAATAATAAAGTACAGTAATAGAGGACCGAAGGAAACCCTGGAACAAGAGAAAGGGGCAAGCCCCGCAAGAGAACCCCAAGAGGCAACAGTTAGTGACAGCTCACGCTGTTACTGTCCCTACCACCCCCGCACCATCAAAGTCGCACATCGACAATCTGCCGACGTGAAATAGGTGAAACTTTCACCACCACGGACCCTTCCGTGAGATGCATTGCACCAAGTTCAACCGGAAGGGACAAACTGTCCGCTTCTGCAAGGAACCAACCCAACCAGCAGCGCCAACCGCAATTGTGGGAGTAGGTCGTACTTGTTACGGGTGTGGAGCAACGGGACACTTCCGAAGGGACTGCCCGAAAGCAAACAATGGGAATACTGGCGGAAGTGTCCGAGTATTTGCAATGGGCCAGGAGGAAGCCGTTGCAGACCCCACTGTTGTTACGAGTACGTTTCTCTTCAATAACTCATATGCATATATGTTATTTGATAGTGGAGCGGAGAGGAGTTTTGTGAGTCATAGTTTTAAAAACCTACTCAAACAAATCCCTCAATCATTAAGTGAAATGTTTATAGTAGAAATGGCTAACGGGAAAACAGAAAGCGCTAAGGAAATATACTTAAACTGTACCCTCTCATTAAACCATCAATCCTTTTCAATCAACCTCATGCCAGTCTCAATAAAAAGTTTTGACGTCATCATAGGCATGGATTGGCTAAGTTCTCATCGTGCAGACATTTTATGTTACGATAAAGCCGTTCGCCTTAATCTGCCAAATGGCGAATCCCTTGTTATTTATGGCGACAAACCTAGCACCCCTCTTCGTATCGTCTCGTGCATCAAGACTCAAAAATATATGCGAAAGAAATGCCACAGGTTCTTAGCACATATCGTGGATGTGAAACAAGGAGTAGAAGACATCAAGAGCGTGTCTGACGTCTGTGACTATCCCGATATCTTTCCTGAGGATCTTCCGGGAATACCTCCTGTAAGGCAAGTCGAATTCAGAATCGACTTAATTCCTGGAGCCACCCCTGTGGCCAAAGCGTTGTATCGCTTAGCCCCAGCAGAGATGCAAGAACTATCCAGTCAACTGAACGAACTTCTCAGCAAAGGATTCATCCGGCCAAGCTTCTCACCTTGGGGAGAACCACTGCTGTTCGTGAGAAAGAAAGACGGATCGTTTAGAATGTGCATCGACTACCGAGAACTCAACAAACTTACCATCAAGAACCGGTATCCCCTACCACGAATAGACGATCTATTCGACCAACTCCAAGGAGCAAACTATTTTTCCAAGATCGATCTGAGATCGAGATATCACCAGCTACAAGTCCTAGAAGGTGATATTCCTAAGACGGCTTTCCGAACAAGATACGGTTACTATGAGTTTGTAGTGATGTCGTTCAGACTAACCAACGCCCCTGCCGTGTTCATGGACTTAATGAATCGAGTATGTCGTTCCTTCCTGGACAAATTTGTGATTGTGTTCATAGATGACATACTCATCTACTCAAAGAGTAGAGAAGAACATGGTCAGCATCTGATTCAAGTCTTAGAGACATTACGAGCTGAGAAACTTTATGCGAAGTTCTCAAAATGCGAATTCTGGATTAGGAAAGTGGACTTCCTAGGGCACGTGGTCAGCGAAGAGGGAATCCACGTAGACCCTTCTAAGACCAAGGCCATCAAGAATTGGGTTGCATCCACAACGCCAACCAAGATTCGCCAATTCCTAGGTCTCGCTGGCTATTATTGTAGGTTCATTGGAGCTCGTACGCAAAAGTTACGTAATTTAGAAGTTGGAAAAATCACAGTACGCCCCTCGTAATGTGTTACGCCCCGCGTACCAGAGGATAGGAGCCTCGTCCCATCGTCTAACAGGCTCTCCCATCGGACATAAGCCCTCCCATCCGAAGTGCGTCATGCATGATGTCTGGTACGCCCAGCGTAACCCAGAGGTACGCCCTGCGTACGTGAGGATTCCAGCCCCTATAAAAGGGATGCGAGGGTTCCGGGTTTCTTTGCTAATTTTCTCTACTTCTCTTGCATTTTTACCTCGTTTTGTGTGCAAGAAATATCCCGAAGTCCCGGTTTTCATATCCAAGTCCCGAAGGAAGTTTTACGCTCTCGAGATTCCCAAGAATCCTGAGAAATCCGCTTTCTCTTGTCGAAGTTCTGCTTGATTATTGCCTTATCTTCTTCAACCTGCCTCTTCAACCAAGTGAGTTCATACCCCCATTTCTACGCTTTTAAATACTTTTTAAATGCTTTTAACACATTACGGGGGAGAATACAAGTAAAAACACGATTAATCTTGTGTGAAAACATCTATCTTTCGTTATACATTTCATATTGTTTTTAATAACTATCATATGGATCTGTTAACATGCAAAACATCTTACCTTACTTTACCCTCTCGGAATAAAACATGATTATAAATACTATAAGCTTATTTATACGTTTGCATCATATTAAGGGTAACTATCTTTCAGTATACCACTTTTATACATACAAGAACATCCACCTTTTATTATGCCTTTGTTAACATTGTGAAAAAGGATAATCATTTCAGAAACAACATTATTCATTTTAATATGGGACTTAATTGAGAATCTGCGAGACATTCATCTTCATTATACCTAATAAGGTATTGCTAGAAGTCCTATTTATAACCAAAATCTCCCGTACGGAGAACGTGACAAGTGTGTATAGATCTATACAGGACTAATGATCTCACACTCTGATTGTTAGCTACAGTCCCCGGAGTGACAAGTGTCATCTCATTTCGCCGCCTGAAGAACGTCGCTACAGGCAAATTATGATAGTACGGTTATAAAAACTCACTGGATAAACAATTATTATGGTATTACATTTTTCACTGGAAAAGTAACAGATGCAGTTCTTTTCACATTTAAATACAAATCTTCTTATAGTTTTGTTTTACAATAAGACTATACATCATTCTTTTGAGCATGTCATAGTTGCTTACAGGTTACGGTCTTGGTCATTTGAGACTGCATTTCACTTATAGGGAAATATAGGATTTTCCTGGTTCAAATACATACAGTTTATACAACGATCTTTCATACTCATTTCATACATTTGTTAGAAAATATTGGATTTTCTGGAAAACATACATGAACTTTCGAATGTCATACATTTTATCAAAACACTACTTATGAATTCACCAACTTTATTGATGACACTTTTTCTTTGAAATAACTTGTATTCACAGGAAAACGCTAAATCAAGTAGCAACTACTTTTGAAGACTAACGCGTTGGCGTTAGTAACATATTTTGGGTCACCATATTGTATTTGATATTTAAACATGTAACACATACAATCATGTAAACTTTTCAAATATATTTATATTATGGTGGTGTGTACTTTCTTTACTATTCAATTGTTATGATATTGTACATGACGTCCTCCGCCCACGAACGTTTCCGCCGTTCAGGTTTGGGGGTGTGACACACAAATTTCAGCATAAGGGCATTTTAGTCAATTAACCTATATTAAAAAAGGAAATTTTCGGATTTTTAGGGATAATCAATTCCATTAATTTAAAAAATCTGAATATTTTAAATTAATTCAAATTTAAAAATCCAAATTTATTATGTCAGAATGACAGAATGCCAACCATAAACTAGTAAATATATTTTCGATTTTATTCTTGCTGAATATATTTCCAATGCAGATATTTTTTATAATTAACCTGACTTATGAATTCTAGATATTATTCATATACATCTAAGTTAGGTCTATGATTTTATTCTTAATACACGTCCGAAATAAAATACAAATTCATACATATTCTTACATACTAATATCCTTATACATTTTAATATAGTTATACATATTCTAACATATTCTAACAGAATATCCACTTGATTTTCGCATATATACTTGTTGTTGAACTCGATTCCAAATATTTCTCTTGTATGATCAATATTGAATTCTTTCTCCATGCAATTCTGAAAGAATAACATACATTTATACTTGTTAACAAACATTCTCAATGACATTCTAACATAATGCATTTATATAAATAAATTTAGATAGAGTACATTACAGAATGCACTTAAATAATATTCTTTTGCGAATTCTTTTATGAAAAATAGGCATCAAATCGGTGAGTGTTACTAACCTCATTCCAAAAAGAATATTGTGTTTTCTCATTGTTTGAATACACCAAAATAACATAACTACACATATTAACTTCAATTCTAGTAGAATTTCATTTTCGTTCGTTGCTTAAACTTCAATTCCTTAAAAATTCTATCAGAATATTATCTACTTTATTTATAACAGAATATTTCAACACAAGTATAAACATGTTATTGTAATTCTAACAAAATAGTATGTAGTTTAGCTTAACATATTCTAACAAAATCTTCCCAATAAGTCCAACATATCAAACTTGCCTCATTTACACAAAAACCTTCTCCTTTTGACATTATATCAAACACTTGGATGGCATGTTTTATTATCAATGTTGAAAAAATGCAAAAGTACAAGCAACATTCAAAAGCATTGATAACAGAAAAAATTGATTCTTGATTCTCGTTCACTTCCAAAATCACAACTAGTATATAGAAAAATTGAGTGCAATTGATGCTAAAAAGATAAAATAATGGAGCTTAACCCTTTTTATCAAAGACAAATTTAGTACAATCAAGTATCATTTCCAAGTGTACTTTCATTTTCTAAATATTTTAATTATCCAATTAAGATTTGATAACAAAAAGTCAGAGTTATATATCTCACCTTGACAATAGTTGTAAACTGTGATATAACATCAGGAACGTATGATTTAGCTTCTTATGTAGTCATATTAAGTTGATACCCAGCAGTGAGATCATTTTGGCCTTTATCAAATGTGTACAATGTGCTTGAAAACTTGTTCATTTTAGGAAACAAGTCCTTAAAGACATCTCCTGCATCATCATGAATCATATTTTAATGCATAATAATATACAAGTTATTAGCCCTATAATAAATGAATCAAAAAATAGTACCTTTTTGTCGGATTATTTGGGATTTGTTCAAGAAATCAAAGAATTTTGCATATTGAATGTCTAAAGAAATCGGGCGATACCCACTTTGATAAATTGTAGTGTTTGGACGTAAAATTGTGGATCCAGTTGTTGCATAATTGGCTCCATGGCTGAAATTTTAATTAATTGCATGGTTCAAATTTTTGACTAACAAACCATTGCATGAAGATTCTGATCATAATACAACCAAATTGCAAAATACATTTGGGGAATCAAGGGACCAAAAACTACAATAAAAGTTTCGTCTATATGTTGATTTCACTCAAATCGATAGATCACTTTGAGCTGATAAGATACGACTTTACGCTGAGAATCATAAATCGAAATGAATTTCACGATCGATGAATTTGAATTCTCTGGGTAAACTACACTGACGATTATGATAAATTGATGGAGTGTTTTTTTTCGGTGTAGAAGATAGCCAATTACGTACCTATGAAATCGATTAGTAGACGACCATCGCAGTAGCAGCCAGAAGGAGAATGAAAGAAAGTTTTGCCGTAGATCAGAAGCGGCGATCGATTGTAGAAAAAGAAGCGGTGGTGAGTTCGATTTATGGCTAATGTTCTAAATTTATCTTTGCTTCTTACGTGATATCAAGAATATTAGTTATCTACCATAATTAACTATGCAAAGATTACTATAATACCCTTAAATGATTTACTTAATTATTTGTGTTTTCCTAAATTAATATTGGTGCATTCATGACACTCCATAACAACAATGTTATGGACAAAAGTAAGTTTATAATGATGACGAGTTAACCTCAAACCACCTATCCTTTTTGAATCAAAGATTGAACATTTTATGTAAAATGCATGGCCATCTTTTAAAATATCTATGAATATGAATATGTAGATATTTTTTGTTGATACATTTGCTTGGATTTTGTTTCCCTAAAGGAAGTATAATATAAATTGGCAATAATAAGTAAAATGGTCTCTGTGTTGTATGTCTAAAGAAAAAATATTAATAACTAATAAGATTACATGTTCATCTATTAAGATCAATTTAATTGAGTAAAGTTCATCTTAGTTATAGAAGGATTTCTGGTTCCATAAGTTGATAATACGAACTTTGAATGTTAAATTATCCCTGAGAACATCTACATCAACAATTAAAGTAACATTTGTTGCAGCCATTGATCTGCAAAGAACATATATATATATATATATATATATATATATATATATAGTCAAAGTTATTATTTAATAATCAATGATAAAATAACTACCATTATCTGTTTTAAACATAAAATGACCATTATGTCCTTTCATGTTAATATTATGCTTTAAATACAAGGAAAAGTTAACATATATACTCAAAGAAACAGCCAAAATAGACTAAAATTCCCAATAATATCCCTTACTAAATTGATATATATATATATATATATATATATATATATATATATATATATATATATATATTGATAAAACTACCTTGAAAAGTGATTCATTGCAAATTATAACATTATATTTTTGAAGTACAATGTTATAATTGGGACGTCATTATTTGATTTTTTTTTTGGTAAATGAAAGGACATTGGTATAAATCATAATACTTTTCGACATCAAAAGGTTGTTGTAAGGAACTGTTATAGCAATTTTGAAGAAGTGAATACAATATCAAACGATGATTTTGTAATCAAAATAAGGAAGTACGTATGATAAGAAGAACTGTAAGAGAAGACAATAGTTTGTGTAGCAGAATAAGAAGTATAGAGGAGAACGATTTACCAAGGTTGCACAGAAGAATACGTACAAAGGAATGTAGTGAATGTGTTTTTGTGTTCAGTTCTTTTAAAAAACAAATAAAAGAAAAGGACGTATATATGTCTTTGATATAAGATCAAGTTAAAGTTTTAAATAAATGTAGATTTTTTTTCGGGATATAGTTAAGGAAAAATGTTGTAGTTTAATTGATAAGATCGAGTCAAAGGAAATATATATATATATATATATATATATATATATATATATATATATATTAACTTGAAAGAGATAAGTTTTAATAATAACGAAATCGTATATATTAAATGTTGATGTTGATTCCTTCTATAATGAATAGCTATCTATATATGAAAATAATGAATTATTTGCTAAAAATCAGGAATTTGGTTTCCTTATATATATATATATATATATATATATATATATATATATATATATATATATATATATATATGTGTGTGTGTGTGTGTGTGTGTGTGTGTGTGCGCGCGCGTGTGTGTGTGTTAAAAGATAAAATAAGATATAATTATAAATCAGAATATGATGCATTCTCATATCCAATCTTCAAAACTGATTTTGGATTTCAAATAAAAAAAAATTATGTTCATATGGATTTTCCATGGTTATAATCACTTATACCAATATAATGTATTTTTTCAATATAATGAAATTCAATGCTCAAAGTTCCTTTTTTGTCATTTTCTTTTTATTATAATGATGATTATTTTGTTTAGAGGCATAATTATCCTAAGTGTTTAGTTTCAATGTTATTCTTTATAACTTTTTCAAGTTTAATGCGTTTACTTTTCAGTCTGTAGTTATGGACTTAAGAGGTGGATGCTACAATATCTCTCTTCCTAATAAAAACCTCAATAAGGTGTCACGTGTCCCTCTTATAAACACTTCCATTCCATGTATAATTTTCTCCCATTCTCTTAGAAAATTCTTCCCGTCCACTGCATTATAAACGAAGTAAGACTCATTAATCAAAAAGTCAAAAGTCAAACAATTCAAATACAATCACAAGCAAATTTGTAACGCCCACATATTCGGGCTAGTCAATTTAGAGATAATAAGTGTTAAAAATGACTTTTTGATAGAAGATTATTTAGCATAAATAATCATAAACAAAGTTATAGTATATGTCACAAGGATTCTGTACATATAAAGAACATTGAAATCTGACTTATAGCGAAAAAGTTATGACCCGTCGAAGTTTTGCGACTAAACCGGCACAACGCCGCGTATCGTAAAAAGTGAATTTTTGATAAACTACTTCTTAGCCGTAGCGATCGAAATGAAAGTTGTAGTATATGTTAAACCGAGAGCGTTCATATAGAAAACGTCCAAATATGACTTAGTTTAAGGAAGTTATGATTTTTCTAAGATTTAGCATAATAGTATACATCCCAATAATCGAATTATAGATCGATCGATTTTTAGCCGACACAATCTAAATGAGAATCGAAGATCTCGTTAATAGGAGCTTAAGGATTTTTAGCCGACACAATCTAAAGTTGTAGACTGTCGAAAACGGACGTCGGATGACAAAGTTATGAATTTTTAACGAAATTTAACTGTCTAAGCCTATTAAAATATAACTTTTAAAATAAAGTCTAAATCAGCCGATGGAGTCTAAACGAAAGTTGTAGATCACGTCGCTACCTACGCGTAGATATAAAGAACGTCAAAAACGGAGCTTATATGTGAAAGTTACGGAATTTAGAAGATAATTAAATTATGGGTTAAGATGCGACCCTGACATATGGCACAATCTCGGCCCCACCTTCTCCATGGCTTTGAACGAGATCGCGACATGTGGCCGGAGTAAGCCCTGGAGCGCCAGAAGGCTTTGAACGAGATCTTCCCCACCTTCTTCCCCAAACCGTCAAGGCTTTTCCCTAGCACCTCCTAGGTGTTAGTAGCGAGTCCCGGAGCGCTAGAAGGTTCCAAGAATAAGAGTTTTCGGCTCAAAAGTTATGCCCGCATAGAGCCCTGTTCCTCGTTAAACTCCCTTGTAAGTGAGTTATGCTTACCCTACTTTAAGTATAACTTATGATGAAGTTCATTAACGTTATTATGAACCTATAAACAAGATTTATCAGTGATTCCAAGTCATTATACTGATTGAGCTACTTACAGGGAGGATGTTTAGGATGTGATTTAGTAAGGTGTTTAAAGTGGGATTTCCAAACAGTATACTTCGTATACCAAACGGACCCTACCTCTGATATGATCCTACATGGTTGTTCCTTACTTGATAGATCATGAAAGTAGACTTTGAGTTAATGATGAATCTAGAGTAATAATTAGTTGCAATAAATATTAGAATAAAAACTTAGCGATAATAATGCTAGGTTTCGTAGAAGGAAAAGACGATTGTTGGAAGCGAAGCGCTGCCCGAACTTCGAGTCATCACTTTAACAAGTGAGTGCATAATTACGTTCATCTTACACATAGATATGCAGTATTTAATATTAATACATGCTATATGTGCTTATTATATGTGTTCCTGATATCTATGCTAGATGAACGATTTATACAGGTTTTACGTGATTTAAACTGTATATGTATTTTCATACCTATAAATATATTGGGTAAAGATGGGTAGATGAATTATGAGAAATGAAAGATGATATAGATGATGAAAGGTGAAAGATGATGAGAATCCTTGACTTGAACGATGATCCAGTCATCTAGTAGAGTATAGATGACAACCACGGACTATTCTAGACAGTCGAGTGGAACGCTAGCAGGCTCGCAACCTGTAGGTGTTTGTGAATGACTTGTTCACCAGATGTACTCTAAAAACCCTGACAACTATGGACTTAGTGCCTTATAAGTGAACGTTGGCAGCTATGGATTTAGGGCCCTATAGATGAACATTGACAACTATGGACTTAGTGCCTAATAGATAACATTGGCAGTTATGGACTTAGTGCCTAATAGAACTATGGACTTAGTGTCTGTTGGATAAAACTTGGCAGCGATGGACTTCGTGCATATTCCTTAGGTCAATCCTTAGGAATGAATGAATGAAGAATAGATGATTCTTAGGGTAGATCCTTAAGAATAAAGAAGATAATGGGGATGAGAAGTTGGGTTAATTGTTTAATGATTAAACATAATAATTATATTATTTTGGGTTGAAAACTCACCAGGTTTCCCAACCTGACCCACTCAGTTTATTTGTATCATAGGTGTCGATACGAAGATACATTAAACTGAGAGATTAAAGGAGATGTAAATCGTTAGTGTAAATGAATGTAATGTCTGTTTATGCTTGTGTTTCTATATTGACGATGACACCCCAATGTTTTAATATAAACAAAATACATTTTTTTCGGAAATGCTTTGATAATATCTTTATCATGTTTTCGGGGAACAATTTCCACAATATTATTCTTTAAAATGGATACTCTAATTTTTAAATAAGCATAAAAAGTTTTAAAATGACTGTGAATTTGGAGATGTCGCAAAATTTAAATCAAGATATTAGAAAACGAAATTTTCTGTTTCTAATCAATATTTTCCCGCCTATACCTTCTTTGACGAATCCACACATTTTCTTACTAATCAGCAAATTTGTTACCATATTATGCTTGCATTAAACTTCATTTTAAATATATCATACATCATATTGCATAAAATCAGCAATGGTTATTTAATATGTTTATCTTTTTTTCTAATATATCTGCTTCATAATTGGAATTAAATCGATTACAATATTAACTGCGAATGATTTCTTTCACTTATAAATTCAAAACCCCAAAATTCTTTTCCACAATTTGACTTCCTGTTGCTTCATAGCTGAACCGAAAAATACTTTGCAATTCTCGTAAAGCATCCCCAAACAATTATGTTGATTTTTGTTATCATGTATTCTTATTTTGATTATTTATATATTCTTCTCCTTCTGTTCCTTTTCTGTATATGTTATCTTATATACAACCACGTTTAATAGATTAAAGTTTACTTATACCATCAAACATTAATTGTTCTAATTATTCAATATTTTTATATCATTCTCTGTAAACTACATGTTATTGATTTTGTGCAGAAACTAGAAGTGCACAAAAACATTTTTTTCGGATCTGGTTTGGTTTTAAAACTGATTTGGATTGATCAACAAAGTCAAAACCGACATAACCCAAAATGGTTCAAATTCAAACCAAATTAGAATCAAAATAATTCGAACATATAGGAATATTTTTGTTATGTTCATCAGGGCTTTGAATTTACATATACTTTTCATCAAATTTATATAATTATGTATTTCTTTCAGTTAAATGGTTGCTCCCAGTGTCACGTTGATTGTTGATGTGGATGCGCTGAGGTACAGTTTGACTCTAAAAGTTTGTGTCATAAACTGGTGGAAACATATGTCATTCTACAATGATGATATTTGGTCCATTGAATTAATCTTACTTGATGAACATGTATCTTACACTCTACATATTAATGAATTTTTACAAATACACATTTAAGTACATTTACTTATGTAGTTTATCATATATTAATTTTTTATATGAGAGCAAGATCCAAGCTACTGTCTACAAAAGAAAATTGTATCAATTTAAAAATATATTAACAAATGGGTCGGCTTTTTACATCACAAGTCCAAGTTTTGCATTACAAAAGTCCGGTAGTTTCAAATTAACTCTTAAAGATCAGAAACTAACATTTGTCCAAGATATTGTTGTTAAAGAATGTGCCTAATTTTCTAGATCTAAATTTGGATTTTCATTTGTTGAATATCAATATGTACTCTCATTGCTACATCTTCAAGATACATCCGTTGGTTAGTTAGTATCTATATTTTTAATTATAAACTAAAATTTTAATTAACCTTAATTATGTTTATCTGTTTTATATTATCTCTTTAAATTTCAAACAACTCTTCATTTGTTTGTTTTTTTTCCTTTTACATATGTTACTGGATTGGTAGTTGCTATTAGTGAGATGATGAGGGCTAATTATGATAAGTCTAAACACAGGCTAACCATTCACATCCAAGATGCAAAGTTTGTTTTTTATATCTTTATATTTGTAGACTATATTATGTAAAAAAATGACTTTTATTAAACAATTATTTAGTGCTTTGTAGCTTCGTGTAATTTTGTGGGGTGATTATGTGTACAAGATGCAACATTACATAGATAACGATCCACCAAATCAACATGTTGTTATACTTCAGTTTGCACATATTAGTGTTTGGAGAGGTATATTTTTTTATTATCAACACACTTTATCATCTATGATTAGTAAACTTATTATTATTATTTTTCTTATAGATCGTCCGAGTGTTAACACCTACTTTACTTCTTCAAAGTTGTTCATTAACTCCGACATCGATGAAATTACTCTTTTCAAAAAAGGTAACACATTTTCATGCAGGTTTTATTTATACAAAAGTTCATTTTAACAATACTAAAAATGATCACCTTATATAATTTACAATTTAGATGGGGATGATCGTCCCGGTTCGTCTTCAAATACAATTTTTGTTATTTAATCTAAACAACTTTTTGCATTCGATGATTTCATAGTTAAAACTAAGCAGAAGACTATTGTTGAGATTTTTCAACCCCTTGGTGTATTTATTTTAATTTTTTAAACTTGTAGATTGATATATCTTTTTTTAAATCTCTTTAACTATTTATGTTTCAATAGTTTGCAAATTTCATTTTATATATACTGTAAATACTTGTCTATATAGGAATGGAAGATAATAACTATATGTCTATATGGATCAAAATTAATCTTTAACATACAAATATTAAATTGAAATTTATCTGAATAATGTTGCAATAACCTTTTTAAATGGTTTGTGATGCTATATTTGTATAGACATATAGTTATTGGAAGGTTATTGCAGCATTATTAAGGTAAATTTCAATTTAAGATTTGTATGTTAAAGATTCATTATGATCCATATAGACATATTATTATTATCTTCCATTCCTATAATGACAAGTATTTATAGTATATATAAAATGAAATTTGCAAACCATTGAAACAGAAAAGAGATTTTTTAAAAAAAAAAGAAGATATAACAATCTACAAGTTTAAAAACTTAAAATAAATAGCTCAAGGGGTTCAAAAATCTCACCAATAGTCTTTAGCTTAGTTTTAACTATGAATTCACCTAATTCAGAAAGTTGTTTAGACTCAATAGCTGAAATCGTATTTGAAGACGAATCAAGACGATCATCCATGTTTAACTGTAAATTATATAAAGTACTCATATTTAGTACTGTTGAAATGAACTTTTGTATAATTAGAACCTACATGAAAATGTGTTACCTTTTTTTGACAAGAGTAATTTCATCGATGTCGGAGTTAATGAACAACTTTGAAGATGTAAAGTAGGTGTTAGCACTCGGGTGATCTATAAGAAAAATAATAATAATTAGTTTAGTAATCATAGATGATAAAGTGTGTTGATAATAAAAAAATATACCTCTCCAAACAGTAATATGTGCAAACTGAAGTATAACAACGGCATGTTGATTTGGTGGAATGTTATTTATGTAATGTTACATCTTGTACACATAATCACCCCACAAAATTACATGGAGTTGCAAAGCACTGAAAATTCAAAAATTGTTTATTAAAAGTTGTTTTTAACATAATATAGACTACAAATATAAATATATAAGAGAACAAACTTTGCATCTTGGATGTGAATGGTTAGCCTGTGTTGAGACTTATCAATATTATCCCTCATCATCTCGCTAATAGCAACTACCAATCCAATAACATTTGTAAAAGGAAAAAAAACAAACGAATGAAGAGTCGTTTGAAATTTTAAGAGATAATATAAAGCAGATAAACATAATTAAGATTAATTTAATTTTTAGTTTATAATTAAAATTGTAAATACTAACTAACTAACAAATGTATCTTGAGGATGTAGGAATGAGAGTACAAATTGATAGTCAACAAATGAAAATCCAATTTTAGATCTAGAAAATTTTGCACATTCTTTAACAATAGTATCTTGGACAAATGTTAGTTTTTGATATTGAGGAGTTAATTTGAAACTGTTGGGCTTTTGTGATATAAAACTTGAACTTGTGATGTAAAAAGCCGACCCATCCTTTCATATATTTTTAAATCGATACATAAATTTTTTGTAGACGGTAACTTAGATTTGCTTCCCAATAAAAAAAATATATGATAAACTATATAAGTAATTGTACTTGAATGTGTATTTGTAAAAAATCATTAATATGTAGAGTGTAAGATATTTGTTCATCAAGTAAGATTAATTCAATGGATCAAATGTCATCATTGTAGAATGACATATGTTTCCACAAGTTTATGACACGAACTTTTAGAGTCAATTCAGATGAACATAACACACATATTCCTATATGTTCGAATTATTTTGATTCAAATTTAGTTTGCATTTGAACCAGTTTAGGCTAGGTCCGGTTTTGACTTTATTGATCAATCCAAATCAGTTTTAAAACCAAACCAGATCTGAAATAAATGTTTTTGTGCACTTCTAGGTTCTGCACAAAATCAATAGCACGTAGTTTATAAAGAATGATATAAAAATATTTAATAATTAGAAAAATTAATGTTTGGTGGTATAAGTAAACTTTAATCTATTAAACGTGGTTACCTATAAGATAACATATACAGAAAGGATCAGAAGGAGAAGAATATAGAAATAATCAAAACAAAAATACATGATAAACAAAAAAAAAGTCGACATAGTTGTTTGGGGATGCTTTACCATAATTGCAGAGTCTTTTTCGTTTCAACTACGAAGCAAATGCGAAAGACGTCAAATTGTGGAAAAGAATTTAGGGGTTTTGAATTTATAAGTGAAAGAAATCATTCGAATTTAATATTGTAATCGATTTAATTCCAATTATAAAGCATATATATTTGGAAAAATATAAACATATGAAAAAACCATTGCTTATTTTATGCAATATGATGTACGATATATTTAAAATGAAGTTTAATCCAAGCATAATATGGTAACAGATTTGTTGATTAGTAGGAAAATGTGTGGATTCGTCAAAGAAGGTATTGGCGGTAAAAGATTGATAAGAAACAAAAAAATTGTTTTCTAATATCTTGATTTGAATTTGATTGTGATTGTATTTGGATTATTTAACTTTTGACTTTTTGATTAATGAGTCTGAATTCGTTTATAATGCAATGGGCGGGAAGAATTTTTGAGAAAATAGGAGAAAATTACACGTGGAATGAAGGTGTTTATAAGAGGGACACGTTACAACTTAGAGAAGTTTTGATTAGGAAGAGAAATGTTTAAATTAATTTTCTATTTATGTTTTAGATGTTTAATATCCTATTTAAATTAACCAATATGTATAACAGATTGACAATTCAAAAATAGTAGCATTAAACTAATAATAGTTTATACCAACATTATATTTAAATTGATAAATTATGTTGATAGTTAAATAGTTGACATTGAAATTAAAATATTAAATAATTTTAATATACTAAAAAATCACTTTAATATATATATATATATATATATATATATATATATATATATATATATATATATATATAATTTTAGGTACCCAAATTCACCATACTGCTTCATTTTGTATCATGTAAGTATTATAATCTTCCAAAGTTTTTAAAATTCAACTCCTAACTTGATTTACTTCTAAAAAATTTAGAAATTTCACTATTATCTTTCTTTTATTTAATTTTTATTTGCAACTACAATATACATAACCTGGTTGGTGATCAGCAAAAAGATGTGACGTAGGAGGAAAATAATAGTGAAATTTCGAAAATCATAAAGTAAATTAAGTTTAGGGATTGAGGTTTAAGAACATTGCAATTCATATATGATAAAAAAACGACGTAGTATAGGGGGTTTGAGTACCTAAACTTATATACCTTGTAGGATATATTCACTTTTTTCATATATATATATATATATATATATATATATATATATATATATATATATATATATATATATATAGGCTTAGGTTATTTTGTTAACACTAATTATTGTGTTATTGTATTAATCATTGTGGGCCAATGAAATATATAATATTTAAATGAAAATGATTTTCATAAAATATATTTCAAATAAATGAAAAAGTCTTCACATTTAATGAAAAATGATTAGGAAGGGTATATGTGTACATTTGCCCTCTCCATTAAAATAGGAAACTGCTCCATTTTCATAACTTCCCACGCATAATCCCTACAACTACGCATAAGTCTGGATTCCACTACCCTCTATTTTGGAACATGAAATCAATGAAAATCTTCTATAATCAACCAAAAATAGCGGTAGATTGTGTTGTTTTCTTAGTATAAAGTGTTATAGTATTGAAGATCGTTCAAAGAACGTGTACTGTGACCGTTCGAAAAAAAAATAGAAATTGCAGTAGAATGAAAAATACAAGGACGAGTTCTTTCAAATCGAAATTTAAGAACACACAAGCAACGGCCTTGAATCTAGATGAAGACGATGATGATTTCGTTACTCCGCCAAGAGGTATTTTTTAAATTTTTTTTAAGGTTCAATGAGTACAGAATATTCTTCTGGAATTTTTGGAAAATGAAGTAGATGCATGTGGTTGTTAAGTTCTTTTAAGTAACAAATAACAAAATTATGTAAAAATGGAGTATTTTTTTTTATTAGGGTTTTCTGAATTTGGGGATTTTCTACACGAAATTTAAATTTTTATTGTACATATATTGGTAATGTGATTCTTGAAGAAATTGTGTTTGTTATTATGTATTTTGTTGTGTTTTGTAACAACGAGAATGGATGTTGTTTCTATCCTGTATTTCGTTTACAGATATGTTGTTGTGGTTGTGATGTAAGTCAGACTTCTGTAAGAAGTAAAATGTTAGTTTTTGAAATGCATTCTTCCAGAATACTAACTATGTAAAACGGAGTGAACTTAGTTGTTGTTGTGGTAATTTAGGGTGTTAATGTTTTCTTTGTTATCGAAATTTTGTCTAGTATTTTGAGATATCTTTTTAAAAAAATGCATACATCTTTCAAGGTCTTTATGTTATGATAGAATCTAGTACTATAATGTTGTATTGTTTTAATTAATTTGGTATTTTTGTTTTTATATTATGTAGTTTTATTCCTATTGTTTTGATGTTGCAGTTTAGTTGTATGTATGGTGTGTATGTAACTCTAACATAATTAGTTTAATTAAATGCGTTAAATTCGTAAAGAATGTGTAATATGTGAAGGAGATGTAGTGGTTAAATAAGTCTAAGTGTCACACAATCTTTAAAAAGTAATGTTAATATTGGGATTAATATTGGGTCTTTGTATTTGTGTTTGTTTCTCTGTGTTTGTTATTGTGATCTGTGAGGATTTAGTGTTATTGTAGTAATGATGTGGTTTTAATTTTAACATAAAAATTATACTTATGTGTTTTGCCTTCTTATAGAATGAACAACAACAAAATTGTAATAGAAGCACTGTAATTGAATTGTGTTTGTGTACATTATACGTATTAGCATTCTGATAGAATTAACTCCTACTAATTATAATTCAAGTAGAATCATTTTAAAATAGTCATTGTACAAATTTTGTGTGTGTCTATGTTCGTTCTGTTAGCATTCTAATATGATGTTGTCCTAAAAATTAAAATTCTAATAGAATCATTGTTAGGGTATGTTTGTACATTCTTACTTAATTGTAATAGAAGTAAGTGTATATTGGGGTCATACAGATTGGAATGTGACTGTTTAATATGGAGATTTGTATTAACTAAACGTGTAAGTTTTTATTACTGAGAAGTTTGATAAATTATTATTATTATTTTTTAATATTTGGTTTTAATTCTTGTAGAAACATGTTTTGGATTTGTGTTTCATCCTTACAGAATGAAAAGTTGTATAATACTTTTAGTTTTTATAAGTAATGAACTGTGGCTGGTTATTTTGAAAACTATTACTAACCAACGTTAATCATTCATTTCAGCAGTTGTTGCTTTGAATGTTGTAGAAGCTGATCCAGTCCCAATTAATGTTGATACTTCAAGCCAAACAAAGGTTAGAAGGAACTACTGTACTAGATCAACACCCGTTAAAGAGAATATCAATACTCAACGTACATGTAGATTAAATTTTTTTGATTTATGAAGGAAAATAACAATAATTTTAGAAATGTTGATAGCCAATATGGATTAATTGTTAATTAATGAAGCAGAAGGTGGTGGAAGTGGACAAAATGATATGAATATTGTTGGATCAAGCAAAACAAAGAAACAGAGGAAAAAAACTTCAAAATCAGAACATGGAAAGAACAATGTTGAATGTGGTAAGACAGGTTAGATAATAAGCGCATGTAATTAACGAGTTCAACTATATGTTTCTGATATGGCTAATATAGAGTTTATTATTCTATTGAAGTTGTATTATACGATTAGTAATTGTTTTTTTGTGGTATAACAGATTTTAACAAAGATAAGAAAGACACAATACAAATTGACAACACAAGTGTTAGAGGTCTGAAAAGGAAGGATTCTGATAGAAATACACCAGTTAAGGACAAGAAGAAATCGTCGGATGCAAGTGGTGAAAGGAAAAAACCAAGAGGTTTAAATGAGATTTTTATGGAGAGAGTTAGTGGGTCAATGAAAAACAATGAAAAGGCTAATATTGGTGTGGATATGTAACATCCAAAAATTTACAACCAATTTAAACTTTTCAAAAACAACCCATATTCATTAAGTTATTACAAAAAGGTTTTCAGTTCATTTATTATCAGAGTATCCCAGAAACATCAACATAAAACTGAGGAGCGGTACGATCACGCCTTTGCCTTGCCACAGTCTCCTGAAGTACCTGAAATAATACCCTGAAACTGTAAGCCCGAAAGCTTAGTGAGTTACCCCTAAAATACCAACCATAATACCATACACATATCATATCATAAACAAAACAGTCATGCATATCGAATCTACAGTGTGACTGCTCCGCTTGCACTAGGCCTTCAGTCCACTCGATCCACTCTCTCTCCGAGTCAACAGTATGATTGGTCCGCCGCACCGGGCCTTCAGTCTGTCTGGTCCACTCTCCGAGCCTCGGCACATCTGGTCCGCCCTCTTGGGGCCTTCAGCCTATTCGGACCGCTCGCCGGGCCTTCGGTCTAACCGGTCCGCCCTGGGTATGTTGGCCTACAACACAAAGCAGGACCCGCCTCAACCCACCCCCAGTCTAACAACCATGTGCACATAAACATATAATCATATAGAAATTCACAACTAATCAACCGATCTAGCAGATCACATAACATAGCAACATCCTAACCAGGATACCGACCTAACCGGTTACTAACATGGCATCATCCTATATACCAGGATACCGACCTTAACCAGGTCCCTAACATAGCATCATCCTATATACCAGGATATCAACCTTAACCATTCACTAACATAGCATCATCCTATATACCAGGATACCGACCTTAACCAGGTCCTTAACATAGCATCATCCTATATACCAGGATACCGACCTTAACCAGGTCCCTAACATAGATTCATCCTATATACTAGGATACCGACCTTAACCAGGTCCCTAACATAGCATCATCCTATATACCAGGATACCGACCTAAACCAGGTCACTAACATAATATTGTCCTAATTACCAGGATGCCGATCTAAACAGATCAATAAGCACATCAAACAGTACACATACAGATATCACATATAACTATCTCACAGATCATCGATCATAGTAATCTCTCATAACCAAAACTCCGACCTAACCAGGTCACTAACATACCAATCCTAACGGAGCATAAGAGCATGACAACATAATGTATATCCGGATACCGATCTAACATATCATAACCACATGTAGCATACTGTAACCATGATAACAACTAAAAGGGCCGACCTTGGTGCCTTAGACCCTATTGATATAGTGAGGATAACTCACTTGCAACTGCCGATTTGAAGAAATAAGATCACACTGCTCCGACCACCAGCACGAACTCCACCACTGAACAAATCCAATAAACACCAATAATTACCAAAATACCCTTGGAAGTCAAACTGGTCAACCCTTGGTCCAAGTCAAAGTCGTCAGTCAAAGTCAACCTTCCTGGTTGACCCTACTCGCCGAGTCAACCCGTTGACTCGTCGAGTTCCTGTGCTCAGAAACTCCCATGCCACGACTCAACTCGCCGATTCGCCCAAAGACTCGTCGAGTCCAACAATCTCAGAGTCCCATCCTGCTCAACTCACCGAGTTGTCCCTCAACTCACCGATACACGGCTTAACCAGAAAGCCTAGGGTTCCACGACCAGACTCGCTGATTCCAAGGCAATCTTCAACAGACTCGCTAAGTTGTTCTTCCAACTCGCCAAGTCCATGCAAATAATCATACAACTCGTCGAGCACACCCATGTGACTTGCCGATTCTCTTCAGTTCTCATTCCATACAAAGGATTTTCAAGCCATGCAGGGACTCCAATCCATAGATCCACTCTTCTATAGCCTAACCCTCACATAAAGTTGCAAACTTTAAGTGAGAGCAAGGAGATATAAGCCCAAAACACTTCTAGGGTTAGGGTTAAAGACAAAGTGCTTCACCAATAACTCTTAGACAGGAACTTTATGACATTTTGGGCCATCACACGTCTAGATCTGAAGTAGCAACTTCAGATCTAAGCCTGAAACTCGAGATAGCTCCCAAACAAGCTAATGAATCCCAAATCAACCACCATTCATGAATCAATAATGAAATAGCTTAAGGAGGAGGTTCCTTACCCCTGAAATGTGCCCAAACAGAAGTAGATTCCAGATCTACCCAAGCCCCTTGATGATGGCCTCCAAATCTCCAAGCTTCTTACACCAATTTTCTCTTCCGAGCTCTAATTCTTCATCAATGGAGTCACACACACGAGATGAGGGTTTATGGGTCTCAAATGGGTAGCAAAGAGGCTGAAGGTGAGTTATAATGTGCTTTATATAGGTCAGAATCCTCGGATTAGGGTTTTTTGTCTTCAACACCAACTCGCCGAGTCCAGCCGCCGACTCACCGAGTTGGTCAATTAACACGTGACCAGAACCGCGAATCGACTCGACGAGTCTACCCATCGACTCGCCGAGTCGACCTTCCATATTTACACTAAGAACCCTGAACTTGCACTTCTGAACTTGGGGTGTTACAATTCTCCCCAACTTAATTTAGGCTTCGTCCTCGAAGCCTGCAGCAGCACATCCCAGATGATACTCCTGCAATACTGCTCCTGGCCTCAACCGACCCAGGTTCCTCCCAACACTGCTATCAAACCCTTATAAAGTCCAACTCTTTCTCACAGATTCATGACAACTGCTTCAAGCCGGCCACCGACTTCCTTCTCTGATAACAACACTTATCAACCAATGATCACCCGATGATACTTCCATCATTCCAAATCACATAATCACTTGTCTCTTACTAACTAGATATCACCCTGAACCACCGGGTCCTAACCCGGTACCAACTGCTATCCCTTTCCTCGCTTATCATAACTTATTGAATTTACTGTTGGGACTCATCCTGCTTCCTTCCGAATCCAACTCTTTTTCTTTCCGTGCTGACAGGATGCCACATCCTTCAGCTCCTGAGCAACTCCCATGAGCTCTCCTCTTCAATCACATACACATGCTGAACCTGCTCTAACATCCTCGGGCTGGAAAAACCCGACACACTGACGATACCTCCAAACATCCCAGGACGAATTACCGCTACATACATAGCCTCCTGATCACAACCATACTGGAAACCCAAGGCTCCATCCTTGCATTCCTTCCGAACTCCTCTGGTTCTATACCACCAGAAATTCTTCCGCAACCTCAACAGACACTCAATCCGGATGTGCTTCCATACCACTGACACAATCACAGTGCTCAACAACCATAATTGAAATACTCTCAATCATCCATTCTCACCACTGCTTTCACTTTCGTGAACCAACACTCCCTCCCGGAGTTACATACCTTTCCCCTTCCTTATCCAAGGAAATCTACTTGCCAACCTTTCCACTTCAGACAAGTGCCACGGTGCTCACACCCCACTCTACACTATCCCTTTGTAGAGTAATCGCTATTTTATGCATCACACACACTCTGAATCTGCTCACAAGGACTATCGGGCCCATGCACTGCCTTCCACTAACATGATCATTACCCAGGGCCAGACCTACTGTCTGCTATTGCATCGCAACATACCCAATCCATCTCCTCATATAGATCTATCAACACATATAGAGTCTTCAGCATGACTGGACCGCCTTACCAGGCCTTCAGCCAATCTGGACCATTCTCAGAACCTTCAGCATGTCCTGACCGCCCTTTAGGGCCTTCAGCCTGTCTGGACCGTTCAAACTATCATGCAATTCTCGAACTATCCCTCCTGGTAATCTCTCCCGTACATATTGTTCTAGCTCTCTAGGGGTTCCGAACTCTAACTCCATTCCATCTACTCAGATCCTGGCCTAATCCTAGGCCTCACAACAACCAATCACCTTTTCCGAAACCTTGGTCTGTACCCCACCCCATTTGCCTGTCACTTACTTATACCAGCCCACACTCTTGGCTGACTGAAACACTGTTGAATCCCAAATAGGTAACCAACCTCTAATTCTTGTCGATCCTCCTGAGAATTTTCCAATTCTCCCCACTTAGAGCACTGACTACCAACCACCGGTGACTCACCCGGGATAAATCAATCATCCCTACTCAACATACTCCTCTTATCCATGAACTGATTTCCTCTGAAACGAGTAACCTCCACAAACTCACTTCTCGACATCACACATCATGAACTCTAAGGGAGTTTGACTCTCCGTTGAGCACTTCTCAAATCACAATTGCTATACCTAACAACAAGACCATACAACCAAATTCTGACCATCAATTCCTTGGATGCTAACCGCCTACAACTTCTAGTTACTAACACTCCCAACCAAACCATGAAACACGCAGAACGGCGACTAAAATACAACACTACTTAAATAACCAGATAACAAAGAAATGAAAACATACCCGCAATTGCATTCGGCTCTGCCCTGACCTCCTCTGCTATGAACTGAAAAGCGCGCCCCTGGGCCCTCGGAGGCTCCTCTCCACCCTGACCCCCACCAGTAATCCTCACAGAAGACGGTGCTGGAACTTGCACCAATCTGGAAACAAGTTGTGGACAGTTGGCCCTCAAGTGACCAACCTGGTGGCAATGATAACAAATCCTCAAATCCTGAATCGGGGCTGACTAACGGAAATCCCTCGCGTAATGCCCCTCTCTCCCACACTTGTAGCATGCACCACCGGACCTACAACTCCGGTATGACCCTTCCCACACTTCTCACAAGTGTGGCTACCCTGACCTCCTAACCTGAAATCAACGGTCTTGGACCGTTTCGGCGCCGGCTGCGACTGCGCCGGGGCCTGCCTCCGCTCTCGCAACTGCAACTCAATCTCCAACTCACATCGTCGAGTGGCCTCCTGCAACTCCAGCAAGGTCTCGCATCTCTGCGTAGACACAAACTGCCTGATATCCCTCTTGAGCATGCTCGGATATCGGGACATCTGAGCCTGCTCCGAAGCAAACTTAGGGCAAAACATCGCCCTCTCAGTGAACATCCTGGTGTTCTCCGTCGCTGACTCCGAATCCTGCTTCAGCTCCAAGAACTCCTGATCCAACCTCCCTCTCTCAACTCGCGGAACATAACGGGTACTGAACATCTCCTGAAACTGATCCCAAGAAATCGCAGCCCGCTACGCATCCGAATAAGATCCCATGGTCAACCTCCACCAATCCTTCGCCCCGAGCCTCAAAAGGTTCAGAGCACACCTCACCCTCTGATCCGCAGGGCATGAACACGTGAAGAAACAACCCTCCACGTCTGACAACCACCTCATAGCAACGATCGGGTCCTGAACTCCATCGAAGGTATGGGGCTTCGAATTATCGAAGTCCCGATACTGAAAACCTCGACCGGTTCCTCCCCCTGCCGTTGATACAGCCGTTGTAGCTGTCGTGGCAGCCGCCTCTGTAAGAGCTGTATAGCGCTCATCAAAGTACTCAACCATGGCGGTCTTGATCGACCCAAACATCTCTGGCAACTCAGCCGGAACATAGCAACAATCTCCTCATGCAGGATCTCACGAGTCCTGGCATTCAACTCATCCGTACTCATCTGACCAATGACCTCATGTGGTACCGATCCACCCTGATCACCCTCTCCTGATCCTGATCCCGAACCGGATCCTACCCCGAGACGTTTCGTAATCGCCATACTGAAAATACGCCACAAGAATAATAGGCATTCCTCATAATAATCCCGAGAACTAGCTCCCAACAAAACCCTAGGGGTTATGAATTCCTTGATACGCATATGGGTCATGTGCTTTTAGTAGTACGGGCCCATACTACCTTCCATACCTACCCATATTTGTATCAAGTATCACCACAACACCCTAACAATAACATATACATAATGAACACTCGATCCCCACTCTTAGAGGAGCACCACTATCCCATAATTGACCTACCGGTCTCACGCAACCCACTCATCCATGAAACTTCCGCCAACCTTGCAGCACTAGTGTATGCTAGCCATACATAATGCTGGACCCCATAGACTTTCGAATATCCAATCCTACCCTAAGCTCTCCAATCAAACAATAACAAAATATAAGGCCAAATCAAACATTCTCAGGCTATAAGATCTTCATTATATATGGTTGTGATGCATACACTAAATAACTACAGTAATGATGTCAATTTCATACAAGGAAACCCTAGGCTAGCAGGCATCATATAATCAAGAAATTCTATTATGCAAATTCCTGAAGATCTGTAAGTCCCTAATTTGCCTGTGTATCAATCAGATTCGTTTGATGGTGCGGAATCCCAATCAAATGGATGATGTCAGATAAAATAGAAGAGAAGAAGAAGAGGAATAAGATGAATCTCAATGTATTAATGAATAGAATGATGATCCAGATACAAGAGATTCACACACACTAACACACAATAGTTCTTCTGTCTCTCTGGCCGTAAACTCTCTAGGGTTTATCAATCTCTACTCCTCACCCTAACACCTATATTTATAGTTGGAGAATATGGGTCGTATAACATGGGCCGTAAACCTCAAAAATATTATAGAAAAATACAATTTCCTAGAAAAGCAAAGTGTAAACCATATTTTTGACCCAACAATCTCCCCCTTGGTTTATAGCTTTCTTTTCTTAAATGACCCAACAAGCTCCCCCTAAAAAGTAGCTGGCTTTTCTTGTTAATCTTCATTGAGAGCTTGGCTTCAGCATTAATCTTCAAATTCTTCACGACTTCAAGATGAACTTGATGAATCTTCAATGAATGACTTCATCTTGAGCACTTGAGCTTTTCTGCAGAATTTGACATTGAACGCCCATTGGGTGAGGAGGCTTCTTGTACTGATTCTTGAAAATTGGTGCTTTCAGCTTGAGAATCTTCAGAAAGAACATCAGAGAGAACTAAACTTCTAGATCACTTCAGCAGGTACAAAGATAGCAGCAAACTGATTGAGGAGGCTTCAATGCAATCTGTCACATAATCTTCAATTTCAGCTTAACCTTGCTTCTAGGGTTGAAAGGTTGAATGTTGAAAGAATCATCTTCATTTCTTGCTCCTTCGAATGTGAATTCTTCGATGCTCACGGACGAGGCTTTGGCTCAAAAATCTTCAACACAAACTCCATGAGTCCTATCTATACCTGAAATCACTATTCAAGACAAAAACAAAACTAAAAGAAAACTTAGCACACAAATTAAAACAAAAACAAAAATATTTTTGGACTTTTGATTTTTCTGAACAAGAAATAAAACAGAAATAACACTATTTTTGGATTTTTTAATTTTTCTGATTTTTCTTTGATTTTTTGAATTTTTCTGATTTTTTTATTATTTTTAATTTTTAATTCTCCCCTAATATTTAAATTAGAAGAAACTATGACAAATTTAACAAAATTAAAAATGATATCTAACTTTAAGAGTGATTTGGGATCATAGTTTTTAGACAACCTTTGTCCACTTGTCGGTACCTTCTATATTCACATCTTTGTCTGGTTGATCGCCGATATTGTTGTCCACTTAAACACGAAAAATTGTGACTTATTTAGGACATACTATTTGATACAAGACAAGGTGAACTTAAGTTCCTAAAAATTATATCTAATCCTAATTGATGGGTTTTGGTCATAAGAACATCCTATGTGCTCATACAAACCCTAATGCTTGGATCTAGGTTTCTCTATTGTACATGCACGTTATCCAAGACTATAAACCCTAATTCTAGCATACAAGTAATCATATTAACATGAGAATAGGTTTAAGATATTACCTTGATTGTTATGTAGCAATAACAATCCAATTCCTTATTCTATTGACTTTAGAAAGCTTAGAGTCACAAATGTCACTCCTCTAATGGTTCACAAACACCAAGAGCAAGAGGATGAGGAGGAGAGATGAAGGAGGCTGCCCTAAAACATGTGAAACCCTAGAATAAGTATTAGCCACGTTTTTTTTTGGGTCATAAGGGATGTATATATAGTTAGGCTATTAGGGTTATCTAACAAGGAAACCCTAAATTGAATGCTTAAGCCCTAAGCAACCCATGGATCCCTTTACTTAAGGCCTTGGACGATTTCTTATGGGCTTCCCCATAGAATTCGTCAACTCCTTAATATAAGGCAATCCATGGCCCATATTGCAATTATCTTATAATTACAATTCCACTCCCTTAAGTTTAATTAATCTCTTTTAGTCACAAAACTAATTACCAATTAATTATTGACTAATATTAATTAAACAATATGATTTCTCCTTTAATATATTATTCCCATAATATATTAATAAATCATATTTAATCCTTTCTCTCCATAATTCATCCTATCAAGTTGCTTTGGTGAAGGCAACCCAAAAGGACCATGCACCATCGGGTCAAGTACATACCAAAATAGTTATGGACTTAGACACTAATCCAACATTAATTCCTTAGATACTATATCTTAAGGACCATTCATCTGATGACAACCAGGGATATTGTTGTCCACCTAAATTGAGCAGCGAGATCTACAGACAATCTGTATAAGTTCAATTTTAAGTGTACTGGAACGTGTTTCCCGCTTCCTGATATGCCCCAACCATCAATAACTTCCAGAGTACTCCTTACACCGGGTGAGCAAACAACCATTCAGAGAGAGAAGAGATTCAGAATTCTATCACTTACTACTTCAGAGGGGTTGAGAAGAAGAAGGTTGCATATGCTGTGTACCAGGTCGGATTAGAAGTCACGCAAAGGAGACATCATATGGCTAACAGATAAGACGAATTTCATATATATAACATGCAGAGAAATAGAGTCGCATATGTTGTGTACCAGGTCGGATTGGAAGTTGTGACAACCCGAAATTTCCATTCTGAACTACCCATATCAAGACAATAGAGCTTAGAACAGTTTCAGGGAAATTCCAGACTTTGGGTATAAGTTTGGCAGTTTTCAGGATTTACACTTAAGGAGATATCAGGAGAGTGGTGGCACTAAGGTTTTGTGCAACACTATTATTCCAACACTCTATTATATTAGAGATCGTTTCAAGAATAGAAATATTTTCTGCCAAAAATCTCAGGACTATAAATAGAAAACCGAACCAAATAATTCATTATTCACATTTCCAACTAGAGAAAAGCCAATTTCTCTCTCACGGATCTTCGGGTTTTCATCCCAAATCGTGAGTCTACTTTCCTAGATGTGTTTTAATACTTTTTATATGCTTAATAACATTGTTTACATGTCTAAAATGAGAGATCCGGGAGTTTACCGCCCAAGAACGTTCTTGGGGAGTAAACTCCAAAACAAGGCCTAAAAGCTACCTAGTCCCATTTCCTTGTTAGGTAGCTAGTTAAGGACATTATGTATGATCTTTTAAGGCTAGAACATAATCAAGAACACTTAGCTTTTGGAGTTTACGGCCCAAGAGTTTCTTGGACCGTAAACACCATTTTTCAAGGGCTTAAAGTGCCCTAAACACCCCTTAAGGCTTTAGACATTAACCCTCTATTACTTGTAGCTTGAATGGGGAGTAAAACACATCAAAATCATCCCTAAAATGGAGTTTACGGCCAAGAAATACTCTTGGGCCGCAAAACTCCAAGTAAAGGCACCAAAGTGTGCCTAAAGTCCCCTTTAGCCTAAATCAAAAGTCTAGAAATTATCCTTTGTGTGCAAGAGGACTAAATGAATTAAAACACCCACCCCATAGGAGTTTACGGCCGTAAACTCTAGGGGATATGGCCTTTAGGCTGTAAACTCCTCAAAGGAGCATTCTAAGGCCCTAAAATACCTAAAGGATTAAACCACAAATGCTAGGCTTATTCTAGAAATCATTTGACACTTTAAAACACCCAAAACCACCAAGAGTGGAGTTCATGGCCGTAAACTCAAGGGTTTACGACCGTAAACTCCAAGGGTGGGGTTTGTTGGGTGGTAAACACTTATTCAAGGTTCTTGGAAGCTTCAAACCCCTTTAGCCTTGTCCCGTAGCAACTTAGATGCAACCATTAGGACCTATAACACTTATACCAAGTGTTTACATGTTCCTGAGTGTCCCAACTTATTTCATTAAGTTATTATTTTGGCCAATTAGTTATATATATGCTCATTATATGATAACTAGGCTCGTGCATGTGAACAAGTCTCCGTTTGACACCTAGCCATCCTATACCGTTCAGTTCATCCCAATCACCAACTACAGGTGAGTTCATACCCCTTAATCAATGTTTTAAATGATTTTAAATGTTTTAATGGGGGGAATACAAGTAGAAAACAGTATGTTATTAAATAAATCTTATGTATTTTATAACTGTGTTTTCACTCAGTAGGTTTCACAGATTTCAAAAGGTGACACATGAAGTGGTTTTCTATCTTAAAATACCTTGATAACAAAAGTATTAGTTTTGAAATGTTTATTAAAATGACATCAAGTCATTCTTAATTATTGTTCAAAACTCCTAGATATCTTGCAAAACCATTATTTTACCTTCTTGAATCAAACTATACTTATGCACATATGTTCATATATATGTTAGAGATTATAGTTTTCACCCTTCATTTAGTTTCCAATACTCTTGGGTAGCAAGAGTGCATAAACCTACGTAAACAACCAATTACCTTCCAGTTAGCTATCATAGGGATAGTCAGAAGATATCAAACATTACTACTATTACAAGGAATCACACAAGAGTCAGTTCCTTCATGAGTCCATACCAATACCTTACATGATACATGAGTACACTTACTTAGGATTACCTGATACATGAGTACACTTACTTAGGATTAACTGATACATGAATATGTTTACATATACTTACCTGTTACATGAGCACACTTACATGAATACCATACAGGAAGACTGTTACTTAGGTGCATTATACTGTATTTACTTACCTGGATACTTGTACTTAGAACTACGAGGATGATTTATTAGTACCTTCTGTGTAAATCTTCCTGCCTATCCCACAGTACCTCGGAATATCTAAGACAGGACCCTATCCCATAGTACCTCGGGATACCTAGATGGGCCTCTATCCCACAGTACCTTGGGATATACGTACGGGACTAACCATTCCGGAACTCATCTGTTAGCAACAGTGGGTATGAACATCTACGGATGCCTACGGTTATTACTTATACTAGGAGTACCTTTGCGGGACTAACCCTTCCTCCAACCTGCTGCTGCTACAGAGGACAATTGGACCATCTTCGGAGGTTCATTAGGTTATTTATTTCGCTTACCGCGATGTATTGTTAGCACCAGTACCTCCGGCTAACACTTACATGATTATATTTTTCCTGTTTACTTTATTTTTGTGATACTTTCACATAAACGATGAGTTAGACTAAGTACTCTAGTACTAGTCAATAGAAAGGAAAAGTTATCATATTACTTACAAAACATTCGAGTCTTGGTAGAAGACTACCTAGTCATAACAGAACATTCGAGTCTTGGTAGAAGACTACCTAGTCATAACAGAACATTCGAGTCTTGGTAGAAGACTACCTAGTCATAACAGAACATTCGAGTCTTGGTAGAAGACTACTTAGTCATAACAGAACATTCGAGTCTTGGTAGAAGACTACTTAGTCATAACAAAACTTTAGGGTCTTGGTAGAAGACTATCATATCATTTTCCTATTTTACTTTATTTTGTGATATATTCACATAAACGATGAGTTAGACTAATTACTTTAGTACTAATCAACCAAAGGAAAACTACCATTTTACTTACAAAACATTCGGGTCTTGGTAAAAGACTAAATTTCACACTTATAGAAAATAAGGGTTTTTCTAGGGATTTCATACTTACCTCAACATTTTCATTTAAAGGTTTACATGGCTTTCATAACAGACTTTCATAAGCAAGACAACGACACTTAATTTCTTATGAATTCACCAGCTTTAAAGCTGATACTCACTTTCAAAATAACTTGTATTCTCAGGTCATCAGTTAGACAGGTGCGGTGGTCAGGTTTTTGAGAAGATGGAGCACAGACAAGACTCGCCTTATTTTGATTATTCATTTTATTGTTGTACATTATGAAAGAATACACATGTATTGAAATTCTACTTATAATGCAATGGATGATGTTGTTGCTTGTTTATTATATTACACTGTTGTGATACTGTACATGACGTCCTCCACCCCTGAATGTTTCCGCCGTTTGTGGTTTTGGGGTGTGACAGATTGGTATCAGAGCATTGTTTATAGTGAATATAGTATATCAACCCATAAAAGATATACTAACTATAAATACATCGGGATTAAAAACACTTTGTCTAAGAGTTATACTTCTAAATAATAAAATATTTAAGTAAGTATACGTGCCTGCATTCATACTAAAATCAGTGTTACAATGACAAAAACAAAAGTATTACGATTGTTGAATATCACAAGTAAGCCTGGGGATATATAGTCAGTCTTGGGAATGGCATAGCCTGATCAACTATGCTGGTCCGAGGAGTGATTAGCATATGCCCAAGAATGGTTGTGATATGGCAACAAGTCTAAAAACTTACCAACACCACCATAAAGAAATACCATATGGGTATTTGGTCTTACTGTAATTATCTTAGTCAATTCGTCTATATAGCTATTTCTTATATCTCCAAATTCTCGCGTAGATAACATGGCTGGATTCCATCCCCACGATAACCTGTTCCTTCCGAACGAAGTGATTGCTGGATGGTTTGGAGAAGAACCAGATGATGATCATCCAATCCCTCTGAATGATCACCATGCTGACGACCTTTCAGACGATGCCATCTCCGAACCCGAGGTTGAGAACCTACCCCAGGCAGCTCCCTTTCCGATTCCTAACCCTCGTCCGGCTTTTCATGGCCTGACGCCTGAGTGGGTGGAATGTTTGGAAACATGGAGCCAAGGATAAGATCAGCCCATGCCATTTAATGGTAATAGAAGCTTCTATGACCTGAGCAATGGGGGCTCAGCAGACAGGATCATGCCAATTCTGATCCGAAGAGTTGCCCGAAACGAAATTCAGGGCAGGACAGCTCTACAACGTATCGCAGAAGTTGATAGAAATGGAGGAATGCATATGCTTCGCACCAGTCGCCTTGAACATACTCGTGAGAGGTCTGAGAGAGACCATGAAACCCTGCTGCAAGCACTGGTCGAATCACGAGCCGAAGTCATAGAACTTCAAGTACGCCATAGAGTGTACGAAAAACACCTACTTGATGTGGAACGCCAACTGGCTGAATTGAGAGTTCACCAGAGTGATGATCGTCGCTAGTAGTAGATACTTTACTTTAGATCCCTTGTTAGAAAGGAATAGTGTTTCTGTATATGCCCGATGGGGCATTTTCTATGAAACTATCTTGTACTGTAAGTACTTTGGTTAGGCCTTTTTACTGTCAGGAACTATCTTCTCTGGTTATGATGTAAGACCTTTTTACAAGGTCATTCTCCCGAACCTGTACGTCATGAATATCAAAGATATTGACAGTCGGCTAACTTCTGTGTCGTTCTTTATTCGAATACTCTTATCAGGCTTTCTTTAGAGTCTATTTGAAACATGCTCTAGTCAAGTCATTGGACTATAGCCATTTAACTCAGGAGACATCTCCAAGTCTCTGGTAATGGTTGAATCACGTGATTAGCCAACCAGTGATACCTCGGTTAGAACGACAAACATCTTGAGACCATCGCACGAACTTACTTCCATTCCATACTAGGACTGCATCATAGGGATGTAGGTTGAACTTTCCTGAACATACTTCTATTCTTTTCATGAGCGATCGAACTACGTTCAGATTCAATCATTTTTGCTCACAAATTCATTTTCTTTCAGTAACAGAATCATGGTGGCTCCCAAGAAGAATGATCAGCCCATCAACCAAACACCAACTCTTCATATTGATGCATCTACCTTTCAAGCTGCAGTCTCGGCTGCCGTGTTAGCTATTCTAACCCACCTGAACGCTAATGACGCAGGTGTTAGCAGGATTGTTAACAATCATTCCAATCCAAGTATCAAGCGAAAGACTTGGACTAACTCTAAGGACACGTCGCTTCGAAGGGCGAACAAGAAACAACCACCAATAACAACCTTCACAGCTACGACATCAGTACCTCCAACTACCATCCCTTCGGGCGTCCCAATGGTCCCCAAACTAGCCAAACTTTATGATGGAAAACTCCCAAAATGCATCAGATGCAATTATCACCACCATGGACCTTGTAGGGAGATGTAGTGCTCACACTGCAACAGGAATGGACATACAGCTAGGCACTGCAGGATCCAGATCCAACACGTTTCTTCAACCACCAATGTCCAAACCTCTCAGATGTGCCATCTATGTGGCGTCATGGGACACTTCAAGAGGGACTGCCCATCGGAGAAGGACAACGACAAATCAGGATGAGTTTGACCTCAAAATGCAAAAAGACAGTTAAGGAACCTAATATAGTATAGGTTCCCTCCAAATCGTCAGTATTTTGTATGTACAAAAACATGTTTAAAACTAGTGCAACCAGAGTCTAATCTTTTGCGAGATTCCGTCCGTTAAGGGACTCTCGTGCTGCGTATACTTGTCTTTTGTAGTATACCTTGTTTCGCAGCAATAGTCTTGTAATAAATCCTAAGTACAGTAACTCTGTTAGTGGTTGCACTGTTGTGTTTTGTCTGTAACGCCTTATGTTCAAATCTAATGTCTTTAGTTTCCATATGTTTCCGACTTTATCATACGACTCGAGTAAATTAATCTTCGAAATACCAGCTTCATAAGTACATCTCTTTCTCAGAAATCGCCTTTTAGCAAAGCCGTTATATTAGAACACCGAAGTACTCATACAAGGAGTACCTTATAGTTCTTTTCCTTTCCGAAGGAATCCCCACATTATTGCTCATGCAGTACGTCAAGTTCAATTCCAGGATTCATACGGGTGATCTCTCACTGAAGAATGTATACATGAGAGTGATATATAATCAATGCTCTACAGGTTTAGAATTGATGATTCCACTTTAACTTCTTTTCCCTCGGTGGGATGTGAGATTAAAGAAGAATCAGTTATTCGACTACCTTTTCAGTCTTAATTATATACGACTCGTATACACGAAATTGTGATCGTTGAATCACGTATGAATTCTAATATGAACTTTAGGACGGAGACTGTCCAGGAGTACGAGAAATTGCATTGGCATAGGAACAAACTTAGAACCCAGTTTGACTCTTATAACCAGATCACCTTCAGTCTAAACACCTACGGAAGGTACAAGAACAACCCGGACAACACAACGAACTACTTAACCATAGAATTAGAAGACCAGGCTTCTCACCCTTGAGAGCTCCGACCTTAGTCTTACCAAAATTCGACGGAGTGCATTCTATGTACCTCGACAACCAGAGACTTCATTTAGATTTCCTTTAGAAATCGTTGTCTCTGCCTCGCATAGACGAATTGATCGGGAAAACACAGGGAAAGAATTTCTTCAGAAATGAACCTTAGATCCGAATATCACCAGTTCGAGTGTAAGGGAAGGATGTCCTAAAGACTACCCTCCGAAATCGATGCGGACACTTCGAGTCCGTAGTGATACCCCTCGGATAGGATCAGTACGTCCATAGTATACATGAGTTAAAGGAGTGGAGTATGCCTTTCTTACTGGGATCAGTTCGTCATTTCTCCATAAAATGACTACTTATCTACCCTCGTAGTAAGAAAGAACCCATAGAAACGTTACCCTCGGAGATACTTTCCGCAAAGTTCTCTGAACAAGAGTTTTGGAATTTAGAGTCAAAATTCCTGATACACACTGTTAGTGTTGTGGGAATTCTTGAGTACTCTGGCAAATCATCCAAAACCGTTGGGAATTTGTTGGCACCATAGTCACAGACGGAAAATTCGCCAAATTCTAGGTCTTACAGACCTACTATCATAGTCCATTCGGAACTCCCCACAAATTTCAGAAACCCTTTAGACTTTGACCCAGCAAGGGATGGCCCTTGACTGGGAAGTAAGCGAGAGAAAGAACATTTGGAATTCCAAGTGAGAGACCAAATTCTTTAGGAAACCTCACTCTGGGAACGGCTTAATACGCTTCGTAAAGTGTGGAAAGCTAAAAATCCAATATAGTTAGGACCTCCGAGATTCTTACCAGAATCGGTCCTGCATTTCACAAACTAGACCTACCCCGCGAACTTAGTAACGTACATTTTCCCCTTCACATCTCGAACTTGAAATAGTATCCTTCCATTAGGACTTTCGTAATCCCTCTCGACGAGATCGAGATTTACGAGATCCTTGCCTTCGTATTAGAACCGTAGTGACCTTCGACCGAGTGGCCAAGCGGACGAAACAACGTCGTCGCCCGTTAGTGAAGGTTCGTTGGGATACCAACCGAGAACCTGATTTCACTTGGGAGCGCGAGAGCAAATCGATTAGGAAGTTTTCACCTAACGACTCGATCATTTATACCTACTTCCTTATCTAAATTCTAATTTCGGGACGAAATTCCCTTTAACAGGGGGATGATGTGACAACCCGAAATTTCCATTTTGAACTACCCATATCAAGACAATAGAGCTTAGAACAGTTTCAGGGAAATTCCAGACTTTGGGTATAAGTTTGGCAGTTTTCAGGATTTACACTTAAGGAGATATCAGGAGAGTGGTGGCACTAAGGTTTTGTGCAACACTATTATTCCAACACTCTATTATATTAGAGATCGTTTCAGGAATAGAAATATTTTCTGCCAAAAATCTCAGGACTATAAATAGAAAACCGAACCAAATAATTCATTATTCACATTTCCAACTAGAGAAAAGCCAATTTCTCTCTCACGGATCTTCGGGTTTTCATCCCAAATCATGAGTCTACTTTCCTAGATGTGTTTTAATACTTTTTATATGCTTAATAACATTGTTTACATGTCTAAAATGAGAGATCCGAGAGCTTACCGCCCAAGAACGTTCTTGGGGAGTAAACTCCAAAACAAAGCCTAAAAGCTACCTAGTCCCATTTCCTTGTTAGGTAGCTAGTTAAGGACATTATGTATGGTCTTTTAAGGCTAGAACACAATCAAGAACACTTAGCTTTTGGAGTTTACGGCCCAAGAGTTTCTTGGACCGTAAACACCATTTTTCAAGGGCTTAAAGTGCCCTAAACACCCCTTAAGGCTTTAGACATTAACCCTCTATTACTTGTAGCTTGAATGGGGAGTAAAACACATCAAAATCATCCCTAAAATGGAGTTTACGGCTAAGAAATACTCTTGGGTCGTAAACTCCAAGTAAAGGCACCAAAGTGTGCCTAAAGTCCCCTTTAGCCTAAATCAAAAGTCTAGAAATTATCCTTTGTGTGAAAGAGGCCTAAATGAATTAAAACACCCACCCCATAGGAGTTTACGGCCGTAAACTCTAGGGGATATGGCCTTTAGGCCGTAAACTCCTCAAAGGAGCATTCTAAGGCCCTAAAATACCTAAAGGATTAAACCACAAATGCTAGGCTTATTCTAGAAATCATTTGACACTTTAAAACACCCAAAACCACCAAGAGTGGAGTTCATGGCCGTAAACTCAAGGGTTTACGACCGTAAACTCCAAGGGTGGGGTTTGTTGGGTGGTAAACACTTATTCAAGGTTCTTGGAAGCTTCAAACCCCTTTAGCCTTGTCCCGTAGCAACTTAGATGCAACCATTAGGACCTATAACACTTATACCAAGTGTTTACATGTTCCTGAGTGTCCCAACTTATTTCATTAAGTTATTATTTGGCCAATTAGTTATATATATTATCATTATATGATAACTAGGCTCGTGCATGTGAACAAGTCTCCGTTTGACACCTAGCCATCCTATACCGTTCAGTTCATCCCAATCACCAACTACAGGTGAGTTCATACCCCTTAATCAATGTTTTAAATGATTTTAAATGTTTTAATGGGGGGAATACAAGTAGAAAACAGTATGTTATTAAATAAATCTTATGTATTTTATAACTGTGTTTTCACTCAGTAGGTTTCACAGATTTCAAAAGGTGACACATGAAGTGGTTTTCTATCTTAAAATACCTTGATAACAAAAGTATTAGTTTTGAAATGTTTATTAAAATGACATCAAGTCATTCTTAATTATTGTTCAAAACTCCTAGATATCTTGCAAAACCATTATTTTACCTTCTTGAATCAAACTATACTTATGCACATATGTTCATATATATGTTAGAGATTATAGTTTTCACCCTTCATTTAGTTTCCAATACTCTTGGGTAGCAAGAGTGCATAAACCTACGTAAACAACCAATTACCTTCCAGTTAGCTATCATAGGGATAGTCAGAAGATATCAAACATTACTACTATTACAAGGAATCACACAAGAGTCAGTTCCTTCATGAGTCCATACCAATACCTTACATGATACATGAGTACACTTACTTAGGATTACCTGATACATGAGTACACTTACTTAGGATTACCTGATACATGAATATGTTTACATATACTTACCTGTTACATGAGCACACTTACATGAATACCATACAGGAAGACTGTTACTTAGGTGCATTATCCTGTATTTACTTACCTGGATACTTGTACTTAGAACTACGAGGATGATTTATTAGTACCTTCTGTGTAAATCTTCCTGCCTATCCCACAGTACCTCGGGATATCTAAGACAGGACCCTATCCCATAGTACCTCGGGATACCTAGATGGGCCTCTATCCCACAGTACCTCGGGATATACGTACGGGACTAACCATTCCGGAACTCATCTGTTAGCAACAGTGGGTAATGAACATCTACGGATGCCTATGGTTATTACTTATACTAGGAGTACCTTTGCGGGACTAACCCTTCCTCCAACCTGCTGCTGCTACAGAGGACAATTGGACCATCTTCGGAGGTTCATTAGGTTATTTATTTCGCTTACCGCGATGTATTGTTAGCACCAGTACCTCCGGCTAACACTTACATGATTATATTTTCCTGTTTACTTTATTTTTGTGATACTTTCACATAAACGATGAGTTAGACTAAGTACTCCAGTACTAGTCAATAGAAAGGAAAAGTTATCATATTACTTACAAAACATTCGAGTCTTGGTAGAAGACTACCTAGTCATAACAGAACATTCGAGTCTTGGTAGAAGACTACCTAGTCATAACAGAACATTCGAGTCTTGGTAGAAGACTAGTTAGTCATAACAGAACATTCGAGTCTTGGTAGAAGACTACTTAGTCATAACAGAACATTAGGGTCTTGGTAGAAGACTATCATATCATTTTCCTATTTTACTTTATTTTGTGATATATTCACATAAACGATGAGTTATACTAAGTACTTTAGTACTAATCAACCAAAGGAAAACTACCATTTTACTTAAAAAACATTCGGGTTTTGGTAAAAGACTAAATTTCACACTTATAGAAAATAAGGGTTTTTATAGGGATTTCATACTTACCTCAACATTTTCATTTAAAGGTTTACATGGCTTTCATAACAGACTTTCATAAGCAAGACAACGACACTTAATTTCTTATGAATTCACCAGCTTTAAAGCTGATACTCGCTTTCAAAATAACTTGTATTCTCAGGTCATCAGTTAGACAGGTGCGGTGGTCAGGTTTTTGAGAAGATGGAGCACAGACAAGACTCGCCTTATTTTGATTATTCATTTTATTGTTGTACATTATGAAAGAATACACATGTATTGAAATTCTACTTATAATGCAATGGATGATGTTGTTGCTTGTTTATTATATTACACTGTTGTGATACTGTACATGACGTCCTCCACCCCTGAACGTTTCCGCCGTTCGTGGTTTTGGGGTGTGACAGAAGTCACGCAAAGGAGACAACATATGACTAACAGATAGAAAGAAAGAAAACAATTTTCTACAGACCTAATTTATCGGAATTTACCAGTCGCCCCATCCAACCGGAATTAAGGATAGAATCCGCACATCGAGGAAAAGTTAAACCACGATTCCAAGTACAGGTTCATTTAATGTGACGAGTGGATTCCCATATATATCTCCCTGCTCAACCTATCCAAGTATCGTATTGTCAGGCAAAACGTATCTAACTAGGTCAAGATTTGTCAAGTCTATAAATTTCCTAAGTTCAACTCTGCCTAGTCAAGTCCATTTAGAATCTTTCGTGCCTACCGACGCATCAAACCAGAGCAAAGACCCTTCAACTTTGGGTACGTTAAGCAGACTCAGGTTGCCTGTTATCACTTGATAATATCACTTCCCAAAAAATCTCCCTCAAGCACACTTCATAACCAACATATTTTTGATTTTCTGATTTTTTTTATGTTTTTGGATTTTTTAAAGTTTTTTAATTTTTTTGTTTTGTTTTTATTTCTCCCCCTAAATTTGTGCATAGGAGAGAAACGAAAGTAAATGCGCAAATTTAAACTATCCTAAAACAAAATTTTGTCTTTAAAGCGAATCAGCTTAAGAAAAACTCAAGAGTATAGAGAAGAAAACGCAAACCGTAATTCACCGATTGAATCTGCATTCAGAAGGTCTGAGAACAGCAAGCATAATTTTATAACAGATCCGAAAATTCTTTATATCATTAAGCACTAACCCCATTTGTGATCTCTTCCTTTCTTCCTTTCCCACAAAAGGACACATACTCTCAAACAAAATTCCGAGTGTTGTATAGTTGAGATATGCCTCCTATCATGTGCTTGGAACAGCCACTACCAACAAACCGAAGTATGATGATATGCCTCCATAGCTGATCTGACACAGGGCGAGATTAATTGGTCTTTGGAACCCAGTCCATTTTGAAACTAGGTCGACCTTTGTCATCCTTGCACGGTACTCTCTCCCATGACATATCCTGCTTATCACAAATAGAAGATGTAGAAACGTTAGAAGCTTTAGGAAATTTGGGAGTTTTCACCTTTGGTATCGATCTATATTCGGGTTTAACCCATTTCTTGTTCGATCCGATAGGTGCCTCGGCACTTGATTTGGAACTTGAAGCCGACTGCCTAGATGACTTTGACCTAACCGGTCTTGGCTTCACAGGAGCATCTCTTGAACTAGACTTCTGGGCCAACATTCCCTTCTTGTTCTTGGGAGTTGGATGCTTGACCTTGGGAGTTGGATGCTTGGCCTTGGGAGTTGAATTCTTGGCCTTCATGACATTCCGGTCGGCATTGTCTGAACGTGAATTTGAGGGGTTTCTTTTGAAAAATCTCCCTCTTGGCGCGTTCTGCAAGCCTTGTGCATAGTAGGGAACATATGCGCGATTAGGACAATTTCTGGCAATGTGTCCAGGTGTTCCACAGTGAAAACAAGTTTTTTTCTTCACTGTGAAGTTATCTCTTCCTGCCCCTAGTGGCGTATCTTTGCCTTGTCTCTAATTTTTCCCACATGCACAATTGCAGGAGGCGCTCTGTTTCGCTGGAATTGGTGGCATGTATTTCTCAACGGCAGGTTGATCAGAAGCAGTTGAGTTCGAAGCAACAGATTTAGAGTTCAAGGAGTCATTGGTTTGTTCAGAAGAACTCTCCTTATTCTCATCCTCTACTAATTTACCTGCACATCTAACAGAAACATCAGTATTTTCAACATTAATAACTCCTCCTGACACAAATCCAGCTCGTTTGCCATATCGAAGATGTGGCTCCCTGTCAGTTTCGTCCTGTGTCATAGGGATGGATGTGTAGTTATGATTATAAGGAGGAGGTACACTATCATACCCTAGACCCTTGTTTTGATTTTCTTTTAATTTTAATTGGGTTTCATATAAGGATTCGAGTGTCTGACTTGACGCAGTATAATTTTTGAAACTGACATCAGTTTTTCCACACTTAATTTTTAAAGCGTCAAGTTATTCAGTTACAACAACAAGTTGTCTCTTAACATAATCATAATTTTCACACTTGTTGCTATACTCTTCCTGAAGTTTCCTAAAGTTCGTGGTTTTTGCTTCTAATTCAGCCTTCAGGGGTTTCTGTCCTTTCCTGAGTTGATATCCTTCATATCCCAGGTCCTCAACTTCTCTTTTAAATAAATCAATTTGTTCTCGAAGAAATTTAATCGTGGCTTCACAAGTTGGAGTACATGTAACTTCAGTGATCGAAATGTTTTCAGAACTCATTGTTTCTCTACACTTCAAAATATCAAGTTCTTGAATTACATCAGCAAGACTAAGATGATTGAGATCTTTTGTCTTCTTGATGATAGCCACGTTCATATCCCACGATTTCGGAAGTGAATTCAATATCTTTTTGTTTATCTCAGATTTGGTCAAAAAGATCCCAACAATATTCATCTCAGTAGTGAGTGTGGTAAATCGTTGCAACTGAGCTTCCAGGGTTTCTCCAGGGATATAATCGAACATGTTGAAATTTTGTCTTAAGATATCCTGACGACTCTCTTTCATGTTTTCGACACCCTCGTAGACCTTAAAATCAATTAAAAAGCACAACTAGAAGCTAAGATAAAAATTAAACGTCAAATTTAAAATGCCCCCTTTTTTTTCAAAAGTCAACCTTAAAAGTCAAATATAAAAAATTAAACTCAAAAGTCAAACTTGAAAAGTAAAACTGAAAAGTTAAATTTGGTTGGCAGCAGACCCTGATTCGATCCCCGGCGCCTGCAAAGTCACTTCCTAATTTTTTTAAATGCGAAGCGAAGGTTGTTCTTGCGAGGCTGCGCTTGCGAGGCCGAGTAAGCTGGTGCGAGGCCGTAAAACACCGAGGCCGAGTCCGACGCCGTAAACTCCGAACTGCAAGCTCGGACCGTGAACCTTCGGAACCCTAGCCGCCGGCCACTAACTCCTCGCAAAAAACACCGATTTTTCGACTTTTTTGCTCCAAAACTCGATCAAAAACTCTTTTTTATGAAAAACACGAAGAACAACCCCCCCCCCCTCTTATTTTTGCGAGATCTATCCAAAAACGCAAAAATATTTCAAAAATAAGATAAAATAATGCCCCAAATCTGACAAAATTGACTGATACAACTTGGCTCTGATACCAATTGTAAGTCCCTAATCTGTCTGTGTATCAATCAGATCCGTTTGATGGTGCGGAATCCTAATCAAACGGATGATGTCAGATAAAATAGAAGAGAAAAAGAAGAGGAATAAGATGAATCTCAATGTATTAATGAATAGAATGATGATCCAGATACAAGAGATTCACACACACTAACACATAATAGTTCTTCTGTCTCTCTGGCCGGAAACTCTCTAGTGTTTATCAATCTCTACTCCTCACCCTAACACCTATATTTATAGTTGGAGAATATGGGTCGTATAACATGGGCCGTAAACCTCAAAAATATTACAGAAAAATACAATCTCCTAGAAAAGCAAAGTATAAAGCATATTTTTGACCCAACAAGATTCCTAGCCCCCAGTACTAGCATGCTGTTCTAACATATCACATAATCAAATAACTTGTATGGTATTTTGGGGTCTACTTACTAGCTTTGGCTGATCGTAACTCCGCATCCTCCCATACTCATTTTTTAAAACCATTTTAATTTCACTTTGAAAACACTCCTGGATTTGAGACTAGATTCACACGAATGTTCCTCCAATTCACTCAAACCTGACTTTGATACCAACTTGTAACATCCAAAAATTTACAACCAATTTAAACTTTTCAAAAACAACCCATATTCATTAAGTTATTACAAAAAGGTTTTTAGTTCATTTATTATCAGAGTATCCGAGAAACATCAACATAAAACTGAGGAGCAATAAGATCACGCCTTCGCCTTGCCACGGTCTCCTGAAGTACATTAAACAATACCCTGAAACTGTAAGCCCGAAAGCTTAGTGAGTTACCCCCAAAATACCAACCACAATACCATATACATATCATATCATAAACAGAACAGTCATGCATATCGAATCTACAATGTGTCTGGTCCGCCTGCACTAGGCCTTCAGTCCACCCGATCCACTCTCTCTCCGAGTCAACAGTATGACTGGTCCACCTGCACCAGGCCTTCAGTCTGTCTGGTCCACTCTCTGAGCCTCGGCAAGTCTGGTCCGCCCTCTTGGGACCTTCAGCCTATCCAGACCGCTCGTCGGGCCTTCGGTCTAACCGGTCCGCCCTGGGTATGTTGGCCTACAACACAAAGCAAGACCCTCCTCAACCCAACCCTAGTCCAACAACCATGTGCACATAAACATATAATCATATAGAAATTCACAACTAATCAACCGATCTAGCAGATCACATAACATAGCAACATCCTAACCAGGATACCGACCTAATCGATCACTAACATGGCATCATCCTATATACCAGGATACCGACCTTAACCAGGTCCCAAACATAGCATCATCTTATATACCAGGATACCGACCTTAACCAGTCACTAACATAGCATCATCCTATATACCAGGATACCGACCTTAACCAGGTCCCTAACATAGATTCATCCTATATACCAGGATACCGACCTTAACCAGGTCCCTAACATAGCATCATTCTATATACCAGGATACCGACCTAAACCAGGTCACTAACATAATACTGTCCTAATTACAAGGACGCCGATCTAAACAGATCAATAAGCACATCAAACAATACATGTACATATATCAGATATAGCTATCTCATAGATCATCGATCATAGTAATCTCTCATAACTAAAACACCAACCTAACCAGGTCACTAACATACCAATCCTAACGGAGCATAAGAGCTTGACAACATAATGTCTATCCAGATACCGATCTAACATATCATAACCACATGTAGCATACTGTAACCATGATAACAACTAAAAGGGCCGATCTTGGTGCCTTAGACCCTATTGATATAGTGAGGATAACTCACCTGCAACTGCCGATTTGAAGAAATAAGATCACGCTGCTCTAACTACCAGCACGAACTCCACCACTGAACAAATCCAATAAACACCAATAATTACCAAAATACCCTTGGAAGTCAAACTAGTCAACCCTTGGTCCAATTCAAAGTCCTCAGTCAAAGTCAACCTTCCTGGTTGACCCTACTCGTCGAGTTCCTGTGCTCAGAAACTCCCATGCCATGACTCAACTTGTCGAGTCACCCAAAGACTTGTCGAGTCCAACAATCTCAAAGTCCCATCCTGCTCAACTCACCGAGTTGTCCCTCAACTCACCGATACACGACTTAACCAGAAAGCCTAGGGTTACACGACCAGACTTGCTGAGTCCAAGGCAATCTTCAACAGACTCATCGAGTTGTTCTTCCAACTCGCCGAGTCCATGCACATTATCATACAACTCGTCAAGCACACCCATGTGACTCGCCGAGTCTCTTTAGTTCTCATTCCATACAAAGGCTTTTCAAGCCATGTAGGGACTCCAATCCATAGATCCACTCTTATATAGCCTAACCCTCACATAAAGTTGGAAACTTTACGTGAGAGCAAGGAGATATAAGCCCAAAACACTTTTAGGGCTAAGTTAAAGACAAAGGGCTTCACCAATAACTCTTAGACGGGAACTTTATGACCTTTTGGGACATCACGTGTCTAGATCTGAAGTAGCAACTTCAGATCAAAGCCTCAAACTCGAGATAGCTCCCAAACAAGCTAATGAATCCCAAATCAACCACCATTCATGAATCAATAATGAAATAGCTTAAGGAGGAGGTTCCTTACCCCTGAAATATGCCCAAACAGAAGTAGATTCTAGATCTACCCAAGCCCCTAGATGATGGCCTCCAAATCCCCAAGCTTCTTACACCAACTTTCTCTTCCAAACTCTAATTCTTCATCAATGGAGTCACACACATGAGATGAGGATTTATGGGTCTAAAATGGGTAGCAAACAGGCTGAAAGTGGGTTATAATGTGCTTTATATAGGGCACAATCATCGGATTAGGGTTTTTTTCCTTCAGCACGAACTCGCCGAGTCCAGACGCCGACTCGCCGAGTTGGTCACTTAACACGTGACCAGAACCGCGACTCGACTCGCCGAGTCTACCCATTGACTCGCCGAGTCGACCTTCCTTATTTACAGTAAGAACCCTGAACTTGAACTTCTAAACTTGGGGTGTTACTGGATATGGAAGATAAGGAAGACGTTATAGAAAGGAAAAAGGTGGTGCAAGGTTCACATTCAAAGAAAAGTCCAAAAAGAAAGAAAGGAAAAGTAGAACATGAAAATGATAAAATCAAAATAGTGGAGGAGAATGTCAGAAAAATAAGCAAGGACCATCCAGAAGGTTATAAAAGACTTGCAACTAGGATGACTCCTGGAAGGAAAAGTTCAGCTGTGAAAGTAATGTCACCCCGCACAGAAAAATGGGATTTGGTTCACTTCTTCATATTGACATAGACACTACTCCGGGTTTACTTAACTACAATCTGTTAGATCACTATGATCCAGCTAGTAGCCATCTAGTTCTGGAAAATATGGTCATAACAATTACGAAAGACACAGTGCATGAGATGTTGGGTTTACCAAATGCAGGGGAAGACTTTCTGAGGTTGAGTAGTTGTGATAAGGATAATGAAGTTCTGCAATAATGGAAAGGGTAATACGACAAAAAAGGGTTCAATGGTGAAGAATACCTGAAAAGTATCAAAAGACAGTCTTATGTTGTAACATCCAAAAATTTACAACCAATTTTAACTTTTCAAAAACAACCCATATACATTAAGTTATTACAAAAAGGTTTTCAGTTCATTTATTATCAGAGTATCCCAGAAACATCAACATAAAACTGAGGAGCGCTACGATCACGCCTTCGCCTTGTCACGACCTCCTGAAGTACCTGAAAAAATACACTGGAACTGTAAGCCCGAAAGCTTAGTGAGTTACCCCCAAAATACCAACCACAATACCACACACATATCATAACATAAACAAAACAGTCATGCATATCGAATCTACAATGTGACTGGTCCGCCTGCACCAGGCCTTCAGTCCACCCGGTCCACTCTCTCTCCGAGTCTACAGTATGACTGGTCTGCCCGCACCAGGCCTTCGGTCCACCTGGTCCACTCTCTAAGTGTAACAACCCGAAGTTGTTCATCGCCGATAACCCGTTCTACCCGTAAAGATTCGCCGTTTGTCAATCGATCCGTTTTCATTTTAGGTTGAATAATTTAAATTTATATGTTATTATAAATCCAATGAGTGTCCAAATCCTTTAGGAACTCATGAATCTAGCCCAAAAATGTTTATTTCAAAAAGTTAGAAACGTCCCCGCCGGGTGACGGAAATTTAATCGGGTGCGACCTAAAGCCTCGTTTAAGGCCGATATCGGGTAGAATTACTCTGTGTCCAAGTTTTAGGACCTATATAAACATGTTTAAACATTCATTTGAAGCTTTTTCTTCCTCTCTCTACTCTCTCTCTCTCTAACCTCTCTCCTAAAATCCAAGTTTAAGGGTCCAAATCATCAATTTTAGGCTCCAAATCTTTGAGGTACCTTCCCTAAATTGATATGTAACCTCCCTAGCCTTCAAATTCGAGTTCAAAACATGGATTAGGACCACATTCATGATTTTACGGTCCTGGAATAGTCCTAGGCCGTGAACTCATATGAAATGGGTTTTGGAGCACAAAAACCCTTCCAAAACACAAATGGACCTTAGATATGGCTAGAAGGCTTTATGGAATGGACCTAGAATGCCTTAAACTATAATTTGGAGACTTGTATATGAGTTTATGGCCAAGGATGGTGTTTAGGTCATAAACTCATAATTAAAGGGTTTTTAAGCCCTTAAACCCTTCCTAAACCTCAACAAGACATGGATATGACTTCTAGAATAATTGCTTTAGTCTTGGAACACTTTAAACATGATGTTTGAGGGATTTATATGAGTTTACGGCCAAGGCATGTGCTTGGGCCGTAAACTCCTTAAAACATGGTATAAACTCAATTTCAAGGTGTTAGAAAGCCATCCAACACCACCAAAAGCCTTGGAATAAATCATAGGACCAACCAAAAATAGTTTAAGGACCTTAAACACATAAAAACTCTTCATTTGAGAGTTTACGGCCATAGAAGGTGCTCCATGGCCGTAAACTCCTAAAAGTATGTCATTTTGTGTCCAAAAATCATTATAAGGCTTGTAGGAATTTTTAGAATCACATGTGATTAACTTTGAGACCTTAAGAACAATTATTCATGGGGATTTGAGAGTTTACGGACATGAGTCCTATGCTAGGCCATAAACTCCCTTAAATATGTCCCTTTGGTGTTTAAAAATTATTCCAAGCCCTTAAAACAAAGTCTAACATTTATCCCTAAGTGTTTCAAGCCAAATTGTGCCATAAATCACCCCACCATGAGTTTACGGCCGTAAACTCATGGGGAGGGGGTCATTAGGGCCGTAAAATCCCTAAGGAGTTTACTTTTGGAGTCCCATTTCAATATCCTAGCTTTATGTGTCCCCAAATGTCACCCGGGTCCCTCCAAACACTTGTATCGGGGTGTTTTCGCGACTAGAAGTAATTGTCCCTATCAAATAATCAATCTAAGTCCTAATTAGATACAAATGTGTATCTTTACATTATACTGAGGAACCTCGTGCGTTTGCAAGCCCTGGACCAACGTTTAGCATCCGAAATCGTCACATTTCTCATTTGGTGAGTTCATACCCCAACGTCTTTTCTGTGATTTTCAATGTTTTCAGGGGGGAATACAAGCAAACTATAACTGTTTTCAAATCATAACATTGATATGTTTCAAATAATATATGGCAAACTTATTAACTCTTTTACTCCTTATGTATTATGTTGAGCATAAGGAATGATTTATTAATTACAACTAAATGGATTTTAGTTAAGAAAATAACCAAACTAATCAAATTATTATGGGAATAATTTGGGAATTCTTTAGCGTTCGTTTTATCATGTACTGATATTTATATAAAGTTATTAGATAAACTATGTCTGATTCAGTTTATCTCCGTATCATTTGAATGTATTGCCAGATAATTTCTTTGTATGTATCCATTTTCACTGTATTATGTTTCATAATCCTTGTATGTTTGATATCGTATGAGAATCCTGTGAATAGTTTAGTACTAGTTTGTGAGTAGTCACTACCCTTTATGGATGATCAGTAAATCCTCCCCGGAAGTGTAACCAGAGTCTCCTGGAGGGAGAGCGAGGAATTTGTGAATAGATCTATTCGGGACTGACAATCCCACACCTTAATTGTTAGCTACAGTTAGGCGGGCACGCCTGGGGTGACAAATTCTGGATATCATCCGACGTCTGACAAACGTCAAGGAGGTCTCGTTGTCGTATCAGCATGGTTACCCGACTCACAATATGTATTAATATAAGTTTATTCACAGCTTTGGTTTTAGAAACTATATCTAATACGGGATTGTAATCCCATGACTTTATCCAATTATCTTATATCTAGTTCGGGATAGTGATCCCATGGTTTTATCAAACAATCTTATACCTATTTCGGGATAGTAGTCCCATGGTTTTTAATCTAAAATTTCAAGTATATCAAACAATCTTGTAACTGGTTCGGGATGATAGTCCCAAGGTTTTCAAACTACTTTCTATCTACAATTCGTGTTTATTATAGTATTTCATATCTAATTCGGGATAGAAATCCCATGATTCTCAATATATAGTTTTGTGTATTAAACTATACTCTGTGTTATTAAATCGATCTTGCATTTAGGAAAATATGGGATTTTCCTGGGGTTAACATATATCGCATAAGTGAACTGTAACGAAAGATAACCAAACTAACTTTACATAAGAAAATATGGGATTTTCTTGGATAACAAACCTTTACGGAAAACTAAAGGAAACCGATACGTTTTCATAAAACAAAACCGCTTATGAACTCACCAGCTTTATGTTGATTTTCAAACTGCTTGTATTCTCAGGTCCAAGTTAGATAGGTACCCGACGATATCTTTTGGTGAAGACGGAGTGCTCAGAAGACTCGTCTCAACTTTTGTTTATATGATATATGTATAACACTTGTACAATTTACTTTTGAAACAAATGTAAACTTTCACGTATATGTAATGTAACGGTTGTTTACTGTGATTACTATGTACATTGGATTTGATATTCAACGTGGAGTCAACCCCGGAAATGTTTCCGCCTATGGTTTTCGGGGTGTGACAGATTGGTATCAGAGCCCTTGTTTATAGTGAACAGAGTATACCAAACCTTACATGGTATAAAACTATAAACATTAAGGGGCCTAAGTGCTCTGAACTAAAAGTATCCTACAGAATATAAGTATTTTCAAAAGTATTTAAGTATGTCGAGCCGTCGAAATCCGTAACTACAAGTAGAACAAAACAAAAGTAAATGGGTGTTGTACGCTGCATTAAACATGGGCAGTTATGTAGTCGTTGTTGGATAAGGTGTCTAAGTCCATAACTTATTTGGTATATACTTGACCCGACCCGGCATGGTCCATTTGGGTTGCATTTCACCCGAACAATTTATGGATAATTTTATGAGAGTTATACACATATGTTTATTAATATATTATAAGTTATAATATATTAATATGAAGTTATGTTATTTAATTAGTCTTAGTCTTAAATTAATTATGAATTAATTTAGAGATTAAAAGGAAGACTAATTAGATTATGGGCTATTGGTTTTATATGGTGTGGGCTAACACTCATTTGTTAATGGGCTAGGCTTGGATGGAAGTCCATGGATGATCCATGGAGCTTTTAACCCATGGATCCTTGGAAAAGGAAAGGTCATGGGTTATTAGGGTTTCACCCTAACCATATACACTATATAAGCATGCTTATGGTGCATGAAATGGCAACTAGTGAACTAGTGTGTGTGCTTGTGAGTGGCCGAAAATTGCAAGAGTGTATACTCTCTCAAAGTTTTCCAAGTGTTTGTGGTGATTTGTGATTCCATTTGAGGCATTCATACTATTGGTGCTTGGCCCTCAAACTCCTCAAGAATCAAACTCATCAAAAAGGTATGTAATCTATTCTAACTCTTTTATGTTGAAATGTTCCCCATGCCATGTTAGATAGGTTATGAACCTTGGAAAATTATTATTTTGCATGTATTTAGACAAACATAGATCCAAGGTTTATTAGGGTTGCATGCACACTTAGGAAGTGTTAGATTGCTCAAAACCCAAGAGTGGTATCAGAGCTTAGGCTTGCTTGTTTGATACTTGATGCAAAATAGTTGAAAAAGTCGAAAAACTTGTTGTCTGCCTGATGAACTCGCTGAGTCCATGGGGGGACTCGCCGAGTCCATGTGTATCTTCAACCTACTCGCCGAGTAGGTTCATGCACTCGACGAGTAGGAGCCACAGAGTGCAAATTTTCGACTTTTGCTGCTGGAAATGGACTAGAAACATTACCCTAAACTGTTTTGGTGTTTTAAAACTTGTTTTAGTTGGTGTAATGGTTGTTCTAATCCATTTACAATAGCATATATCAAAATTCCATGATTTTTATGTGCTCATATAATTCTTGAAATTTTGATGATCATGTTCATGTTCTTATGAATTTAGAAGATGATAGGAATTATTTGCTGAATTGTTTAGAATTAATTCTTGATCATTTATGTGTTTTAATGGAGTCCATAATTTGTCCTCAAGTTATGGATATCCAAAGGTCACTTTCTTTAACACACACATTTAAACACATAAGTTACATGAAAATGAAGAGTCTTCATTTTTATGAACCTTTAATTCATAAGTTATGAAATGAAAAGTTTTGGATAGTTACAAAACTTGTCCTCAAGTTTTGGAATTTGTAAAGTTTCACACACTTTAATAAACTTTAATTCCAACCCTTAGAGTTTTAATAGTTAAAATTCAACCCTTATACTATTTATAACATTAATGGTTAATTATTATATATATGTATAAGAATAAGTCGTTCTACCGTTAGTAGGCCTCATTCACGAAGCCGGTCTATAAGGTGGGTATAAGGTTGTTGCCTATAAAATGGCGACTTAATGGGTGTCCACTCTCACCCACCGCTTGCTTGACTGGTGGAGGGTCGTTAGCCGAACGGGTAGGACAATGACTTTAAATCCTCATTAAAAGTATAATGATTATTATAAAGTAACTAAACCTTTTTAATTCCCAATCTTAGTTATTTTAGGAAAAATGTGAACATGGTGCTAGTCCATGGAATTCACACTTTGTACCTTACCAAGTCGTTGGTGGAGCGTGTGTGGTTAACCGGTACACTAACTTGGACTAGTAAGGATCACGAAGGGTGACTTAATGTTTGTCATGGATCGATGGAGCGTGTGTGGTTAACCAGCACATTGATTAGGTGATAATATTAAGGGTACCAAGTGAATTAGCATGGTTATTCACACCTTGTTTTGTGATCCTCGGCATCCCAGTCACAAAACTTGAAGGGCACAATCGAGATTGAAACATGCCATTGAAAAGTTCAATGAATCTCAAAAGAATCTAGGAATTTCAAATCCAATTAAAACCTAATAATTCATTTGGTTTTTCATGGTGGAAATTGGTGAATTGTTATTCACCTACCTTTCAAATATATTATTACTTAGATTACGGCATCCCTCTTCTAAGTATAATATATTGTGATTGGGTCCTAGCCTTAATATTACATTTGGGTGTCTTATTAAGGATTCTATATATCTAATCTAAACTTGCCTTCTTCTTTCAGATGTCTTCCAACACTAATGCTTCAGGCTCTAACCCAACTGGTTCTTTCTCTCTCATGAATCTTTGTGGGAGGGTCATCTTTGATGGTTCCAACTTCATGGATTGGATTAGGAACATCAGGATGGTTACTCGTTATGAGGACAAGGAATATGTCCTCGATAAGGAGTTAAAAGAGCTTGATGAGTCTACTGCTACTCCTGAGGAGATCGCTGAATTCAGGACACATGAGAGAGATGCTACTAAGGTGGCATGTATCATGATGGCCACGATGACAACCGAGCTCCAAAAGTCATATGAAGATTTCTACCCTTTTGAGATGCACCAAGACCTGATGGAAAGGTACCATCAGAGTGCTCGTCAGGAGCGGTATGAAATAATCTCCTCCATAATAACTACCCGCATGAAGGACGGTGATTCCGTCACGGCTCACATGCAAAAGATGCAAAGGTATGTGGATCGTTTGCTGAAGCTGAATGTAAACATCCCTGAGGAGTTGGCAATTGACATCATTTTGCACTCCTTACCTTCTTGTTATGACCAATTTCGTATGACATATCATATGAACAAGGAGGAAGTTACCCTCAGCAAGCTTCAAGGACTCTTGAAGACCGCGGAAACCGGTCTTAAGGGCAAGGCGGTTGTTACCTCTACTACTCCTACTCCAACATCTACCCCTGTTTTGGCTATCGGGCAAGGCAAAGGGAAAAAGAGGAAGCACCCTTCGAAGGGTACCAAGGGAAAGTCTCTTGAAGGCTCCTCATCGAAGACCAAGAGCGGTTCTGTCACTCCTTCTGCCATTCCCAAGGATGCTGAATGTTTCTATTGCCATGAAAAGGCACACTGGAAGCGAAACTGCCCTGAGTACTTGCAGGATCTAAAGGATGGGAAAGTGAAACCCACCCATGCAGGTATTTACACAATATTGTCTAATTACTCATCATATTCTAACTCTTGGGTGCTTGATACAGGATGTGGTATTCACATATGTTCTGATATGCAGGGCCTAAGAAGAAGTGAGGATGTGGAGCACGGGAAGATGAACTTGATCATGGGGAATAGGAAGGCTTCGCCTGTTTCCAAGATTGGAGTTTATACTTTGTTGCTTAATAATGGGTTAAAATTAGATTTGAATAAATGTGTGTACTCGTCTGAAATGGCGAGGAATATTATTTCTTTTCATGCTTTGTACAAATAAGGTTTTACCTTTTTGTTTGATAATGAATGTGGTGGTATTAATGCTTTCTTTAAAAAAGTGTTTTATTTTAAAGCATTACCTTGTGATGGTGTGTATGAAACTGTGTCGATTGTAGACAACTTAGGAAATAATGTGTTGTATATTGATTCTTCTACTAGCCTAGATAAATCATCATTGTGGCATTGTCGTCTTGGACATGTAAACAAGAAATGCATAGGCCAACTCCAAAAGAGTGGAGTTTTGGAATCATTCGACCTTAAATCGGATGATAGTTGTGAATCTTGTCTACTTGGAAAGATGACAAAATCACCCTTCACTGGAACTTGTGAAAGGGGTGAGGGTTTGTTGGACCTAATACATACTGATGTATGTGGGCCATTCAAAACCGCCACAAGGGATGCTAATCGGTATTATGTGACTTTTATTGATGATTTTCGTAGATATGGGTATGTCTACTTAATCAAACATAAGTCAGAAACCTTTGAAAGGTTTAAGGAATTCAAACAGGAAGTAGAAAATCAATTGGGCAGGAACATTAAGATGCTTTGATCCGATCGAGGTGGTGAGTATCTTAGTACCGAGTTCCTTGACTATCTTAAGGAGTGTGGGATTGTCTCACAATTGACTCCTCCCAGGACACCACAGCTGAATGGTGTAGCTGAGAGGCGTAATCGAACCTTGTTGGACATGGTTCGCTCTATGATGAGTCGAGTTTCGCTACCAATCTCTTTTTGGGGGTATGCCTTAGAGACTACCGCCCATATCCTTAATCTAGTCCCTACAAAGAAGGTTACCAAAACACCTCATGAGATGTGGACTGGGAAGGTTCCCAATTTGAACCACATCAAGATTTGGGGCTGCGAGGCTTTCGTGAGGCGTGAGACTCATGATAAGCTTGAACCCCGAAGCGAAAGGTGTATTTTCATCGGCTACCCACAGAAATCCTTTGGTTACCTCTTCTACAGACCCAGTGAGAATGTGGTCTTTGTAGCAAGAAGAGGGGTCTTTCGTGAGAGAGAATTTATAAGCCAAGGAGACAGTGGGAGGCAAATTGATCTTGAAGAAATTCAAGAAGCAATTGGTGAAGGAACCTCAGACACTAGCAATCAACCTGAGGAGGAAACTCCTGTTGAGCAAGCTGACATGTCTGTACCTCCGAGGCGTTCCACACGGGTTAGGAACACACCTTCGTTTTATTATGGCTTTCATATTACTACGGAAGGTGATACGTTTATCAGCGATAGTACACTGGTAAATTTGGATGAACCTAGCAGTGTTAAGAAAGCCATGGCAGGCCCAGAGTCTGCTAAATGGAAGGAGGCTATGGACAGCGAGATACAGTCCATGTATGACAATCAAGTTTGGAACTTGGTTGACAATGTACCAGGCCGTAAAACAGTCGGGTGCAAATGGATCTTCAAGAAGAAGACCGACATGGAAGGAAAAATGCATACTTATAAGGCTCGACTGGTTGCGAAGGGTTTTACTCAGACTCAGTGTATTGATTATGATGAAACCTTCTCGCCGGTAGCAAAGATTAAGTCTATTAGGGTTATGCTAGCCATTGCAGCATTTCATGATTATGAAATATGGCAAATGGATGTCAAAACCGCTTTCCTTAATGGAAAGTTGGCTGAGGATGTGTAGATGAATCAGCCAGAGGGTTTTGTTAGTACAGAGTACCCTAATAGAGTATGCAAGCTTGAGAAATCCATTTATGGATTAAAACAAGCATCTCGTAGCTGGAATCTTTGTTTTGATGAGAAGGTCAAAGAGTTTGGCTTCTCGAGAAGTGAAGATGAGTCTTGCGTGTATGTCAGAGCTAGTGGGAGTATAGTTAGCTTCTTGGTACTGTATGTGGATGACATACTACTTATAGGAAATGACATCCCAACCTTGCAGGAGGTTAAGTCCTGGCTTGGGAAGTGCTTTGCTATGAAGGACCTAGGGGAGGCTACCTATATCCTAGGGATAAGGATATTAAGAGAAAGGAGTAAAAGACTAATTGGACTTAGTCAGAGTACCTACTTGGATAAGGTGTTGAAAAGGTTCAACATGCAGAATTCCAAGAAAGGAGATTTACCGATCCAAAGCAATGCCAAACTAAGTAAGACTCAGAGTCCGAGTACAGAGGCAGAGATAGCTGAGATGAGCCAACTATCGTATCTTCCGCTGTTGGCTCGATCATGTATGCAATGAATTGTACCCGCCCTGATGTGGCATTTGCTTTGAGCATGGTCAGCAGGTATCAGGGGAACCCTAGCAAGGCTCATTGGACCGCGGTAAAGAACATTCTCAAGTATCTGCGGAGGACTAAGGATTGGATCCTTACCCTTGGTGGGAGTGATGACTTGAGAGTATTAGGGTATAGTGATGCTGGTTTTCAGACTGATAGGGATAACTTCCGCTCTCAGTCGGGCTGGGTCTTTACCTTAAATGGAGGGGCAATTTCTTGGAAGAGTTCCAAGCAGGAGACGGTGGCTGATTCGACTTGTGAATCAGAGTATATAGCAGCGAGTGAAGCAGCGAAGGAGGCGATATGGCTAAAGAACTTCATCGGAGACCTTGGAGTTGTACCAACTATTAAGGAACCTATGGAGATTTTCTGTGACAACGATAGTGCGGTTGCCTTAGCCAAGGAACCAAGAGATCATGGCAGATCCCGACACATTGACAGAAAATATCACTTCATAAGACACAAGATTGAAGAAGGACTCCTCGTGACAAGGAGGATATCGTCGGATGAGAATCCTGCAGATCCCCTTACGAAGGGACTGACGAGGGTTAAGCATTTTCAGCATGCGAGGCGCATCGGGCTGAGGGACGATATTAGTTTTACAGATTAGATAGTTTTCCTGAAACTTGTAAAATGTAATCGACGTTTGATGATGAATAAAATTTGTGATTTATTTATGAGTAAAGTGTTACTATCATTGTCAATTATTTACTATTGTTTCAGTTTTGCATGTTTTGACTTCCAGAATAATTAATTTATTCAAACCTCCACAATCGGTCATACATCGGAAGTAGGTATGAATCAAGATTGTCATGAATTGGGTTTGTAGATGGCTAAAGGTGTTTAGACATGGCAATGGTTGCTGCAACGTTCATGAGTACTCATAAGTTATGAGTATTGGTATAAACCCACGCTCACTTGTATCACTTCATGGAATTTATCTCGAGTGATCGTGAGACGATAATATCATATAAGTCTTCAAACCTAGAGATATGAGTTGTTACCTATGAGTTGGTTGTGCATTGATTGCACGAAAACGCATCAGTAACTTGATGTTATAAAACGTGCCTTTGTGTACAATTCAACAAGTAGTAGAACAAGCATATGAGTCGAAGTTTATCTGTTCCTTCTAGAAATAGAAGCAATATCTGGGCCCCTCGATGATTTTGTGTTGACCCATGTACCGGGCCCGGTCAGAACTAAACTGATATGTTCAGTAAAGTTCTTTGTCAAACAAATCGGAAATCGAGAAACAACTGCCAGACAATAAGCAAGACATAGTTCCATGTGTTTGTCCGGCTGATATCATGAGAACAGAGGATTATATGATCACTTGTCTTAAAATGGCGCTTCATAGTTCAACAGAGTTTTCGAGAGCTACGATTGCTGGTTGGTTCCTGAAGTTATATAGGCAAATAGAGTTATTAGACTTATCCAAGTGGGAGTCTGTTGGATAAGGTGTCTAAGTCCATAACTTATTTGGTATATACTTGACCCGACCCAGCATGGTCCATTTGGGTTGCATTTCACCCGAACAATTTATGGATAATTTTATGAGAGTTATACACATATGTTTATTAATATATTATAAGTTATAATATATTAATTTGAGGTTATGTTATTTAATTAGTCTTAGTCTTAAATTAATTATGAATTAATTTAGAGATTAAAAGGAAGACTAATTAGATTATGGGCTATTGGTTTTATATGGTGTGGGCTAACACTCATTTGTTAATGGGCTAGGCTTGGATGGAAGTCCATGGATGATCCATGGAGCTTTTAACCCATGGATCCTTGGAAAAGGAAAGGTCATGGGTTATTAGGGTTTCACCCTAACCATGTACACTATATAAGCATGCTTATGGTGCATGAAATGGCAACTAGTGAACTAGTGTGTGTGCTTGTGTGTGGCCGAAAATTGCAAGTGTGTATACTCTCTCAAAGTTTTCCAAGTGTTTGTGGTGATTTGTGATTCCATTTGAGGCATTCACACTATTGGTGCTTGGCCCTCAAACTCCTCAAGAATCAAACTCATCAAAAAGGTATGTAATCTCTTCTAACTCTTTTATGTTGAAATGTTCCCCATGCCATGTTAGATAGGTTATGAACCTTGGAAAATTATTATTTTGCATGTATTTAGACAAACATAGATCCAAGGTTTATTAGGGTTGCATGCACACTTAGGAAGTGTTAGATTGCTCAAAACCCAACAGTCGTGTCTAGGGTCAATATAGTCTGGCCAACTATATTCATTCGAGACACGGCCAACATGTGCTTGGGAGTGACTGTGGTATGCGGCATATCTAAAACTTACCCAATATCCCAAACAACAAATCGTCGCTGCAGCGAACCATGAAATACTATGGGAGTATTTCTCGAGCCGATTCTTTGTAGAAAATCCTCGTATACGCGTTGTTCCTTGATCCTTTCTCTAGCGATAAAATGTTCTGTCTTGATAACTCCTTCCTACTTTATCGCTTAGTATGATGCTATATCTGTCTTGAAGAGATATCCTCTGTTTCTTATCTCTTGATTCAATTCAAAGGACTTATGATCCTCTCTTTCCTGATCTTTTTATATCAAGATGCCTCCAAGAAAGAGACCCAGCTCAAAGAACAACAGCAATCCTCCTCCGCCACCACCTCCTCCTCAACTTGATCTTGCATCACTTCAGATAGTTCTGACTGCTGCAATGGTAGCAGCCATGTCGCAAATGAACCCTGGTAATTCAGGAGGTGGTCCCCAGCCCCAAAACCCAGAAGATAGCCAGGGACACCAAAAAGGGGGTTCTTATAAAGACTTCATGAACGCGAAGCCCACATCCTTTGATGGCACTGGAGGTGTCATTTACCTCACCCGATGGTTCGAGAAAATCGAATCAATCTTTGAAATATGCGCATGTTCGGAGTCTGATAAAGTAAAGTTTGCCACCTGCACCTTCCTAGACAAAGCCCTGACTTGGTGGAACGGCCGAGTCAAATCCCTAACTCTACCTGCAGCGAATGCTATGGGTTGGGAAGCTATGAAGGAGCTTCTACTCGCAGAATATTGCCCTCGGGGCGAACTCCAGAAGCTAGAACACGAACTCTGGAACCTTAAGATGAAGGGTTCCGACATAGCCGCCTATACTTCAAGATTCGATGATCTAGCGTTACTCTGTCCGGGAATGGTTACCCCGGAGAGTAAAAAGATTGAGAGGTTCATCTGGGGGTTGACCCAGCCAACCAAAGGTAATGTCTTAGCTGCAAAGCCAGACACATATGACAGCGCTAAATGTCTTGCGAAAATTCAGATCGATCACGAAGACAACTCTGATGAGGAGGCTACCACGCCCGAGCCAGTCACCAGTGGAGGCGGAAGCAAAAATAAATCTTGGAACAAGCAGAAGGCCCAGAGTACGCAAGGGTCTTCTAAGAAACAGCAAACAGTAGCAGTCCATGTTGCTACTGCCCCTGTTGCTGTTTCAGCTATCGGTTCCACAGCCCAAACTCCCGCCAGTGGATACACTGGTACCCTTCCTTGCTGTAGGAAGTGCAACTACCACCACCGCAATCCTGGTCCATGTCGCGAAAGGATCTGCGACAACTGTGGCAATAAGGGCCACCTTGCTCGAACCTACAGAAAACCAGCCAAATCAACGAACCAATCATCCGGAGCAGGAATCAGTCCTGCCTGCTACAATTGTGGCGAAGCAGGTCACTTCAAAAGGAATTGCCCCAAAGCAGCTACAACCACTGATCCTTCTGTCGCTGCAGGTATACTTCTCTTTGATAATTCTTATACCCGCAACTCTTTTCGATTCTAGTACAAAAAGGGAAACCTGTTATCTATTTATTCGAACATTTCCTAAACTCAATCCTTCGTATGTAATCGAAATGTGTACCGTCGAGATGACTAACTAGTGAGATAGAGGACACTAACTTCGTACCTATAGATTGAATCCTCAGTCCGGAGGATTATTCTGTCCCATTCGATTTTAAAAGGGGGAAACTTTTCACGAAAATACTTTGATGCTATGTTTAACATGAAATGACCGAGTCTCATTCATGTTGTTATCCTCGGTTTCGAAAGGGTCGCTTGTCTAGATCTTTTCCTCGACCCAGTTCTCGTGATCTTCGGCATCAAACCTTCATATCATTCCATGCCTTAAAAACTCAAAAGTTTTTCCCGATATGAATTACCACGCATCCCTCGTTTCTGTGATCAATGAGAAACGGGAAGTTAGCAGCTCTTTCCTCTAAATTTCTTTCCCGAAGGATTCCCGGGAATTTCTTTCGAACATCTAGTTTAGTCCCACATCAGACCTTTCGAGATCTTCGTAGAAATCGATTCTGCAATCTTCAGATTTCGGATGCCCTTAGAGCTTGGTAACATCTATCCAGTACATCACATCTCGAATCCTTAGAAGCATCTACCCATCAAAACTCTAGTGATTTCCTTTGAGGAAAACGAAGTCGTCCAGGGTTGGAACTTCCATGAGAGAACCGATTGATATCGTAGATTGAGAGAGAGTCAATGTGCAAAACAAAGACACGTCCCGATAATGAGAATTCGCTAGAACGCCCAGTAGAGACCTGATTCCACTTGAGAAAGTGAAGATCCGAGGCAACAAATCCATTCGTGTCTCATTCCAAATTCATGATCTATATCTTATTCTTTGAATTTCGGGACGAAATTCCCTCTAACGGGGGGATAATGTAACAACCCGAAGTTGTTCATCACCGATAACCCGTTCTACCTGTAAAGATTCGCCGTTTGTCAATCGATCCGTTTTCGTTTTGGGTTGAATAATTTAAATTTATATGTTATTATAAATCCAATGAGTGTCCAAATCCTTTAGGAACTCATGAATCTAGCCCAAAAATGTTTATTTCAAAAAGTTAGAAACGTCCCCGCCGGGTGACGGAAATTTAATCGGGTGCGACCTAAAGCCTCGTTTAAGGCTGGTATCGGGTAGAATTCCTCCGTGTCCAAGTTTTAGGACCTATATAAACATGTTTAAACATTCATTTGAAGCTTTTTCTTCCTCTCTCTACTCTCTCTCTAACCTCTCTCCTAAAATCCAAGTTTAAGGGTCCAAATCATCAATTTTAGGCTCCAAATCTTTGAGGTACCTTCCCTAACTTGATATGTAACCTCCATAGCCTTCAAATTCGAGTTCAAAACATGGATTAGGACCACATTCATGAGTTTACGGCCCTGGAATAGTTCTAGGCCGTGAACTCATATGAAATGGGTTTTGGAGCACAAAAACCCTTCCAAAACACAAATGGACCTTAGATATGGCTAGAAGGCTTTATGGAATGGACCTAGAATGCCTTAAACTATAATTTGGAGACTTGTATATGAGTTTACGGCCAAGGATATCGTCCGACGTCTGACAAACGTCAAGGAGGTCTCGTTGTCGTATTAGCATGGTTACCCAACTCACAATATGTATTAATATAAGTTTATTCACAGCTTTGGTTTTAGAAACTATATCTAATACGGGATGGTAATCCCATGACTTTATCCAATTATCTTATATCTAGTTCGGGATAGTGATCCCATGGTTTTATCAAACAATCTTATACCTATTTCGGGATAGTAGTCCCATGGTTTTTAATCTAAAATTTCAAGTATATCAAACTATCTTGTAACTGGTTCAGGATGATAGTCCCAAGGTTTTCAAACTACTTTCTATCTACAATTCGTGTTTATTATAGTATTTCATATCTAATTCGGGATAGAAATCCCATGATTCTCAATATATAGTTTTGTGTATTAAACTATACTCTGTGTTATTAAATCGATCTTGCATTTAGGAAAATATGGGATTTTCCTGGGGTTAACATATATCGCATAAGTGAACTGTAGCGAAAGATAACCAAACTAACTTTACATAAGAAAATATGGGATTTTCTTGGATAACAAACCTTTATGGAAAACTAAAGGAAACCGATACGTTTTCATAAAACAAAACCGCTTATGAACTCACCAGCTTTATGCTGATTTTCAAACTGCTTGTATTCTCAGGTCCAAGTTAGACAGGTACCCGACGATATCTTTTGGTGAAGACGGAGTGCTTAGAAGACTCGTCTCAACTTTTGTTTATATGATATATGTATAACACTTGTACAATTTACTTTTGAAACAAATGTAAACTTTCACGTATATGTAATGTAATGGTTGTTTACTGTGATTACTATGTACATTGGATTTGATATTCAACGTGGAGTCAACCCCGGAAATGTTTCCGCCTATGGTTTTCGGGGTGTGACACTAAGTCTACAGTATAACTGGTCCGCCCGCACCGGGCCTTCAGTCTGCCTGGTCCACTCTCCGAGCCTCGGCACGTATGGTCCCCCCTCTTAGGGCCTTCAGCCTATCCGGACCGCTTGTCAGGCCTTCGGTCTAACCGGTCCGCCCTGGGTATGTTGGCCTATAGCACAAAGCAGGACCCGCCTCAACCCAACCCCAGTCCAACAACCATGTGCACATAAACATATAATCATATAACAATTCACAACTAATCAACTGATCTAGCAGATCACATAACATAGCAACATCTTAATTAGGATACTGACCTAACCGGTCACTAACATAGCATCATCCTATATACCAGGATACCGACCTTAACCAGGTCTCTAACATATACCATCCTAAATACTAGGATACCAACCTTAATCAGGTCCTTAACATATACCATCCTAACTAGCAAGATGCAGACATAGCAAAACAATAACATAACAAACAATTACCAGGATTCCCATCCGATAAAGGGCCAGCCTTGGTGCCTTAGACCCTGTCGATATAGTGAAGATAACTCACCTGCAATTGCCGAATGATGAATAAGATCACGCCGCTCCGACCACCGACACGAACTCCACCACTGAACATTACCAAATAACCAATCCAATAAATACCATTAATTACCAAAATACCCTTGGAAGACAACTGGTCAACCCTTGGTCAAAGTCAAGGTCCTCAGTCAAAGTCAACCTTCCTGTTGACCCTACCCGCCGAGTCAACCCGTTGACTCGTCGAGTTTCTATGCTCAGAAACTCCCATGCCACAACTTAACTCGCCGAGTCGCCCCAAGACTCGTCGAGTCCAACAAGCTCTGAGTCCCTTCCTGCTCAACTCACCTAGTCATCCCTCGACTCATCGATTCACAGCTCAACCAGAAAAAGGTTAGGGTTCCACGACCAGACTTGCCGATTCCAAGAACAGACTCGCCGAGTCCAAGGCAATCTTCAATAGACTCACCGAGTTGTTCTTCTAACTCGCCGAGTCCATGCACATATTCATACAACTCGTCGAGCGCACCCATGTGACTCGCTGAGTCTCTTCAGTTCTCATTCCAAACAGAGGCTTTTCAAGCCATGCAGGGACTCCAATCCATAGATCCATTCCTCTACAGCCTAACCCTCACATAAAGTTGCAAAATTTACATGAAAGCAAGAAGATATAAACCCAAAACACTTCTAGGGCTAGGGTTCAAGACAAAGGGCTTCATCAATAACTCTTAGACAAGAACTTTAGGACCTTTTGGGCCATCACACGTCTAGATCTGAAGTAGCAACTTCAGATCTAAGCCTCAAACTCGAGATAGCTCCCAAACAAGCTAATGAATCCCAAATCAACCACCATTCATGAAACAATAATGAAATAGCTTAAGGAGGAGGTTCCTTACCCCTAAAATGTGCCCAAATAGAAGTAGATTCCAGATCTACCCAAGCCCCTTGATGATGGTCTCCAAATCCCCAAGCTTCTTACACCAATTTTCTCTTCCAAGCTCTAATTCTTCATCAATGGAGTCACACACACGAGATGAGGGTTTCTGGATTTCAAATGGGTAGCTAAGAGGCTGAAGGTGGCTATAATGTGCTTTATATAGGGCACAATCCCCAGATTAGGGTTTTCTTCTTTCAGCACCAACTCGCCGAGTTGGTCACTTAACACTTGACCAGAACCGCAAATTGACTCGCCGAGTCTATCCATCGACTCGCCGAGTCGTCCTTCCTTATTTACACTAAGAACCCTGAACTTGCACCTCTGAACTCGGGGTGTTACATATGTTTAGGCTGAATTTCATGACCCTTTTCATTAACACATTTGTTGAATCAACTTTGAGTGGTACAAATCAAATTAATGTTGTGAATAAGTTGGTCTTGGTAAAGGACTTCTCTAAAATTGATTGGTGCAAGTATATCCTAGATTGTTTGGTAAGCAGAAAACAATTGTGGAGAAGAGATGATAAGACATGCTATTACAGTGTACGTATACTAGTTTTGACGGTAATATTGTTGTGTATATTGATGTGTGTAAAACCAACTAGTTTTAACCCTACTAACTTAGACACAAAATAAACACACGAAAGGCAGTGTACCTATCAATTGTGGTATAGCTAAATAAGCAGGGTATCGAACACAGGGAACGGCAAATTAAACTAAAAACTAATTTAATCTAAGTTAATTAAGAAGCAGGGGGTTTTTCTCTAGTTTTACAAGACTAGAGACTTACTAACTATTACTAATTTAAAACTAGAAAATAACGTTTTAACTAGATTCAATAATTGGAAAGGAACTTCTGTCTAGTTCAACTTGGTTAACTCTATGGTTGATTTTCAAGGTAATAGTGCAATGGATTAATTCTTTTGTTGGTTACCGATTCAAGTGATTAGATTTGTGTTCACTACCCTAATCCTTAGCAAATAAACTAACTCAAACAGTGACCAATTGTCTAATTTAATTATATTTACTAGATTAATTATTCGGGTTAAGTTAGACTTGCAATAGTTAACTAATTTATTCTTTTTAATTAACCTCTTGTTTGATGGTCATCTTACAAGCTTGCACATGAATTTACTCAATTTTCTAATTAATTCTAGTTTCATATTCATTAATCCTAGACATATGACTATGTGGTCACAATATATCATATGAGGACAATAATCAATAGATGTTCATTCTAATCAATTATCTTCCTATTAACAGAAAATTAATTATTATTCACACACAAGGTTCTTTAGCAAGCTAAAATAACAAAAATTCACCAACTTGGAATTAATCCTACCAATCAATCAAGCCATATTGTCAACTTTGTATCCCCAAACAGAAGTCTAAAGGTTTTAGCTCATAATTAAAGTAAATAACAGCAAACAATCAAAGTCAAGTTGCTTAATCATGATGAATAAACAAAAGAATAAGTGAAATGATGAAATTTTGCCTTAATTACTCTCTGGAATTGAATTCTAGCTTCCTTCATCGTCTTCTAGGGTTTTTTAGGCTTCTCAATCGTAACAAAGCACTTCTGAATCGTCCCAGAACTCCCCTATCGATCTGTGGAATTATCCTTAAATATACGAATCGACTCGTCGAGTCAAGTGGTGACTCATCGAGTCCCTCTCACATTCCCCCTATTGCGATAACTCTCTGGGATCCCGAGTCATTATCTTCTCGATCCTTCGATTGGACTCGCCGAGTAGACGATATGACTCGCCGAGTAGGTGCCTTTTTTTAGTGTTTTCCTTCTTTATTTCATTCTCGATCTTCTAACTGTTTCTCCCGCTTCCTTTCGCTTTCGAGCTTCATCTTTGAACTGAAAAACATAATTTAACACTTTTAAGTACCTTTTGTCCTTAATATGCGATAATTAGACTAATAAATGAATAAAAATGTATACTTAATATGAACTAATTATGCACATATCATATATTAAATATTTACTTTATTTTATGACAGTAATATGCATAATGAATTACTTAATGAAGTTTAATCTTTTTTTTATGTAGTTGGTGTATGTATATAGAATGAAGTTTGCAGGTTTGAAGATAGTGAAAAGGTTACCGTTTGTTAGAAATGTTACTGGTTCTTTACTTGAAAAAATAGAGAAAATGGATATTAGTGTTGGGGGGTTTGGTAAGCAGTTACCGGAAAACTTTGAGGATATTGGTGATGATGATGGAATGGTTGATGAAGATGATATGTTCGACGGTATGATGAGGGATTATGGTGACGAGGAGGTAATCTATAAATTCACTAAGAATTAAGAACAATATTTCTTTCAGAATTGTAAAAAATGATAGTTTAATATAAAACATAAATGCAGATGTGGCTGATTTAAATTGTATAACTTGATTTATAGTTATTGATCTATTTGGAACATTTATTTTTTTAGAATATTAATCATGATATGTTAATATAAAACTTACAGGCATACGTGGTTGTTATCAAGCATAGGTATGGAGTAATATTGTCTGAAAAGAAGAATATTGAAAAAGCTCTAAAACATGGAATTGAGAAATTCCCAGACAGCTTGAGCTTGAAGGAGTGGAGTGAAAAAAACTAAAAAATATTCAAAGAAGTTAATAATGCAGAGAGTGGAGGAGTGAAAGACAAGGATCCTAGTTTTGATGGTCATAGTAACAAAGGAGATGCAGATGGTGGTAAAGAAGCAGAATTCTCGCCAATTAGAGGATTGGTAGTTGAAGGGGAAAAGAAGGATGATGGTGGAGGTTTCAGTACACCTCGAATGGATAAGGTAGGTAATACATATAATCTAACCTATTCACAATTCTTGGAGAATCCTAAAGTGTTGGAAACGACAATTAAAATGACGGATGAGGCTGTGTTGGAAAGTTATAAAAAAAAAGAGAAAAAAGAGGAAAGAAAATCATGGAAACAGTTGAGGTATGTGAGGAAGATGATGACCATGGAAAAAGGGGAAAAGAGATCAAAAGATACATGTATATGGAAAATCACCTTTTGTTGAAAGGATTGTTAGAATGAGTGAGAAGGTGAAGAAGGATGAAATGTCGTTATACAACTCAGTTTTTGCATCAAAAAGAGATTATGGGTAAGTTACATAATACAATTTAGTGGTTTGCTTTTAAAATGTGGTGTTATAACAATGATCATTTTATAATTTTCAAGCAGGGAAGAGATATGGAACATTGGTAGCGGGCATGTTTTGCATCAAGGATTCACATATCATTTTAAAAGAAACACGTTTATTCATGCGATAATCATTGACTGTTGGTCATCATTACTCAATAGAATGGAGGAACCCAGGGATGTAGGATCGGTTACTAGAGTATTCTTTGACACAAATTTTTTGGTAAGTATTTAAATTAAAATTAGTTCCAGTTGAATAATATGTGTTTTATTGATTGGTTTATTAATCTATACATGCAGAAGAGATACTGGGTGGATCATTGTCACCTGAACTAACTTAAGACTTATTTGATTCGATGTTGAAACTCCACCTTAAAAGTCTACCAAAACAGGAAAAGCTGAAGGATATTGGACTGGTGAATTAATTAAACCTTGTTTTTTTTTTATCAATTACAACCATAACATACAATACTATCTTATTGGACCACTATGTGTTATGTAACAGGTTTTCTTCCCAATAGTTGATAAAAACAAATATTATATGATATGCTTTGATCTAAGGGTTCCAACATACTACATTATAGACCATGTGACCCGAAATGGTTCTGTTGAGGAAATTTATGGAATAAAACACATTCATGTGGTATGTTGAAGCTTTATTATTTGAAAGATTTAAAATACATGAGTTTAATATTGAATTGTAAAATGATTGTTTTGTATCGCATAAAAAGTTGCTTGGGAACTATCTGAAAATAGAGAATTACCAAAAGTCAACAGCTTTCAACAAGATTAAAGCTCGTGTAATGAAAATGACATGGAAAGTAGAGAAAGAAGGATCAGACTGTGGAGTATATCTTATGAGGCATATGGAGTCATATATGGGGGAAAATGAAGGGCGTTGGGATTGTGGTTTTACAGGAAAAAAACAGATTGATTTACTTGCATTAAATAATCTACGAATCAAATACATGGCAAAGCTTATGAAATCAGAGTACAACAAACATAAAAGTATGTTGGAGAAAGATGCAGAAGCATATAAGAGGCTCGATCCATTGCAGATATTGGTTATGATGAATGAAGTGAAGGAAATCAGGGAGAAGCAGAAACGTGGAAGGCGTCGATTTTAAGATGGGTGTTTTATGATGTTAGGATGGTTGGTTTTCAAAGACGTTTGGTTAAGTCTATGTTTTTTTATTTTGGTCTAGTATTGTGTGTTTTGGGGTAATAGTTTATCATGGTAGGATTGTTATATGGTGTAAGACTTTTGGTAACATTGTTTGTGTTGGTCTAACTTATTTGCTTGGGAACAATGTTGATGTGTTTTATTATGTTCTAGAATTGTTTGTTTTTTAGAAACAGGTTAATGTGAATGGTGTTTGTTGTAGTATAATTTATTTTTTGGTAATTGTTACTACTTGATTGATGTTGGAATGTGTATATGGATATGAAAGCTATCAAAAAATGCAATGTGTTGGAAGATGGTTTGTAATGTACAGGTAAGTTAAGTTTATAAATCATACATTACGATATGCATTTGTTGTGGTAGTTTGATACAAGTTAGTGTAGACAGTTTTGGTGTATGTAAAATGTTTTAAGTATAATTAAATGATATTCTGATGGAATGTATATGTTTGAGTATAAGTGGCAGAATGTATGAAGATTATGATTTACCATGATTGTTTCGATGATATATGTCATATGTGATACAAAATAGTCATGTGTAAGAGTTGTTAGATTTGACTTTACATAATGTTCTGGAAGAATATATTAGCTTATGTTACAAATGGTAAAGTGTAACAAAAATGAGTTGTTGAAAGATGGTTTGTAATGCACATGTATGTTTTGTTTTTCAAGAATAATATGTGTACATTTGACCTGTCCATTAAAAAAGGAAACTGTTAAGTGTTATGTTTACAAGATATTCTGACAGAATATATGTGCTGTTTTGCAAGTGGTAGAATGTATGAACATTATGATTTTCCTTATTTGTTTCAATTTTGAATTTCAGATAAGATGCACATTAATCGTGGTAGAGTGTATGAAGGTTATGTTGATACATGTTAGGATACTCATTAATGGTAGATAAGAATTGTTACAAAATATGCAAAAGTGTATAACAATGTATGACGATTTTATTAAATACGATGAAATTTGTAAGCAGTAAAATAAATAAAGATGAAACAAAAAAGTTTTAATGTAATATAATATTAAAAGAAAAACTACATATAAAGCATACTACTTAGACACGTTTTTTAAGAGGACAATTTCGTTTATCATGGTTAGCCATCTGTTGACATAAAGCACACTTTCACTTAGGCTTCGAACCAACTTTTTGCAGCATTTCTTTTTTTTTTTTTTTTTAATCTCTTGCCACGACTGCCAGTTCCCTTATTACGAATATTTGATGGGTTGTCAATATCGGGAGCATCATTAGTTAATTCTACGCTTATAATCTGGTTGTAGAATGTTTCTCTTGATGGCATCTCAGGGGATGGACAATCATCTACAAATTTTTTCTTCAACTTATTCAACTCTTCAAGGTATGACTTTAACTTCGATGCATCATGGCTTAAAAATGAAACACAACGATCTACGTTTGAAAAAATTCCAATAGCCATCATGTCAGAGTTAGAGTCTAGTAAAGAATTAGAAAAACGCCTTTTAAGCAATTCTGTTGGAACAACATCCCGACGCCACTGTTTCATAATGTATTCTTCAGGAATCTATTCAATACTAGAGAACTTAAAAACACAAAATATGTGCCTACACAAAATACCTACATGTTCAAAATGCATGCAGGTACATTTGTATGAACCATCTGTTGTTGAGTGTGTAACCTGGAATATGTATGAATAAATATGAGTTTCAGTAATAAAGTATTGTTGTGTGATTAAAAAAATAATTACGCATTGTTAAAGTAATAACGTACGATGTATTGGGTATCCTCTGTAAGACAATCGTAATGGTATTCCTCAAGTTTGTCATCAACAACAGGACTTGATGGTTGCCTTGTTGTTATGTTCTTTTGCTTCTCCAAAACAATAATAGTGTCAACATAATTATTAAAAGTAACACTCATTTGGAAACAAGTGTTATCAGAATCTGATATCTCTTTCTGCACCTGATAAAATTTTTTATGAGTGTAAACCTTTGAAGCATGTGCTTCAATTGGACTAGATGTGATGAATCTGGGAAGTGTTGTAGCAGTGTTAAAGTCGTTGACAACTTGATTACGCCTTTGCCGTTCCATAACACCCTCAAATGTCATCATAAACATTAAAAGATAAGAACCAGTAAGGGTATTGTTCTGAAACGACCAATTTTGTCCTTCTGACAATGATGTAGTTCTCATAAGACCAGACATCGGTATGTCCTTGAAAAATGCAGGTACCCAACGTCTACGCAACCCATATATCTCTTGCAACCACTTGTTATTTGAAATGTTAAACTCATTTAAACAAGATTTCCATTCCTTTTCAAAATCATGTGGTTCCAGCTTAGAATTCCAGATTATAGAGTGAAAATGCTTTCGAAAGGCTGAGTTTGTGGCTAGTTGCGATGTTATCTGAAAAAAAAATATATATGTTAGTATAAAATAAATAATTGTGTTGCACAAGGAATGCATGGGGCTGAATGGTGTAAACTATGAATTCCAACAGAATGTTCTTCATGAAATTCTTAAAGAATGTATCTTAAAATCTAACAAAAGTCGGTAATGAATTGTAGTTGAGGCATATATTTTTTTCTGAAATATTTTATTTCTATTTGAAAAATATGTGCTAACAAGATAAACATAGTGAGTTTGGGTTAAATATAAAAAAAAATATTGACCTTGTTTGGAAGTTTTTTTTGTAATATGCCACATACAAAACCTATGTGCTGACATTGGAAATACTTCATTAACAGCCTTGTTTAAAGCCGGATCTTGATCTGTAAGAACAAGTGTAGGTTGTTTTTTGAATGATTTCAAAAATGCACTAAGCAGCCAGGAGTAAGAACTAGCATCTTTCTACTCAAAATTCCAGCGCCAAAAGTCACACATTTTTATGATTATCTATCCCAGTGAAAGGTACGAAAACCATATCATATTTGTTTAAAAATATAAAACTTGGTAAGCATTATTAGAATCAAGAAAAATTATGTGAGAAGATTGCAAATTTTAATAATACTTATTCATGCTGAATGTGGCATCCAGAGAAACAACGTCTCCAAAAGCATTGTAGTTGTACTTTGCAGTTTCGTCAGCCCAAAAAATCGTGTTCAATTTTTTCTCAACAACTCTAAAATCGAAAGAAAAACTTGGGATATTTTTTTTCCTCTCCAGCATCTTTAATACAAGGAATTTTTCATCCCTGTCACCTATGTAAGAATTGAGATTTCTCGTACTATTCTTGAAATCAGAAACCAACCCACCTCTAATGTCAGAACCACCTTGAAGTCCGGAATACAATCTATGTGCTTTTGAGGCATCAATATTTTGCTTTGACAAGTTATGAATAAACATCTCTTGTGAATAATCAATTTTCCTCTTTGTACGAGACAAAAACATATTGTCCTTACCAAACAACATATGATTATGTTGTTCAACAAATTCAGCAACATTATATTTATTAGTACTATGTAGTAGAATAACAACAATTTTCGTTTTGCATTCACACCTAAATGAGTCTTTCCTTCTCTGAATCTTATTATGTTGAGGGTCCAAAGTATCCACTTTAGATGTTGTTGGTTTACCTTCCCGATTGCATAACAAATGTCGTTGTGTGGTAATGCCAGATTCGGTTGTTCTAAATGGTCCAAGCCTGACATCAAAACCTGCTAATGATGCATAATTGTAATACATTGATAATGCTGTTGTATATGAATCAAAAATTGAATTGATTTTAGGTTTGATGTTGTCTGAAACAACATGAATCCAATATGATGATCCACCAGGAGATACATAATCATGTGTAACATGAGATTGTTCTGCATAAAAGAAAATTTTAAAAAGTTTCAAAGAATTAATCTAGTTTATTAAAAAATTATCATATACTAACCTTTCTAAAATTCAATGTTATCATCGTCTATAGTATAATCTGCCTCATTATCGTTGAACTTGAATTGATTTTCTGCATCTTTTAATAAGAGTATGTGTAATGGATACGTAAAAATATATAAAAACGAAAAAATACTTAAAATACATCACCTGGGTTATGATTACTAGAGTCACCGAAATGTTATTAGGAATGGTCATACATGTGATCTTGAATGTGTTCTAATGGATCCTCATCTTTGCAAGTGCAAGTTACACCAAAAACACAAAAAACAATAGAAAATTTCAACATTATTATTATACAAAATAACACATATTAAAAACTTATAAATTAAATTCACCTAAATTTAGATTGCTACTCTCAGATATTTGAAAAATCGACATTATGTAGAGAGTCATGATCCCGTAACCTGATATTTTCATACTCCTCAGGAAATTCATGTTGATCATGAATATGATCATCACCAGCTATATTGTATCATCCATAAGATAAGTAACAACACGATTGAACACCAGTTGATATGAGTAAGCAAAATAAATGCGATATTACAAAATTTGAGCCAATTCAGTATATATTAAAAAAGGAGAAACCGTGTAATTGATATGTAACTAAAAATGCGTGATATTTGTATTCATTGTTATCAAGTATTTGTTTTTTTTTTTATTTTTAGAAAGATTGTAAGGATAATAATCAACACAAAATCGTTTTATTCATCATGATATTGTAAATATTTGACATATTCAACTTCCAAATATAATAAATTGTGTTTATATGACTTCAACACATCTTGCGTTTTAAATTAAACTTTTAAAAAACTAATTCTGCGAACTTTAAAAAAAAATAATTGAATTTACAAATGATTTCTGGTTTGTTATGACATAAACGCATATATGAAATAATCAATTAATATCACAAGCGTGTTATTCTGTGAGAAAATCACAAACAAGATCTACAATAAAAATATTTTTCACACATTTGTTCTGTATATTCTCGTACAACTTAACATAGACATACATATACCACGATATCATGATACAACAATTTTATTCTGTAAAACTATATGTGATAATAATAACAACAAATTTATTTTGCTCCTGTTTGATCTGTATATTGTAATACAAATTAGCATTCTGGTAGAATTTCATCCAAAGAATTCTAACACAATCATTGACTAATCAAAATGTAACAGGAAATTAGAAACACTTATTCTGTACGAATAATAAGCATTGTGTTTTTTTTTAATGTATATTGTAATCAACAATTACATTATACTACTTTGGATAAAAAGAATTGTGTTTTTTTTTTGTTCTATACGAATCATAAAAATTATGTTTTGTATCGCACATTCTTACAGAATGTGTACATATGACATTAAGTACAACACAATTTACAAAGAATTGTTATATCCATAAACATTAGAAAGAAAAAACATTTACAACAACTCTGTATTCATATGATAAATAAGAAAATGTATGGAATTTTAATCAAACTCAAAATGAAAATTATTAATATTAATTGAATGAAAACATAAACTTACAAGGATACCCCCTATAATTCATGAATCCATATCATTATTATACTGAAATAAAACTCCATAAAATCAGATAAGGCTAAATTGAAAACATTATTCAGATCCTAAAATATGTTGACGAAGTAAAAATCTACTTTATGTTGACCCTAACTTGAGGACAATTCCGCCTATCATGACCAATACCAAAACAAATCCCACATCTTATTTTCTTCCGATCTTGATGCACTTGACATTGATTGACATTCCGATCATTGTTATCTGAAAAGTTCTTCTTATTGTTATCAATATAATCTTTGTCATGAAAAACAAAACAATAAAATTGAAAACATGAATTTCGTCACTGGAATATCGTAAAGAACAAATATTAGATTAATCATATAAATGATTATTCTTAACTATGAATATACAATAATTTATATGCACATGATAAATGATACTTCAAAAATATAAAAAAATCCATGAACAACATACCTCCATTAACGAACAATGAGCATAAGAAAACTGCTCTGAAGATGATGAACTATGAATCTGCAATGGATTGAAAACGTATACGATAGATATATATATATATATATATATATATATATATATATATATATATATATGTTATGTTCGTTGATACAATGTATATTTAATAGCCTGATATTTAGGAATTTGATTGATATCAATCAAAGTTTAATTAACTGGGAAAAAATAAATTATATTGTAAGATTACATTAATACCCTTTTAGAATAATTGGTCCACATTTGTCTATACAATAACACAATACTTAGTTAATTTAAACAAATGAACCATCTCTCTCTCTCTCTCTCTCTCTCTCTCTCTATATATATATATATATATATATATATATATATATATATATATATATAGTTTAAAATAAGTAAGAGACTACATTATTAAATTTGGATTCTAATGGCTTAAAAAATTTATATTATTTTGAAACAAAATAAAAGGTTACCAAGAAATATGATATTTAATTTATCGAAACAATATGTGTTATCTAACTTGAAATAAGAAGGAAAAATGTCATTTTAACCCTATAAACTTTTTATATTTGTTTTGTAAATTCACTTGACTTAATTTTGGACTTTAAGGGAACTAACTCCATTATGACTTGCTAAAAAAAATCATTTCACATTGTATTAGCGGGTTTCGTGCCACGTTGGATAAATATTGATGAGTTTTACAACACCATCGATTACCATATCACATGTTCAAGCAATCAAATTGATGATGAGGGTGATAGTCCAATAACAATGAAAAATCGATACTCCGTTAGAATAACATATTAAAATTCATCGACATACATCAATTTACAAGAAAGAAAGATATAAAATAGATAACCTAACAATCATCTTGTAACAAAAACAATGAATGAAAGAACACCTAAACAATACCTTCAACGAGCGAAATCTAATCGAAAACTCTAAGCTTATTCACCATAGATTCTACGAGCGATATCATATCCTTAGGCATAATAAACTCTTTTATCAGAAATTGAGCATAAGTTAGTATCATCAAACAATCCAACTAGGTATAGTTTAGCCACCTCTTAGAGTGCATCAACAACATAGCTCTAAAATCAAAGATATGTCTTGAAATCATGAGCTATTTCCCCCACAAACCACTAAAATAGGAGTTTCATGATCAACAACTCAGTGCTCTTCTCATACTTCGTTACTACTGTAGTGGTCAACCTCTTCCTTGGAGTCTTTCATCCCATGAACTTCTTTTATATTTGCTTAGTATGAGTCATTTAGTTTTCAACAAGAAGATGGAAATTAGAAGAGTGTAAAGGAAAATTTTGGAGGTAGAAATACTCGAGGAGGTGACAAATCCCCAAATCGCCACCATACACGTCCATGTAGCATCCCATAAATCGTGAAAATTTAAAACTTTTCAAAAACAACCATTAAGCATCATTGTTTACAAAAGGCCATTGTTTCTAAAGTAAAAATCATGTCACAGTGTCCCAAAAGTCAATATCATGAAAAATATGAGGTTGTGCACGGTCAGGCCTTTACTTTATCATGTTCCTCTGAAGTACCTGAAACAATAGACTAAAACTATAAGTCAAAGCTAAGTGAGTTCCCCCCCAAAGTACCAACACACAACATAACAAACAAATCATGCAGATATGAGCCTTCAACCTGATTGGACCGCCTCGTAGGGCCTACAGCCTATTTGGACCGCTCTACAAGCCTTCGGCATGACTGGACCGCCTCGTAGGGCCTACAACCTATTTTGACCACTCTCCGAGCCTTCTTCATGACTGGACTGGCTCGTAAGGCCTACAGCCTATCCATACCTCCGAGGGTATCTTGGCCTTCAGTACAAAGCATGACCGCCTTAACCCAACCACAATATGTCGACATATGTAACAAAAAAACATAAACATCGAACCATCAAATACAGATAATCATACATCTAATCAGTCATATACCAACATATCTCTATCCTAAAACCAGGATACATAATCTAGTGGGTAGGCATTGGTGTCTTCGACCGACGATTACAGTGAGAAGAACTCACCTCTCAGTTCGAACAAAAACTGAATAAAACTCTACTCCAGAAATCGGCTCTACTCGACAATTATTATTCAAAATATTGCCCAAATTAACAATAATATTAAACTACCCTAAATACCCTTTGGTTAAAATTGGTCAAACTCAACAAAACAGCGGAGTCAACCTAGCTGAGTCGACCCAGCCTTGCACGCGGGGCGTACTCACTCGCTGACCAAAGACGGGGACTTGATCGCATACGCGCGACGTACTACTTAGTACGCCCAACGTACGCAGTTGGATTCTTCCCAACACATTAAGTGCTTAATACTTAATGCCCTACGTCCAAATTACAAATCCCAGTCCCAAATGTTGTCCTTAACCATAAAGTTTCCAACTTTATGGTTTATTGTGGCCATTAAGTGCTTAACACTAAAACCCCCAATATCTTAAGCCATCAAGACAATCATACCCATGCACGGGGAAGAACCAAGAGTTAAAATCCTATTTTATTACTCTAGACATAGAAAAACATCCAAAAGGACATCCCATATGCTCTATAGCATGCCATGCACAAGAAAGTAGTATTTTAGGGGCAAAAGCTTATAATATCATCATACCAACAAGATCTATCAAGTTAATCACCAATGTATGAACTTTATACATTTTTGAGATTGAGGATAATACAAGACTTCCAGATCCAAGCTTGCTTCTAGTTTCCAAGCTTCACCACCACCTTCTTCTTCCTTTGAAACACACAAAAACACACTCTCAAGCTTCAAAATGTAACAATTGGGGCTAGGGGTTTGCAAGGGGGGACGTTTCTAGTGATGGAAACTATAAATAGGATGGGGAAATGGGACTCAAGGTTCAATATATAGGGTTTAAACCCTAAATATTAGGGTTTATGTCCAGACGGAGTATGCCCAACATACTCCCAAAACGCTTCTTTTTCACGTTAAGCCCCCTTACGCCCAGCGTAAGGGCCAAAGTGCCAATAATTACAATTTAAAGGGTTAGAAGGGAAACTTACCAAGACTCGAGTGTAACAATCCAACAATTAGAGCTAAAGTTGTCGCATGAGTTGTATGCATCACCAAAGAAGGGAGCTCTGTCGGAGAATTAGGTGACGTCGAAGAAGAGGATACTTTCTTCTTCGAATTCAAATCTAAACTTAGATTGTCTATAAAGTCAAGGATATTCTCATCCATCGATTCCTCCATTTTATCTTACGTGGCATTTTATTTAATGATACGACAAAGGAGTGACCAATTTACCCTTTCATAATTTTGAAAATGACTTTTAAACCCAGAAAAACCCACATTGTGCCCCTAGGAAGCCAAAAAAAAACATCAACGAATAATTTGAAATAATTTGAAAAAAGTTTGTTGGGTTATAATGACATTTATATCTATTAAAGTTTGTTTATATAATTAGTATTAACTATTTAAAAAGATTATTGGGTTCTAGTAATTAAAATATGCATATTAAATACACTTAAAATTCAAATTTCATGATAATAAAAGTATTTATCTTAAAAGTTATCAAATTTCTACCATATAAAAGAATTAAAATATTTTATTTTTAATGTTAATATTTTTAATTTCATTCTAATATATTTAATTTTTCAATTTAAATATGTTACTCAATGTAAAATATTACCATTTAGAGGGTGTTTGGGAGTGATTTTCAATCAACTTCTGAAAAGACCATAAATTCATGACTTTTTGAAAAAAAAAAAGTCATTTTTTACATTAAAAAGTTGGTGTTTATCAAACATTTTTTTTAACTTATTGATTTTTTGAATTGTCAATGAGTTAATAAGATATTTTGAAAAGCACTCCCAATCACCCATTTAATCTCTTTCCTTTAAGCCATATTTATGTATACATTTTAGCTTAAACGCCACTCAAATATATTTATTTATGGTTATAAATGGGAAATATTATGTTTCAAGTAGTATATTTATTAAAAACATGGATAAACTTACTGCATTTGCAAGGAAAAATGGGAAACAAACATAAAATGGAAAAGTTTGTTTCCCATTTTACATGTAGTGAATTTATGTATACATTTTAGCTTAAAGGTCGCTCAAATATATTTATTTATGGTTATAAATGGGAAATATTATGTTTCAAGTGGTATATTTATTAAGAACATGAATAAATTTACTGCATTTGCAAGGAAAAATCAATTATATTTTCAGAGCTAGGTTATTAGTAATATAAAAACTCAATAGGAAAATAGATTGTTATTTTGATTGTTTAATATATGTTCACACAAGTGCAACATTCTCAAATGTTTCATTTAGTTTACACCCCTGCACATCCAAAGACAATATTAGTTGGAGCTTTCAGATTAAACAAATGTTTAAATTACAAATTTATTGCCCCTGATTTTTTTGTGTGTGTGTCTATGGGTATTAAGAAGATATGGTAATATAAAGTGGAAAATTACATATACAATTTCAGAGTTTTATGCAAAATATGTAAGGGTAAAGACTAACCGATTGGAGTCTGTAATAAATCTCTAGCTAAAACCTTCAGTACTAAGGGGGTGTTTGGATAGGAAAAAATAGTTGTTTATTGCTTATTCCCACAATAAGTTAATTTGAGTGTTTGGATAAAATCCAGCTTATTAAGCGAAATAAGTTAATTTTAATAAGCATCCCTCCCCATGCTTATTGCTTATTGCTTATTCCCACCACAAATAAGCTATAAGCAATAAGCTAAAAAGCTAATCCAAACACCCCCTAATGTAACATGTAAATAAACCTTAGTTTACTGTATAAAGTACATTTTATATATGATGATCTAATCAATTGTAAAAAATGAAAAAAATGATGAATTGCCGGTTTCTGATTCTTATCTTTTCAAAAGAAATGTATATCAGAATCACAACTAGACTTCAATCGACTACAAGAACAATTTCAAATTCAGTTTTGGGAGTATGTTTTTGCTCAATGATTTGGGTACAAATATGTTGTGTCCTTGACATTTGATTGGAAATATTTGAAAGTAGTTCAATCTTACTTTCTCATGGAAAAAAAAGCAAGTATTAAATGGCACAACTGTTTTTCATATTCAGTAATTTCATTTTCAGATATTTCATAAATAGTACATTTGGATTACTGTACCAATTACCAAATAACTATAATTGGGTCAAGTACAACCTAAAAGGACCATGCTCATAATTGGGTCAAGTACATACCAAAATAGTTATGGGCTTAGACACCTAATCCAACACCTTATCATCCCCACCTACCACAATCACCATTCATCACCCACCACCACCACCTACCCACCACCCAACATCGCCACCCACCACCACTACCCACCACTACCACCGCACACTCCTATCCATACGCACCACCTTTTACTACCCACCACCCACCACCACCTACCAACCATCATCTACAACTGCCACCACCACCACCCACTATGTAACACCGTAAATTTTCAAACCAAAATTTTCATTTTTAAAACACATAATTGTTAGAATATTTCATAAAAACCACCAGTGTCTCAAAGTTCAACATAAATCCATAATAAAAGTCCCAGAATCCTCAACATAGTCTCGGGCAGGTGTGTACAATCATGTTGGTGCCTTCTCGCGGTCCTGAGAGGTACCTGAAACACATCCACATAACACGGTAAGCACGAAGCTTAGTGAGTTCCCCAAAATACCACATACACAAACAATAAGCCTCTCATGGCTATAACTCGACATGGACCCTCCGGTCTCATGCGTCTTGGTGTGGACCCTCCGGTCACGTGTCTCAGTGAGGACCCTCCGGTCCCACAACTCGGTTTGGACTCTCTAGTCCAGTATCTCAGTGAAGACCCTCCAGTCCCACAACTCGGTTAGGACCCTCCAGTCCTATCTCAATAAGCACATAATATAGCATATATATTTCACGGACAAAATGCCTAGTATCACATAACTCAAATAAGCACATAAGACCCTCCGATCACACATAGATACCACTCATGGTAAGTGTGGTGAGGAGACTCACCTCGTACGAAAGCTAAGGAAATGTGTACTCTTCGAACACGAATCACCGAACCTAGCCTCCGCCTAGTCACATTTGATAATTATCTCTAATTAACACTTAAATCACAAATTCTAACAAACTAAGTTATTTTCCCTCTCTAACTCTTGGATTATGAAAAAGACCATTTTATGCCTCCATGGTCACCACGACTCATGATTGACCAAACCTTAAAGTCAATAGAAGTCAAAATCGAGTCAACAGTCCATGTTGACCCAACTTGCCGAGTGCACCTATGTGACTCGCCGAGTCCCCACTGTTCCTCAGAAAGTCGCGAAAACCCAACTTAACTCGTCGAGTTGTCTCATCAACTCGCCGAGTCACCCTTGTCCAGACTCATCGAGGAAAACCCTAGCCGACTCGTCAAGTCAGCTCATTGACTCGTCGAGTCCCTTAAGTGAAAATCTTATTCAGACGTTTCTAAGGCAAACCTACCACTCCAAACTCTAGATCTAGCCTCCCAAGGTTCGAATGACACGTAAAGCTTCGATCTTTATGTTCATGCATGGCATATTTGCTCCATAACGCCACTATAAGCTCTAACCAAGGTGTTTAAGCACAATAACTCTTTCATGGTTGAATAAAGTTGGGACCTTTGGACTCTAAGGACCTCACAAGGTCCGAATCTAATGTCTCAATGCTTGGCAAGCACAAGTCATACCAAATCTCAAGGAAATATGGAAAAAGCCCTAAAATTTCCTCGTTAGCAACATCTAAATAACACGACGATCAAGGTGATGGCTTTACCTTTCAATAGAAGCTCCAAGTGAAGGAATGTTGGATCCCACAACCTCTCCTCGTTCCTTGCTTGAATCTCACTTCTTCCTTTCAAAAAGATTCACCAAAACACCCAAATGTTAGCTCAAACACTCTCTCTTAGCTCAATGGCCGATTAGGGTTTCATATAGGGGAGTTGGGTAGCTGGTGAGGTAGAAATGAGGACATAAGTTTCCTTAAATAGGCCCCAAACCCAAGAATTTAGGGTTTCCTCACACAGCGCCAACTCGGCGAGTCGACTCTCTGACTCGTCAAGTCAGTCATTAAACCCACGTGACTAATCCAACTCTACTTGACGAGTCGGACACATAACTCGTCGAGTCACTCATTTAATCCCAAAAAATAAATAATTAAATAAAAAATGCAATACCTGGGAGTCAGGATGTTACACACTGTCATAACCACCCTACCCATCACCACCAACTACCCACTACCCATTACTACCACCACCCCACCCACCACCACCACCAAATACCCACTACCCGCTACTACCACCATGCCTCACACCACTACCACCCCTACCACCAATAACCACCATCATCACCTACCACCTAACTCCTCTAACACATTTCAACATCCACCTACCACCCCCATCACCACCTCTTACTAACCATTACCCATCACCCACCATCCACAACCAACCATCTCCACCATCACCCTCACCTGCTATCCACCACCTACCATATATGACCACCTGCCACCCATCACCATCCAATAACTACAAGTACAACGACGACCAAAAATGTGATTAAAATGAATATAATCACATAAAACATATATGGTTATATGCATTTAATCACATAAATCACATGTGATTAAATATGTATAATCACATGTGATTAAATACATATAATCATGTTTGATTATATGTATCTAATCGCATAGTATTTATATAGACAAGATTCGTTTTCAAATTTTTGAATCAATTTTTTTCATGTATTTAATCACATATGGTTAATATGGACAAAGAACAACTTTTGAATCAAGAACACAAAAACATATCTTGCATATAATCACATGTAATTAGATACATATATTGAATACACAAAAACACATATTGAATCGAAAATGAAAAATGAATATTGTTCGTATAAATCATATGTGATTAGATACGTATAATCACATGTCATTAAATACAAGAACAACTATTGAATCTAGAATGCAAAAATAAACTTTTCTACATAAATAATATATGATTATATACTTAAATTATATGTGATTAGATACATACAATCATGTGTAATTATATGGATTTAATTTTTCTTATGTATTTAACCAAATGTGATTATATATATATATATATATATATATATATATATATATAATCACATATGATTAATGTGGATGAAGAACAACTATTAAATTGATAACACAAAAATGAATCTTATGCATATAAATCATGTGATTAAATGCATATAATCGCATGTGATTAAATACATATAATCATATGTGATTAGATACATATAATCACAAGTGATTAAATACATAAGAACAACTATTGAATCGAGAATGCGAAAACGAATCTTGTCCATATAAATCATATGTGATTAGATACATATAATCACATATGATTAAATACATGAGAACAACTACTGAGAACAACTACTGAATCACGTGTGATTAAATATATATAATCAAATGTGATTAAACCCACTACCAACCACCCATTTTAATCACATATGATTTAATAATAGTTCACGTGTATTTAATAATATATGATTTGAAACACAAGAAAAATATAATTGGATCGAGAATGCAAAAATTAATCTTAGGTGGTGTGTACTGGTTGGTGGGTGAGCAGTAGTTGTTTATGTGTATATAATCATATGTGACTAAATATATAAAATAACTTGTGATTAATTACACGAGAAATCATATGTGATTAGATACATACATACATACATATATACATATATATATATATATATATATATATATATATATATATCTTATGCGATTAAATCAAATGTGATTATATGTATTTAATCACATATTATTTTATATATCTAATCACATATGGCATAATTACATGTGATTTAATAAAAATGTGATTATATGTATATAATCGTATATTTCTTAATCAAATATGATTTATCGATTCAATTTTTTTTGTGTGTTTAATCATATGAGATTTTATATACTTAATCACACACACACACACACATATATATATATATATATATATAGTATTTAATCACATGTGATTTTATATATTTAATCAGATATCATTTATATGGATAATATTCATTTTCTTATTTCGATTTACTATCAGTTTTTTAGTTTTGGTATGCATTAAATTGACCTAATGTTTAAAAAACCAAATTTATTTTTAAAAAAGTCACCACACTCAAATGTAAATATTTATAAAATATATTAGGTGTTAATAAGTAGGTGTTATAGAAAGAGTTATCGAAAATTTTAATGGATTAATAGGATAAGCGATAACAAACATTAGGAAATGAAAGGTCGTTTATAGATTATGAATCCATAATAAAGTTGAATCGTCTATAAGGTTATTATAGACTTTTTATTATTATTCTCATTCTGTCAGAATGTTTATTAAGTCGTATTTTGTCAGAATGAAAATGAGTGAAAAACGATTTGTGAGAACAAAAATGAATAAAAATTAGTAAAGAATGCATGAAAATGATGATATTCTTGTAAGGTTAAATGTATTCGCATTACTAAACAACTTATTCTCTTAGTAATTCTCATAGAATCGCACTGTCCATACGTCCGCACAATAATTGTTCATCCACATTATAACCTAGCCATATATATATATATATATATATATATATATATATATATATATATATATATATATATATCCACGCGTTGCGCGAGAATAGAATTATATAGTTAAAATAATAACTTTTACCAAATTATTATTTAATATTTCTACTTGAAACAAAATGTTAGTAGTAAAGCTAACATATAGTTACCATATTAGTTTTATTAAACATTATAGTTTAATTTTGAAGTCATTGTGATATATATAACTATTTGATAATTTTATAAACCGTTTAAAATTGTGTAAATTATATATTAAATGAATAATAATATAACGGGTAACAAAACAAATGAACAAAAATATGAACTACAACTTTTAAAAACATAAAAATAGAAAAACATCGATTATAACATTTGTATTAAAAATATATATATATATACAACGGATAATAAAAAAATATGAGAAATAAACACTATAACTTTTAATAATATAAAAACACAAAAAGATCTATTATAACATTTATATTAACTTTTCATATTTAAATCACAAATCTCTTCAAATACATTAATGTTTTTAATGAACAAAACTTTATAACCTTATAAAAGAAATGAAAATAAAAAGTTATTAGTGATTACTAATTAATAATCATAAGTTAAAAACTCTTGAGTTGTAACTAATAAATATACATAAATTATAAACTCTTGAGTTGTAGTGTGAGTTTCAAATGAATGCGGTACTTGAAAATGTGTATTTATTATTATTATTATTATTATTATTATTATTATTATTATATTTGTCTAAATAATTTGTTTTGATGCATCATTTTAATCCCTTCGATTATTAAACATAAAGATATTTAATTATAAATTTATAACATACATAGGTGCATATACATATTAAACAAATCACATATAATATATATAGTTTCGTAAATGTCATATGTAATTTTTGTCGTAGTAATATGGATAAATTACTTTCATATGAAGAACATATTATGATAAGTCTATCATAATTACATATCAAATGTTAAAATTTTTGTTATCTTTTGAATATGTTGTATAGGATAACCCAACAAAAAAAAATAATAGAAAATAAACATAATCAAAATAGAAATACTACAATCAAATAAATAAGAGCATTGGGTGGTTGAATATATAAATAAAGATGTTACATAAACATACATTTAAATCAAAAGAAAAAACGAATATTCATCAACTTTGCTCAAACAAAAAAACATATATCCATTTTCTGAATCTTCTTTTCTTCATTTAACACCATTCAACCATAGAAACTTGATGACAATTATTCACTAACCTGCAATCAAAATATTTTTCTTGAAAAAGAAGAATAAGAAAGATATTCCAAACAAAATATTGATGTTTGAAGAGTCACATTCAAGATTGAGTAATACATACAAATCACATATAACGATTAAATGAGAAACTGAATATAAAGAAAGAATAGAATAGCTTCATTTGTTTTGGTTGAAAGATATTCTAAGCAAAACATTGATGTTATGACATCCTTCTTACATGTAAGATTTTATATAACACAAAAGACACAAAAGATTGATCTTTTTATAGTAAACTTTTCACTAAATGCTAATTAAACATAATATAAGTTATAAAACTTTTGAGTGTTAAATCATAATCAAGAAAACTTTTGAGTTGCATTAGTTAAAAAAGGGGGTTTCAAATGAATGTGGTTTGAGAAAGTTAAAAAATGGGGGTTTCAAATGCATGAGATTCAAGAAAAAATGCTAGCTTTATAAGTATTTATGATATATATATATATATATATATATATATATATATATATATACACACGTGTGTGTGTATGCTAGCTGCTAGCACTTTTCAATTGAGAAAACGACCTAAAAGAGTAAGATTGTTACGTTTTATATATGTTTAGTTCTTAGTGTAGTTTAATTGCAAAATATACCTTTTAACCTGTTGTTTTGTCCATATTATGTTCTTATAACCCATTGTTGTAGGTTTCCAACCAAAAAAATAGATTTTCCAACGACTTTGGCATCTCCGACAATCCTCTGGTCTTCTTCTATGGTGCCTACAATTTTTCCGGCGACTTGTTTTTTTTTGGTGAATAAATTTATTAGGGCTGTCAAATCGGGCAGTCGTGTCGTGTTTTTGTCTGACACGACACGACACAACAAAGTTTTGTATAATACGAACACAACATGATACGATGCCGTGTTTTTTTTCATTAACACAAAAACGAACCAATTAAAACACGACAACACGACACGACACGACAAATATAATATTACATAACTATTAGTGTATTTCGTTCATACTTAAAGATATATAACGCGACAAAAACGACAAACACGACAAACATATGCTTAATCGTGTCAATTTCGTGTCGATTTATGAACACGACCACGACACGACACACCATTGTTTTTTTTATCTTGACATGAAAATGACACAAACACGAATTCAAATTTTGATTTCATCCCGATTTCGTTTTGTTTCGTGTATTTTTGTCGTGTCGTGTCATAAATTGACACCCCTAAAATTTATTGTGCCCTATTCTTTCCCATCTATGCAATCTCCTCTTCTATTCTTATTTCTTTTGTTGCTCTCGACTGTTTTAGCTATGGTTTACGTTGGTTTGGATGGAGGCTGTAGAAGGGCGACTAAGGAAAGGAATGAGGATGGTGTATGGTGGTGAAGGTGTTTCCGTTGAGGAGTTTTTCGACAGATAGAGTGTAGTTGGTGTGATAGTTAGTTGTAATGGAGGCTCGGTGGTGCAGGTGATCAAATGGTGATGTAGTTAGTAGAGTTGGCGATGGCAGGAGGTTGTTAGGGCGGTGGCTGACAAAGAGGGTCTTGAGGTTTGAAAGGGTGCAACAAGTGGCAGTGGATAGCGGTTCCCGTTGTTGCAAGTTTCGATGAAGGGGTGGTTTCCGGAGTTAAAAAATTTAACTAGCCTTGTATCACTAGTACACAAATGATTTGTTGATGCACTTAAAATAGTTATTTGTTGCGGTTATTAACCGCACTAACAAATATCGCATCAAAAAATAACCTCATTTAATAGTGCGGTTATAAGACCGCCTAAAAAAATAGTCAAAACCGCACCAAAAAATAGTAGAGGAAAAATACAAACCACACTATAAAATGATGAAAACTGCCCTAAAAAATGCAAACAACACCAAAAAAAAAACATCCCACCGGAAACCACCCTTAAACCACCATTATCTCTACCGCGTGTTTGTTGCCGAGAACACAAGATTCACCAAGCCACACCATTTTTATCGCCATTAACCTCCGTCGAGCATCTCTACGTTGACCTCCTTTACAACCGAGCATAAACCACCACCATTTGACATCATCGCCATCTGCCCTACCTTTGCCGGAAACCACCACTATAGCCACGAAGAACACCCAACATCCCCGGTTACCATTGTTTTTTCCACCTTAAACAAACCAAACGTACATCAATAAAAAAAGAAGAAGAACAAAAATTAGTTTATCTGCATACCTGCCATCTCCACCACTAACCACCGTCAACACCGACCACAAATGTCGTGCTTTTACTGAGAACCATCGAAGCACCACCATCTCCTACATATTTCTGGTCAACCAACTTATTTCACCTTAAACAAACCAAACGTTAATCAAAAAAAGAAAATAAGGAAGAAGAAAATAAATATGTTTCTTGTGTTGTTTGTAAAAGGGGGAAAAGCACACGCAATGCACACATACTTTTAGAGGGAAATTAAAATATAGAAGGAAAACGAAAATATAGGAGGGAAATGAAAAATTCGAAGGATCAACCAACTTGTAGCTTGCTTGAACATAAAAATTGAATGAAATTTGGAGGGATCTTATGAAGAATGAAAAATCCGAATGAAATTTTTAGAGGAAAGATTGATGGTGCAGTTGAATGTTTTTTAATGCGAATTAATTTTTTGGTGTGGTTCAATGTTTTTTAGTGCGGATTATTTTTTGAGGCAGTTTTAATTCTTTTTTGGGGTGGTTTCCGAAATTATTTTTTGGTGCAGTTTTGGGAAACCGCCTTAAAAAATGCTTTAATGGTGCGATTTTCGGAAACCACACTAATAAAGCTATTTTATGGTGCGGTTATCTTCTTTTTTGATGTTGTAGATATTTAATAAGACGGTTTTAAGAAATGACCTCATCAAAAAATAAAAACCGTTCGCACTATTAAATGACTTGTGTAGTAGTGTATCTACCTAATCCTTTTGAAATAAAGGAAGAAAATAAATGAGTAGAAGAAAAAGGAAGTGTTTATTTCATTATGTTTTTCAATGCAAGGAAATAAACGAACAAAAGACACCTATACATAATATAATAATAACTACTATTTAAAAAATAACTGTTAGAAAACCTTGGCATGAAACGATTATCCTCATAAGGGGATAATTGGGTTGGACATGGATGACTATTATGCATTGCTTTATACACATGTGTTTAAATGAGAATGTTAATATGAGTTCAAGGAAATATAATTTCATTCCATGCGCAAGATGCTTAAAAGTGTTATATGATGTTTACGAATAAAAAACGATCCAAAGAAGCTCTTTGCATGTTAGGCATACATTTCATTTCATACGAGTTAGGCATTGTGAATGGTATGATACATAATTAAGTTCAAATTTCATATGATGTTTTGCTTACTACACCACTTTTCCACTGTTACGATGTTTTAAAGAATTCAATAAATGTTTAAAATTTGGATGTCTTGGGTGCTAAAGAGTAAGATATGAAGTAGTTAAGTGTACGATTAGAGACTTGATCTTATTCACATTATGGTTGGGAATAGTAATGGACTAGACTTACACATGGTTGATTTGTCATAATTTATAACAATTGAACCCAAAGTTGATTTTATTGACTCCTGATGTTTATAAAGTAAAAACCTGAGATTTCCACAAGAAGTTCTCATCAAATTGAAATATTTGATAAAGTACATTGTTATTCCCAATCCTTATAGTGAGGGTTGTTTCAAAATAGACTTTTATATAAAAACAAACTAGAAGAATTTGAGTTAAATTAAAAAATATATATTATTTTTGTTAGGTTTTGGATGAACATGGTCATTTTTGAAATCGAGAGGTATTCCTTTAGATTGTTTTCAGAAACGACCTTGTTCATGCACTCGCGACTTCCCGAAGCCCATACTTGACCCCGATTTCAAACTGCCGACATACGTAACTCAACTAGTTTTCTGGTGTCAAGAGCTCGTAGGGGAAGTGACAAGAGCTCTCAACTACAACTTCATTGGATGTTGTCCCTTAACATATTTGTCCATCCATGACTTTGCAAAACTCCAACATCCAAGCAAACAACAAATTATGGATGATGTGACCATTTTGATCCTGATAGAGAGTCTAACATGATGGCACAATCGCCATTCTTCTCTCAACACAATTACACATATATGGATCGTGACATAATCCTCGATCCAATGATCAACATACAATATAGTCACATATTGCACTCATCGATCACATCCCGTAGCTCGGTTGTAGCCACCCCAATGCAAAGATGGAGTAGTCCTCAACATGTTGCCTCCTCCTTAAGGCCACACACACACACACACTAGTATAGTCCATGGAAACCTCAAGAGAAGTTGATAAAGATGCTATGTTATATATATGCTGCTAACATTCTTCAAAGTTAACCTTAAACAAATTATAAATGTTTTTTTTATGTTTACTCTTTTCACCGCTCTAGAAAACTAAATGAATCTTACCAATATTCTTTTGGAAAACATTTATGAAGCATACGATCCCAAATTTTGTTACAATACCTTATATTAAAAAGTAAAACAAAATTACTTGTTTACCCCTTCATTTCATATGATATGAAACTATAAATTCATAAGACTCTCATTTGTTTTTATTATTGTTCTTTGGTCAATCAAATGCATCTATTGCTCACAAATATCTTGTTCTAATTATCAAATATGGAATAATTTTTTTCGAAACACATATAAGACCACTTCTATAAAACAGATAAAAAACTAAATCAAAGTAAAGAGAAGGGGAAACGAAGATAAAAGTGGAAGAGGGGTTTGAAAGGGAGGAAGAGTCATCCCACATCGGCTGCTGGAATGAAACAGAAGGTATGAGAGTCATTACTTAAAGCAAGCAGCTGAAACAAGGAAAGACACGCAGCCATGTGGTAAGCACAAAGCGAACTATTCTTTCGCCTTTTACTAAAGAATACCGTGTGCTTGCCATATACAGTGGCATACGCTTATTTTTGGAGAGTCCCTTCCTTCATTGGTGGGCTCCAACCAATTTTCAGTGTTAAAATTTTCTACTCAGCTTTGCCTAGTTTGCATTGCTGGTAATTTGGAAACAGAACAACTGAAGTAACCCAAGTGTTACGAGTTTTACTTGGTTTCAGGAAAACCTAGTCTGTTTTATAAAAGATTTAAAAGGGACAATCGGAAATTCTCTTATGAAGAAACCAGTCAATCAGAGGGTCTTTACTGGAATATTAATCATGAAAATTCATTGAATTTTCAACTGACTTAAATCGGGATGACAAAACTATATTATCTAGAGCGTTTGTTAACTAACGGAGTGTCAATATAAAGACATCCTACTATATTAGTTAATCATAAAAGTCAAGAAATAAAAGCCAAAAAGTACTAATAGGTTAAGCCAAGATGACAACCTCTTTTGACCTGTCATATTGACACCTATAGCTACATATTATATTGTTCTTAAGTTCTCTTCAAATTAGTTTTAACCACAATTTTAGTAGAAGTGTCCCTCAAGAACTTTCCGAAGATGCTAAATAATGCACAGATATATAGATATTATATGCTAGCTACCAACACTTTTCAATTACAAGAATGTTTTGATAATGATCACTCTAGCAAGTGAAGGAACAAGGGGGTCTTAAAATTTCTATATCTCCCGAAACATTTAATAAACGCTCCTTACGTGTCACATTACCTTTATCAAAAAGTAAAACAAATATACATGTTTACCCCTCTATTTACTATATTTTTAAACACTCGCTTCATAAGACCGTGTTTGACCAATCAGATAAATAATGTACTCTAACCATCTAACATCTAGTAATTATATACCTTCAGAAACTTGTATATGTTCACTTCTTAAGGCCCCTCCGTATACCTTAAACCGAACACTACGGTGGCTGAGGTGGTGCCGCAGTGTGCATCGACCCCCTTCGGTGACCATGGTGATGTCCCCGCACCAGATGGTATTACCGCACCTTGCTTTGCCTCTTTTGTGACCGTTGAGCCTTCAATGTCTATTTTTCATTTTTTTTAAACTTTGCTAAAAATATTACTATTCACTTCTCATTTTACAACACAAAAAACACCAAATACTCTATATACAACTTTTTTTTTTTTTTTTTAATTTAAAAATGTTTGCATCCTCGTCGTCGTCCACTTCATTGGATACGTTGGTGTTGTGGGAAGCAAGGTTTATCGAATACGTTATGTAAACAACACTAGCATATCTACAAGAAAATGAAGCCGAAAGTTTGCAACCGAAACTTAGAAATCATCATTTACGGAGAAATTGTAAAGTCGGCCACAACCAACTTGTCAACGACTACTTTGCCGATGATGCATTGTATGCCGTAAAATTCAGACGCCGGTTCTGGATGAGGAAGAAATTATTTTAACGCATTGTCGACGACATCAACAATTGATTTCCATATTTTCAGCAGCGGGTTAATGGAAGAGGTCGGAAAGTTTCTCCTCAATTAAAAAGTGTACCACTGCAATCCGTCAACTAGCATTCGGCATGGGACCGGACTCATGGGATGAATATTTGAGGATGTCAAAGCGAACGACGAGGCAATGTGTATACAAGTTTGCTAGATTTGTGATTATTCTCTATCGTGATCGCTATTTACGCGATAAGTGACATCTACAAACTATATACAACACTTGAAAAAACATGGGTTATATGAAATGCTTGGTAGTACTGGTTGTATGCATCGGGGTTGTAACATCATGTTTCGAGAAGTTTCTTAGTTCAGGATTGTGGACAATAAATGGATCAGGTAAAGGCCGTGGGCTTAAAGGGAATAGGGTTTAGACCCTACTGGATGTTGATAATATTAGCCTTGGTTTGTGTCTTGGAGTCAAAGACTAAAATGGGAAAAGTTATGTTTTAGACTTTTTCAAGAATTAAGGATTTTAGTTTGGTGTGTTTTAAGTCAAATGTAACTACATAGAGTTGTGGAACTCCTTAATACCTTCCAGTGCATATAAAGATCGTTGAAAACATAGTTGATAGGAAGAAGTTATGATTGTTTGAAGTTAGTGAAATTTGGTGAAAACCCGTTCTCACGAGGTGAGAAGTAATTCTCACAATGTGAGAACTGTGTAGCCCAAGCCCACAAATTTTTAGGGTTTTCAAGGTATTTAAAGGTAATGATTCATGTTTTAGGGTATTTTCTTAGCCTCCATCATATCTATAACCTCTTGGGAGAAACCCTACCCTACATTTTCAAGATTTGAGCCTCCACTCTCCATCAATTGAAGATCTCAACTTTCATCTACCTTACAGACCTATATAAGCTATATATAAAGTTCCAAGTTTTATTGCATTTCATCTTGGATCTGAGTGTATTTGGTGTTTTGGTCCATTTTTATGAGTTTTGAGTGAGTCGAGAATAATGTTTGAAACTTTATTACTCTCCTATGTCCCAAGAACATTGTGTGTTTAAGATATGGACCCCAATACCTTTTGATCAGTTTAGAATGTTTTCTTGGACCTCATGTATAGGAAAGTTTTGATATTTTGCCTTCCCTTTCAGCCATGCAAGTTATCTTGGTCATTTAGGTAATTTTGGTGTATTAAAGTTTAGATCTTGAAAGCTTGAGACATTATTATGGATAAAGTTGGAAACTTTATCCATCTAAACATCATGTTAAATTAGATATGAAGGTTGGAGACTTAGACTTAACGGATTAAATTAAGAAAGATGCATTTTGGGCCCGTTTTGAGACCTAAAGTCCACATTTTGATGGTTTGAAACTTCCTAATGGATAAAGTTAGAAACTTTATCCATTAAGACCTCAGAAATGATCAAATTTGAGCTTTGGACCTCTTGAAATAGGAAGAAAATGGATTAAGCTTGTTTAAGTTGTTCAGACCAGTCCCCATGGCGTGGTCTTAGGCTGCCACAACATGGTGACTAGGGAGTCTGCGATTATTTTGGCATTTAGTTCCCATGACGTGGCTAAGGAAGGCCATGACGCGGAGAGCTGTTGTTGGCAATTTTGACCTTAACTTTTACCATTGACTTTTTGTCAAACTTGGGTTGAATTAAGTATTTGACTAAGGGATGGTCTCAGTTTGGTTTTAGGAAGCTTGGTTTGGCTGTGTTGTTGCTACGATAGGTGTTGGGCTTCTGTTAAGTGGTTCAGGTGAGTTCTTTTCACCATATTTGTGGGTCGAAGGCATCAATACCAACCCACTAGGTTATGTATCATGGTATATAGGATGTTGTTATGCTGTAGTGACATGTTAGATTGGTTGATATATAATTGTCTATATTTGTTGATTATTGTTTATCTGTTGCATATGTAGACATATTGGTGGTTAGGTTGAGGTATTGCTTCGTGCGGTGGACTAACAAACCTAGATGGTTGGGTTGAGACTTTGTGTCAACAAACTTGGATGGTTAGGTTAAGACTCTGTGTTAACTAACCTAGATGGTTGGGTTGAGACTCTGTGTCAACAAACCTGGATGGTTGGGTTGAGACTTTGTGTCAATAAATCCAGATGGTTGGGTTGAGGCCCTGGGCCAACAAAACCTATATGCATGTATTGTAATTGTTATAGTATTTTGTGTGGGGTATTTTGGAGGACTCGCTAAACTTTGGCTTACAATTGTTTTCTTGGTTTTCAGGTACATCAGATGATCGGGGCATGGCGAAGGTGTGACTGGACACATCATGCTTGGATATTTTATTGATAGATAATTTTCGTGATACTCTGATTTATGGTTATGACTTTTTGGAAACAATGTTTTGTAATACTTATGGGTTATTAAATGGTTTTAAAAATAAAAAATTTTATCATGATTTTTTGGATGTTACAAGGTGTTCAATGTGTCCTAATGTGTGGCACGGTCAATTTATGTGAGGTAATCAAAAGATGCCAACAATAATTTTAGAAGCAGTGGCATTGTATGATCTTTGGATATGACATGCGTTTTTTGGTCAAACGGGTTCCAACAACGACATTAACATTCTAGACCAATCATTGATATTCAACGACATCTACCTTAGAAATCATATAATGTGTCGTTTCAAGCAAATGAGACATCGTACATGCATGGATATTACCTTATTGATGGGATATATCCCGAGTTAACTACGTTTGTGAAATCATTCTCATGTCCAAATGATGAAAAAGCGAATAAAGGTTAAGGGGGCCCAAGAATCTGCTAGGAAGGATATCGAGCGAACCTTTGGTGTTCTAAAGAGATGTTGACAAATACTAACAACACGGACGTGATTTATGGAGTGCAAACGAATAAGTAGCCTGATGTATGCGTGTATCATATTGCATAATATGATTATAGAATATGAGGGGAAAGCGATTTGCCACTACAATGTAAATGAAGATTTATCAAATGTAGAAGGAGTTGGTATTGGTATGCAGGCGTACATGGCGAACAATGCGGAGGTATACAACTAAGTCGGACACCACAACCTTCGTGCAGATTTGGTGGAACACGTCTTCAATGCTCGAGTGAATCATGGTGTAGGCGATTTTGATGTAGACGAGTTGTTCGAATCTAGCGATGACAAGTCGAAAATGTTTGATGGAGATTCATACGCGAATTATGACGATGTGGCTAGTGACGATGACTAGATCATGTTTTTTTCGATGTTTTGAGTATGTTTTTTTATTTACGTTTTCTAATGTATTTTGTATTTTTTTTTGTGGGCTGAGGGGAAAATAATGTGGCGATGAAGTCGCACTGTAGTATTGTGGTGAGTGTGGTATGACACTCTATGACCTAAAAACATAGCATAAATAAGAGAGAAAACGGGAAGATAAGTTTGAAAGAGAGGAATGTGGGTTTGGGTTTTATCCTACACCGGTTGCTCGAATGAAACAGAAGGCGTGAGAGTCATTACATAACCCAAGCGGTTGGGAAATGGGAAGGCATGCAACCATGTGGTGAGCACAAAGCGAACTATTCTTTTGCCTTTTGCTAATGAATACCGTGTGCTCTCTATATATAATGGCATACACCTATTTTTGGAGAGTCTCTTCCTTCATTGAAAGGCTACAACCAATCTCCAGAGTTAAAAAAAGTCAACTAGTCTTGTTTGCCTAATCAGTTTAAGAAAATAAATAAAGGAAGAAAGGTAATGAGTAGAAAAATGAAATTTTGTTTATTTCATTCTATTTTTCAATATAAGAAACAAATGAGCAAAAGACACATACATAATATAATAATCATTAGTATTTAAAAAAAAAAACAACTGTTAGAAAACCATGGCATGGATGAACATTGAATGACTATTATGAATGTTCTTTACGCAATATTAATATGGGTTCAAGGAAGTATATTTTCATTCTATATATGCACAAGAAGCTTAAAAGTGATATGATGTTTATTCATAAAAAGTGATCTAAAGAAGCTTTTGCATGTTATGTATACATAAGTGCATATTTCATATGATGTTTTGCTTACTATCGTAAACTGCTTTTCCATTATTAAGATGTTTTAAAGAATTCAATAAATGTTTAAATTTTGGATGTGTCTTATGTGCTAAAGCGTAAGATATGAAGAAGTTAAGTGTACGATTAGAGGCATGGTATTATTCACATTATTGTTGGGAATCGTATGGATTAGACAATCTAGACTTACACATGGTTTGATTTGTCATAATTTTATAACGAGTGCACTCGAAGTTGATTTTATTGTCTCGTGACGTTTATAAAGTAAAAAACTAGGATTTCCGCAATGAGTTATCATCAAGTTGAAATATTTGATAAAGTATGTTGCTATTCCCAATCCTTTATAGCGAGGGTTGTTTCACTTTTAATCATCAAATTGAAATATTTGATAAAGTATGTTGCTATTCCCAATCATTTATAGTGAGGGTTGTTTCAATTTTAATCCATTTTCTCTTAGTATGAGATCATCTAGTCATGATTGGTCAAACATATTTTAGCTCTGGATAAAGACCTATAAAAAATAATTTTAAATAGTTATTGCCAAGATTTGAAGCTGGGGCTCTTAAATCGAAGCTAAACATTATAGCCAAATAGGGTAACAACAAATTAATGAAAATAGACTTCTAAATAAAAACAATCTAAAAGAATTCGAGTTAAATAATATATATATATATATATATATATATATATATATATATGTATATATAGAGAATATATATATATATATATATATATATATATATATATATATATATATATATATAGAGAGAGAGAGAGAGAGAGAGAGAGAGTTAGGTTCAAATGTTTTTACTATCTATTGTGTGCTTGTATGATTGATTCTGGACCAATTATTTTAGTTATTTTAAGAAAGTAATTAATGCATATTAAATGTTGAAGTTTTAATTAATGCTCATTATATCTTTAACATCTAATATGCATTAATTATTTTCTTAAAATAACTAAAATGATTGGTCCAGAATCAATCTTAAATGCACACAATAGATAGTTAGAACAATATAACCTAACCCTATATATATATATATATATATATATATATATATATATATATATATATATATATATATATATATATATATATATATATATATATATATATATATATATATATATATATATATATATATTGTGGAGTAGTCCTCAATATGTTGCTTATTCCTTAAGGCCACACATACCAATATAGTTCATGGAAACCTCAAGAGAAGTTTCCAAAGATGCTATGTTATATGATGCTAACACTCTTCAAAGTTAACCTTACATAAATGTTTTTTATGTTTGCACTTTTCACCACTATAGCCAACTAAGGAACAAATAATCTGTTGAACCTGAAGGGGTATATTCGTCATTTCTGTATTAAGGGTACATTTGTCTTTTGCATTTATTAGTTGCAAGATTGTTAAAGTTAGGTTGTTAGCTAGTTGCTCTATATATAATGTTATAGCTTGTACTCTGTTTTTGGGTTAATCAAAGCAATTCATTCCAATTCTATAGATGTAATAGAATGTTACAATTTTCATTCTTTTCAAAAACATTTACGAAGCATATGGTCCCGGTTTTTTCACAATACCTCTATTAAAAAGTAAAAAAACTTGTCTACACCTTCATTTTTATATAATATGAAAGGTACTCTAATTTCATAAAACTGTCATTTTTTTTAGTTTTCTTTGGTCAATCAAATCTATCGTTCACAAATATCTTATTATAACTTTATATCCAATATACAGTATATATTGTTTTAAAACCCATATAAGAATATTCCTAGAAATCAGATCAAAAAGTAGATCAAAGCAAGAGAAGGGGAAATGAAGATAAAAGTGGAAGAGGGGTTCGAAAGGGAGGAAGAGTCATCCCACATCGGCTGCTGGAATGAGAGAGAAGGTGTGAGAGTCGTTACTTAAAGCAAGCAGCTGAAAGAAGGAAAGGCACGCAGCCATGTGGTAAGCACAAAGCGAACTATTCTTTCGCCTTTTACTAAAGAATACCGTGTACTTGCCATACTCATTGGCATACGCCTATTTTTGGAGAGTCCCTTCCTTTATTGGTGGGCTCCAACCAATTTTCAGTTTTATAATTTTGACCGGTATTTTTTACTTATCTCTTTATAAGCCAAACTTGACAAATACAGCTACTATTTATTTGGTAATTAAAATCCTGAAATAACTAAAGAAATACGATTCAGCATCAGCAAAATTATCACATTATAATAACGAAATTTTGATTAAATCAAATATATACATTTATAACACATATATGAATCTACATACTTAAAAAGGGAACTATAAACATACTAAAATCCCTTGAAGCTTAGGCCTTCTACACCTTCTCCTTGTGCTCCAAACTTGAAGCTATAGCACTCCTGAGATACATGTTAAGGTGAGCTTTATGTTTTTAATTCACGATTATCTATCTTAATTTAGAAAATATCACACTTCCCACAGCCGTAAACTGTGTTTTTCAGAAAACATGGTAATGACACATTGATACTGATTGCATACAAAATACTTAAACATGTACTATACCATAACACATTAATTCAAAACAAACATGCCTTTCATAAAGATCATCATATATAAATGTACCATAAACAAATAACATGTTGAAAACATATATGTATCCAAGTTAAAGTAAAAAGGATTTTCTTTTTGTATTTTAAACAAATTATGTAAATATTACCCTCTTTTCTAAGATGCATATCTGTCTTGACATACAATTTAGTTATGTTTTAGATACATGATAAAAAAATTAAAATATTTGTTAAAAAGACAGTTGAGAAACATATCTATTAGACTATTACAGTAAATCTCACAAACATCTTGTAACGATTGCTTTAAAGTATATAAGTAACTTTATAAAAAATGACATCAAGAAAATATTTTCAACATAGTTTGCAACAAAGTTGTAATGTAATATGATGAGATATTGTACCTTGGTTTCTCCTTGTGTTACGAAGTGGCCTTACCCATCTGTCTTTCCTCTTTGTGAACAAATCACTATACCTTGTATACAAAAAGTTCCCAATAACAGCTCCAACAACCAACCCACTTCCAATTCCACAAAAAATAATGATCCAATCAATTCTTTCGCTCGGGAGGAGAGACTCAGATGCATTGCTTGTTGGTGGAAATCTTGACAACTTTAAACCCTCACATTCCTTCGATAAAGGTTTCCCACATAACCCAGGATTCCCCTCATAGGAGTTGTTCTCAAATGTATCAAATTGTTGCCCTTGAGGAATGTGCCCATCAAGATGGTTGAATGACACGTTGAAAATAGAAAGGAAGTTGAGTTGCGCCAACAGTTGAGGGATTTCTCCAGATAGCTCGTTTCTAGAGAGATCCAAAGATTCAAGATTCTTTAGGTAACCAAACGATGCCAAGACACGTCCGGTAAAATGGTTGTTGGAAAGATTGAGTGCTTCAAGCCCTATGAGATCTTTGAGTGATAGCGGGATTTCTCCTTCAAAATGGTTACAAGAGAGATCAATATCCATATATATGGTTAAAATCTTTTTGTATTCCGTTTTGACACCTTTGTGTATTATTGTCATCGTGTATGGCATACTTGAATTGTAGTATTTGAAGGACATATCTGATTTCATAACAGATGATTCACCATCATAAACCGATGTCATGGCATTGCAATTTTGGAAGTAATTTCCATGCAATTGGCCACAAAAACCATTGTGAGAGAGGTCTATGATCCGCAACTTAGGGAATTGTGAGCAAATAGTCGTTGAAGCTTGAATTGGACCATAAAATTTGTTGGATCTTAAAATGAGAACTTGGAGCTTGGCAAGAGTTCCCAGCCAAAAAGGAAAGACATCATCAAAAGTGTTATCTCCAAGAGAAAGAACTTCTAAATTAGTACAATTTGTCAATGATCTTGGAATCTGACCCATAAATCGGTTTTCGCTCAAATCAATATTTTTTAGCTGGCTGCCATGCACAAACAAATCCATCATCATGCCATGAAAGTTATTTTGCCTTAGATCTAAACTCAACAATGAATTGCTTAAGGCACCGAAACATGGAGGAAGAGTGCCACTCGTGTTGTTAGAAGACAAATCCAACACTTTGAGAGATTTCACTTCACATATCGATGGTGGTATTTCTCCAGTTAGATTGTTATTTGATGCTGAATAAACAACTGTGGTTTGTGGTGGGATTGGTAGCTCCCCTCAAACCTGATTATTCTTGATGGAAAATCCTTGTAAACGTCTCCATGGGAGAATCTGAGGATGCTGATGAAACCCAGTGCTGGAGTTGTTGGAAAGGTCAATCACTTGTAATGATTCTTTGCTGTTGTTCCAGATCCACACGGGTACCATGCCATTAATTTTGTTGTTGTCGAGAAATAAGACTTCCAACTTATTTTGGAATTGCAAAAAGGCAGGCAATTCCTTCAAGTTACATGTGACAGTGATAGGAGTTTAAGTTCTGGTAAGGTGGTATTGGTGTAGTTGTTGGTGGACGTTAATGATATCCTATTGTAACCTAACCCAAGAGTCACGAGTTTGTTGAGTTGTAGGAACATCTCTAAGCCGACATTCCCACTAAAACTATTCGAACCTAGGTGAAGATATTGAAGGGTTTTTGAGTTGGAAAATGAGCTTAAAATTGGTCCTTGCAACTGATTTTGTTGAAGGTCTAGCGTTGTTAGTTGGGTGAGGTTGAAAAGTGGATAACCTTATTGACCTCAAAGAAGAAAAGTTGGACAAGAAATGAGGTACAGAAGAACTAATGTCAACCCCTGAGAGATGGAGTTCTTCCTTCTTCGAGTTCTGTTAAGTTTTGTATTAGGTTCTTGAGGCTAGGATTGTGAAGCTTTAGTGGATTCCCCGATAGATCTAAAGAAGACAACTGTGTCAACTTTGCGATCTCATTTGGGATTTGGCCACTAAAACCAGAATGAGAGAGATTGAGGCTTTTTAACTGCTTTAGACGAGCAATCTCATATGGGATTTGAGATTCATCAAAGTAGTTCATGGCAAGGTTGAGGCTTTGAAGATGAACTAGGCTGAAGAGGGTGTTGGTAGAGTTGATATGCCCACAAAGAAAGCTTTCACTCAAGTCAAGGCTGACTACATGGCCATAAACATGGTTGTTGCTGCATTCCACCCCATGCCATGAACAACAATCAAAACGAGCATCTGATGCATTGCTTGTGGTCTTCCAAGAGTTAAACGTTTGAAACCAACTAGCAGCACAAGCCACATCACCTTGATGAATTATGCTTTGCTTAAACTGAAACAAGGCTGAACATTCCTCTTCATGGCTTAGTGAAGAAGAACGAGTCATGCATGTGATAGTGACCAACAAGTATACAAGGGAGCTGGTTAGCAACAAGTTGAAGTGATTCGTGTATGGAGCCATGAAAAAGGTTTAGTTTCTGCATACTTCTTTATATAGACCAGTACTATATGCTACGTAGCAATCAAAATATATATTAAGAAATGCACACTCTAGAGAGATGAAGAACGAGTCATAACTGTGTAAATAATCATATACTTTATGTTTTAGGTAGATGAAGAATCAACTTATAAAGTCAAAAGAAAAAAAGTCAATTGAAGATTTTTTATGTATCTGTTTATTATAACATGTTATAACTTTAAAGTATTCTTATTTGGTTATTGTTATATCAGCTTATATGAATACAAATTTTCTATTATAGCAATCGGTGGCTAACTTTAGTAGTTTTTTATAAGGATAATGACATGAAATAATAACTTAAGAAAATTTAAGATTTGTTTAACCTACATAGCTCAACTTTTTTGAAATGGTTTTACATTCAAGCTTCATTTTTGTTATATTTAATTGAAACAAAGTAAACCGTAACATGTTTATGTTTTTGACTAATAACATGACAACATATTTAAAACATTTTCTTCAATAATAACCAAATTTCAGTTTTGTTTTACTACTTTAAAAGAATTTTAACTTACGCCACTAAAGTTTAATATTTTTTAATGTTGTGAAAATTTCTTCCATTTATGAAAGGAAGTAATTCGTACACAACAATTTTTATCCGTAAAAATCATGCTTAACAAAGTTGTACAATACAACATTTTAAAACACAAATTGTTGTGTATAGAGAAATTTTGCTGTATACGAATCATTCCCTTTATGAAAGTTTGTAGCATAGTATAAAGCAATAAAACGAAGTTTAATAAATAAAATGGGTGTAATTGTCAGTTTTAGGGTTAAAGGTTTTTTTTCATGCATTGAAAATATTTGGCTTGCAATGAAAGATTATATATGAGTTAGCCTAACTTAACTAAGGAAAGATAATTACTTGTGGACTAAGTAAATAATAAGATAACCCTAATAATTCAAATTCAATATCAACACTACCCTTCAAGTTGGATTGTGAAGATCACAAACACCCAATTTATTGTATATAAACTTCAAACGTTTAGCTCTAAGAGCCTTAGGGGACAAAATCATTCTCGTCGAACTTGTTGAAGCCGCCGAGCCCAAGGTGTAGGGAGTTGTGATCTTGTTGAACCTGCCTAAGGATCCCTCCCAACATGTCTTCCCATTTCCCTTCTTTGCTTACAACCTCCAACGGTTTCTTGAACCCGCAACACCTCTCTCTTATCTTTTGTTCTCCTCCCACCATTCCCTCTGTTGGTGATTTTAGTGTCACCATGTCATTTTAAGTAACCGAAACTAACATGTGAGCTAAGGGGTTTCATAATTTGTACTCTAATATATGTACGGGGTTGTGCAGAGTGCACACATGTATAAGATCGAATTAGAAGCCGGTTCGACGACTAGTCGGGGGTCCGGGGGCAGCGCCCCTTTGGCGGGGTCTAGGGTCAACGCCCCTAGCGGAGTCCAAGGGGCATTATGGTAAAACTAACGAAACTCGTTAGTTTTGGTAACCCTAAATTCTCATTAAATCCGGATTATCATGACTTGCTTACAAAGCAACTAATGACGACCCAACCCTAATGAAACCCTAATCTCGTTTAATATATAAACAGTTCTTCCTCTTCAAAAGGGAGGGACGAACTTAACATCTCGTTTTTCATCATAGTTTCACAGAATCCTCTAGCATATTAGCTTATGATTTATGTGCCTAGAATCGTAAGTGTCCACTTGGATTATCCTAGACTGGATTTCTTGTAACCCAGGCATAGGGTAGACATATCAGTTCGGAAAGTGATATCACAATCCAAGTTGGTATCCAGATCTCCACCACAAACCCTAAATTTCCCCACACCCTCTACTCCCCTCTGGTCCAACCCGCTCAACCCCTCCATTTCTACCCCGTTACGATTTTCTGTCTTTGATACTTTGATGTATTAGAGACTGATTTTCAGTCCCACATACATAAAAAAATCAACTATCTAGGACTAGATTTCAGGGACTAGCTGGGGACTAGCTAAATCAGTCCCCAAGTTTCACCAGAGACTGAGTATTTACCATCAAAGAATGATTATGTCAGTCTATGATACCCTTTTTTCTTGTAGTGCTTAGTGAAGATGTCGGCAGGTGAAACTCAGACCGTATGGGACAAAGCTTTATTTCAGTACTATTCACAAACTCAAAATGAAATAACAACCTATTTCGATATGATTTGTTATTTTCATGATAAACTGGGTTTACTGCAACGTGTCGAGTAGCTTCCTTGTAACACATCAATGACGTGACACTAGCACTAAGAGAATCCACACTTGTGCCGAAGACTTCTATGTCGACGACAACAGTCGTCTCTACAACTTAGGCTATATACCGACGACATGTCGTTTGTATATGTTTTGAATAATTATTTTGACCAGGATATCTATGTTGGTGAAATGTTGTCGCCATAATTTAGGTGGGAACGAATAAAGTTTTTGCGGTTTTCTGAAAATTTATTTCGACGACATGTTGTCGGTATAAGTTACAGAATATAATTTCTATTTATTTGTAATTCATGTTGCAAAAAAAAAAAACGGTGTCGTTTGTAAAAGAGTTATCCCGACGATATGTCGTCGGTATAAAGGGCATGTGATCCATGTATACTTTATCTCGACGGCTTTTCGTTGGTATAAAGGTATTTTTTTCTTTATGAGAGGGTATAAACGACATCGTTTTCATTATCCCTATACCGACATTTTGTCGTCGGCATAGGGTTCCAATGACTTTGGTATCCCTAGTTCGTCATTCACAACGTTGCACAAAATAATCCAACCCAAAACTTTCTAAATCCATGATCCCTTCTCCGACATGATTTTACCGGTGTTTCACCGCCTTTCACCGATAATTTGCTTCATTCATTAAACTTTTGTTGATTTCACGGATTTTAGGTGTAATTTTGAGTTTTTTGTGTTTCAATTTCTAGAAATACGAACACCACGATCTCCAACAACATACCACCTGTCTCTAGTCGCCACTAAAGGACAATAGGTAAGACCCAAAAGGTCCTTATTTCTCTTGTGTTTCTAATTATGGTTGCAATTTTGAGTGATTTGCGTTTTTTGTTTTGATTTTATGATTTGGTGCTATTTTTCGTTGAGTGAACCACCATAGACGTTGGACTTTAGATTTTGGGTGGTATTCCTGTGGCATTTCATAGCGATGCGTTTTTCCGGTTTTGGGGGTTCTTTCTCGTTTTTTCTTAGACAAAACTTCAAAAATGGTCCCTGTGGTTTCATAAAATCTAAAGTTTGGTCTCTAATTTACAAAAACCTCACGGATCGTCCATGTGGTTTCAAAACTTTTAATATTTAGTCCTTCTGACTAAGTCCGTTAGCTTTCTACCGTTAAGTGAGGGGTATTTTCGTCATTTGAATACTCAGGGACCATTTTTGAGGTTTTCTATTTTTTTAAATGAAAAAAATGAAATTTAAAGGGGTCCCGCCCTCTCTCTCATATGAAATCATCGCATGAACAATTTTTGACTGAAAAAGTCAAAATTGAAGTTCGATTTAAGGGAAATCAATCTATCGTCCATCATCGGTATTGGTATCTGATGGAGATGATGAAGTCTTCACCAGCTCCACCGGAGATACATCTCCACCACACCTCGCCATCTACACCCTACAAGTCCACCACCGCTACCGGGATTGAGAATCGACCACCATTGTTAGCATCTAATTGAGATAATGTCTTTGCAAATGATGTTGGGCTTTCTTGATCAAATAATAGCTGAAGATGATTAAATCAATCCCTTGAAGCAACAACACCACATACATCCCAAACGTTGATTGTTATTCTCTGATAAACAATCACAGGTGTAACATATTTGATTTTAATTTATTTCCATTGTTCTTATCTCAATAAACAACTTGCGAGCACGAAAGAGGTCCAAAAATTGATCTGGGTTAAATGCATCTTGAAATTTGTAGAAAAAAATAGATGCTTGTAAGTTGTACCCCATAAGCAGAAACAATTTCCGTAAATTTAGAACGTATCAGACAAAGGGTTTCAAGGGTACAAGCAAAGAAATCCAAAACATCATAAAATTCAGAAAATTCGGTCAAGTCCCAACCTTTTCTTACCAATTACCAACAATCATTGTTCGTAAACATGGAATCCAAGAACACTCGAACTGCCACATGATGAAGATTAAAAGCCAGTGTTGCGTGTAAGAGAGAGATTTAAGTTGTATGCATAGATGGGGAGGAGGAGTAAAGCAGTTCAGCAACAAGTGGGGGTGTTTGACTGTTGATGCTCGACATGAAGAACGAGGAAGATAGGGAGTCAGTTTTCTGGTGGCTCCCCTTTTTGTTGTTAAGCCTTGTCGTTGAAGTTGTGGCTTCGAGAGATGCAGGGACAGATCAAGAAACAACAGGGTGTTTTTGAATCTGTTATTGACGGGAAGGAGCAAAAGAAAAGAGCTTGTCGTCTCTTGGTTTTCACCGGAAAATCACACACTTCGGTGCTGTGTTATTGACAGAAAACAAAAAAGGAAGGAGTATACAAGCAACAACGGTCTTTAGGGGTGTTTGTGGGGTTGCTAAATGACGTGAGGGTGCTAAGAATTGATGATATCCTTTCTTCACGAGAGAGAGACCCCTTCAAAAATTTTTTTTCATTTTAAAAAAAGAAAAATAGAAAACCTCATAAATGGTCTCCAATTATTGAAATGACAAAAATACCCTTTAATTAACGGTAAAAAGCTGACGGAGTTAGATGGAATGAGTAAATATTAAAAATTTTGAAACCATAGGGACAATCCGTAAGGTTTTTGTAAATTAGGGACCAAACTTTAGATTTTATGAAACCACAAGGACCATTTTTGAAGTTTTTTGTCTTTTTCTTAAATAGGCAAATGTATGTTTCCTGATTTTTTGGACTTATATATATATAGGGTTAGGTTATTTTGTTTTCACTATCTATTGCGTACATGTATGATTGATTATGGACCAATCATTTTAGTTATTTTAAGAAATTAATTAATGCATATTACATGTTTGAAGATATAATAGGTATTAATTACATCTTCAACATTTAATATGCATTAATTACTTTCTTAAAATAACTAAAATGATTGGTCCATAATCAATCATACAGACACACGATATATAGTAAAAATATATGAACCTAACTCTCTCTCTCTCTCTCTCTCTATATATATATATATATATACATATATATATATATATATATATATATATGTGTATATATATATATATATATATATATATATATATATATAGAGAGAGAGAGAGAGAGAGAGAGTTAGGTTCAAATGTTTTCACTATATATATATATATATATATATATATATATATATATATATATATATATTAGTTTATAACCCGTGGAAACCACGGTTACAAAATTAATTAAATATTCATAGTAAAAAATTCAAAATTATTAATCAATTATTTTATATAAAATTTTAAATACATTATTAATTAAGAGATTTTTTTATTAGTTATGTAAAATTATAATTATTGATTCAAATAAATATGTGGAATTAATTTATCATATATATTAGACTATTTTTATTTGTGGACTAATGAAAATAATAATATAAAATTTAAAATTTAAAATAAAGAATAAATAGATTGACAAATAACATCACATTAATTAGGAGGTTTAATGAATTTAAAATAGAAAATTAATAGAATGACAAGTGGCATCATATTAATTAGGAGTTCTAATATTATGACATTTGACAAAAATACTACTCTTTTATTAGTATATATATATATATATATATATATATATATATATATATATATATATATATATATATATATATATATATATATATATAATTTCTTATTTGTTTAAGTTTAATATGTATGATTGTGTTATTTGTTTGGATTTACTAGTTTGAGTATATATAAGATGAAATTATAAAGTGCTTAATTGATAAGTGCTTAATGTGTTTCTATATTCATGGTAAGTGTTTAATATGCTTTGTAAGCAAATGGTTGAAGTGTTTCTATTTTCATGATAAGTGAATTAATTGATAAGTGTTTTTTTTTGGCAAGTGCTTAAGGTATATTATTATTATTTTAGTGTTTAAATTTAGTTGTTTGTTGTAATTAATGCATGTTTATTGTTTTCTTTATTTTATGAAAAAAAAATCAAAAGGAGTATAGAAAAATGCAAGAAGAGGTTACGGAGGACGAAGATGTAAATGAGCAAGATGTAAATGTACAAGTAATTAATAAAACTATATTTTCTTCCCCGAAAATCAGTCTCGATGACATCTAATGACTTATCGTCGGTATAGACTATCTTGGCGACTTGTCGTCGACATAGGGTTAAAAGTTGTCATCGCCATAGGGTTGATTCTTGTAGTGTAGTCTCGTTGGCATCAAAATCACGATCAATCTTAATTATAAACTTCACAAATGGTGTTAGCCATCACCCTATATTATGCTTCAACGGAAGACCCGAGAAATGACGCTTTGTCTCTTTGTTCTCCCTGGAATTGGAGTACCACCAAGGCTATTAAAATAATTTGTACATGATCATCTAGTAGTTGGATAGCTAAGCTAACTTGCATCTCTATAGGCTATCAAGTCAAGATTTTCATCTGAAGGCATGAACAAACATTATATCCCAGTGTTTTCTTTAAATACCGAATGATGTGAATGGTTATAAAATACTTAACTGGTTTACTGAAAAAGCTATATCTGATTGTGTCATGGTAAGATATAAGAACTAACCCACTATTTGTCTATACCGGTGATGCTCCATTTTAGGATTTCATCTTCTTTTTGTAGACTGACAGGTTTTGTTCAATGGAAAAGGCACTTGAACAACTACCCACAATCTTCTAATATACCCACAATGTATATTCTCTGGTTGATGACAAAACCTTCTGCTGAACGAGCCACTTCTATACCCAAACAATACTATAACAAGCCTAGATCCTTTTTAGTTTTTACTTAACCATGCATGAAATTGGTCTTGGGTTCTTCAATTAATTTCACACCACCATTACCATTAGGAGAATATCATCCACACATATGCGAGCTACAACATGAACATTCCCCCACAAAACACAAGCATCAAATGACCAAACCATCCACTTTTGACTAGTTTAGTAACAGACTGTTTTTCTCGAGTTAAAAAACCGGTGACCTACCACCCAGTTGAATCGGTTCAGTCCATTTAAAAAAAAACAGTGAGTTTATCCTTACCAAATATTTTATTTCAGCTATCCATTTATCTAATATAAGTAGATACTTTATACGCGACCACCTCCTACAAAACATAACAAAATTACCAACTCAAAGTAAAGGAAGATGGGAAGGGGAGGAGGAAGGCTTTGAAAAAAAAGGCATGTAGGTTTAATGTTCATCCCACATAGGCTGCTTACAGGAAACAAAAGACTTGGAAGTCATTACATAAACCAAGTAGCTGAGAAACGAAAAAGCACGCAGCCATGTGGTGAGAACAAAGCGAACTATTCTTTCGCCTTTTACTAAAGAATACCGTGTTCTCTCCATATATAGTGGCATACGCCTATTTTTGGAGAGTCTCTTGTTATATTCAAGGGCTCCAACCAATTTTCAAAGTTCAAATTTTCTCTAGTTCTTGTGTATGAGTCACTACTCTGGTCAATAGTATCATGGTAATTTTCATGACAGGAAAGTTCTTGCCATTTTGAGCTTATAATGGGGTATGAAATTAAGCTTCTGTTTGCCTAGCTTGTATAAAATTAAGTTAAAGGTCAGGACTAATAAGCTTCTTTATATTACACCTTGTTTACATTTCTAATACAACTGCATATAAATTTGTAGAACTGAGCCAAACTTTAGTGTATCCGAAACTCAAAAACAAATTTTTTGTTCAATCAACTCACTAATGCATGCATCGATAAATTATCCAACCTCCTTGATCCACAATATGAAAATGTACATTTTAGCAATCATTATAACATAAGAAGTACAAGAAAGGAACTCATGTGTTTGAGATAACGTAAAAAAGGTTGCTGATCATGTGGTTTTTATTAGTGCTAACATCTAAATGATGAAATCCTAAAACGTGTTTAAACATTAAACGCCAATGTGTGAAGTCTAAATTAAAAGCCATTAAGACTCTTTGATAAGTGAGTTGAATAAAATGAGTTAATACATATACCATTATCCATTTTCACAATACCATTATTTGAAACTCCAACTTGGCTTTTCTTCACGAAAATGTTTATTTATTTATTTATTTTTTTGTCATATAAATTAATTAATCTTTCACTAAATATCTTATTCTAATTATAATATCCAGTAATTACTTTCAAAACCCATACATTAACACTTCCTAAAAGACAGATCAAATATCAGATCAAAGCAAGAGAATGGAGAAAGGTGGAAGATGGACTTCAAAAAGAGAGGGATGCAGGTTTGGAGGTAATCCCACATTGGTTGCTTGATAAAAACAGGAGGTGTGAGTCTCATTACTTAAACCAAGCAGCTGTGACAGTAAAAAACATGCAGCCATGCATTGAGCACAAAGCAAACTATTCTTTCGCCTTTTGCTAAAGAATACCGTGTGCTCGCTGTTTTATGTGACGGACGCCTATTTTCTAAGAGTCCCTTATGTATAGGCTCCAATCAATCTTTTAAGTTCAAAATTTTAGTAGTTTAGTGATAAGTTGTATAGTACCTTTGACCTTACTAGTTACTATTGGGGATTGAAAATCTCTATGCCTATTTTTTGAGAGTCCCTTATATATAAGCTCCAATCAATCCTTTAAGTTCAAAATTTTAGTAGTTTAGTGATAAGTTGTATAGTACCTTTGACCTTACTAGTTACTATTGGGGATCAAAAATCTCTTCTATTCAACACAAAAATAAAATTACAATAGGAGGAGCAACTCACACTCAACTATTACAAAAAAACCAACCCTCTCACTAACACACACACACACACTCTCTCTCTCTAAGTGTTATAATTAAACTCTCTGAGTTTGTGATGCTTTACAACCGAAGATGAAGCCTCTATTTATACCCATGGCAGCCACCATTTGTGCAACCTTAATTAATTGTGTTCATCATAGGGTAGGAAGAATAACTTGCCACCGTAGGTTTCATTTCGTCAACAAAGATGGTCATTGTAGATTTGGAGGCTGGAACGCAACAAATCCCCCCCCCCCCTCCTCCAGTCTCCATCCAACAATCTTCGTCCCAACTATGTCATAGTTTGTGTTTCTCTTGTGTCACCACCTTGGTCAACATGTATGTAGGATTGTTATTGGTGTTGATCTTTAACAGCTTCAATTCTCGTCCCTCAATTGCTTTTTTAAGCTACTGATAACGGATATCAATGTGTTTTGTGTGGGAATGGTACATCAAGTTCTTGCTCAGGTCTATAGCACTCTAACTATCATAATGAATGATGTACTCTTCTTGTGGAAAGCCCAATTCTTGAAGAAACCGTTTTAGCCGTATAAGCTCCTTCCCAGCTTCAGCAGTAGCAATATACTCGGCTTCTGTTCTTGATAGTGTTGCACACTTCTGTAATTTGGATTGCCACGAGATAGCTCCCCTGCCAAAGTGAAAATGTAACTTGATGTAGATTTCTTATTATCAAGATATCCTAACATATCAGCATTTGTATAACCTTCCACGATTGGCTTTGCTCCCCCGTAGCATAAGCATAGTTTCGAACTACCCTTCAGGTATCGAATTATCAACTTGACCGCTTCCTAATGTTGTTATCCCGGATTAATTAGATATTTACTCACAACACCAACAAAATGAGCAAAATATGGTCTTGTACACACCATTGCATACATAAGACTTCCTATTGTTGGGGAATAAGGGGCTGCTTTCATCTCTTCTTTTTTCTTTCTCGGGAGAGGGACAATTTTTCTTACTCAACATGCAGTGATTAGCCAAGGGCGTACCAACGGGCTTGGCATTTTCCATGTTGAACCTTTTGATCACACATTCAACATACTCCTCCTGTGATAAGAACAATTTTATTGATTTTCTATCACATATAATTTTCATGCCCAATATATGTTGTGCTAGGACCAAGTCTTTCATATCAAATAACTTAGACAGATCTTTCTTCAAGTTGTTGATCATCATTGCATCTTGGCCCACCATCAACATATCATCCACGTAGAGCAAAAGGATGACAAATTTCCCATCTGGAAACTTCTTTAGGTAGACGTAGTGGTCTACAATGACTCTTTTGTAGTCGTGAATCGCCATTAATAAGTCAAACTTCTTGTACCATTGCCTCGGGGCTTGCTTAAGACCATAAAGGCTCTTATTTAATTTATAGACGAATGCTATTTCTTTGGGAGTTTAAAGCCATCGGGATGCTCCATGTATATTTCTTCATCCAAATCACCATGGAGAAAGGCTATTTTCACATCTATTTGCACAAGTTCAAGATCTAGATTGGCAACAAATCTTAGTACAACTCGAATAGACATCCTCTTCACAACCGGAGAAAAAATTTCATCAACGTCGATTCCTTCTTTCTGTTGGAAACCTTTGACAACGAGTCTTGCCTTATACTTCATAGTATTTCCCTTGTCGTCTTTCTTCAACTTGAAAATCCATTTGTTTTTCAAGGTTTTCTTTCCTTTGGGGAGTTTCACCAACTCGTATGTTTGATTCTTCTGCAAATAATTCATTTATTCTTCTATGGCTTTCTGTTAATTTGTTTTGTCAATATGAGATTCGGGTTATTGAAAGCTCTTTGCTCCCCCCTCTCTCACTCTCTCGCAAGAAGGATGTAGTTTGTAGTCAGATATCTTCTTGATGTAGCATGAACTTGTTCAGATTGTCTAACTTGAGTTCCTTCATTTGTAACTTCTGGCGATGTATCTAAATTATCATGTGGGTGGAAGCTCCCCCTGCTCTACACTTTCTTGATCTGCATCATCAACTTTTTCATCCTCTTTTTTAGTGGAAACATCATCTTTATTTTCATATATTATTTATGAAACTTTTGATCTTAGTCGCTCGCTAACTGATGCCTTGAAATTGCAATATTGGTTGTTAAATAAAACCACATCTTTGCTTCAAATAACCTTCTTCAGTTTTGGGTCCCATAGCCTATACCCGAACTCTCCATCTCCATATCCAATAAAGATGCATGGAGTGGATTTGAGGTCTAACTTCTTATGCAATTCACTTGATACATGTGCAAACGCTTTGAACCCAAATACTCTCACGTGAGAATATGAAATGTCTTTACCTGTCCATATTTTCTCTGGAACTTCAAAATTCAATGGAACAAAAGGTGACCTATTTATTAGATAGCAAGTTGTCAATACAACTTCATCCAAAAATGGCTTTGGGAGGTTAGTCATGTTGAGCATGTATTTAACTTTCTCAACAATGGTGTGGTTCATCTATTATGCTACACCATTGTGTTGTGGGGTTTGTGGGACAGTCTTTTCATGTCTGATACCATGTTTCGCGCAGTATGTAGAGAACTCATGGGAATAGTAGTCGCCACCATTATCTGATCAGAGACATTTTAGCTGCTTGCCTGTTTGTCTTTCCACAATTACATGAAAAGCTTTGAAGCAGTCCAATTGTAACACCCAAAATCTAGAAGGTCGATTAAGGAAAGAAAAATACTCAAGTAGAAAGCCAAGTCGTCGATTCCATGGGGGAAGAACTCGACGTGTTGGAAATCAAGGTCGTGTGTTTTTGGAATACCAACTCGACGAGTCAGATAGGGTTTGGGAAAACCTAAAATCATGACCCTATTCTAGCAACTTAAGCTCTTGGGTTTGGTCTCAATTCCATCCTCTACTTCCCAAAACCATAATATCGAAACCCTAAGCCATTTTTGGTGATTACGAGCTAATCTTGTGCATTCTTGGAGAGTTTGAAGAAGAAAGAGATTGAAGGAGGAGCAAGAACGTGTAGGAGGATTGTAGATCTAGAAGTTGGGCTTCATTTATGGTTCATCTAAGGTATAAAACTTCAACCTTGTACATGGCATGCTTAAATCTAGTCTTAGGATGTTTTGCTTCATGTTTTGGTCCAAGTATGTTGATGGTTGGGATTTGGACGTCCTATTTGGGAAAACCCTTCGGATCTAAGGTCTTGAGGGGACTTAATGCCTTAAAGGTGCCAACTTTATGTTCATAGAAGTCCCATGCAACCTTTAGACAATCATTTTGGTCTTTTAAGCCCTATTAGGTCATGCATGTAAGTAAAGATGGGAGCTTTACGTGACCAAATTGTCCCTTGAGTCCAGATCTATGACCTCATGGTCTATCTTGAAGTTTTGATGGCTTTTGGAGTTGGATCTAAGCCATTTTGGGTTAGGGTTTGAGATTATTCTATTTAGGAAGGGATTAATGGGTAAAATTGGAAACTTTACCCTTCTAAAAGGTATTTCCAGTCTAGATCTAGAGTATTGGGTTTAGATTTGAAGAATAAAGGCTTAATGCATTGAAGAGTAAACAGACTGAAAAACTCGACGAGCTCACGAAGCAACTCGGCGAGTTGATGTGAGTATGACCCGAATCTATTAAAAAGGAAAGAACTCGACGAGTTGATACGTAGTATCACGATTATGTGGTTTATGGGAAATCGTTGAGTTGTGAAATAACTCGACGAGTTGAGTCAACTCAAAGCGTTAACTTTGACTTTGACTTGGATGTTGACTTTGACCTTGACTTGACTTTGACCAAGGTTGACCCCTTTAGGGTTATGAAGTACAAAATGGGTTCTAAAGGGTAGTTTCATGTAAGGCTTTTGGCCCAATTTGGAAAATTGGGCCATTGATTGGCTTTCATGGATTCTAATTGGGTGATATTTTGGTATTGATAGCTCGAGGAATTGCCAGGGTAGCAAGTAAGGATTTCTTGCAGTGAGCTTCAGCAAAGTGAGGTGAGTTACATTCCCGGTAGCAATGGGACTAAGGCACCAAAGCCGACCCACTAGTAGTTGTTTATAGTATAGATGATTGTATTTGTGATAATTATATGGTATGCCACTATCTTTAGAGATTTATGTGCTTGTATGCTATGTATTATGTGGTAGTGGTAAGGAGGGGTGGAATACACCCCGTAGCCGGTTGAAATAAACTGGAGGGTAGGTCGGGCACCCAGATATATTTGACAGTATGTTTATGTTATGTTATTATGTGATAGTGGTAAGGGTGAGATATACCCCGCAACTGGTTGGAATATACCGAAGGGTAGGTCGGGCACACAAATATGCTTGGCATGGGTAGGTCGGGCACCCCAGGTATGCTTGAAATGGGTAGATTGAGCACCCATGTATGCTCAGTAGGGTAGGTCGAGCACCCAGATATGTCTGAAAGGGTAGGTCGGGCACCTATATATGTCTGGTAGTATGTGATTATATGGTACGATGGGGGAACTCACTAAGCTAGTGAATACCATCACTACAAGAAAAAGACCCTTTTATGACGCGCAAACCACGACACTCATTGATTTATGTTTCGCAAAAGAGAGTGACATTAAATAAGTGTCATCTCTTCAAAAAATTTAAGGATTTATGTCACGTATTATTGCGTGCCCTTAAATTAGTGTCTAATGTAAAAAAATTAAAAACACGGAGGGCACTTTATCTAAAATGTGCGTCCTCTCTCAGTGTTGCTTTATGTTTTTACTCAAAAGGCGCGTTTCTTAAAAGTGGGAAATGAAATTCTCTTAAAATTCTAAAATTTTTAAATACCCCGCTTCAAATCTCCCTTCGTCCTCTTCTTCCTTTCTCTATGCAAACCCTAATCACGATACCTGCTATACACCTCGACAACTCATCTAACCATTCTACAATTTTTTTTCTTAAAAACTCGCGTTCATTCCCAAAGATCACAAAATGGAGACCAGCAACTATACGTATATTGTTAGCCCAATACTTTTGTGTGTTTTTTGACGGTAACTGCAAGGTTCAAGGCAGGAACTTCAATCGACTTCGTGTGGGTTAGCTCGACACCCCTGATTTGTCCGATTATGCCGCATGAGTAAAGTATCCCGCCCTATCGGACTGCTATACATCTCCGCTTCAAGATATCCCATCTTAATGAAAGCGATTCAGGTCTCACTCCTCTCTTATAGCGATTTAGGTTTTTTTTGGTACAAGTTATTGACTAACACACCGAAGACTTAGGGTTTTTTCATAAAAGATGTGTATGTGCACTTCCGTTGGTTCTGGCTCCCACGACTTCTCTCAGGTATATTTATTTTCTTTTATTTCAATGACTTCACAATGATGCAATGCTACAAAGGAGTAGCATTTGGGGAGCTAGATCGTCATGTTTTCTCAATTGCAGATTCTGATTTTAGGTCATCTCCTCTCCTCACCTCTTCTTTTTCTTTTCTATTCTACTTCTACATATATACTTCTTTTACAGAGGATTAACATTCTTCCATTCTTAAATATTTATAAAATCGGTATTATTTGAAGTTCAGTGATTATGGTCTAGTTAGTACTTCATATTTTCTACTTGGCACTTGTATTTGTTTCCTTACCCTTTTTCATGTTAATTTAGACTAATCTCTGCCTATTTCATCTTTGTAGAGAGATTAATGATAAGGTTAAGATGATAAAATGTGTGAATTATTCTTATGCATGATGTGTATATTTTGTTTGTCTATGAGTATGACGAAAGAACTCTGATTATAAGTGCCTCAAACCCTAATTGATGAGTTCAGCCCGATTTATTTCTCACATACATACAGAAGCTGATTTTGAAAAGTTCATGTGATTTGAGAAATAAGAACATAAATATGTGGGTCCTCGGCCATTGGATATATATTTGATGAATGATGATTTTCTCTTGCCTCTTCTTCCATTACAATCCACCTGCTAGCAAATTGTACCACCAAAAAGAGGCATCAGGTTCTTCTCTCCACCAAAAAGCAAAATTTGAACCATTGACACCAATGATTCACCTTTCATCTATGAATATGCGTGTTTATGTGTATGAGAGAGAGAAAAAGGAAAGAGAAGAGAAGAGAGAGATGTTTTGGGTACTCTACAAAGCTGTCCTATCTTAAACCTACCCTACATCTCTCATAATTTTCTTCATTTCTTTATTGCCAATATTATTTATCTTGGTGAGTGAATTGTAAGTTGTGCCCCCCTTTTCACAGGGATTTACGCATGAAAATTCTCCACTCATGGCTACAGTACAAGACCCCCTACCTGTTAAAAGACACCATTGTCCAAATACAGTTCATCTATATATTTATTGTATGCATAATATATATATATATATATATATATGTATGTATGTATGTATGTATATGTGTTTATTTATTTTTCGAAGAACTAACGGTAATTGTTTTTATTAGTTAAGCATGAGGTCAGTGATCTTCAAAAACTTGAGGCAACTTCTTAGATGTTTTAGCATTGCATCGGGGTTAAAATTTAATTTTAATAAGTTCATCTGGTATGGTAACCACGGCCTTGGCTGTGGTTTCCTTCCACCTTAGCAAGCACAAAGCACCACTACATATGGTACCTGCAGAGTGCTCTCTATTAATACCTAAACCTATTTGAGATGGTTAGTCTCCACATAAATTAGATTGAGAAAACAGAATAAGGCTAGAGCAATTTTCGATGATCTATTCCTAAAGCAAAGTAAAATTTTATAAACTCTTTCTCCGATCAAGATAGCAGATTTCGTTATTATGCTTGTGAAGCTTTATACAACATCACAAAGGTGAGAATTAGTTGTGAGCTCATCAGATGGTGTATAAACTGTAAACAATATATTTAGGGCTTACTTTATGCCTTTTGCAGGTTGTGAGAGGAGACTTCATTGTGTTATTAAATAAGATATTTGATGCTTTATGTAAGCTTTCAGCAGACTCATATCCCAATGTACAAAGTGCAACTCATCTGTTAGATAGAATCATTAAGGTAAGTAAATGACTCATCTTTTTATTTGTTATATTTGTTCTAATGCTGAATCACAGTTGTTCTTATTGTTGAAAACAGGACATTGTGACAGAGACTGACTAATTCAGGTGATCACCTTTCAGTTGTTTGTATAAATTTGATAGGTTTACTACTGTAAATTGTATTTAACTTGGGATCCTGAATAATCTTTATCTTTTATCAGCATTGAAGAATTTATATCTTTGTTGAGAGAGCGTATGAATGTGTTGAATCCTTATGTTCGCCAATTTTTGGTTGGATGGATCACTGTGTTGGACAGTGTTCCAGACATAGACATGCTCGGTTTTCTTCCTGATTTTCTTGATGGTAAATGATCTCACTTCACAGTTAAAGGGTATTCCCATCAATTTGCATGTGTTTTTTTCGCACAACATTGTTGCATTCATCTGACATGTCACATGTGGAGATCTCAGGTTTATTTAATATGTTAAGTGATTCCAGCTATGAAATCCGGCAACAAGCTGACTTGGCACTTTCAAAGTTTCTTCAGGAGATGAAGAAATCTCTGGTAAGACTCTGTAGCTAATGAACAAGGTAATGGAATCAGTCATTACATTACATTCCATGATCATGTTTAGTTGACATGTAATGAATTTTCATATTGTATGTAAAATACAACATATTGTTTTGACTCTACTCTTTATGTTATATAGTTATAATTAATGAACTTTTATCTACAAATTAAAATTAAACATAATGATATTTTTTTAAAGACCAAATAAGATTATACTAAAAACTATATAAATTGTAATTCGATTAAACCTCATATTTTTTAGTAGCAAATTTTGTCATTTATTTGTAAATTTCTGACTTTAGGAGTGGTACTGATGAAGTTTGTAGATTACGGTCGCATGGCAGATGAACTCACCCGTTGGACTGCAATCACATGGGTAAGTATTTTTTTTCGTTTTTGTAAATTTAGTTGCACATTGTAATGAGATTTTTTTTTAGAATTCCTGCAAGTTTTTATTAAATTTATGCAGATAAACGAGTTTGTAAAACTTAGGGGTGTTCAATTGACAAGCCCCTTTAATACAACACATGGTGATGATGTAAATCAAAGTAATGAAAAAGATGAAGACGTGTGACATCCCCATTTTCACGGCCAGAAAAGACCGATTTTGTTTATGCTTTATAAAAATCAGAGTACTTCATTTTATAAAAATGTTGCGGAATTTGTTCCCAGAAAAACATGGTAAATACGTTATTAAAACATTTTCGATGAAACGTATTTATTTCATTTTAAAACGTTTGGGATGTCATCGTTAATACAGAAACATAAGCATAAACAGAACTTACAATTATTTACACTAGTGATCTACATCTCTTTAAATCTCTCAGTGTATTGTGACTTCATATCAACACCTGTGATAAAAATAAACTGAGTGGGTCAGGTTGGGAAACCTGGTGAGCACATAGGGTTTTCAACCCACAATAATATAATTATTATTTTTAAACATCAAACAATCAACCCAATTACCCATTCCCGTTATCCTCACATTACGTCCCTAAAACATCTAACACAAGGGACCTAGTCAAAGGACTATCATTGGGATGGAGTATATCTGGTGAGCACACAGTTCACACAGTTCGAATAAACACACAGTTCGAATAAACACACAGTTCGGTTAAACACAAAGTTCGAATAAACACCTACAGGTTGCGAGCCTGTTAGTGTTCCACTGGACTGTCTAGAATAGTCCGTGGTCGTCATCTATACTCCGCTAGATGACTAGATCATCAAGAACATCTATAACGAGGCATCTCATTATTTCATTTTATCACACAGCAACTAATACATCTACCCATGTTTTACCCAACACATTTTGTAGATATAAAATACATATACAGTTTAAATCATTGAAAACATGTATAAAACGTTCATCCAGCATAGATAGCAAGTATACAGATAATATACACACACAGCACGTAATTTATATAAAATACTTCATATCTATGTGTAAGCTGAAAGTAACTATGCACTCACCTGAGAAGGTGGTGACTCGGTACTCGGACAGCGCTTCGTTTACTTTAAAATAATTTCCTTTGACAAAACCTAGTATTATCACCACTAGATTTTAGTCTAATATTACCGTGACTAATTATTAGTCTTATTATTATTATTATTATTATTATTATTATTATTATTATTATTATATAAGCGTTTAAACAATACTTTCCAACTACTATGTACAGACAGGGGCCAGACATAAAACACCGGAGGGCAGGACCATTTTGGCGTATAGCACTTCTGAAATCCAACAACCCTATGCGGCCCTTTAAACCAGATTCCCCGTACCGCGAGTAGTTAAAAGATATTATAACGACACTTATATAAGTCATAATAATAGCCCAAATATTTATTATAAATTTATAATAACAATACTAATTTTAAATATAAACTATATTTAAAATAGGGTAAACATAACTTACTTTCAAGGGGATTTTAGCTAGGAGTCGGGCTCTGCAGGGGCAGAACTTCGTCGCTGAATCTTTCTAAGAAAGATTCGTGCAGCGCTTCAGCGCTCACCTTACTATACTAAAACTACAGAAAGAGAAGTCGAATCACGAGGGACCGAAATGCTCGGGGGATAAGGAGAGAAAGACTCTTGAATCAAGAGAATGGTGCAAGAAATATGAGAGCCCAAGGCTCTTATTTATACTAATTGACTTTTCAAAAACTACCCTCCATAATTACTTAATGACCTTTTAGTTATATAAACAACTAAACACCCCTCTATAATACTATTTTAAATGGATTTAATGATCTTTGTACTAAACTAATGTCGAAAGAACTCAACATTAGTTTTATAATAACCGCATCGTCGATACCTTTCTAATGATATATACATATGTATATATATGTGTACGTATACATGATTTATACTTTATTTTAATACGTAAATATACTACTATAATTTGTAACTAGCTCATACGAACTCCGTTTTTGACGTTATTTATATCCACGCGTAGGTGGAGACATACTCTACAACTTTCGTTTAGACTCCGTTGGTTAATTTTGACTTTATTTTTAAAGTTATATTTTTAACAGGCCAGGACAGGATTGGTCCGTTAAAATCTCATAACTTCTTTATTCGATGTCCATTGTCGTCTGTATTTTTATCGTTACGCTACTAATAACGAGATCTTCGATTCTTGTTTAGGTTGTGTCGGCTAAAAATCAATCGATCTAAAATTCGAATTTCGGGCTGTACACCGCTAATCCGAAACTTCGAAAAATCATAACTTCTTCATACGAAGTCAGATTTGGGCGTTCTTTTTATCGATTTTCTTAGTTTAACATATTCTACGACTTTTGTTTAGAGCGCTAAGGCTAAATCTCTATATATCATAAATTTACTATTTACGATTCCCGGCGCCGTGCCGGTTCCGACGCGAAACTTCGACGGGTCATAACTTCTTCGTTATAACTCGGATTTCAGCGTTCTTTATATGTACGGAAACCTTGTGACATATTCTACAAATTGGTTAAGATTATTTATTCTAAATAATCTTTTTGTCAAAAAGTCGTTTTCAACCCCTATTGTCTCTAAATTGACTAGCCCGGATCTGCGGGCGTTACAAGACGCTTCAGAGGCTGGAAATGAACTTGTAAGTATCTAATCTATAGGTTTCTTGATCCTTGTAACCTTTTATTCAAACTTTTTACTGATTCTTTTGGAGTTGATTGTAGGTAGGAGTTGTCTCTGATGAGAATTTATTGGAACTTCTGGAGTTAGCAATGTCATCAAATACAGATGAAATTGTGAAAAGAGCCAGAGAATTGATGGAATTGGGAGTTTACCCTATGGTCCTCATGTCTCAAATGGCTACACTTATTATGGACATTATTGCTGGAACATATCAAGTAATTGAAGCTAGTGCTGACTCATTGTTTGATGGTAGAAGCTGTAAGTTCTTCTCAACTTTTTTCTTTATTATTATATTTTGATTACTATAAACTGAAACTATGGATGATTGCACAATTCTTCAGTGACAGAAGTAGAAATTGAAAGATTAAAGCATGCATTAAAACTTCTTTCTGAGTCTGAAAAACAATTAAGACTTTCAAGTGAAAGGTCAACATGGTTCACATCAACCCTATTACAGCTAGGCTCAGTCCCCTCAGCGGACCCCACTCCTTCCGGAAGCAGTAGAGCAGGTTCATATACTAGCAGACTTATCTGCATATAAATAGGATACATATATCATTACACCTTTCAAGGTTGTTGAAGTAATGAGTAAAAATGGCATAGGCCCAAATGCCAAAAAGCAAAACGGTGAGGCCAATGGGTCCCCTGTTTCTGCAGTTACAAGTCCTGATTTTGTCAACAGTGTTGTACCATGGAGCTGTAAGGGAAGATTCTATTAAAACTACTTTAGCACAGGACAACTATCAGTTTGCTAAATTAAGTGATGAATGGAATTGAACTTATTTAACTGAAACTTATTATGTATGGTCCAGGAAATAATGCAACATAAATTGGTATTCATTGAGACATAAGATGTGGTTGGAACTACTTTAGCACATGACAAATATCAGTTTGATACCGATTTTGTTTTTTCAAGTATGAGTTAGATGTCTAAAATAGACAAAATTGGAGAACTGTGTAGACCAAAATCAATGTCATTGATTATTTTGTAAAATTATAAGAAAGTAAGTGCTAGCTTGTGATTTAGTAGAGGTTTGTTGATGACACAGGAACTTGATCAATGAAGTAGGGTGCTATAATAAACAAATAAATGAAACTGTGTTCTAATTATTGCGTTTAAACTTTTAATATTGTGTTTTTTTTCTTTGTTTAAAATTTGTTAAGGTTTTTTTTTAATAGATTGTAGCCTCGGAATCCATACGAGACACTGGAGCAGTTGCAAGTTCTCAGGCTGCTGAAATTGGGCTAGCACAAACAATCCAGGTGTCACCTAGTTATTAAAGTTATATTTGTAAACATGTATATAAATACAAGGGCATTTCGGTCATTATACCCCCATAAAAGTTTTTAAAAAAGATAGGTAACTATTTGTTGCGCTTTATTTATGGATTTATAACATTAAAAAAAATCATATCTCATAGTATTTTCAAATATACATTTCTCCTTTTGTCTTACAATTGTTATATTGAATGTTCACGATGATTTAGATATCATAACTCGTTTTCTAATACTAGCAAGATAACCTATAATCCCAGGAATTGACAAGCCCCATAAGGTAATAAAAAAGATAATTTATTTTATTGTATTTTAAATCAAATTATCAAATCATATATAAACTACCCAAACAATATTCAAATTTTATTTTATCGCCTCAATTTTGCAGACGAGCATTGTGTTTACATTAGAAGAAGGCCCTAGGGTCTTGTTCAATGCTTTAGCTGTGTTTTCTCTAAGGGAGATCAACTTATCAAAAGTAAGTTATTTTTTTCACCCTTTTATTTAATATTTTTGTGATTGAATGAAAGTCTTAATGAAAGTAATTGACAACCCTTTTTCTGTAAAGGATGTTGTGATTGTGGGAGAGGTGTTGTGTTTTTCTCTGTTGCTAGGTAACCTTCTCAACAACAACATTCTACTTAAGCAGGTGAGTAATCAAGATTAAGGGAGACTTGTAATCATGTTTGGCATTCCTTTCCAGTACACATTAAGCAGGTGGTACGCACACAAGGCGTTGGCAGAAACAAATAACATGAAATGTTTCCAGTAAGAAAGAGAGTTGTATGATTATTTGTTAGTTTTATAGGAATGTATAACCCATGTTAGCAATGTATTATTTTTGTTTAACATTTGAATGATTCTTTGTATGGCATTATAATTTGTGCAATTTATTTTATTTTTTTAGTACGAAATTTTATTTTATATTATGCAATGGATTGTATTTTTTGTATATATTTTATTTCTATTATGAGAAATTAAATGCAAATTTAATTTAAAATTAATAAATATATAAATTTATTTTTTGTAAACATTTAAATTTACGATACGCAAAAATGTGTGTCATCTTCATTTATGACATGACCTTTCTTGACAAGGGCTTTCTTGATACGCATTGCGTGTCATTAACACGCGCGTCGTAAGGTTACGACACGCGAATGCGTGTCGTCTTCTTTTATGACAGGGCCTTCCTTGATACGCATTGCGTGTCGTAAACGCGCGTCGTAATTGCGCGTCGTAAATGAGCGTCGTAAATGCGCATCGTCTCTCTTTATGACAGGGCCTTCCTTGACGCGCATTTGTGCGTCGTCTGAGCCTTTTACGACGCGCAATGAGCGTCGTAAAAGGCTGTTTTTCTAGTAGTGCATGATGGGGTTCCCATGGAAGCTAGTGAAGACCATGTAGGGGTTCCCATGGCAGCTAGTGAAGACCATGTATGGGTTCCCATGGTAGTTAGTAAAGACCATGTGGGGGTTCTCATGGCAGGTAGACCGTGCGGGGGTTCCCATGATAGGTAGTTAAGACCACGTGGGGGTTCTAGAGGCACTTGATATAAGACCTTGGAGGGTTTCCATGGCATCCCTATATGCTGTATGCATGACTTATGTGGTTTATGTAGCTTATATAGCTAATATGGATTATGTGATTATGTGAATTGTGTGGGGTATGCTATGGGGAACTCACTAAGCATTACCTTACAGTTTGTTGATTGTTTCAGGTACTTCGGAGCCTAAAGGCAAGGGCAAGGCTTGATGGCGCGGCGTGCACTCTTCGATATTTTATTTGGGGACACTATGATTTTTTGAATAAAATGTTTGTTATTATGGATTTTGAAAACAATTGTCATTAAGACTTCATATTTTATGGGAATGTTTTGGTAATTTAAAAATGAAAATTTTATTTGAAAATTTGGGTCGTTACATGGTGGGAATTGCCTATTTTTGGAGAGTCTATTCTTATTGAAGGGCTCCATCAAATTTTAAGGTTCAAAATTACACTAGTTTTGGTATATCAATAACTACTTAGGTGTAGTTTGCTTCGTAGAATGTTGCTGAAGGAATTGGAAAAGGAATATGTCATGCATTAGAATCCAATTCCATATATATTGTTTGGTTGGTGGGAAATATAATTAGAAAATTTGAATTAATTCCAGATTTTGTTCGGTTCGCAGGAAATGGAATTATAATCCATGTAAAATCACAAAATTATTCTTTTTGTTTGTTTTTCTTAATTTTACCTTGTTTTCTAACTAATATGTAAATATACATTATATAAAATAGTAAAATAGTAAAAATTTTATTTTATTGATCGAGTATCATGTTAATATAACGTGCAAAATCAAGCAAAAAACATCATAACCTAAAATCATTTCAATACACATCCCAAAAATGTTACCAAAAAACATAACAATATATCGTCTTCTTTAGTACATATCCTAATATGACTTGTCATACCTGTAAACATAACGAAAAACAAGAGATAAGCAAACAAGTATAAAAAACCCTTTAGAAAGAAAAGGTGGTTTCTCCGAACACTCATATAGCTAATCAATATATTCATGGTGATAACCAAGAAGTTATAACTTGGTAAATAACAAGCAATTAACTTCTTGTTCTACATAGCAAGCAACAAATTTCAATTCTTCACATGAAGCATCGATTTTCAGTAGCAATTGGATTTTAAACAAGCATATCAGGAACCATTCGATCTTTGATTATGATTATTAGAAAGCAATCGATTGTAATGAACCATCAATTTCAAGGAACCAATCGATCCTCACATAAATTAATTCATGAAAAGCCACAACTCAAAAGATGGTAAAAACACAACAATCGATTTACATATCAGATAGAGAGAGAGAGAGAGAGAGAGAGACGGAGAGAGAGAGAGACATCGACATCGGAGGAACCTGGCTATCGACAATGTGAAGAAATGAAGATGACGATCGCGGTGTGTGTTACCTGTCAACCGGAAAATAAGGAGTGCATGTGTAAGGTTTAAAATTGATGAAGTGTTTAGTAAGGGCAAAATGGTAATCTTCCTATGTCCACTGCCAAGGAATTGATTCCTTCAACATCTTGATGGAAACATATTTTCTTCGTTTGAAGGATTTTTTTCATTTAAGAATCATTCCCTCCCTCTAAAGCTGAACTAAATACATAAATTCAAAGGAATTGAAATCATTTTCTCTAGAATTTTGTTACGCTTGGATTGAGCCCGTCAACAAATGTGGATGTTGATCATGGCCCGTCAGCTTGACTGGCCAGTAAGGAAGTCCGATAGGGTGGTGGTGAAACCCGTTTGGCAGAAAGATTATCAGATGGGTAAAGTCGTGAAGTAGGATAAGATTGGTTCCATGCTTTTAAAGTATTCCTTAGGATTTGGATTTTTGTTTGGATTGAGTTTATATTTTGGGATTTCTATTGTGAACTTGATTTATCCTTTCGTTGTTATTATTTAAACACTAGCAAAGAATGGAATACAATAGTTTTTTTTTATCTTCTTTCTTTCAGTTTCTCATGGAGTTTGCACTCACTCAAAGTAGTTCTCGTTGACCACATAGGCTTTAGTGTATCAAATTCCATTCATTTATTGCCAGCCAAACAACACCTTATGTCTATAGTAACATGGCAATTAACCTAAAGCTTTGAACAATTTTATCAGAAGTAAATGAGGTAAAGAAATTCAATTTGGATTAAATATGAACTATACTTAATGATTAGAAATGGATTTTGTCACAAATGTCCATTGGCTTTTCATACTTTATTTATCTTTTCATAATATTAGCTGCCATCAAAGTTCTTGAGTTTTGGGGCTTATAATGGGGTGATACATAGCTAAACGGCTAAACACAACTAAATTAAGCTTATGTTTACCTCACTTGAATAAAGTTAATTAGTTAAGAATGCGGACGTATAGGCTTATAGTTTTATTTATATTTTAAGTATACGAGTGTATATAACCTGGTTTAACTTACCTCTTGTTTATATTTCTATTACAATTGCATATAAGTTTGCAGAACTCAGCCAAACATTAGTGTATCCGGAAATCAAAAACACATTTTGTGTTCAAGCAACTCACTAATGCATGCATCTAGAATTATCCAAGCTCCTTGATCCACAATATGAAAATGCGGTTTTTACCATCTTCATTACTTTAATATGGGTTCTTTGGACGTACCGGAACGCGATGCTTTTTCGTCATAATAAGTATTGGAAACATTGTTGTGTTTTCTTTTTGATACATAAGTGGGTGAAAATAGGATAAAAGAAAGGCTGTAACAGGGATAGGGTAGACAACCTGATTAGATCAAGGATAAAGTAATTAAACACCACCAATATCAACCAAATTGACGATGGTTGATGTTAATAGTGATAAAGCAACAACACCACACTAATAACAAACAAGAATCGAATCCTTCCGTGTGTGAACATGTAACGACCTAAAAATCACGACTAAAAATTTCTTTTAAAACATTACTAAAACCATATTTACAAAACTGTATCATAAGTTATAACATAATTTTTAGAGTATTAATTCAAAATATAATCTCATTATCAGAGTCAAACATCCTCAGGCTAACTGACTATGGTGTGTGCACTGCAATCTTCCCGAGCTCCTCTTTTGAAAACCGAGTACCTGAAACCAAAACTGAAAACCGTAAGCACGAAGCTTAGTGAGCTCCCCCAATCTACCACATACCACACATTAACATATAAAGCACATACTGGGCCTTGCCCACTGCATCGGACCGAAGTCCGGGCTAACTGGGGCCTTGCCCCCTCCATCGGACCGAAGTCCGAAGCTGACTGGGACCTCCGTCCCCTACATCGGACCGAAGTCCGAAGCTGACTGAACATAGCATAAATATATCCACTAGCATGAACTCACATATACTACATCGGGCCGTAGCCCGGATCTCATAACACATAAATCCTGTCTGAGCCACGCAGACATCAAACATGCTAACTACTGCATCGGATCAAATCTGGAAACTACTACTAGCTAAACGGGTCGGCATTATGGCCTTAGACCCGTTCCTACTGGAAGGAAATTCACCTGAGACTGCTGAACTGATGCTGCTAGTCCTTTGACTGCTACTTGACCTCTGACTCCGAACTGCTGCTCCACTAGCTCCTCGAGCTACCAATGCCAAAATAACACTTAGTCCAACTGACCTCCAAAGGTCAACTAGGTCAACTCTAGTCAAGGTCAAAATCCTGGTCAAAGTCAACCTTCCAGGTCAACCCTACTCGCCGAGTCCACCTAATAACTCGCCGAGTTCATATGCTCAGGGTCCTTCTATTCGCGACTCGACTCGCCGAGTCAGTCCATGACTCGCCGAGTCAACTATTCCCGAGTCCTGACCTGTCCAACTCGCTGAGTCTCCACCCGACTCGCTGACTCGAGTTTCAACTCGAAGGGTTTGGGGTTTCGCGACCTGACTCGCCGAGTCCAAGAATAGACTCGCCGAGCCTAAGGAAATCTTCAACCAACTCGTCGAGTTGTTCTTCCAACTCGTCGAGTTCATGCCTAACTTCATCCGACTCGACGAGCTGTTCATCCCACTCGTCAAGTTCCTCCTCATCTTCAAGCTACTCGCCGAGTCCACTAGAAGGACTCGCCGAGTCTATTCAGTCCTTAATCCATGCAGTGGCTTTTCGAGCCAAACAGGGCTTCCAACTCATAGATCCATACTTCTAAGGCCTATCCCCCACGTAAAGTGGCAAACTTTACGTGTAGATCAAGAGATCTAGGCTTAAAACAATCCAAACTATGGTTTAAGACAAAGAGGCTTCACCATCAACCCAATAACAGATGCTTTATGACTTTCCAGGCCAAGATACACTCAGATCTGAAGTAGCAACTTCAGATCTAGGCTTATAACTCGAAATAGATCTTAAGCATGGCATAAAATCCCCAAATCACATAGCTAAGGTTGATCTATCAAACAAAAGAGGGAAGGTAACGATTTATTACCTTTGAGTGCTCAGAAATGATCCACCAACTCTAGATCCAAGGCCCCATTCTTGCTCCATAAAGACTAACTTCTCTCTCAAGCTCCAAAAGCTTCACTAAGGGTAGATCTTGCTCCAAAACGATTATGGCGGCTAGGGTTTAGTGATATGTGCTAGAGAGGCAGTAAAGGAACCCTAGGGGAGAGAATGAGATGTTTAAATAAGCTCCAAGTCCCGGATTTAGGGTTTTCCTTGCTCAGACCAGACTCGCCGAGTCACCTTGGCCGACTCGCCGAGTCGGTCGCTTACACCTCAACCCGGATCCCGCTCGGACTCGCCGAGTCCCTCCTTGGATTCGCCGAGTCTCCCCTTAAAATTGGGGTTTTCTTTCTTTTCTTGGCTTTCCAAACTTTGGGTGTTACAGAACACTCAAAAACAACTTTACAAGCTATGGCGAATTCATTATTCAAAAGATGATTTTGCTGCTACAACTTAGAGCTCCTTATATAGAGCTGAAAAACTAAAGGAAACATAACTCTAGGAAAATGAAAAGTCTAGTGAAAGACCAGAAGTTGGAAAACAATCAAAAAGACAATTAAAGAAACATTTAAAACAATAATGAGGCTGATTATGAAGACTCTTCAGCTTTATTGGGCTGCCAGAAAATGATACTTCTTCCTTGAATTGTTTTAAACCCAAAATAAGAATCTGATTCAAGCCCAAGGTGAGTTGGAGACATGAAATGGGCTGATTTGGTATTAGCTGAAAATAACATGGATGCCCCTGCATCACTTTCAATTGGTTTTCTTTTAGAAGAGTTAAGGCTTCAAAGAATTGGAATGTCTGTGTTCAACAACCAATTATGCCTTAATTTGTTTGTTCCTTGCTACTTTTTAACTAGCTCTCGTTTTATAGTATATAGCTACCGTTCTAAATGAAATGTTGTAATTGAAAAAAATATTTGAAGAGTACTAAAGCCAATGTGTCAAGTGTGAAGTCTAAATTTAAAACCATTTATAAGCTCTTTGACAAGTGAAACAAACAAAATGACTTAATATATTTTCACAATACCTTTGTCCAAAAGTAAAACGCACTTACCAATTTAGCCCCTTCATTTACCATAAAATGAAACTCCTACTTTGTTTTTCTTCAAAAAAGATGTTCTTCTTTTGGTCTAACTAAAATTAATGTTTCACTAAATATCTTATTCTAATTATAATATCTAGTAATTACTTTCAAGCCCCATACATGAACACTTAAAAAGCAGATAAAAAAACCCAAATCAAAATAAGAGAAGGAAAAAAAGAAAGAAGGATGGAAGAAGTGTTTAAAAGAGTGGGATGTAGGTTTGGGGGGTCATCCCACATCGGCTGCTGGAATGAAACAGAATGGGTGAGAGTCGTTACTTAAAGCAAGCAGCTGGGAAGTTAGAAGGCACGCAGCCATGTGGTAAGCACAAAGCGAACTATTCTTTCGCCTTTTACTAAAGAATACCGTGTGCTTGCCATACACAGTGGCATACGCCTATTTTTGGAGAGTCCCTTCCTTCATTGGTGGGCTCCAACCAATTTTTAAAGTTCAAAATTCGACTTAAACTCACTGTCTACTCTGGTCTGAAGTAATAATGAAATTAGCCTTGAGCTTTGAAAAAAAGTAAGTTAATAAATTCATTTCCTTATGAAATACAGAGTAGAGTTTATGATTAGAAACAACCTCAGATAAATTAGCCAACTGTATTTAATCATAAGTGTTGATCGGCTTTTCTTACTTTATGTCTTTATAATACAGTATTAATTTTCCTGCCATAAAAGTTCTTGATTTTTGTGCTTATAATGGGGTGATACATAGCTAAGCCTCTAAACGCAAATAAATTAAGCTTATGTTTGCCTCGCTTGAATAAAATTAAGTTAAGAGTTAGGACTTATAGCTTCTTATTATTTTTGAAGTATACAAGTGTATATAACCTCGTTTACACTTTGTTTATATTTCTAATACACATGTTATATATAACCTTGTAAAACTGAGCCAAACGTTAGTGTTTCCGGAACTCAAAAACACAATTTGTGCCCAAGCAACTCACTAATGTAAGGATTGATAATTATAAAACCTCCTTGATTTACAATATGAAAATGTACATTTTACCGATACATTAATACTTAATAAGTACACGAAAGGAACTCATGTTGTTTGAGATAAAGTCAAAAAGGTGTTACCAATCATTGGTTTTTATTAGTGCTAAATGTTAGAATCTGAAAAGATGTTTGAACAGTAAAAGCCAATAAATTCAAAACAATTTAGACTCTTTGACAAGTGAGATAAGTAAAATGACCTAATATATCCATTTTCACAAATCACAATATCTTTGCTCAAAAATAAAACGAACTTACCTATTTATCCCCTTCATCCACCATAATATGAAGCTCCAACTTCGTTTTTTTTTTCGAAAGTATTATTTTTTTGGTCAACTAAGATTAATATACAATAATAACTTTCAAAACCCATGTATGAACACTTCCTAAAAAACAGGTCAAAACCAAATCAGAGTAAGAGAAGGGAGAATGAAGAGAAAAGTGGAAGAAGGGTTTGAAAGAGAGGGATGCAGGTTCATCGGCTGCTAGAATGAAACAGGAATGAGAGTCGATACTTGAATCAAACAGCTGGACTATGATAAGTCATGCAGCCATGTGGTGAGCACAAAGCGAACTACTCTTTCTCCTTTTACTAAAGAATACCGTGTGCTTGCCATACAAAGTGGCATACACCTATTTTTGGAGAGTCCCTTCTTATTGAAAGCCTCCAACCAATCTTTAGAGTTCAAGATTTGACCAATCTATCGGTATCTTACTTTTCTTGCTTTGCCTGTTTTACTTCAAAACCCTATAGAACTTAACAAATACAGATGTTGTTGATATCACAAATGCAATGGGTCCTATTAATTGGACCCCATATTTTCTTAGAGAACCCCTCATTAATGATTTTTTAGGCATAAATTTCCGTGCATTTATAATATCAATAGCTTGTATGATTACTAAAAGTTAATTTTTTTTGAAACTCGTACCTATCATTTAAATCCTATAAACTTTTTATTTATTATATATTTTATTTTTTTATAATCAAATAATAATACAACATGTTAACGTTTTCTATATATTTTAATATTTTCTATATTTTAACATTTATATAAACCAAAAAATAAAAATAAAATGATATTAAATATTTAAATGAAAACTAAGTATTATTATTATATCGTATTTGAAGTCACTTATTATTATGCTTTCATATAAAATTGATATTAGTAAATTGCACTAAAAAACCGAAAAGAATTAAATTTTTTTGTTTAGAATATTTTATTTTATAAATTTGAAAAAAAATAAATATATTTTTATTTTAATACTTTTTTATAAAAATGATATTTTTTTTCTATAAACAAATCTTTATATTGGCCCCTTTTATTATGTAATGATTAGTTTTATTTAAATTAAAATATAAAATAATCATGAGGGTCTAATATTATGTAATGATAATTAATAAAAAGATAATTATTTGGTAATGATTAGCTTATTTTAGGAAAAAAGTTAAAGTAATTATTAAAAGGTCCTTTAAGAAAATAAAAAAGGGTTCGAATAGCTGAACCCAAATGCAGTATTATCTTATTAGAAAAGAGTAAATTACACGATTCCTCCGTTGTTCAAGTGACAAAAGACATTGTCAGTCTTTATTTTCAAAAACTAACTCGGACCATTGTCATTTGTTTTTTTGCATGTTTCATCCTTGCCATCATGAAATGTCTATTTCCCTTACCATTTTTTTTCAATTTTTTATTTGTTATAATTTATCAATTATAATTTTTAGAAAATAAAATGGCCTCTCTCTCTCTCTCTCTCTCTCTCTCTTTAATTTTCTAGAAAATATGTTTCCTCTTTCTCCTCTTAACCCTCTGAAAACCATAAACAAAACTGCCAATCTCCACCACCACCATTGATGAACCCTACATATGATCACCAAACATCAAAAGCCAAACCCCAAACATGCGTTCAGATCTCATACTCAAACCCTTCATGAATCTTCGGGGTAGGGGTTACTAGAGAGAATGAGATGAAAGAATGGGATACAAATCGGAGAAGAAGCAGATTCATATTGGAAACTCGAACCCAACAATTACCATCAATCTCTTCCACCACATCATCATCTTTGAAACTCAAACCATACCGGTGATGGAGAACGATAGGAGAGAGATGCGAGTGGTTGAGTCTGTCGACTTAAGGACTGCTCGAAAGAAGAACAAAAGAGGAAAATATATGTTGGTTTCAACGACTCTAGGGTTTTAGGTGAAGCTATGGTTTTCAAGTGGTGACGACGACACTAAGATTTTAGGTGAAGATCAGAAGGAGTGAAATCGGCAATGGTGATGGTATTTTTGACGGTGGTCCACATTTTTGGTGGTGATGCAATTTCCGATGACGATTATATTTTAGATATTAACTTAGGAAGGGAAATGTGGTGGTCGGTGGCATAAGTCAAGGGTGTTTTCGGTGGTGGTTGTATCTCTGGTAGTTGCATTTTGACTTCAAGAGGATGTGATCTTGTCAGAAAAAAGATGGAAAGTCAGGAAGGGAGATATGTTTAGTTTTTTTTTTTTTTTTTTTTTTTTTAAAAAAAAAATTATTAATAAATGTGAAAATAAGGGATTGGAATCCATTTTTCGTTTTTTTATAAATACAAAATAAAATAGTAAGGACAATAGTCATTTTATGTCAAACAAATTATGAATGGTGCAAATTTAAACTAACGAGGGACGAAACATGCAAGTTTAAATCAAACGAGAGACGATCCAAGTTAATTTTTAAACGTAGGGATTGAACGTACCTTTTGGCACCGGCACAATGGATGATTTGTGTAATTTACTACATAAAAAATATGAAACAACAATAACTAGTTTGATTCACCATTGAAAACCAACTAGGTTTTATGACGAGAGATAAAAAGTGACTGTCATAGATCTTCTTCGTTTATTTCAAACATAAAATCAAGGTTTCCTTTTTATGAAAAAATCAATCGAAGGGTCCTACCGAAACATTAAAGAAAAAATTATGATGCGTTATAACCTTTTTAAAATTGAGGTAAAAAATAAGGACATGTGAGTTTAAGGTCATCTCTAACACAACACCAAGTCTTTGTTTGATGTAAATAATCTAACAAATTGTAATTTAGGGTTTGGCAACACCACAAAAAGGTAGTTTATCAAAGCTTATAAGATAGCTTTTTGAAAACGTAATTTGATATAGCTTATTGATAAGTTAAAAACCAGCTTTTCGATTAACACGCCAAATATGGCCAAATCATATTATCTACATCAAAATAACCCATTCACACAATTTTGGTGTAAATGTTTGGTTTTGGTACTGTCGTATACACATTTATGCATATTTGCTTCTAGTTTTTGAAATCTGGCACCCGTCACCCTCATAGTTGGAAAATCCATTAGCCTAGGTATAACATCCCTAGATCAAGTATACCTCATCAACCCTTGTTCTTTTGACAATTGTCAATTTTGGCCCTTTATTTGAGAAAAGGTGGTAAATGAGTACGCATGGTGTATGCGTGTGTACGCTCAGCGTACTCATGTGCGTGTTTTTAACGAGAAAGCCACCTAGTACGCTGAGCGTACCAGAGGGTACGTTGGGTGTACTAGGCCCAAAGTGAAAACCCTAATTAAGGGTGTGTCCCTTTTTAAAGGACATGATGGCCTCATTTATGGCCACTATTCCCAGACCTCAACCCTCTCAAACCGTAGTTTCTCGTCCCTTGAATTTGTGTGTCCATTTGTGAGCTATTAAGTGTTCTTGTGGTTTCTTTGAAGTAAAGAAAGAGCTTTGAAGAGGAAGGAGTGGGAGTCCACACTTTGGATCTGAGCTTATCTGTGGTTGGAGCTTAAGTTAGAGGTATAAAGCTCAAAGCTTTCTCACCTCTTTTAATTTGTGCATCATTTTAGTCCATTTTAGGGTTTTGGTCCAAAAGTTGGATGCTTTATGAGATATTGAGCTCCAAAGTTTATTATCAGCTCATTTGAGTGTTTTTAGCGGTGTAGAGTCATAAAAATCGAGACTTGGACGTTTGAACCAACCCATGCATGAGATATGAGCATTCTTGAGAATAGAGAGTGAGAGTTTTGGTGTTTGTGACTTTTTCATCCATGCAAAGGCTTAAAGTCACAGACTTTATGGAGTATGAGCCTTTAGGGAGTCGAGATCTGAGATTTGAGATAAGGTCTTAACGGATTAAGACCAAATGAGTAGGAAGAGCAAGGGGCGTACATTGAGCGTAATCCCAGTATGTGTAGCGTAGGGTCGAGAATCCCCGATGCATGCATGGCATAAGAGTAGGCCCAACGTAGAGGGGTTGTATGCACTGCGTATGCGCTGACGTTGACTTTTAGGGTTTGGTCAATTTGTGGACTACTAAGGCCATGGAAGGGTAAAATGGTCTTTTATCCTTCTGTGAGTTTGTATAAGGGTTTAGTCTAGCTTCTTTGAGAGTCGTTATTAATTAGAGATAATTATCGTATGTGTTAGGCGAAGGCTAGACCGATGATTTGAGTTCGAGGTTATCTGATTTCTTACGAGGTGAGTCTTCTCACTATACTTACCTAGAGTGGTAACCTTTGTGTGACCGGAGGGTCTTATGTGCTTATATTGAGTATTTTGATATCCTGCATTATGTATTTATGATTTATGCTATGTATTATTTTGAGCTTACTGAGTTAGGACCGGAGGGTCCACCCGAGTTGTGGGACCGGAGGGTTCCACTGAGACACGTTGACCGGAGGGTCTTATTCGAGTATAGCCATGAGAGGCTAATGAGATGTGTGTGGTATTTTAGGGAACTCGTTAAGTTTCGTGCTTACCGTGTTATGTGTTATGTGTTTTAGGTACTTCTCCGCATCACGGGGAGGCACCGGCTTGATTGTACACACACGAGTTGGAGATATGTTTTGGAGGATCCTGGATTGTGTTTTAAACAATTAATGAACATGTGTTTTTGATAACTCGATATTTAGGGATTTTTATGGTTGTGTTAACGAAATCCATGTGATTTTTAAATAAAAAATTTGTTTGAAAATTTACGGTGTTACACTTGGTCCTCTACACTAGCACCATTATATATATATATATATATATATATATATATATATATATATATATATATATATATATATATTATTAAGCTCAATAAATTTTTTTCTTACTCTTGGAACATAATTGTTAAAAGCTATAAATTAGATGGGCCATTTTTGAAAAAAAAAAATCTTAATTAAAGCATGTTAAGGCCGTCTTGTTCGCCATAAGCATGTCGCTTTGTCTGTCATGTTGCTAGAACTTCGACAACCACCCTTTCTCTACTTATGTAACCCCTCCTCTCTTACTGATATCCTCATCTTCTATTTTCAGTTATAGCATTCTTTTTGATGTCTAACGTCCCTCCGTTAACATCAATCACTACTGTACATGACCACTTCATGTAACAACTCCTTCGCCTCTTCATATATGATCCATGTCCTCATAAGATATTATCCTTTGCATATATATCATTGTGATGCCGGGTCATAGCCACCACACCATGCAATGAAGTTACTCGCTTTGGTCTAATAGATATTTGATACTTGATTATCCATTTCCTAGCAACCACTTTCAAATCTTATATCTTAATAGTTCCCAAAAAAATAACAAAAAAATAACAAAAAAATTAAACCAAAAATAGGGAACAAAGAAGAGGGGACTAAGAGAATGATTTGAAACAAATGCATGTAGATTTTGGGTTCATCGCACATTCTAAGATATATGTGGAGTCATTGGTTTACTCTCCAAAAGATTCACTACGGAAAAAAATGAGACTCCAACATATATAGTCACTTATAAGATCATATCACACTAATATGGAATACACTAACACTCCCTTTAGAAATGAAGTCTCAATAAGGATATAAAAGGACATGGTAAGCCATAGAGGTGCAGACGTTGACTCTAATAATATGTAAGATATATGTAGAATCCTTCATTTACTGAGCCCTTATAGACAGAATGAAGAGTCCAACATATAGCTACTTATAAGGTATCTCACATCAGGGGGACATGGTCCATTATGTATCTATATATGTTGAAGTCTCCATCTCTTAATTTGAGCTCATTTGGAGAGACAATTTTGTACTCCACACACACACACACACATATATATATATATATATATATATATATATATATATATATATATATATATATATATATATATGGCTTGCAAGCCAACCCGCTAAAAGATGGAAATGTACATGACCATGTTGTGCTAAGATGTGTAAATGCACGCAACCATGCATGTTGTGAGCAGAAAAGCTAAGTATTATTTTGCCTTTTACTAAAGAATATCGTGTGCTTGCCATATATAGTGGCATGCACTTATTTTTAGAGAGTCCTTTCTTATACTTAAGGGCTTTAACCAATTTTTAAAGTTCAAAAGCCCCTTAATTTTATATTTGGCAAATGAATAAAGGACTCCAATGCAATACACAAACCAATCAGCTAGGATATGGAAATGCACACAACCATGTTGCGACTTGTGAGCACAAGCGAACCATTATTTTGCCTTTTTTCTAAAGAATACCGTGTGTTTGTGATATATAGTGGTATACACTTATTTTCATGGAGTCCCTTCTTATACTTAAGGGCTCCAACCAATTTTTAAAGTTGAAATTTCTCTTATTTTTTATGTTTGCCAAATGACGAAGTGTTAATGGTTAACCCTTTTCTTATTTTTGAGCTTAGAATGAAGTGTTAAATGGTTAACCCCATCCAACCTCTAGACCCCACCTTTTATTGTTTGTCTCATCTGTCTTGTCTTAAGAAAGTTTTTGTTGGTTTATATTAAAAAAGCATTGCCAAACCAGTTTGATAGAATCGATGGTTATAGTAAGATTAATAATTTGATAGGTGCGGTTTAGAATGAAATTACTTGCTTGGTTGGGATTTTACTGATCCAACTTGCTAAAACGGGCCAAGAACATGCCTACCCTGAACAGAACTTCATATAGAAATGTATGATATATGAATCATACCTTTTTTACGTTTACTAATACAACTATATATAACAATGTGTTACCAAAACTCAAAAAGGCTTTTAATTTGTTCTCAAGATTGACCCAATACTCAAGTAACTCATTAATGTATGAATCAATAATTACCAACCACCTTAATTTACATAATGAAAATGTACATTTTACCAATGCGTTATGACCTCTTATATAATAAAAATTGTTCCTTTCTGTTGATCAAAATTTATCCATCACTAGATTTTTTATTTCAGTTATCCAATATCATGTATACTTTCAGAACGCACTTTATAGAAAACAAAATCAAAGTAAAATAAGGGGAAAAAGAAGAGAGGAAGAAGGGGATAATTGTTTGATCAAGAGAAATGTAGGTTTGAGGTTCGTCCCACATAAGAAAATATGAAAGTCATTACATAAACCAAGCAACTGGGAAATTGAAAAACATGCAGCCATTTGGTGATACCAAAGTGAACTATTTTTTTGCCTTTTACTAAAGAATATCGTGTTATCGCCATATATAGTGGTATACGCCTATTTTTGGAGAGTCCCTTCTTATTGATGGACTCCAATCAATCTTAAATAGATCAAATTTCTACTAATTTTTGTGTTTCCCAAAGGAATCTAAGAAAAAAAATTATCTTTATTCTTCAAGACCAAAAAAAGGAATTTGTCAAATTCCCTCTTTTGCTTGTTTTGCTAGTTTCTTACAACCTTATTGTTTGTTTGTATATTTTTTCTTTAATCACAAACCACTTTTTATTTTCTTCATTTGAACCGAAGAAAATAGAAGGCTTTTGGTTATCTATGAGACTTGTCCCCCTTTCTTCATATAGTGGTTGTCTGCTCCTTACCCTCCCTTTAACCCATTTTTATGGGAAATGGGTATTGATATTATATTTATAGTGAATATTTTACTAGGACTTGCTGCCATGGGAAACATTATGTGATAATCATGGAACAATTCCCTCCAAATCTTAGTGGCTCACAGGAATCTTGGTATTTCTTGTTTTTGGAAAAAAGAAAATAAATGTTATGAATCGTACTTGATAAGTCCTGAAGTTAATAGAAATAAGTATTTTATATTTCAGGAAGTTATCATGTTTCCGTTTTTAACTTTGGTAATTAGGATCGTTTATTATTTGAGTCGATTTTAGAGTATTTGTTTCCTTATTTGACTCTTTTGTTTATCCCTATTTAAAAGTAGTCATTAATGAAATAAGATATGTTGGAATTTCAAAACAATCAATAGAGTATTATTAGTTTAATAGCTTAGTTTAGTCTCCTGCAAACAAGACACTAGGTTACAAGGGAGTTCACGACTCCTTCAATGGTCCTGTCACGAGGTCTAGATCCTGAAACATAACAGTAAATGAACAAAAGACAAAAATACTATTGCATTATAACACACTTTTCAATTAGTACATATACGGTATTTGAAAATGATTAACTACTAAAAAACATTCCTTGAAAAGATTACCCTTTGTAAATTGTGATGGTTAGTTCAATACATCACTCATGGCTTGTACAAGTTTGTTATCTTCCATCGCATTCGTCTTTCTTTTGCATTTCCTGAAATTCTTTCACTAAGGATATGAGATTCCATTATCCATACCTTTATAGGTAGCATCATTGATATAAGTGGAATGAATATATATATATATATATATATATATATATATATATATATATATATATATATATATATATATATATATATATATATATATATATATATATATATATAGGTCCGGTTCCTATGATGACTAATTTTAAAGTGAGAACACCTATAAAAAATTGAAAAAAAAATCTAAAAAAATACAAATCATAAAATCGAGTATAGATCTATGTCCGGGGGAAAAAAATTAGAAATTGTTTTTTGCATCATTAAAATTAATCCATGATTCAATTTTAGTTTTTTATTTTGCATCATTATGATCTATGATTCAATTTTAATGATCCAAATTTTTTTCCACCCGGACATAGATTTATGCTCGATTTTATGATTTGTATTTCTTTTTAGATTTTTTTTCAATTTTTTTAAGGTGACCGGACGAGTCCTCACTTTAAAATGAGTCCTCATCCGATCTTATCTCTATATATATGGTTGTAACTTTTATGCTAAATTTGCCTTTTGTCTTGTTGATATTTATCAAGGATCCCAATTGTATTGGACAAGTTTTTTACCTTCTTACAACAACGAGTCTACTTCAAAAAACCTTATATTCGGAATCAGTTGCATTACTTTAAAAGATTCACTCCATAATGTAGACAATAACAACACAAAGCAATACAGTACTTGCTTATTCCATATACAAGAGCACAAAATTGAACTATTAAGCTTCAAGTAAACAAATCGAATCCTATTATGATTCGACATTTTGTGTATAGGATGAATCCTGAAAATCGGAAGATATGCATGCATTAATACGTTATTTTAAGAAATCTAAATACCAATGCATGTCTTAGAATCCACTTGAAATGTTTTAGTTGCACAATACCATTGGAGTGACGAATGTTTGATTGATTTGAATTTTCTTTGAAGCTCTGAAACAGTGCAAATGGAAGCTCAAATGAATGTATCATCCGAATATTTGATTGATTTCAAATAGGATATCCAAAATATCATCTCCTTAACTCCAGAGGAAACTTTCATTTGAACCTCCATTTGCTAAAACAATCACTGAGTTCTTGAGAGGTCCCATTTCTGCAACTAAAACATGAATATCTGATTGATTTGAATTTTCTTCGGAGCTCTGAAAGACACACATTAACGTTTGTAGGGATGGGAGGGTGGGGTAGGAAGGGAGATACATAATCATGGTTCATATCTTTATGATCATCATAGTCTTTACAGTTGAGAACAGAAAGATCAGCAGCTGATATGTGGTTGCTCCCTCCTGTAACTCGTGGTGGCTCATGTTGCAACTCTACTTTGGTGGGCGTGGAGGATCTATATGTGTTACCAAGCTGAGTATGAACAGACTTCAATTGAACGTGTTACATATACACAGTTTGTAAGTAACAAATTCAAGTAAAATCTGTTCATACTCAGCTTGGTAACATATATAGATTTTCCAAACCCACAAAGACAGAGTTACAGAGATGGCATGGCTGCAGCAAGAGCCACCAGAGTCGCAGGAGGGAGAAAATCACTTGGATGTGTTACTTATACACTCCAAAAATAGAGTTCTGTAGACAACAAACATCCCGATTTGATGATGTGCTTCCAGATTTCTCTACTCACGATATGATGACATACTCACGATTTGATGATGTGTTCATGATTTGATGACGTGTTCCTAACTTCTGTACTTGCGATTTGATGACGTGCTTCAGGATTTCCTGTTGCTAAAAGTCTATAAATACTACTAACTTTTGTGAGAAATAATTAAAATTTCAGCCGTCATGTCTTGTTTAGTATCCCTGGCCAATTAAAGATATTTGTGAATTTGTAGTCAAGCACGTCATTTTTCTAATCCTAAGTAATCGTTGTTTCGTTATATGGGGAGCATAAAGTTATGATTATAAAGATGCCAAAGATCAAATATGATAATTTATTGGGACAATCGTTGTTTTGCAACCAAGCAACTAAATATGAACTCGTACCTGTTTCACCAATGCTAGAGGCAATTTCAAGAAATATATGTGAAAATTTAGGGTGGTAAACGAGCCGAGCCAATCCCGAGCTCAGCTCATGGGGATCAAGTCCAGCTCCTTTCGAGCCTAATTTTGAAACGGAGGAGTTAACTGGCTCGACCTCTGACTCGTTTTCCAGCCACCCTAAACAAGCCTAAGCTCGGCTCTATCCAACATGACCCAACCTTGTTGAACCTCTATCCAACATATTCGTTTTATCACTATATCTATACATTATAAACCAATCAACAACTTTGTTCCTAGATTACAAACCAATCCCAATATCTTCATATTACATTCGATTACAACTTTAACCAAACACTCCCTTGTTTCACATACGCTTATCCAAAAGCTAAACGAACTTTCAATATAATATATATATATATATATATATATATATATATATATATATATATATATATATATATATATATATATATATATATATATTTTTTTTTTTTTATTTTACATTTTCCATTTTTTTTTCCACTAAATAAAATATTAAACTTTAATTTCATAAGGCTGCTATTTTTCTTTACAGATTATTTTCTTTTTGACCAATTAAAACCGTCACAAACATCCTATTCTGATTATCAAATCTCTAGTATTTAGTTTCAAAACCCACTGCCTAAAAAACAAAAATCAAGGTAAAAGAAGAGGAAAATAAGAGAGGAAGAAGGGGTTGAACATGTGGAATGTATGTATGGGATTCATCCCACATCGGCTGCTGGAATGAAACAGAAGGTGTGAGTCGTTACTTGAACTTAATGACCATAGTGGGATGTTAATGCGGAGGTTTCATACAATTTGAAGTTCAATGCTCATGATATATATTTTTTAAAATATATTCTACTGAGCTTTATAGAGTTCTATGTGTTGTACGAATTAAATGAAAACTTGTATTAAAAGTGGAATGTTGATATAGAAATCTATTAAACTTATAGAATTTAATGCATTATGAATTCCCTTAGTTTCACAAGGTCCTAGCTCTTCAGCAAAATTTTGTTGGTCTATATTGGAAAGAAATGTTGCCAAACCAATTTCACGGAATCAGTGGTTCTAGTAAGATTAACAATTTGATAGGTTTAGTTCATACATATGTTATAATGGCATTGCTGGTTTGGCCGGAGTTTTACAAATCAAACCTGCTAAAACGGGACCTGAGCATGCCTAGCTTCAATAAACTTCATATAGAAATGTAAGAATTAGAACTATTACCTTTGTTGGATTTCTAATACAGTTAGATATAACTATATAATGTTGTGTGTTCAAAAGAGTAGGCATTTCGACTTCCTTCCTCTAATGAAACCCGGGAACACTAATTTCTTTTACTTTCTTTTCACTTCCATCAATTTCCTTTCTTTTCTCTTGTTAAGTAGAACTCGGGAACTAGGTGTAAGAGACTCTAATATGAAATAACTCAGTAATGCATGAATCGGTAATTACCAACTTCCTTAATTTACAAAATGAAAATATACCTTTCACCGTTGCGTTAATTATCAACTTGTAGAAAAAGGAACTCATATTATTTGAGATTAGTCAAAAAGTTGAAGGTTCACTTTATTTTTTTTTTATTATTATTGAAGGTTGAAATCTGGAACATATTTCTTACAAAATGGAAAATGATCTTTTTGGCTGATATTGATTTATCCATAACTAAATATTCTATTTTAATTATCCAACATCTAGTATTTAGTTTCAAAATCCACTTCCTATAGACACAAAAACAAATTCTAAATTCTAAGTCAAAGAAGAAATAAAAGGAGAGGAAGAATGGGGAAGTAGGGTTTGGGAGAGGGGAATGAGGATTTGGGGTTCATCCCACATAGGCTGCTTACAACAAACAACATGTGTGAAAGTCATTACACAAACCAAGAAGCTGCAACATGTAAAAGTATGCGGCCATATGTTAAGCACAAAGTGAACTATTCTTTCCCCTTTTACTAAAGAATACCATGTGATTGCCATATTTTGTGGTATATGCCTATATTTGGGGAGTCTTGACTCTCTTCCTTTGGTGGAGGACTCCAACCAATCTTAATTAAAAAGCCCAAATTTCTATCTTTGATGGAGGACTCCAACCAATCTTAATTAAAAAGCCCAAATTTCTATCTTTGATGGAGGACTCCAACCAATCTTAATTAAAAACCCAAATTTCTATCTAACAATAGAATCTTATAAAAAATTGCTCACCTACAACTTCTCATTTGAGCTTATGTTTATTTTTTTAATGTAATGACAATTATTATGTTATTTTTTTATATTCTGGAAGTTATAAATGAGAAGATTGAGAATGATAAGCAACATCATGAAAAGTCAACTGGATGAGTCTTGCATTTTTATATTGCATTTTATTACTTCTTTAATGTGTTTTATTCATTTATTAAGTTGTTATGTCATGCAGGCATGCAAGAGCATATTGATAGTCCGCAAATGAAGCAGCAGAGTCAACATTTTTAATCATATCAAGTCGATTTGAATAAAGATGTATGGAAATGGGAATGAATATACAGTACATAATGTTCGATAAACTTATTATAGTAATATATTCGTATTCACAATATGTTTGATTTTTCAAAGAAATATAATGATCTTGGGCGCTTGCATCATCATAATTGGATGAGGTTATTGATATTGAAACTTCTAAAGTTTAATAATTTGAGGAGAACTTGACTCATACCGCTAACACATTGGAAGATTCTCCAAAGAATGTCAATATGCCTCGGTGTGGTTTGTAACATCCTAAAGTTTAAGACTGTGTTCTTGAATTAATAAATTAAATAAATGAATCATTATTTATATAAATAAATCATCAAGGTATAATCATATCGTTATTTGATATGAAGTTTAGAAAGTTATGAGTGAAAATAATAACATTTCAAAAGTTAAAGGGCCAAAAGTGTCAAGTTGGCAAAATGAGTTAACCAAAGGGTTCACTTAAATAATGGAATGAACTACAAAAGTTATAAAATGGATGATGAAGGACTTATTATGTCAAAACTTAAGTTAAATCACAAAAATATGAGTTTATGGTGGAAATTGGCAAAATGAGCAAACTTGAGAGACTAAATGGTACACTTTTAGGAAATAAGATGCATCATTCTTCTCTTATGGAGGAAGAATGTGTTTGAAGTCCACCATACCTCATCTAATGGTGATTTTAATCCTAAGAACTCCTAGGGTTAGATTCAAGTGGAATTCAAGCAAAAGGAAGAGAAATCAAAGGCTTTCTAGGTATAATTTCTTCTCCTTCTAACCTTGAAATTCGGAATATTGATGATAAATATTTATTAGGTTTGGTTTTATAGCCTCCCTTTATTGGTTTCCATGGTTCTAATCTCAATCCAATCATACCATTGATGGATTTGGTGATTTGGGTAAAAAAACTCCATGTACCCTAAAAAACCCCTAATTGGGAATATTTCAATTGATGATGAAGTGAGATTAGATTCTATGACCTAGATGATGTTTGAAAATAATCAATATAATTGGAATTATCAAACTCATCCATGACGGTAGAATCATGTATAAGCTTGGATTGAAATGGATTTGGGGACAATATGATGAAAACAATGGAATCTTATGTAATTGAGCAATTGTTGAGAAACTGAAGTTCATAACAATGAATAGATGTTATTAGAATGATTTGGTGCAAAATACAAAGTGTTTATTGATTATTGGATGAATCCGTGGAATTTGTGGTCATAAGGGCATTTTGGGAAATCTATGGATAACTTTATGATGATTGACTTATTCTCAGTGAATAACATTCATGTATATGAATTGACACTCTAGATATGATGTTGGAACATTAACATGAAGGGATCCTAGTGAAGTTCTAGCCCTAGTGATTGTTTTGGCCTAAAGGGCAAATTGGGAAACATATAATGGAATTGAGGATTCATGTACATACAAAGAGATTGGTTGTGGTTTTATGTAATTGACAACACACAATGATGTATTAAATGATTTGGGAATAATTTATATTGGTTAAAGAATGTTATTGATCAACTTGGACTCTTAACCCTTTCATTTTAGTGTTTGTAAGCATTATGAACTTAACATTTTGATAAAGGTCTTAATGATTAACTTATCACGAGGATAATGGTTAATTGAGTATTTTAGAAGTTAATAGTCCTTATTATGTCCATAATAACCTTGTGGTGAAGTTTGGTAGCCATTGGAGGTGTAGAAAACAAGTTACAAAGTTTTTAGCAAAATTCTACACAAAATGGTGACCTGCAATTTTGACACGGGGGCGTGTCAAATAGTCCGTTAAATGTATTTTTTTTTTTGTGGAAAACCTAGTAAATGACCTCCGATTGCCCTCAAACTTTATATATAAGCTAGTGGGAAGTAAATAAGCTTATGGGTGATATCTAAATGTTAAAAATCTTATAAGGTTACTTTGGTCATTTTGTTGACCTTCACCTATATGTTATATAGGTGGTGTTTGAGAAGTCTTGATCTAAGCAAAGGAACTAGAAGAGGACTAGCTAATCTATATTGAAGAACTAGGTGAATACATGTTGGCATTTTTCCCACTTTGGGGTACATGGCAAAATTATTTTATTACAATGAAATGCAATGTTTTGATATATGAAATGTTTTGATAAGGAACTGTTAAATATTTTGGAAAGAGTATTTTGAAACAATGCCTTGAAGGCAAAAATGTTTTAAAAGCAAATAATGTTTTTGAAAGAAAGAATGTTTTTGATAACGTGTTTGAAATGTTTGAAGTATAGATGTTTTACTTTTGAAATGAGTATTATAATGCTAAAGTATGAAATGTGTAAAGCATGGAAAGTAATGATAAGAAACAAAAGTAATGACAAGAATTGGAAAGTAAAGAAAGAATGAAAGTTGCCTAGGCCATGATGCCTCATAAGTGGTCTAGAGGAATCTATTAGGGTGGTGCCTCCCCTTCGCGAAGTAGATGTCCTATTTAGCACGATGCCTTGGTGGATTGATTTATACTTTCCACCTTGGTCTAGACTTGGGGGTACCCTAAGTATAAAAAAATTGGCAACGGTTTAATATCAGAATTAGCCATTGATAAAAAAGAAAGAAATGTAGAAAGATATCTTTTGAAATGAAATGATAAAATGTGATATAATAAGATATGAAATGATATTTCTGATGCGTATGAAAAGAGTTTTCCTTGAAAATGCTTGAAAATGTTTTATAGTTTAAAACTATGTTTTGCAAAGATGAAATGTTTTTTGATGAAAATGTGATAAATGTTTTGGGTCATAAACCCACATAGCTCACGAGACATTATTGTCTTACGTATCTCTTTTATATGCCATGTATCTTAGGTTACAGTTAAGGAAAGAGGATGATAGATGAAAGTTAGAAGTCAAGAGATATGGAATGGAGTGGAACTTGTTAAGTTCCTTATTAATTGCATTAATGTGATTCTTATTTGCTAGACATGGTTGTAATGATGCTTAATGGTAATACCTAATGTTTTAATTATAAATGTTTTTGTGGGAATGAATTTTTATTAAATGTGGGTTAACACCCGAATGCTTTTAAAACCATAGCATTTTAAAGTTGAAAATTTTTGGGGTGTTACATGGTTGTTGACCTGTAATTAGTATTGGTCACTAAGTTTCACCTAATTGGTGATTTAGGTGGTTTGTGTTGTTGATTCGTTCGAGGTTACGAGTGTGTGGTTGTTCTTCTTCAAATTCAGGTGAGTATTCTCACTATATTGTGTGGGATATTGTATGTCCAGTGTGGTAGGCTGTGTGTGTACTGTTAGGGTACAATCATTTGATTAGTATTGGTTTTTCTTATTGTGGTATGTATCAGACCCTAGGGTAAGTTGGTCTTAAGCCTTTAGGCCCATTAATATGATAACTAAAAGTTTAATAGGTCAAATTGGAATGAGAGATTTGTGCCTATAAGCCCATTGAGGTGTTGCTTGTGAGCTTGCTAAAAGTATAGCATGTCAGGTTGTGATGATAGTATCATACATATAGGTCCACTGAGGTGTTGACTATGAGTTATTTGTATGTATGCATTGTATACATGATATGATATATGGTATATTGGAGAACTCACTAATCAGTATGCCTATTCTCTTAAGTTAAATGTTTTTTAAATTGTTCCAATGACAAATGTAATGGCAATGCTTGACTGCTACACATCGATATTTTGTTTATGTTTTGAGACTTCCACATATTCTGATACATTTTGATCGGGTTGGGTTATATGATGATTGAACATTTTGGTACTTGGTGTTTTTTAATGAAAAGTAGTTCATGGAATGTTATGATTATGCCTTTAAAATTATTACTTTTTTGAAAATTTGGTACTTTAAGTGTTAAGATCCATTAATGAACAGTAAAAGACATATAGAGCTTATTGTAAAATATGAAAGAGGTTCTTTTTAATAAGTTTATATTCACATAAGCTAGAAGGCAACTTGTAACATCCAAAAATATGGTCCAAAAATTATTATTTTAATAATAGATAAACTCATAAAAGAGTATTTTCAAATAACATCCAAACATTTAAATAAAACTAAATGTATCATTTTGTCATAAAATTAGAGTAAACATCATAAATGGAATCTCAACGGTGTGTGCGATGCAGTCATCCCGAACTCTTCCATTTACAACTAGAAGTACCTGAAACATAAAATGAAAACCGTAAGCACAAAGCTTAGTGAGTTTCCCCAAACTACCCCATACCATATATAATAAATCATATACTGGGCCCCCGGCCGACATCGAGCCTCACTCGGTATACAGATCTGTTATTCATAGGCATCACCTGTCACTAGGCCTCTCCCGCTATACACATACAATAAATATCATATAATCATGTTAACACATATAAGAATCATTACAATAGCGTATGTTCCCGTCCTCAGGCCTCGCCTGGCATCGAGCCTCGTTCGGTATATATAGTAACACATAACACATGAAATGTCACACCCCCAAACCAAGGATGGCAGAAACGTCCGGGGGTGGAGGACTTCATGTACAGTATCACAACAACGTGCATAATAGTGCTCAAAGTAAATACAACCATCATAAATATAATTGAAAAAGTTACACCAAAGTATATGTTTACATGTTTCAAAATCAATTACATTATGATGACAAAAATAAATTGTTGACGGTTTAACGTCCCATCCTCAAAGCGCTGAAGTTTTCCTGTTTCACTGATTTCCTGAGAATACAAGTAGTTTTGAAAGAGTGTCAACAATTAAGTTGGTGAGTTCATAAGAGTTTTTTTTGGAGTAGAAACCGTTTTCCTTTTAAAATCGATAGAGTTTGATCTCCAGAAAATCCAATATTTTCTTAGTTAAGTGTAAACAGAATATTCCTATATGATGTGTTGATGTATCCTAGATTGACCCGTAGATTTCCCCTATAATCGTCCAGTGTATATAAGTTATATAAGATTTAGGTTAGATAAAACGTCGAATATAATGGGTCCGCCCTAGGTCCACAACCAAACAAGGAACAGGAGATGAGGCGGGCACCACCAATTCTAAGCCAATCCAGACTAAATTCTTGTATGACTCAAGCATATACGCTCAACGATTATAGTTGAAGTCTAACAATGCGAAAATTTAATGTGAATATAACCTATACATATCATAGTTCACCGGAGAGTATTAGTGATTAGTGAACCTGAACTATGCATATTATAGCTTATCAAAAGTGATGGTGATGGTGAATATAACCTATACATATCATAGTTCACCGGGGAGTAATAGGGATTAGTGAACCTGAACTATGCATATGATAGCTTATCAAAAGTGATGGTGATGGTGAATATAACCTATACATATCATAGTTCACCGGGGAGTAATAGGGATTAGTGAACCTGAACTATGCATATGATAGCTTATCAAAAGTGATGGTGATGGTGAATATAACCTATACATATCATAGTTCACCGGGGAGTAATAGGGATTAGTGAACCTGAACTATGCATATGATAGCTTATCAAAAGTGATGGTGATGGTGAATTCCTTTCTTGTAATTAAGTTCCTAGGGTAGATGAAACATAAACTATACCTATTATAGTTTATCACTTAGTTTGTAATATATATTTCCCATAACTATACCGATTATAACTAGCGCGTTCGTTTGTGGGGGTATAATGGCTTAACTTTACTTATTATAGTTTATCATAATTGTCCATAGTGGCAATATCTCTTTTGTATGTGTAAAACCTTTAATAATGTGTTTGTTATATAAATAACCCTAAACTATACCTATTGTAGTTTATCAATTATTTGTGTGGGTAGTGAGCATAGGCCTTACTTGTCATAATTTACCAATGTTTATATTTTAATGGATATAGCCTCGTAATATCATTTATATATTTACCATACTTGTGGAGGTGTAAATCCATTTGTTTTCTGATGTATGTCTATGTAAGAATACAAAATTTGTCATATATTGCAACTACACATAATCACATAACGATGTATACCTTGCTCAACATGTTACAAGGTGAAATGAAATTTATAGTGTTTTTCTGTTAATAACATTTTCTGTAACTGTTATTGGAAAAATTGTAGAAAAATCATAAAATGTCCAAATCAAGTTCTGTAACTTCTGAGAGTTTGGAAAATGAGTCTAGTTTGTTCATAATTTTTATTATAATTTTTAATGACTTCTTACTTATGTGAAAGAGTCCATAATCACAGACTGGTCCGGATTGATGTTTGAAATGATAGGCAGTTTTGTAAAAATCACCATAAATTGTAGAAAAATCTTATGGAGATGTGCAAGTAGTCATTTTAAAGCTAAGAAGTGGAACTACATGCACCTAAAACAGTTTTGAAAACAAAAATGTTTAAGATGTCCAAAACAGTCCGTTAATGGAGTTGAACTTTTCTGATGAAAGCTGTTAGAAAAATGTAGTTATGTTCTTAGTGTTTTAACTTGTATTCTCCCCCCCCCCCCCCCCCCCCCCCCTAAAAACTTGAGGAAACATGAAAATGTAGGGGTATGAACTCACCTTAAGTGATTTCAGTAGGTAAGTGTTGAAGAAGAGAAGTGTTCAACCCAAGAACACTTGAAGAATCACTTGAAGATTCGAAGATCTAACACAATTATGAGAGAGTTTGTGTAAGATATCCATGATTTGAGTGGAAATAATTGAGATAATCATAAAGAGAATGGATTATTCTTACCAAATGTGGAGGAAAATCCCAATATCAGCCCTCAAATCTCGAGTTCTAGAGAGGGAAAATGAGAGAGAAAAGAGTTTGCTCTTTTTGGTGAAAAGAGAGGAAATGAGAGAAATGAGGAGAGAGGATGAATATTCAGCTCTCAAAAACGTGGGAAAGAGTGATGATTGAGTGGAAAGTACATTGATGTGACCTAGGTAAGGTGGGGAGGTGTGGCTGGTCATAGAGTGGGTGTGGGAGTGGTTGCTTGTGTCATAAAGTAAAGCAAAGTCAACACTCCATCTCTTTGTACTTTACCCACTTGCTTTTATTATTTAAATAAAGATTTTTATGAAAATATGATTAAATTGTGAATATTTAGGGTTTATTATGTTAAAATATGATTTTGGGTGAAAACCCCGCGTTAAAATAATTAAAAACGGGCCTTAAACGTAAAACTATGCGAAAACCGGGAGAAATTGAGCTCCCAGCGAGACCTCTCGGTCCTAGGCCGAGGCTCGGTCCATGCTGAGGTTGGAGTCGGAAACGAAGGCGCGATCCAGAAGAAGGAGCGAAGGCGAGGGTTCGTCCGAAGGCTCGGTCCGAAGGGTCAGCAGGGAAGCTTCGGTTCGGAGATAAGAGGCGAGAATGGCAGAACCGAACGGACTGTAGTGAACAGTACCTTCGGTTCGGTTAGTGAACAGTACCTTCGGTTCGGATCAGCAGCCTTCTTCATCAGGAGGTTTCGGTTCCTAAGAGGGGTTTCGTTTCGGTTCCTAAGAGGGGTTTCGGTTCCTAAGGGGGGTTTCGGTTCCTAAGAGGGGTTTCGGTTCCTAAGGGGGGTTTCGGTTCCTAAGGTCCGTTTTTCGCGTAGACTTCCGTTTTTGGGCTGTTTTCGCCAAATTCGAGGGTCGGGATGCCCCGAGTGATTATAGAAAGTTGGGAGAGATTTCGAGAGAGATTTGAGAGAGATTCCACATACTCAGAGAGATTTGGGAGAGATTTGACATACTTGGAGAGATTTCACATACAGAGAGATATGTGGGAGAGATTTCACATACTTAGAGAGATTTGGGAGAGATTTGACATACTTGGAGAGATTTCACATACAGAGAGATATGTGGGAGAGATTTCACATACTTAGAGAGATTTGGGAGAGATTTGACATACTTGGAGAGATTTCACATACAGAGAGATATTTAGGAGAGATTTCACATACTTAGAGAGAGTTGGGAGAGATTTGACATTCTTGGAGAGATTTCACATACAAAGAGATATGTGGGAGAGATTTCACATACTTAGAGAGATTTGGGAGAGATTTCACATACTTAGAGAGATTTGGGAGAGATTTGACATACTTGGAGAGATTTCACATACAGAGAGATATGTGGGAGAGATTTCACATACTTAGAGAGATTTGGGAGAGATTTGACATACTTGGAGAGATTTCACATACAGAGAGATATTTGGGAGAGATTTCACATACTTAGAGAGATTTGAGAGAGATTTGACATAAGAAGAGATAAAGTGAAAACGATTGAGAGAGGTTTCATTGGTGACCTTTTTGAGTGTTCGACTTTGCAATGCAGGGTCTGTAAGCCCCGTTAAGCCTTGTTTAAGGATCTTGCATACTCCCGATGAGTATGCAACATTGTTTTATCGGTTTGGCTTGCCACGCACCACAGTTTTAGGTTAAGGAGATCTAGATGTACGCACTTTTCGATTTATGATCTCTCATTAGAATAGAGAGTTGTTTAGGAGTTACATAACGTAAACTCTAATACTCATGACAAATTGAGTTGACCGGTTTGACTTGTTGACTTTAGTTGACTTTGACTTGACTGAAAATTGACGGTTGTCACATGAAAGGGTCGCGAAGACTCTTAACATCCTAACTTATCAACAAGGGGCGGCATTGGTGCCTTAGACCCGCTAAACCCAATGAGGAAAAATCACGTCGAATACAAAAAGATAGTTGAACGGATCCCGACTCCGAGTATCGACTCTACTCAACCCCTAAACATAAAAATTTCCTAAAGTACAACACAAAATGCCCAAAATCCCCTTATAGGTCGAAATTGGTCAAATACTAAAGTCAAATTCAAAGTCAACAATCTGAGTTGACTCAACTCGCAGAGTTTCCCCCAATCAACAGAATCATGAAAAGTCGATCCAACTCGCCGAGTTCACCCTGAACTCGCCGAGTTTCCCCTTTAGTCAGCAGTATCGGGAAAATTCAGTCCAACTCGCCGAGTTTACCGATAAACTCGTCGAGTTCTTCAAGAAACACACATCTTAATCCATTAAGTTACCATTCTCGAAACTAAAAGGTCCACCACTCAGATCTTAACTGAAATAACGTCTAGAAGGGTAAAGTTTCCAACTTTACCCTTAAGAACCATCCTAATGGGTTTAGAACCCAAACCCTAATCTTAAAAGGTTAAGACTTAATAAATAATCACTTATTCATCAAGACAAGGCCCCACAATACATATCTGGTCCTTAAAGGTTGCATGGTCACGTAAAGTTTCCAACTTTACTCTCATGCATGGCTATAAGAGACTCAAATGTTCAATATAAGCCATAATAAGAACCCAATGGAAGCATGGAGCTTTTAAGACCATAAAGTTGGCACCTTTATGCCAAAAGAGCTCATGAAGATTATGGATTTGAAGGAATAACCCCTTTGGGACGACCTACACTCCATCACCCACTCAACTTGGCTAGATCATGAAAACTAGCCCCAAAAAGAGATCTAAATGAATACTAAGCAAGGTTAGGACTTTATACCCAATATAGGTTCGAAATGGAGCAAGGAATAGAGATATGAATGCTCCTACTTGAATCACCACATTGCACCAAGATCCTCTTCCTTTAACAAGCTTCAAACACACCAAAAAGTACTCACAATAAACTCACAACACTCAAAGGAGGCTCTAGGGTTTCGAGATTAGGGTAAGGGACTATAGAGGATGGAAATGAGGCCAACACCTAGGACTTAAGGAGTTTAAATAGGGTGAAAAACCTCGAAATTAGGGTTTCTTCTCCTGCTGCCAACTCGTCAAGTTGAGGCATCCCAACTCGTCGAGTTGGTTCATTAAACCAGGACGTCAAACCCACTCCAACATGACGAGTTGAGGCTTCCAACTCATAGAGTTCTACAAATAATTTCAATAATTTGAAGGTTAAATACATACTAGAAACCAGGCGTTACACAACTAGTCATATCCCATAAAAGGAGACATAGAAATACATAGTTACATATACAAATAAATAGCCAACAAATAAAGAAATTAAATTCCTCTTCTTTTAACCTAACATTATTGAACACTTTGCCATCTTTAATGACCACAATACCTTCCTATAAAAATATATTTGAATTAGGCATGTTTGGTGACAAACTTAAAGGCTTTTTCTTAAACAATGAACAAAAAGTAATACCTATAAACAAATTTGATCTGCTTAATACATGTTCATTTATCATCAAGTAAACTTCAAACTACTATGAACTAGGGTGAGGTTGTTGCTGATATTGAATATATTAGTTGAAGAAAGCTTAATGTGAAAGATGCATAATAGATGAAGAGAATCAAGGAGATGCGTGATAGAGAATATAGTTGGTATATGAAGAATGATATTTATTCGTAATTAATAAGGGCGTGTAGTGATGACTATTTCCAAATTTCCTCCTCGTCTTCGGTTATTATAAGGTGTGTGGATGCAGTGTTGCTAGGGAGAACGAGGAGTCAGAAGCATACGCATGGGATTTAGGTGCGTCGTTGCCCCCTCATTTTTTTCTCATGTGAACGATAACTTAACTCTTTGTGCTAGCGGATCAAAAGCAGGCCTAAATATGATATACCCATAACAACCATATGGAATCATAAGCCCCTTTACAACCTGTTGTACTAGGTTGTGTCCAACTTGCCCTAGGTTCGGGTCGGCCATGTCATCATCATTTATAAGTTTTGAGGGGAGAATGTTGGATGCGAAGCTTTCCATAAAGGATGACAAGAAGGATTGGATTATTACTTTTAATATGCGGAGAATATTCTCTTATGCCTTGGACACACACTTATATATCGACATATATGCATTTGTTGGAAGTGTTTAGAGATTTAGTTCATAGAAAGTTGAACTTGGATTTATATCTATTTCATAATTGTACTTTCCTAAAAATAATTGAATGCAACTTTAACCCCGAAACCATATGTTGTAAATTATGTCGCTCTTAATTTCCGCATATCAAATTCTAGTTTTTTGTCGTGAAAATCTACATTATTTATAATTAAAAGGCATTAGCTAAGTAATATTAAAATATTGTGATATTAAACAAACCAATTATCATGAACAAAGTTATTAACAAAAACAACCAAGTTTTTTTGTGTTTTAAGAACATAACAACTTAGTTCGGAATGGGGAATTCTGAATTCATTCCGGACTGACTTAATGTCACATCAAAGTACTTTTTTCTAACAAAAAAAATACATTTCGGACGGACATTTGGGATTACAGAAAAAAAATTCAGAATATTTTGAAATTACAAGAACAATTTCGAAATCCAATACACAATTTTGGAATTTCGAGAAGATGCTTCGTTTTTCACTCAAATCCAACAAAATTCTAGAGAAACGCAACTGATGGTAAGTAGATACGATAAAAGGACTTAAAATGTGATATTTAATTGAAAAACAATGATATTAGACATTTCGAAAGGATCATCATGAACATGAGTAGAGATATTTTTCGTGCAACTAAAAAAACACAAATTATATATTTGATTAGTCCGAAGGAGCCATCCCGGCAGGACAAGTTGGTTATTTTCACAAATCACAAGCAAATTATCATTTTTGTTAACAACTCTATTCCTATTGGTTAGTTTAGTTAGTATGCATATAATATTTATAATATTTATAGCGACAACTCACAAAACACATAAGGCAAAAAGTTCAAATACAAGGAAGCCTCAGTTTAGGATTAAGGAGCAGTCAAAACAGTTAAGGCAAAAGGTTCAAATACAGTTAAAACCAATCAAATTTTAAACTAGCACTATATATTTTATTCTAATTATCCAATATCTAGTATTTACTTTTGAAACGTAAACAAAACAAAAACAAAATCAAAGTAAAACAAGAGAGGGAGGGTTTGGAAAAGAGGAATGCAAGTTTCTTATTCATCCAACATCAACTGTTGGAATGAAAGAGAATGTGTGAGTCATTACTTAAACCAAGCAACTGAAGGATGTAAAGGCACGCAAAGCGAACTATTCTTTCACCTTTTACTAAAGAACTAGATTATGACTCGCTTTAAACGCGGGCAATGATTAAATACATATCACATTAATAGGTGACTTTGCCTTAGGTTGAATTTTAATAAAAAAAAAATGTTAGTTAGATTCATTGTTAGAGTTTTTGAACCAAACTTAGTAGATAAAAATATTTAATATTTATATTAGAGCAATTTGGTTTTTTAATACAATAATTTTTGACATAAATAATATATGTGATCTTTAATGCGACTTCTTGATTAAAACATGTTGTGTAGTTTCTTTATGAATTAAGTGTGTTCGGCGTACCAACCCTCATGGAGGCTAATACGGCTCTTCTCATATCGACCATGTAAAACCAAAAACAACAATAAGTTGTTAAATGTACCGGCAACATTAAATTTTGCAAAAAAATTCGATAAACATTACAAATAAAGTGAATTGTCATAACCATAAACATCAAATTCATACATTGTAACTTGGTCGATTTCAAAGTATTTTTCCTTATAAAAATTAAAATATGATTTTTTAGGCTACACCCAATCACATATACATATCTTCCGATCATATAAATTATTACAAAAAAATGTTATTAACAAAAATATAATATTAGTTTCATAATTTGTTAAAGGTTAACACTAATAAATAATAATGAAATTTCACAAATCTTACATTTTGGTCGGTACATCCAACTAACAAATGAAATTCGGTTTAGATGTTTGATTCAAGAAGTGCATCCATTTAGAATGCTTACCAGTTTTGAATGTTTCCACTTGGATGTGAACATTAATATTCTTGTAGAGAAATGGAACTTCAAATGAACTCTACATAGCTAAATCAGCAAACATGACAACACAAAAAGAAGCCTAACTTGGCATATAACCAAATTTCCAGCAAATTTCAAAATTTTAAGGTTTTGTTGAACAATTTTTTCAATTTATCAGAATTTTATTTTTTTTACAACCTTATATGAGTAATCAAGAATTTAAATCAAGTGAAAGAAGTAATTATTCATTTAAATCCAGTAAAAAAATTACAATATTGCGAAATTGCATATAATTTACATGTTTGTTTATTGTCTTGGAGGTACCCGACCACTTGGATATGTACTATTATTTGATTAATTAGTGCATAAATTACATCATAGAATATGAAATTTAACAATTGTTTAAATTCATTTACACTTGATTTAACAATAGAAAATAGACAAATTTATAATCATAAAAGTATGCTTAATTCAACAAATTTGTTATTAAAATTAATAGAAAACTAAGTTTCTTGAAGAAACATTGATGGACAACGTGTTTGACCAAACATCGGTCAAGATGATGTAAATAATTTGATCTAAGGGTGGAAAAGGTATAAGTGAAATACAATCAAAAATATTTATTGTTTTAGATGATGAAATAAAGATTCTCTTTTAAACATATAATTCAATCTTCTATTTTGTATATGTAATGTCATACACTTGGGTTGCGGTGACTTCGTAAGACATGTGGAAGATATGATGGATAACCTATTGACTCATGTTCAAATCACCGCACTACTCGGCCTCTGTGGCCATAGAGTTTCGCGTGCAGTGACTCCGTGTCATGAGGCATAACATCATGTTCGCAGTGGGGGATTAGTCGGTGCGTAGAAGCTGGCCCGGAAACCCTCGTTAGGGAAGTTCCCTTCCCAAAAAAATGTAAAAGTCTTAGTCTTTGCCTCTCTCTAGCGTCGTTGTAATGAGTTTTATTATTTAAATCTGTAAAATTGTGGCTATCATTAATATCTAAAAAATAATAATATTTCAATGGTAAATGTTTACTAATAAATTTATTAATAAATTCACTAGGAACTATAAATAATTGTTTTAGAACGGTTAAAAGATTTATAAAAGTTTATAATTTCATAAAAAGTTGTAGTTTGCTAATATTTATATTGAAGTTGTAATGAATAACATTGTAACAATGTTGACAAATTCACATTCAAACGGAATAATAGAGTAAAAATGATTAAAATTATAAATTCATATGAGTTTAAACCCAAAAGGCAAATAGATGAATAATTCAACATTTCATAAAACCCAAAAGGTATTTAAATGATAAAAATTCTAACCCAAAAAACGAATAGTATTAAACAAAGTAATCAAAAAACAAACCCAAAAACCAAATGGTATGTAAACATAATATGAAATCAATTGTACTCAAATCACTCAACTGTTCATATAAAATCACGGAAATCATATATTATTTTTCTTTATTTGGAATTAACAGTTTTGGTTTGCATTCTCCATAAGTACGATCTGCGATTTATGTTAATGACTGTTTGGTTGAGGACATTGTCTCCATATTATCAACATCGTAAACACATTCCAAGTTGTGTTTTAATTCTTCATGTCTAGACATTTTTTTAAAGGATGTCCACTTATTTAGTGGACTTGTTACAATACTTTTATCAAGATTTGAAGCCGGTGTGACGTTATCACCAGTAAAATGAAACTGCATCCTAAATATACAAAATAAATTCATATGTCAATCTAAAAGTTAATAATATTAAGTATTTAAAATATTATATTTAGTTATATTATATTTAAAACCTTTAAATTTAATGTGTCTTGACATTCGAATTTCGTCGATAAAACGTTAAACGAATCAGATTACGACACCTATAATTGTAGTACATAGACATATGTTAGTTGATCAACTAAAATATAAGAAAACGAATCTAATAAGTGTAGTGTTTGTAGTATGTTTCGTAAAAGAATGTTACCTGTTCGATGTTAATTTTTTTTCCAATTCAAAAGTGATTTTATTATCAAAATTGAAGTTTGAGATTGAATAACCATCAATATTGTTCTTCAAATTATAATGAGAAATTTGAATTTTGATCGACAACTTTTTATCCAAAAGTAATTTCAAATCAGATGGATAAATCTTCATATTACCCTCCTAAAAATGGAAAAACTAACGGTTATAAAAATAGATAGACAAATAGTAAATATTAGTTTTATGTAAATGAAGTTAATATCGATAATCTCATTAAACTTTTGAAGCAACTCTAGTGTGTTTTTTTTTTCAGAAGTTTCTTTGCGTCACGATCAAATAATGTAAGTAACACCACGCCGGTAAAGTTTTGTACTATAATGATGATTTTGAAACTAAAACCATTGATAGAAACAAATTCAATAATATAAAATTTGAAAATTTAATCGAAGATTACAATAATATGTATAAAAGAGTTATTGAAAACTTTGGAACAACAGATACGTCTTTGTTCATGCAAGTTGAAGTGTAACAATAAAAAAAACTTATTTATCTTGCTTTTGATCCGTTTCACTATCTTTGTTCATTTTATATGGGATATACTGAAAGATAAATTATGAATAATATTGATTTTAATTTTGACTCTTAAATATTTTGCTGATTTAATGGGATTATATTAGATTTTATTGGTTAATAACTTAATTATTGATATTCTTGTTTAATGAGTTTTTTAAAAAAAAATAAATAAATAATAAAATATAAACGAGTTTGAATTTGGAAATCAAAAACTATAAATAAAGGAGTTAAATTAGGAACAATATTAATTAGAGAAACTGATATCATGTATATAAATAGAATGATATGTTTCAATTGATAAAATAATTACTGAATTTAAAGATGCTATAATTATTATAGATTCTATAATTAAATGTAATTTTGTTTGAATTTTATCTGGGGAAGATGACGTCAGCAGTTTGATCTAATGGTGGAAAACATAGGATTTAAACACAATCAAGGGCCATGATTGTTTCATTGGTGAATTAAAGGTTCTCTTTTAATAATATTTAAAGATGAGTTTTTTAAAAAAGAAAAAACTGAACAAGTTTGAATGCTGAAGCCAAAAACTATAAATAAGGGAGTTAAATTATGAACAATATTAATTAGGATAAATGATGGCTTAGATCATCAAAAGATGGAGATGCTTGCTTCAGTTTGTAGAGATTTGTGTGAAGCTAAAACACAGGTGCGATAATTGGAGATCCGAGTAAGAGACAATACACAAATTCTAAGAATACATGAGAAAAAAGGAACCAACTTATGGTGCTACATTATGTTATAAACACACAAAGCATCAATAGAAGCATAACCATTAACATGAGGACGAAGAGGATTAGACAATTATGGTTTAGGAGAAAAAAATAGAGGAGAAAGATGGGGCGGCTATTCATGTTTTTGACAAGATTTATGGGGAAACCGATACTTAATATATAGATAGAATGATAGGCTTCAATTGATAACATAATTGCTGATTTTAAAGATTCTATAATTAAATGTAATTGTGCTCGAATTGTGAAATATATTTTAGAAAGTATGATAGATTCTATAATTAAAGATTTTATAATTAAATATAATTGTGATTGAAATGTAATTGCTAAATTTAAAGATTCTATAATTAAATGTTTGATTTCTATTTGGAGAAGATGATGTCAGCAATTTGATCTAATGGTGAAAATCATATGATTGAAATACAATCAATGGCCATGATTGCTTTATTGGTGAATTAAGGGTTCTCTTTTAATAATATTTAGAGATACCGTGTGCTTGTCATACTCAGTGGCATACGCCTATTTTTGGAGAGTCCCTTCCTTCATTGGAGGGCTCTAACCAATTTTTAAAGTTCAAAATTCCACTAGGTCTTGTCAACTGATACAAGAAATACAGTGATTATTTTAACAGAAACCCTGAATGTTTGACTTTTTGAGCTTGTGATCGGAAACTGCATCATAGAAGAAACCAACTGGGTTTTGTTAATTTATTTATCTTTATAATATTAACTGTCCTGCCATATTTTGACTTTACAATACAAGAAAGGAGCTAATGTTGTTCGAGATAAAGTAAAAAGGGTTAACAAATCATCTGTTTTTTTAAGGCTGGTAGGAATACCGACACCACACACCACGGTAAAGTGAGGTCCCAAAATGAATTCGGCGCACCTTCTTCCTTTCCTCCCCAACGGCTACTTTTGGATTTTATTTTATTTCACACTATCTAATACTTTGTTACACTTCCTACTACTCATTTCACACAAACACTACACTTAGTATCTACTACCAAAAATGAATTCAAACAACCTTTCCACCGATTTCACCCCAAGATTCGGGCGAAACAAGCCGCGTGCAAGTGGTTCTACAACTCCGAGTCAAAATGTTTTCGTTTTTGATCCGTCGATTTACCGACCACAACTTGATACCCCTATGTTTTCAACCCAAACAATTTCACTATTAACAAATACCACAATAATACTTTATGCCGCCCTAATAATGATACTTTCTATGTATAAGAGCACGTGCATAGTCTTAGTCCTAGTCATACTTTCATACCGGGTCTAATGCTTGTATTTAGGAATCAATTGTATTTTTCTGTATTTATACCAACTCATATAAATGTTATTATTCATTCTCATTCAATACAAGAACTCTCAATGTTCATCAATTTACATGGTATCCAGAGCCTTGTAATTTTTTTTCTCCGTCGTCTTCCTCCTACCCATGGCTAACAATTAGCTTATTCTTGGTCTCGCTACAAATTCCACCTTCCAAATACCAACCATTAACATCAAATTAGCCACAAAAAACTACTATCCTTATTGTTCCCAAAATAACCAAACGCTTGCTCAGTGTCTCTAAACTGAGTAAAGAAAATAATGTATATTTACAATTTTTGCATAATCACTGCTCTGTCAAGTCATTGCATGGACACACTCTTCTCACAAGGGACATTAAGGATGGTCTCTATCGTGTTCCAGCCTCCCTCACCACATTGTCCAACAATTCAACTCTTATCATTGCACTCACTGGCGTTCGTACTTCTCTTCACGGCTGGCACAAAAGACTTGCCCATCCTTATGCACCTCTTCTCAAGCATATGTTATCTTCATTCAAGCTTCCAACTTCATCAAATGCCTTCCTTGTTGTCTGCTTGGAAAGATCCACCGGTCTCCACTCACTAGTTCTCATGTTGCATCTTTAAAACCTTTTGATTTAGTTTATTCTGATGTATGGGGTCCCTCCCCACATTTTTCAATAAATGGAAACCGATATTTTGTTTTGTTTATTGATGATTGCACAAAATATGTGTGGATTTATTTCTTATATCAAAAATCTCAAGTTCTCCCTACTTTTATACAATTTCATCAAATGATACAAATTCAATTCACTACTACCATCAAAAGTCTACAATCCGATTGGGGAGGTGAATATCGCAGTGTTTAACCCTATCTCTCGACACACGATATTGATCATCGCATTTCTTTTCCCCATACACAGGAACAAAACGGGACAGTCGAGCGGCGCAATCGAGTCACTGTGGAGAAAGGTCTTACTTTCCTTGCTCATTCCTCTCTTCTTCTTACCTTTTGGGAACATGCGTTTAAAACAACAACTTACCTTCACAATCGCACCGTAACCCCTGTTCTAAATTATCAATCACCCTACCAAAAGTTATATTCTAAAATTCCCGATTATGCATTTCTGAAAACTTTTGGATGTCTCTGCTACCCATTTCTCAGACCTTATAATCAACATAAAATTGATTTCATATCTTTACCATGTGTGTTTATTGGGTACAGTGCCTCTCACAAGGGATATTTGTGTTACCATCAACCTTATTTTGCATATTCATTGCCAAACATGTCGTTTTCAACGAGGATGTTTTCCCGTTTTCAACCACTTTGCCTCCCACCCCTCCTATGCCATCTTCACTTTCGCCCAAATCTACTACTGATCCTACACTTCTTCAGTTAGCCACTTCTTTAACCCCTACCCTTCCGCCTTCCCCACTCCACACTCCTAATTCTCCCAGCCCAAGTGTTATTGTACCCTCCAACAACACATCCCCACCTACTCCTAGTACTTTCAATTATCAAAACTCTATAGTAAGCTCTCGTGCCAAGCAGGCTTGTCCTTCCACCTCTCACTATCGTTCTTCAAATACCACCACACATTCCATGACAACCGGACACAAACCAATTCACTCAAACCCAAAGCTTTTTTTAGCATCCACTAATTCTCTCTCTACTGTTGAACCCTCAACATTTAAACAAGCAATTAAGCAAAAATGTTGGCAAGATGCAATGCAAAATGAGTATGATACCCTTATGCGAAATAAAACTTGGTCACTTATTTCCTGTCCCACTAACATTAATCTTGTAGGCTGAAAGTGGATTTACAAGGTTAAAAGAAAGGTTGATGGCACAATTGAAAGATACAAAGCCCGTCTCGTTGCTCAAGGATACAGTCAAGAGGAGGGTGTCGACTACTTTGAAACTTTCAGTCTCGTAATCAAGCCTACCACGATCTGTTTAGTTCTATCTCTGGCTATTTCAAATGGATGGGGTATACGTCAACTTGACATCAACAATGCATTTCTCAATGGTGATTTACAAGAGGCAGTCTACATGAAACAACCGCGAGGATTTGAAGATTCAACAAAACCCAATCATGTTTGTCGCTTGCATAAGGCACTATATGGCCTTAAGCAATCTCCCCGATCTTGGTTTACTAAACTAAAGACATAACTAATCACTAGAGGATTTTGTTCCTGTCACTCGGACACCTCTCTATTTGTTCATCATTCATCTTCTGTGACTATCTATGTCTTGGTGTATGTTGACGACTTGATTATCACAGGAACAAGTGCAACTCTTATTAACCGCTTCATTTCACAGCTAAATGGTGCCTTTACTCTCACAATGTGTCAAGTTGGGGATATACATGATATACTCTTACGAACACACATGCATGAAGCAACCCCAGACTCAACACCTGTTGATAGTCAGTCTCGTTTAACAGTTCATGATTTCCTGATCACACCCTATACCGACAAGTCGTTGGATCCTTACAATACGCCACCATCCCCCGCCCAGACATCACTTTTGTTGTAAATAGAGTTTGTCAATATATGCACTCGCCCACTATTATACATTGGCAGTCGGTTAAACAAATTCTCAGGTAACTAAAAGGCACTTTAAACCAATTGCTTGCACTTCAAACCCACAACCACTACCTCTCTTATAGCATACTCGGATGCTGGATGGATTTCAGATCAAAACGATAGCAGGTCACAATATGACTTTGCCATTTTTCATGGTTGTAATCTCATCAGTTGGACCTCGCGCAAACAGCGAGTGGTTGCTCGTTCAAGCACCGAAGCGGAATACCGTTCACTTGCCTACATGGCTGCATAATTGATATGGATTAAACAATTGATGCATGAGTTGCACTCTCCTCTGCTCCGCTCCCCCTTATTATTGTGTGATAACATTGGTGCTATTTTTATGACAAAGAATCCAGTTATTCGTACAAGATCTAAGCACATTGATTTGGATTTTCACTTCATCAAAGAGTAAGTTGAAGCCAAGGAACTCCAGATCAGTCCCGTCTCCTCAGTTGATCAGGTAGCGGACATCTTCATGAATCCTTTACACAAAGATCGCTTAACGACCTTAAGACACAAGCTTCAAGTTCGACCCGTCTTTGAGCTTGCAGGGGGGTAATAACGGTACTTTCTATGTATAAGAGCACGTGTATAGTCTTAGTCCTAGTCATACTTTCATAACGGGTCTAATGCTTGTATTTAGGAATCAATTGTATTTCTCTGTATTTATACCAACTCATGTAAATTTTATTATTCATTCTCAATCAATACAAGAACTCTCAGTGTTCATCAATTTACACGCTCGTTTTTCTTCTCTCCCCGAATACATTTTGGTAAGCCAACCCCTGACGGAGCCGGAAATGGAATTTGTTCGGGAGAAGAACTAAAAATGTTGCAATATGAAATTTCAAATAAAAAACATTGACCATTTTCAGGAGACGACCTTGTGAAGGTTTGGAGGACAAGAGAGGAAATTATAAAAAATTATTTCAAATAATTGTCATTTTTTACTATGTAATGATTTTTATTATTAAGTTAATGAAATATTCCTCTTTTATTATTATAAATATTTAGAACCTTATTAAATTATAATTTGATATATTTAATAAAAAAAGAAAAACATGAGAGGTGGCCATTTCCTATCAATGAGAGAGGTGAAGGGGGAACTGACATGATTACGATGTCAGGCAAAAAGTGCGAAGTGGTGAGAAGGTACACTCACTATGCCTTACGCCTTGTTCCCGAATTCTACATAAAGAGAGATATGGATGTATATGGAGGGAATGTGAGTGATGTCGAAGGAAAATCGTGTACACTGAGTTTAATTGTTGTAAGGAAAGTAAGGGGAAGAAAAGGATTTTAGAGCCATGTTTTCATTCTAAAATTTCCTCCCAAATTGGGTGGATTTTGGAAGAAAACACAAAAACTTACAATTTTTCTTTTGTTTCCATCCAACTCAGGAACACGAAATAAGAAAATTTCTCCTTCCCCTCCCTTTCTTCCTGTCAATATTTTCTTTCTCTTTCTTTTACTAAATTTACTAAAAACTCATGCACAAGGCGTTAGTGCTAAATGTTGAACTATGAAACATGTTTAAACAGTAAAAGCCAATGTGTGAAGTCTAAATTCAAAGCTATTTAAAATCTTCGACAAGTGATATGAATAAATTGATTTAATGGCATATCATTATCCATTTTCACAAAACCTTTGTCAAAAAGTAAAACGTACTTACAATTTATCCTCTTCATTTACAACTCCAACTTTGTTTTCTTCACCAAAATATTATTTTCTTGGTCAACTAAAATTAAAATTTCACTTGATATCTTATTCTAATTAATAATAATTCCTTTCAAAACCTATATAGGAGCGCTTCCTATATTAAAGACAAATCAAAAACCAAGTAAAGAGAAGGGGAAAGAAAAGAAAAGAAAAGTGGAAGAAGGGTTTGAAAAAGAGGAATGCAAGTTTCTGGTTCATCCCACATAGGCTACTTAAACTAAACAGAAGCTATCAAATTCATTACTTAAATGAAGCAGCTGAGACATGAAGAGGCACGCAGCCATGTGGTGAGCACAAAGCGAACTATTCTTTCGCCTTTTACTAAAGAATACCGTGTGTTCTCCATATATAGTGGCATACTCCTATTTTTGGAGAGTCCTTTCATTTATTTGGAGGGCTCCAACAAATTTTTGAAGTTTAAATTTTCACTAGTTCTTGTTTGTTAACTGTCACTGATCAGGTCTAATGTAATCTGGCGCTAAACCTAAAGCTTGTAAAATTGTTGTCAAAAATACAAATGCAATGATAATCAAGATAGAAGTACAAAGGAGGAACTCATGTTGTTTGAGATAAAAGTCAGAAAGGTTACTGTTCATCTGCTTTTGACTTTTGAATGATGATTAAATGTTGAAATCTGAAAACCTGTTTGAGCAGTAAAAGACAATGTATGAAGTTTAAAATCAAAATTCAAAACCTTTTAGATTCTTTGACAAGCGGGATGAATAAAATGACTTAATGCACATCATTATCCATTTTCACAGAACATTTGTCCAAAAGTAAAACGAACTTTTACTTATTTATCTATTTCATTTACCATAATATGAAACTCTAACTTCATAATACTGCCGTTTTTCATCAAGAAAATATTCTTTTTTTTGGTCAACCAAATATCCTTTCCTTAAAAACCCATATATATGAACACTTCCTAAAAAACAGATCAAAAACCAAATCAAAGTAAGAGAAGGGGAAAAAGAAGAGAAAAGAGGGAGAAGGGTTTGGGGGCATCCCATATCTGCTACTTGAGTGAAGCAGAAGGTATCAAAGTCATTACTTAAAGCAAGAAGCTGGGATATGAGAAGGCAAACAGCCATGCGGTGGCATACAACTATTTTTGTAGAGTCTTTTCTTATTGAAGGGTTCCAACCAATTTTTAAAGTTCTAAATTTCACTAGCTTTTGTGTATCAATCACTACTCATGTCTCTTGACTGCTTACAACAAACTGAATGTTGAAACTTGTTACTTAAAGCATCAAGCTATGACATTGAAAGCCACACAGCCAAGCAATGAGCACAAAGCAAACTATTCTTTTGCCTTTTACTAAAGAATACAGTGTGCTCGCCATATATAGTTGCATACCTGTTTTTGGAAAGTCTCTTTCCTTTGTTGTAGGGCTCCAACCAATTTTAAAATCCCAAATTTCAATCTAACAAAATAATCCTACAAAACATTTGCCCAACAAGATTACCCCTACACCTTCATCTCTACAAAAACCTTAACCTGCCAATGGTAAAAAGATTTTGGTTGGATATTTTAAATAGTATTTTTTTTTTCAATAAGCTTGCATTAAGGATGCTCTCATTTAGGCTGACTTTTTTATTTACCGTAGTGGATAATTTTATTATAAAAATGGAGTCAATATTTTGTTATGACAATGCAGTGATAAACCAAAACTGGAGTTCACGGTAACAAACTCAAATCACATTCATCACATTCGTGGAATGAACTCAAACCACAAGTGCTTGCTTATTCATCGACAGATTAACAAATCACAAGTGCTTGCTTCGTTGACGGACTAACCTGGAAGTACTTTTTGGAAAAAATTTACAAACGGTTTGGTATAAAACAATAGATTCGCCAGCTAGAAGAAGATCATATCATACTTAAGGAATGGGGGACGAAGGTTGTAAAGTATAATACAAAGTTACACATTCCTCAAACTCATGGGCCTCATAGGGAGACTTGCTCTAGATGTGAGATTGAAGACAAACTAATTCATTTATGGATTACTGTAGAATTCCCAACCCGCAATATAAGAATTAACTACTCCAATTCAAATTGTTGGAGAACCTAAGAGATTTGAGGAGACCTTGGAAGGGAGGAACAAAGAAGAACTAAGTAACCAAGGCCGCAAGAGAAATGATGGTGGTAACTCAAGAGGAACCGTAGGTATCTTTTGTTTCAAATGTATATTAGAGAAGGGGTAAGCCTTCAACATATGTACTAACAAAACAAAATGTTTATGTTGTCGGTGTTAGCCGTATTTGTATTTCGAATAATACTATTATGTTGTATCTTAGATAAGAATAGTTTGTTTCCTAATTTATAGGTTTTCTTTGTATATATATGGTATTCCTTTCAATGAAAGTCTTTGACCTTTTCTAAAGAGTTTACATGGTATCAGAGCCACGATTCTATACCGGTCCTCTTTTGCCCTACTCTCATCGCCATCAAGCTACGACTTAACATCTGCCGTTGACCTGACTCCTATGTTTTCTTTTGTCTACCCTACTTTTTCTTTGTCATTTGAAATGACTTGAGACAAATCAACATCTTCTTCAAACCAAAATCGATTCACCTGTCTATATCGTGACCAACATTCATAACAAGGTCAAGGTACTAAATGGTCTTTTTACCCTGGTTATGAGCCAAATAGCTTAGACTTCTGGCTATGGGTCAAATAGCTTAGACTTCTGGTTATGGGTCATAATCCACTTAATAATTGGATGTTATTGATTTAATAGCGCGGGGATTTTTTCGGGCCAGTAGTTAGAGATTCAGTTAAGTGATTCATCAGCTAGAGGTGAGTTTCCTCACTATATTTAGCGAGTCGAAGGCACCAATGTTGGCCCATGGTTTATTACGATAGGATGCTAGATGTTTGCAGGACTCTTGCATGTGTTATGTGGTTGTATGCTTACCGAAGTCAGGCGGGGATCAATGACTATCATGTATGCTATTATCTTTGTGATTATCGCATGTGTTGTATGATTATAAGTTTATATGTTTATATTCATACCTGGCGGGGCCTAATGTTTGTCGGGGCCCGATGACTGACAGATCTATATACCAAGTCGGGTCGATAACGGGCGGGGCCCGTTATGTGTTTATTATATATGGTATGTGGTATTTTAGGGAGCTTACTAAGCTTTATGTTTACGGTTTTCATTTTATGTTTCAGACTTTTGGTTCAAAAGGGAAGAATCTGAGATGATTGCAGTGCACACACCACCTCGTTCTGCATTTTATGATTACTCTGACGTTACATGATGTATTGGACACACTTTGTTCTATCTTGATTTTATGATGATGTTTGGGTTACAGTTTTATTAATTTAAAAACAAAAAAATTTGGTCTTAATTTTTGAGACGTTACAAAAATAGTATGTTAAATGTATTCTTTTCGTGGAAAACCGAGTAAATGACCTCTAATTGTCCTCAAACTGTATATATAAGCTAATAGGAAGTAAATAAGCCTATGGGGATATCTAAATTTTAAAAATCTTATATGATACTTTGGTCATCTTGTTGACCTTCATCTTTATGTTATATAGGTGGTGTTTGAGAAGTGTTGATCTAATCAAAGGAACTAGAAGAGGACTAGTTAATCTACATTGGAGAACTAGGTGAGTACGTGTTGGCATTTTTCCCACTTTGGGGTACATGGAAAAATTATATTATGACATTGAAATACAATGTTTTGATAAGGAATGGTGTAATAAATAATTGGAAAGAGTATTTTGAAAGAATGCCTTGAAGGCAATAATGTTTTAAAAGCAAAGAATGTTTTTGAAAGAAATAATGTTTTGATAACGTGTTTGAAATATTAGAAGTATAGATGTTTTACTTTTGAAATGAGTGTTAAAGTAAGAAATTGTCACACCTCCAGTGCCATTGAAAGATGTGGGTTTCATGTTCATAAAATCTTTATAGGAACACGCCTTCTGGTGTCCGTGACCACCTTCCTAGTTTTGGTGTTGGGTACCACCTCCCGGCCCGCCAGAACCACCAGAGTTCATTTGTGACATTGCGACAGCCACAACAGCAGTAACGGCTGCCTGAAACATGGCAAAATCGAATTGGGAGGGAGGTGGTGGCGGAGGATTGTTGTTCTTTGAGCTGGGTCTTTTATTTGGAGGCATCTTGATCTAAAATGATAAGGAGAGAGAGGATGGTAAGTCCTCTGGATGTAATAAAGAGATATGAAACAAGAGATATCTCATTATGGCAGGTAGAGTGTTCTACTAAGCGATAAAACAGGAAAGACTTACTAAAGCAAGTAAACTATCGTTAAGGAAAGAATGAGTAGCAAAACTTGGAATGAATTTCTACAACATATTCGGCTCTGACTAAAATACTCCTATAGTATATGTTTTGTTGCGACGATGACTCGTTATTTGGATATTTGGTAAGTTTTAGGCCTGCTTTACACTACAGTCACTCCCAAGCACATGTTGGTCGTGTCTTGAATGAATATAGTTGATTAGGCTATATTGACCCTAGACACGACTACATAACTGCCCAGGTTTAATCGCAGTGCCCAACATCCAATTACTTTTGTTTTGTTCTACTCGTGGTTACTGATTCTGGTATGTAGGTATACTTGTACACTTGGAGTAAAAATACTTATATTTTTAAAGTATACTTTTAGTTCTGAGCACTTCGGCCCCTTAATGTTTATAGTTGTATACCATGTAAGGTTCGGTATACTTAGTTCACTATAAACAAAAGCTCTGATACCAATCTGTCACACCCCGAAACCGACGGCGGAAACGTTCCGGGGCGGAGGACGTCATGCGTAGTATCCCAACCAGTGTACATAGCAAGCATAGTAAACACAACCATTACATTACATAGAAATTCTTACATTTGTTTGAAAGCAAGTAATACATGTTTTATATATACATCAGTATAACAAAAGTATAGACGAGACTTCTATATGCACCGTCTTCTCCAAAAGTAAGCGAAATACCTGTCTAACGAGAACCTGAGAATACAAGCAGTTTTAAAATATCAACATAAAGCTGGTGAGTTCATAAGCGGTTGCTTTCTGGTGAAAGAAAATGTTCCTTTGATTTTATGAAAAGTTGTTTCCCAAGAAAATCCCATATTTTCTTATAAAAGAAGTTCAGTTATCCATTTGTTAAATAGTCTGTTTATGAAAAGTTAAGTTATCCCAGGAAAAACCCTTATTTTCCTTAAAAGTTAATGTTTGTTTATCAATCCGGAATGAAGTGTACAAGTATCTACCATACTTGTTTAGTTAGGCAAAGTTTCCTTGAAAGTCGGGTTAATCTTGATAAAGTACATTAGTTTTAACACGTATATAAAACTAATAAGTAGGTAGTGAACTAATTCCTAAGGGTATTGTTGATACCCTCTAGTAATCAAAACAGTTATTACTTTGAGGTTAGTTCACTAAGTTCATTATTTCTAAAAGTAAATCTCCATTATCTAAGTTGCGAGTTCTATAACCATACGATAAACTAGATATGGCTTGTAACGGGGGCCATATCGTTTTATGACTTTGTCACCCGTAGACCTGTCGGTCCCACTGTAGCTAGCAGCAAGGTGCGGGATAGTCACTCCCGTATAGATCTATACACACAAGTCACGTTCTCCCTCCAAGAGATTTTGGTTACAGGGTCAATCCTCCACTCGCGTATCTCTGTGGAGTGTTACCGAGGACATGTCTCCAATCTTAAGAATAACGAATTTACAAGTAATAATATGGAAAATCCAATTTTATGATTGGCGTGAATCCTTTTTGAAATATAAAATATAACATTTTATAATGAGTTTCACAAATTTCCTTGTTTTAGTTTGAAAACTAACTCTACAAGTTAATCTCTTAATCAGTTGGTAAAAACGGTTTTCTGTGTTAAAAGCGTACAGAACATATAAGTATTTCATATGAAATAATAAGTTTTGAGTACAAGTTCCCTTGTACTTTTGCTTGTATTCCCCCCCCCCCCTAAAAACATGAAAAACTCGGAAAAGGGTAGGGATATGAACTCACCTGACGTGGGTGTGCCGGGTAGGACGCTAGGTGTCAATTTAGGACTTGAACACACGAAAGGATCCTATGTAACATGAAGTGATACATAATTGTATCTAATTAGCTATTTAATCACTAATTAAGCAAGTAAATACACTCTAATGCATGGAAACACTTTATTCCAAGTGTTAGGAATAATACGAGTTGCATCTAAGGAGCGTATGGCCTTGTTAAGGAGTTTACTCTTCGAGTGTAAACCCTTAGGGGTGTTTACGGCCCAAAGACCATATCCCCATGAGTTTACAGCCATAAAATCATGGGTGGGGTGTTATTGGGTGCACAAAGGTCTTATATTGCACAAGGGAAGGTTCTAGGGTTGAATCAAAGGCTTAGGAAGTGATCAGGACTTGAAATGACCTTGGAAATGGGGTTTGCGGTTTATGAATGACCCTTGGTGAGTTTATTGCCGTAAACACATGAGTTTACGGCCGTAAACTCATGTTTGGCTCATTTTTGCATGGTTTTGTGCTTCAAATGAAGGGATACAAGGTTCTAGGCATTAATCCAAACTATAGGAGGTGTTTAAGGGCACTTTAACACCATGAAAAAGAGTTTACGGTCCATGAATGTGCTTCAACTGTAAAATCATGTTTACTCCCTTTATGACATGTTTTTGGGGTTTTAAGTTTATCCATGTAAGTTCCTAAGTCATAGCTAAGCATTAGAAGTGTTTTGGAAGGGTTTTGGGGCATCAAAACCCCCTTATGGGAGTTTACGGTTTTGGAGGGTGTTCCTCAACCATAAACACATGGTTTTTGGGGTATTTGGATGATTCAACCACGAATTTGCATGAATACAAAGCTAAACAACAAGCTAGGAAGGATTACTTACGATTTTGGAGCTTGAATGGGGTATTTCTTGACCAAAATCCAACTTGTAGAGAGAGAGAGTAGAGAGAGAAGGATATAAGGGCATGAAAAGGCTCATATGAAGGCCACTCATCCCTTATATAGGGTTTGAGTTTGTGGCCAAGTGAGGATCCACTCAATCCCGACGTTAAACGAAGTTTATGGTCCTACCCGATTAAATGATCGTAACCCGACTTGGTCGTAAACTAGAAACATTCCAAAGGAATATCGAGGGTGTTTCACGTGATTTTATTTCGTTTTGACACATATGAAAAACACAATATAATTCTTAATTGGTTTGCCTAATACAAAAGTTAACGGAAAGTTTCAATAAAAATAAATTTTATTAACGGAAATGGGTTACAGTGACGGAATAAGTTTCAGGTTGTCACAAAAATGTGTAAAGCATGGAAAGTAATGATAAGAAACGAAAGTAATGACAAGAATTGGAAAGTAAAGAAATAATGAAATTTGTCTGGGCCATAATGCATCGTAAGAGGTCTGGAGGAATCTACTAGGGTGATACCATGAGTAAAGAAAGAATGAAAGATGTCCGGGCCTTGGTGGATTGATTTGTTCTTTCCACCTCGGTTTAGACTTGGGGGTATCCTAAGTATAAACAAATTGGCAAAGTGTTAATACCAAAATTAGCCCTTGATAAAAGAGAAAGAAATGTAGAAAGGTGTCTTTTGAAATGAAATGATAGGATGTGAAATGATAAGATATGATATGATATTTGTGATACGTATGAAAAGAGTTCTCCTTGAAAATGTTTTATAGTATAAAACTATGTTTTGCAAAGATGAAATGTTTTTGATGAAATTATGATAAATGTTTTGGGTCATAAACCCACATAGCTCACGAGACATTATTGTCTTACGTAACTCTTTTATATGTCATGCATCTCACATTACAGTTAAGGAAGGAGGATGATAGATGAACGTTAGAAATCAATAGATAGAGAATAGAGTGGAAATTGTTAAGTTCCTTATTAATTGCATTAATGCAATTCTTATTTGCTTGCTATGGTTATAATGATGCTTAATGGTTATAAATGTTTTTGTGGGACCGAATTTTTATTAAATGTGGGTTAACACCCAAATGTTTTTAAAGCCGTAACATTTTAAAGTTGGAAAATTTTGGGGTGTTACATGGTTTTTGACATGTAATTAGTATTGGTCACTAAATTTCACCTAATGGTGATTTAGGTAGTCTGTGTTGCTGATTCGTTCGAGGCCACGAGTGTGTGGTTGTTCATCTTCTAATTCAGGTGAGTGTTCTCACTATATTGTGAGTGATATTGTATGTCCGGTGTTGTAGGTTGTGCGTATTGTTAGGGTACAATTATGTGATTAGTACTGGCTTTTCTTATATTGTGGTATGTATCGGACCCTAGGGAAGTTGGCCTTAAGCCTTTAGGCCCATTAGGAGGATAACTAAAAGGTTAATAGGTCAAATTGGAATAAGAGATTTGTGCATATAAGCCCATTGAGGTGTTGCTTGTGAGCTAGCTAGAAGTCTAGCACGTCAGGTTGGGATGATAACATCAAACATATATGCCCACTAAGGTGTTGACTATGAGTTGTTTGTATGTATGCATTGTATACATGATGTGATATATGATATATTGGAGAACTCACTAATCGTTCTGCCTACTCTCTTAAGTTAAATGTTTTTTAAATTGCTCCAACGACAAAGGGAAGGGCAGGGCTTGACTGCTACGCAAAGATATTTTGTTTATGTTTTGGGACTTCTACATACTTTGATACATTTTGATCGGGTTGGATTATATGATGATTGAACATTTTGGTACCTGGTGTTTTTTTAATGAAAAGTAGTTCTTGGAATGTTTTGATTATGCCTTTTAAAATTTTTTTTTTTAAATTTGGTACGTTAAGTGTTAAGATCCATTAATGAACAATGAAAGACATATTGAGTTTACTATAAAATATGAAAGAGGTTTTTTTTTATAAGATTATTTTCACATAAGCTAGAAGGCAACTAGCCATATCCCATAAAAGGAGACATATATGAATATATAGTTTCATATACAAATAAACAGCCGACAAATAAAGAAATCAAATTCCTCTTCTTTTAACCTAACATTATTGAACACTTTGCCATCTTTAATGACCACAATGCCTTCCTATAAAACTATATTTGAATTAGGCATGTTTGGTGACAAACTTAAAGGCTTTTTTTTAAACTATGAAGAACCAGTAATACCTATAAACAAATTTGATTCGCTTAATACATGTTCATTTATCATCTAGTAAACTTCAAACTACTATGAACCAGGGTGAGGTCATTGCTGATATTGAATACATTAGTGAAAGAAAGTTGAATGTGAAAGACGCACAATAGATGAAGGGAATCAAGGAGATGTGTGATAGAGAATATAGTTGGTATATGAAGCATGGTATTAATTTATTCGTAATTGGTAAGGGCATGGAGCGATGACTGTTGCCAAATTTCCTCATCGTCTTCTTCATCTTCGGTTATTATAAGGTGTGTCGATGCAGTGTCGTTAGGGAGAACGAGGAGTCATAAGCATACACATGGGATTTAGGTGCGTCGCTGCCCCCCTCATTTTTTTCTCATGTGGACTATAACTTAACTCTTTGTGCTAGTGGATCAAAAGCAATCCTAAATATGATATACCCATAAAAACCTTATGAAATCATAAGCCCCATTAAAACCTGTTGTACCAGGTTCTGTCCAACTTGCCCTAGGTTCGCGTCGGCCATGTCGTCATCATTTATAAGTTTTGAGGGGAGAATATTGGATGCAAAGCTTTCCATAAGGGATGACAAGAATGATTGGATTATTCCTTTTAATATGCGGAGAATATTCTCTTATGACTTGGACACACACTTATATATAGACGTATATGCATTTGTTGGAAGTGTTTACAGATTTAGTTCATAGAAAGTTGTTAATTGAAAGTTGAACTTAGATTTATATCTATTTCACTTTTGTACTTTCCTAAAAATAATTGAATGCAACTTTAACCCCGAAATCATATGTTGTAAATTATGTCGCTCTTAATTTCTGCATATAAAATTCTGGTTTTTTGTCGTGAAAATCTACATTATTTATAGTTAAAAGGCATTCGCTAAGTAATATTAAAATATTGTGATATTAAACAAACCAATTATCATGAACAAAGTTATTAACAAAAACAACCAAGTTTTTTGTGTTTTAAGGAAATAACAAATTAGTTCGGAATGGGGAATTCCGAATTCATTCCGAAACCAAGTTAATGTCACATCAAAGTACTTTTTTCTAACAAAAAAAAAATACATTTCGGACGGACATTCCAGCAAGACCATTTGAGATTACAGAAAAAAAAGTTTCGGAATATTTTGAAATTACAAGAACAATTCCGAAATCCAATACACAATTTTGGAATTTCGAGAAGATGGTTCGTTTGTCACTCAAATCCGACAAAATTCTAGAGAAACGTAACCGGTGGTAAGTAGATACGATAAAAGGACTTAAAATGTGATATTTAATTGAAAAACAATGATATTAGACATTTCGAAAGGATCATCATGAACATGGGTAGAGATATTTTTGGTGCAACTAAAAAAAAAAACACAAATTATATATTTTGATTAGTCCGAAGAAGCCATCCCGGCAGGACAAGTTGGTTATTTTCACAAATCACAAGCAAATTATCATTTTTGTTAACAACTCTATTCCTATTGGTTAGTTTAGTTAATATCCATATAATATTTATAATACTTATAGCGACAACTCGCAAAACACATAAGGCAAAAGGTTCAAATACATGTAAGCCTCGGTTTAGGATTAAGGAGCAGTCAAAACAGTTAAGGCAAAAGGTTCAAATACAGTTAAAACCAATCAAAATTTCAACTAGCACTAAATATTTTATTCTAATTATCCAATATCTAGGATTTACTTTTGAAACTTAAACAAAACAAAAACAAAATCAAAGTAAAACAAGATAGGAAGGGTTTAAAAAAGAGGAATGCAAAGTTCTAGTTCATCCCACATCAGCTGCTGGAATGAAACAGAATTTGTGAGAGTCATTACTTAAACCAAGCAGCTGAAGGGTGTAAGGGCACGCAGCCATGTGGTAAGCACAAAGCGAACTATTCTTTCGCCTTTTACTAAAGAATACCGTGTGCTTGCCATACACAGTGGTATACGCCTATTTTTGGAGAGACCTTTCTTTAATTGAAGGGCTCCAACCAATTTTTATTTCAAAATTCCACTATGTGTCAATTGATACAAGAAATGCAGTGATAATTTTAACAGAAACCCTGCATGTTTGGCTTTTTGAGCTTGTGACCAGAAACTATATCACAGAAAAAACCAACTGGATTTTGTTAATTTATTTATCTTTATAATATTAACTGTCCTGCCATATTTTGACTTTATAATACAAGAAAGGAGCTAATGCTGTTTGAGATAAAGTAAAAAAAGGTTAACAGATCATCTGTTTTTTAAAGGCTGGTAGGAATACCGGCACCACACACCACAATAAAGTGAGGTCCCAAAATGATTTCGGCGCGCCTTCTTCCTTTCCTCCCCAACGGCTACTTTTGGATTTTATTTTATTTCACACTATCTAATACTTTGTCACTCAAATAATACACTGCCTACTACTCATTTCACACAAACACTACACTTAATTTCTGCTACCAAAAATGAATTCAAACAACCTTTCCACCGATTTCACCCCAAGATTCAGGCGAAACAAGCCGCGTGCAAGTGGTTCAACAACCCGAGTCAAAATGTTTTCGTTTTTGATCTGTCAGTTTACCAACCACAACTTGATACCCCTATGTTTTAAACCCAAACAATTTCACTATTAACAAATACCACAATAATACTCTATGCCGCCCGTTAGCCCAACCTTATTCCACAAATTTTCTTCTCTCCTCGAATACATTTTGGTAAGCCAACCCCTGAACGAGCCGGAAATGGAATTTGTTCGGGAGAAGAACAAAAAAAGTTGCAATATGAAATTTCTAACAAAAAACATTGACCATTTTCGGGAGACGACCTCGTGAAGGTTTGGAGGACAAGAGAGGAAATTATAAAAATTTATTTCAATTAGAACTATTCTATATTGTTTTTATTGAATTGTCCTTTTTTACTACGTAATGATTTTTATTATTAAGTTAATGAAATATTCCTCTTTTATTATTTTAAATATTTAGAAACTTATTAAATTATAATTTTATATATTTAATAAAAAAAGAAAAACATGAGAGGTGGTTTGGGGGCATCCCATATCTGCTACTTGAATGAAACAGAAGGTATCAAAGTCATTACATAAAGCAAGAAGCTGGGATGTGAGAAGGCACCCAGCCATGCGGTGGCATACAGCTATTTTTGTAGAGTCTTTTCTTATTGAAAGGTTCCAACCAATTTTTAAAGTTTTAAATTTCACTAGCTTTTGTGTATCAATCACTTCTTTTTTAACGGCTAGACTTCAATTGAAACAACTAAAAGTTGGAATTACATGGTACAATACAATGGGTTTTCAACCCAAAAGTTCCAAATCATATTCCTACCCCATTTCGCTCTAATCCTAATCCATAAAAAGGCCAAAGCCTTGACATCATAGGCTAAAGCGAACGGACTCTTGACCTTAGTATTGGTGTTGAAGATCACGTCATTCCTATAATTCCATATAGTCCATAAAAATGCTCTAGATATCGCTTCTAAGGTGTCTAAATACCTATAGTTCCATATAGTCCAAAGCCTTGCCATCATAGGCTAAAGCTAACGGACTTTTGTGTATCAATCACTAGTCATGTCTCTTAGTTCCTATCGATGAGAGAGGTGAAGGGGGAAATGACATGATTACGATGTCAGGCAAAAAGTGCGAAGTGGTGAGAAGGTACACTCACTAAGCCTTACGCTTCGTTCCCGAATTCTACTTAAAGAGAGATATGGACGTATATGGAGGAAATGTGAGTGATGTCGAAGGAAAATCTTATACCCTGAATTTAATTGATGTAAGGAAAAGTAAAGGGAAGGAAAGGAGTTTAGAGCCATGTTTTAATTCTAAAATTTCCTCCCAAATTAGGCAGACTCTGGAAGAAACACAAAAACTTACAATTTTCCTTTTATTTCCTTTGAACTCAGGAACACGGAATAAGAAAATTTCTCCTTACCCTCCCTTTCTTCCTGCCAGTATTTTCTTTCTCTTTCCATTACTAAATTTACTAAAAACTCATGAACAAGGCATTAATGCTAAATGTGGAACTATGAAACATGTTTATACACAGTAAAAGCCAATGTGTGAACATAGAAGAAGTCAAAATTCAAAACTATTTAGAATCTTTGACAAGTGATATGAATAAATTGATTTAATGGCATATCATTATCCATTTAACAAAACCTTTGTCCAAAAGTAAAACGTACTTACCAATTTATCCTCTTCATTTACAACTCCAACTTTGTTTTTCTTCACCAAAATATTCTTTTTCTGGTCAACAATTATCTTTTACTTTGGTAGGGATATCTTTTAAATTAAACAATTAATTTAACCTAATCCCTTAAATCCCCTAGAATTCGAAATTATGGGATGGGATATTCAAAATCTTTAATTACCAAATTTAAACATTTAAAAGATAATTACAAGATATGACAATATCCAAATCCCTAAAATTTAGGATCTAATCATGGGGAAAGAGGCAATTTCGAAATTCTAGGGTTAGACAACCCTAAAATCGAAATCTTGGGGCCAAAGAAAAAGGTTTAGGAAATCTTACCAAAAATTTCGAAATCTAGGGTTTAGAAACCCTAATTTCGAAAATCAAGCCTCCAGGCTTTATTAGCCATAAACCCTAATATGTCAAGTTCATACATGTGAATAAAGCTAATTGAAAACAAAAAACCAATGGCTCTGATACCACTGATGGGGTTTATACAAACAATCCTATGTGTGCATGCAACCCTAGAGCTGGATCTATGTTTTCACTATTAGTTATACAACTTTATGAACACAAAAAGAAACCTGTCATGCTACTATTATTTTCGAAATTCATATATAAAAATAGAATACATAACTTTTGTTGTTATATAGCAATAACAACTAGTTATTAGAATTTCCTTAGCTCTTGAAAGCAAGTACCACAATTGTAGTACCTTTAATGGATCACAAACACACTAGGTGAAAGGATGAATATAGGAGAGAGGAGAGAAGGGTATATTGCCCTAGATTTCGTCCCTTTTAGGGTTTCCCAAGGCTTAGACGAAATCTTAGTGCTTTAGGGTGCTATTTATACTTAAGGCTAACTAGGGTTTCAAGGTGGAAACCCTAATCCCATAGCTTTGGGCCTAAGCAAGTCCATGAACTCCTTTCCTTAAGCCCTTGGACGAAAACTCCTAGATCCTTCTAGGATTTTCATTCAAGCCTTAATAAAGGTGATCAAATAGCCCAAAGTCTAAACTATCAAATAACTACAAAACAACCCCTGTACTTTTAATTAATTCCTTTAATCCCCAAAATTAATTCCTAATTAATTTCTGATTAAATACTAATTAATAATATGATTCCAAATTAATATATTATTCATATAATATATTAACAAATCATATTTATACTCCAATTTATTATTCTTAATAATAAACAAGCCTCTTCCTCAACAATCATCCTGTCTAGTCACCAGTGTGAAGGCAACCCAAAAGGACCATGCACAATCGGGTCAAGTACATACCACAACAGTCTCCCACTTGGATAAGTCTAATAACTATTCTGCATATAACCTCAGATCCTGATTAGCAATCATAGCTTTCAAAAGTCGCTGTCAACTCTGATCTTATCAGAAGCGTGTCCTTTAGATAAGGGATCATATATTCCTCCATTCTTGATATCGTATAGACTTGAGACATGGATTGTGATCATTCTCTCAATCTATGTTCTGTTTCCCGATTTCCGATTTATGACGACTGACAACAGACTACAATTGAACACATCAAATTAGTCCCGGCTTGGCCAAGCGCTTATGTGTCATCACTAAATCATCGAGGGGCCCACAGATATCTCTTTTATCCTACTTTGGATAAAAGGAACGAATAAACTTTGATTCAATGCTTGCTTGCACTCACTTACCGAATCACACACAACAATATGTTTTATGACACCAAGTTACTGGTGCGTTTACATATTATCAATGTGTAACCGATTCACAAGATACAACTCACACATCTCGGTTTCAAGAATATAAGTTATTATCGTCTCACCAATCACTCGTGATAAAATCCATGAAGTGATCCAAGTGAGCGTGGGTTTAATCCAATGCTCAAATCATATTCATAAGAACTCATGAATGTTGCAGCAAACATTTGCTTATGTCTAATACACTTTAGACAATCCACACACCAATTCATGACAATCTTCATTCATACTACTTCCAACATATGAACGACTGTGGTCCGTTCGAATAATTTGATTGTTCTGAACCAATTTAATTATTTAGGAAGTCAAAACATGCAAAGTGAAACACAAGAATAATACTAATCCCGTATGGCCCCAAACTCTGGGTATAAATAAAACATTTTATTTAATCACCATATTGATTACTCATTATTTGTTGTTTCGGGTAATCAACTTCTTACTTGAATTATTACTACACTTGCTCGATGCTCTCAGCATGCACACAATGTTTACCTACGATCCTTACTTTGTGAAATAGATCAAATGAACACATTTCCAATCATACTCATTTCACAACTCCCAATCCTTATCATAAGTATAAGAATATCAAATTCTTGTTACTTATGCTAGATTCTAACATTTTATGCAATGATTCTTTCGTAAAGTCATAGCTCAAAATCATCAAGACTTGGCCAATCTCTATCAGAAACAATTCTATAGATATGATGTCTCCCACTCAAAGTACATTCCTTTGAACATCCTTCTTGCATAAAAGTTTATAATCTAGACATAGATTCTCAATATCCAACTCCCAATATGGAAACATTTCCATATTTTTCATATGACAACTCATTCTTAATAGAATCTTATCTATTCATAATAATGTCGATAAGGTCCATCCAATACCATACTTCCAACTACTCACAAGTAACCAATCTTCAACGAACTTTGGATCATCCTTTGATAGTTGTTTAATTATCTTAGTCAAAACCGATTATTGTCGTTTTTTCCTCTTAATGCGCTAGACATTTGGAAAATTTTAGAATGTTCAAATATTATAGCATTTGCAATCGATCCTATACCCGAAGTGTATAGGACATGATGCATAATGTCTTACATAAAGATCTGATACTTTATCAATCTTCTGCCATAAAATTTTATGTGTCACGTTCTTACAATTCGAACTATGAAGAGGGATACCGTAATCATAATCGAAATTTAAGAACACACTATGTATCCTTTGACTAAATTTATTAAAATTTCTCAATCTAAGCTTTAGATTTTGAAACGAAGTACAATATTCTCTCCCTTAATTATAGCAAAACAACTTTTCAACCCTTTACGACTTTGCAAAGTATAACTCTTGTTTTCTATAATTAATATTGCTAACTTGCAATACTTGCCATAATAATCATACAAGCATAACATTTATGCTCCCACTATCATGATGATTATTATCATATAAGCATAACACTTATGCTCCCACTAGCTTTGATATGTATTCAGAAAACAACTTAACTTCCATAAAACAATACCTATTGAATTTCTTAAGTTCATATTTCTAATACCTAATGCTTTGATAATCCTTTGTCTAAGCTTCTCAAACTTATACACCTTTGCCTTAGATAGCTCATATGTGTGTCGAAACAATTCAGACTAATTGCCAAATCTCACAATTCGAATCATGGAAAGGGATACCGTAACCATAATCGAATTTGAGAATGCAATTTTCACAATCAATATCTTCTTAAAATCTCTCTTAGTGAAAGCATTTCCTCACAGTCATCTTCATGAAGGAGGGAATCTTATGACACTTAGATTTTAATGGTGTATGTGTTCCTATCCATGCGAATTTGTCCAAAACCAAAGTTTGCGACAAATCCAAACTCATATGGACCGAACTTTCTCAATCTTGATTTCTTGCCTTATGGTAACACGAGTGCCCACCATGTCTTCCAAGTAGTTAAGCAGCTCATCCTTTCCTATCAATGTACTTTTCATTGATCAAGGTGCTTGCCTTTTATGCGTTCAAATGAGAACTCATAGAACTCACATGCATAATTAACTCAATTGGAACGGCACAGAAACAAGATAGTGTCAACACGATAGGTTGTGAACCTCAAGTCGTGTGCTAGTGATGATCGATAAGGTTTATTCTTGATTAGCTCTTGAACTTTTCAAGACCATTAAGACTCCCACTGACTCCTCGACATATAAGATTCTCTTGTCAATAAACATTTCTCGACAAACAAATATTCAAGAGTTAGTGTAGCTTTTATCAAGACAAAACACTTCACAAAATTGGTCCTAGTTGGTCTTTGTCTTATCCAAGACATCACAACTTTCCACATTTGATGAATGTTATAAACCTTATTAAGACTTGTCACTCAATGTCACAATCTTAACTCTAAGACTTGTTTTTGGAACGAAGTATGATTGACTTCTTGATTTAACCATTTCTTCAATTCTTGATTCCTCTTCTCACACATACAATTGTACTAAGACTCATTTAGAGGATCAATTGAGATATGGTTCTTAATCATTAATACCTATCATAAAACATAATAAAATGTACTCTCCCTTCTTCTTAGAATAGAGAAACTTTTATCTTTCTGCCTACTTGATTCTTCTTATCCGTTCTGCTATTGATTGAGACTCTTTCAATCAACTCAGAATTACACTTAATCTTATAAGTATAATCATATTTACTAAACCTTTAGTAAATCATGACGAATATCTTTGTCACTCTTGTGGTGGACTTGATCAATACATAACTTTGTGTACTCGATCTCCTAGTCCTTCACTTGACATTTTGTCAACGAATTAGTCTAATTTCCAAATATAGAATTTCTCATTCATCATGCAACCAAGTTGCATGATTCCAAGTCTCTGTCCAATTGAAACTTGGGTGATGAGAAACTCTCCCTATTTGGAATATTCTTGACATTTCCACAAGTAACATAATCCATTATTGCTAATAAATGAAACATTCAAACATCAATTTTTCATACACGCCATTGCAAGGATAAATAAATAATATAAAATCAAAATTTATTTTATTGCGGAAAAAATTGTCCTTACAATGCAATTCAATTGAAAACTATGTTAATACATATTTCATAGCAATCTATTCTAACTCCAAGTAGTAGCTCAAAATTCTAATCTTCAAGCAATGCAATCGAAATCAATTTCTTCATGATTAGATTCAGCTCACTTCTTCCCTTAAGCTTCCTCTCTTTTCTTCGATCCTCTAAAACATCAAAATGTAATCTTATTACATCATGTATTAAGAATCTAGAATCGTAACTTAAAAGAGTTAGTCAATGGATTTTACCTGAAGTAGAGCCATGCATCTTGACTCTCCCATCTCTTAGATTTCTCAGGTAGTTAGGGCAGCTTCGTCTCCAATGCCCCTTCTCTTGGTAATAAAAGCAAATGGGCTCTTTTGGAATGGCACAAGGAACTATCTCAGAATTTACCTTTTCTGGATCTCCAATGTCACCATTTTCAATGTCCATTGAACTTTGGGAGTTTGATTCACCAGAAAAATTTGCTCGACCAGCTCGCCAAATCATTTCTGATTCAGCAGCTATAAGCAAATAGGTCAAATCAATGAGGGTCACGTCATGATCATATAGTACTCTCTAACAAACTCACTATATGATTCAGGAAGCGACTGAAGAACCCAGTTAACAGCCAACTTACCTGAAATCTTGACACCTGATAGTTAGTTTTGTTTACTTCTTTTTATAGTTTATTTTAGCATATTTCATTCATAATTTAGATAATTTCCATGCATATTTTCCATTTTGTTATTTTATGACTATTTCGGGTACTTTCGAATCTTGTGAGCATAATTGCAGGTTTTCGGGTCTAGCAGAGCGGGAGTGTTCGGGACGTATGGGAAGCGATGAGATTTGATAGGCAAAAATGATGTTAGGCTTGGTGACTGTGGAGATTGTGCATGGAGCGAGCTTGATGGTTATTTGAAGGCTTGGAGAGAAATAAACATTTAAATTTGCAAGATGCGGGAGTATATTCAAGCATGCATAGATTATTAATCGGGCGAGTTTACGAGCTATGAATCATTTGGAGAAGCCAAATTGGGCTTAAATTGAAGAAAACTTGAAGAAAAATGGGCTAGGAGCTGATTGGGCTCGCACTGGGCCAAGTGGGCTAAGCTATGGAGGCCCAAAACCTCAAAGATGCTACATTCAGGGACCACCCGCGCAACAACACGCGGGTCGCGCAACCTCCTGCAGGGGTAATTTCGGAAATCCATTTGGAAGGCTATTTGAGGAAGGTTGGTGCCCATCTTTTGGAGACTCTTGGACATCCGATTTTTGAAGATTCTCTCTGGAGTTTTGGAGACTTTTGAAGGCCAAGAACCCTTGAAGAACATCATATTTTTACCTCTTGATTCTTGCTTAATGTTTGGTACAATTTTCTCTAACTTTGTTTCTTTGGGTTTAGCCATGCTTGGCTAAACTAATCTTGGTTGACTTTTGGTTAATCCTTTGAACTTTTGTTGTATGTTGAAGAATCTATGAACATGTTTTTAAATCTTTATGGGAATGTTTTGTGTTTTAACATCTTATCACTACTTGTATGTTTTAGTTCATGAGTTTAAATGTGTTTGTGGTGATTAGTTGGCTAATTTCTTGATTAAGTAAAGGATCCTCAAATTAGCAAGCAACAAATGATTTTTGTGTTGTTTTTGCTTCACACAATCATAAAAACATTTCCTCCAACATGGTGGTGAAAGCATTTGACCCCTCTTGGATTTGGTGACTTTTTGGTTCTTAATGCTAGTTGACTTTCACTAATTACATGCTATTTGGAATTAGTGACTTTGACTAAGGAAATTGTTATGAGCTTCTCTAGCCATTTCAACAATTAAGAAAAGTCTAGGTAATCTCAAGCTCCTTGGATTACTATAGCCAAATTAAGGATTTAAATCAAAGTATTGCACCATTGGATTCTAATGATATGTTCATCAAAAGTCAAAGTGAGGAAACTTTAAGTCAACCATCTCTCCCTCATTGATTTTACATCAAACTCTTATTTTTGTTGCATTTGTCTATTTAAATCATAGTTAATTCTAGTTTGTTTCAAATATTTCAAAACAACAAAACCCCCCATTTTATTTTTATTGTCATTTTACAAGTATTTTTACAAAAAGATTTTTCATAGAGTTATAAATTGAACCAATCTCCGTGGATTCGATCCCTTTACCACTATACACTATTTTAGTGTGTAATATTTAGGGTTATTATTTGTGTTGGCCTCGACAACCACCAAATTTTTGGCGTCGTTGCCGGGGATTGGTTTTGATTTAATCAGTTTGTTTCTCTATGCCTACATCTCATTGTGCAGGTACTCTAATTTAAAACCCCGAAATTAAAAAAAAAAAGTATGATTTGGAAATGAACACTCCTTGCACTGAAGACCAACTTTCTGAGCTAGCTCAGTTAGTTATGATGATTGAAAGTGACCAAAGTGTGCAGTCCACACCTCTTTTTTGTGATTTTTGTGCCCAAAATGGACATCATTCCGACATGTGTCCATATTTACAAGGAGAATGGGAAGAAGTGCAAGATAAGGGAAACTACTACCGGTCAAACCAATGGAGTTATGATAAGCCTCAACATGATCAATGGTGGGACAACAACCAAGTTGGGGAAAATAACCATTACCAAAATCCATACCAAACATGGGGAAATAACCAATACCAACCAACTCCACTGTTCCTAGAACCCTATCCTTACCCTCCTCAACAAACTGAAACGCCAAGCATGTCCTTAGAGGACATTATGAAAAGCATTGCCACTTCTACCCAAATTTTCCAGGAAACAACTCAAGCTAGCCTCAAAAGCTTAGAGCAACAAATAACACAAATTGCTCAATCATTGAGTATAGTGGAAGCTCAACACAAATTACCATCTGAAGAGAGCCCATGTCATAACGCATGTTGCATTCCTTTGAAAGATGAGAAAACTTTTTATGGCTCAAGAGTGTTATATGAAGAAGAGGAAGAAGAAGTAGAAGTGGAAGAAGTTATCAAAAAGGAAGAAGAAATTAAGAATGTTGTCAATGAAACTATAAACGAAGTAATAAGGGTTAACGAAAGAGAGATTGAGCCACCCACTACCAATGAGAAACTAACTCTAGTGGTAGAACAACCACAAGATCCGGAAACGATAAATCTGTCGAACCCTTCAAAGGATACCTATCCCAAGAAAGAAGACGCCCAACCGGTCACCTACTCAAAAACCATGTCCAAGAGTTTAGAAAAGAAGGAAGAGTTGGTCATCTTAATGAACAAGTACAAGAAAGAATATGGTTGGATGATTGCTATTATCAAAGGTCTGAGTCCGGTATGGTTCTCCCGTAAAAAGAAAGTCAAATACAAGAAAAGAGTCCCAATGGAGGTGTGGAAATTAAAAAATGTCGACACGGGGAAAATTTACAAGGTTAATGGACATCGATTGAAGCCATTCAATGAATTTTTTGATTCAAATGTCCAAGATATTGTCCATTTGGACGCCCCAAAGTGTTAAAGTGAAGTTTGGAGGCGTCTCGCCAAAGACGTTAAAGAAGGGCACTTTTGGAAAGCATTGTGTTTTCGTGTTTTTAATTTGAATAAATGAGTTTGGAAGATATTTTTGGGATTCAAAAGAGTTGTTTTTTGAAGAAATCAAGAGTTTCTAGGTGTTTGGGGCTGTCCGAAGCAAGAACGGGTGAAAAAACGAAGAAAAATGAAGCGAAAATGAAGATCAGGATCAGCGGGTTGCGCGACCCGCGTGCTGTTGCGCGGGTGGGTTGCGCGGCTAGGTGTGATGAAGCGACATTGGCCCAAGACTTAACTGCAAGGTCTGCGCGACCCGCGTGCTACTCTGCGCGACCCACGCACTGTGCTGGGCAATTTGGGCTATTTTTGGCTATTATTTGACCAGGTGTTAACCAAAGGTTTTAATGAGTTGAGCTTTTGACTTTTTGTGACCAACATTGACCGAAATTGACCCTTTTTGACCCATAGATTAAAATGTTCAGCTTCCCTTCTTCTTCATTTAATCATCTTGACCTCCCACTTCATTCCTCTTATATAACCTTCCAGCAACCACCTCACCGGAAAATTCATGATTTTCGGAGTTCTACTGGTCGTAATTTCACGAAACCACCGCCACAAACATCTCTCGTCATCCAATCCTCCGATTTAGGTCATTTTTGCCCTTACCTTAAGCATTGAGGACAATGCTTGTTCTTAAGCTTGGGGTGGGGCATTTCATTTTCCTTTTATATTTTTTTTCATGCATTTTTAATTAGATTGCATAACATTTTAGATTTAAGCTAATTTTCATTCATTTTTTTTAAAATCCAAAAAGATTTTATTTTTTTTTCTTTTTCACCTTTTATATTTTTGCATAACATTTAGCTTAGGCATTAACATTCATGCATTTTTGTTGTCTGTTTATTCTCACCCCTGGATGCCATGGAATAGGTTCACAGTTATTGTATCATTATTGGTCCAGGATCTTGTTGTTATCTCACCCATCGAACGGGGACCATTAGCTGCAGTTTGGGATCTCATACTTGGGATCAGATGCTGGTAGCTTAAAGGGGTAAGTGATCATGGACAGGTAGTTTTCATGAAGAATTATGCATACAATACTAATGACTGTAGGATATACTATAGCAATGGATGTCTTAGCCTTGCGGTCACTACCGCCGAGAGGATCACACTTGATCATGTTTGAACCGTTAGGATGAAGCACTAGTGCTTGTCCCCGAGTAGAATCCATATCCGGTCTCTTTACATCACCATATCTTTTTGCGATTTTCTTAGGATTTTAGAGAAGTCTTTTAGTCCGCATGTGGACATTTTCATTATTTTTGAAAAAAAAATCACAAATTTGAAGAGGAGCTTACATTATATCTTTATGCTCCACACATGGTCATTTTCTCGCTTAGACCATTCGGATTATATTACTACTCTTTCGGTTCCACTTACACACTTTAGGAACCAAATTTTGAGTCAAAGGGTTGTTATTACATTACCTTCAAGTAAAAAAAAAAAAAAAAAAAAAAAAAAAAAAGAGGCAGGCAAATTCCCAGCTGCAGAAATCTGAGAAGGGTGACCGGTTCAATTATTGAACTAAATCTTCCAACATTTTGGTCACCGAACGTTTGATATTCGTTTATTTAGGTATGTTTTATTGTATATAGATCGAATTGTTTTTCGCAAATTGGTGATGTTAGGGAGACTGTCGAGTCAGATACTACGGGAGGTTTGGGCCAACACCAAGTGATCTGATTCCTACAACGGTGCCCGAGCGATTAAACCTAGTTACACATGAGAGAAACCGGCAAACGTGAGATCAGAGTGTACATTTAAAGAAGAGCTCCACCCGAGCCCATCCAGCTGCTTTCTCCCTACTACAGATATTCTTCATTGTATGCATGTTCCATTGAGGCTGCGACTGCTCATCCCTCCTTACTCACCTAAAGGAGTTATCCTGGCTGTGGTTTATGGTACCATTGTCATCGGATGAAAAATTCGTGAGGTAATAGCAAGATCAATTTTGACCATGTTGACTAACGGTGATCAGGTTCTGCGGCTCTATCCATTCTTTTTATTTTCTCGAGGATAGTTCATATCCCAAGTTCATTTTAGTCTTGTCTTACTTGAGGACAAGTAAGGTTTAAGCTTGGGGTGATTTGATAGTTAGTTTTGTTTACTTCTTTTTATAGTTTATTTTAGCATATTTCATTCATAATTTAGATAATTTCCATGCATATTTTCCATTTTGTTATTTTATGACTATTTCGGGTACTTTCGAATCTTGTGAGCATAATTGCAGGTTTTCGGGTCTAGCGGAGCGGGAGTGTTCGGGACGTATGGGAAGCGATGAGATTTGATAGGCAAAAATGATGTTAGGCTTGGTGACTGTGGAGATTGTGCATGGAGCGAGCTTGATGGTTATTTGAAGGCTTGGAGAGAAATAAACATTTAAATTTGCAAGATGCGGGAGTATATTCAAGCATGCATAGATTATTAATCGGGCGAGTTTACGAGCTATGAATCATTTGGAGAAGCCAAATTGGGCTTAAATTGAAGAAAACTTGAAGAAAAATGGGCTAGGAGCTGATTGGGCTCGCACTGGGCCAAGTGGGCTAAGCTATGGAGGCCCAAAACCTCAAAGATGCTACATTCAGGGACCACCCGCGCAACAGCACGCGGGTCGCGCAACCTCCTGCAGGGGTAATTTCGAAAATCCATTTGGAAGGCTATTTGAGGAAGGTTGGTGCCCATCTTTTGGAGACTCTTGGACATCCGATTTTTGAAGATTCTCTCTGGAGTTTTGGAGACTTTTGAAGGCCAAGAACCCTTGAAGAACATCATATTTTTACCTCTTGATTCTTGCTTAATGTTTGGTACAATTTTCTCTAACTTTGTTTCTTTGGGTTTAGCCATGCTTGGCTAAACTAATCTTGGTTGACTTTTGGTTAATCCTTTGAACTTTTGTTGTATGTTGAAGAATCTATGAACATGTTTTTAAATCTTTATGGGAATGTTTTGTGTTTTAACATCTTATCACTACTTGTATGTTTTAGTTCATGAGTTTAAATGTGTTTGTGGTGATTAGTTGGCTAATTTCTTGATTAAGTAAAGGATCCTCAAATTAGCAAGCAACAAATGATTTTTGTGTTGTTTTTGCTTCACACAATCATAAAAACATTTCCTCCAACATGGTGGTGAAAGCATTTGACCCCTCTTGGATTTGGTGACTTTTTGGTTCTTAATGCTAGTTGACTTTCACTAATTACATGCTATTTGGAATTAGTGACTTTGACTAAGGAAATTGTTATGAGCTTCTCTAGCCATTTCAACAATTAAGAAAAGTCTAGGTAATCTCAAGCTCCTTGGATTACTATAGCCAAATTAAGGATTTAAATCAAAGTATTGCACCATTGGATTCTAATGATATGTTCATCAAAAGTCAAAGTGAGGAAACTTTAAGTCAACCATCTCTCCCTCATTGATTTTACATCAAACTCTTATTTTTGTTGCATTTGTCTATTTAAATCATAGTTAATTCTAGTTTGTTTCAAATATTTCAAAACAACAAAACCCCCCATTTTATTTTTATTGTCATTTTACAAGTATTTTTACAAAAAGATTTTTCATAGAGTTATAAATTGAACCAATCTCCGTGGATTCGATACCTTTACCACTATACACTATTTTAGTGTGTAATATTTAGGGTTATTATTTGTGTTGGCCTCGACAACCACCAACACCCAACATCCTTAACCTATCGATGTGTGACTTCATCTCTAAGACGTGTACACACACAGGTTTCCCATGTTTACTTGCCAAAAGGGCTTGAGTGAGCTTGAACTTTTCAAGCCTTCGAACTTGTGGGTTAGGAAGAATAATTGGAGAAGGTGGAGATAGTGAAGCATGATCTCTTGTTCCTCGATCATATCGTGGAATATCATCTTCTTTTGGAAAGCTTGTTCCATGGGATTTGGGAAGACCATGATTGTCATAACTAGACATCTACAAAACGGGAGAAAATTCAAGTTAAGTTGATTAGAATCCTTGATGTGACACCCAAATGAAACATCGAGGCTAGGATCCAACACAATACTCTACAACCTAGAAGAGGGATGCGGTAATCCAGTTGCAGAATATTTGAAGGTAGGTAAATGACGATTTACCAATTTCCACCATGAAAAACGAAAAAGAAATTTAATTTTTAAATGTATTAAAAATTCCTAGATCTTTTGAGATTCATTGAACTTTTCAATGGCATGTTTAAATCTCGATATGCCCCTCGATTTGTGACTGGGATGCCGAGGATCACAAAACAGGGTGTGAATAACCATGCAAACTTACATGGTGCCCCTAATGTTACAGTCACCTATTCGATGTGCCGGTTAACCACACACGCTCCACCGAACTATGACAAACATTGAGTCACCCTTTGCTACCTTTGCTTAGAACCATTCAGTGTGTCGGTTAACCACACGCGCTCCACTAACGTCTTCGTAAGGGGACAAAGTGTAATTTCATGGAATTGCATCAATTCACTTTTACATAAAGTAACTAAGATTGGGAATTTTGTAAAAACATTTAGTTACTTTATACTTCATTATACTTTTAATGGAAAGGGTTTGCCCTATCATACCCGTTCGGCTAACGACCATCCACCAATCAAGGAAGCGGTGGGTGAGAGTGAACACCCATTAAACGCCCATTTTATAGGCCATAACCTTATACCCCCTTATAGATCGGCTTCGTGAATGAGGCCTACTAACGGTAAGACTAGCATTTAAGTTATACATATATAATATTAGACTTTTAATGTTATACATAGTATAAGGGTGTATTTTACACTTTTAAAATACTAGGTGGTTTAGTTTTATAAATTACACTTTTAATTTAATTAAATATAAACCATATCATTATGGATTTATTAACTATCTTTTAATTATACACTTAATTAATTTAATAAAACCATAAGGGTGTAATTTGAACTTTTTAAAATTAGGGTTTTAGAATTTAGAGTTTTTCAAAATTAAACCTTTTAATCAAACAATTTAAATTCCAAAACTTGAGGGCAAGTTTTGAAACTTTTCAAAACATAAGCAAGAACATTCTAGATCAAATTACAAATAATAATAATTAACCAATTAATCGGTAATTATCTAAATATGACCTAATTCAACTTCTTGCAAGATAATCTATCAAATAATTCAAATAAATCAAGTTTATCATATAAGGAAATTATTATCTAATTAAATTGACAATTATCTTTTACTTTGGTAAGGATATCTTTTAAATTAAACAATTAATTTAACCTAATCCCTTAAATCCCCTAGAATTCGAAATTATGGGATGGGATATTCAAAATCTTTAATTACCAAATTTAAACATTTAAAAGATAATTACAAGATATGCAATATTCAAATCCCTAAAATTTAGGATCTAATCATGGGGAAAGAGGCAATTTCGAAATTCTAGGGTTAGACAACCCTAAAATCGAAATCTTGGGGCCAAAGAAAAAGGTTTAGGAAATCTTACAAAAAAATTCGAAATCTAGGGTTTAGAAACCCTAATTTCGAAAATCAAGCATCCATGCTTTATTAGTGATATGTGCATATTTAGTGTGTATTTAGTATAGTTTTTATTCATATATTAGCTAAATTATCGCATATTATGGACGAAAGGTACTTAAAAGTGTTAAATTATGTTTTTCAGTCCAAAGATGAAGCTCGGAAGTAAAAGGAGCAAGAGAAGCGGTTAGAAGATTGAGAATGGAATGAAGAAGGAAAACACTGAAAAAGAAGCTTTTACTCGTCGAGTCATATATCTACTCGACGAGTCCGGTCGAGGAATCAGAAGGATAATGACTCGGGATCCCAGATAGTTATCGCAATACGTAGAATGTGAGAGGGACTCGACGAGTCACCACTTGACTCGACGAGTCGGACCGCTTATTTAAAGATAATTCCACAGATCGAGAGGAAGGAGTTCTGGGACGATTCAGAAGTGCTTAGCTGCGAATAAGAAGCCAGAAGAACCCTAGAAGTCGACCAAGGAAGCTAGAATCCAATTCCGGAAGTAATTAAGGCATAATTCCACCATTCTACTTATTTCTTTTGTTTTGTCAACATGATTAAGCAACTTGAACTTATTTGTTTGCTGTTATTTACCTTAGTTATGAACTAAATTCTTTAAACTTCTATTTGGGGATACGAAATTGGTAATATGGTTTGATTCTTGGTAGGATTAATTCTATGTTGGTTAATTTAGTTATTTTAGCTTGCTAAAGAACCTTGTGTATGAATGATAATTGATTTTCTGTTAATAGGGAGATAATTAATTAGCATGAACATCTATTAGTTATCAATCTCATATGCTTAGTGAACACTTTTTGTCATATGTCTAGTGTAATGAACATGAAACTAGGATTAATAAGAAAATCAAGTAAATTTATGTGCAAGCTTGTGAGATGACCATTAAACAAGAAGTTAATTAAAAGATAAATTAATTAGCTATTGCAAGTCTAACTTAACCCGAATATTATATCTAGTAAATTTAATTGAAATAGACAACTGGCCATTGTTTAAATTGATTTATTTGCTAAGGATTAATGAAGTGAATACGGAATTAATCAATTGAATCGGTAACTAGCAAAAGAATTAATCCATTGCACTTTTACCTTGAAATCAACCATAGGATCAATTAAGTTGAACTAAATAGAAGTACTTCTCCGTTATTGAATCTAGTCAAGTCTTTGTTTTCTAGCTTAACAAATAATCATTAGTAAGTTTCTAGTCTTGTAAAACTAGAGAAAACCCCTACTTATTAGTTAAATTAGATAAATTAGTTTTTACTATTTAATTTGCCGTTCCCTGTGTTCGATACCCTACTTGCTTGAACTATACCACAATTGATAGGTTCACTGCCTTTTGTGTGTTATTTGATAATTAAAAGTAGGTTTAAAACTAGTGGGTTTTACACACATCAATTAGCCATAAACCCTAATATGTCAAGTTCATACATTTGAATAAAGCTAATTGAAAACAAAAAACCAATGGCTCTGATACCACTGATGGGGTTTATACAAACAATCCTATGTGTGCATGCAACCCTAGAGTTGGATCTATGTTTTCAGCAAGAAGAAAGGCAGCAAATCAGGAGCATCCAGTGCCTCATTAACAATTGAAGAACCAATTCACGAAGGTAGCGAGTACGAGACCGAGGAAGAAGAAGAGTTAGCTATCACTATGGCTAACATCGATGAAGTCCCCATGGGGGAGTGGAAGAAAAGGATGCGTGATGACACCGGGCCGGGACTTGTGCAACCCGCAATTCCCGCAACCGCTACGTTTGAGCTAAAGGGCCATATTCTCGCTCAACTCAAGGAGATCCCTTTTTACGGGAGAGATCATGAAGACGCCTACAAGCATTTGGACGAAGTAAATGATGTGGCCGACTACTTCAACGTGCCTAATGTTCCACGCGAGACCCAGCTTCTTCGAATGCTCCCTGTCACGTTTAAAGGCGCTGCGAAAGATTGGTTAAAATCACTTCCTCCCGGATCGGTCACCACATGGGCCAAGATGAAAGAAGAGTTCATTGACCATTTCTACCCGCCTTCCAAGATAGCCAAGCTAAAGAAAGCCATTGCCAACTTCGAGCAACAACCCGGAGAATCTCTTTATGAAGCTTGGGAAAGGTACAAGAGCCTACTTAGAAATTGCCCACACCATGATCTTAATAGCCAACAGGAGGTCTCCATCTTTTATGATGGAGTTAATGTCACCACAAGGCAACTACTCGATTCACAAGGCCCGCTCACCCGAAAGCCACCTCCGGAAATAAAGGAATTAATTGAAGAATTCTCTAAGCATTCTAGAGAATACCACAATCCGAGGAATGAAGTGAGTCGTGGAGCAGTAAACTCGGTGAACGATGGCATGGCGGCGGTAATAGCTAAACTCGATAGCCTAGACCGAAGAATGACGAAAATGGATCAAACGATCCATGCTATTAGAGTAGGATGCGAAAATTGTGGCGGCCCCCATCTTACCAAGGAATGTGATCGAGACGAGAATGGAAATAAAAAGGCTCAAGTATTTTATTCCAGTGGCGATAGATACGATGAAGACTGGAGGAAACCAAAGAAGGAATGGCTCCCATACGAAGAGTATAAAAAGGCTAAAGAGGAGAAATACAAACAGAGGGAGAGGGGATTCTATCAAAAGGAAGAGCCGGTGGCGGAAAAGAAAGCAAATTTAGAAGATATACTCACAAGGTTCATAACCGCATCCGAGAAAAGACATAATGATCACGATGTAGCAATGCAAGAAACCAGGAACATGTTGAGGAATCAGCAAGCTTCCATTCTCAACATTGAGAAACAGCTGGGACAGCTTGCACATCAAGTGAATGAAAGAAGACCGGGTCAACTTCCGAGCAACACCGAGCCCAATCCAAGAAAGGAGAACGTGAGCGTAATAACCTCCAGCAGTGAAGAAGAATTTACAGAAACACTAAGAGTCTCCAAGAAGAAGGCAGGGAAGGAAGAAAAACCAGAACCAGAAAAACCCGACCAAACTCGCCAAGTCACTCTCATGGACTCGACGAGTCTAGTCGGGAATGAAGATACTGTCAGTTTCCTAAAGCCATACAACCCTCCTTTACCATACCCAACCAGAGCCATGCCTGCAAAAAAAATTCAAGCCTATAGAACCTTCATGGAGCATGTTAAAGCTTTACAAGTCAATATGCCATTTGTGGAAACAATGCTCCAAACTCCTAAATATTTTAACTTACTTAAAGGCCTTTTTGCTGCTAGGAAAGATCTGGCTGAAGTCGCAGAGATATTGATGAGTGATCTGCCTGAGAAGAAGGGTGATCCGGGTAACATAGTAATTCCATGCCAATTTGGTAATGAAGTTTCTACACGAGCATTGGCTGATTCAGGTGCAAGCATTAATTTAATGCCCTATTCATTCTTTAAGAAGCTAAATTTACCAGCACCAAGGCCGGTAAATATGAGAATCCATTTGGCAAACAAAACGATAATTAATCCACAAGGCATTTGTGAAAACCTCCTTATCAAAGTGGACAAGTTTATTTTTCCAGTAGACTTCGTGGTGGTGGAAATGGAAGAAGACCCCGAAATACCAATTATTTTGGGAAGATCATTCTTAAACACCGCGTGTGCCCTAATTGACATATGTGAGTCTACATTGACATTAAGAGTGGGGGATGAGTCGGTGATGTTTAAAGCTATTCCAGAAGTCAAGCAAGAAGAAGAAAAGAGAGAAGAAATCTCATTTATCCAATTGGATGATGAGGTATTACAAAAAGAGCTTGAAATTTTACTAAAGGAAGACCCAAGTAAGTTCACACTACACTCTGAAGGAGTTGAAGATGCTAACAAAGACTTGGAGGATCTAGAAAAGTTACTGGAAGGAGCCAACTCAGAAAACACTCCAGGATTGATGGAACCCAATCCGACTCGCCGAGTCACCATAATGGACTCGACGAGTCCAGTCGATTTGGATAAAAACTTGACCAAAGCTGATCTGTTTATTGATAGTTCTTCACATACCGTGGGTTCAGTTACTGTTTTGGATTCTTTGGAAGAACAATTGGCAGAAGAAGTAAAGGGAATGGAGGTCCAACACGCCGATGTGGCATGCCTTGATACGATGCCATTTGAAGAAGGGATAAGCACGGGAAAGGATGCAGGAATAAAGGAAAGGAAGGAGGAAGTTGATCACCAATTCACCACTAAACCTAGAGCACGGACCATCATGAAATATGAAGTCATTAAATTTAAAGAGAAGGATGTTCAAGAATTGGTGAAAAAGAAAAGGGTAAAGCAGAAAAAGAGAAAAAGGAAAGACCAAGCAGCTGAAGATGAGGCAATGAAAAGGAGAAGAGACGAATCGAAGAGGGCTTACAAGAAAAAGATTCACGCCTACAAGACCAAGTATAAACCACAAAAAGAGAGGCATACATTCCCGATGCTTGAAGATGACAAAACGTAAATGGGAAGGAGTCTAGCTCATGACTCCTCAAAAAGAAGCGCTTGGCGGGAGGCAACCCGTCGTTAGAGTTTGCTTTCTTTTACTCTTTAGTTTTTTTTTTTAGTTTTTTTTGTTTCGTTTCACAATTCTAATCTTCCAAATCATCGGACATATCTGTTTGAGAGTGTGCCTAGCCTAAGTGTGGGGTGAAATGATTCATAATAAACAGAAAAATTTTGAAAAATATGCAAATTTTTAAAAGACTCGCCGAGTCTGACACTGACTCGACGAGTATATATTGATTACTGAAAATCTTTGACTGCGCGACTAGACTCGCCGAGTCTGACCCTGACTCGACGAGTCGGTTTTATTTACAGAAAAAAAAAATAATTTCGAAATTACTTTTACATCTGGTAAATAGGGTTTTAACCCTAAAAATTCTGTTTCCACACCACACTCGCCGGGTACCCCTTTCGCAAATGCTCTCTCAAGCATTCAAAGAAATCTTCAAATCTTCTTCCAATTTCTCAAGGTTTAAACTCAAAAGGTAACAACTTTATTCTTGATTTCTAGAAAGAATGAGATTATAAGGCCATCTATACCTACAATTGCATGAAAAAAACCCGTTTTTGAAAAGTAATGAAATTTTAGGGTTTCGATTTTTTCATGAATATTGTTGTTTTGAACGTTTATTTTGGCCTTATTACTTAGTAGGAAGTCCTTGAACAAAAACCCTTGACAGAAATTACAAGTTATATGGTCCAATTTTATGCGACCCGTCGACTGACTCGTGCAGGTTGCGCGACTCGTCGAGTCGGGCATGGACTCGACGAGTCCAGTCGATTTACAGATACATTTCAGTTTTTAATTATATGCTGTGTTTCTGGGTTTTGTGTGTCTATTTTGCAGAAATCATGTTCAGAAGAGGACAATCTTCAACTGATAGCCAAGCAGAGTTTCCATGGTTAAACTTCCCGCAAATTGAATCCGCTTCAACAATGAGGAAGTGGAAGAAGAAGCTCTCCGACATTAAGAAGAAGGAGGTGTATGTACCGAACAAAATTGATTGGGAATGGCTGCAAGGTGTTAGATATGAAGAAGAACTAGCTCCTTACCTTTTGAAGGAGTTCCAACATGAAGGCGAAACTATGGTGTGTGACGGGTGGAGCCGGGTCTTCCGCATACAAGAGCCGGTGTATTTAGAGCTTTGCTTGGAGTTTTTCTCCACGGTGTCTTTCACCGGGGGAGTGGATGTGTATCACCCGACGAGCTTTACTTTTTGTCTTGGGGGCGAGTATCGTCAATGCTCGGTGATGGACCTTGCCTGCCGACTAGGGATCTATGATCAACCCTTGGTGACAACAAACATCTTTCGGGCTTTCTTGGCAAACACTCATATGGCATTCCCCGATGGAGTCACAAGCACGGGTTGGTGGTATACCATAGGAAACAAATTTTACATCCCAAAGTCTGCACAAGAAGGGAGCATCTGATCCCCGACTCACCGCCTCATTCACCGCCTTATTTCCTCCACCATCAACCAAAGGAAAGACGATGACAAGGTCTCCAACCTTGACGTTTTCTACTTATGGAGCATAATAACACCCGGCGTCTTTTGCAACATCCCATGGTGTATTGCTTCATACCTTTCGGAGGGTGCGGTCAAAGATCGCAAAACCTCCCGTATCAATGGAGGAATGTTTGTCACTCGATTGGCTAATTCATTCGGGTTGATGAACCGCGGAGCCTGGAACTTCATGACAATTATCCCGACGCCCCCGTTTAATCCCATTCTTTTCCGACGAGCACGGATAATTGAAGACTATGGTGGTGGCCATTATGCCATTCCAAATGATGACCCCGTTGTTGGTCCCGATGCACCGGGAAGGAGGGTGAGATCGAGAAGAGAACGGGATGTGGAGGACGAGCCGCCAGTGATTCCGGTCGAAAATGAAGATGTACCAATGGATTGGTACAATGTAGAGATGAGGCGGATGCAGGATCAATTGGCGAGGGGGCTGAACTTTAGTAACCAATCCCACATTCGACTTTTTGACCACTTCAATATCCCACATATTGATGGTGGGAATTACCCATTCATTCCATCTTGGGATGAGAGGATTGCTGCGAGACGAAGCGGAGCCGGGGGAAGTGGAGCCGCTAATGATGATGAGGAAGATGAAGATTGATGTTTTTGTGTTTTTAATCAAACAATTTTAATTTTTTTTGTTTTATTATTTGGTGTGTATGCTTTGAGATTTTGTTATGTTTAATGGCTGTTTGCTTTAGTTATTTTCAGGATTGAGTTTAGAGATGTAAAGCATGGATGTTTTCTAGAGTAAGAGCGAGTCAAGGAAGCGAGTTTTTAACGTCAAAGTGTCGAGTCCAGTCCTAGGGGGTATGAGCAATTGAGTCCAAATGTGAGGAAGGGTTAAAGAAGTTTTTAAAGGCTAAAACAGTTGCAAAATACCAAGTTTTTTCGTTCAGTGGCCTACTCGACGAGTGCACTAAGCAGACTCGCCGAGTCGCCTTGTATTTCTACATATTCTGAGAAGGCGCGCTGGCACTCGACGAGTCCATCATAAAACTCGACGAGTCGATCATTTTTTTATACCGATGGACTACTGATTTGATGCTGCTACTTGTCCAACTTGCTCACCTATTCTTCCATTTCCATTCTTGAAGATCTTACACTGATTTCCGCGTATTTTGGAGCCACCCACACGAGTTTTGACACCCAAGGCATGGATGAGATGTTACCATGTCTAAAGTTGATTGAAGTTGGAGCTTAAAATGGAAGTGATCAGCCTATCGACTGCTATCCCAGGGGAGTTTGTTCCAATTCCCTCTTTAGTTTCTTTTTTATGTTTTTTATGCATCATATGCAATGAGGGCATTGCATCACATAAGTGTGGGGTAGGGGGTTGGTTACATAATAGTCAATTTTCAAAAATTTTGCATACCAAAAGTATTATTTAGGATTTAATTAGAAAATTTTGGTAAAAATTAGGATTCCATATTAGAATTGTGTTAATAATTGCATGAGAACCCAAATGTTTAGTTGAGCCTATACACGTTCTAGTGCATCTGTGGCTTCCTTATTTCAGTGAAATCATGGGACAAAAACACGACCCTGCTCAGCCTGAAGGATGCAATATGTTTAGCAGCCTAAACCTGAAATGTATCCAGGAAAATTATTATCATTAGCCAATAAAGGTTGAGATTGAGCGCCCTTGCTTAAGCATGTAGGGTTTTGAGTGAAAAAAAGTGAGGTACATGTATAAAAAAGAGAATTACAAGAAAAGTTGTAACAATTTTGGAGCAAACAAAGTGAAGATCAAAAGATCAAAATTCCGAAAAATCCAAAAAAAGCTGAAGATACCGAAAGTCAATACAAGTTGGTGAATTCAAAGATATCAAAGATGAAATGTTCAAAGAAGTGAAGAATTCAAAGAATTCCATAGTGGTATCGAAAAGTTGTAATTTTCTAGAATATGTATGCTTGGGTTGCTCGATTAAAAATACCTTGAGGTTAGGAGGTTTTCTGCGGATGGATTCGGAGGGATGCATAAAATGAGCATAGTTCGGGGTGAGTGGGTGAATGTTTATGAGGATTGTGAGTATTTGGAATATGGGGGGTTCTTTAGGAAAAATTTTAGACACAAATGCATGCGTTGCGGTCTTGGCATAATGGCTGGGTTAGATTGGAATTGTTATACATAATTCTAATGTGATTAAAATTCAGTTTTGCTTGAGGGCAAGCAAAAGACAAGTGTGGGGTATTTTGATATGTGCATATTTAGTGTGTATTTAGTATAGTTTTTATTCATATATTAGCTAAATTATCGCATATTATGGACGAAAGGTACTTAAAAGTGTTAAATTATGTTTTTCAGTCCAAAGATGAAGCTCGGAAGTAAAAGGAGCAAGAGAAGCGGTTAGAAGATTGAGAATGGAATGAAGAAGGAAAACACTGAAAAAGAAGCTTTTACTCGTCGAGTCATATATCTACTCGACGAGTCCGGTCGAGGAATCAGAAGGATAATGACTCGGGATCCCAGATAGTTATCGCAATACGTAGAATGTGAGAGGGACTCGACGAGTCACCACTTGACTCGACGAGTCGGACCGCTTATTTAAAGATAATTCCACAGATCGAGAGGAAGGAGTTCTGGGACGATTCAGAAGTGCTTAGCTGCGAATAAGAAGCCAGAAGAACCCTAGAAGTCGACCAAGGAAGCTAGAATCCAATTCCGGAAGTAATTAAGGCATAATTCCACCATTCTACTTATTTCTTTTGTTTTGTCAACATGATTAAGCAACTTGAACTTATTTGTTTGCTGTTATTTACCTTAGTTATGAACTAAATTCTTTAAACTTCTATTTGGGGATACGAAATTGGTAATATGGTTTGATTCTTGGTAGGATTAATTCTATGTTGGTTAATTTAGTTATTTTAGCTTGCTAAAGAACCTTGTGTATGAATGATAATTGATTTTCTGTTAATAGGGAGATAATTAATTAGCATGAACATCTATTAGTTATCAATCTCATATGCTTAGTGAACACTTTTTGTCATATGTCTAGTGTAATGAACATGAAACTAGGATTAATAAGAAAATCAAGTAAATTTATGTGCAAGCTTGTGAGATGACCATTAAACAAGAAGTTAATTAAAAGATAAATTAATTAGCTATTGCAAGTCTAACTTAACCCGAATATTATATCTAGTAAATTTAATTGAAATAGACAACTGGCCATTGTTTAAATTGATTTATTTGCTAAGGATTAATGAAGTGAATACGGAATTAATCAATTGAATCGGTAACTAGCAAAAGAATTAATCCATTGCACTTTTACCTTGAAATCAACCATAGGATCAATTAAGTTGAACTAAATAGAAGTACTTCTCCGTTATTGAATCTAGTCAAGTCTTTGTTTTCTAGCTTAACAAATAATCATTAGTAAGTTTCTAGTCTTGTAAAACTAGAGAAAACCCCTACTTATTAGTTAAATTAGATAAATTAGTTTTTACTATTTAATTTGTCGTTCCCTGTGTTCGATACCCTACTTGCTTGAACTATACCACAATTGATAGGTTCACTGCCTTTTGTGTGTTATTTGATAATTAAAAGTACGTTTAAAACTAGTGGGTTTTACACACATCAATTAGCCATAAACCCTAATATGTCAAGTTCATACATTTGAATAAAGCTAATTGAAAACAAAAAACCAATGGCTCTGATACCACTGATGGGGTTTATACAAACAATCCTATGTGTGCATGCAACCCTAGAGCTGGATCTATGTTTTCACTATTAGTTATACAACTTTATGAACACAAAAAGAAACCTGGCATGCTACTATTATTTTCGAAATTCATATAGAAAAATAGAATACATAACTTTTGTTGTTATATAGCAATAACAACTAGTTATTAGAATTTCCTTAGCTCTTGAAAGCAAGTACCACAATTGTAGTACCTTTAATGGATCACAAACACACTAGGTGAAAGGATGAATATAGGAGAGAGGAGAGACGAGTATATTGCCCTAGATTTTGTCCCTTTTAGGGTTTCCCAAGGCTTAGACGAAATCTTAGTGCCTTAGGGTGCTATTTATACTTAAGGCTAACTAGGGTTTCAAGGTGGAAACCCTAATCCCTTAGCTTTGGGCCTAAGCAAGTCCATGAACTCCTTTCCTTAAGCCCTTGGACAAAAACTCCTAGATCCTTCTAGGATTTTCATTCAAGCCTTAATAAAGGTGATCAAACAGCCCAAAGTCTCAACTATCAAATAATTACAAAACAGCCCCTGTACTTTTAATTAATTCCTTTAATCCCGAAATTAATTCCTAATTAATTTCTGATTAAATACTAATTAATAATATGATTCCAAATTAATATATTATTCATATAATATATTAACAAATCATATTTATACCCCAATTTATTATTCTTAATAATAAACAAGCCTCTCTCCTCAACAATCATCCTGTCTAGTCACTAGTGTGAAGGCAACCCAAAAGGACCATGCACAATCGGGTTAAGTACATACTAAAATAGTTATGGACTTAGACACTAATCCAACACTATGGCCCATCTATGGACCAATTTTCCAAATTAGGCCCAATCCTTCATATGGGCATTACCCTAGAGCCCAACTAATTATTCTAGTCCATTTGATTATTCTTGGATGGCCCAACACAAAGCCCAAGTGAAATTAGGGTTTCACATAAAATGATAATTAGTGTTAAGTGTTTCTCACTTAACCCATTAAGGGCTTAACCTACTAAGGACTTAATCCATTTAGGACTTAATCCATTAAGTCCATTATTGCTTAGATTAATTTCTGCCAATGATTATTATTTAATATTTCACTTATTAAATAATTCTCGTGTGTGTGCTGAAATTCTCAAATATTATGATTTTCTCAATTAGTCCATTAAGGACTTGATCCATTAATTCCTTTACTCCACTAGATAAATGGCATGGAATATTAGGATTTTCTCAATTAGTCCATTAAGTAAAACAATTGTATCGTACTTGGTAAGTTACAAATGGGGACTGGTTGAAACCTGCTAAAGTGTCTAAATAGTAACAATATTGAGAGTTTAAGGACTTACTAGGATTTTTAATGACTAAATGGTGACGTTTTTGTAACTCCGCTGCTCATTTAAGTCAATAGTCATTTATAAATTTGTCTCCACTATCCATAAATGTTTTAAAGGTGAAGGAAATACTACATATACATATATATATATATATATATATATATATATATGGTTAGGATCAAATGTGAATCATAATTATTGTGTGAACGTATGATCAAATTCTAACCATTAGATTAAAAAGAATGGATGGACGTGATCCTAGGATACATGTTATAAATTATGGACTTGCATTTACTATATAACTTAATTTAACTAATTATATGGGCACAATTGTAAAAATGGCTAATAATATATATGGAATTTTCGGATTATAAGCAAGTTGATTAATAGTTCTCCCTTTTTTAGGCAAAATAAGTGTATATGGAAGTATAAAATTTACGTTTGAAGTTTTCAAACGATTTCTAGATTTTCATCTATTCAGAATACTCACATAATAAATTCTTAAAGAATACCTAAATGTAGCAATACTCACTAAATTCTTACAGAATGAAGTGTTTTTGATCAATTATTATTCCAAATACAACATACTATTCTTAAAGAATATTCAAAAGTAGTACCGATTTATTGAATTCCAAGAAGCTGGGATATGAGAAGGCACACAGCCATGCGGTGGCATACAACTATTTTTGTAGAGTCTTTTCTTATTGAAGGGTTCCAACCAATTTTTAAAGTTCTAAATTTCACTAGCTTTTGTGTATCAATCACTACTCATGTCTCTTGGCTGCTTAAAACAAACTGAATGTTGAAACTTGTTACTTAAAGCATCAAGCTATGACATTGAAAGCCACACAGCCAAGCAATGAGCACAAAGCAAACTATTCTTTCGCCTTTTACTAAAGAATACAGTGTGCTCGCCATATATAGTTGCATACCTTTTTTTGGAAAGTCTCTTTCCTTTGTTGGAGGGCTCCAACCAATTTTAAAATCCCAAATTTCAATCTAACAAAATAATCCTACAAAATATTTGCCCAACAAGATTACCCCTACACCTTCATCTCTACAAAAACCTTAACCTGCCAATGGTAAAAAGATTTTGGTTGGATATTTTAAATAGTATTTTTTTTCAATAAGCTTGTGATTATCGCATGTATTGTATGATTATAAGTTTATATGTTTATATGCATACCAGGCGGGGCTCGATGTCGGGCGGGGACCGATGACGGACAGATCTGTATACCGAGCGGGGCCCGTTATGTGTTTATTATATATGGTATATGGTATTTCGGGGAACTTACTAAGCTTTATGTTTACGGTTTTCATTTTATGTTTCAGGTACTTCTAGTTCGAAAAGGAAGAATCTAAAATGATTGTAGTGCACACACCACCTCGTTCTGTATTTTATGATTACTCTGATGTTTCATGATGTATTGGACACACTTTGTTCTATCTTGATTTTATGATGATGTTTGGGTTGCAGTTTTATTAATTTAAAAACAAAAATTTTTGGTCTTAATTTTTTAGACGTTACAAAAATAGTCTGTTAAATATATTATTTTCGTGGAAAATCTAGTAAATGACCTCTAATAGTCCTCAAACTGTATATATATATATATATATATATATATATATATATATATATAAGCTAATAGGAAGTAAATAAACTTATGGCGATATCTAAATGTTAAAAATCTTATAGGGTACTTTGGTCATTTTGTTGACCTTTACCTTTATGTTATATAGGTGGTGTCTGAGAAGTGTTGATCTAATCAAAGGAATTAGAAAATGACTAGTTAATCTACATTGGAGAACTAGGTGAGTACATGTTTGCATTTTTCCCACTTTAGGGTACATGGCAAAATTATTTTATGACAATGAAATGGAATGTTTTGATAAGGAATTGTTAAATGTTTTGGAAAGAGTATTTTGAAAAAATTCCTTGAAGGAAATAATGTTTTAAAAGCAAAGAATGTTTTTGAAAGAAATAATGTTTTGACAACGTGTTTGAAATATTTGAAGTATAGATGTTTTACTTTGAAATGAGTATTAAAGTATGAAATGTGTAAAGCATGGAAAGTAGTGACAAGAAACGAAAGTAATGACAAGAATTGGAATGTAAAGAAAGAATGAAAGTTGTCTGGGCCATGATGCCTCGTAAGAGGTCTGGAGGAATCTATTAGGGTGATACCCTAAGTAAAGAAAGAATGAAAGTTGTCTGGGCCTTGGTGGATTGATTTGTTCTTTCCACCTTGGTCTAGACTTGGGGGTATCCTAAGTATAAAAAAATTGGCAAAGTTTTAATACCAAAATTAGCCCTTGATAAGAGAGAAAGAACTGTTGAAAGATGTCTTTTGAAATGAAATGATAGGATGTGAAATGATAAGATATGAAATGATATTTATGATGCGTATGAAAAGAGTTCTCCATGAAAATGTTTTATGGTCTAAAACTATTGTTTGTAATGATGAAATGTTTTTGATGAAAATATGATAAATGTTTTGGGTCATAAACCCACATAGCTCACGAGACATTATTGTCTCACGTATCTCTTTTATATGTCATGCATCTCACATTACAGTTAAGGAAGGAGGATGATAGATGAAAGATAGAAATCAATAGATAGAGAATAGAGTGGAAATTGTTAAGTTCCTTATTAATTGCATTAATGCAATTCTTATTTGCTTGCTATGGTTATAATGATGCTTAATGGTAACACCCAATGTTTTAATTATAAATGTTTTTGTGGGACCGAATTTTTATTAAATATGGGTTAACACCCGGATGCTTTTAAAGCCATAACATTTTAAAGTTGGAAAATTTTGGGGTGTTACATGGTTTTTGACATGTAATTAGTATTGGTCACTAAATTCTACCTAAATGGTGATTTAGGCGGTCCGTGTTGCTGATTCGTTCGAGGCCACGAGTGTGTGGTTGTTAGTCTTCTAATTCAGGTGAGTGTTCTCACTATATTGTGTATGATATTGTATGTTCGGTGTTGTAGGTTGTGCGTACTGTTAGGGTACAATTATGTGATTAGTATCGGTTTTTCTTATATTGTGGTATGTATTGGACCCTAGGGAAGTTGGTGTTAAGGCTTTAGGCCCATTAGGAGGATAACTAAAAGTTTAATAGGAAAAATTGGAATAAGAGATTTGTGCAAATAAGCCCATTGAGGTGTTGCTTGTGAGCTAGCTAGCAGTCTAGCACGTCAGGTTGGGATGATAGCATCAAACATATAGGCCCACTGAGGTGTTGACTATGAGTTGTTTGTATGTATGCATTGTATACATGATGTGATATATGATATTGTAACGACCAAAAATTTCAACCAAATTTAAAACATTTTCTTTCATTCAAAAACCATTAAGTTCATACATTTCATTTTCGAAATAGTTTAAACATCAGAGCATCCCCAGAACCATATCACTTAAATCATAAAACATGAGGAGTGGTACAATCATGCCTTCGCCTTTCCACGATCTCCTGAAGTACCTGAAACATAACACTACAACTGTAAGCCCGAAAGCTTAGTGAGTTACCCCCAAAATAGCAACCACACATAACATACTCATATCATATCACAAATAGAACAGTTGTTCACATCGGGTCTACTGTGTGACTGGTCCGCCCGCACCGGGCTTTAAGTCCACCTGGTCCACCCTCCGAGTCTTGCCATGTACATCGAGTCTACAATGTGATTGGTCCGCCCGCACCGAGCCTTCAATCCACCTGGTCCACTCTCTGAGTCTATAGTATGACTGGTCTGCCCGCACCGGGCCTTCAGTCGTCCTGGTCCACTCTCCGAGCCTCGACACGTATGGTCCGCCCTCTTGGGGCCTTCAACCTATCCGGACCGCTCGTTGGGCCTTCGGAATATCCAGTCCACCCTGGGTATGTTGGCCTACAGCACTAAGCATGACCCGCCTCAACCCAACCCCCGTCAAACAACCATGGGCACATAAAACAATCAATCACATAACAAATCTCTAACCAGACAAGCAGTCTAACATATCACATAGCATATCAACATCCTAACCAGGATTCCGACCTAACCGGTCACTAGCATAACATTACCCTATATCCCGGGTACCGACCTTAACCAGGTCACTAACATAACACCATCCTAAATACCTGGATGCAAATCTAGCAATACAATAACGTAACAAACAACACCCGAATTTCCATCTGATAAAGGGACGGCCTTGGTGTCGCAGACCCTGTCGATATAGTGAGGATAACTCACCTTGCAGCTACCGAAATTCTGTAAATCTCCGACCGCTGACTCACCGGGACTCCCAACTATCACATGATAATCACCAAGTTAGAGTCCAATCATGACTTTCTAGACCAAGGTCCCACAACACTCATTAATTCCATTACCCTCTTATTGGGCCAAGACCCAAAACCAAATCCTCATGCAAAACCCATTATTGGCCCAATTTACTAAATTGGGCCCACCTTTCCAAACGGGCCTAGATCCAAGGTCCATAATAATTATTGGGTCTAAATTACTCCATCCATAATGTTCAGTCATGGCCCAAGCCCTACTAGCCCATAAACAGCCCAATCACTTAAGGCCCAAAATCGAAAACCCAACAGAGGGAGTACGCTGGGCGTACCCCTCTTGGTACGCTGGGCATAAACTCGCTAAACCAAAATTCCACATAAGTTCTTAATGGCTTAAGCTCTTAAGCCAAAACTTCAGATCCATCGACCAAACATGCCTAGGATTCATAAAGTCTCAAACTTTATTACTTGGGACATCCATAAAGCTCTTAAATCGAGGTCTTAATCCATGAAGACCCACCTACATCACACATGAGACAATCAAAGCCTTTGGGACCTCATTTTTCTCACTCAAGACCTATCCTAAGGTCTGAAAGGACAGCTAATCTCAACCAACTCGCGTCATGCATCACTTTGGGGTTTTTGGGACAAGAAATGGTGTCAAGATCTCATAACTCCAAGATCTACACAAAATAAATGTCAAGCAAGAGACTTTATACCTCAAAAGGGCTCCAGAAGATGATGTTAGTCCAGATCTATAAGCTCCAACTTCCCAAGTCCTTCTTTGACAACTTCCTCTTTTCCTCTTCCAAGCTTAAACCACCAAAATGAGCTTCCCAAGGTCAAGATCTCACAAAATGGAAGGATGAGGCGTTCTAGGGTTTCTCTGAGGTTGGGGAGGCTGATAATGAGGCTAGGGTTTGAGCCATTATGTTCTTTATATAGTGGCTCACCCTCAAAATAGGGTTTAAGGACTCTGAGTGTACGCTGGGCGTACGCGTCCTTGCACCCGCGACCATTTTCTCTACAACGCTGGGCGTAACCCAGCCTACGTTGGGCGTACCCACGCATGTCCCAATTGCATGCATGGCCTACTTTGACAACTTTTTCCATTAAGGGCCATAAATGTCACTTTCTTTAAAATGTCATAACTCCTTCAGCCAAAGTCCGTTTCCGACGAACTTTATATCCACGAAAAGGTCGCGAGAAGCCCTATGCTTCTAACGACACACCTCGGTCCGAAACCTTCTCGAATGAAACCCATTGCCCACAAAAGACCGAAACGCCCTTACTCTTTATCTCGGAGATTCATAAATAAGTACTTTTAGAACGGTGCGTTACAATTCTTCCCCACTTAAATTAGGCTTCGTCCTCGAAGCCTGCGACAACACAAACTTCCAGATGATACTCCTAGTGCCTCTGATCTCAAACCGGCTCAGATTCCCTCAAACATAGGTATCAAATCTCTAAAATCCATCTCTTCCCTTGCAGGGTCCCGATCAACTGCTTCAAGCCGGCCACCGGCTTCTTTTCTCTGATGACAACGCTCATCAACTGAGTGCCACCTGAGGACACTACCTTACTTCCATCCCACGCATTCATTCGCAACTTGCGAAAACTGGATACCGCAACACCCACTGAGCTCTTGCCAAGGCACTAATCCATCTCCCTTCGCCCAAAATTGGCGATAGCCCTGATAACTTGCAACCTGGAACGAATCATGTTCCATCCTCGGGTTCTATCCCTTACGTTCTGACAGGATACTACATCCCTCAGCACCGGTCCAGACTACTCTCGAGTCTGTTAACCTGCTGTCTCACCTTCTTCTGTCTTAATCTCCAATCGGGAATCCTTTTCCTTCTCCTCTTCCAAGGAGACCGAAAACATGCATGCGCATCATCCGACATTGCCACAACCTCAACGGGCATCCAACCCGTATGTGCTTCCATATATCTGGTACAATCTCAGTGCTTACTACCAATAACCAAAGCATCTTCGATCATCCTTTTATTATGATGCCTTCCTCTCAGAGGACCCACACTCCTTCTGGAGCTACATACCCTTCCTTTCCAGTAAGTCTAATCAACAACCCTTACCGCACCTATAAGTGCCACATAGCTAAACTCCACTCTACACTATCCATGTAGAGCAACCGTTATTCTCTAACTCCCATATACTCTGAATCCGATCACATAACTAACGAGGCCCACGCACGGCCTCCAACCATCTCCATCATCATGATCAATACTTGGGGCCAGACCATATCGATTACTCTTGCATGCGACATATTTACTCTTTCTCCTCATATCGATCCACTATCACATGCAGAGTCTTCAGCATGACTGGACCGCCTTTCCAGGCCTTCAACCTATCTGGACCTCTCTCAAAACCTACAGCATGTATGGACCGCCCTCCTGGGCCTTCAGCCTATCTGGACTGTTCCCCGAGCCTTCGGCCTGACTAGTACGCCCACTGGCCTTCATTCTATCCGGACCGCTCAAATACTGTCGCACATCAACCTGATCCATTCTTCCCGGGAACCTCTCCCATGCAGTCAGTTCTAGCCCTCTTGGGGTTCCGAACTTCAATTCCATTCCCGGAATCCTTTCCATGGCCTAAACCCAGGCCTCACATCGACCAACTACCTTAACTGAAACCATGGTCTGTTCCCTGCCCCACTTGTCTATCACTTGCTCTAATCATGCCACACTCTCGGCTAACAACGCTGATAAATCTAAACAGCTAACCAACCCTGGATACTTGCTGTTTTACCGGAGAATTTTCCAATTCTCCCCACTTAGTGCATTGACTACTAACCACCGATGCCCAAAACTAGCATAGCTCAATCGCCCTTACTCCATATATTCCCTCGTTGTGCCTTCTCTATTAAGTTAAATGTTTTTTTAAATTGTTCCAACGACAAAGGGAAGGGAAAGGCTTGACTGCTACGCATCGATATTTTGTTTATGTTTTGGGACTTCCACATATTTTGATACATTTTGATCGGGTTGAATTATATGATTATTGAACATTTTGGTACTTGGTGTTTTTTTTAATGAAAAGTAGTTCCCGGAATGTTTTGATTATGCCTTTAAAATTATTATTTTTTAAAAATTTTGGTACGTTAAGTGTTAAAATCCATTAATGAACAGTGAAAGGCATATTGAGCTTACTATAAAACATGAAAGAGGTGTTTTTTAATAAGATTATATTCACATAAGCTAGAAGGCAACTAGTCGTATCCCATAAAAGGAGGACATATATAAATACATAGTTACATATACAAATAAATAGCCGACAAATAAATAAATCAAATTCCTCGTCTTTTAACCTAACATTATTGAACACTTTGCCATCTTTAATGACCACAATGCCTTCCTATAAAATTATATTTGAATTAGGCATGTTTTGTGACAAACTTAAAGGCTTTTTTTTAAGTATGAAGAACCAATAATACCTATAAACAAATTTGATTCGCTTAATACATGTTCATTTATCATCTAGTAAACTTCAAACTACTATGAACTAGGGTGAGGTCGTTGCTGATATTGAATACATTAGTGAAAGAAAGTTGAATGTGGAAGACGCACAATAGATGAAGGGAATCAAGGAGATGTGTGATAGAGAATATAGTTGGTATATGAAGCATGATATTAATTTATTTGTAATTGGTAAGGGCATAGAGCGATGACTGTTGCCAAATTTCCTCCTCGTCATGTTCATCTTCATCTTCAGTTATTATAAGGTGGGTCGATGTAGTGTTGTTAGGGAGAACAAGGAGTCAGAAGCATACACATGGGATTTAGGTGCATCGTTGCCCCCTCATTTTTTTCTCATGTGGACTATAACTTAACTTTTTTTTGCTAGTGGATCAAACTAAATACTAAATATGATATACCCATAACAACCATATGAAATCATAAGCCCCATTAAAACCTGTTGTACTAGGTTCTGTCCAACATGCCCTAGGCTCGCGTCGACCATGCCATCTGTGACATCCCCAAAATCCCGGCCAGAAAAGACCGATTTTCATTTATGCTTTTAAAATATTTTCAGAATAAATCCTTTTGATTTGAAAGAGTTGCGGAATTTGTTCCCAAAAACAAAACATGATAAAACAATGTTTACCAAAGCATTTCATAAAAGAAATGTATTTTTCATTATATAATCAAAACTTGTTCCGATACAGACCAATAAGCATAAACGATAACATTACAAGTCATTCAACAAATATATACATATACAGACTTGTAAACAAAACAACTTGATGGTTCATCCATCTTATGCCCTCGCGCCACTTCCTGTAATACAAATAAAACTGAGTGGGTCAGGCTTGGGAGCCTGGTGAGCATATAGGATTTTCAACCCACAATAAATAATCATATTTAATTTCCACCAACCAACAATAACCCAATTACCCATTGCCGTTATTCTCACTTTATGTCCCTAAAACAACTAACATAAGGGACCTAGTCTAAGAATATTTCATCGGGGCGACAACACATGCTTCGGGGGTTCCTCAGCAATATAAGTCAAATAAGGCAACCATGAGGGGGATGGAGTACAACAAATGAACACCCAAGTTCATTAACACCTACAGGTGGCGAACCTGCTAATGTTTCCACAAGACTATCTAGAAAAGTCCGTGGTCGTCATCTAAACTCCGCTAGATGACTAAATCAAACAACAACGAGGCCTCTCATCTGTTTATTACACACCAACTATCTACCCATGTTCTACCCAACATATTAGTAGATAAAAATATACATTTTTATACATAGTTTAAAAACCTGTATAGCATGCTTTAATCAATACATATTCCACATAACAGATGAGGCACACACACACATAACATGTATTTCATAGAGAATAAATCATATCTATGAGATAGAAGAAAGTGAATACACATTCACACATATAAACAACAATACACTTAATACACTCAAACCATACTTGTATTATTATCGTGTTTATGAAAGGTAGTATACACTCACACATATAAGCACCAAATTATACACATAATACGTATTCCGTATAAAATACTTAATAATTATGCGTTAGAAGAAAGTAACTACACACTCACTTGATCAGGAGATGATCGGACGGCACTACGACTTGCAGAAGTAGTAATCCTCAGCAGATCTGGAAGTTCTTCACAAAAAATCGAACTTCTCGCGGACAGAGCTTCGGCTCGGGAACCGCACTTCTCGGGATCTTCGGGATCTCGGGACTTGCTTCGGGGCTCGAGAATAATACCGAGGCTTCGGGGTATTTCTGGCACGCAAAACGATGCAAAACGGGAGAGAGAAGAGAGAAAATAGCAAAAGAACTCGGCTGCCCTCGCATCCTATTTATAGGAGGTTGGAGCCTCGGAGTACGCGGGGCGTATAGGTCCGAAATCGTCACTGCTTACGTATCCGAAGACTCGAGTGCGAATGTCGACATCCCTCGGTGTACGCGGGGCGTACTTCGGATGAGTCCGATGACTCCTCTTCGGATAATGCCGAATTTAATAATTAAATTTAAATACAAATTATTTAATAAACTTCGGAAATTCAAATCTTCTTCATACGAACTCCGTTTTTGACGTTCTTTATATCCACGCGAAGGTGAGACTACGCTCTACAACTTTCGTTTAGACTCCGTCGGCTAATTTTAACTTTATTTTTATTATTTATTTTTAATAGGCCGGGACAGAAAAACTTCGTTATAAATTCATAACTTCTTCGTTTGACGTCCGTTCTCGCCTAACTTTTTATCGCTTCGATACCAACAACGAGACCTTCGATCCTCGTTTAGATTGCTTCGGCTAAAAACCGCTCGATCTCAAATCGAGTATTTCAGGCTGCATACCGCTAAGCCGAAACTTCGATAAATCATAACTTCCTCATACGAAGTCAGATTTGGGCGTTCTTTATATATTCAGAAACCTCGTTTCAACTACTACAACAATATCCAAAGATATCAAGTTTATTTTACACTTAAATTTTGACGCTTATTTTTATTCTTAATTAATCAAACCACATAATTAAGCAATTAAGCACAAAACACATAATACTCAAATAATACACTTCTATTATTTCAAAACGGGTTATAAGGGTTAACCTAGACTATTACATTGCTAAAAATGACAAGCCCGGAAACACAGGTGTTACACCATCATCATTTATAAGTTTTGAGGGGATAATATTGGATGCAAAGCTTTCCATAAGGGATGACAAGAATGATTGGATTATTCCTTTTAATATGCGGAGAATATTCTCTTATGACTTGGACACACACTTATATATAGACGTATATGCATTTGTTGGAAGTGTTTACAGATTTAGTTCATAGAAAGTTGTTAATTGAAAGTTGAACTTAGATTTATATCTATTTCACTTTTGTACTTTCCTAAAAATAATTGAATGCAACTTTAACCCCGAAATCATATGTTGTAAATTATGTCGCTCTTAATTTCTGCATATAAAATTCTGGTTTTTTGTCGTGAAAATCTACATTATTTATAGTTAAAAGGCATTCGCTAAGTAATATTAAAATATTGTGATATTAAACAAACCAATTATCATGAACAAAGTTATTAACAAAAACAACCAAGTTTTTTGTGTTTTAAGGAAATAACAACTTAGTTCGGAATGGGGAATTCCGAATTCATTCCGAAACCAAGTTAATGTCACATCAAAGTACTTTTTTCTAACAAAAAAAAAATACATTTCGGACGGACATTCCAGCAAGACCATTTGAGATTACAGAAAAAAAAGTTTCGGAATATTTTGAAATTACAAGAACAATTCCGAAATCCAATACACAATTTTGGAATTTCGAGAAGATGGTTCGTTTGTCACTCAAATCCGACAAAATTCTAGAGAAACGTAACCGGTGGTAAGTAGATACGATAAAAGGACTTAAAATGTGATATTTAATTGAAAAACAATGATATTAGACATTTCGAAAGGATCATCATGAACATGGGTAGAGATATTTTTGGTGCAACTAAAAAAAAAACACAAATTATATATTTTGATTAGTCCGAAGAAGCCATCCCGGCAGGACAAGTTGGTTATTTTCACAAATCACAAGCAAATTATCATTTTTGTTAACAACTCTATTCCTATTGGTTAGTTTAGTTAATATCCATATAATATTTATAATACTTATAGCGACAACTTGCAAAACACATAAGGCAAAAGGTTCAAATACATGTAAGCCTCGGTTTAGGATTAAGGAGCAGTCAAAACAGTTAAGGCAAAAGGTTCAAATACAGTTAAAACCAATCAAAATTTGAACTAGCACTATATATTTTATTCTAATTATCCAATATCTAGGATTTACTTTTGAAACTTAAACAAAACAAAAACAAAATCAAAGTAAAACAAGATAGGAAGGGTTTGAAAAAAGAGGAATGCAAGTTTCTTTTTCATCCCACATCAGCTGCTGGAATAAAACAGAATGTGTGAGAGTCAATACTAAAACCAAGCAGCTGAAGGATGTAAAGGCACGCAGCAATGTGGTAATCACAAAGTGAACTATTCTTTCGCCTTTTACTAAAGAATACCGTGTGCTCGTCATACACAGTGGCATATGCCTATTTTTGGAGAGTCCCTTCCTTCAGTGAAGGGCTCCAACCAATTTTTAAAGTTCAAAAATCAACTATATGCCAATTGATACAAGAAATGCAGTGATAAATTTTAACAGAAACCCTGCATGATTGACTTATTGAGCTTGTGATCGAGAAGAAACCAACTGGATTTTGTTAATTTATTTATCTTTATAATATTAACTGTCCTGCCATATTTTGACTTCATAATACAAGAAAGGAGCTAATGTTGTTTGAGATAAAGTAAAAAAGGTTAACAGATCATCTGTTTTTTTAGGCTATATGGAGTGGTCACCACCAACTCACCGGAAAAGTGGTGTCACATCTATGCCACGTGACCTTCACCACCAACCCACTCCACATATAAAATGGTCACCACTAACAACATACACTTTTTTATTATTTTTTATTTTTTTAACATTATGTTTAATAAATAACATAATTTATAAAATAGGTAACTTTTTTTATTTTTTTGTAACACTATATGAAATAAAAAACATAATTTATAAGATAAATAAATTTTTTGAAAACACAAACAAAAAAAAAAAAAAAAAAAAAAAAAAAAAAAAAAACATTTCATTAATTAAAAACATAGAAATTTAAAACCTAAAATTACTAAAACACACATAAAACCTAATAAATCAAATACTACACTACTTAATTTTTTTTTAAAAAAAAAAGTAAAACATAAAAACCGTAGAAAAATACCACTCGTCGTCATCATTCTCATCTGCCTCGTCGTCACCGTCTGCATTCTCGTCGTAATCGTCGCCCTAATCCTCTTCGTCTCCATCGCGATTTCCTCCTTGGAGTTGTCTCCCCCATATGTGCTCGGTCAAATCGTGTCGTAGATTGTGACGTGTTTCACGATATTGTATTTCCAAAACCCTAGAGAAGTATATCGGGCTGCCAACTTGTATTACTGCAGGTGGATTAAGTACATCGTTCCCGGTATATAAACAAATAGCTCTGTTCTCTTATTCTATTATCATGTTATGTAAAATTACAAATGGCAGTCAACACCGTCGTTAGTTTTGCCCTATCCCATGTTCGTGTTGGATGCTTGATTATGTGCCACCTTTGTTTTAGGACTCCAAACACTCTTTCAACATCCTTCCATGCAGATTCCTATGTTAACTTGAACAATTTTCGTTTCTCATCGACTGGAAACGAAAAAGACTTAACAGATGTAGCATACTCTGGATATATCCCATCACCTAGGTAATATCCATACTTGTATTCATTTCCATTCACAACGTATGACATATCTGGTGCTTTACCCTGCAAAATATTGTTAAATAATGGAGACGCGTGAAGTACATTCAAGTCATTGTTTGACCCCGCCATACCAAAGAATGCATGCCAAACCATAGGTCGTTTGAAACAACTGCCTCCAGTATAACAGTTGGGACCCCATGATCTCCTCGTGTGAATTGACCGCGCCACGCATTGGGACAATTTGCCCACTCCCAATGTGTACAATCAATACTACCAAGCATCCCTGGAAAACCATGTTTAGCTTCATGCGCGGCATACAACTGTTCGACATCACTTTTAGTCGGATGTCGCAGGTATATGTCACGGTAAAGCTCTATAACATACTCACAGAAAAGATATGTACAATCTCGACCCATCCTCTCAGACATTTTCAGATACGCATCTGATGCGTCTGCAGTTATACCATATCTCAATTGTCTAAGAGCGGCCGTATATTTTTGTATTGTGGTAAAACCACGTTTACCTCTAGCATCTCATCGTAATTGGAAAAACTCATAATTACGTTCCAAATCTGAAGCTATACGTAAAAATAAATTTCTACTAATACGAAAACGGTCTTCGAATTTCGAAAGGTTATAAAGACTATCAGAGGCAAAATAATCACGTACCAAAAGTTCATGTGTCGTCTCTCGATCCCGATTGATATATTTTCTATGTTTCTTCTCGCAGTGTGAAGTTTCGCCTCTCTGACGAATCATGTCTTGTGCCGCAGACAATAGTGTGTGCAAAACCAAATCGTCATCAGAACCGCTATCCATTTTTTTTTTGTTGAATTTGTATGTTTGATTTGAGAGAATTTGTATGATTGTTTTAAAAAAATTGTGTATAAGTGGATGTATATACAGATAGAGAAAGGAAATTAAAGGAAATTTTTTTTTTATTTAATTACCCTAACGATCAAAATTAAATGACCAATGAATGTCCGCGTCTTCGTCCGTCCCGGGAGCCACGCCACCACCAACCCACTAAATCCAGGGGCGGTGTTCACGCGTGGAGAGACCCTCCACCTAAGCATTTCACGTGTGGATGGACCTCCACTCCTGGTAGCCTTAAGGCTGGTAGGAATACCGGCACCACACACCACGATAAAGCGACGTCCCAAAATAATGATTTCGGCGCACCTTCTTCCTTTCCTCCCCAACGGCTACTTTTGGATTTTATTTTATTTCACACTATCTAATACTTTGTCACTCAAATAATACACTTCCTACTACTCATTCCACACAAACACTACACTTAGTTTCTGCTACCAAAAATGAATTCAAACAATCTTTCCACCGATTTCACCCCAAGATTCAGGCGAAATAAGCCGCGTGCAAGTGGTTCAACAACCCGAGTCAAAATGTTTTCGTTTTTGATCTGTCAGTTTATCAACCACAACTTGACACCCCTATGTTTTAAACCCAAACAACTTCACTATTAACAAATACCACAATAATACTCTATGCCGCCTGCTAGCCTAATCTTATTCTACAATTTTTCTTCTCTCCTCGAATACATTTTGGTAAGCCGAGTAGCCAACCCCTAGCCGGAAATGGAATTTGTTCGGGAAAAGAACAACAAAAAATGTTGCAATATGAAATTTCTAACAAAAAACATTGACCATTTTCGGGAGACGACCTCGTGATAGTTCGGAGGACAAGAGAGGAAATTATAAAATTTTATTTCAATTAGAAGTATTCTATATTGTTTTTATTTGATTGTCATTTTTTACTACGTAATGATTTTTATTATTAACTTAATGAAATATTCCTCTTTTATTATTTTAAATATTTAGAAACTTATTAAATTATAATTTTATATATTTAATAAAAAAAGAAAAACATGAGAGATGGCCATTTCCTATCGATAAGAGAGGTGAAGGGGGAAATGACATGATTACGATGTCAGGCAAAAAGTGCGAAGTGGTGAGAAGGTACACTCACTAAGCCTTACGCCTTGTTCCCGAATTCTACTTAAAGAGAGATATGGATGTATATGGAGGGAATGTGAGTAATGTCGAAGGAAAATCGTGTACCCTGAATTTAATTGATTTAAGGAAAGTAAGGGGAAGGAAAGGATTTTAGAGCCATGTTTTAATTCTAAAATTTCCTCCCAAATTGCGCGGATTCTGGAAGAAAACACAAAAACTTATAATTTTCCTTTTATTTTCTTCGAACTCGGGAACACGGAATAAGAAAATTTCTCCTTCCCCTCCCTTTCCGGTCAATATTTTCTTTCTCTTTCTTTTACTAAATTTACTAAAAACTCATGAACAAGGCGTTAGTGCTGAATGTGGAACTATGAAACATGTTTAACAGTAAAAGCCAATGTGTGAACTGTGGAGTCTGAAGTCTAAATTCAAAACTATTTAGAATCTTTGACAAGTGATATGAATAAATTGATTTAATGGCATATCATTATCCATTTCACCAAACCTTTGTCCAAAAGTAAAACGTACTTACCAATTTATCCTCTTCATTTACAACTCCAACTTTGTTTTTCTTCACCAAAATATTCTTTTTCTGGTCAACTAAAATTAAAATTTCACTGGATATCTTATTCTAATAATAATTCCTTTCAAAAACCTATATAAGAGCGCTTCCTATATTAAAGACAAATCAAAAACCAAGTAAAGATAAGGGGGAAAGAAAAGAAAAGTGGAAGAAGGGTTTTAAAAAGAGGAATGGAAGTTTCTGGTTCATCCCACATAGGCTACTTAAACGAAACAGAAGCTATCAAATTCAATACTTAAACCAAGCAGCTGAGACATGAAGAGACACGCAGCCATGTGGTGAGCACAAAGCGAACTATTCTTTCGCCTTTTACTAAAGAATACCGTGTGTTCTCCATATATAGTGGCATAGGCCTATTTTTGGAGAGTCCTTTCATTTATTTGGAGGGCTCCAACCAATTTTTGAAGTTTAAATTTTCACTAGCTCTTGTTTGTTAACTGTCACTGATCAGGTCTAATGGAATCTGGTGCTAAACCTAAAGCTTGTAAAATTGTTGTCAAAAATACAAATGCAGTGATAATCAAGATAGAAGTACAAAGGAGGAACTCATGTTGTTTGAGATAAAAGTCAGAAAGGTTACTTTTAATGAAAGTCTTTGACCTTTTCTAAAGAGTTTAATGAAAGGTTACTTTCTAAAGAGTACGAACATATTGTCTTGTTTTATCCAAAGAAAAATAAGTCACCATGTAAAGGAGATAACACCAATATGCAATTGAAAGCGAATGAAAACAATGTGAGACAAGAAAGCAAACACAACAAAATGAAGAATGGAAGAGAAAGATAAGAATGATTACTCAAAAGGAAAATCTTTAGAAGTAGTTACCTGCTGCTACAAATATGGAGAGTGAGGATACTATGCTAATATGTGTGAAAAAAAAAAGATGCAAATGTTACAGATGTCAAGAAGCTACATCATGAGTGTTGATTACTCCACAAATCTTTATCCAATTTCCGTCATAATTAACAGCAAAACCAAATACATATTGCAAACAAAGTACATGTATACACAATACATTTTATTGATAGTCGGTAAAACGGGTAAAATTAGTTTTTTTAGCTAAATCGGAAATGGGCATTTAGAAGTCGTCCATTATAAACTCGAGTGTCTATAGTCTACAACTATTGATGCCAAAATGGGACAGGTTGGATAACAAGTTGGGTCATGTTGACATGACATATGGATGATTTTTGTCACTTTGAATTTAATGGTTTATTAATAAAACTTTTTTAACGGTTATTAACTAATATATTAAATATGATTATGAGTGCTCGTTGCTGAATAATGTCAATGTTTTGCGTGAAACATTTTAACTTCGCTGCTCATTTAAGTCAATAGTCATTTATAAATTTGTCTCCTATATATATATATATTCAATTTCCTAGTTTCCTAGTAGGATATCTAGCTTCCTTTATTCAAATTGATGTGTATATATGATCTTTGGATCGTTTGCATAATTCAAGAACCTGGAGTCAAATTGATCCAATCTAAACCCTATTACATTCACCTAACTGATTATCTTCGTCAAATGCACGTGAATGACAATATGAATGATAATAATTATGCGGATTGGTCTCAAGAGATGAGCGACTTTCTTATCGCCAATAGCAAAGTAGGTTTCATTGATGGAACCATTCCCAAACCAGCAGAAGATGAGCAAGAATACAAATCATGGCAGAGGAGCGATGCCATCATCAAATGATGGATTACCACTGCCATGGAAAAGGAGATCAAGAACAGTGTAAGAATACGCCACCATAGTCAGACAAATATGGGAAGACCTTCAAGAAAGATTTGGAAAGGAAAGTGCCCCGAGGGCATATGAACTAAAACGAACCTTACCAACATGAGGCGAGGAAATCATTCAGTTTCATCCTACTTCACCATGATGAGAGGTGTGTGGGATGAAATTGAATTTGTCTCACCTTCGCCAACATGCACATGCAGCAACTGTTCCTGTAATCTGGGAAAAAGACTCATGGAGTCTAAAGAAAAAGAACGTATATAAGAGTTTTTGATGGGTCTCAATGATAGTTTTGGAACCATAAAAACTCAAATACTCAGCACCAAACCCATGCCAAGTCCGAGCATCGTGTATCATCTTGTTGCTGAAGAAGAGCAACAAAAGAATATTAGTGCGACAAGGAAGCCAACAGTGGAGGTTGCAGCCTATCAAGCTGAAACAACACAAAGTATTGAGACGATCCATTCTGATAAACGCATCAACTGTGAAGGACTGAAGTGCAAGCTTTACAATTAAACTGGTCCCACTAGGGGTGTTGATTGGGTAAATTTTTCGGGTTTCGGGTAATTCGAGGTTTTCATGTTAAAAAAATGTCCATTACTCGACCCGAATTAAATTCGGGTATTTTTGGTTTGGGTAATTCGGGTAGTAGGTCGGGTTTGGAATTCGGGTATTACCCAAAAAAAAATCTAATGAAGTAAATATGTCGTGTTCTATTAGTCTTATTTTTATAAATATTTACAAGAAGCCATTTAGTCAATAATATTTGAGATATCAAGTAATCTTCACAAAAATAATAACATTTACAAGAAACCAAAATGCAAGAAGCCAATACCTTATTTTCGAAATCATTTACAAGAAAATCACTTTCTTTGAAGTTTGAAGTCTAAATCGGTGAGTGTTGGCGACGAATTGATGACCTGTGACGACGAGTTGAGTTAAGTTTGAAGTCTACTGGAGATATCTCTTTGTCTTCATAGGGTTCGATACTTCGATTGAAGACTCAAGAAATAGACAAGGTTTTTTTTTTAAATCAATGATTGAGAACGAGGGTAAAGTTGTAAACATCATGTGGATAAGTGTTGATATTACCCAAATGTCACTTTATTTTTTAATAAATAGGGTATTTCGGGTATACCCGAAACCCTATACATGTACCCTATATCCGGACTAAAAAAATTGGGTAACCCTCCGAAAATATATACTCGATACTCGACCCGATTTACCCGGATTCAAACGGGTTGGGTCGGTAATCGGGTATTTTCAACAGGATTGGGTTACACAATCGATGGCTACTTCCAGAAAATCAATATCCCGACTGGTGGGAAAACCGACAGCGAAAACCAACCGGTGAACAAAAGAAGACTGTAAATGGAAGACCCAAAGATGTTGCAGTTGGAATAGAAGTCAACCCCATACTTGGGCTAAGTGTCGAGCAATACAAGAAACTAATTCATCAATCAAGCAACAATCTCAAACTTGAAATCAATATGGTTGGTAAGATCAATTTTCTTCAACCATGGGTAATTGACTCCGGTGCTACCAAACATATTGCTAGTAACAACTTCGTCTTAACCAACTTGAAGGAATCGTAGGATGGCGTTCCTGTTAACATATTGAATGGTGACAACGTTCCTGATGAAGGAATAGAGAGTGCTTGTTTACCTAGCAATTTAAAAATCAATGATGTCCTTTATATACCAAATTTTAAATGCAATCTTCTATCGGTTAGTAAAGTCACCAAAAATCATAATTGTTTCGTAACATTTCTCCCGAATTTTTGTTACATACAAGACTTACATTCGAGGAAGCTGATTGGCATGGGAAGGTGTAAGAATGTTCTATACAACATGGAAGATATAGATGCAAAGATCAAGGCGATGGTTGTTAAAGTTGACATAGAAATTTGGCATCGGAGGTTGGGACATTCTTCAACTTCTAGATTACAACACATTAGTTTTATAAAATAAAATTGGAAGTTTTGATTATTGTGATTCGTGTATTCGAGCAAAACAAGCCAGATTACCCTTTCCAATCAGTTATATTAAAACAGCTTCTCCTTTTGATCTTATTCATTGTGATATATGGGAAGGGTATCGTGTTCCTTCTCTTTCTAGTGCACGATACTTCCTAACTATTGTGGATGATTACAGTCGTTCTACCTAGGTCTATTTGTTAAAACATAAATTTGATGCAAGCTCCAATCTTGTTGCATTCTATAAACTAATGGAGACTCAATTTGAAAGGAAAACCAAAAGGAATATAAGTGATAACGGGGGTGAATTTGTCTCAAAATAATATGCTCAGGTTCTATGAAGAGCATGGCATTATGCTCGAAACCTCTTACGTTCACACCTCACAACAAAACGGGGTCGTTGAGAGAAAGCATAGGCACCTATTAGAAATAGCTAGGACTATTCGTTTCCAAGCTAATATTCCCATCAAGTTTTGGGGAGAATGTATACTTACCGCTACATACATCATAAATCGACTACCCTCTTGGTATGTGAAGAATAAAACCCCATACAAATAGGCCTCAATACGATCACATGAGAGTTTTAGGCTCCTTAGCTTATGTAAAGGAAAATAAAGCATGAAAGGATAAGTTCGAATAAAGGGGGAGGCCTTGTGTTTTCGTCGGTTATCCACAAGGGCAAAAAGGGTATAAAGTTTTCGACATTGAAGATGTGAAATTCTCATCTCTAGAGATGTGAATTTTACAGAATGTGTTTTCCTTTCCAAAACCATGAAAAAAATGGTTTTCAAGAAAAGGACGAAATTATTTCAAGTCATCTTGACTATTCTCATGAGGATCGGAACATAGAAGATCTCGAAAGCTTAAACCATGTTGCTGACATCGATCCCCCAGCCTCCGGCAGTCCACGGAGGTCTTCTGTTGACCCACAATACGACTCAAGTCCTACTGCTATTTCCGATAGGCCAGAAATGGCCCGGGCGAGTCCAATGCCGATCCAGTTCATAGTTCGGTTCCAAACCAACGCCTAACACGAACTCACACTTAGCTTGTTCGTTTACAATAATTTAAAGTTGATCTGCCACCTTCTATAAACCATTCACACTCCAATGACAATCTAGTTTCCTCGACGGTATATCCTTTATCTTATTTTGTGTCTTATAAAAATTTACTAATTCACACAAAGCATATTTGGCTGTTATCTCTTCCCAAGACGAGCCTAAGAATTTTTACCAAGAAATTAAAAGGCAACATTGGAAGGATGCTATGAAAAAGGAAGTTGAGGCTCTTGAAAACAACACCACATGGGTTTTGGCAGATTTACCACCGGTAAAGAAAGCAATCGACTCCAAATGGGTCTACAAATTGAAATACAAACCATCTGGTGAATTTGAACAGTACAAAGACAAACTCTTTGCGAAAGGCTTCATGGAAGGTGTAGATTTTCAATAAAATTTTGCACCGGTGGCCAAGATCGTGATAGTTAGGACTATGTTGGTTGTTATTGTTCATAAAAGGTGGGCTATTCATCAACTTGACGTGAATAACGCCTTCTTACATGGAGAGTTGCATGAAGAAGTGTATATAAAGGTGCCACAAGGGTTTGCCAAAGAAGGAGATACCAGAGTTTGTCGTCTCCAAAAGTCATTGTATGGTTTACGTGAAGCCTCTTGAAACTCGTACAACAAATCCATCGGTGCTCTCCTCCAAATCGGTTTTAAACACTCAAAGGCATACCATTCTTTTTTCATCTTCAAACAAAAGGGTATATATGTTTCAACTCTTATTTATGTTGATGATGTTGTTCTTTTGGGAAATGCCGATCAACAGATAGCCAAAGTCAAAGATTTTCTTAACAGCAAGTTTAGTATAATGGATTTGGGTCCTTTGAAATATTTTTTTTGGAATTGAAGCTGCTCGAACACCTGATGGAATAGTTCTTATTCAAAGAAAATATAAATTGGATATCTTAGCTAATAACAGTATGGAAGGATGTATACCAAGCTCTTTTCCTATGGAACATAACATTCGTCTCACTACTGAAGACGATTCTCCTGATGTTGGAAAGTATAGACGACTGATTGGACGTCTTCTTTATCTACAAGTTACGCGTCCTGGCATCATATTTGCTGTCAACACGCTTAGTCAATTTGTTTATGCTCCACGTGAGACCCATTGGAATGCTGCTCTTCGTGTGTTGCACTATCTTAAGGCCACTCTCAGGGTATTTTTCTTCCTGTCAATGGCGATTTACATTTAAAAGCATATTGTGACTCTGATTGGCTTGTATTCCCTTCATTTACTATAATTTGAAACTCCAACTTCATTTTTCTTCAAGAAAATGTTCTTCTTTTGGACAAATAAAAATAATATTCGACTAAATATCTTAAAAGACCGATCAAAAATCAAATCAAAATAAGAGAAGAAGGAAAAAAGAGAAAAGTGGAAAAAGGGTTTGGAAGAGAGGCATGCAGGTTTGAGGGTCATCCCACATAGGCTGCTTAAATAAAACAGAAGGTATGAGAGTCATTAATTAAACCAAGTAGCTGGGAGAAGAAAAGACACGCAGCCATGTGGTAAGAACAAAGCGAACTATTCTTTCGCCTTTTACTAAAGAATACCGTGTTCTTGCCATATATAGTGGCATACGCCTATTTTTGGAGAGTCCCTTCTTATTGAAGGGCTCCAATCAATTTGTAAAGTTCAAGTTTTCAATAGTTCTTATGTAACAATCATAAAGGAACTCATGTTGTTTGAAAGAAAGTCAAGAAGGTCATGAATCATATTGTTTTGAAATGTTGAAATCTGAAAACCTGTTTGAAGAAAAACAATGTGTGAAGTCTAAATTCAAAACCATTCGACTCCTTGATAAGTGAGCTGAATAAAAGGACTTAGTTTAAGTCATTATCCATTCTCACAATACCTTTGTCCAAAAGTAAAACGAACTTTTACCTATTTATCCATTTCATTTACCAAAATATGAAATTCTAACTTCCTAAGATTGCTGTTTTTCTTCACGAAAATGTTCTTTTTTTGGTCTACTAAAAATAATCTTTCACGAAATATCTAATTCCAGTTATAATATCTAGTAATTTCTATCAAAACCCATATCCATGAACAGTGAACACCTCATAAAAAACAGATCAAAAACCAAATGGAAGTAAGTGAAGGGGAAAAAGAAGAGAAATGTGGGAGAAGAGTTTGAAACATTACAGAGGGATGCAAGTATGGGGCTCATCCCACATCGGCTACTTGAACGAAACAGAAGGTATCAAACTCATTACATAAACCAAGCAGCTGGGAACTAAGACGACAAGCAGCTACGCAGTGAACACAAAGCGAACTATTCTTTCGCCTTTTACTAAAGAATACCGTGTGTTCGCTGCATTAAGTGGCATACGCCTATTTTTGGAGAGTCCCTTTCAATTAGGGCTCCAACCAATTTCAGAGTTCAACTTTCCAATTGTCCACATTGAAAAAAGCCTAATTGTACTCAATCCCTAGAAGCTGAATATAAACATATACAGTTTCTGTGATTAGAAAGCAGTGTTGATTTCGTAACAAAAATCGTGAAGTAACCCAAGAATTACGATTCTGTCAAGCATCTTGTACCGCTATCTCTACGTTTACTGCATTCGTTATTCCTCCAGCTCGAGCCATTTCTTTAAGCGATTGAGTCTGATTGCTTGATTCCACTGTTCAGATGAATCGGTGATGATGATTTCTTCTTGTTGTGTGTTGTGTGAGTTAAGCAAAAGATTCGAAGCCAAACATGATTGTGATTTTTCAGGTCAGTCACTCGTCAAAATAGGAAAGAAATATATTTCAAGATAGACCCTCCAACTTCCGTAAAATATAACAAGTCCCTCAAGTTTTCTATAGTAAATTAGTAAATACATAAATCATAAATGTCTTATGTGATTTCTGTTAGGAATAAATAGTGGTTGTTTTCAATTTACAACAAAGTAGATAATGTATTTTTTTAAGAATAGATTTTAACAAAACTGGTTTTGCTCTATTCATAAAAAATAATCCATTCCTGAAAACTATGAAATGTTAGCATTTTTACAAAAATGATTGTGTGCCATCCTACATTTTCACTTCTTGGGTATACATCATCAGGAAAACTAACCTGATTTTATAACGTTTTAGACAGAAAGGGACAGTCGGAAATCCTCTTCGTTACTTTTCACGAAGAAATAAATGGATCAAAGGGTCTTACGGTGAAGATGAAGACGAAGCGGTCGGTTCAAAAAGGGCATCATGTTTACCAGCATTGCCCCGTTTTAAAAGATTTAAAGTGAATGGTGAAGTTAAAGCAAGATGCATTCATTGCAAGAAAGTATTGGGTGCGGATAACAAGAAAGGTACAAAACATTTATTTGTCCATTTTAAACGTTGTTTACACAGCCCATTTTTAGATATTCACCAATCTATCTTGGTGCAAGAAAAAAAGAAAATGGATGGTACGTACAACTCATGTCTGAAACTATACATTTAATGCTGATGCATCAAGAAAAAATTTGACGGAAATAATTATCATACACGAATATCCACTTTCAATTGTAGAGCATCATGGATTTAGAAATTTTATAAGAGGTCTTCAAACATAACTTGTATTTTAGAAAATAACAATAATCACTTAGCCCAAGTATTTATGAGTCCAACAACAGTTACAATCTAATTTGTATTTTAGAAAATTCCTTGCATTATTAAATGATATACGAAAATTGAGATTGAGACAACCTGATTTAATAAGAAACTCATCATTTTCAATTCATATATTAGAAAATTCTCAACTCACTGCTACATCACTATTTTCAATAATTAAAAACCCTACAAATTAATTAATAAACACACACACACACACACACACACATATATATATATATATATATATATATATATATATATATATATATATATATATATAGAGAGAGAGAGAGAGAGAGAGAGAGAGAAAAGCTGTTGCCTGGGTTGAATGGGTTGAAAGGAGAGCACTTCCTCCACCCTAAGCATTGTTATTTTTATTTTGGTTATTTTCTATGTAGTTGGAAGGTATGTAAGGGTTTATAATGTATATTTAGATATTTTTTTACTTTTGTCTTCTGACTTCTTTCTCTTAGAGTTATTGTCTTCTTCTTATTAGAACTCAATGTTTAGATTAGTGCTCTTATATCTAAGTGTAGAGAGTAGAATAGGCTTCTTTACAGTGAGTTTTTATTATAACTTGTTTAAATAAAAAAAAAAAGTGAAAGATTTAGTTTTTCTACGGTTTCCTTGAAGTCATGTAGTCAATGATGTAACTTGAAAGCATTCGTGACAGAAAAATAAAACATTGATAACATAAAACACAAATGATTCATTATCCTACTTGTCCGTTTTGATACCTATAGCTATAGATTATAAACGAACCAATGACATCGTTTCTTAGCTTTAATCTTAATATATTCATATTCGTACAACATTTTTAAGAAAACTATCTCTCAAAAATAACTATCCCTCAAAGAGATTAACCAAACACCACTGTGTTTCAGATACCCGTATCAAAATGTAAACTAGACTTACTACACTTATTTACATATTTATTTTTATAAAATGAAACCCTAACTTCATAAGACTTGATTTTTCTTTCACAAATGTTATTTCTGAACAATGAGAATTTATCCGTCGCTAAATATATTATTCCAGTTATACAATATCTAGTACTTACTTTCAAAACTCACTTCCTAAAAACAAAACCGAAGTAAAAGAAGGGGAAAAAGAAGAGAAGAAGAGAAGAAGAGAATGCAAGTATGATCCGATGTTGCATTTTTAAGGGGATAAAAGGATGGATTTATAAGTATTTATCATCCTCTTTTTTGGAACTTCAAAACACCATATGACATTCCTCCAAAGATGAGTACTTCATGTTATATCTTTGACCTCGTAAGGATGCAAGAAATCGATCTATATAAAACTAGACTCAACGTGTTTTTACTTTACCCAATCCTCTCATTTTGGCAACTATAGCGATTGATCATGAACCAATCAACAATGTTGTTCTTATGTTTGATCTCAATATCTTAAAATCACATTCAGCAAGAGTTTTAATAAAACTGACCCTAAAGAGAAGTTTCCAAAAAAGCTATGCTATATGCTGCTAACACTCTTCAAAGTTAATGTTTACATAAATGTTTTGACTTTTCACCACTCCGGCAAACAAAAGAACAAATAATCTTACAAATTTTATTATTTTGGAAAACATTTACGACCATACACTCCATAAAATTTACACTACCTTTATCAAAAAGTAATAGAAAATTACTTGTTTACCCCCTTCATTTAATATAATATGAAACTCTAATTTCATAAGACTATCATTTTTTTAATGTTGTTTGGTCCGTCAAACGTAACATTCACAAATATCTTATTCTAATTTATCCAATATCAAATAATTTATTTCAAAACACATACTCACACTTCCTCGAAAACAGATCAAGAACCAAATCAAAGTGAGAGAGGGGAAAAAAGAAGAGGAAAGTGGACGAGGGGAGGAAGAGTCATCCCACATCGGCTGCTGGAATGAGAGAGAAGGTGTGAGAGTCGTTACTTAAAGCAAGCAGCTGAGAGAAGGAAAGGCACGCAGCCATGTGGTAAGCACAAAGCGAACTATTCTTTCGCCTTTTACTAAAGAATACCGTGTGCTTGCCATACACAGTGGCATACGCCTATTTTTGGAGAGTCCCTTCCTTCATTGGTGGGCTCCAACCAATATGTAAAGTTCAAATTTCAGATAGGTCTTTGCCTGATGAGTATAAAGAGATTTTACTTGTGACTGGTACTTATTTTTTGATGAATACTAAAATCCAATTAAGATGTCTTGTCATCTACTGATTTTCCATCTCATTCCATTTTCTCTAGCTTTAACTCCAACCTCTTGAATTACATTCCTTTAAACATCGCATCAATGATATTATATGATAAAACAAATCAAAACAGTAACATAAGATACACATAAACATAGTATATTCTTACAATTACAAATAACACGGTAACATAGTATATATATTCTTACAATTACAAATAACATGGTAGCTAATTTAGGAGAGAAAGATAAGAGTTCGCCATTTATAATTACAATACCATGTACAAGCCCTCTTGGTGTTATAATAAAAGTTGCGGAACTTAGTGTAAGTTGAGCCCATATTCTCATTGTGCTCATCTTTCTCTATGTTAAGGTGATCATTGAGAAAGTTCTTTCGTATAAAATTATGTAGAATGCAACAAACAAGGATGATATAATTTAATGTTCGATGAGGATAAAATGCATGGACTTCCAAGTGTAGCCAATTTCTTCTTAGAACTCCAAAACATCGTTCTATGATATTCCATGAAAATGGGTGCTTCATGTTTTGTTACATTCTCAACTTTTTTTGATCGATGTCAATGCAACCATCTTTTAACGTATATATTTGACTTATGCATGGTGCAAGAAATAGAAATCCCTTGGTATTGGTAGCATCTACATGATAGTAGTTTCCCAGGAACTTATAATCCATTTTCTCATAGCTTAGTAGCACTATAGAGTATTCTGTCATTATGTACATGAATACATTCCATATTATGTGAACAACAAGCTACACCATTTGTAGTGATTTCTCTCTTCCGATTTGTTATATGGTTGTCTTTATGTCGTGCATGTAAACATATACATCAACAACAAGAAGAAGCCCACAATCTCATTAGAATGGACAAGAGGAAGGTGGATATCAGCAGGTAAACTTATATATCTACCACATGTCACCCCTGAGCATCCTTATGACCAAAATAAATATGTGACACAAGAGTTAGAAAAAGTTTATAATAATTAAACATATAACTTTTGGTCAAGTACCTCGAACCACTTTCCATTACTTGTCTAATATAGGTTTTGGTAGAGTGTCCATCAGTTCAAATCCAATGGATTTTGATGAAATCAATCCGATCCAATTATCCATTGGATGTTGGATTTTATCAGCCGATACAATCTAATGAGTTAGATGCAACAAAACCAAACCAATCCAATTGATTATTAGATTCGATCGGTTTTATCCATTGGGTGTCAATATATGACACTGGATGATAATGTAGGCTCAGTTTTATCCAACAAAACTACTTTATTTTACCATCTCTATTTAATAAAAGTTGAGACTAAGAATGGCAATTAAATAGTCCTTTTTAAAATTAAAAACTTATTATTGTAAATTAACATAATATGTATTTTGCATGTATATTTATTTATTTGCTAATTAAAAAGACTTATGGTGCTTTGTTTACAAGAATAATTTCTAAACATTGTTTAGTTTATTCTTTATTTCAAATTTGGCATGGTTCTTGTAGTCAAACAAATCATGTTCTTTTGTTTCTTTATGTTTTGTGAGAATCGACCATCAAAAGATTCGTTCACACTCTTTGATTCACACTAAATAATTAATTTTCATTGGTTTTAAAAACTATTTTTAATCTTAAAATAGAGTTAAATATACTTAGTATATTAAGAAACTGGAACCCACTATAAATGATACACATTTTTTCTTTCAATAATAACAATAAGAAAAGCTTCTTCACAAGATGTTACCTCTATCAAAAGTTCAAAACTGATTTGGTACCGATTAAACATTTAATAAATGATCTAAATACAAATAAAAAATATAAATAAGTACTAGTATATAAACAGAAAATAAAATACAATATTTTTATATAATAAATTAATAATTAATAAATATATGCTATTTGATCGACATAATTACTTTTTAAATAATATTTTCATATTTTCCGTTGGTGGTGGTGGAAGTGAAATTTTGTTTTGGATTCTTGTCCTCCTCTTTTGTGGCTTTTGGAGATAGGATCAGTCGTACTTCTTATTCATTCTGAGATTTTCTGATCAACATCCAATTTCAATGGCGGCTAACTGTTCCTCTCTTACACCCTCGCCAATGGCTCTTTCCGGTGGCTCCGCCACCTCCTCCGCCACTCCTCGTCTCCTTTCACTTTCTCCAACTACCACCGCCAGACCTTCGTCCCTCTCATTCCATTTCCTCTCTTCGTCCTCTTCTGTCGCTGCATCTCTCAAATGCCTCAAATTATCTCATCATCAGGTTTCTCTCCATTCCCTCCCTCATTCATCACAAATGTTTTAATCCTTCTCATTATCGATTTATTGCAGAAACGAACAAAGCTTCATTCGTCCAGTGGTGATTTCGGCGCAGTGGTTACCACGAAATGCTTTGCATCTAACCCTGATCAGCTCAAGTCTGCTAGAGAAGACATTAAAGAACTCCTCAAGACTACCTACTGTCATCCTATTATGGTTAATTTTAAAACCTTACCCGATTGTATCTATTTTGACCTAATATTTACTACTTTCTCCTGCCTCACTAAACATTCCAAATACAGAATTAATCAGGATCCGTTATTGAACACAAACATTAATGTAGTTTCTAGCAGTGAATTTAAAGTTCATTTTACTTCGCTAAATTTCGTTGAAGTAGATTCTATATCAATTAAGTTTGGTAACAAAATTTTCATATAATCAAGTTGAGAGGTAAGTTTGGTAACAAAATTTGCTATCTGATATCTGTTGAAATATATTCCATATCAATTATCAAGTAGGGACTTGCATGTTTTTGATGTTTGCTAACTGATATCTGTTGTTTGAGAAGAATTTCAGTAGGGATCAATCAAGGGCACTTAGCTATTGATTGAAGTAAAGAAAGAACAACTCAGGAAACTATAGTAGCCACTATCTACTACCCAACAAAGAAATATAAACTAGTGAAAGTTCAAATTTACCCTTCTAACTATAAACTTTGATTCTTCATCTGCAATAGGTTCGCCTAGGATGGCATGATGCTGGAACTTACAATAAGAATATTGAAGAATGGCCTCAAAGAGGTGGAGCTAATGGAAGTTTAAGGTTTGAAGTTGAACAGAAGCACGCAGCCAATGCTGGCAAGTTATTTACTACCCTTTACCTTTTTCTTTAATCTTTTTCCTTTTCTATTTTTAATATTCCTTCATGTTATTACAGGGCTTGTAAATGCTCTCAAGCTTCTCCAGCCTATCAAAGACAAGTATGCAACCATAACTTATGCAGACTTGTTTCAATTAGCAAGTGCTACAGCTATTGAGGTCACTTTTAGAATCTTTTTAATAAATTTACAAAAAACAATATATTCTATCATTGATTTTTACTTAACATAATAACAATCACAGGAGGCTGGAGGTCCCAAGATTCCTATGAAGTATGGACGTGTTGATGTTTCTACACCTGATCAGTGTCCAGAAGAAGGGAGACTCCCAGGTGTCATTACTAATATCATCATTTCTCTTTAAATTTTCTTTTATAGATATTTTTTGGGTTTCTAACTTTTTTTCATTTCATGATTTAGATGCGGGCCCACCTTCACCTGCTTCTCACTTGCGTGATGTTTTCTACAGAATGGGATTGAATGATAAGGTTGAGATCATTAGATCGCTATTTTTTTATATGTAAAAATGTAAAATGTTAATTGCAATATGATGTTTTATAATTTGGATTTGCAGGAAATAGTTGCATTATCCGGGGCCCACACTTTGGGGAGATCCAGACCTGAACGCAGTGGTTGGGGAAAGCCAGAGACTAAATATACGGTAGGAAACAATTAAAATACCAAAAATACCCTTCACTATCGATCAAATTTAAACCTAACAAGTAAACGTTGATTATATGACAGAAAGAAGGGCCTGGAGCCCCAGGGGGACAATCTTGGACTGAAAAGTGGCTAAAGTTTGATAATTCCTACTTCAAGGTAATGATATAACAATTTTTCATTATTATTATTATTATTATTTTGCTTTTCTTAATCTTATGAGTTGTAAGAAAAATAGTGAACATCAATGAATATGTAAACAGGATATTAAAGAAAGAAGAGATGAAGATCTACTAGTTTTGCCTACAGATGCTGCCCTTTTTGATGATCCATCATTTAAGGTGAAAAAAATAAAAAATTATTTGATAAATTTTGAATTTGTTTATGTAAAAGTAAAAATGATTTGGTTTTCAGGTATTTGCTGAGAAATATGCAGAAGATGAAAAAGCATTTTTTGATGACTATGCTGAAGCACATGCTAAACTCAGCAACCTTGGAGCTAAGTTTGATCCTACCGAGGTTTGTAGAATCTGTTCTATTGTTTTTATAAAATATATCTTTTTTCTCATTTATAGCAACCTATTTTTTACAAAAAAAAAAAATATATGAATTTGTCAGGGGTTTTCAATTAATGATGAACCTGCAGCAGCAGTACCTGAGAAATTTGTAGCAGCAAAATACTCATCCGGAAAGGTTTTACTTTTTACCATAACGCCCTTCTATATTACATGCTGGATAAAATAATAATGCTTAAAAAGTTAAAAATAGATAAGGGTACATATGGTTTTTTGCAGATGGTTTAGATTTTTTTTGTGTTTGATTGGTGCAGGATTAAGATACACAACAACTATCTTGTTTTGTTAAGGAATAATTTAAAAATAATACCAGAATGCAATGCAATGAAGCAATGCTGAAATGTTAATAATGGAGATTGAGATGGTAAGTTGAAATATTTGAATTTGCAGAGAGAGCTTTCAGATAACATGAAGCAGAAGATTCGAGCAGAATATGAAGCTGTTGGAGGAAGCCCTGATAAGCCTCTTCAGTCTAACTATTTTCTCAATATTATCATTGTCATTGCTGTTTTGGCACTTTTGACATCTCTACTTGGGAACTGATTACAGTTTTTTTTCTTCCATTTTTTTTATTATTTATAGAGTGTGCATTTATATTTTGGTTTTGGCTTTCCTTGAGAGTATGTAGAGATGCAATGATTGATTGATATAGTTGTTTACTGTGAGTATTTTTAATGTTGTCCATTTTCTTATGATCTTTTGAGGTTGTGTTTGAATTAGGTTACTTTCTGATTGAAAGACACGTGTCTGGCTCAACACAATTAGTCAAAATGAAATATAAAGGCTATAATATATTGAATGATTAATCAAGTAAAGAGCATATGTATGTTACAAAAACAATGTTTTCTATAGGACAATGTTATAGAAAAAAAACGGCAACTTTGTAAATAATATACTAAATAATACGCATTATAGGAATGTTGACATGATGTAAAGTAGCTTTGTGTAGTATGTTTTATTCTCAAAACCTCCGAATTCCTTATCCTAAGTAAATGTATATCAATTGCGGGTTTAGGGTGTTGTGGCAAGTGAGGCACATGTTTTTGAAGTTAAGATAGGATTTGATGCATTCCAAAAATACCTTGAAGGATGTTACTACACATGTGGACTATGGGAAACGTGCAATCATAAACTACTCCCATCAACTACCCGGTGTTTTTATAAACAACTACTTTAGCAAGGACTTGTTTGATCATAATACTTCCGGGAGCAACAACAAATTACTTAATGGTAGCTATATGTGACCTAGAACCACATAAAAACATATAATATCACATAAATGCAATGAATTTAATACTATTAGTATAAGATATTAAATTAACACATTATCCAAATTTAATAAAATAGGTTAATTATGCTTTATATATATATATATATATATATATATATATATATATATATATATATATATATATATATATATATATATATATATATATATATAAAAGCAAAATTAGCCTATGTTTGAATTATAAACTACACCCGACTAAAAATCAACCGAAATGCCACGTGGGAATGATGACTATGATTTATGAATACCGAATTGCTGCGAGTACGGCAATGGCTACCGGGTCTCGCTATTTTTCAGTTCAACTCGATCTCGGAAGATTTTACAGAGGAAGAATCTAAACAGCTACCACAACATTCCGGAAATGGCGTCATCTAGGGTTCCGATCATCGTCTTCCTATTTTCTCTTCTAACGCCGTTGTATGTTGGCGGATTATCATGTGTCGCTGCCCATACTACTAAAGACTCATCATCACAATCGAAAGAGTTCGTTCTGACTCTCGATCAATCCAACTTCACCGGAACTATTAGCAATCATGATTTTGTCGTCGTCGACTTTTATGCACCTTGGTAAGAACCTCCATAACTCCATTGTTTACATATTTAATTAATTGTTTGTTTTATCGTTGTTGCACCACGTACTCTCAGATCGATCACCATTTTCTCTGTGTATTATTAATCGGATTGCGGTGACATTTATTATGATACTCTTGCATTGTTTATAAAAGATTTTTTTTTTCAATTTTTGTTGCATTGACATTGAACATAGATTAATGAAATGACATTGTTAACATCTTGATTTGTTCATTAACAACATAGGTGTGGCCACTGCAAGAAACTTGATCCAGAGGTAACTTTCAATCTTTCATCCTCAACATAATATATATGTGGTTGGACATTCTGTATTGGATTGGGATTGATTTTTAAAAATGTTTGTACTTCCTACCTGCTGATTGTGGGACCGGTTTGTGAAAAATGATTTTTTCAAATGCTTGTACATTGTTAGTTGGGTTACATATATTCCTTATGAGCTCATGATTTATTTAATGATTTTTCAGTTTGAAAAAGCTGCTTCTATATTGAGTAGTAACAACCCCATGATTGTTTTAGCAAAAGTTGATGCCAATGATGAAAAGAACAAAGATTTGGCTAGTGAGTATGACATAAAAGGTTTCCCAACACTTAAAATCATTAGAGATGGAGGAAAAACTATTCAAGATTACAAAGGACCAAGAGATGCACAAGGAATAGTTTCTTACTTGAAGAAACAAGCCGGGCCCGCTTCTGTTGAAATAACATCTACAGAAGAGGGCAATGCTCTTGTTGATGGAGATAATATCGTTATTGTAAGTCCTATTTCTTTTCTTTTCTTCTTATTAAATGTTGCATGGATAAATAAGTTAAAATATAAAGAGAAAGCCTCATTTTTCTGACATTCTCCGTTAAGTCGTTCTCTTTGCATAAACTGCTATTATTTTTTTGTGCCGTGAGTAACGTGTTTGTTTGTTGTCCTAGGTTGGAGTGTTCCCTGAATTTTCTGGAGAAAGTTTCAGGGTATTTTTGACTTTAGCTGAAAATTTGCGTTCGGATTATGAATTTGCTCATACATTAGATGCAAAACTTTTACCACGAGGTGATTCGTCTGTATCGGGGCCCATTGTCCGTTTATTCAAGCCATTTGATGAACTTGTAGTAGATTTTGAGGTAATCTTTTAATGTGTTTATTCCTGTCTATTACAAACGTGACACGGCAAAATATATTATATTGTGTTTGGCATTTACTGTGACTGAGACTGATGTCAATGAGACAAAAATTGTATTTTAATCTGCAGGATTTTAATTTGGATGCATTAGAGAAGTTCGTTGAGGAAGCAACCATTCCTACTGGAACCGTCTTTAACCACGATCCAAAGAATCACCCGTTCGTCATCAAATTCTTTAACACTCCCAATGCAAAGGTGAAAAATTAATTGATATGTACTTTTTTTTTATCTATTTTTTTAAGCGGACCCACAAAATTCTTTATGTTGGGGACAAAATATCAAAGTGGGCAAATTACCAAAAAAAGAAAAGAAAAAAAAAGTTTTGTAAGGAGATACTATGGAATTGGTAGGCTATGCTTTTTGTGAACTTTAGTAGCAAGCCTTTTGGTGCTTTTGAATCCAAATATCAAGACATTGCTAATGAGCACAAGGGAAAGGGAATAAGTTTTCTAATTGGAGATGTTGAAGCTAGTCAAGGTGCTTTCCAGGTTAGTATCTCTTACTCACTACTAGAAAAGTAGGAAATAGTGACGGATTCAATTCCGTCACTAAAAAATGATTTGAAATAATATGTTGTTAATTCCTATTTTTCTTAATGGTTTTGATCAACAGTTTTTTGGAATTAAGGAAGACCATGTTCCTGTGATGGTTATAAATGATGATAAAGAGAAGTATGTGAAACCAAACGTAGAGCCTCATCACATTGAATCATGGTTGAAGGAGTACAAGGTGATTGATTCATTTCAATATAATTGGGGAAGGAATTAAATGTGTTTGAAATGAAAATATATTGTTTGTTTTATGTGTGATGGAATGAAATGAAAAATTGTAATATAACCTATTTCTATCTATGAAATTTTTAAGGACACAAACTTCCTTCATAAATTTCATGATTTTAATTAAACTACAACTTTTTTCTGACAATAACTAAAAAATATATTTTATTACAATCTTATTTGGGTTTTAGTTAGAAATATAAAAAAAATTAATTAGTTATAATTAAATAAAGTATAGCATAGAGTTAAAACTATACATTGTATTTACATATAATATAAAATATTCATATTACAATCTATTTCATTCCTACAAAGTACAAACCATCCAAACATGGTAATGGAATGTAATTGATCATTCCATTCCTTTGCTAATTCCATTTATCCATTTCGTCCATCTTCATTCCATTCCATCCAACCAAACAGATACAATAAAAATGCAGGATGGAAAAGTTACACCATATGTGAAATCCGAGCCTGTACCCGAGGTTAATAATCAACCAGTTAAGGTGGTTGTTGCTGACAATTTCAATGACATTGTTTTCAAATCAGGCAAAAACGGTATGCAAAACATCACTTCATTACTTAAATTACTCATGTTTTATTATTAGTTTATTACTATTATTAATTAATTCTTGAGTTATAAACTACAGTTTTGTTGGAGTTTTACGCCCCGTGGTGTGGACACTGCAAAAAGTTGGCTCCAATTTTGGATAAAATTGCTGCTTCATTTGCAAATGATGCGGATGTTATCATTGCTAAGATTGTAAGATCCATTGACATTTTCAAATTCATTATATACAAAGAGTTATCTTAACAAAGTGTCTAGCACTTTATGCATGTTTGATGTGAAGCTGAATGAGGTATTTTGTATATAATTTTTATAGGATGCAACTGCAAATGATATTGTGCATGAAGGGTTTGATGTTAAGGGTTACCCTACATTGTACTTCAAGTCAGCAAGTGGAAAATTGTTGCAATATAGTGGAAAGAGAAGCAAGGATAAGATTACTAGTTTTATTAAGAAGAATAAGGAAAAAACAAGCCAACAGAGTTCTATAAAGGAGGAACTGTAGTCAAGGTATTTAATATTCACATTTCCACTTTAGAAGTTTGTTTTGTTTGTTAGGTAGATAGGATGGATGGATTGATGGAACACAGTCTTGTACTGCGTTTGGTATGCATTAGACTAGGACTGATGTTGATTGGATAAAAACTGCAAGGTTTTGTCCCATCAAAAAACCTGACGGTCACATGAAGTATTTATTTAACATTATTTTTTTAAAACTTGAAATTGTTATGATATATTTAGTGTACGTTTCATTTTATTTAAGATTAATTTAAAATTTTAAAAACAACTCTGCAAAATTTTTGAAATTGACTTGATTCAAGTTGAGTAGAGCTCAAGTTATTCAAGACCGATTTGAAAAATATTGAAAATTGACTCGACTCAAGTAGATTGGATCTCGAGCCACTCGAAAATATTATAGATTAGATCTCGAGCATTAAAATATTTGGCTTGTGAAACTTAAGAGCTTAATTTGACCTAGTCAAAGTTACATTTTTATCCTTTGTTATGTTCATATTTACATAATTATTGTTAGTCAAAGTTGCATTTTTTAGCCTTGATTTTTATTGTAGTTTTCGTTTAAATAAGTTAAAAATGTAATTGTACTTGAATTGTAGATTTTGTTTAAATGATTTTTTGAAGGAATTGTAATTATGTTCCTATTTTAATATTACACTCATCAACAGTATTGAGGATTCCACGTTTCTTATATTACACTAATTTTCGATAAATGTATTTTGGAATAAACGTTTTTTCTTATTAGTGGATTTATAATTAGGGATTTTTGCCTTATTTAAAAATGAAAATTTTTTGTTGTGAAAATGAGACGTTACACATAAACATCAACAACCCCACACACTTCATCAATGATTGTCCCATGTAAGATGTCGTGAGAAAACCTAAAGAAATTATTAATAAGTACTGAATGAGTACAAAAACAAAAATGACTAATTTTGAAACAAAAAAATATATATTAATGACTAAATGTGTACAAAAATATTAAGGACTAAACATGTACAAAATAAAAAATATATTACCCTATTAAGTTATTTTCCCGACTAACCTGGAATAACCGGTCATAAGGACTGAATGTGTACACTTTAACAAGTTGAAGGGGGTAAATGTGGACGAAAAAAAACTTAATGACCAAATGCGTACAAATGGAAAAATATATTACCATTTTAAGTCATTATCCCTAAATATAAATACAAAAGGACCTTGAGTGGCTTTGTAAGTGCAATTAAACGATTAATTAATCAAAGTGCTCATTGATAATAAGTGGTTAATATATTATGCCATTAACCCTAACTTTAACATAAATATTCGTATACTTAATAGATATGATTAAAATAATTTGTGTGCATTGATGGTTTGTGTTTTTGGTTACAAAAATGGCATTGATGGAGATTCGTTTAAGTTCTTCTGTTGAGTTTTATAAGACATAATGGAATTTAGGGATGGCAATGGGTACGGGTATACCGGGTTTCGTGTTCCCCATCCCCATCCCCGAATCCCGATCCCCGTCCCCATCAGGGATTAAAAATCTATCCCCATCCCCATCCCCAATGGGTATCGGGGATCCCCAATGGGTAATCGGAGATTTTTCCCCGTTACAAAGTTTTGAACTTTTATGAAAAATAACTCATAATTATATATTAACCAACAAAACAAAAATTAACAGAACAATATAAAACACTATAATCACTGAATGTCTTCAAACACGAACAATAACATTCAAGGTGACAAATAAAATCATTTTTTGCAAAAAAAAAAAAGACATAAAAATTCTTCCCAAAACTATATTTTTGATTGTTAAAAAACCTTACTTTGTCTACTAAAAATTTGCTTATGCATTATTAAAAATAAAAACATAAGTAATATTACATATATATATATATATATATATATATATATATATATATATATATATATATATATATATATATATATATATCGGGTAACCATCGGGGCCGGTTTCGGGTACGGGTATGGGTACCCGACAAGTAGAACCATCCCCATCCCCATCCCCATCCCCGCTTTTTATATTCAGGTAATACCCATCCCCTTCCCCATCCCCGGTCAAATCGGGTTAGGGTTTCGGGTACCCATCGGGTACGGGTTTTTTTGCCATCTCTAATGGAATTGAATTTGAGAAAAACAACTAGAGGATGTTTGGTTCACCTGTTAATGATCCTATTAAGATGTGGGTTCTAAATCGGTCGGAGCATTGTTGGATTTTTTGTAGCTTGTTATATGAGCTCTAAATTGCTGCAACAAAAAATGAATTTTAGAAACTATCAAATCCTGATAAAAGTAGATCTAGTTGTAATTAGATTACAAAGTAGGTCTAGTTTTAATCGGTCTTGAAAGGTTTGGCTAGTTCATGGTTGCTCTCTCTCTCTCTCTCTCTCTCTCTCTCTCTCTGAGCTCGACTGCTTCTTCTTCCTCTCGTTCTTACTCGAGCTTTTGACTGACTTTCCTTCCATCTATTTTTGTTGAGGCAATTCTGACTTGTTCATCGGCAACTGATCTAGCTCCTGAAATATATAACATTCTTGATCCTTCCTTTTACTAGTCTTCTCGGCTGGAATAAAAAAAGATTCTCCGCTCTGCTCCTACTCCTTCTCCTTTAGGATAGGATCATCGTTGGTCCTTAAGCAAAGTCGAATATTTGTTACAAATCTCTCTCTCTCTCTCTCTCTCTCTCTCTCTCTCTCTCTCTCTCTCTCTCTCTCTCTCTCTTTAAATTTTGTTGTTTCTTCTAATACAAAATCTTTGTTTCATTGCTTTGAATTTTGTTGTTTGATACTTTATGATTTTTGATTTAAAATTAGTATCACTGGCTTTTACTGATGCCTGAAATGGTTTTCTCTTTCATGATTCTTGTATCAAAGTATGCAGTCAAGAATCAATGTAAAACATTGGGTTGAAGGATAACTTGTTTTGATCTTGCTTTACAATTTTGTTGTACATTTTTTTTATTAATAAAGATATAAAGACTTTGAGATAGGACTTTGACATTGCTATACAAATTTTTAAAATTTCGATTTATTTTGGTCTTTGCTTTACAATTTATTTAAAAAAATCAATTTATTTTGATCTTGTTTTACAATTTTACATGATTTGATGTTCTACAAATTTAAATTTAAAATAAATAATAAAATGATTAATTTTATCATTCAAACTTACCAAACATGTTAGCCTCTTAATAGAGATTGCCAAGCAACCCACCCTAACTTAGCACCATATCTTCTTTATACTAATAAATAAAACTCATTTTCTGCCACATGTCATGTCCTCATTGATTTGGACACATGGCATTTTAATAGATTTTTAGAATTTATTTATTTCCACATGTAATTTTCTGATTTGTTCACATATCATAACTTATTTCGGTTATAATATTGAGAGAAATAAATGTTTCCTTGAAAAAGAATTGATATATTTATAATGAAATAAATATCATAATTAATGAGAGCTCTAAAATTGATATTGATATTAAATTTAATGTTTAAATATTGATATTAAATTTGTATTTTTAATAAACCCGTGTAATACACGGGTCATACACCTAGTATTTTTAAGAATACAAACATTTATACTATATTAAGGGGGTGATATGTCACCAACTCACTCTATATCAACAAAACCCACACCTATTTACATTTTAGGGTTTAAACCTAAAGACACCCAAAATAAAATATTACTAGTGTTCCACAATTGATCTCATATAAAGCCAAATGGGCCTTGGAACACTGTTGATATGTGCTCCTCATATGGTCCAGTTTACCATTTTTTTAGTTGGTAATCATTTAACAATACTTAATGTCACCCAAAATTCCAAAAATATTTTTTTTAGTGTAAATGATAAACTTAATGATTTGAAGATGTAAACCATTAACATTTAACATTGTCTATTGTGGCATCCTATATACGTGACTTGGGCCTCTACCAAGTACACATTGTATTATGAAACCATTAAAACACAAAATCATGAATGAAGTGTTGTGATAACAAGGAAGATGCAGTGCAAAATATATGAGCTATATGTAAATTGTTTATGTGGAAATCAAATCAAATCTCTTGCATTCTGTAAAAGAGACCTCAATTATGCAACTCTTACAAAGAATATAACCAAAACATTACTAAAGGAACATTATAAGAGTGAATATCAAAAAAAAAAAAAAAAAAAAGATTAAATTTACATTTACATATAACAAAACTATACCTTTCTGTTATGTTGACTATTCAACATATGAAAGGAACATCATTGTTAATGGGTTTCATTGTTGATCATTTGAGTCTGACCAAAAGGATAAGATGGACATTTCGCTTGAATATAGATCTCAGCTCTTCATTGGCTTCAACTCCTATTCTCCTGAAGAAAACAAAAACATTTTATACAAACTTGATTATGATATTTAAAAGAGGAAGACTTTTCGGTGATGAAAGTAGATTAATTACCCTATTTTAGAACCATTCTTCCCAACTATAATTTTCCTCTGACTGAGTTTATCAGTGATGAAATGCTGCTCGATCCTTATAGATCCATCACGCAATTCCTTCCAATCTATTAATCGATGTTCAACATCATATGGAATTTCCTGTTACAAATTTAAATGATAACTGATTGGTAATTTGATTTTTTTTTAAAGTTCCAATAAGAAATATTATATAATACCTATACCTGATGTATATGGTCTAGAAATTTTTCTCTAACAACTTCTAGTGATATGTTCTTCATGACATCTTGTGTCATGATCAGAGGATCTTCATCCCATGGTCTTTTAACTGCCTAACATATCAAAAAATCATACACCCACAAAAATACACAAAATTATTATACGAAAAAAAAAATAATATTAAACATGAAAATTATGGAAAAGCTTCAAGCTTGCCTGTTCCATCAAATATTGTACAAGATCTTTGACACCAGAACCCTTAAGCCCAGAAATCATGAAATACCTGTAGGGACAAAAGAGCAAATAAATGTAAATTCAGGGTCAAAACCGGGATGAAAAGAAAAATTATTAGTTATTACACCTACTTTTCATATCCAGGAAGATCTTTAAACTGGTCAGCAACCTTCAATAAATCTTTCTTTTTCTCTACCAAGTCTACTTTGTTCATGCATAAGATTCGTTTTTGTTTTGGATTCACTTCTGAACCCATTTGTTTAATAAGCCCCACCACTCTTTTATCAGGCCTATATACATATATATGTCATTCATTTTTGTACAATATATCATCATCAATAACACAATTACACAAACAAACAAGATAATATGTCAACGTTTTGTGTCTAGTAAAAGATAAACCTGATAAGATGCCTATGAACATCAAATATGACAAGCAGCGTGTCATAAAGATCAACTGAACTCAATGCACTTTCAACTCGAACTCTAATGTCGGATTTTGGGAGTCCATTAGTTCTCATAATCAACCCAGGGGTATCAAAGAAACACTGTTCATCAAAGAAAATTATCAAGTGAGGATGTTTGTAATATGTGATACTGGTAAAAAGATGAGAGGCATCAAAAGGGAACATACTATTTGCGTTTTTCCTTTCGTCATCACACCTAATACTTCATGTGTAGTTGTGTTTGTCTTTCGTGAAACTGCAGCAACCTTCGTCCCAACCTACATAAACAGAAATCCGATTTGACCTAAATGATCAATTCTAGCTAAACATTCTAATCTGTAAAGTGATTAGTGGGTGTTCAAAGAGCTCAGAAGCATTAACATATGAGACATTTGATGAAAACAAGTGGAAACATGCATACCATGAAATTGGTGAGGGCGGATTTTCCAGCATTAGGAGCTCCGATAATCCCAACTGAGAGAGACAACTGATCTTCCATCTTCACCGCCTCAACATCATCTTCGTCTTCATCGGTTGGAGCCACCGCAGCTTCAAGCAGAGCCTTGGAGAGAATTGCAGCACGATGCCTTTTCTCTTCCTGCTCCATCATTCTCTCTTTCTTACTCTTCTTCTTTTTCTTTTCCTTCACTAATTTCTCTTTCTTTTCCTTCACTGATTTCTCATGCTCTTCTCCGAATATAGTTTTGTTAACTTTCCACCGATACTTTTCGTCCCAGGTGGATTCGGCATTTGAGACGGGAGTAATAGCCTCATCTAAGCCCAAACCTAGTGTCACGTTTGGTAACTCGTAATGACTGCTGTCGAATCCGAAGCCATTGGTGTCGGTGATGTGAGTTTCTTCGCTTTCGGATGCTGGGGTTTCTTGTAGGGGTTGAGATGCAAAAAATCGAGAGAGAAAGGTGGGATTAAGATTGGAGTTTTTAGGGGTTTTTGAAGAATGATTAGCAAGTGTTTGAATTAACCTCAAAGCTTTCATGTCGAGACCTGGAATCAACTAAGAACATGTACTACGAAGAGAAATACACATCAACGGAGAGCAGAAATTGGATTGGCGGGGAGTAGAGCTTGATGAACCGATCCAGTGAAAGAGGGGGCGAGAAAAATGAGAGGAAGGGTTCAGTTGAGGGTTTAACATGAAGATCAACTTAGTTTGCAGGAAGCGTCCTTTTACTCAGTAAAATTGCAAACATAGCACAAATTGGGCAATTAAGTAGGATTTTTTATAAAAATAATAGGAATTCAACTTATTAAGTTAACTAACTTTTCTTTTCTATTAGGATAATTTTTTTTATAAATCTATGTAACAAACTTTTTTGAAATGTTCACGAATGACTATTATAACCGGTTGTAGCATGTTACATCCGATCATATGTAAACATTTTCATCAAGTTTGCTACCTATATGTATATAAAAAATTAACTAAATATTAACAGAACGAAAATGTAATTACCCTGATAATTCAATTTCTTATTTTTTTATTTAACCTTTTAATTTTGATTTGGTATAAAATTTAACCTAAATGATAAATATTTTTAAAACCATACCATTTTGGTAAATATCTTATTAAAATACACTATTTTGTTTAAAAAATCTCTAGATTTGACATAGAAAAAAACACATTGTCGTTTTATAGAATTTGTAACACCCCAAATTCCAGAGGTGTTGTTGAAGGACTTAAAGTGTAAATTAAGGAAAGGGACTCGACGAGCAGGCATGCTTACTCGCCGAGTCGGAGCGGGATTTTTCGGGGGTTTAAGTGACCAACTCGCCGAGTCGGCAGCTTGGACTCGACGAGTAGGTGTTGAAGAGAGAAAACTCTAATCCCGGGGGTTGTGCCTTATATAAAGCACATTATAGCCCACCCTCAGCCTCTTTGCTACCTTTTGAGATCCAGAAACCCTAGAATCGAGTGAGCCTCCGTTAATAGAGAGAATAGAGCTTTGGAAGAGAAAATCTTGGAAAGGGACTTGAAGATCGAGAGGCTTGTTGCAAAGGAGTGGTGTAGATCTGGGATCTACTTCAGTTGGAGCATATATTGGAGGTAACAATCTGTTGCTTGGGCTCTTTTGTATCTAGATCTATTATCATTTGAGATTTGGGGCATTTTTGGTATGATTGAGAACTATTTCAAGTTAGAGGCTTAGATCTGAGGTTGCTACTTCATATCTAGGCTTGTGATGGTCCAAATTGTCATAAAGCTTCTGTCTAAGATGTTATTGGTGAAGCCCCTTTGTCTTAAACCCAAGCCCTATAGTGTTTTGGGCTTATATCTCCTTGGTTTCACGTAAAGTTTGCCACTTTATGTGAAGGGTAGACTGTAAAAGAGTGGATTTGTTGATTGGAGCCCCTGCATGGCTCGAAAAGCCACTATATGGATTGAGAACTGGAGAGACTCGGCGAGTCACATGGGTGTACTCGACGAGTTGTATGAACATGTGCATGGACTCTGCGAGTTGGAAGAACAACTCGGCGAGTCTATTGAACATTGCCTTGGACTCGGCGAGTTTGTTCTTGGACTCGACGAGTCTGGTCGCAGAACCCAACCTCTTTTGGTTAAAGCTTTGGATTAGTGAGTCTTGGGGCGACTCGGCGAGTTGATTCGTGTTGTGGGAGTTTCTGAGTATAGGAACTCGATGAGTCGACGGGTTGACTCGGCGAGTAGAATCAACCAGGAAGGTTGACTTTGACTTTGACCAAGAGTTGACCAGTTCGACTTCCAAGGGTATTTTGGTAATTTTAGAATTGGGTCTTTGGTAGTGTTTTGTGGTGAAGTTCGTGTCAGTGGTCGGAGCAGTTTGGTCTTATCTCTTCAGTCGACAATTGCAGGTGAGTTCTCCTCGCTATATCAACATGGTCTAAGGCACCAATGTCGGCCCTTATTGGATTGGTATCCGGGTTTATTGCATGTTATGCTTATTGATTTACATCCTGGTAGTTAGGATGGTGATATGCTTAGTGACCTGGTTAGGTCGATATCCTGGAATATAGAATGATGCTATGTTAGTGACCGGTTAGGTCGGTATCCTGGTTATAGGATGTTGCTATACTATTTGATATGTTAGATCGGTTGACTGTTATATATGCCAGCGTATGATATGTATGTGCACATGTTTGTTGATTGGGGGTTGGGTTGAGGCGGTCCTGCTTTGTGCTGAAGGCCAACATACCCAGGGCGGTCCGGATAGACTACAGACCCCGAAGGGTATGTTAGTCAAACCGAAGGCCCCGCGAGCGGCCTGGATAGGCTAAAGGCCCGACGAGGCGTTCCAGACGTGCCGAAGGCTCGGAGAGCGGTCTAGATAGACTGAAGGCATGTGAGGCGGTCCAGTCAGGCTGAAGGCTCATCATGCATGTTGTTTTGTATTTGCTGATATGATATGAGTATGGTTATATGAGGTTGGTATTTTGGGGGAACTCACTAAGCTCTCGGGCTTACAGTTTCAGTTTATTATTTCAGGTACTTTAGGAGACCGTGGGAGATATTTTGATGTTTAAACTATTTCGAAAACAAGATGTATGAACTTAATGGTTTTTTAATGAATTGAAATGTTTTAAATTGGCTTAAATTTTATGGGTGTCACAGAATTTTATTGTTTAAGATATTAAATACAAAAATTAAAATTTATTAGAGACTAAAAATATGAATCTCACTTACTGTGTAAAGAAACTCGCCTGTTTATATTTATATTTAGTTGACCATGAAAACCATAATCATCCCTTTACTAAAAAGTTAATATTAAAAAAAAACACATCTCTTGAATACACTTCAAAAAGGAGTTGTAAAACTTATCTCGAGAAGGTCATTGAAAAAAAAACACATCTCTCGAATACACTTCAAAAAGGAGTTGTAAAACTTACTAAAAAGTTTGGAGTAAGAGTAGGAGTGGTCACAACCGACTTACCTTTAAGACCTGATTTTGCGGTCTTTAGGAGTCCCTGAAGTTTGCTAAGTGTAACTTCCTCCTTATTCATGTGGTATGTCATGCGGAATTGATCATAACATGAAGGTAAGGAGTGCAAAATAATATCTATTGCCAACTCCTCAGGGAAGTTCACATTCAACTTCATCCATCAATCTACATACCTTTGCATTTTCTGCATGTGGCTTGTGATGGGTTCACCATCTTTCATTCGGGTTGTGATCATAAAGGAGATGATGTCATATCGCTCTTGACGAGCACTCTGATGGTAGCGGTCCATCAAATCCTGGTGCATCTCAAAAGGATAGTAGTCCTCATAGGAGTTTTAGAGCTCGGCTGTCATGGTGGCCATCAGGATGCATGCCACTTTTGTAGCATCTCTTTCATGAACCTCATAATCAACAAGCTCCTCAGGAGTAGCAGTTAGCTCAGGCACCTTAAGCTCCTTGTCAAGAACATATTCCTTGTTCTCGTAACGAGTGACCATCCTGATGTTTCTGATCCAGTCAGTAAAGTTGGATCCATCAAAGATAACTCTCCCACAAAGGTTCATGAGAGAGAAGGAGCCAGTAGGGTTTGAGCCAGGAGTAGAATTATTGGAAGACATCTGAAGAGAAGAAAGATAAGTTTAGTTTAGATATAGGGATAGTCCTTAATAAAACACCCAAATGTAATATTAAGGCTAGGATCCAATCACAATATATTATAACCTAGAAGAGGGATGTCGTAATCCAAGTTATAACATATTTGAAAGGTAGGTGAATGACAATTCACCAATTTCCACCATGAAAATGAAATATAAATTATTAGGTTTTATTTGGTTTTTAGAAATTCCTAGATTCTTTGAGATTCATTGAACTTTTCAATGGCATGTTTCAATCCCGAGTGTGCCCTTTATGTTTTGTGACTAGGATACCGAGGATCACTAAACAAGGTGTGAAGCAACCATGCAAATTACTTGGTACCCTTAATGTTTTCCACTTAATCGTTGTGTCGGTAAACCACACGCGCTCCTTCCGACCTCATGTGTAACATCCTGATTTCCCAGGTATATTATTTTATCTATTTATTTTTGGAATTTGTGAGGAACTCGGTGAATTGTAACGCCCGCATTTCCAGGCTAGGCATCATCATTGATGTAATAGTCTAGGTTAACCTTTGTAGCCCGTATTGAAATAATAGAAGTATATTATTTGAGTATTATGTGTTTTGTGCTTAATTGCTTAATTATGTGGTTCGATTAATTAAGAATAAAAATAAGCATCAAAATTTAAGTGAAAAATAAACTCGTTATCTTTGGATAATGTTGTAGTAGTTGAAACGAGGTTTCTGAATATATATAGAACACCCAAATCTGACTTCGTATGAGGAAGTTATGATTTATTGAAGTTTCGATTTAGCGGTATGCAGCCCGAAATACTCTATTTGAGATCGAGCGGTTTTTAGTCGAATCGATCTAAACGAGAATCGAAGATCTCGTTGTTGGTATCGAAACGATGAAAAGTTAGGCGAGAACGGACGTCAAACGAAGAAGTTATGAATTTGTAACGAAGTTTTTCTGTCCCGGCCTACTAAAAATAATTAATAAAAATAAAGTCAAAATTAGCCGACGGAGTCTTAACGAAAGTTGTAGAGCGTAGTCTCACCTACGCGTGGATATAAAGAATGTCGAAAACGGAGTTCGTATGAAGAAGATATGGATTTCCGAAGTTTATTAAATATTTAATATTTAAATTTAATTCCAAATTTTGGTATTATCCGAAGAGGAGTCATCGAACTCATCCAAAGTACGCCCAGCGTACAGCGAAGCGTAACGTCCCTCGCACTCGAGTTCTTCGGATACGTAAGCAATGACGAATTTGGACGCGTACGTCCCGCGTACTTCGAGGCTCCAGCCTCCTATAAATAGGATGTGAGGGCAGCCGGCTCATTTGCTCTTTTTCTCTCTTCTCTCTCCCGTTTTGCATTGTTTTGCGTGCCAGAAGTACCCCGAAGCCCCGGTATCATTCCCGAGCCCCGAAGCAAGTCCCGAAGATCCCGAGAAGTAAGATTCCCGAGCCGAAGCTCTGCCCGCGAGGAGTCCGGTTTTTTTGTGAAGATCTTCCAGATCTGCTGAAGAATACTACTTCTACAAGTTGTAGTGTTGTCCGATCATCTTCTGATCAAGTGAGACTGTAGTTACTTTCTTCTAACGCATAATTATGAAGTATTTTATACGAAATACATGTTATGTGTATAATTTTGTAGTTATATGTGTGAATGTATATTCATTCTCTTCTATCTCATAGATCTGATTTACTTTCTATGAAATACGTGTTATGTGGGTGTGCCTCATCTGTTATGTAGAATATGTATTGAATGAAAATGATATACAGGTTTTAAACTATGTATGAAAATATATATTTTTATCTACTAATATGTTGGGTAGAACATGGGTAGATAGTTGGTGTGTACTAAACAGATGAGAGGCCTCGATGTTGTTGTTGTTGTTGATCTAGTTATTCAGTGGAGTATGGATAACGACCACAGACTCTTTCTAGACAGTCCTGTGGAACGCTAGCAGGTTCATAACCTGTAGGTGTTGTGAACGATGTGTTCACTGGTGTACTCTATCCCCCTCATGGTTGCCTTTAGGATATCTATTGTTGAGGAAACCCCTTAGCAGTAATGTCCGTCCCGATGAAAATCCTAGATTAGGTCCCTTGAGATAGATGTTGTTTTAGGGACGTAAAGTGAGGATAACGGGAATGGGTAATTGGGTTATTGTTGGTTGGTGAAATTAAATATAATTTATTTATTGTGGGTTGAAAACCCTATATGCTCACCAGGCTCCCAAGCCTGACCCACTCAGTTTTATTTGTATTACAGGAAGTGGCGCAGGGGCGTAAGATGGTTGAATCATCAAGTTGTTTTGTTTACAAGTCTGTATATGTATATATTTGTTGAATGACTTGTAATGTTATCGTTTATGCTTTATGGTCTGTATCAGAACATGACATCCCGAGTTTTGATTATATAATGAAAATGCATCTCTTGATGAAATGCTTTGATAAATATTATTTTATCATGCTTTGTTTTGGGAACAAATTCTGCAACACTTTTAAATCAAAAGGATTTACTCTGAAATTATTTTAAAAAGCATAAATGAAATCGGTCTTTTCTGGCCGTGATTTTGGGGATGTCACAGTTGGAGCCAAGACTCGCCGAGTAGGGTCGCGGATGTTTATCCGGGTTCACGTCCGGACTCGGCGAGTCCACGCTGTTTAATGAAACCCTAATCCCCCGGGTTTGGAGCCTATTTAAGGGCACTTATAGCCTCCCATTGCGGCTACCAGTCCCTTGAGAGAACCCTAAGTGAGCTAAATCGTTGTGAGGGAGAAGAAGTCGCTTTTTGATCCTTGTACCTTTGGTTTAGCAAGAAGAAGGTGACAAGAGCAAATAGGAGGTGTGATTCAAGCGGTTCCAGAGTTCAGAGACTTCATTTTGAGGTAATAGTTCGAACCTCCTTCAGTTTTGGTGTTAATCTCTAGAGTTAGGGTTTTCTAACCCCTTTGGAGAGTGATTATGTGGAGCAAATGGTCCCTCTTCAAATTTGTGCCTTGGATCTGGACTCAAAGATGTCCAGAGACCTTGACCCATGGAGCTTTATGGACTAGTTTGGAGTTATTGGCCTTAGGTTGCCATTTTTGGGGGTAAATCTCCTTTTGATGCCTTGTTGTTGTTATACAAGCATCAAGTTTCGAACTTTACGTGACATTCATGCTTGGGAAGGCCAGATCTATGGTTTGGGGAAACAGATCTGACATCAGGAGGTCAGAAGAGTTTGTGTAACGACCCAATTTTCACGTCCAAAAATTTTGTTTTAAAAACATTACTTTAGAAAATATTAATAACTAAAAACATCGTTTGATCAACCACAACATAAAGTGAACCATGTTTGAAAACCAAATCATACAACTAATCAAAATATCAGAGTATCAATCCCAGTGAAGCTCGTAGCTGCGGAAACAAGGGAGTGTGTGTGTGTGTGTGACATGCTGCTACCGCGCCGGCTCCTTTCCCCTAGCTGAGGAGGTACCTGAAACCAAAACTGAAACTGTAAGCACAAAGCTTAGTGAGTTCCCCCATAATACCCCATACCATGCAACATATAACAACCAATGTTCAGCTAGGAGTTACGGGCCTTGCCCACACTCGGGAAGATACGGGCCCTGCCCACACTTCGCTAGCCGGGAGATACGGGCCTCGCCCACACTTGTGAAGATACGGGCCCTGCCCACACTTCGCTATCTGGGAGATACGGGCCTCGCCCACACTTGTGAAGATACGGGCCCTGCCCACACTTCGCTATCTGGGAGATACGGGCCTAGCCCACACTCCAACCTCGGAGAGATACGGGCCCTGCCCGCACTCAACCGGTAACCCATAACATACAAGTATCACGCAGACAACAAGTATAAGCAACTCTATCATATTAACACATATATCATACTTGACTAAACCCAGAGATACGGGCTCGGCCCACACTCTAGTACTAGCATCTCGTCTACACGAGTCGGCCTTGGTGCCTTAGACCCGTTCCTACTGGGAAGGAAACTCACCTCGAAATAGCTGCTGGTCTGTGTGGGAATGGATCACCTACTACTGCTGTTGCTGCTCCGGAAACCCTCCGGCTGCAATTCCCACAATATACTCAATCAAACACTGCTCACTGACCTTTGGGTAAAATGACCATTTTACCCCTGACCTTGCCCTAAGTCAAAGTCAGAGTCAACTTTCAGTTGACCTGACTCGCCGAGTTGGCTTTCCTACTCGCCGAGTCCCTACCCAAACGACTGCCTTGAATCCCGATCCTACCCGTCGAGTTAGGCGACGACTCGACGGGTTCACCTTTTTAACCAGTATTCAAGTCCTTCATCCTACTCGCCGAGTTGTATGAACAACTCGTCGAGTTCATCTTCATCCGATGAACACTTATGCTAAGACTCGCCGAGTTGTATGAACAACTCGTCGAGTCCATCTTTATCCGAAGAGCACTTATGCCGCGACTCGCCGAGTTGTATGAACAACTCGCCGATTCTGTTCTTGATCTAAGGAGATTGCCTTGAACTCGCCGAGTCAGGGCATTGACTCGCCGAGTACCTCCATAGATGAGTTAAGCTTCCGACTCACTGAGCCACATCCCGTGACTCACTGCTCACTCGATACTATGAAAAGGGGACCAACTCGGAGACTCGCAAACAGACTCGCCGAGTCATATGAACGACTCGTCGAGTCGTTGCCATGCACCCACTAAATACACGGATTTGCTCGATTCTAGTCCATGCCATTCACATATCTGGACTTCTAGGACACGAATCACACGTAAAGTTTCCAACTTTACGTGTGGATATTCACCAATATGGATTTTAGGGCTCAAAATGCCTCAAAAGGGTAGATCTAGGGTGAACAAGCAACATGGGGCCATAAAGCTAACAGATCTGAGCTCCTGGAGCTCAATATTGCCTAGATCTAAGGGCCAATCAGCCTATTACGAAATAATTTGCACATACAAACTTGGGATTTGGCTCAAGAATGATTCACATGAAGTAATAGGCATAGAAACAGGGGAAAACGGATTATACCTCAAGGAACTGCTGAAAGAGTGCAAAGATGCCTGGATTCCTTTCCTTCCTCTTGATCTACTTCCCCTTCTTCCTCAAAACCTTCAAGAACACACACAATAGCCTCAAACTCTCAAGGAACAAGCTTAGAACGAGGGTTGGGAGCTTATGGGGAGAGAATGGGGGCTGGCCTGGGCGGATAAGTCCTTTAAATAGGGTGCAAACCCCTGAAACTTAGGGTTTCATCCAACAGCTGTGACTCGCCGAGTCCAGGATATGGACTCGCCGAGTCGCCAACTTAAACGTGTCCCGGGTCCCGCATCCACTCGGCGAGTCGGACCTATGACTCGCCGAGTCCAAGGCTAAAAGAAAGGAAATACTCAAATAACATTTACGTACCAGGAACCGGGTGCTACAGTTTGTGCATGGCATGAACTCGCCGAGTTGTTCTTGAGACTCGGCGAGTAGGGTTAGGGTTTCACGTAAATTGATCAGTGAGTGGACTTGTCGATTTGGGGGATGACTCAGTGAGTCAGGAGGGAGTTAGAGGATTGGAGTTCAAGGTGATACTCGCCGAGTTGTTCTTGAGACTCGGCGAGTTGAGTCGGGGTGGCCCCGCGATTCATGATTGGGATGACTCGTTGAGTATAGGGAGGGACTCGGCGTGTCAAGCGGGACAAAGAGTTAAAGGACATGTGAGAACCCACCGAGTCTCCAAGGTGCACTCGGCGAGTAGGGTCAAAGTGTGACCGTTGACTTTTGTTGACTTTTAGGGTTGGGTCATCAATGGAATCCTTGTGACAAGAGGGGAGGGTAAAATAGTCTTTTACCCTTCTGAGGGTGCCAATGGCAGGTTGAGTCTAGTCTTGAGAGTTATATTTATAAGAGTATTTATTTATGTGAATAAGTGGAGGCTAGGCAATATCTTTCCATCGAGTCAGAGATTTACCGAGACGCCTGAGGTGAGTCTTCTCACTATACTTTACCTAGTGTGGTAACAGAGTTATGTGACAGAGTACTATAGAGTTATATGCCAGTGTATTTGCATGTTATTTATATGTTGTATTGTGATATGTGATATGCAAGATTCAAAGTTACAGAGTCGGGACTTTCGGGTCCCTAGAGTTAGGGCCAGAGGGCCCACAGAGAGTTGGGGCTGGAGGGCCCCACTGAGACACATGGACCAGAGGGTCGACAGAGTTTCAACCTCGAATGACTATTATGTGTTAGAGTGGTATTTTGGGGAACTCACTAAGCTTATGCTTACAGTGTTATGTGTTATGTGTTTCAGGTACTAGTGATGATCGCGGGAAGGCGCCGGCTTGATTCGTACACACACATGGGATTCTATGTATTTTGATTTTGGGAGATATTTTGTGAAACAAAGACATGATATTATGACATTTTATGAATGAATGAGTTTGTTAAAATGTGTATGAAAATGCGAAAAATTTGTTTTAATTTTCACGGTGTTACAAGTTGGTATCAGAGCCTAGGTTTGAGGGATTTGGGTGCTCCTTCGGGCGTATCTGAACTCAAACCGAGGATTTGAGTAAATTTTAATAATAAAATAAGTTTTCAAAAGAAGAACTTACGAGACAAACAGAGCAAAGTCGTGTGTACGAACAGCCAGCGCCCGAATGGTGATTTCCCAAAATACCTTTACTATAAGTGTTATAAGATATGATGTGATATGTTATATGATGAGCTATGCTATGCATGATAGATTAGACTAGGTATTCTTATTAGGACTAGAGTGGCTTGATATGTGATGCCTAAGTCTAGGAGTCTTGCTGCTAGGAATACTTCAGAGTGTTTAGGTAGCAGCAAGGAGGTTGTGAGAGATCTGCTAGCGAGTATGATATGATCAGAAAGAGTAGAGTACTTGGGACTTAGGACTCTGGGAGGAGGACGTGGGGTGAATGTTGATGCAGTGTGGACGGTAGTACTGGGCCCGTACTACTGAAGACACCGGGTCAGTACACAGTTCAAGTAAGAATCCTTGGAGTACCAAGGGGAAAGTAGGGTAGAGTACTCGAGTGTGAGCATACTCGAGCGAGTCCCTGATATTTATTCTTGTGTTGTATGTCAGAGAGAGAGAGAGAGAGAGAGATCATGGTTGGGACGCGCCACACATCAGGGACCAACGGTACGAGTGATGAGGAGATCCGTAGGATCATCCAGGAAGAGGTGGTTGCGGCCATCAAGGCAGAGATACCAGAGATGTTCATGTCTATCAAGACCACGCTGATAGAGACATTTGATGAGAAGTACGCTGCTCTTTCTGAGGCTGCTGTTGTTGCGGCCACTGCAGCGATAGCTGCGACTAGGCCGCAGGGGTGGTGATGCGTTGCTGTTCCGAGAGTTCAACAACACAAAACCACCGGAGTTTGACGGGACCCAGGACCCGATTGCGGCGATGAGATGAATTTCAGATATAGAGGGGTGTTTCTTCACTTTCTCATCTCCAGAGCATTTGAGAGTCTGGTTCGCGCTGAACCAGCTTCACTTAGGAGCGAAGGATTGGTGGAAGTTTGTGACGGCGCACTACACGCCTGTTGAGCTTGCAGCAGTGACCTGGGAGAGGTTCACTGCTATGTTCCGAGATCAGTACGTTCCCCAGGTGGAGAGGGAGCATTTGGCCCAGGAGTTTCTGACCCTCAATCAGGGTACTGAGTCTGTTACGGTGATTACGAGGATGTTTCATGAGCGGGCAATGTTCAGCCCAGAGCACGTGTCCTCCGAGCAGGCACGTATGAGCCGATATCTTAGCATTTTGAGGAGGGATATACGAGAGTTCATGGGGAACTCGACGTACCGGACATTTGCCGAGCTTCAGGAAAATGCTCGGAAGAGGGAGATAGAGCTGGAGACCCAGGCTAGGGAGGAGGCTGAGTCTCAGGGGAGGGATCGGCGACCGATACAGTCTCAGCCGGTAGCCAAGCGGGCCAAGCCCGCTGATTCGAGATCAGGGAACCAGAGGGGCCGCACTTGTGGCAAGTGTGGCAAGAGCCATGATGGGGTATGCAGAGTAGGGTCTTGCTACAAATGTGGCAAGGAGGGGCATATGGCCAAGGACTGCCCCAAGGGGTTTGCAGTGTGTTTTCACTGCAACCAGACCGGACACCGGAAGGCAGAGTGTCCGCGGCTGCGGGGATCAGCACATGGAGCATCTCAGGGATCTGCCCCTGCTGCCATCAGAGCTACTGAGAGCCGACCAGTGAAGGTCGAGGCACCGAAGGCACGAGGGAGAGCCTTTCAGTTGACCGCGGAGGAGGTCCGCGCAGCACCCGATGTCGTGGTTGGTATGTATTCTTTCGTGTATTTATTTTGATGTTGAGATATTATGTTTATTTCATGTTATGCGTAGGTACTTTTCTTGTGAGTTTTGTACCTGCCTTGGTGTTATTTGACTCGGGTGCGAGTCGATCTTTTGTATCTTTGGCTTTTAGTCAACACATCAGTGTTAGTCGTGAGGCGTTGAGTCGACCTCTGAGAGTTTCCATAGCTGACGAGAGGGCAGTGTATGCCACAGAGGTGATCCGAGGGTGTGAGCTCGAGATTTTCGGTGTTGGGTTTTCGATTGACTTTGTTCGTATTGCGATGGGGGATGTCTGTGTCATCGTGGGCGTGGACTGGTTGAGCAGATTCGGAGCGGTTATCGACTGCGAGCGACAGCTGGTGACCATACGAGACCCTAGTGGGGGAGTTCTTACGGTATACGGCGAGGGTACACGTTCTTGGTCAGCATTTTGTTCGGCCGCGAGGGCAAGGCAGTGTCTACAGCAGGGCTGTAGGGGTGTTGTAGCGTATGTGATGGATCGCGGGTTGATTCAGAGAGACCGAGGTCAGTAGAGGAGGTTCCGATAGTGCATGAGTTCCCGGACGTATTTCCTGAGGAGTTGTCGGGCGTGCCTCCAGTGAGGCAAGTGGAGTTCAGTATCAATTTGGTTCCGGGGGTCGCGCCTATCGCCATCCAGAGATGCAGGAGTTATCCTCGCAGCTTCAGGAGCTGCTGGGAAAGGGGTTTATTCGGCCGAGCAGCTCGTCGTGGGGAGCGCCTATCCTTTTTGTCAAGAAAAAGGATGGTTCACACCGGATGTGCATTGATTAACGGGAGTTGAACAAGCTGACGGTCAAAAACCGTTACCCGTTGCCGAGGATCGACGATTTGTTCGATCAGTTGCAGGGAGCATCTTGGTTCTCCAAGATCGATTTGAGTTATGGGTATCATCAGGTGAGGGTGCGAGATGAGGATATTCAGAAGACAGCGTTCAGGACTCGTTATGGGCATTACGAGTTTGTGGTGATGCCCTTCGGTCTCACCAATGCCCCGACAGTGTTCATGGATCTCATGAACAGAGTGTGCATGCCAATGTTGGATCGCTCGGTGATCGTATTCATCGACGACATTTTGGTGTATTCGAGATCTAAAGAGCAGCACGATGAGCATTTGAGGGAGATCCTCGGAGTTCTGAGATCGGAGAGGCTTTATGCCAAATTCTCCAAGTGTGATTTCTGGTTGCGAGAGGTTCAGTTCCTAGGGCACCTCGTTAACCAGAAAGGGATATTGGTCGACCCGGCCAAAGTTGAGGCAGTGATGAGTTGGGAAGTGCCGAGGTCACCCTCCGAGATCAGGAGTTTCTTAGGGTTGGTAGGTTATTATCGGAGATTTATCAGGGATTTCTCCAAGATCGTCGTGCCACTCACCAGGTTGACCCGGAAGGGTGTTGCTTTTTCGTGGGGCCCAGAGCAGCAGGTCTCCTTCTATACACTTCGCCAGAGGCTATGCGAAGCCCCAGTGTTAGCCCTCCCATAGGGAATGGAGGACTTTGTGGTGTATTGTGATGCGTCGATCTTGGGGTTGGGAGCGGTGCTGATGCAGAGAGGGCATGTGATAGCATACGCATCGAGGCAGCTGAAGCCTCATGAGACGAGGTATCCCACCCACGATCTAGAGTTGGGGGCAGTGGTGTTCGCCCTCAAGATATGGCGTCATTATCTATACGGGGTTCAGTGTAGGATATACACGGACCACAAGAGCTTGAAGTATTTGATGGATCAGCCTAATCTAAATATGCGACAGAGGAGGTGGTTGGACGTGATCAAGGATTATGATTGTGAGATCCTGTACCACTCGATCAAGGCTAATGTTGTAGCCGATGCACTAAGTCGTAGGGCGGAGAACGCCCCATTGCGAGATGTATGTTTGAGATTGACGGTGATGATCCCGGTTTTGGATGCTATTCGTGGGGCCCAGGCTGAGGCTGTGCAGCCTGAGAGCCAGAAGAGAGAGCGAGTTGTCGGGGTGGTATCGGAGTTCGTTACCGATAGCCGGGGGATTATGACATTTCAGGGTCGTATCTGGGTACCGTTTGTGGGAGGGACGCGTACCATTTTGATGGAAGAGGCTCATCGGTCGAAGTTCTCGATCCATCCTGGGGCCACTAAGATGTATTTAGATCTGAAGAGGGAGTATTGGTGGCCCTGTATGAAGAGGGATGTCGCATGGTTTGTTGAGAGGTGCTTAACTTGTCGTAGGGTTAAGGCCGAGCACCAGAGACCACATGGTAAGTTACAGCCGTTGGAGGTTCGCGAGTGGAAGTGGGAGCAGATTACCATGGATTTTATCACCTAATTGCCAAGGACTGCTAGGGGAGTCGATGCAATTTGGGTGATTGTGGACAGGTTGACAAAGAGTGCCCACTTCCTTGCTATCAGCGAGAGCTCTTCCGCGGAGAAATTGGCAGAGATGTACGTGCGGGAGGTGGTATTGCGACATGGAGTGCTGATCTCGATTGTCTCGGATCGATATGTGCGTTTCACTTCCAGATTCTGGAAGAAATTTCATGAAGAATTGGGTACTAGGCTGCACTTTAGTACCACATACCACCCCCAGACTGACGGACAGAGCGAACGGACGATTCAGACGCTCGAGGATATGCTCCGGGCATGCGTGTTGGATTTCGGTGGGAGTTGGGACACGTATTTGCCCTTGGCAGAGTTTTCCTACAACAACAACCATCATTCGAGCATTGGTATGCCGCCTTTTGAGCTGTTGTATGGGAGAAGGTGTCGGACCCCCATTTTCTGGGGAGAGGTCGGGTAGCGTGTTATGGGTAGTACCGAGATCGTGCTACAGACGACTAAGCAAATACAGCAGGTCAGGTAGAGGTTATTAACTGCTCAGAGTCGTCAGAAGAGTTATGCGGACAGGCGCCGGTCCGAGCTCGAGTTCCAGGTCGACGACTTTGTACTCCTGAAGGTCTCTCCTTGGAAAGGAGTGATCCGATTCAGGAAGAGGGGCAAGTTGGGGCCCCTATATATCGGTCCTTTTTGGGTGATCGCAAGGGTAGGCAGGGTAGCCTACCGGTTGGAGCTATCTGCAGAGCTAGGTCAGATCCATGACACTTTCCATGTGTCGCAGCTGCGAAAGTGTATAGCCGATGAGTCGACAGTGGTGCCATTAGAGGATATTCAGGTGGATGTGGGCCTGAACTACGTTGAGAGACCGGTGGCTATTTGGGATCGAAAGATCAAGGTTTTGAGGAACAAAGAGGTGCCTCTGGTGCAGGTCCAATGGCAACACCGGAAAGGGTCAGAGCTTACTTGGGAGCCGGAACGCGAGATGCGTGAGCAACATCCGAAGTTGTTTCCAAAATGAGACTTCGAGGGCGAAGTCTAATTCTATTGGGGGAGAATTGTAACATCCTGATTTCCAAGGTATATTATTTCATCTATTTATTTTTGGAATTTGTGAAGGAACTCGGCGAGTTGGAGCCAAGACTCGCCGAGTAGGGTCGCAGATGTTCATCCGGGTTCATGTCCGGACTCGGCGAGTCCACGCTGTTTAATGAAACCCTAATCCCCCGGTTTTGGAGCCTATTTAAGGGCACTTGTAGCCTCCCATTGCGGCTACCTATCCCTTGAGAGAACCATAAGTGAGCTAAATCGTTGTGAGGGAGAAGAAGTCGCTTTTTGATCCTTGTACCTTTGGTTTACAAAGAAGAAGGTGACAAGAGCAAAGAGGAGGTTTAGAGACTTCATTTTGAGGTAATAGTTCGAACCTCCTTCAGTTTTGGTGTTAATCTTTAGAGTTAGGGTTTTCTAACCCCTTTGGAGAGTGATTATGTGGAGCAAATGGTCCCTCTTCGAATTTGTGCCTTGGATCTGGACTCAAAGAGGTCCAGAGACCTTGAACCATGGAGCTTTATGGACTAGTTTGGAGTTATTGGCCTTAGGTTGCCATTTTTGGGGCTAAATCTCCTTTTGATGCCTTGTTGTGGTTATACAAGCATCAAGTTTCGAACTTTACGTGAGATTCAAGCTTGGGAAGGCCAGATCTATGGTTTGGGGAAACAGATCTGACCTTAGGAGGTTAGAAGAGTTTTGTGCATGGCATGAACTCGCCGAGTTGTTATTGAGACTCGGCGAGTAGGGTTAGGGTTTCACGTAAATTGATCAGTGAGTAGACTTGCCGAGTTGGGGGATGACTCAGTGAGTCAGGAGGGAGTTAGAGGACTGGAGTTCAAGGCGATACTCGCCGAGTTGTTCTTGAGACTCGGCGAGTTGATTCGGGGTGGCCCCTCGAATCATGATTGGGATGACTCGTCGAGTATAGGGAGGGACTCGGCGTGTCAAGCGGGACAAAGAGTTAAAGGACTTGTGAGAACCCGTCGAGTCTCCAAGGTGTACTCGGCGAGTAGGGTCAAAGTGTGACTGTTGGCTTTTGTTGACTTTTAGGGTTGGGTCATCAATGGAGTCCTTGTGACAAGAGGGGAGGGTAAAATAGTCTTTTACCCTTCTGAGGGTGCCAATGGCAGGTTGAGTCTAGTCTCGAGAGTTATATTTATAAGAGTATTTATTTATGTGAATAGGCGGAGGCTAGGCAATATCTTTCCATCGAGTCAGAGATTTACCGAGACGCCTGAGGTGAGTATTCTCATTATACTTTACCTAGTGTGGTAATAGAGTTATGTGACAGAGTACTATAGAGTTATATGCCAGTGTATTTGCATGTTATTTATGTGTTGTATTGTGATATGTGATATGCAAGATTCAGAGTTATAGAGTCGGGACTTTCGGGTCCCTAGAGTTAGGGCCAGAGGGCCCACAGAGAGTTGGGGCTGGAGGGCCCCACTGAGATACATGGACCAGAGGGTCGACAGAGTTTCAGCCTCGAGTGGCTATTATGTGTTAGAGTGGTATTTTGGGAACTCACTAAGCTTATGCTTACAGTGTTATGTGTTATGTGTTTCAGGTACCAGTGATGACCGCGAGAAGGCGTCGGCTTGATTCGTACACACACATGGGATTCTATGTATTTTGATCTTGGGAGATATTTTGTGAAACAAAGACATGATATTATGACATTTTATGAATGAATGAGTTTGTTATAATGTGTATGAAAATGCGAAAATTTTGTTTTAATTTTCACGGTGTTACATCATGAAAAACCTTAAGTCACCCTTTGCCTCCCTTGTTAAATCCAAGTTAGTGTGTCGGTAAACCACACACGCTCCACCAACAACTTAAACAAGGTGCAAAGTGTAATTTCATGGATTAGCACCTTATTCACATTTTTTCCTAAAGTAACTAAGATCGGGAATTTATAAAACATTTAGTTACTTTATAATAATCATTATACTTTTAATGAGAATTTTTAAGTCATTGTCCTACCCGTTCGGCTAACGACCCTCCACCAGTCAAGCAAGCGGTGGGTAAGAGTGGACACCCATTAAGCTGCCATTTTATAGGCAACAACCTTATACCCACCTTATAGATTGGCTTCGTGAATGAGGCGTACTAGCGGTAAGACGACTTTGATCTTATACATATATATTATTATTATTAACTTATAATATTATAAGTATAAGGGTTGAATTTTAACTTTTAAAATTCTAAGGGTTGGAACTAAAGTTTTAATATGACTTTACTTGTTCCAAAACTTGAGGGCAAGTTTTGTAAACTTTCAAAACTTTTCATTTCTCATAACTTATGAATTTAATTGAGTATTAAAATGAAGACTTTTCATTTTTCTAACTCTTGTGTTCTTTTAATGGTTTTAATTCAAGTGTGACTCTTGGTTTTCCATAACTTGAGGACAAGTCATGGACTCCATTAAAACACATTATGACCAAGAATTAAACTACCAAGTAGGTTACAAGTAATTCCTATGATCATCTAAATTCATAAGATCAAGAACATGAATATCCATATCAAAGTTCCAAGACCATATGAACACATATAATCATGAAAAATTGATATTAGCCATTGTAAATGGATTAGAACAAACATTACACCAACTAAAACAAGTTTAATAACACCAAAACAGTTTAGGGTAATGTTTCTAGTCCATTTCTAGCAGCAAAAGTCGAAAAACTGCATTATGAGGCTCCTACTCGTCGAGTGCACGAACCTACTCGGTGAGTAGGATGAAGATACACATGAACTCGGCGAGTCCCCCCATGGACTCGGCGAGTTCATTAGGAAGATTGTACAAAATCGACTTTTTTCAACAATTTTGCATCAAGTATCAAACAAACAAGCCTAGGCTCTGATACCACTGATGGGTTTTGATCATTCTAACACTTCCTAAGTGTACATGCAACCCTAATAACCTTGGATCTATGTTTGTCTAATTCTCATGCAAAGTTGATTTCCAAGGTTATGATCCTATCTAGCATACATGGGGAACAATTTTAACTTATATGAAAGATAGAACTACATACCTTGTTGTTGATTTTGATCCTTGAAACCTTGTGAGCCTAGCACCCCAAGTGTGATGCCTCAAATGCTTCACACAACACCAAATGCTATGGAGTAAACTTGGAGAGAAATTGTAACACTCAAAAATCGCCTCTAGCCCTCAAACATGCATGTCATAGCCGATTTTGGGAGAAACATGAGCTTTATATAGTGTTGACACATTTAGGGTTACACCATGTAAACCCTAATGTGTCATGACTCTTCATTTCCATGACCCATGGGTTTGTAACTCCCATGGAGCCTCCATGGAGCATCCAATGGGTTCAACCCAACTTGATTATCCATGGAGCCTCTTAGCCCACTATATAAGTTATGGATGATTTACATAATCAACCCATACATTTAATTAGTTATCTTTTGATCACTTAATTAATTCTAAAATTAATTCTTGATCAAACTAATTAAATAATATTATTAATATATTAGAACTTATAATATATTAATAAACCATAAGTGTTATTTCTCTCATTTAGTCTATCCAATTGCATGGTGTCATGCAACCCAAATGGACCATGCCGGGTCGGGTCAAGTACATACCAGAAATAGTTATGGACTTAGACACCTTATAAGCAACTCTTATCCTACCCCGTCGATCCTCACAATGAGACTATCCATACTCTCAAACCTGAGATTAACCATTTTACCTAATCCATACTCCCGGATCAGAAATGAACGGCTTTACCTAATCCATACTCTCAGATTAATGACGAATGGTTTGATGGGTTTTATACAAACAATCCTATGTGTGCATGCAACCCTATAATTGGATCTATGTTTTCACTATTAGATACACAACATTATGAACACATAATAAAACCCTAATGAGTCATACTAGTTTCGAAATTCACCAAGAAGATTAGATTACATACCTCTTGTTGTTATATAGCAATAACAACTCAAATCCTCCTTGTAATGGCTTTAGAAAGCTTAGAGTCACAAGTGTCACTCCTATAATGGCTCACAAACACCAAGAGCAAGAGGATGAAGAATGATAAGAGAGGAGGCACCCAAAAATGTGTGGAAACCCTAAGGAAACTCTTAGCCACGTTTTTGGTGCTCTAAGGATCCTTAAATAGTGAGGCTATTAGGGTTATCTAACAAGGAAACCCTAATTTGACTGCTTAGGCCCTAAGCAACCCATGGACTCCCTCCTTAGAGGCCTAGGACGATATCTAATGGGTTTCCCCATAGAATTCGTCCACCCCTCTAATATGGAGTCCATTACCCCAATATTCAAATATCATACAATTGACAGTTCTAGCCCCTTAAGTTTAATTAATGTCTTTTAGCCACAAAATTAATTCTTAATTAATTATTGACTAATATTAATTTAAACAATATGATTTCTCCTTTAATATATTATTCTCAAAATATATTAATAAATCATAATTAATCCTTTCTCTCCATAATTCATCATATCAAGTTGTTTTGGTGAAGGCAACCCAAAAGGACCATGCACCATCGGGTCAAGTACATACCAAAAGAGTTATGGACTTAGACACTAATCCAACAATCTCCCACTTGGATAATTCTAATAACTATTATGCATATGACTTCAGATCCTTATCCGCAATCGTAGCTTTCAAAAGCCGTTGTCAACTCTGATCTTATCAGATACACATCCTTTAGATAAAAGATCATATATTCCTCCATTCTAGATATCGTATAGACTGAGACATGGATTTAAATCATTCTCTCTGTCTATGTGTTGTTTCCCGATTTTTGATTTATGACGACTGACAACAGACTACAATTGAACACATCAAATTAGTCCCGGCTTGGCCAAGCGCTTAGGTGTCATCACTAAATCATCGAGGGGCCCACAAATATCGCTTTCATCCCACTTTGGATAAAAGGAACGGATAAAATTTGATTTAATGCGTGCTTGCACTCACCCACCGAATCACACACAACAATATGTTTTATGACACCAAGTTACTGGTGCGTTTACATATTATCAATGTGTAACCGACTCGCAAGATACAACTCACACATCTCGGTTTCAAGAATATAAGATATTATCGTCTCACCAATCACTCGTGATAAAAATCCATGAAGTGATCCAAGTGAGTGTGGGTTTAATCCAATGCTCAAATCATATTCATAAGCACTCATGAACGTTGTAGCAAACATTTGCTTATGTCTAATACACTTTCGACAATCCACACACCAATTCACGACAGTCTTCATTCATACCTACTTCCAACATATGAACAACTGTGGTCCGTTCGAATAATTCGATTATTCTGAAATAATTAATTATTCAGGAAGTCAAAACATGCAAAGTGAAACACAAGAATAATACTAATCCTATATGGTCCCAAACCCTTGAGTATAAATAAAACACCTTTTATTTATCACCATATCGATTACTCATTATTTGTTGTTTCGGGTAATCAACTTCTTACTTGAATTTTTACTACACTTGTCCCATGCTCTTAGCATGCACACAATGTTTACCTATGGTCCTTACTTTGTGAAATAGATCAAATGAACACATTTCCAATCATACTCATTTCACAACTTCCAATTCCTATCACAAGTGTAAGAATATCAAATTCTTGTTACTTATGCTAGATTCTAACATTTTATGCAATGATTCTTTCGCAAAGTCATAGCTCAAAATCATCAAGACTTGGCCAATCTCTATAAGAAACAATTCTATAGATATGATGTCTCTTACTCAAAGTACATTCTTTTGAACATCCTTTCTTGCATAAAAGTTTCTAATCTAGATACATATTCTCAATATCCAACTCCCAATATGGAAACATTTCCATATTTGCCATATGACAACTCATTCTTAATAGAATCTTATCTATTCATAACAATGTCGATAGGGTCCATCCAATACCATACTTCCAACTACTCACAAGTGACCAATCCTCAGCGAGCTTTGGATCGTCCTTTGATAGTTGTTTAATTATCTTAGTCAAAACCGATTCTTGTCATTTTTCCCTCTAAATGCGCTAGAAATTTGGAAAATTTTAGAATGGTCAAATATTATATCACTTGCAATCAATCCTATACCCGAAGCGTATGAGACACGATGCATAATGTCTTACATAAAGATACGATACTTTATCAATCTTATGCCATACTATTTAATGTGTCACGTTCTCACAATTCGAACTATGAAGAAGGATGCCATAATCATAATCGAAATTTTGAGATCGCACTATGTATCCTTGACTAAATTTATTAACATTTCATAACATAAGCCTTTAGATTTGAAATGAAGCATAATATGCTCTCCCTTAATTATAGCAAAACAACTTTTCAACCCTTACGACTTTGCAAAGTATAACTCTTGTTTTCTATAATTAATATTGCTAACTTGCAATACTTGCCTTAATAATCATACACGCACACCATTTATGCTCCCACTATCATGATGATTATTATCATATAAGTATAACACAATGCTCCCACTAGCTTTGACATGTATTCAGAAATAAACTGAACTTTCAGATTTCTAATACCAAATGCCTCGATAATCTAAGCTTCTTAAACTTATACACATTTTCCTAATATAGTTCATATATGTGTCTAAACAATTCAGACTAATTGCCAAATCTTACAATTCGAATCATGGAAAGGGATACCGTAACCATAATCAAATTCGAGAATTCAATTTTTCACAATCACTATCTTCTTAACCTCTCTCTTAGTGAAAGTATTTCCTCACAGTCATCTTCATGAAGGAGGGAATCTTATGACACTTAGATTTTAATGGTGTATGTGTTCCTATCCATGTGAATTTGTCAAAACCAAGATTTGCGACAAATCCAAACTCGTATGGACCGAACTCTTAATCTTGATTTCTTGCCTTATGGTAACGCGAGTGCCCACCATGTCTTCCAAGCAGTTAAGCAACTCATCCTTTCCTATAAATGTACTTTTCATTAATCAAGGTGCTTGCCTTTTATGCGTTCAAATGAGAACTCATAGAACTCACATGCATAATTAACTCAATTGGAACGGCACAGAAACAAGATAGTGTCAAGACGATAGGTTGTGAACCTCAAGTCGTGTGCTAGTGACGATCGATAAGGTTTATTCTTGATTAGTTCTTGAACTTTTCAAGACCATTAAGACTCCCATTGACTCCTTGACATATAAGATTCTCTTGTCAATAAACATTTCTCAAAAAACAAATATTCAAGAGTTAGTGTAGCTTTTATCAAGACAAAACACTTCACAAAATTGGTCCTAGTTGGTCTTTGTCTTATACAAGACATCACAACTTTCCACATTTGGTGAATGTTATAAACCTTCTTAAGACTTGTCACTCAATGTCACAATCTTAACTCTAAGACTTGTTTTGGAACGAAGTATGATTGACTTCTTGATTTAACCATTTCTTCAATTCTTAATTCCTCTTATTAGACATACAATTGTACTAAGACTCACTTAGAGGATCAATTGAGATATGGTTCTTAATCATTAAGACCTATCATAAAACATAATAAAAGGTACTCCCCCTTCTTTTTAGAATAGAGAAACTTTTATCTTTCTGCCTACTTGATTCTTCTTATTCGTTCTGCTATTGATTTAAACTCTTTCAATCAATTCATAATTACACTTAATCTTATAAGTATAATCATATTTACTAAAAATTTAGTAAATCATGACGAATATCTTTGTTACTCTTGTGGTGGACTTGATCAACACACAACTTTGTGTACTCAATCTCCTAGTCCTTTACTTGACACTTTGTCAACGAATTAGTCTAATTTCCAAATATGAAATTTCTCATTCATCATGCAACCAAGTTGCATGATTCCAAGTTTCTGTCCAATTGAAACTTGGGTGATGAGAAACTCTCCCTATTTGGTACATTCTCGACATTTCCACATAATTAAGAATCAAATCCATTATTGCTAATAATAGAAACATTCAAAACATCAATTTTTCATACACGCCATCGCAAGGATAAATAAATAATATAAAATCAAAATTTTATTTTATTGCGGAAAAATTTGTCCTTACAATGCAATTCTTTGAAAAACTATGCTAATACATATTTCTTAGCAATCTTATTCTAACTCCAAGTAGTAGCCCAAGAATCTAATATTCAAGTAATGCGATCGAAATCCATTTCTTCACGATTAGATTCCGCTCACTTCTTCCCTTAAGTTTCCTCTCTTTTCTTTGATTCTACAAAACATCAAATGTAATCTTATCACATCATGTATTAAGAATCTAGAATAGGAACTTAAAATAGTTAGTTAATGGAATTTACCTAAAGCAGAGCCATACGGTTTGACTATCCCATCTCTTAGATCTCTTAGGTAAATAGGGCAGCTTCGTCTCCAATGCCCCTTCTCTTTGGCAATAAAAGCAAATTGACTCTTTTGGAATAGCATATGGAAGTACTTCAGACTTTGCCTTTCTCTTATGATCAAACTTTTCGATCATGGCATGCCTTTCGTTTCCATTGCCTATATCCATGGAAGTCTAGAAGGCAGATTCACCAATCAACTTTGCTTTTCCAGTGCGCCAAATCATTGTTGATTCAGCAGCAATAAGCATGTAGGTGAGATCTATAAGGGTCACGTTGTGGTTAATCATATAGTACTTTCTTACGAACTCTCTATATGAGTTAGGAAGCGACTGAAGAACCCAGTCAACAGCCAGCTCCTCACAGACAACGGATCCCAACATTCTTAACCTATCAATGTGTGACTTCATCTCTATGATGTGTGCACACACCGACTTTCCTTCTTCGTGTTTACTTGCCAAAAGGGCTTGAGTGAGCTTGAACTTTTCAAGCCTTCGAACTTGTGGGTTAGGGAGAATAATTGGAGGAAGTGGAGGAAGTGAAGCATGATCTCTTGTTCCTCGATCGAATCGTGGAATATCATCTTCATATGGAAAGCTTGTTCCACGGGATTTGGGAATACCATAGTTGTCATACTATGACGGGAGAAAACAAATTCAAGTTAGTTGATTGATTGAGTCCTTAATAAATCACCCAAATGAGATATTAAGGCTAGGACCCAACACAATATGCTACAACCTAGAAAAGGGATGTCGTAATCTAGTTGCAGAATATTTGAAGGTAGGTAAATGACGATTTACCAATTTCCATCATGAAAAACGAAAAAGAAATTTAAGTTTTAAATCTATGAAAACTCCTAGATCCTTTGAGATTCATTGAACTTTTCAATGGCATGTTTAAATCTCAATATGCCCCTCTAGTTTGTGACTGGGATACCGAGGATCACAAAGCGGGTGTGAATAACCATGCAAAGTTACATGGTGCCCCCACATGTTACAGTTACCTATTCGATGTGCCGGTTAACCACACACGCTCCACCGAACTATGACAAACATTGAGTCACCCTTTGCTACCTTTTCTTAGAACCATTTAGTGTGCCGGTTAACCACACACGCTCCACTAACATCTTCGCAAGGGCACAAAGTGTAATTTCATGGAATTGCATCAATTCACTTTTGCCTAAAGTAACTAAGATTGGGAATTTTGTAAAACTTTTAGTTACTTTATACTTCATTATACTTTTAATGGAAAGGGTTTGCCCTATCCTACCCGTTCGGCTAATGACCCTCCACCAATCAAGGAAGCGGTGGGTGAGAGCGGACACCCATTAAACGACCATTTTATAGGCCATAACCTTATACCCCCTTTATAGATCGACTTCGTGAATGAGGCCTACTAACGGTAAGACTAGCATTTTAGTTATACATATATAATATTAAAAATTTAATGTTATACATAGTATAAGGGTGTATTTTACACTTTTAAAATACTAGGTGGTTTAAATTATACTTTTAATTAACCAAAATCATTATGGATTTATTAATTCTCTTTTAATTATACACTTAATTAATTTAATAAAACCATAAGGGTTTAATTTGAACTTTTCAAAATTAGGGTTTTGGAATTTAGACTTTCAAAATTAACTTTTAATCAACAATTTAAATTCCAAAACTTGAGGGCAAGTTTTGAAACTTTTCAAAACAATTAGGTTTTAATCTCACTTAAAATTTTCGAATTTAAAACATTTAAATTAAAATTTTAAATATTAAAACTCTTGATTTAATAATTACCATAAATTAAACAATTAATTTAAATTATTAAATCACAAGGGATTATCTAGATCATGAGGATAATTACCATTTATACATTTAAGATATCCTAATCCCTTGAATCCCTCTCTAAATCTCGAAAATAAGGGATGGGATAATTCAAGATCTTTAATTACCATATTTAACAATTAAAAGATAATTACAAGATATGAGATTATCCAAAACCCTAAAATATAGGACCTTATCTTGGGGAAGGAGGCTAATCTCGAAATCTAAGGGTTTGCAAACCCTAGATCTCGAAATCTTGGACAAATGGAAAGGATTCATAAAACCTTTTCATGATATTTTCGCAAATTAGGGTTAGGAAACCCTAATCTCGAAATCTATAGCCTCCTAGGGTTTATTGGCTATAAACCCTAAATTTTCAAGTTCATATAATTAAATAAACTAATTGAAAACAAGTTAACCAATGGCTCTGATACCACTAATGAGTTTTATACAAACAATCCTATGTGTGCATACAACCCTAGAATTGGATCTATGTTTTCACTATTAGATACACAACATTATGAACACATAATAAAACCCTAATGAGTCATACTATTTTCGAAATTCACCAAGAAGATTAGATTACATATCTCTTGTTGTTATATAGCAATAACAACTCAAATCCTTCTTGTAATGGCTTTAGAAAGCTTAGAGTCACAAGTGCCACTCCTCTAATGGCTCACAAACACCAAGAGCAAGAGGATGAAGAATGATAAGATAGGAGGCACCCAAAAACGTGTGGAAACCCTAAGGAAACTCTTAGCCACGTTTTTGGTGCTCTAGGGATCCTTAAATAGTGAGGCTATTAGGGTTATCTAACAAGGAAACCCTAATTTGACTGTTTAGGCCCTAAGCAACCCATGGACTCCCTCCTTAGAGGCCTAGGACGATATCTAATGGGTTTCCCCATAGAATTCATCCACCCCTCTAATATGGAGTCCATTACCCCAATATTCAACTATCATACAATTGACAGTTCTAGTCCCTTAAGTTTAATTAATGTCTTTTAGTCACAAAATTAGTTCTTAATTAATTATTGACTAATATTAATTTAAACAATATGATTTCTCCTTTAATTAATGTCTTTTAGTCACAAAATTAGTTCTTAATTAATTATTGACTAATATTAATTTAAACAATATGATTTCTCCTTTAATATATTATTCTCATAATATATTAATAAATCATAATTAATCCTCTCTCTCCATAATTCATCATATCAAGTTGTTTTGGTGAAGGCAACCCAAAAGGACCATGCACCATCGGGTCAAGTACATACCAAAATAGTTATGGACTTAGACACTAATCCAACATGGTTATGCCTAATCTATACTCTCGGACTAAGGACGAATGACTAATCCATACTCTCAGATTAATGACGAATGATTATGCATAATCCATACTCTCGGACTAGGGACGAATGACTATGTCTTAATCCATACTCCCGGACTAAGGACAACTGATTATGTCTTAATCCATACCCCCGAATTAATGACAGTTGACTATGTCCAATCCATACTCTCGGACTAGGGACAATGACTGTGTCTAATCCATGCTCCCGGATAAATGACATATACTAAAGTTCTATTCTCTGAGTATAACTCACTTGTACTCGTAAGAAAATACTACCCAATATTCCTCATAATTAATTTAGGCCTACTCTTTATCATAAATCATCATATATAATCAGGTATGTTCTTTAACACGTATTTCAGGCAACATCAATTAACTCGCCATAAACATATAATTAATAATTCAATCAATACTTGTATTAAAATCATGTTCATGAAAGGGACTATGCACTCACTTGAAAAGGTGGTGATTCCGAACTCAGACAGTGCTTCGTTTCTTAAAAATAATTTCCTTCGACGAAACCTAGTATTATTACCACTAGAGTTTAGTCTATTATTTGTAGAGACTAATTAATAGTTTAGCTATTATTACTATTATATAAGCGTTAAACAATACTTATATAACCCATAATAATAGCCCAAGTACTTACTATAAGTTCCTAGTAACGTTACTATAATTAAATAAACGATATATTCAAAATAGCGTAGGCGTAGCTCACTTACAGCGGGTTTTATAGAAAACCGGGCTTTGCTTGGAGCAGCGTTCCCGAGCCGAAAAGCTCTTCCTCTCGGAGCCGTCGAGCACTCTGGGGATTCCGCCTCGTGCTAGGGAGGTTCCCTAGGCTTTTCGGGGGGTTTCGGGGCTAGAGAGAGAGAGAGAGAGAGAGAGAGAGAGAGAGAGAGAGAGAGAGAGTAAAAAGAAGAAAGAATGGGAAATGTGTGAAGAAAATGAGGGTGGGAGAGGTTCTATTTATAGGGTGAAAATGGCTGAATTTGGTGCCACATGTCATCATCTAGTGGAAAGACTTGGGGAGAAAGCAATGGCCAAGATTGTGCCACATCACCCATTTTCGCACAGCACACTTCCGACTTCTAAAATCTGTAACTTTCACATACGACCTTTGTTTTTGACGTTCTTTATATCCACGCGTAGGTAAAAATAAGATCTACAACTTCGTTTTAACTCCGTCGGCTAATTCTCGACCGATCTTAAATTTAACAGTACGAGGAGATTATACTGTTAAATGTCCGCGTAAAATTCATAACTTCTACATACAGACTCTGTTTCCGTCTGTCTTTTTACCGTTGAGTTCTTATTAATGAGATATTCAATTCTCATTTAGGTCGCGTAGACCAAAAACCGCTCGAACTAAAATTCGAGTTTCGGGTCGTGCACTGCTATGCCAAATTTTAGAAAATTCATAACTTTCTCATACGAAGTCAGATTTGGGCGTTTTTTTTTGTATGTTCTCGGTTTAACATATACTACAACTTTTGTTTGGATCGATAAGGCTAAAAAGTCCTTTATCAAAAATTCACTATTTACGTCTCCCAGTGCCGTGCCGGTTTTGCCGTAAAACTTCGACGGGCCATAACTTCTTCGTTATAACTCGGATTTCGGCGTTCTTTATATGTACGGAACCCTTGAGACATATTATAAAACTTGGTTAAGATTATTTATTCTAAATAATCTTTTGTCGAAAAGTCGTTTTCGACCCCTATTATCTCTAAATTGACTAGTCCGGATCTACGGGCGTTACACTACAAGTTGGAAAAAACCACATGTCAATTCAACTTCAAACGAATTAGATATGCATGTTTTAAAACTTTCATCGAATACAAAAAACTGAAAAACTAAAAACTTTCAGCATTGATATCTTGACTTTGGGGGACTGTAATTCAATGAATATAAAACTAAAAATGGCAAATTTATAGTCTAAAATCATGTACAAACTCTAAACTACATGTTGGAAATAACCTCATGTCAATCGGAGTTGAAACGAATGAGATATGCATCTTTTAAACATTTCACAAAAACTGGTTCTGACCCTAAAAGTGGTTCCGGTTCCTAACACCGGTTCTGATTTTTAGACCCGGTTTACCCGGACCCGATGAACCCAAACCCGGATTACCCGGAACCCGGATAAAGACAATTTTGAAACCTAGAACCGGAACCGATTCTATATATTCCGGTTCTAACAGTTCCGGTTCCGGTTCGATTCTGGTTCCGGTCCAGTTTTCCGGTTCTAAATTTGTTTAACCACAAAATTAGAGCACATCACTAAATCACATACCATTAGGTCCATCTATAATTGAATGTCTATACAAATAATTTCTAAGTTTTTCGATTATTACTTTAACAAAAAAAAAATTGTCTTCTTATCAAAATAAAGTACTTAATAAACAATAATCAAATATAAAACATGTGAAATGAGGAGTATGAAATTGTTCAAAACTGATACCCTTTATAGTTAGGAACAAAATTGGGTAGCAAAGGGACACGAGAACTTTCAATGGGCTTTTTTCCACCTCGTTAATTTCTCCGACCTGCAAGAAACGAAAATGGCAAAAACTGCGTTCGGATGTCATGATCTGATGTCTCCAATTTCATACATATGATATATATTCATATCTTTCAGTTTCAAGGAGAATTAACCCTAGCTTTGTACTACATACAAAACAGCTACACATATCAACAGAGAGGAACAATGGTGCTGTGGGAGATCACATTGGGAACGGCGTATTTTTTGGGATTGAAGAGGACATACAAGCTTGCTCTCAGAATACAACGACGTCTTGTTGGTCCTAAACGCCCAAAGATCCGTCAATTCCTTCAAAGGTATCTTCATCTCTATCTCTGCCTATACATATATTAATATACATGTTGTATATGTATGTGATTTGTTCGCTCGTTCGATCAGCTTTTACTAATATGCTCTACTTGTTCTCGAATTAAATTGATCGATGTAGTTTGCTTGAATTAATTTTGATCATACACTAGGAATTGCATAGGAGGATAATGACAGATAATTTTGGGGTTTCGTTTCCATCTGTTTCTAAATTCATTTCTTCTTACGATATTTGCTTTAGGCCTCATATACACAGCACCGCTTATATGGAGAATTCATTATCTTGACTGTGTCATTTTGGTTTATGCATCTATAAATCTGATGAACAGACTTAGTGAACCTGTTATACTTGGTATCCATGAGAAGAAGCTTATTTTTTATTATCAGATTAACTAAATCAAGTTCTTGTTGTTGCTTAGTTTGCTTTGTTTGTTATATGATACAGGAAAACACGATCCATATTTGATGTGGCACTAAAGGTTCATCGTGAGGTACAACAAAGAGACATTGAAGTTGGTAGAAATCTTGGTAATTGGATCCTCAGATGGCTTGACAAAATGAAACCTGCTGCCCAGATACGCTCCCATCCCAATTCCCATTCCCATCCTAATTCCAATTCCCATTCCCATTCCAATTCCAAATCCAACAATAACAATAATAATAATAATAATAGTAATCCACAGAAAACATCAACCAAAAGCTATTCGACCAACTCTTTTCACCATAAACCAACTCCAATGAGCAATGAAACAAGAAACAATAAGCATCTGTTTACTTCAAGAAAAACTTGGCATTCACCATACCCAAGTATTGGTATGATGATGAGGCCACAGATTGGAATTAATACTACTCACTACAGACGATTTCAGTTGGATGGGGTGATTCGGAATGATATAATGCAATGGATGATGATGAACAACTAGAACCAGTGAGTGAAAAATCATTGGACTTGATTGTTTTAGATCGATTTGTATATTCCCCTAATTGTTCTTTCTGAAGCTTGTTATGGATTTTTGTATATTCAATTGATTGTTCAGATGCTTTTGAAGCTTCTTTATCTAGCTTTCCAGTGTTAAATTTATTAGTTAGATGAAGCATGTTATTGTTATCATTTTAATTGAACACTTGCTCAGTAAATAAGATTTGGCTTCTCTTTTAAAAAATTGGTTTGTCAGAGAACAATTTGGCCTGAATTTTTTAAGGAAAAGAAATAAAAAGGTCAGTGCACAAAATGATGATAAATATAATGTCGTGCTCCAACAACATACACATGTTTTAACAACTTCACCATATTTAGGACCACTAGTGTTTTTAGCATCTGTTAGGAAAACCTCATTGTTAATAGAATATATTTTATAAATTTCTAACAGGATATTGTCACCATAAAGTTATTTTTGGGGCACATATTTTTGAGAAAATTTGTTCTTCAAAACAATCAAGTTTTTATCGAAACAAGAGATGCCTTTGGGGAAAGAAGACAGTTGGGAAGACCAAAGACACAAACTTATTAAGTGGCCTAAAACATTCCAATGGTAAAAGAGATAACAAGATTACCAAACACTCTTAAATTTGTATTTGCTTATTGGTTCGATGACATCTCAGGTGAAAGTGTGTTAGAAACTAATCTTTCATGTGAATTGTTATCGTTCAATACGTAAATATTCGTTTGTAGATATTTGATTCGATAAATTGTTATTAAACCTACATGCGTCATCATAGGAAAATTGTAATAACATATGGCCATTCATTTCTAGTTGTAGTATGTAAGTATTAATTTCAATTAAGTTATTATGTTTCTTTCGAGTTATTAGTAATATTTTTACAAGCAATTCTTATAAATTAAGGCATTTGCTACCAAATAACACAAAAGTTAAGTTTCATACACAACATATTTTCTACAAAACTAACATTATTTGTGGGAGTAGAGACTCTTAACAACATCATTCCGAACCTGTTTTTCGTATGGAACGACGTTTACAAATAACTACAAAAAAAAATGTTTTTGTTTGTGAGAATCAATACTTATAACAATGTCGTTATATTCCGTCATAAAAGATGTGGTCAATATATCATTATCACCCCTTTTTTTAATTTGACATAGAAAGTGAAACATGATATTTTTTTAAAAAAAAGTTCTTATATGCAGTCGACACCCTGTGCCTCCTTTTGGCTATTCCCCCATCACATCCCCTTCACCTCTAAATTATCATCGGGCCCCTTTGAATTCTCCCACATCAGTTGTTGCCATTTCTTTCACCAACCCAACCTCCGATTAACCTTGAGTTTCACTCTCTTACGATCACTCTCTTCTCGGATCGGTAGAGTTTCTGTCCCGATTGAAATTGTTCTTCGTTCCATAATTGAAATCAAAATTGTTCAATTTAGGGTTCATTCGAGGGATTTAATATGAGTTTTCAAGATATTGAAGCGGGTCGCCCGCTCAATTCTCGACGCGCGGGCTACACGGGCATGAAGCCACAAGACCCAACCCAAGCTATTGCTTCTGGAATCTTCCAGATCAATACTGCTGTCTCTACGTTTCAGAGGCTAGTAAATACTCTTGGTACCCCTAAAGACACCCCCGAGCTCCGTGAAAAGCTGTACGTCTGGTTGAATTTTCCTTTTTCGTTTACGGTCATTTTAGGGTTTCGAAGCTGGTATCTATTTAACATTTTAGTATCTGTTTTTTTGACTCATATACATGTTTTGGTGTATAATTAGGCTCAGGTCAGTAGTTTATATAATCGAATTATGTCACGAAATGATATTTGATCATAGTTTGTGTAGCTGGGAATCTACTGTCGAGTAAAGCAATATGATATAATCTTAAATCATAAGGGATTAGCTCTTGATAGCAATTTGAATGAGAAATGATCCATTTCAACATGATCATACATTCCTACTGGGAGCTTTTGGTAATCACGATTTTCCTGAAGCTAAATAAACTATAAAAAAGCAGAATTTATGAAAGATCTATGGAGTTTTAGGTGAACGATGAGATCATGTTAAAGTACAATACTTTATTCAAAAAATTTCATGTCTTTTCATTGAGTATTGGTTTTGGGGTTTCTGACTCTGAGTTTCTTTGAATGGTAGGCATAAAACAAGACTACATATTGGGCAACTGGTGAAGGATACATCTGAAAAACTTAAGCAAGCCAGTGAAACAGATCATCGTGCTGAAGTTAGTGTAAGTAAAACTCCCTCTTCCCCTTAGACACATGATTGATCCTCAAGATTATTTATGTTGTAGTTTTTCAAATTCACACAATAGTCTTAGAATTTGTGTAAACTTGTGGTGATTGAATGTTTTCATTTTTATACAGGCCAGCAAAAAGATAACAGATGCTAAACTTGCTAAAGATTTTCAAGCAGTTTTAAAAGAATTTCAAAAAGCACAACGCCTTGCAGCTGAAAGAGAGACAGCTTACTCTCCTGCTGTTCCTCAAGCTATTCACTCCTCACGGTTAGTTGCCTTTAAAACTTCAATTACCAAATTTGCCCTTATGATGTGGCTGAAATTTGAATGAACAAATAATCTAAGTTTTTGCAAATGATCTGCAGTAATGAAGCTGGTGAAGTGGATGCAAGCTCAGGCAGAAGTCCAGAACAGCATGCCCTTCTTGTCCAATCTAAAAGGCAAGTTTTCTGCTTTCACCCATTATTAATATATATTATTATTATTATAATTAAATTATTATTAGTATATTAACAGACAGGAAGTGTTGTTATTGGACAATGAGATTGCATTCAATGAGGCTATAATTGAGGAAAGAGATCAGGGAATACAAGAAATTCAGAACCAAATTGGTGAGGTGAATGAAATATTTAAAGATCTTGCTGTTTTGGTTCATGAACAAGGAACTATGATCGGTAAGTATAATTTCCACATTTGCCCTTTTTCACTTCTTAATTTTTTGTTAATTTTTATTGTTGTGATGTGAGGAATTTGTTTCAGATGATATTGGGTCAAACATCGAGAACTCTCATGCTGCAACTTTACAGGGAAAATCCCATCTTGCTAAAGCATCAAAGACTCAAAGATCAAACTCTTCTATGGTATATAATTTTTTTCTTTATATTAAAAGAAAGAATTTGAGTTTATTTGTTTTTATAAAAATGTTGATTGTGTGATATTTGATCCATGCAGACTTGCTTGCTTATGGTGATCTTAGGGATTGTGCTTCTGATTGTGGTCATAATACTTGTGGTCTGATCTTGAATATTGGTAATGGAAGATTCTGTCTTTTGTTTGTATATGTTGAATTTATTATTTCTTGTGAGTTCTTTGCAGGGTTTCTTTCTGCTAAATTTGATTTTTTTTTGGGGGGTTGTGGGGTATTAATTTGTTTTATGGTATTGGTTAATGTATAAATCCTGCAGCCTTTTTGGTAGATTGAATGTTGCACTTTTTGTTTCTGGAAAATAAATTGTGTAGTTTGTTAAAGGTGATGAAAGTTGCATACGTAAGCTTTGGCTCAAAAGAAACCAATAAGTTTGTCATTTTCTAGGTGTGGCTTGATATCTGTGCGATTGAAAGAAAAAGGATTTCTTTTTGGAACAAAACCAAGAAAATCAGCTAAACACATGGACAAAAACGTTGCTTACTCTTCTATTTTCAAATCTATTTGTGGAGTAAACTACAAATTGGTTTTTGTTCGAGTACATAAAGAATTCTTTGAACTTATTTTGTCCTTATTTTAATGATTTAGTTCGGTTTTTGGCCCCTGACAACACACATCTGATATTTATTAACCCTTGTAAAATGAGCTCTTTTCCATTACCTTTGCTTCTTCACAAATATTTTTTAAAGTAAATTACACATAAATTAGAGCTAAAAATTGACCAGCATTGAAGTCACTAAAACTACACAACAACAATCTATAACTTCATGGTGTTGGAGTTGGTGTCTAAGACGCCATCTTCAAGTGTGTTGTAGAAAGTGTCTCGGGAATTAGGATTTTAATGCATATTTAAAGGAGACAAAACCCTAATCGAAAACTCTCTTCTCCCCTATGATTTTCCTGATTTTGGAGGCTTACAAACACATTCAAACCTCCTCCAAACATGGTTGTAACCACTCCAATGCGGATTTCTTTGGATCCATCATCAAACAACAATCCGTGGATCATCGTCAATTCCATTAATTTCTATAAATTATTACTTCTTTCTCAAGGTTTAATTGTTTTAAACTTTGATTATCATTAGGTTACATTTGCTTTATGAATGCAAGTTTGTTTATGGATTTTATTGGTCATTTTATAATTTTCATCCAGTTGTTGGTTTTATGAATTCAATGGAAGGCTAAATCATTAGGGTTACTTTCAGGTGTTTAGGACGTGTGGATGAATACACTTGATTATTACTTGATTCTGATTAATTTCAATTGTTGTTTTATGTTTCATGTTATGATTTTAAGTAATAATAATTGAAATTGAGTTGTATGAATTTGTTCTATGTCATAACTAAAATAGTATGTTGTCAATTCACTGATTGTTTCAAGTTCAAGTTGTTTAGGAACAAAAATGCTTGGTTGAATCCACATATATTACTTCAACTTATGATATTAAGTATTTAATATTGTAATAGGTAGTTGTAAGATATTTTATTGTCAATTGACTGGTTGTTCCTAATCCACTTAGAAATAGGGAGTAAGACAACTAGTTGAATGAACATATTATATACCCAAAATTATATGTTACAAGATAATAAACCCCAATTTCATCTAAGTAATTGAATTAGGATTTTGGGAAAGAAAATATATGAATCTAAACTGTCCTACAACTACATCAGGAGTACATTACTTTTCTCATTGAGAGTTTCGTCGTAATTAATAAAGTTTCAATCCTTTTGTTTAATCTTTGGTTAAATCTTTTTCGTGACAATTACAAGCAATAAATTTTCCGTTGATTATTTTGACACAATTTAACTGAAACTCATCACCCTTACTTCCTCTAGATATCTAGTGGTTTTTGAAATTATTTTTAATTGAGACGACGACCTTGATCAATTTTTTGTGATTTGGGGATGATCGAGTCGAGTGGGGAGAAGAAAGCGGTGGGGTAAAGGTTGGGTCCACTTAATAAGTAATAATAAAAGTTAATATAAAATATAAATAAAAAATAAAAACGTTTTACAAGAATTTAAAAATAAAAGAGAAAACCAAAATAAAACAAGATGAATACCAAAATAATAAAAAGATTCACTTTTGGGAACCAAAACACCAGAGCAGTAAAATCAACCACATGGTCCAAGAAGGTGTTATCCACTTATCAATAAGATGCGTGGTTATGATTATTTAAACACGTGTGGAAGTGGAACATTCGAGCAATGTCGTTAAAGAAAATTGTCCCTCGTATATCTACACCAATTTGTTTATAAAATATAGTAAAGAGTTCGAATATTTACAGAGAATCAAAAAGTATTTATAAATTATAATATATTATTTATTTATTTACTTAACTATATTATGTGATTATGCTTATATCTTTATCTGCAACATTTTTCTTGGTTGCTTTGTTGCAATTTTACTTGACAAATATTTTTTTTAGAAGCCAACAATTCAATTCAATTCACTTTTCGTTTTCTTCCTCCTATTAAAAGTATTATAAGTCTAGAAATATACGGAGTAACAATTTTCTCAAAAGTTAAGATAAAATATGGGGTCAAAATACCAATAACAAGCCAAATCTTTAACTTCTTAACTTATCCCTTGATAAAAACTATATTGCTGTAAAAAAAAAAAAAATCAATAAATCCAGAACCAATCTCACACACACTTCCAAGATAACAAAAAACTCAACTCAAAATACCAGTAACAATCCAAACTTTTTAACTGTTCAACTTAACCCTAGATTAAGTGTTTTAAGAGTACATAAAAATAATAGAAACTCTCAACACTTCACCTCCTTCAACCCAACACCAAAGTACAAGAATGTTGGATCAGTTGCACCTTCTTTATAATAAGCAAACACAATGCTGCTATCATCATGCATACTCTCTCCAACAAAACTACACATAAGTATATACAACATTAACACCAGCTTTTTAAACAAAATGTAAAAATATGGATTCCATTCATAAATTAGAGCAAAAAAAAACTTACAATTGAAGGTCGCTGAGCTTTGAGAGGAGGTACTTTGTTGCAGCTTCAATGTTTTTCTTGAAGAACTCTTGTTGCTCTGCATCTAGTTTTGGGGTGAGTTGTTTGATGTATTTCTTTATATAACCAACGAACTGTTTCTTATCGAATGGAGGTTGCTCCTGCATTTTTTGGTGATTTAAAAATGTTGAAAACTAAACAAGTGGAATATCAATATGTAATTCATAATCACTGAAAGTAGTAAACTTTTTTTATACCTGGAGTCTGAAGGTGTCAACAATGTCAACAACCTTCACAGCTTGATCATCAACGCCTTCATCTTCTTCACCTCCTTCTGCAGAAGGATTTGCACCTATGTTCACATCAACAGCTCCTTGAACAACCCACTGTATGTGTAAAAGTAGAAGAAAACAATATGAATCATTACCATAAATTCATAATAGCTTCAAAGATAGAGAGTGAAAGACTAACCTTTCCTTCGACTTCCCAAAGAATCCCATTTAAAATCTCCTTGTATGGAAAGGAATCCGAAAGAAGCTCATCACCTACATTACATAATCAAATTAATTAGCTATCAGTGAAAGGTTTAAAGCTTTCCACAGAATCATTAACGATTTGAATAATTGAGCAACTAAATAAGCTAATCATGAAATTCTACAGAATCTTATTCAGACGTAACAAATCCAAGAGCTTCAGCAATAAATAAACAAGAAGCATATTTACAACAAAAGTTCAGTTACATATAATGTAACGTCATAATTGAATTAAGAGAAAATCTATAAAGAAAACGGACCTAAAGCAGATTTATTAATAACAAAAGAATTATTAAAAAGTAGTCATAAACCCTTGACTCTCAATCAACGAAGTGACACAAAAACCTTTATGAATCGATTATCGATAAAATAGAATAAAAATAAAGATGGAATACGTGAATAGAATTACCAGTAAGCAAATCCTGATAAACCAACATGATTGGAAGCTACCTCTCGGATCGTTTGAAGCAAAGAAACGGTGGAGATTGTGGGAAAGAGAACGAGTATATATAGGGTGAGGTGAGGTGAGGGTTTATTGGATTCTGGATTCTTTTTGTTAATTCCCAGGTTCGACTGGGTTGGCCCAGATGCACTCTATTCAAGATTCAAGCCCAGTGTTGTTGGTTTTCTGCTCTTAGCTTCGGTAGCACGCACGCACGAACGACTAAGATAAGAGGGATATTATTATTATGACATGCATATCGCAAGTAAGATTGTATCCGATCTCACCCTCTTTTGATGATCTTTTTGAACAAAAATAAAAATTATAAAAAGATAAATTAACCACTTTACGAATTTTATATTTTACCACTTTACTATTTATTTATTTTTATTGCCAACTAATGTTTAGAAGTTATTATAGGTTTGAATGGAAAAACTGAATATTAAAGATAATTTTCATGTTTTAAACTTATAAGTTAAATTTTTTTTTGTGGGATTTTACAATCTTGATCTTGTAAACTAGGGATGAGCATATGGACCGGGGAACTGGCCGGAACCGGTACTGGAACCGGAACCGGCACCGGAACCGGAACCCGATGGAACCGGTCGGGCCGGGACCGGGACGTTATTTTTGTTGATTTTTGGAACCGGGAACCGGTAGGAACCGGAACCGATATAACCGGAACCGGTAGAACCGGCAAAAACCGGTAGAACCGGTTAAAATCGGAACCGTATGATGCTATTTTTCGAGTGCCGGTTCCAACATTTGAAGACACGACAATAACCGGTAGGAACCGGGAACCGGTAGAACCGTCGGGTCGGTTCGGTTCTTGATTTTGGCCGAAGCCGGTTCCCGGTTCCGGCCGGTTCGGTCCTTTTGCTCATCCCTATTGTAAACCTAAAAACGATCTTACATACGATCTCGATCTAACAAACTCAAAAACAATTATACATAGATTGTCTATGTTAGGCGAGAGGGAGTCGATTCGGAAGGGACTTAACACATGTGATGTGGACTCAACAAACACCGAGCTCTCGACTCGGCATTAGTCTTCCGATATAGAAATATTAATTTTCAAAAGAAAAAAAATTAACCGTTTTCAAAATCTCACATTTTTCAAAAAAAAAATGACAAAATTGCAAAAATAGTCTGTATGGTTTGCCAAAAATTATAACTTTTATCCAAAAAAATTTAGAAAAGTACCATTGGTCCAAATAATTTTTTTGTTGCGTTTTTGGTCCCTCCATAATATAAAGACTTAAAAGGACCGATTTGCCCTTCTTATTTGTTTTATTATTTATTTATTTTATCTTATTAAATAAAAAAAAATAGACCTACAGAAATAACACACTCAACCCCACCCCATCCCTCTTTTAGACTTTTACAAACTCCATCTCTCTCTCTCTCTCTCTCTCTCTCTCTCTCTCTCTCTGTAACATACCCCTCCGGAACGTATCACAATATTGTCCGCTTTGGGCTCCCGGCGCGAAAACTTCCCAGGGGGTCACCCATCCCTGGATTGCTCTCGCCCAGGCTCACTTAGCTGTAGAGTTCTTATGGGATCTGTTTCCCTCACGACTTTAAAACGCGTTGTGACAAGAAAGGTATCTAGGCCTGGTAATGGAGCGGGTTTTGACCCTGATCCGATCCAAACCCTTAACAATTATATGGGTTTGGAGCATAGTTTTTGATCCGTTTACCCGTTAACGACTCGTACCCGCTAACCCTTTTATTAAAAGGGTCGGGTATGGATCATCACCGATCCGCTCCGTTTATAACCCGCCCCGTATAAATTTTAGAAATATAAATTTATATTTTATATTTCCTAAAGTTTACATTAAATTCCAATTAGAAGTCCAAAGAGAAAAGGCCAAAGACTAAATTGGTTTTACATAGGACTCTGAGGACTCACCTTCTAGACTTCCAGTCTTCTCCCAAGAGTCATGATTTCATTTCATTTATATTTCATCATGTAATCACCAATTTCATTTATAAAGCAATAAGGTCATTTATCAACCGGAAGAAAGTTTGTAATTGTTATTCTCTATCAATGCAATGGATGGTTAAAAACCAATCGGAAGTAACTAAAATAATGATTTTAATTCCAATAGAAAGCTCTCGAGTACATAATGTGTTTTATAAATCAAAAGTTATTTTTATTTAATAAATGTGATTTTATGATTTAAGTAAAATGTGTTTGATTATTCAAAAAAACCTACGGGTTACGGGGCGGGTTTGGATATATGTTGATTCGGTGGATAAGGGTATGGGTTTGATTATTCAAAACCCTACGGGTTACGGAGCGGGTTTGGATCAGATTTTGAAATTTGTTAAAAGGGTTTGGATAAAGGTCGATTCGCTCCAACCCCGCCCCATTGTCAGGTCTAATTACGTATCCACACCCCTTATAAGGAAATGTTTTGTTCCCCTTCCAAGCCGATGTATGATCAGGTGCAACTCAGATTTGTAACATACACGTTCAGTCATCGTGTTTTGTTAGCATAAAAATGAATATTACTAAATATTATATGGTTTTGAGTATTGAGTTCAAACAATATAGTTTTTTGAGATTTGAATTAAAATTATGTTTAGAATCATTCGGGAAGTATTGGAAGTCTTATGAGATTCAAATTAAAAGTCAATTATCAAAAATTAACGAAAATATAAAGTTGGAAATAAGTAAAAATAATGTTATTAAAAGTTGTAGATTATCTCGTTATAAAAATTTAGACGAAAACCTCACTGGAATCCGAGTTATAACGAAGAAGTTATGACTTATCAAAGTTTCACGATAGAACCGGCATGACGCCATATGACGTAGAAAGTGAGTTGACGATAAACTATTTTTTAGCCTTTGTGATCTAAATGAAAGTCCTAGTATTCGTTAAACCGAGAATTTTCATAAAAACAGCGTCCAAATCTGACTTCATATGAGGAAGTTATGATTTTTCTAAGATTCAAAATAGTAGTACACAGCCCGAAACTCGAAATAAATATGTAACAACCGGAGTTTGGGTATGTAATTTTTATTATTTTGAAGTATTATTTTATTGGGGGAACTCGACGAGTTGGTGCCTCAACTCGTCGAGTAGAGTCTTATCTGTTGGCGCGGTTTTGCGACCGGACACGACGAGTCGGGTATCTGACTCGTCGAGTCGGTGCTGATTAGGAAAACCCTAATCCCCGGGTTTGGGATCCTATTTAAAGACCTTTATGTCCTTCATTTGCGGCCACCTTGTTCCAGAGAAACCCTAGAGAGCAGAGATAGTGAGTTTGAGGGCAAGAGGAGGCTATTTCTTCATCTTTTTGTGTGGTTTTGCTTGAAGGAAGGAAGGAAGGAGCACAAACCTAGAGTGTGAAGGGGACTGGATCTGAGCTAATCATCTAGTGATGTCATCTTTGGAGGTACAATCCTTTCCATTCATGTTATATTGATGGATTTCTTGATTTTAGGGTTTTTACCCTCATTTTATGAAAGATCTAGTGAGTATGAGGTCCTCTTTGGATTTATGACATCAGATCTGGACCATGAGAGGTCCCAAGAGTCATTAGCTTCCAGCTTTTTGCAAGCAAATAAGGAATTGGAGACTAGGTTGCCATTTCTAGTGTTATTTCTCCATTTGAGGCTTGATATGGGTTGCATGCACGTAAAGGTTGCACCTTTACGTGACTTTCGAGTGTTTAAGGGTTAGATCTATGATTTGGTTAAGCAGATCTGACCTCAGGAGGTTGTTTGAGCAAGTCCATGGAGGAAACTCGCCGAGTCCATATGTAGACTCAACGAGTCAGACCGGGTTACCTCGGGGCCTGACTCCAGTGGTGACCCGGTGAGTTGAAGGGTGACTCAATGAGTCGAGTGAGGCTTATAAAAGGGAAGAGTCTGTGGGGACGATGGGACTCGCTAAATCGTAGTATGCACTCGGCGAGTCTGGTCAAAATGGACAGTTGACTTTTGGTTGACTTTTAGGGTTTGTCAACAAATAGGCCTTTGGGCCTGTAGAGGGGTAGAATGGTCTTTTACCCTTCTAGGGATTTGCATGAGAGAATATCCAATTTATGAAAAGACATTTATTTAGTGTGATTTATTATTGTGACTAGGCGGAGGCTAGGGCAGTATTTATGATATTGAGATTTTGTCGAGATTCCTGAGATGAGTCTTCTCACTATACTTTACATAGAGTGGTAACCAGAGCTATGTGACAAAGTATCTTGTATGCTATTTATGTGTTGTGATTTCTATGTGGTATGTGATATGCATGAATCATAGTTTACAGAGTTAGGCCCAGTGGGTCATCAAAGTTACAGCCTTGTGTAGCTGATATGTGTTTATGTGGGACCAAGAGGGTCCCACAGAGATATTCGACCAAAGGGTCATCAAAGTTACAACCTTGTGTAGCTGATATGTGTTTATGTGGTATTTTAGAGAACTCACTAAGCATTTATGCCTACAGTGTTTTGTGTATGTGTTTCAGGTACCAGTGATGGTCGTGGGAAGGCGTCGACATGATCTGTACACACTCGTAGAGTTTTTTGTTTATGTGATTATGGGACATGTTTTTACTATGATGACAGTGGACACATTATGTTTGATATATTTTTATGAATGAAAGTGTTTTAAAAATGAAAATTTTGTTTTGCAAAATCCAGTGTTACAAAATATCGAGTGACTTTTAGCCGACACAGCCTAAACGAGAATCGAAGATCTCGTCAATAGCAGTACAACGGTAAAAAGACAGACGAAAACGGACGTTGGATGAAGAATATATGAATTTTTAACAGACTTTTCCTCTCCTGGCCCATTAAAAATATAATATTAAAAATGAAGTCAAAATTATCTGACAAATCTAAACGAAATTTGTAGAGTATAATCTCACCTACGCGTGGATATAAAGAACGTCAAAAACAGAGCTCGTATGCGAAAGATATGAATTTTTGAAGTTTGTGGCACAATTTCCGAGGTTGGACCGGAGGAGTACGCCCAACGTACTCGGAAACAAGGTCAGGAGCCGGCCATGTTGCTTTCCTTCGCATATTGACACGCATCAGCCATGTCCGAGGCCCAGGTTCTGAACCAGTGTCGCGTGCGAGGTGTACGCCCCGTGTAACGAACGCCTAGCGTACCGAGGGTCAGGCCCGTACTATAAATAGAATGTGAAGGTCTTCGGGTTTAGGTTACAATTTGTCATATTCTTTCACTCTCTTTCACCCTTTACTCTCTATCAAATTACCCTAACACCCCCCCAAAGCCTAGAAAACACCCTGACACCCAAAGCAAGTCCCGACACACTGAAGACCCGAGAAAATAATATTTTCAACTTGAAACTTTGCCTGCACAAAGCCCAATTTTCAACTAAAATCCTCGGTTTCGTCAAAGAAGTTCAATTTTTGTAACACCCCATTCGTGGTACGTATTAAAATTCAAGAAATATTGCAATTTACTCTGGGACTCGACGAGTTGGAGGCCCGACTTGTCGAGTAGACTCGTCATTTATCGGGGGTTTAAGTAACCTACTCGACGAGTCGGGAGACCGACTCGGCGAGTAGGAGCTATCTGAGTGAAACCCTAAATTTGAGGGTTTGCACCCTATTTAAACAATTTATGAGGACTCCATCCCAGCCTCCATCACCTCCATAACCTGTTCACAAAACCCTAAGCCTTATTTAAGCGTTCTTGAGCTTTTTGGTTCCATTTTTGTGTGATTGAAGTTTGAGAAGGAGAAGGAAGCTTGTGAGATCAAGATGAAGCAAGAAGATCTAAAGTTTTGGGCACATTTCCAGCTTATTTGAGGTATAAAGCCGAAACCTTGGCTGCTCATCGCTTAGATCTTGATTTGGGGCTATTTTCTATATTTTTCTAAGTATTAATGTAGTTATATTCGGGATTGGGTGTAGAAGTGGGTTTGTGCTTCAGATCTGGAACCATTGAGGGTTCCCATGGCATAAAGGTGCCAACTTTATGGCCATGGGAGACCCATGCATCTTGTAGACCTAATTTTATGGCTTTTTGAACCAAAGGCCCAATGCATGTACATCAAGTTTTAAGCTTTACCGCCTTTACATATAAAATTGACCTTGGGAGGCCAGATCTATGGTTTTGACGCATTAAGACCCATTATAATCGACTGTTTAGTTTTGGACATAGAGGGAATCGGCGAGTCGTTCTTGGGACTCAGCGAGTCGGGGTGTATTTTCCACCAAATCCTTTCTGTTTTGGACCAGTTGTTAAGATCGAAGGTTACCCCAGTTGTTTAGGTTCACTAGGGACCTGGAAATCATAGGACCCGGCGAGTGGATAAACAGACTCGGCAAGTCCAAGGCAATGTCCCAGCCACATCAAGACATACTCAGCGAGTTCAAAGGGATCTCGACAAGTCATAGCCTGAACATCTTCTTATGGATGAAGATGAACTCGGCGAATTCAAGGACGAACTTGACGAGTCGGTTGAAGATTGTCCGATGTGTTGTTGAAGGCGAACTCGTCGAGCTCTTGCTAGACTCGACGAGTAGGGACAAGATTATGGCATTTTGTGGATATGGGGACTCAACGAGTTGACAGGCTCACTCGGCGAGTCGAGTCAACCAGATGTTGACTTTGACCATGGATTTGATTCTGACTTTGACTAAATGACCCTTGTAAGGATTATGAGTATGAGTTGACAACTTATAAGAGTTGTCGTGTAGGGATTGAGGAGTCGGGGAGAGTCGATTTCCACACCGATATCAGTACAGACACTACACAACTTCGAAGTGAGTTTCCTTCTAGTAGGGGTGTGTCTACGTGTAACATCCAGGAATTAGGTATATCTATTTAATCCCTCTTCTTTTCCAAGTTGTCAAAACTAGTCCATGGAAGAATATTGTAGAAAATGAGTACGTTGGGCGTATTGAAGAGTACGCTTCGCGTACTCACGAGCGTGCTCTTGACGCAGATGATACCCAATACGCTGGGCATACCATAGTGTATGTTGGGCGTACTGGGCTCAGACATGAAACCCTAAATGAGACTTGAGCACTATAAAAAAATGCTATGGCCTCCATCCCAGCCACCATTTCCATTGAGTGAAACCCTAAAGGAGCTAAGCCTTCATTTTAGAGCTTGTATGTGTGTTTGAGCTTGATAAAGTGTTCTTGTGATATTTTGAAGAGAAGAAGGGCCATTGTAGAAGTTAGAGTTAAAGTGCAAGCCTTGGATATGAGCTTTTCAGAGGTTGGAGCATCATTTGGAGGTAAAAAGCTCGAAGCTTTCTTAACCTTTTTGGATTTGTGCATTATGGACCATTTTTAGGGTTTTTGTCCCAAAGATGGAGACTTTATGATGATCTCCATAAGCCTTGATCTGCCCCATTTCAGTATAAAATGTGTTGTAGATATATAAAAATCCAATCTTGATAGTTAATATTAAGTCATGCATGAGATAAGGGCTTAATGAGGAAAGAGGATAAGAGTCTGGAGTGATTGGTGACCTTTACAGCCATCCAAAACCTTAAAGGCTTCGACTTTATGGGCTAAGAGGCTGTAGAAGGACTAGATCTGGAATATGAACTTGTGTCTTAACCGTTTCAGACCAAAGACCATTAAGAGCATGAAACTGGGACTTACGTTGGGCGTAAATCCCAGAACGCGCCGCGTAGGGGTTGAGATCCCCGATTTTGGATAGCCGGGGTACGCCCCACGTACTGCCCTCTGTTGACTTTCGTTGACTTTTAGGGTTTGGTCAACAATTGGACATTTGGACCATTGGAGGGGTAAAATGGTATTTTCCCCTTCTGAGAGATTATAGAAAGGGATTAGTCTAGCCTTTGAGAATCGTTGTTAATTAGAGGTAAATTACTTTATGTGATTAGGCGGAGGCTAGATCAGTATTTCGAGTTCGAGACTTTCCGAGATTACCCGAGGTGAGTCTTCTCACTATACATTACCTAGAATGGTATCTATGTGTAGACCGGAGGGTATTATGTGTAAGTGTATGTTTGAGATTTATGTGCATTGTGTTATATGTATGTTATGTGTTATATAGTCCGGACTAGAGGGTCCAACGACTTATGAGGCCAGAGGGTCCTCAATCAGATCGGACCGAAGGGTCCAACGAGCTAGACCAGACCGGAAGGTCCAACGAGCTACGGGACTGGAGGGTTCCGCTGAGACATATTGACCGGAGGGTCTTACCGAGTTATAGCCTCGAGTGGCTTATGTGATGTATGTGGTGTTTTGGTGAACTCACTAAGCATTCATGCTTACCGTGTTATGTGATATGTGTTTCAGGTACTAGCGAGGATCGCGGGAAGGTGCCGGCATGATTTGTACACACTGACAGAGGATTTTCTATTTGAGATTCTGGGATATGTTTTACCATGATAACATTTGATACAATTGAGTTTTGAGATGATTTCTACAAGACATGTTATGTTTGAAAAATGAAAAATTGTTTTACAAGTGCGAATCAGGTGACTATATTGAAGTAGAAGATGACACGATCGAAGTTGACTACCCAACCAATGATCAAGTTCCACAAGAAAAAGAGAAAAAACTAAAGAATTCAATCCAAGATCGAAAGTTTGGAAAATATTTGAAAGGTATAAGGACGAAAAGGGTGTTCAAAAATGCAAATGTAAGCATTGTGGTGGCGGGAATTACAAGTGTGAATTGGGTGTTTATGGGACCAAAAATCTAGGATATCATTTAACTAGATGTAAAGCTTATTTGGCTAAACTTAATGGTGGACAAAAACAACTAGCTTTCCAATATGGTGATGAAAACAAATTGTCAACTTGGAAATTTGATCAAAATGAGAGTCAGAAAGTTCTAGCTCACATGTTGGTAGTTGACGAACTTCCTTTTAGCTTTGTAGAAGGTGCGAGCTTTAGGTATTACAATAGTGTTACTCAACCATTGTTTAAAGTTCCATGTAGAAAAGCACAACAGATGTCTACCAATTATTTGTAGACGAAAAAGAAAATTTTCGTAACTTTATTAAAAAAATGTTGGTAGAATATGTTTGACCACCGATACGTGGACTTATAAACAACAATCATGTTATATGTGTCTCACCGCCCACTTTAGTGATAACGAATGGAAATTGAAAAAAAAAAGTGTTGTGTTTTTCGTTGTAACAACGTGAATTTTCAAAATAATTTTTCATTTTTAAAACATTCATTCATTCATAAATAATGTCAAACACATTGTATCAAATGTTATTATCACAAAACATTTCCCCAGAATCTCTACAAAAACTCCAATGCGTGTGTGTACAAATCATGTCGGCGCCTTCCCGCGCTCATCACTAGTACCTGAAACACATAACACAACAACTGTAAGCATAAATGCTTAGTGAGTTCCCCAAAATACCACATATATCACATACGCCACTCAAGGCTATAATACGACCCTCCGGTCAATGTGTCTCAGCGGGACCCTCCAGTCCCGTAGCTCGTTGGACCCTTAGGTCCGGTCATAGCTCGTTGGACCCTCCGGTCCAGTCTATATCATCACACAACATACAAATATCACATAGCACATAATCTCATACATAACACATAAGACCCTCTGGTCATCGCATAGTACCACTCTAGGTAACGTATAGTGAGAAGACTCACCTTGATGTCTCGGAAAATATCTGACTCGGAAGAAGTATGATTTAGCCTTCGCCTAATCACATAAAGTAATACTCTCATAAATACAACTGCACTCAACCCTAAAAGTCAACAAGGTCAACGGTCAAACTTGACCCGACTCGGCGAGTGCACAAGGGCGACTCGGCGAGTCCACACGTGTCCACTGACTCTCTTAGATTCTCTCTTGGCACGTCGAGTACTTCCCTTGACTCGACGAGTTTCCACCTGGCATGAATCGCGGGGCCACCCCGACTCAACTCGCCGAGTCTAAAGAACAACTCGGCGAGTTCCAACTTAAACTCAGACCCCTGACTCTCCCTGACTCACCGAGTCATTCCCCCAACTCGGCAACTCCACTCACTGAGTGATTAACGGGCAACCTTCATACTACTCGCCGAGTCTGTTCTTGGGACTCGGCGAGTTCATGCCATGCACAATCTCAAAACAACTTCTGAGGTCAGATCTGTTCCATACAATCATAGATCTGGCCTCCCCAAGCATGATAATCACATAAAGTTCGAACCTTGACACACATATAACATAGAAATGGTCCAAAATGGTGATTTAGCCCCAAAAATGACATTCCAAGCTCATTACTTCCAAAATGACTCATAAAGCTCCAAGGGTTAAGGTCTCTGGACCTCTTTGGGTCCAGATCCAGAACACAAACTCGAGAAGGGACCAACTACACCACTTAATCAACCTCTAAAAGGGTTAGAAAACCCTAACACTAAGAATCAACACCAAAATTGAAGAAGGTCCGAGAATAATACCTCAATGAAATTGATGGGTTTTAGCCATAAGAACTTTCCTATGTGCGCATGCAAAACCCTAATGCTTGGATCTAGGCTTTCTAATTAAACATGCTTTGAATCCAAGACTTCTAATGACTAATTAGGTATAAGAACAATACAAAATCAGATCTAGAAGTTTACCTTTGAATCTCTTGTTTGATCTTGTTGTCTTGGAGCTCTAGAGTCACAATTGTCACTCTTCTAATGGCTTACAAACACCAACTAGCAAGGAGGATGATTTGAGAGAGAAAGGAGAGGGAAGATTCGGCCAGGGTTTCTTTGCTTTAGCAGATATACCGAATCCCCTTGCTCTAGGGGTCTATTTATACTTGTAAACTCCTTAGGGTTTTACCTTTAAACCCTAGTTGGATAATCTTTCCTTAAAGCAATCCATATCCTTACCATAGATAAGCTTTGGACGATTTGAGGCTATCCCAAGCCCTAGAATCCGTCCATCCTCTATCCAATAAGGATTTACAGTCTGAAGTGTAACTATCAAACAATCAACCCAATTACCCATTCTCATTATCTTCTTAAGGATTTACCCTAAGGATCAGCTAACCCTTGTTCATTCATTCCTAAGGATCATCCTAAGGAAACAACATGAAGTCCATTGTCGCCAATGACTTAGTGGTCAAGCGCAACTGCTAATATTATCGTGTAGGCGCAGCTGCCAGAATTGGGACATTTTCTATGAGGCACTTCTGCCGGTATTGACCTTTAAACGCTATTGTCATGGTCACAAGGATCCCTATTAGGCGCAATTGTTGATATTGTCCTTAGAGCGTAGCTGCTAGGACGTTTACCGTATATCTAAAACATCTACGGGTTGTGGCGCAGTTGCCAGTGCTCATCTATAGGGTACTAGGTCCATTGCTGTCAATGTTTACCTATAGGGCACTAGGTCCATACTACTAATGTTCCTCTATTTCAACTTTTATCCCTCATCATTCATCTACCCATGTTTTACCCAACATATTTTGTAGATATAATATACTTTATACAATTTACATCATTTAAAACATGTATAAAAATCTTTCACCAGCATAGACAACAAGTATTCAGACAATATGCACACATAACATGTAATTTATATTAAAATACTTCATATCTATGTGTAAGATGAAAGGGACTATGCACTCACCTGATAAGGTGGTGACTCGGCACTCGGACAACACTTTGTTATCTCAAAACAATTTCCCTCGACAAAACCTAGTATCAATACCTCTAGGGTTTAGTCTAACATTATCCGCGACTAATTAATAGTCTAGCTATTATTATTATTATATAAGCGTTAAACAACACTCTATATAATTCATAATAATAGCCCAAATAATTATTTTAAGGACCTAATAACATTACTATAATTATTTGAAAACTATATTAAAAATTACGTAGGCGTAGCTCACTTACAACGGATTTTAAAGATAATAGGGATTCGCTTGGAGCAGCGTTTCAAAACCGAAAGACCCTTTCTCTTGGGACTACAGGAGCCTCGAGGCTTCCTTCGGGTGCTATAGGGTTTACCTAGGGTTTAGGGGCGGTTAGAAATCCTAGAGAGAGAAAGTAGTGAGAGAAGGAATGAGTTTTGGTGTGAAAATCTCGCCTGCCTTCGCAACCTATTTATAGGCTGAATTGGGGTCACTCTCCTCGTGAGTTTTTAGTGTTCACCTCATGAGCTTGCTTAGGTTCCAAGGCAAAGTCTGGTGCTGACACGTGGCATTGCACATGGGGTGGAAATCAACCGATTTTCAAAAATTCATAACTTTCGCACACATGTTCCATTTTTGACGTTCTTTAGATCCACACGTAGGTAAAAATAAAATCTACAACTTTCATTTAGACTTCATCAGCTAATTCTCGGCCGATCTTAAATTTAACAGTATGAGGAGATTATACCGTTAAATGTCCGCGTAAAATTCATAACTTTTACATACGGACTCCGTTTTCGTCTATGTTTTTACCGTTGAGTTCCTATTAATGAGATCTTCAACTCTCATTCAGGTTGCGTAAGCCAAAAACCACTCGAACTAAAATTCGAGTTTTGGGTTGTACACTGCTAAGCCGAATCTTAGAAAAATCATAATTTCCTCATACGAAGTAAGATTTGGTCGTTCTTTTTATGGATGTTATCGGTTTAATGTATACTACAACTTTGGTTTAGATCACTAAGGCTAAAAAGTCCTACATCGTAAATTCACTATTTACGTCTCCCGGTGCTGTGCCGCTTTGGGCTATAACTTCTTCGTTATAACTCGGATTTCGGCGTTCTTTATATGTACGAAACCCTTGATACATATTATACAACTTGGTTAAGATTATTTATTCTAAAGAATCTTTTGTCAAAAAGTCATTTTCGACCCCTATTATTGTTGGATTAGTGTCTAAGTCTATAACTATTTTGGTATGTACTTGACCTGATTATGAGCATGGTCCTCTTGGGTTGCCTTCACCATAGCAATATGTAGGATGAATTAAGAAGAGAAAGGTTTAATTATGATTTATTAATATATTATAAGAATAATATATTAAAGGAGAAATCATAATGTTTAATTAATATTGGTCAATAATTAACTGATAATTAATTTTGTGGCTAAAAGAGATTAATTAAACTTAAGGGACTGAAATTGTAATTGCAAGAGTGGGCTAATGGACTCCATAGAGTGGAGTGGACGAAATTTATGGGGAAGCCCATAAGATTTTGTCCATGACTCTAAAGAAAAGGATCCATGGGCTGCTTAGGGCCTAAGCAGTCAAATTGGGGTTTCCTAGTTGAAAACCCTAATAGCCTACATGTATATAAAGGACCCTTAAGCCCCAAAAACATGGACAAGTATTCCTCTAGGGTTTCTAGACGTTTTGGGCAGCCTCCTCTCTTCTCCTCTTCATCCAAGTTGCTTAGTGGTGTTTGTGACTCCATTATAGGTGCAACACTTGAGGCACTAAACTTTCTGAAGCCAATCAAAGCAAGGAATTGATTGTTATTGCAATATAACAATCAAAGGTAATTACTAAACCCTTATTTCAGTTATTATTTGATAGATCTAGGGCTTATAGCTTTGGATATTCAATTGTGTGTTCATTAGACAAACTAGATCCAAAAGCTATTAGGGTTTGCATGTACACCATAGGATTGATGTTTTGCTTAAAAATCATCAGTGGTATCAAAGCCTAGGGCTGTTTGTTTAATGTATTTGATGCAATTATGGTTTTTCTTGCTTTAAATTCGAAATTTAGGGTTTCTGGGGGCTAGACTCGCCGAGTCCATGTGAACTCGACGAGTCCATGCCTGAGTCGACGAGTAAGTTGGTCAGAAAGAGCTAATTTCAGGATTTTGTGCTTCTTTGGTTGTGGGATAGTTACCAAAACGTCTTTTATTGATATAAATTAGATTTTTATGATATTTGGTGATTATCTTTGCCAAATTTAAGGATATCTTCATATTAATTGAATAATTACTTCCTTATATGATTAAATATAATTATTTGAATTATTTGGTGAATTATCTTGCAAGAATTTGGACTACGTCAAATTAGATAACCACCAATTAATTGTTAATTGCCTTATTTGAATTTTGTAATCTAGAATATTCTTGATAAAGTTTGGAAAAGTTTCAAATTACTCCCTTTAGGTTTTATAGTTTAAATTTGAACTTAAAAGTTTTGTTTTTTGAAATTTAAATAAGTTGAACCCTAATGTTTTGAAATGTTTCAAAACTTTCCCTCAAGTTTTGGAATTTAAAAGTTGATTAAAAGTTTAATTTTGAAATGTTAAATTCTAAAACCCTAGTAATTTGAAAATTTCAAATCACACCCTTATGGTTTTATTAATTAATTAAAGTGTATAATTAAAAGAGATTTAATAAACCCATAAAGTTTTGGTTTACATTTAATTAAATTAAAAGTATAATTTACTAAATTGAACCACCTAGTATTTTAAAAGTGTAAAATACACCCTATATGTAACGTCCCAAAAATCATGACTAAAAATTTCTTTTAAACATTACTAAAAATAGATTTATAACAACGTATCATAAGTCAAACATAACTTTTGAGTATTAAATTCAAAACATAATATCATTATCAGAGTCAAACATTCCCAGGCTAACTGACTATGGTGTGTGCTCTGCAATCTTCCCGAGCTCCTCTTTTGAAAACCGAGTACCTGAAACCAAAACTGAAAACCGTAAGCACGAAGCTTAGTGAGCTCCCCCAATCTACCACATACCACACAAAAACATATAAAGCACATATTGGGCCTTGCCCACTGCATCAGACCGAATTCCGGACTAACTGGGGCCTTGCCCCCTGCATCAGACTAAAGTCCGGAAACTGACTGGGACCTTGTCCCCTGCATCGGACCGAAGTCCGGACTAACTGGGACCTTGTCCCCTGCATCGGACCGAAGTCCGGGCTAACTGGGGCCTTGCCCCCTGCATCGGACCGAAGTCCGGACTAACTGGGGCCTTGCCCCCTACATCGGACCGAAGTCCGGACTAACTGGGACCTTGTCCCCTGTATCGGACCGAAGTCCGGGCTAACTGAACAAAACATAACATAAACATATCAACTAGCATGAACACACGTATACTGCATACTACTTCGGGCCGTAGCCCGGAACACATAACACATAAATCCTGTCTGAGCCACGAAGGCATCAAACATACTAACTACTATATCAGATCAACATCCGAAAACTACTGCTAGCTAAACGGGCCGGCATTGTGGCCTTAGACCCATTCCTACTGGAAGGAGACTCACCTGAACTGCTGAGCCCTGGTGATAAACCTCTGGCTGCTACTCGACAATCCCCTGAACCGCTGCTCCTCTAGCTCTCCGAGCTATCAATATACATATAACACTTAATCTGACAGTCAACTAAGTCAACTCTGGTTAAAGTCAACCTTCCAGGTCAACCTTACTCGCCGAGTCTTCCTAAAAACTCGCCGAGTTCATAAGCTCAGGGTCTTTCTTATTTGCGACCCGACTCGCCGAGTCAGTCCATGACTCGCCGAGTCCAACTAGTTCCAAGTCCTGACCTGTCCAACTCGCTGAGTCACCACCCGACTCACTGATTCGAGTCTCAACTCAAAGGATTTAGGGTTTTGCAATCTGACTCGCCGAGTCCTAGACAATCTTCAACCAACTCGTCGAGTTGTTCATCCAACTCGCCGAGTCCATGCCTAACTTCATCCGACTCGACGAGCTGTTCATCCTACTCGTCGAGTTCCTCCTCATCTTCAAGCTACTCGCCGAGTCCACTCGAAGGACTCGCCGAGTCTATCCAGTCCTCAATCCATGCAGTGGCTTTTCGAGCCAAACAGAGCTTCCAACTCATAGATCTATACTTCTAGGGCCTATTCCCCACGTAAAGTGGAAAACTTTACGTGTAGATTGAGAGATCTATGCTCAAAACACACTAAACTAGGGTTTATGGCAAACATGCCTCTTCAACATACCAAGGGCTGATACTTTAGGGGATTCAAGACCAAAACCAACATGGATCTGAGGTAGCAACCTCAGATCTGAACCTCCAACTCGAATTGGTTACATATCATACCAATAATGACCAAAACTCACACATAAGAATAGATCTAGATGCAAAGGGAGTCCAAGCAACAGCTTATTACCTCCAATTGGTCTGAAATGACTCCTCAATCCCAGATCTACAGTCCCTTCTTGCACCTCCAAGGTCTTTCTTCCTCCTCCAAGCTTTAGTGCACTCTTCAAGGCAAGATCTAGCTCAAAAACGGATATGGCGGCTAGGGTTTGGTGCTCTGAGGTAGAAAGGCAGTAAAGGAACCCTAGGAAAGAGAATGAGACGCTTAAATAGGCTCCAAGTCCCGGATTTAGGGTTTTCCTCGATCAGACCCAACTCGTCGAGTCTCCTTGGCCGACTCGCCGAGTCGGTCACTTTCACCACAACCCGGATCCCGCTCGGACTCGCCGAGTCCCTCCATGGACTCGCCGAGTCTCCCCTAAACTTGAGGTTTTCTTTCTTTTCTTGGCTTTCCAAACTTTGGGGTGTTACACTATACTATATATAACATTAAAAGTCTAATATTATATATATGTATGAGTAAACAGTCAGTCTTACCGTTAGTAGGCCTCATTCACAAAGCTGGTCTATGAGGGGTGTTTAAGGAAATTACCTATAAAATGGCGATTGAATGGGTATCCACTCTTACCCACCGCACTCTTGACTAGTGGAGGGTCGTTAGCCGAACGGGTAGGATAGGACAGAAACCTTCCATTATAAGTATAATGAAGTACAAAGTAACTAAATGCTTTTAGAAATTCCCAAATCATAGTTACTTTAGGCAAAATGTGAAATTGTATGCTAATCCATGGAATTACACTTCGTACCCTTGTCAAATGTTAGTGGAGCGTGTGTGGTTAACCGACACACTAATTTGGGGATGACATTGGTGGCGAAGGGTGGCTCGATGCTTATCATAGATCAATGGAGCGTGTGTGGCTAACCGGCACATTGATTAGGTGATAGTAGCATTGGGTGCATCACGTGATTCATATGGTTATTCACACCTTGTTTGTGATCCTCGATATCCCATTCACAAATAGTAGGGAATAATCGAGCTTAAACATGCCATTGAAAACTTTAATGAATCTTAAAAGATCTAGGAGTTTCAATTCATTTAAAACTTAAACTTCCTTTTCGTTTTTCATGGTGGAAATTGGTAAATCGTCATTTACCTACCTTCAAATATTCTGCAACTAGATTACGGCATCCCTCTTCTAGGTTGTAGAATATTGTGTTGGATCCTAGCCTTAATAACTCATCTGGGTGTTTTATTAAGGACTCAATCAACTTAACTTGGATTTTCTCCCATTTTGTAGATGTCTGAATCTTACAATGGTCTTCCCAAATCCTTTGGGACAAGCTTTCCAAATGAAGATGACGTTCCGCGATACAATCAAGGAAATGAGAGTCATGCTTCACTTCCTCCACCTCCTCCAATTGTTCTCCCTGACCCACAAGTTTGAAGGCTTGAAAAGTTCAAGCTCACTCAAGCCCTTTTGGAAAGTAAACAAGAAGATGGGAAACCTGTGTGTGCACACGTCTTAGAGATGAAGTCACACATTGATAGGTTAAGCATGATGGGTGTCGAGATTTCAAGTGAGTTGGTTGTTGATTGGGTTCTTCAGTCACTTACTGAATCATATAGTGAGTTCGTTAGAGAGTACTATATGATGGATCACGACGTGACCCTCATTGATCTCACCTATTTGCTTATAGCTGCTGAATCAACAATGATTTGGCGTGCTAGTCAAACAAATTTGTCTGGTGAATCAAACTCCCAAACTTCAATGGACACTGGCAACATTGGAAGTCCAGAAAGAACTAAGTTTGTGATTGTCCGATGTGCTATGCGAAAGGAGTCCATTTGCTTTTATTGCCAAAAGAAGGGGCATTGGAGACGAAGCTGCCCTAACTACCCGAGAGATCTAAGAGATGGGAGAGTCAAGACGTATGGCTCTGCTTCAGATAAAATCCATTAACTAAATCTTTTAAGTTCCTATTCTAGATTCTTAATACATGATGTGATAAGATTACATTTTGATGTTTTGTAGGATCGAAGAAAAGAGAGGAAGCTTAAGGGAAGAAGTGAGCTGAATCTAATCGTGAAGAAAATGGATTTCGATCGCATTGCTTGAAGATTGGATTTTTGAGCTACTACTTGGAGTTAGAATAGATTGTTAAGAAATATGTAATAACATAGTTTTTCAATTGAATTGCACTGCAAGGGCAAATTTTTCCGCAATAAAATGAATTTTGATTTTATCTTAATTATTTATCCTTGCAATGACATGTATGAAAATTGATGTTTGAAGGATTCTATTATTAGCAATAAAGGATTTGATTCTTAATTATGTTATTTGTTGAAATGTCAAGAATTTACCAAATAGGGAGAGTTTCTCATCGCCCAAGTTTCAATTGGTCGGAAACTTGGAAGCATACAAATTGGTTTTGTGATGAATGAAAACTTTCATATTTGGAAATTAGACTAATTCTTCGACAAAGTGTCAAGTGAAGGACTAGGAGATCGAGTACACTAGGTTGTGCGTTGATCAAGTCCACCACAAAGAGAGATAAGATATTCGTCATGATTTTCTAAAAGCTTAGTAAACATGATTATACTTATAAAATTAAGTGTAATTCTGATTTGATTGAAAGAGTTTCAATGAATAGCAGACCGAATAAAGAAGAATCAAGTAGGCAGAAGGATAAAAGCTTCTATATTCTAAGAAGACGGAGAGTACCTTTTATTGTGTTTTATGATAAGTATTAATGATTAAGAACCATATCTCAATTGATCCTCTAAGTGAGTCTTAGTGCATTGTATATCAAAGAAGAGGAATCGAGAATTGTGGAAATGGTTAAATCAATAAGTCGATCATACTTCATTCCAATATCAAGTCTTAGAGTTATACTCCAAGATTGTGAATTGAGTGACAAGTCTTAAGTAGGTTTACAACACTCATCAAATGTGGAATTTGGAAAAGTTTTCTTATTCTTGCACATTTGAAATTGGTGAGTTGTGCTGTCTTGGATAAGACAAAGACCAACTAGGACCAATTATGTGAAGTGTTTTTGTCTTGATAAGAACTACACTAACTCTTGACTATTTGTTTTGTCTAGAAAAGTTTCCTGACAAGAGAATCATATATGTCAAGAGGTCAGTGGGAGTTTTAATGATCTCGAAAAAGGTTTCAAGAACGAATTAAGAATAAACCTTATCGATCATCACTAGCACACGACTTGAGGTTTACTGCCTATCATGTTGACATTATTTTGTTTCTGTGCCATTCCAATTGAGTTAATTATGCATGTGAGTTATATGAGTTATCATTTGAATGCATAAAGACAAAGTACCTTGATCAATGGAAAGTACATTGATATGTAAGGATGAGTTGCTAAACTACTTGGAAGACATGGTGGGCACTCGTGTTACCATAAGGCAAGAAATCAAGAGTAAGAAAGTTCAGTCCATATGAGTTTGGATTTGTCGCCAACTTTGGTTTTGGCAAATTCACATGGATAAGAACTCATACACCATAAAATCTAAGTGTCATAAGATTCCCTCCTCATGAAAATGACTGTGAGGAAATGCTTTCACTAAAAGAGATTTTAAGAAGATAGCAATTATGAAAATTGTATTCTTAAATTCGATTATGGTTACGACATCCCTTTCCATGGTTCGAATTGTGAGATTTTGCAATTGGTTTGTGTTGGATTAGGTGTCTAAGCCCATAACTATAATTGGTATGTACTTGAATTGATGGCAGCACAGTCCTTTTGGGTTGCCCTCAAACCAAGCAACCGGATAAGGAAATTATGAAATGAGAGATATTAATTTTTTATAAGATTAATAAATTAATATAAATGAATATATTAATTTGAAATCATTATGTTTAATTAATAGCTAGCCAGAAATTAATCAGAATTAATTTTGGGGTTAAAAGTATTAATTATAAGGTGCAGGGACTAGTTTGCAATTATCTAATAGTTGAGTGGAAGGATCCATAACCCCCTTGGAAGAGGTTGGACGAAATCTATAGGGGAAACCCTAATGATTTCATCCATGGGGGCTTGGATAAGGCCCTTGGGTTTGCTTAGGCCCTAAGCAAGGAGCATTATGGTTTTTCCTAAACCCCAGATCCCTCAGCTATATAAGGAGCCTCCTGGTTCACATTTTGGGCACTCCTTCTTTTGAAGAAACCCTAGGCCGAGAATTGCATACTCCCTCCCTCTCTCTCCTTCTAGTTTCCTTCTTTCCAGTTCTTAGGTGTGATTCCATTAGAGGCATTACATTTGTGGTGCTAAGCTTCCAATAAGATCAAGATCAAGTTCAAGAGGATTATCAATTGTTTTCTATAACAATTGAAAGGTATGTAATCCCTAAACCCTAGTTTGTTATTTTCGAAAATAGCCTCTCTCCTCCAGGGTTCTTATTTTGCAATTCAAAGTTATATGTTTAATAGTTAAAACATAGATCCAAAGTAGGTTGCATGTGAACTTAGAAATTGTTTTTCTAGTTTATTTGTTTTACCTAAAACCCATCAGTGGTATCAGAGACATTGTTGTTTTAAATTGAATTGCTATAATAGTTGAATTGAAAATTAGGGTTTATAGCCATTAAACCCTAAAAGGCCAAATTTCCGATTTCTAGGGTTTTTGGTTCAAAGGGTGTTTGAAAAACCCTAGCCTCCATGAACCTTAATCGAAATCAGGGTTAGGGTTTTGAAAACCCTAGACTCCTCCCCTTGAAATTTCGAAATATGTTATAAATATTAGGGTTTATTTGTTCTGGATAATAGTTGCCTTATTGGATAATTGAGAAAAATAAGGAAATTATCCTATCCCCATATTTTCGAAATCTAGAAGGGATATGAATTATGATTAAATTAATTGTTTAATTTAATTAGATAATCCTTACAAGATTTAATAAATTAATTAAAAGTTAATTAATAGATAAATATTAAATCTAGTTATTTGGTTTATTTTAAATTTAAAATTAATGGCTTAATTTTCGAAATTTATATATAAACCCTAAAGTTTTAAAAAGTTTAAAACACACCTTATATGGATATTACAATTAAAAGTTAAATATTATATATGTATAAGAATATGGTCAGTCAAATCGCTAGTATGCCTCATTCACGAATCTAGTCTATAAAGGGGGTATAAGGAAACTGCCTATAAAATGGTAGTTGAATGGGTGTCCACTCTTACCCACCGCTTCCTTGATTAGTGGAGGGTCGTTAGCAGAACGGATTTGATAGGACAACTACATCTCATTAAAAGTATAATGTTATTAAAGAAAGTACTAGAACATTTTTTTTACAAAAGTCCCAACTCTAGTTACTTTAGGAAAAATGTGAAAAGTATGCTAATCCATGAAATTGCACATTATGCTTTATTGGTCATTGGTGGAGCGTGTGTGGATTACCGGCACACTAATAGGCACTAATAAAGAGTAGTAATGGGTATCTTATAATTATCATTTCGATGGAGCGTGTGTGGTTTACCGGCACATCAATAGTTAATGATAAAGATAATAAGGTTACCAAGCACATTTGCATGGTTATTCACATCTAGTTTGTGATCCTCGGTATCCCAGTCACAAATAGTAGAGCATAATCCAAGATTAAAACATGCCATTGAATAGTTTTAATGTATCTAAAAAGAATTAGGAATTTCACTTCGTTTATTTTGTCTAATGGTGGAATTGGTGAATCGTCATTCACCTACCTTTATGGGATTAAAACTTGGGTCTCGGCATCCCATTTCCAAGTTGTAAATCGTCATAGTTGGATCCTAACCTTGATATGATATCTTTGGGTTATTATATTGACGTATCTTGAAATCTAACTAAAACTATCTTTCTTTTCAGATGTCTACTCCTAGAAACACTCCTGCTTCATCCTCCAGCCACAACTTATCTTTACTCAACATTTGCTCCAAAGTCGTTATGGATGACTCTAACTATAACGATTGGATGCGCAACATCAAGATGGCGCTTAGATTCGAGGACAAAGAGTATGTCCTTGAAAAGGAGCTCAAAGAACTTGATGAGTCCAAAGCCACTCCCGAAGAGTATGCTGCCTACAAGAAGCACTATGATGATGCTACTAAAGTGGCATGCATCATGGTCGCAAACATGTCCCAAGAACTGCAGAGGTACTATGAGGACTATTGGCCTTTTGAGATGAACAAGGACCTTATGGAAAAGTACCATAAGTGAGCTCGTCAAGAAAAGTTTGAAGTAGTCAAGTCACTCATGGCTTGCAAGATGAAAGAGGGGGAGTTGGTTGTATCTCATGTGCAAAGAATGCAACGCTACATAGAGCGTTTGGTCAAGCTCAACATTCACTTTGATGAGGAATTGTCCATTGACATGGTCTTGAATTCATTGCCTGATTGTTATGGTCAGTTTATCTTAACTTACTATTGAAACAACACTAAGCAGACATTGGCCCAATTGCACAACTTGTTGCAGACTGATGAAGCAAGGATGAAGGGTAAAAGTATAGCCTCCACTCCTGCAAGTGCTCCTGTTCTAGCTATTGGACAGGGAAAGGGGAAAAAGAGGAAAGGTCCTCTAAGCAAAACTGGAAGGCAAAGGTCCAAGTCGGGTCATCTAGCAGTGACCCAAAAGCTAAGCCCAATGCTTCCATTCCCCATGTCTCTGATCCAAAGGAGGTTGTTTGCTTTTATTGCAATCAAAAGGGGCATTGGAAGAGAACCTGCCCACAATATCTACAGGATATCAAAGATGGCAAAGTAAAGTCGTCTTCAGCCGGTATTTACACTATTTCTTCGAATAACTCATTATCTTCTCGTTCATGGGTCCTTGATACAGGATGTGGTTTTCACATATGTTCTAATTTGCAGGGGCTAAAGGAAAGTGAGGAGATAGAGCAAGGAAGGATAAACTTGATCATGGGAAACAAGAAGTCTTCACCAGTGACCAAGATTGGAGTTTATCAACTTTTGCTTAATAATGATGTTAGATTAGATTTATTGAATTGTTGCTATTCGTCTGAGATGACGAGAAACATTATTTCATTTCATGCATTGTTCAGACAAGGTTTTAAGTATTCTTTTAATGATATGAACGGTTCAATTTCTGTTTATGAGAATGGTGTTTTCGTGTTTGAAGCTTTACCTTGTGATGGTGTGTATGAAACAGTGACTTGTGTTGATAACTTAGGAAATAGTGTGTTTAATATTGACTTGTCTAATAGTGTAGACAAGGAATGCTTGTGGCATTGTCGTCTTGGACACATTAGCAAGAAACGCATAGTCCAACTCCTAAAAGATGGAGTGTTGGAATCATTTGACCTAAAATCAGATGATCTATGTGAATCTCGTCTTTTGGGAAAGATGACAAAATCACCATTCACAGGGTCTTGTGAAAGAGGTGAAGGTTTGTTGGACCTCATACATACAGATGTTTGTGGACCTTTCAGATCAACCACAAGAGATGAAAATCTATTTTATGTGACTTTCACTGATGATTATAGTAGATACGGTTATGTATACTTAATCAAACACAAGTCAGAAACCTTTGAAAAGTTCAAAGAGTTTAAACATGAGGTCAAAAATGAATTAGGCAGGAAAATAAAGATACTTACATCTGATAGAGGCAGAGAGTATCTTAGCATTGAGTTCAACGACTATCTAAAGGAATGTGGGATAGTCTCACAGTTAACTCCTCCTAGGACACCACAGTTAAATGGTGTGGCCGAGAGGCGTAATCGAACCTTGTTAGACATGGTTTGTTCTATAATGACTCGTGCTCAACTTCCAATTCATTTCTGGGGCTATGCCTTAGAAACATCCGCCCACATCCTAAATCTTGTCCCAACAAAGAAGGTTGCCAAAACACCTCACGAAATGTGGACATGGAAGGTTCCTCGTTAGTATATATTAAAGTCTGGGGTTGTGAAACTTTCGTAAGATGAGAGACTCACTACAAGCTAGCAGCAAGAAGTGAGAAATGTGTTTTCATTGGTTACCCAAAACAGTCTTTTGGATATTTGTTCTACAGACCTAGTGAGAACGTGGTGTTTGTAACTCGAAGATGAGTCTTTCTAGAAAGAGAGCTCATATTCAAAGAGGACAGTGGGAGTACCATTGACCTTGAAGAGATTCAAGAGTCAACTAATGAAGGAACCTTAGACGACACTAGCACTCAACCAGAGAAAACAGTTCCTGTTGAACCAGTTGATAAATCATTGCCTCTTCGAAGATCCACTAGGGTGAGTGTGCCACCTGAGTTGTATGGTTTTCATATTACTTCAGACGGTGACACATTCATCAGTGATAGGACACTGGTGAATTCAGATGAACCAGTCTCTTATAAGGAAGCAATGGCAGGCCCAGAGGCTTCCAAGTGGAAAAAGGCAATGGACAGCGAGATAAAGTCCATGTATGACAACCAAGTTTGGAATTTGGTTGATAATGCACCAGGTCATAAGACAGTTGGTTGCAAATGGATCTTCAAGAAGAAGACAGACATGGATGGGAATGTACACACATTTAAGGCTAGACTGGTTGCGAAAGGTTTCACACAAAACCCAGGGGTTGACTATGATGAAACTTTCTCCCCAGTAGCCAAGATTAAATCTATCAGGATATTGCTCGCCATAGCTGCCTTTCACGACTATGAAATCTGGCAGATGGATGTCAAGACTGCTTTCCTTAACAGGAAGTTGGTTGAGGATGTTTACATGAATCAGCCAGAGGGTTTTGTAGATGCAAAGTTTCCCAATAGAGTGTGTAAGCTTGAGAAATCCATTTATGGGTTGAAACAAGCATCTCGCAGCTGGAATCTTTGCTTCCATGAGAAAGTCAAAGAGTTTGGTTTCTCTAGAAGTGAAGATGAATTTTGTGTGTATATCAAGGCTAGTGGGAGTATAGTAACTTTTCTGGTGTTATATTTTGATGACATATTACTCATTGGTAACGACATTCCAACCTTGAACGAAGTTAAGTCTTGGCTTGGAAAGTGTTTTGCCAAGAAAGAACTAGGAGAAGCCGCCTATATTCTTGGGATCAGGATATTGAGAGATAGAAAGAAGAGACTAATTGGACTTAGTCAGAGCACATACTTGGATAAGGTACTAAAGAGGTTTAGTATGGAAAATTCCAAGAAGGGAGAGCTACCTATCCAGAGCAACACAAAATTGAGTAAGACTCAATGCCCTAGTACAAATGAGGAAATAGATGACATGAGTCGTGTACCTTATGCTTCCGCTGTCGGATCGATCACGTACACTATGACATGTACTCACCTTGATGTGGCCTTTGCTTTGAGCATGGTCAGTCGCTATATGGGAAACCCAGGTAGAGCTCATTGGATAGCAGTAAAGAATATACTCAAGTATTTGCGAAGAACGAAGGACTGGGTCCTTGTACTTGGTGACAATGATACTTTGAGAGTAGATGGTTACAGTGATGTCAGCTTTCAAACATATACATATAACTTCCATTCTCAATCTGGCTGGGTATTTCTACTGAATGGAGGAGCGGTTACTTGGAAGAGTTCCGAGCAAGATACGGTGGCTGATTCTACTTGTGAATCAGAGTACATAGCAGGGAGTGAAGCGTCTAAAGAAGCAGCTTGGTTGAGGAACTTCATCGGGGATCTCAGAGTTGTTCCAAACATCCAGGAGCCTATGGAACTATTCTGCGATAATGAGGGAGCGGTTGCCTTAACTAAGGAACCCATAGACCATGGTAAGACCAGACATATCGACAGAAAGTACCATTTCATCAGACATAGAGTAGAAGAAGGCCATCTTGTTGTAAAGAGGGTGTCATCTGAAGATAACCCAGCAGACCCCCTCACAAAGGGTCTGAGTAGGGCTAAGCATGTTCAACATGCTCGAAACATAGGGCTGAAAGATGATATTAGTTTTAGTGGTTAGATTAGTCTAGTTCAGAAACTTGTTACAAAGTAAATGTAATTGACTTTTGGTGATTAAATAATAAAGTATTATTTATGAGTTTGTTTGCTGCATTTTTTTCAATTGTTTATTATTGTGTTTCATATTTTGCATGTTTTACTTCCCAAATAATATGATTGTTCAAACTCCACAGTCGCTCGTACTTTTGGATGTAAGTAGTGAATTAAAACTGTCATGAATTGGATTGCAGATTGTCTAAGGATAGACATAGCAATAAGAATTGTTGCAATGTTCATGAGTACTCAGAGAGTGAGATTTGAGTATTGGATAAACCCACGCTCAGAGTTTTACTTCATGGAATTCATCATGAGTAATACTGAGACGATATCTTTGATATTAAAACAGAGATATATGAGTTGTAATTTGCAAGTCGGCCATGCATTGGTGATACGAAAACGCATCAGTAACTTGGTGTTATAAAACGTATTATCATGTATGGTTTGATGAGTAAAAGATACAAGCATATGAGTCAATGTTTATTCATTCCTTTTGCCCTAACGGGAAAAGTGATATATGTGGGCCCCTCGATGATTTGGTGTTGACTTTTGTGTTAGGCCCAACCAGGACTAAATTGATGTGTTCGATTAGAAGTCCTATATCATCACAAATCAGAAATCGGGAAACATGGATTCTGGACAAAGAGATTGATTGTATTCCATGTCTTATGTATAGAGATATCTAGTAGAACGAAGGGTCATGCAATCACTTATCTTAGGACACATAACTGACTGGGTCAGAGTTCGGCAACAACTTTTGGAAGCTACAATTTGCTGGTCAAATTTAGAAGTCATACTAGCAATTATAGTTACAGACTTATCCAAGTGGGAGACTGTTGGATTAGGTGTCTAAGCCCATAACTATAATTGGTATGTACTTGAATTGATAGCAGCATAATCCTTTTGGGTTGCCCTCAAACCTAGCAACCAGATAAGGAAATTGTGAAAGGAGAGATATTAATTTATTATAAGATTAATAAATTAATATAAATGAATATATTAATTAGAAATCATTGTGTTTAATTAATAGTTAGCCAGAAATTAATCAGAATTAATTTTGGGGTTAAAAGTATTAATTATAAGGTGCAGGGACTAGTTTGCAATTATCTAATAGTTGAGTGGAAGGCTCCAGAGCCCCCTTGGAAGAGGGTGGACGAAATATATACGGGAAACCCTAATGATATCGTCCATGGGGGCTTGGATAAGGCCCTTGGGTTTGCTTATGCCCTATGCAAGGAGCATTAGGGTTTTTCCTAAACCCTAGATCCCTCAGCTATATAAGGAGCCTCCTGGTTCACATTTTGGGCACTCCTTCTTTTGAAGAAACCCTAGGCCGAGAGTTTCATACTCCCTCCCTCTCTCTCCTTCTAGTTTCCTTCTTGCTAGTTCTTGGGTGTGATTCCATTAGAGGCATTACATTTGTGGTGCTAAGCTTCCAAGAAGATCAAGATCAAGTTCAAGAGGATTATCAATTGTTTGCTATAACAATTTAAAGGTATGTAATCCCTAAACCCTAGTTTTTTATTTTCGAAAATAGCCTCTCTCCTCTAGGGTTCTTATTTTGCAATTCAAAGTTATATGTTCAATAGTTAAAACATAGATCCAAAGTAGGTTGCATGTGAACTTAGGAATTGTTTTTCTAGTTTATTTGTTTTTACCTAAAACCCATCAGTTTGAACATTTGGAACTTAGTAACATAAGTTCTGAATTGTTTAAACACACATATGAGCTATCTAAGACAAAGGTGTATAAGTTTAAGAAGCTTAGATAAAGGCTTATCGAAGCATCTCGTATTAGAAAATATGAATTTCATAAATTCAATAGGCATTGTTTTCTGGAAGTTCAATTGTTTTCTGAATACATGTTAAAGCTAGTGGGAGCATAAGTGTTATGCTTATATGACAATAATCATCATGATAGTGGGAGCATAAGTGTTATGCTTGTATGATTATTATGGCAAGTATTGCAAGTTAACAATATTAATTATAGAAAAACAAATATTCAATTTGCAAGGTTGCATGGGTTGAAAATTTGTATTGCTATAATTAAGTACTTCATTTCAAAATCTAAAGCTTAGATTGAGAAATTTTAATAAATTTAGTCAAAGGATACATAGTGTGTTCTCAAATTTCAATTATGATTACGGAATCCCTCTTCGTAGTTCGAATTGTGAGAACGTGACACATAAAATGTTATGGCAGGAGATTGATAAAGTATCATATCTTTATGTAAGACATTATGCATCGTGTCCCATACGCTTCGGGTATAGGATCGATTGCAAATGCTATAATATTTGACCATTCTAAAATTTTCCAAATGTCTAGCGCATTAAGAGGGAAAAAGGATTAGAATCGGTTTTGACTAAAATAATTAAACAACCATCGAAGGACGATTCAAAGATCGCTGAGGATTGGTCGATTGTGAGTAGTTGGAAGTATGGTATTGGATGGACCGTATCGACATTATTATGAATAGATAAGATTCTATTAAGAATGAGTTGTCATATGGAAAATATGGAAATGTTTCCAAATTGGGAGTTGGATATTGAAAGTTATTGTCTAGATTAGAAACTTCTATGCAAGAAGGATGTTCAAAGGAATGTACTTTGAATGTGAGACTTCACGTCTATGGAATTGTCTTGTAACAATTTCTAAGAGAGTACTTTGTAATTTCATTATCCAAGTCTTGGTAACTTTTGTGCTATGACCTTACGAAAGGATCGTTGCATAAAATGTTAGAATCTAGCATATTCTAATAGTAGCAAAGAACCTTGTGTTCTTACACTAATGATAATGATTGAAAATTGTGAAATAAGCATCATTGGAAAAGTTTTCAATTGATCTATTTCACAAAGCATGGACCATAGGAAACAAAGTGTGCATGCTTGGAGCATGGGACAATTGTTGTTGTAATTCAAGTAATGAGTTGATTATCCGAAACATTAAATGATAAATAATGAGTAATCAATATGGTGGATAAATAGAAGTGTTTTATTTACTCTCACGAGTTTGGGGCCATATAGAATTAAGTATTATTGTTATGTTTCAATTTGCATGTTTTGACTTCCAGAATAACTAGGTTATTCAAACATCCACAATCGGTCATACGTTGGGAGTAGGTATAAAGAAAGACTGTCATGAATCTGTCTGTAGATTGTCTGAAGTGTTTAGACATGGCACAAGTTTGCTGCAGAGTTCATGAGTGCTTTGATAAGATTAGAGTATTGGATTAAACCCACGCTCACTTGGATCACTTCATGGATTTATCACGGGTGATTAGTGAGACGATAATATTGTATATTCTTGAAACCAAGACGTGTGAGTTGTTATTTGTTGGTCGGTTGCACATTGATAATAAGTAAACGTACCAGTAACTTGGTGTTATAAAACTTATTATTGTGTGTGATTTGATCAGTAAATGCAAGTGAGCATTTGAGTTGAGGTTTATCCATTCCTTTTACCCAAAGTGGGATAAAAGCGATATATGTGGGCCTCTCGATGATTTAGTGATGACACCTAAGCGCTTGGCCAAGCCGAGACTAAGTTGATGTGTTCAATTGTAGTCTGTTGTTAGTCGTCATAAATCGCAAGTCGGGAAACAGTATAGAGAGAATGATTGAAATTCATGTCTTATGTCTATACGATATCTTGAGAATTGAGGAATATATGATCCCTTATCTAAAGGACCCGCGTATCTGATAAGATCAGAGTTGACAGCGGCTTTTAAAAGCTACGATTGCTGATTAGGTTCTGACGTCATACGAAAAATAGTTATTAGACTTATCCAAGTGGGAGACTGTTGGATTAGTGTCTAAGTCCATAACTATTTTGGTATGTACTTGACTTGATTATGAGCATGGTCCTCTTGGGTTGCCTTCACCATAGCAATATGTAGGATGAATTAAGAAGAGAAAGGTTTAATTATGATTTATTAATATATTATAAAAATAATATATTAAAGGAGAAATCATAATGTTTAATTAATATTAGTCAATAATTAATTGATAATTAATTTTGTGGCTAAAAGAGATTAATTAAACTTAAGGGACTGAAATTGTAATTGCAAGAGTGGGCTAATGGACTCCATAGAGTGGAGTGGACAAAATTTATGGGGAAGCCCATAAGATTCCGTCCATGACTCTAAAGAAAAGGATCCATGGGCTGCTTAGGGCCTAAGCAGTCAAATTAGGGTTTCCTAGTTGAAAACCCTAATAGCCTACATGTATATAAAGGACCCTTAAGCCCCAAAAACGTGGACAAGTCTTCCTCTAGGGTTTCTAGATGTTTTGGGCAGCCTCCTCTCTTCTCCTCTTCATCCAAGTTGCTTAGTGGTGTTTGTGACTCCATTAGAGGTGCAACACTTGAGGCACTAAGCTTTCTGAAGCCAATCAAAGCAAGGAATTGATTGTTATTGCAATATAACAATCAAATGTAATTACTAAACCCTTATTTCAGTTATTATTTGATAGATCTAGGGTTTATAGCTTTGGATATTCAATTGCATGTTCATTAGACAAACTAGATCCAAAAGTTATTAGGGTTTGCATGTACACCATAAGATTGATGTTTTGCTTAAAACCCATCAATTATCTCTAAATTGACTAGCTCGGATCTACGGGCGTTACAATTATCTCCCCCTTAGGATAATTACGTCCCAGAATCATCAACATAACAGGGCTCACATGATGACTCCATACGTTACCTCTTCATCCTAACTAATAACCGTAACTTTGATGTTTCTTCGAATGAGTATCTAACTCTAAGACTTCCTGACTGCAGGCGGTGCTCGATCTTGCACTTGCTCCCTATCTCACGTTAGACTCCAAATTATGACCTTCAAGTCACAATCTTGATCCTCATCGTATGTTCCCACGCTTAGACTCAGGTCTTTTAGAGTCTTCCATAACAGACTATACATTTCTTCATGTTCTAATCACATCTTAAAAGTTAGCATTTCTAGCTATAAGAAACTACTGTGATACCTCTACCGATCGCTTTGATTATCTTTTATTTCAATCTTCCGGCTTAAGTCAGATGCTACATCAAACTTGGTTCTCTGAACCACGTAGCATATTCATCTCAGTTGGACTCGATTTGATATGACCACTAGGGTCGAAATAACAATCATCTTCTTACTCATTACCGAAACGATGGTAACGACATACTTGAATAAAACGAAATCAATTACTAGCTCCTTTATAACCTTGTGACTTTCCCTGATCCTAGTGTGAGTCATGTGCTTCTGGTAGTATAGGCCTCTACTACCTTTCACACCTACTCATACTCATCCCAAGTATTGTCCCGCAGTTTTCCAAGTCACCATACAAGAAAATCACATAACAACATAACACATCAAATATCAAAACGAAGGTTTTATATTATTCCTTGAAATAATTACATAGGTGTTCAAGTTCACCCTAGACTATGCCTCTAACGGGCTACATCATACGATATTATGGCTACTGCATAACTCGATCTTCGGATATGAAGTCCTCATCCTTGATTCCTCGCGTTGTCATCTGCTTCGTCAAGGATCATCTGAAATGCTCTTGCCTTTGGCTCTGGCAACACATTTGGCTTTGTAGCCCCCTCTCTCTTTGGGCAATCTTGCTTGAAGTTCCCTTCCTCGTTACATCCGTAACACACCCTTTTGTTAAATGTACACTCGTTGGCATAGTGCCCATGCTTCCCACACTTGAAACAAGTCACCTCCTCACTGCATTTTCCAGTGTGTTTCTTTTTGCACTTTTCGCACAATCTTTCTTCACTTCCCCCTCCTCTAAACTTCCTAGTATTGGAATTTCTCTTCTCAACAGGCCTTGTCGATCCTTCGAATTTCCTCTTTTCTCCAACCTCAGCCTTGCTGACAACTCTTCTCTTAATCATATCCACCACAGATAGCTACTTCCAGAGTAGGTGCCTGACGCACTGGCATCGCGTACTCCCATGGAAGTCCTTTTGTGTACTTGTCGATTTTCTTCAGCTCATCCGAAACAAGACGCAAGGCGAACCCCATCATTTATGTGAAGTTGTTGGTGTATTCATCAATAGACATGCTTCCTTTCTTCAAGGTAAGGAATTGGTTTTCTAACTCGAGCAGATTTTGGGCTGAGCAGTACTTACGTTTGAACTGCACCAAAAACTCTACTCACGTCAGTTGCAGGGGATCATTGGGGCTTAGAGTCTTCCCCAGAGTGTTCCACCAACGAACAGCGCCTCCTGTGATTTGGCGTACCGCAAACGTGGTTTGTAGTTTGCCTCTGTAACCACACATCATGAAAGCTAACTCCATCTCCGAGATCCAATCCATGACCCCGATCGGATCTTCCTTTCTAGTGAAAGTCGATGGTTTGCAAGTAAGAAAATCCTTGTACTTGCATCCATTCCTCTCGACTCCGTCATCCTGGTTGTTTTGTCGAACTATTAGTGGGTTCGCTTGACCAACGGTCCCACTGTAGTTCCCTCCTTCTGACTGCCCATCGTTCAATTCGGGATGTTCAACTGGCATTGTAGGTTCGTCCCTATTTTCATGCAACATCTGCCTCATTTCTTCCCTTTGTTCATCTAACATAGCCTGCATCATGGCTTGTACTCCAACCATGGTGATTGGCTCATGTGCAACTTCTACTACGACTGGTAGTTGTTGTATCACTGGGGGTTGATCTCGGTTCCCATTCACGTTTCCGCTACGGTTCCTTGCCATCTTGATCTATACACCGAATAAGGTGAATCTAGATCTTTATTTAGGATTGACGTTTAAATCATCCTTATCACTCCGAAACGTTTATATGCTAGTTCAAATATCGTAGTTAAACACTTAGAATCCTAAACACATAAGGTTTTCAGATCCAGTCGGTAATAGACCATAGATCCGAAAAAATAAAAAAACATATCAGGCACAAGCATTTATGTGACAACCCGAAATTTCTATTCTGAACAAACCATATCAAGCCAATAGATGTAGAACAGTTACAATGTAAACTCAGATTTCGAGTATAAGTTTGGCAGTTTTCAGGATTTTACACTTAAGGAGATATTAGGAGAGTGGATGCACTAGGGTTTTGTGCAACACTGTTATTCCAATACTCTAGGACATTAGAGTTCATTCCAGGAATAAAAATATTTTCTGCCAAAAATATTTTAGGACTATAAATAGATTTCTGAACTAAATTCATTCATTATTCACAATTCCAACTAGAGAAAAGCCGTTTTCTCTCTCACGGATCTTCGGTTTTTTATCCCAAACCGTGAGTACACTTCTCTAGTTGTGTTTTAATGCTTGTTTTATGCCTATTAACAAAGATTACATAGCTAAATCATCCGATTTAGGAGTTTACTCCCCAAGGTGTTCTTGGGCGGTAAACTCCCGAAACCAAGCCTGGATTGTCCCCCATGATTAGTAACTACCTTGGACTTGTATAGGAGTGTGTTAGGGACAAGAAATCAACCAAGAAACACCCAAGTTAGGAGTTCACGGCCCAAGAATAGCTTAGGCCGTAAACTCCCTTGTAACTTGCTCAAATGGTGTTTTTAGGGCACCTAAGGCTTGGACTCTATTTTAGACAAATACCCTAAAGTGTTTAGTACTTAGAAAACATAAGAAATCACAAGTGTTGAAGAGTTTACGGCTAAGAGTGGTTCTTGGGCCGTAAACTCCTTTAAAGGGGTCACCCTAAATCCTTCCTTAAGCCAAGAGACCAATTTGGGCATGTACCTAAATGAGTTTTGGACTAGTTAAAACACTTAGAACTCCAATAGTAAGGGATTTTACGGCCCAAAAGGTTCTAGGGCCGTAAACTCCATAAAATGGTGCTAAATGTGCCATAAACTCTTCTAAAGCCAAGTACCAAAGCCTATATTTGTTCCTAGTTAATTTAGAGACTTGAAAGCACCATATAAACCCTCCCAAGGGAGTTCACGGCCGTAAACTCCAAGGGAATATGGTCTATGGGCCGTAAACTCCCCAAAGGAGTTCATATGGTACCCAAACACTTGTATAGCCTTGAAACAATTCCCCACAAGAGTTGTAGTAATTCTAAGCTTCAATTAGGGACCCTAAGGAGATTTTACGGCCAGGAGTTTACTCCCCTGGGCCGTAAACTCCAAATCATATGGTCATTTGACCATAAACTTCCATTAGGGGCATTGCACTCCTTTGTTGCAACCCATTAGCCTCCTAGCACTTGACCAAAAGTGTTTTCCTCACGCTTAAATGTTATTACTTGTATAATTAGTGTTATAATCAGTAATTATTTATATACATATGTTTTCATATGTAATTAGGATCATTGTGTGTGTCTAGGTCTTCACTTGACACCAAGCAATTGTCCGATCCTTCCGTACGATAACAGTCCGTTCAATTCCAGTCACTTACTGCAGGTGAGTTCATACCCCTTAACTAATGTTTTAAACTATTTTAAATGTTTTATGGGGGGATACAAGTAGAATCACGCTACTTTTTATATCAAACACATGTGATTAATAAGTAGAATTACGCTAGTTATTACATCAATCACATGTGATTAATATACAGCACTCAAATGATTTGGCTACTCATTAGCCATTTTACCAAACAGTTTCTTCAAATGATTTTTATAAACATTTTATATGTTTTAAAACTCCTTATTACACTGTACATTTTACTCTGTACATTACCGTTCAAACTTATTTACAACTGTGTTTCAAACAAATGTTTCCTTATACTTAAACTGTTTTATCAAACTTATGCCTTCAAATTGTTTTATAGATTGACATCAAGCCAATCTTTTCTTAAAATAATATTTCTGTTTCAAATGTCTTACAAAACTTATTATGCTTTTATATTATAAATTGCATGCCTCTATATGTATAGTTATATAAGAAATGTTTAAAAGAATTAGGAAGGCTATCCACCCTATTTCCTTTTCGCACTTGAGATGTGGTCTGGTGGGATATCGGGTACTCGTCCGAAAGTCGTTTAAATATTAGTTATATATCATGTGTACGTATATAGTCATAAAAGGTCCTTCCAGTTCATCACATGCCCTTGGGTAGCAAGGGTATACATCCATGTCCATACGTACCAGTTAGATTACTAGTAAACTACCATAGGGGTAGTTTAGGAAGATATTAGAACTATTACTAGAACATGATATCATACAAGGAGTCAGTTCATTCATGAGTCAATACTCTCTAGAACATTACAGTACATTACATATACAACTATACTAGGATGATTACTTTACTATACTTGCTAGGTAGAGAGCACGTACAATACAGTTAAAACATTTCATTACATTACTATACTAGCTAGGTAGAGAGCACGTACATTACAGTTAGAACAGTTCATTACATTACTATACTTGCTAGGTAGAGAGCACGTACATTACAGTTAGAACAGTTCATTTCAGTACATATACGAGAATACGATAATTATTGTGATTTAAATCGGAGCATGACTTAAATGTCATGACTCGAGTTGTAGCCAGAGTCTCTTGTAGGGAGAGCGTGAGTTTGCGTATAGATCTATACTGGATTGACAATCCTACACCTTGCTGCTAGCTACAGCCGGACCTGCAAGTCTGCGGGTGCCAAACGTCATTCCGTTATTACGACCATTCGTATGTCGTTGTTATCCGTCGATAGTATGGTGCAATTTATCACATAATGCCTTAATATAAATCCGGTTTAAGGTAATTAGTACAACAGTAGTTCTTATAGCGCTACGTTTTAGTACTACATTAATTTTTCCCTGTACATATATTTAGTGATCCTTTCACTTAAACTATAAATGTAAAAACTATATTTTGTTAATAATAGTTACACTTGGGAAAATTACACACTCTTACAAGAAACGAACATTGAGAACAGTTAGGTCTTGGTAGAAGACACCTCCATATACTAGTAGGAATCATAGGGATTCTAGGGTTTTCAAACACTTACAGTTCATATACACTTACAAATTCTTACATACAAATTAAGACACTAAATACTTATGATCTCACCAGCTTCAAAGCTGATACTCGCTTTCAAAATTACTTGTATCCTCAGGTCATCATAGACAGGTACCGATGCAAGGAGAAAGGAAGATGGAGCTTGTTCAAGACTTATCTTTCATTTTGATTTATGCTTTAGTGTTTATCAAAATTTGACAGAACAAAATTGTATAATAATTATATTATTAATGAAATGGATGATGTTGTTGCTTGTTTACTACTTTACATTGTTGTTGATATTATACATGACGTCCTCCGCCCCAGAACGTTTCCGCCGTTCTTGGTTTTGGGGTGTGACAATTTAGCACATAAAAGCATTTTAAGCACAATTCCTAAAATAAGCTAGTGCTCAAACCTCACAATCACCACTTAACATTCTAAGTTTAAGTTTAGAAATAAATCCATATTCCTAGTTCACTTAAACTATGCTCTGATACCAACTCTGACATCCCCATTTTCACGACCAGAAAAGACAGATTTTGTTTATGCTTTATAAAAATTAGAGTACCTCTTTTAATAAAAATATTGCGGAATTTTTTCCAGTAAAACATGATAAATACGTTATCAAAGCATTTCCGAAGAAAAGTATTTTTATTCATTTAAAAACATCTGGGATGTCATCGTCAATACAGAAACATAAACATAAACAGAACTTACATTCATTATCACTAGTGATTTATATCTCCTTAATCTCTCAGTGTAATGTGACTTCATATCAACACCTGTGACATAAATAAACTGAGTGGGTCAGGTTGGGAAACATGGTGAGTAAATAGGATTTTCAACCCACAATAATATAATTATTATATTCAAACATCAAACAATCAACCCAATTACCCATTCTCATTACCTTCTTAAGGATTTACCCTAAGGATCAGCTAACCCTTGTTCATTCATTCCTAAGGAAACAACATGAAGTCCATTGTTGCCAATGACTCAGTGGTCAAGCGCAACTACTGATATTATCGTGTAGGCGCAGCTGCCAGAATTGGGACATTTTCTATGAGGCACTTCTGCCGGTATTGACCTTTCAACGCTATTGTCATGGTCACAAGGCTCCCTATTAGGCGCAACTGTCGATACTGTCCTTAGAGCGCAGCTGCTAGGACATTTACCGTAGATCTAAAACATCTACGGGTTGTGGCGCAGTTGCCAGTGCTCATCTATAGGGTACTAGGTCCATTGCTGCCAATGTTTACCTATAGGGCACTAGGTCCATACTACTAATGTTCCTTTATTTCAGCTTTTATCCCTCATCATTCATCTACCCATGTTTTACCCAACATATTTTGTAGATATAATATACTTTATACAATTTACATCATTTAAAACATGTATAAAAATCTTTCACCAGCATAGACAACAAGTATTCAGACAATATGCACACATAACACGTAATTTATATTAAAATACTTCATATCTATGTGTAAGATGAAAGGGACTATGCACTCACCTGATAAGGTGGTGACTCGACACTCGGACAACACTTTGTTATCTCAAAACAATTTCCCTCGACAAAACCTAGTATCAATACCTCTAGGGTTTAGTCTAACGTTAGCCGCGACTAATTAATAGTCTAGCTATTATTATTATATAAGCGTTAAACAACACTCTATATAACTCATAATAATAGCCCAAATAATTATTTTAAGGACCTAATAACATTACTATAATTATTTGAAAACTATATTAAAAATTTCGTAGGCGTAGCTCACTTACAGCGGATTTTAAAGAAAATCGGGATTCGCTTGGAGCAGCGTTTCGAAACCGAAAGACCCTTTTTCTTGGGACTACGGGAGCCTCGGGGCTTCCTTCGGGTGCTAGTATTGATGATGAAGTGGTAGACTCATCAGTACTTGAAGTAGAACTTGGAGAATGAATTCTAATATAATCATTATATAATTCACACATAGAATCCATGATATTCTTTTTGGCCTCCACCCCCTTTTCTCCATAATGATCCTCAAGTAGTATAACCAAATACTTTACTTTGTTCCCCGGATCAAGAATCAAAGCAAAGTAGAGCAATAAATTCATTTTTTCTATGTCGCCAAAATACTTATCAAACTTCAATTTCATGGCCAATGCAATATCACAAAGACTAGAATCGAAAATAGCATAATCCAAGAGCGTACGAATGGAATATATATCTTCAATGCATGTGTTTGATGTCACGTAAAGTGTCCCGGAAATCCTCAAAGTAACATCATGAAAAGGTTTTAAAAAATGACATACATTCCTAATCCTTTCCCAATCGCTTGATGAAGGTATCGACAAACCCGCCTTTTCAATTTCGCACCGAAAATCAAATTCCTCAAGATCATATCTCTCAAAAGTTTTTTCATAAGCTTGGGCAATTTCCAACATATGGTAAGTGGAGTTCCATCTTGTTGGCACATCTCTCTTCAAATGTTTTGTTATACTGGGATTAGCAACCTTAGCAAACTCGGTAAACTTATGAGTTCTAGAAGGCGATTGCCTAATTCATTTAACCGCCCATCGAACTATCTCAACCGCCTTATCAACTTTTTTATGCCATCTTGCACCACTAAATTTAAAATGCAAGCAACACATCGAATGTGCATCCATTTCCCATTTAAAAGACACATGTTGGAGTTTTGAAAACTTTTTTTCAAGAAGTCAATTGTTGTAACGCCCGTAGATCCGGGCTAGTCAATTTAGAGATAATAGGGGTCGAAAATGACTTTTCGACAAAAGATTATTTAGAATAAATAATCTTAACCAAGTTGTATAATTTGTCTCAAGGGTTCCGTACATATAAAGAACGCCGAAATCCGAGTTATAACGAAGAAGTTATAGCCCGTCGAAGTTTTACGGCAAAAGCGGCACAACACCGGGAGACGTAAATAGTGAATTTACGATGGATGACTTTTTAGCCTTATTGATCTAAACCAAAGTTGTAGTATACATTAAACCGAGAACATCCATAAAAAGAACGCCAAAATCTGACTTCGTATGAGGAAGTAATGATTTTTCTAAGATTTGGCTTAGCAGTGTACAACCCAAAACTCGAATTTTAGTTCGAGCGGTTTTTGGCTTATGCAACCTTAATGAGAGTTGAAGATCTTATTAATAGGAACTCAACGGTAAAAACATGGACGAAATCAGAGTCCGTATGTAGATTTATGAATTTTACGCGGACATTTAACAATATAATCTCCTCTTACTATTAAATTTAAGATCGGTCGAGAATTAGCTGACAGAGTCTAAATGAAAGTTGTAGATCTTATTCTTACCTACGTGTGGATATAAAGAACGTCAAAAATGGAGCACATATGCGAAAGTTATGAATTTTTGAAAATCGGTTGATTTCCACCGAGGGAAACGCCAAAACCCGGATTTTATGGCACCTAATCCCCAATTGAGAAATAAACTAAGAGAAAAGATGAAGATGAACATAGTTGAATCAATTAGGGAGTTAGAAAAGTATTTGCAAGAAAGTGTTGAAGACGACTCAGAAATGTTTAGTATTCTATATTGGTGGAAAGTGAATAGTCCAAGATTCCCGATTTTATCATTGATGACAAGAGATGTGCTTGCCATTCCCATCTCAACCGTAGCTTCAGAATCCGTTTTTAGCACTATTGGGAGGGTGTTGGATCCGTTTAGGAGTTCTTTGACTCCTAAGATTGTTGAAAGTTTAATTTGTACACAAGATTGGATTCGGGGTAGCATAAGTGACACAATCGATTATGAAAAAGATTGGGAAGAAAATCAACAAAATGACAAAGGTTATTGTTTATCGTTCATTATTTTAGTTATTGTAAATTTAATATATTTGCTTTTAATACTAACATTATTTAACTTTTTTATATAGAATTGGGCAAGATGAAGTAATGAAGGTGCAAGAAAAACGAGTAGGTGCAAGAAGACGAGTATATTTATGAATGTCTTTTGGAACTTGACATGTTATTATTTTCATACTATGTAATGGTTTTCTATGTTTTCTAGATTTAAGACGTGAGTTTTTTGGTAAATGCAAACTACATGCATATACATTGATATCAAGTAATTCAAATGGTAGACTTTGGTTGTTATTATTTCTTTAAGTATTTGTATTTTTAACATCTTATTAGATTTGATTAAATTGTTAAACGAATACTTGATATCTCAAATATTATTGAGTAAAAAATTTCAATGTTCAAAGTTTAGCACGACATACTTATTTCATTACATTTATTTTTAGGTGCCATTAAAAAAATAAAAAAATAAATAAAATAATCGGGTAATACCTGAATTACCCTTACCCGAATTTAATTTGGGTAGGGTAATGGGTAATTTTTTTATATGAAAAACCCAAATTACCCGACCCGAATTGCCTGAAACCTGAAAATTTTACTCAATCAACACCCCTAACTTCATGGCTCGACAATATACTGTTGTGTCACGTTTTGTGCCCAGAGTCTCCTGGATGGAGAGCGTGAATTTGTGTATAAATCTATATGGGACTGACCCTCCTACACCTTGCTGCTAGCTACAGTGGGACCTGCAGGTCTACGGGTGACAATCGTCATATCATTTCGACGTGTGGAACGACGTGTTATAATAGTCGATCAAGTATAGTTACAATCATATCACAATTTACCTTCATTAATCTAACAAGCTTAAGGTAGTTAGTACATTGGTAGTTACTTAGATAAAACTACAGTACATCTTTATTTTTCCCATTTCATTCATATTGTGATCTTCTCACATAAACGGTAATGAAAACTATATTTTGATAATGATAGTCATACTTTGGGAAATACTCACTTTTACAAAAGAACAAACATAGAGAACGGTTGGGTCTTGGTAGAAGACTGCTTTAGTAGAAAATATAGGATTTTCTAGGAAGCTTACGAACATTTATATCAAATACTTACAGACTTTTATATCAAAAATTTACAAACACTTTCATACAACACAATGACACTAAAATACTTATGAACTCACCTGCTTTAATTCTGATCTACTCTTTTAAAATAACTTGTATTCTCAGGTCACCTGTAGACAGGTTCCGATGACCAGGTTTTGAGAAGACGGAGCTTTCAAGATTCATCTTTATTTTGATTCATCATTTTTGGTGTCTTATAAACTATACAAAACACACTTGTATTAAAGTTATATTATTAATGCAATGGATGATGTTGTTGCTTGTTTACTATTATGCATTGTTGTGATACTATACATGACGTCTTCCGCCCCCGAACGTTTCCGCCATTCAGGTTTTGGGGTGTGACAGATACCTACTCAACAATGGAAAATCACGCTAAAATACTTTCTAGGCTCTCCTAGGATCCCCTACCTCCCTTTCCATCAGCTACTTAGGGGCTTTGATCAATGCCAGCCAACCATTTCATAAATGCAGTTACATGCAACAAAACTTAAATAATCTATTGACTAAAGGACCCAACCCTACAACAGTTAGATTCAAACGAGAGTTATGCAATAGAGCCATATCCTTCACCCAAGGATTATTTAACCTCCATGAAATGTAACTTGATGTATTCATTTGATAGTTAGCTCCCATCAATGTGAGTCCAACAAAGCACAAAACAAGCAACATTTGAGCAGTGGAGTTGACTGGCACTAAAACACAATAAAATCAGACAAATCCTCATACAAAATCCTAGATCTCTATCTCCCAACATCTCATATGCACATTCACCCTGCCCTAACTCTCTCAAGAGTGGCTGGTAATCCTCATGATAACTCGCAATATACTGCACCCACTCATGAAACTTCCACCAACCCTGCAACATTCGTGTATGCTAATCATACATAACATTGGATCCTATAGATGGTCGAATACTTGATTCTGCCCTAAAACCTTCATCAAACAATAACAAAAAATAAGGTTAAACCAAACATTCCCATGCTAGAATCTTAGTTATGCACAACTATGCTTCATTCACTAAGCAATTATAGTAATGATGTTAATTTCATATAAGGAAGCCCTTAGGCTTTCAGGCATTATATAATCGGGCAATTTTATCATGCAGTTCCTGAAGATCCTTGGACTACCGCTAGCATATTGTTCTAACATATCACAATATCAAGTAACAGTGTGGTAATTTGAGGTCTACTTACTGGCTCCGGCTGATCGTACACATCACTTTTTTCTTTGACTTTTCCTTCCACTCGACCGTTGAAGGTCAAATTGAATACATAAAAAAATTTATTTATCTATAAATACATACTAACATCTTATTTTTAATCAACACTTTATCTTATTTCTCTATATATTTTATAAAATTTAAGTACTTCACAATTAAAAAAATAGATCCGTTCGACCCGTCTAACGATGATGATATTAAGGATGATATGTTCGCTCTATGATGTACGAGTATTGCACGAACGTGACACTACAACCAAATCCAACTCCTCTATTAACCAGACGTGCGACGTTAAACAAAGATCGTGAAGAAGGGCACATATGTCTAATTATTGATTATTTTGCGGATAATTGTGTCTACCAGCCATGCGATTACAAAGAAGATTTTGTTTACGAAAAAAATGTTTTTGTACGGATAACCAACGCTTTGGAAAGCAGGTATTGTTTATTTCGTGTTTTTTAATTTGTAAATATTGCTTTTACATAATATAAATACATTGTTTTACATATTAAATATACATTTAGGTATATTTTTTTCCAAATGAGACATGATGCTAGAGGTAAGCGATGATTCACAAGGTTGTAGAAATGTGCTGCCACAATTAAGCTTATGGATATGGGGGAGTCGCCAGATTCCATTGACGATTATATGAGAATGTTTGAGAGAACTACAAGAGAAAGTTTATACAAATTGGCGAGGGGTGTTGTTGAAACATTCAATGATGTTTATTTGTGCAAACCTTCGTTGAATGATATGCAACAACTATATGCGACACATAAAGAAAGACATGGTTTTTCGGGTATGCTTGGAAGCATTGATTGCAAACACTAAAATTGGAGAAATTATCCCGTGGGTTGGAAAGGGCAGTATGTAAGTGGTCATCATGGAATTCTATTGTTGGTATTAGAAATTGTTGCTTCCAAAGATTTATGGATTTGTCATGTTATTTTTGGGGTTGCAGGTTCCAACAACGACATTAACGTTCTTGATTAATCACCAATATTTGACGATCATTTGTCAGAAAAAGCACCGAATGCTCCATTTTCATAGTGAATGGAAATGAATATAAGCTTGAGTATTACCTTACGGATGGAATATATCCAACATACTCCACATTCGTGAAGGTGTCTCGACACCCAGTAGAACCAAGAGACAACTTTTTCCAAAAGAATACAATAATGAACACATAAGGATATGGACCGTGCTTTTAGAGTTCTAAAGTCGAAATGACACATAGTTCAACATGCGACACGACCATATCAGTTAGACTTTTACAAGATATTATGTATGCATATATCATAATACATAACATGACGATTGAAGATAAATGACAAAATATTGCGGAGTATTTGGCTTCGGAGCCCATACCTGTCTAATTTCAACTGAGGAAAACGAAATATTTACATAGAGTCATTGAGATTCAAGATGTAAGAAAACACAAACAACTTCAAGAATGCGTTACTGATTATATTACGTTGGTAATGAAGATGAATAATTTAAGGGCAAAAATGTAACTTTTTTGTTTTTAAATGTTTTTTTTTTGTTGTAATGTTTTCTTTTAGTTTTTTTTAAATGTTATATTTAATTAAAAAATTAGCTTTTATTTAAATAGCATGCTTTATTAAATTAATTTTGTTTTTTAAATATTAAAAATTAAATCGAAAATAAAAATAAAAAAGAAATAATAACATGGAATTTAATAGGTGTTATAACATGTTGTTTATTTTACTCACTTGGTATTATAATACTATGGAGTGACATGACATATAAGATGACAATTTTTGGATATAATAACACCCTTTAATATTTTGTCAAAACCCAGTAGCCTTAAAAAATTTATTTGATGTTTGATATTTTATTTTGAAGTTAAAAAACTTTTACACAAAATTACTTATTGATTTATGAAGAGGGGAAATTAAAAATGTTTAGATTAACTTTTATAGTTGCAAACGTCAATAAGTTAAATAATATTTGGCATAATTTTGTTTTTTTAACTACTTTGTAAACTTAATAAGCCATAAGTTATTTGTGAAAGTTAAAAATTATAAAATTTCATTTTCAAAAACTAAATAAAAAATTGTTTTAAAAATTCTTTTTTATACCAAAATCTTTTTTTAACTTATTCACTTTTACGAAAGCCAACAAGTTAAAAATTAATTTTTAGATGAGCAACTATAAATTTTAACTTTTTAAAATATCATTTTTGAAAGGTCAAAGAAAAATTATTTTAAAGTATTTGAGAGGTTTTGACTTTTAAGAAAAATGCTCGTTAAAAGTAAAAAGTTTCGTTTGTTGATAGGAATGTTTAGCTTTTAGCTTAAAAAAAACTTATAAAATCAAACGCTATCAACCAACCGTTAATTGTTGTTTATTTTTAATTAAATTAAATTAAATTTTTTTTTTTTTTTTTTTTTTTTTTTTTTTTTTTTTTTTTTTTCGAACACCGTCTAAAACGATCAGCTACCGCGGGAAAGCCAATATTTCAAGTTTTTTCATTTTCACATCTTCATTTCCATTTCATAGCCAGAGCGGCAAACCCTGACCATTTTCCGGACGGAGAGACGGCCCTACCGCCGCCGGCCATGGAAGAAGCAATCTACCAGATAGTTACAGAGCTCGAAGTACACCGCAACGATCTTCATTCGCAGACTCCTATTTCCGAATCAGCCCTATTAGCCCTTCAGACCCTCTTAGATTACACACTTGACAAAGATGATCCAATCGAAATCGAAAATCTCTCCGATGAACTCTCCTCGAAGAACCTCTCCCTCGCTTCCTCCCTCCTCCAGCCTCTCACCTCTGCAATGGACTCTGGCGTACCCCATCACTCTCTCCTCGCTTCCAAGGTTTACCTATCCCTCCTCCTTACCCCTAACTTTCCTGTTTTATCCCTCTTTACACCCATGGCTTTCCTCTCTCTACTCCGCACTGTCCGTCGCTCTTTCAAGAATACTCAATCGGGTCCACCATCTGCTAATGTCGCTAAGAAGAAAAGGGGAGGAAGGGGCGGGGGCAGGTCGAAGAACACCAGTAAGAATGTCGAAGAAGAGGGCGAGGAGGAGAGAGAACCAGTAAGAGAATTTGATGTTAGGACTTTGTTTCCTGTTCTCGAAAGGTTACATCTTGTTCTGCGTTTGATTCATTTAGGTAGGTTTCCTGATAGTTTGAAGGCCTTGGTTCAAACAGTGGCTGAGATTCCAGTAACTGCACTTGAATCTTGTGGAAATTCAGCAAATTACACCAAATTATGCAACTTGTGTTCACAGATTTTGAGCGAACTATTGAAATCTGAGCATGGAGATAAATCTATTACTGCAGCTGAGGTATTAAAGTCTCTTTCCTCTTCAATTCTCTTGTCAAAATCACAAGCAAGGACCTTTTCATTAGCATTTGTAGTGAACAAGATGGCTGTAATGGCAAAGAATTCAGATGAGATTCGAAAAGCCATGGTTAATCTTCCAAAGTATTTGGTTAGTAAAGCTCCCGAGAAATCTGAACCTCGAGCTTTAGCTGTGGATTCAATACTAGAAATCGTTAAATCTTTAGAACATAAAGAACAAATGGAGTTTGCAGATTATGTAGTGAAAATGACTATTGGGAAACCACAACTTAGACTACTGGCAGTTGATCTTATTCCTATTTTGATAACTACATTAAACAATCCATTAGGGACCAGCTCTGAAAATAATGATCCACTAGACACCAGTTCAGAAAATGGTGATCAAGTAGTGACCAGTTCAGAAAATGGTGATCCAGTAGTGACCAGTTCAGAAAATGGTGAACCGGTAGTGATCAGTTCAGAAAATGGTGATCCATTAGTGACCAGTTCAGAAAATGACAATCCTATAAGGACCAGTTCAGAAAAAAAGCATGAGAGTTCTTGGGGATTCAGGTGTCTGCAAGCACTATTACAAAGATGTTCAGATTCAGTTGCAGGAATTAGGGCACGTGCACTCACTAGTTTGGCACAATTAGTTGGGGTTTTATCAGGGAATGATGAGAACAAGAAAGGGTTGATGAAAGTAATGGGATTTGGTGAAGATGGTGGGATTAATGATGTTTTGAGGGAACGTTGTGTTGATGAGAAAGCAGCTGTTAGGAAGTCAGCACTTGTTCTAATGTCAAAGCTAACAGTTCTTCAAGGTGAAGGTGGTGGATTCGATGAAATGTTGTTAAAGATTATGGGCATAGCTTGTTCTGATCAACTTGTGAGCATAAGAAAGGCTGCAATTTCTGCTCTTTCAGAGGTCCAATCTCTAATACTTTTTTTGTATTTTAAATCTTGATATGTCCTTGAGTTCTCTTCTTTCTATGCATTTTAATGAGTTTTGGGTATCTGTGTTGCAGCATATAGTTACCCTTGAACAAGAAGATGATTTTGGTTTGTTGTTTTTTTGTAGACATTCAGGAAGTTTCATGATGACAATGTGACAAAGGAGTGGTTACATTCTGTCCCACATTTGATAACAGACAATGAAACAAGCATCCAAGAAGAATGTGAGAATTTGTTTCTAGAACTTGTGTTGGATCGAATTTCACGTGCAGGATCTAATCTTGATGGAAGATCAGAAAGGAATCAAAATCTGTTATTTTCTGATGGAGTCATGGGTCTATTGAATGAAATCTGTCACAGTGAAGTGACTCCATGGGTCAAAAAGATATGCACAAATCTTGGAAAAAAGAAGAAACTTAAACCCAAGATTGCTGTTTCACTTCAAAACATCATTAAAAAGTCAGAGTCTATGTGGTTGGCAGATTCCAAACCAATAAGTAAGTGGACAGCGCCAGCTGGCACATGGTTTTTGTTATCTGAGGTGTCTGGATTTCTTTTGAAAGCAGTGGATTGGGAGTTTCTTTATCACCATTGGCAGCTTCTTGATAAACATGAAGAAGCTTCTCATAGCCCACATGAAGAAGAACAAGAGTTTGTTGAACTTGAACAAGTGGAAGGCGTTGAATCCAGTTCTGTTGATTGGGCTGGAGATCGTGTGTTTCTTCTGCAAACAATTTCTAATGTTTCTGTTGAATTGCCTGCTGAACCTGCTGCAGATTTGGCCCATAATTTGCTTAAAAGAATCGAGGACTTCAGCATGCATTCTATGGAGGTATTTTTCATCTTTGTCTTTCCTAATAAAGCTATCAACTTTTTTGTTGAAAATTAACCAAAATTCAAAAAGATCATTGCATTTGGTGCTTTTTGTTCAAAATGCTCATTCTTGCAGATGTTAAAGCATCCACAATGACAAAAACGGTTAATTCTTTATGTTATGTGATGACAGGTTACTGCTCATGTGAAAGCACTGAGAACATTATGCAAACAAAAGGCTAAAACACCCGAAGAGGCTGATTCACTTGTAATCAAATGGGTCCACCAACTACTCTCAAAAGCTTCAAAAACTCTTGAAACATATTTAACAAAAGAATCAGAAATAAACAAAGGTAGCACCTTACTTACACCTCCAACCAGGACTAAGGGTAACAACAAGAACAAATCATCAACAACCATGTCAAGATTACTATCACAAGCTGTTACTGCTGTTTACACCATTGGATCACTTGTCATTATTTGCCCTTTAGCTGATTTAAAATCCATTGTTCCCATTTTACATAATATTATCACATCTGGCATTTCTGACCCAAAACTTAAAAAGTTAGCAAGTATGTCACTTTCTGTGAAACAAGTAGCCCCTTCTTTGTACACTCAAGCTTGGTTAACAATGGGGAAGATTTGTCTTGCTGATGGGAAACTTGCAAAGAGATATATACCACTGTTTGTACAGGTTTGTAAATTACAAAATATGTCCCTGTGCTTTCTGAGTTTTACCATGTTTAGTCCAAAACTGAAACATTCTTTGTTGCAGGAGATGGAAAAGAGCAACAGTGCAGCCCTTCGAAACAATATTGTTGTAATGATGGCGGATTTTTGTGTTAGATATACTGCTTTGGTTGATTGGTGAGTTCTCTTACTAATATAGAAATATAGTTATGTATGTATGTATGTTTTCTAATAAACACTCACTTATGTTTTTTTTTTCTTTTAAAATCAACAGTTATATACCAAACATCACCAAATGTCTTCGTGATCCTTGTGAACTAGTTAGAAGACAGACATTCACACTTCTATCAAGGTTATTACAGGTAATCTTCATGAATTGACATTCCCATGTTAAAAATCATGTCTTTTAAGGTCAAGAACACGTGGATTGACAATTTTGACACGTTTGACTTGTTTTTCTGTAATTAGCGTGATTATGTGAAGTGGAGAGGTGTCCTTTTTCTTCGATTTCTTTTATCACTTGTTGATGAATCAGAGAAAATAAGACAACTTGCTGATTTTCTTTTTGGGAGTATATTAAAAGGTAAAACTTCTTTTTAACTTTATTACGATTTTACTTACCCTAACAAACTCCTATGTTCATGCTTTTGACTTTTATATGTTTAACTTGTCACAGTGAAGGCGCCACTTTTAGCTTATAACAGCTTTGTTGAAGCCGTCTTTGTTCTAAATGACTGCAATGCCCATACTGGGCAAGCCAACTCCGGGAGTTCCTCGAAAGAAAACCGTCTTTTTTCCATCAGGTAAACAGTCTGTAAATATCTCATGTTGCTTTTCCTTTTTTCTCTTTTGTAGATTAGCGTCAATACATCATATTTTTCTTTAAAATTTAAGGGGAAATGATGAGAATTCGAGGAGTCGAAGAATGCACATATATGTCTCCCTGTTGAAACAAATGGCTCCAGAGCATCTTTTGGCTACATTCGCAAAGGTTTGTGCAGAAATTTTAGCTTCTGCATCTGATGGAATGCTCAAGATCGACGATGTTACAAGTCAATCTGTTTTACAGGTATTGTGGAATGCATGCATTTTGGATTCTTTTCAATATGTTGACACGTTCTTTTATCCAAAACAACAGGATGCGTTTCAGATTCTCTCCTGTAAAGAAATCAAAATCCCGACAAACAAAGGTCCAGCAGTGGAATCAACAGAAATGGAAGAAGAAGCCACCGGAGAAAACGCCGTGAGAGGACGAGTGATAACACAAGTCGTGAAAAAGGGATTAATCCAAAACACAATCCCGATCTTCATAGAACTAAAGCGTCTCCTCGAGAGCAAAAACAGCCCTCTTTCAGGATCCCTAATGGAATGCCTCAGAACCCTTCTCAAAGACTACAAAAACGAGATCGATGAGATGCTCGTTGCCGATAAACAACTCCAGAAAGAGCTAATTTACGATATACAGAAATACGAATCAATGAAGGCGAAATCCACGGCGGCTGAAGCTGTTGGGAAGGGCGTGAATGGAAATAGCGTGATCGCGACCTCGAAAGTGACGTCAGCGGTGGCTGGTGCGTTGGCGGAGATGACGGCTAGGTCTGTTCTTAGGGATGTGAACCAGGGTGCAGGGACACCGTCGCTTAGTGCCATGAATGTGCCGAAGCTTAAGTCGACTACAGCGGGTGTGAGCAAGCACAAGGGGAAGTCAGCGGCGGTGCTTGAGTCTTTGAGGAGAAGACAGTCTTTTGACCTGGACGAATGAGAGAGAGAGAGGGGTTACCTAGTGTTTTTTTATTAGGAAGGTAAGTTATTTAGTTGTATATTGGTTGTAGACTAGAGATGTACGTATCAGTTTGTTCACAAGTTTAAGCCTTACTTTTTACAATGTACTTTACACTAACCTATCGTATTTGCTCTCTTTTAGTTCTATATTTTCGACCATGATTGGTAACTCATTTATCAGAAATTAAATATCCTTCTATTTTTTTTTAATCTTCCTACCACACATGTCATATTTTGATATAATTAATAGCCATGTGTCATCATTTCATATGGATGTAGTAAGATAAGTAGAAGGATATTTAATTTCTAGTCATTTATATGCGGCAACCATGTCCTTAGGAGACCAAATACAGCTATAGTTGAGTGGGTACATGGTCTCTAATCTTTATTGTTGGTGTGAAGAGAAGGATGCACCATAAGAAAATGAAAAAAATTCCATGAGATCAGAATCGAAGACGTTGGATCTTTTGTGTTTGTTATGGTTCTTTTCGTCTTATTTTTACTTCTCACATTCACCGTGTGTTGTTAAACTATGAAGAATGAACAAAGAGAAGAAACTCTCATATTTTCAAATGAACTTGGAATACTTTATTCCCGTAGGATCAAAGATTCGTATGTAGGAATTTCAATTTACATACGGCATATTAATCATATTATTGATGACATGCTAACATATTCGTGAATGGGATATATTTAGATATTAGACAACGTTTACTGGTTATCATTGTTTGACACTATTCCTACTAGACATAATTACTTTATGACATATTTCTCCCCATCTTCATTGATAGTATTCCATTACAGCATTTATGTTTTTGTTAAGTATTTCCCTACTTACCTATGCTCATATTTATTTAGAGTTTATTACTTGCTTATGTCTTTCTTTACCATGTCACATGCTATTAGATATTTCTATGTTAGGAACCGATGTACCATTTGCAGGAGATGGCCTTGGTAAGAGCAAGCGTTTCTATTTATAAGGTCAAACATGTTTAAATATCGACGTGGTTCTGACTACATACATCTTACCTCCTCTATTTTTATTCTCATGAGATTATGAAACTGTTATTGTTACTATTGTGCTCTCTTCTCATTAATTTAGTTGTATACATAATTTTCATATTTCCCAAAGCACCGGGTTTGCATTGCATCCATTTTGATGAATAACAAAAAGATTATATGTTCTAACTCCAAGAATTACATCGTTGCCTATTGTCATTAAGTCAAGTGCGTGGGGTCGATGCTAACTTATTTTGTAGTTAATTTGTTAAAACTTGGTATTCAATTCGTTGCAAAGGAAAAAACAACAATATCTCAAATAAACTAAAAGTATTTACTTGGACAACTATAAACCAACAATCACACATGCATTTCATTAGTATCAACTCTTGAACTCATAATGTTTCTATCATACTTCCATATTCAATGTTAGTGTGGAAGGAAATGTCAAGTACTAAATCGGCCATCCAAATGTTAATATCTTTGTATTAAATAGTCAATAATGGCATGAATTTTTATTGAGTTTACAAATTATCATTTCTAGGGGACTAAACGTGAATTATGTTTACTATAGGGACCATAATTGTTATATACCATTCAGCGAATGAGAGAAGCCATTGCAGTACAACTCCGTTGATTGACTGTGGATGACATGCTACCACAAAGTTACAGCTGCGATAGGATTTAGGTAGCGGAGATCTCAAATTCTTCGATCGTCCGATTTATGTTCTTACGTAAGGTTAGCGGATTTTGCCTCTACTTCCTTACTCTCAATCGTTTAAAAATATGTGATTATGTGATTTCTAGTTCAGTATTTGCTTGTATAAATTCATTCATCAATCGGAATAACCTGGATTATCTTACTGTTCTTTAACACTCAATTCCATTTACCTATTCTTGTCATCATTTGTGTTTCAGTTTACTTATTAATATCTGCGATTCAGATGGGACCTATCATATTGAGACCCTAGGATGCATTTAATTTATCTCCCGATGCTTTGATGTTTCTATATTTGTTAAAAACATAAAACTGGGGATCTTTAACTCCATGATATTATGCTAATTTCCCCGTACTTGGCTTCAGTTTTTGTGCTTACTCACGAACCCTAATTTTTGAAAATTGCTTTCAGTAGTCGTGTATGCGAGTGGTTAGTATAAGGCTGTGGGGTATCTCCTTTCTTCAATCATCATGGATGGTAATAAGGATGAAGCAATGAAGTGTGTTGCCATTGCTAAAGAAGCGATTGCATCTGGTAACAAAGAGCGTGCTTTGAAGTTCATCGGCATTGCTCAGAGGCTAAACCATAATCTAAGTGTAGATGATCTTTTAGCAGCCTGTGAAAATCTTGATTCTGCAAATCCAAGTTCATCAAACGGTAAAAATCATGTTGAAAACAAGCCTGTGAATGGAAAGCATGTGGAGGGTATGAATGGAGATGCAAATTACACAGAGGAACATGTCCAATTAGTTCGTAAGATCAGAAGAAACACAGACTATTACGAGATTCTTGGTGTTGAAAAGACTTGTTCTGTTGATGAGATTAAGAAAGCTTACAGGAAATTATCATTGAAAGTTCATCCTGATAAGAACAAAGCCCCTGGATCTGAAGAGGCATTCAAGAAAGTTGGCAAAGCATTCAAGTGTCTGAGTGATGAAGGGTTGAGAAGCCAGTATGATCAAACAGGTTTGGGTGAAGGAGAAGAGTATAACAATCAGTATAATGTAAGGAGAAGAAGAAGGAGAACAGGACAAAGTGTGTTTGAAGATGAATTCGATGCTGATGAGATCTTTAGGTCGTTTTTCGGGCAAGGCGACATGTTTCGGGCAGCTCATGTGTACAGGACTAGACGGGCAGGGGCAGGGGCAGGCGGGCAGGCTAGAGAGGATACGGGTGGAGCAACGGGTCCTAATCTGATGTTGCTTCTTCAGCTGTTACCATTTTTGCTAATCATAGTGCTTGCTTGTCTTCCATTTTCTGAGCCTGAATATTCATTACAAAGAAACTATACTTATCAGTTTTCAAAGATGACTGAGGAATATGGAGTGGAGTTTTATGTGAAATCCTCTGAGTTTGATCATAAATACCCTGTTGGAAGTCCTGCAAGGGGTAATATTGAGAAGAGTGTTATCAGAGATTATAAAAATATTCTTTGGCGTTATTGTAATGTGGAACAACAGAGGCGTACATGGAACAGAAACTTGCCAACTCCTCACTGTGACAAGCTTCGAAGCCTAGGAGTATACTGAAGGTTAGCTTAATTCTCCTTATTATTAATTCTTTTGTTAAATATTTTCTGATTAAAGGTGCTCTTTGGATGTGTAGATGCAAGAAGACGCAATGATGAAATTCCTTTTCAAATGCTCTGATGATTTGCGTTTTTTAAAGTAGCTGAATCGCTCTTGTTATTTGGGTTAAACTTTTTTTGTTTTGTGTATGAGCGTTTGGTTGGTTCAGATTCAGGTGAATTAGTATATGTACAACCTAGTAAAGGTTTACTATGTTGTTAACAGGTTGAATCTCTGAAAATGTTATGAGAGCATATAGATAGTGTTTTGGAAAATAAAGGTCCTTTGACTAAGTGATGAATGGTTGTTTTGAGTTTGGTCAGATTTCACGTAATAGCAACTTAATTTACTCTTGTTACTAATATGGGCATTTAAACGTATCATAGCACTATACTTATAGTTTTTTTAGGGAGAAAGTGTGCTTCATGTTTTTTATCCATACTTTCATTTTGTTGTTAACATGGGAAATGTATTTCTTTTCATTACATTTTGCTATTTTGGTAAATAAATGCAAGTATGTTGCAATGTTGATACTATAAAATGTGTAAGTATGTTGTTATTATGGTTAAAGAAATGTAGATGCACTGTTATTATGAGTAAAAACTAGAATATGTTGCCTATATTGGTAAAAAGAAAATAACATGTTATTTCTTGGGAGTCTTTTTAGGTTTAAAGTTTGGGTAATTCGTAATCCATAAAACGGAGTGAACTATGAAATGTACTTTATCTTTTGGGTTATGGCTTGGTCATTTTATCAGAGTTTTACAATCTATGCTTGTGTGATTCTTGGTAAAGCATATACTCGGGTCTTTTTTGGTGTGAAAAAATGCACAAATTTCAACATTCAATATGCAAGAGCCAAGGAACCTTATTAAGCCTTTAGATGAGTGATTATTGCATATAATCATGTGGTGGTTAAGGATATAAACATCTTCTAAACACTTTGATTTCTTGTAATCATAACATTTGTGCTTTCTAGTCTTTTTCAAGCTCACCATAAAAATAAAATAGGGAGTTCGTTTTTGCAAAGTAAAGGAGGGGACATGGTGGTTGTTACACAAGCACACATAGCTGACTGATCTCATTAAAAGCGCTTAATTTGTAAGGAGATTCGTTGTAGCCCAATAGCTTTAAGTAGGTGTGTAATTGTGTATGACCGGTATACTTTGTCCAACAATTATGTATTCGTTCATTGTATACTTGTTTCAATAATATGTAACTTGTGATATATAAGTGTGTAATGTCAAGATTTCTAAAATGTTTTTTGATTGATAAACTTATCTAAAATTTCGACATTATCCGATATCATAGTATTGTAATTAACAATTTTCATTCATCAAAATAAAATATTTTTTTTTAAATGAAATTTTTTATGTATCCTTAAACTACCTTTTAATACCACCTACGTCAGTCAATTACGGGACATGTATCCTTAACCTCAAACATACATAACAACTTGATACTGTTGAACAAGAATTTGGTAAACCAAATGTATTTTAGATTAATCCATGATATATCCGGTCAAATATTTTTGAAGTTTTTGGAAGAAAGCCCATAAGCCCAGCCCACTATTCCTGTGTGTATATACCTTATCAATCGGAATTAGGGTTGCATTTCCTCATACTGCAACTGAATCGCGCCGGAGCAACTCTTGACGTTTGCAGGTATGTTTTGTATATCATTTACTCTCATATAAACAAAACTAAACTTATTCTTCACCGTTGATTTCCATCCGTTAACTGCAATTAATATATATGACATGCGTTTGATGAAGAAAACGGCGGAGTAGGGTTTGGATTTTGTATTCATCTTCATATGTTCATGATCGGCCTCGCTCCTTATTTGTTTGTCTGTCAGAAGTTACGATTCAAATCGTGTTGGTTTTTAAACAAAATGTCAGCTTTTGAATAGAAAACCCTTTAAATATGTTCATAAGAGGCAACATTGTGTTGATTGTTGAATGTGAAATAACACCTTTTCAACTCGATCGATTGTGTCTATTATTGTAATCAGTTTTAAATGGCTTAAGTTCTTGCTCTAATCTGATTTTCATTCCAATTTTAGTTGCTCTATCAGAATCAACAATGGTGTCAGGAAAGAAAACGGTACACCCCTGCTTCCTTCCCATCTACATCTTTACTTTTTATCCGAATTGCCTGGACACGTGTATGATGTTTTTCGTTTACATTTTGCAGAAGAAGACTCATGAGAGTATCAACAACAGGCTGGCTCTTGTCATGAAGAGTGGAAAGTACACTCTTGGTTACAAGACTGTTCTTGAGTCCCTCAGAAGCTCCAAAGGTGATTTAAATTCCAAATCTCTCTATTTTTTTTGTTTCTTTGAATTGGATCTATCTTCTAGAGTCCTATGTTTGATGGCATTGAAATTGATCTAGAATTGATTTTGCATCTTTTGGTAGGTAAACTGATCATCATTTCCAACAATTGTCCACCCTTGAGGAAATCTGAGATTGAGTACTATGCAATGCTTGCCAAGGTTGGGGTTCACCATTACAATGGAAGTAAGTTTCTCTTTACTTTCTATGTTCTTTTGAACAAAAGCTCCATATGTCGCTTGAAACTGATTATCTTTCACATTAATTTATGATTAGACAATGTTGATCTTGGAACTGCATGTGGGAAGTATTTCCGGGTGTCATGTTTAAGTATCATCGATGCAGGTAATGGATTTGGAATGGGTTTTATAATAAGATTATCAATAATGTATTTTGATTGTTGAAAATCATTAATTTGGTTTGGGTTGTTATTGTTTTAGGTGATTCTGACATCATCAAAAGTCTTCCAGGAGACCAGTGAAAGATTTAAAAGTCTGTACTCTTTTTGTTTTTTTATATTTATTCCAACTTTTGGCAAAGTATATTACCCTCTATTGAGTTTTGGAATGGTTTTGTTAGTATAGTGATCTGGTGCCTTTGTATTTGGTTGTTTATTGTGTTGCTTGACCTTGTTATTTTTTTTAAAAAAAAAAAATTGAAATGTTTGATCACAAAAAGTATTTTTAATATGTATTAACATTTTTATATAAAGGGCTAATAACATAAAATCCAGCTTAATAGATTAAGATGTACCAAAAAAGTTATTTTTGAATTTTATATTGTCGTAACATTTTAAATTGTATAAAAATGAAAATTGCTGGTTCGAAACAAAACGCCTAGTCTGAAACCAGAAGAGCTTGTCTGAAATAGATGGGGTTTTCACTTCAGATAGGTAGTTTGTGTATCCTATGTAGTTAGGTTATTTCTTTAAAACGATGTTTGTAATGTAAACTCTAGTATGAATTCCGATGAACTTGTCTGAAATTGAGCCCTTATGTTTTTTCAAGCTTTGAAACTTGACGACATTTCCTTTTAGTGAGACTGGTTTTTCCAGATTCCAAGTGATACTTGGGCCATTGTATGGATGAAGGTTAGAAAAATATTCAAGTCTAATTGCTTGAGTGACAAAGATTTGAGAAGGTATAATTCTAATTTTACAATTGATATTTTATATTATTCAATCCCCTAAGAGGTTAACTGATACTTTACTTTATAATTAGACGGGTAGTACCTCCATAGAAAGGTTACTTTCCATTATAAAGGAACAAAAAACTGACTAGTCGTCCAACTTGGTATGGATTGAGACGATTGATGTACCTCATTAACATCTGTAGATTCTCTCGCTCACATCATCTCCACATCTGTCGCCACACATTTCGCCACCACAGAAGCGGAAGCAACATTTAGAATCTCAACCCCATAAAGACCACCACCACAAACGATATCACTAAGAACTTGATCTATTGAGGCACCACCACAAACATCATTAAGAAGTTGGTTGACGATTTTGAGGCACCTTAGCCAAAGGTTAAGGGTTCAAGTCCCCTGACCTAAAAATAGTGTACACCACGGTTGATTTGAGTATGAGATGAATCTTCATGACATACCTATAAATGAGGTGGGGCTAATAGTGAGTAAGGGTTGCAATTTGTGACACACACAAAATATGACATGAACCCGACACACAAATAAATGGGTATGAGTTGACCTTAAGCATGTTTGGGTTGGTAGGAAGGTTGTAAGACCAGCTAACCCATTTAATTATATTAGGTTATAAAAACATATTTTTGTCATTTTTGAATATGTGACGTTCTAAATCTATGTAGCACTAAAACTAAATCCGTTTAACATGTCGACCCACAAGTTTTAAACTTTTAATCATCCTCTCTCACGCTTTGAATCTGCAATGCTGTAAATACTAATCCTTTCCACATTTCACGACTTCATGCAACTAGAATCAACTGTTTTTTAATAGATCTTTTACCAATATTTTTTTCTTATGAATATAAGCTTTATTGATTAAAACTTAAAGAAAATAACTTTACAAATAATGAAATAATGTGAAATATGTTAAAACTAAATGAATGTGATGTATGCATGGTCTTACACGACGACAACCTGCTTAACCCGATTAAAACCCACAAATCTATTTATAACCCATAAACATAATTATGTCCAACAAACCCCACAAACCCATATAATTAAGTGTGTTAGGCAAATTGTGTTAGTGTTTGGAGTTTGGAATATACGGGTTACTGTTGAACCATATGACATGCATAATTATATTGGTCGTGTAGAGTCATGTTTTCTCATCTGCAAACCCATCAAACCGAACACGACATGATTTTCATTCTTAATAGTAAGGGACTTTCATAATATGTTAGGTAAAACTATTAGTATAAGTTTTTTATATCTGTATTAATCAATTAAGAATGAATACACAATAAATCAATGTAGACTCATGTCTTCATGGTGGATTCTTCCACATTGAAGACCCCATCATTAATGTATGGGTGTATGTGATGGAAGATTAACCCTTTCATATGGACGAAGCCCATTGGATCTAGATAAATAGTAGAGGTCCTACTCGACCACGTCCCCAGAGCTTAGACAATTCTTTCGGTGATGATATTATGACCATACACACGTAGAGAAATACATCGATAGTGATTCGAAACCTATTTTTGTATTTTAGAGTTGATGATGTCTTTTGTGGAGTTTGAACATGGGTGGTTTTTGCTAAAAGCATATTATGATCCGGATATTCTTGCTTATTGATTGTAAGCATAACAATGCACGATGGGCGGTTATGTTGTAAATCAAACTAAAAGACGCACAAGGAAACCGACAAACAATATTGTGAATTATATGTCGATTAGTTACGAATAATAATTCAATTATTATTATTATATTTACCAAGTTTCGTCCAGAAACCAGATCTATCCTTCTCGATTAGATCTGGTTATAAGAAAGGTAGAAGAAGACTGTCCTATTATTGGACGAATTAAACACAAGACAGAAAAATAAAACCGACCTGTTGATTGCTGACTTGATCTTGAAGCAACTGCACGGATCAGATTCATGTCCTTAAAGGTTTTTACTTCGCTTCTACTGGCTGTAAGCAACAGAGTAAAACCCCAGGATTTAATGCAGCTTGATCGATATTCCAACAACACTGGAAATCGACAAACACAAAGCGACTACTCGGAAACTAGAAAAAACGCAGAGAGAGGGAAAGAGCTTTCAGATTTCCGTGTGTGTCAATGCAGCTCCTAGGGAGCTGTATTTATAGGTATTGTAACCCTAGAAGGCATCAAACGGGCTCCCATAGGCCGGCCCCAGAAACCCTAGGGCGACAGCTTGCTCTCCAAGCAAGCCGTCTCCTGTTCCTTCTAGAATACCCTGACTTGGCCTCCACGAGTCAACGGCGATCAACCATTTGACCGGATCGGTCAAACCGGCTTGACCCGAACTCGTCAAAAATAAAAAGCTCCCAGCGACCGATGCGTTGTGCGAAGTGCAAAGTGCACCTAAATCGCGCCATTTCGCGCACTCGCGGCGTCGGCTAGTGCTAGGCTAGGCTAGGCGCGCGCATGGGCTTGGCCCATTCCTTTGATCCACTAAAGCCTTTGAAGGCTTACCAAGGGAATAGGCTTATAAACCCTCAAAAGTTTCTTCTCCCCACCAATGTGGGATACAAAGGAAATTGCCAACTTGCAATTCCTTTATATATAAAATTCCAACAATCCCCCACCAAGTTGGTAAGTTTCCTTTCACTCAGACAGATGATGTCACTCGGGTGTCACGAAGATTAAACCCTAGTTTAATGAGAACAAACAAGAAGAGACCGATTCAATGGTATCCTTGTAGCTTTAAACCATGAACCTAAATGACCTCTCCGGTTTACCCCCACACATCACAAGTCATATTTGTGTTCTCCCTGAGCGCTATTATGGCCATGCGCTATAAATCCTTTTTCATGACCCTTTAGAAGATAAACCACTAATCTTCACTTGAGGCGGCACCACCTCTAGATCATATAGGCAAAGTTTTACAACATCTTCGTTGCTTAGATGTCTCCAAAACTATGTTAAGAGTCGTAACTCAACCTTATTCTCGGCAACGACGTACTATCCTACCTCACATGGATCTATCATGAATGATAGTACCTTCTATCGTTAGTGATTTCGTTGTTACCCTTTAAACTTGAAAATTAGGAGCACTAATGTCAAGTTGGGTTTCCATCACTAAACGATTCTATTGTGGTTTTAGACCCATGACTCTCGTGGTAGATGTAACCAAATCTCTCGTCAGAGGTTTGGTAAACGGATCTGCCAAGTTCCTACTTGTCTTGACATAGACAACCTTGATGGTACCACTTTCAATTAGTTGTCTCACAAAATTGTGTCGCAGACCTACATGTCTTGACTTCCCATTATATACCGCATTATATACTTTAGACAGTGTGGCCTCACTGTCACAGTACATGGGTATTGAAGGCATCGGAATATCCCACAAACGTATATCCATAAGTAGATCTCGAATCCACTCTGCCTCTTTGCCTGCTGCTGCTAAGGCAATTAGCTCTGCTTCCATCGTTGAATGAGCTATGCATGTCTGTTTCTTGCTCGCCCAAGAAATAGCACCACCAGCTAGAGTATAAATCCAACCACTTGTGGATTTTGAATCACTGGTGTAATCAATCCAGCTGGCATCAGAATAACCTTCAAGTATTCCATTAGATGACGAATATGTCAATTCAAAAGTACTTGTCCTTTTCAGGTATCCTAGTACTCTACCCACTGCCTTACAGTGCTCCATCCCTGGATTAACTGTATACTGACTCAATTTGCTTACAGCGAATGCAATGTCAGGTCGCGTGCAGTGAGTAGCATACATCATGCTCCCAACTGCACTAGCATATTCCAGTTGAGCCACAGCTCGACCAGAATTCACCTTAAGTTTCACACTTGAATCAAAAGGAGTGTTGAATTCCTTAATGTTCAAATGTTGAAACTTTGTTAGAATTTTCTCTATGTAATGAGATTGACTCAGAGAAATCTGACCACCTGTCCTCTTCACCTTGATACCAAGAATAGTATCTACTTCTCCAAGATCTTTCATCTTAAAGTTCGAGGATAGGTATTTCTTCGTCTCAAGAATACCTTCTAGGTGATTGCCAATGATCAACATATCATCAACATAAAGACATATAACTACTATGTAATCAGATTTATGTTTAGAGTAAATACATCTGTCAGCACTATTGTGCTGAAAACCAAAGGCAGTCACAGTGGTGTCAAATCTCTCATGCCACTGTTTAGGAGCTTGTTTCAACCCGTACAAAGACTTAACAAGTCTACAAACTTTGTTTTCTTGTCCAGGTATTACGAAACCTTCAGGTTGCTCCAGGTAAATCTCCTCTTTGAGATAACCATTCAGAAAGGCTGTCTTCACATCCATTTGATGAATGTACAATCCTTTCAAAGCTGATACTGCTATGAGAGTTCTAATTGAACTAGTTCTAGCAACTGGGGCATATGTATCAAAATAATCGATCCCTTCTCGCTGCCTATAGCCCTTTGCAACCAACCTTGCTTTATAAGCAGATATGGATCCATCAGGATGATATTTCTTCTTGAATATCCATTTGGATCCTATGGGTCTTCTCCCCTTGGGTAGATCAGCTAACTCCCAAGTTCCATTACCCATAATTGAATCCATTTCGTCATTGATAGCTTCCTTCCACAGAGGAGCATCCCGAGACGTCATGGCTTCAGTAAAGGTCTTAGGATCATCATCCAAATTAATTGAAAAGATGACCTCTCTCGTCACTTTCTTTTGTGTTCCTTCGACCAAATAAGAATAGAAATCATCTCCAAATGTTTTCTCAATTCTATCCCTAGTACTTCTCCTTGGTTCCTCCACAATGGGAGGAGGTGGGAGTATTTCTCGAGAGGTACTTGTAGGTGTTGTATGACTAGAGTTTTCTTCATCCTTAGAAAACTTGTCCTCAAAGAATTCCACATCTCTGGATTCCACAACAACACCAGAATCAATATCTAGTAATCGGTAAGCCTTGCTATTTTGAGCATATCCAATAAATATACTCTTATTAGCTCGTGCTCCCAATTTGGTTCGCTTAGGATCGGGAGTCCGATAATAAGCAACACACCCCCACACTTTCAAATAGTATAGGTTAGACTTTCTACCTTTCCACAACTCATAAGGGCTTGTAGGAATCACACAACTAGTGATCCTGTTATGAACATAACAAGCAGTTAATAGTGCTTCCCCCCACAGATTGTTTGGTTGAGCCGATTGGTTCAACATACAGTTGACCATCTCACAAAGAGTTCGGTTCTTTCTTTCAGCCAAACCATTCTGTTGAGGGGTGTATGGTGATGTTCTCTCATGTTTGATTCCATTCTCTTCGCAGAATGTGTCAAACTCTTGGTTGAAATATTCTCCGCCTCTGTCCGAGCAAAGAATTTTGATGTGTCTTTCAAGTTGATTTTCGACCTCAGCCTTATATCGTTTAAATGCATCAAAAGCTTCATCTTTTGATCTCAACAGATAAACATGTAGATATCTATTGAATTCATCACAAAATGTGATGAAATACCTTTTTCCTCCTCGAGTAAGGATTCCATTTAACTCACATATATCATAATGAATCAACTCAAGTAATGAAGTGTTTCTCTTAACTGATGGAAATGGTTTCTTAGTGAACTTTGATTTTACACATGTTTCACATTTTTCAAAATCTTTTGTGTCGTATTTTAACATACCTTTAGTTTGCATTTTTTCAACGTTTTTAACATTAGTGTGAGCTAAACGTTTATGCCATAAAGAAATTGAACAAACAATATAACCAGAAAAGTTCACTTCATTCACATTAGCAACCAATCCATCAATTACATCATTACCAACACTCGACACACTAGCAACACTAGAAACACCACACTCAACACTAGGACCACTCACATTACCCTCATCACTAAGACACAAGCGATACATTCCCGAAGTATTGTTCGCCCTCCCAACATGTCTTCTGCCTTTAGTGATCACAATTTTGCCTCTCTCAAGCACCATCTTGAACCCACCCTTGTCAAACTTGTCCGCAGAAACCAAACCCTTCGAGATGGTAGGAACATGAAGAACATCTCGAAGAGTCACCCATTCACCACGTGTGAACTTCAACCGAACATCACCCTTTCCTAGAACTTCAGCTCTGTGGCCATCAGCACAGACGACAACCGTCCCTTGTGGCATGGGGTGGTAGGTGCTAAAGCTTTCTCGATGCCCACAAACATGCACAGTGGCTCCAGTGTCCACGAACCATCCTCGAGCTTAGATTTCTCGAGTAAGAGAGGAGATCATGAAAATCTCTCCAAGGTTCACACTAGCCACCATATCAGTCACCTTCTCGACTGCGTGTGCAACCGGTACTGATTTGCGATCTTTGCATTCTCTCGCATAGTGCCCAATCTCTCCGCAGACATGGCAAGGACCAGCCCTTTTTGGCTTTGAGTTGGGATTCTGATGACCCGATTTCTTGAAGCTTTGTTTCTTGGGTCCAAAGTTCTTCTTGTTCTGTCCCCCAGATTTGCCTTTGTGGCTAGAACTCCCAGCTGACACATGATGCACACTTTGTCCAACTTTACCTTGCTTGTCCCTGATGCGAGTTTCCTCCTCAATGCGGAGGTGTTTCATCAGATCATCCAAGGAGTAGTCCTCAGATTTGTGCATCATTCTCTTAGAGAAATCTTTCCACGAGGGTGGCAGTTTTGCGATGATCGCACCAACCTGAAAGAATTCTGGAAGAGAGATGGAGAGTGCGTTCAACTTGTTGACCATGACTTGGAGTCCATGCACTTGCTCCATAATTGATTTGTCATCAACCATTTGAAACTCAAGGTACTTGTTAGTACCTTCCTCATGTGCCTTGTACTTGAGTTCCAACGCATTCCATAGCTCTTTTGGATCTTTGACTGACGAGTAAAGATCATAGAGCCGATCAGATAGGGAATTCTTGATGTGACCCACACACAATTCCTCGGATTCTCTACGCATAATCCTTTGTTTTTCCAGTTCTGCAATGACCGCTGGGTCCACAGATTCCCCCTCCTTGGGAATTGGATTTTCAGGAATTGGTGCCAGTTTTGGGTCCAACACAAAGGAGAGCTTCAAGACATGAAACATGAACTTGACCTTTTCGGCCCAACGAGTGTAGTTTTGACCATCGAATTGGTCAAGTTTGGCAAACTCTTGGTTCATGAAGTGGAGGCTAGCAGTAGTGTCCATTAGTCTATTGATTTATCACAAAATATAAAAACCTTTAAGATTGTTGTAAATCAAACTAAAAGACGCGCAAGGAAACCGACAAGCAATATTGTGAATTATATGTCGATTAGTTGCGAATAATAAATTCAATTATTATTATTATATTTACCAAGTTTCGTCCAGAAACCAGATCTATCCTTCTCGATTAGATCTGGTTATAAGAAAGTAGAAGAAGATTGTCCTGTTATTGGACGAATTAAACACAAGACAGAAAAATAAAACCGACCTGTTGATTGCTGACTTGATCTTGAAGCAACTGCACGGATCAGATTCATGTCCTTAAAGGTTTTTACTTCGCTTCTACTGGCTGTAAGCAATAGAGTAAAACCCCAGGATTTAATGCAGCTTGATCGATATTCCAACAGCACTGGAAATCGACAAACACAAAGCGACTACTCGGAAACTAGAAAAAACGCAGAGAGATGGAGAGAGCTTTCAGATTTTCGTGTGTGTCAATGCGGCTCCTAGGGAGCTGTATTTATAGGTATTGTAACCCTAGAAGGCATCAAACGGGCCCCCACAGGCCGGCCCCAGAAACCCTAGGGCGACAGCTTGCTCTCCAAGTGCAAAGTGCGCCTAAATCGCGCCATTTCGCGCATTCGCGGCGTCAGCTAGTGCTAGGCGCGCGCGTGGGCTTGGCCCATTCCTTTGATCCACTAAAGCCTTTGAAGGCTTACCAAGGGAATAGGCTTATAAACCCTCAAAAGTTTCTTCTCCCCACCAATGTGGGATACAAAGGAAATTGCCAACTTGCAATTCCTTTATATATAAAATTCCAACAGGTTGTACATACCCTTTTTAATACCTATGATTCTGAATAGGGTGACTAGCTACCTAGACCCTTTCGATACCTTACAAGTCTATTTGTTTTTTGGTGTCTTGGACTTGCGTTTGTGGACATCGACCATTTATATCGGTCTTTGGTCTGTACATTATTTTTTTAGATATCATAGAGTGGCTTAGTGCTCTTCAGATCCATGTCCATAGAGTCCTAGGGGGGCATCTACTAATGGACAAAGGTAGAGAGCGATATGATCCCCAATGAGAGTTTTAGATTGACACTAATCAACACATCCAAGGTGCCGCATCAATCTAACATGTGGGGAAATTATGGAGTTTGTATGTTTTTCCTTGAAATGTTGATTTTTGGTCGATCTGTGGCTATAAAGAGTTCCACCGTTGATGGATCTATGCCATATCGTGAGCAATATACACAAATAATATGGGGAAACACGTAACACGTTTAAACATATTTTAATTTGTTTATGATGCTTATGTGAATATTTTTTTCTCTATTTTTTAAATATGAAATTCCCTAAAATCATACAAAATATCATTAAAAGGGGATGGCTGCATAACCTAATAAATTATCACAAGGATCCTTAAAATATCATCATTACCAAAACATCATCCATAATCATTTCATAAGTTAACTATTTACGATCAGCCTTACATTGGGCGCATCTTAACCACTATTTAGCATCATGGAGTTCTTTTTATTCCATTGGTTTTCCATTTCTTTTTCTGTTCGATTTATGCTAGAATACTATTTCTTTATGCTAGAATACTAGAGGTTAAAGTACACTCAAACTTATGGACAATTTTAGATCGTTCGAAATACATATACGGAGTGAAAAGGAAAGGTAAGCTATAGTGTTAATTAGGATAGTCAAAGACTTGTTTTAGATTTGGTGTAAACCATCTTATGTTTTTACATATTATATAATGGTTGGATAAGGTGTTAAGTGAGAATTCATAAAGAGCCAAGTTAGATGAGAGTTTTCATTAAGTGTGTTCATAAATAGTGAGTGAGATCATTTACAAAATAACTTCACAACTCTTAACAATTTTGCAATTCTTTCTTTGGTATTATGTATGCTAAGTGTCCCAACACATTTTTTTTTGAACGATTTGAAAGCTGATTTGTACACAAAAGTTTTTTTTGTCATACATAATAATATATGATTTAGATGAGTTCTACAATATGCAAAAAAAAAATTATTATGTATGTCAAAAAATTATTGTGTAAGAATCAACTTCTTCGAATAGTAGCCCATTGGTGAAACACTTTAGGGATGTGGATGGTATCCCACTACTCAAGTTTGAATATTGTTGTTGCCCTTCGTTCTTGTGGCCATAAAGGTTCATTTGAAGTGAATTCATGGCATGACACATATCCTCATGATCACACGTATGATTAATCGTGTTGCGCGTAAATTGGTCGAGACATCAACTCTTCTTTCAAAAAAAAACACCCTCTTTTTTGGTTATTATAATGATTAGGTCTAGTATTATTTAGATTTATATCAATTTATTTAAGAGAAAATGACAAAAATAGCCATTTACACTAATTACATTACAAAAATAGCCAAAAAAATCGAAATTACAAAATTAGCCCACAATTTCGCAGATGGAAATGCCCCATCTGCAAAATCAGCATCCCATCTGCGAATGTACAAGCAGCTAAAGCACAGCTGTGCTTTAGCTGCTTGTACATTCGCAGATGGAATGTTCCATCTATGAAATGAAGCTGCCATCTGCGAAATCCCTTTACTTTTCACTATATAAACGTTTTTTTTCTCCAATTTTCACCCTTCTCTACACAAAAACTCTCTCTATCTTTGGGTTTCTCTCGGGATTTTGGCTAGTTTTTGAAGAAAATGGAGGATTATGTCAACAATCCCGCAAATATGGTTACATTTTAACTCTTTTAATGTTTAAACTTTTTTTTTATTTTATCATTTATTGTATTATTTAGTGTTAAAAAAGGGTAATTTTGTTGTGTTTGATAGTTTTAATATTTCTTTAGTATACTTGAAGTTTAAATGCTATTTTGTTAGTGGTTGTTTGAATGTACAAGTAGAGACTGCGTATAATGTTTACAATTTGTTATTTTTGTTGTTTGTTTGGTTGTTGTATAACCTGAAAACTTGTATATTCTTATCGTATAATTGTTTATATAAAGTGAAAAATAGTTAAATTACAGTATGTGCAAAATAGTCGTTTGTATATATATTTGTCGTATAAGTATAACATTTATATAAGTTGAAAATTTGTCGTATATGTATTGTTAGAAATTGTTTGTGTTTGTCGTATAAGTTGAAAATTTGTATAAAGTTGTCGTATAACTTGCAAAATTGTTAATTTGGTTGTCGTTTTATTTGAAAAATTGTTTGTTTATATGGTTATAAAATGTTAGTTTATATAATTAGAAAGATAAAAAATGTTTATATATTTGTCGTTTAAGTTGAAAATTTGTTTAATAAAATGTTTATATAATTATGTATGATATTGTTTTTTATCATAAATATATTTGTTGTATAACTTGGAAAATTGTTTATATATGTGTATGTTATTGTTTTTTATCGTAAATATATAAATTATTAATTAAGAATTTGTATTTGCATTACTAATTGTTTATGTACTTATTGCAGTTCGTAATCATATATTTTAAAAACAAAATATTTTTTAGTTATCTAATTTGTTTTTGTGTTTTTTTTTGCAGCATGATTTTAGTTTTATCAATATGAAAGCAATTGTGAACTTAAAAGGCTCGGGCGGTAACATATGAGAAGTATTTGAAGTTTTAAATGATGTCAGACGTGCCATTTTCAGAGATACCGTATTTGGTTATTTTATTGATGTCCCTCGTTTACAAGGGGACGCATTGTTGTTCCATAAAATGCTCCTTCATCAGATCCGGCCGGACCCTGTTTTATCTCCAGATGGAATAAAACGATTATATTTTCAAGTAGGCAATACGAAAATGGTTTATGGGCCGGAATAGTTTTGTTTGATAACCAACTTCAATTTTGGGGAGTATCCAAAAAACATTGGGAAAAAAGAGTCGGAAAAATTATTAAGCAGTAAAAAAAGATGTTTATTGCGTGAGCGGCTATTTCCGGACCATACCAATAGTTCGGTGAAAATCGACGACCTGAAACGTTTAATTTTAAATCGAACATTCCTAGAACTTGACGACGTTGATGCAGTTAGAGTATGTTTGATATACATTTTGTGTGAAAGTTATTTGGGAAAAGAAGTTAATGATCGGGTGCCACAAGATTGTTTTTTTTTGCTGAGAATTTGGATCTCTGGAACAGGTATATTTTGTTTACGTTAAAAGTTTTATTTTATTAAAGTTATAATTTATATAAAAACCAATTTTGTTTTTTTGTTTTGTTAGTTTCGCTTGGGGTAGTTATCTTTGAGATTTTACTTATGTTGACCTTGAGGATACATGGAACAAAATAGATAATTATTTATCACTTTCTGAGCGTCGTCAAACTTTAAAGTACTCCGTCTCAGGATTTACGGCTCCAATAAGGGTATAAATTTTTTTTTATATTTAAATTGTTTTATTGTTATGTTTTTTATTTTAATTTTAACTTTTAACACTGTAATTGTAAAAAATTGTAGATATGGATATATGAGATGATTCCGGCTGTTCGTGCATGTGGATTTGTATTGAGAAAAAATAAAGACATGCCTCGAATGAAACGATGGAGTGGAACAAAAAAATTGAAATGGGTTGACGTGAACAAGATTTGGTCAAAGATACAGGTTTATAAAATTTTCGTTTATTATTAATAAACTTGATTATTATACTTTTATATGCATTTTTAATATGTTTAATTTTTTAGGAGGGGCAACCACCAAGACAAAACATGTTACCGGGTGATGGTGAGATGACATCTTGTTATTATATATCATTTCAAGAGTATGTATATGGTGAAGGGAAAGCAGTTCCATCCCCAGTACGGGACCATTTTAGGAGATAAGACGAATCTTCGTCTAGTATGTCGTCCAGTGTTCGCTCTCATTATAGAGGTAGGGGCAGTAGGAAACACAACCTAGACGAGGTGTTGAAAATTTTACACCCTCGAAGTTTGCTCATGCAACGAAGTAGATTGTTACTACTGTGATTCGATAGACCCTTTTTTTACACCCTCTTCAGCCGGGCCATATATGTCACATGAAAATTTTGAAGAATTAAAGAAGGCTGAAGAACAACAAGAAGAGGACAAAGAGTCATCCCGACTTCTCACTCAACTTGCTAATGATATTGAATCGGAATGCAAACAAGCTCAAGAATGGATTGACCTCAATAAAAACAAAATCAAAGAGCATAAAGATTGGATAAAAAAGAGTAAGAAGGCAATCAAAACGACTGAAAAACGGCTTGCTGAGAAGGATGAGCAGTTGATACACATTATGGTAAAAAATGATCGTTTGGAAGACAAAATGAGAATTAGGGATGACTATATAACAATGGAGAAAGAGAAGTACCCATTGCAGTTCCCTGAGTTTAAAAATTAGTTACAAAGTTGTTGTAATATTATCATGAAACAGATTAGGTTGCAAAAGGATCGTTTGTTGTTTTTTTAAATAACATGTTGTAACTGTTAAAAAAAAATCTGAAAACTATATTTTATAATATAAAGGCTTCATTAATTGTTATAATCAACAAACTTAACTAAAATATGAAAGCATACCAATGTCTTGTAAGAGTTAATAAAAATATTACAATACATAATAAGTAAACAAGTCATCATTACTCTTGATTTCAAGGTTGTTTTATATCAAAATCGGCGTTATAGGTTTGTGAGCAACCCACTGAACCACCAATATTAAATGCCATTTCTGCAGTAGAAATTATGTGACGTGCTCCGCTACCGGACGCCCTTCCAGTATAATTATTTCTTGTGTGTCCTAGTTGACCACATGTAGAACACTCTTTTATAATTAGACCCTCGCCTTGGGATGGAATGCGGTCTGTGTTTCTTGGCCTGCCTGGCTGACGTTTATCCATTATAGGTGGCTTAACAATCATCAAATCATCGGGGATCTCCCATTTGGATGGCTTTGGCAGAGGGTTTATTGATTCCTCATATGTTTTCCTCAGTGTTTCGGTAAAGTAAGCATTTAATGCAAACCTCGAGCAGTCTTGGTAATTGTTCACTGTTAAACATCTTATGACATGACCACAAGGTATCCCATCAAGTTGCCAATGCCTACATGTACATGTCATATGTTGAAAATCAACAATCACATTTTGTGCCCCCTTTTTGACCTCGCATTTCGTATTTGACATCATGCGAACATCCCATTTGGTAAAAGTTTTCTTGTTTTCTTTTACAACTTCATCCGCCCAAGGGGTAAGTATTGTTGTTGCTTCCGCTAAAAAAACAGCCAAAATGAAGAAGTTAAGATCAATAACATCAAAATTAATAAAACATTAATATTACAAATTTACTTAATACCTGCAAAGTTACGTCTTTGAAACCACCATTGTTGCATTGTAGCACGAAAAAAATCGATCAACATAAGTATTGGCACCTTACGTGTGTGTCTAGATAATGCATTTATAGACTCCGCACTGTTGGACGACATAAGATTGTATCGGTTCCCTTTAAAATGTGCCCTTGACCAAGTTTCTGGATTTATACTTTTTAAGTACTCCCATACTGGTTCTTTTGTCTTTTTCATAACATCCATGGCAGCATCAAAAGCATCAACTGTGTACGCCCTACACGCCTCCCAAAAAATTCCTTTAACCGTCTTACTATTGCCGAATTTAGATACTATGTTGAAATACAAATGGACACCACATATTCCATGATGAGCGTGAGGAAAAATGTTGGCAACGGATGTTGCTATAGATGGAGACCTATCAGATATAATTGTAAGCTCCTGCATATTTCCTATGCAATCATGTAGTTTTTGAAAAAACCATGTCCAAGAATCGGTACACTCATTTTTGCATATACCATATGCAACCGGTAATATTTGGTTTTGTCCGTCCTTAGTAACTGCAAGTAACATGGTACCTTTGAACTCGCCCTTTATGTGAGCTCCATCTACTACTAGGGTCGGCTTACAAAAATTGACAAAAGCGCGTACCTGCAATACATTGTATATCTATTCAAATACACCAAAATAAATATTAAAAAATTAATATAATATGATAATACTAACCGAGCAACCGAGTGCGACGTACAAAAACTCAAAGCGATCATCAGCATCTGTTTTAATATGTGTGATAGTACCCGGATTATGTTTGGCTAAGTTGTGACAATACGCCGGAAGTTTGGTAAAAGAATCCTCTATCGTACCCCTTAACGACAACAATGCATATTGTTTCGCACGCCATGCCTGATGGTATGAGATATTGATATTCAATTGAGCATTCATATCATTAACAATTTCTTTTCCCCGATAAACTCTACTATAGTCTTCAGCCAAAACATCAGCAACATATTCACCCAAAACATATTTGTTTGCTTGTCGATGATTATGTTGCAACAATGTTGAAGAACATGTGTGTACATCAACAAATTTATTCACTTGGAAAAGTCCATCAGAATTTTTAATTGCTTTTGCTCTTAGTAACCAAGAACAATCTTTCGAAACACACACAACTTCATACCTTGATTTGGTGGATCTACTTGTCCTCGTCTGGAAACCTTCTCGAAGACATTTTTTACAAATACACCGCTTTAAAAGTTCTTTGTTCTTAAATATACTCTCACATTGAATCTTTTGAAGATTCATGTCTACCATCTGTGTTGGGATATCTTCATTAATATCAACTGGGCATGCTGGTACAGGGGGCATACCGTGAAAAAGGTTATCGGGAAACTTAGCTTTAACTTCATCACCCAACTCATCTCTATCGGAATTGCTTTGTAGCTCGGTTATATCTAAACATACATCACCAACATCAACATAATGCCCGTAAACATGATTTTTTTCATTTGTTTGACTTGAATTTTTTTTCTTTTTAGTTTTATCTACCACACGCCTATTCATAACTTTAACTTCTTGTTCGGCAACATCATCACAACGACCACCCACATGATTAAGATATGTACCAACATCATCATCACCAACAGACTTGTAATTCTCAGGATCCACATAGTGAATAGGTGAATAACTAACATTAACATTTTCAGCAACACTATGAAACTGAGGTACACTAGGAGTATTGAAAGTACCTATCGGATCGTTGCTCCCTTTATAACTGCATAAATTACCAACAAGCTGGTTTCTAATTTCACCACCCCCATTAACCTCCTCAACTTCATCAACCACCACAAACACTTTCACAGCCCTTCCTCCACTACATTTGATTACGTTTATCAACATTCTAACATCCATGTCTTCAACTATAGCTATATAATAATTTAATTTAGGATGGTGGAAACGAAGACTAATTATATATTTGTCTAACAAACCAATTTTGCTTCTTACCAAAGATACAAAATCAGTATAACTAATATACTCAGAAAATATCAAAACAAGTTCAGAAATACCTCCCTGTGGACATATGTATTCCAGATTAGTTCCATTAACTTGTCATCTCCCACCGGTTACAAGACAAACCAAATATTCAATCATTTTTTGAGCAAATTGTAGAGAAAGTTCCTAAACAAATAACAACCAAAATGATAATTTTATACAAAACTTTTTATATAGCAACATGATTTCGTAGTCAAACCAATTCATTTCATAGTCAAACTAAAAAAAACAAAAAACAAAAAACAAAAAAAAAACCACAAATTCGCAGATAGAATGAGAGTAAATCGCAGATGGACCTATTCCATCTGCGATTTTACCCTTATATATAGAGAAAAAAAATAATAAAAAAAAAATTAAAAGCACCTGCGAATGTACAAGCACCTAAAGCACAGCTGTGCTTTAGGTGTTTGTACATACGCAGATGGAATGGTCATTTCGCAGATGGGGCATTTCCATCTGCGAAATTGTGGGCTAATTTTGTAATTTCGATTTTTTTTTGGCTAGTTTTATAATGTAATTAGTGTAAATGACTATTTTTTTTCATTTTCTCTTTATTTAAATTACTAGTTTAGGTGAGTTACAACAAATTTTAATGATCGTACTAAAACGTAAAAACATATGTAAATTACTTAAGATGAAAATTATATAATCCATTAATCCCCTCCGCGCCCGAGGCTTAAAAAAGAAATAGTAACATGCTGTGCTGTATTATTTTATTTTCCATCGAGACCGATCTTAATAGTGGGATCCATTCAGCACTCCACAGATCTGGTCACGTGCCAAGAATTGAGTGGTCCTCACGCGCCGGAAGCTACTCTGGTCAGGTCAACAACACTATTTACGGTTTTGCCCTCAAGGAAGGAGGCTACAAAAACCTTGAAAAACAGTTAAAACACGTATTGCGCTACCTATAAAAATCCAAAAAGAAACATTGCTTTAACTGCTAACATATACTTCCTTTACAAGTCTCTGGTTTTATAAAAAATACCACATTTCTAAATGCTTAATTATATTCAAGTGCAATGATTCTTTTTAAAGCCAACAAAATACAAGAATCCAACAAGTAAAAAACAATTCGAAATAAAAAGAAAACCAAAAATTACTTTGTGATACCCCAACGTCATTATTTTCTAAAAATCAAAACAAAAAGTGAAAATTGAAAATCAACAATGACTATATTACCCCCAACGTCATCTACAAAATATCCGAAAATCACCCCAAAGATCATGGGTATTCCTGTCAAACAGATGCAAAATGACAAATACAATATAGTGAATATACTTCTATACATATACGTGTAAACTAAATAACAACAAAATGATGAGATCCAAGTAAACTGAGGAGTAGCAAACAAGAGCTACTCGTCGGAATCTTCATCGCCGCCGAAGATGGAGAACTTGTTGTAAAGAAGGAAGAGTACGAGGAGAAGGACAAGTCCGACGCCGACCGGAGATCCACTGGCACGGTGGATAGAGTTAGGTTCACCGGTGGAGAAGATGTTGGAGACGAAAGATCCAGAATCGGAGGAGAGATATTGAATGAGTAACAGGAGGACGATGGGAAGGAGTAAGAGACCTAATGGGCTGAGAAGCTCTGCTATGAACTCCGTCACTGCTTCACCTCCGTCGCCGAGGAACATAGGGATTCCGATCAACACCACCACCACGACGGCGAGTAGTATTCCATAGGGAGCTCCTCTTCTTTCCTCTATCATTTCTGATTTCAATGTGGAGCTAGATGGGATGTGAATGGGGTGGTGTTTGTCTTGAAATAGATATGAATGAATGGGGCTGTTTGAAAAGGACGCGCTTAATAGAAAAATAATCATAAAATGATAAAAAAAAAAAAAAAAAGTATTTAAAAGTATTAAAATCTATCTATATTTGCTATGTAACTCTTATGTCGATATATAAATTTAGCATAAACGTTTATATAAATTTACTTTTTTATAAGATGTATTTTACACGTATTGATCAAACAGTCTTCATACCCTAGTATATTGTAGACAGGACATATTTTAGTGGTTGAATTGTCGCAATGATGTGTAATGATGCAGTTTTATTTCTACCTTCCATTTTAATATTTGGTTACTTTTCTCATATAATTTTTTTTATCAATAATGATGACATTGCATAGTAAAATGCTCTGCTTTTTAGTGGTTACCCACAAGATATAGTCATAAGTCGTGGGACGATATGTAACAAGTTTCTAGGTGAGTTTTGTAGGTTGGATTATTATTAGCTTCTACTCTTGTATGATTATTCGTCTTCTTGATAAAGATATTGCGGATGATTTAATGATTTATATGTATAGAAGCTAATGAAATTGTTCGATTATGATTGAAATTAAATGGATGTAAATAATAATATTTGAGATATATAGAAACAAAACTCAAAGATTGAGTTTAACATATCCAATTTAGATGTGAAATTTGGCCGGAAACTAGATACGTCTTTTAGGTTATAGAAAATCTAGGAATTTTGTATTGGGATAATCGTTGAAAATAACTAAAATAGTTGATGTCGTATTACCAAATTACATTTTGAATAACTCTCACAAAATAATCATCGGTTTTGTGAAAAGAACTTTCCGACATATTTTACTAAATTGCTTTACAGATTATAACCATCAAAAATTTGCTTAAAAATAGTATCACAAAAGATAAATAGTTTTTTTAGTGAAAATTCATTCATCAATTTCATGAACATATATATATATATATATATATATATATATATATATATATATATATATATATATATATATATATATATATATATATATTTCTTTTCAAAATCATGATTTTATGAAAATGGATTTTTTTTAAATACAACTAATGGGATGGCCCGCTGGGTCTTATATTTTCAAAATATAAATTTTCTAATGTTCTCTTAGACAATAGTTATTCCGGTAAATTTGTTATTAAAGAGTGATCATTTATGTAATTTTGTGAAACCTACGGACTATTTTTATTTTTTGTAGCTTTGCTTATAGAAAAAGATTATTTCTGTAACGTTGTAAAAAGTAGCTAATATTTATCTAAGTGAAAAATATCGACCATTTTTGTAATTGTATCCAACATGTTATGTCGGATACAATTACGAAAAATGGTCCACTATATTTATTTGAAACCTAGTGCCTAAGAATTTAAAAACCACAATAAAGACATGGAAACAATAATCGTAACTCATCGGTAACTATTATCCGAATCATAGCTACTAACATCCAACATATATTATTCTCATTTTCATTTATTATCTGGCAGACTAGCAAGAATTATTAACACCAATAAGTTAGAACCTCATATTACATTAAAAGAGTTTACAAGTTTACTGTTAATAAAAGAAAGATGTCTTAAAGGTTTTGAAGAGTTAGCACAAGTAGGGTTGGGTTGATATTTTTGGGGCTATACAATTTATTAACTTTAGTACCTAACGCTAGTAAATTTTAGAAAAATACAAAAAGTTTATTTCGATTTTTTATTTTATTTTATAATATATTAATAACAAATGTTCATTCAAAATAGATTACGAAAAAAAAATCTTATTTTTACTTGAAGTAGTCATCGTTTAGAGTGACAGAGTTGAGACATTTTGACTATGAGCACAATGCTAACATGTCTAAATCATGAGTTATCCAACCTGTTGCAATCCTCTCTCTCTCTCTCTCTCTCATTTGATTGTTTGACCAACGACTAATTTTCAAAAAAAAAAAATCACCTACTATATAAATCGCCCTCGGCCACTTCTTGCCAATTACATTCCAACTTTCTCCAATCCATTCCAAATCTCTCCAATTCCATTCTCACTTTCTCTAATTTACATTTCAAATGGATTCTACTCATGGCAATCCTCTCCCATCACTCAAACCCAAAACGAAGAATCAAACGACAAATCAACGACACGTCAAAAAATGCAGAAAGTGGTCTGAACATGAACAAGTGACATTAGTGAAAGCTTGCATTGACATTTTGGAAGATAATGACCATGAAAATCATCCAAAAAAACACGAATGTTTTTTTGGGGTGAGATCTCGAACATTTTAAATTGCAACTTGTGGGTTTGGATTGTTCTAACACATCAAATTAACTCTAAATGGAATGATACGTGGACAAAAGTTAACAATATCAAGTACATCTTCAACCAAAGATGAATACCCATTAAATTCAACAAAAATTGAGTAGAACGAACACTCTAACATGAAAGATTTTCCATATGAATTAGCCCGGCCCAAGATATTTTAAAATTCCAATGTAAATAAGATTTTTATTATTGTCTTTGAATTTTAATTGTTGTTCTCATTTTATTTACCGTTTATAGTAATTTATGTTTTATTTAATGAAATATTATTTTTAATTTTAGTTTTAAATCAGTAAGGCTGAAAGGAATGAATTTTCATATTTTGTATGATAGTTTATGTCGAGACAAAAGTTTCATTTCATGTGGTTTTAACTTCGTTTTTACTTGTTTTTTGGTAGCAAAATCAAAGAAAGAAAGCACATATCATATCAACAATGCTATAAATGCAGACATTCGACAACAAGTCAAGCAATAGAAAAGAAAAAACTCGGTTTATACAAGCAAGAAAGCCATACCCTTTAAAATTAAGCAAGCAAGTAAATCGGCCAAAAAATACACAAAAACAAAATGCAAAATTTAACAGATTTACGCTAGAATCTGTTATATCACTGACTCTGTTGTAATCCCAGAACTTGTGCTATCCAAATCAACAGAACCCATACCCGTATCTTCTTCCACCTCACTGTCTTCATCACCACTAATCTCTGCATTATCCCGCCCAAGTTTAGCCATCTGTTCTGCCAGCAGTTTATCCTCCCTTTCACTCACCTAAACCAAAAACAAATCAAATCAATTCATTTATCATTTTAACTTTTAAATTAATATAATTAAAAAAATAATGCTTACTGCCCGAGGTGACTCTTTTATGGTAAGTTTCCCTTTATGGCGCTCTATTGCAGCACCACAAGCAGCAATTGCTTCTGTAAGAATCTTTATCCCTTGTTCCTGTTATTTCCAAGATAATAAGTAAGACACATACATAACATAACCAAAATTATAATCACCACTTAAGTGTGTTTTCTGTTATTAACCTTGTCAAGAGTCTGTGTATTAAGAACATAAGCTGGTGGAGCAACCAATTTTATTTTCACTGGACACTCTTTAGTGCCAACTGCTTCAGCTTGTCTCATGGCTTCCTGTTACCACAAAAACATAATTTTTGCATTTTTTATATAAATAATTAAAAAGAGTAAAGTATTTTCTTTCATTGAAAGACACCAATTCCAAAGATTATGACACCTTGATGTGGAGGACGCCATCAAATTGGAAGCATTTCATTTCAATATCAGCACGGATTTTCAATGGTTGTGGGGTCATTCGTCTTCTGATGTTTCTAACCAAAGCATCTTTCACATCCTCTGAAAGGGCAGGAACGACTTTACTCACCTACAAAATGAATAGGAAACCCTAAATCATACTGTTGTTTACTAAAAACAGCATGGGCAAAAGCGTCAATTTGCAGAATTACCTCCTTTCCATCTGGACCGATGTGTTTAACTTCACGTGTGAGGGACTTGAGCACGGAATCAGGGTCATTAACTATTGATTTGAAAGCCTGCATATAGAGGAAGCCATTATTATTATTATTATAGATAAATAAATGTGAAAAAAATAATAATAAAAGTTTGAAAGTGAACAAGATCCAAAATTCAAACCTCAAATGCATGCCCATATTTTCTGTACAAAGGCCAGCCAACATGGATGTATAAATCCTGTCATAGATAACTTGTAGTTCATAAGAAGCCCCTACGCAGAATAAAAGACCTACACATCAATACTAAACACTAACGTTTTTTTTACTATGTTTGCTATCTATAAAACCTTTTTATAACATATAGATGTTAGATAAAAAAAAAGAACCAGAAAAAAGATTCTGAATAATCGGGAAATAGAACCATTTACACATGATTCATCACATATATAACCAGAAGCTGAGTACTAGTGTTTCAGTCATCATAAATTCTAACTTCATTATGCCAGAATTAGAAAAGTTAGCAAGAAAATTTATACAGTTTCCTTCATTGTGAAATCGTGATAAAACTATCAAGCAAAAATTCAGCATATCGAATCTTATAAGTTATAACTAGATATTGCAACATCAAAGATGGGGTCAAAACTGGTAGCATCATGAAGAACAGCTCATCATACCTATCCTAAAAGTTTCTATACAGAAATTTATTCATGCAGAGTACTTACAATCATATGCATGTTATGGAAGGGCATATGTGGCCTGCTTATTTCTAAAAGCACAAAATGACTGTTGAGGATTTGAAAGAAAAAAAGTTCAACAAAATGAATTTGATGCAGATTTGGTTAGTAAAATATTATAGATCAAGCCTCTATAAGCTGCCTTACACCCAAATCACCCTTCATTACAACATTCAAAAGCAATTCTTCTATCTAAGCCTGCTTATACCAATTTTCAACTTCTGAAAATATGTATGTAAGTTTATTAAACAGTACTACTTTTGTTTTGTGTCTATAACTTTTAGGTTTGTTTGTTTTTTATCCAAACAGCAATAATTTTCGCAATATACTACTCATATTAGTATGCATCGTCATGAGTAAACGACTATTAATCTGGAATGCACGAACATATAATTCAAAACCTACCTCGAGATCAACATTCATAGTCTCCGCAACATGGCGCATGATGGAGTGCACAAGCTTGCTCTTACTATACCTCTCTTCGCAGATTTGAACATCCTGTTCGGATAACCTCTTTTTACTCAAATCAATATAACCTTTCTCAGCATTAACACGAAGCACCATAGCAGGTTCGATGCGGCCTACTTTGATTAAGCTGCCTACACTTCGAATACGGCGGCGAGAGAGATCCGATAAGAGGATCATCCCTTCGATGTTGTTGTATTCAAGGAGTGAGACATGAGTAGCAACATCTCCGATTTCCTTGACCTGGATCATCACTGGCGTGTCAACCTCCGGGAACTTGGCTTCATACATGCGGCAATCGAAATTTGGGGGTGATGCTGTTGACATCGTTGAATGGGGTTTCTTGAAGATTTTAGGGGTTTTGGCTATGGCCTATGGGTTTCGATTTGAGATTGAACTTGAATGAACAAAATTGCTTTTATAGTGGAAAATAGTGTTGTCACGGTTTTCTAATTTGTTCAGGCCTTTTTGCATTGTTGATAGATTATCGAACGTTGTATTAACTATTAAATTGATAATATTATTGATAAAAATAAAATAATATGTTACTTTACCGTTTTTTTTTTTTTTTTTTTTTTGCCAAAATATTGAATTTTCGGAAATAATCGCACTGCAAAGTAGGTCGGTTATGGTCCCAAATATTTAACCCAAAAACATTCACAGGAGTTCGTTTTTCAGATTTTTATTTATTTCAACTCTTGATGGTTGAAGAGGACAAATGTAATCCTGATACAATTTACATACCTCACATGTAGTGTATTTATTTTACCGATAATTACTTAACTCATATATACTATATTAATTGCTGGTAGGGAAGCAAATGAGTGTTTTCAATACTAATGTAATATATGAGTTTATTAATATAAATAAATAAATATGAAGATTTAAAAATTTTAAAAATTGAATTTATAAGAAAAAAAATTATATTTAATTATTAAAATTAAAGTATTTATTTATCTTTTAAACTAGGTTATAACCTGTGGAAACCACGGTTGATATTTATAATTAAAATTTTATATTAAAAACTCATACTTATTAATCAATTGTTTTAAATAAAATATTAATTAGAATATTTGGGATTTTTTATTTATGTAAAAATATAATTATTTATTCAAATAAATATATAAAAATTGTTTTTAAGATATATTATACATTTTTTATTTGTGAATTAATTAGATGAAGTTTAACCATTTAATACGATAGTTTTATTTTTCACTTTCTGGTTATCCAAATACAATTTTTTTTTTCGCCACTCTTTAACATAATTAGAATCCACGTTGGTTTATAAATTTGTATAAGAAAATAAGTTAATTAATAGTGTTGTAGGATTGTTAGATGAGTTTATACTGATTGATTCAAAATAAATATGTGAACTTATTTTTATAATATATAGGATATTATTCATGCGTAAAAAAGTTAAAAAAAATAATAATAATAATAGCATATAATTAGATAGCATATAATTAAATATTAATATAAAGATAAACCACCACAATTAGTGACCATCTTCAAATTTATTAACAAATATTGACATTATAATATTTAGTCATTTTGTATATTTATAAAAATTAAATAATAAAAGAAAACATCCATATTTATTTATTTATTTATTGATTTTGTCAAAATTAGAAGTCGTATCTTATACCCCCAAATTGTTGCGTTATCTTGTACATCATGACTCTATCGGCAATTTTTTTGTTTTGCACCACCAGATACAGACGATCGACGAATGTTCTTAAACTACAATCAATATCAATATTCGTCGATTAAAAATCAACATCTTGGAATGATTGGATTCTATTTCGTACACATAAAATTAAAAACACAGAGCAAACTATTGGCATCGGTTGGAATTGAGGACGAAGATTTTGAAATTGAAAGTTTTATAGCTTCGATGAAGGTAAGATTCAACCCAGTTCATAGTAATTTTTCATTTTTTTTTCTTGAAATTACAAACATAAAAGTATTTACAGGATCAAACATTACCTATTAAATATGAAGTACCAATCCATTCGAAGATAATAACTTGCAATTTTCCCAGACACGATATCTCAAATACTGGTTGCTTCAAGAAATCATCATGTATTTTTAAAATTTTTAGCAAAATATAATTTCAAATTCTTGAAATTCGAAAATGCTAAAAATTAGGCCAATTTTGTTGACTGCATATACTCACGAAAATTAAAACGGGTAGTATTTTAGTGAAATACATTCCATAGTTTTGAATTTATGAATCAAACATGACATTATTGTAAATACGACAAAAGGGTCCAAATATGTAATTTTCTACCAATAAGAGGGACCATTCATGTAATTTTTTACAACCTAGACCAAATGTGTAAAACTGTCAAATCAGGGACCAATCTAGTAAACAAGTAAAAAAAAGATCCATTGTTGTAAATTTGTCAAAAAACAGACACAAACCATTCTTTTAAAAATGAAAAATAGGGATCAAATGTGTAAAAGTGTAAAATCAAGGACCCTTAATGTACATATGTCAAACATGGAACAAATGTGTAAAACTGTAAAAACAAGAACTATTATGGTGAATAATTAAAACAAGGATCATTTTGTAAATGTGGAAAACACACACACACACAAACTGTATAAATGACGAATATGCCCCTACTCATTCACAACTAACATGTATTAAGTAAAGGACCAATATCATTTCATTAACAGCTTTTTATGCTTCGACATTATGGTAGGTACAGTAATATTGAAATATCAAAAGTTCGAATTTAATAAAAAATAATCATCTGCCCTTGCTCATACAGAAACAACGGTCACAAACAAACACTCCACAAGTAACTCAAAAATATAATGTTATTAACAGTTTTGAACAATAACCATTCCAAGCCCATATTTGAATTACTTATTGACATCAATAGATTTTGTAATTGGTGTAACGGGTGGATCTTTCAAAAGGGAAATGAAAGTAAAATGTATAATTGCATAAAAATTGATTGAACTTATAGAATAAGCTTAACAGTAAATTATTTAAAAGTAAATTGTTATCTCTATTGATGGTTCTATGCTTTTCTAGTAGGATGCTATAAAATTATATTTTTCTGGAAAGTAAGGTGCTATAAAATGTTGTATTTAGGCCTAAATAAACGTTATTAAAGGGAAGGAGGCTACAAGGAGTTACATTATAAATGCGGAGATGTTACATGGTTTTAACGGATCACATTTAATATTTAACCTGATTTCTATTATAACATCTTCTTCACTTTCACTTTCAAACCGTTAAGCAGCAGCCATGAGACACAAATTTCATGTTTATGATTAGACCTATTGTGCACAAATAATATTGGTCTTGGTTTCATGTAATAACAATGTACATTCCAACTGGTCAATTCTTAGTAACGTGTTTCCTTAAACTGTGTTGTATATACTGGTTTCCATTAATCCTGTCTTCAAAACTTCAGATCTAAAAGTACTATTACCATGCTCGATTTGATTAATTCTTTTTTGTATTCAGTGAAGTTGTATATTGAATGAATCAGAATATTTAGATGGTGTGAACTCCTTGTTACATTTATAAGATGAAGAGTTTATATTTTCCATAAATGATTAATCAAAACGCATATTACACTTTATACATACATACATACATATATATATATATATATATATATATATATATATATATATATATATATATATATATATGATTAACTAAAACATTAAGATATTACCCGATGGAGAATTAATCAATTCAACCTATGCAAAATTCGTATTGAACCTGATACCTCACAATACCTCACAAATGTAGAAAGCGAGAGCAATTTTGGAGTCTTGTACCTTGAAGAAAGAAAGGAATCAAATAGGGTGTAGCACCTGGTTCCCGGTACGTAAATCTTATTTGAGTATTTTCCATTTTAGCCTTGGACTCGATGAGTCATAGGCCCGACTCGTCGAGTAGAGACGGGACCCCGGGACGCGTTTAAGTTGGTGACTTGGCGAGTCCATATTCCGGACTCGACGAGTCGCCGTTGTTGGATGAAACCCTAAGTTTCAGGGGTTTGCACCCTATTTAAACTCTCATTCCTCCCCAATCTCGCCCCCATTCACCATCAGAGCTCTATATCTCTCTCTAGCCTTGTTTCCTTGTGAGTTTGAAGTGTTTTTGGGGTGTTCTTGAAGTTTTTGAGGAGTAAGAAGAGTGAATAGAGAAGAGGAGAAGGAGGCCAAGCATCTCTGTGTCATTTCAACATTTCCCCTGAGGTATAACTCGTTTCCCCTCTGTTTGTAAGCTTATTGTCCCTTATAGCTCCATTAAAGTCCTCTTTGAACCATTTCCAAGCTTGTGTATGTATGAGAGTTTGTAATAAGTGGATAGACCTTTAGATCTAGGCAAGGTTGAGCTCCAGGAGCTCAGATCTACTGCCTTTTTTGGACCCATGTTGCTTGTTCACCCTAGATCTACCATTTTGAGGCATTTTGAACCCTAAAATCCGTATTGGTGAATATCTACACGTAAAGTTGGAAACTTTATGTGTGATTCGTGTTGTAGGAGTCCAGATCTGTGAATGGCATGGACTGGAATCGAGCAAACCCGTGTATTTAGTGGGTGCATGGCAACGACTCGGCGAGTCGTTCATGTGACTCGGCGAGTCTGTTCGCGAGTCTCCGAGTTGTCCCCTTTTCGTAGGGTCGAGTGAACAGTGAGTCACAGGGTGTGACTCAGCGAGTCGGAAGCTGAACTCATCTATGGAGGAACTCGGCGAGTCAATGCCCTGACTCGGCGAGTTCAAGGCAATCTCCTTAGATCAAGAACAGACTCGGCGAGTTGTTCATACAACTCGGCGGGTCGCAGCAGCAAGTGTTCTTCGGATGAAGATGAACTCGACGAGTTGTTCATACAACTCGGCGAGTAGGATGAAGGACTTGAATATCAGTTTATAAGGAGAACCCGTCGAGTCGTCGCCTAACTCGACGAGTAGAACGGGATTCAGGACAATCGTTTGGGTAAGGACTCGACGAGTTGGAAAGCCAACTCGGCGAGTCGGGTCAACTGAAAGTTGACTCTGACTTTGACTTAGGGCATGATCAGGGGTAAAATGGTCATTTTACCCAAAGGACAGTTAGCAATGTTTGATTGAGTATGTTGTGGGAATTGCAGCCGGAGGATTTCCGGAGCAGCAGCAGCAGCAGTAGACAGTCAGTTCCCGATCAGATCAGCAGCTACTTCGAGGTGAGTTACCTTCCAGTAGCGGTGGGTCTACGGCTTCAATGTCGGCCCACCAGTAGGAGTCGTATGTTAGATGATTGTCTTTGTGATATCATCTACGTTTGCTACTACCTGATATGTTATGTGCTAGCATGATATGTTATTTGAGATAGAAGTAGAGATCGGTTGATAGGACCGAAGGGTAGTTCAGACACCCCAGAAATGTCTGACAGTATGTGATGATATGTTTGCATGTTGGCTTGTTATGTTATATGCGATAGAGATAGTAGGAAGGGACTAGTCCCCGAGGATCGGTTGTTAGGACCGATAGGTAGTCAGCACCCTAGAATGGCTTGACACGGGTAGTCAGCACCCCAGAACGGCTTGACACGGGTAGGACGGCACCCTAGAATGGCCGCACGGGTAGTCGGCACCCCAGAATGGCCGTACCGGGTAGTCAGGCACCCCAGAATAGCCTGGCAGTATGTATGTTATGTGTTTGTATGGTATGTGGTACGATGGGGGAACTCACTAAGCTTCGTGCTTACGGTTTTCAGTTTTGGTTTCAGGTACCTCCTCAGCTAGGGGAAAGGAGTCGGCGCGGTAGCAGCATGTCACACACACACTCTCTGGTTTCCGCATTTACGAGATTCTCTGGGATTTATACTCTGATATTTTGATTGGTTGTATGATTTGGCTTTTAGACATGGTTTACGTTGCATCATGGTTTGATCAAACAATATTTTAATTATTAATGTTTTCTAAAGTAATGTTTTAAAACGAAATTTTTGGACGTGAAAATTGGGTCGTTACAAGTTGGTATCAGAGCCCTGGTTTGAGGGATTCGGACACACCTTCGGGGGTGTCTGAACTCAAATCTAGGGATTAAAGGATTTTCTAAAAGAAAATGTTTTCTAAAAACTGAGAAAAGAGTTTCGAGAAATAACGAAGTGTGTGATGTGCGCGACCGGCCAAGCTCAAGTAAGTATTCCCCAAAGTACCCATAGAAGTTTATGTTATGTTTATCAGCTTTTGTAGAACAGCATGATAGAATAGGACTAAGGATCTAGGAGTGATGCCTTATGTGCCTGCTTTATGTGTTTCAGTTGTATGAGAATTGCATGCTAGTATCAAGTAGACAGCAGTAGGGTAGCCTGTTTAGGTTATGCCTGATAGTACGAGTTTAGCGTTGTGTGCTAGTTCAGTTTCTCTCTATGAGAGCGGAGTTGTTTGAGGTTGTTTCCCTTGTCTGAATTCTTCTTGATTCGTGCTATGTGTGACTATGAATAATGGGAATTAGCCACTAGGCGAATACGTCACGTCACAGGTGATCAGGGTTGAATAATCTTAGAGTACCGGATTTGATCCTACTGTGCAGCTCTTGTTTGAGTCCAACCGTTGTAGGGATGAGTCGGGTACTCGAAGGATTATCTGAGCCTCGTCATGTGTGATGGTATTCGGGTAATGGCTAATTGGCATTACAAGGAGGTCTACAGCAGTTGAGGACTGGATCGAGTAGAGTCGGAGATTTCCCTAGGGCGAGCCTAGGATGAGTATAGTAGTGATCAGCCATAGTGAAAGGGATCTGGTGGAGTCGAGGCAGTCCTTGAAGAAGGTACGGATAGATGTGGAAGGTAGTATGGGCCCGTACTACTGAAAGCAGAGGATCCGTACCCGAACCAAGGAAGGCCAGGATAAGACCAGGGAACTCGTAAGTAGTAGTGATCCCTCAGGAAGTATCAATATCACTAATGATTGTATTATGTATTGCAGAATGGTGGTACTTCGATCGAGGCCGGTAGATGGTGGTTCAGGAGAGGGGTCAGGTTCGGGATCAGGTTCCGAGCCGGTAGATGAGGGACTACGCGAGTTCATCGCATCAGAGATCACCAGAGGCATCCTTGAGTCGACCCCATCCTCTTTGGGTCGATCAAGGAAGGGATCATGGAGTTGATGGAGGATCGCCTTCGGGCATTCAGGAGTGATATGGCATCTAGCCAGTCGGGATCTCGCACACTGTCCTTCAAGGACTTCAGGGGCAGTGGTGCGCCAGATTTTCACGGGGTGAAAGACCCCATTGCTGCCAGGCGATGGATTGCAGACATCGAGTCTGCACAGTTGACTAGCTTCTGCCCCGAGGGGTCGAAGGTGAGGTATGCAGCAGGGTGTTTACGGGACCGAGCCCGGGATTGGTGGGAGTCAGTAGGTGACTCGTTGGGAGTTGCAGCTATCGAGGCTATGACCTGGTCGGACTTTGTGACCAGGTTCAGGGCAGAGTTTGCGCCGGCTGTCGAGCTTCAGCAGCTGTCCAGGGAGTTTCTAGACATGAGACAGACGACGGAGACTGTGGCGGAGATCACCGGCAAGTTCCGGGAGAGGGCTTTGTTGGTGCCCTAGTATGCTGGTGACGAGGATATGAGGAGGACCCGTTATCATGATATGCTACGAGCTGACATCCGGGAGCATGTTAGCTTTTCGGCTTGCCCTACCTTGGACTCTATGATTGCCAGGGCGAGGGAGAGGGAGATAGATTTGGAGCACATCCGGAAACGGAAATCAGAGGAGGGACAGACAGGAGGGGCTTCAGGGAAGAAGCCCAAGGGATCAGATGGTAGGCCGAAAGGCCAGTTAGGACCGAGCCGCTGCAGGAAATGCGGCAGGCCGCACGAGGGGGCGTGCAAGATGGGTCATGGGATCATCAGGCTGCTACAAGTGCGGCAATTCTGGGCACATCAGCAGGGATTGCACTGCTCCGACAGCAGTTATTCAGACATCAGAGTTGCTGTGTTTCCACTGCAACCAGAGGGGCCACAAGAAGGCCAATTGCCCCCAGTTGACAGTTTTAGCGCCGGTGAAGGCGCCAGCTCCAGCGACCCTGCGGATCACGGATGGCCGGCAGGGCAAGGCAGAGGCTTCAGTGGTGAGGAGCCGAGCATTTCAGCTGACTACCGAGGAGGCACGCGCCACACCTGATGTGGTGATGGGTATGATTCTTTCCTTCTATCTTATTCTTATGATGTTATGTTATTGATATGTGCTCTGTATGTATATGTATGCATTAGGATCGTTCAATGTGAACGGCCTTCCAGTTCAGGTGTTGTTCGACTCGGGTGCGTCCCGATCATTTGTTTCTCTTGCGCTTAGCAAGAAGTTTCATGAATCATCGGGCGAGTTAGATTGCCCTTTGGAGGTGGAGATTGCTGATGATCGATCGGTGCGAGCATCGATGGTATTTCGAGATTGCGTGTTGCGTTTGTTTGAGGAGCGATACTTGGTAGACTTGGTTCCCATTCCGTTGCGCGAGAACAAAGCGATTATAGGCATGGATTGGTTGAGCCCTAATGGGGCGGTGATAGATTGCGCGTAGCAGCTAGTGCGGGTCAGGACCCCAAGCGGGGGAGAGTTAGTGATTCATGGCGAGAGGCCGCAGTGTGGACCCACTGTATATTCAGCAGCGAGGACTAGGCGTTATCTTCAGCAGGGATGGGCATGATATGTCGCGTATGTGATGGATACCCGGGAGGCGGGTAAGGCGAGAGGTTCCGGTGGTTCGAGATGCAGATGTTTTCCCAGAGGAGCTACCTGGGATACCTCCGGAGCGACAGGTGGAGTTCAGGATTAACCTTGTTCCTGGTGTGGCTACGATAGCCAAGACACCGTATTGGTTGGCTCATCCCGGGATGCAGGAGTTGTCTACGCAGCTGCGGGAGCTGCTAGACAAGGGATTTATTCGTCCGAGCAGTTCACCCTGGGGAGCCCTGATTCTGTTTGTGAAAAAGAAGGACGGGTCGCATCGGATGTGTATAGATTACCGGGAGATGAATAAGGTAACGGTGAAGAACCGTTACCCTCTTCCGAGGATTGATGACCTCTTTGATCAGCTTCAGGGAGCATCTTGGTTCTCCAAGATTGATTTGCGTTCGGGCTATCATCAGATGAGGGTCAGGGAGGAGGATACGCAGAAGACCGCGTTTCGGACGCGCTATGGCCACTATGAGTTTGTGGTGATGCCGTTTGGGCTCACCAATGCTCCTGCCGCGTTCATGGACCTCATGAACCGCGTATGCAGACCGATGTTGGATCGGTCTGTGATAGTCTTTATCGATGACATCTTGGTTTATTCCAAGACTCAGGAGGAGCATGAGGAGCATCTGAGAGAGGTGTTGGAGACCCTGAGGAGGGAGAGCTTGTATGCCAAGTTCTCCAAGTGTGAGTTTTGGTTGCGCGAGGTGCAATTTCTCGAACACCTTGTCAACCAGAACGGGATTCTGGTCGATCCGGCCAAGGTCGAGGCCGTGATCAGATGGGAGGTTCCGAAGTCTCCATCTGAGATTCGAAGTTTCTTGGGATTAGCAGGCTACTTTCGGAGATTTATTCAGGATTTCTCCAAGATAGTCGTACCCCTGACGCGGCTGACGAAGAAAGTCGTGGTCTTTCGGTGGGGACCCGAGCAGCAGGCTGCGTTTGAGACGCTGAGACAGAGACTGTGCGAGGTGCCGATCTTAGCCCTGCCAGAGGGCGTAGAGTTGGGGCGGTGGTTTTTGCCCTCAAGATTTGGCGGCATTACCTCTACGGGGTTCGATGTACCATCTACACGGACCAAAAGAGTTTGAGGTACCTCATGGATCAGCCGAATATGAACATGACGCAGCGTCGGTGGTTGGTCGTGGTGAAGGATTATGATTGTGAGATCCTTTACCACCCGGGGAAGGCCAACGCGGTGGCCGATGCGCTTAGCCGCAAGGCGGCGCCGATCAGGGATATGTGCATGAGGATGACCGTAGTGACTCTCTTGTTGGAGCAGATTCGGGAGGCCCAACAGGAGGCTATCAAGGAGGAACATCGGAAGAGCGAGCGTGTGGTGGGTCATGTTTCCTCCTTTGATTATGATAGCCGAGGACTATTGACACTACACCGTAGGGTGTGGGTGCCGTATCACGGAGGCGTGCGCCACATTTTGATGGAGGAGGCGCACAAGTCCCGATTCTCCATTCATCCTGGGGCGAAGAAGATGTATAGGGATCTTCGTCTGGATTATTGGTGGCCCTGCATGAAGCGGGATGTGGCATGGTATGTTCAGCGGTGCTTGACCTGCAGGAAGGTCAAGGCCGAACATCAGAGACCGCATGGCAAGATGCAGCCGTTGGACATTCCACTGTGGAAATGGGAAGATATCACGATGGATTTTATCACGAAGCTTCCCAGGACCGCGCGTGGAGTGGATTCGATTTGGGTCATCGTGGATCGATTGACCAAGAGTGCTCACTTTATTCCGATTCAGGAGAGCATATCGGCCGAGAAATTGGTCGACATCTATATCAGGGAGATCGTGGCGCGGCACGGGGTGCCAATATCGGTGATCTCGGACAGGGATGTACGTTTTACTTCCAGATTTTGGAAGAGATTTCATGACGAGTTGGGCACTCGTTTCCATTTTAGCACCGCCTTTCACCCACAGACGGATGGTCAAAGCGAGCGGACCATCCAGACTTTGGAGGATATGTTGCGGGCATGCGTGTTGGATTTCGGTGGTAGCTGGGATACCTATCTTCCCCTGGTCGAGTTCTCATACAACAACAGCTACCACGCGAGTATTGACCATCCCCCATTTGAGATGTTGTACGGTCGGAGGTGCAGGACCCCGATATGCTGGGGTGAGGTTGGCCAGAGAGTCATGGGGAGCACCGAAGTGGTGCTCAAGACGACCGAGATGATCCAGCAGGTCCGGAGCAGGCTTCAGACTGCTCAGAGTCGGCAGAAAAGTTATGCCGACAAGCGTCGATCCGACTTGGAATTCCAAGTCGGGGATATGGTTCTCCTGAAGGTGTCGCCTTGGAAGGGCGTCATTCGATTCAGGAAGCGAGGCAAGTTAGGTCCGAGGTTCATCGGACCATTCCGAGTCATGGCCCGGGTGGGCAAGGTGGCGTATAGACTGGATCTTCCAGTCGAGCTCAGCCAAATCCACAACACTTTCCATGTTTCCCAGTTGCGGAAGTGCCTAGTGGACGATTCAGCAGTAGTGCCTTTAAAGGATATTCAGGTTGATGACATCCTGAATTACATTGAGCACCCAGTCGCAATCCTTGACAGGAAGTCGAAGGATTTGAGGAACAAGAGGGTGGAGCTAGTGAAGGTGCAATGGCAGCACCGCAAGGGTTCGGAATGGACTTGGGAGCCGGTGGACGAGATGATGGAGCATTATCCCGAGCTGTTTCAGGATCGAGCAACAGACTTCGAGGACGAAGTCTAAAAGAAGTGGGGGAGATTTGTAGCACCTGGTTCCCGGTACGTAAATCTTATTTGAGTATTTTCCATTTTAGCCTTGGACTCGATGAGTCATAGGCCCGACTCGTCGAGTAGAGACGGGACCCCAGGACGCATTTAAGTTGGTGACTTGGCGAGTCCATATTCCGGACTCGACGAGTCGCCGTTGTTGGATGAAACCCTAAGTTTCAGGGGTTTGCACCCTATTTAAACTCTCATTCCTCCCCAATCTCGCCCCCATTCACCATCAGAGCTCTATATCTCTCTCTAGCCTTGTTTCCTTGTGAGTTTGAAGTGTTTTTGGGGTGTTCTTGAAGTTTTTGAGGAGTAAGAAGAGTGAATAGAGAAGAGGAGAAGGAGGCCAAGCATCTCTGTGTCATTTCAACATTTCCCCTGAGGTATAACTCGTTTCCCCTCTGTTTGTAAGCTTATTGTCCCTTATAGCTCCATTAAAGTCCTCTTTGAACCATTTCCAAGCTTGTGTATGTATGAGAGTTTGTAATAAGCGGATGGACCTTTAGATCTAGGCAAGGTTGAGCTCCAGGAGCTCAGATCTACTGCCTTTTTTGGACCCATGTTGCTTGTTCACCCTAGATCTACCATTTTGAGGCATTTTGAACCCTAAAATCCGTATTGGTGAATATCTACACGTAAAGTTGGAAACTTTACGTGTGATTCGTGTTGTAGGAGTCCAGATCTGTGAATGGCATGGACTGGAATCGAGCAAACCCGTGTATTTAGTGGGTGCATGGCAACGACTTGGCGAGTCGTTCATGTGACTCGGCGAGTCTGTTCGCGAGTCTCCGAGTTGTCCCCTTTTCGTAGGGTCGAGTGAATAGTGAGTCACGGGGTGTGACTCAGCGAGTCGGAAGCTGAACTCATCTATGGAGGAACTCGGCAAGTCAATGCCCTGACTCGGCGAGTTCAAGGCAATCTCCTTAGATCAAGAACAGACTCGGCGAGTTGTTCATACAACTCGGCGGGTCGCAACAGCAAGTGTTCTTCGGATGAAGATGAACTCGACGAGTTGTTTATACAACTCGGCGAGTAGGATGAAGGACTTGAATATCAGTTTAGAAGGAGAACCCGTCGAGTCGTCGCCTAACTCGACGAGTAGAACGGGATTCAGGACAATCGTTTGGGTAAGGACTCGACGAGTTGGAAAGCCAACTCGGCGAGTCGGGTCAACTGAAAGTTGACTCTGACTTTGACTTAGGGCATGATCAGGGGTAAAATGGTCATTTTACCCAAAGGACAGTTAGCAATGTTTGATTGAGTATGTTGTGGGAATTGCAGCCGGAGGATTTCCGGAGCAGCAGCAGCAGCAGTAGACAGTCAGTTCCCGATCAGATCAGCAGCTACTTCGAGGTGAGTTACCTTCCAATAGCGGTGGGTCTACGGCTTCAATGCCGGCCCACCAGTAGGAGTCGTATGTTAGATGATTGTCTTTGTGATATCATTGTTGGATAAGGTGTCTAAGTCCATAACTATTTCGGGCTTGTACTTGACCCGACCCGGCATGGTCCATTTGGGTTGCATGGCACCATGCAATTGGATAGACTAAATGAGAGAAATAACACTTGGAGATTATTAATATATTATAAGTTCTAATAGATTAATAATATTATTTAATTAGTTGATCAAAGAATTAATTTGGAATTAATTAAGTGATCAAAGGATAACTAATTAAATATATGGGTTGGTTATGTAAATCATCCATATCTTGTATAGTGGGCTAAAAGGCTCCATGGATTATCAAGTTGGGTTCTACCCATAGGATGCTCCATGGATGCTCCATGGGAGTTACAAACCCATGGGTCATGGAAATGAAGAGTCATGACACATTAGGGTTTACATGGTGTAACCCTAGGTGTGCCAACACTATATAAGAGTCCCATTCTCCACAAAATTGGCAACACAAGTTGAACACTAAGAAACTAGAGGGCTTGGCCGATTTTGAGAAGTGTGTGTTATCTCAAGAGTCTTTCCAAGAGCATTTGGTGTTGTGTGAAGCATTTGAGGCATCACACTTGGGGTGCTAGGCTCACAAGGTTTCAAGGAACACAAGCAACAACAAGGTAAGTTATTTTATCTATGATTCAAGTTAAAATTGTTCCCCATGTATGCTAGATAGGAATATAACCTTGGAATTCAACTTTGCATGATAATTAGACAAACATAGATCCAAGGTTATTAGGGTTGCATGTACACTTAGGAAGTGTTAGAATGCTCCAAACCCATCAGTGGTATCAGAGCCTAGGCTTGTTTGTTTGTTATTTGTGCTTAAAAGTTGAAGAAAGTCGAAAATTCTGCTGTCTGACTGATGGACTTGGCGAGTCCATGGGGAGGACTCGTCGAGTTCATGTGTATCTTCAACCTACTCGGCGAGTAGGTTTATGCACTCGGCGAGTAGGGTCGACAGAGTGCAGAATTTCGACTTGAGTTGCTGGAAATGGATTAGAATCATTACCCTAAAATGTTTTGGTACTTGAAAACTTGTTTTAGAAGGTGTAATGTCTTTTCTAACTCATTTACAACAACTAGTTATCAAAATTACAAAGATTAAATGTGATTTTGATTCTTGAAAGTGTTCATATTCATATTCTTGTTCTTATGATGTTTAGATGATCATAGGAATTATTTGTAACCTTTGTGGTAGATTAATTCATGATCATAATGTGTTTTAATGGAGTCCATAACTTGTCCTCAAGTTATGGAAAACCAAAAGTCTCTTGGATTAAAAACCATCAAAAGAACACAAGAGTTAGGAAAAATGAAAAGTCCTCATTTTATTACTCTATTAAACTCATAAGTTACAAGAAATGAAAAGTTTTGAAAGTTTACAAAACTTGCCCTCAAGTTTTGGAACAAGTAAAGTTAAGTTAAAACTTTAGTTCCAACCCCTAGAATTTTAAAAGTTAAAATTCAACCCTTATACTTATATTATTATGATTTAATAATTATATATATATATATATGTATAAGAACAAAGTCGTCTTACCGCTAGTACGCCTCATTCACGAAGCCGGTCTATAAGGTGGGTATAAGGTTGTTGCCTATAAAATGGTGACTTAATGGGTGTCCACTCTCACCCACCGCTTGCTTGATCGGTGGAGGGTCGTTAGCCGAACGGGTAAGACAAGGACTTATTAATTCTCATTCAAAGTATGATGAATATTATAAAGTAACTAAATGTTTTATTAAATTCCCAATCTTAGTTACTTTAGGAAAAATGTGAATAAGGTGCTATTCCATGAAATTACACTTTACACTTTGATTAAGTCGTTGGTGGAGCGTGTGTGGTTAACCGGCACACTAACTTGGACTTAACAAGGTAGGTAAAGGGTGACTTAGGGTTTATTATAGTATCGATGGAGCGTGTGTGGTTAACCGGCACATCGATTGAGTGATAAACTTTAAGGGTACCAAGTGATTTGCATGGTTACTTCACACCTCGTTTTGTGATCCTCGGTATCCCAGTCACAAAACTTGGAGGGCACACTCGAGATTGAAACATGCCTTTGAAAATTTCATTGAATCTCAAAGAATCTAGGAATTTCTAAGAACCATTCAAAACCTAATACTAAAATATTGCGGTTTTCGTGGTGGAAATTGGTGAATCGTCATTTACCTACCTTTCAAATATGATATAGCTTAGATTACGACATACCTCTTCTAAGTTATATTATATTGTGATTGGATCCTAGCCTTAATATTACATTTGGGTGTTTTATTAAGGACTCTCTTATATCTAAACTAATCTTGTCCTCTTTCCTTCAGATGTCTTTCAACAATGCTTCTGGCTCTAATCCTAATGGCTCCTTTACCCTTATGAACTTGTGTGGGAAAGTCACCTTTGATGGATCCAACTTCAATGAGTGGATCAGAAACATCAGGATGATTACCCGCTACGAGGACAAAGAATATGTCCTTGACAAGGAGCTTAAGGAGATTGATGAGTCTACTGCAACTCCTCAGGAGATCGCTGAATTTCGGGCACATGAAAGGGATGCTACGAAAGTGGCTTGCATCATGACGGCCACGATGACAACGGAACTCCAAAAGTCTTATGAGGATTTCTACCCTTATGACATGCACCAAGATTTGATGGAAAGATACCATCAAAGTGCAAGACAAGAGAGGTATGAAATCATCTGCTCCATGATAACAACCATGATGAAGGACGGGGAATCCGTCACGAGCCACATGCAGAAAATGCAAAGGTATGTGGATCGTCTGCTGAAGCTTAATGTGAACTTCCCGGAGGATCTTGCAATAGATATTATTTTGCATTCCTTACCATCGTGCTATGATCAATTCCGCATGACATATCACATGAACAAGGAAGAAGTCACCCTCAGCAAACTTCAGGGACTTCTCAAGACCGCAGAATCAGGTCTTAAGGGGAAGTCGGTTGCTATCACTCCTACTCAAAACTCTACTCCGGTTTTGGCAATTGGGAAGAATCGATGGAGGAAGAGAAAGAGATCTTCGAAGGGTACCAAGGCTCGGACCCTTGATGGCTCTTCTTCAAGTGGAACCAAGAAAGGTTTCATTACTCCTTCTTCTGACCCAAAAGAGGCTGAATGCTTCTATTGCCATGAAAAAGCTCATTGGAAGCGGAACTGCCCAAAATACCAGCAAGATGTGATGGATGGGAAAGTTAAACCCAACCATGCAGGTATTTACACTATCATTTCTAATAACTCACCCCATTCTAATTCTTGGGTCCTTGATACCGGGTGTGGTATTCACATTTGTTGTGACTTGCAGGGACTAAGAAGAAGTGAGGATGTGGAGCAAGGAAGGATAAACTTGATCATGGGGAATAGGAAAGCTATACCTGTTACCAAGATTGGAGTTTATACTTTATCGCTAAGTAGTGGGTTTAGTTTAGATCTGAATAAATGTTGTTACTCGCCAGGAATGGCGAGAAATATTATTTCCTTTCATGCTTTGTACAAACAAGGGTTTACCTTTTCATTTAATAATGAAGTTGGTTCTATTGATGCTTTCTTTAATAATGTTCTTTATTTTAAAGCATTACCTTGTGATGGTGTGTATGAAGCTGTATCTGGTGTAGATAACTTAGGAAATAATGTTTTGTGTATTGATTCTACTAATAATAACTTGGATAAAGCATCATTATGGCATTGTCGTCTTGGACATATAAGCAAGAAGCGCATAGGCCAACTCCAAAAGGATGGAGTCTTGGAGTCGTTTGACCTAAAGTCAGATGATAGTTGCGAATCATGCTTACTTGGAAAAATGACAAAGTCACCCTTCACAGGTTCGTGTGAGAGGGGTGAAGGTTTGTTGGACCTTATACACACGGATGTGTGTGGACCATTCAAACATGCCACAAGGGATGCTAATCATTATTATTTGACTTTTACTGATGATTATAGTAGATAAGGATATGTCTACTTGATCAAGCATAAGTCAGAGACTTTCGAGAGGTTTAAGGAATTTAAACAGGAAGTCGAGAATCAATTGGGCAGGAACATTAAGATGCTTCGATCCGATCGTGGTGGTGAGTATCTTAGTTCAGAGTTCCTCGACTATCTAAGGGAATGTGGGATAGTCTCACAATTGACACCTCCCAGGACACCACAGTTGAATGGTGTGGCTGAGAGGCGTAATCGAACCTTGCTAGATATGGTTCGTTCCATGATGAGTCGAGCTACGCTACCAATCTCATTCTGGGGGTATGCCTTATAGACTGCCGCCTATATTCTTAATCTAGTCCTTACAAAGAAAGTTGCCAAAACTCCTCACGAGATGTGGACTGGTAAAGTACCTAAACTAGACCACATCAAGATTTGGGGTTGCGAGGCTTTCGTGAGACGCGAGACTCATGATAAGCTCGAACCTCGAAGCGAGAGGTGTATTTTCATCGGTTACCCACAGCGATCCTTTGGTTACCTCTTCTACAGACCTAGTGACAATGTGGTCTTTGTAGCAAGAAGAGGAGTCTTTCGAGAAAGAGAGTTTATAAGCCAAGGAGACAGTGGGAGGCAAATTGATCTTGAAGAAATTCAAGAATCAAGCGGTGAAGGAACTTCAAACTCTAGCCCTCAACTTGAGGAAGAAACTCCTGTTGAGCCAATTGACAAATTTGTACCTCTGAGACGTTCCACGAGAGTTAGGAGTGCACCTGAGCATTACTATGGATTCCATATTACTGCAGAAGGTGAGACACTTATTAGTGATGAGACACTAGTAAGTCAAGATGACCCTAACAGCTACGAGGAAGCCATGGCAGGCCCCGAGTCTGCTAAATGGAAAGAGGCTATGGATAGCGAGATACAATCCATGTATGATAATCAAGTTTGGAACTTGGTTGAAAATGTACCAGGTCGTAAGACAGTAGGGTGCAAATGGGTCTTCAAGAAGAAGACCGACATGGATGGTAAAGTACACACTTATAAGGCTAGACTGGTTGCAAAGGGCTTCTCTCAAATTCCTGGAGTGGATTATGATGAGACCTTTTCTCCGGTAGCCAAGATTAAGTCTATTCGGGTTCTGTTAGCCATAGCTGCATTTCATGACTATGAAATATGGCAAATGGATGTCAAAACCGCTTTCCTTAATGGAAAGTTGGCTGAAGATGTTTACATGAGTCAGCCAGAGGGTTTTGTCAGCAACGAGTACCCTAATAGAGTGTGTAAGCTTGAGAAATCCATTTATGGATTGAAGCAAGCACCTCGCAGATGGAATCTTTGCTTTGATGAAAAGGTCAAGGAATTTGGCTTTTCTAGGAGTGAAGATGAATCTTGTGTGTATGTCAAGGCTAGTGGGAGTATAGTTAGCTTTTTGGTATTGTATGTGGATGACATACTACTCATAGGAAACGACATTCCAACCCTGCAGGAAGTAAAGTCCTGGCTTGGGAAGTGTTTCGCTATGAAGGACCTTGGTGAAGCTGCCTATATTCTAGGGATAAGAATCTTGAGAGATCGGAGTAAAAGACTAATTGGACTTAGTCAGAGTACCTACTTGGATAAGGTGCTGAAGAGATTCAGCATGCAGGATTCCAAGAAAGGAGAGTTACCCATCCAGAGTAACACCAGATTGAGTAAGACACAAAGCCCTAGCACTGAGGCTGAGATAGCAGAAATGAGTCGAACACCTTACGCTTCGGCTGTAGGATCGATCATGTACGCTATGACGTGTACTCGACCCGATGTAGCTTTTGCCTTGAGCATGGTTAGCAGGTATCAGGCGAACCCTGACAAGGCACACTGGACTGCGGTAAAGAATATCCTCAAGTACCTACAAAGGACTAAGGACTGGGTCCTTACCCTCGGTGGGAGTGATGACTTGAGAGTTGTTGGGTATAGTGATGCTAGCTTCCAGACTGATAGGGATAATTTCCGCTCTCAGTCGGGCTGGGTCTTTACCCTAAACGGAGGAGCAATTTCTTGGAAGAGTTCCAAGCAAGAGACAGTGGCAGATTCTACTTGTGAATCAGAGTATATTGCAGCTAGTGAAGCAGCAAAGGAGGCGATATGGCTGAAGAACTTCATTGGAGACCTTGGAGTTGTACCAGCTATTAAAGAGCCAATGGAGATTTTCTGTGATAGTGAAAGTTATTGGGTTTTGAGCATTCTAACACTCCTAAGTGTACATGCAACCCTAAATACCTTGGATCTATGTTTTCTCTATTATACATGCAAATAAGAACTTCCAAGGTATTATCCTAATCTAGCATACAAAACAATAACTATATCAAGATAGAATACATACCTCTTTGGAGAAGAAAGTCTTCATGAAGCTAGAGTGCCTAGTGCCCCAAGTGTGACACCTCAAATGGAATCACAATCATCAAAACACTTGGAATGACTTGAGAGAATTCTACACTCATCAAAATCGGCTAGCCCTCTCTAGAATCATACTAGTGCCCATTTTGCCAAGAATAATATCTTTATATAGTGTTACAATTAGGGCAAACCCTAATTGTCATGACTTTCCATTTCCTTGGATCCATGGGTTCAAATACACCATGGAGCATCCATGAACCATCCTATGGGTTTTAGCCCAACTTGATTATTCATGGAGCATTAGCCCACTATACAAGTATGGATGATTTACACAATCAACCCATATATTTAATTAGTCTTCTTTTGATCACTTAATTAATCCTAGATTAATTCTTGATCAATACTAATTAAATAATCTTATTATTCTTATTATTAATATACTAGAACTTATAATATATTAATAACCATAAGTGTCTTATTTCTCTCATCCAAGTGCATGATGGTATGCAACCCAAATGGACCATGCCGGGTCGGGTCAAGTCTTACCAAATATAGTTATGGACTTAGACATTAATCCAACAGTCTCCCACTTGGATAAGTCTAAAACTATTATTGCGTATGACTTCAAGAACCAACCGGCAATCGTAGCTCTCAAAAGCTTCTGTCGAACTCTGACCTTGTAGATGAACCCTGACCTTTGTCAGTGACTTGTCCATTAGATAAGGGATCATATATTCCTCCATTCTAGATATCATATGGACTGAGACATGGATTATAATCATTCTCTCTGTCCATCTGTTGTTTCCCGATTTCCGATTTATGACGACCGACTAATTGAACAAATCAAATCAGTCCTGGCCCGACCGAGCACTTCCATTTGTCATCATCAAATCATCGAGGGGCCCACAGATATCGCTTTTATCCCGAAGGTAAAAGGAATGGATAAACTTCGACTCATATGGCTTGTTCTACTACTTGTTGAATCATACACAAAGGCACGTTTTATAGCACAGAGTTACCAAATGCGGTTTCGTGCAATCAATGTACTATCAACTCATAGTAACAACTCATATCTCTAGGTTTGAAGAATATAAGATATTATTGTCTCATGATCACTCGTGATAGAATCCATGAAGTGATTCCAATGAGCGCGGGTTGAATCCAATACTCAGAACTTACGAGCACTCATGATTGCTGTAGCCTTGTCCAACACCTTAGACCTCTACAACCCATCATGACAGTCTTAATTCATATCTACTTCCAACATATGACCGACTGTGGATGGTTTGAATAACTTAGTCATTCCAGAAGAATAACCCAGTTTATTCGGGAAGTCAAAACATGCAAAGTGAAACACAATAATAATAGAATCCAATATGGTATCAACCCTTTGAACATAAATAAAACACCTTTTATTTATCACCATATGATTACACATTATTCATTGTATACTGTTTCAGCTATCAACTTTATTCTTGAATTTAAAACAACAGTTGTCCCATGCTCCAAGCATGTACACTATGTTTTCTTAAACACTAGTCATGCCATACACCAAGTATGCATACTATGTTTGTCTATGATCTTTACTTTGTGAACTAGATCAATTGAACATAGCTTCAATGATTCTCTTTTCACACTCCCAAATCCTTACTGCAAATGCAAGAATTCCAAATTCATGCCATTTACTGAAATCTGTTAGATTCTAAACTTATATGCATTGATCCTCTCGTAATGATTATGCACAAAGTCAGAAAGACTTGACAACAATCATTACAGAGTATTCCAAAGGAGATCAGCTCCTTGGAAACATCCTTCTTGCATTAAGTTTCCTTAATCTTACACAGATTGAAAAAAAAAATTCTAACTTTGAAATATTTCCAGATTCCATTTTGACTATCACTTCTGACCAAGAGTTGCCTCCTTACAGATTATGTCAATATGGTCCTTCCAGAATTATCACTATACTTCCAACTGTCCTTGAGCAACCAATCTTTGGTAAACCTTAGATTGTCCTCGACAATTGTTTAATCCTTTTAGTCATATCCAGTTCTAAACCTTTTCCCTTCTTAATGCCCCAGGCATTTGGAAAATTTTAGAACGGATGATTATAGCACATGTAATCGATCCTATATCCGAAGCATATGGGACACGATTCATGATGTCTCACATAAAGACTAAACCAGTCTTTTGCTATAACATTTCCATTTTAATTTGCCAAGTTCTCATAATTCAGATTATGAAAAGGGATGCCGTAATCATAGTCGAATTTTAGAACGCAAATAATGGACTCATATACAGAATTTCCTTATGTTGAGCCATTCCAACATGAAATTCATATATATATCTTTGACTAAATGATTAAAACCTCACGATCTAAGCTTATAGATTTGAGATGAAGTATAATTTCCTCTCCCTTAATTATAGCAAAACAACTTTTCCCAATTGAAACCTTTTGTTTTCTATAATTAACATTGCTAACTTGCAATACTTATCATAATTATCATGCTCCCACTAACATGATGATCATTAGCATATCTCTTATGCTCCCACTAGCTTTGACATGTACTCAGAAATCAGCTAGACTTCTAGAAATCAATACTTCATTGACTTTCTTACCAAAGTTCAGATTTCTGATGCTAGATTGTTTTGATAAAACTTTATCAAAATCATACACCTTCCCTTAGATAGCACACTTGTGTGTCTAAACAATTATGAAGAGGTATGCCGTAATCATAATGGTTAGACCTTTTTGCCACTTCTCACAAGTCCAGGTTAGTGTGCCGGTAAACCACACACGCTCCACTAACGACTTTGAGAATGCAAATATCACAATTGCTATCTAGCTAAAATCTACTTAGTGAAAGTGTTTCCTCACCATCATTTCCATGAATCGGAGAGAAACCTTATGACACTTAGATTTACTGGTGTATGTGTTCTTATCCATGTGAATTGTCAAAATCATAGTCACAAGACAAGGATAATGACAAATCCAAACTCATATGGACTGAACTCAATCTTAATTTCTTGCCACCTGGCAGCTCAAGGGCCTACCATTGCTTCCAAGTTGTTGTGCAACCAATTGAGAACTCTAAGAACTCATATGCAAAGCCAACTTTAACTGGAATGGGCACAGATATGTCAACACGATAGGTTATAAACCTCAAGTCGTGTGCTAGTGAAGAACTTCAGGTTTTATTCTTGATTATTTCTTGAGACTTTCAAGACCTTTAAGACTCCCACTGTCCTCTTGACATGTAAGACTCCCTTGTCAAACATACAAGAGATAGTGCGGATTCTAATCAAGAAAAACACTTCACACAATTGGCCTAAGTTGGTCTTTGTTTTATCCAAAACATCACAACTTACCAATTTCAAATGTACAAGAGTAGAAAACTTTTACTCTTACATTTGACAAGTGTTTTAAACCTTCTTTTGAGACATGTCACTCAAGTTACAATCTTGGAGTATGACTCTAAGACTTGTATTGGAACAAAGTATGACTCATCTTCTTGATTTAACCATTTCAACAATTCAAGATCCCTCTTCTTAGTCATAAGAATGCACTAAGATTTCCTTAGAGAACTAATTTTGATATGGTTTCTTAATCATTAAGATGATCACAAAACTGATACTAAAGTACTCTCCCATCTTTTCAGATATGAGAAACTTTTATCCTTCTGCCTAATTTGATTCTTCTTATTCGCCCTGCCTTTTTTCCAATGTCTCAGAGTTACACTTAAGCATGTAAGTATAATCATATTTACTGAGCTTTAGTAAACTATGACGAATAGTCTTATCAAACTTTTGTGGTGGACTTAATCAGTGCACAAGAATGTGTACTCGATCCCTTAGTCCTTTACTTGACTCACACATCCATGTGAATAAGTAATTAGTCTTAATTTTCCAAAACTTGAAAGTTCTCATTCATCATGCTATACAACTTGCATGATTCCAAGTTCCGGTCCACTTGAAACTTGGGTGATGAGAATATTTCCTTATTTGGTAAATTTAGACATTACCACAAATGAAAGAATCAATTTTATATTTCCACTCTTGCTCTTAATGGAATTATATAAGCAACAATTTTTCCTCAAATGCCATTGTAAGGATATTTTAAAATAAATAAAATCAAAATTTTTTCTTTTATTTTAAAACTTTGCGGAAAAACTTATCCTTACAATCCATATGAAAACTTGTTATCTATTCCTAAGCAAAAATATCATAACTCCTAAGAAGTAGCTCAAGAATCCGATTTTTCAAACTATAGAAATCCATCTATGCGATCAGATTCAGCATATTCTTTCTTTAAGTTTCTTCACTTTCCTTTGATTCTTAAACATCACCATGTGACCCAGTCACATTATGTATCAAGAATCTCAGGATAGAAACTTAACAGAGTTAGATAGTGGACTTTACCTGAAGTAGAGTCAAACTTATTGACTTTAACATCCTTAGGTAAATCTGGCAGCTTCGCAACCAATGCCCCTTCCTTTGGCAATATAAACATATGGACCCTTTGATAAAGGTACAAGGGACTATCACAGACTTAGCTTTTCTCTTTACCATTTGGTCAACCGAGTTGACTATGGCCGATCCCTTTCCATTGGGAAGAGAATGCTTTTCTGGATTTCCTGTGTCACTATTGTCAATGTCCATCATGTTTTAAGGAAGTTGATCTTAACAAATAGATAAGATCATTAAGGGTCTTGTCATAGTCTGTTTCATAGGTGTCCCAAAGGAACTCACTATGTGACTTAGAAAGTGATTGAACCACCAACTTTCTCAAGACTTTGACACCCAACTCTCCCGGCTTGTCAATATGTGACTACATCTCCAAGATGTGATCGCACCTAGACCTTGCCTTGCCAATAGGGCTTGAGTGACCTTAAATTTTTCAAGAACTTGTGGGTTTAGGAGAATAATTTGAAGAGGTGAAGAAGTATGATATCCAAAGGACGTCATCTTCATTTAGGAAACCTTGTTTCAAGAGATTTGGGAAGATCATAAATGTCTAAACCAGACATCTTTTGGGAGATATTCAAGATAGTTGATCTTAAGTCCTTATTATGACACCCAATATGAAATATTAAGGCTAGGACCCAACAAACTATTTTATAACTTAGAAGAGGTATGCCGTAATCCAAGCTATAAAATATTTGAAGGTAGGTGAATGACGATTCACCAATTTCCACCAAGATAAACGAAATGTATAATTAGGTTTTAATTGGTTTTGAAACTCCTAGATCTTTGAGATTCATTGAACTTTTCAAAGGCATGTTTCAATCTCGAGTGTGCCTTCCAAGTTTTGTGACTGGGATGCCGAGGATCACAAAACGAGGTGTGAAGTAACCATGCAAATCACTTGGTACCCTTAATAAATTACCCGTCAATCGATGTGCCGGTTAACCACACACGCTCCATTGATACTATGATAAATATTAAGTCACCCTTTACCTACCTTGTTAAGTCCAAGTTAGTGTGCCGGTTAACCACACACGCTCCACTAACGACTTAGACAAAGTGTAAAGTGTAATTTCATGGATTAGCACCTTATTCACATTTTTCCTAAGTAACTAAGATTGGGTATTATTAAGAGTTTAGTTACTTAGTATTATCATTAATACTTTTAATGAAGGGAGAATTCTAGTCCTGTCAAACCCGTTCGGCCAACGACCCTCCACCAGTCAAGCAAGCGGTGGGTGAGAGTGGACACCCATTAAGTTGCCATTTTATAGGCAACAGCCTTATACCCACCTCATAGACCGGCTTCGTGAATGAGGCGTACTAGCGGTAAGACTGACTTTACTCTTATACATATATATATTATTAACTTATAATATTATAAAGTATAAGGGTTGAATTTTAACTTTTAAAATTCTAAGGGCTAACTTGGAATTAAAGTATTCATAAGTGAAAACTTTTCAAATTCCAAAACTTGAGGGCAAGTTTTGAAACTATTCAAAATTTTTCATTTCTTGTAACTTATGAGTTTAATAGAGTAATAAAATGAGGACTTTTCATTTTCCTAACTCTTGTGTTCTTTTTAATGGTTTTTTTTTAATCCAAGAGACTTTTGGTTTTCCATAACTCGAGGACAAGTTATGGACTCCATTAAAACACATTATGATCAAGAATTAAACTACCATATAGGTTACAAATAATTCCTATGATCATCTAAACTTCATATGAACAAGAACATGAATATGAACACTTTCAAGAATCAAAATCACATTAAACTTTGTAATTTTGATAACTAGTTGTTGTAAATGAATTAGCAAAAACATTACACCAGCTAAAACAAGTTTTCAAGTACCAAAACAGTTTAGGGTAATTGTTTCCAATCCATTTCCAGCAACTAAAGTCGAAAATCTGCACTCTGTCGACCCTACTCGCCGAGTTGCATGAACCTACTCGCCGAGTAGGTTGAAGATACACATGAACTCGCCGAGTCCCCCTCATGGACTCGCCGAGTCCATTCGTCAGACAGCAAGTTTTCGACTTTTTCCAACTTTTAATTACAAGTATAAGAGAAAGCAAGCCTAGGCTCTGATACCACTATTGGGTTTTGAGCATTCTAACACTCCTAAGTGTACATGCAACCCTAAATACCTTGGATCTATGTTTTCTCTATTATACATGCAAATAAGAACTTCCAAGGTATTATCCTAATCTAGCATACAAAACAATAACTATAGCAAGATAGAATACATACCTCTTTGGAGAAGAAAGTCTTCATGAAGCTAGAGTGCCTAGTGCCCCAAGTGTGACACCTCAAATGGAATCACAATCATCAAAACACTTGGAATGACTTGAGAGAATTCTACACTCATCAAAATCGGCTAGCCCTCTCTAGAATCATACTAGTGCCCATTTTGCCAAAAATAATATATTTATATAGTGTTACAATTAGGGCAAACCCTAATTGTCATGACTTTCCATTTCCTTGGATCCATGGGTTCAAATACACCATGGAGCATCCATGAACCATCCTATGGGTTTTAGCCCAACTTGATTATTCATGGAGCATTAGCCCACTATACAAGTATGGATGATTTACACAATCAACCCATATATTTTAATTAGTCTTCTTTTGATCACTTAATTAATCCTAGATTAATTCTTGATCAATACTAATTAAATAATCTTATTATTCTTATTATTAATATACTAGAACTTATAATATATTAATAACCATAAGTGTCTTATTTCTCTCATCCAAGTGCATGATGGTATGCAACCCAAATGGACCATGCCGGGTCGGGTCAAGTCTTACCAAATATAGTTATGGACTTAGACATTAATCCAACAAAAGTGTTGTTGCCTTAGCCAAGGAACCAAGGGATCATGGGAGATCCAGACACATCGACAGAAAATACCATTTCATTAGACATCGGATCGAAGAAGGACACCTCGTGGCAAAGAGGGTATCATCGGATGAGAACCCAGCAGATCCCCTCACAAAGGGATTGAGTAGGGTTAAGCATCTTCAGCATGCTCGGAGCATAGGGCTGAAGGATGATATAAGTTTTAGTAGTTAGATAACCCGGAAATTTGTAAAGTGTAATTGACATTTGATGATGAATAAAAGGTGTTTTATTTATGAGTAAAGTGTTGCTATCTCTTGTCAATCGTTTACTATATTTCTTTTGCATGTTTTGACTTCCAGAATAATTTTGTTTGGTATAACATATTATTCAAACCTCCACAGTCGGTCATATGTTGGAAGTAGATATGAATCAAGACTGTCATGTTTGGTTGTAGAGGTCTTGGACAAGGCTACAACAATCATGAGTGCTCATAAGTTCTGAGCATTGGACACAACCCACGCTCACTGGAATCACTTCATGGAATTTTATCTCGAGTGATCGTGAGACGGTAATATCATATAAGTCTTCAAACCTAGAGATATGATTTGTTACTTACAAGTTGGTTATGCATTGACTGTACGAAACCGCATTGGTAACTCGATGTTATAAAACGTACTTTTGTGTGTAATTCAATAAGTGGTAGAACAAACATATGAGTCGAAGTTTATCTGTTCCTTCTTGGATTAGAAGCTGGTATCTGGGCCCCTCGATGATTTTGTTTTGACCCATGTACCGGGCCCGGTCAGAACTAAGTTGATGTGTTCAATTAAGTTCTATGTCAAACAAATCGGAAATCGGGAAACAAATGCTGGACAATAAGCAAGACATGTTCCATGTATTTGTCCGGCTGATATCTAGAACAGAGGATTATATGATCACTTATCTTAAATGGCGTATCATCATCTTCTCAGTTCCGAGAGACCTTGAAAGAGCTACGATTGCCGGTCGGTTCCTGAAGTACTAGAGATATAGTTATTAGACTTATCCAAGTGAGAGACTGTTGGATAAGGTGTCTAAGTCCATAACTATTTCGGGCTTGTACTTGACCCGACCCGGCATGGTCCATTTGGGTTGCATGGCACCATGCAATTGGATAGACTAAATGAGAGAAATAACACTTGGAGATTATTAATATATTATAAGTTCTAATAGATTAATAATATTATTTAATTAGTTGATCAAAGAATTAATTTGGAATTAATTAAGTGATCAAAGGATAACTAATTAAATATATGGGTTGGTTATGTAAATCATCCATATCTTGTATAGTGGGCTAAAAGGCTCCATGGATTATCAAGTTGGGTTCTACCCATAGGATGCTCCATGGATGCTCCATGGGAGTTACAAACCCATGGGTCATGGAAATGAAGAGTCATGACACATTAGGGTTTACATGGTGTAACCCTAGGTGTGCCAACACTATATAAGAGTCCCATTCTCCACAAAATTGGCGACACAAGTTGAACACTAAGAAACTAGAGGGCTTGGCCGATTTTGAGAAGTGTGTGTTATCTCAAGAGTCTTTCCAAGAGCATTTGGTGTTGTGTGAAGCATTTGAGGCATCACACTTGGGGTGCTAGGCTCACAAGGTTTCAAGGAACACAAGCAACAACAAGGTAAGTTATTCTATCTATGATTCAAGTTAAAATTGTTCCCCATGTATGCTAGATAGGAATATAACCTTGGAATTCAACTTTGCATGATAATTAGACAAACATAGATCCAAGGTTATTAGGGTTGCATGTACACTTAGGAAGTGTTAGAATGCTCCAAACCCATCAATCATCTAGGTTTGCTACTACCTGATATGTTATGTGCTAGCATGATATGTTATTTGAGATAGAAGTAGAGATTGGTTGATAGGACCGAAGGGTAGTTCAGACACCCCAGAAATGTCTGACAGTACGTGATGATATGTTTGCATGCTGGCTTGTTATGTTATATGCGATAGAGATAGTAGGAAGGGACTAGTCCCCGAGGATCGGTTGTTAGGACCGATAGGTAGTCAGCACCCTAGAATGGCTTGACACGGGTAGTCAGCACCCCAGAACGGCTTGACACGGGTAGGACGGCACCCTAGAATGGCCGCACGGGTAGTCGGCACCCCAGAATGGCCGTACCGGGTAGTCAGGCACCCCAGAATAGCCTGGCAGTATGTATGTTATGTGTTTGTATGGTATGTGGTACGATGGGGGAACTCACTAAGCTTCGTGCTTACGGTTTTCAGTTTTGGTTTCAGGTACCTCCTCAGCTAGGGGAAAGGAGTCGGCGCGGTAGCAGCATGTCACACACACACTCTCTGGTTTCCGCATTTACGAGATTCTTTGGGATTTATACTCTGATATTTTGATTGGTTGTATGATTTGGCTTTTAGACATGGTTTACGTTGCATTATGGTTTGATCAAACAATGTTTTAATTATTAATGTTTTCTAAAGTAATGTTTTAAAACGAAATTTTTGGACGTGAAAATTGGGTCGTTACATAGGGTATCGGTATTAATTTTTTGAGAAGATAACAATAGTTTCTGATTTATTGGCTAATATTATACCGGTTTCAAATTCAAAATAAGTCAATGATATCTTTTTCTTGAATTGTATGGATAATTGTATAGTTTCCAATTTAAAAAAATTTTGAAATCGGTATCAATTCAATTTTAAATTTAATGGATTATCAAATGCAAACCGATTTTGTAGGAAAGGTCTCATGTAACACTTGAATCCTGGTATGTTTCATTATTTCCCCTTGTGTATTTATATGTTACATTTTGGTCCTTGTGTAGTACGCGGCGCGTACCACATGGTACGCTTGGCGTACAAGTTGTGAAGCAAGTAAGCGGTCGTACCACACGGTAGGCTAAGCGTACTCATGCGAGGCCATGACGAGATTCCGGACACATACGCGAGGCGTACATCCATGTACGCGTTGCGTACGTGTGATTTAATAAAAACCCTAATTTCGGGGTTGGACAATATATAAACACATTTATGGCTCATGAAACCCGCATTTCTCAGCCTCTGATGCCCTTATAGCCTCATACACGAAACCTTAAACCTCCCTTTTGTGTTTTGAGCTCATTGTGTGCATCTTGGTGTGTTTTGGTTCATATTCAAGAATAAGGAGTTTGGTGCAAGGCTGTAGATCAAGGAAGAGCTTGTGGATCTTGATTCTCTACTTCATTTTCAGCTTGTTTGAGGTAAAAAGTTATGACCTTTCTCATTAGAAGTTTAGATCTAGTTTATATGAGTTTTGGACCCTTTATGGCCCCATGAATGAGATCTAGTGGTTTGATACCACTCTAGGAGCTATGAGTCGCCACTCTTGGTGTTTCTAAGGTTCAAGGTCCAAAAGTTGGCACCTTTAGGCTTTAGAATCACCCATGCATGAGATTATGTTCGTTTAGTGAAAGTAAAGTGCTATATCTTGATTTTGGGCGCGTTTGGGGCATGCAAAGTCACCAAGTCAATAATTTATGGTTCTAGACGCTTATTAGGGTTTATATTTGTGGTTTGGGCTCTTGGTCTTAAGCAATGAAGGGCTTAAAGTGGGTTTTGGCTTAATAGGTGAGTACGTTGGGCGTACAAGTCTGTACCCGCATCGTACAAGCCTTTTTGCACGTACACTTAGCTTACAGTTGAGTACGCCCCGCGTACTCAGTCTATTTGGTTTTATATTTTGGGCTTCGAGATTGGGCCTTTCTTTTGGGCTTAGGCGTTTGGATTCTTGTTGGGCCATCTGAGCGAAAGTGTTTTGGACCAAGAGAATGGGTGGGCTTTAGGATAAGGTCCATGTATGGGTTTGAGGCCCAATTTGGAAAATTAGGCCATAAGTGGGTCTTGGATGATTAATTGGTTTTTGGGCCTTTTAGATTGTGAGTTTGGACATTAGTCTTGGACCAAACTAGGTGAGGGGTAAAATGGTCTTTTTACCCTAAGTATGGATTGTTGGATATAGATTGGAACCCAAATGTTAATTGGGTGTTATTTTGTATTGATAGTTCAGGGATTCTTCGGACCATTAGCCATGGATTTTCAGTGAGATTCAACATTCAAGGTGAGTTTCCTCACTGGTTTAGCGGGTCTAAGGCACCAATGTCGGACCTTACTGGTTATGTTAGGATGTTAGGAGTCTATATGGCCCTTTCATGTGTTATGTGATGCAATGTATGCCGAGCGGGGCTCGAGATCGGGCGAGGCCCGATGACTGAATTGTATGCTATTGTTTTATGATCATGGTATGTGTTAGCATGATTATGTTATATATATTGTATGTGTGTAGTGGGCGGGGCCGGATGTCATGCGAGGCTTAAGAATAAGAGATATGTATACCGAGCAGGGATCGATGTCGGGTGGGGCCCGATGGAGGGTGTAACGACGTGAAAATTTAAAACAAATTTTTCATTTTTAAAATGAATACTTTTCATAACACTTGTAAGAACAATCTCATTTGTTCAATTTTCAAAACATAACTCCATATTTGAAAAATTAATGATCCAGGATCCTCAAAACATAACTCTTCCTTTGGTGTGTACAATCAAGCCGGTGTCATCCCGCTAATCTGAAAACCTGAAACACATAACACTGTAAGCACGAAGCTTAGTGAGTTCCCCAAAATACCACATACAACACATATTAGCCACTCGAGGTTGTAACTCTGTTTGACCCTCTGGTCAATGTGTCTCAGTGAGACCCTCTGGTCAATGTGTCTCAGTGAGACCCTCTGGTCAATGTTAAGCTCGTTGGACCCTCCGGTCCGGTCTGCTTGAGCCTTCCGGCCTCATTAATCGTTGGACCCTCTGGTCCGGTCTATAAACTCCGCATAACATAAATCACAAAGACATAATGCAAGATATCACAATACTCAGTAATAGCATACAAGACCCTCCGATCACACAAAGTTACCACTCATAGTAAGTATAGTGAGAAGAATCACCTCGTAAGCAAGCAAGTAAACCTCATACCCCTCGAACGGTCTAATTCCCGCCTACATGTCATAATCATCTCTAATTAACACTTATAACCTCAATTCTAAATAATTTCGGTCAACCTCTCTCTATAACTCTTGGAATGGGTAAAAGACCATTTTACCCCTCCATGGTCTCCATAATCAAAGTCTTGACCAATCACCAAACCCTAAAAGTCAACACTCGAGTCAACAGTCGATGTTGACCCAACTAGTCGAGTGCATCTATGTGACTCGTCGAGTCCCCTCGTTTCCTCATAAGTGTCGTGAAAATCCAACTTAACTCGTCGAGTTGTCTCATCATCTCGCCGAGTCACAACATGTCCAGACTCATCGGGGAAAACTATAACCGACTCATCGAGTCCCTTTAGCTCATTTTCTCATTCAGATGATTTTAGGTAGAAATGGTGTCTCATACTCTGGATCTAGCCTTCCAATGCTCACTTATCACGTAAAGCTGCAAGCTTTACGTTCATGCATGGCTTCTATGGCTCAAAATGCCAAAACAAGCTCCATAAGAGGTCTCATGCATGGAAACTTGTCCAAAGCTTGATAAATCTTGGATCTTTGGGCTCATGGGACCTCAATATGTACAGATTTGGAGTCTCAACTCCATGACGAGCTCATAACACTCTATAATTCAAAGAAGGATGGGAAAAAGGCCCTAAACTCCCTAAAAACGAGATGTAACTAAACAATGAGCAAGATAGTGACTTCTTACCTTCAAACAGAAGCTAAGAATGAGTGAACACCGGATCCATAAGCTCCTTCTTGTCCAAGGTCTCTTGCTCTTCAACTTTCCTCCAAAAATGCACTAAAACCCACAATATTAGCCCCTCTTTCCCTCACACAAAGTTATAAACTCGATTAGGGTTTCTCACAGTGTAGTAGGCTGACAAGGGTGGCAAAAATAAGGGCTTAAGATTCTTTAAACAAGACACAAACCCGAAAAATTAGGGTTTCCTCACACAGCTCCTACTTGTCGAGTCGGGGTCCTCCGACTCGTCGAGTAGACTATAAAAATCCTGTGGCCATAATAGTCTCTACTCGGCGAGTTGGTGTTCCCCAACTCGTCGAGTTGCCATGTCAAAAAGAAATAAAACAATTAAATATCATACATGGGAGTCAGGATGTTACACAAAAATGGAGAGTGTTAGGTGCATTTTGTGCACCTTTTTGCACAACCTTTAGCCCTTTTTATGTATGTTTTTAGCATAATTGTTCTTTGCTTTTATTGCATTTCATCATATTTAGGATAATTTCTGGAACAACCTTATTTGCACTCTTTAATGTAATTTTCAGGTAAACCGGAGGTTGGAGCGTGCTTTTGGAGGTGTCGGGGAGCGTTGGTAAAGATTGTGGGATGATCGGGCAAAAACGAAAGAACTAGGAAAATCAAGTTTGGATGAGCATCCAGAGGGCTACACGGGGCGTGTTGGGTTTGGCCTAGAAATCCAACATGGGGCGTGTTTGACCATTCCAGGCACTTTGACTTCACTGAACACAACCCGTGTTCATTTAGCCTATTTGGACATGAGGCGTGTTGGTCCAGATGGACATTTTTTAGCATTATACTTTAGAGTTGGAATCGAGGATTGAAGGGTGTGTTTTCACTCAACACGACCCGTGTTGATTTACTCTATATCGACACGGGCCGTGTTCGACTTAAAAACTGCTTTTTGGCGGTTTTTCCTATTTTCCTTATGTCGAGAATTGGGTCATTTTGGGGGATATCAGAGCATAGAAGATCACTTTTGGAGAGGAGAATTCAAAGGTTTTAGCAAGGGTTTGTCCGTTAATCATTTGGAAACATTTTAAATTCTTCTTTTTAAGCACTTTAGCACTTAAGTTCATCTTTTAAACTTGTTAATCTTGTTCTAGCCATGTGTGGCTAGAACCCTAACTTCTCCAATTTCATGTTTTGACTTTTTGGTTGTGAATCAAATCATATGACCCGATGTTTGTGTTTAATTTCTATCTAGTGAAACTAATTTTACTTCAATCGAATGTTTGATTCTAATAATGATTCTTATTGGCCATTTGAATTAGGGTTTGGTCATTCACGTTATTCATTTTGCAAAATCCGTAATTGTTTTGTGAATTGAACTAAGTAACAAGCATTAAATTGATTTCTTATGAATGAATTTAGTGTAAATCTTTTCACACATTCTTACGCTCCTGAGCTTGTGAGGAGTGTTGGGTGTTGTTGGGAACATTCACAATAAACTTAATGCAATCTTTTAATCTAATTCTAAGAGCTTGCTTAGATTAGGTTAGTAGGGTTAGGATTAATCAAAGAGCTTGTTTTGATTGGTTAATGTGGTGAATGGAAAGTGTTAGAGCTTGTTAACACTTTCAAGTACCAACTTAGATAGAATGAAACAAATGTCTTGTTATCTTTGATTCACATTGTTGGATTGTCATACATGGAGTTGGAGTCCTTACAAAATATGAACTTAATTCATTCGCTTAGTTGTTTACTCGTGTTTTAAATTTGTTTTCTACATCATTACATTCAAACCTCCCCCTTATTTAATCTTTTGTGAACAAATACCTTACGCAAAACAGGTATAGACTGATTGTCCCATATCTCTGTGGATCGACCCTAATTGCATTGTACTACATTTCTAGTACAATAGAGTAGTGTACTTGGAGTCATTTGTACCCCTTTATTTGTTGGGTTTGACACCCCTAACAGAGAGTATGCACGATTAGGGTTTTTGAGCTCAAGGGGGACGGTAAGGGAGGCAGATGGAGGCTAATGACCCTTTAAATAGGGTGTAAAACCCTAGAAATTAGGGTTTTCTCATTCAGCTCCTACTCGTCGAGTTGGGGTCCTCCGACTTGTCGAGTATACCTCATAAATCACGCGGGTTGACTAATCTCTACACGACGAGCTGGGGCCTCCAACTCGTCGAGTAGGCTTCTTTAATTTCATGAAATCCCTAAAATCTCATTTCCAGAAAACGGGATGTTACATGTTTAAAGTGGAATTCCTTAACAATATACTCTATATACCAAACATACCCCACCTCCAATATGATCCTACCTGGTTGTTCCTTACTTCATAGATCTTGATGTAGACATTGAGATTAGTGAGGAATCTAGACTATAACTATTGTAGTCACCAGGATTATGAAACTATACTAAGGCTTAGTACTTTATGCGTCTAGGTCTTTTGAAAGTATGAAGCGAAGTGCTACCGAAATCTCCAGTCACCCACTTTAATCAGGTGAGTGCATAGTCCCTTTAACGAACATGATTTTAATACATGTATTAATAAAAGTATTAAATACTTGTTAAATTTTTTTGATGTGAACTATGTGCTTATTTCCTGAAATATGTGTTAGAAATATACATTATTATATACAAGGTGCGAATCATATATGGTTCTACATGTATTGTAGTATATAAATAATTTTACCACATGATAATAAATAATAGAAGTACTATTTGTGAAAAAAGATAAAGGAAATATGAATACTCTATGTTAATATTAGGATAGGGTTGCCTAAAATAAAGTTAATATTTCAAGAAAGGTTAATAAGTCGGGTAGTCCTGCCTATTAGGGAAATAAGAGTTATAAAGGATGTTTAGTTCAATTAAGTTTGAATAGTGGACATCATCATGTGAAGGGTATATGCGTTAGGAACGAAGAGTATAACTATGTCTTATGACACTATCAAGTGTCGATGTACAATAGCTCCGTATAAGAGTACATCTTAGTATCCATATTGGATTACTATAAATGGTGGGTCCAGATCATACAACTGTAACAATATGTTTGGCCATCTCCCATGGTAGGTGACAACACTTGACCATTCTAGGCAGTCTTGTAAATTATGTTGATAGTGTATGCTCATAACCTACAAACGTAGATGAAGGGTAATACCAAATTTATCAAATACTCTGATGGCTCGGGTGGCTATATGACTTTCACTAGCCAAGGAATCCCTTAGTGGTTTAGTCAAGTCCTCTCTTTTAAAAGGTTTATCCTTTTGATAGTTATGGACTAGAATCTCTGAGGACCGTTTCAGGAAGGGTACGTTTGGGATAAAGGTTTTTATAGACAATTGGTTTTAAGCTATATGTAAATATTGTTTATTAACAATTGATTTCACAGGTCTGATAATTAAGGAATATTATCATTATGAGATTGAAATCCATATGTATCTCAATAGGTTTCCCAATGTGACCCACTCAGTTTATATGCATCACAAGTATCAAGACTCAAGCAATTAGAACTTGAATAGGATGCTGAGTGATTAAGGGAAAGCCTGTCATGATGTTCAAGACCATTAGCTCTTGTGCTGTGACTTATGTATTTGTATTGATTTAGGACATCCTCAAGGTTTTAATAAATTGAGGTGACCATTTGTACTCAAAATGTTTAAATATATTGGGATCTTCCGCAACAATGATAAAATAATTTTAAAAGCACAAAGAAAAGTTTTAATTGGTTATGCAAATTAGTGGATGTCACAGTCTGGTAGGTATTCAACATAAATAGGTGATGTAAGAGCAAGATAATAGGGAATTTTTGAAAATCGTGAAGCAAATCAAGTTAGGGTTGAAGTTTAAGAACGTTGTAATGCATATATGATACAAAACGGCATAATATGATAAGTTTGAGTACCTAAACTTATATACCTTGTATCGTATATTTATTTTTACCATATAATAAGGTGCTCTTTGGTTAGCATATTGTTTATGAAGGAATTGGAATTAGAATCGGGAAAGGAATCTGTCAGGAATTTGAATCCAATTCCATATACTGTTTGGTCGGCATAAAATGAAATCATAATTAATTCCATATTTTGTTTGGTTGGCAGGAAATGAAATTAATATCCATGGAAAATGACATAATTGCCTTTTTTTTTATTTATTTTGCTTAATTTTACTTTGATTTATATCTTACATGTAAAGATATATTATATAAACTTGTAGCACCTGGTTCCTGGTACGTAAATCTTATTTGAGTATTCTCTTTTTTTTAGCCTTGGACTCGGCGACTCATAGGTCCGACTCGCCGAGTAGATACGGGACCCGGGACATGTTTAAGTTGGTGACTCGGCGAGTCCATATCCTAGACTCGGCGAGTCACTGCTGTTGGATGAAACCCTAAGTTTCAGGGGTTTGCACCCTATTTAAACCTCATGTCTGCCCCAAGCCAGCCCCCATTCACCTCAGAGTTCCCAACCCTCGTTCCGAAGCTTATTTCCTTGAGAGTTTGAAGCATTTTGTGTGTTCTTGAAGGATTTGAGAAGGAAGTGGAGTAGATCAAGAGGAAGGGAAGGAAGCCAAGCATCTTAGTGTTCTCTCAGTGATTTCTTTGAGGTATAACCCGTTTTCCCTCTGTTCTTATGCTTATTGCTCCATTAAGTCTTTCTTGAGCCCTTCCCTAAGCTTGTATGTGCAATATAATTCGTAATAAGTTGATTGTCCTTTAGATCTAGGCATGATTGAGCCCCAGGAGCTCAGATCCGTTGCCTTTATGGACCCATGTTGCTTGTTCACCCTAGATCTACCCTTTTGAGGCATTTTGAGCCCTAAATCCCTCATTGGTGAGTATCTACACGTAAAGTTGGAAACTTTACGTGTCATTCATGCTCAAGGAACCCAGATCTGTGAATGGCATGGACTGGAATCGAGCAAAATCGCGTATATAGTGATTGCATGGAGACGACTCGACGAGTCTGTTCGCGAGTCGCCGAGTTGTCCCCTTTTCGTTGTGTCGAGTGTGTAGTGAGTCACGGGGTGTGACTCAGTGAGTTGGAAGCCAAACTCATCCATGGAGGAACTCGGCGAGTCCATGCCCTGACTCGGCGAGTTCAAGGCAATCTCCTTAGATCAAGAACAGACTCGGCGAGTTGTTCATACAACTCGGCGAGTCGCAGCATAAGTGTTCATCAGATGAAGATGAACTCGACGAGTTGTTCATACAACTCGGCGAGTCTCCGCGTAGTGTTCTTCGAATGAAGATGAACTCGGCGAGTTGTTCATACAACTCGGCGAGTAGGATGAAGGACTTGAACCTCAGTTTAGAAGAAGAACTCGTCGGGTCAACACCTAACTCGACGAGTAGGGACTGGATACAGGACATTCGATTGGATAGGGACTCGGCGAGTTGGAGAGCCAACTCGGCGAGTCGGGTCAACTGAAAGTTGACTATGGCTTTGACTTATGACATGATCAGGGGTAAAATGGTCATTTTACCCAATGGACAGTTAGCAGTGATTGATTGAGTATGTTGTGGGAATTGCAGCTGGAGGATTTCCAGAGCAACAGTAGGCAGTCAGTTCTCGACCAGATCAGCAGCTACTTCGAGGTGAGTTACCTTCCAGTAGCGGTGGGTCTACGACCACAATGCCGGCCCACCAGTAGGAATTGTATGTGGATGATTGTCTCCGGGATAATCATCTAGGGTTACTACTACCTGTTCCATGCTTATGTGTTAGTATGATGTGATGCTATGTGTTAGTGGTAGTAGGGGAGATAGTCCCCAAGATATCCGATCGATAGGGCCGAAGGGGTAGTTATACCCAACCATGTTAGATAGATTCTTATACTGTGGTACGTATTATGTGGTAGTAGTAGAGGGGAGAAGTAGTCTTCGGTACCCGGTCGAGAGGACCGAAGGGGAGGCTAGCACCCATATATGCTAGGCAGTATCCGGTCGAGAGGACCGAAGGGGAGGCCAGCACCCAGGTATGCTAGGCAATATCCGGTCGAGAGGACCGAAAGGGTAGGTCGGGCACCCAGATATGCCTGAAAATAGATGTATGTTATGTGATTATTATGGTATGTGGTATAATGGGGGAACTCACTAAGCTTTGTGCTTACGTTTTTCAGTTGTTGTTTTAGGTACCTCTTCAGCCAAGGGGAAGGAGCAGGCCCGGTAGCAGCATATCACACACACTTTTGTTTCCGCCGTTATGAGTTTATTCTGGGATTGACACTCTGATATTTTGGTTGTTTAAATGTTGAGGATTTCAATTTGGTTTTCGATGTGAAATGGTTTAATTATACAATGTTTTAATTATTAATGATTTTCAAGTAATGTTTTTACAATCAAAATTTTTGGATGTGAAAAATTGGGTCGTTACAAAACTATAAAAATAGTAAATTTTCATTTTATTAATTGAGCATTCATGTCGGTGACTATAGCGGTGGTAGATAGTGGCGATGATTGTGATAGGTAGTGGTGGTGGTGGTTAGTAGTGGCGGCGGTGGTGGTGGTAGTGGAGGGTGGTGGGTGGTATGTAACACCCGAAATCAGAAAAGGTTAAGAAAGGAAAGGAAAATCATAAGTTAAAGAAGGTCGACTCGTCGGGTCCAGGGACGAACTCGGTGAGTCGGAGCGGGGTCCGGGTGTAAAGTAAGTGACCGACTCGGCAAGTGGACTCGGCGAGTCTGGTCTGGGTTAGGAAACCCTAATTCCGGGACTTGGTACCCTATTTAAGCATCTTATTCTCTTCCCTAGGGTTCATTTACGGCCCCTATAGTCCAGAACCCCAAACCCTAGCCACCATAACCGTTTTTGGAGCAAGATCTACCCTTGGTGAAGTACTTTGGAGCTTGGAAGAGAAGAGATTCATAGTGGTGCAAGAGGAGGCCTTGGATCCAGAGTTGGTGGAACTTTTTAGAGCATTTGGAGGTAACAAATCGTTATCCTTGGCTTTCTCCTTTCTAGATCCATCTTTCATGGAGTTTTAGGGTTTCTTTGAGAGTATGTGATGAGAAGTGGGTGCACAAGTTAGATCTGGTTTTTTAAACTCCAGATCTGAGCTCTATTTGGACCAAAGATGCAGAAAGCCCTGTTAGTTGCTATGCAAAAGCCATTCACCATGAGTTAAGTTCCTTTATAGCTTGGTTTTGGTATTATGAGACAAGAAGCACGTAAAGGTAGCAACTTTATGTTGCTAGTGGACTATAGGAACCCAGATCTATTGTTTGGAGCAAAGCAGTAGGTCTGTGACTCGAGATCATGAGAATACACGAAAGGACTTGACGAGTTGGGCTAGATATCAGTCTTAGAGTCGCGTAGGAACTCGACGAGTCACATGGGTGGACTCAGCGAGTTGGATGAAGATAGGCAGGGACTCGACGTGTTGGAAGAACAACTCGGCGAGTCTGTGGAAGATTGCCTTGGACTCGGCGAGCCTGTTCTTGGACTCGACGAGTCAAGTCGCAAAACCCCAAACCCCTCTAGTTAAGACTCGAATCAGTGGGTTGAGTGAAGAATCAGTGAGTTGGACAGGACAAAACTTGGAAATTAGTAGGCTTGGCGAGTCATGGTCTAACTCGGCGAGTCGAGTTGCGAATGAAAGGGGTTTATGAGCTTATGAACTTGGCGAGTCAGTAGGCTGATTCGGCGAGTAGGGTCAACCTGGAAGGTTGACTGTGACCAGGACTTTGACTTTGACCAGAGTTGACTTAGTTGACTTTTGGAGGACTGTCAGACTAAGTGTCATATTGATATTGGTAGCTCGGAGAGCTAGAGGAGCAGCAGCTCAGATGGTTGTCGGTTAGCAGCCAGAGGGTTATCAGCAGAGCTCAGCAATTCATGTGAGTTTCCTTCCAGTAGGAACGGGTCTAAGGCCATAATGCCGACTCGTTTAGTTAGTAGTAGTTACGGACTTCGATCCGATGCAGTAGTTCAGTATGCTTGGTTTCTTTGTGATTCAAGCATGTTTATGTGTGATGTGTTACGGACTTCAGTCCGATGCAGTATGAAGTATATGTGTTATGCTAGTTGATATGTGTTTATGTTATGCTATGTTCAGTCAGTTCCGGACTTCGGTCCGATGCAGGGGACAAGGTCCCAGTTAGTTTGGGTTTCGGCCCAATGTAGTTTCCGGACTTCGGTCCAATGCAGGGGACAAGGTCCCAGTTAGTTCGGGCTTCGGCCCGATGCAGTTTCCGGGCTTCGGTCCGATGCAGGGGACAAGGTCCCAGTTAGTCCGGGCTTCGGCCCGATGCAGTTTCTGAACTCCGGTCCGATGCAGGGGGCAAGGCCCCAGTTAGTCCGGGCTTTGGCCCGATGTAGTTTCCGGACTTTGGTCCGATGCAATGGGCAAGGCCCAGTATGTGCTTTATATGTTATTGTATGATATGTGGTAGTTTGGGGGAGCTCACTAAGCTTCGTGCTTACAGTTTCAGCTTTTGGTTTCAGGTACTCAGTTTTCAAAGGAGGAGCTCGGAGAGGTTGCAGTGCACACACCATAGTCAGTTAGCCTGGGAATGTCTTACTCTGATAATAAGATTGTGTTTTGAATTAATACTCGGAAACTATGTTATGACTTATGATACGGTTTTTATAAATATGGTTTTAGTAATGTTTTAAAAGAAATTTTTAGTCGTGATTTTTGGGTCGTTACATGGTACGTGGTGGTGGTGGTGACGGTGACAGGAGGTACGTGGTGGTGGCGGTAGCAGGAGGTGAGTTGTGGTGGTGGTGGTAGCGGTAACAGGAGGTGAGTTGTGGTGGTGGTGGCTGTGGTATGTCATGGCGGTGCTGGTGGGTGATAGTTGTGCTGGTGGCAATGGCGGTAGGTGGTGGTGGCGGTGGTAGGTGGTGGTGGTAGCGATGACCCTAGACTGATGGTGGTAACGGGGGAGATAGTGGTGGCTAAGACGGGAATGATGGCGGTAGGTGTGTGTTAGAATTTGAATATTTTTCCCCTAAATTTTATTCCAATCCAACCAACCTAACATACCCTAAGTCAATATAAAACTAAATTCTTTAGCAAATATAAGGGGAGGAAAGTGCCGATACTATACGGCCCAAAACACATAAACAAACCCTTTATAAAACCCTAGTGCACCCTTGACGCAATCTTTTCAAAGTTTCTGGTCGGATCAATTTCTTTCGCTCACTCATTACTCTTCACGGGATTCTTTCAGGTCACTTCCTTCTCTTATCAAAACCCTAGCGAATCCCCTCCGTCGCAAACATGGCTTCCAACTCCCCGAATCTCGAATGCCGTATGTACGAAGCCAAGTTTCCCGATGTCGACATGGCCGTCATGATTCAAGTCAAAAGCATCGGTGAGATGTGCGCCTATGTCTCACTCCTCGAGTACAACAACATCGAGGGAATGATTCTTCTGTCCGAGTTGTCACGACGCCGTATTCGTAGTATCAACAGTTTGATTAAGGTCGGGCGTACCGAGCCTGTTATGGTTCTTCATGTTGATGAAGAGAAAGGCTATGTGAATCTTAGTAAGAGGAGGGTTTCCGAAGAGGATATTCAGATTTGTGAAGATAGGTATAATAAGAGTAAGCTTGTTCACTCGATTATGCGCCACGTAGCCGAAACTATGCAGCTTGATCTTGAGGTAACTACCGAATTCCTTAACTCAGCTGGATATGAAGCCAATTGTTGATCATATATAAACGTGTATCAAACCACATCGTGTAAGCCTTAATTGTTTAGTGTGCAAATATAAGTTTCTTCCATCCATTTAAGGCAATTATAGGGGTTATAGAAACAATCGCCTCAGGTAGTTAGCTGGTAGGGCAGTTAGAGGGGTTATAGAAACAATGCATTCTGTTGATTCACTCTGCCATCTTTTTTATCCTTTAGAAGTCAACAAAGAGGTCTAGAACTTTTAGCTATATAAAGCTAGGTTCCTTAGCCATTTTGGCCTCAACAGCGAAGGCTGGTATTATATATCAAAGTTTGGTTTTTTTTTTCCTAAGAGTGCCCCTAATAAGTAATAAGAGCTGTACTCCTCATGCTTAACTATCAAAAGATACAAGTTCCTATCACTCTATAATGGATGAAAAACCTAATTGATTGAAGAAATGATGTATCTATAGAGGAGATAAACCATTGCGATTATCATAGTTTTGATTGAGTATTGCTCAAAATTCGTTATCGTGTCTAGTAACAAATGTGTGGTGATTGTACATACCGATTAAACCATGAATCAGATTGCTTTAAGGATGAGCTACCAAATTCAACTCAAGTATCTCTATATCAAGCTGCCAGAAGAGAATACATTTTCTGTTGGGTTACAGGGATGAGGGCTTTAGCTCACATTTACTGCTGAGTCTTGCATTTGCAGGCATTTATAACTAAGTTCTGCAGATAAAGGAATATATAAGTAGATAAACACTTAAATGCACAAAAAAAAGAGTAAGCAACTGAAGACCTAATACTACTAATGCTATGTCACCACTCCTTTTTTGTACCACTGCAGATAAAGGAATATATATATATATATATATATATATATATATATATATATATATATATATATATATATATATATATATATGATATGGTGTATGTTTATTTATGTACAATTATTCATCTTTTAATCTCTTTCTTGTTTACAGGATCTATACATTCATGTTGGTTGGCCTTTATATCGGAAGTATGGACATTGCTTTGAGGTGGGATATGAACAAAATTTACAGGATTTTATCATTGTATCTCTTTTAGACATTGTAGATATACAGCTCATACTTTTGCTAATTGGATTCAGGCATTTAAGTTAATTGTGAATGATCCTGATTCCATTCTTAACACACTTACCCGTGAAGTTAAAGAAGCTGGTCCTGATGGAGTGGAGGTATCTTTGTATACTTTTTTATGCTCTTTTTTAAATTGTTTTAAATCTTCCAGAAAATTAAATTAAATAATTATTAGGTGACAAAAGTGGTTCCTGCTTTGACCGAGGAAGTCAAAGATGCATTGGTGAAGAACATTAGAAGAAGGATGACCCCACAGCCTTTGAAGATCCGGGCAGATATTGAGATGAAATGCTTTCAGTTTGATGGAGTTCTTCACATTAAGGTGTCTCTTTTTCTTTAACTTTTATCTTTTAATAGATTTTATTTTTGTTACTAATTTATAATTTTTGTAGGCTGCTATGCGGAAGGCTGAAGCTGCTGGGAATCAGGATTGTCCTGTAAAAATTAAGCTGGTTGCTCCTCCATCTTATGTTCTTATCACTCAAACTCTTGACAAGGTAAACAAAATGCATCCCTTTTTTTTATATTGTATTTTTTTCTCAAAACATAATGTAATATAGAAATTCATTACATAACTTGATAATATAATGTAATAACTGATTCCATTAGGAGCAAGGGATTTCAGTTCTTACTAAAGCAATAGTTGCATGTACTGAAGAAATCGAGCTTCACAAAGGAAAACTCACAGTAAAGGAGGCACCAAGAGCTGTAATTCACAATTCCAAACTCTAATTTTTTTTTTAAATTTAAAAATAAAATAAAATATTGAATTACGTTATGTGACACAGGTGAGTGAACGTGAGGATATATTGCTGGCTGAACGAATGGCTAAATTAAGTCAAGCAAATGAAGAAGTTGAAGGAGATGAAGACAGTGAAGAGGAAGAAGATACAGGTATGGGGGAAATTGATCTGGACAAAACAGCAGCAAGTTTGGACGAAAATTAAAATATCATCATCATCATCATCATCGTTTAATCAATCTGCTTGAGGCCGATTACTTTTTTTGAGAGGTGTTTTTCTTATAAAAATTGTTTATTAGAGTATTATATTTTTTTAAGTTTCTGTTGAATAGAAAGTTGATTGCCAAATTTGGTCAGGTAGGCTGAAGCTGAAACTGTGTCTTAACTCTTAACAGCATCATATCATATCATATCATATCATATATGATTATATTCCTTGATTTGAACCCATCACAGTTTTTCCAATCATGGATCATGTCACTCTTTGCACACATGTATTCAGAGGGTTATTTTATATGCATATCTTAACAACACTATGACTGTTTGTTTGTTTGATCATTTCCTGTTATAATATACTAGTTTTTTCTTCTTTTTACATGGACATGAATGCAAATGACACTAGTTTTCTAATACAACTTAAGAACCTACATAAATTCACTCTGTAAAAACAAACAATACTTAGATATACAAAAACAAGTTTATAGCAGTACAACAATCCTAATCTCAATTATGAAAATACTTGTATTTGCGAAATCATAAAATTTCTAAGTAAACAAAACAATATTGAGCTGGTGTTTTACAAAAATACCCCCTCCTTTACTTTATTTCTCATTGTGGAGGACACAATCACCGTTCCTCAAATAGCCATTGTGGGGGCCACTCCAACAACACTGAGAGGCTGTTTGTTTTTTGTCTGTAGGTCTGCATGACCTTTTCTGTTTGCATTTTGCAGACCACGCGCAGACATAAGGTCTTGCAGTGTGTTTGTTTTTTTGAAGTCCATAGAAACATCTGCGTGAGGTCTTTGTGGTGTAGACTTGGCCTTGAGTCTTTTAAGGTCTGTACGCTTTATTCAAAACCCTCCAAAAAAACACACGCTTATTTCTCTTGACAACGCCTCCTTCCTTCTCACCATTCAACCTTCTGTCATTCACCGATTATCCTCCTCTTCTTAATGGTCGCTGCCTTCCAGACCGTCCATAACAACTGTCATCGTCGACGTCCACAGCTGTTGCCGACATCCATCACGACCTCCTCCCCATTGACGACTCAATCCACCACCAATCTTCTTCAGCATCTCATCACCGGATTTCCCCTGAAAGCAAAAATAAGTTCTAACCATCGGACCATCCTACATGTCGCCGACCAGCCTCCCATCGACACCACCTTCTCCCCTACGCCTCCGCCTCGTGTTGTTCATGATGTATTTATTCGTCCAACTTTCTCTCTATAATTGTATCCCATCTTTTTTCTTATCTGATTTGGATGTGCAAGTCATTGAATCTTATATCGGTTTTTGTATGTGGTTCTGATGTTGGGTATGCTTAAATGATTTCGTGAATCAGATTATGTAATTGTTTTGGATGTTTTTTTTTTTTTTTTTTTTTTTTTTTTTTTTTTTTTTTTAATTGAAATTAGTTTGGTTTTCTAAAATAACATAAACATCGCCCACAATGTTTGATAAAATGTCTGATAGGGGCATTGCATCTTGGAAGAGATTACTTTATTGTTTATAGTTCATTTAACATAATGGAGACTCAAATTTACAACCTTTGCAGGAAAACGATACCAAATATGTCGATAAACATGGAAATTTGAATAAGCCGACAATGCTCTCAATTGTGACAATTGTTGCGGTGTGTATGTGGCTTTGTTGTTCAAGAGTTCACCTCCGGTTATATGTATGTGACTTTTTTGTTCAAGAATTCACCTTAGGTTATGAATCAGCAAGCTAAGCTAAGACAAGTCTAGGATTTCATTTTCTTTTTTATTTGATATAATTTTATTGAAGATGGTTATGATTGTAAAATTTATATGTAATGTTTATATGACTCTGTATAAAAAAGATGTGTTGCATGTATGATATATTTTTTTAGGATCTTATTTTTGTTTATCTTGAAAATCCATTGATATATTTTTATTAGATAATTTTGGATGTGATTTATTAATATTGAAATTTGATTATATGATTATATATTAAATGAACTAGGATAAAAATTATTTAATTTCGATGATAAAAAACTATTTTAAGTTTAAAAAATCAATTTATTTTATTTTTATTTTTTAGGAGTCTGCAGATCTTAAAAAACAAACAGTCTTCTTCTTGTAAACTGCAGACGTTTGGTCCACCTCTTTTTATACAGATATCTGCAGATGTGGTCCGCAGACTGCAGACATTTTACCTCCTAAAAAACAAACAACACCTCAGTCTCCTCAACCCTGATGTCAATGTTATTAGGTTGTTAGTTCATATAACTTTATTTCTTGTAACAAAGACACTATAAACATGCCAAACCACCCTTGTCAACTTGGCAAACATGTCTACCTTCCATTTAGTATTTCAAGTTCTAGTATTTCTAAAAATTTTAAACTGCACATTCTCACTTGTGCAATCACTAACGTCGGTGAAATAAAATCTTGTATTCATTTTATTATCATTATTGACATTTCTTATGAGTTTACTCGCTTAGTCAAAAAATTTGATGTGATTTCGATGTTTACATTTTCGGATGCATGTCACTCGAAATGCAGTTGAATCATGGAATTAAATCCTTCCAATACAATCACAAGAATTTGACAATCATCCATTTCACGAACTATTTGCTCAAAATGCTATTACCTATTTACCTTCTCCTTTCTTCCCCACATACCTCCTTAACAAAATGGGAAATCTAAAGGCATGATTCACACCATCAATAATGCCATTTTGCAAACTTTTATTCGAAGCATACTTACCTCCTATATATTGGGTGGAAGCGTTACCGATGACTTCTCATCTATCCAATCTCACAACTTCCACATCCACCCAAAACCAAATAAATTTTGTAGAACTCACCCAATTCGTCTACCATTGTCTTCCTTGGTTATCATACTCATCACTAGGGTTTCCATTGCCTAAATCTTTCCATCCGAAACATCATGATTTCTCATCATGTTTTTAGTAAATGTCTTTCCTTTTGGATTATTGAAACCTACCCAACCATCATTTTACACATTCCTTGATAATTTATTTGATATGTCTCTTATCTCCCGGTTATTCCTTAACCCCACTCCCTACCCATCACCTCTCTCATTGGCCCACCCACCCATTATTGAGTTAGTGTTTTCTTCACAAGATTCATGCAATACTATAGTAGCATGTTTTTAGCCTCCAAGAAAGACATAAACGACTTAGTGTTGGTGATTACATCAATAATGCTATGATATGAGTTTTCTGGAGTTGTTAATGTATTAGTTTATGTTTGTGTATGTCAATAATGCTGCTTAACAAAAACAAACACACACGTAACACTAATAACTAGTACAGAACCGGATATGGTGATTTACTCACATTTCAAACACTTGCAAATACGTTGAATATCAAAGGATAAAAGTAACAAGGAGAGAATAATAAACTTGGAGTTTAGGATAATGTGAGATTTGAACTTTCACAATAATATCTATCTCTTCACAAATCAAGAAATATGGCAGAAAATCAGAGCTCTTTCTGTGGGCAAAACTTGTGAAATGTTCCAAGATGCACGTTATCTATTTTTAGGAATCAACATTTCATCAGCCACCTCCATCGGACGCCCAAGTTGCACATTTCAGATGTCAGAATCGCTTTCCAAATTCCAACACAAGTAGGAAAAGTAGTTGTTCAACACTGATATATTTTATACATCAAACCAACGAGGTACAGAATACAGATGACTTGTGAATTCCAATGTGATATCCAGATAAGTCTTTAAATCTTGATTTGTCAAGTTCATCATCTAATACAAACTTAACATTTCACAATAAATATTAAATACAAATACAATGGTTAGTAAACCATGCATGTATAAAAACAAACGAGGTTGTTAAATAGTGATAATCATATTTAAAAACAATAAAAACTTTAATTCAACTAGTCAATACTTTAGAAGGAAATAGCGATATTTGTTTGTTGTAAAATGATTGAGAGAGAACATGGCCCACTTAATATGGATGTGTGTAATGTGTTTGCTTTCTCTTTCTGTACAGTCGTACTCAATGAATTCATCCCGTGAAGGATTACGACCTCTCTAGGGCCCCACTATTCTTATTCCATCTTAATTAATCATGTAAATGCTATTTATATTATTTTTTATTGTTTGTTAAATGTATAAATGTACGAACAATATAAATCAATGTGCTTTTATAAAAAACTTAAAACCAGGAATTGTGCGCAACCAATACATGCCGATGTTGTTTTAGTTGCATTTCACATTTCACACCCACCACCTCAAAAGTTCCTGATTTTAAAAGATTTCTTGTTTAAAATTATTGTTAAAATATTTACAAAATTACCCTCTGACAAGTCGCAACAAAATCGGAAACGCCTTCAAATAGCAAAACAAAAATATTATCTACAAAGAATAAATGAGATATATGAGTTTTTGTCTCACATTTTATTGTATTCTATCTAACAAAATATTATAGGGAACTGAATATATATATTTAGGGAAAATGACTTAAGAGCACAACGAAGTTTTCAAACCGTTTAAAAAACCCCAATTATGTTTTGTTTGTTCAAAAAAACCCAACAAACTTAACATTTTGTCTAAAAAACCCAAGTAAGTTACACTTTCCTGAAAGTCAAATAAGAGAAACAGATGACGTGACTTATTACCGTATCGGGAAAATGACTTGTTAGACCAACGAAGTTTCCAAAACGTTTAAAAAACTCCAATCATATTTTGACTGTTCAAAAAAACCCCAACAAACTTAAACAAAACAAAACTGAGATTTTTTGAACGGTTTGGAACTTTATTGGACTTTTTAGACAAAATGTTAAATTCGTTGGGTTTTTTTGAACAGACAAAACATGATTGAGATTTTTTAAATGGTTTGAAAACTTTGTTGGACCTTTAAATCATTTTCCCATATATTTAATTGATTAAATGTATTCTTGTTCTAAATTATTCCGTTTTTAATTTGGAAAAATGTCAAACAAAAAGTGATGGATTAAAATTTCTTGCGTCACATTTTCTCTAGCATTGATATGAAGAAACCCTGAAAAGCGTGTGAGTTGATTTGAATTTAACGTGAAATCTATGTAATAGATGATATATATATATATATATATATATATATATATATATATATATATATATATATATATATATATATATATATATATATATATATATAAGGTTAGGTTATTTTGTTTTTACTAACTATTGTGTGCCAGAATGCACAGATCTGGACCATCGGATGAAATATAATCAAAGATCATGATTTGAGGGTCTATGATAGTAGAATAGGATAGCATGTACCATATAATCACACAAATTTCAGCATAAGGGCATTTTAGTCAATTAAACTATATTAAAAAAGGAAATTTTTGGATTTTTAGGGATGATTAATTCCTTTATTTATTAAAAATCTGAATATTTTAAATTAATTCAAATTTAAAAATCCGATTTTATTCTGTCAGAATGATAGAATGCCAACCATAAACTAGTAAATATATTTTTCGATTTTATTCTGTCAGAATGATAGAATGTCAAACATAAACTAGTAAATACATTCTGAAAGAATACACAAATCAATTCTTGAACTAAATAATATAACAAATAATTACATTGTATGATTGTGATTCATTGAATAATAACAACATTATGAAAAAAAAATAAAAAAAAAATCAAAATCTAACAAAAACACTAATCTATTATAGAAGAATATTATTTTTAAGCAACACTTTATACATTGTAGCATAACACATTCTGGTTTAATACACTCTTGTTCTATATGTTTTCTTCCTTCTCCACATCAATGTTAGCCTCTTTAAAACCTGAATCCACAAAGAAAAGATAATCAAGTTTCAAAAATTAAACAATTCAATGCATTCAAATAGAATACAACAACAAATTTTTTTATAGAATAAACTATTCTTGTAGAATGGTTTTGAATATTCTTTACCTTCTTCATTCTGAAAGAATAATAGCCTTCTTTAAACTAAAGCCCTCTTTATTCTAAGAGAATATTGCCCTCATTCAGAAAGAATTTTTAGGTGAACATTCATTTGGTAAAGCAAACAGGTTATATTACTATAGGTGAAAATCAAAAATTATAAAGTTTGAAAATATTTAAAGCTAAAGTTTGCAAACCTTTAAGTATTATTCAATTAACTAAAAAATTAAAAGAGAGAGACAGAGACAGAGAGAGAGAGAGATAGATAGATAGATAGATAGAGAGAGAGAATGTGAAGTGAATGGAAAGGAAATATGTAATGGAGTCAGTCATTACCTTGAGAAGGTGCAGTAACACATCATTTTGATGCCAACTCAGTTGCCCCTGGGAGCTGCAGCTTTCTGGGGACGAAAGGGTAATTATGTGTCAAGATAAACTGAAGGCCACAGGAACTGTATGTATAAATCCATAATCTTCACCATCTACAAAGTAGACACTGATTGTAAAACAATAGGAACAAACACAGAGAACACCCATTGACATTGAAACCACAAAAACCTAAACAACCATTAGGAATATACATAATTGAAACAATACCTTACAACTCCTTACCAAATCCATCTTTATCTGAATAAATAGATTGCACCTAATAAATCAACAGCAATCAAACCGATAAAAACAACTCATCTCCTTCCCCAAAATCTACGACGGATCTAATGGAAAATGTTCAAACAGAAGATGCAATTAAACACCTTTAAAACATATTAGAAAACAAACAATTCCAGAGTAACAAGATCAAAAGTGTTCCATTCCACCTAAAATCGAACAAAAATTAGGGCGACTTACATGAAAAATAAAGTTAGGGCGCGAATTGAAACGATGACTGCATGTTTCTGTCTCGAATCCACTACATCTTCCTCTCTCGACTCCTCTATATTGGTGCAATCGATTGGAATAACGACTCATCAAACATCGATTTGAAGTAATGGAAGCGGTACGAGGTCCACTGATGTGGATGGACACTAAGTAATTCTTCTAGAAGGCCAAGAATATAAAGATTGACTGCAATGGTTGGGATCGACGGATGCAGAAAAAAAAACTTGGAACAACATCGATCTTCTGCTTATACACAAAAGAAAGGGAAGAGGCTTCCCTCCTTTGATCGAAACCATCTCTGACGAATTTTTGCGGCCTATCGGTTGAATATAAACAGGGGAGAAAACGTAGGTTTTAGAAAGTTAATGAATTACCACAATTAAATATACAAGATTACTATAATACCCTTATATGTTTTATTTAATGATTTATTATATCCTCAATTCTCATTGGTGCATTTAGGCACACAATATTTGTTGAAAACATTTGAACCTAACTCTCTCTCTCTCTCTCTCCCTCTCTCTCTCTCTCTCTATATATATATATATATATATATATATATATATATATATATATATATATATATATATATATATATATATATATATATATGGTTAGGTTCATGTCAGACGACCTAATTTTGTGAGACACATTTTTTTTATTTTTTTTAGTTAATTCAAGTTCCGAAAATAATATTTAAAAAAAGAATTTTTGGATATTTCCATTTATTTTGCATTTTAAAAATTATTTTTTAGAATATGTACAATGTAATATTCTATTAGAATATTTCACGTATTTTTCAAAAAAAACAGGATTTTTTTTTAAGTTAATTCAAGTTCCTAAAATAATATTTAAAAAAAGAATTTTTAGATTTTTCCATTTATTTTGTATTTTAAAATTATTTTTTAGAATATCTACAATGTAATATTCTATTACAATATTTCACGTATTTTAAAAAAAAATGGGATTTTTATTTTATTTATTTTTATTTTTTTAGTTAATTCAAGTTCCGAAAATAATATTTAAAAAAAGAATTTTTGGATTTTTCCATTTATTTTGCATTTTAAAATTATTTTTAGATTTGGTCTCACGGTCTCACAAAATTAGAATGGTCTCAGATGAACCATATATATATATATATATATATATATATATATATATATATATATATATATATATATATATATATATATATACTTTCAAAACATGTATTTTTACAAATACCAATTAAGGGCATGAACGTTTGATAACTTCTAACTACAAATTTTTAGTGTTTAGTTTATACAAAACACTTAAAATCTAAAAACTAAGTTTAACAAAACGTTATCCGCTACAAGTTATTAGATACACGCTACCAACTTGTATTGTCAACCACACCCTAAATCAAGTTTACAAATACAAAATAGTTATGAAATAATTTAAATTACTTAGAAGCATAAACAACAAAATCAACAAAAAAAAATATATTTTGTCATGTAAACTTATTTTTGGATGCCAATATGCCATATTAATTGAAGCATTGTTTTTCTCTATAAAGACACCTACACTACACCCCTTGTTTTTTTCTTGAGAATTATTGCTGTGAGCCTGTGACATGTACTTCTTAAACATAATTATACCTAGTTGTACATTATCATTTCATCATTTTGGCACATACCCAACTATAAGAAATTATATACACATGCAATAAAAACTATAACGTCAACAAAAGTTATATAATCAATTAAAAAATAATATACATATTTACATCACTGGTATATTTTATATGTAAATATGTTCTATCTAAACACATATGAGAGCTGAGCTTTTAGTGGATTGCTATATCAATCAAAGTCACAATTTAAGGAACCTATAAAGACATCAATTGGTTTGGTCATAGGGCTAGGAATAAATTGGTCAGAAAGGGCGAACGATGTATTTGACCAATAACCAAGGGGTCCATAATGAACTTTTATACAAATTATTTAAAATGATATAATACATGATGATGATGGTATGACAAATCATCTCTTTGAAGAGAATGTACTTTTGTTAACTAATTTTTAATTATTCGTTTTTTTTTTTAATTATTCGTTTACTAGGTGTGAGACCCGTGTATTACACAGGTTGATTTAAAAAAAGATTAAATATTAAATTAAAATGTAAACAAAAAATATTTTTTAATATACAACTTTAAAATAAAAAAGAAAGAAACGTATTACAAATTAATATCATATATATTATATTTAATACTTTACATATAAGTATGACTTTAATTTTAAAAATTGAAACAAATCAAAAATTGACAAGTGGATAATATTTATTTTAAAAATACTACAAAATGATAAATATCAAAACTCATGAGAGATTGACATGTGACAAAAAAAAAACTTTCACTTACTAAGAAGGATACTCATCATCAAGCTAAAAGTTTCTTGTAGCTATCTTTAAATATTATTAAAAGAGAAACTTTATGACATCACTTTCAACAATCAGGATCATTGATTCTGTTTCATTCATATATTTTCTACCGTTAGATCGTTATGCTGACATCATCATTTGGTCAACTTTTTTTTGGTCCACCAATTTTATGAAATCTATTAATGACAATTAATTTTAATATTAGGAAATCTATTAATTACAATTAAATCTAACCAAAAATAAAACTATTTTTAAAATTAGGAAATCTATTAATGATAATTAAATCTTACCAAAAATAAAATTATTTTTAAAATTAGGAAATCTATTAATGACAATTAAATCTCACCAAAAATAAAATATTTTTTAAAATTAGAAAATTTATTAATGACATCATCATTTGGTCAACTCCACCTCTCATTACCCGTTTCTTTTGTTCTGGTTTGAAAATCACTAACACAATAATTATTTTTCTTTTCAATTTATTACAGGGAAGAAAATATGAAGATCAATGGTGGCGGAAGATACATAAGAAAGATTCTCCCACTAATTTCAATGATGCGTACATCTTCTTTCACAACGATTCAATCGATTCTCCCTTCTACGACCTCGAATCCATATACAATTTCTCTTGTCATGTCTCTATGCACAGACAATCCATAATCTTATCTCTTTGATTCCTCCTTATGTAACCTCAAATCCCTTTCATCTTATGATCACAACCGTAAGCACTCATCTATTTCGTCTCCTTCCCTTTCTTCATATTTCTTGCGTTTCACCTTAGGATTCTCCTTCCAGTCAGTTATTTGTTTCTCCGCACAACGACTTATAATTGATTTGTTATGTTTCGATTTTTGGTGTTTATTTCTCAATTTGGATGAAAAAAACCTAATTTCTACCCTTGCTTTTAGGAATTAAGGGAATCGTCGCTCCTTCTTCGCCTCCCTCTTTCTATCTGTTGCAGAAACTAGAAAGACGACATACACACAGTTAACACGTTCGTCTTTTTTATTTATTCATAGGTTTGTTTTCTACACCACTCCAACCTCTTGCTTTGCATTTTATATGATTTTTGTTACTGTTTTCTTCTTTTCCCTCATTTTTTTTCACCATTTTCTGTTTATATATATATATATATATATATATATATATATATATATATATATATATATATATATATATATAGCTTTTGTGTGCTTACTTTTTTCTTCAGGGCTATCTTGATGTTGATTTTGGGTTTTTGTTGAACACAATTATGATATCTGTTCTTCTTGTCAACTGACATTCGCTCAGTACCTCAAAAACGTCTAACACCATCTTGCAAATACCATTTTGTTTATGGTATCAACAGATGAAGATAGACAAAAAAGGGAATAAAAAAGGAGTCGATTTGCATCAGGTAGCAATTCAATCTTCAAATATGTTTCTTGCTAGATTTTTTTGTTGGTTAGTGATGGAACAAGTAATATGATAGTTAAATATATCTATTTTTTGTATTTGCTTTTAGTTGTAGAAAACAATAGAATAGACAAAGAAGTTGTCTTCAAAAGATATTAGGTGAGTTATCCATAGTTCAGATTGATTGAGTAGTTGGTAAAATAATATAAAAAAGTGGTCAACATTGATCTATATGATCATAAAAAATAGAAGTGGTCAAATAATTTTATAATTTTGCCTCTAAAATAAAATGGAACTTTTCTTTTGGACTAAAAAAGAGTATCGAAAAACTCCCAAAATAAGATGCCCAACGCTCAGATGAACACACTCATTAAAAAAAATAAAAAATGCTTTTATTTTTTTCTGTATTTTTAATATATTTGTCCTATTTTATGTAGATACCAACCAGTTTCTTTCATGTTGATCCTCATCCTAGAAACCTTACAATTGGCTCGGATGAATAATGAATTATGAATCATTAATATACTATGCTGAGGGAGATTAAATCCTTGACCAGAAAAAAATTGATAGATCTTTTCATGCAATTTATGAAAAAGTTGCAAAAAATGTATGAATTTATTTATTTATTTTTCTAATACTGTAAAACAGGGACACCATAAAGTAGTTTTTTAGGTACTCGAATATAATTTATATTTGGATTAAGATTAAAAAATATTATGTTATCATTACAGATTAAGAACAATTTCATAAGTCTTGAAGCGCTTCAACCCATTGGAGACATGTCGTCAATATGTAAAAGTTGAGAGAAGAAGTGTGAGAAAAATATTTGAAGCTATGGAGCATTTGAGGTTATTAGGTATGTATTGTATGTAGTTCTTTATTTTATATTCATATCCTTAAGCCGTTATTAGATGCTTACGCTATTGAGACAAAACAAATTGTAATGACTGTGTACTATCAAAGTTTATTATCGAGAAGATTTGGGATTTTTATATATAGAAGGTTGATTATCAAAACAAAATATATCCACTTCTAAGAGTTTTTAAAATTTATATATTTTTCAATATAACCAACGAAAGAATGGTGTTTTGCCATCAAGTTCCATTTGACCTTATTTCTTACTTTCTTAGATAATATACGATCGAGGTAATGGGATACAATCCCCTTCACTGGAATAAAAAACCAACCGTGAGACACTATACTTGGGAATCTTTGTAGTTAGGTCATTCTTAAGACTCATACTTTGAAGACCAAACGTGTTCTAACCTTATTCCATAATATGCATGCTTTCTAAAAGTGCAATTCTTATCTGATTTATATGGTTGTATAACTTTGTATTTTTTAACAGAAGCAAGAATCGCACATGATGAGAGCCGAAGTATGTGTAAAAGGGATATGAAAGTGGCTGTTACCCAAAAATGGATGTTGGAAAATCAATTCCATATCCTTCACTTGCATTAACCAATACATTTGTTTTCCAAGATCCAATATAGTTAAGTCGGATGCATATGTTGTCAAAAAGGATCTCAGGTTTGGCTTATTTATTTATTTTTAATTTCCTTTTAGGTAAATTGAGATTTGCATTATTAAAATGATGTATGTGTGAAGTAAGTATGAACAAAGAGCATTTATTTTTTGCAGCCATCTAAAGTTTGGTAAATGACCCTTTTACATTTCTTTTTTAGGGCGTTTTATTTTCATTTTTTTGTAAAATCTTTGAACTTTTGCATTATAGGAGTATTGATTATGGACTGCACATCTATACGAATTATTCTAACTTCTTGACAGCTCAATATGAAGTTACCTCATAGGAATTCGACATTCAAAAATCTTTTTAACTTGCCACCAAATGAATTTCTCATCAGTGATTTGACATTCTCTCCATGAGAAAATTAGCCCTTCAGGTATACTCGGACGGTTTGATTTGATTATGGACTGCACATCTACATGAACTGGTTCCTTATTATAGTTTCCAATTTCAATTTTGAAGAGTAGACTCTTCCTATATTCAAGAACTGTTGAGTTTTATGTCAACTTATTGGTACACAAAACAAGGTTTTCATTGCAACTGTTTTTTTTATTCTTTTATTTGTTCTTGTAGTGTTTGATACAAAATTAGATGAGTTAGGCCAATGTTATGAGCTATCATTTTAGGGTTTTATACCAATTGTAGCCTTATACTCCGAATTTTTTTCGTACAATAAAATTATGGTTTTTTTTCCTTTTGTTTAATCCCAAAAAGAACTTAAATGAAAATGAAAAATAACAGATAATTCAACTATGAAGACAACTTATAACATTTTAGATTCTAGAGGACATTTGACAGTTTTCATATAGGTCGCACTCGTGTTCTCCAGGTTAAAGTTTTTTGTCAACTCAAGAAAAATGAGTATTTTGCCCCTTGATTAAAATTGACTTATATTTGGAGATATGTATAAATTGATACTAATACCGTTAATAAATGTTATGATAAACACACGACAGAAAAACACAAGGGTGTTGTCGTAACTTGAGTTAGAAATAGATTTATTTACAAGATTCTTGAAAAAACATTTATGTTATTTGCTTATGTCCAATGATCGTCAACACCAGTCTTTGGTAACTTCATCACCTTAGAAAGTTGAACAATAACATCAGAGAGGAGAGGAGCGTAAACATCATATATGTATGGAACTAAGAAAATCAATGGGTGCAATAAAAAATGCAAAAGAGCTTGAAGGAATAATTCTTTTTGAAAGGTTAATTTAAAAAAAAAATAACATGTTGCAATGAGTCAAATGTAATTCCCATAAGTGTTTGAGGACCCTCCTACACCAATCATATTATTATTATTACAAATCAATAAAACATCAACTCGAAGAAAATATAAAAAGTTGTAATTTTTTTGAAAAAACATGAACTTACTGGAAGATCATTAACAAATCGACTAATAGCACTAAAATCTCCAAATGTAGCACCAATTTGTATTGCATTAATTGATACATTAACAAGAAAGAAAAAAGAAAACTGACATTGGTTCTCGAACCTAAGAAAATATAAATTAAAAAGATATTGTATTGAAGGTACTCATATGTGACAAGGTCATCCAACTAATAAAACAAAAAACGTTGTTTACAGAGAGGTCCTTCATCGGTTATAGATATTCAAACATTTCATTGTTTTTTTTAATGTTGCCACTAAAACTAATTCTATTTCTATTACTTTCTTTTTAATTATTGTGCCAACTTTTATATTTTTATATGTTACCCGCATTTTACGCGGGTCATAATCTAGTAGAGTATTATAGAATAATACTCGTATAAGAGTTAATTTTTACATACTACCCGAAGAATTAGTTGGTAGCCGATAAACTAGTTTATAAATTAATAATGTTTAGATTGTGTTTGACACACTACAACTAGCCTTTTTAGAGCTAGTCTTTTTAAATTGTCATATTTGGTAAATCAAAAAGTAGTTGATAAATTAGCTTTACAAAAAGCTATTTATATTAACTTTTTTTAAACTACCAAATATACCATTAATTAATTATAAAAAAACATATTCTTTTAAACGTCATTTTATGTCATTTTATATATTCCAACTAGCTTATAAATTCGTTTTTACCAAACGCCATTTTTTTTGTTAGCTAGAAACTAACTTTTCAGCTAACAACTAACTTTTCTGCTAATCTGCCAAACACAACTGTAGTAAAATATAGCTAATAGACTAAATTTTAATTGTGACAAGACATAAAATTGGCATTTAGATATATAACTAAAAACTAACATTATAGTAGTATATAATTAAGGAAATATTTGGAATACTTTTGAAAAAAGCTTCATAAGCTTTTCAATTTTATTTCAAAGTGTTTTATCAAAAGTTAACGTATAAGCTAATGTAACACTCGTTTTTCTAGTGACGAGTTGTTTACATGTTGAATTAGTTAAATGTGAATTTGGGATTTTTGGAGTTAGCACGTCGGGGTTTTTGGAGTTAGCATGTTGTGACTTCTAAGGGACCGCGACGTGAGCCACGTCAATAAGTAGTGGCGGGACTTAAGTGATTGTCGCGACACAAAGCCATCACGACCCAAAACCCTAGGTCTCGAGTCTTGAGACCTATATAACAGTGCTAACTTTTAGGGTTCTCTCTTAGCATTAACCTCCAACTCTAGTTCGTAAGTCATAACCCTAGCCACCCTTGTTACTTCTTGAGAGATTTTAGTGTTTTGGATAATTCTTGGTGAAGAAGAAAACAAGTGATGTTTGGAGAATCTATTTGAAACGGAAGATTCCACCTTCTAGACCCTTCAAAATATTGGTAAGTCATAAAGATCTATGCTTTATTTGGTTTCATGCTTAGATCTAGGAGTTGGGTGGGACTTTGGTCCTTTGGACTTGATGTTCTTGGAGTATGAACAATTCTAAAACATTGGAATGGTTTTGAATGATCGCATGGTATTTTTGGAGAAGAAAAGGTGTATGCATGGATTCCCTTTGAGTCATGCACAAGAACTTGACCATTTTATGCCAAATATGAGTTAGGGTTTAAGGTTTGTTTGGATGATAGATCTGGATAAAGTTTGGGTTTATCCTATAAGTCCCTTACATGTTTTAGATATGAGAGTTATGGCTCTTGGCTGATGGTATTAAGGACTTAGAAACTATACCTATAATTATAGTGTAAAAGATTGTGTAAACACTAAAGTCCTCCAACCTATTACACTATACTTAACACCAAAAAGAATAATCTAGGTATATTGTTCTTTATTCAACACTATATTTAGTGTTACACTAAAATCCAACACTACATATAGTGTTACACTAAAATCCAACACTATATATAGTGTTAGTTATAATGTATGGTTGGAACATTATAGTGTAAAAGTGGCTATTTAGTGTAAGGTTGGAGATTGTAACGCCCGCATATTCGAGCTAATCAATTTAGAGATAGTAAGCATTAAAAAAGAATAAATAATCTTAACCTAAGTATAATATATGTCACAAGGATTCCGTATATATAAAGAACGCTGAAATCCGACTTATAATGAAGAAGTTATGACCCGTCGAAGTTTTACGACATAACCGGCACAACTCCACATATCGTAAAAAGTAAATTTTTGAAACAAAATACCTTTTAACCTTAGTGATCTAAATGAAATTCGTAGTATATGTTAAACTGAGAGCGTGCATATAGAGAACGTCAAAATCTGACTTCATTTAAGGAAGTTATAAATTTTCTATGATTTTGCATAGCAGTATAGCCCGAAAATCGGATTTTAGATTGATCGATTTTTAGTCGACACAACCTAAACGAGAATCGAAGATCTCGTTAATAGGAGCTCAACGACATAAATATAGTAAAAAACAGATGTCGGATGAAAAAGTTATGAATTTTTAACGGACTTTAATTGTCTAAGCCTATTAAAATATAACTTTAACAATAAATTAAAAATTAGCCGACGGAGTCTAAACGAAAGTTGTAGATCCTGTCGATACCTACAAGTGGATATAAAAACGTTAAAAATGGAGCTCGTATGTGAAAGTTACGGATTTTAGAAGATAGTTAGTTTTTGGAGTAACCAACGAGTGACACGTGGTGCGATCTGAGCCACTGCTTCTTCCCCACGCCTTGCCACTAGATGGTGAGACGTGGACAACGAACGCCCAATGTTAAGCAAGGGAACGCCCCACGTCGACATATTCACAACCTATAAATAGAAGACACAGATCACTCCATTCTTCACACCTTTCTCACCCATTTTCTCCCAAACACCCCAAACTCTCTAAGCCTTTCCCTAGCACCTCGTAGGTGTTAGTAGCGAGTACTGGAGTGTCGGAAAGCCCCAAGAAGAATAGCTTTCAGCTCAGAAGTTCTGCCCACATAGAGCCCGGTTCCTCACTAAACTCCCTTGTAAGTGAGTTATGCTTACCATACTTTATGTATAACTTATGTTTAAGTTCATTATCGTTATTATGAAACTATAAACAAGATTTATTAGTGATTCCAAGTCGTTATACCGATTGATCTACTTATGGGGATGATGTCTAGGCTGTGATTTAGTAAGGTGTTTAAAGTGAGATTTTCAAACAATATACTTCGTATACCAAACAGACCCTACCTCCAATATGATCCTACTTGGTTGTTCCTTACTTGATAGATCTTGAAGTAGACTTTGAGTTAATGATGAATCTAGATTAATAATTAGTCGCAATAAATATTAGACTAAAACTTAGTAATACTAATACTAGGTTATGTCGACGGAAAAGATGATAGTTATAAGCGAAGCGCTGCCCGAATTTTGAGTCGTCACTTTAACAAGTTAGTGTATAGTCCATTTCATGAACATGATTTTAATACAAGTATTAATTAAAGTATTAAATATTTGTACAAGAGTTAAATATATGTTGAAGAGTTTATGTGTGAGTGCATAGTCCCTTTCATGAACATAATTTTAATACAAGTATTAATTAAAGTATTAAATATTTGTTAAAGAGTTTATGTGTGAGTGCATAGTCCCTTACATGAACATGCTTTTAATACGTATATTAATTAATGTATTAAATATATGTTTATGTGTGAAATATTTGATATTGACTGAAATACGTGTTAAGAGCATATTTGATAATATATGATGATTTAGGATACAAAATAAACCTAAATTAATTAAGATGAATATCGGGTAGTATATTCTTATGAGTACGGGTGAGATATACACGAAGGGTAGAACTTTAAAATTTATTATTTATCCGAGAGCATGGATTAGACATAATCATTTGTCCTTAGTCCAAGAGTATGAAGAGGACATAGTCATTCGTCCCTAGTCCGAGAGTATGGAGTGGGTATATTCATTTGTCATTGATCTGAGAGCGGGAATTAGACATACCTGATCCGGAAGTATGGATTAGGTAAAGCTGTTAATTTTAGATCCGAGAGTATGGATCGTGTCGTTGTGAGGATAGACAGGGTGGGGTAAAATTTCTTATAGGAGGTTAAATTGTATATTGCGAGTTCTAAAGTATATATATGATATAACATTGTGGGACTGAAATCCCAAAGTACTCACCAGGTTTCCCAACCTGACCCACTCAGTTTATTGTATCACAGGTGGCTATATGAAAGATACATTCTGTTGAGAGACTCAAGGAATATTAGGCCACTAGTTTAATTACTATAAGGCTTGTAAGATTTCGTTATGCTTATGTTTCTGTATTGACGATGACATACCAATGTTTTAATATAAATAAAATACATTTCTTCGGAAATGATTTGATAATATCATTATCATGTTTTCTGGGAAAAAATTCTGCAATACTACTTTTCAAAAAGGATACTCTGATTTATAAATAAGCATAAACGAATCGGTCTTTCCTGGCCATGAAATTGGGGATGTCACAGAGATGCACTTAAGGAATAAGTTTAATCACCCGAGAATCACGCCGCAACCTCTTGGATGGTTGTGCCATGCTTATGGAGGAAATTGCAACTATTTTGTCACCTAGTGGTAGTAGAGCGACCGGAAGTTGGGTCGCGGCGCGCTGACCATTGACTTTGACTAGTTGATTGTTGACTATTTTAGTAGGTTTGACTTTGGGTCAGACTTTGAGGGATTAAGTTGCAGACTGAGGTTTAACCTATGCTTGTTATCTAGGTGATTCGTATGACCAGTTCTTATGAGCTTGTGAGTGTAGTTGTGTTTCGCTAGCTTGCAGTTCAAGTGAGTTATCTCACTATACTATGTATTACAATATATATCCTCTGTATGATGTGGAGGTGTTGTAACGTATGATTATGTAGGTAGGCTAGTATAGTCCTTTTCATAATGATTGTTTGGCTGCTTGACTGTATGGTATGTGGAGGGGTTGATGGTGGAATGACACGAGAGTTGTGAGCCTAGATTACTCACGATTGATGGTAGACAATGTGACATCCCCATTTTTACGGCCAGAAAAGACCGATTTCGTTTATGCTTTTTAATAAAATCAGAGTAACATTTTTAAAGAAAAAGGTTGCGGAATTTGTTCCCAAAACAAAATGTGATAAAGATGTATCAAAGCATTTCCTTAATGATGTGTTTTCATTATATTACGAAACTCGGGATGTCATCGTCAATATAGATAAAAAGCATAAACAAAACATCTTAGGCCACAAAACAGAATTGGCCTCAAAACGATATAGGCCTTACAACATTTTATTTATTTTCTACTGGCCTATAAATCCATACTTTCTCGTTAGATCATCCAACTATGCTTTTGCCACTATCTGTAATACAAGAAACTGAATGGGTCAGTCTGGGGAGCCTGGTGAGCATATAGGGTTTTCAACCCACAATAAATAAGTTTATTATTTTCAACAATTATTCAACCCGATTACCCGTTCCCGTTATCCTCACTTTACGTCCCTAAATCATCTATTATAAGGGATATATCCTAAGGAATTTCATTGGGATGGACACTACTGCTAAGGGGATTCCTCAGCCATATAGGTCCGTAAAGCAACCACCGGGGGGGGGGGATGGAGTACACCAGTGAACACATCGTTCACAAACACATACATGTTGCGAGCCTGATAGCGTTCCATTGGACTTCCTAGAAAAGTTTGTGGTCGTCATCCATACTCCGCTAGATGACTGGATCATCGTCAACACCGAGGCCTCTCATCATTTTATTTCATCACACCCAAAATATTTCATCTACCAATGTTTTACCCAACATATTTGTAGATATAAAATACATATATACAGTTCAGATATGAAAACGAAGTTTAAATCTTTCATACAACATAGATCTCAAGTATAAATTATTCATATATAGGGTTTAGATCTAACAAGTTTATATCTGAAGTTAGAAAGTCTAAATCTGATGGAAAATGTTCAGATCTAGAAGAAAAAGTTTAGATCTGAAAGAAAAAGTTCATATCTGAAGAGAAAGAGGTTTAGATCTTTCATACAACATAGATCTCAAGTAAACAAATATTATATATACACATAGCATGTAATTTATATAAAATACTTCATATCTATGTGTAAGATGAAAGTGACTATACACTCACTTGATAAGGTGATGATTCGGACAACACTTCGCTTCTTAAAATAATCTCCTTTGACGAAACCGGGAGGTTTTCTTGAAAACCGGGAGGTTTACTTGAAAACCAGGCTCTGCAGGGGCAGAGTTTCTAAACTGAAAAACTCTTTTTCTCGAAGCCTTCGGGCGCTCCGAGGCTTTCTTCTAGTGCTAGGGAGGTTTCCTAGGCTCCGGGGGTGTTTTGGGAGGCTAGATAGAGAGAGAGAGTAGAAAGAGAAAGAAACTTCACTTGGAAAAATCATAACTTCCTCATACGAAGTCAGATTTGGGCGTTCTTTTTATGCATGCTCTCGGTTTAACGAACACTACGACTTTCGTTTAGATCACCAAGGTTAAAAAGCACTTTATCATAAACTCCACTTTTTACGTCACGCAGTGTCGTACCGGTTCTGTCGGGAAACTTCGACAGGTCATAACTTCTTCGTTATAACTCGGATTTTGGCGTTCTTTATACCCCATAATCCTTGTCACGACCACCACAACTTTATTCATAGATATCGAGCTTATCTAACGTTTTACTTTTTATGCTTATTTTTATTATATCTTTATAAACTAGTATATAATCACATAAAAGCACACAATCCACATAATATTTAAGTAATTCATCTTTATTACTTTAAAATAGGTTACAACGGTTGACCTAGACTATTACATCATCGCATCAATGCTTAGCCTCGAAACACAGGTGTTGCAATTCTCTCCCCCTTAGGATAATTCTGTCCCGGAATCATGCATCAACAAACAAATGCGGATAGCGACTCATCATGTTACTCTCTGTTTCCTAGGTGAGATTTGGCCCATTCGAATGTTTCCACCGCATAAGCACTAAGTCAACCATCTTGCGTCGCAACTTCTTCGTCTTACGATCAACAATCGCCTCCGGTTCTTCAATTAGCCTCTTATTTTCGTCCATCCTTAACTCAGAAATTGGAATTATGTCGAGCACTTCTCCCGTGAACTTCCTTAAATAGCATACATGGAATGTGTTATGAATACCATATAGTTCTTCTGGTAGTTCTAACTTGTAAGCTTGGTTCCCAATCCTCTAAAGAACTTTGAACAGTCAAATAAATCTTGGACTTAAATTTCCTCTTTTCCCGAATCTTACAAGTCCCTTCCATGGTGAGACTTTAAGCAAAACCAAATCTCCAACTTCGAATGTCACCGGTTGTCTCTTCTTGTCAGCCTAACTCTTTTAATGATCCTGAGTTGCTAACATCCTTTCCCTAATCACTTTCAGCTTTCCAGCAGTCTGATGGACTATCTTGGGGCCTATAAACTGCTTTTCTCCAGCCTCAAGTAGGGGTGTCAAAAAAACCCGAACCCGATTAACCCGACCCGACCCTAACCCAATTAAGGCATTTAGGGTCGGGTTTTATAGGGTCAAATTTCTTAATCGGGTTATTCAGGTTAACCCGACAAACCCGAACTATAGTTAGGGTCGGGTTTAGGGTTGATTTTTTTTATAAAAGTCAGGTTTCGGGTTAACCCGATTAACCCGAATAAAGATATACTACAATATTTATGTATTTTATTCCACCTCACATCTTCTAGTTTTGTACATTATGTGGCCTAAAAAAGAGGAAAATAAGATGTAACATAATTATAGAACAAAATATTGCTTTGTACAATTGGAAATTAATAGGTAGTATAGTAAAATAATATGCAATGGTAGTTTAGGTGGCCTAAAATAAAAAATACACAACCTCAAATCAAATGCATAAAGCTTTTTACTTGTATATTACAAACAAGAAAAATAAACCATATGCACTTAAAGTCATTTGGATTTAACACATCCTAATTTAACCTTCTGAAAAAAAACCTTATTATAAATATGGCACAATATTTATGTCTTACATTGTAACTCGATTAACCCGACTAACCCGACCCTATAAACCCGAAACCCGAATAACCCGAACCCGGATAACCCGTACCTTAATAGGGTCGGGTTCCGGGTGAAATTATTTTTATAAAAAACCCGACTACCCCGACCCATTTAACCCAAAACCCGATCGGGTTGACCCGATTAGCAGTTCTAGCCTCAAGTCAACAAGACGGCGTACGACACTTTTATCCATACAAAACTTGATAAGGTGCCATCTTGATGCTCGAATGATAACTATTGTTGTAGGAAAATTCTACCAGAGGTAAGTGCTCATCCCAGTTACCTTGGAATTACAGGGTACATGCTCTCAGCATATCTTCAAGTGTTTGAATCGTCCTTTCACTCTGAAGATCAGTCTGTGGATGGTAGGCCATACTTAAACACAACTTCGTACCCAATTTCTCTTGTAGAATCCTCCAAAACCTTGAGGTGAAATGGTTATCACGGTCTAAGACGATCATTAAAGGAACACCCCGAAGTCTTACTACCTCGTTGACTTAAGCATTTGCGAGCTTATCCATAGACCATCTCTCATTGATTGCTATTAAGTGTGCACTCTTAGTGAAAATGGTCAACGACCACCCAAATCATGTCGTGACCGTCCTTTGTTCTTTGCAGTTTAGTGACAAAATTCATGGTGATGTCTTCCCATTTACCCATGGGTATAGGTAAATGTTCTAAACTTCCATACGGTTTCTGATGTTGTGCCTTAACTCTCGCACATGTCACACACTTGGCCACATAATTTGCAACATCGAGCTTCATCGTCGGCCACCAGTAGTAGGGTTTCAGATCCCTATACATTTTTGTGTTGCCGGGATGAATCGAGTACATGGTCTTGTGAGCTTATTCCATCAGAAGATCTCTTATTCCTCCCGTCTTAGGTATCCAAATCCTATCTTAGAATACCTTCAATCCTTGATTATTCGTATCGAACACCAGCATTTTGCCCAAATGCTCTTCCTTTCGGTCGTTTTTCTCCGAAGCTTCTTCCTGAGCTTTATTGATGCTTTCCACAATTGTTGAGACAACTTCAATTCTTAACGCTCTTGGCCTTTTCCTTTCAAGGCTCACTTTTCGGCTTCGAGCATCAGGTACGGAATTTTCTTTACCAGAGAAGTAAAGTATCTCACAGTCGTAATCCTTAAGCAGCTCTAGCCATCGTCGTTGCCTCATATTCAATTCTATTTGATCAAAGAGATACTGAAGACTCTTATGATCAGTGAAAATTTTGCACTTTGTGCCGTAAAGATAATGCCTCCATATCTTTAGGGCGAATACTACTGCTACCAACTCCAAATCATGAGTGGGTTAGTTCTTTTCATGTTCTTTCAATTGTTTCGATGCATATGCTATCACCTTATCCGTTTGGGTCAGAACACATCCTAACCCAACTCCAGATGCATCGCTATAAACTGCGAAGTCTTCAACTCCGTCGGGTAGAGAAAGAATCGGTGCTTCACACAACTGTTGGAATAGTGTCTAAGGCTGCAACTATATTAGGCAAGTATTTGACCTGATTGTGCATGGTCCTTTTGGGTTGCCTTCACCATAGCAACTTGATTGGATGATTTATTATGAGAGAATAAATATTATTAATATATTATGAGAATAATATAAGGAATAATAATATTGTTATTTGATTAATATAAGTCATAAATTAATTTGTATTAATTTGGTGACTTAAAGAGATTAATTAAATAAGAAGGTATAAACTGTCAATTGTTTGATAGTTACACTTTAGACTGTAAATCCTTAAGGGATAAGGGATGGATGGATTCTAGGGATTAGGATAGCTCAAAATCGTCCAAGGCTTATCTAAGGTAAGGATTTGGATTGCTTTAAGGAAAGATTATCTAGCTAGGGTTTAAAGGTGAAACCCTAGGAGTCTACAAGTATAAATAGACCCCTTGAGCAAGGGAAATCGGTATCTCTTCAAAGGAAAAGAACCCCTGGCCGATTTCTTCCCAACCTCTCTCTCAAATCATCCTCTTTGCTAGTTGGTGTTTGTAAGCCATTAGAGGAGTGACAATTGTGACTCTAGAGCTCCAAGACAACAAGATCAAACAAGAGCTTCAAAGGTAAACTTCTAGATCTGATTTTGTATTTTTCTTATACCTAATTAGTCATTAGAAGTCTTGGATTCAAAGCATGTTTAATTAGAAAGCCTAGATCCAAGCATTAGGGTTTTGCATGCGCACATAGGAAAGTTCTTATGGCTAAAACCCATCAGTGGTATCAGAGCCTATATTGGTTTCTATTAAATTGTTGCTTGTTTGTTTGAATCTTATTTGCAAAATTCGATTTTTGTGTTTCTGAGTCATGGACTCGGCGAGTTCCATAGTGGACTCGGCAAGTTAGCCTGACTCGACGAGTCCCTTGGTGCACTCGGCGAGTCCAAGCGTCAGAAAAGGCCAGATTCGGGATTTTTTTGATGATTATCTTATGGAAACTTGCCTTTATCATATTAGATCAACCCTAATCCGATTTTTTGATATATATGACTATAATATTGATCTAATTAAAGATATTTATCAACTAATAAAATATTTAATTTCCTTATATGATAATTAATTAATTATTTTGATTAAATTGGTAATTATCTTGCAAGAAATCTTGAATAAATCAAATATGGATAATTATGGAATTAATTGTTAATTAAAATTATTTGTTATTTGATCCTCCATGTTTTAAATGTTTAAAACTTGTCCTCAAGTTTTGAAATTTATGTTTTGTGATTAAAAGTTTTAATTTAGACAATTTAAATTTCAAACCCTAGATTTTTAAAAGTTTAAAATACAACCCTATACTAATATAATATTACAAGATTAATATATATATATATATATATATATATATATATATATATATATATATATATGTATAACTAAAATGCTAGTCTTACCGTTAGTAGGCCTCATTCACGAAGCTGATCAATAAGGTGGGTATAAGGTTGCGGCCTATGAAATGACGCTTAATGGGTGTACATTCACACCCACCGCTTGCTTGATCGGTGGAGGGTCGTTAGCCGAATGGGTAGGATAAGGCAGCCTCATCCTCTCATTAAAAGTATAATATGACATACAAATTAACTACATGTTTTTTAAAATTTCCCAATCTTAGTTACTTTAGGAAAAGTGAATTGATGCAAACCCATGAAATTACACTTTGCACCCTTGCTAAGAAGTTAGTGGAGCATGTGTGGTTTACCGGCACACTAATTGGTTCTAAGCGAAGGTGGCAAAGGGTGATTCATTGTTTATCATAGTTCGATGGAGCGTGTGTTGTTTACCGGCACATCGAATAGGTGATCGTTACAATGAAGGCGCCATGTGAATTTGCATGGTAATTCACACCCGCTTTGTGATCCTCGGTATCCCAGTCACAAACAAGAGGGGCATATCGAGATTTAAACATGCCATTGAATAGTTTCAATGAATCTCATCCGAACCTAGGAATTCTCAATACATTTAGGACTTAAAGTTATGTTTTATGGTGGAGAATTAGTGAATCGTCATTCACTTACCTTCATATTATTTGCATGTTGGATTACGACATCCCTTTTCTAATATGTAAATACTGTTGTTGGATCCTAGCCCTAATTTTTCTTATTGGGTGATAATTAGGGATTCATATTCTAATCTATCTTTGTCCTTTCTATTTGTAGATGTCGCACGCAAACAACGCTGCTGCTAGTTCTTTCACATTGATGAGTCTTTATCAAAAGGTCACTTTCGATGGGACGAACTTTAGCGAATGGATAAGATACATTCGCACCATTGCTCGCTATGAGGATAAGGAGTATGTCCTCGATGAGAAGCTCGAGAAAATTAACCCTGAAATTGCTACTCCGGCTGAAATGATTGCTTTTGAAACTCATGAGCACGATGCAACGAAGGTACATTGCATCATGATAGCCACCATGAACTCCGAATTCCAAAAGTCCTATGAGGACATGTACCCGTACGAGATGCATCAAGACTTATTGGAGAGATACCACCAAAACGCGAGACAATAGCATTATGAGATTTTCACTAACATGATTTCCGCTAAGATGGGTCATGGAGAGTCTCTTACCGTGCACCTGCAAAAGATGCAAAGGTATGTCGATCGCCTTCGCAAGTTGAATGTTGAATTTGGGGAAGACTTGGCGATCAACATGGTGCTTCACTCTTTGCCTCCAAGCTATAATCAATTTAGGATGATCTACCACATGAACAAAGAAGAGGTCACCCTAAGCAAACTCCAAGGTCTCTTAAGGGTCGCTGAGAGCAACTTCAAAGACAAGTCTGTTGCGCCAACTCCCAATCCACCCGCTGCTCTTGTCTTGGCTATTGGACAAGGAAAGGGAAAGAAGAGGAAGGCTTCGTCTAAGAACTATCGTAAGGTTAAAGCCCGAGATGGTGCCTCTTCTAGTGGGACCAAAGTTGATCCTGCTAAACCTTGACCTAACCCAAAGGAGGCAGAGTGCCACCACTGCCACAAGATAGGACATTGGAAGAGAAGCTGCCCAGAGTACCTGCAAGCCATCAAGGAAGGAAAGATCAAGCCATCTTTCGCAGGTATATACACAATTGAATCTAACGAATCACCTCATGCTATTTCTTGGGTTCTTGATACCGGTTGTGGTTACCACATTTGTTCTAATGTTCAGGGACTAAGAAGAAATAGGGATGTGGAGGCTGGAAGAATAAATCTAATCATGGGGAACAGAAGATCGTCGTCTGTGACCAAGATTGGAGTGTATTCTTTAGTGCTTAGGAATGGTTTAAGTTTATATTTGAACAATTGTTGCTATTCGCCAGAAATGGCTAGAAACATCATTTCATGGTTTGTTTAGACAAGGTTTTAGATTTTCTTTTAATAATGAGAATGGTTCTATTTTATCTTATCTAAATGGTGTCTTTTATTTTGAAGCTATACCATGTAATGGAATATATGAAACTATTATGATTGTTTATAACTTAGGAAATGATGTTTTGAACATAGATTCTTCCAATAGTATGGATAAAGCATCCTTGTGGCATTGTCGTCTTGGACATGTCAACAAGAAACACATAGCCCAACTCCAAAAGGATGGAGTGTTGGAGTCATTCGACCTTAGGGAAGATGACACATGCGAATCTTGTTTGCTTGGAAAGATGACTAAGTCAGTCTTTGCTGGCTCTTGCGAAAGGGGTGAGGGTCTATTGGACCTAATACATACCAATGTATGTGGACCGTTTAGATCAACCACGAAGGATGGGAACCGCTTCTACGTGACTTTTACCGATGACTATAGTAGATATGGGTATATCTATTTAATCAAGCAAAAGTCAGAAACTTTTGAAAAGTTCAAAGAGTTTAAGAATGAAGTGGAGAATCAATTGGGCAAGAAAATCAAGATGCTTCGATCCGATCGAGGAGGAGAGTACCTAAGTCTTGAATTCCACGATTATCTCAAGGAGTGTGGAATAGTTTCACAATTGACGCCACCTAGGACACCACAATTGAATGGTGTGGCAGAAAGGCGTAATCGAACCTTATTGGATATGGTTCGCTCTATGATGATTCGTGCTTCACTACCTATCTCTTTTTGGGGGTATGCCTTAGAGACTGCCGCCCATATCCTTAACCGAGTCCCTACTAAGAAGGTTGCCAAAACACCTCACGAGATATGGACAGGGAAAGCTCCCTCGTTAGCACATATCAAGGTTTGGGGTTGCGAGGCTTTCGTAAGACGAGATACTCACGACAAGCTCGAACCTCGTGGTGAGCGATGTATTTTCATCGGCTACCTGCAGAAATCCTTTGGATATCTCTTCTATAGACCGAAGGACAATGTTGTCTTTGTTGCGAGGAGAGGGTTTTTCCGAGAGCGAGAACTCATAAGCCAAGGAGACAGTGGGAGGCAAATCAAGCTTGAAGAGATTCAAGAGTCGATAGATGAAGGAACCTCTACCACTGGCACTCAACCCGAGGAGGAAACTCCGGTTGAACCAATTAACGAGTCCTTACCTCTTAGACGTTTCGAAAGAGTTAGAGTTCAACCCCAGTTTTATGGTTTTCATATTACTACCGAAGGGGACACGTATATTAGTGATGGTACACTAATAAACCTTGATGAAGCTAATAGCTATAAGGATGCCATGGCAGGCCCGGAGTCTGCGAAATGGAAAGAGGCAATGGATAGCGAGCTCCAATCCATGTATGATAACCAAGTTTGGAATTTGGTTGATTATGTGCCCGGACGTAAGACCGTTGGGTGCAAATGGATCTTCAAGAAGAAGACTGACGTGGATGGAAACGTACACACATATAAAGCGCGATTGGTTGCGAAGGGCTTTACTCAAACTCCCGGAGTTGACTATGATGATACCTTCTCACCAGTTGCGAGGATAAAATCTATTAGAGTGATGCTAGCGATTGCCGCATTTCATGATTATGAGATTTGGCAAATGGATGTCAAGACCGCTTTCCTTAATGGGAAGTTGGCTGAGGATGTTTACATGGCTCAGCCAGAGGGGTTTGTGGATCCGAAGCATCCGAATAGAGTGTGTAAGCTTGAGAAGTCCATTTATGGACTTAAGTAAGCATCTCGCAGATGGAATCTTTGCTTCGATGAGAAAGTCAAAGAGTTTGGATTTGTACGAAGCAAAGATGAATCATGTGTATATGTCAAAGCCAGTGGGAGTATAGTAAGCTTCCTCGTTCTATATGTCGATGACATATTACTCATAGGAAATGACATTCCGACTCTAAAGGAAGTTAAGTCCTGGCTCGGGAAGTGCTTCGCTACGAAGGACCTCGGAGAGGCTTTTTACATTTTGGGAATAAGGATAGTGAGAGAAAGAAGTAAGAGACTAATAGGACTTAGTCAGAACAGTAGAGAAAGTACTAAAACGTTTTAGTATGGAAAACTAGAAGAAGGGAGAATTACTGATACAAAGTAATGCCAAATTGAGTAAGACTCAAAGTCCGACTACCGAAGCTGAAATAGCAGAAATGAGCCGAGTACCATACGCTTCCGCAGTTGGCTCAATCATGTACGCTATGACTTGTACTCGCCCTGATGTAGCCTTTTCTTTGAGCATGGTTAGCAGATATGAAGGGAACCCTGGCAGAGCCCATTGGATTGCGGTAAAGAATATCCTTAAGTACCTTCGGAGGACGAAGGAATGGTTCTTAGTCCTCGGAGGGAGTGATGACTTGAAGGTGTGAGGGTATAGTGACGCCAGTTTTCAGACCGACAGGGACAACTACCGTTCACATTCGGGCTGGGTCTTTACCCTAAATGGAGGAGCAGTGACTTGGAAAAGTTCCAAGCAGGAAACTGTAGCTGATTCAACGTGCGAATCAGAGTACATTGCGGCGAGCGAAGCGTCGAAGGAGGCAATATGGCTGAAGAACTTCATCGGTGATCTTGGAGTTGTACCAGCCATAAAGGAGCCCATGGATATTTTCTGTGATAATGAAGGAGTGGTTGCCTTGACCAAGGAACCGAGGGATCATGGTAGATCTAGACATATCGACAAAAAATATCACTTTATTAGACATCGTGTAGAAGAAGGACAACTCGTAGTGAAGAGGATATCATCAGAAGATAACCCAGCAGATCCGCTTACGAAGGGACTGAGTAGGGTTAAGCACTTGCAGCATGCTAGGAGTATTGGGCTAAAGGATGATATTAGCATAGATTAGTTAGTATTAGAAACGTGTAAGAGATAAATGTAATGAACATTTGATGATTAAATAAAGGAGTTTTATTTATGAGTAATGTTACTGTCTTATGTTAATTGTTTAACTATTGTTTCATTTTGCATGTTTTGACTTCCAGAATAATTGAGTTTATTAAGAATAATCGAATTATTCAAATTGTCCACAATCGTTCATATGATGGAAGTAGATATGAATGAAGATTGTCATGAATCGGTGTGTAGATTGGCTAAATGGTATTAGACATAGCAAAGGGTTGCTGCAACATTCATGAGTGCTTATGAACTAGTTTTGAGCATTGGAACAAACCCGCGCTTGCTGGAATCACCTTATGGAACATGATATAAAAGGGTGATCGCAAGACGATAATATCATATAGTCTTAAAACCTAGATATATGGTTTGTTATTTGTTAATTGATTGTACATTGATAATGCGAAAACACATCAGTAACTCGGTGTTATAAAACACATTGTTGTGTATAGTTGATTAATGAATAAGTAAATGCATATAAGTCGAAGTTTATCTGTAACTTTTATCCTAAGAAGGTAAAAGCGATATATCGGCCGCTCAATGATTTGATTTGACTTATGTGTCGGGCCCGGACATAACTGAATTGTTGTGTTCGATTAAGTTCTATGTCAAATAAATCGGAGATCGAGAAACCTAAATGCTTGACTAATCATTCCATAGAATTGTCAGCATGATATCTAACATAGGACTATACGATCCCTTATCTAAAGGACAAGATTGATTAGATCAGAGTTTGACAGCGTCTTTGAGAGCTACGATTGCGAATCGAATTGTACTTGTGCATATAGTTACTAGACTTATTCAAGTGGGAGACTGTTGGAATAGTGTCTAAGGCTGCAACTATATTAGGCAAGTATTTGACCCGATTGTGCATGGTCCATTTGGGTTGCCTTCACCATAGCAACTTGATTGGATGATTTATTATGAGAGAATAAATATTATTAATATATTATGAGAATAATATAAGGAATAATAATATTGTTATTTGATTAATATAAGTCATAAATTAATTAGTATTAATTTGGTGACTTAATGAGATTAATTAAATAAGAAGGTATAAACTGTCAATTGTTTGATAGTTACACTTTAGACTGTAAATCCTTAAAGGATAAAGGATGGACGGATTCTAGGGCTTAGGATAGCTCAAAATCGTCCAAGGCTTATCTAAGGTAAGGATTTGGATTGCTTTAAGGAAAGATTATCCAGCTAGGGTTTAAAGGTGAAACCCTAGGAGTCTACAAGTATAAATAGACCCCTTGAGCAAGGGAAATCGGTATCTCTTCAAAGGAAAAGAACCCCTGGCCGATTTCTTCCCAACCTCTCTCTCAAATCATCCTCTTTGCTAGTTGGTGTTTGTAAGCCATTAGAGGAGTGACAATTATGACTCTAGAGCTCCAAGACAACAAGATCAAACAAGAGATTCAAAGGTAAACTTCTAGATCTGATTTTGTATTGTTCTTATACCTAATTAGTCATTAGAAGTCTTGGATTCAAAGCATGTTTAATTAGAAAGCCTAGATCCAAGCATTTGGGTTTTGCATGCGCACATAGGAAAGTTCTTATGGCTAAAACCCATCAACAACTTCTTCTTTAGCTTCTCGAATGCTTCCTCGTGCTTCTCACTCCAAGTATAAGTAGCTCCTTTATGGTTCAAAGCTGTCAATGGGGCAACTATCGAAGAAAAGCCTTGGATAAACCTTCAGTAATATCCGGCTAATCCCAGAAAGCTTCGGATCTCCGTGGGACTCTTTGGTCGTTCCCACTTCATCACAACTTCAATTTTCTTTGGAATAACCATGATCCTTTCTTGGTTAACCACATGACCCAAGAATTGGACTTCTCAAATCCAAAAATCACATTTGGAGAACTTTGCATATAGCTTCTCCTTCTTCAGAACTTCTAACACTTCTCGCAGGTGCTTGCCATGCTCCTGTTGGCTCTTTGAGTAAACCAGATTGTCATTTATGAACACTATTAAAAATTTATCGAGGAATGGTTTACAAACCCTGTTCATCAAATCCATGAATGTTGCTGGAGTATTGGTGAGTCCAAATGACATAAACACGAACTCATAGTGTCCGTATCTTGTTGTGAATGCGGTTTTCTCAAAATCTTGCTCTCTCACTTTCAGCTGATGATATCCTGACCTAAGATCGATCTTAGAGAAATAGCTTGAACCTTGCAGCTGATCGATTAGGTTATCAATCCTTGGCAATGGGTACTTGTTCTTCACTGTTTCCTTGTTCAACTCTCTGTAGTCTATGCACATCCTCATGCTTCCATCTTTATTTTTTACGAATAACACTGGAGCTCCTCAGGGCGATGAACTAGGTTTAATGAAACCATTTTCCAACAACTCCTGAAGTTGCGTCATAAGCTCTTTCATCTCCTTCGGTGCTAATCGGTATGGTGCTTTTGTTATTGGTGTCGTTCCTGGTAACAAGTCTATACGAAACTCTACTTGTCTATCAGGGGCAATCCAGGAAGATCTTCAGGAAATACTTCCGGATAGTCGCACACCACAGGTATACTTTGCATCTCCTTTTTCTCCTTCTTAGCATGGATCACAAATGCCAAGTATGATGTTCATCCTTTGGACAAACATTTTATGGCTTTCATCAAGGAAATGATTCTAGAATTCACTATGCGTTTGTCCCCATACACCACAAATGACTCTTTTCCAGGCTGGTTTACCCTTACTATCTTCTTCTTGCACAATATTTTTGCATTATTGGTGCTAAGCTAATCAATTCCCAATACGATATCGAAACCATTCAGCTCAATGGGTAACAGCTCCTCGTGGAATTCATTTCCGTTTAAGTCGATGATGATATTCTTAATGCAATCGCTAACAGGTATGGATTTTTCACTGGCTACTTCTACAATTAGTGCATTATCAATTGTTTATATAGGCAATGCTTGTCTTCCACCAAATTTATGTGATATAAAGGAGTAATTTGCTACAGAATCAAACAATATATTGACAGACAACCCATTTACAAGAAAGGTACCTGAAGTGATGTCCGTTGCATCCTTCGCTGCTTCCAGGGTCATCTGGAAATCTCTCGCCTTCGGCTTCGGTAGGATATTGGGCCTTGCTGCCTCCTTTTTCTTCGGGAAGTCCCTCGAGATGTGCCCTTCATCATTACACCCATAACAAACTTTATTGTTGAAGGTGCACTCATTGGCATAGTGTCCATGCTTTCCACACTTAAAACAAGTGACCTCCCCGTCACATTTCCCATGGTGCTTCTTTTTTCACTTTTCGCAGCATTTCCCTTCACCTCCTCCTCTTCTCGAACCAGACTTTGAGGAATTACTTTTCTTGTTGGATCTTGAAGATCCATCGAACTTCCTTTTCTCACCAACCTCTGTTCTCTCCAGACCCCTCTCTTTTAACTGGGTCTCAACATTCTTGGATGCTCTAACGACTGCCTTCAACGTGCTTGCCATTTCGATTGTTGGACCAAAGTTTGATGGCAATCCGTTAGAAAAATTTTCTATCTTGGCGAGCTCTGTCGGCACCAAGTATGGAAATAACTTCATCTTCTCGGTGAACGCAGTAGCATAGTCATCAATGCTCATTTTCCTCTTCTTCAAGTTTTGGAACTCATTGTTTAGATTGATCAGATCTATCTCGGAGTAGTACTGCATCTTCAGTTGCTCCATGAACGCTTCCTAAGACATCTTCAAAGCTTCTCCTCATGGCATCGTATTTGCCAACAATTTCCACCAACTCAAGACTCCAGTCTTCAGTTGTCGAACCACAAAGACAGTTTTTGCTTATCGCTACAGTTGCAGCTTTCAAATACCATCTCCATTTTGGAGATCCAGTCCATAATCTGTACATGCTTTGGGCTTTCGGAAAGACTTGGTGGTTTGGCACCCAAGAAGTTCTTATACATACGTTCATCTTTGTCGATATCACTCTCCGGGTTATTCCTTCTCACCACTGGGGGTTCCACTTGACTGACAGTGCGGCTGTAATTTCCTTCCTCTGACTGTTCGTCATTTAGCTTAGGTTGTTCAACAAGCATCAAAGTTTCATACCTGTTATTCAACAACAATTGTCTTATTTCTTCCATCTGTTCAGCCATCATAGCCCGAATCATGGCTTGAACTCCAGCCATTGTGACTGGCTCAGGTGCAACTTCTACTATTGGTACATGCTCAATCACTTGGGGACGAGGCTGCCGATTCCTGTTTTCATTCGTGTTTCCAGCTCCGCTTCGGATTCTTGCCATTTCGATCTATACACCAAATTAGGTGAATTTAGATCTTTATTCACGATAGACGTTTAAATTCTCCTTATCACTCCGAAATGTTACATGCTAGTTCTAATATCGTAGTCGTACGCTTAGAATCCTGAACATATAAGGTTTCCAGATCCGGTCACCAACAGACCATAGATCCGAACTAATAATAGCATACAAGGCAAACATAAAGCATTTAGCACATAAAAGCATTTTAGGCATCTTTCCTTAAATAAATTAGTGTTTGTGTCTAAAATATGGTAGGCACTCATCTCACGATCGTCGGTTAGCATTCTAAGTTTAAGTCTAGAAATCCTACAAATTCCTAGTTCGCTTAAATTAATGCTCTGATACCAACTGTGACATCTCCATTTTTACGGCCAGAAAAGACCAATTTCGTTTATGCTTTTTAATAAAATCAGAGTAACTTTTTAAAGAAAAGTGTTGCAGAATTTGTTACCAAAACAAAATATGATAAAGATTTATAAAAGAATTTCCTTAAATAAATGTATTTTCATTATATTACAAAACTCGAGATGTCGTCGTCAATACAGATCAAAAGCATGAACAAAACATCTTAGGCCACAACACAGAATTTGCCTCAAAATGATATAGGCCTTACAACATTTTATTTATTTTCTACTGGCTTATAAATCCATAATCTCTTATCAGATCATCCAATTATGCTTTTTCCACTACCTGTAATACAAGAAATTGAGTGGGTTAGGCTGGGGAGCCTGGTGACCATATATGATTTTCAACCCACAATAAGTAAGTTTATTATTTTCAACAATTATTCAACCCGATTATCCGTTCCCGTTATCCTCATTTTACGTCCCTAAAGCAACTATTATAAGGGACCTATCCTAAGGAATTTCATCGGGATGTACACTATTGCTAAGGGATTCCTCAACCATATAGGTCCGTAAGGCAACCATGGGGGGGGGGGGATGGAGTACATCAGTGAACACATTGTTCACAAACACCTACAGGTTGCGAGCCTACTAGCGTTCCATTGGACATCCTAGAAAAGTCCGTGGTCGTCATCCATACTCCGCTAGATGACTATATCATCGTCAACACCGATAATGTGATGATTCAGATCTGAAAGAAAAAGTTCAGATCTGAAAAGAAAGAGGTTTAGATCTTTCATCCAGCATAGATCTCAAGTAAACAAATAATATATATATATATATACACACACACACACACACATAACATGTAATTTATATAAAATATTTCATATCTATGTGTAAGATGAAAGTAAATATACACTTACTTGATAAGGTGACAATTCGGACAACACTTCGCTTCTTCAAATATTCTCCTTTGACGAAACTGGGAGGTTTGCTTGAAAACCGGGCTCTGGGGGGCAGAATTTCTAAACCAAAAACTCTTTTTCTCGGAGCCTTCGGGCACTCCGGGGCTTTCTTCTAGTGCTAGGGAGGTTTCCTACGCTCCGGGGGTGTTTTGGGAGGCTAGAGAGAGAGAGAGAGAGAGTAGAGAAAGAAAGAAAGGTGTAAAAGTGTGAAAAATAGGGCTGCACCTCGCACCCTTATATAGGCGCGGGCCTCGCAGGTACGCGGGGCGTACCCTCTGTCTACACGGGGTGTAGAGACACGCGTCATGATTCGGATGGAGCTTCATGGCCACTTCGGAACTGCATAAAAAGCCAAACCGCGGGGCGTTCGCTTGTCGTACGTAGGGCGTACTCCGGAACGCTTGGCGTCCGAGGATACTCTGGGCGTACCCCCTCGGACAGCCTCGCAAATTGTCATCTCGGTTTCAAAAATTCATAACTCTCGCATACGAGCTTCGTTTTCGATGTTCTTTATATCTACACATAGGTGGACCGAACTCTACAACTTTCGTTTAGACTCCGTCGGCTAATTTTGACTTTATTTTTAAAGTTATATTTTTTTAACAGGCCAGGACACGAAAAGTCCGTTAAAAATTCATAACTTCTTCATCGGACGTTCATTTTCATCTGCCTTTTTATCGTTGAGATACTATTAGCGAGAACTTTGATTCTCGTTTAGGTTGTGTCGTCCGAAAACCGTTCGATCCACTATTCGAACTCCAGGCTGTGTATTGCTAATCTGAAACTTGGAAAAATCATAACTTCCTCATATGAAGTTAGATTTGAGCGTTCTTTTAATGCACGCTCTCGGTTTAACAAACACCACGACTTTCGTTTAGATTGCTAAGGCTAAAAAGCAGTTTATCGTAAACTTCACTTTTTACGTCACGCAGTGTCGTGTCGGTTCTGTCGAGAAACTTCGACAAGTCATAACTTCTTCGTTATAACTCGGATTTTGGCATTCTTTATATCCCCGGAATCCTTGTCATGTCCACTACAACTTTCTTTATAGATATCAGGCTTATCTAACGTTTTATTTTTAACGCTTATTTTTATTATATATTTACAAACAAGTATAAAATCACATAAAAGCACATAAATCACAAAATATTCAAGTAATTCATCTTTATTACTTTAAATAGGTTACAACGGTTGACCTAGACTATTACATCATCGCATCAATGCTTAGCCTCGAAACATGGGCATTACAGACAACACTGGAGTTGCGAGCATAAAAATCCATTGTTGAATACTAGGCTAACACTAGAGCCATTTGTCACTAGATGGATCGACACGAGAGTCGAGAGACTTGTTTGTATACAGATCATACGAGATCCGAGAGACATGTTTTTATGTGGATCAACACGAGATCTGAGAGACTGGTTTGTATGCATTGTATGTGTATTGTGGTGTGTGATATATGTTGGGTTTTGAGCATTCTAACACTTCCTAAGTGTACATGCAACCCTAATTACCTTGGATCTATGTTTTCTCTAATATACATGCAAATAAGAACATCCAAGGTATTATCCTAATCTAGCATACAAAAACTATGAATGTAACAAGATAGAATACATACCTCTTGATGTAGCTTGATGTCTTCAAGCTTTAAGAGCTTAGCCCCAATAGTGTGGAAGCCTCAAGTGGAATCACAAATCACCAAGACACCTTGGAATACTTTAGAGAATATGATTACTTGGTTCTCTCTAGTGAAATTGGCTAGCCCTTCTTTAGTGTATCCACACTAGTGCCAATTTCACCAACCAAAGACATCTTTCTATAGTATGGAGGATTAGGGTTAAACCCTAATACCCATGGCCTTTCATTTCCTAGGATCCATGGGTTAAACACTCCATGGACTATCCATGAAAGCTTAGCCCAACCTAAATGAACTTGGCCCATTCCATATATATATAAGAGTCCATATTTAATTAGTTCCTTTTGATCACTTAATTAATTATGAATTAATTCTTGATCAATACTAATTAAATAATATGATTCCATATTAATATATTAGAACTTATAACATATTAATATTAATCATAAACATACTATTCTCAAAAGATTATCCATATAAATTGTGTCGGTGAAGTGCAACCCAAATGGACCATGCCGGGTCGGGTCAAGTACATACCAAATATAGTTATGGACTTAGACATTAATCCAACAGTCTCCCACTTGGATAAGTCTAAAACTATTATTGCGTATGATTTCAAACCTAACTGGCAATCGTAGCTCTTAAAGCTGCTGTCGAACTCTGATCTTGTCAACGAACTTGTCCATTAGATAAGGGATCATATATTCCTCCATTCTAGATATCATATGGACTGAGACATGGATTATAATCATTCTCTCTGTCCATTTGTTGTTTCCCGATTTCCGATTTATGACGACTGACTAATTGAACAAATCAAATCAGTCATGGCCCGGCCGAGCACTTCCATTTGTCATCATCAAATCATCGAGGGGCCCACAGATATCGCTTTTATCCCGAAGGTAAAAGGAATGGATAAACTTCGACTTATATGGCTTGTTCTACTACTTGTTGAATCATACACAAAGGCACGTTTTATAGCACCGAGTTACCAAATGCGTTTTCGTGCAATCAATGTACAACCAACTCATAGTAACAACTCATATCTCTAGGTTTGAAGAATATAAGATATTATTGTCTCATGATCACTCGTGATAAAATCCATGAAGTGATTCCAATGAGCGCAGGTTGAATCCAATACTCAGAACTTATGAGCACTCATGAGTGTTGTAGCCCTTTGTCCAACACCTTAGACCTCTACAAGCCAACCCATGACAGTCTTAATTCATATCTACTTCCAACATATGACCGACTGTGGATGGTTTGAATAACTTAGTCATTCCGGAAGAATAACCTAGTTTATTCGGGAAGTCAAAACATGCAAAGTGAAACACAATAATAATTGAATCCAATATGGTATCAAATCTTTGAACATAAATAAAACACCTTTTATTTATCACCATATGATTACACATTATTCATTGTATACTGTTTCAGCTATCAACTTTATTCTTGAATTTAAAACAATAGTTGTCCCATGCTCCAAGCATGTACACTATGTTTTCTTAAACACTAGTCATGTCACACACCAAGTATGCATACTATGTTTGTCTATGATCCTTACTTTGTGAACTAGATCAATTGAACATAACTTCAATGATTCTCTTTTCACACTCCCAAATCCTTACCGCAAATGCAAGAATTCCAAATTCATGCCATTTACTGAAATCTGTTAGATTCTAAACTTATATGCATTGATCCTCTCGTAATGATTATGCACAAAGTCATAAAGACTTGGCAACAATCATTACAGAGTATTCCAAAGGAGATCAACTCCTTGGAAATATCCTTCTTGCATTAAGTTTCCTTAATCTTACACAGATTGAAAATTCTAACTTTGAAACATTTCCAGATTCCATTTTGACTATCACTTCTGAACAAGAGTTGCCTCCTTACAGATTATGTCAATATGGTCCTTCCAGAATTATCACTATACTTCCAATTGTCCTTGAGTAACCAATCTTTGGTAAACCTTAGATTGTCCTCGACAATTGTTTAATCCTTTTAGTCATATCCAGTTCTAAACCTTTTCCCTTCTTAATGCCCCAGGCATTTGGAAAATTTTAGAACGGATGAATATAGCACATGTAATCGATCCTATATCCGAAGCATATGGGACACGATTCATGATGTCTTACATAAAGACTAAACCAGTCTTTTGCTATAATATTTCCATTTCAATTTGCCAAGTTCTCATAATTCAGATTATGAAAAGGGGTGCCGTAATCATAATCGAATTTTAGAACGCAAATAATGGACCCATATACAAAATTTCCTTATGTTGAGCCATTCCAACATGAAATTCATATATATCCTTGACTAAATGATTAAAACCTCACGATCTAAGCTTATAGATTTGAGATGAAGCATAATTTCCTCTCCCTTAATTATAGCAAAACAACTTTTTCCCAATTGAAACTTTTGTTTTGTATAATTAACATTGCTGACTTGCAATACTTATCATAATTATCATGCTCCCACTAACATGATGATTATTAGCATAACACTTATGCTCCCACTAGCTTTGACATGTACTCAGAAATCAGCTGGACAGTCTGAAATTTAGATTCATACACCCTTTCCGTAGATAGCTCACCTGTGTGTCTAAGCAATTTCAAGAACCATGAAAAGGGATACCGTAATCATGGTCTCAATTGCTTAGGCATTTGCCATTTCTCACAAGTCCATGTTAGTGTGCCGGTTAACCACACGCGCTCCACTAACGACTTTTGAAAATGCAAATAACACAATTGATATCTTCGTAAAATCTACTTAGTGAAAGCGTTTCCTCACCATCATTTTCATGAATCGGAGAGAAAACTTATGACACTTAGATTTATATGGTGTATGAGTTCCTACCCATATGAATTTGTCAAACCATAATCACAAGACAAAGATAATGACAAATCCAAAACCATATGGATTGAACTCAATCTTAACTTCTTGCCACCTGGCAGCTCAAGGGCCTGCCATTGCTTCCAAGTTGTTATGCAACAAACTGAGAACTCTAAGAACTCATATGCAAAGCCAACTTTAACTGGAATGGGCACAGATATGTCAACACAATAGGTTATAAACCTCAAGTCGTGTGCTAGTGAAGAACTTCAGGTTTTATTCTTGATTATTTCTTGAGACTTTCAAGACCTTTAAGACTCCCACTGTCCTCTTCACATATAAGACTCCCTTGTCAAACATCCAAGAGATAGTGCGGATTCTAATCAAGAAAAACACTTTACCCAATTGGCCTAAGTTGGTCTTTGTTTTATCCAAAACATCACAACTTACCAATTTCAAATGTACAAGAGTAGAAAACTTTTACTCTTACATTTGACAAGTGTTTTAAACCTTCTTTAAGACATGTCACTCAAATGACAATCTTGGAGTATGACTCTAAGACTTGTATTGGAACGAAGTATGACTCATCTTCTTGATTTAACCATTTCAACAATTCAAGTTCCTCTTCTTAGTCATAAGAATGCACTAAGATTTCCTTAGAGAACTAATTTTGATATGGTTTCTTAATCATTAAGATGATCACAAAAACTAATACTAAAGTACTCTCCCATCTTTTCAGATTTGAGAAACTTTTATCCTTCTGCCTAATTTGATTCTTCTTATTCGCTCTGCCTTACATTGGAACCTTTTCCAATGTCTCAGAGTTACACTTAAGCATGTAAGTATAATCATATTTACTGAGCTTTAGTAAACTATGACGAATAATCTTATCGATCTTTTGTGGTGGACTTAATCAGTGCACAAGACTGTGTACTCGATCCATTAGTCCTTCACTTGACTCACACATCCATGTGAACCAGTAATTAGTCTTAATTTTTCCAAAACTTGAAAGTTCTCATTCATCATGCTATATAACTTGCATGATTCCAAGTCCCGGTCCAAATGAAACTTGGGTGATGATAATCTTTCCTTATTTGGTAAATATAGACATTACCACAAATGAAAGAATCAACTTCATATTTCCACTCTTACTCTTAATGGAATCATATAAGCAACAATTTTTCCTCAAAAGCCATTGTAAGGATATTTTAAAATAAATAAAATCAAAAAATTTTTCTTTTATTTTAAAACTTTGCGGAAAAACTTATCCTTACAATCCATATGAAAACTTGTTTGTATCTATTCCTAAGCAATATCTCATAACTCCTAAGAAGTTGCTCAAGAATCCGATCTTCAAACTATGCGATAGAAATCCATCTACGCCATCAGATTCAGCATATTCTTTCTTTAAGTTTCTTCACTTTTCTTTGATTCTTAAAACATCACCATGTGACCCAGTCACATCATGTATCAGGAATCTCAGAATAGAAACTTAACAGAGTTAGATAGTGGTCTTTACCTGAAGTAGAGTCAAACTTATTGACTTTAACATCCTTAGGTAAATTTGGCAGCTTCGCAACCAATGCCCCTTCCCTTGGCAATATAAACGTATGGACCCTTTGATAATGGTACACAAGACTATCATAGACTTAGTTTTTCTCTTTACCATTTGGTCAACCGAGTTGACTATGGCCGATCCCTTTCCATTGGGAAGAGAATGTTTTACTGGATATCCAATGTCATCATTGTCAATGTCCATAAAGTTTTAGGAAGTTGATCTTAGCAAATAGATAAGATCATTAAGGGTCTTGTCATAGTCTGTTTCATAGGTGTCCCAAAGGAATTCACTATGTGACTTAGAAAGTGATTGAACCACCAACTTTCTCAAGACTTTGACACCCAACTCTCCCAGCTTGTCAATATGTGACTACATCTCCAAGATGTGTTCACACCTAGACCTTGCCTTGCCAATAGGGCTTGAGTGACCTTAAACTTTTCAAGAACTTGTGGGTTGGGGAGAATAATTGGAGGAGGTGAAAGAAGTATGATTTCCAAAGGACATCATCTTCATTTAGGAAACCTTGTTTCGCTAGATTTGGGAAGATCATAGGTGTCTATTACAGACATCTTTTGGGAGATATTCAAGATAGTTGATTTAAAGTCCTTAATATGACACCCAATATGAAATATTAAGGCTAGGACCCAACAAACTATTTTATAACTTATAAGAGGTATGCCGTAATCCAAGCTATAAAATATTTGAAGGTAGGTGAATGACGATTCACCAATTTCCACCAAGATAAATGAAATGAATTATTAGGTTTTAATTGGTTTTGAAACTCCTAGATCTTTGAGATTCATTGAACTTTTCAAAGGCATGTTTCAATCTCGAGTGTGCCCTTCAGGTTTTGTGACTAGGATGCCGAGGATCACAAAACAAGGTGTGAAGTAACCATGCAAATCACTTGGTACCCTTATTAAATTACCCCTCAATCGATGTGCCGGTTAACCACACACGCTCCATCGATACTATGATAAATATTAAGTCACCCTTTACCTACCTTGTTAAGTCCAAGTTAGTGTGCCGGTTAACCACACACGCTCCACTAACGACTTAGACAAAGTGTAAAGTGTAATTTCATGGGTTAGCACCTTATTCACATTTTTCCTAAGTAACTAAGATTGGGTATTATTAAGAGTTTAGTTACTTAGTATTATCATTAATACTTTTAATGAAGGGAGAATTCTAGTCCTGTCAAACCCGTTCGGCTAACGACCCTCCACCAGTCAAGCAAGCAGTGGGTGAGAGTGGACACCCATTAAGTTGCCATTTTATAGGCAACAACCTTATACCCACCTTATAGACCGGCTTCGTGAATGAGGCGTACTAGCGGTAAGACTGACTTTACTCTTATACATATATATATATATATATATATATATATATTATTAACTTATAATATTATAAAGTATAAGGGTTGAATTTTAACTTTTAAAATTCTAAGGGCTAACTTGGAATTAAAGTATTCATAAGAGAAAACTTTACAAATTCCAAAACTTGAGGGCAAGTTTTGAAACTATTCAAAACTAATTAATTCCATAACTTATGTGTTTAAAGTAGTTTTAATCCAAAAACTCTTCAAGTTCCATAACTTGAGGACAAGTTATGGAAGACTTTAAACTAATAAAAGAATTAACTTTTCTTTATTTTATAACTTATGGAATTAATTAAGGTTACACCTTTTTTATTTTATTTTATTTTATTAAATGAAGAGACTCTTGGTCCTCCATAACTCGAGGACAAGTTATGGAGTCATAAAACCATTTAATTAGAACTAGACTCTTCATTTTTGTAACCTTTGCCAATTTTTATGAGTTTTATGATTCTTAAATGTGACTTTTCATATAACTTGAGGACAAGTTACAAAAAAACATTTTAGAATCAATTCTTAGATTAATTTGGATTAAAACCAACTTTTGTAACTCCATAAAAACTTTGAATCAATTTTTTTTTAAAACCTTTTCATATCCATAACTTATGGAGGTTTCAAAAAATAAAACTCTTTAGATCAAACTTTTAAAACTAATAAAATAATCATATTATTTTATCTTTTATTAAATTTGACCTAATTCAACTCATAAAGAAAATTATTCAAATTTTACAAATAATTAGTTTTTCACAAGAACAAGTAATTATCTTAAAATTTGACAAACTTCATGTTTTTTTTTCAACTTTGAAAATAAAATATTTGCATCAATATAACAGAAAACAACCCGTGGCTCTGATACCACTGTTGGGTTTTGAGCATTCTAACACTTCCTAAGTGTACATGCAACCCTAAATACCTTGGATCTATGTTTTCTCTATTATACATGCAAATAAGAACATCCAAGGTATTATCCTAATCTAGCATACAAAAACTATGAATGTAACAAGATAGAATACATACCTCTTGATGTAGCTTGATGTCTTCAAGCTTTAAGAGCTTAGCCCCAATAGTGTGGAAGCCTCAAGTGGAATCACAAATCACCAAGACACCTTGGAATACTTTAGAGAATATGATTACTTGGTTCTCTCTAGTGAAATTGGCTAGCCCTTCTTTAGTGTATCCACACTAGTGCCAATTTCACCAACCAAAGACATCTTTATATAGTATGGAGGATTAGGGTTAAACCCTAATACCCATGGCCTTTCATTTCCTAGGATCCATGGGTTAAACACTCCATGGACTATCCATGAAAGCTTAGCCCAACCTAAATGAACTTGGCCCATTCCATATATATAAGAGTCCATATTTAATTAGTTCCTTTTGATCACTTAATTAATTATGAATTAATTCTTGATCAATACTAATTAAATAATATGATTCCATATTAATATATTAGAACTTATAACATATTAATATTAATCATAAACATACTATTCTCAAAAGATTATCCATATAAATTGTGTCGGTGAAGTGCAACCCAAATGGACCATGCCGGGTCGGGTCAAGTACATACCAAATATAGTTATGGACTTAGACATTAATCCAACAATATGTTGGGGAAATCACTAAGCTATATGCTATAGTTGTTGGTTTAATGTTTTCAGGTGGTTATGCTGTTTAGGGGAATGACTCAGCTTGACTATAACGCACGCGCATCGCTAAGAATTATATGATTTAGACTTCCGTTGTTTTTGCTATTCTTATACAATTAATGATTTGAATCTATGGGCGGGCATTTGAAACAAATTGATACTTGAATTTTATGATAAATGGATTTGAATGTTTTACTTATTGTTGTGATGAGTCGGAGATGGTTGGATTAAGATCAAGGGTGAGGGTCGAGCTGGTTCCTTCTCCTGATATCACAGTACAAAGAAAGGAGATGATCGCTAGACAATGTCCAGGAGAGGCCCCCAAGACGAAGCTTCAACGATCAAGTTAGAACTGATTCTAAGAGAAGATAGGGAATGTTTGAGAGAAAACGAGTCCAGTCCCCTTCTCCGTGAGGAAGAAGGGTTTCTTTATACCTGATCAAGAGGCACACGCCTTCTAACTAGTTCTGTTGAGCCTTCCCTCGTGATACGTGATGTGGCAGATCCGTATTGCAGGATCCTCCATCACGTCTTTCTATCTTGTCCCCCATTGGCTAGAAGGGAATCTTCGATATACTGGTGATCGTGGCTATCGTCAGATAGGCAAGTGGAGCCCTCTAATTGGATCCCCGTTTTCTGGGGTATTTCTCCTGGGGAAAAGAGGGTAAGACGCAACTCTGCCCCTTAACCTCCATACCAGTGAGTCCATGCAAGCGGAGGCCCAGCCTTGGCCTCAGACTGGATATGACCAGAGTCTAATTAGACCAAGCTTGGCGCTAGTTTGACTTTTCTTCTTTAACTTTTTTCCTGAGGGATACATTAACAAGTCCCTTAGGCTTGTAGGCGTATGCGTTAGCTTGGTAGCATCGCCTTTGAGCCTATATTACAACACGTGTATGTATGAGATTATCTCTGGCATTTGACAGATTTTAGACAGTGTCGTCGATGTGTGTTAGATCCATAACAAGATGGTTCGTGACACCAATTTTACCTTTAAAATCCCCATTTACTCAAGACCTTTAACCTTTTCCTTCTTTCCTTACTTTCGTTGTAGCGACTTAGGCATTTTGTGATTTTTTATTTTTCATCACTCATCCGTTCTTAACGATGGATCGTTACGGAAGAGTCCCTACCATAGAGGAATTTTGACTACTACAAGAACAATTTGGTTCTTGTCGAAGCACGGTGTGATGATTCTAGTGAAGGGATCATCAATTTATGACTGCCCTCAAGGGAAAGTGGGGGTTCCTGTTCCACTATTCGAAGCAGGGTTACGCCTGCCAACGTCTGACTTCTTTGATATGATGATGCACCACTATGGCTTTTCTGTTGACGAATTAACCCCTAGTTTCGTCATTAAGATCGTGGGATTCGAACTGATCTGTCGATCTCTGGGTTTTATACCCACTTATTGGGTTTTTAGTTACTTCTTTTGTGCGTCTACGAACTCCGGCGTCCGCATGCTGGCGAAAAGGCGGGGCATTCGTCAATTGATCTCTGAGCAAGATAATCCGAAGAAAAATTAGCAGAGACAATGGCTCTGGGTCAACCAAAACCTTGTGGGAAACGGGTTTTGTAAGACTCGAGACTTTCCCGACCGTCTTCCCAAGCTATTATGGGATAACCTATTTCTTGGCAAACGACTGGGAAACATTACTATCATCGGGGAGAACTGGAAAGATTTCATCCTTGCCGCATCCGACATGAGTGCTACCTGGAAGGCACGTGGGAAGATGGCGTAATTATTCGTCATGAGATGTGGTACTCACTAATCTCCTTCTCTCCGCCCCTTTTTATTTAGAGAAATAAGAACAAAGTATTTTATTTGTCTGTCAGTTCTCATGCGTGATGTTTGTATTTGTAGGTGCCGAAGCCGAGATTTCCTTAGAGATAGCCCTGTGTGGTCATTATCAGAGTAAGCCTTGTCACCGGGAGGTTGACCTTGTGGAGACTCTTCCCCCTCCCGTATCTGAAAAACGTATGTCGGAGCTTGCTGGATTGCTCTCGGCAACAGGGGGAATGTTGGTTCTAGCCGACCTGCCTCGTCTTCTCAACCGGTTGTTGGGGCTATTTTCCCAGCCCGTTCTCCAGCCTCTGTTTTTTCCGATATTCCTGTGGTGGGTCAAGCAGGAAAAGTTACTGCTCCTATCCAAAGGAAACAAAGTGTGCTCCTGGTGCAGTCATCGGACGAAGAGACCGAATCTGATGACGTGGGCCTATGTCCTTGTAAGATGCGAAACATAGTGTCCGTGACCAAGCTTCTTGGCGATATTAGGGATGTTCTTGGCAATGGGTTTTCTGCACCCAGGCAGAAAAAAATAGTAGTGGTGCATCAAAAACATTTCCTTCTCTGTTTATTGATGCAGTCATGGTTGATCCTGGTGCCTGTTCTGTGCTTGGAGGTGTATTGGGTGTGTCAGGAGATTTTTCCCCATCGAACATACCTTACATGGTTGACAAAATAAGGGTTGCGTCCTATCCCTTGGCTTCCGAGGCTTACATCCCAGGTTGGGCGGTTACTAAAGACTCATTACTTTCGGAAGACATCGCCGCTCAGGAGTGGACTAACTGCGCCCATCCTCCAGCCACAATGAAGTTTCTTGCAGCCCAATCGGGGGCAGGCATGGCCGACGAACTTAGATACGCCGCTGCTCAAACCTCTGCCCTTATGGTTGCTACCGCTGACCGGGTTTACCGCCTTGGCGTAAATGAAGCTCAGTTGAAAACTTTGCAATATGTTGTTGCTAGCTTAAGGGGGAATCCCGCGATTCAAAGGTAGAACGTCGAATGCTATCTGAGCAAAGTTTCATTATGGCCTGTGAGAAGGCCGCTTTGGAAGCTCATGTGGCCACTTTGAAAGACCATGCGGAGCAACTTGAAAATCAAGTGAGATTTCTAGCTCGAGAGAAGGGTGTTCTGGCGAGAGAGTTGGCTAGGTGCCAACGTCAACTGGCCCGTGCCCAGGTAGACGGTGTTGTTGCTCGTGGCAACTTGCAATGGGTGTTGGAAAAGGGCGTGGTCCGAGTAATCGTTAAGGTTATCGAAAGTGAGGAATTTGCCAGCGGGATATAAGGCATACAAAAGGCATGCGAGGCCCATAGACTGGAAAAAGGGAAACAGTTAGCCTGTCGTCCTGCAACTTCTAATGAATCTAATGCCCAAGACCCTGACCGTGTCTCGAGAAAAGCCGAAGAGGTGGATATTGCCCTTTTGTCCCTCGCTGAGACAGATTTTCTGGGCCACTTTCATCTGGGGGAGCTGGACTATGACAACTTCCACCAATTATGTCGTAGGCTGGGTCCGGGAAGCTCTTCCTCGAACTCTATGAACTGATTTTTGTTTGCCCCCTTATGTTCATTCTGTAATGTATCTGCATTCCCTTGTATTGTATGTGCAATGAAAGATATTGGTCGTCAACGACCAAGAACTGTGTACTTTATGCTTTGTATTTGGTATATGAAATGTTTTTTTCTGTATTTTGAATTGACCGATGATATCTTTAGACTAGGGTTATTTGACATTTCTACTGTAATTCTTTTTTACACATTCCCTTGTTCTAGGGTTCGCGTTAATTAGTTAGTGTGCATTTTAGACGTCGTGTAACAGTTACTGTTGGCTTATATGCTTTCCACAATCATTGACTTGTATGTTTAGTCGAGTTTTTTATGTTAATTCGCAAAATTCTATCCTATGTCCTTGGCTATATACTTTGAGGTTTATATACCTGCGTTTTGGCCGAGGTCGTCACCTCAAGACCTTTTACTGTTTGATTTTCAGGGGAAAGGTTATGCATCTTTTTAGGACCCCTTTTTTATGCCATTAATTAGAGTTGCAGATTCTCAGCTCTGACATGTTATTGTCAAGTTTTAGGTAAAGATTATGCCTCTTTGAGATGTATGGTTGCATCCTTGTATAGATTTTGCTCAAGTAGCGTAGGTGATCATCCGTTGTTGCTACTTGGAAAATATACACACCCCCTTTACTTTGTGTTTTTGCAATTGGTTAAACAAAATTCTTAAAAGCTCTTTCAAAGAAAAAATTATATTGACTGCAAAAAGGAAAAACACGAAATGTTAGACACTAAATGTCTAAGTGCCAGGGCGCGGACCTAGCATCCACGTTGGCACTTGGAGTATGGTTATCCTATGCGGAGTTTGACCATACTCCTTTTTTTCTCAGCCTTTGCTTGATTTTCGTTCGGGTGCTCTGCTGTGGCTGGCCCGTCATAGCTGTGTGTCCTTTTCTTATTTCCTCCAAGTATTCCTTGTCAGCTTGGGGTTTCTTTCTTGTTCCACTACCGAGTGTTGGTGTGAATTTCTCCCATCACCGCCTGTTGAACTATTTGAGGTGTCTAGGGTGCGGCCTGTCCTGTTGAATCTTTTGTTTTTGAATCCAGTGTGATATTTCGCCTGTTGCTTTTCTTTAACACGGGCGTCGTTTGCCTTTCTGATTTTTAATGGGGTGTGAAAGAACCAAATTTCATTCTCCATGCTCTGTTGGCGCTCGCACTTCCCCTTCTCCTTGGCCTGATATGTGTTGTGACCTTGGGGAGTGTATTCCCTTGACTGGGTGAGAATGTCACTTGCCCTTTTTTGTGCGTGCTAATTATTTTCGCATTTCGCACAATTATTTGAGGTTTTTTTGTTATCATTAGAGGTCCTGCTCAGTTCCCCTCCATAGCGGACCTTGCGTGCTATAGTGATTGGTGTTCCGTTACAATTTCTGTTATTACCAGTGTCTGGTTTCTTCATCCCAAAGGGGTTTTGTTCATCTCCAAGACCGGTGAAGAGTTGATTCGAGTCTTGAATCATTTTTTGCTAGGCGTGGCTTGGCCACTTATTGCGGGTCGGACTGGTGCTCTTGCTCACGAGTAGGTATTCCTGTTCCTTGCGATTTTTGCTTCGGGTTCTGGCTGAACCATCTTCGGATCAATGTTTGCTTCTTGCCATGAAAGGGATGTTGTGGGTCGTCTGAATGCGTCGCTGTGCCTTTTTCTTGACTCGTTGACCAACATTTATGTTGTCGCTGATCTCCTTTGTCGATTCTCCACTTTCTGAAAACTTTCACTTTGACATGATTTGATTTCCTGCTTTGTTTATTGTTGGGTACAACATTCAATATTTTGCCTTGTTGCTATGACTGTCGCCGACCCGTCTCTTGTGCTGAACTTGAGAACGTCGTGGAGGGTGGACGGAATCTCTTTTAGGTTAAAAAGCGCAGGTCGGTCCGGTAGGATATTGTGTTCTGTTGGACAGTCAACGACCCAGAACTCGAGTAATCTCATTATCTATTATGTCCCATCATGACTGGCTAGTGTAAATAGGAGCATGATTGTGCATGCTGGCCAGATGCCATGACCAGTAAACCCAACTAGCGGGCCCTACTGTGGTGGTTTGAGGTACTTTTTTCCACTCGATTGGCAACCACCAAAGGCAGTGCTCATAGATTACATTGACCCTGCTTCCATTATCAATTTACACATGCTTGACATGTTTTTGACTAATGAACCCTATGATGTATAATGGGTCGTTCGGATCCCAATGTTTTGGTATGGGATCACTCATTGAAAAGGCTATGTTAAGCATGTTTTGATTGTATACCGTCGCGTTGGCTTGTTGGCTTTGGCAATTGCTGCATGGGTGGGGCCCGGTGATGGTTAGCATCTCTGGCCTCTTGTCATGGTCCTTTCCCCCGTCTTTTTTATTTCTATGCTGGTGTTTGTATTCATTAAAATTTGTTCTAAGCTCTTTTGCGTTGTCAACTATGTTTCTAACCAGCTGCTTCTCATCTATCTCCCTTTTCAACATCATCGATGGTATCATGAGTTTTGCTCTTGTGATATTCACAGAAGTTGGCCTTGTCCTTGTTCTCCTTTGATGGAGTTTTGTTGATTGCATGGACATATGTATGACCATTCCTTTTGTCATCTTTGTTGAACGGCCTGTACCTCCTCGACATGTGTCTAGAGTGGCGATTGTGTTTCTGTTGGTTACCCTCTTGCCTCTCCTGCTGAGTTGAACTCGGCCGAGATGCCACCTCCTCCTGTTTGATGTACACGTTGGCTACAACTTTGCAATTGGCTTCCTTTCGCTCTTCTCCTTAAATTTGTCTTAGGTATTTTTCCACTTGGAACGTGATCTTGTCCCTGGATCTGGGGACTATCCTTTGCATCTTCTTAGATAGTGGCCCTGGAAGCAGACCTTGGGCGAAGGCGCCTATCATCACGAACTCTTCATGTCCTGGGACGTTCAAGGCAGATAACGTGAATCGATCGTAGTAGTCACGAATCGACTCTCCTTCTCTTTGCTTACATGCTATCACAGAGTTGGCGTCACCTTTTCCTTTCCTCAACTGCATGAAGTTTTTGAGGAAAAGGTACTTTAGTTGCTCAAAATTCAAAATACTACATGGTCTCAGAGACTTGAACCACTTGCCTGTGTTTATGTTAGGGTGCAGGGAAAATAGGTGCAGGTGAAGCGACGATCCATCTTAAGAGATGTCATCTTCCACTCGTAGTTGTCGATGTGGTCATCTGGGTCAGAAGTGTCGTCGTATTTCGACATGTTCGGTATCATTGCAGTGTATGGGATCTTGTATTGTAGTATTTCATGGATGAAATTAGAGTTTGTACTTCGTATAGGATTGTCAATGTACAAGTACGGCATACCGCCATAGGCCATCTGTTGTTGCGCCTAGTAGGGGTTTGTGTACATCTGGTTGTACATGGCCGCTAGCGAGATGTACGGTTGATATTGTTGCATGTTTGGCTGCGATCCAAATTGCTGAAATGTGTATTGCCTTGTTGGGTGAACTACGTATGGGTTTGCTCCCATGTACTATTGTGTGGACGGGTTGAATGCTTGAGCAGTCGCCATGAAGGGGGTGAATTTTGGTCCTGCTAAGAAATGGATGTCAGGTCTGTAGGTGCTGGATCCCTGGTTGATCGAGGTCTGCACGTCTATGACTTGCGGCTGAGACGCTTCTGGGATCCGACCTTGAGCCTGTTGTACGAACGGGTTGAACACTGGTGGTTGTTGTATGAACAACGACACGTGAGGCGTGCCAGTCATGGTGGCATATGGGTAGATCATCGATGAATATTATGTTAGCGGTTGAATATTGTGAAGGATCCAGGATCCGGTGCCCAAACTGTGTGGAAACGATTGTTGATGAGAAACATGCATCTCTGTTTGTTGTGTTGCGACAATCTGTGTAGTTGTGGTTACGATTGCTGCTTGTTGAGGTGGGTTAACTATTGGATGCCATAGACTGGCTATGTAGGTTGCCGCTGTTTTAGCTGCGGAGGTGGATGATATCTATGAGACTGGCATGCGATTTGAAGCGTGTTCTTCCTGGATGGGAACTTGCCCTTCGTCTAACGGCTGCATTGGACGCACCGGGCTTGTTTCCGCTGCCCCCGACATCGCCGAAATTTCTCCTGCCATTGTTGTTTTTTGGTTTTTCTTCGTGGATGTATCATTCTGGAGATACGTCCGGATGACGCCAAATGTTATGATAAGTCGGAGATGGTTGGATTGAGATCAAGGGTGAGGATCGAGCTGGTTCCTTCTCCTAATATCACAGTACAAAGAATATAGATGATCGTTAGACAACGTCCGGGAGAGGCCCCGAAGACGAAGCTCCGACGATCAAGTTAGAATTGATTCTAGAGAATATAGGGAATGTTTGAGAAAAAAAGAGTCCAGTCCCTTTCTCCATGAGGAAGAAGGGTTTCTTTTTACTGATCGAGAGGCACGTGCCTCCTAACTGATTCTGTTGAGCCTTCCCTCTTGAGACGTGACGTGGTGGATCCGTATTGAAGGATCCTCCATCACGTCTTTCCATCTCGTCCCCCATTGGCTAGAGGGGAATCTTTGATATAATGATGATCGTGGCTGTCGTCAAATAGGCAAGTGGAGCTCTCTAATTGGCTCCCCGTTTTCCAGGGTATTTCTCCTAGGGAGAAGAGGGTAAGACGCAGTTCTGCCCCTTAACCTCCATACCAGTAAGTCCATGCAGGCGGACACCCGGCCTTGGCCTCAAACTGGATATGACCAGACTCTAACTAGGCCAAGCTTGGTTCTATTTTAACTTTTATTCTTTAACGTTTTCCCTTAGGGATACATTAACACTTATGTTTAAAAAAAAGGTTAAAAATTTGAGACGTTATAACTAGTTTATAACCCACAATAAGCTATTTCTATGGTTTTAAGAAACACTAAATTATACCTTCTAAGATAATTTATTTTTAGCAGTTTTAATAACATTTAAAAATTTGAATGTTATGTTCATGTCTATTAGAATTTGATCAAGTCGAGATATGTTGACACAATTCAATAGTGATTTTATTTTTATGAACCAATATTTCAAATGCTAATTTTTAAGGGAAGATGTCACTGTAGCACAATGAACTTATGTTGTCACACCCCCAAACCGAAATGACAAAAACGTTCGGGAGCGGAGGACGTCATGTACAGTATCACGACGATTGTATAATAGTAATCAAAGCAAACACAACTATTACATTGATAAAAATATTGTATTTACATCTGTTCATAACATAGTTGTATGACATCAAAAGTGTATAACAAAAGTATAAAATACGAGACTATAAAACTCAGTCTTCTCAGAATCCTGCGGGTGTACCTGTCTACTGGTTCCCTGAGAATACAAGTGGTTTTGAAAGTGTATCAATATTTAAGTTGGAGATTTCATAAGTATTTTTTTGAGATGGAAAGCCTGTCTTGGTTCTTTGAAAATGTATTAGTGTTCTTCTAGAAAATCCAATATTTTCTTTTAGTGAATGATATGTAGTGTTAGACCTTAAGTGTATAATTTATGTTTGTTACTGTAGCCTGAAATAGTAATCTGTACTCTAAAATAGTAATGGTAATCTTATTAATGAATAAAACTATATCATGAATGTTTCTTGAAATTGTATGTTGTACTAGTGTACTCAATACTAGAAAAGTAGTGAACTGTAGTAGTGGTATTTATAATGTAGTAGTGTCTGAAATGTCTGTAGTAGTGCCCTGAATTCACCAGGTGTAGTATAAAATAATGTACTATAGTTTATTATTTAAAATAAAACCTTTAAAATAGTGTTAATCTCGTAAACAAATGTTTTAGTTGAATACTATTGTGAGTTTCATATAACCATGCTTTGTATGACCTAGCGACCTTTACGACGTTCTTCAGGCATCGGAATGTTATGACATTTGTCACCCTAGGCCTGCCGACCTAGCTGTTGCAAGCAGCTCAGGTGCGGGATTGTCAGTCTCATATAGATCTATACATAAATTTTAGGATCTCCCTCCAGGAAACTCTGGTTATAATTTATAGGATTTAGACTTGTACCTTGATGGGTACAACGAAGTAGTGCCTCACAACCCTGTATTAACTAGTTTACGTGTAGTGTAGTAGAGTTCTCTTGTACTTGAAATTGTATGTATTGCCTTGTAATAGTGTACTTTGTAGTGTAAAATAATTAAACTTACATAATTATTTTAGTAATGTATCCTTGTGTTAGTGAAATAGAGTAGGGTTCCATAAACTATACCTATTATACTTTATATACTTGTTTTTTGTATCGTGATTTGTTGGACTTAGCAAAATAGTGTGACGATTCAAAAACTATACATATTATAGTTTGAATGTATATTATTGTAATGAACTGGAACCCTTTGCAATTTAATAGAGTGAATAAGGTATACCCTTCTGCTTGACATGTTACAAAAGGGTCAACAATATCATAAAATATATTTTGATAAATTGTAACGGTAAAATGATTTGAAACAATTGCAAATGGTTTGAAACGTTTAAAAATCGTTGAACGTTAACATAAGAGTCCTTGTGACTTACTTGTATTCCCCCTTAAAAATATGAAAAATAGTGAAAGCGTAGGGGTATGAACTTACCTCTAGTGAGTATTTAAATAGTGAACTGTAGTGACGATCCTTGGCTAGCGTAAGCGGAAGTAATCGTATCCTAAAAATAATTATTTCCGACGTCGTATTTAAATTAATAAGACATTAATTTAAATAATAGGTTAAATAATGATTTAATTATGCAAGGAACACTTACAAAATAAATTAGAAGTATTTGAAGTGTTGGAAGGGGGGTTTCAGTGGAGGCAAGTGTGTTTTCGGTTGGATCTTGATAAATGCTTGAAGATTTGGATGAATGTTCTTGGTGTTCTTGGTGTTCTTGGTGTTCCAGGTGTAAATAAGAAGATCTGGGTAGAAAACTCTTGAATATAACCTATTAACGAATGATAGTTGAGAGCAAATTGGAAGTAGTTCACGGTTGGAAAAGTGAGAAATAAATTGAGTTTACTGCCAAAACACTTATATGTAGAAAGGGTTTTCAGCCTTAAAGGGCCTTGGTTTTGGGTTTTCGGTCCTTAATGGACCTTGACTTTGTGTTTTCGGTCATACCAAGACCGAAAACTCCTTTGATTTGATAAAAGTGGCTGAAAACCACCTTTGTTCTAGAACTCTAGGCCGTGAACTCTTTTAACTTTACTTTTCTTGGCCGTAAACTATTTTTGGTTCGATATTTTGGACCAAAATCTCAAATGTGGGGCTTATTTTATGATTTAAACCTTAATCTATCAACTTATCTTTGGTTATAGCATCATAAATCAACTTAGGACTTAAGCTACATTTAGTTATTAGCTTATAAGCATGCCCTTAAGGCAATAGAAGATATATATACACAAGGATTGTCATGTAGTTTTAGACTCTTATTGATTTGAGAATGACGGGTTGTTACATATGTGTTTTGTCCGAGTTGACCAATTATGTTTTTTTTGCGCATTAGGTCATCTAACTTTTATTGTACATGTCAATTGAGTCATTATCGTTAGTTTTTAACCATTCATTTGTTAACCAGTTGTCTAAATTACACGAATGACCCCTATGGTTTAAATTTCTTTCGTAGTTGGTCCCCTACCAACTATGGTTTAAATTACACGACAAAAACAATCATATTTTTGAAACTTTGGGGACCAAAGTCTAACATTTTAATCATCTTCCCGTCAAATCTAGTTGAAACACGAATGCATCCACAGAACAATTGGGTTCTTGGTTCTTTCTCAGAAGAATTTTTTTTTTTTAAATTACATTTCAATAGAACATTTTTTTTTAGAAAATTAGTATGACCCATATAAAATATAAACCAAACATTTAAAATGATTAAAACGTAAATAACTAATATTCTTGTAATTAGTATTTGATTAAAAAGTACTTGGTTATTGGTAGAAAGAGACTACATACATGTACATCGTCTCCCGGAGACGTTGACTGCGAAATTTCCTCCGACAACGAAGACCCTCTATCTGACCAAGCATTCAAAACGGCATCGTAATTCAATTTCAATAACAACCGCTGCTTTCTGGAACCGAAATCCCCGTTTTCTGACTTCATCAATTCCTTCACTTTCTTCTTTTTCTTCTTCTTTCCGACCGAAGATTTTTCACATTTCACCGGTGGCGCCGATGTAATACCCACCATGTTCGTGATCAGAATCCTCCACCAGTTTCCTTCATCGCCGTTTCTCAATGCCTTCACTCTTTTTGTAGCCCCGAATCCCAACCCCATTGGGTAGCCATGGCTAGTGTTGGCACCAGTTGAAACAATATCATTTGATTCATCGTTTACTAGAACTGAATTCAAATCCCCCATGATACTATCAATCCCCTGTTCTATTTCCTCATCAAGAAGAGATTGAGTATCAAAATCATCAAGACCCTCATCGCTCAATTTCACAGAAACATAATTCGATTCGATTTCGATTTCCCTAATACTCTAAAACTTGGGCTCGACCAACAAACATGGCTTCTCCGTATTTCGTTTCCGGAGTAGGATCCTGGAGTTTTCAATCGTCGAATATGGCAAGATTAAATCAAGTAGCTCGTTGAATAGGTAATAGTGTTGTTCGGAGAACGTGGGTGAGTTATTGGTTCGTTTTGTGAGGTGTTTGGTGTTGAAAATATAGGGACATGCCATGAACAACAGAACAACTGCTTAATTGTAAGTTTGATTTGGTTGTTTTGTAGGTGCTCGTGGATTTCGAGTGGAAATTGCAATCAGAGAATTGCTTGATTCCGATAAGGTTGAAGATGGGGATGAAGGATTCAAAATTGTTTTACTAGAAGTAGTACTAGTACGTGGCCATTTGATCATTTGATAAATATCAAACCTACAAGCTATTGAACCTAAACACGATGACATTTTTGAGCTTTCGAGAACTCAAATGACTCCAAAATTAACAACTCATTCAAATAAATAAAGAAATATATATCGAAAACCTAAAATTCAGGGACATGGTTTATGGGTTCCAGATGAATTCAATCAATTTGTGAGAAAGAAGCAAGAAGACGACATACAACTGAAGAACCTAATTGTTTCGGGATGCATTCGTGTTTCAACCAGATTTGGTGGGGAAGGTGATTAAAATGTTAGACTTTGGTCCCCAAAGTTTCAGAAATGTGACAATTTTGGTCGAATAATTTAAACCATAGTTGGTAGGGGACCAACTACGAAAGAAATTTAAACCATAGGGCTCATTCGTGTAATTTAGATAACTATTTAACAAATGAATGGTTAAAAACTAACGATAATGAGTTAATTGACACGTAAAATAAAAGTTAGATGACCTAATAATAATAATAATAATAATAATAATAATAATAATAATAATAATAATAATAATAATAATTAGTCAAGTCGAATAAATCACATAAGTTCATTGTTCTATAATTAGGGCTAACAATTCTCGACAAGACACGAAATAAATGAGTTTGGGTTGAGTTTTTCAACCCGTCAACCCATTTATTAAACGTGTCATGTATGAGTTTCTCAAAAAATAAACGGGTTGACCCACCAACCCGTTTATATATATATATATATATATATATATATATATATATATATATATTATTTTTAAATGTATTTATGTATCAGGTATCAATATTTAATAAATATTATATAATAAGTGTTATATATGCTTGTATTAATGTTTAGTTTGAACATATTTCTATGAATGTTTTTAATTTTTATTTGGATGTTTAAGACTTAAGTAGTTAAGTGTCTAAACTTCGGATATGTTTGCATCAACCATCAAGAATTTATTCATGTTTAATTGTTAATTTTATTTATGGAATCTGACCCACAAACTCAAATCTAACCCACGAACCCGCCAACCTGTGAACCCATATAAATAAATGGGTTGGTGGGTCATATATGAGTTTATATTCCAAACCTGCCAACCCGTGACCTGTATATTTAAATGTGTCGTGTTTGGGTTGACATAGTTTGACTCGTCAACCCACCAACTCTCAACACGCCAACCTGAACACGACACGATTGTCAGACCTATCTATAATAACATTTTTCTAACTTTTTATGATTTCAAATTTAGTCTTATTTTTTATTTATTGAAAAGGAAAAGGAAGTAATTTTATTATTTATTTTAGTAAATGGATGTTGGTATATATTGAAATATGTGAAAAGTCCAACACCTACCAAGTGGAGTTGAAAATTTGTCACCAACACCTACCTAGTAGAACTGTAGAAGCTTATTAGCTTAGAACACGACTAATCATTTAGCATTAAAATATAATAATATTCAATTATTCATAAAGTGAATAGTGCAAATCCAGTGTGGATCTTTCTATAATAAAAACAAGACGCATGTGTCCTAACATGAAAACCACTCCAAAAATGATTTAATCAAAATGATCTCTCAAACCTTTAGTTTGGTTTTATTATAGTTAAAATTATCTATAAAAGATGATGTATTTTTAAACAATATAAATAACTACTAAACGTATTTACTACTTTTTTGCTTAAACAAGAAAAATAAGATTAGATTGACCGAAAGTTTTCCATTAACAATAAAATCAATTTATTTATCATGCCCGGTTTATTATTAAGCATTATTATAAATATGAAGGATAGTGTAGAAATATAATATTTTATATAGTTATTTCTCGGTACCTAAAAGGCGAAGCCTTAAGTGTTGTTTGTTTTTTTATAAACAAAAAATTATGAAGTTTACGGAACGACTTTGCAACCCTCTGCAACAGAAGAGGTGGATCAAACGGTTGCAGAATATACTAAGAAACGTGTCTGTTTTTTAACATTTACATGCTGTTGCAGATATTATACCGAAAATAGTTTTTTAATAACGGAAATTTAATAATGTATGACATTTCAGCAAGAATTTATGATATTTCAGCAAAAAATAATGATATTTCAACAAAAAATAATAATATTTCAGCAAGAAATTATCATTATTCAATATTAAAAAACAAAAAATAATAATAATTCAGCAAGAATAAACAAAAGAAAATGAAAAAAAGAAGGTGAAATATCATTATTCAATATAATGATATTCAATCATTTTTTTATTTAATCAATTTTGTATTCAATCAATTATTTTTTATGCGACAAGGACCCTTATGTTAATCACATATAGACTGAGATAACCTCCATTTTTAAGAACCGATTTAAAATTTTTCTTTATGCTTTTAAGTATTGAAATGTGGAAGCTCCTTATTAAATAAACATATTTGAAATAACGAAAGTTATTTTATTAAAACCTTCGGGATGTCATTCATTTATATCTGAACATACGTTACAATGTAAATAAAAAGGTCATGAAATAACTAATGCAAGTCTATCCTTTATTCCACTCAGCATCATAACTAGGCAATTTCAACTTTGGATCCTCTACCTGTAATGCAATAAAATAAGCGGGTCAGGTTTGGAAAACCTGGTGAGATACATAGGGTTTTCAATCCATAACATTTAAATGATAAAATATCATTTAATCAAGACATATATAAGGTGTAAATATATAACATGCCCTAAAACCTTCTACCCAATCACAACCGATCCTCACAGATCCTAATTTGACAATCATCTGGAAGAATCACCTTACCGGATGACTGTCTAAGCAGCTGTTTGACTACACATGCTAAGGGAGTCATTGGCTAGCGTAAGTCATATAAGGCAACAAATGATCAGAGATCTTGATGAGTATGCTTTCTATTTCATCTATGTCCAAGGGTTATAAAGCCATGCTAGCAACGTAATTCACAAGACCGCCTAGAACATCCATGTGTTGGTCATCTAATCTGGTCAATAACCCAGACATACCATCCGGTTGTTTGATCGGGACCCACCATTTCTGGTCATCCCAAGACAGGGAGGATTACACTCTGATCTGGTCCCACATTCTAACCCAAGTATGAGATCTACTTAATGTCAAGCCTATTCGACACTAAGCAATCCATTATAACTCTTATTCCTTACCTAAGACAAGACCTATATCTAAAAGCATTTGATTTCTACAACAATTCCTAATCCAAATGTTACTATCTTATCTTTACAAATAGCACATACCACAGATATTACAAGCAACATTAATCTATGGATATTTTTAAGTTAATATTATTTTCTTGATAATAACTATACACCCACCTGACAAAGTGTCTGGTGATTGGTGAATCGGGCAGAGCTTTGCCTTACAACTTTCTCGAAAGACCTAAATGTACATAACGCTACGTCTTAGTCTAGTTTCATACTACATGGAACTATTATCTTAAGATTTTAGATTCCTCAACAATTCCAAAGTCTACTTCAAGATCAAACAAGTAAGGATCAGTCACGCAGGATAGTCGGGAGGCAGGATCATTTCGACATATAGTCTTTCTGAAATCCAACAACCAAGCTGATGTGACCATTCTAGACACCTCTTCCATAGTAGATCAATCAACATAACAACTTGGAATCGTTGATAAAATCTTAATTATAAGATCCTAGTAACGACTTACAACTATAATTATCAATTACACAGGAGCAGAGTAATTTTTGCTCACTTACAGAGTACAATAGACGAGAATCAGGATCTAAACAGGTAGAATACTAACTTAGGTCCTTAATACACGAAGATTATGGCAAGCTGAGCACTCGAGGGTGTCGCAAGGCTTCGCTACAGGCTAGAATGAAGAAAAATGGGCTAACGATCAGAATTTTCAGAGAGATATCGACTAGAGGGTGTGGGGAGGAGTGAAAGAATGAGCTGGTATTTATAGGTGAGTTTGGAGTCTTGCGCGTCGTGCAACAGGAAGTGCGCCATGCATAAGGGTGACTTTGATCCACTGGGTTGCCGACACGTGGCACGATCTGGGTGGGGCTACGTGGTTGACTTCGCGTGCAAGCTACGTGCGACGCGCGTGTGGCGTTTTTTAGATTTTCAAAATTGCATAAATCCTTTATATGAGCTTCATTTTTGACATTCTTTATATCTATGGAAAGCTCTCGACGAGATCTACAACTTTCTTTAGACCTCGTCGGCTAATTTTGACTTTATTTTATTTACACAGACTAAGCCTATTAAAGCCCATATAAAATACGTAACTCTCACATCCAACGCCCATTTTCGATGGTTTTTATATCGTTGGAATCCTGACAATGTGATCCTCAACTCTCATTTAGATTGTTTTGGCTAATAATCTATCGGTCAAAAATTCGATATCGGTACGCACACTATTGCGCCGAATTTTAGAAAAATCATAACTTTCTCTTGTGAAGTCAGATTTAGACGATACATATACGTACGAATTCGCTTTTACGGCATCTATGAATTCCATTTAGACTTCCTAAGTTAAAAAGCAATCTAACCTATATTCACTTTTTACGTTATCCGTAGCCGTGTCGGTGTTATCGCGAGACTTTGGCTCTTCGTAACTTCTTCGTTCTAATTCAGATTGAGGCATTCTAGATATATACATGATCCTAATTATGAATGCTAATACTAGGTTTAGATTATTTTCCCTAAGTGATCTTTTATTTTTGACGTGTTTCTAAATCTTATTTATTGTATTATATAATACATCTTAATATCATATATAACACATAAGCATAAAATTTATGAATAATCATGTCTTATTCATCCACAAAATGTCTACATGACTTGACCAGAAAGGTTACATGTTTGATTACTAAGCCTAGCTGGAAACGCGAACATTACAATTTTCTCCCCTTTAGGATGATTCCATCTCGGAATCATGCGTCAGCAAACATATGTGGATATCGTCTCTTCATATCACTTTCTGTTTCCCAGGTGAGATTTGACCATGTTGGGTGTTTCCATCACGCTAGCAATAAGTCAATCATCTTACAACGTAACTTCTGTAACACCCCCCTCTGGTACGTATCACAATATTGTCCGCTTTGGGCTCCCGACACGAAAACTTCCTAAGGGGTCACCCATCCTTGGATTGTTCTCGCCCGGGCGCGCTTAACGGCTGAGTTCTTATGGGTTCTGCTACCCTTATGGCTTTAAAATGTGTTGTGATTGGAAGGTATCCACACCCTAATAAGGAATGCCTAGTTCTCATTCCTAACAAATATGGGATCAGGAGCAGGTTGTCACCCACCTTCACCGCCCTATTATAGGGCATGACATCCCCGTCGAACACATTGACCCATGCCCTAGCTCTGATACCATTTGTAACATCCCCCAATGACACATATCACAATATTGTCCGCTTTAGGCTCCTGACACGAAAACTTCCCAGGGGGTCACGCATCCGTGGATTGTTCTCACCCAGGCACGTTTAACTACAAAGTTCTTATGGGATCTGTTGCCCTTACAACTTTAAAACGTGTTGTGACAGGGAAGGTATCCACACCCATATAAGGAATGCTTAGATCTCCTTCCCAGCCAATGTGGGATCAGGTGCAGGTTGTGACCCACCTTCACCCAAATTGTAACATCCCGATGTTGGGGTAATTTCAATTTTAGCCCTATGTAAGGATAAGTATAGCATTTTAATCCTTGAGTACAAGAAAGAGTGCAAAAGGCCCTTAGTGGCATTTTGGTAATTTTGGACTAGGGGTAGTACGTTGGGCATACGTTGTGTACGTTGAGTGAACTAGGGCGGACCCTAGTATGTTGGGCGTACACCATGTATGCAGGGCGTACGTAATGAAACCTCAAACCCTAATTTTTTAGGTTTTGGTCCATATAAAAGCATCATTAACTCTTCATTCCTCATTCCCCCTTCAGCCCCCAACCTTCATTTCGTCCATTGAAACCCTAATCCATTGTGTGTGATCATTTGAGCTCAAAAGTGTGTGTGTTTGGTGCTTTTAAAGAAGGTGAAGAAATAAGCATCATCTTGGGGTATCAAGGCCTTCTAGATCCTGGAACACCTCACCTTCAAGATCCATTTTGAGGTATAAAGTTATGAAATTGATGACTTTATGCATAGATCTAAGTTAGCCATGGATTGTGTGTCATTTTAGGTCCCAATATTTGGGTATTTGGAGTATGAGCTACTCTAACCCATTTAAGATGTCCCTTTAGTCACTTTGAGGTGTTTAGAAGCATAAAAATGTAGTCTTGACCATATCTTTCCTTCCACCCATGTTTTTTCAAGTCTTAATGGGTTAAGTGGTTGAGGTTTTGATGTTAAGACCTTTTTAGCCATGCAAGACCATAAAGTTGGAAACTTTATGGTCAAACACGTTATTTGGGCTTGTATGTGTTAAGTCAAAGGATTAAACTCTTAATCGGTTAAGAAGAGGACTGTTGCGTATGTTGGGCATACTGAAGGGTACGCTGCACGTACGAAGCCGCATACCTCCAGAGTACGCCCCACATACGAAGCCTGAGTCGACTCGGCTGAGTTGACTCGACTATGTTGACTCGGCTGTGTTGACTCAATTGACTTATGGATTTTTACCACTTTTGATCAAGGGTATTTTGGGAAAATGTTATTAATTTAGAATGGGCTATGTTTTGGCATTTAGGAATGGGTTGATCCGGTTCTCGGATCTGGGAGCTATTCCAACCGAATTCAGACTGTGAGGTGAGTTTTCCCCACTGGACTTATGGGTCGCAGGCACCAAGGTCGGCCCATTGAATTGATATCCTGGTTTTACCTTATGTTGTTATGTTGTAGTGATATGTTAGATTTGTATCCTGGTATATAGGATGTTGTTATGTTGTAGTGATTTGTTAGATCTGTATCCTGATATATAGGATGTTGTTATGCTGTAGTGATCTGCTAGATCTGTATCACAACCTATATATGCTAGATATTGATTGTTATGGTATATGTTGATATCTGTATCCTGATATATAGGATGTTGCTATGATGTAGTGATCTGCTAGATCTGTATCACAACCTATATATGCTAGCTATTGATTGTTATGGTATATGTTGATATTTGTATCCTGATAAATAGGATGTTGCTATGTTGTAGTGATCTGCTAGATTTGTATCGCAACTTATATATTCTAGCTATTGATATATAGGATGTTGTTATGCTGTAGTGATTTGTTAGATCTGTATCCTGATATATAGGATGTTGTTATGCTGTAGTGATCTGCTAGATCTATATCACAATCTATATATGCTAGTTATGATTGTTATGATATATGTTGATATCTGATGGTGTACCAGGTTGAGGCGTTTATGCTTTGTGCTGAAGGCCAAGATACCCAGGGCGGTCTGGATAAACTGAATGCCTGCGAGGAGGACCAATCAGGACGAAGTCCCAATGAGCGGTCCAGATTGGTTGAAGGCCCAGTGAGGCGGTCCAGTCATGCTGAAGGCTCTGTATGCATGTTGTTGTTTGTTATGTTTATGTGGTGACACTTTGGGGGAACTCACTAAGCGTTGGCTTACAGTTTTAGTTTTGTTTCAGGTACTTATGAGGACCGTGGTAAGGCAAAGGCGTAACCGTACACATATTTAGTTATGTCGATTGGATCTTGGGAGACTCTGAATTTTAATAATGTTTTGAAAATAATGGTTATGTAAACACTTCTTTTTTAGAAAATGGGTTGTTTTGAAAAGTTTAAATTTGTTGTGATTTTTAGACATTACAATTTGGTATCATAGCCTTGGTTTGAGTGAATTGAAGGAACATCCGTGTAAATCTAGGCTCAAATTAAGGAACTGTAAAAATTTTAAAAATGATTTTCAAAATTGTTTTAAAAAACAATCAAGAAAGGATGTGATGTGTACGATCAGTTGGAACCAGTAAGTATACCCCAAGTTACCACACATTTATATGCTATTATGTTAATGATAAAACAACATGCTAGTGATAGGCTAGGATCTTCTGGATTTGCATGATAGAACTGTCTGATGGATGATGCCTTATTTCCTATAGATTTTTCTTGCCCGTTGTTGTATGACTCTTCCGGTTGTGAATTAACTATTAATTGAATGCGCTAAGTCACAATGTTGCATGGGTTAAATAATTTTTGAGTGAAGGGTTTGGTCCTATTGCGTAGCTCTTGTCTGAGTCCAACCGTTGTAGGGTTGAATATTTTGATCTAGGATTATTTAGGTTATGTTGCATGTGATTGTATTCATGAAGTAGTTAACTGGCACCAATGGGGGTCGTTTGGCAGTTAGCGTCAGGGTGAGATGTGGGTCCTAGGATAGCCTAGGGAGTATGTAGTGCTCATGTTGTGTTTTTGCAAGTATTGGAGAGTATCATTATGAGTGAATATGGATGTAGCCAGTTTGGAATAATTAGTCACTCGAGAGAGAGAGTAAGGATAAATGTATGTGTATCCTAGTTATTGAATTGGTTTTGGGTGGTTGAGATGATCATTGAGACAATTACGGGTAGTTGTGGAAGGTAGTATGGGCCCGTACTACTGAAATCACAAGACCCATATGCGTCACAAGGAAGTAACAAACCCCGAGGGGTAGTCCTGTAATGTGATTGTAGTAATATTTGTTGTGGCGATTCTGATGCTCTTGATTCCTTTTTAGTATGGAGTTCGTGAGGGGATATTGTTCGGGAATTGGAGCTGATGGCCAAGATAGGTCGCGGTTGACTGTTGATCAGATTCGGGAAATAATTACCATTGAGGTTTCGCAGATATTACATGAAAAATTTTCTGGTATCGTGGATCGGATCTCTAGCAGGTTAATTGCTAAGTTTGAGGAACGAACTGCAGCCTTGCAGACTGCGAGGGGTGCTAGATGACTACTGGGAAGATGTTGTTGAGGGGACACGACTAGGAAAGATAAGGAGGGATTTTGTAGTAGAGGAAAAGGAGACCGAGGCTGCTAACTTAGGTACTGGAAGCCAAGGGAGCTATGATATATGTGGGAAGTGTGGGGGAACCCACCTGTTTGCTTGTCACAAGTTTAAATGCTATAAGTATGGAGAGAGAGGGCATGTCTTTTGCGACTGCAAGAAGGATCGAATGTGTTTCCATTATCACCCGTTGGGTCATCTCAAACCTAACTGTCTTACATGGGTAGCGGAGGGAGTGTAGGCCCAGATGATCGTCGTCCCGCGAGAGGTCAAGGTTGAAGCGCAAGAAATCACATGTATGAAATTTTGATCCTCGGTTAAATTTTTTTAATGGATAGCCATTCGTGTAGTAGCTTGTTAGAATCATTATGCTAGCATCTATAGTTCATAATTTTCCAGGGTTGTGTCTTGGGAATCTTTGGGGTGCTTATTTGATTGATTTGATTCCTATCCCTATGGGCAATATATGTGTGATAGTAGGGATAGATTGGCTGAGCAGGTTTGGTGTTATGATTAATTGTAAGGCTCAACGAGTGATAGTTCGAACCCCAAGTGGGGGAGAACTAGTCATCTATGGAGAGGGTACCAGGGTTGGATTAGGGTTTTGTTCGGCGGCTGGGGCTTGGTAGTATTTTCAGCATGGGTGTATGGGTTATCTTACCTATGTGGTTGATACTCGGGCGGGGGAGCAGGTCTTGGTTTTAGATGTGCCAGTTGTTAGGGAGTTGCTGATGTGTGTCGGGAGGAGTTACCCGGTGTGCCTCCTGAGAGGCAGGTTGAGTTCAGGATCAATTTGGCTTCAGGTACAGCTCTGATAGCCAAGGCACTATACCGACTGGAACCGCCTGAGATGCAGGAGTTGTCCTCTCAGCTTCAGGAACTGTTAGGCAAATAGTTCATCAGATCTAGTAGTTCTCCATGGGGAGCCTCAGTTTTATTCGTTAGGAAGAAGGATGGTTCACACCGGATGTGCATTAATTACTTGGAGCTGAACAACTGGACGTTAAAGAACTGCTATACCCTACCACGGATTGATGAACTCTTTGATCAATTGCAGGGTGCATCTTGGTTCTCCTAGATCGATCTGAGGTCGTGGTATCATCATGTGAGGGTGAGAGAAGAGGATGTGGAGAAGATGGCATTTCAGACTCATTATGGTAATTACTAGTTCGTGGTGATGCCATTTGGGCTCACCAATGCGTCCACAGTGTTTATGGATTTGATGAATCGGGTATGCATGTCGATGCTCGATCGATCAGCTATTGTGTTCATTGATGATTTCTTGGGCTATTGCAAGATCAAAAAGCAACACAAGGAGAACCTTCGATAGCTTTTGGGAGTATTAAGGCAGGAACGACTTTAGGCCAAGTTCTCAAAGTGTGAATTTGTGTTACGAGAGGTCCAGTTTTTGAGGCATCTCGTTAACCAAAATGAGATTTTGGTGGATCCGGCCAAGATCGAGGTCGTGATGCAGTGGGAGGTTCCAAAATCTCTCCCAGAGATCAGGAGTTTCTTGGGTTTGGTGGGATATTAATGGAGATTTATCCAAGAGTTCTCCAAGATTGCGGTACCCTCACTCTTCTAACAAGGAAGGGAGTGGATTTCCGATGGGGCCTTCAGCAGCAAGCCACATTTGAGACACTATGTTAGAGGTTATGTGAGGCCTCGGTGTTGACCCTTCTAGAGGATGTCGAGGATTTCATTGTATTTTATGATGCATCCATCACTGGTTTGGGGATGGTTCTTATGCAGAGGGGACGAGTGATTGTGTATTCTTCTCGACAACTGAAGCTGCATGAGGCACGATATCCTACTCATGACCTGGAGTTGGGGGAAATGGTGTTCTCCCTCAAGATTTGGAGATATTATCTATATGGGGTCCGTTGTACCGTTTACACGGATCACAAGAGTTTGCGATATCTTATAGACTAGCCGAACCTGAATATGAGGCAACACAGGTGGCTGGACGTGGTCAAGTATTATGACTGCAAGATCCGTTACCATCCGGGTAAAGCGAATGTAGTCACGGATTCTTTGAGCCGTAAGTCAGCGAGATCTTCAACTGGAGAGTTGTGTATGAGGATATCCATTGATTCCCCACTTTTGGATTTTATTAGAGGGGTACAGAGAGAAGGAGTCAAGAAGGAGAAATGGAAACAAGAGAGTAATAGGGACAAGATTGATAGATTTGTAACCGATAGTTGGGGATTGTTGACCCGGAGTATTCGGGTTTGGGTTTTAGTTTCTGCTGAGATCAGGCAAAGGCTGATGACAGCTCAGAGTCGGAAGAAGGGTTATGTCGACCGGTGCCGATCAAAGTTGGAATTTTAGGTTGGCAATATGGTACTACTGAAGGTCTCACCCTGGAAGGGTGTGATACACTTCAGGAAGAGGGGAAAATTGGGTCCTCGATATATTGGACCGTTCTGTGTAATCGACAAGGTAGGTCGGGTGGCCTACCCGTTGGATTTTCTAAGTGAGATCAACCAGATCCACAACACTTCTCATGTTTCGTAGTTGCGGAAGTTTATACTGGATGATGAAGCAGTGGTCCCTTTGGATGATATTCAAGTCGAAGAGCATTTGAATTATATTGAGAGGTCGGTAGCATTAGTGGAGAGAAAGATGAAGGTTCTGCGCAACAAGGAGATACCTTTGGTAAAGGTTCAGTGACAACATTGGAAAGGCACTGAGTGGACATGGGAGCCATAGATAGAGACGCGGGAGCATTACCCTAAGTTATTTGCAGCAGCTGACATCGAGGACAAAGTCTAGTTCAAGTGGGGGAGAATTATAACATCCCGATGTTGAGGTAATTTCAATTTTATCCCTATGTATGAATAAGTATATCATTTTAGTCCTTGAGTACAAGAAAGAGTTTAAAAAGGACCTTAGTGGCATTTTGGTAATTTTGGACTAGGGGTAGTACGTTGGGCGTACGTTGTGTACGTTGAGCGTACAAGGGCGGACCCTAGTACGCTGGGCATACACCATGTATGCAGGGTGTACGTAATGAAAGCTCAAACCCTAATTTTCTAGGGTTTGGTTCATATATAAGCATCATTAACTCTTCATTCCTCATTCTCCCTGCAACCTCCAACCTTCGTTTCGTCCTTTGAAACCCTAATACCTTGTGTGTGATCATTTGAGCTCAAAAGTGTGTATGTTTAGTGCTTTTGAACCAAGGTGAAGAAAGAAGCACCACATTGGGAGATCAAGGCCTTCTAGATCTAGGAACACTTCGCCTTAAAGATCCATTTTGAGGTATACAGTAATGAACTTGATGATTCTATGCATAGATCTAAGTTAGCCATGGAGTTTGTGTCATTTTAGGTCCCATTACTTAGGTATTTGGAGTATGAGCTACTACAACCCCTTTAAGCTATTCTTTCAGTCAATTTGAGGTGTTTAGAAGCATAAAAATGTAGTCTTGATCATATCTTTCCTTCCATGCATGTGTTTTGAAGTCTTAATGGGTTAAGTGGTTGAGGTTTTGATGTTAATATATTTTTAGCCATGCAAGACCATAAAGTTGGAAACTTTATGGTCAAACAATTTATTTGGGGCTTGGATATACATTTGGACATATTAAGTCAAAGTATTAAACTCTTAGTCGGTTAAGAAGAGGACTGCTGCGTACATTGGGCGTACCGAAGAGTACACTGCACATTCACAGATTTGGCCCCGACGCCTCAGACAGCTAGTACGCCATGCATACCTCCGGAGTACGCCCCGCGTACGAAGCCTGAGTTACTCGGTGGAGTTGACTCGGTTGTGTTGACTCGGTCAACTTGTGGATTTTGACTAGTTTTTATCAATGGTATTTTGAGAAAATGTTATTAATTTACAATGGGAAATGTTTTGGCATTTAGGAATGGGTTGATCCAGTTGTCGGATCTGGGAGCTATTCAGACTATGAGGTGAGTTTTCCCCACTGGACTTACGAGTCGAAGGCACCAAGGTTGGCCCATTGGATTGATATCCTGGTTTTACCGTATGTTGTTATGCTATAGTGATCGATTAGATCTGTATCCTGGTATATAGGATGTTGCTATGTTGTAATGGTCTATTAGATCTATATCCTGATATATAAGATGTTGTTATGTTGTAGTGATTTGTTAGATATGTATGAATACTTGTATATGCTAGCTATTGACTGTTATGGTATATGTTGATATGTGATGGTGTACCGCGTTGAGGCGGTCCTGCTTTGTGCGAAATGCTAATATACCCAAGGTTCCGGATATACTGAAGGCCTGGGAGGTGGACCAGTCAGGCCGAAGGTCCAGAGAGCGATCCAGATAGGCTGAAGGGTCAGTGAGGCGATCCGGTCATGCTGAAGGCCCCGTGAGGCGGTCCAGTCATGCTGAAGGCTCTGTATGCATGTTGTTGTTTGTTATGTTTATGTGGTGGCAATTTGGGGGAACTCACTAAGTGTTGGCTTATAGTTTTAGTTTTGTTTCAGGTACTTCTGAGGATCGTGGCAAGGCGAAGGCATGACCGTACACATCCTTAGTTATGTTGATTGGATCTTGGTCTGATTTTTAATAATGTTTTGAAAAAAATGGTTATGTAAACACTTCTTTTTAGAAAATGGGTTGTTTTGAAAAGTTTAAATTTGTTGTGATTTTTGAGATGTTACAACTTCTTTGTCTTATGGTCGACAATTTCTACAGGCTCTTCAACCAGCCGCCTATCTTCGTCGATCCTTAACTCTGAAATTGGAAGCATTTCCACTTCTTCTCCCGAGTACTTCCTCAAATAACAAACATGAAAGGTATTATGAATACCTTCTAGTTTGGCGGGCAATTCAATCTTGTAAGCTTGATTCCCTATCCTTTGAAGTACCTTGAATTGTCCTATGAAACGAGGACTCAACTTCCCATGCTTTTAGAATCTAATAAGTCCCTTCCATGGCGAGACTTTAAGTAACACTTGATCACCCACATCAAATGTTATCGGTCGTCATTTCTTATCTGCGTAGCTCTTTTGATGACTTTAGGCAGCTAACATCCTTTCCCTAATAATTTTAAGCTTCTCGACGGTCTGATATACTATATCCGGACCTGTAAAATGCCTCTCTCCTGCTTCTAGCCAACACAACAATGTTCGGTACCTCTATCCATATAGTGCTTTGTCTGGAGGCATCTTGATGCTAGAGTGATAACTATTGTTGTAGGCAAATTCGGCCAATGATAAATGGTCATCCCAAATACCCGTAAACACTAAGGTGCATTCCTGCAACATATCCTCCAAGGTTTGGATAGTTTCTCACTTTGTCCGTCTGTTTGCGGATGATAGGTAGTACTCAAACACAACTTCGTGCCTAACTCCTCCTGTAGACTTTTCCAATACCTGGAGGTGAATCTACTGTCCCTATCATACACGATAAATAAGGGCACTCCATGAATCCTTATGATTTCCCTTACATAGGTCTCTGCCCACTTCTGCATAGACCAATTTTCTTGTGCGGCTATGAAATGTGCACTCTTCGTAAGTCGATCTACTAGAACCCATATTATATTCAACGACTTTGTTATGATGTCCATGATGACATTATCTAATTTCCCTATGGGTGATGGTAATGGTTCCAGACTCCCATATGGCTTTTGATGTTGTGCCTTCACTCTCACACAAGTTACGCATTCCGCTACGTAATTTTCTATGTCGGCCTTCATTTTTCGGCCACCAATAATAGGGCTTCAAGTCTAAGTACATTTTGGTGCTGCCTAGATGTATAGAATACATAGTCTTATGAGATTCTTCCATGAGAAGATCTTGTATCCCACCCATATTTGGCACCCAAATGCGATTATTAAACGTCTTCAACCCTTGTTTATCTTCTTCAAAGATGACCGTCTTGCCTAGACGTTCCTCCTTCAGATCACTCTCAGCCGGATCCCTTGTCTGAGCGTCTTTGATCTTATCTATAATTGTTAAGATTACTTCTATCTTCAACGATCTAGATCTCTTTCCTTCAGGAATCACTTTTCTACTTAGGGCATCAACTATGATATTTGCATTGCCTAGGTGATACAATATTTCGCAATCATAGTCTTTGAGTAGCTCCATCCGTTGCCTTTGTCTCATATTCAAATCCTTCTAAGCAAAGAGATATTGGAGGCTCTTATGATCCGTATAGAGTTTGCTTTTGGTTTCATAAAGATAATGCCTCCATATCTTTATGGCACAAACCATTGTTGCAAGCTCTAGATCATGATTCGGGTAATTATGCTTGTGGGGATTTAGCTATCTTGAGCCATAACCTACTACTTTGTCCCATTGGCTAAGGACACATACCAATCCAATCTTAGAAGCATCACTGGAAACTGTGAAATATTCAGTTCCTTTTGGTAGGACAAGGATTGGTGCCTTACACAATCTCTTATTCAATTTACTAAAAGCTTATTCTTGCTTCTCGTTCCAAGTATAGACAACTCCCTTTTTGGTAAGGGCTGTCAATGGAGCCACAATAGAAGAGAAATTTTGGATGAATCTTCGATAGTAGCCTGCCAATCCCAGAATGCTACGAATTTCAATGGGACTCTTTGGTGTCTCCCACTTCATTACAACTTCTATCTTTGCTGGGTCAACAATAATGCCTTCCTGGTTAACTACATGACCAAAGAACTGAATCTCCCGTATCCAAAAATTGCACTTGGAGAACTTTGCATTAAGTTTCTCCCTCTTAAGGACTTCCAGTATTTCTCATAGATGTTTGCCATGATCTTGATTGTTCTTGGAGTAAATCAAGATGTCATCTATGAATACTATTACTGATTTATTGATAAAAGGTTTACAAACTCGATGCATCAGATCCATGAATGCTACCAGAGCATTTGTTAGTCTGAACGACATAACGAGGAATTCATAGTCCATATCAGGTTTTAAAGTCTGTCTTCTCGATATCTTGCTCCATAATCCTTAACTGGTGTTAACCTGACTTGAGATCAATTTTGGAGAAAATGGTTGCTCCCTGCAATTGATGGAATAAGCCATCTATTCTAGGTAATGGATACTTATTCTTGATCGTAGCTTTGTTTAGCTCCCGATAGGCAATACACATTCTCATAGTACCTTCCTTCTTTTTTATGAACAATACTGGAGCTCCCCAGGTTGATGAACTATATCTTATAAAACCTTTGTCTAATAACTCCTGGAGTTGTGTCATTAACTCCTTCATCTCCGTCGGCACTAAACGATACAACACATTCGCAATCGGCGTTGTGTCTGGCAACAAGTCGATTTTGAATTCTACCTACCTCTTTGGTGGTAATCCTGGTAATTCATCTGGAAATACCTTTGGAAAGTCTCGTACCACAGGTATATCATTCATTTTCCTTTTCTCATTCTTCGTGTCGATTGCGTATGCCAGGAATGCCGAAAATCCCTTCGATAAGCATCTCCTGGCCTTCATCATCATGATGATTCCAAACTTCTCTATACTCTTATCTCCGTAAACAACGAATAGCTTTCTTCCAGGTGGAATGATGCACACCATCTTCCATCCATACAAGATGTTTGTGAGGTTCTCTCCCAACCAATCCATGCCGAGAATGACATCGAACACATTTAACTCAAAAAGTAAAAAGCTCTTGAAGGAATTCATTCCCATCTAAATCTATAGTTACAACCTCTATCATATTGCTAACATGTATATTCCTACCACCAACTACTTCTACCAAGATAGGGGTACTTAGTCTAAGTTTCCTACCAAATTCTTGTAATGTAAATGAATGATCTACTCCAGAATCAAATAATATCTTTGCAGGAATTTGATTAACTAGGAATGCACCTGAAGCAACATCGGCTTCTTCCTTAGGCTCATTGAGAGTCATCTGGTAGCTCCAACCTTTGGGCTTTGGTGGCAAGATCCTCGGGATCACCTTCTATGCTTTCAGGCATTCCGTCTTCTTGTGCCCATCCTCTCCATAATTAAAACAAAATCTTCTTTTCATAGGGCAATTTGTGGAAATATTTCCTAGCTTCTTACACTTGAAGCAAATGACAATCGCTGAAATGCTTCTTCTTGCACTAGTCGCATCACTTCCCTTCTTGGTTCCTTCCAGACTCGTCGTTTGTTTTCGTAACCTTCTTCTTGTTGTTTTTTGTTATTACTTCCTTCAACCTTTCTCTTCTCACCGACCTTAATTCTGTTGGATGAACTATGTAAGCAAAAGTTTGATTACACCTGTTAGGGGAGTCCTTCGCTGGTGTAAGTCATATAAGGCAACCAATGTTCAAAGATTTTGATGAGTATGTATTTCCATTTCATCTACGTCCATGGGTTATAAAGCTTTGCTAGCAACGTAATTCATAATGTCGCCTAGAACAACCAAGTGTTGGTCATCTACTTTGGTCGATGACCCAAACATACCGTCCGGTTGTCTGATTGGGACCCACCATTTCTAGTCATCCCAAGACGGGGAGGATTACACTCTGATCTGGTCCCACATTCTAACCCAACTATGCGACCTAATCGATGTCAAGCATATTTGATAGTAGGCAATCCTTTATATGTATCCTTCCTAATCTAAGTCAAGACCTATATCTAAAAGCATTTGAATTTTACAACAATTCCTAATCCAAATGTTATTACCTTATCTTTACAAATAGCACATAGCATAGATATTACAAACAATATTTAATATATGGATAATTTTAAGTTAAGATTATGCTTTTGATAATAACTACGCACTCACCTGACAAAATGTCTAGTGATTGGTGAATCGGGCAGAGTTTCGCCTTAAACCTTTCTCGAAGGACCTAGATGTACATAACACTATGTCTTAGTCTAGTTTCATAGTACATAGAACTATTATCATAAGAGTTTAGATTCCTCAACAATTTCAAATTCCACTCCAATATCAAACAAGTAAGGATCAGTAAGGCAAGACAGTCGGGAGGCAGGATCATTTCGACATATAGTCTTTCTGAAATCCAACAACCAAGCCGACATGACCATTCTAGACACTTAACCCATAGTAGTTCCATCAACATAACAACTTGGAATCATTGATAAATCTTAATTATAAGATCCTAGTAACGTCACGACTTACAACTATAATTATAAATTACACAGGGGCAGAGTAAGTGTAGCTAACTTATAGAGTACAATAGACAAGAATTGAGATCTAAACGGGTAGAATACTGACTTAGCTCCTTCCTACACATACATTATGGCAAGATGAGCACTCGAGGGTGTCGCAGGGCTTCGCCACAGGTTGGAATGAAGAAAAATGGGCTAACTATCGAAATTTTCAGAGAGATGTCGAATGGAGGGTGTGGGGATGAGTGAAATAATGACTTGGTATTTTTAGGTGACTTTGGAGTCTTGCATGCCGTTCAATAGGAGGCGCACCGCACATAAGGGTGACGTCGATCCACTGGGCTGCTGATACATGGCACGATCTGGGTGGGGCTATGCGACTGACTTCGCGTGCGCATGTGACGTTTTGCGAATTTTCAAAATTGCATAAATCCTTCATATGAGCTCCGTTTTTGACATTCTTTATATCCACGGAAAGTTCTTCGACGAGATCTACAACTTTCCTTTAGACGTCATCGGCTAATTTTGACTTTATTTCATTTACACACGTTTAGCCTATTAAAACCCGTATAAATGCATAACTCTCACATCCAGCATCCGTTTTCGATGGTTTTTATATTGTTGGAATCCTAACAACAAGATCTTCAACTCTCGTTTAAATTGTTTTGGCTAACAATCTATTGGTCTAAAATTTGATATCGGTGCGCACATTGTTGCGCCAAATTTTAGAAAAACCATAACTTCCTTTAGTGAAGTCATATTTAGACGATACCTATACATACGAATTCACTTTTACGACATCTATGAATTCCGTTTAGACTTTTTAAAGCTGAAAAGCAATCCAACCCAGATTCACTTTTTACGCTATCTGTAGCCGTGTCGGTTTTACCGCGAGACTTTGGTGCTTTCTAACTTCTTCGTTCTGAGTCGGATTGAGGCGTTCTAGATATGTACAGCCGTACATGATCCTAATTACTAATGCTATAACTAGGTTGAGATTATTTTCCCTACGTGATCTTTCATTTTTGATGTGTATTTTAAATCTTATTTATTTTATTGTATAATATATCTTAATATCATATAAAATACATATGCATAAAATATATGAATAATCCTATCTTATTCATTCACAAAATGTCTACATGAATCGACCATAAAGGTTACATGTTTGATTACTAAGCCTAGTTGGAAACACGGGCGTTACATAGACATATGCATAAAGCATTGAGGAAAATAGAGCATTAAATAATTAGAGTATGGTTCAATAATGGGGATTATATCTTAGTTTTAATACAAGGTTGGAGTTGTGGAGTGCACACTTGTATTAATCTAGATTAACTCTTATACGAACCAAAGAGCGGGGGTCAAGGGGGTTTCACCCCCTTGTAGGGTTCCAAGGGGCGACACCCCTTCACGGATGTCCTTGGTTATCAACTAATAGAAGGACCTTAATTCTTAGAGATATTAGAACATTATCTCTGGATATCAACTGAATTTCAGGGTGGTTGAAATGTAATTTCTTATGATTATCAACCGATAACTTCCTTATCGAAATTCAGTTGGGTTTTTGAATTCTGAGAGATATCATAATGTTCTCTCTGGTCATTGAAACATATGGAAATTATATACTCTCTATCTCTATAGATTCTTAATATATAACCAACATAAAATACTAAAAAGACTACATTACTCCTACTGGCTTTGACATATACGCAAGACTTATCCTCACTTCTAGAAAATCTAAATTCCTTGACCTTTTCATGAAAGCAAAGATTCCAACCATGTGGTGCTTGTTTGAGTCTATAATTGGTCCTCTCAAGCTTGTACACTATATTAGGCTATTTTGGATCAATGAAGACTTTAGGTTGTGTAATCTAGACATCCTCTGTCAATTTTCCGTTAAGGAAAGCAGTCTTCACATCCATTTACCATATTTCATAATCATAGAAAGTAACTATGACAAGTAATATTCTAATTGATTTATTCTTGGCTACTGGTGAGAATGTTTCCTCATAATTCATTCCTTGAATCTGAGTTAAACCCTTTGCAATCAACCTAGATTTTAATGTGTGCACATTCCCATCCATGTCGGTCTTCTTCTTGAAGATCCACTTCCACCCAATGTTTTTAATGCCACATGTAGGATCAACCAAATTCCAAACTTGGTTATCATAGATAGGTTGAATTTCACTTTCCATACTTTCCTTCCATTTAGCAGATTCGGTGCCTACCATCGCTTCCCTATAGTTGGATGGCTCATCCATACTAGCCAGTGTACGATCACTGATTAGCACATCTTTTTCTGTTTTAATATGGAAACGATAAAACTCTAGAGGAATACAAACTCTATTAGATATGTGAAGGGATGGAATTGGAATTATGTTAGTCTGCTCAACAGGTTGATCAACCTTGGGTTGAGTTCCAGATTCAGCTGCATGTCCTTCTTCATTTGACTCTTGAATCTCTTTAGTATCTATTGGGCTCCTGCTAGCTTTAGACTTCGATTCAGAGACATCTTTTGTCATTTTCCTTCTTCGTTGGTTTGAGTGATCATGTCTTCTGCAACACTATCATTTCCAATTGCTTGAACAAGGTCAGCACGAAAAGGTCAATTTTTGATGGATTGCCAAAAGATCTTCATCAATCCCGCTGTGATAGTCTTCCATATGATCCGCCCATTGATCGTAGTACTCTGGAAATAACATTGGAACTTTTGTAGTAGATCCAAGCAAGTTTGCGAAACTCATCATGGTGTTGACATTCAAATTTTCCCTTTGATTGAGTAGAAAGAAGATTAAATTTGAGAAAACCAAAATTAGGAACTAAGAAATTGACAAACCAAATGCAAAGTCGATCAATCACAGTGATTAACCAAAGAGTTATACCTCCACTTTGCAGAAATATTGAATCGAAACAATCGACTCAATAAAGTGAAAACACAAACGAAATTCTTCAATCAATATGTTGATTTTTGCTTTGATACCAATTGTATAGTTGTTTGAATTAAGTTTTAATCAATCGATAGTAGAATGAGAGTAATGTAACGACCCAATTTTACAAATAATTTTTTTTTTCATTTTTGAATTAACCAAAACCAATCTCATAACCCATAGATTTCCAAAACATATGTTTTCAAGATATCATTTATTACATCATTGTTTTCCTTTTTAAAACATCAGAGGGTCCCAAATACACTAAAAAGAGAGATAGAGTGCACGCCACGTCATCACGCCTTGCCTTGGCCCTTAGGCTCGGAAGTACCTGAAACAAATCAACAACTTGTAAGCGAAATGCTTAGTGAGTTTCCCAGAGCATACCACACATATTCACATACACTGATGTGTGTAAAACCCAACTAGTTTTAATCCTACTTTTAATTATAAAATAAACACACAAAGGCAGTGGACCTATCAATTGTGGTAAAGTTAAATAAGTAGGGTATCGAACACAGGGAACGGATAATTAAAACTAAAAGCTAATATTATCTAAAAATTAAGTAATAAATGGGGTTTTCTCTAGTTTTCCAAGACTAGAAACTTACTAACTAATACTTAGAGTACTTAACTAAAAACTAGATAAGCAAAGATTCAACTGAATTCAATAATGAAGGGAACTTCTGTTTAGTTCAACTCAATTGATCCTATGGTTGATATTATGGCAATAGTGCAATGGATTGATTTTTCTATTGGCTACCGATTCAAGTGATTAGATTCACGTTCGCTGCACTAATCCTTAGAGAACAAACTAACTGAAACAGTGGCCAGTTGTCTAATTTAATTCAATTCACTAGATTATTTATTCGGGTTAATTAAGACTTGTAATGGTCAAATAAATTGGTCCTTTAGTTAACCTCTTGTTGATGGTCATCACACAAGCTCACACATGAATTTACCTATTTTTCTTATTAATTTTAGTTTCACATTCACTAATCCTAGTCATATAATAAAGTGTTCACATAAATCATATGAGGTAAACAATTAAGAGATGTTCATACAGCTTAATTATCTTCCTATTAACATAAAAATAGTTATCATTCACACATAAGGTTCTTTAACAAGCTAAAATCAACAAAGTCACCAATATTAAATCAATCCTACCATAAATCAAACCATAGTCTCAATATTGTCTCCCCAAACAGAAGTTAAAAGGTTTTAGCTCATGATTGGGGCAATTGACAACATAAAAACGAAATCTAACTGTCTAAACATGACGAAAAACAATAGATTGAATTAAGAATAATGAAAATTGCCTCTAATCTCCTTCGAAATTAGATTTAGGGTTTTATCTTCATTCTCCAGGTCTCTTCTGACTTTAATTTGTAGCTTGCTTCTCCCCAAGGGTTCTAGAATGCTTTGTGTCGATCCGAAAAGTCGTTTTTATAGATTCGACTCGACTCGCCGAGTCCATGACCGACTCGTCGAGTCCATCACTTAATTCACGTGCACGGTAAGTTAAGGAGTCCTTAGCTTCTCGAATCTTCGTATCGACTCGCCGAGTAGTCGACCCTACTCGCTGAGTACCTTGTGTTTTTAGCCTTTTTCTTCTCCCGAGCTCCCAATTGCTTCTCCTGCTTCCTTTTGCTTCCGAGCTTCGTTTTTGGACTGAAAACACAATTCAAACACTTTTAGGTATCTTTTGTCCATGATATGCAATTAATTAGCTAATAAATGATAAAAATCTATACTTAATATAAGACTAAATATGCAAATATCATACACATATCCTGTTAGCTAATAAGCTATAAACGTGCCACAAAAACCATGCAATATGATTCAACAAGAATTCCATGGGCTACCCCACATGGTCTTTACCTAGGACTGCCATGGGCTACCCCACATGGCCTTACGTCCAATGCCATGGGCTACCCCTCATGGTCTTTACCTAGGAATGCCATGGACTACCCCACATGGTCATATATCCAATGCCACAGGCTCCCCCCGGGGTCTTCCATACAAGTATCATAAAGATAACTAGCATAACACATAACATATAATCACTAGCATACCACTTAGCATAAAGCTCACTATCATACCACATATCCATACTACAACTAGTGTAACACATAACATAAAACCTCTAGCATACCACTTAGCATAAAGCCAACTATCATACCACATATCCATACTATAGCTAGTATAACACATAACATAAAATGGGCCAGACTTGGTGCCTTAGACCCATTGGTATGGTGAGAAGACTCACCTCCGTCCAATGAATACGAATACTGTCCTCCAAATAATCCGCAACCTCTCGAGCTGAATAATAACAATAATAATATAATCAATAATAAGTCCTTAAATTATTCCAGTAAAGGCCCAACCTTCCAATTCTACCCCCAAGGCCCAATTACCCTTTTCCTTTGCAAATGGGCCCCAAGTCTAAGTCCAACATCCTTAATGGGCCCCCTTAGCCCAATAATGCCCAACCGATAAATCCACGGCCCCAAACAGATGAAAAGGCCTCTAACTCATAGAATCCAATCAAGCCCAACAACCAACTGAGGCCCAAAGTCCCAAAACAACTTAGGGCCCAACTGAGTTGCGTACGCCCATCGTACCACCCTGGTACGCGCAACGTAATGAAGGCTTAGGGACTACGTGTCGTGTACAGCCAGTTACGCCTAACGTACAAGCATTTTAAGCACTTTTTCCATTAAGTGCTTGATGCTCGAATCTTTCTCGTACAAAAACTAGATCTGAGTCTAACAAGATGTCCTAAGGCATAAAGTTGGCAACTTTATGCCCTTGCATGTCTCATACACACCCAACTACTCCATTAAGACATCCCCAAGGTCTTTTACCCATGCATGAGGTCAAAACTCTCATCAAGCTTCCATTTTTATACATCTAGATGACTAAGGGACCTCATATCTAACTCTCATATCGAACGGGGAGGCTTAGCTCAACAAAAGAGGTCCAAAGTTCACCAAAGGGACAAGCCACCAAAACCCTAGCTAGATCTAAAGATTAGAAAGGAAAGATGCAAGCTTTTTACCTCCAAAAGCTTTGCAAGATGACTTTGGTGTAGGATCTTGAAGCACTCACTTGATCCAAGCTTGCTTGACCACTCCTTCTTCTTGAAATACACACTAAAAAGGCCACAAATGTACTCTTTAAGGCTCAAGAATGATCTCACAAGGTTTCCAGGAGTATATGGACATTCTTTACCTGGGGAGGCTCTCTAGGGTTTAGTCTAAGGAACTTAAGGATGCTTAAATAGGCCTCAAGTCCGGGCTTTAGGGTTTTGCGTCCCTGATGCGTACGCCTCGCGTAACTCAAGGTACACCCAGCGTACCCTGATTCCTCCGCGACTACAACCATGCAGTACGCTAAGCGTACACTTAAGTATGCCCAACGTATTCAAGGGACCAATTATGCAAAAATTACTATTCCTTAGGGTTTCAAGACATAGCATAATTTTGGATGTTACAAGTAAGATGAACACAATGATCTAAATAAGATCCGGTTTCAGCTCAATTATATCCTAGAATGAGTACAAGATAATCTCGTATGAGAGAAAGCTCAAAGCGTACAAGTGTGCAAAAGATGTTAAGACTCTCTAATGTACCTACATTATTTATAGGGTACTCACGGAAACAAAAAATACTAGGAATCGACATTACATTGCGAACCGACAAGATGCATGGTAAATACATTACATAACGAAGTCTTGTAGACACTAGTTATTTACAGACTATTCGACATCAAGATAACTACCTATTCGACATATCACAACAAAACATGAATCAATAAGAATTTAGTGTGAAACTTGAACCTCGACGAACCAAAGTGTCATTAGAGTAAAAATATAAAATCAAAACCCCTAGCTTCTTCTTTTTCCCTCTCATTCATGTTTTTGAAAGATTGAGAATATAGTATGGTGATTTCCTTCAATTGAAGGGGAATTAGAGAGAGATTGGATCATCTTATAAGACAGAGAGCTAGAATCATTACATTTGGACCATTATATGATAATCTCTCATGCATTCTTCACCCATTCCGAGTCAGGGTGTGGAGAGTTTCCCCAAATATGAGTTTGTAGCATATGTAAGTGTTTTAAGTGTGTTTTGTTGGTGAGTTCTTGTCATAAGAGCACAAATATCTAATCACTTAACTTGTTTGGACTTGATTTCAAATATAATGAAGAGATACGAGCTTCAATGAAACGTCCCAAAAATAAGACCCAAAAATTTCATTTTTAAAATTAATAAAACTAGTATTCCAAAATTTTTTCATACAAATCCAGATAAACAAGTGTATCAATCATCATGACATATAAGAGTAAACTAAGAAAATGTGGAACGAGGTGGTGTGTGCCCTGCAATCATCCCGATTCCCGAACCCTTCCCTTTGGAATTGGAAGTACCTAAAACATAAACTAAAAATTGTAAGCACAAAGCTTAGTGATTTCCCCAAGATACCTCATACCATATATATATATATATATATATATATATATATATATATATATATATATATATATATATATATATATATATATATAACACATAACGGGCCCCACCCAAATGAGTGTAATGGGCACCGCCCTAACCCGTATAACGGGCACCACCCACCCCAACTCGCATAACGGGCCCTGCCCAATAAGTATAATGGGCCCTGCCCTAACTCGCATAACGAGCCCCACCCACATACAATTCATATAAGCATAATAAGTACTAGCATACAAAATAACCATCGGGCCCCGTCCAGCAAGCATACAAGCATACATACATACTAGTGTCATACCGACAACGAGTATTCTAACATAACAGATCATGGGTCGGCATTGTTGCCTTCGACCCGCTAAACATGGTGAGGAAACTTACCTCGTACTGCTGAATCACACTGATAAATCCCTGGCTGTTGGTTGGAAAATTCCCGAGCTATCAATATCAATAACATCCAATTAACAACCGGATTCCATTTATAACCATCAATCCATACTTAGGGTAAAAGACCATTTTACCCCTTACCTAGTTTGGTCCAAGACTAAGGCCCAAACCTTCAATCTAAAAGGCCCAAAACCAAGTAATCATCCAAGGCCCATACATGATCCAATTTTCCAAATTGGGCCCAACCCTTACATGGGCCTTACCCCAAGGTCTAATAATTTTCCTAGTCCAAAACACTTTCACTCATATGGCCCAACAAGGCCCTAAGCATCCAAGCCCAAAAGAATGGCCCAAACTCGAAGCCCAAAATATGAAGCCCATCAGACTGAGTACGTGGGGCGTACTCAGCACGTACGCACAACGTACTCGCTTGAGGGCTTGTACGCTAAGAATACCTGCTTGTACGCCCAACATACTCACCCATTCAATCAAAACATGATTTTAACCCTTAATCCATTAAGACATTTCTCCAAAACGTAGATATGACTTCCATGAGCTGGTTTATCACGTAAAGTTGCTAACTTTACATTCATACATGGCTAAATGAAGCTCTTAAGCTTAAAAAGGACTTAATAGGTAACTTAACGCATGCATGAAACCCTATACCCCATAAAGTTGGCACCTTTATGCTTAAGGAACTCCTAATAAGCTAATATCTAAAAGAATAAGTCCTTCAAACGTATTAACTCATCCACCAACCCTAAAAATGACCAAAAGCATAACAAATCATGCCATAAAGAGATCTAAGTATTTACAAGCCAATGTATGAACTTGATACCTCCAAAGTCTTGCAAAAAGGGTGATGATTTTGGATCTATAGACTCCTCACCAAGTAAAGCACCTTCAATCCTCTTTACTTCTTTCATAAAGGGAAAAATAACCACCAATATCTTCTCAAGAGCTCAAGAACACCACAAAGAAGGATTAAGGGTCGATTTAGGGTTTTAGGAGGTTTGGTGGCTGGTAAAGAGCCCAACCCTAAGGAATTAAGGTCCTTAAATAGGGTAAAACACCCTAAAATTAGGGTTTCATAAACACCGATTACGCTAGGCGTAACCCTCGTACGCCCAACGTATGAGGCCTCGCAATCCTGACCGTTTCTCCTTACTATGCTAAGTGTACCATGTGGTATGCCCCGCGTACTACTCCAAGGACCAAAATGTAAAATTTTCAAAATAAAAAGGGCAATAAGGAACATACCAAAAATCCAAGTGTTACATTCAAAGCTCCAATAATGCTAGAATGACTGTTTTCAGACATTAATATTGATTCTATGTTTTTATATATATATATATATATATATATATATATATATATATATATATATATATATATATATATATAAACTAAACTTAAGTTATGAAATCATTGTTTGGAAATTATATTTATGGATTTGTGTTTAACTTCAACTTTGACTTAAGGATTAATTGTGACTTCAAGCTCTACTTATGTGTTAACTTAATTTTGGATCCATTAAACATTATAGAAATGTGCAGTAAGTCAAAATAAAGCTTAATTGTTGATGATCTAGGTTTTATCAAAGAAACAAACAAACCTCTTTGTGTTCAACTAGGGTTCCGACAATGGCGATATCAATGGCCTCTTTGTTTTCAATTCTTGAAGCCCTAGCAACAAAGAGCAACACATGTTCCTTATTGAAACCTTTATCAAACACCTCAATTATATTCGTATCCACAAAAATCTTGTTGAGCTTAAGTGTCCCTATTTTATTGTTACAAAGCACATCCATTCCCCCTTTTTCTTCAATTGCAATCATTCTTTTGGATAACCACACCTTGCTATGAAAGCCTATAAGATTTGATGGCTATGGTGACGAAAATAACAATTGACATAGATTGTCGATTCCACTAGTGTATGTCTTGTGCTGGATTGGATACATCACAATTACTTCAACTGACATTCCAACTGTGATAAAATGTAGGTTAGGGAAGAAGAAGTTGGGGTGAGTTTTTTTTATACTTTTTTCTTTACTAACAAGAGAGAGAGAGAGAGAGAGAGAGAGAGAGAGAGAGAGAAAGAGAGGTTATTTATTTTGTTTTTTAAGTAGTTTTAGTTAAAATTAATTATAAAAAGAAATTAAAATGATATATAAGTCTTTTCATGTGGATGAAAGACGTCCTAGAAATTGAAAACCAAATGGTATTCCATAAATATTTTTTTGAAGTTAATGACTAAAACTGATTCTAAAAAACCACATGAACCATTTTTAAAGTTTTATCAGTAAATTATATATACTTAAAATATAATACTGAATAAAATGTAAATATATGATATTTTTGATGTACTTTGCCCTAAAATATATTCAACAAAATATCTAAATATCTAAAACTTGTTTATTATTTAATAATATTAAGAAAATTTATTGTTTAGTGGTATCAAAGTTAGAGTATCTCCAATGGTTAACATGCCCTATCATTTAATATTTTTATCACATCATTATTCTAATACTTTTGACCTCTAATTAAATAAGTCCTCTAATGGTTAAACTTTTTCAATAGTTTTTTTAAAAATTTAACTTATTGATCATCATCTATATAAAATGTTCATAAACCCTCCTCATTTAATTAGTAGTCTTTAAACATATTATACTTTAATATAAAATATTTTAAATTAAGATTATCATTACAAATAAGTATATAAATATTTAATAAATGAAAAATTATTATAGAAATAGTTAAGTAGTTAAATAAATAACAAATATTTAAAACTAAAATACAATTAAGGAAGTAAAAATAAAATATATTAAAAGTAAAAGGGATAAGACGTTTAAAGCTTTATACTATATTGAGTGGTCAATATAAATGCACAATAAACATTCCACTCCAAAGATGTTAAATGAAAAAAATTGATAAATCAATAAAAAAAAGCTCTAAAATATATCCCATTGGAGATGCTCTTAGAAATATGATTATGTATCTAAGTTCTAAATATAAATATGTATTTAAGTGGATAGCCAAATTAGAGGCCGTCCAAAATTAGAAAATGAAAAAAGAAATTGAATGACATTAGTTTTTATTAGTTCATTACTTCATTACGACTTGGGATAATGACTTGAAAGGGTAATGAACTTTTGATTTTGTTCACATTTAGTCACTAAGCTTTTTTTCGTTATCTATTTGACATTGTACTATTGAAACTGTTCACATTTTACCCTTGTGACCGGCTGTTACCGGTCATAAGGGTAAAATGTGAACAGTTTCAATAGTTTAGTGGCAAATAGATAACGATAAAAAGTTTAGTGACTAAATATGAACAAAATCGAAAGTTTGTTTCCCTTTAAAAAGTTCAATGACTAAATGTGAACAAACTTCCTATTGTATTATGTTTTAGCAAATTATTTATTTTTGTTTAATTGTAGAAACATTTGTTGAAGAAGAAATCTATGAAATAAAAAAACAAAATGTAACATCCGGATTTCTAGGCATCATAATTTAAGTATTTTTCTTTTGAGTTAAGAAGAGAGACTCGACGAGTTGACGCCTCAACTCGTCGAGTAAGGTCGTGACTGATGACTCGGATTAATGAATGGACTCGACGAGTCCGCGCTGTTGGCAAAAACCCTAAATATGGCCTTCAATTGTGACTACCTTTCCCATAAGTGAGAACCCTAGCGAGCTTGAGTGTGTAGAGTGAGAGGAAGAGCTATGTTGAGCTTTTTGGTGTGATTTTGCAAGAAAGGAGAAGAGTTCCAGCAAGAGGGACCAAGGAAGGTTATTGTTTTGAGTTATTCAAGCAAGGAGCTTCATTTTGAGGTACAAAAATGAACCCCTTTCCTTCCCTATTGTGTAGATTCCATTTTGGGGTTAGGGCTTGAATCACTTCATCTTTGGGGTTTTGAATGCCTCAAACCCCTCTTGCAAGTTTGTGTTATAGATCTGGACCCTTCTAGGTCCAGAGAGCCGAGAATATAAAGCTTTAGTAGAGTAAACCTTGGGGTTTGAAGTTAGGAATCATTTATGGGATTTTTATGGTATACATAGTTATTTTCATCTTACACATAAATATGAAGTATTTTATATAAATTACGTGCTATGTGTGCATATTATTTGAATACTTGCTGTCTATGCTGGATGAACGATTTTATACATGTTTTAAAAGATTTAAACGGTATATTTATTTTATATCTACAAATATGTTGCGGATGAAACATGGGTAGATGAAATAGTTGGTGTGTGATGAAATAAAATGATGAGAGATAGGTGATGATAGAAAGGTGATTATAATTAGGTAAATAGATGATGATGAATAGGTGATGTAGGATGAAAGGAGATGCCATAACCTTAACCGGCAATGTGGTGATGTAGTCATTTACCAGAGTATAGATGGCGACCATGGACTATTGTAGACAACACAGTGGAAACACCAACAAGCCCATAACCTGTAGGTGATTAATTACGAGTTCAAATGATGTTGTAACTACGTATTCATGTGATGATACTCTAATCCCTTACTATGAATTACGAGTTCAGACGATGTTGTAACTACGTATTAATGGGATGCCACAAATTCCGCATGCCAAACTAATGGTCATAATTCACATCAGTGAGAATGATTTATTTTTTTTGTAAAACCAAAATCAGATTGAAAATTTTGATTTTTTATTTTGGAAAATGTCAAACCATTGGTTTTTTATTTCGGTTTCAGTTTTTTGTTTTTTTTTAAATATATTTTTAGGGTTTTTTTTTTTTTTTTTTTTTTTTTTTTTTTTTTTTTTTAATTTCATAGATTTTTTCATCAACAAATGTTGCTACAATTTAACAAAAATAAATAATTTGCTAAAACATAATACAAGAGGAAGTTTGTTCACATTTAGTCATTGAACTTTTTAGAGGGAAACGAACTTTCGATTTTGTTCATATTTAGTCACTAAACTTTTTTTCGTTATCTATTTGCCACTAAACTATTGAAACTGTTCACATTTTACTCTTATGACCGGTAACGGCCGGTCATAAGGGTAAAATGTGAACAGTTTCAATAATTCAATGACAAATAGATAACGAAAAAAAATTTAGTGACTAAATGTGAAAAAAATCAAAAGTTCGTTACCCTTTCAAGTCATTATCCCTTACAACTTTATATCACAGATATGAACATAGATAACTTTACCATGTTGAAAAAGTAACACCACTTTCTCTTATAATCAAAATAGTATATGATTGATTTCTATCTTTTTATTCACAATGTTGCAAAAGTAATTAAAAAAAATCAATTTTAAAGGCATGGGTGCTTAGAAAATTTGTGCTGGCATTCGGGCATAATTCCCTCCCTATATGGGAAGAGATGGTTCTGAATTTGTCTGTATCGTCGTCTCTGGAAGAACCAGAGGGTCCGATAAGTTTTGGAATTCGTCTCACGAGAACACATGTTACCTCTTCTTCATAACACTCCCTTCCTCTTCTTATCTCTTCTTTATTCCACCCTTCAATGGCGTCCACCTCTTCTTCTTCATCTTCTTCTTCCTCGTCTTCTCATCGCCATGAATCCATAGAACCCAAGCTCTTAAGACTACTCGTCTCTTTGACCAATCACCATATTCACTCATTCCTAACCAACCCCAAAACCCGAAAAATCCAACAAGCTAAATGCTCGTCAAACCTCAAGATTCACGAGCAAGAGTTCTTTGACTTCTCAGAACAGTCGGTGCTTTCAAATCTCTACTGGGGTATTCAAAATGTAGAGGCTGCAATTCAATCGAAATGCCTTGAAGACGTTAACTCCAACCTCCAACGCGCCGAAAGGATGCTTCAGGCGCCGGCGTTGTTGAATGAGCACGAGACGACGGCCGGAGTATCGAATTCTTACTTGGTTTGTTACGCGTATTTTTATTTGTCGGTTGTTAGGAAGCTGCAACGGGATGAGCTTCAAGTTGCTGTTCATTTTCTTCAAGCGTTGGTGGTGTCTCCGGTGGTCGTGAGGACTGAGCTTTCACCGGAGCTGTATCGCGCCATGGTTGAATCCTGCATTATGCCTTTAAAACAGGAATTCCAGAATGGGGTTGACGAGAATGAAGGTGTGAAATGGGGTGCAAGAAGTTATAAAGCATGGTTGATGTATCACCAGGTTATTTCTTATGGACAATCTCCTTTATTGATGAAAGAACCCGATGAAAAATCACAAGAAATCAGGTAACTTTACTTGTTCTATTTCATTTTTATAAAATTTTCAATAATAACTAAATGGGTTTTCGTTGCAGAAACACGAATGTCTGCAGCACGTCATCTTCAAATTCGTATGAACACGTGCATCGTCTTCATCAGTTACGGATTCATCAGAATGTGAGTGCATATATATCATATTATGTAATCTGATTTCGTGTAAACTTATAAAGATAATAAATGTAAATGAGATTAATCTTCATATTATAATGCAGTTTAAAAAGGTGCATCCTATCGATCCTCAAAAGAATGAGAAAGCACAAAAAAGCTCGAGTGTCAAACGTCTCCAAGATCTTCTCTTGGAAGATCAATCAGATTCACCAACTTCTTTATATTCAGGCAGCTGTGGGTTTTCAGATGACGATTCTGAGGTATTTCTCAAAAAAAAAAAAAAAAAAAAAAAGAAACCACATTTTTTTTAATCTACAATAAAGTTGAAAGTAAAAAGGGGAAAATAAGAAATTAATTCTTGATTTTTATCAGGAAAATGAAGATGAATACGATAGATCATTATCCAGAACAGCAATCACAAAATCAAAAGCACCAGAAACTCTAAACATCGACAGTTTTTCAGGAATCTTAGCAAGCGATTTAGAATTTTGGAACAGTGTGAATGAAATCGAAGATGAAGATGAACCCACATGGCAAAACTTTCGGAAAAGAGATGAAATGTTGACCAATAATCACAACTCAACCGATGAAATTACCTCCTTTTGTGGTGAAAACAGTTACAGAATTGAACAAGCTGAGATTGTTGAAAAAGTAATTTCAAAGTTATGTTTCTCAGAAGGACTTGAAAAACCAGATGATTCAACAACAGTAGAAATCACAACAGTATACGAAATGTTAGCAAGTAAACCAGGGTTAAAATACTCTTTATTAAAAGATGTAATTTTAGATCAATTACTAATGGCTCTTTCAACATCAAAAGAAGAAGGGGTAACAAGAGCTTCAGTTTCAATACTTTCAAGTATCATTTCAGGGAATCACTCTGTTATCGAAGACATAAAGAAGAAAGGTTTAAATCTCATACACCTTGCAAATGCTTTAAAAAGAGATGTTCATGAAGCAGCTGTTTTGATTCATTTGATAAATCCCTCACCAAATGAAATCAAAACCCTAGAAATCCTGCCAACTTTGGTGAAAATCATTTGTGCTTCAAGTTGTTACAAAAATGGTTTAAAATCAATACCTGTGATGACACCACCTTCAGCTTCTTTAATGATTATTCAAGTGTTGGTGACTGCTTTTGACTATTCAACAAACAACACTCATTTGGCTGAAATTAGTTCACCAAAAGTGATTTCAAGCCTTGTTAATGTTCCAAGAAATGAGAATCTTGAAGAGCTTATATCTTTAGCTTCTATTCTTGTCAAGTGTATGAGATTTGATGGAAAATGTAAATATCATATCATGCAATTTGCTCCTATCAACCCATTCATATCTCTTATTTTAAGCAACCACAAGAACGCCATTGTTGCAGGATTAGAATTCTACCATGAACTACTACGCATGCCAAGGTACATTCTAAATTCAAAACTACAATAAGTTGAAAATTTTATCACCCTAATAAATATTATCTATAAAATTTATCAGATCATCATCAATAAGTCTACTACACCAGCTACATGAAAGAGGGGGGATGAACATTATGTGTGTTCTATTACTTTCTATCCAACAAACACAACATGAATACAAACTTTTAGCAGCTAGTTTGTTGCTTCAGTTGGATGTTATGGTGAGAGTTTTAACTTTTATGCTATACTTTTTGTAAACTTTTTTTTTTCAATGATGTTATAACTTTTAGTTTTGTAATGAATGTATCTATTCAGGAAGGCTCAGTTGTTGACATTTTGAATCGTGAAGTGGCTATTGAGGCTTTTCTTGAGGCACTAACATGTGAAGAAAACTTGGAAACACAACAATTAGCAGCATTCATATTTTCAAATCTTGGAGGAACTTATTCATGGACAGGAGAACCATATACAATAGCTTGGTTGTTGAAAAAAGCTGGATTAAACTCAATGTTACATAAAAACATTGTTAAAAACATTGATTGGTCAGATGATACATTACAGGTAATACAAAAAAAAATGTAATCTTGAACTTATTTGGTCAAACATACAACTGTTAAGTGTTTGTAAATTGAGCAATGTAGGAAAATGGGACAGAGATTTGGTGTGGGAAAGTTGCAAGACACATAATAAAACTTGGAAATCCTGTTTTTTATGCTTTGGAGAAGGGATTAAAGAGCAAAAACAAGAGAGTTTCAAGAGATTGTCTCACAACAATTGCATGGATTGGGTGTGAAATAGTGAAAGGTCATGATGATTTGAGAGGTTTAGCTTGTGACATTTTGTTAAGTACAATTGAACAATATGTGCATCCTGGAATGGAACTTGAAGAAAGACTTTTAGCATGTTTGTGCATATATAACTACACTTTTGGTAGAGGTAATTATTGTCGTTTTTGTTCTACTTTCTTATTGTTTTTAAACTCTTCTTTTTTTTTTTTTTTTTTTTTATATATATATACATTTTGTAATGTATTTCACTATTTTGCATGAAGGCATGCAGAAGCTAACTCAATTTTCAGAGGGTGTAAGAGAGTCACTCAGACGACTTTCTAGTGTAACATGGATGGCAGAAGAATTGTTGAAAGTTGCTGATTATTATATGCCTAATAAATGGGTAAGTTTTCTTTTTAATTTTTCTGACGATTTTACCCCTGGCAACTCATTAATTAGCTCGTTTTTTACAGCGAATATCTTGTGTACACACGCAAGTTTTGGAGGGAAATTATAATGGCAGTGGAGCTGTGAATTCTCTTATCTACTATAGGGGGCAGCTTTTTAGTGGATACTCAAATGGTTCTATCAAGGTGAGTTAGAAACTTAGAATTCTAACTAGGGGCAATTTAGTCTTTTCACTTGAATATGAATAGAAGTCAAGTGGAAAGTCTCTTTTCAAGAAATGCAATCAAAAAGTCACTCTTGTCATTTTTTTTTTGTTTCTGTTTTCAAAACAATAATGTATTTTACAAAAGTGAAAAAAGAAATTTACTTGATTGATTAGATGAAAAGGATAAAAATGGAATTATTTTATGGTAGGTATGGGAAATAAAGGGGCAGACAACTACTCTTGTATCAGATATAAAGGAGCACAAGAAAGCAGTAACATGTTTTGCACTTTTTGAGCAAGGGAATTGTCTTTTGAGTGGATCTGCAGACAAAACGATTAGGGTAATCAAGATTATAGATCTTTTTAATCTTTTTTGTTTTATTTATAATCATCAAGTAAATAAAAAGTTTCCCGTATTGCAGATTTGGCAAATGTTTGAAAGGAAAATGAAATGCATTGAAGTAATAACAACAAAGGAAGCAATTCAAAGCCTTGAAACTTGTAACGAAGTGATTTTTGCAGTTACCAATAGCCATAAAATGAAGGTAAGTAAATAAGTAATTAAAGTAACAAGAATAAGAAGGGTAAAACAGTAAAAGAACATGATGTGATATTGTGATGCAGGTGATTGATTCATCAAGAAAGGTAAAGGATGTTTTCAAGAACAAGAATGTGAAATGCATGAGGGCAAGTCAAGGGAAAGTTTACATAGGATGCATGGATTCAAGCATACATGAGTTGATAATTGGAAACAATCGACAACAAGAAATCAAAGGTCCTTCAAAGAGCTGGAGGTTACAAAATAAGCCTATAAATTCAATAGCTGTGTATAAAGATTGGCTATATAGTGCAAGTAGTTGCATTGATGGATCAAGAATTAAGGTATGAATAACAACAATAACTAACACCAAAATTCACATGATCATTTAATAAAAAATTTAAACAACTTTTTAACTAATAAACATAAACAATGCAGGATTGGAGAAGAGAGAGCAAGGGTCAAATGTGTATTAAACCAGAGAAAAAAACAAATGTGGTGGCAATGAGTGTTGTAGAGGATTTTATATATTTAATCACTAGCTCTTCACCAAGCAACCTAGAGGTGAGTAATTCTCATTCTATTATATTAGAAAGGAAAAAAAAATGACAAGAAGGGTATATTTGTAATTTTGTTTATAAAATAACAGATTTGGTTGAGAGGGACACAGCATAAAGTTGGGAGGTTATCAGCAGGGAGCAAGATTACAAGCATGCTTACAGCCAATGACATGATCTTATGTGGTACTGAATCAGGGCTAATCATGGTAAGTTATTTACTTATTTAATTAATTAATTGACATATATTTTTGTATGACACGTGTCCTTTTCCATGACTTAATAGGGTTGGATCCCACTATAGTAGTAAAAGAAAGGATTGAAGTTGTGGTTGAGTATATATATATATTTTGGCGTAAATATACAAAAGATGAATTGCATATAATGTACATGTACATGAGACATGAGTTGCATACGACAATGGCTATGAGAATGGTATATCCGTACACAATCTATTTATCTTTGTTAGTCGAGTGTTTTTTTCACACAATAATTGGAGAGATGAAGTTGTAGATCAGTGATGATTGTAGTGTGTATATTATTATTTATTTATTTTTATTTTTCATGAATATCTACCATCCTCAAATCTTTTACTATTTGTAACAGATGACTTGTGAATGTTGGTGATTTAGGCAGTGTTTGTTTTTTGTCTGCAGATCTGCGAGGCCTCTTCTGTCTGCGCCGCGCAGACCACGCGCAGACATTAGCCTTCGCAGACTGTTTGTTTTTCTGAAGACTGCAGACCTAAAAATGTCTGCGCGCCCTCTTCTTGGCGCAGATGTGGACCAAAGTCTTCTAACATCTTCAGACATCTTCTAGCCTAAAAAACATATATATCTTTATTTTTTTCAAGTTTTTTTTTTAATTTATATTTTTTCCAACTTTATTAATGATAACAATTTGAAAAAAAAAAACTACAAAACTTAAAAAAAAAAAAAAAAAAAAAAAACTTTTGACGATACAAACATGATATTTTTGACAAATTTATAAATAAAGATTTATTACAATAATAGTCGTTAAATTTGTTTATATAAATATGAAAAAAAATATAATATATTTTTATATTTTTTTGCCAAATTTTGTAAAACATTATTTAATACAATATCGTCAATTTCTCAAGAAAATATTTATGGTAAGTTTTTAATGGATTTAATTGAAAAAATCGAAGTTTATTTCCATCAATTTATGTATCAAATTCTTTGATCACTAATTATAATGGTTAATTATAATTTTGCAACCAAAGTTGTTGGTTTTTATCAAATATATATGCTAATTCATACCATTTTTAATTTTAATTTTTATACAATAATACATAAAAGTTGATCTAGATTCGTTAATTATTTATAACAAAATCATAAAAATATTAAAAAATCACTTTAAAGTTTAAAAAAATAAGTTTATTTAGATTTCAGTTTATTTTAATAGCCCGCAGATGTTAAAAAAACAAACAGTCTTCTTTTTTCAGACTGCAGACGTTTGGTCCACCTCTTCTACTGCAAAGGTCTACAGATGTGGTCCGCAGACTGCAGACATTTTGCCTCAGAAAAAACAAACAACAGGTATGAGCTGGACTGGTCCTACAAAAATCTTTAAAGAAAATATTTTGGCAAATAAATTAATAATGCACATTTTGAGAAATGTAACAAATTTTTGTAAGTTGAAAATTTAGAAAGTAACGCGTATTTTGGTAAATGGGAACAGGGTTTTTACACTACAAACACAAAAGCAAAATGGAAAGCACTAGTAGCAGCAAACGCGGCGTTTCAGAAATTTGGAATTTTATTGACTTTAGTTGTGCAGTGTGTCAGGCATTCAGTTTATCAGTAACCAATTTACCACTACAAAAAGTTGCATTGTTGAAAGTACTACTAGAAGAGTCTTGTTTGATCAATAGTTTTTTTTTTTCTTAAAATTTGCATTATTTTACAAAGTATTTGTGTGATTATTCATATGAAAGTTTTTATAATTTTGGCTGTTGAGTCATTAATGGAATATGATAACCGTTGCTATAATGAAACGACCGTGAATATTAATTATTTTGGTCTTAGCCAGTATGGTATTTTAAACCCGGAATTTAAAACCGTACTTTCTATATATAGATTTTGCAATCTAAATTGTGATTATGAATCAACAGCATCTCTCTAACTCGTCCTACAAGGTAGCACACTCATCCGTAAGTGCGTGAACCACGTAATTCATGTGTGTTATTTATTTTATTTTTTGTATATTATATTATTTGTGTTGATCCAAAACCTAAGAGGACTATCTAGTAAAGTAAATTTGCAAAAAGTAGTTTCACAAAAGCCATTTTGCAAAAATGGATGGTTATTTTGATAAATGTCGAAAAGATGGTCATTTTATTGTCTAATTGGTTAATGATATGATTAAGCCTATATTTTAACACCCACGTATTGAGTATTATTGCACCTCCCTTCTAGTTACACATATTGAATTTGATTTATTATAGTCTTGGTTAAAAATTCTGACAGAGAAAAGGAATAATTTAAAATTTATGGGTTAATAATTAAGGATTAAAATCAACAAATTTGAATTCTCTTTTCTCCCATTATAGATGTCAAGTCAAGACAATTATGGTCTTCCTTCTTCTTTTGGAAATAATTTTCATCTTTCTTCTGAAGATGATCTTCCACTTTCTAATCAATGTGAAAATGTAATCTCTTCTTCGGAAAATGGTGGAACTGGACATCATGCTTCTCCAACTTTTCCTCCTCCAATGACTCACCCCACATCACGTTTTTCAGGAGTAGAAAGATACGAAACTACTCAAGCCCTATTGACATGTAAACATAAAGATGAAAATTCTGTGTGTGCACATGTTCTGGAAATGAAATCGTACATTGACAAATTGGATAGAATGGGTGTCGTTTTCCCATGGAAGCAAGCTATTGATTTGGTTCTGTTGGATTTGGTGTCTAAGCTCATAACTATAATTGGGATATACTTGACCCGATTGTAACATGGTCCCTTTTGGGTTGTCTTCACCAGTGCAACTTGATAGGATGGATTTTAAAGGATAAAGGATAATTAATATATTATAAGTATAATATATTAATATAGTTATTTAATTAGTATTGTCCAAGAATTAATTTTGTGGTCAAAAGAGACTAATTAAATATGGAGGGATTGCTTATGTAAATTAATGATTCTATAAGTGTGGGCTAGTGATCCATAATTATGCAACTTGGCCTAAACCAATAAATGATCCATGGATAGTCCATGGAGGTAAAACTCATGGAGCATGAGGATGTGAAAAGTCATGGATCATTAGGGTTTACCAAGTGTAACCATAGCATTTGCCACAACTATAAAAAGCCTCCTCCATGCACCAAAATCGGTTACTACATACTTTTATGCAAGTAACATATTCTCTAGAATCCCCCTTTTTCATTTTGGTGTTTATGAACCAATAGAGGCATCAGACTTGAGGTGCTCAAGCTTTCAAGGATCAAGAACTCTACTCTACTCAAGAGGTAAGCATCCTAACTAAGTTTTATATTATATAGCTTCAAATGTATGCTAGCTAGGGTGAATGCTTTGAAAAAAGAAAATGCATGTATAATTAGAGAAAAATTAGATCCAAAGCATTTAGGGTTGCATGTGCACTTAGGAAGTGTTATAGTGCTCAAAACCCAACAGTGGTATCAGAGCCTAGGGTTGTTTTCTATTATACTTGGGATGCATGCTAGTTTTTTTCATAGGAAAAAAATCGTTTTCTGCACTTTGACGAGTGAACTCGCCGAGTCCATGAACAGACTTGACGAGTCCACTTAGTAATGAGTCAACTCGCCGAGTCCAGTTTATGTACTCGACGAGTTGATTGCCCAGTGTGCAAATTTTCGAGTTTCTTGATTAATTTTAGATTTGTAACACTACCAAAACTGTTTTTAGTCATTAGAAATGTTTTTTATGATATGGTAGTGCTTGTACTAATCCAAATACAAGATAATTGTCAAAAGTTTTTAAATAATTGTGTTTTATATAATAAATCAAATTGTTTACAAATTGTTGATTTAATATTGTCTTGATTATGAGTTTAGTTAGATCATATATGAATTATGTGATAATTTAGTAGTTACAAATATGATCATAATTGTGTTTTAATGGTCTCCATAACTTGTCCTCAAGTTATGGAAAATGAAAGGTCAGATCATTAAAAACAAATTAAACTCATAGGTTATGAATGTGAAGAGTTTTGACAAGTTTCAAAACTTGTCCTCAAGTTTTGGAATTTGCAAAGTCTCATTAAATTAAACTTTAATTCCAATCCCCAGAGTTTTAAAAGTTAAAATTCAACCCTTATACTTTATAATATTACAAGTTTAATAATATATATATATATATATATATATATATATATATATATATATATATATATATATATATATATATATATAAGCACAAGTCAGTCTTACCGTTAGTAGGCCTTATTCACGAAGCTGGTCTATAAAGGAAGTATAAGGTTACTGCCTATAAAATGGTAGTTTAATGGGTGTCCACTCTCACCCACCGCTTCCTTGACTAATGGAGGGTCGTTAGCCGAACGGGTAGGATAGGACACTAATTCTTCCTCATTAAAGGTATAATGACAAATATAAAGTAACTAAACTTTTATTATAATTCCCAATCTTAGTTACTTTAGGAAAAATGTAAAATACTGCTAATCCATGAAGTTACACTTTGCACCTTGTTAAGTCGTTAGTGGAGCGTGTGTGGTTAACTGACACACTAATCTGGGACTGAAAATGTGTGGCAAAGGATAACCTTGTGTTAATCATAGATCAATGGAGCGTGTGTGGTTAACCGGCACATTGATTAGGTGATTTGTAACATTGGGTATACCAAGTTAATTTGTATGGTTATTTACACCTTGTTTGTGATCCTTGGCATCCCAGTCACAAACTTGAAAGGCACAATCAAGATTTAAACATGCCTTTGAAAATTTCAATGAATCTCAAAGATCTAGGAATTTCAAACTACTTAAAACTTAATTATCTATTTCGTTTTTCATGGTAGAAATTGGTAAATCATCATTTACCTACCTTCAAATATTTTATAATTGGATTACGGCATCCCTCTTCGCAATTGTAGAATATTATGTTGGATCCTAGCCTTAATATTTCATATTGGGTTTAATATTAAGGATAATCATCTAATCTAAATTTTGTTCTTCTTCTTTTCAGATGTCTACCCAAAACAATGCTCCAACATAAATTCCTTCAGGCTCTTTCTCTTTAATGAACCTATGTGGTAGGGTCATTTTTGATGGCTCAAATTTCAATGACTGGATTCGAAACATCAGAATGGCTATTCGTTATGAGGACAAAGAATATGTCCTTGATAAAGAGCTTAAGGAGATTGATGTCACCATTGCTACTCCTGAACAAATCGGTAAACACACTACTCATGAGAGGGATGCAACAAAGGTGTCGTGTCTAATGATTGCTACCATGACTGTTGATCTTCAGAAGTCTTATGAGGACTACTATCCCTATGAAATGTATCATGATTTGATGGAAAGATACCATCAAAGCGCTCGGCAAGAGAGGTATGAGATCATTTCCCCCATGACCACAACCAAAATGAAGGATGGTGAATCCATCACGGGCCACTTGAAAAAGATGCTGAGATTCGTGGACCGCTTGCTCAAATTGAATGTCAATTTTGATGAAGAGTTGGTCATAGATATTATTCTACACTCTTTACCTCCTTGTTATGATCAGTTTCGCATGACCTATCATATGAACAAGGAGGAGGTCACCCTTAGCAAGCTTCAAGGGCTTTTAAGGACTGCAGAAAGCAACCTTAAAGGCAAGTCGGTTGTGTATACTCCTACTACTACTTCTGCCCTTGTTCTGGCATTAGGGAATGGGAAGGGAAAGAAAAGGAAGGCTCCCTCAAAGAGCCGCAAGGGAAAGTCTCTTGATGGATCCTCTTCAAGTGGGACCAAAGTTGGTTCTGCTAATCCCTCATACAATCCTAAGGAAGCAGAGTGTTTCCACTGTCATGAAAAAGGGCACTGGAAACGAAGCTGCCCAAGTACTTGCAGGACATAAGGGATGGCAAGATCAAGCTTTCCTTTACAGGTATTTACACTATTCAATCTAATAATTTATCACATGCTAATTCTTGGGTCCTTGATACAAGCTGTGGTATTCACATTTGTTCTGATTTGTAGGGACTAAAAGGAAGTAGGGATGTGGAGCACGGGAAGATAAACTTAATCATGGGAAATAGGAAAGTGTCGCCTGTGACCAAGATTGGAGTTTATTATTTATTACTAAATAATAAATTATGTTTAGATTTGAATAATTGCAGTTACTCATCCGATATGATGAGAAATATTATATCCTTTCATAGTTTGTACAAACAAGGTTTTACCTTTTCTTTTAATAATGAAAATGGTGGTATTTATGCTTATTGTAATGGTGTATTTTATTTTGAAGCATTACCTTGCAATGGTGTATATGAAACTGTGAATGTTGTAGATAACCCAGGAAATAATGTGTTACACATTGATTCTTCCAATGATTTGGACAAAGCATGCTTATGGCATTGTCGTCTTGGACATGTCAACAGGAAGCGCATAGCCCAACTCCAAAAGGATGGAGTCTTGGAGTCATTCGACTTAAAGTCTGATGACACTTGCGAACCTTGTTTGCTTGGAAAGATGACTAATTCACCCTTCACTAGTACTTGTGAAAGGGGTGAAGGTTTGTTGGACCTCATACACACAGATGTATGTGGACCATTCAGAACCGCCACAAGGGATGCAGGTCGCTTCTATGTGACTTTTACTGATGATTATAGTAGGTATGGTTATGTCTACTTAATCAAGCATAAGTCAGAAACCTTTGAAAAGTTCAAAGAGTTTAAGCAGGAAGTGGAGAATCAATTGGACAGGAAGATAAAGGTACTGCGATTCGATCGAGGAGGAGAGTATCTTAGTATTGAGTTCCTTGACTATCTTGAGGAATGTTAAATTGTTTCACAATTGACACATCCTAGGACACCATAACTTAATGGTGTGGCTGAGAGGCGCAATAGAACCTTGCTAGACATGGTTTGCTCCATGATGAGTCAAGCTTCGCTACTTATCTCATTTTGGGGGTATTTGTAACATCCCCCTCTGGCACGTATCACAATATTGTCCGCTTTGGGCGACTCGGCACAAGGACTTCCCAGGGGGTCACCCATCCTGGTACTACTCCCGCCCGAGCACGCTTAACTTTGGAGTTCTTATGGGATCTGCTGCCCTCACGGTTTTAAAACGCGTTGTGACAAGGAAGGTATCAACACCCCTTTATAAGGAAATGGTTCGTTCTCCTTCCAAGCCGATGTGGGATCAGATCTAACCCACTTTAATTGTAACGCCCGTGTTTCTAGGCTTGTCATTTTTAGCAATGTAATAGTCTAGGTTAACCTTTGTAACCCCAATTTGAAATAATAAAAATGTATTATTTGTGAATTATGTGATTTATGTGTGTGTTCTTAATTATTATAATTTAATGAATTAAGAATAAAATAAGTGTCAAAATTAAAGTATTAGATATGCCCGATATCTTTGCATAAAGTTGTAGTGGTTGAAACAAGGATTCCGGAGATATAAGGAATGCCAAAATTCGAGTTATAACGAAGAAGTTATGACCTGTCGAAGTTTCGCGACAGAACCGGCACGACGTCGAGTGACGTAAAATATGAATTTAAGATAGAGTGATATTTAGCCTTAGCGATCTAAACGAAAGTCGTAGATTTCGTTAAACCGAGAGCGTGCATAAAAGGAACGCTCAAATCTGACTTCGTATGAGGAAGTTATGATTTTTCTAAGTTTCGACTTAGCAGTATGCAGCCCGAATACTCGATTTGAGATCGAGCGGTTTTTAGCCGAAACAATCTAAATGTGAATCGAAGATCTCGTTGTTAGTAGCGAAACGATGAAAAGTTAGGCGAGAACGGACGTCAGACGAAGAAGTTATGAATTTATAACGAAGTTTTTCTGTCCCGGCCTTCTAAAAATAAATAATAAAAAATAAAATCAAAATTAGCCGACGGAGTCTAAATGAAAGTTGTAGAGTATGGTCTGACCTTCACGTGGATATAATAAACGTCGAAAACGGAGCTCGTATGCGAAAGTTACGCAATTTAGAAGTTCGACGAGTCAATTACGCCCAACGTAATTTGAGTACGCCCAGCGTACTCAGTCGGATGCAACTTGTCTGACCAATACTCGAGTGCCACCAGTCGACGCACGCAGTGACGTCAAAGTACGCCCCGCGTAACTCGAGTACGCCTAGCGTACTGAATACGCCCCGCGTAATCCCAGACCCTCAGCCTATAAATAGAACTCGAAATCAGCCATTTTCTCTTGTTCAAACCCTTCCCTCTCTCTAAGTTTTGCCTCGATTTGCATGCCAATCATATCCCGAAGCCCCGGTATCATTCCCGAGCCCCGAAGCAAGATCCGAAGCCTCGAGGATCCCGAAGAGCGTTATTCCCGAGCCGAAGCCCTGCCCGCGAGGAGCCCGGTTTTTGTAAAGATCTTCCAGATCTACGGAGAGACACTACTTCTGCAAGCCGTAGTGCTGCCCGATCGTCTTCCGATCAGGTGAGTGTATAGTCCCTTTCAATACGCGATATTAAACAAGTAATTGTTAAACGTATTTAAGAATACGGGATGTGAGTGTGTAGTTATTTTCTTTCCAACGCAATATTATGAAGTATTTAATATAAAATACATGCTACGTGTATATATTTTGTGGTTATATGTGTGAATGTATATTCACTCTCTTCTATCTCATAGATCTGATATATTCTCTATGAAATACGTGTTATGTGTGTATGCCTCATCTGTTATGTGGAATATGTATTGATTAAAGCATGCTATACAGGTTTTTTAAACAATGTATAAAAATGTATATTTTTATCTACTAATATGTTGGGTAGATAATTGGTGTGTAATAAACAGATGAGAGGCCTCGGTGTTATTGGTGTTATTCTAGTCATTCAGCAGAGTATGGATGACAACCACGGACTATTCTAGATTGTCTTGTGGAACACTAGCAGGCTCATTACCTGTAGGTGTTGTGAACGGCGTGTTCACCGGTGTACTCTATCCCCCACATGGTTGCCTTTAGGGCACTTATTGTTGAGGAAGCCCCTCTGCAGTAATGTCCGTCCCGATGAAAATCCTGAATTAGGTTCCTTATAATAGAAGTTATTTTAGGGACGTAAAGTGAGGATAACGGGAATGGGTAATCGGGTTTTATTGTGGATTGGTGAAATTAAATATAATTATTTATTGTGGGTTGAAAACCCTATATGCTCACCAGGCTCCCAAGCCTGACCCACTCAGTTTATTTGTATTACAGGAAGTGGCGCAAGAGCTTAAGATGGGCGAATCATCAAGTTGTTTTGTTTACAAGTCTGTATATGTATATATTTGTTGAATGACTTGTAATGTTATCGTTTATGCTTTATAATATGTATCGGAACATGACATCCCAACTGTTGATTATGAAATGAAATCATATTTCTATATGAAATGTTTTGATATATATCTATTTTATCATGTTTTGTTTTTGGGAACAAATTCCGCATCTCTTTTAAAATTAAAAGGATTTACTCTGAAAATGTTTAAAAAACATAAATGAAATCGGTCTTTTCTGGCCGAGATTTTGGGGATGTCACAGTTGGTATCAGAGCATTAGTTTAAGCGAACTAGGAATTTGTAGGATTTCTAGACTTAAACTTAGTATGCTAAGTGGAGATTGTGAGATGTGTGTCTGATAAATTTTAGACACAAGAACTAGTTTATTTTAGGAAAGTTGCCTAAAATGCTTTTATGTGCTAAATGTTATATGTTGCCATATATGATATTGTTTGTTCGGATCTACGGTTTGTTGCCAACCGGATCTGAAGGTTTATGTGTTTAGGATTCTAAGCGTATGTATACGATATTAGAACTAGCATGTAATCGTTTGGAGTAATAAGGTGAAATTATTCGGTGTGTAGATAAAAAATGGTGAGAACAAGAAGCGGAGTTGGAAATGCTGATGAAAACAGGAATCAACCGCCTGTAATTCAACAAGTACCTGTTGTAGCTGCTGCACCTGAGCCGATAACAATGGCTGGTGTACAAATGATGATTCAAATGATGTTGGATCGTCAGATGGAAGAAACAAGACGCCTGCTTAGGCAAAATCGTGAAGAACCGTCAATACAAGCGGAAGAGCCCGAGGAGAATGGAGGGCAATCTGAAGGAGAAAACTTTAGTGGGATCATTGGTCAAGACGAACAACCAGTGGTTAGACGCAATAACCAGTATGGAGGAAATGATGGTCGTGGGTGCAAGTATAAGGATTTCATGGCATCCAAACCACCATGTCTATCCGGAAGCCCGACGCCGGTGCAAGTTATGGACTGGGTCTCCGAAATGGAGACTATGTTTGAAAGTTGCGAATACAGCAACAGGCAGAAGACCGCTCTTGCGATCCCTCTGCTAAAATCTGGCGTGTTGAGTTGGTGGAAGCTGTTAGCTGACTCTATGCCCAAGGGAGAAGCAAGCAAAATGTCTTGGGAAGACTTTGTGGAACAACTAAAACTACAATACTGCTCCGAGCAGGACCTTCTGGAAATCAGTAATGAGTTTCAGAATTTGAAGAAAGGGAAATTGAACGTTACTGAATACGCTGCAAGTTTCACAGAAAAGATGAAGTTTATCCCATATTTGGTGCCTACAGAACTCTCTAAGGTCAACAAGTTTGCCCTTGGACTACCAGCGGACTATGGTCCAATGGTTAAGCAAGCAACCACATTGAAAGCCGCCATCTGGGCTGTTAGAAATGTTGAGACCCAGATCAGGGAAAAAGGTCTGGAAAGGTCAGAGGTGGGTGAGAAAAGGAAAATCGATGGATTTTCAAGGTCCAGCAAGAAAAGTAAATTCTCGAAGTCTAGTTCGAGAGGAAGTGGATGAAAGGTAGAGGCGAAATGGTGCGACAAGTGCAAGAAGAAGCATCATGGGAAGTGTGGCGGGGAAACCACATGCTTCAAATGTGGAAAGCCAGGACATTATGCCAATGACTGCACCTTCACCAAGAATGTTTGTTATGGTTGTGGTGAGGAGGGGCACATCTCAAGGGATTGTCCGAAAAAGAAGGAAACAGCAAGACCCAACATTCCGCCAAAGCCAAAGGCGAGAGCATTCCAGATGACACTGGAAACTGCTAAAGATGAAGCTGATGTCGCTTCAGGTACCTGTCTCGTTAACAAATTGCCTGCCCAAATTTTATTTGATTCTGGAGCCAACTACTCCTATCGCATGAATTTGGTAGAAAACTAGCTTTGCCTGTTGATAGACTAGATAATGCCTTATTAGTCGAAGTTGCTAGTGGCAAGTTTGTACCTGTTAGCCATCGTATGAAAAACATCTTAATTGATCTGAATGGGAATAAGTTCCACGAGGAATTATTGCCTATCGAACTTAACGGTTTCGACATCGTTTTGGGAATGGATTGGCTCAATGATGCCGAAATTTTATGCAAGAAGAAAATAGTGAAAGTGAACCCGCCTGGGAAGGAATCGTTTATGGTGTATGGAGATAAACGCAGAGTAAATTCTGGGATCATTTCTCTAATGAAAGCCAGAAAATGTTTGACCAAGGGGTGTACATCATACTTAGCATTCGTGATCGATGCTAAGAAGGAAAAGAAGGTGATGCAAAATATTCCTGTTGTGTGTGATTATCCGGAAGTATTTCCCGAAGATCTTCCTGGATTACCACCCGATCGGCAAGTAGAATTTCGTATCGACTTCTTGCCCGGAACAACGCCAATTACAAAAGCACCTTATCGATTAGCACCAATGGAGATGAAGGAGCTGATGATGCAACTTCAGGAGTTATTGGACAAAGGTTTCATAAGACCTAGTTCATCACCATTGGGAGCTCCGGTGTTATTCGTAAAGAAGAAAGATGGAAGCATGAGGATGTGCATCGATTATAGGGAGCTGAATAAGGCAACAATAAAGAATAGATATCTGTTGCCGAGGATTGATGACCTATTCGATCAGCTACAAGGTTCAAGTTATTTTTCAAAGATCGACCTACGGTCAGGATATCATCAGCTAAAGGTAAGAGAGCAGGATATAGAGAAGACTGCATTCAGAACGTGATATGGACACTATGAGTCCTTGGTTATGTCGTTTGGACTGACCAATGCTCCAGCAGCATTCATGGATTTAATGAACAGGGTTTGTAATCCGTTCCTTGATAAATCTGTGATAGTGTTCATTGATGACATTCTGGTTTATTCGAAAAGCCAAGAAGAGCATGGCAGACACTTGCGAGAAATGTTAGAAGGCTTGAAGAAGGAGAAGCTGTATGCAAAGTTCTCTAAGTGTGATTTTTGGATTCGTGAAGTCCAATTCTTGGGTCACGTGGTAAACCAAGAAGGGATAATGGTTGATCCAGCAAAGATCGAAGCTGTGATTAAGTGGGAACAACCGAAAAGTCCCACGGAGATCCGAAGCTTTTTAGGATTAGCCGGATATTACCGAAGATTTATCCAAGGCTTTTCTTCGATCGCTAGTCCATTAACAACTTTGACCCACAAAGGAGCTACTTATGCTTGGAATGATAAGCATAAAGAAGCATTCAAGAAGCTAAAGAAGAAACTATGCGAGGCACCGATACTTTCTCTACCCGATGGAGTTGAAGACTTTGTTGTTTATAGCGATGCGTCTGGGGTTGGATTGGGTTGTGTTTTGACCCAAAGAGAAAAGGTGATAGCATATGCATCTCGACAGTTGAAGGAGCATGAAAAGAACTACCCGACTCACGATTTGGAGTTGGCAACGGTAGTTTTCGCTCTGAAAATATGGAGGCATTACCTCTATGGAACGAAGTGCAAACTTTTCACTGATCATAAGAGTCTCCAATATCTTTTTGGTCAGAAAGAATTAAATATGAGGCAACGACGCTGGCTAGAATTACTTAAGGACTACGACTGTGAGATACTTTACCACCCCGGTAAGGCCAATGTTGTTGCTGATGCTCTCAGTCGGAAAGTCAATCTTGAAAGGAGAAGGCAAAGAGCGTTGAGAATTGAAGTTGTCTCGACTATTTTGGAAAGTATCAAGAAAGCTCAAAGCGAAGCTTCTGAGAAGAATGACCGAAAGGAGGAACGTTTGGGCAAAACGTTGGTGTTCGGTGTAAACAGTGACGGACTGAAGGTGTTCCAAGATCGGATTTGGATACCTAAGACAGGAGGAGTCAGAGATCTTCTGATGGAAGAAGCTCACAAAACCATGTACTCGATTCATCCCGGTAGCACAAAAATGTATAGGGACATGAAACCCTATTATTGGTGGCCGACGATGAAGCTCGACATCGCGAAGTATGTGGCCGAGTGTGTGACTTGTGCAAGAGTCAAGGCACAACATCAGAAACCATACGGGAGTTTAGAACCATTACCTGTGCCTATGGGTAAGTGGGAAGACATTGCCATGGATTTTGTCACTAAACTGCCCAGAACAAAAAGTGGTCACGACATGATTTGGGTGGTCGTTGATCGATTCACTAAGAGTGTGCATTTCATAGCAGCCAACGAGAAACGGTCTATGGAAAAGCTTGCGAATTCTTACGTGAAGGAAATTGTGAGGCTTCACGGTGTTCCGCTAACGATTGTGTCGGATCGTGATAGTCGTTTCACCTCACGATTTTGGAAAAGTCTACAAGAGGAATTGGGTACCAAGTTGTGTTTAAGTACAGCTTACCATCCGCAGACTGATGGTCAGAGTGAAAGAACGATACAAACACTTGAAGATATGCTGAGAGCGTGTACCTTGGAATTCCTAGGTAATTGGGATGAATATTTACCTTTGGTAGAATTTTCCTATAATAATAGTTTTCACTCGAGCATAAAGATGACACCTTATCAAGCATTGTATGGACAGAAGTGTCGTATGCCGTCTTGTTGGCTTGAGGCTGGGGAAAAGCAGTTTATGGGACCGGAGATAGTCCATCAAACGGCTGAAAAGTTGAAAATAATTAGGGAAAGAATGTTAGCAGCTCAGGATCGTCAAAAGAGTTATGCTGACAAAAAGTGAAGACCGATGACTTTTGAAGTTGGAGATTCGGTTTTGCTTAAAGTCTCGCCGTGGAAGGGACTTATAAGATTTGGTAAAAGGGGAAAGTTAAGTCCAAGGTTTATTGGACCGTTTAAAGTTCTTCAGAGAATTGGAAACCAACCTTACAAGCTCGAACTACCAGAAGAACTGAATGGAATTCATAACACTTTTCATGTGTGTTACTTGAGGAAGTTCGCGGGAGAAGTTCCCTACATAATTCCACTTTCGGAGTTGAGGATCGATGAGAACAAGAGGTTGATTGAGGAACCAGAGGCAATCGTTGACCGAAAGACTATGAAGTTGCGACGTAAGATGGTTGAGTTAGTGCTTGTCCGATGGAAACACGTGAATAGGCTGAATGTCACCTGGGAGACGGAGAGTGACATGATGAGTCGCTATCCACATTTGTTTGCTGGTGTGTGATTCTGGGGACAGAATCATTCTAAGGTGGAGAGAATTGTAACGCCCGTGTTTCTGGGCTTGCCATTTTTAGCAATGTAATAGTCTAGGTTAACCTTTGTAACCCCAATTTGAAATAATAAAAATGTATTATTTGTGAATTATGTGAATTATGTGATTTATATGTGCGTTCTTAATTATTATAATTTAATGAATTAAGAATAAAATAAGCGTCAAAATTAAAGTATTAGATATGCCCGATATCTTTGCATAAAGTTGTAGTGGTTGAAACAAGGATTCCGGAGATATAAGGAATGCCAAAATCCGAGTTATAACGAAGAAGTTATGACCTGTCGAAGTTTCGCGACAGAACCGGTACGACGTTGAGTGACGTAAAATATGAATTTAAGATAGAGCGATATTTAGCCTTAGCGATCTAAACGAAAGTCGTAGATTTCGTTAAACCGAGAGCGTGCAAAAAAGGAACACCCAAATCTGACTTCGTATGAGGAAGTTATGATTTTTCTAAGTTTCGACTTAGCAGTATGCAGCCCGAATACTCGATTTGAGATCGAGCGGTTTTTAGCCGAAACAATCTAAATGAGAATCGAAGATCTCGTTGTTAGTAGCGAAACGATGAAAAGTTAGGCGAGAACGGACGTCAGACGAAGAAGTTATGAATTTATAACGAAGTTTTTCTGTCCCGGCCTTTTAAAAATAAATAATAAAAAATAAATTCAAAATTAGCCGACGGAGTCTAAATGAAAGTTGTAGAGTATGGTCTGACCTTCGTGTGGATATAAAGAACGTCGAAAACGGAGCTCGTATGCGAAAGTTACGCAATTTAGAAGTTCGACGAGTCAATTACGCCCAACGTAATTTGAGTACGCCCAACGTACTCAGTTGGATGCAACTTGTCTGACCAATACTCGAGTGCCACCAGTCGACGCACGCAGTGACGTCAAAGTACGCCCCGCGTAACTCGAGTATGCCTAGCGTACTGAGTACGCCCCGCGTAATTTGAGATTACACCCCGCGTAATCCCAGACCCTCAGCCTATAAATAGAACTCGAAATCAACCATTTTCTCTTGTTTAAACTCTTCCCTCTCTCTAATTTTTGCCTAGATTTGCGTGCCAATCATATCCCGAAGCCCCGATATCATTCCCGAGCCCCGAAGCAAGATCCAAAGCCCCGAGGATCCCGAAGAGCGTTATTCCCGAGCCGAAGCCCTGCCCGCGAGGAGCCCAGTTTTTGTAAAGATCTTCCAGATCTACGGAGAGACACTACTTCTGCAAGCCGTAGTGCTACCCGATCGTCTTCCGATCAGGTGAGTGTATAGTCCCTTTCAATACGCGATATTAAAAAAGTAATCGTTAAACGTATTTAAGAATACGGGATGTGAGTGTGTAGTTATTTTCTTTCCAACGCAATATTATGAAGTATTTAATATAAAATACGTGCTACGTGTATATATTTTGTGGTTATATGTGTGAATGTATATTCACTCTCTTCTATCTCATAGATCTGATATATTCTCTATGAAATACGTGTTATGTGTGTATGCCTCATCTGTTATGTGGAATATATATTGATTAAAGCATGCTATACAGGTTTTTTAAACAATGTATAAAAATGTATATTTTTATCTACTAATATGTTGGGTAGATAATTGGTGTGTAATAAACAGATGAGAGGCCTCGGTGTTATTGGTGTTATTCTAGTCATTCAGCAGAGTATGGATGACGACCATAGACTATTCTAGACTGTCCTGTGGAACACTAGCAGGCTCATTACCTGTAGGTGTTGTGAACGACGTGTTCACCGGTGTACTCTATTCCCCACATGGTTGCCTTTAGGGCACTTATTGTTGAGGAAGCCCCTCTGCAGTAATGTCCGTCCCGATGAAAATCCTGAATTAGGTTCTTTATAATAGAAGTTATTTTAGGGACGTAAAGTGAGGATAACGGGAATGGGTAATCGGGTTTTATTGTGGATTGGTGAAATTAAATATAATTATTTATTGTGGGTTGAAAAACCTATATGCTCACCAGGCTCCCAAGCTTGACCCACTCAGTTTATTTGTATTACAGGAAGTGGCGCAAGAGCTTAAGATGGGCGAATCATCAAGTTGTTTTGTTTACAAGTCTGTATATGTATATTTGTTGAATGACTTGTAATGTTATCGTTTATGCTTTATAATCTGTATCGGAACATGACATCCCGACTTTTGATTATGAAATGAAATCATATTTCTATATGAAATGTTTTGATAAATATCTATTTTATCATGTTTTGTTTTTGGGAACAAATTCCGCATCTCTTTTAAAATTAAAAGGATTTACTCTGAAAATGTTTAAAAAGCATAAATGAAATCGGTCTTTTCTGGCTGAGATTTTGGGGATGTCACAGTATGCCTTAGAGACCGCTGCCCATATCCTTAATCTAGTCCCTTCCAAAAAGGTTTCCAAAACACCTCACGAGATGTGGACAAGGAAAGTTCCCACACTAGACCACATCAAAATTTGGGGTTGCGAGGCTTTTGTGAGAAAAGAAACTCATGACAAGCTCGAACCTCGAAGTGAGCGATGTATTTTCATCGGCTACCCACAGAAATCCTTTGGCTATCTCTTCTATAGGCCGAGTGATGATGTTGTCTTCGTTGCGAGGAGAGGAGTCTTGAGAGAGAGAGAGAGAGAGAGAGAGAGAGAATTCATAGGCCAAGGAGACAGTGGGAGGCAAGTTGACCTTGAAGAGCTTCAAGAGTCAAGCGGTGAAGGGACCTCAAACACTAGCGCTCAACCTGAGGAGGAAACTCCAGTTGAACCAATTGATGAGTCCTTACCTCTGAGCCGTTCCACCAGAGTTAGGAATGCACTTGAATTTTATTATGGTTTTCATATTACTACTGAAGGTGATACATTTATCAGTGATAGTACACGGATAAATCTAGATGAACCTAACAACTACAAGGAATCCATGGCAGGCCCCAAGTCTGCCAAATGGGAAGAGGCTATGGACAGCGAGATTAAGTCCATGTATGACAATCAAGTTTGGAACTTGGTCGACAATGTACCATGCTGTAAGACAGTCGGGTGCAAATGAATCTTTAAGAAGAAGACCGGCATGGATGGGAAAATACACACTTATAAGGTGCGACTGTTTGTGAAGGGTTTCACTCAAACCTCGGGAGTTGATTATGATGAGACCTTCTCTCTAGTAGTGAAGATTAAGTCTATTAGGGTTATGCTATCCATTGCTGCATTTCATGACTATGAAATATGGCAAATGGATGTCAAAACCACTTTCCTTAATGGAAAGTTGACTGAAGATGTTTACATGAGTCAGCCAGAGGGTTTTGTTGATGCAAAGTACCCTAATAGAGTGTGTAAGCTTGAGAAATCCATATATGGGTTGAAACAAGCATCTCGTAGATGGAATCTTTGTTTTGATGAGAAAGTCAAAGAGTTTGGATTTTCAAGAAGCGAAGATGAGTCATGTGTATATGTCAAAGCTAGTGAGAGTATAGTTAGCTTTCTGGTGTTGTATGTGGATGACATACTACTCATAGGAAATGACATCCCAACCTTGCAGGAGGTTAAGTCCTGGCTTGGGAAGTGTTTTGCTATGAAGGACCTCAGAGAAGCTGCTTATATTCTTGGGATACGGATATTGAGAATCAGAAGTAAGAGGCTAATTGGAATTAGTCAAAGTACCTACTTGGACAAGGTGCTGAATCGTTTCAGCATGGAGAACTCCAAGAAAGGTAACCTACCTATCCTAAGCAATACCAAACTGAGTAAAACCCAGAGTCTGAGTACAGAGGATGAGATAACAGAAATGAGTCGAATACCATATGCTTCGACTGTTGGTTCGATCATGTATGCTATGACTTGTACTCGCCCTGATGTGGCCTTTGCTTTGAGCATGGTCAACAAATATCAAGGGAACCCTGGTAAAGCTCATTGGGCTGCGGTGAAGAATATTCTTAAGTACCCACGGAGGACTAAGGGCTAGATACTTGCTCTCGGTGGGAGTGATGACTTGAGAGTGACAGGGTATAGCGACGCCAGCTTTCAGACCGATAGAGATAGTTTCCGCTCTCAGTCGGGCTGGGTGTTTACCCTAAATGGAGGAGTTGTGACATGGAAAAGTTCCATGCAGGAGAATGTAGCTGATTCAACTTGCGAATCATCATGTATCATAAATCAACACTTAAGTAAGAAAGTCAAGAGTATTGAATTCTAGAAGTCCAGTCGATTTATGGGTACATGTTGAAGATAGTAAGAGCATAACTGTTATGTTAGTGGGAGAATAATTGCTATGCTAGTATTGTGTGTGTTGAAAATACTATTCATAGGGAACAAAGTTTTTCAACTAGCAAATTGCAAGGTTGAGAATTGTTTATCTATGATAGGCTTAAGGGAGAGAGCACTCATAATTCGTTTCAAATCTAGAATTTTCATTTGAAATGTTTAATAGAATTTAGTCTTGGACATATATGAATATCATGTTGAAATGGTTCAACATAGGAAATTCGATATATGGAATATTATGGCAAGAGCCATATAAGATGTCAAGTCCTTATGTAAGACTTTATGAATCGATTCCCATGTGCTTCGGATATAAGATCGGTTACATATGCTATAATATTCACTAGTTCTAACTCAATGTCTTGGGCATTGAGTGGAAAAGGACTAGAACTTTGTGTGACTAAAGTTGTTAAATAATTGTCAAGAACATTCTGAGGTTTATTGAAGATTGGTTGTTTGTAGACAGTTGGAAGTATAGTATTGGGTGGAAGGACCATAGTGAAATGTTTTAGATTAAGATGATTCTAGATCAGAATTGATGGTTTGGGTATATGAAAATGTTTCTATAGTGGGAGTTGATTATTAAAATCTATATGTGAGTTGAAAACCTTTATGCATTAAAAGTGTTCATCTTCAGATGCTTGCAAGGCGATGGAATGAGGCTCAGCATCTTTAGGCCCCGTGGTGCTGTTCGTGTGTTTCCAGGCGAATAATGGAATGTCGACAAGATCGGCATAATATCGAGAGCATCACAGATATAGGTTGTGGGCCCAATGGTCATGTTTGTTTATTTTCTCATGTAATTCATTGGATGTTAGTGCATTATTGGGAGCTAGGAGGCTCAGGGACCAGCTGGTTGGACCGTGTGCTCAGAAAAGTTGTTAGTTGATGTATTGGTTGTACATCGAAGGCCGCTTAACGAATTTTTGCCGTGGTGCACCGCCTTATGAGCCTCTGTATGGCCGGTGATTTGGTGTTGCTAAAGATCTTACCCTAGAAGAGTGTTATACGCTTCAGGAAGAGGAGAAATTAAGTCCCCGACGTATTGGACCATTTCGTGTGATAGCTAGGGTAGGCAGAGTGGCCTACCAGTTGGAGTTGCTGAGTGAGCTCATTCGAATCAACAACACTTTTCATGTTTCGTAGTTGTGGAAATGCGTGTTGGGCGATGAGGTCGTGGTTCCCTTGGATGATATTTAGGCTGATGAGCGCATGAAATATTGAGAGGTCAGTGGCTATTTTGGAAAGAAAGATGAAGGTCCCGCGCAACAAGGGGATACCTTTGGTAAAGGTTTAGTGGCAGCATCGAAGAGGCTCCGAGTGGACCTGGGAGGCTGAAATGCGAGAGCATTATCTTGAGTTGCTCGTGATGGCCGACTTTGAGGACAAAGTCTAGTTCAAGTGGGGGAGAATTGTAACATCCCGATGTCATGGTACTTCCAATTTTGACCCTATATTTGAGTAATATTGCATCTTGGGCCTTAGGATTGAAAAGGATTGCAAAATGGCCCGTAGTGGTAATATGGAAATTTTGGCGGTTATGTAGTCTGCAGAGCATACATTGAGTATGTTAGGTGTACTAGGGTGTGCCCTGGTACGTTGGGCGCACACCTCGTATGCGGGGCGTATGTGAGGATCATGCAAACCCTAATTCTAGGGTTTGGTTCATATTTAAGCCTAATTATAGCCTCATATCTCATTCTTATTCAGCCTCACTCTATGAAAGTCGACCACAAGCAAACCCTAAGTGAAAGAGTGCACTTATGGAGCCTTTGGAGTGTTTAGAAGTATTCTTGAAGAAGAAGAGGTGGTGAGAAGGGATTGGAGTTTGGGAAGCACTTTGGATATGAGATTTCCTTCTTGTTAGCAAGATCCAGAAGGTAAAAAGTTTGCATCTTGATCACTCCATCTTGTAGATCTAGTCATTTCCTCCTTTAAGGCACTTTTTGTCCCCAAAATGGTGAAGCATGGCATGTTTGTGACCCAATACGTCGCCCTTTTAGACATTAGGAAGGATCTTAAGTCATAAAAATGTGGTCTTGATGGTTAGTTTTGCTCCATGCATTCTTTAGAAGGTCTTAATGCATTAAGATGTTGTAATTTGGAGTATTGAGAACTTAATGGACATGCAAAGTCATAAAGTTAGTAACTTTATGAATCTTGAGGGTAATTTAGCCTTGGATCTGAAAGTTGGACGTGAGAGCTTAAGGCATTAAGTTCTTATTGAAGATTTGGGAAATATGAGCGTACGCCTTGTGTAACCTGGAGTACGCTGCGCGTACGTGGCTAACCCTCCCGACTGTGGTCAAGACTTGAGTACGCCCCGCGTACAAGGCCTGAGTTAACTCGACTGTGTTGACTCCTTGACTTTGGCTTTGACCTTGACTAAGGTTGACCAAGTTTGACTTAAGGGTATTTTGGGTATTTGAGCAACAATTAAGTCTTGGTCTATATCTATTAAATATGTGACCTGTAGAGCCAGTATTTGGAGTAGTTATTATTTAGCTTTCGTCAGACTGTGAGGTGAGTCTTCCTCACTATACTTATAGGTCGAAGGCACCAAGGACGACTCATTTGATTGATAGCCTGGTTTACCGTACATAGCTATGATGCAGTGGTCGTTAGATCTATATCCTGGTATTTAGGATGTTACCATATAATAGTGGTCTGTGATCATGTCTGCTAGACTGTTAACTGTTTATATGCTTATCTATTGTTGGATATATGTGTTATTTGCTATATGCATGTTGACATGGTATGTTGGGGGTTGTGATTGTACTACTTCGTACTGTAAGTCAACAGACCGAACATTCCAACCGGAAGGTTGTAGGTCGGGGGTAGTCCAACCAGGAGGTTGTAGGCCCGTTAGGTATTGAGCACTTCAACCGAAAGGTTGTAGGCCAGGGGTAATCCAACCAGGAGGTTGTGTACCTGTTATGTATTGGGCTTTCCAACTGTAAAGTTGTGGACCCGATATCTGCTTGTTTATATGTTTTGTTGTGGTATCTTGGGAGAACTCAGTAATCGTTGGCTTACAGTTTTTAGTTTGTGGTTTCAGGTACTTCAGAGGACTGTGGCAAGGAGAAGGCGTGACCGTACACGTCCTGATTTTATGATTGTTGGTCTTGGGAGATTCTGATTTCTAAATAATATTTGGAAACAATGGTTTTGTAAACAATTTTATTAGTAAATGGGTTGTTCTTAAAAGTTTAAATTGGTTAAAATTTTTGTGATGTTACATTCAACCTCCCTCTAGCAAATCCACAACGACACCGGTTGTGTGAGACAATGGATGGTGATGAAAAAATTGTTCATAGTGTTGTGAATGATGAATCGACTAATAAACACCACATGTAGATGAAGCCAACGACTTAGGTTGGAATATAAAAGAGCTACCAGTTACATTAGGGCGTTTTTGACCAAACTAGTAGGTAGTTGTTAGCGTTTTGTAAAAGCTACATGAGATAGCTTTTAGATTTGGAATATTTTGTTTAAACTAAAAGCTAAAAACTTATAGTGTCAAACAAAATTTTTTGTTCAAAACGGAAAGTTATGTCAAACTCTTACCCTAGGAATGTAAAATATTAAATGTAAAATGAAAGAACAAGCCCTACTAAAATATAGTATAAATTTAGAGATAATGCTAAAACATAAAATTACCCAACTAGAATATTCCCATACTTATTTACTTATCATATTTAAGACCGGGCAATTACATATATATTGGACCAAACCGTTACGTAAGACTTTCAAGTCTACGTCATTACAAAACCCAATTACATGCATCTCCTTAAATTTTGGTGTCTCTAAAATATTCTCTGATCTCTCTTCTCCAAACAATTTTCCTCCCATCCCACGTTGGCTTGATTCACCCAAATCGACACAGAAATTTAGTGAATGGGTGAGGAATCCGTCCGAATCAAACAAGACACCAATGCAAAACGTTTCTTGATCATGAATCCAATTCGGTACATTCTACGAGAACAAAGGATCCTGTATCTGGTGATCGGAATCGCCATTTCTGTTCTATTGTTCAACGTCGACGTTATCCCCTCATCTCCTGCGCTTAGAGTTGCTGAACAGATCTCTGATTCCACTCCCATACCCCGTCGTATCACTTTCGAGGTTCATGCCAAAGGCTCGTATCACGTTAATATTGGTACATTAAAACCCCCTTTCTTCTACATTGTATTCTAGGTTTACTGATTCTTCAGTTACTTTTCTCATATTCGTCTTAAAAATGATATGATTTCTCACCGATTATGCTTATAAAACTTGTTGATTAGCTCATCGATTAATGTTTTTGTTTGAAGGAGGTAAAATCCCTTTGGGGTTAAAGGAAAAAAAGCCAGAGAGTTGTGGTTACAGGTGGGGCTGGATTTGTAGGAAGCCATCTAGTGGATCGACTGATGGCACGAGGTGATAGTGTAATCGTAGTTGATAGCTTCTTCACAGGAAGAAAAGACAACTTGTTTCATCATCTTAAGAACCCTAGATTTGAGCTCATTCGCCATGATGTTATCTTACCATTTGGCTTGCCCTGCTTCCCCTGTTCACTACAAATACAACCCTGTCAAAACCATCATATCCTTACATTCTTACACGAATTAAGATAAGATCTTTGAGTAGTATTTCATGAATCTTGTGTATGTTATCTTTTCTTGTTGAATTTGATAAGCTTAACAAAAATAATGATGATCATAAGACAAATGTTGTGGGAACTTTAAATATGCTTGGACTTGCAAAGCGGATCAATGCACGTTTCTTGCTAACAAGCACAAGTGAAGTCTATGGTGATCCTCTTGAACATCCACAGGTTGAGACTTATTGGGACAATGTCAATCCTATAGGTCAGTAAACTAGTTATTTCATTTTTTTTTCTTTGAAAAGTATTAACAACATAGATAGAATCATAGATAAAAAATATATAAGTTTTTTCAATGATAGTGATTTTAAAAAGGTGATAAAAAAAACTGTTTGTACGTAGCTAGTACATTTAGGAGCTGCAAACTGTAACATTTCCTATATTAATTGAACATGAACCAAATGACAAATTTTGGATGACACGTGTCAGGATGGGGAGGTTTGAACTTTGAGTGATGAATATGGGTCCCCATAAGGCTGTGTGGTATCGTCACGGGTGGACTGTGTGTGAAAAGAATGACATGTAGATTTTTGACCATTCCACAACCAACCCACCACGCTATGAAAATGGTGTTCACCGGTGGGTTGGTGGTGAAGAGGGAAAAAGAAGAGAGAGAAAGAGAATGACCGATGTGCAGCTTGTTTCTTATTGGGAGGCTTCTTCCGTCTTCATGGAGACGCCACACCCAACCCACCAGACTTTGGGGCGGTGTTCACGCATCTCTTTGGCTGCCACCTAGGATTTTAACGCGTGGAACTGGTTCCACTCCGGGTAGCCTAAGGTGCATGATCATGTGCATGCATTGTCAACTTTTAGTACGGTTGTAGGTGTGGATCCCAAAAATATAGTATAATTTTTGTTTTTCACAAAGGAAAAGAAAAGAGTTAATTAATCACAAAAAGTTAATTGCGATTTACTATCTTTTATTATTTTCTACTTATTAATTTATTAAGTTGAAGCTTGATTATTTACGGATGTAGGTGTTAGAAGCTGCTACCATGAAGGGAAGCATGTGGCCGAAACCTTGACCATGGATTACCATAGAGGACTCAACATTGAGGTTTTGTTATATATTTTTGTCATTAATACAATAATAATACTAATAAGTTAAATAAATACATGTTAGACATGCTCGAATATTTAACACTTATGGACCACGAATGTGCCTTGATGACGGACGTGTGGTTAGCAATTTCGTAGCTCAAGCATTGAGGAGGGAGCCAATGACGGTTTACGGGGATGGGAAGCAAACTAGAAGTTTCCAATATGTTTCCGATCTGGTACTGGCAAATATATCTGTTAAGTCCATTAAGTAAAAAAGAAATAGTATATAGTGACACTGACACTGACTATATTATGAATAGGTGGAAGGCTTAATGAGACTAATGGAAGGGGAGGATGTGGGACCTTTTAATCTCGGCAACCCTTCGGAATTCACCATGCTTGAACTTGCTAACGTAAAAATATAAACATTTCTTACTTTGAAAATTAAATATGATTTAATTAGGTTAATAATAATAATTTATAAGTATTGTAGGCGGTGCAAGTAACAATTGATCTAAATGCAAAGATAGAATTCAGGCCAAACACAGAAGATGATCCTCAATAAAGGAAACCAGATATTTCAAAGGCAAAAGAGCTTCTTGGATGGAAATTGGAAGCCATCTGTATCTTTCGAGAAGGACTTCCATTGATGGTTTCTGATTTTAGGCAACGATTATTTGGAGACCAAAAGGATCCTTCTATAAATACATTTTCTTTTGTATAATTAATAATAGTATTTATTATATGTAGGTAGAAACTAATAACCAACTCGTAATAAAATAATTATAGAAACCATGTACATATGTGTCTTAGCTATCTAATTAATTTTATTACCTCAGTTCATGAATTAACTTTTGATGAAAATGTTTATTGACTTCGTGTTTGTTACGTACATAACACATAGATTTTCAATTAATATACTAGATTAATCACCAAGGTAAATGGAAGGGAGCTGATTTTTTCACATAACATTTTAATTCATTCCCGAAAAATTAATAGATTGATATTTTTACCCTTCAGTCTATATTATTTTTAATTTTTGATATTAAAAAGATAGGAACGTGATCTATTTGATATTAGAGAGAGAGAGAGAGAGAGAGAGAGAGAGAGAGAGAGAGCACGATTTGTTTCCAAACCACCAGCAAAACAAACGAAGTCCGATTTCTTCTTTGTTCTGCTGCTTGCTCAAAATGTATGTTAGTATGTGAACTTGATTGCATCTTAGAATCCATTAAAACCATGTGCTACGTCATCTTTCATCACGAAGAATAAAAAATAAGAAAAAATAGATTCTTTTAAACCTAAACTCACGATCCTAGGATTCTTCATCTTCTAATCAAGATAGATAAATTAGTGTGCGATTGTTATTGAATTTAATTTCTCACAGAAACTTCATTTCGTCCATTAATTTGAGTATCCATATCATACATACTTATAAAATTAGCATTTTTTCTTGAATCTCATGTATTTGAAACCCCCATTCTTTTTTCCTTTCACCACATTCATTTGAAACTCCCATGACTTTTCAATTTCTTTATAATAATAATTATAATTTGGTAATTAGGTTAAATAAATATCAAATCTAAAGTGTATTCATATATAAACTAAATTTCAATATTAAAATAATATCTTTAATTCTACTTATAAAATTATGTTTTTTAACTTCTAACATATTATATTTAATTTATTAGTTTTAATATATTGTTGGATGTAAACCATTATCATTTTAAATGTATAATTTTTGAACAATTTGTATAAAATACTTAAATTATTAATTAAAATATAACATTATAGGCTCAACTTAAATATAAATTTTATTTAACTTAAACAACCCAAAGATTATTTTATAAATAGTTAAAAGGGATAAATTGTAGCGTCTTTCTAATAATGATTGTAAGTTGGTTAATTAGGTAAAATAAATATCAAACCTAAAGTGTAATCATAAATAGACTAAAATTCAATTTTAAAATAATATATTTACTTCTATTTATAAAATCATGTCTTTAAATTTTAACATATTATACTTAATTTATTAGATTTAAAATGTTGTTGCATGTAAACCATTATCAGTTTAAAGCTACAATTTTTGAACAATTTGGACAAAATACTTAAATTGTTAATTTAAATATAACATTACAGTGTCTACTTAAATATAAATTTCAGTTCCACTAAAAAACCAAATAATATTTTGTAAATGGTTAAAAGTGATAAATTATAGTGATAAAAGCAAAAACTAAATTGTAATATCACTTTAACTAAAATATTTCCTAAATATATTTATATAATCGCTAAATTTTTTCAAATAAGTAGCTTAAAATAACTTATAATAACAATAGTTAAAAATGACTCTATATAAATGATTATATTGTTAGCTTTAAAATCAAAAAATAATGTTTGATGTTTTAAATAATTATAATGATAGAAATTACAACATTAAGCAAATAAATTTTAAAAAATTAGTTAAAAATAACAACTATAAATAATATTAAACCATATATAATATTTAATTTTATTGATGTGTAACTCGCGAGTAAAATTCATTCAAACGATTGAGATTATGACGTTATAATAGATTTATATATTATCATATAATTCAAAATAATCAATATATTATATCACATTAATATACGAATTATTATATCAAATTTAACAACAACGTTAGTGTTATATTTTTAAAAATATATATTTGTAAAGACTTCAATTATATAGGTGTTTTTGCATATTACAATGTCAACTCAAATATAAATTTCAATTCTATTAAAAAAACTAAAGAATATTTTGTAAATAGTTAAAAGTGATAAATTGTAGTGATAAAAGAAAAAACTAAATTGTAATCTCAATTTAACTAAAATATTTCTGAAATATATTTTTATAGTCGTTAAAAGTTTCCAAATAAGTAGCTTAAAATAACTTACAATAACAATAGTTAAAAACAACTCTATATAAATGATTATATCGTTAGCTTTAAAATAAAAAAAAAAACAATGTTTGGTGTTTTAAATAATTATAATGATAGAAATTAAAATATTAAGCAAATAAGTTTTAAAAAATTAATTAATGATAAACACAACTATAAATAACATCAAATCATATATTATATTTAATTTTATTCATGTGTAACTCGCGGGTATAAGTCATTCAAACGATTGAGATTATGAAGTTATAGTAAATGTATATATTATCATATAATTCAAAATAAACAATATATTATATCAATTTAGTATATACAAATTATTATATCAAATTTAACAACAACGTTATTGTTATATTTAAGAAATCATATATTTGTAAAGACTTCAAATATATAGGTGTTTCTGCGCAACGCGCGTACATTCGCCTAGTTTTATATATATAAAGACGGTTTCATAATCTATTTGCATGCCTTCCATTGTTTTTTAATTCCACAATGTGCCGCTAAACTATTGTTTTAGTTTATGTTTTTTAATGTATGTGTTTGGTTTTTAGTTTAAGCTTTTAATGGAGTAGGGACATTGAATTGAATAGTATTGACAGTAATTTTGTACCACTTTAGCTTATTTTTTATTTTTTAATGATATTTTTATAGTCGAATAATGGCAAAATCTTTCTTCCTAGTTCCTATACACTTCATTATATGTATTCTCTTTATTTGTTCTCTGTAGTTAACTCAAAACAATCTTCCCTTCAAGCATAGTAAAGCTTAGTTGATATTTTATTTTCGATTTTTTAATATGATGTCTGATTATGTTAAAAATGAATGTTAATAGTTAGGAATGGACTCATCAAGTTCTACGATACAAAATGAAGAACTCTAGTTAGCTAACTCCAAATTTGATTCGTATGATGAACTGCTAAAGAGTGTAAGATATTTTTATTACGCTAAAGGATACGGGGTATCTATTCGAGATTCAAGTAAAGACAAATATGTCACTTTATAATGTGATAAGGCGGTTGTTATCGAGATAAATTGTGTATTGGAAATAAAAGAAAGAAGAACACGTACAATAGTTTTATATAATTACTATGTTTATAACGTTTATTAAACAACAAATAAATGCCATAATTTTGATTCACTAGTCGCTATAAATTTTGAACGTGTAAAAAAATAGAAATACCTAAACAACCTTTAGTTTCAAAACCTCTCTTATTCCTTTAAACAATATTAATATTTAATTAAGTAATTGACTTCTTAGAATATTCTTTTTGGAACATATGGTGTAAAATTAAACTACAACAAAGCTGATTTTAAAATCATTAAAATTAATAAAACACATGGTGGCGCAAACAATTAATAAAAACAAAATAAAATGTATAAGTATTATATTAGTTAAATATTTTCAAGAAAGATATAAATATACAATTGTGAGGCAAGACAATTTTTAAAATTTTTAAAAATATATTTGGCATGATCCGCCTAAAAAAAGGGGTGTAAAGTTTGGAAAGATCTTACTACTACATTGCCCCAACGTCCCATATAGCTCCGCAATTGGATGATATGAAATTGTTTTCACTTGTATATGTGTTGTAAGGATACCGCATACTCACGGGGCGAGTACCTCACATGCACTAATAGAACCTGAACCGAATTGCTTATAAACCCAAACCGAACCGAACCGAACCGTATAAACACGGTTTGGTTCAAAGATAACCGCTAAATGTAAGCATTTAGTAAAACTATAAACTTAAATATAAACCAATTATATATTTAAAAATAATTGTTCGTCTAGCGACCAAAGTAATTGTGACTTGCGAGCGATCTGCCGGTCTTGAATTTTGCTAAGGATCAATTTGAAACAATCATGAGGTCTCAGTTTTCAATAAGCCTTCGCCAATTCAATCGAGTGTAAATTCTTTAGTAAAAGGCATATCTTGAATTTGACATTTCTTACTGGTACTTGATGAAGCTGATTGAATGCTTGATATGGGATTTGATCCAAAATTTGGTTTTATTCTTAGCAAAACAAGTTCTGGTATGTGACTGTTTAACAAAATTTTGGAGTTACAATATGAATATCAAATTTGACATAAAAGTCTAATAACCTTTTAATATCTGTAGTTCGCCAAGTTGTAATGTTCAGTGCAACATGGCCCTTAGCTCAGGAATTTATAGATCCAAATTCTGTGAAGGTATGTATATAAATCTTTCTTCACTACATTGTTTATTAAAATCAATAAAATAAAAGTTTTTTTTGGATAATTGTATTTAGATATGTTGCAATTCACCTTGGATTAATATATTATTTTGTAGGTTGTTGTAGGTTCAGAGGATTTAGCTGCTAACCATGATGTCATGCAGATAGTGGAGGTATTGCAATCTGCTATTTTCTTAGACTTTGATGTTCTTGTAATGTATTATTTTCATTGATTGATATATCTTTTTTTTTTACATGTAGGTTTTGGAAGATCGAGCACATGTAGTTACATTGTAGAGAAATACCACAAGTCAAGAAGGTTTAATATAAATATTTCTTGCTAGAGAAATCACCTTTTTCTTTCTTTCTCTTCTCTCTCCTTTTTCACATGAAAACTTTCAACTTAATCTGGTATTTTGTTTTGTCTAAAATCTCAAGAACAAGAAGGAAGCATCCCGAGTTGAGAGTATGTTGCAAAGAAGGTGCTTTTCTTTACCATAATTATAAGGACACGAGTACCTTTGTTCTTTATACTCAACTTATTTATTATGTTTTATAAGTGGTGACAAACAACAAAGGGCATGTACCGAAGCGCTTGCTTTATTCAAGGATGGTAGCTCCCCGCTGTTGGTAAGTATCCATCCATTAAGTGCTTTCTGTATTAAGTCGTTCTTTCTACATTAAGTAAACACATATTTAGAGTTTATCTGATTGATATGTGATGTATCATGTATGCTCCATGTCTGGATATTCCAGATGTTGAAGTTGTAATAAATTACAGCTTCCCATTGACCACAGAGGATTATGTCCACAGAATTGGGAGAACAGGTGAATAAGGTAATTCTACCACCAGTCCATGTTGGAAGTCCACTGTATGTTTGCCTTTTTATTTAATTAAATGCATTGTAATGTGATTCAGGCACTTTCTTGGGAGTTGATAAATGTGCTTAGAGAAGCCAACCTTTTGAACTTTGGGACTCATGTCAAGAAAAAAGTTTCACTTTTGTTATTAAATTCAAATTGAAACGTTTATGAGATTGAAGTTTATATTTTTATTTGTGGATGAAGGAATCGAAGCTGTATGGAGCCCCCCATTTCAAAGAGATGCACCTAAAGCCACAAAGATTACATTTGACTCTGATGAAGATTGATTCAGATTTTTGACCAAAAACCAAGTGTTATTATATATTTTCTGATTCTAATGCTTTTGCCTTTCTTTTTGATTTATTATATTAGTTAGAGTGATAGTTGGATAAATATGATGAAACTGCACTATTACTTACTATTTAGCTTGTAGTGTATTTATATGATCTGATTATTTTTGTATTCTTATTAATCATTCTTACAAGTGCTGGAATGTGTTGATCCTATTCATATTCTTACTTTTACAATGGTTCTAGATTATAAAATAACAACCTACTTATTTTATTTGTTATTGTTAGGTAGTTATGTGCTTACTGCTAAGTCGATATATAAAACATTTCCTTTAAGTTATTTGATAAAATGTTGACATTTAGTTTTAACCTAAATTTTATTAACATGTCGTCTCCACGATATGATCTTACTTACCAGTAATAGGTTAAGATCATAATATACTAAAATATCTTTTTTATTTATTACATCTATACTTTAATGCTCACTATGAGCAAATGTATAAGCAAAATATACATTGAGCATATTTAACTGGTGTAGCAAAATATCAACTATAAAATGACTCATTTCTTTCTATTACAACATTAAATTTTTACTTTTTTTTTCTTCCTAAAGTAGTGTACTTTGGTAAATCGATAGTTGAAATGCACCCCATATGTGAAAGATCATATGTTTAATAACAACTCAAGGGAGTGTTAGTACTTAATAGAATAAAAAAAATTGCATCACTTTATTTATCAAAAAGACACTAGAGTGGCTTAAAATAAAACAAATAGTACCTTACATTATAGCTCTTTGCTTTCTTTTCATTCCACAGGAGAAGGGGGAAACACTTGCTTAATCAAGTCCACCAATTCACCCACATTTTCACCAGGGCGTGACTCAAGATCCTCTATCAGGGGGTCGATTTCCACTTCACAAGTCGGCATAATGTTGATCACACTTGTCATCTCAGGGTTTGAAAGCTTGTACGCTTTACATTTTGTCACAAACTCAACCATGCTTTCTCGTGTTTGACTGGAACCCACACTTTTCTCTAGATTGTCATAAACCTTGAATTCTGAAGGTTTTAGGGGAGCAAGCACCTTTGTGGGATCTTTTGCAGCCCCTCTAGAACGTAGGAAATCCACTACTTCAAAATTTGTAAGAAGCCCTGCATTCTCTTTCAGTATCTTCATCACTAAAAACAGCTAACCTGACTTCAATGAACAATATTAAGAAGAATCATGATTACTCTACATGTAACAACTAGTAATAACAGACTATTACTCAAATCAACATTCTCCTAATTAACAAACCCTAACAAATCATTAACAATAGCCAATAAACTCTTTTTCAAACATCTAATTGAACATTTTACACTTCAGATATCATATATGAACAGAAAACACATTTCCTTTTACAGATATCATATATGAACAACAAACAAGGAGCAAATTAATAGCAGCCAAAAAAATAAATAGCTAAAGGGAAGAAATCGACCAACATTAATTGATAATAACACCAGCATCAATCGATAACCTTTAAATTGGTATTAATTGATATCAAAATTACCGATTTCAAAAGAAAGCAGAAAAAAAAAGAGAATAGAACCTGGAGTGGGGTGCGATGGTGTGGCTTCAGCTATCGAAGGTCTCCGGTCGGTGTCTTCACAGTAGTGGCGACGACATACGGCGGCGAGCTGGGGAGGGAGTCGATTTGAGCAGAAGCGGTCAATTCATAAAATAGGTGAAATAAAAGTTTTAGTAAGGTAGGAATGGGTTAAAACCGTTATAACATTTTTTGAAAAAAATCTTTATCCAAACATTAATTCAATAAAAAATTACATAAATGTTCCTTATCTCTAAATATTATTAAAAAAGAACCCTTAATTCATCAATTAAACAATCAGGGTCCTTGAATATGTTTTAATCCTATGTTCTCCACCCTTAGATCAAATTGCTGACATCATCTTCCCAAAATAAAATTTAAACAGAATTACATTTAATTATATCTCTAAATATTATTAAATAAGAACCCTGAATTCACCAATGAAGCAATCAGGGCCCTTGATTGTGTTTTAATATTATATTCTCCACCCTTAGATCAAATTGTTGACATCATCTTTCCCAAATAAAATTTAAACACAATTACATTTAATTATAGAATCTCTAATAATTATAGAATCTTTAAATTCAGTAATTATTTTATTAATTGAAACATATCATTCTATTTATATACATTATATCAGTTTCTCTAATTAATATTGTTCCTAATTTAACCTCCTTATTTATAGCTTTTGATTTCCAAATTCAAACCCGTTTATATTTTAATATTTATTTATTATTTTTTGAAACTCATTAAACAAACATATCAATAATTAAGTTATTAAACTATAAATCTAATATAATTTCATTAAATCGGAAAAATATTTAAGAGTCAAAATTAAAGGAAATATTATTCATAATTTATATCTCAATATATCCCACATAAAATGAATCAATTTGAGTAATTGTTTGAATTCTAAAACTGATTAAATAAGAAAGCCAATTAATTTGAAGTTTTGAATTAATATAGTTGATATCTTTCTTTTTTTCCAGATGAATAGCCGAAAATCTCCAAAATGATATCTTAAGATCCTAACATTTTTAGAAGATAATGATTTCCTTATTCAAAAACACCATATATATATGATTACACTGAAGTGGTTTTTCTTACGATTTTGAATTGACTCCTATGATTTACAGTGTTCTTGAGCAATCTTCTTCTCCAATTCTTTTTTCCAAGCTCTTGCTTTAATTTGTTCTCCTTATTCTTCTTCAATTTCTTGCATTTACTATTTTCTTATTATTTGTTATTATTGTGTTCTTGTTGAGAGGTCATGAAAAAAAATAGTCAATCTACTTTAAGCATATTAGTTTCATTAATTTAGTTACAGAAATAAAATTGTAGCACCTAGTTCCTGGTACGTAAAATTTATCTTAATGTTTTTCATTTTTAGCCTTGGACTCGGGGAGTTGTAGGTCCGACTCGCCGAGTAGAGACGGGATCCGGAGCATGTTTAAGTTGGCGACTCGGCGAGTCCCTGCTGTCTGATGAAACCCTAATTCCAAGGGTTTGCCCCCTATTTAAGCAAGCTTGTGCGGCCCAAGCTCACCCCCTTTCACCCTCAGAGCACCCTACATCAAACCCTAACTCGTTTCTTGTGAGATTGAAGTGATTAGAGTGATTCCTTTAAGATTTTGGGAGAAGAAGGAGAGTGGATCAAGAAGAGAAGAAGGAGACCAGATATCTTGGTGCTAAATCAGAGTTCTCTGAGGTATATCCCTGTTCCATTCTGTTTGTATGCTTGAAACCCCCATTAAAGCACCTTTGGAACTCTTCCTGAACCTTTTCCAAGATTGTGCATGAAGTAGAATTCGTGATAGGTTGATTATCCACAAGATCTAGTCATGTTTGAGCTCCAGAAGCTCAGATCTATAACCTTTATGGGAGTAAATTGCTGGAATGACCTAGATCTACCTTCTTAGCCCTTATTTCGCCTTTAATCCCCATTCTATGCATTTCTACACGTAAAGTTGGAAACTTTACGTGAAAATCCTGCCCTAAGAACCCAGATCTGTAAATGGCATGAACTGGATTCGAGCAAGATCGAGTGTATAGTATTTGCATGTGGCAGACTCGACGAGTCGCTCTTCGGACTCAGCGAGTCGAGCCGTGAGTCCCCGAGTTTTTCCCCCTTATCGTTTATGCCGAGTAGAGTAGTGAGTCCTGGGTGGACTCGGTGAGTTGGAAGCCGAACTCATCCATGAGGGAACTCAGCAAGTCAATTCCCTGACTCGGCGAGTTCAAGGAAACCTTCTTAGATCAAGAACAGACTCGACGAGTTGTTCATACAACTCGGCGAGTCACAGCATAAAATGTTCATCGGATGAAGATGAACTCGGCAAGTTGTTCATACAACTCGGCGAGTAGGTCGAAGGACTTGGACATCAATTTAGAAGGCGAACTCGTCGAGTCAATGCCTAAATCGACGAGTAAAGACGGGATTAAGGACAATCGAATGGACGGGAGTCGGGTAAACTGGAAGTTGACTCTCACTTTGACTTTGGACTCGATCAGGGGTAAAATGGTCATTTTACCCATGGGACAATTAGCGGTGTTTGACTGAGTATTTTGTGGAAATTATAGCCGGAGGATTTCCGGAGCGGCAGCAGCAGCAGACAGTCAATTCCCACACCGATTAGCAGCTATTTCGAGGTGAGTACCTTCCAGTAGCGGTGGGTCTACGGCCACAATGTCGGTCCACCAGTAGGAGTTGTATGTTAGATGATTGTCTTTGTGATATCATCTAGGTTTGCTACCGTTGGAATAGTGTCTAAGGCTGCAACTGTATTAGGCAAGTAATTGACCCGGTTGTGCATGGTCCTTTTGGGTTGCCTTCACCATAGCAACTTGATAGGATGATTTATTAAGAGAGAGTAAATATTATTAGTATATTATGAGAATAATATAAAGAATACTATATTGTTATTTGATTAATATAAGTCATAGAATTAATTGGAATTAATTTGGTGACTTAAAGAGATTAATTAAATAAGAGGGTATAAACTGTCAATTGTTTGATAGTTAAACTTTAGACTGTAAATCCATATAGATATGGATTGGACGGATTCTAGAAGCTAAGGATTGCTTCAAATCGTCCAAGAGTTATCTAAGGAATGGATTTGGATAGCCTTAAGAGAAGATTATCCAATTAGGGTTTAGGTTGTAACCCTTAAGGAGTCTACAAGTATAAATAGACCCTATGGCAAAGGGAAATCGGCACTTCATCTAAAGTAAGAGAACCCTAGCCGATTTCCTCCCCTCTCCTCTCTCCCAAATCATCCTCCTTGCTATTTGGTGTTTGTAAGCCATTAGAGGAGTGACAATTGTGACTCTAGAAGCTCCAAGACAACAAGATCAACAAGGAATTCAAAGGTATGATTCTAGATCTGTTTCAATATTGTTATTACATCTAAATAGTCATTAGAAGTCTTGGATTCAAAGCATGTTTAATTAGAAATCCTAGATCCAAACATTAGGGTTTTGCATGCGCACATAGGAAAGTTCTTATGGCTAAAACCCATCAGTGGTATCAGAGCCTAACTTGGTTTTCATTAAATTGTTGCTTAATTGTCTGAAACTAAACTGCAAAATTCGATTTTTGTGTTTCTGAGTCATTGACTCGGTGAGTTCCATAGTGGACTCGGCGTGTTGGCCTGACTCGGCGAGTCCCTTGGTGCACTCGGCAAGTCCAAGCGTCAGGAATGGCCAGATTCGGGATTTCTTCATGATTATCTTATGAAAACTTACCTTAATCATATTAGATCAACCCAAATCCGATTTTTTGATAAATATGACTATTATCTTGATCTAATTAAATATTTATCAACTAATAAAATATTTAATTTCCTTATATGATAATTAATTAATTATTTTGATTATTTTGGTAATTATCTTGAAAGAAATCTTGAATAAATCAAATATAGATAATTAGGAAATTAATTGTTAATTAAAATTATTTGTTATTTGATCCTCCATGTTTTAAATGTTTAAAACTTGTCCTCAAGTTTTGAAATTTATATTTTGTGATTAAAAGTTTTAATTTGGACAATTTAAATTTCAAACCCTAGATTTTAAAAGGTTTAAAATACAACCCTATACTAATAGAATATTACAAGATTAATATATATATATATATATATATATATATATATATATATATATATATGTATAACTAAAATGCTAGTCTTACCGTTAGTAGGCCTCATTCACGAAGCCGATCTATAAGGTGGGTATAAGGTTGCGGCCTATAGAATGGCGCTTAATGGGTGTACACTCACACCCACCGCTTGCTTGATCGGTGGAGGGTCGTTAGCCGAACGGGTAGGATAGGGCAACCTCATCCTCTCATTAAAAGTATAATAGGAAATACAAAGTAACTACACATATTTTTAAAATTTCCCAATCTTAGTTACTTTAGGAAAAGTGAATTGATGCAATCCCATGAAATTACACTTTGCATCCTTGCTAAGAAGTTAGTGGAGCGTGTGTGGTTTACCGGCACACTAATTGGTTCTAAGCAAAGGTGGCAAAGGGTGATTCATTGTTTATCATAGTTCGATGGAGCGTGTGTGGTTTACCGGCACATCGAATAGGTGATCGTTACAATGAAGGCACCGTGTGAATTTGCATGGTAATTCACACCCGCTTTGTGATCCTCGGTATCCAGTCACAAACTAGAGGGGCATATCGAGATTTAAACATGCCATTGAATAGTTTCAATGAATCTCATCCGATCCTAGGAATTCTCAATACATTTAGGACTAATAGTTAGGTTTTATGGTGGAGAATTAGTGAATCGTCATTCACTTACCTTCAATTTATTTGCATGTTAGATTATGGCATCCCTTTTCTAATATGTAAATGTTGTTGTTGGATCCTAGCCCTAATTTTTCTTATTGGGTGATAATTAGGGATTTATATTCTAATTATCTTTGTCCTTTCTATTTGTAGATGTCGAACGCCAACAACGCTGCTGCTAGTTCTTTCACGTTGATGAGCCTTTGCCAAAAGGTCACCTTCGATGGAACGAACTTTAGCGAATGGATAAGATACATTCGCACCATTGCTCGCTATGAGGATAAGGAGTATGTCCTCGATGAGAAGCTCGAGAAAATCAACCCTGAAATTGCTACTCCAGCTGAAATTACCGCTTTTGAAACTCATGAGCGAGATGCAACGAAGGTACATTGCATCATGATAGCCACCATGAACTCCGAATTCCAAAAGTCCTACGAGGACATGTACCCGTACGAGATGCATCAAGACTTATTGGAGAGATACCACCAAAGCGCGAGACAAGAGCGTTATGAGATTTTCACTAACATGATTTCCGCTAAGATGGGTCATGGAGAATCTCTTACCGTGCACCTACAAAAGATGCAAAGGTATGTCGACCGCCTTCGCAAGTTAAATGTTGACTTTGGGGAAGACTTGGCGATCGACATGGTGCTTCACTCTTTACCTCCGATGTACAACCAATTTAGGATGACCTACCATATGAACAAAGAAGAGGTCACCCTAAGCAAACTCCAAGGTCTCTTGAGGGTCGCTGAGAGCAACTTCAAAGACAAGTCTGTTGCAGCAACTCCCAATCCACCCGCTGCTCCTGTTTTGGCTATTGGTCAAGGAAAGGGAAAGAAGAGGAAGGCTTCGTCTAAGAACTATCGCAAGGTTAAAGCCCGAGATGGCGCCTCTTCTAGTGGGACCAAAGTTGATCCCGCTAAGCCCTGCCCTAACCCGAAGGAGGCAGAGTGCCACCACTGCCACAAGATAGGACATTGGAAGAGAAGCTGCCCGGAATACCTGCAAGCCATCAAGGAAGGAAAGATCAAGCCATCTTTCGCAAGTATATATACAATCATATCTAACGATTCTAATCATGCTATTTCTTGGGTTCTTGATACCGGTTGTGGTTATCACATTTGTTCGAATGTGCAAGGACTAAGAAGAAGTAGGGATGTGGAGCAAGGAAGAATCAATCTAATCATGGGGAACAGAAGATCGTCGCCTGTGACCAAGATTGGAGTGTATTCTTTAGTGCTTAGAAATAATTTATATTTAGATTTGAACAATTGTTGCTATTCGCCAGAAATGGCTAGAAACATCATTTCATTTCATGGTTTATATAGACAAGGTTTTAGATTTTCTTTTAATAATGAGAATGGTTCTATTTTGGCTTATCTAAATGGTGTCTTTTACTTTGAAGCTATACCATGTAATGGAATTTATGAAACTGTTATGATTGTTGATAACTTAGGAAATGATGTTTTGAACATAGATTCTTCCACTAGTATGGATAAAGCATCCTTGTGGCATTGTCGTCTTGGACATGTCAACAAGAAACGCATAGCCCAACTCCAAAAGGATGGAGTGTTGGAGTCATTCGACCTTAGGGAAGATGACACATGCGAGTCTTGTTTACTTGGAAAGATGACTAAGTCACCCTTCACGAGTACGTGTGAAAGGGGTGAGGGTCTATTGGACTTAATACATACCGATGTATGTGGACCGTTTAGATCAACCACGAAGGATGGGAACCGCTTCTACGTGACTTTTACCGATGATTATAGTAGATATGGGTATATCTATTTAATCAAGCAAAAGTCAGAAACTTTTGAAAAGTTCAAAGAGTTCAAGAATGAAGTGGAGAATCAATTGGGCAGGAAAATCAAGATGCTTCGATCCGATCGAGGAGGAGAGTACCTAAGTCTTGAATTCCACGATTATCTCAAGGAGTGTGGAATAGTTTCGCAATTGACGCCTCCTAGGACACCGCAGTTGGATGGTGTGGCAGAAAGGCGTAATCGAACCTTATTGGATATGGTTCGCTCTATGATGAGTCGTGCTTCACTACCTATCTCTTTTTGGGGGTATGCCTTAGAGACTTCCGCCCATATCCTTAACCGAGTCCCTACTAAGAAGGTTTCCAAAACACCTCACGCGATGTGGACAGGGAAAGCTCCCTCGTTGGCACATATCAGGTTTTGGGGTTACGAGGCTTTCGTAAGACGAGATATTCACGAAACGCTCGAACCACGAAGTGAGCGATGTATTTTCATCGGCTACCCGCAGACATCCTTTGGATATCTCTTCTATAGACCGAAGGACAATGTTGTCTTTGTTGCGAGGAGAGGAGTTTTCCGAGAGCGAGAACTCATAGGCCAAGGAGACAGTGGGAGGCAAATCGAGCTTGAAGAGATTCAAGAGTCGATAGATGAAGGAACCTCTACCGCTAGCACTCAACCCGAGGAGGAAACTCCGGTTGAACCGATTGATGAATCCTTACCTCTTAGACGTTCCGATAGAGTTAGAGTTCTACCCTAGTTTTATGGTTTTCATATTACTACCGAAGGGGACACGTATATAGTGATGGTACACTAATAAATCTTGATGAACCTAATAGCTATAAGGAAGCCATGGCAGGCCCGGAGTCTGTGAAATGGAAAGAGACAATGGATAGCAAGATCCAATCCATGTATGATAACCAAGTTTGGAATTTGGTTGATTATGTGCCCGGACGTAAGACCGTTGGGTGCAAATGGATCTTCAAGAAGAAGACCAACGTGGATGGAAACGTACACACATATAAGGCGTGATTGGTTGCGAAGGGATTTACTCAAACTCCCGGAGTTGACTATGATGAGACCTTCTCACCAGTTGCGAAGATAAAATCTATTAGAGTGATGCTAGCGATTGCCGCATTTCATGATTATGAGATTTGGCAAATGGATGTCAAGACCGCTTTTCTTAATGGAAAATTGGTTGAGGATGTTTACATGGCTCAGCCAGAGGGGTTTGTGGATCCAAAGCATCCGAATAGAGTGTGTAAACTTGAGAAGTCCATTTATGGACTTAAGCAAGCGTCTCGCAGATGGAATCTTTGCTTCGATGAGAAAGTCAAAGAGTTTGGATTTGTACGAAGCGAAGATGAGTCTTGTGCATATGTCAAAGCCAGTGGGAGTATAGTAAGCTTCCTCATTCTATATGTCGATGACATATTACTCATAGAAAACGACATCCCGACTCTGCAGGAGGTTAAGTCCTGGCTCGGGAAGTGCTTCGCTATGAAGGACCTCTGAGAGGCTTCTTACATTTTGGGAATAAGGATAGTAAGAGAAAGAAGTAAGAGACTAGTTGGACTTAGTCAGAACACTTACTTGGAGAAGGTACTAAAATGTTTTAGTATGGAAAACTCAAAGAAGGGAGAATTACCGATACAAAGTAATGCCAAGTTGAGTAAGACTCAAAGTCCGAGTACCGAAGCTGAGATAGCAGAAATGAGCCGAGTTCCATACGCTTCCGCAGTTGGCTCAATCATGTACGCTATGACTTGTACTCGCCCTGATATAGCCTTTGCTTTGAGCATGGTTAGCAGATATCAAGGGAATCCTGGCAGAGCACATTGGATTGCGGTGAAGAATATCCTTAAGTACCTTCGGAGGACAAAGGAATGGTTCTTAGTCCTCGGAGGGAGTGATGAATTGAAGGTGCGAGGGTATAGTGACGCCAGCTTTCAGACCGACAGGGACAACTACCGTTCGCAGTCGGGCTGGGTCTTTACCCTGAATGGAGGAGTAGTGACATGGAAAAGTTCCAAGCAGGAAACCGTAGCTGATTCAACGTGCGAATCAGAGTACATTGCAGCGAGCGAAGCGTCGAAGGAGGCAATATGACTGAAGAACTTCATCGGTGATCTTGGAGTTGTACCTGCCATAAAGGAGCCCATGGAGATTTTCTGTGATAACGAAGGAGCGGTTGCCTTGACCAAGGAACCGAGGGATCATGGTAGATCACGACATATCGACAGAAAATATCACTTCATTAGACATCGTGTAGAAGAAGGACAACACGTAGTGAAGAGGATATCATCAGAAGATAACCCAACAGATCCGCTTACGAAGGGACTGAGTAGGGTTAAGCACTTGCAGCATGCTAGGAGTATTGGGCTGAAGGGTGATATTAGCATAGATTAGATAGTATTAGAAACGTGTAATAGATAAATGTAATTAACATTTGATGATTAAATAAAGGAGTTTTATTTATGAGTAATGTTACTATCTTATGTTAATTGTTTAGCTATTGTTTCACTTTGCATGTTTTGACTTCCAGAATAATTGAGTTTATTAGGAATAATCGAATTGTTCAAATTGTCCACAATCGTTCATATGTTGGAAGTATATATGAATGAAGATTGTCATGAATCGGTGCGTAGATTGTCTAAATGGTATTAGACATAGCAAAGGGTTGCTGCGACATTCATGAGTGCTTATGAACTGGTTTTGAGCATTGGAACAAACCCGTGCTTGCTAGAATCACCTTATGGAATATGATATAAAAGGGTGATCGCGAGACGATAATATATATTTTGTCTTAAAACCTAGATATATGGTTGGTTATTTGCAAATTGATTGTACATTGATAATGCGAAAAAGCATTGGTAACTCAATGTTATAAAACGCATTGTTGTGTATAGTTGATTATTAATTAAGTAAATGCATATAAGTCGAAGTTTATCTGTAACTTTTATCTAAGAAGGTAAAAGCGATATCTCGGCCACTCGATGATTTGATTTGACTTATGTGTCGGGCCCGGTCAGAACTGAATTGATGTGTTCGATTAAGTTCTATGTCGAATAAATCAGAGATCGAGAAACCTAAATGCTTGACTAACCATTCCATAGGATTGTCAGCATGATATCTAACAGAGGACTGTACGATCCCTTATCTAAAGGACAAGACTGATTAGATCAGAGTTTGATAGCGTCTTTTAGAGCTACGATTGCAAACCGAATTGTACTTGTGCATATAGTTACTAGACTTATCCAAGTGGGAGACTGTTGGAATAGTGTCTAAGGCTGCAACTATATTAGGCAAGTAATTGACCCGGTTGTGCATGGTCCTTTTGGGTTGCCTTCACCATAGCAACTTGATAGGATGATTTATTAAGAGAGAGTAAATATTATTAGTATATTATGAGAATAATATATTGTTATTTGATTAATATAAGTCATAGAATTAATTGGAATTAATTTGGTGACTTAAAGAGATTAATTAAATAAGAGGGTATAAACTGTCAATTGTTTGATAGTTAAACTTTAGACTGTAAATCCATATAGATATGGATTGGACGGATTCTAGAAGCTAATGATTGCTTCAAATCGTCCAAGAGTTATCTAAGGAATGGATTTGGATAGCCTTAAGAGAAGATTATCCAATTAGGGTTTAGGTTGTAACCCTTAAGGAGTCTACAAGTATAAATAGACCCTATGGCAAAGGGAAATCGGCACTTCATCTAAAGTAAGAGAACCCTGGCCGATTTCCTCCCCTCTCCTCTCTCCCAAATCATCCTCCTTGCTATTTGGTGTTTGTAAGCCATTAGAGGAGTGACAATTGTGACTCTAGAAGCTCCAAGACAACAAGATCAACAAGGAATTCAAAGGTATGATTCTAGATCTGTTTCAATATTGTTATTACACCTAAATAGTCATTAGAAGTCTTGGATTCAAAGCATGTTTAATTAGAAAGCCTAGATCCAAGCATTAGGGTTTTGCATGCGCACATAGGAAAGCTCTTATGGCTAAAGCCCATCAGCTACTACCTGATATGTTATATGCTGGCATGATATGTATATGTGATAGTAGTAGAGTTCGGTTGTTAGGACCGAAGGGTAGGTCAGACACCCCATATATGTCTGATAGTATGTGATGATATGTTTGTATGCTGGCATGATATGTTATATGTGATAGTGGTAGTAGGAGGGGAATAGTCCCCAAGTTCGGTCGTTAGGACCGAAGGGTAGATCGGACACCCCAGATATGTCTGATAATATGTTATGTCATGATATATGTGATAGTAGCAGTAGGGGTGAAATAGTCCCCGAGGATCGGTTGTTAGGACCGATGGGTAGTCAGCACCCCAGAATGGCTTGACATGGGTAGTCAGCACCCTAGAACGGCTTGACACGGGTAGGTCGGCACCCCAGAATTGCCGTACCGGGTAGGTCGGGCACCCCAGAATTGCCCGGCAGTATGTATGATATGTGATTGTATGGTATGTGGTATATTGGGGGAACTCACTAAGCTTCGTGCTTACAGTTTTCAGTTTTGGTTTCAGGTACCTCTTCTTCGAAGGGGAAGGAGCTGGCGCGGTAGCGGTAGCGGTACCTCACACACACGCTTTGCTTTCCGCATCATGAGATCCTCCTGGGAAATTGTACTCTGGCACTTTAATGTTTTATAAAAATGTTTTCTAGATATGTAGTATCTTTTGTGAAATGATATGATTGTTGAACGCTTTATTCTTAATGTTTTTCCAAGTGCATGTTTTAAAAAATGAAATTTTTGGCTCGTATTTTGAGACGTTACAAGTTGGTATCAGAGCCCTGGTTTGAGGGATTCGGACACACCTTCGGGGGTGTTTGAACTCAAATCGAAGGATTAAAAGATCATGGAAAAAGAAAATGTTTTCTAAAAGGCTAAGTAAAGGGTTTTAAGAAAGAACGAAGTGTGTGATGTGCGCGACCGGCCGAGCTCAAGTAAGTATTCCCCAAAGTACCCATTTATGTTATGTTTATCAGTTTCAGTAGAACAGCATGCTAGAATAGGACTAAGGATCTAGGAGTGATGCCTTATGTGCCTGCTGTATTTGCTTCAGTGTATGAGAAATTGCATGCTAGAATTGAGTAGACAACAGTAGGATAGCCTGTTAGGGTTATGCCTGATAGTACGGGTTTAGCACTGTATGTTAGTTCAGTTTTTTTCTCTATGAGAGAAGATTCGCTTGAGATTGTTTCCTTTTGTCTGAATGTTGTTTGCTTTGTGCTTCGTGGGACTCTGAGGGATGGGAGTTAGCCATTAGGTGAATACGTCACGTCACATGTGATCAGGGTTGAATAATCTTAGAGTGCTAGATTTGGCCCTATTGCGCAGCTCTTGTCTGAGTCTAATCGTTGTAGGGATGAGTCTGTTACTCGAAGGATTATCCGAGCCCCATCACATGTGATGGTATTCAGGCAATGGCTAATTGGCATTACAAGGAGGCCTTCAGCAGCTGAGGACCGAGTAGGGTGGAGTCTGAGATTTCCCTAGGGAAAGCCTAGGATGAGTATAGCAGTGATCAACAGTAGTGAAAGGGATCTGGTGGAGTCGAGGCAGTCCTTGAAGAAGGTACGAATAGATATGGAAGGTAGTATGGGCCCATACTACTGAAAGCATAGGATTCGTACCCGAACAAAGGGAGGCCAAGATAAGACCAGGGAACTTGTAGTAGATGTGATCCCTCAAGAAGTATCAGTATCACTAACAATTGTTATTTATGTATTGCAGAATGGTGGTACTACGATTGAGGCCGATAGATGGCGGGTCAGGAAAGGGGTCAAGTTCGGGATCAGGTTCCGAGCCAGTAGATGAGGGACTACGCGAGTTCATCGCATCAGAGATCACCAGGGGTATCCTTGAGTCGACCCCCATTATCTTCGGGTCGATCAAGGAAGGAATAATCGAGTTGATGGAAGATCGCCTCCGGGCATTCAGGAGCGACATGGCATCTGGCCAGTTGGGACCTCGCACACTATCCTTCAAGCACTTCAGGGGCAGTGGTGCGCCGGATTTTCATGGGGCGAAGGACCCCATAACTGCCAGACGATGGATTGCAGACATTGAGTCTGCACAGTTGACTAACTTCTGCCCTGAGGGGTCGAAGGTGAGGTTCGCAGCAGGATGTTTAAGAGATCGGGCTACGGACTGGTGGGAGTCCGTTGGAGACTCGTTGGGAGCCTCGGCCATCGAGGCTATGACCTGGTCGGACTTTGTGACCAGGTTCAGGGCAGAGTTTGCACCGACTGTCGAGCTTCAGCAGCTGGCCAGGGAGTTTTTGGACATGAGGCAGACGATGGAGACTGTGGTGGAGATCACCGCCAAGTTCCGGGAGAGGGCATTTTTAGTGCCCCAGTACGCAGGTGATGAAGACATGAGGAGGACCCGCTACCACGACATGCTACGAGCTGATATTCGGGAGCATGTCAGCTTTTCGGCTTGCCCTACCCTGGACTCTATGATTGCCAGGGCGAGGGAGAGGGAGATAGATTTGGAGCACATACGAAAGAGGAAGTCAAAAGAGGGACAGACAAGAGGGGCTTCGAGGAAGAAGCCCAAGGGATCCGATGGTAGGCCGAAAGGCCATCAGGACCGAGCCGCTGCAGGAAATGCGGCAGGCCTCATGAGGGGGCATGTAGAATGGGATCTTCAGGATGCTATAAGTGCGACAAGCTGGGGCATATCAGCAGGGATTGTACCGCCCCTGCACCTGTGATTTAGACATCCGAGCTGCTGTGTTTCCATTGCAACCAGAGGGGCCACAAGAAGGCCAATTGCCCCCAGTTGACAGCGACAGCGCCAGTGAAGGCGCCAGCTCCAGCGACCCTGCGGATCACTGATGGTCGAAAGGGCAAGGCAGAGGCTCCAGTGGTGAGGAGCCGGGCATTTCAGCTGACTACCGAGGAGGCACGCGCCGCACCCGACATAGTGACGGGTATGATTCTTTCCCTCTACTTTATTTTATGATGTTATAATATTGATATGTGCTCTGTGTATATATGTATGCATTAGGATCGTTCCATGTGAGCGGTATCCCAGTTCAGGTGCTGTTCGACTCGGGTGCCACCCGATCGTTTGTCTCCCTTGCACTTAGCAAGAAGTTCACTGAGTCTTCGGGCATGTTGGATTGCCCTTTGGAGGTAGAGATTGCCGACGATCGTTCGGTGCGAGCATCATCAGTATTCAGAGATTGTGTTCTGAGGTTATTCGAGGAGCGCTACTTGGTAGACTTGGTTCCCATTCCGTTGCGTGGGAACAAGGTGATTATAGGCATGGATTGGTTGAACCCTAATGGGGAGGTGATAGACTGCGCGCAGCAGCTAGTGCGGGTTAGGACCCCAGGTGGGGGAGAGTTAGTGATTCATGGCGAGAGGCCACAGTGTGGTCCCACGGTATGTTCACCAGCGAGGGCTAGACGCTACCTTCAGCAGGGATGCGTAGGGTATGTCGCGTACGTGATGGATACCCGGGAGGCGGGTAAGGCGACAGTGAGTGAGGTTCCGGTAGTGCGAGATTTCGCAAATGTTTTCCCAGAGGAACTTCCTGGGATACCTCTGGAGCGCCATGTGGAGTTCAGGATTGACCTCGTTCCTGGTGCGGCTCCGATAGCCAAGGCACCGTATCGGTTGGCTCCTCCTGAGATGCAGGAGTTGTCTACGCAGTTGCAGGAGCTGTTAGACAAGGGACTCATTAGACCGAACAATTCACCCTGGGGAGCCCCGATCCTGTTCGTGAAGAAGAAGGACGGGTCGCATCGGATGTGTATAGATTACCGGGAGCTGAATAAGGTAACGGTGAAGAACCGTTACCCACTCCCGAGGATTGATGACCTCTTTGATCAGCTGCAGGGAGCATCTTCGTTCTCCAAGATCGATTTGCGTTCAGGTTATCATCAGATGAGGGTCAGAGAAGAGGATGTACAGAAGACCACGTTTCGGACGTGCTATGGCCATTATGAGTTCGTGGTGATGCCGTTCGGGCTCACCAATGCTCCTGTCGTGTTCATGGACCTCATGAACCGCGTGTGTAGACCGATGTTGGATCGGTCTGTGATAGTTTTCATTGATGACATCTTGGTTTATTCCAAGACGTAGGAGGAGCATGAGGAGCATCTGAGAGAGGTTTTGGAGACCCTGAGGAGGGAGAGCTTGTACGCCAAGTTCTCCAAATATGAGTTTTGGTTGCGCGAGGTGCAGTTTCTTGGGCACCTCGTCAATCAGAATGGGATTTCAGTAGTCCCCGCCAAGGTGGAGGCCGTGATGAGGTGGGAGGTTCCGAAGTCTCCATTCGAGATTTGGAGTTTCCTATGATTGGCAGGCTACTATCGGAGATTCATTAGGGATTTCTCCAAGATAGCCGTACCCCTGACACGGTTGACTAGGAAAGCCGTGGTCTTTCGATGGGGGCCTGTGCAGCAAGCAACGTTCGAGATTCTGAGGCAGAGATTGTGCGAGGCGCCGATCTTAGCCCTGCCCGAGGGCGTAGAGGATTTTCTGGTATACTGTGATGCATCGATCTCAGGTTTGGGCGCAGTATTGATGCAGAGGGGGCATGTCATTGCTTATGCTTTGAGGCAGCTGAAGCCACACGAGGCGAACTACCCGACGCATGATTTGGAGTTGGGGGCGGTGGTTTTCGCCCTCAAGATTTGGCGGCATTACCTCTACGGGGTTCGATGTACCATTTACACGGACCACAAGAGTTTGAGGTACCTCATGGATCAGCCGAATCTGAACATGAGGCAGCCTCGGTGGTTGGACGTGGAGAAGGATTATGATTGCGAGATCCTTTACCACCCAGGGAAGGCCAATGTGGTGGCCGATGCGCTTATCCGAAAGGCGGCGCCGATCAGGGATATTTTCATGAGGATGACTGTGGTGACTCCCCTGTTGGAGCAGATTCAGGAGGCTCAACAGGAGGCTATGAAGGAGGAACATCGGAAGAGTGAGTGAATAGTGGGTCAAGTCACCTCCTTCGATTATGATAGCCAGGGGTTATTGACGCTACACCGTAGGGTGTGGGTGCTGTATCATGGAGGCGTGTGTCAGATCTTGATGGAGGAGGCGCACAAATCCCGATTCTCTATTCATCTAGGGGAAACGAAGATGTATAGGGATCTTCGTCTAGACTATTGGTGGCCCTGCATGAAGCGGGATGTGGCGTGGTACGTCGAGCGGTGTTTGACCTGCAGGAAGGTCAAGGCCGACCATCAGAGACCGCACGACAAGGTGCAGCCGTTGGACATCCCGTTGTGGAAATGGGAGGATATTACGATGGATTTTATCACGAAGCTACCCCGGACGGCGCGAGGAGTGGATTCGATTTGGTTCATCGTTGATCGATTGACCAAGAGCGCCCATTTTATTCCGATTCAGGAAAGTATCTCGGTCGAAAAGTTGGCCGACATCTACATCAGGGAGATAGTGGTGCGGCATGGGGTGCCAGTGTCAGTGATATCAGATCGAGATGTGTGGTTCACTTCCAGGTTTTGGAAGAAGTTTCATGAGGAGTTGGGCACTCGTCTGCACTTCAGCACCGCCTTTCACCCGCAGACGGATGGTCAAAGTGAGCGGACCATCCAGACTTTGGAGGATATGTTGCGGGCATGTGTGCTAGACTTCGGTGGTAGCTGGGATGCCTATCTTCCCTTGGCCGAGTTCTCGTACAACAACAGCTACCACGCGAGTATTGATCGTCCTCCATTCGAGATGTTGTACGGTCGGAGGTGCATGACCCCGATATGTTGGGGCGAAGTTGGCCAGAGGGTCATGGGGAGCACCGAGGTGGTGCTCAAGATGACCGAGAGAATCCAGCAGGTTCGGAGCAGGCTTCAGACTGCGCAGAGTCGGCAGAAAAGTTATGCCGACAAGCGTCGATCAGACCTGGAGTTCCAGGTCGGGGATATGGTTCTCCTGAAAGTGTTGCCTTGGAAAGGCGTCATCTGATTCAGGAAGCGGGGCAAGTTGGGCCCGAGATACATTGGACCGTTCAGGGTTGTAGCCCGGGTGGGCAAGGTGGCATATAGGCTGGATCTGTCAGCCAAACTCAGCCAGATCCACAACACCTACCATGTCTCCCAGCGGCGGAAGTGTCTCGTGGATGATTCAGCGGTGGTGCCGTTAAAGGATATACAGGTTGATGATAGCTTGAATTACATTGAGCGCCCAGTCGCGATCCTCGACCGGAAGTCGAAGGATCTAAGGAACAAGATGGTGGAGTTAGTAAAGGTGTAGTGGCAGCACCGAAAGGGGTCCGAGTGGACTTGGGAGCCGGTGGAAGAAATGATGGAGCATTACCCCGAGCTATTTCAGGACCGAGCAGCAGACTTCGAGGACGAAGTCTAAAATAAGTGGGGGATATTTGTAGCACCTAGTTCCTGGTACGTAAAATTTATCTTAATGTTTTTCATTTTTAGCCTTTGACTCGGCGAGTTGTAGGTCCTACTCGCCGAGTAGAGATAGGATCCGGAGCATGTTTAAGTTGGCGACTCGGCGAGTCCATATTCCGGACTCGGTGAGTCCCCGCTGTCTGATGAAACCCTAATTCCAAGGGTTTGCCCCCTATTTAAGCAAGCTTGTGCAGCCCAAGCTCACCCCTTTCACCCTCAGATCACCCTACATCAAACCCTAACTCGTTTCTTGTGAGATTGAAGTGATTAGAGTGATTCCTTGAAGATTTTGGGAGAAGAAGGAGAGTGGATCAAGAAGAGAAGAAGGAGACCAGATATCTTGGTGCTAAATCAGAGTTCTCTGAGGTATATCCCTGTTCCATTCTGTTCGTATGCTTGAAACCCCCATTAAAGCACCTTTGGAACTCTTCCTGAACCTTTTCCAAGATTGTGCATGAAGTAGAATTCGTGATAGGTTGATTATCCACAAGATCTAGTCATGTTTGAGCTCCAGAAGCTCAGATCTATAACCTTTATGGGAGTAAATTGCTGGAATGACCTAGATCTACCTTCTTAGCCCTTATTTCGCCTTTAATCCCCATTCTATGCATTTCTACACGTTATTTGGAAACTTTACGTGAAAATCCTGCCTTAAGAACCCAGATCTATAAATGGCATGAACTGGATTCGAGCAAGATCGAGTGTATAGTATTTGCATGTGGCAGACTCGGCGAGTCGAGCCGTGAGTCCCCGAGTTTTTCTTCCTTTTCATTTATGCCGAGTAGAGTAGTGAGTCCTGGGTGGACTCGGTGAGTTGGAAGCCGAACTCATCCATGAGGGAACTCGGCGAGTCAATTCCCTGACTCGGCGAGTTCAAGGCAACCTTCTTAGATCAAGAACAGACTCGACGAGTTGTTCATACAACTCGGCGAGTCACAACATAAAATGTTCATCGGATGAAGATGAACTCGGCGAGTTGTTCATACAACTCGGAGAGTAGGTCGAAGGACTTGGACATTAGTTTAGAAGGCGAACTCGCCGAGTCAATGCCTAACTCGACGAGTAAAGACGGGATTAAGGACAATCGAATGGACGGGACTTGACGAGTTGGCGAGCCAACTCGGCGAGTCGGGTCAACTGGAAGTTGACTCTCACTTTGACTTTGGACTCGATCAGGGGTAAAATGGTCATTTTACCCATGGGACAATTAGTGGTGTTTGACTGAGTATTTTGTGGAAATTATAGCCGGAGGATTTTCGGAGCGGCAGCAACAGCAGACAGTCAATTCCCACACCTATTAGCAGCTATTCCGAGGTGAGTACCTTCCAGTAGCGGTGGGTCTACGGCCACAATGCCGGCCCACCAGTAGGAGTTGTATGTTAGATGATTGTCTTTGTGATATCATCTAGGTTTGCTACTACCTGATATGTTATATGCTGGCATGATATGTATATGTGATAGTAGTAGAGTTCGGTTGTTAGGACCGAAGGGTAGGTCAGACACCCCAGATATGTCTGACAGTATGTGATGATATGTTTGTATGCTGGCATGATATGTTATATGTGATAGTGGTAGTAGGAGGGGAATAGTCCCCAAGTTCGGTCGTTAGGACCGAAGGGTAGATCGGACACCCCATATATGTCTGATAATATGTTATGTCATGATATATGTGATAGTAGCAGTAGGGGGTGAAATAGTCCCCGATGATCGGTTGTTAGGACCGATGGGTAGTTAGCACCCCAGAATGGCTTGACATGGGTAGTCAGCACCCCAGAACGACTTGACACGGGTAGGTCGGCACCCCAGAATGGCCGTACCGGGTAGGTCGGGCACCCCAGAATTGCCCGACAGTATGTATGATATGTGATTGTATGGTATGTGGTATGTTGGGGGAACTCACTAAGCTTCGCACTTACAGTTTTCAGTTTTGGTTTCAGGTACCTCTTCTTCGAAGGGGAAGGAGCTGGCGCGGTAGCAGTACATCACACACACGCTTTGCTTTCCGCATCATGAGATCCTCCTGGGAAATTGTACTCTGACACTTTAATGTTTTATAAAAATGTTTTCTAGACATGCAGTATCTTTTGTGAAATGATATGATCGTTGAACGTTTTATTCTTAATGTTTTGCCAAGTGCATGTTTTAAAAAATGAAATTTTTGGCTCGTATTTTGGGACGTTACAAAAATTATACCCTTTATATCGATTTTTTAATGTGTTGACCTGTGTTTGTCAAGAGAAAGCCATAAAAGTCGTTTTAATGAACGATCACAAAGCTAGTGGAACGGACCAAAAGCAGGATAAATAATTTTTTTATTGTTACACTCTAATTTGCATGAACAAGACGTATCTGTTGTTCCAAGGTTTTCAATAACTATTTTATACATATTATTATAATCTTCGATTAAATTTTCTACTTTTATATTATTGAATTTGTTTATATCAATGATTTTAGTTTCAAATCACCATTATAGTACAAGACTATACTAGCGTGGTGTTATTTACGTTATTTGATCGTGATGTAAAGAAACTTCTAGAAAAAAACACACAAGAGTTGCTTCAAAAGTTTAATGATGTTATCAATATTAACTTTATTTACATAAAACTAATTTTTACTTTTTTGTCTGTCTATTTTTATAACCATTAATTTTTTCATTTTTAGGAGGGTAATATGAAGATTTATCCGTCTGCTTTGAAATTACTTTTGGATAAAAAGTTGGCGTTCAAAATTCAAATTTCTCATTATAATTTGAATAACAATGTTGATGGTTATGCAATCTCAAACTTTAATGTTGATAATAAAATCACTGTTGAATTGGAAAAAAAATTAACATCGAACATGTAACATTATTTTATGAAACATACTACCAACACTACACTTATTAGATTCGTTTTTTATATTTTAGTTGATCAAATAACATATTTCTATATACTACAAATATAGGCACCATAATCCGATTCGTTTAACGTTTTATCGGAGAAATTCGGATGTCAAGACACATTAAATTTAAAGGTTTTAAATATAATATAACTAAATCTAATACTTTAAATACTTTAAAATATTATTAACTTTTAGATTGACATATGAATTTATTTTCTATATTTAGGATGCAGTTGTGTATACTAGTGATAACGTCGCACCCACTTCGAATCTTGATAAAAGTATTGCAACAAGTCCACTAACTTATTGGACATCCTTTAAATAAGTGTTTAGACATGAAAAATTAAAACACAACTTGGAAGATGTTTACGATGTTGATAATCTGGAAACAATGTCCTCAACCAAACGATCATTAACATCAATGACATATCGTACTTTTAGAGAAGACAAGTCAAAATTGTTAATTCCAAAGAAAGAAAAACAATATATGATTTTCATGATTTTATATAGGTAGTTGGGTGATTTGAGTATGGTTGATTTCATATTATGTTTACATACTATTTGGTTTTTGGGTTTGGTTTTTGATTATTTTGTTTCATACTAATCGGTTTTTGGGTTAGAATTTTGATCATTTAAATACATTTTTGGTTTTATGAAATGTTCATCTATTTGCCTTTTGGGTTTCAACTCATATGAATTTAGAATTTTAATCATTTTTTACTCTATTATTTCGTTTGAATGTGTATTTATCAGCATTGTTACAATGTTATTCATTACAACTTCAATATAAATATTAGCAAACTACAACTTTTTATGAAATTATAAACTTTATAAACCTTTTAACCATTCTAAAACAATTATTTATAGTTCCTTGTGAATTTATTGATAAATTTATCAGTAAAAATTTACCATTGAAATATTATTACTTTTTAGATATTAATGATATCCACAATTTTACAGATTTAAATAATAAATCTCATTTTAATGATGCTATAGAGAGGCGAATACTAAGATTTTTACATTTTTTTGGAAAGGGAACTTCCCTAATGAGGGTTTCTGACCCAACTTTCGCACACCGACTTATCCCCCGTTGCGAACATGAGACTATGTCTCATGCCCTTGAGTCACTGCAGACGAATCTCCATGGCCACAAAGGCGAGTAGTGTCAGGATTTGAACATAGGTCAATAGGTTATCCACCATATCTTCCACATGTCTTACTAAGTCACCACAACCCAAGTGTAAGACATTTACATTTACAAAATAGAAGATTGAATTCTATGTCTAAAAGAGAAACTTTATTTCATCATCTAAAACAATAAATATTTTTTATTGTGTTTCACTTATACCTTTTCCATCCTTAGATCAAATTGTTTACGTCATCTTGACTAATTTTTGATCAAACACGTTGTCCATCAATGTTTCCACTCAAACCTTCACCAATTTTTGTTATCCCTAAAATAAAATTCAAATCCTCCCCAAATTTAAAGTTATAACTTATGCACCGACCATCCTATATGTTTGCAAATCAACATGATATATCTTCTTAATTATTCTATTTCTTTCTCATTGTACATCGATTGTACCAAAATTCATCAAGGTCAAATATAATCACCTTGTATTTAATTCTTATTAATATAGTAAATACTTTCAATTTTGAAGATAATAATCGGTCTCATACATGTTAAATTACAATTTCTTGATTTCCCATTATCTAACTTAATAACTTTATGTAATTATTCTTAACCTTACATTTTTCTATAAGATTATTGATTAGATTTACTATAATTAAGTTTTAATTGCAGATATTTTTACTTGAAAGTGATGAGCATTAGTTGATGTTTTTATTGAAGCTTGAGGATGATGCAAAACTCAAAACCCATTAGTGGTAATATCCTACATACTTAATAATTGATTATTTCGACAAAAATACTTTCCATTAACTTTAATAACAAAATTTTCGAATTAAGCATATTTTTATGATTATAAATTTGTTTTCTCTACTCACTTGTACTTATCATTATGAAGATGAGAAAAGATTAACCATGTCTATAGTGAAAAGTGCCAAAAAGATATTACTGGTCATACCTTTTTGACATGATGTATTTGATTTGTTTCTTCAAGAAACTAAGTTTTCTATTAATTTTGATAACAAATTTGTTGAATTAAGCATACTTTTATGATTATAAATTTGTCTATTTTCTATTGTTAAATCAAGTGTAAATGAATTTGAGCAATCGTTAGATTTCATTTTCTATAATGTAATTTATGCGTTAATTAAAAAAATAACAGTACATATCCAAGTGGTCGGTACCTCCAGGACGATAAGCAAACATGTAAATTATATGCAACTTTCACAATATTGTAATTTTTTCACTTGATTTAGATTCTCGATTACTCATATAAGGTTGTAAAAAAATAAAATTCTGATAAGCAAAACCTTAAAATATTGAAATTTGTTGGAAATTTGGTTATATGCCAAGTTAGGCTTCTTTTTGTGTTGTCATGTTTGTTGATTTGGCTATGTATGGTTCATTAGAAGTTCCATTTCTCTACAATAGTGTTAATGTTCACATCCAAGTGGAAACAATTACAACTGGTAAGCATTCTAAATGATTTTTTCACTTAAATTAATCAAAACTATTATTTTAAGTGGTGCGTTCTCATGGATGCCACATCGGTTGTCACTATATAGACCTTTTAGCGGTCTATAGAAGAATCCTGGCAGCTTTATGAAGAATTTTGTTGCGTTTTCAATGAAGTATCACTCTATCAACATTCTTCTCTATAGTTCCTTCTCTTATGTTCGATATAAATGCATGTCACAACAATAAGGCAGAAAGAGGTGTTAGTGACCATTAAAGATGAAAAGGTAATATATAATTTAAGAATAATATATCAAGTGTAAATTGTAGATTTATGATATTTATTTCAATAAAAAATATGTTGCTTGATTGTTAGGTTATATATATATATATATATATATATATATATATATATATATATATATAAAATTTGATTTTGACAAGTTTGATCTAAATTTGATAATTAAAGCATATAGGAAAGATATGTGCTACCGATTTTGAATTCGTATTCCCCTCTAGAAACCAACCGTAGCCTCGCAGACCATTCCCTCATATCTCAGTAGGCCTTAACATTTTCCAAAATTCAGCTGCAAGAAGTTATGGATGCACTTCTTGAATCAATCCTCTAAATCGAATTTCATTTGTTAGTTGGATGTAGTGACCAAAATGCAAGATTTGTGAAAGTTCATTATTATTTATTAGTGTTAACCTTTAGCAAATTATGAAACTAATATTATATTTTTGTTCATAACATGTTTCTTTTTATAATAATTTATTTGATCGGAAGATATGTATATGTGATTGGGTGTAGCCTGAAAAATCATATTTTAATTTTTATAAGGAAAAAATACTTTGAAATCAACCAAATTACAATGTCTGAATTTGATGTTTGTGGTTATGACAATTCACTTTATTTGTAATGTTTATCGAATATCTTTGTAGAATTTAATGTTGCTGGTACATGTAACAACTTATTGTTGTTTTTGGTTTTACAGAGTCAATATGAAAAGAGCGATATGAACCTCCATGGGGGTTGGTACACCGAACAAAGTCAATTCATAAAGCTACTACACAACATGTTTTAATCAAGAAATTGCATTATGTTGTGATAAAACAAATATCACATAGATCATTTATGTTAAAATTTACTATATTAAAAAACCAAATTGCTCTAATATAAATATTAAATATTTTTATCTAATAATTTTGGTTCAAAAATTCTAAATATGAATCTGATTAACATTTTTTTTATTAAAATTCAACCTAAGACAAAACCACTTATTAATGTGATATGTATTTAATTTATATTCCCCGCGTTTAACGCAGGTCATAATCTAGTAAATGTAATAAACTTAATTTTTGTCAATTTTTTACGAACATCGTCCTTCTGGTTTTTTAATCTTGTATTATTATTATTATTATTATTATTATTATTATTTATTATTATTATTATTATTTTTGACAAACCATACAGACCATTTATATAATTTTATCTATATTTTATGTTTATAAGTTTGTGATTTTTCCACATTTTTAATTTTTAAAATTTTGCTCTCAGCTCTATAAAATGTTATTTTTATCTCTTTATTTTCTAAATTTTCGTGTTTACCCTCATAGTGTATATAATTTAATTTTTCTTAATAACTTTCACTCGTTAACCTAAAAAAACTATCTTTTTATGTGTGCTTATATTAAAATTTAATTAGGATAACGTGTGGACTCTTTTTTCGGTAATAACTTATAAGAACATCTTTAAAAAAATTAAAAAAATACAAATCATATCGTTAAGTGATTCAATTTTAATGATGTTTGATCCTTATGTCTCACTTCGTCAACTTCCTAACTTATTAAAACATTGTAACCCATACATGAAAGGAAACTAACAATAAAGATTGCATTTTTAGGACCTTAGATACTATAAAACGTTTGGAAGGACAATTCATCTGGATCTAGAGCATGCCAACTCAAGAACACCATTGATTGGGGACAAAACAAACACTAACATCATACAAGCTAGATCTAACCAAATAAGTATCAAGGTATGAACTTTATACCTTCCAGAGATGTTGGAGGGTGCAAAACTTCTAGATCCAAGGTTGTTCCAAGATTCCAAGTGGTTCTCTCTTCCTTCTACTTCCTTTATGAACACTAAAACACACACTAATGGCTCAAGAACGCTCAAAACGAATTAGGGTTTGCAAAAGGGGTCGAAATGGGGCTGGAGACTGATGAAAGGAAGCAGACTTGGGGGATAAGGATTTTTAAATAGTGTCTAAACCATAGAAATTAGGGTTTCCACCCTGGCCATTTACGCCCAGCGTACATGGGGTTTTGCCAAGTATATGCATCCATTTTTCAAAAAAATTTACAAAAATGCCACTAAGGGACAAAATGCAGTTAGTTCTCATAACAAGGGTTAAAAGTGGAAATACATTAATATCAAGATGTTACAATTCGTCCCCACTTGAACTAGATTTCATCCTCGATTTCCGCTGCTGTGAACAACTCAAGGTAATGCTCCCGCATCTCGGCCTCGAGCTCCTAAGTCCATGTGGAACCCTTCTGATGCTGCCACTAGACTTTGACCAAAGACACCACCATGTTGTGCAAGGCCTTTGTCTTCCAATATAAAATCACCATTGGTCTCTCAACATAATTCAAACGATCATCAACCTAAATATCATCCAAAGGAACAACCGTTGAATCATCAGCCACACACGTTCGAAGCTACGAAACATGGAAGGTGTTGTGAATCTAATTGACCTCCTCAGACAAATCCAATCAGTAAGCTACCTTGCCAACCCTGGAAATCACTCGAAATAGCCCAATATATCGGTGCCCCAACTGGCCCCTCTTTATGAAGCATATTACACCCTATAGAGTGAGACCTTTAGCAAAACCATATCCCTAAAAGATATTGATACATATCTTTTGATGGTTTAACCTTTCGCAAGATGTGATTGGGTTTGGATTATTTTGGTAACGGGAAAATATACATTAAAAATGAAATAGGATAGAAAGTCACTAGGCAAGAAAAATATTTCACAGAATAATTGATACTCCATTTGTTAATCAAGAATAAAAAAGACTCAACACTTAATGACTATAAAGTCAAAAATAGTTGTTGGTTTCGACATGAGTACTCATTAGGGTAAGTAGTAGGGTTTCCATACCTCATGTAATACATTAGGATTTAACATTGGGAGTACTCACTAGGATTTTCAAGGCTAACATGTATATTTTGGTAATTATTTAGATTGAGAGATTTGGTTGAAGGCCGAATGTGAGTTTTAGTTTTCATATATTTAGAATTATAACACCCTGTTCCAATCGTTTCATAATTCGAGGTCGTAACCTAAAGATCAATTATTATCAGGCTTTGGGCCTTGGGAGAAAAACAAGATTTAGACCCCCTTGGATGAGGGTAATGTAGATTAGGTAATCCGAGAATTTGGTTGGTGCTTTGGAACCCAAAGGTATAACCTTAAAGTGATAGTTCAAGCCTTTTATAAATTTTGGATTTCAATTCGGAAAGTTTTAAGGAAATGGAGAGTTTATAGCTTTGTGGAGATTCTCATTACCTTTCCTTGGATATAAGGATCGTCGAAATCAGAGTTGAAACGAAGAAGTTACGACTGTTTGAAGTTAGGACGATTTTTGGGTTAGCCGCATACATTGGGCGTACTAGGGTATCAATAGTACACAAGGTGTAAATTGAGTAGGTTGGGTGTATGCGATCAGTACCCAAACCATATTTTCATGGTTTGAGCCCTATTTAAGCTCCTTAACTTCCCCAAACCCATTCCATTCTCAGTCTCCACCTTCCTAACACCCTACCTTGAAATCCTAACCCAATTTGAGCCTTGTAAGTAAAAAGAAGGTGTTTTCAAGTGTTTTGGAGGGTTCTTGGTTCACCTTGGAGAAGAAGGAACTCATTGAAGAACCGCTGGTTACATTGGAACTTGTAGATCCAGACCATGTTCACCTTGATCTTCCTTCTGGAGGTATAAAGTTTGAATATTGATGATAAAATTGTTAGATCTAGCTAGTTTCGGGTGTTATGAGCTTTTGGTCACTTAAGTACATAGGTTTTAGATCTTGAATGTTTGAGACCAACATATGGACAAAGTTCGAAACTTTATGCATATAAACATAAGATTGATTCAGATCTAAAAGATTGAGACTTGGACTTAATGGATTAAGTTGGAAAACATGAATTTTTGGTCCCTTTGCTACTTAAGTACTAGATCTTGGTTGGTTGGACCATTCTAAAGGATAAAGTTGGAAACTTTATCCATTATGGAGTTATTAGGATCCATAAAAATATCATCTTGATGGATTTTGATGAATCATGCTGAAGTTGATGTTCATATTATGGGTTTAAATGGATAAAATAGGTTTTGGGTCCCATTAAGTCATGCAAAGGAGTAAAGTTGCCAACTTTACATGTGAAGACATCATTTAGGATTATATCTGAGAATTGGACATAGTGGCTTAACCGATTAAACACTTATTGGTAATTTGGGGTTGGCTATGCAGTACGCTGCACGTACTAGCCAAAGAAGGCATACGTTGGGCGTAAGTCTGAGTACGTCGGGCGTACTCAACTGCCATTGACTTTTGTTGACTTTTGAGATTTGGGGCATATTTTGTCTATTAGGGTTTTCGGCCTTGTGAGGCTCGATGCCAGGTGGAGCCCATGATATGTTTGATATGTATGTTATGTGGTATTTTGGTGAACTCACTAAGCTTTGTGCTTACATTTTATGGTTATGTTTTCAATTACTTCCAGTTTAAAAAAGAAGGGTCTGGCTTGATAGTTGCGCGTCCACCCATGTGTCCGCAACTTCATGATTTTGGGATTGTAATCTGATCATTGTTTTTATTCTGAAATACTTTCGAATGATTAGAAAAAGGATAATTGATGTTTCTGGTTGAATTAAAAATGAAAATTTTACCTTATAATTTTAGGGATGTTACAAGTTGGTATCAGAGCCTTGGTTTGAGGGATCCGGTCCTACTCTCGGGTATGTCTGAACTCAAACTGAGGAATTGGTAATTTTTTAAAAGGAAATAAATTTTCTAAAAGATTTTTATAAAAAAAAGGTGGGTGTGATGCGTGTAATCAACCGAGCTCATGTAAGTGATTCCTAGAATACCCATGCATGTTTGTTCATGATTTGCATGCTAGATTAGGGCTAAGGATATGCTTAGGATTTCATGTTAGGAGAAATGACTTTGTATGCTTGTTGTTTGAGCTTTATAATTGCATGCTTGTATGGATTTCAAATGATTGGATAGAATGGCTTGATTAGTTAGTATGCTGGTTAGACTTTCCGATGCCCGAATGTTGCTTGCTTTGTGCTTTGCGGGACTCATTCCGATGTGAGCTAATTATTTCATGAATATGTTAAGTTGCATGTTGCAAATTTTTATGTACAGACAACCTCACAAATACATCAAATACGCAAGGTTTATGTTAAGTTGCTTTGGGGAACTCACCTACAACTTCACACCCACTATCCTTACTGTAACGCCCCATTTCTGGTATGTGATTTAAATAAATTAATTTTCAATTCTAGAGGGGTACTCGACGAGTCTGTAGCCCAACTCGTCGAGTAGAGACGGGTTCTGCACGCGTTTTAAGCTGGCTACTCGACGAGTCCATATTCTTGGACTCGGCGAGTTTGCCAGTCTGGATGAAACCCTAATTTCAAGGGTTTGCACCCTATTTAAACATCATTATGCGCTCCAAACCAGCCTCCATCACCCTCGGAACGTCCCTTACTAAACCCTAGCCTTCCTTTAAGCATTCTTGGAGTATTTCTCATTTTGTGGAGGATTTTGGTGCATTTTGAAGTTAGAAGAAGAAGGGAGAAGAGGGGTTCTCAAGAGAAGCAAAGAAGATCTGAGTTTATTGTGTCATTGCAACTTCCATTAAGGTATAAAGCTCGAATCTTGGCTTGCCATCATGTAGATCACCTTAAAAGCTTGCAAGTGTGGTTTTTGAGCCTTTTCTAGACTTTGAGGTTGATTTATGGGTAGTTAAGACGAATGGGTTTTAGATCTAAGCATTTCAGGACTCCTTAAGCTCAAGGTTGCCACCTTTATTGAGCTAAGCACCCATTCCAAACCTAGATCTCCTATTTTAGCTCCTTATTGGGCATTTTAGCTTATTATGAGCATGCATGAACATAGAGTTAGAAACTTTATGTGTGAAATCAGTCCTAGGAACCCAGATATATGATTTGGATGCATTGGAATTGAGAAAAATCGATTGTATAGTAATGGCATGCTTGGGACTCGGCGAGTTGTTCTTCAGACTCGGCGAGTTGAGTCGCGAGTCCTCGATTTTTTCCCCGATTTGAGAGTTTAGGGTGAATCAATGCGTAGAGTAAGGACTCAGTGAGTTAAGACTTGGATCTGGAAGCAGTTGGACTCGACGAGTTGTTCATACGACTCGACGAGTCAAAGACTGGGTGTGTTCTTCTGTTGAAAGGGAACTCGACGAGTTGTTCATACAACTCGACAAGTCGGATGAAAATTAGACTCGATGTTAGTATCGAAGAAGAACCCGTCGAGTCTTTGCCAAACTCGACGAGTAGAAGCGAGTAGAGGATTAGAATGGATGATGGGGACTCGGCGAGTTGGCGGTCCAACTTGGCGAGTCTGGTCAACTGAAAGTTGACTTGTCCAAGGGTAAATAGTCATTTTACCCTGAGATTTGTTATCAGTATTTGATTTAGTGTTTATGGGATTTGTAGCCGGGGAGTTCCGGAGCAGCAGTAAGACAGTTTCAGGTCTAGCATCTCATCAGCCAGCATTGCGAGGTGAGTTTTCCTCCCAGTAGGAGCGGGTCTACAGCCACAATGTCGGCACGTCTAGTTAGCAGTAGTACCGGACTTCGGTATGATGTCGTAGTTCAGTGTGATTGACGTCTTTGTGATTTAAGCATGTCCTTGTGTTATGTGTTCCAGACTTCGATCCGATGCAGTATGCAGTATGTGTGTTCATGTTAATTGATATGTTTATGCTATGCTATGTTCAGTAAGTTTTCGGAATTCGGTCCGATGCAAGGGACAAGGTCCCAGTCAGTTCCGAACTTTGGTCCGATGCAGTTAGTTTCGGACTGCGGTCCGATGCAGGGGACAGGGTCCCAATTAGTTCTGGACTTTGGTCCGATGCAGTTTCCGGACTTCGGTCCGATGCAGAGGGCAAGGCCCTGGTTAGTTCCGGACTTTGGTCCGATGCAGTTTCCGGACTTCGGTCTAATGTAGTGGGCAAGGCCCAATAGTTGTTTATATGTTATTGTATGGTATGTGGTAGTTTGGGGGAGCTCACTAAGCTTCGTGCTTACAGTTTCAGTTTTGGTTTCAGGTACTTTCGCTAGCAAAGGGAAGAGCTCGGGTTGATGACATCGCACACACCACAACTTCAGTTTTATCCTGGGAGTTTTATTCAGATATTTTGATATGGTTGATACAGTTTTGTTTTGACACAGTTCTATGACTTTTAAGTTACTCATTCCATGCTTCTTATTATATATGACATTCGATGTTGTGATTTTTAGTAATATTAAAACAAAAATATTTGGGTCGTATTTTTGGGATGTTTCACTTACATAGTTTATGTACTGACAACAGATTAACACTAAAGTCTAGAACAACAAATACATCAAATGAAGTAAGATGAGAGGATAATTGAATATTTCCTATCTTATTTATAGGATCAGAAGAGCCATTAGGATGTTTTACAAGAAGATTAATTCTAGACACATCCACAGTGTCTTGAAGTTGTGATTCTGAGGATATCATATGTTATTAGCCCTAGAATCAACAATCCAACTTTGAGGAGTATTTGAATTAACAAAGGAATTACAACATGTGAAAGAAGATGTGCCTGCCATATTTGCAGCAACAGGTACATCCTCATTAGTAGAACTTTCACTAATGAGACGAAGAAACTTGGAGTATTGTTCACTTGTAAGATAGTGAGCATTACTACCATGAACAGAATCAGAAGAACCTACATTATTACTATTAGAACTAACTGAAGATGAGTTTTCAGAAAATGATTTGTTCTAATTATTATTTTCATTTCTTTGTTTAAAGTCGTTTGGATAACCAATCAATTTATAACACCTTTCTATTATATAACCTTTAAGATTACAATGTTTATATTGTAATCCTTGATTTATGAACCTACTTTGACCTGGCCCCTTTTTAAAATCATTAATCTTACTATTAAAACCCTATACAGATATTTTTGAAGAAATAACAGAGCTCAAAGAACCATTGTTTTGAAGAGATTCTTCTCTAGAAAGAATAGAGAAGGCAAATTTGACATTTGGAAGTGGCTCCATTAAGAGAATGTGACTTTTAACTTGATTATAGACATCATCAAGACCACTTAGGAACTGCATTAGTTTCATCAATTTAGAATGATCACTGAGCTTAGTAGCAGCCTCACAAATACACTCTGTTAAACTAGTTAAACCATCAAATTCTTTCCATAAGGAATCAAGTTTATTATAATAATCTCAAAGTGAAGAACCATTTTGTTTTAAGGTGTTAATTTGTTGATGAATTTTAAAAATCACAGAACCATCAGCCTTATTATAAGTCTCAAATAATTCATCCCAATATCTTTAGCTTTGTTAGAGTAAACATGACTAGCATATATAGTTTCAGAAATTGACCCTAATATCCAATTACACACAACAACATTAACACATTCCCACTTAGAAGATTTAGAATTTTCAGTGTTTTCAAGAGTAATGGTCCCATCTACAAAACCCAATTTATTCCTAACCTTAAGGCCTCTAGACATAGCACTGCGCCACAATCGATAATTTTCAATACCAGTCAATTTAATTGTTATAATAGAAGTTATAGCATTATCAGAAGGATGAACATATAAAGGGTTGTCAAAATCAACAAGACTATCCTCAAGAGTACCACTTCCTTCTGCTGTATCACCAGCCATAGTGAATCACCGAAGATACACAAAAAAATATCAATTTCAAATCAAAGAAAAGGAACACCTGTGTTGACTTAAAGTCCAGATGGTCACCACAGTATGTCGGGGCCCAAGACAATCAACACAGAGTCACACAAAAAACGAAACAAATCAAAGAACATAAACAAGTAACTTATGTACTCAATACAACCAGAATCTCCCACATCTACAGCTAAAGAAGAGAAAGAAGAGAACAAGGAACCCTTACAGTGCACTAGGAAAACAAGTTTATTTAAAAATTGACTCCCTGAATCCGTTTGCTACAACATTTTATCGGTGATGAAATCCAGCCCCAAGAGGATTATTTCAGATTAGAGGGATTAATCGATTACTTCCAGAGTTCTTATTCCAAAGAAATCGCAACAGCAAGAACACGATCACGTCAATCTGCAAAATCAAACAACCAACTCGCAATACCAGGATCTCATATAACAAAAAACAAATCTAGGATAAACAACAAATAATCCCTACATCTATTCGGATTCAAATGTGAAAGGACTTAAACAGATACGAAAACAAACCTTTCACAGATCGATGAACAGAAGTAACCGTTGACGAGAAAACACACTCTGAAGCGTCAGGATCATAGAACACGAGCCATGAAGCTCTGATACCATGTTAAAAACACATAAGGCAATATTCCTAACATCTTCATTTCTTATATCATTTGAGAACAAAGAAACATACGGTTTTTACGTACTTACAACTGAAACCTCTCTACAAAACCCTAATCTACTCTCTCAACATATCACTCATAACCTAAAACTAAGTTGCTCATCTTACAATCTAGACTCGATTCAGACACAACTCACTAGCCAACAGATCAAAAACAAACTTACAGACTATCAAAATACAATCAAGATTATAAGAACGAAACAGGAGAAAACCCTAGAACTGTTAACAGGAAGACGAGAGTTGAGAGATATTTTTGAGATATGATCCAGAGATATGATCCGTCTCTCCTCTCTCTTTTCTTTTATATGATATCCACTTGAACCAGAACCAACTCGAACAAACCTGATCCAAGCTTTTAACCCGCGTGTCTTCACCTGCAATTTCATTCTAACCCAAGACAATATATTTGTAACACAAACTACCCTTCTTATTAATAACTTAACAAAAAGGGATAATGACTTGAGAGGGTAACATACTTTTGCCTTTGGTCACATTTGGTCATTGAACTTTTTTTCATTCTCTATTAACCATTTAACTTGTTGAATTGTGCTAATGTTCCCCTTCCGACTATTTTTTGCTGTTTTCAATGGATTTATTATTCCTACGTGTTAGTTTGATCCTACGTGGCATGTAGGGTTATTGTTATTAAAGGAGGGGCGTATGTTGTTCCTTTATTGTGCCCTAATACCCCGATGCCCTAATACCCGATGGCTTCCTCCTACATCCTCTCATCCTCCCTCAATCAATCAAGCAAGAAATCCACAATGAATGATCCAAAAACTTGTGATTGTGGGTTCCTTGCACGTATTCTAACATCAACAACACCAAAGAATCCAGGGAGGCATTTCATGGTGTGCAATGAGGTAAGCAATTTCACATGAATTTTCCCTCTTTTCTGATTCATTTATTCCAGATTTGAAATCTCCTTTTGAATTTTTTATGTGGAAGGGTAAATGCAAATATTGGAAATGGTTGGATGTAGAACTTGTACAGACGCCTCTAATGGAAGTGGTGGAGGGAATGAAAGCTGAATTAGTAGCATTGAAGACCGAAGTAGAGAGGGTGAAGGAAGACATGGAACAAATGAAGAAGGAAAAGTACTCTGATGTCATTGCAATGAAGGAGAAAATATGTAAGTTTACCATAGGATTTCTTTTTTTGATCATCGTGTATATGATGAAATGATGTCAAATGATGTATTGAAAGATGTTGTTTGAATAGAATGGAGTCGTTATATTAACTTCTTGTTGGAATGGAATGAAGTAACATCGATTGTAATGGAATCACAAAGAAGTAATTTTGACTGGAATGGAATCATAAAGAAGCATACATATTAACTTTCACTGGAATGGAATCATAAAGAATGGAGCCATTATCTTAACTTCTTGTTGGAATGGAATGAAGTAACTTTGACTGGAATGGAATCACAAAGAAGTAATATTGGCTGGAATGAAATCATAAATAAGCATACATATAACAATGAATACATATATGATTTTGACTGGAATAGAATCACAAAGTAGCATACATATAATTTTGATTGGAATATAATCACAAAGAATTAGTTTTGACTGGAATGGAATCATAAAGTAGCATACATATAACAATGAATAAATATAACAAAGAAGTAAGTGAATGTGGTGGTTGGATTCATTGAAATACTCCACTACTACTCGAAATTAAATAAGTTCTTGTCTGCATACATAAAAGTAGTTTCTAGGTAACACAAAAGATTCCTGCATAGACAAAAGAAGGGTCACCATGTGCCCACACACCTACTTGATAGTACCATAGAAAAGCATAATAAAAAGACTACTACTTTGTCTTTACATCACAATTGCCTCACAAAAGATATTCCCACCCACCCACTACCTACCCACTAAATTAATCAATAACTGAAGGGTTATCTGCATTGCTCCCAACCCCAGATATCTGCCTCCTTAATGCTTGTTTGATGATCCGTTCAGAAGATTGCCTCCTTCCACTTCTACCAATTGGGACTCTTCTTCTTGGCATGGGGACTGGAGGTGGTGGTGGAGGAGGTGGTTGGGCTACAGGTGGTGGTGGTGGAGGTGGTTGGACTACAGGTGGTGGCGGAGGAGGTTGTTGGGCTACAGGTGGTGGTGGTGGAGGTGGTTGGACTGTAGGTTGTGGTGGAGGACGTGGTTGGGCTATAGGTGGTGGTCCTTCATTACCCCTGGATAAACTTGGGCCTGCTCCACTACCCCTGGATGAACTTGGTACTGCAAACAAAAATTAAAATGTCAATTCTTTGTTCAAATGATGTAATGTTTTTAAAAATATTAACCTGATGTATTGTTTTGTTGGGTAGATGGACACTTTTTCTTGTTGTGACCTGGTTCCTTACAAATACCACACTTTATTAGGCTTCCCCTTCTTGTGACAGTTTGTCTACTTGGTCCAGTCAACTCTCTTTCAATTGCATCCCTCTTCCTTTTCACTGATGGCCTACCAGGTAATCTTCTTCTTTTAGGAGGCAAAGGCTTGTGGTATGGAACATCTGGCCACATATCACTACTATTGAGAGGATTAATGCTATATTTTTAGCATTTTAGGTAAGCCTCAATAGTGTATGATTGGGACAGATATGTCTCTGCATCATGATTTAAGTAAGGGATTGATGCCACTCCATGTAAGCATGGTATCCCTGTAAGTTGCCATATTCTACAGGAACACATCTTTGCAATTAGATCCACTCCATATGCAACATCAGTGAATCTAACCTCATAATGTTGATAACCACAAGGAGTAACTCCCCACATTCTATTTAGAGGAAAAAAAATATAAATCAATAACACATCCTCGTAATTAACATAAGCGTATTATACTAAAAAAACTTACCTCTGTTTAACCTTCAAATCTTCTATACGCTTCCTAATAGTTGGACATATAAGCAAATCCCATTCCATTCCTTCAACTCTTTGAGTGAATATCCTTTCCATCACAAATAACCTAATCTCCTCCAGCATAGTGATTATAGGTCTCCTTCTAGCATGCCTAATAGCAGAATTGAAACTCTCACTGACCCCATTCTCCACTGCATCACAATCTCTTCCTTCTTGAAAGAATGCCTTAGACCAAGTAGTAGGATCTCTGTCTATAAGGTAATTATAAGCATAAGTATCAATAGATTTGATCTTCTCCATTACACCTCTAAACTTCTCCACAGTACTAGCCCTTACAGCCCTCCAAAAATAACTTCATGTATTCTTGACCAGTACACCTTTTACTAAAATTGGCCACAATGTGTCTAGCACATTGCCTATGTTCAGCTCCTGGACATCTTTCCTTAACTGCTTGTAATAACCCCCTAGAAATCACAACATCATTATGAGTGAAAAAGCATAAAAATGAAGCATAAAAAGGACCTAGTACTAACCTTGTGTCCATCAGAAAGAAGGGTAATGCCTGCACCAAGACCACCATTAATGTCATCGATAAACAAATCTATGAACCACTTCCATGTTTGTTTATTCTCAACACATACCACATCCCATGCTAAAGGGTAGAGGTGGTTGTTTGCATCTCTCCCAACAGCTGAAAGAACTTCTCCTCTAACTATACCCTTTAAAAAGCAACCATCAAGCCCAATTACAGGCCTGCACCCTTCTAACTAACCATCCCTTAGAACTTTGAAAACACATAAAACTTGGAAAACAAAGTTGTGGAATCTAGCATGATGTCTACATCCAACCTCACAGTAGACCTAGGATTTGACCTGATAATTTCCTCACCGTATGACCACAATCTCCCATAATGTTCAATTAGACTTCCTTCAATCTCTTGTAATGCAAATTTCTTTTCATTTCTGCATTGCCCCACACTCACATTTATGTTGAATGTTGTTGACACTTTAGCTTTCATCTTACTTGCACTCAATTTTGGGTTTTCTATAATTTGACTCATTAAATGTTTCCCTATCCATCTATTAGTTACTATTGAACCAAACTTAAACAACCTACAACAATTATGTTCATTCACTAGATATTTGATCTGAAAAGTCTTTTCTTTACTCATCCAGGAGGCCTATAGTCTGAAATGGCAAGATGGTGACTTATTCTTTTTGCAACATTTCACTAACAATCTATCATAGTCATTTTTTTCAAACCATAGATCATACCCATTAGCAACTGCATAATTGCTTAACATATGTTTAAGCTCAGCAGGGTTAGAAAATTGCATACCTATAATTGGTTTCATCTGATCCCATGGTTGTCTCTCAACATACACAGGGTACTGAGGTGGCACGTATTCATCATCTTGATCTTTACTCTCTGTAGGTTCACAAAGGATGTTTAAAAATCTATCATGTGCAGTTTTGTTTGCTGGAAATGGGTAGGTAGCATCATGTTCTTCATGATCAATAGAATATGAATCTTGAATAACTGAATCCTCATCTTCATCTAAGTCTTCATTTTCACTTTCACTTTCCTCAGCTTCAAACCAGTTGAAGATAGGTTCATTATGGTGATCCACATATACATTCATTCTCTTGTCATTAGCATACGCCAAATCCAAAAATTCCTTGTTATCACCCTCTTTCACCAGTGTATGAATTCCAAGACATAAAGACTCTTATGGAAGGCCGATATAGATGTATTTGCTTCTCGATTTGGTGAGCTTGTGAAGGAATTCCATGAATTGCTCATACCCAAACGCACTGAAGTCAATATCTTGCACTGATGCTCTGTCGGGATCAAAGTAAACTAAGGGATTGGGTGCAAACTGACCATTGTAATGGAAATCCACTACAATGAAGTTCTGATCAGTAGGATTGGAGATGATGCCATTCTACATAACGATTGAAGGAGACGAATGATCGATGTAGAATTTTGTGCCCTGGTCGAGTTTATGGACCAAATGAGACTTCGGGGTGAGGTTTGACGAGAAGGAGATGACAAATCGGGGCCTACATGCCACCTCTTTCGCCATGTAAGATAAAAAGTACATGTAGGATCGATAAATCCTTTAAAACCGGCTAAATCGGTCATAAGGGGAACATTAGTACAATTCAACAAGTTAAATGGTTAATAAAGCACGAAATAAAGTTCAGTGACCAAATGTGATCAAAGTTAAAAGTATCTTACCCTTTCAAGTCATTATCCCTAACACAAAAAATATGAGATTGACTTTTATTACTAATTTCAATAGGATCCTGTATCTGGTGATCGGAATCGCCATTTCTGCTCTGTTGTTCAACGTCGACGTTATGCCCACATCTCCCTCGCTTAAAGTTGGTGAACAGATCTCCGATTCCACTCCCATACCCCGTCGTATCACTTTCGAGGTTCATGCCAAAGGCTCGTATCACGTTAATATTGGTACATTAAAACCCCACTTCTTCTACATTCTATTCTAGGTTTACTGATTCTTCAACTATTTTTCTCATACTCGTCTTAAAATTGATATGATATCTCACCGATTATGCTTATAAAACTTGTTGATTAGCTCATCGATTAATGTTTTTGTTTGAAGGAGGTAAAATCCCTTTGGGGTTAAAGGAAAAAAGCCAGAGAGTTCTGGTTACAGGTGGGGCTGGATTTGTAGGAAGCCATCTAGTGGATCGACTGATGGCACAAGGTGATAGTGTAATCGTAGTTGATAACTTCTTCACAGGAAGAAAAGACAACTTGTTTCATCATCTTAAAACCCTAGATTTGATCTCATTCACCATGATGTTGTAGAACCCCTCTTATTGGAAGTTGATCAAATCTACCATTTGGCTTGCCCTGCTTCCCCTGTTCACTACACATACAACCCTGTCAAAAACATCATATCCTTACATTCTTACACGAATTAAGATAAGATCTTTGAGTAGTACGTATTTCATGAATCTTGTGTATGTTATCTTTTCTTGTTGAATTTGATAAGCTTAACAAAAATAATGATGATCACAAGACAAATGTTATGGGAACTTTAAATATGCTTGGACTTGCAAAGCGGATCAATGCACGTTTCTTGCTAACAAGCACAAGTGAAGTCTATGGTTATCCTCTTGAACACCCACAAGTTGAGACTTATTGGGGCAAATGTCAATCCTATAGGCCAGTAAACTAGCTATTTCCTTTTTTTCTTTGAAAAATATTTAATAACATATATATATATATATATATATATATATATATATATATATATATATATATATATAAGTGTTTTTAGTGATAGTGATTTTAAATGTTGGTAAAAAAAATACTATTTGTAGCTAGTACATTTAGGAGTTGCAAACTGTAACTTTTCGGGTTATTGTCACTGTAGCCCAACGATGTTTAGTATATTAGTTTAAAAGGTCCCTTGTGACTTTTTTTTGCTTTTTGCGGGTACCTACTTATGTTTTACCTGCTAATAAAGGGATAGGCCATATTTTAAGCCGGTTTTACCGGTTACAAGAAGCTAATTTGGCTTTTTATTACTGTATGTTTTACCTGTTTCGACAAACCTTCTTCTTCTCTAATGAATCGATTTCTAGCTACGGGTTCTCACGATTGCAGGTTTCTTCGTTATCTCCACCTTTACAATCGATCTCAAACACTGCTTCTTGTTAAAAATTGGTCGCAAATACCCTATTCTTACCCCTTTCTTCTTTTATCTGCTCAAAATCGCACAAAGCCATCCCCTTTTCTTTTGTATTCGATCACAACCTCCTGCATTTGATCAACTCCATCCACCATCGACTTCCGTATTTTCCATTCCTCCGTCTTTTTCGTTTAACCAGAAACCTACTCCTCCGAAGTCCTGGTTGGGTTTACAGTCGATGATGATTCTCTGTCTATAATGATTGATTGGTGGTCATTAGACTCACCGAACTTCCCCTCCATAATCGCAGGGATCGCACAACATGCCACAATCTGCTCCCTCGTATCGATTTGTGGTACATTTTTGTATGGTATGCATGAGGAACACGATCTAGATTGTAAGATTTAACGTCTTCAATTTTGTACCTATCGAGTAGTGGCTCACGTTTTATCGGTTTGGGAACAAGATTTTAGAATGCCGATTTCACCGATTTTGCAACTTCGGATTGTTGATTTCATAAAATTGCTACTGATTTCATCAAACTGTTGTTGATTTCATCAAATTTTTGTCGATTTGGAATATTCTGGGTTGAAATCATTTGTCGATTTCATAAAATTGGAGGTTCGTCACATACGTACCGAAAAAATGGGAAGGTTTATTATGTCGATTACTTATATATAGACTTAATTGATTTCACAGAGTCGGATTTACATAATTGACTTCAAATTGATTTCTTTGATATAATTGTTTTTACATTTACAATTGATTTCGTGATTTTTAACTGGTTTCTTTGAATTGATTTAATGAATTCACTTATAACATTGATTTAATTAACTTCAGTTGGTTTTAGGATCCAATCGGAAGTCGGTTGGAAGGTTTGGGTCTTCTGCAAGGTTCTTTTTCAGTTGGTTTTCCGGAATAGATTCATGGTTCCGTTGCAAATATCTGATTCATCCACGAGCGAGCCTATCTAATATAACTTATTCGTAATCTTGTGTGAGGATTTGTGAAGCGAGAATGAAGTTGAGAGCAAGAAGCAAAGAAGATGATGAGGTAGGTACAGGAGACTAAAAGGAACACAACATATGTTTTCTGGTTTGCAGTTTTCCAGTGAAGCACTGAAGCTCAAGCAGTTTTTCAGTATTATGTTTATGGAAGCAAATCAAAGTCAAAGAAATGGGTGAGAAGGAGGGAATGCAAGACCTTGATTTAATTTAGGTGATTAGGAAGGGGTTCACCGGGTGACCCCTTTATATTTTTTATAATGACCTTTTAAAACTGTAAAACACAAGTACAACCCCTTAAAAGGAAAAAAAAATCATGAGGGACCTTTTAAACCAATATACTAAATATCGTTGGACTATAGTGACAATAACCCTAACTTTTCCTATATTGAACCAAATGACAAAATTTGAATGACACATGTTAGGATGGGAAAGTTTGAATAATGAATATGGGTCCCTATAATGCATCATGTGCATTGTCAACTTTTAATACGACTAAACACAGAAATGTAGTAATTGTAAGTGTGGATCCAAAAAATATATAATTTTTGTTTGTTATTATTATTCAATGACGGTTTATGGGGACGGGAAGCAAACTAGAAGTTTCCAATATGTTTCCGACTTGGTAAGACTGACAGATATATATATATATATATATATATATATATATATATATATATATATATATGTTAAGTTCATTAAGTAAAAAAGAAACAATATACTATATAGGGAAAATGACTCTTGAGGGTAATTAACTTTGCATTTGTACTCATTTGGTCCCTTTCCTTTTTTTTTGTATTCAATATACCATCGAACTTGTTGTTTATGTTCACCATACCCCTTTTGACCGACTTTTGACCTGTGATAGCCGGTCAAAGGGTTATGGTGAACACAAACAACAAGTTCGATGGTATATTGAGTACAAAAAAAGGAAAGGGGCCAAATGAGAACAAACTCAACAGTTGGTTACCCTCCTAAGTCATTTTCCCTTTACTCATTTACAGCAAATTCCACGTCATCTCCTACTGATATTAATGACTTTATGAGATTCATTCTTGCTTCTCTTTAAAACATAACCCACGAAAGAACACTATTCATACATGTACAACTTTGTAATGCACTTGAATATTTTTTAGGGGAATCTTGACTATACAGGTGCATTTCCTGACTACATTTACATTTCCAATCGAATGATTTATCGTATCATGGATTCTAGACAAGTCTACAAACGAGTGGAATCACAAGTGCTGTGATTTTTGAGTTTACTTAGCTTTAAGATTGAATTCATGGGATAAGATACAACATCAATATGTATAATGTCATGCTGCTTTTGTAGACACATCACCATAATATACCTTGAAGTAAACGTTTATGCTGATAAATATACCTCTCATACACCATCATATCATTTTGAAGAGAGGTGTTGACAGCTGACCACAGTAAGCATAGCATAGACCATGTTTTAACGAAGTTACCCCTCTGAAACGCTCTTCATATACGTTATAGCCAAAGAAGGCTGTAGTCTTTGATAATTTTGCAACTTTAATTTCATTTAACTTTTCGGGGAAAATGACTCAGGAGGGTAACCAACTGTTGAGTTTGTTCTCATTTGGTCCCTTTCCTTTTTTTTGTACTCAATATACCATCGAACTTGTTGTTTATGTTCACCATAACCCTTTGATCGGCTATCACAGGTCAAAAGCCGGTCAAAAGGGTTATGGTGAACACAAACAACAAGTTCAATGGTATATTGAATACAAAAAAAGGAAATGGACCAAATGAGTACAAACACAAAAGTTAATTACCCTCAAGAGTCATTTTCCCTATTATATATTGACATTGGTGTATATATATTAATATGATGGATGAATAGGTCGAAGGCTTAATGAGACTAATGGAAGGGGAGCATGTGGGACCTTTTAATTTCGGCAACCCTTTCGAATTCACCATGCTTGAACTTGCTAAGGTAAAAATAAAAACATTTCTTACTTTGAAAATTAAATATGATTTAATTAGGTTAATAATAATGATTTATAAATGTTGAAGGTGGTGCAAGAACCAATTGATCTAAATGCAAAGATAGAATTCAAGCCAAACATAGAGGATGATCCTCATAAAAGGAAACCGGACATTTCAAGGGCAAAAGAGCTTCTTGGATGGATGCCATATGTATCTCTTCGAGAAGGACTTCCATTAATGGTTTCTGATTTTAGGCAACGATTATTTGGAGACAAAAAGGATCCATCTATAAATACATTTTATTTTGTATAATTAATATTAGTATTTGTTATATATAGGTAGAAATTAATAACCAGTTCATTATAAAATAGTTATAGAAACCATGTACATATGTGTCTTAGTTATCTAATTAATTTCATAACTTCAGTTCATGAATTAACTTTTGGTGAAAAAGTTTATTGACTTCGTGTTTTTTATGTACATAACAGACAGATTTTCTATTAATATACTAGCTAGATTAATCACCATGATGAACATAAATTTAATTTGACAATCAAGATATGAGTGTGAATTATTCCCCCACATTATCTATCTTATTACGATGACTTTAACAACCGAGATGAATATAATTATAAAAATAGGTTAAAGTTTTATCCTCTTCGTTCCATAATGGTTATGTTGTTTATCAAAAAAATAAATTATTATATATTATGTTATATCCTAACACGGTTTTTTGTGCTAACAACACAATTTGGTATTCTTGATGTGTTTTCTTTCTAAAAAGCGTCATATATTAGTAATTTCATATTTCATATTAATTATTTGATTATTGATATTTAAGAAAAGCCCATAACAGGAAGTCCATATAATTCAGCCCAACTGTTGTTTGTTCGTAAGAGTCGAACCCTAGCATTAAATTTAAAGTGAAATTGCAAAAAAGTCCCTTCGGGTTTTGTCATTTTCTGCTATTACGGTACAAACCTTTTCAAAATTGGAGATATGGTTTTTTTTGAGAAGTTTTCGTTGCATATTTACGAGTCTATCAAACTTAAAATGACTAATCTATCTTTTATTTATTCTTTTTCAATCTCCTAAGTTTTATCTATTTTAGTTTATGTTAGGAAGTAAAACAGATAATAAACAAAACTGTAAGCACCGAAGACAATATTATGTGGTTCGGTCAATGTGACCTACGTCCACGGGCAAAAAAAGAGTATTCTTTATTTCAGAGCTCTCAAACAGTGGTTGTAAGTATAATTCAACAACGATTCGTCCTACTCACTAATGATACAAAAGACACAAAATGACTTAGCAAACATCCTTATTTATACCTGAGGGATCAGACCTAAAACCATAATGGGTCAAACCCATTGGTCATAGGCCCATGAATGACGTCAACCAATCATATTCCACCATGCAACATCTTCTGGAACATTCTTCCATATCATACAATACATGTGTATCAACAACGTACATGATGGACCACCTTGAACCATAATGGAGCATTATGATGTATAGGTGGTGCATCATGAACACTAACGGCCCAACATGCATCATGGTAGCACAACATCGCGTGTTTCTTGAGCATGATCATCTTCTAGGCATACGTGAATCAACATGGCACAACAAATGAATTGAGATGGTGCATCATATACCAAGATGGTCCATGATGGTGCAACATCTCCTCCATGGCGCAACATTCTTCTTGGCACAACATCTGGTTGACTCAACATCGTCTTGGCTCCACATCTCCTTGGCTCAACATCTTCTCAGCTCAACATGTTGGACCATAGTGCTCCAAGTTGCTCCAATGCACTCCAAACCACATTTTGGAATATTCGTTCCTTTGTCACTTGATCCGATCCTTTTTCTGATGATCCATTCCTTTGTCACATGCTCCATGAACCCCTAGTGATTCATTGAATTCTAAGTGCTCCATTGAACCCCATTACTCGATGCGAATGCTCCAAATGCTCAAGTCACATTTAACAATCTTCACCTTGACTTGAGCATCCTCTGAACTCCACCTCGAACAAGAACTTCCTCTCCTCTCCTGCCATTCGTCCCCAAAGGGACCTACCTCCTGCGAACATCAACTAAGTTTAAGCAAAGATTGAACTTCTCCATGGGAAACGACCTTGTCACCATGTCTCCTGGATTCTCCTTTGCACCAGACTTTTGAATGCATAACTTGTGATAGAACATGATAGGTTTCTCCACCTTTAAAAGAAGAATATGAATGAGACCAACCACCAATGATCTTCTTATCTCCAGATCACTTTCATGGTCAGGGTATATCAAGCTAACCAAGTTTGTATGTCGTGCATTGGCACCATACACCAGACAAACATCAAGCGTTCTCTTCAAGTGTTGCAAGATCCACTTTATCACTTCCTAATGGGCTTTCTCGTGATTGCCTCGAACCACCAAAGAAGTACCAACACATCTGGACTGATCACGATAGAACGACCACAAGACTTTCTCAATGTAGTGGGAAATATATAGCCACCCTGCTCTTCTATCACTCTGAATCTCCATCCTTGTGATCTTGTTTTTAGCTCCTAAATCGATCATCACAAGCTCATTCTCTAGAAGCTTCAGCAAGTTGTCTTTCTAGGCATCATCTTCACCAGACACTTCTTCTTTGGGTTGATCAACAGATTCCTCATGTTTATATTGATCCATGTCACCCTACTATCTTATATTTATCAGAAAACTATGTGGGGTTTCTGTTTCAAGCTCCACCTTCTGGACAACATCCTAATCGTTCCCTGCAACACTTATACCACCTCCTCTATGGTTACACATAGTAGATTCAAAGGTCACATCTCTGCTAATGACGAATTTTAGAGTTTTTTCTTCTTTTTTACACCACATACGATGACCTTTCCCTCCATATGCATATCCTAGAAATATGCACTTCATTGCCCTCGAATCCAGTTCACCATCATTCACACGAGTGTAAGCAGGGCATCCAAACATTCGTAAACCAAAATTCTCAGAGGGTTTCTCAGACTACACCTCTTGAGGAGTCTTACAATTAATTTCAGTTGTTCGAGATCTATTTTACAGATAACAAGCAATGGTGCATGCTCCACCAATATTCGGTTCATTTGTTTTGTTACTTCGCGTTGCTACGGTGTTAGCCGTATAGTGTGATGCCTCAATATACCTTTTGTTTTGTAGAAGTTGTTAAATGAAGCCTTGCAGAACTCCAACCCATTTTCTGTTCTGAGTGACTTGACATGGTTCCTGGTCTGTTTATCAACCATTGCCTTCCACTCCTTGAACTGCTCAAACACTTCATCTTATTCCTTTGTCTTAAGGAAGTACACATAGGTATTCCTTGAGTAATCATCGATAAAATTTATAAAGTATTTCCATCCACTATGAGACTTCATAGGAGTGGGACCCCATAGATCTTAGTGAACACACTCTAGGTTTAGCTTTTCCAGTTGCATCTCCACCAAACAACCCCTTGTCGCTTACATGCCCCAACTTATGATGCCATAAGTTCCTTTCATTATCATACTGATCCAAGGATTGGGATACAGTCACCGTTCCCCCCAACCGTACAATCATCCAAAATATAAATCCCATGAGAATTCATTCTTCCCTTCATAACTATAAGAGAAACCTTGGAGATTCTTAACCAGTCACCCTCTCTATAGTACTTCAATCCATCCTTTGCCAAAGTGCCAAGAGAAATCAAATTCTTTCGAAGCTCCAGGACGAACCAACAATCTAGTTTCCTGACCATACCATCGTGCATATTGATCTGCACCGTGCCACTACCCTTGATGTTGCTCACCCAATCATCACCCATCTTGACTGTACTATTCCACTCTTTGAAGGAGTCGAACCAGCAATGATTACATGTCATACGATACCATGTTCTAGGTTCCAGGATCCAAGCATCAGCAGAACTAGATATACATACTATGAAAACTTCACCATTTTCTCTTTCATCAGAATTTCCTTGAACCACAACAACATTGTTATTGCTTGGTCCAACACCATTATTCCCTTTCTTCAATTATGGACAATATCTTTTGAACTGCCCCTTTTCATTGCAGTTATAACATTTGATGTTGGCTTTAGATTCAGAACTTGACTTCCCTTTGTTACCTCTACCTATATCTGATGTTGTTCCTCTGCATGCGAACAAAACGGAACTGGAAACTTCTTCTCCAACTGAAACTTTTCTTTTTAGTTCATTAGACATCAAAGAGTCCTTCACATCGTTCATAGTGATCATTGTCGTACCATACTGTAACATCCTATTTCAAGAAGTTTCTTATTTCAAGATTATGGACAACAAAAGGATCAAGTAAAAGGCCAAGGGGAATAGGATTTAGACCCTATTGAATGTGGATAATATTGGTTATGTGATCCAGTCTCTTGGTTTGTGTTTTGGAGTCAAAGGGTAAAATGGGAAAAGTGATGTTTCAGACTTCTTTCATGAATTAAGGATTTTAGTTTGGTATGTTTTAAGTCAAAAGTAATTGGATAGGATTGTGGGGCTCTTCAATTCCTTTCTGTGCTTATAAAGAACATTGAAAACGGAGTTGAAACGAATAAGTTTTGGTTGTTTGAAGTTGATGTGGAAATTGAGGATTTTTGGATTATGCAGGGCGTAACTAAATATTACATAGGGCGTAATGGGGTTTAATGAATTACGTAGGGTGTAATTCACGACTATGCAAGGCGTAATCTAGGCAGATCAAAACCCTAAATCTTTGGTTTTGAGCCCTATTTAAGGGCTCTAACTTATGGGAATCCCTCTCATTACCAACCTCTATCACCTAAGATCATTACTTGAGAAACCCTAGCCTGCTCTCTCTTGATTTTGAGCCTTGTCATCATTTATGAGCTTATTCCAACTTTCTCATTGGTTTCATATATCTAGTCATTTGTCATATTTTCCACTTTTTGGTCATTTTACTGCATAAAGTTTAGATCTTGAAATTTTGTGACCTTGTTATGGATAAAGTTGGAAACTTTATCCATCTAAACTAGGGATGGGATTTGAAACCGGAAAACCGGACTGGAACCGGAATCGGACCGGAACCAGAATATATAGAAGTGGTTCCGGTTTTGGGTTTAAAAATGGGCTTTATCCGGGTTCCGGGTAATCTGGGTTTGGGTACGGGTCCGGGTAAACCGGGTCTAAAAACCAGAACCGGTGTTAGGGACCGGAACCACTTTTAGGGTCGGAACCCGTTTTTGTAAAAGATTCATATCTCAGTCATTTCAACTTCGATTGACATGCGGTTTTTTTTTCCAACATGTAGTTTAGTGTTTGTACATGATTTTAGACTATAAATTTTCCATTTTTAGTTTTATACTTATTGAATTATAGTCCCCCAAAGTCGAGATATCAAAGCTGTAAGTTTTTAGTTTTTCAGTTTTTTTGTATTCGGTGAAAGTTTTAAAACATGCATATCTAATCCATTTGAAGTCGGATTGACATGTGGTTTTTTCCAGTTTGTAGTTTGTAGTATGTACATGAGTTTAGACTATAATTTTGTCATTAGTGGTTTAAGATTCAATGATTTACAGTCCTCCGAAGTCGGGATATCAAAACTGAAAATTTTCAACTTTTCAGCTATTTGATATTTTGTACTTTGTATTCTATGAAAATTGTAACACATGCATATCTCATTCGTTTAAAGTCGGATTGACATGCGGATTTTTCTAGAGTGTATTTTAGAGTTTATATATGATTTTAGACTATAATTTTGTTAATTTTGGTTTCATATTCAATGGGTTACAATCCCCCAAAGTCGGAATATCAATATGAAACTTTTCAAAGTTCAACCCACTAAGTAGTAAGTAATTACCAAAAAATTCCGGTTTTTCCGGGTTTTCTAGTTCTAAACCCACTGTAACCGATTCCAACCTACCCACTTTGATGTTTTCGGGTTTTCCGGTTCTAGACCCACCGTACCCGGAACCGGTTCCTATATACCAGTCCAGTTTCCGGTTCTAAAAAATCTCGTTAACCGGTTCCGGGTTTTCCGGGTCCAGGTCCATCCGGTCCGGGTTTGGACCCACTTTCATCCCTAATCTAAACATCATATTGATTCAGATAAGAAGGTTGGAGACTTTGACTTAATGGATTAAGTTAAGAAAGATACTTTTTTGGTCCTTTTGAGACTTAGAGACTAGATGATAGTTGTTTAGACCATCCTAATAGATAAAGTTGGAAACGTTATCCATTATGGAGCCATTAGGAACTTGACCTGAGCTTTGAGTGGAATGTCTTAAGGTATTAAGAACTTTAAAAAGTCTTTTTAGCATCAACGAGATTATGTGGGGCGTAATCCAGCCTTAAGCAACGCGTAAAGGGAAATATGCTCGTTTTCCTTTCTGTGAGAGCTTGGTATACAGGGCGTAAGTAGAGAGTGCGCATGACATACTCCCAAAGGTGGACTTTGGCTATTTTTTGGCTTTGGTCCATGATTGGTTGGGGATATCTTGGAAAGAGTAGAATGGTCGTTTACCCTAGTAGAAGTGTATGGAATGGACTTTTGATCATGGGTTATCACCATAATCATTAATTTGGGTTGTTTTGGATGTGTTCAATGTGAGGAGATATTGTAGTAGCAGCGATTGTGAGATTCGATTATCTTTAATTTGAGGTGAGTCTCTTCACTGTACCTGTGGGTGGAAGGCACCAATGCTGAACCACTAGATTATGTTTGTAGGATGATAAATGTCCTTGGGACACTTACTAACATGCATGTATTATAACACCCTATTTCAGGTCATTCCATAATTTGGGTGTAGCACCCGATTCCTGGTACATATTTAAATTCAAGAATTTCATGTATTTCCTCTGGGACTCGACGAGTTGGTGGCCCAACTCGTCGAGTAGAGTCGTGATTCGCAGGAAGTTTAAGTGGCTTACTCGACAAGTCGGGAGACTGACTCAATGAGTAGGTGTTGTTTGAGTGAAACCCTAAATTTGAGGGTTTGCACCCTATTTAAACAACTTATCTCAGCCTCCATCGTCCCTATTACTCCCATAAAGCATTACCTCGAAACCCTAGCCGTTATTAGTGTGTTTTGAGCCTTGAGGTGTTACTTTAGGTGTTTGAAGCTTGAAAAGAAGGAGGAGGATTGAAAAATCAAGGTGGAATCGGGAAGATCCAGAGCTTTGGGCACATTTCCAGCTTATTGGTGGTATAAAGCTAAACCTTATCTATTCCTTGTGTAGATCTTGACTTTGGTCCATTCCCCCCCCCCCCCCCCCCCCCCCATTTTCTAAGCCCTAGTGAGGATGTATTTGGGACTTAGTGTAAGGAAGGAGTTTGTGCTCTAGATCTAGGGCTATTGAGGGTTTTTATGGCATAAAGGTGCCCACCTTGTTACCATAAACACCCCCATGCACCTTGTAGACCATCTTTCATGGGTTTTTGAGCCAAGGACCCCATGCATGTGCATCAAGTTTGGAACTTTACGTGTAAAATGGACATTAGGAGGCCAAATCTATGGTTTTGATGTGTTAAGACCCATTTAAATCGACTGTATAGTAATGGTCAAGGATGGACTCGGCGAGTCGCTCTTGGGACTCGGCAAGTCAAGGTGTATTGACCACCAAATCCTTTCTGTGGAGGGATTAGATGATAGGGTGGAAAGTCCCTCAGTTGTTTAAGCTCATAAAGGACCTGGGAATCATGAGACTCGACGAGTCGTTAAGCAAACTCAGCAAGTCCAAGGCAATCTCCCAATCATTGAAGATGAACTCGACGAGTTGTTCATACAACTCGGCGAGTCGTAGATCAGACACATTCTTATGAGGGAGATGAACTCGTCGAGTTCAAGGAAGAACTCTGCGAGTTGGATGAAGGTGGTCCTGATGGTTTGAATGAAGGAGAACCCGTCGAGTTCTTTCTAGAATCGACGAGTAAAGTCGGGGGTTGGTTCGATTTAGAGGAGTATGGACTCGATGAGTTGGTAGACCAACTCGGCGAGTCAGGTCAATTGGATGTTGACTTTGACTGAATTGAGTTGACCCTGGTTTGGATTGCATGTTCGAATTAATAACTTAAAAGGGTTGTCGTGTAGGGATTGAGGAGTCGAGGGGAGTCGACTTTCATACAGAGGACATTTTAGACACTACACGACATCGAGGTGAGTTACCTTCCAGTAGCAGTGGGTCTACGGCCACAATGCCGACCCTCTAGTAGGAGATGTATGTCAGATGTTTGTCTTTGTGATATTCATCTAGGTTTGCTGCTACATGTTATGTTTTATGTGCTAGCATGATATGATATTATGTGGTAGTAGTAGGGGGTGAAATAGTCCCCGGTTACCGGTCAATAGGACTGAAGGGGTAGGTTAGTACCCAACTATGCTACACAAATTATGTTATATGTAATATGATATTATGTGATAGTAGTAGGGGTGAAATAGTCCCCAGTTACCAGTCGAGAGGACCGAAGGGGTAGGCCAGCACCCAGATATGCTAGGCAAGGTCACCGGTCGAGAGGAACGAAGGGGTAGGCCAGCACCCAGGTATGCTAGGCAAGGTCACCGATCAAGAGGACCAAAGGGATAGGTCGGGCACCCAGATATGTCTGTCAGTATGTATTTCATGTGATTGTATGGTATGTGGTATGATGGGGGAACTCACTAAGCTTCGTGCATATAGTTTTCAGTTTTGTTTTAGGTACCTCTGCAGCAAAGGGGAAGGAGTCGGCGCGGTAGCGGCACATCACACACACATAGGATTTCCGCACTACAAGATTTATGGGGATTGTACTCTGACATTGTTACTATTTTATAATATGATTTTGAGACATGAGATTATGTTTTTATGAAGCGAAATGACTCAATTATGTTTTCTTGTAAATATTTTCTAATTTGACATATCAAAAATGTTTTTTCTTGGTCTTGAAATTTGGGATGTTACAAGTTTGTATCAGAGCCTTAGTTTGAGAGATTCGGATACACTCTCGGGTGTGTCTGAACTCAAACTGAGGACGTGGTATGAAAATTTTCAAAAGAAAATCATTTTTATGAAAAGAAGTTGAAAAGAGAAAAAGGAACTTTGAAAAAGAACAAGATGTGTGATGTGCGCGACCGGCCGAGCTCAAGTAAGTTTTCCCCAAGATACCCATACATGTTTTGTTATGATATGATATGATTATGAGAACTGCATTCTAGATTAGGGCTAGAGGATCTAGGAAGGATGCCTTATATGCCTATTGTATATGAATGAGAACTGCATGCTAGATTGGGGCTAAGGATCTAGGAAGATGCCTGATATGTGTGATAGATGTGTTTTTGAGCTGCAAGATGTTACTGATTAGTCAGTTATATGATAGCTTGGATAGAGTATGATTGGATTGGGTTACTTGATGCCTGAATGTTGTTGCTTTGTGCTTCGAGAGTCCTAGTTATCTTTAGCTAACTAGCAAACGAATACGTTAAGTTACATATTGCAAGGACGAAATAATTTCAAAAGGTTAGGTCTAGCCCTACTGTGCAACTCTTGTTTGAGTCCAACGGTTGTGGGATAGGACCTTTCATTCGAAGAATTATCTGGTCTTAATAATATGTAATGGTATTCGCTAGCTAGTTAGGTAAGGGTAGCAGGGGTTCCTTATGCAACTGATGGCGGGGAGTACGTCAGAGAGTTACCCTAGGGTAAGCGTAGGACGAGATTGGAAGGGTGCAACAGTAGTAGAAAGGACTTGGTGAAGTCGAAGCAATCCTTGAGGGAAGTACGGATAGATGTGGAAGGTAGTATGGGCCCGCACTACTGAAAACAGAGGACTCGTACTCGAGTCAAGGAGGGCCGAGACAGAACCAGGAAACTTGTAGAGTATATGAGACCTCCCAAGGTTTATGAATGATTCTGACAGTTATGTGTTATGTTTCATAATGGTGATGATCACACGACATAAAGGAGGAGCTTTAGGGACAAGATCTGGTTCAGGATCGGGCTTGCGGGCAGGTTCCGATCCAGTGGATGAGGAATACGCGAGTTTATCGCATCTGAGATCACGAGAGGTATCCTTGAGTCGACCCCGGTGATTTTCGGGTCGATCAATGAAGGGATCATTGAGTTGATGGAGGATCGCCTCCGGGCATTTAGGAGCTATATGGCATCCAGTCAGTCGGGATCATGCACACTGAACTTTAAGGACTTCAAGAGCAGTGGTGCGCCGAATTTCCATGGGGCTAAGGACCCCATCGCTGCTAGGAGGTGGATTGCAGACATTGAGTCTGCACAATTGACGAGCTTCTGCCCTGAGGGGTCGAAGGTGCGATAAGTTGCAGGTTGTTTGAGAGACTGGGTCAGGGATTGGTGGGAGTCAGTTGGTGACTCGTTGGGAGCCTCGGCAATTGAGGCTATGACTTGGTCAGACTTTGTGACCAGGTTCAGGTCCGAGTTTGCACCAGCTGTAGAGCTTCAACAGCTGGCTAGGGAGTTTCTGGATATGAGGTAGACGACGGAGTCAGTGGCAGAGATTAACGCCAAGTTCTGGGAGAGGGAATTGTTGGTGCCCCAGTATGCAGGAGACGAGGAGATGCGGAAAACCCGCTATCATGATATATTAAGGGCAGACATTCGGGAGCATGTCAGCTTATTGGCATGCCCGGCCCTAGATTCCATGATTGCTAGGGAGAGGGAGATAGAGTTGGAGAACCTCAGGAAGAGGATAGCATAGGAAGGACAGGTTACTGGGGCTCCAGGGAAGAAGCCCAAGGGATCCAACTCTAGGTCGAAGGGCCAGCAGGGTCGGGGCCACTGCGGAAAGTACGGCAAGACTCATGAGGGGGTTTGTCGGTTTGGATCATCGAGCTGCTACAAGTGCGGCAAGTTGGGGCACTTCAGAAGGGATTGTACTGCTCCTGCGCCCACCTTCCAGACATCAGAGTTTCTCTGTTTCCACTGCAACCAGCGAGGCCATAAAAAGGCCAATTGCCCTCAGTTGACAGCAGCAGCGCCATTGAAGGTGCCAGCTCCAGCGACCCTGTGGATCAGTGATGGTCGGTAGGGCAAGATAGAGGCTCCAGTGGTGAGGAGCCGAGCCTTCCAGTTGACTACCGAGGAGGCACGCGCTGCACCCGATGTGGTGACGGGTATGATTTCTTCTCCCTAGCTTTTATTTTATGTTGCTTATTGATGTGCCATGTGATATGTCTTTTTTAGGATCATTCCATGTGAACGGTATCCCAGTTCAAGTGCTGTCTAATTCGGGCGCTACCCGATCATTTGTCTCTCTTGTGCTTAGCAAGAGATTCCTTGCGTCTTCGGGTATGTTGGATTGCCCTCTAGAGGTCGATATTGCCGATGACCGATCAGTACGAGCGTTAGCGGATTTTAGGGACTGTGTTTTGAGGTTGTTCGAGGAGCGTTATTTGGTAGAATTAGTTCCATTCCGCCGCATGGGAACAAGGTGATTATATGCATGGATTGGTTGAGCCCCAACTGGGCAGTGATCGACTGCATACAACAGTTGGTTCGGATTAGGACCCTTAGTGGGGGAGAGCTGGTGTGTGACATCCCCATTTTCACGGCCAGTAAAAACCGATTTTGTTTATGCTTTATAAAAATCAGAGTACTTCTTTCAATAAAAATGTTGCGGAATTTGTTCTCAGTAAAACATGATAAATACGTTATCAAAGCTTTTCTAAAGAAATGTATTTTTATTCACTTTTAAAACATTTGGGATGTCATCGTCAATACAGAAACATAAGCATAAACAGAACTTACATTCATTTACACTAGTGATCTACATCTCTTTTAAATCTCTTAGTGTAATGTAACTTCATATCGACACTGGTGATACAAATAGACTGAGTGGGTCGGGTTGGGAAACCTGGTGAGTACATAGGGTTTTCAACCCACAATAATATAATTATTATGTTTAATCAACAAACAATTAACCCAATTACCGATCCCCATTATCTTATTTACTCTTAAGGATCTACCCTAAGAATCAGGTATTTCTTGTTCATTCATTCCTAAGGATTAACTTAAGGAATAGCCGAATAGGCACGAAATCCATCGTTGCCAGGGTTTACTCAATGGGCACTGAATCCATAGTTGCCAGGGTTTGCTCAACAGGCACTAAATCCATAGTTGCTAGGGTTTACTCAGCAGACACTAAATCCATAGCTGCCAGGGCTATTTCATTTATCAAAAATATCGTTTCTGAGAATCCACTCGCAATACATGTCAATGGTTTTTTAGAGTACACCGGTGAACACATCGTTCACAACACCTACAGGTTGCGAGCTTGCTAGTGTTCCACTGGACTGTCTAGAATAGTCTGTGGTTGTCATCTATACTCTGCTAGATGACAGGGCCAACCTTTGGGTACTAGGCTTCTCACATCGTCCACCTCTCACCCTCACCTCATGGTCTATTTCACCTCTCACCTCATCATCTGACTCATATTTCCTCTACCCATGTTTTACCCAACATAATTTGTAGATATAAAATATATATACATTTTAAATCATTTAAAGCATGTATAAAAATCTTTCACCTAGCATAGACAACAAGTATACAAACGATATGCACACATAGCACACAATTTATATTATATACTTCATATCTATGTGTAAGATGAAAGGGACTATGCATTCACATGATAAGGTGATGACTCGGTACTTGGACAACACTTTGTTACTGTTAAAACAATTTCCCTCGGACAAAACCTAGTATCATTACCACTAGAGTTTAGTCTAATATTCACCGAGACTAATTAAATAGTCTTGCTATTATTACTATTATATAAGCGTTAAACAATACTTCTATAACCCATAATAATATCCCAAGTACTTATTATAAGGCCCTAATAACATTACTATATTAAACCATAAGCTATACTAAAGACAGGTTAGGCGTAGCTTACTTACAACGGGTTTTTCTCAAAACCGGGCATCGTCAGAGCAACCTTCCCGAACCGAAAGACCCTTTTTCTTGGGACTCCGGGAGCCTCGGGGCTTCCTTCGGATGCTAGAGGGTTTACCTAGGCTTAGGAGGGGGTTAGGGAGTTAGAGAGACAGTTTAGAAAGAGAAAGAAGTAGGGAAAGGTGTGGGAAATGGAGGAACCCGACACCTCTATTTATAGGCTGAATTCCTGATGGACTCGTCGAGTCAGTGCCATGTGTCATCACCTGATGGCTTTTCTTGGGGAGAAAGCCTTGGCCCATATTCAACCACATCACCCTTTTGCAACAGCACCCTTCCGACTTCTAAACCCCGTAAATTTCGCATACGAGCTCCGTTTTTGATGTTCGTTTTTTCCACGCATAGGTAAAAACAAGATCTACAACTTTTATTTAGACTCTGTCATCCAACCTTTGACCGATATTAAATTTAATAGTAGGAGGAGATTAGACTGTTAAATGACCACGAAGAATTTGTAACTACTTCATACGGACTTCATTTTCGTCTGTCTTTTTACCATTGAGTTCCTATTAATGAGATCTTCAACTCTCATTAAGGTTGCGTAAGCCAAAAACCGCTCGAACTAAAATTCGAGTTTCGGGTCGTGCACTGTTATGCCAAATCTTAGAAAAATCATAACTTCCTCATACGAAGTCATATTTGGGCGTTTTTTTTTTGTATGTTCTTGGTTTAACGTATACCACAACTTTTGTTTAGATCACTAAGGCTAAAAAGTCCTCTATCGTAAATTCACTATTTACGTCTCCCGGTGCCGTGCCGGTTTTGCCGAAAAACTTCGACGGGACATAAGTTATTCGTTATAACTCGGATTTTGGCATTCTTTATATGTACGAAACCCTTGTAACATATACTACAACTTGGTTAAGATTAATCCTTCTAAATAATCTTCCATCAAAAACTCATTTTTGATGGTTATTGTCTCTAATTTGACTAGCCTGGATCAACAGGCGTTACAATTATCTCCCCCTTAGGATGATTACGTCCCGAAATCATCAATGAAACAGGGCTCACATGATGACTCCATACATTATCTCTTCATCCTAATTAATAACCGTAACTTTAATGTTTCTTCGAACGAGTATCTAATTCTAAGACTTCCTGACTGTTGGCGGTGCCCAATCGTTGACCCGCTCTCTATCTCTTGTTAGACTTCCAATCATAATCTTCATGTCACAATCTCGATCCTTATTGGAGACTCCTTCTTTAACAAACTTGAGATAAGTTTCTTCCTTCGATTATCATAATAGACCGATGGGTCATGTTCTAATGGCCTCTTATCGTATGATTCATTGCTTGGACTTAGGTCTTTTAGAGTCAAATTCCAGAACAGACTATACCTTCCTTCATGTTCTAATCACATCTTAAAAGGATCATTTCTATCTACAAGCAACTATCGCGATACCTCTACCGATCGCTTTGATTATCTTTTATTTCAATCTTCCGGCTTATGTCAGATGCTACATCAAACCTGGTTCTCTGAACCACGTAACATAATCATCGTAGTCGGACTCAATTCGATATGACCACTAGGGTTAGAATAACAACAATCTTCTTAGTCATTACCGAAAAAATGGTAGCGACATACTTGAATAAAATGGTATCAATTACTAGCTTCTTGGTAACCTTGTGACTTTCCCTGATCCAAGCGTAAGTCCTGTGCTTCCGGTAGTATAGGCCTCTACTACCTTTCACACCTACTCATAATCGTCCCAAGTATTGTCTCGTAGTTTTCCAAGTCACCATACAAGTAAATCACACAACAACTTAACACATCAGATAGCAAAACGAAGGTTTTTATATTATTCCTTGAAACGATTACATAGGTGTTCAAGTTTACTCTAAACTATGCCTCTAGTAGGCTACATCATACGATACTATGGCTACTTCATAACTCGATCTTCAGATATCAATCCTCACTCTTCATTGCGTTGTCAGTTGCTTTGTTAGGGATGCTTCTTGATTTTGGAGGTGCATCCGCTCTTGTTGCTTCAATTTTCTTCGGGCAATTCTTTGATTTATGCCCCTTGTCCTTGCATCCGTAACAGAACCTCTTGCTGGATGTACATAAATTGGCGTAATGTTCGTTCTTTCCACACTTAAAACAAGTCACTTCTTTGTAGCATCTCCCATAGTGCTTCAGCGGTACATTTGGCTTTGTAACTCCTTTCCTCGTTAGGCAGTCTTGCTTGAAGTGCCCTTCCTTATTACATTCGTAACACACCCTGGTGTTGAATGTACACTCATCGGCGTAATGCCCATGCTTTCCACACTTTTTCGTAGTACCTCCCATAGGGTTTCAGTGGTACACTTGGTTTTGTAGCTATAATCGGACAATATTTTTTGGAGTGTCCTTCCTTACTACACTTAAAACAAACTTCTTCCTCGGTTGGGCATTTGTGGGCATAGTGACCAGTCTTCCCACATTTGAAACAGGTCACTTCCTTAGGGCATCTCCCGTTGCGTTTCCTTCCGTACTTTTCACACCATTTTTCTTCACCTCCCCCTCCAGTCTTTGAGAACATGTAGTTCTTTTCAGACCTTGAAGACCCCTCAAATTTCCTCTTCTTGCCAACTTCAACCTTGTTGGCGATCCTATTGTTGATCATTTCTTCGACAGACTTAGCAGCCCAGATGGTTGCCTCAAGAGTGGGTGCCTGGCATACTGGCACAGTAAGTTCGTCCTTATTTTGTTGAAGTAATCATCTTGTCTCTTCCATCCGACGATCCAACATCATCTGCACCATTCCTTGTACTCCTGCCATCGTGATCGTCTCGGGTGCAGTTGCTACCTCTGGCACATGCTCAATCACGGGTGGCTCGGGCTGCGGGTTACCGCTTCCAAATCCACTTCTAGTTCTCACCATGTAGATCTATGCACCAAATCAGACGTTTGGTGTGGAGTGTTGAGAATATAAATAAAGAAGACTTAATTTACGATTGACGTGTAATTCTCCCTATCACTCCGAAAAGTTACATGCCAGTTCAAATACCGTAATTAAATGTTTAGAAATCTGAACACATAAAGCTCCAGATCTGGTCGACAACAAACCATAGATCCGATCATATAATGCATATCATAAATCATTTAGCACATAAAAGCATTTTAGGCATTTTCCCTAAATAAGCTAGGGATTATGTATATTCAGGTGTACTACCTGAAATATATTAGACACTCTTCTCACGATCATTGCTTAGCATTCTATTTTGGTAGATCTGGGCCAGGTGTTGAAGTGTAATTATTCACGGGGCAATCTGATTTCATGTATACAACAACAAAGAAGCAATGGTGTGACAACCCGATATTTCAACTCTATGTAATGACCAAAAAAGTCAAGCATTGTAACCACTTTTGATATAATGAAATTAACTTCATAAATAAAATGTCCAAAAGTCTCTAATTGATTACCTACTATGTTAGATATCATTAAACCGTGATCGTACATAAAAGAACGTCCAAATCTGACTTCGTATAAGGAAGTTATGATTTTTCCAAGTTCGGCCTAGCGACAGACAGCTAAAAACTCGAAACAGAGATTGAGCGACTTTTGGCCGGAATGACCTAAATGAGAATCGAAGGTCTCGACATTGGTTTTTCAACGGTAAAAAGTCTGGCAAAAAAAGACGTCGGATAATGAAGTTATGGATTTCTAACGAAATTTTCTTACCGCGGCCTTTTAAAAATAAATAATAAAAATAATTTCAAAATTTGCCGACGGAGTCTAAACGAAAGTTGTAGAGCGTAGTCTCACCTACGCGTGGGATAAAGAACGTCGAAAACGGAGTTCGTATTAAGAAGATATGAATTTTTGAAGTTTACTAAATAATAAAAATATCAATTTTAAATCAAAATTCGGTATTATCCGAAGGAGGAGTCACCAGGCCAATCCGAGTTACGCCCAGCGTACTCGAGGACTAGGCCTCGGATCGTCGACGTAGCCCCCTATGCGAGGCTATGCCCCGTCCCATCCGAAGCTCCGAGGCAGTCGAGGATGCGGTCACGCATGACGCACGCGTACACCCAACGTACCGAGGCGGTTCCCAACCCCTATAAAAGGGATGCGAGGGTTCCGAAGAAAGGGCCCAATTCCTCTCATCTTTCTTGCATTTTTGCCTCGTTTTCTGTGCACGTGATATCCCGAAGCCCCGGTTTCCTTGCTCAAGTATCGAAGGTCGTTTGTGCTCCCGAGATTCCCGAGAAAATCCGTTTTCTCGAGTCGAAGTTCTGCTCGGTTTTCATCTCGCCTTCTCCGATCTTTCAAGTGAGTTCATACCCCTATAATCCACACTTTTAAATGTTTTATAAATGCTTTTATATGCTTTTAGGGGGGGGGGGGTATACAAGTAAAACACACGATTATTATCGTGTGTTATATAAAGTTTCATTATACACTTTTATCAATTGAATCATATGTGATTTATAACTATTATAGGGAAACTTTTGTATGCAAAATATATCACGATAACATCTTGTCTTTTGAAATGAAAAATGTTGTTATATATATATATATATATATATATATATATATATATATATATATATATATATATATATATATATAAGTCAAACACTCTGCTTGTACTGTATGTATATGTGTCCATTTTTGGCACTACAAAAGTTATACTTTCATAACAAGTGAGCATTTCACTAGGGTTTACTATACAAACGAGACACACTTTTAGAAAACTATAATAGGTATAGTTTTACGAGAACATCACGAACTTTTACATACTAGAAACACTATTTCAAAGAGATACATTCATATACAAGAACAAACGAACATTTTCATACGTAAATCTGTTTTATACTAAATTTTGTGAGACATTAAACTTCACGTACGTTCGAGTACACATTTCAAGTCCTGTAATATATACCAGAATCCCTTGGAGGGGGAGCATGGTGTTTGTGTATAGATCTATACGGGATTGACAACCCCGCACCCTAACTGTTAGCTACAGTACACCATTTGGGGTGACAAATGTCAGAACATTCCAATGCCTGAAGAACGTTGTGTATAGGCAAATCCAGTCAATAGCATGGTTATAAAACTCACATGGAGTATTAAAAACACATTGGTTTACGGGGTTTTTCAGACGTCTTGACGACTTTACACGTACATAAATTAACTACTTTAGGCATGAAAAACATTATTGTGTTGCAGTTTTGGAACTTCTAAACTACCACCCACATACGGAAAAACATAAATTTTCTAGAAACAAACATTGGTCTTGATAGAAGGCTACATTTATATCAGTAGAAAATATGGGATTTTCTAGGAAGAAACAAACAAAAGCAAACCATTTCATTTTAGTTCATACAAATATTGTCATTTAATACTTATGAAACTCACCAGCTTAAATTCTGATCTACTCTTTCAAAACTACTTGTATGTCCCAGGGATTCTGTAATAACAGGTAACAAACAACTTTTGAACAAGGGACGCAGCGTCGCCAGTTTAAATTCATATTTTGGCATCATATTGTAATTGGTTTTGAACATGTACCTTTTAACAATGTAAACTTTCACTTATATAGATGATGGTTATATTGCTTTCTTTACTATGTATTCAATTGTTATGGTACTACATGAAGTCATCCGCCCCCGAATGTTTCCGCCGTTCCGGTTTGGGGGTGTGACAGATTGGTATCAGAGCATTGTTTATAGTGAACTAAGTATATCGAACCACATAAGATATACAAACTATAAATGCTTAAGGGACTAATACTCTCTGACAAAACATTTTTTTGTTTTACGCCTAAGCAGCGTTTCGTTTAACTTAAATTGTTAGTTCATTTAAGTACAAATAAATGCATACAACAACTTATTTTCATGATTATAACTATACAAGAAGTATTTAGACTAGTTGGACACTACGATTAAGAATCGATATATGTAATCAGATTTGGGCCAAATATAGCATGATCAACTATATTTATCCGAGATCGGACTGATGTATCGAGGAATGCTCGTAGTGAGCAACAAGTTGAAACTTACCAAAACATCACAAGAATCGAACACACGAATTTAAATACTATAGGAGTATTTGGTACATAAATAGTTTAACATACATGTTTAGTCTTACATGTTCCAAATTTTGTTCAATTCTTATAACCCTATTCTCGTATAGTCAAATGGCTGGATTTCATCACCCCGACAACCCCTACTATCCCATCCAAGGCAACGGGGGATGGATCGAAGAGGATCCCGAGGAGGACGAGGAACCTATAGAATTGGATGAAGAGGGGGACCTTGGTACCGACTCAGAGCCGGAAGTAATCAACCCACCACCCGCACAACCTCCCGTCTTCGTGAGAAACTTTCAAGGACCGACTCCTGTTTGGGGAAGTCACCTCCACCATTGGAGCCAACAACAAAGTCTACGCCCTCCCTACGACATGTGTCGAGACTTCTACGATGTTCGCGGAGGAGGTTCAGCCGATTGAACACTCCCGGTCATGGTGGGAAAACTAGCCAACCAGTCCTACCAATCCGGAGTTCAAGCTAGCCAGATTCGGGAAGTCAACGTGGAAGTACAGGTTCACACTTCCGACATCCGTAGGCTGGACAGAGCTTAAGACAATGCCCAACTCCAAACCGAAGCATTCCAAGCTCAAATGATTGCAGCCCTCTCCGAGATGAGGGAACAACAAGCCGCCTTCGATAGGCGTCTTATGGAATCAAAGCAATCGGATGCGGAGTCAAGCTCCAAGCGCAACCTACGTCGCAAGTAGTGCTTGCCAAATCCCAAATTTTGTTATGAGTTAGGACCTCGGCTAAAAGTTTTATTTTTTTTAAACTTTGTAACCGGAGACCCTTAGAGGGGTCAAATTTTCGTGATCATTGTATCAAATATTATTTAATATAATTGGCACGCTATTATTACTACATTGGGTATTTCGTTCAATCCTTAAAATATTATGGAGAAACCATATGCTTGTTTCATATATTCGGATTTGCGAGTAACTCCCATTCTTCTATCTTTAAGACTCATACTATCATCTGTTGTTGAACTATAGCGATTTAGTTCATGAGACACATTCATTTTGTATGCTATGGAATTCTTATCTCTATCTTCTCAACCTATAGTTGAAGGATGCCTCCGTGTAGAAACCCGAGACAAAAAAACGGTGGGGAAGCACCGATACCACCACCGCCTCCACCTCCTCAATTTGATGCTATCATGTTCCAAGCAGCAGTCACAGCAGCTGTGGCAGCTGCCATGTCACAAATCAATACCCCTGTTACTACTGGTTTAGGAATCGGCACACTTCCTTCCAACCATGGCGAGATTCATAGGTAACCCCGAGAGTGCACCTATAAAGACTTTATGAATGCCAAACCCCAGATGTTTAATGGGACTGGTGGTGTGATGATTTTGAGGCAATGGATCGAAAGGATAGAATCAGTCTTTGAAATCTGCTCCTGTCCCGAGCACAACAAAGTCAAGTTTGCCACTTACACGCTCACTGATAGAGCTTTAACTTGGTGGAATGGCCATGTTAAGGTACTTACTCTGATAGTGGCGAATTCAATAAGCTGGGAGAGCTTAAAAATCACGCTGATGAGAGAGTATTGTCCACGAAGAGAGAGTCAAAAACTCGAGCACGAACTCTGGACCCTTGGAATGATTGGTACCGACATAGTGACTTATACCATCAGATTCTGCGATCTGGCAATCCTTTGCCCAGATATGATTGCTCCTAAGAGCAAGAAAATAGAGAGATACATTTGGGGATTGCCGCCCCAAATTCAGTCAAGCGTGTTAGCTTCAAAACCTGACACTTTTGAAAGTGTCAAAGAGCTGGCTCAATCTCTTATTGATCACGGAAGTCATCAGAACTCAAAAATTTCGGCACCAGAACCATAGAAGGGAAACAACAACAATAACAAGAAGAGAGGATGGAATAAGGGGAAGGGTGGGTCTTCCCAAGAATCCTCGAAGAAACAACAACTGGTTACAGTGAATGCTGCTACTGTACCTACTACCGTTCCTACAAATCTCTACCCAACAATGCCTTATGTGGGTAACTTTCCAAAGTGCACCAAATGCACTTACCACCACCATGGACCTTGTCGGGAAATGCAGTGCTCCAACTGCAACAGAAAGGGACACACTCTCCGTTTCTGCAAAGCCCCCATATAGTCGATCACTCAAGTTCCCAACGCTGGTGTAGGCCAAGCTTGCTACGGTTGTGGCGAGGTGGGCCACTACAAAAGAAACTGCCCGAAGGCAGCGAATACCGGCGGGGTGGGACGAGTTTTGGCTATAGGCCACGAAGAAGCCGTAGCTGATCCTACAGTAGTTGCTGGTATGTTTCTTCTCGATAATTCACATGCATACATACTATTCGATAGTGGAGCAGAGAGAAGCTTCGTGAGCCAAAATTTTATTCACTTACTTAAACATAAACCTAGCATGTTAGAAAAATCATTCATTGTAGAAATGGCAAACGGAAAAACGGAAAACACTAACTGCATATACATGAGTTGTACATTAACTTTAGACGGTCATTCTTTCCCAATCAACCTCATGCCGGTCCAAATTAAAAGTTTCGACGTCATAGTCGGCATGGATTGGTTAAATCTTCTTCGCGCCGACATCATGTGCTTTGAAAAAGCAGTTCGTCTTAATCTCCCTAACGATGAAACATTAGTGATTTACGGCGACAAATCAAGTACAAACCTTCGCATCATTTCGTGCATCCGGGCTCGAAAGTGTTTGTGGAAGGATTATCATGCATTTCTTGCACACATCGTCGATACGAGTCAGGAAGTAAAGGACATTAAGAGCATTCCAGAAGTACACGACTTTCCCGATATCTTTCCAGAAGAACTACCGGGATTACCACCACAACGTCAAGTCGAGTTTAGAATCAACTTAATTCCAGGGGCTACCCCTGTAGCAAAATCGCCTTATCGTCTGGCACTAGCAGAGATGCCAGAACTTTCCAGCCAGCTTAACGAAATCCATCAAAAAGGATTCATTAGACCAAGCTTCTCACCTTGGGGAGCACCGGTCTTGTTTGTAAAGAAGAAAGACGGATCGTTCCGTATGTGCATTGACTACAGAGAACTGAACAAGCTTACCGTCAAAAATTGTTACCCTCTGCCCCGCATTGACGACCTATTTGATCAACTTCAAGGACCAAAGTACTTCTCGAAGATAGATCTACGATCCGGATATCACCAATTACGAGTAGTGGAGGAGGATATTCCCAAGACAGCCTTCCGAACTCGTTATGGACACTGTGAATTTGTAGTGATACCGTTCGGATTAACCAATGCACCAGTGGTATTCATGGACCTGATGAATAGGGTGTGCCGTCCTTACTTGGATTAGTTCGTCATCGTCTTCATCGATGATATACTTATCTACTCCTGAAGTAAGGAAGAGCATAGTCAGCACCTACGAAAAGTCTTAGAAACATTACGATCGGAGAAGCTCTATGCGAAGTTCTCTAAATGCGAATTTTGGATTCGAAGAGTCGAATTTTTGGGCCACGTTGTTAGCGAAAAGGGGATACACGTGGACCCCTCCAAAATTAAGGCCATTGAGAACTGGTCGGCGCCAAAGACGCCTACATAGATTCGTCAATTTCTAGGTCTCGCTGGCTACTATCGCAGATTCATAAAGAACTTCTCTAGCATTACGAAACCTCATACTACATTAACCTAGAAAGGCGTGGCCTTTGACTGGGAAGCAAAACAAGAGAAGGCGTTCCAAACACTGAAACAGGCCTTGTGCACCGCACCGATACTATCCCTCCCCGAAGGGATAGAAGATTTTGTAGTGTATTGCGATGCATCAAATCAAGGACTTGGTTGTGTTTTTATGCAAAGAGGGAAGGTTATTGCCTATGCCTCCCGTCAGCTTAAGATACACGAAGTAAACTATACAACACACGATCTTGAGTTAGGAGCAGTGGTATTTGCTCTGAAGATCTGGAGACACTACTTGTACGGAACAAAGAGTACTATTTTCACCGACCACAAGAGCCTTCAACACATTTTCGATCAGAAGGAGCTCAACATGCGACAACGACGATGGGTCGAGCTACTCAATGACTACAAATGCGAAATTCGTTATCATCCTAGCAAGGCCAATATAGTAGCTGACGCCCTCAGTCGAAAAGAATACACTGGTCGGAGAGTCAAATCTTTGACTATGACTATCCATTCCCACTTATCCACACAAATTAAGGAGGCTCAAATGAAAGCTTTGCAACCTGCAAATGTGACGGGTGAATCCCTGAGAGGAATGGAAAAGAATCTAGAAATCAAGGTTGGCGGAGCATATTATCTCATGGACCGTATCTGGACACCGAGACACGGTGGCTTCAGAGACGTGGTCATGACCGAAGCACACAACACGAGATATTCCGTTCACCCAGGTTCAGATAAAATGTATCTGGATCTTAAGAAACTGTACTGGTGGCCTAACATGAAAGCAGAAATTGCTACCTTCGTAAGTAAATGCCTTACTTGCGCTAAGGTTAAGGTCGAGTATTAGAAACCTTCAGGATTACTACAACAACCGGAGATACCAGAATGGAAATGGGAACGGATTACTATGGACTTCATAACCAAGTTGCCCAAGACAATGGGTGGACTCGATACCATATGGGTCATCGTCGACAGATTGACCAAATCCGTGCATTTTCTACCAATCAAGGAGACTGACAAGATGGAAAAGCTTACAAGAACTTACATAAGGGAAATAGTGTGACTGCATGGTGTTCCAATATCCATTATCTCCGATAGAGATAGTAGATTCACTTCAACGTTCTGGCAGTCACTGCAAAGTTCCCTGGGGACTAGGCTAGACATGAGTACAGCCTACCATCCATAAACAGACGGGCAAAGTGAGAGAACGATACAAATTTTGGAAGATATGCAGAGAGCCTGTGTGATTGACTTTGGAAAGGCATGGGATATCCATTTACCCCTTGTCGAATTTTCATACAACAATAGTTATCATACGAGCATAAAGGTTGCTCCATTTAAAGCCCTCTATGGCCGAAAGTGCAGGTCCCCTCTGTGCTGGGCTGAAGTTGGCGACACACAGTTAGCTAAAGGACGAATTCCTAAAAGCAATCTCACCGGTCCGGAAATCATATGAGAAACGATAAAGAAGATCGTTTAGATTCATGAACGGTTGAAAGCCTCTAGAGACCGACAGAAAAGCTACGCTGACAAAAGGAGGAAACCCTTGGAATTCCAGGTAGGAGACCGCGTTCTATTGAAGGTCTCACCGTGGAAAGGCTTAATACGCTTTGGAAAGCGAGGAAAGCTAAATCCAAGATACGTAGGGCCTTTCGAGATTCTCGCCAGAATTGGCCCTGTAGCTTACAAACTCAATCTACCGCGTGAACTTAGTAACATACATCCAACCTTCCACATCTTGAACTTGAAAAAGTGGTTGTCCGATGATACTCTTGTTATTCCACTCGACGAGATCGAGATCAACGAGAGCCTTAACATCGTGGAAGAACTGGTAGAAATCATGGACCGAGAGGTCAAACAAACGAAACAAAGTCGCATACCCATCGTGAAGGTTCGCTGGAACGCCAAACGAGGACCTGAATTCACATGGGAACGCGAGGATCAGATAAAACAAAAGTACCCACATCTTTTTCTCTGATTTCCAAGTATCTTTCTTACTTTAAATTTCGGGACGAAATTCCCTCTAACGGGGGGATGATGTGACAACCCGATATTTCAACTCTATGTAATGACCTAAAAAGTCAAGTATTGTAACCACTTTTGATATAATGAAATTAACTTCGAAAATAAAATGTACAAAAGTCTCTAATTGATTACCTACTATGTTAGATATCATTAAACCGTGATCGTACATAAAAAGAACGTCCAAATCTGACTTCGTATAACGAAGTTATGATTTTTCCAAGTTCTGCCTAGCGACAGACAGCTAAAAACTCGAAACAGAGATCGAGCGAATTTTGGTCGGAATGACCTAAATGAGAATCGAAGGTATCGACATTGGTTTTTCAACGGTAAAAAGTCTGGCAAAAACAGACGTCGGATAATGAAGTTATGGATTTCTAACGAAATTTTCTTACCGCGGCCTTTTAAAAATAAATAATAAAAATAATTTCAAAATTTGCCGACGGAGTCTAAACGAAAGTTGTAGAGCGTAGTCTCACCTACGCGTGGGATAAAGAACGTCGAAAACGGAGTTCGTATTAAGAAGATATGAATTTTTGAAGTTTACTAAATAATAAAAATATCAATTTTAAATCAAAATTCGGTATTATCCGAAGGAGGAGTCACCAGGCCAATCCGAGTTACGCCCATCGTACTCGAGGACTAGGCCTCGGATTGTCCACATCGCCCCCTATGCGAGGCTATGCCCCATCCCATCCGAAGCTCCGAGGCAGTCGAGGATGCGGTCACGCATGACGCACGCGTACGCCCAGCGTACCGAGGCAGTTCCGAGCCCCTATAAAAGGGATGCGAGGGTTCCGAAGAAAGGGCCCAATTCCTCTCATCTTTCTTGCATTTTTTCCTCGTTTTCCGTGCACGTGATATCCCAAAGCCCCGGTTTCCTTGCTCAAGTCCCGAAGGTCGTTTGTGCTCCTGAGATTCCCGAGAATCCCGAGAAAATCCCTTTTCTCGAGTCGAAGTTCTGCTCGGTTTTCATCTCGCCTTCTCCGATATTTCAAGTGAGTTCATACCCCTATAAAAATATATCACGATAACATCTTGTCTTTTGAAATGAAAATGTTGTTATATATATATATATATATATATATATATATATATATATATATATATATATATATATATATATATATATATATAAGTCAAACACTCTGCTTGTACTGTATGTATATGTGTCCATTTTTGGCACTACAAAAGTTATACTTTCATAGCAAGTGAGCATTTCACTAGGGTTTACTATATAAACGAGACACACTCTTAGAAAACTATAATAGGTATAGTTTTACGAGAACATCACGAACTTTTACATACTAGAAACACTATTTCAAAGAGACACATTCATATACAAGAACAAACGAACATTTTCATACGTAAATCTGTTTTATACTAAATTTTGTGAGACATTAAACTTCACGTACGTTCGAGTACACATTTCAAGTCCTGTATTATATACCAGAATCCTTTGGAGGGGGAGCATGGTGTTTATGTATAGATCTATACGGGATTGACAACCCCACACCCTGATTGTTAGCTACAATACACCATTTGGGGTGACAAACGTCAGAACATTCCAACGCCTGAAGAACGTTGTGTATAGGCAAATCCAGTCAATAGCATGGTTATAAAACTTACATGGAGTATTAAAAACACATTGGTTTACGGGGTTTTTCAGACGTCTTGACGACTTTACACGTACATAAATTAACTAATTTAGTCATGAAAAACATTATTGTGTTGCAGTTTTGGAACTTCTAAACTGCCATCCACATACGGAAAAACATAAATTTTCTAGAAACAAACATTGGTCTTGATAGAAGGCTACATTTATATCAGTAGAAAATATGGGATTTTCTAGGAAGAAACAAACAAAAACAAACCATTTCATTTTAGTTCATATAAATATTGTCATTTAATACTTATGAAACTCACCAGCTCAAATGTTGATTTACTCTTTCAAAACTACTTGTACGTCCCCGGGATTTAGTAATAACAGGTAACAAACAACTTTTGAAGAAGGGACGCAGTGTCGCCAGTTTAAATTCATATTTTGGCATCATATTGTAATTGGTTTTGAACATGTACTTTTTAACAATGTAAACTTTCAATTATATAGATGATGGTTATATTTCTTTCTTTACTATGTATTCAATTGTTACAGTACTACATGAAGTAATCCGCCCCCGAATGTTTCCGCCGTTCCGGTTTGGGGGTGTGACAAATGGTATATTCAGTCAGTTTCTGGACTTCGGTCCGATGCAGAGGGCAAGGCCCTGGTTAGTTTCCGGACTTCGGTCCAATGCAGAGGGCAAGGCCCTGGTTAGTTTCCGGACTTCGGTACGATGCAGTTTCCAGACTTCGGTCTGATGCAGTTTCCGGATTTCGGTCCGATGCAGAGGGCAAGGCCCTGGTTAGTTCCGGACTTCGGTCCGATGCAGTTTCCAGACTTCGGTCCGATGCAGAGGGCAAGGCCCTGGTTAGTTCCGGACTTCGGTCCGATGCAGTTTTCGGACTTCAGTCTGATGCAGAGGGCAAGGCCCTGGTTAGTATCTGGACTTCGGTCCGATGCAGTTTCCAGATTTCGGTCTGATGCAGTGGGCAAGGCCTAGTATGTGCTTTATATGATATTGTATGGTATGTGGTAGTTTGGGGGAGCTCACTAAGCTTCGTGCTTATAGTTTCAGTTTTGGTTTTAGGTAGTCAGTTTTCAAAAGAGGAGCTCGGGAAGATTGCAGTGCACACACCATTTGTTCAGCCTAAGATGTTTATACTCTGATATACTTGACAAGTTGTTATAATATTTTGAGATACATTGCTTATGATTTTATATGAGGTTTATTGACTATGGTTTTTTATTATTAAATTAAATGAATTTTCAGACTGTGTTTTTGGGATGTTACAAGTTGGTATTAGAGCCTTGGTTTGAGGGATTCAGGTACACTTTCGGGTGTGTCTGAACTCAAATTAAGGAATTGGTATAGAAATTTTTAAAAGGTAAAATCAGTTTTTGTAAAAAAGGGAGTTTTGAGAAAAGAAAAGAGTTTTAGAAAAAGCGAAAAGAATTTTTAGAAAGAAAAGAACTTTGAAAAGAGAAAAGGGTGGTGTGCATGCAATCAGCCGAGCTCAAGTAAGTACTCCCAAATTACCCATCCAAGTTTATGTTATGATTATCAGTTTCAGTTTCAGTAGAACAACATGCTAGAATAGGACTAAGGATCTAGGAAGATGCCTTATGTGCCTGCTATATGCTTTTCAGCTTTATGAGAATTGCATGCTAGTATTGATTAGACAGTAGTAGGATAGCCTATTTAGGTTATGCCTTATAGTATGAGCTTAGCATTATATGCTAGTACAGTTTCTCGTTATGAGAATAGATTTGCTTGAGTAGTTTCTTGTGTCTGAATGTTGCTTGCTTTGTGCTTTGTAGGAATATGAGTGATGTGAGTTAGCCATTAGGTGAATACGACACGTCACATGTGATCAGGGTTGAATAATCTCTAAGTGCTGGATTTGGCCCTGCTGCGCAGCTCTTGTTTGAGTCTAACCATTGTGGGGACGAGTCTTTTACTCGAAGGATTATCTGAGCCTCGTCACATGGGATGGTATTCAGGTGATGGTTAATTGGAATTACAAGGAGGCCTTCAGCAGCTGAGGGCTGGTTTGGGTCAGAGATTTCCCAAGAGTAAGCGTAGGATGAGAGTAGCAGAAAGCAATAACAGTAAAAAGGACTTGGTAGAGTCAAGGCAGTTCTTGAGGAAAGTACGGATAGATGTGGAAGGTAGTATGGGCCCGTACTACTGAAAGCATAGGATCCGTACTCGAATCAAGGAAGGCTGAGATAAGACCAGGGAACTTCTAGTGTGTGAGATCCCTCGAGTTTTGATAAGTATTTTGATGTTAATGATTGCATATTACCGAGTATAGTTGTAACGACCCAATTTTCACGACCAAAAATTTTGTTTTAAAACATTACTTTAGAAAATATTAATAACTAAAAACATTGTTTGATCAAACCATAACACAAAGTGAACCATGTCTAAAAGCTAATTCATACACCCAATCAAAATATCAGAGTACAAATCCCAGTGAAGCTCGTAAATGCGGAAACCGGAGAGTGTGTGTGTGACATGCTGCTACCGCGCCGGCTCCTTTCCCCTAGCTGAAGAGGTACCTGAAACCAAAACTGAAAATTGTAAGCACAAAGCTTAGTGAGTTCCCCCATCGTACCACCTACCATACGAACTCATAACACACATACTGCCAGGCTATTCTGGGGTGCCTGACTACCCGGTACGGCCGTTCTGGGGTGCCGTCCTACCCGTGTCAAGCCATTCTGGGGTGCTGACTACCCATGTCAAGCCGCTCTGGGGTGCTGACTACCCATGTCAAGCCATTCTAGGGTGCTGACTACCCATCGGTCCTAACAACCGATCCTCGGGGACTAGTCCCCTCTTACTACCTTTATCTCATATAACATAACAAGCTAGCATGCAATAATATAATCACGTACTGTCAGACATATCTGGGGTGTCCGACCTACCCTTCGGTCCTAACAACCGAACCCTACAACTATCACGTATACATATCATGCCAGCATACAACATATCATGTAGTAGCAAACCTAGATGATATCACAAAGACAATCATCTAACATACAACTCCTACTGATGGGCCGACATTATGGCCGTAGACCCACCGCTACTGGAAGGTAACTCACCTCGAAGTAGCTGCTGATCTGATCGGGAACTGACTGCCTACTGCTGCTGCTGCTGCTCCGGAAATCCTCCGGCTGCAATTCCCACAACATACTCAATCAAACACTGCTCACTGACCTTTGGGTAAAATGACCATTTTACCCCTGACCATGCCCTAAGTCAAATTCAGAGTCAACTTTCAGTTGACCCGACTCGCCGAGTTGGCTTTCCAACTCACCGAGTCACCACCCAAACGATGGTCCTGGATCCCGTTCCTACTCGTCGAGTTAGGCGAGGACTCGACGAGTTCTCCTTCTAAACTGATATTCAAGTCCTTCATCCTACTCGCCGAGTTGTATGAACAACTCGTTGAGTTCATCTTCATCCGATGAACACTTATGCTGCGACTCGCCGAGTTGTATGAACAACTCGTCGAGTCTGTTCTTGATCTAAGGAGATTGCCTTGAACTCGCCGAGTCAGGGCATTGACTCGCCGAGTACCTCCATAGATGAGTTCAGCTTCCGACTCACTGAGTCACACCCCGTGACTCACTGCACACTCGACACTACGAAAAGGGGACAAACTCGGAGACTCGCGAACAGACTCGCCGAGTCACATGAACGACTCGTCGAGTCGTTGCCATGCACCCACTAAATACACAGATTTGCTCAATTCCAGTCCATGCCATTCACAGATCTGGACTTCTAGGACACGAATCACACGTAAAGTTTCCAACTTTACGTGTGGATATTCACCAAAATGGATTTTAGGGCTCAAAATGTCTCAAAAGGGTAGATCTAGGGTGAACAAGCAACATGGGGCCATAAAGCTAACAGATCTGAGCTCCTGGAGCTCAATATTGCCTAGATCCAGAGGCCAAACATCTTATTACGACATATAATGCATATACAAGCTTGGGGATTTGTCCAAGAAAGACCTAAATGAAGTACTAAGCATAGAATCATGGGGAAAACGGGTTATACCTCAAAGGAACTGCTGGAAGAACACAATAATGCCTGGATGGCTTCCCTTCTTCTGGATCTACTTCCTTCCTCCTTCAAAACCTTCAAAAACACACACAATAGCCTCAAACTCTCAAGGAACAATCTTAGAATGAGGGATATAGGGCTCTGAGGGTGAATGGGGGCTGGCTTGGGGCAGTTAAGTCGTTTAAATAGGGTGCAAACCCCTGAAACTTAGGGTTTCATCCAACAGCTGTGACTTGCCGAGTCCAGGATATGGACTCGCCGAGTCGCCAACTTAAACTTGTCCCGGGTCCCGCATCCACTCGGCGAGTCGGACCTATGACTCGCCGAGTCCAAGGCTAAAAGAAGGGAAATACTCAATTAAGATTTACGTACCAGGAACCGGTTGCTACAAATCTCCCCCACTTATTTTAGACTTCGTCCTCGAAGTCTGCTGCTCGATCCCGAAACAGCTCGGGATAATGCTCCATCATCTCATCCACCGGCTCCCAAGTCCATTCCGAACCCTTGCGGTGCTGCCATTGCACCTTCACTAATTCCACCCTCTTGTTCCTCAAATCCTTTGACTTCCTGTCGAGGATTGCGACTGGGCGCTCATTGTAATTCAGGCTGTCATCAACCTGAATATCCTCCAAAGGCACTACTGCTGAATCGTCCACTAAGCACTTCCGCAACTGAGAAACATGGAAAGTGTTGTGGATCTGGTTGAGCTCGGCTGGCAGATCTAACCTATACGCTACCTTGCCCACCCGGGCTATGACCCTGAACGGTCTGATGAATCGCGGGCCCAACTTGCCCCTCCTCCTGAATCGAATGACGCCTTTCCAAGGCGACACCTTCAGGAGAACCATATCCCCGACTTGGAACTCCAAGTCGGATCGACGCTTGTCAGCATAACTTTTCTGCCGACTCTGAGCAGTCTGAAGCCTGCTCCGAACCTGCTGGATTCTCTCGGTCGTCTTGAGCACCACTTCGATGCTCCCCATGACCCTCTGGCCAACTTCACCCCAGCATATCAGAGTCCTGCACCTCCGTCCGTACAACATCTCGAAGGGAGGGCGGTCGATACTCGCGTGATAGCTGTTGTTGTAGGAGAACTCGGCCAAGGGAAGATAGGTATCCCAGCTACCACCGAAGTCTAGCACGCACACCCGCAGCATATCCTCTAGAGTCTGGATGGTCCGCTCGCTCTGACCATCTGTCTGCGGGTGAAAGGCAGTGCTAAAATGCAGATGAGTGCCCAACTCGTCATGGAATCTCTTCCAAAATCTAGAAGTAAAACGCACATCCCTATTCGAGATCACCGATACTGGCACCCCATGCTGTGCCACAATCTCCCTGATATAGATGTCGGCCAATTTCTCGGCCGATATGCTCTCCTGAATCGGAATAAAGTGAGCACTCTTGGTCAATCTATCCACGATGACCCAAATCGAATCCACTCCACGTGCGGTCCTGGGAAGCTTCGTGATAAAATCCATTGTGATATCTTCCCATTTCCACAGTGGAATATCCAACGGCTGCATCTTGCCATGCGGTCTCTGATGTTCGGCCTTGACCTTCCTGCAGGTCAAACATCGCTCGACGTACCATGCCACATCCCGCTTCATGCAGGGCCACCAATAGTCTAGACGAAGATCCCTATACATCTTCGTCGCCCCGGGATGAATAGAGAATCAGGACTTGTGCGCCTCCTCCAGCAAAATCTGGCGCACGCCTCCGTGATACGGTACCCACACCCTATGGTGTAATGTCAATAGTCCTCGGCTATCATAATCAAAGGAGGAAACCTGACCCACCACGCGCTCGCTCTTCCGATGCTCCTCCTTGATAGCCTCCTGTTGAGCCTCCCGAATCTGCTCCAACAGGGGAGTCACCACGGTCATCCTCATGCAAACGTCCCTGATCGGCGCCGCCTTGCGGCTAAGCGCATCGGCCACCACATTGGCCTTCCCTGGGTGGTAAAGGATCTCACAATCATAATCCTTCACCACGTCTAACCATCGACGCTGCCTCATGTTCAGATTCGGCTGATCCATGAGGTACCTCAAACTCTTGTGGTCCGTGTAGATGGTACATCGAACCCCGTAGAGGTAATGCCGCCAAATCTTGAGGGCAAAAACCACCGCCCCCAACTCCAAATCGTGCGTCGGGTAGTTCGCCTCGTGAGGCTTGAGCTGTCTCGAAGCGTAGGCAATGACATGCCCCCTCTGCATCAGTACTGCGCCCAACCCAGAAATGGACGCATCACAATAAACAACAAAATCCTCCATGCCCTCTGGCAGGGCTAAGATCGGCGCCTCACACAGTCTCTGTCTCAGCATCTCAAATGCAGCCTGCTGCTCGGGTCCCCACCGAAAGACCACGACTTTCTTCGTCAGCCGCGTCAGGGGTATGGCTATCTTGGATAAATCCTGGATAAATATCCGATAGTAGCCTGCCAATCCCAGGAAACTCCGAATCTCAGATGGAGACTTGGGAAACTTCCATCTCATCACGGCCTCGACCTTGGCCGGATCGACCAGAATCCCGTTCAAGTTGACGAGGTGTCCCAGAAATTGCACCTCGCGCAACCAAAACTCACACTTGGAGAACTTGGCATACAAGCTCTCCCTCCTCAGGGTCTCCAACACCTCCCTCAGATGCTCCTCATGTTCCTCCCGAGTCTTGGAATAAACCAAGATGTCATCGATAAAGACTATCACAGACCGATCCATCATCGGTCTACACACGCGGTTCATGAGGTCCATGAACGCGGCAGGATCATTGGTGAGCCCAAATGAACTCATAACGGCCATAGCGCGTTCGAAACGCGGTCTTCTGCATATCCTCCTCCCTGACCCTCATCTGATGATAACCCGAACGCAAATCAATCTTGGAGAACCAAGATGCTCCCTGAAGCTGGTCAAAGAGGTCATCAATCCTCGGAAGCGGGTAACGGTTCTTCACCGTTACCTTGTTCAGCTCCCGATAATCTATACACATCCGATGCGACCCGTCCTTCTTCTTCACAAATAGAATCGGGGCTCCCCAGGGTGAACTGCTCAGACGAATAAATCCCTTGTCTAGCAGCTCCTGCAGCTGCGTAGACAACTCCTGCATCTCGGGAGGAGCCAACCGATACGGTGCCTTGGCTATCGGAGCCGCACCAGGAACAAGGTCAATCCTGAACTCCACCTGTCGCTCCGGAGGTATCCCAGGAAGCTCCTCCGGGAAAACATCTGCAAAGTCTCGGACCACCGGAACCTCGCTCACTGTCGCCTTACCCGCCTCCCGGGTATCCATCACATACGCGACATACCCTGCGCATCCCTGCTGAAGGTAGCGCCTAGCCCTCGCTGCTGAACATACAGTGGGTCCACACTGAGGCCTCTCACCATGAATCACTAACTCTCCCCCGCTTGGGGTCCTGACCCACACTAGCTGCTGCGCGCAATCTATCACCGCCCCATTAGGGCTCAGCCAATCCATGCCTATAATCACCTTGTTCCCACGCAACGGAATGGGAACCAAATCTACCAAGTAGCGCTCCTCAAACAAACGCAGCACGCAATCTCGAAATACCATCGATGCTCGCACCGATCGATCATCAGCAATCTCCACCTCCAAAGGGCAATCTAACTCGCCCGATGACTCATGAAACTTCTTGCTAAGCGCAAGGGAAACAAATGATCGGGACGCACCCGAATCAAATAACACCTGAACTGGGAGGCCGTTCACATGGAGCGATCCTATTGCATACAAATACATACAGAGCACATATCAATAACATAACATCATAAAGATAAGATAGAGGGAAAGAATCATACCCGTCACCACATTGGGTGCGGCGCGTGCCTCCTCGGTAGTCAGCTGAAATGCTCGGCTCCTCACCACTGGAGTCTCTGCCTTGCCCTGTCGGCCATCCGTGATCCGCAGGGTCGCTGGAGTTGGCGCCTTCACCGGCGCTGAGACTGTCAACTGGGGGCAATTGGCCTTCTTGTGGCCCCTCTGGTTGCAGTGGAAACACAACAACTCTGATGTCTGAATGACTGCTGCTGGAGCAGTGCAATCCTTGCTGATGTGCCCAGTCTTGCCGCACTTGTAGCAGCCTGATGATCCCATCCTGCACGCCCCCTCGTGCGGCCTGCCGCATTTCCTGCAGCGGCTCGGTCCTGACTGGCCTTTCGGCCTACCATCTGATCCCTTGGGCTTCTTCCCCGAAGCCCCTCCTGCCTGACCCTCCTCTAATTTCCGTTTCCGGATGTGCTCCAAATCTATCTCCCTCTCCCTTGCCCTGGCAATCATAGAATCCAAGGTAGGGCAAGCCGAAAAGCTAACATGCTCCCGGATGTCAGCTCGTAGCATATCATGATAACGAGTCCTCCTCATGTCCTCGTCACCAGCATACTGGGGCACCAATAAATCCCTCTCCCGAAACTTGGCGGTGATCTCCGCCACAGTCTTCGTCGTCTGCCTCATGTCTAGAAACTGCCTGGCCAGCTGTTGAAGCTCGACAGCCGGTGCAAACTCTGCCCTGAACCTGGTCACAAAGTCCGACCAGGTCATCGCCTCGATAGCTGAGGCTCTCAATGAGTCACCCACTGACTCCCACCAATCCCGGGCTCGGTCCCGTAAACACCCTGCTGCATACCTCACCTTCGACCCCTCGGGGCAGAAGCTAGTCAACTGGGCAGACTCGATGTCTGCAATCCATCGCCTGGAAGCAATGGGGTCTTTCACCCCATGGAAATCCGGCGCACCACTGCCCCTGAAGTCCTTGAAGAACAGTGTGCGAGATCCTGACTGGCTAGATGCCAAATCACTCCTGAATGCCCGCAGGTGATCCTCCATCAACTCCATGATCCCTTCCTTGATCGACCCAAAGAGGATGGGGGTCGACTCAAGGATGCCCTTGGTGATCTCTGAACGATGAACTCGTGTAGTCCCTCATCAACCGGCTCGGAACCTGATCCCGAGCCTGAACCCTCTCCTGAACCGCCATCTACCGGCCTCGATCGAAGTACCACCATTCTGCAATACATCACAACAATCATTAGTGATACTGATACTTCCGGAGGGATCACAACTACTTACAAGTTCCCTGGTCTTATCTTGGCCTTCCCTGGTTCGGGTATGGATCCTCTGCTTTCAGTAGTACGGGCCCATACTACCTTCCACATCTATCCGTACCTTCTTCAAGGAATGCCTCGACTCCACCAGATCCCTTTCACTACTATTGATCACTGCTATACTCATCCTAGGCTTGCTTTAGGGAAATCTCTAATCCCACTCTAACCAGTCCTCAGCTGCTGCAGGCCTCCTTGTAATGCCAATTAGCCATTACCCGAATACCATCACATGTGACGAGGCTCGGATAATCCTTCGAGTACCCGACTCGTCCCTACAACGGTTGGACTCAAACAAGAGCTGCGCAGTAGGATCAAATCCGGCACTCTAAGATTATTCAACCCTGATCACATGTGACGTGACGCATTCGCCTAATGGCTAACACCCATTATTCAGAGTCCCACGTAGCACGAAGCAAGCAGCATTCAGATAAGGGTAACAATCTCAATTAACTCTATCTACTTTCAGGAACTGAGCTAGCATTTAGTGTTAAGCTCATACTACCAGGCATAACCTAATCAGGCTATCCTACTTACTGTCTACTCAATATCTAGCATGCAATTCTCACACAACTGAAACACATGAAGCAGGCACATAAGGCATCACTCCTAGATCCTTAGTCCTATTCTAGCATGCTGTTCTACAAAAGCTGATAAACATAACATAAACTTGTATGGGTACTTGGGGGAATACTTACTTGAGCTCGGCCGATCGCGCACATCACACACTTCGTTCTTTCTCAAAACTCTTTTCTCAATTTTAGAAAACATTTCCTTTTAGAAAATCTTTTAATCCCTCGATTTGAGTTCAGACACTCCCGAGGGTGTGTCCGAATCCCTCAAACCAGGGCTCTGATACCAACTTGTAACGACCCAATTTTCACGACCAAAAATTTTGTTTTAAAACATTACTTTAGAAAATATTAATAACTAAAAACATTGTTTGATCAAACCATAACACAAAGTGAACCATGTCTAAAAGCTAATTCATACACCCAATCAAAATATCAGAGTACAAATCCCAGTGAAGCTCGTAAATGCGGAAACCGGAGAGTGTGTGTGTGTGTGACATGTTGCTACCGCGCCGGCTCCTTTCCCCTAGCTGAAGAGGTACCTGAAACCAAAACTGAAAACTGTAAGCACAAAGCTTAGTGAGTTCACCCATCGTACCACCTACCATACGAACTCATAACACACATACTGCCAGGCTATTCTGGGGTGCCTGACTACCCGGTACGGCCGTTCTGGGGTGCCGTCCTACCCGTGTCAAGCCATTCTGGGGTGCTGACTACCCATGTCAAGCCGCTCTGGGGTGCTGACTACCCATGTCAAGCCATTCTAGGGTGCTGACTACCCATCGGTCCTAACAACCGATCCTCGGGGACTAGTCCCCTCTTACTACCTTTATCTCATATAACATAACAAGCTAGCATGCAATAATATAATCACGTACTGTCAGACATATCTGGGGTGTCCGACCTACCCTTTGGTCCTAACAACCGAACCCTACAACTATCACGTATACATATCATGCCAGCATACAACATATCATGTAGTAGCAAACCTAGATGATATCACAAAGACAATCATCTAACATACAACTCCTACTGATGGGCCAACATTGTGGCCGTAGACCCACCGCTACTGGAAGGTAACTCACCTCGAAGTAGCTGCTGATCTGATCGGGAACTGACTGCCTACTGCTGCTGCTGCTGCTCCGGAAATCCTCCGGCTGCAATTCCCACAACATACTCAATCAAACACTGCTCACTGACCTTTGGGTAAAATGACCATTTTACCCCTGACCATGCCCTAAGTCAAATTCAGAGTCAACTTTCAGTTGACCCGACTCGCCGAGTTGGCTTTCCAACTCGCCGAGTCACCACCCAAACGATGGTCCTGGATCCCGTTCCTACTCGTCGAGTTAGGCGAGGACTCGACGAGTTCTCCTTCTAAACTGATATTCAAGTCCTTCATCCTACTCGCCGAGTTGTATGAACAACTCGTTGAGTTCATCTTCATCCGATGAACACTTATGTTGTGACTCGCCGAGTTGTATGAACAACTCGTCGAGTCTGTTCTTGATCTAAGGAGATTGCCTTGAACTCGCCGAGTCAGGGCATTTACTCGCCGAGTACCTCCATAGATGAGTTCAGCTTCCGACTCACTGAGTCACACCCCGTGACTCACTGCACACTCGACACTACGAAAAGGGGACAAACTCGGAGACTCGCGAACAGACTCGCCGAGTCACATGAACGACTCGTCGAGTCGTTGCCATACACCCATTAAATACACAGATTTGCTCGATTCCAGTTCATGCCATTCACAGATCTGGACTTCTAGGACACGAATCACACGTAAAGTTTCCAACTTTACGTGTGGATATTCACCAAAATGGATTTTAGGGCTCAAAATGTCTCAAAAGGGTAAATCTAGGGTGAACAAGCAACATGGGGCCATAAAGCTAACAGATCTGAGCTCCTGGAGCTCAATCTTGCCTAGATCCAGAGGCCAAACATCTTATTATGACATATAATGCACATACAAGCTTGGGATTTGTCCAAGAAAGACCTAAATGAAGTACTAAGCATAGAATCATGGGGAAAACGGGTTATACCTCAAAGGAACTGCTGGAAGAACACAATAATGCCTGGATGGCTTCCCTTCTTCTGGATCTACTTCCTTCCTCCTTCAAAACCTTCAAAAACACACACAATAGCCTCAAACTCTCAAGGAACAAGCTTAGAACGAGGGATACAGGGCTCTGAGGGTGAATGGGGGCTGGCTTGGGGCAGTTAAGTCATTTAAATAGGGTGCAAACCCCTGAAACTTAGGGTTTCATCCAACAGCTGTGACTCGCCGAGTCCAGGATATGGACTCGCCGAGTCGCCAACTTAAACTTGTCCCGGGTCCCGCATCCACTCGGCGAGTCGGACCTATGACTCGTCGAGTCCAAGGCTAAAAGAAGGGAAATGCTCAATTAAGATTTACGTACCAGGAACCGGGTGCTACAATAGTGACGCTACATGGTAGACCAGATGGTAGTTTTGGTGATGACCAGGGATCAGGCTCGGACTCTGGGGCCTAGTAGGTTGATGATCAGATGAGGGAGTTCATTCCATCTGAGATTACGCACAATATCATTGACCATACTCCTTTGATCTCTGATGTGATCAAGGAGGGAATTATAAAGATTTGTGACGAGAGGCCAAGTGCATTCTGCACTGAGATAGCAGTCATGATAGGGACGCATACATTGATATTTCGGGAGTTCAGATCTTGTGAATCTTCAGATTGTAATGGGAGTTAGGGACCCTATTGTTAGCAACAAATGGTTGGCAGATATCGCCAACACTTTTTTTCCAGACGATTGAGGTGCAACAGTTGGCGAAAGAGTTGTTAGATCTCCACCAGTCGATTAAGATTGTGGCAGAGCTCACTGCCAAGTCTCGAGAAAGAGCTTATATGGTACCACAGTATGCAGCAGATGAGTAAATGAAGAAGGTAAGTTGTCAAAACAAACTGTAGAGTGATAGCAGGGCGATCTTGAGTATCTCGGGGTGCATGACCCTGAATGATATGACTTCTAGAGCATGAGAACAGGATATGGACTTGGAGTATATTGGTAAGAGGGAACCAGATCAGTTGCTTACATTAAACGGACTCGGGAGGAGACCCTAGATTTTGGATCACCTTTTGAGAGACTAGCAGGGTTAGATTCAGTACAACACATGCGTGAAACTGCACGATAGAGTCTTTTGTTCCAAGGGCCGAGTAAGTATGAATTTGGATTATCCTCCGTTTGTGTTTGAATTATACTTCCAAGAAATGGCATATGCCAATTGCATACCGAGAATTATTAGCGGATAGCAAAAGATCATTTTCCAGATTGCAGGGCTGGGATAGTACAGCGTCATCTTGGTTTATTCCAAGACTGAGGAGCAGCACGAGAAGCACCTGAGGGAGGTGCTAGAGACTTTGAGGAGGGAGGGACCTTTTTGCAAGGTACTCGAAATGTGAGTTCTAGTTGCGCGAGGTGCAATTTATTGGGCACCTTGTCAATCAAAAGGGTATTCTAGTCGATCCGGCCAAGATAGAGGTCGTGATGCAGTGGGAGATTCTGAGGTCTCCATTTGAGATTCGGAGCTTCTTGGGTCTAGCGGGTTATTACCGAAAATTTATTCGGGTTCTTGGAGGTGGTGTGATCTTTTGGATTGACTAGTATTGAAACACTAACAATGCTAAACGTGGGTTTTCAACAGATTGGGCATAGAATGGTAAGAAGGATTGAGAATCCTCCCAGTATTGTATGTCGTAAGACGTTAGTTGAAGCAAAGTGGGGGAGAATCATCCAAGGATTCAGAAGTAGGAGCAATTTTAAAATTGGGATAAGCTTAGCATCCTTGTCAGGCAGGAAGAAAGCCCAAGCGGTTGTATGATCTGAAGATAATGTTAGAGTGTTGTAAGTCTGTGGGTGTAGCCGTAGCATTCACTAGCAGCCAGATAATGTTAGAGTGTTGTAAGTCTACGGGTGTAGCCGTAACATTCACTAGCAGAGAGATAGTGTTAGAGTGTTGTAAGTCTGCGAGTGTAGCCGTAGCATTCACTAGCAGCCAGATAGTGTTAGAGTGTTGTAAATCTGCGGGTGTAGCCGTAGCATTCACTAGCAGCCAGATAGTGTTAGAGTGTTGTAAGTCTGCGGGTGTAGCCATAGCATTCACTAGCAGCCAGATAGTGTTAGAGTGTTGTAAGTCTGCGGGTGTAGCTTTAGCATTCACTAGCAGCCAGATAGTGTTAGAGTGTTATAAGTCTGCGGGTGTAGCCGTAGCATTCACTAGCAGTCATCTAGTACTAGAGTGTTGTGAGACTGCAGGTGTAGCTGTGGCATTCACTTGACTAGTAGAGAACATGAGTGCGTTGCTAGGACGTGGAAGGAGCAATAGTACCCATCAGTTCAGATGTAATAGTGAGGATATAGAAATCCACAGATTGGATTTCAAAATTATCTAGATGGATTAGATCTGGTTAAGCCCGAAATAAGACGGTAGAAGCACCATTTCAATTTTGAGATCAGGGAATCAATGGACTGCTTAAGGATATGTGAGGTAAGGCTACCATTGTTCAGGTAGCAATCACTTTTAGTCTTGGACTTGATGATGACAGGATTCGACGAATGGACCCGATTGGTGGGATCGAGAGGCTGTTAGAGCCACAGTGATCAGATAACTTGTAGCAGCTAGTTCCAGGGAAGGATTTCGTTCAGGAGTCGTGTGAGGCGACTAAGTAGGAGTCCTTTGGCTCCGCATCCGGGTTGGAACCCGATATTTCGGACAACTGATGATCAATTTGAGACTAGGAAGGTCTTGGTAGACTTTGGAAGGCAACCAGGGCGTATCATACTGCTTCATACTGCTCAGTGTCTCAAGCAGTAATAGTATTCAGGATTTCAGTGATGGTTAGAGTCATAGATAGCTTGGGATATGTTAAGTCACTTACAGCAAGATGATCTGATCTTTGGTCAAGTATAAGTGAATCACAGGGGTAAGTGGATATGTGATTCTGTTTTTCTAGTGGGAGCTTTTAGTTATCAGGAGATGAGTATGCAGTTGAGAGACAAGTGGAATGGATTCAGCAATAATGAGTCTGTAAGAGTGGTCTGTCAGGGATTCAGACAACCTAGAGACAGCAGATTGCAGATGAAGTAGATGTGATCTTGTTGCAGGGCATTAGTTCTCCTGCATATTTTAGGGCTTTATGAATATTGATCACGGCCACCCTGAGAAGGCTAGGGTGTGCCCAGGATTTTGGCCATGCTATTTAAGTAGTTAGTGTATAAGGAATGGTAAGGAATGATTTCGAGGACGAAATCTAACTTAAGTGGGGGAGAGTTGTAACGCCCCGTTTATAAAATAAATAAGTAAACGAATAAAAGCCCTAAAATGAATAATTATACAAGTTGGGGGTTAAAATGTCAGTTTCGAGTTAGTTTAATAAATATTTATGAAGACATGGGGCTCCGTGGTAATTATTGGGACTTAGTTTGAAAGGAAAAGAAAAGGGAGGGGTCATGTGGTAACTTGAGGACTTCATTTGGAATGAATCTTAGAGGACAGGGTTAAATAAGTAAATTATGGGCTAGGTTTGAAGGAGATTTTATGCGGAGGGGCTATGATTGCTATTATGGCAAACTTCTTAAAGGGACACAGGTATATAAGGGTTTTGTAACCCTAACCCTAGCTTATGAGTGGAAGCCGTCACCTCCTTATCCCCCTTATGCCTCCCTCGTCAGCGCCACCTCTCGACCACCGTTCCCTCCCGTCGCTGCTCTATCGCCACCTTACCTCCTCGCTTCTCCGATCAACCATATCACTAGTGAACCACGGTGCTTTCTCGTCTCTGTCGAAGGCGGATACCTTAGCGTGGCACTGTTGTTCGATCAGTAACGTTGTGAGGCGGATCGTTGCCACCGCCTCCGACCATTAGAGCCCACAGCTGCCTCCACTGCCAACGATGACACCTCGACTGCCCCTGCTACTATTGTAGTTTGAAGAAGCAACTCCCACCGCCGGGTGCGAGCATCCCATTCGCGGTGCGTTTTTCCGATGGGTTGAGCCACCGAGCGTGGCAAACTCTATTTTCCATTTGAGATCAGTCAATGGCGTGTTGGTTGGGTCTAAGTGCGTCGCCGGTTTTTCCGCCTCTCCAAGTAGTTGAGGTGTGACGCTACTACCGCTGCCAAAAGCCTCGACCACCGTCGTGCTGTCGTGTTGCTGCTGCTGTCAGACCACCGTGAACCACCGAATGGGTGGTTGGGTCCTTAGTGAAAATAATAAAACGTGTTTGGGGCTGTATTTCCATAGTTAGTGGGTGTGTTTTGTATAATCGGATAATGAGAATAGCCACCACCACCACCACCGTGAGGTGGTGGCTGCCGTTGAGCACCGTCGCCGGCCACCATGGTGTGGCTGTGTGTATGAGTGTGTTAGTTAGTGTGTGTGGATTATGTTTGGATGAATCATTGTAATTGTAATTAGTTGCTTAGTAATAAAAATAATAGTAACCACCACCGTAAGGTGGTGGCCGCCGTCGTATGCCATCGTAGACCACCACTACCCGAGGTGGTAGTAGGTGGTGCCCAAGTAGCAAAACCCTAATGGGCCTAAGGATTGGTTTTGGGCCTATTGGGCCCTGTTTGGGTGAAAAACCCTAATCTCTAGTAAATGGGCCTTGGACTTATTAGACCTACATTTGCGCCATTGGAAATGGAATTATGTATGAAGCCCAAATTAGTTCATATCATTTATCTAGTAGAGTAAAGGACTTAATGGATTAAGCCCTTAATGGGTTAAGTAAGAAACACTTAATCCTAATCGTCATTTTATGTGAAACCCTAGTCTTAATTGGGCCTTGAGTTGGGCCTTTCGATTGGGCTTTAGTAGTTGGTTTATTAATGGGCCAACCAAGATTAATCAAATGGACTAGATAAATTATTTGGGCTTTAGGGTAAGGCCCATATGAAGGATTGGGCGCAATTTGGAAAATTGGGCCATATATGGACCATAGTTTGGGCCTAGATGGTTGTATGATATTAGGCCCTTAGAATGAGACATATTGGACTGAACTGAACAATTGGGCCCTAATGGAAGTCCATGTAGAGGTTTGGGCTCAATTTGGAAAATTGGGCCATATGTTGGGCTTTAAGCCATAGTTGGACTTTTGGGCCTTTGGATTGGGCTTTGGGCTTGAATCAAGCCAAGTTAGGGGTAGAGTAGTCTTTTACCAAAGTATGGACTTATGGTTATGAGTTGGAACCCAATTATTAATTGGGTGTTATTTTGATATTGACAGATCGGTAATTTGTCATCCAGCAACTATGGTTTTGGTCAGCGGGACTTCAGCAGTGTGAGGTGACTTTTCCTTCCAGTAGGAACGGGTCCATGGCCACAATGCCGGCCCGTTTAGTCAGCAGTAGTTCCAGACTTCGGTCCGATGTAGTATTTCAGTGTGCTTGATGTCTTTGTGATTCAAGCATGTCTTTGTGTTATGTGTTTCGGACTTCGGTCCGATGCAGTATGCAGTTTATGTGTTATGTTAGTAGATATGAATTTGCTATGCTATGTTCAATCAGTTTCCGGACTTCGGTCCGATGCAGAAGGCAAGGCCCTGGTTAGTTTCCGGACTTCGGTCCGATACAGTTTTGTCAAACTCCAAAACCAAGAACGGCGGAAACGTTCTGGAGCGGAGGACGTCATGAACAGTATCACAACAATGAAAAGTAGTAAACAACAACAGAATCATCCATTGCATTAATAATATAATTTTAATACTAGTGTTCTGTCAAATTATAATAGATGAACTATCTAGATAATTATTTAGAAAATCTTCATCAGTTACATTGCTATTTGTGAAGTGCATACCAGTTATATGTAATCGGAACAGGACAGGTCTTCGAATAAGTGACCTTAACTCCATATTCACACATAATAAGGGTAAAGTAAAATGTTCACAGATTCTAAGTCTATAACATCCTAATTACATATAGCCTTAGTGTATCCACTTAGCAACTATCAACTTAGTAATGAAGATCCCGCTTTAGTTCTCAAGTATAAAGTACTTATAGTAACACCAAATACTCCTAGTATTTTAAGTTTAATGTTATGTTCTACTGCTCTCATTATGGTAGGGTTGGTAAGATTTTAGACTTGTTGCAACCACACAACTACACTTAGGCACATGTTAGTCAACCCTCGGATAATATAGTTGATCAAGCTATATCTTCCCAGTTTTGACTATATGTCTCTAAGTCCACCTATGTTGCCCAACAATCATAATTCTTTTGTACTGTCCTAGTGACACTATTTTAGTATGAATGCAGGCACGTATACTTAATTAAATATTTTATTATTTAAAGTATAAACTCTTGGTCAGAGTATTTTTAATCCCATTGTATTTATAGTTTGTATATCTTTTATGGGTTGATATACTTAATTCACTATAAACAATGCTCTGATACCAATCTGTCACGCCCCAAAACCAAGAATGGCGGAAACATTCTGGGGCGGAGGACGTCATGTACAGTATCACAACAATGAAAAGTAGTAAACAAGCAACAACATCATCCATTGCATTAATAATATAATTTTAATACAAGTGTTTTGTCAAATTATAATAGACACTAAAGTATAAACAAAATGAAAGATGAGTCTTGAGCGAGCACCAACTTCTCTAAAACTTGCATTGGTACCTGCCTATGTTTGACCTGAGGATACAAGTTATTTTGAAAGAGAGTATCAGCTTTAAAGCTGGTGAGATCATAAGTATTTTAGTGTCTTAATTTGTATGTAAGTATTTGTATGTATACGAATTGTAAGTATTGAAAATGTATATGAACTGTAAGTATAAAAATGTTTTGTAAAACAACTGTAAATGTTTGAAAATCCCTAGAAATCCCTATGATTCCTACTATTATATAAGGGTGTCTTCTACCAAGACCTAACTGTTCTAAATGTAGCCTTCTACCAAGACCTAGCTGCTCTGATTGTAGCCTTCTACCTAGACCTAACTGCTCTGAATGTAGCCTTCTACCAAGACCCGACTGTTCTGAATGTAGTCTTCTACCAAGACCCGATTGTTTTGAATGTAGTCTTCTACCAAGACTTAACTGTTCTAAATGTTCGTTTCTTGTAAAAGTGTGTAATTTTCCCAAGTGTAACTATCATTAACAAAATATAGTTTTTACATCTAATGTTTAAGTGAAAAGATCACTAAATATATGTAAAGGGCAAATTAATGTAGTACTGTAGTGTAGTGCTATAGGAACTACTGCTGTACTAACTACCTTAAACTGGATTTATATTAAGGCATCATATGATTAATTGTACCATACTATCGACTGGGTAACAACGACAAATGTAGGTCGTAAAAAGGTATGACGTTTGGCACCCGCAGACCTGCAGGTCCGGCTGTAGCTAGCAGCAAGGTGTAGGATACTCAATCCAGTATAGATCTATATGCAAACTCACGCTCTCCCTCCAAGAGACTCTGGCTACAACTCGGGCCATGACATTTAAGGCATGTTCCGATACAGTGGATCACAATTTTGTCAACATATTCATGTATATGTAATGTATTGTTACTCGTTCTAGTATCATTGTATATATGTTCTCTTTCTAGTATAGTTGTATATTTTCTCTTTCTAGTATAGTTGTATATGTTCTTCTTCTAGTATAGTTGTGTATGTTCTCTTTCTAGATGTATCTATGTAAATGTAATCATGTAAACATATCTATGTAATAGTATAATGTTCTAGCTGTAATGTATGTTCTCTCTATCTAGCAAGTATTGATTCATGAATGAACTGACTCATTGTATGATATCGCGTTCTAGTAATAGTTCTAGTATCTTCCTAAACTACCCATATGGTAGCTTACTAGTAATTCAACTCGTACGTATAAACATGTATGTATACCCTTGCTACCCAAGGGCATTGGATGAACTGGAAGGACCTTTATGACTATATATGTACATATGATATATAACTAATATTTAAACAACCTTCGGACGGATACCCGATGTCCCACCAGACCACACCTCAAGCGCGAAAAGGAAATAGGGTGGATAGCCTTCCTAAGTCTTTTAAACATTTCTTATATATCTATACATATATAGGCATGCAATTGATAATATAAAAGCATAAAATAAGTTTTGTAAAACCTTTTAACATAATTATTATCTAAGAAAAGATCGACTTGATGTCAATCTATAAAACGGTTTGAAGGCATGGGTTTGATAAAACAGTTTAGTATAAAGAAACATTTGTTTGAAACACAATTGTAAATAAGTTTGAAGTGAAACATACAGAGTAAAATGTACAGTTTAATAAGGAGTTTTAAACACATAAAGTGTTTATGAAAAACATTTGAAGGAAATTGTTTGGTAAAACGGCTAATGAGTAGCCAATCATTTGAATGCTGCTTATTAATCACATGTGATTGATATAATAACTAACATGATTCTACTTGTATCCCCCCACCCATAAAACATTTAAAAACAGTTAAAACATTGATTAAGGGGTATGAACTCACCTGTTGTAGGTGATACGGATGAACTGAAGAGGTAGGACTGCTAGGTGTCAAGTGAAGTCTTGAACACACTCTATGATCCTAGTTAACATATAATATCACATATATGTAAAAAATTAGTCTATAAACAACTAATAAACAAGTCAAGACACCCTAGGACATGCTAAACACCTTTATCAAGTGTTATTAGCCTCTAGGATTGCATCTAAGTGTTTGTAGGGGAAGCTGTTGTGTGTAGGGCTCAAGGAAAACTCCACCATGAGGTTCATGACCCTAATGACCCTACTAAATGAGTTTACAGTCGTAAACTCATGAGTTTACGGCCGTAAGCACATACTTAGGTGACCATTTGATGTTTGATGCTCTATAAGGCCCTAAGAAGCATTCCTACTTAAAGGCTTGGTCTATGGAAGAGTTTAGGGCATTATATAACTCCTTTTAGGAGTTTACGGCCCTGGGACCATATCCCATGGAGATTACGGCCGTAATCTCTCTTGGATGGGTGTTCTTGGTGTTATCAAGTCCCTAAATCAACTAGGAACTAAACTATGCTAGTGTACAAGGCTTTAGAAGAGTTTATAGCACCATTTGGCACTATTGTTTGGAGTTCACGGCCCTAGAACTTCTTGGGCCGTGAACACCTTACTCTTGGTGTTCTAAGGGTGTTTGCTAGTCCTAAACTCATTAGCGTACGTATCTAAACTAGTCTTTTGGATTAAGGAAGGCTTTTAGGGTGTTTTGGCACCTAAAAATGGAGTTTACGGCCCAAGAACATCCTTGGCCGTGAACTCACTTCTAGCCTTTGATTCTTAATGATTTTGTGGTCTAAACATGTAATGGTAGCTTCTAGGTTGAGTTCCAAGGCTTTGAGGGGCATTGGGAACACTTTGGCCCTTAAAAGGAGTTTACTCCCCAAGGTGTTCTTGGGCGGTAAACTCATAGATCTTAGTGTTTTCCTATGATTTCTAGTGTATTAAGCATATAAGAAGCTTTAAAACAACACTAGATAGAAGTACTAACTTTCTAGAACGAAAGTCCGAAGATCCTTGAGAGAGAATTCGGCTTTTCTCTAGTCGGAAATGTAACTAATGAAATAATATGGTTCAGAATTCTATATATAGTCCTGGGATTTTTGGCAGAAAATATTTTATTCCTGAAATGAACTCTAATATCATAGAGTTTTGGAATAACAGTGTTACACAAAACCCTAGTGCATCCACTCTCCTGATATCTCCTTAAGTGTAAATCCTGAAATACTCAAACTTATACCTAAAAGTCTGGAAATTCTCTGTAACTGTTCTACTTCTATTGGCTGGATATGGTTTGTACAGAATGGAAATTTCGGGTTGTCACAACTTTTCGGACTTCGGTCCGATGCAGTTTCCGGATTTCAGTCTGATGCAGAGGGCAAGGCCCTGGTTAGTTCCGGACTTCGGTCCAATGCAGTTTCCGGACTTCGGTCTGATGCAAAGGGCAAGGACCTGGTTAGTATCCGGACTTCGGTCCGATGCAGTTTCTGGCTTTCGGTCTGATGCAGTGCGCAAGGCCCAGTATGTGCTTTATATGATATTGTATGGTATGTGGTAGTTTGGGGGAGCTCACTAAGCTTCGTGCTTACAGTTTCAGTTTTGGTTTCAGGTACTCAGTTTTCAAAAGAGGGGCTCATGAAGATTGCAATGCACATACCATTTGTTCAGCCTGGGATGTTTATACTCTGATATACTTGACAAGTTGTTATAATATTTTGAGATACATTGCTTATGATTTTATATGAGGTTTATTGACTATGGTTTATTATTATTAAATTAAACAAAATTTTTAGACTGTGTTTTTGGGATGTTACACTCGCCCTGCCAAAGGGCGTGGAGGATTTTGTAGTATACTGTGATGCGTCCATCTTAGGTTTGGGCGCAGTACTGATGCAACGACGGCATGTCATCGCCTACGCCTCGAGGCAGCTAAAGCCTCACGAGGCGAACTACCCGACGCATGATTTGGAGTTGGGGGGGTCGTCTTCGCACTCAAGATCTGGCGACACTACCTCTATGGGGTCCGTTGTACCATCTACACAGACCACAAGAGTTCGAGGTACCTCATGGATCAACCAAATCTGAACATGAGGCAGCGTCGGTGATTAGATGTGGTGAAGGATTATGATTGTGAGATCCTTTACCACCCGGGGAAGGCCAATGTCATGGCTGATACGCTTAGCCGCAAGGCAGCGCTGATCAGGAACATCTATATGAGGATGACCGTGGTGACTTCGCTTTTGGAGCAGATCTGAGAGGCCCAACGGGAGGCCATGATGGAGGAACATCGGAAGAGCGAGCGTATTGTGAGACAGGTTTCCTCCTTCGACTACGACAACCGAGGGTTATTGACTCTACATTGTAAGGTATGGGTTCCGTACCATGGGGGTGTGTGCCAGGTTCTGATGGAGGAGGCGCAACAATCTCGATTCTCAATTCATCCCGGGGCGACGAAGATGTACAGAGATCTTCGACCCGATTATTGGTGACCCTGCATGAAGCGGGACGTCGCCTGGTACGTAGAGTGGTGCCTGACCTGCAAGAAGGTCAAGGCCGAGCACCAGAGGCCACACAACAAGATGCAGCCGCTAGACATTCCCATGTGGAAATGGGAAAATATTACTATGGATTTCATCACCAAGCTTCCCAGGACTGCATGGGGTGTGGATTTGATTTGGGTCATTGTGGAGCGGTTGACCAAGAGTGCCCACTTCATACCGATCCAGGAGAGCATCTCAGCCGAGAATTTGGCCGATATCTACATCCGAGAGGTACTAGCTCGACACGGAGTCCTAGTTTTGGTGATTTCGGACCGAGACGTACAGTTTACTTCCAGGTTTTGGAAGAAGCTTCACGACGAGTTGGGTACTCGTTTGCACTTCAGCACAACGTTCCACCTGCAGACGGATGATCAGAGTGAGAGGACCATCTAAACTTTGGAGGATATGCTGCCGGCATGCGTTCTAGACTTCGGTGGTAGTTGGGATATCTATCTTCCATTAGTTGAGTTCTCTTACAACAACAACTATCACACGAGTATCGATCGTCTTCCCTTCGATATGTTGTATGGGAGGAAGTGCAGGACCCCGATACGTTGGGGAAAAGTCAGACAGAGGGTTATGGGGAGCACCGAAGTGGTGCTCAAGACGACAGAGAGGATTCGACAAGTTAGAAGTAGAGTACAGACTACTCAGGGTCGGTAGAAAAGTTACGCCGACAAGTGCTGATCAGACCTGGAGTTCCAGATCGGGGATATGGTCCTCCTGAAGGTGTCGCCTTGGAAAGGCGTCATCCGATTCAGGAAGCGGGGCAAGTTGGGCCCCAGGTACATTGGACCTTTCAGGGTTGTAGCCCGGGTGGGCAAGGTGGCGTATAGGCTGGACCTGCCAACCGAACTCAGTCAGATTCATAGCACGTTTCACGTCTCCCAGTTACGGAAGTGCCAGGTGGACGACTCGGCGGTGGTACCCTTGGAGGATATTCAGGTGGATGACAGCCTGGATTACATCATGCGGCCAATGGCGATCCTCGACAGGAAGTCGAAGGATCCGAGGAGCAAGAGGGTGGAGCTTGTGAAGGTGCAATGGCAGCACCGCAAGGGGTCGGAATGGACTTGGGAGCCAAAAGAAGAGATGAGGAGCACTACCCTGAGCTTTTTCCAGATTCTGCAGCAGACTTCGAGGATGAAGTCTAAAATAAGTGAGGGAGATTTGTAGCACCCGATTCCTAGTATAGATTTAAATTCAAGAATTTCATGTATTTCCTCTGGGACTCGACGAGTTGGTGGCCCAACGCTTCGAGTAGAGTCGTGATTCATGGGATGTTTAAGTGGCCTACTGAACGAGTCGGGAGACCGACTCGGCGAGTAGGTGTTGTTTGAGTGAAACCCTAAATTTGTGGGTTTGCACCCTATTTAAACAACTTATCTTAGCCCCCATTGTCCGTATTACTCCCAAAAAGCATTATCTCGAAACCCTAGCCGTTATTAGCGTGTTTTGAGCCTTGAGGTGATACTTTGGGTGTTTGATGCTTGAAAAGAAGGAGGAGGGGAAATCAGAAAGATCCGGAGCTTTGGGCACATTTCCAGCTTATTGGAGGTATAAAGCTGAACCTTATCTATTCCTTGTGTAGATCTTGAATTTGGTCCATTCCCCCCCCCCCTTTTCTAAGCCCTAGTGAGGATGTATTCGAGACTTAGTGTAAGGAAGGAGTTTGTGCTCCAGATCTAGGGCTATTGAGGGTTTTTATGGCATAAAGGTGCCCAGCTTGTTGCCATAAACACCCCATGCACCTTGTAGACCACCTTTCATGGCTTTTTGAGCCAAGGACCCCATGCATGTGCATCAAGTTTGGAACTTTACGTGTAAGATGGACATTATGAGGCCATATCTATGGTTTTGATGTGTTAAGACCCATTTAAATCGACTGTATTGTAATGGTCAAGGATGGACTCGGCGAGTCGCTCTTGGGACTCAGCGAGTCAAGGTGTATTGACCACCAAATCCTTTCTGTGGAGGGATCAGATGATAGGGTGGAAAGTCCCTCAGTTTTTTAGGCTCATAAAGGACCTGGGAATCATGAGACTTGACGAGTGGTTGAGAAAACTCGGCGAGTCCAAGGCAATCTCCCAATCTTTGAAGATGAACTCGACGAGTTGTTCATACAACTCGGCGAGTCGTAGACCGGACACATTCTTATGAGGGAGATGAACTCGCCGAGTTCAAGGAAGAACTCGACGAGTCAGATGAAGGTGGTCCCGATGGTTTGAATAAAGGAGAACCTGTCGAGTTCTTGTATGGTATGTGGTAGTTTGGGGGAGCTCACTAAGCTTCGTGCTTACAGTTTTAGTTTTGGTTTCAGGTACTCAGTTTTCAAAAGAGGAGCTCATGAAGATTGCAATGCACACACCATTTGTTCCGCCTGGGATGTTTATACTCTGATATACTTGACAAGTTGTTATAATATTTTGAGATACATTGCTTATGATTTTATATGAGGTTTATTGACTATGGTTTTTCATTATTAAATGAAACGAAATTTTCAGACTGTGTTTTTGGGATGTTACACTCGCCCTACCAAAGAGCGTGGAGGATTTTGTAGTATACTGTGATGCGTCCATCTCAGGTTTGGGCGCAGTACTGATGCAACGAGGGCATGTCATCGCCTACGCCTCGAGGCAGCTGAAGCCTCACGAGGCGAACTACCCGACGCATGATTTGGAGTTGGGGCGGTCGTCTTCGCACTCAAGATCTGGCGACACTACCTCTATGGGGTCCGTTGTACCATCTACACGGACCACAAGAGTTCGAGGTACCTCATGGACCAACCAAATCTGAACATGAGGCAGCGTCGGTGGTTAGACGTGGTGAAGGATTATGATTGTGAGATCCTTTACCATCCGGGGAAGGCCAATGGCGTGGCTGATACGCTTAGCCGCAAGGCAGCGCTAATCAGGGACATCTGCATGAGGATGACCGTGGTGACTTCGCTTTTGGAGCAGATATGAGAGGCCCAACGGGAGGCCATGATGGAGGAACATCAAAAGAGGGAGCTTATTGTGAGACAGGTTTCCTCCTTCGACTACGACAACCGAGGGTTATTGACTCTACATCGTAGGGTATGGGTTCCGTACCATGGGGGTGTGTGCCAGGTTCTGATGGAGGAGGCGCAAAAATCCCGATTCTCGATTCATCCTGGGGCGACGAAGATGTACAGAGATTTTCGACCCGATTACTGGTGACCATGCATGAAGTGGGACGTCGCCTGGTACGTAGAGCGGTGCCTGACCTGCAAGAAGGTCAAGGGCGAGAACCAGAGGCCACATAGCAAGATGCAGCTGCTAGACATTCCCATGTGGAAATGGGAATATATAACTATGGATTTCATCACCAAGCTTCCTAGGACTACATGGGGTTTGGATTTAATTTGGGTCATTGTGGATCGGTTGACCAAGAGTGCCCACTTCATACCGATCCAGGAGAGCATCTCAGCCGAGAATTTGGCCGATATCTACATCCGAGAGGTAGTAGCTCGGCACGGAGTCGTAGTTTTGGTGATTTCGGACGGAGACGTACAATTTACTTCCAGGTTTTGGAAGAAGCTTCACGACGAGTTGGGTACTCGTTTGCACTTCAGCACAACGTTCCACCCGCAAACGGATGGTCAGTGTGAGAGGACCATCTAAACTTTGGAGGATATGCTGCCGGCATGCGTTCTAGAGTTCGGTTGTAGTTGGGATACCTATCTTCCATTAGTTGAGTTCTCTTACAACAACAACTATCACACGAGTATCGATCGTCCTCCCTTCGATATGTTGTATGGGAGGAAGTGCAGGACCCTGATATGTTGGGGAAAAGTCGGACAGAGGGTTATGGGGAGCATCGAAGTGGTGCTCAAGATGACAGAGAGGATTCAGCAGGTTAAAAGTAGAGTATAGACTACTTAGGGTCGGTAGAAAAGTTACGCCGACAAGCGCCAATCAGACCTGGAGTTCAAGGTCAGGGATATGGTCCTCCTGAAGGTGTCGCCTTGGAAAGGCGTCATCCGATTCAGGAAGCGGGGCAAGTTGGGCCCCAGGTACATTGGACCTTTCAGGGTTGTAGCCCGGGTGGGCAAGGTGGCGTATAGGCTGGACCTGCCAGCCAAACTCAGTCAGATTCATAGCACGTTTCACATCTCCCAGTTACGGAAGTTCCTGGTGGACGACTCGGTGGTGGTACCCTTGGAGGATATTCAGGTGGATGACAACCTGGATTACATCGTGCGGCCAGTGGCGATCCTTGACGGGAAGTCGAAGGATCTGAGGAGCAAGAGGGTGGAGCTTGTGAAGGTGCAATGGCAGCACCACAAGGGGTCGGAATGGACTTGGGAGCCAGAAGAAGAGATGAGGGAGCACTACCTCGATCTTTTTCCAGATTCAGCAGCAGACTTCGAGGATGATGTCTAAAATAAGTGGAGGAGATTTGTAGCACCCGATTCCTGGTATAGATTTAAATTCAAGAATTTCATGTATTTCCTCTGGGACTCAACGAGTTGGTGGCCCAACTCTTCGAGTAGAGTCGTGATTCGTGGGATGTTTAAGCGGCCTACTCAACGAGTCGGGAGACCGACTCGACGAGTAGGTGTTGTTTGAGTGAAATCCTAAATTTGTGGGTTTGCACCCTATTTAAACAACTTATCTCAGCCTCCATCGTCCGTATTACTCCCAAAAAGCATTATCTCGAAACCCTAGCCGTTATTAGTGTGTTTTGAGCCTTCAGGTGTTACTTTGGGTGTTTGAAGCTTGAAAAGAAGGAGGAAGCTTGAGAGATCAAGGGGGAATTAGGAAGATCCGGAGCTTTGTGCACATTTCTAGCTTATTGGAGGTATAAAGCTGAACCTTATCTATTCCTTGTGTAGATCTTGACTTTGGTCCATCCCCCCCCCCCACACACACACACATTTTCTAAGCCCTAGTGAGGATGTATTCGAGACTTAGTGTAAGGAAGGAGTTTATGCTCCAGATCTTGGGCTATTGAGGGTTTTTATGTCATAAAGGTGCCCACCTTGTTGCCATAAACACTCCATGCACCTTGCAGACCACCTTTCATGGCTTTTTGAGCCAAGGACCCCATGTATGTGCATCAAGTTTGGAACTTTACGTGTAAGATGGACATTAGGAGGCCGGATCTATGGTTTTGATGTGTTAAGACCCATTTAAATCGACTATATAGTAATGGTCAAGGATGGACTCGATGAGTCGCTCTTGGGACTCGGCGAGTCAAGGTGTATTGACCACCAAATCCTTTCTGTGGAGGGATCAGATGATAGGGTGGAAAGTCCCTCAGTTGTTTAGGCTCATAAAGGACCTGGGAATCATGACACTTGACGAGTGGTTGAGAAAACTCGGTGAGTCCAAGGCAATCTCCCAATCTTTGAAGATGAACTCGACGAGTTGTTCATACAAATCGGCGAGTCATAAATCGGACACATTCTTATGAGGGAGATGAACTCGCTGAGTTCAAGGAAGAACTCGACGAGTCGGATGAAGGTGGTCCCGATGGTTTGAATAAAGGAGAACCCGTCGAGTTCTTGTTAGACTCGACGAGTAGAGATGGGGTTGGTTCGAGTTAGAGGAGTATGGACTCGACGAGTTGGTAGACCAACTCGGCGAGTCAGGTCAACTGGATGTTCACTTTAACCAATGTTGACTTTGACTGAATTGAGTTGACCATGGTTTGGATTGCATGTTCGAATTGCTAACTTAGAAGGGTTATCGTGTAGGGATTGAGGAGTCGAGGGGAGTCGACTTTCACACCGAGGACATTTCAGACACTACACGACATCGAGGTGAGTTACCTTCCAGTAGCAGTGGGTCTACGGCCACAATGTCATCCCACTAGTAAGAGATGTATGTCAGATGTTTGTCTTTGTGATATTCATCTAGGTTTGCTGCTACCTATTATGTTGTACGTGCTAGCATGATATGATATTATGTGGTAGTAGCAGGGGGTGAAATAGTCCCCGGTTACCGGTTGATATGACCGAAGGGGTAGGTTAGTACCTAGCTATGCTAGACAGATTATGTTATATGTAATATGATATTATGTGATAGTAGTAGGGGGTGAAATAGTCCCCAATTATCATTCAAGAGGACCGAAGGGGTAGGCCAGCACCCATATATGCTAGGCAAGGTCACCGGTCGAGAGGACCGAAGGGGTAGGCCAACACCCAGGTATGCTAGGTAAGGTCACCGGTCGAGAGGACCAAAGGGGTAAGTCGGGCACCTAGATATGCCTGGCAGTATGTATGTCATGTGATTGTATGATATGTGGTATGATGGGGGACTCACTAAGCTTCGTGCTTACAGTTTTTAGTTTTTTTTCAGGTACCTCTTTAGCGAAAGGGAAGGAGTCGGCGCGGTAGCGGCACATCACACACACGTAGGATTTCTGCACTACGAGATTTTTGAGGATTGTACTCTGACATGGTTACTATTTTATGATATGATTTTGAGACATGAGATTATAGTTTTATGAAGTGAAATGACTCAATTATGTTTTCTTGTAAATGTTTTCTAAATTGGCATATCAAAAATGTTTTTTTTTTGGTCTTGAAATTTGGGATGTTACATTGGGACCGCAACCCGAGTGTTTGGTTTGCATTTTGAAGCCCAAGGGTATAGCTGGTAAAGTGATAGTTCGAGACTTTTATGAATTTTGGATCCAATCTCGGGTGGTTGTAAGGCAAAGGAAAGTTGATAGAATTGTAGCGCTTCTCATTAACTTTTCGTGGTGATAAAGAACGTCGAAATCGGACTTAGAACAACGAAGTTATGGCCTTTGGAATATTGGTAGTTCTAGACCCTAGCGAGTATGTTGGGCGTACGCTATGAGTATGTCGGGCGTACTGGCTCGAAATCTGGATCGTAGAGGCTTCAACATATGTGGGAAATACGTATAGTTACGCAAGGCGTACGACCAACAACGATAAACCCTAAATTTTAGGGCTTGTGCCCTATTTAATCACCGTAAGTTACTCATGGACCTTCTTATAACCAACCTCCACCTCTCTAAAACCTAAGAACGAAACCCTCATTGCCATTTGTGATACTTGAGCTTGGAAGTGAGTTTTGGTGGTGTTTTTTTGGTGATTTGAAGGAAGAAGAACACTCGGAGGTTGCGTGGGTGTGGCTTGAGCTTGTAGATCCAGAATCATCATCAGCTTTGCAAGCTATTTGAGGTATAAAGCTCTCAACTTGATGGTTCCTTATGCTAGATCCAATTTAGGGCTTTATTTGTACATTTTTGGGTCCATTAAGCCATATTTGAGAGTATGGTTTACTCCAGAAGCCATGAATGGTAGATCTTAGCATCTTTAAGGTCCTTTGATCATAAAAATGCAAACTTGGTGTGTTATATTGGACCATGCATTATTTAGAGTTCTTATAATAGGTTTTATTGAGTTATGGGTCCCATTAAGACATCCAAAGGAATAAAGTTGCCAACAATATATGTTAAGACAAATTTAGGATTATTTCTGAGATTCGACAAAGTGGATTAATCGATTAAGCACTAAATGGCAAGTTTTGGGCCACTGCGGAGTACGTTGGGCGTACCCAGCTCGTACGCAGCGGGTACTGGCTAAAAGCGGAGTATGTTGGGCGTAAGTCTGATTACACTTGGCGTACTCAATATCTTTGCCTTTTGTTGACATTTTCGATTTGGGCTTTTTCAACTACTAGGGTTTTGGGCCTTGTTGGGCCATTTGTCTTTCTGACCTTGGGTCATTGTTAGCCTTTGGGTCTTCTTGGATTTGGGCCCACAATGGGTTTTGGGTGTCATTTGGGAATTTGGGCCATATTGGGCTTTTGGATCCATTAGGTTGGGCCATGGTTATTAGGCCAAGTGAGGAAAGGGTAAAATGGTCCTTTACCCTGGGAGTTGGACAAATGAATTAGATTCCTCATCATGGATTATGGTCCAATTATTAATTGGGTATTATTTGATGGTGTTAGTGCGAGGATTTCTGGATTAGCGGTCCGATCTTTTATTTCAGATATTCAGCGGCTGGAGGTGAGCTTCCTCACTATGCTTGGTAGGTCGAAGGCTCCAATACTGGCCCATAGTTTATTATGATTAAGATGCTAGTTGTCTGTGTGACTCTTCCATGTATGATATTTGTTATGTATACCATACCAGGCCCGATGTCATTTGGGGCCTGATGAGTATATTGTATGTTATTTATCCTTGTGATTTTTGCACGTGTTTATATGTTTATATGTATATCGGGCGAGACCCGATGCCAGGCGAGGCCTGATGAATGTGATGAGGCAGAGCCATATTTCTAAAAGACCTGTTCCGAGCGGGGCTCGATGTCGGGCGGGTCTTGTTATATGTTTGATATGTGGTATTTTAGGGAACTCACTAAGCTTCATGCTTACGATTTTTAGTTTATGTTTCAGGTATTTTCGAGTCGAAGGGGAAGAGCTCGGGGTGATCGCATCGCACACACCATATTGTTCTGCATTTTATTTGACTATGATGTTGGATGTTTTGGCTATACTCTGATTTTGTTATGCTTTTAAAAATTTTGGTCTTAATTTTTGGGACGTTTCAAGTATGTGCATGTTGTCTATGTGACTCTTGCTAGTATGAATGTATGCTAAGATGTAGGGGTGAAATAGACCCATATCGGTTGAAAGATATCGAGGGAGTTAAAAGGGACTCAGAGAGTCGAAAGGGACTCAGGGAGTCGGAAGGGACTTAGAGAGTCGGAAGGGACTCAGGGGTGAAATAAACCTGTTACAACTTTAGGGTGATATGTGTGTATGGTAATTGGTATTTTAGGTAACTTACTAAGCTTTGTGCTTAGAAATTTGTGTTTAAAATGTTTTTAGGTACCTCTGGTTTCACAAGGAAGATCCCGACTTGATCGCACTACATCCCCTGAAGATTTATTTCGCACTGAATGTTTATGAATTACTATGATGTTTTGAATACTTTTATTCTGATCTTCTTTGAGATTATTAATGAATGGTTTTGACTTATTTAAAAATGAAAATTTTACTCGGTATTTTGGGATGTTACAAGTTGGTATCATATCCTTGGTTTGAGGGATTCAGGCAGACTCTCGGGTGTGTTTGAACTCTAACTGAGGAGTTAATAAAATCTTTTAAAAGAAAATGAGTTTTACCAAAAGGTATTTCTAAGAGAAATGGGTGATATGCATGCAATCAACCAAGCTCAAGTAAGTATTTACCAAAATAACCATACATGTGTTATGCTTATTGTTTTGGTATGAGAATATGAGAATTGAATGCGAGACTAGGGCTAAGGATTTTCTCAGGATTTGTATGATAGAATTCTAGGAGGGATGCCTTTATATACTTGTTGATTGAGTTTATGGAGCTACATGCTAGTATGGATTTCATATATATTGGATAAAATGGCTTAATTAAGTGAGGCACTGGCTTAGATTACTTGATGCTCGAATGTTGGTTGCTTTGTGCTTTTAGAGACCTCCAATAATATCATCTAACTATTAAGTGAATAAGTTAGGTTACATGTTGCAGGGATTAGATAATTTTAGAAGGTTAGGTTTAACTCTATTGAGGAACTCTTGTCTCAGTCCAACTGTTGTAGTGTGAGACCTTGCAGTTGAAGAATTATTTAGTGCCTGTGGCATGTAACTGTATTTGTGAGATAGTTAGAAGCTATTATAGGGAGTCTCTTCTATAGCTGATGACGGAGAGTGGTGTGAAGGGAACCCTAGGATGGCCTAGGAAGAATGTTAGTATGTGCTTGTGAGAGCATTTTTGGAAAAGGGTTCCTAGAAGGATAATCTAGGAAGATTAACAGTGTGTATCATTTGGGGGGGGTATTTGTGCTTAGATCCGATGGTAGTGGAAATGAGTAGTTACTTAGAGGATCTAGAACAATTCTTGAGGAAAATACAGATACGTGTGGAAGGTAGTATTGGGCCCATACTACTAAAAACACAGGATCCGTACTCGAATCAAGGAAAATTTTGGGGATTCTAAGGAGTTGTTTGTGGGTAGATAGCATGGTTTGTCACCATGATTCACTATAGTGTGTTTCCGTCCTTATCGAATTATCGGTTATGGTTGTTCAGACTGGGGATGGGTCTGGTGATTACTTGGTCCTTAATGACCATGTCAGTCTAGGTTTTAATGATGCAAACCTAGGTGAGTTAGCTGATTTTGAGGTCTCAAGGTCCTTGATTAAGGTAGTGCCAATTAGTTCATAGGACTTAAGAAGGAAGCGATGTTAATGACTGGGTCGAGGATTGCAGCAAGAGACTGAGTGATTGGTAGATGGATTGGGGTGTTACTAGCTTCGTCGGGGGTTACGCACTTCCAAGTTTCCACATTCAAAGGAAAGAGAGAGCAGACATGTGATTTTCATAGTTGGGAGGTAGACCCAACATGGGGTTAGATAGTTGCGGTTCTTGGCGACAAGTATGGTAGTGTAGGAATGCACAAGAGGATTCTTGTGGTATGATTGCCTTGAGATGAGATCAAGGGTGTGCTTTCTTTAAATTTAGTTAGGTTAGGTGCTGGTTGATTGTTTCAAGTTAGTAGGGGAGTGAATCGGGAATGAAAACTTTTGTTGTCCCTTAATGTATCCTGACTATAAGAATGATGCTTCTTGTATTTATGAATAATGTTCACGATAAATTGTTTTCTAGGGATTTATAGGCAAGGTGTGTAGTAATCTATTTTTTTCTAGATAAATAATCAGTGCTATGAATAGACTGTCAGAATTATTTCTTGTGCATATGAAAAGGATTCTTGATGTTAGAGACGATTATGATTGATAAGTTTCTGAGGTCTCCATTTGAAATTCAGAATCTTTTTGGGTGTTCTTGTTCTTTATATGGCAGATCATCTTTTGTTGTGTTATACATTCCCAGGGTCAGGGATGTTATCTATCTGGTTGATCTCGTTTAAGATTTGGTATGTTTGCAATGCCAATTGGTGGTAGTTCGAACCCTAGTAGGGGAGAACTGAGTATTCTGCTTGGAGGATCATCAATTTGTTAGAGTTTATGGTTTCATAAGAATGGTTCAGGTATCTACAGTTTGGGGAGAGTTGCCATTAGATGTATGTGATTAGAAATGCATGAGTTGTATTTGCTACAGGAAGCTGTTGGACAAGGATGTAGTTGTATCCGATGGTTTGTTTTAGGATCACCGATGTTTAGGTCATGTGGTGTTTGGATCGCTCATGTTGAGTATTGTTTGTTGAGGGATTTGTTAGTTCATTGTATATATTAATATCTATGATCTAGAATAAGCAGTTGATGAGTTGTCAATCAACTTCAAAGCTTGGTATGTGTAATTCCACATGGGCCTTGTTCAATAGTATATTGGATCAGTGGATTAGTTGTCAATGCATTCTCGGTTGTGGTCCATTTCATCTATCATCAAGGGCTGAGGGTTCTTGAAAGTTTTAAGTTGTATCACTGGAAGTTCAAGGGATGCATTAACCTATCTTCAAAATCTGTACGTTGTACTTTTTGGTTTATGGGTATGGGTACCCTCAATTGTTGGTTATGGAAGTATTCTTCATAATAGGCTCATGTGTGGCTTTGGATAGACGAAGGAGTAATATTGTTTACTTTTTCAGGTGTGGCTTTAGATCTACGCCGAATCCAATTTTGGCATGTCGTGTCTACATGGTTGGTATTTGAATTGATCTGACCAGGGTTTTAGTAGCATTTACGGATAACTTTGGGAGTTTTATCGAGCTAGTCATGTATTGGTGGAATCTGTTCAATTTTAGTCAAGGGATAAGACCTTGTTTTAGACATTTATGTGGATGTTTTTGTTAATGATTGAGGTTCATCGTTTCGTTAGATCTACTGGTACTTCAACCTTTGGGTAAGCTCATGAGGAAAAAGGAATGCAGAAAATCTAGGGTTAGTTTTGAGTTCTATTGAGGGTGTGTATTGTAGTAGGTTCATTAGATATTATCGGGATGAGTGTATGCGGACTGAACAAGATAGCAAAGGAGCACTTGGGTTGAATTATAGACATGGTTCTTATGTGGTTTATAGCAAGGTTGTCAAGATCAGGATCCTACCTAGGATTGTTTTTTGGTTTGCAAGATTGGGATCGGGATCCTTAGATCCCACAAAATAAAATATAATTATAATTTATAATTTTTAATCATGAAAAATATTTCAAACGTTTACTTTTTCGTTCAAAAGTTATAAAAATTTCAAAATATTAGTCATAAGCCACAATACAAAATGATAAATGGTAAATTGGTAAAGGGTAAAAGGCATTAAGTGGTAAAAAAAATTCATTTGCAAAAAAATAAATAAATAAATAAAATCAAGGGAAGGTAGGATCAGATCGGATCTCGATCCTACGATCCTACCTATGATCTTACGATTCTACCTGCGATCCTACCCCAAATACGATCCTTTTACGAACTGAATCGTTTTTCATACCTAGGATCGTAGGATCGTACGATCCTATGATCAGGATCGCGATTTTGACAACCAAGGTTTATAGCCTTTGAATTGGACCAAGAGTACAACAACCTAGCTTATTCTCGAGTTGTGTGTGACCATGTTTTCGTTTGACTTTGCGTTGGTAGCAGCCTTTTCAATGAAATAAATTGTGTTTTATAGAAGGGTATGACTCATGTGGTGTTTAGTTAGTATTGAGAGGGATGTTGATTGGGTTCCTTCAAGTCATTGGGTTGATTATTGTGTATCTTTAGCCCCCCATGATGCGGGTGCGAGTCTTCAAGATAGTGATAGAATGATGGCATAACGACGTAGTACTGTGAGCTTATCGTTTTAGTTTTTAGAAGGTGTCATGTTGCATCGTGAACCAGTGGCTGTATGATTTATATGGGTGGGACCAGGAAGTCATTTGATTGAGACAGGAGACTCAGTGGCCAACTGGTTTGGATCATGTGGACAGTAAGAGGTTGTTGTGTGTATTATTTGTGCATCAGAGTCTCTTGTTGAGTGTTTGCATTATGAACCCCATTTTCTTACGGGTTGTTTATTAGGAGTTTTGGTTACCATTGTTGGGTATTGGTTCGAAAATCTCGAGTCTCAAAGTTTGTTGTAGATATCTTGAGTGATTTGACAGGTGGATGTACCCCACAACTAATGAGGGATTTGGATGCAACGTGAGGTTCTTAGTTTGACCATCATGATGCTCATGGGAGCAGAGGGTTGGTGATGACTTGTCAGGAAGTCAAATGTGTGTTTAAGGTTTTTGGGCACATTTTCTGCAATTAGGATAGAGTGAAATCTACCATCAAGATGTTTTGAGTATTCTTTCTACATGGTTTGGTGGTGTTCCTAGTCAGGGAATTGGGGGTAGGAACGGCGATTGGATGATCATCAACCATAGGTAATAGTTTCTGAAGTTTATACTGATGGGTTCCTGGTTTCATGGAGTATATTTTAGAAGTTGGTTTGTGGTTGTAGTTTTGAGAGTTCCCGATTTGAGTGGTTTTCAATGGAAGTTGGTTTATACAGTTAGGGAGAGAAAAAACTCCAGTTATTGGGTTGTTTGTTGGCAGTTGTGGATTTTCAATTGGTCTATCAAGTTTTCTTATAAGGTTTATTGATTTCTAAATGGTTAGAGGGAGCTAATGGAATATGTTGGCGTTGTTTAAGAGATCCTAACCAGGACGGATTTCGAGGACGAAATCCAATTTATGTGGGCGAGAGTTTTAACATCCTGTTTCGAGAGGTTTCTTATTTCGGGATTATGGACAATAAATGGATCAACTAAAGGACTTGGTATTTAAGGTAATAGGTTTTAGACCCTATTGGATGTGGATAATATTGGTTATGTGATCCAATCTCTTAGTTTCTGTTTTGGAGTCAAAGGGTAAAATAGGAAAAGTGATGTTTCAGATTTCTAGTTAGGTATGTTTTAAGTCAAAAGTAATTATATAGGATTGAGGGGTTCTTCAATACCTTTCTGTGCATATAAAGAATGCCGAAAACAGATTTCAAATGAAAACGTTATGGTTGTTTGAAGTTGAAGTGGAAATTGTGGATTTTTGGATTACGTAGGGTGTAGTTCATGATTACATAGGGCATAATCTGGGCAGATCAAAACCCAAAATCTTTAGTTTTGAGCCTTATTTAAGGGCTCTAACTTATGGGGAGACCTCTCATTACAGCCTCCATCACCTAAGATCATTCCTTGAGAAACCCTAGTCTCCTCTCTCTTGATTTTGAGCCTTAGCATCATTTATGAGCTTATTTCTCCACTGGAAGGTTGAATCTTGAAGATCAAGGTGGTGGCAAAGTGTATAGAAGAAGAGTTCAAGTATAGATCCACCAAGATTACATCATTCCCGGACTATTGTGAGTAAAAAGCTTCTGACTTGCTAATTGGTTTCACAGATCTAGTAATTTGTCATATTTGCCACTTTTTGGTCATTTTAGAGCATAAAGTTTAGATCTTGAAAATTTCTGACCTTGTTATGGATAAAGTTGGAAAATTTATCCATCTAAACATCATATTGATTTGGATATGAAGGTTAGAGACATGGACTTAATGGATTAAGTTAGTAAAGATGCATTTTGGTCCCTTTGATACTTAAAGACTAGATCTTGTTTGTTTGGACCATCCTAATGGATAAATAGGAAACTTTATCCATTATGGAACCGTTAGGAACTTGACCCGAGCTTTGAGTGGAATGCCTTATGGTATTAAGGACTTAAAAAGTCGTTTTCGCATCAGTGGGATTTCGCGGGGGGTAACCAAGTCGTACACAACGCGTAACGGGAAATGCCCGTTTTCCTTTTTGTGAGAGCTTGGTAGGTAGAGCGTAAGGTGAGAGTATGCATGACGTACTCCCAACGGTGGACTTGGGCTATTTTTGGGCTTTGGGCCATGATTGGTTGGGGATAGCTTGGAAAGGGTAGAATGGTCGTTTATCCCAGTAAGATTATATGGAATGGACTTTTGATCATGGGTTATCACCATAATTATTAATTTGGGTTGTTTTGGATGCGTTCAATGTGAGGATCTCTTTTCGCAGCGACGATTGTGAGATTCGATTATCTTTGGATTGAGGTGAGTCACTTCACTATACTTGTGGGTCGAGGGCACCAATACTGACCCACTGGATTATGTTTGTAGGATGATAGTTATCGTTGTGAAACTTACTGACTTGCATGTATGTGCTTGTTGTCTTTGTGACTCTTTCTAATATGACTGTATGCTTAGATGTAGGGGTAAAATAGACCCGCAACTGTTAAAAGATACCGAGGGAGTCGGAACGCACTTAGAGAGTCAAAAGGGACTTAGGGAGTTGGAAGAGACTCAGGGAGTGGGAAGGGACTCAAGGGTGAAAGAGACCTAATAAAACTTTAGGCTGATATGTATGTATGGTATGTGCTATTTTGGGGAACTCACTAAGCTTTGTGCTTACAGTTTATGTTTAAAATATTTTCACGTACCTCTGGTTTCAAAAGGAAGGGCCCAACTTGATTGCATTACATCCCTTGGAGATTTATTCTGCACTGATTGTTTAAGAATTACTCTGATGTTTTGAATACTTTTATTCTGATCATGTTTGAGATAATGAATGAATGGTTTTGACTTATTTGAAAATGAAAATTTTACTCGGTATTTTTGGGACGTTACAAATAGAACATTGTATCACGGAAATTCTCATAAGAATTCGGCAGTGAACATAAGAGGATAAGTTCTTGATCTTGATCTTTAATCTTTACATTCACACCTTGTAAGTCCAAGATGATCCTATCGAAGTTATCCAAATGATCCTTCACATGGGTGTTTTCCGACATCCAAAGAGTATACAAACGTTGCTTCTGAAACAACCTATTCATCAGAGAATTTCTCTGATACTTGTCACATAATTTCTCCCAAATCCCAGACGCACTCGTTTGATCCACAACCTTTCTCATTACTTCATCTATCAAACTCAAGAGAATAGCGATGTGCCCTCTTGTGAGAATATCCACCTTCCTTTACGCTGCCATGTCCTTTGGCGGTTTTGCTTCTCCTTCTAGTGCCGCTGCACATCCTTGTTGAACCAGAAGAGCCTTCATCTTCATCTTCCACAAAGTGAAATCATTTGAACCATCGAACTTCTCCAAATTGAACTTGTGAGATGCCATCTTCTATCAACAAAACACCTACTGAAGCTATGATACCACTTGTTAGGAAGTAAAGCGGATAACAAGCAAAACTATAAGCACACAAGACACAATATTTACGTGGTTCGGTCAAGGTGACCTACGTCCATAGGCAAGAAGGGAGTATTCTTTATTTCAGAGCTCTTAAATAGAGATTACAAGTACAATTCACCATAGATTCTTCCTACTCACTATGGATACAAAAGACACCAAAAGACTTACAAAGCATCCTTATTTATACTTGAGGGATCAGATCTAAAACCCTAATGAGCCAAGCCCATTAGCCATAGGCCCATGAATGGTGTCAACCAATCATAATCCGCCATGCAACATCTTCTGGAACATTCTTCAATGTCATACAACACATGTGTATCAACAACGTACATGGTGGACAACCTTGAACCATAGTGGAGCATCATGATGCATATATGGCACATCATGAACACTAATGGCCCAACATGCATCATGGTGGCACAACATGGTGTATTTCTTAAGCATGATCATCTTCTAGGCATACATGAATCAACATGACACAACAAAGAAATCGAGATAGCGCATCATGTACCAAGATGCTCCATGATGGCACAACATCTTCTCCATGGTGCAACATCTCCTCAAGATGCCGCAACATCTTTCTTGGCTCAACATCGCATTGGCTCAACATCTTCTTGGCTCAACATCTTCATTTGACTCAACATCTTCATGGCTCAACATGTTGGACTATGTTCGTCTATGTTGCTCTAAGTTGCTCAAATTTGCTCCAAGTTGATCCAAGTTATCTCAAGCCACTCCAAGTTGCTCCAAGCCACCTTTTGGAAGATCTGTCCTTTGTCACATGCTCCATAAACCCCAAGTGCTCCATTGAGTTCCAAGTGCTCTATTGAACCCAATTACTCCATGAGAATTCTGAAAATGCTCAAGCCACGTTTAACAGTTTCTTTATAATATAAAATATAATTAGATCCCACACAAACACCTTACCCATCCTCAAACTCCACCCACCCCACATTTTCACCACAATAACCCCACCTTCATTGTTACACCAATATTGCTACCTTTCACCACCAACCAACCCATCCTTTATTGCCACACATCTTCACAAGAAAAAACTCTGGTAACACACACACACACATATATATATATATATATATATATATATATATATACACACACACACACACACACACATATATATATATATATATATACTGTAACATCCGATCTTGTGATGTATTATTTTTTTATTATTTGAAACTTAATTTCAAGAACTCTTACCCTACGCTGAGCATATATATATATATATAGTGTAATATTGCTACCTTTCACCACCAACCAACCCATCCTTTATTGCCACACATCTTCACAAGAAAAAACTCTGGTAACACACACACACACACACACACATATATATATATATATATATATATATATATATATATATACTGTAACATCCGATCTTGTGATGTATTATTTTTTTATTATTTGAAACTTAATTTCAAGAACTCTTACCCTACGCTGAGCATATAAGGGAGTATGGACGTGGGGGTTAAGTGACCTATGCAGGGTATAGATTTAGTACGCAGGGTCTAGGAGCTCAGAACCAAAACCCTAATCCTTGGGGGTATGAGCCCAATTTAATGGCTCTAACCCATTGAAGCTCTTCCCATTCTCATCTTATGCCCTTCCAAACGACCTCCTTGAAAACACTAATCAGTATTTGTGAGTTTTGAGCTTTTGGAGTCCTTTGTGTTCATTTTTGAAGGAAAATGAATATTTTGGAACAACTTAAGAGCTCAAATTAGTGTAGATCTAGGATTTTCATCCACTCATCCATCTCCAGAAGGTATAACATTTCTACCTTGATGTTGTTTTATGTTAAATTTAGTTATGCTTAAGAATTTCATGTTTTTGTCCCTATAGCCATGCTTTATATTAGTATGAGCTACTCCAGACCATTGGAGTACCATTTTCAGACATTTTTAGGGTGGTTAAGTCATAAAATTAAGAGCTTGGTCACTTTCATCCATCCACGCATGAGTTCTTGAGCAATATATAACTTTATGGACCTAGGTTTTGACTGTGTGCTCTTTGTGACCATGCAAATGGACAAACTCAGAGACTTTATCCATTAAGACATTCATTTGTTATAGATTTGAAAGGATGAGCATCTTCAAATTTAAGGACTTAATAATTAAGTTGGTCATTAGGTGGCTATACGGGGCGTAAATTGCCTTACGCTGGGCGTAACCCTAATTTTTCATGTCTCGCCGCCTTGAGCTATACGTGGTGCGTAGAGCTGCATGCTACGTTGGGCGTAGGTCGACTGAAGTTGACCGTTGGCCGTTGGCTTTGACCAAGTTTGACTTTAGGCCAAATTTAGTTATTCGAGTTGTACATTGAGACTCGGTCCCTGTTTCTGACATAGGTGACCTGTAGAATCAGATCAGTGATCATTACTGTTATCTTCTAGACTGCAAGTTGAGTTTTTTCCCTGTACTTGTGGGTCGAAGGCACTAATGCCGACCCATTCATTTGTTTTATATATCTTTGTGTATAAGATGTTTCTATGCTATAAAGATATATTATACTGGTAGATCTGTATGATTACCTGTATTTTCTGTTTATTGTGTATCCGTTGCATATGTCGACATAGTGCAGGTGGGTTAAGGTAGTATGACTTTGTGTTGTAGGCTAACAAACTGAGGGAAATCCAGTCGGGAGAATGTGGGCCCAGGGGCAATCCAGTTTATATTGTGGGCTCATTATGCAGGCTTTGTTGATATATTGATATGTGGGGTATTTTGGGGAAACTCACCAATATTTGGCTTACAATCGTTGATTTCATGTTTCAGGTACATCAGATGATCGAGGCAAGACGAAAGCGTGATCGTACGTATCCTCCTACAGATTTATGTTTTGAGAGAGTTTTGATACTCCGATTCTATGGATTTGATTTGAAAACAATGGTTTATATCTTATGGTTTTGTGAAAATGTTTATAAAAATGAAAAAGTTTGTCATGGTTTTTGGGATGTTATATATATATATATATATATATATATATATATGTGTGTGTGTGTGTGTGTGTATGTGTGTATGTGTGTGATTGACGAAGCAATCTCAACTTGTAGAAAAGAATTCTTCATATAAACTTAGTTTACCACACACACATACAATCATTCATTGACAAAAGTTTAAACACACACATACACACTTATAGAAGCGAAGCCATTATAAGAAGGAAACCACTCCATTAAAAGCTTTGCCATTAATGGTGGTTAAAGAACAATTAAGTTGCAAGATTCCTGATAGTCAAGGTGTGATGTGATAGATCATGTATTTAGCTTTGGTTTGGTAGATAAGTGCATAACTGAAGGATAGAAAGATTACCAAATAAAGTAGCTTGTTCTCTTCATAAACACATAGTGCAGGTAAGAAGCATTTAGGTCATTGTATAGTTCATAAAAAGTTCATATTAGAAGTAAAACCTGATGATTATGGAGTAATACTATGGATTTCTTGAATCAAATGACTTTTTTGTAAATTAATATATCAAGATTCAATAATGAAATTGAGAAGTCTAGCTACACTACATTTAAGGAGCATTTCAATTAGGCCATCCATAATACCTTCAACGAAAGTGGTCGTTGCCACCATGACACCCCACCACTATTGTGAACACACCCAGGGGCGGAACACAAACAACAGAACTAGGGGGCCGGAACCAAAACTTCAAACCAGAACAATATAAACAAGTTAAATTCAGGTCAAAGTCTTTCAATTCTAGATAAGCTCTAGTCGTAGGAGTATTTGAAACCAAAACAATATTGGCGATTTTTAGGAATTTTAAGAAAATTTTGCATGTTTTCTTTTAAAAACACAGTCAATAGTTGATTTTCTTTTTCATTTTAATTTATACCACGTAACACAATTTACTAACGATTAAAAAATAACAGATAAATTTACAATTCACAACTACATTTTAACAAATAACTAACTATTCTAATTTTATTAAACCTATTTTACAAAAACTATACTTATACTTTGATGACAATCAACAAATAGCAAAATTAATTTAAATTTAATAAAGATATTAGCATACATTTAATTAACAAATCATATAATCATAATATATATTAGTAATATGATTTTTTTAAGATTTTTCACTTTTTAACCTACATTGTATGGTAAACTAATAATAGAGCAGATTTTTGTGACCGTACTTCACCCCAAAATCAAATACACTAAATAATTAATAAAAACTTTGTTGCAGCTTTTAACTATACTAATTACATTTTCTTTTCAAAGTTCATCATATCATATTCTAGTGAGAGAAAAGAAAACAAAAGAACACGAGGTTAGAGAGAGAAACTTACAAGTACGACAATGAGAGTTTAGAAGCCGTCCGAGTGGAGAGCCGGAGAGCACGAAGATCGGCACAAGTCCGTTGGAGAGGAAGCACTGGTCACGGAGGTTGTTGGTTGGAATAGCAATTATTGAACGGTAGAGAGGGCTGAGGAGTGACGAAGACCATACAAAGATCAGTCAAGAGACAGAAACCGAATGTCGGAGGAATTAGAAGCAGCTTTCAGCGAAAGGCGAGATGGAGTGGTGAACACTCCGACATCGGTGGTATTTTCCGGTGAGCAGTTTTTTACGGCAACACTGACGATAAGGTTTTGTGCTTTCTCAAACATTGTGTTGATAAATTGTATATTAGAAAAGTTTATTGTTTTTTTTATAAAGTTTTAACTTCCTAATCAATTTTTATCCTAATTTTATTAGTTTTGATTTTGATTTCTTCGGTGATTTTATGTATCTTGGTTTGACTATTTGTTTAGTTTCCTTAGTTAACCGATAAAATAATTAAATAAGATTTATTTTTTTGATTTTTTGGAGTTAATTTGTTATCAAAATCTATTGATTGAAATACATATATACATGTATGTATAATAAACCTGGGGCAGGAGGGTAGTAAAAAACAAAACCAAGGCTATATGTATATAGATATGTGTATTAAGTGAAAAAATCAGGGGAGACATGCCCCCCCCCCCCCCCCCCCCGCCCTATAGAGCATCCACCACTGAACACACCCCATATGATTGTGGTGCATTATGGTGTGATGGAATGTGGTCACCACCATAATAAATAACATCCAATAAATAGTTATGTGGAGTGGTGAGTATTTTATAATGGTGTGGTTTAAGTGTGGTGATGAGGTGGAAGTGCCATGCCATCCCACCATAATTATGGTAGTGGTATGTATACTAGATGACCTTATGCATGACCATATTCTAGGAGTATTTCAATTCTACACCTCCGTCCAACTCCTTAACGATTTCACAATTTCTAACGTTTAATCTCATCGACAAGAAGCTCATATTAGACGTACGAATTAGAATTTTAGAATTCGTTACCCCAATTAGTTTGAAATAGGTACTTAGAAGATTAAGCATCTTTCAAACATTAGACCTAACATCAATTTCCTGAAGTGGTTGGAGAGATAGTTACAAGTTCCTAAAAATCCCTGACCCGATTCACCGAAAAGAATGATAGAGGTCGATGAATAAAAGTTTGATGACATGCGATAAAAGAGTGATGCGTTTGAGGAGAAGCACTTTAGGAGGGGGTGTGCGCAGCATACCTCAATGAGGGATAAGTGACAACGATCAAGGTTAGGAGGAAGAGAGAACATACGTAAATAAAGGATAGTGGGGTGGGGCTCTTGTTTGGGATCCAATTCTAGTTTATTTTATAAATAAAATAAATTAGATACAAGAAATCTGAATATAATAATATAAATAGTATATTAGTCGTTTTAAGTTTGATGAGACCAAATATACAATGAAAAACTCTCAAATAGATCATATTCGTAAGTTTTAAAAGGTTTAGACTGTAAACAAAGAAAATGAAAGGCTATAGGGACATTTTTGTAAATTTTTCTAAATTTAAAGAGTAAATTACACGAATGGTCCCTATGGTTTGGCGTAATCTGCGTGTTTGGTTGTTAATTATCTTTTTGACTCAGACGGTCCTTAAAATGTAATTTTGTTGTGTATTTGGTCTCTATCAAACCTAAAAAAAAGACTATATTGTCCTTTTTAATTTTTTATTTGTTAATTATGTATTTCTTATATATTTATTAAAAAATATTTAATAAATAAGATGGGTCCCACCCTTACCTTTACTTTTATCCATTTACCTTTATCCACCATACCTTAACTACATATCTTTTCCCTATTTCCTATTTTCAATCTCACCATAAGTAAATGCCTAACAAAGGAGACTTAAGACACCAAATCGACAACCTCTTTTCACCTTGCATCCTCGGAGTTCCAAACTCTCACTAAGCCCTCAATGCTCTCCAGAAATCGATACTCTCTCGTTGCACCCTCAATGTTCTATGGAGTCCCCCGTAAGACCATCACCTCTCCTTTATCCGCTCCTCTCCCTGGTAGGCCTGAACCATATCCAAGACCATCATTGTTTTTTGTTTTTTTGCCACCAATGAAAACAAATTGATTCCCTGCATAACTTCACCGTCACATCATCATTTTCATTTTTTCTTTTATGGATTCAAGTGGCAGAAGTGATGGTGGTGGTGGGTTTTATTGGAAACAACATAAATTTTCTTTTATGGATTCAACTTCACAGGAAGCTCATCTTTCCCTCCTCTTTTCTTGAATGAATTCCCTTGGAAACAAGTCTGGTTAGACTAATTTGATGAGAATAAGGATTTAGGGTTCGTGATTTTGTTAATTGTTTCATCTCTACACTTTTTTATGAAATTTCGTTGTGTTGATTGTTTTTAGAGAATTTACATGCCTTTGTTTTGTATATCTGCTACTTTTTTATTACTCCATATCTTCTTGTTGATCCCATTTAAAGGTTTACTATTTTGATTTCTGATTTATAACGGATGGAGAATATGACCTTCGTCGTACGAGAGACGATGGCATTAAACATTTTTTAATTAATAAATAAAAAATAAAAAATAAACCAATTAAAAAAGAAATAAAGAAAGGCGATAGTCTTTTTAAGTTTGGCAGGGACCAAACAGCAACAAAACTACATTTTAGGAAAAAATGAATTAGAAACCAAAAGCAAATATTATCTCAAACTACATGGACCATTCACGTAATTTCCTCAAATTTAAATTACCATCTGGCTTACCAAACACACCGGAATCCTTCGTCCACTGACGTCTAAGAAGCTGCGACGATGGGTAAAGGTCGTGAGCGGTGTCGCAGGCAAGGGGAATAAGAAAGGAGTGCCTTTTACGATCGATTGTAGGAAGCCGGTGGAGGATAAGATCATGGACATCGCGTTATTGGAAAAGTTTTTACATGAGCGCATCAAAATTTGTGGCAATGCTGGAGCTCTCAGCGAGTCCATCTCCATTTCGCAAGATAAGAACAAAACCACCGTCACCTCGGACTTAACATTCTCAGGTATTATTATTATTATTATTATTATTATTATTATTATTATTAGATTTACATATTACTTTACTATTTATACATATACTCATGTTTGGGATCGCAATTGTCATTTTCTTGATGAAAATTATGCTACTTGATTTAGTTTTAAATGAATGGAATCCATTAAATTGAACACGTCAGGTTGTAAGGATGTTTTTACGTGCTTGATGATTTATGATGAATACATCAAATCAAATCCAGGTTAATTCGAATCATGTGTATAGGTATAAATTGTCTTCGACACAATTGGGAAAACTACGATAAAAGGCGTCTTAAACTTAATCTAATTGAATATTTTGAACACAATAAGAGAGACAAGTCATATGATCAACATCCAAAATTTTAACGTGTTTACAAAAATCCAAACTTATTCAATATTACTTTTTTTTTTGGTTGCCACTTCGTTGAACTTCACCATATTTTAGCTTTGGACTTGTATTTAACCAAAAATAACCAAAGCATCTTGTTTGTGATAAAGAAATTAGTATAATAAGGATTGAAATGTATATGAAGATGTTTATTTAAAACAAGTGTACTTTGATTTTAAGAGACCAAGGTCCCATTTAAGAATGGGAAAATGTTACTAAATATTAACCAACTTTGATCATTGTTTCATCTAGATTTCTCATTCTTTTCGAAGAGGTTTACCACAAGTTTGTAACAAGTTAGAACATAATGTAATTACCACAAGTTTGTGGTACAAAAGGATTTATTGATCAATATTTGAATGGATACTTAAATATAAGGAGTCAATGACCAACATGTTATGGAAACAACAAATAATAAGTTTTTAAAGAAGTTCAATTAGTTTTGAAGATGAAAGAATTCTAACACCGTTGCCTAAAATGGTTACACTTTTAAACAATAGCACAAAGCCATTGAGTTAATATTTGCAGCTTCTGATTTGATCGATAGAAGTTGGAAAGTTCATTATTATTGGAGTTTCTGGTGGTAAATATTGCAGAAATACTGTGTATTTTTTGGAAAAAAAACAGATGGGTGGTTTGCAACTTTGCATCATATGTTTCTTCTAAGTTATGTTGTTGACGAACTCTATGGTCATGTCACTAAAATACACCTCATCATTAAAATGATGAAAACAAAAAAATGACAAAAGGGTACTCATTAATATGGGCAGTATTCACATGGGAAAACAGAGGGTATTCTAGTTATTTTTCTTACATTATGTTGTGACAATGACACAACATTGTATGTTTAGCATATTCAAATAATTTAAATAGTACATGTTTCATATCCGCTGTGTGTATTGTTTTCTTCGTTACCTCCATCATATGGAAGTTACAATTTTTTCCATTTTTAGATGTTGGTATTTTTAGTTGATTATTACGTTGGATACTTGGATTGCCTATATAACTTAATGGCTAATGTTTAAATGGGTTTATTTTTAGGTATTTGAAATATTTGACAAAGAAATATTTAACGAAACACAACGTGACTGAAGAGGAAGAATTATAGATTCTTTGTGGTTGGTTTTTAATATCTTTTTTATATGCAATTTTGTTCGTATTCTACTTGTAGACAAACCAAATCTTTATTATTTTTTTTTTTATAATTTTTTATAGGCATCAACACCTAAGGTGGGTACTACATAGGCATCAAAACCTATTGAACATGTAATAATATATTAAAATTTTAAAACTAAAGCTAAAAATGATGTTTAGTGTGTTATATAATAGAATGTTTCATTGATAGTTAGTGAGGTTAAACCTCATATAAACCGGGATACATAATAGATTTAATTTAAACCCTAAAGGGTTTGGCCTAAACCATAATCATTAACATCCATCGCAGTTTGATCAGGAGGAGACGATTAAACTGGAAAAACAAAAACATAAAACATAACATAAATGAAGACATCGGCAACGACAATGACAAAGCTCTAATGATGATGGCTAACAACAACTGCTCGTTGGAGAAGGAGAAAGAAGAAGCGGTGACCAACAGTGGTTCGTTTGTAGAAGAAGTGGAAAATAGATTTAAAGAAGAGGCAAGTTGAGGAAAAGGCAGAAGGCATAGAGGCAGAAGCCATCCAACGAGGAGACAGTAGAAGAAATCGATGTAAGAGCTCTAGTTTGGTATCGGGGACTGTTTTATTATTTAGGAGGAGAAAAAAACGAAGGGAATATGAAGCATAATGAAGGCACATCCGACGACTACGAGAGAATGTCGTCGGAGGTGGAAGGTGGCGGTAGCAGGTTGTGGTCAGCGGTATGATTTTATCCTAGATTTGTTATACCATGTTATATAATAAAATGCTTTACTGGTGTTAGGGCCAAGATCCTCAATCCTATCCAGGATCTCGGATCTCAAAGATATCTAAGGATCCTTAAACCTATCCAGGATCCCAGATCTTAAAGGACTCTCAGGATCCCGAACATACATCAGGATCTTGAACATCACCATTATTATTTCCTAACAAGTTTAACGATTATATTTCTTGTTTATTTCTCATATGTGTAGAAAAGGTCAACATAAAACTCATTCATAATGAAGAAACGTTTTAATCAGACTTAAGACCCGAAAATACCAAGTCAAAGCACTTGCAAATACAAATTCAACATGATCATGAAAATATTGGACTTTTATTTACTTAACCTATACTATATATACACCTGTAAAACACACACAACGGGCATAATTCTTTAACACCTAACAGACCTAGAGCTAGGCAAACACTTGTACACGTATTTTCATCATCATCTCAGTAATTTACATTCAAATCAATAAGATCAGACAAGGCGGGTGATCATTATCACATCCTAAAGTTTTATGGAAGAGATCCTATCAAGGATCAATGGATTTCCTTGTAAACCACTTGTTCAATGTTGTTCTAATTTCAATAATCACTTCAACAACAACACCACAACCTCTCATGACCAAAACAATTTGGCGCCCACCGTGGGGTCGTGGTGTTCATAGTTCTCGAAAACAATGTCTACACAAACAACCCTATCTTCCTCCTATATTCCTCCTATTGCTTCAAAAAATCTTCCACCACCGCCAAGCGGACCCCCTGGTCAAAGGAAAACTTTCGATGCATCGAAGAAGAATGCTTCTCCAATCGCTATCCATGGGAATTGACATTGTCATATTTATACACATTTTTAGGCAATATTTGAATACATTTTGATTAATATTTTGGTTATTTGCAAATATGAGTGGTACTTATAAGATCTAATTGTAATGTTCAGCCAAAATGAGCAATCTTGAGGAATAAGGACCAAAAGCGACAAGGATCGGAACTTTGGAGGATTGGAGCTTAAAAGATGAACTTTTCAGCCAAAAGACGACCTCACGACGTGAGGAATCATACCTCACGATGTGAATGTTAAGTTTCTAGAAGATAAGCATCCAGAGGCCAAAATCTGTGTTTGATACGGATATTGGCTGAGCTCACGACGTGAGCAGGGAAATTTTCAGAATCTATATAAATCCTTGGTGTTTACGAATTTAAGAAGACTTCCGGAGATTGAGAAGGTTAAAAGACGATTTCTGGAAGAGTTTAAGTTAAAGAATCCGAGCATTAACATCTAAGGAAGAAGAAGTGATCATAAACTTTTACTTATTTGGTACAATTAACTACATTTTTATTAATTGAGTTTGTGTGTTTGAATTCAGCCATGAGTAGCTGAATCTAGCTACTTCTGTTTAGCTAGATGAAACTTCAACTCGTGTTTTAGTTATTTAATTATGGATTTTGGTAGTTGGTAAATTGCTTGTGTTTGATTGTTAATACCTAGCATGCTAATATTTGATACTTAAATTGCTTGAAATCAAGTTTCTGTGTAGCTTAGTGGATATTAAATTGCATGAACTTGACACCTAGTAATTTAGTGACAATTAGATTACTAGAGCTAGGATCGAACCAATCTTAGGTTAGTAGTTAAAGTTAATAAATTTGGTTGTGCTGGAGAACATATATTGTGATTATAATTATGTTTGTTTAATCAATCTTACATAGCTCTATTCATAATTCATAATTGATTATGTGTTAAATTATGTGTGACCATGCATAGTTCTACAATAATTAGTTTAATATTAGTATATTTGGACTTAAATTGCTAATAATATAATAATTGGTAACCAACATGATTTATCAATAATTAGTAGCTAACCATTAAGGAGAAGTGGATTCAAACTAAACAATAGTGTTTTTAGTCATTGATTGAATTTGATAATTAGGAGATTAAGTTTTTCTGAACTTGTAAAATCAGATAAAAAAACCAAATTACTTTTGCTTTTCTTAAATTAATTTTAAGTAGATAAATTAGTTAGCTTAAATCATTCCCTGTGATCAATACCCGACTGTCTGTGTTATACTATTTGCGAAGAGTTACATTGCCTTAGTCGAATAGTTAGTTATATAGTAGGTAAAATAAGGTGTAGCATTATTGACATTGTGAATCCAAGATCCCTAGGATCCTAGGATCCTCCTGCTCCGATCTCTAAGAATGAACTTTTCTCTATGATGAAGATGTTGATGCAACAGGTTGCTTAGCAATAGGAAAACAATAGAACACTGCTCAAGGAGGTGGAAAGGATAAGGGATGAGATACGTAAACCCCAGGTGGCAACACCCTCAATGATGCAACCCATGGTCCTTAATAACACACGATCCTTAGGGAAACGTCCAGAGACTACAACTCTAGGATTCGTCGTTGCTTCAACTTGGGATGCAGTCCTAAATAACCAAGCTCCTGTGACCCAAGATCCCAGTGAAACCTTTACTACTCCTACAAACCAAAACGTTGGTAACTTTTTTAATAATAACCCTTTAATAATAACTCTATAGATCTTGATTCAGGGATAAGTCCAATAATGGCTAGGGATCTTCAACAACTCAGACATATGATCTCAAACATACTGGTAGTGGTCCATCCGATACAAGAAGTATCTCCCGCAATCCACAGGATCTCGTGATTTTCTCCAGCATTAGTCGATACTGAAGTTCAAAAACGATTCCAAACTCCCAACATAAATCCCTACGATGGAACTACGGGTCTTAAGGAGCACGTAGCACAATACATGGAAAGGAGGGAAATCATCCATATGCCATGATACTTAAAAGAAGATTGTTTATGCAAGGGTTTTGATTCAACCCTCACATGATCAACCTTGAAATGGCTTCTCAACATTCCCCATTATTCCATTACTTCTTTTGCTCATTTAGTTAATCTTTTTAATAACCAATTTTCTTGTAGCACGACATTCTAAAGGATCACTGGTGATCTATATGATGGGATTTACGTAAACAAACAAAAATAAAACCCTTAAGTTTGCATTCAACCTAAATAGGATCTATGTTTTTTCTATTGAACCTATAACTAAGAACATTAAAAAAGAACCCTAAAAACTCTAGGATATTTTCAAAAAATAGAGGAGAGGGTTTTAGGATTACCTACCTTTTAGCTGTATATCAAACAGCTAGAAATTCCCTTTGAAAAATCTCTTGGAAGCTAGCACCACAAATGTTGTACCTCTAATGGAACCACACCCACGCTAGCAAGAGGATAACTTAAGAGAGAAGAGAGGGGAGAAATTTTTTTTGTCCAAGGCTTGTAGAGGGAAGGAGTGGACAAAATCAATGGGCTAGGGGTTCCTTATATAGTTGAAGATATTTGGGGCCAAAGTTAGGATTCAAGAGATAAGTCCTAGATTCCATTGCTTGGTGACCAAGTAGCCCAATCCCCTTATCTAAGGGGCCTTGGACGAAATCATCTAGGCCTTACCCTATATGATTTTCGTCCACATCATTCCATGATGTTCTAGAGTCTTCCTTTCTCAACTATCAATAAATAACCAAACAGTCTCGGTACTTTTAATTAATCCAATTAATCCCAAAATTAATTCCAATTAATTTCTGATTAATTATTAATTAAATAATATGATTTCTAATTAATATATTATTTTCATAACACATTAATAAACCATTTATTTAATTAATTGTAATAAATTAATCTCTCTTTCTTTCTCTCTCTCTCTCTCTCTCTCTCTCTTTAAAAGTCATCTTGTCCAATTGCAAGGTTTAAGGGAAACCCAAAAGGATTGTGTTACTATCAACTCAAGTATATACCAATTTTAGTGATGGGCTTAGACACCTAATCCAACTATCTCCCACTTGGATAAGTCTATAACTATAATTTCTCGTATAACTTCTGAATCGATCATCAAATTGTAGCTTCCAAAAGCCGTTGTTGAACTCTGACCCACTCAGTTACGTGTCCTAAGATAAGTGATCATATAATCCTTTGTTCAGCTAAATATCACTCAGACATGAGACATGGAATATAATCAATCTCATTGTCTAAGACTTTGTTTCCGGATTTTTGATTTGTGATGATATAGGATTTCTAATTGAACACATAAATCTAGTCCTTGTTAGGCCCAACACTATAAGGCAATACCAAATCACCGAGGGCCCAAAGATATCGCTTTTTCCATTAGGGCAACAGGAACGAATAAACTTTGAATCATATGCTTGCATCGTTTACTCATCAAATCACGCATGACAATACGTTTTATAACATCAAATTACTGATGCGTTTACGCATTACCAATGTACAACCGACTTGTACATTACAACTCATATATCTCCGTTTCAAGATCATAGGATATTATCATCTCAGAATTACTCGTGATAAATTCCATGAAGTAATTCTATGAGCGTAGGTTTATCCAATACTTAAATTTGTATTTCAAAGTACTCGTGAACATTGTATCAATACCATTGCTATGTCTAAAACTCTTTAGACAATCTACAATTCAATTCAGGACAGTCTTAATTCACTATTTACTTCCAAAAGTACACATGACTGTGGAGTTTGAATAATCAAATTATTCGGGAAGTAAACCATGCAAAGTGAAACACAATAATAAACTAATTTACTATGGTCCCAAACCTATTGAAAATAAATAAATCTCTATTATTTAATCACTATAATAATTACGACTTTATTCATTGTATAATGTTTCGAGTAATCAACTAACCACCTGAAATAAATAACACCAATTATGCCATGTTATGAACATGCATGGTATGCCTCTCTATGGTCATTCATTCGTGAGTAGATCGATTGGACACTATTCCAATGATGCTCATTTCACATTTCCAAATTTTTATCACTGTCTAAAATGTAATGGAATTCCAACCTTACATGCATTGACCTTCTGTGATATCGAGGCGTCAAAGTCACAGAGACCGAGCCAATGATATTATAGAATGTTCCATTGGAACTTTGTTACTACAAACAATTCTGTGATAATGAAGGTTCAAATTCAAGGTACACTCCTTGAATACTTATTCTTGCATTAAATTTTCCAACTCACATGCAGACTTTGCAAATATCTCCCATTATGGAAGCATTTCTGTATTTCCATACAACCATCAATTCTAATCAAGAACCATCTCAATCCAGAATCATGTCACTATGGTCCATCCAAATTAATACCTTAGTGCCAAGTGTCCACAAGAAAACAATCTTCAGTAAACCTTAGAATGTTCTTGACGATTGTTTAGCAACTCTAGCCACACAAAAAATTCTAATACTATTTCTCTCAATGTTCAAGGCATTTGGAAAAATCAGAATAAGTTAATATTACAACATATGTAATCGATCCTATATCCGAAGCATATGGGACTTGATTTATTATATTCGATATCTGTTCAATCTCTTGCTATAATATTTTCATATATCGAATTTCTTATGTTGAACTATTTCAACATGATATTCATATATGTCTATGACTAAGTTCTATTAAACTATACGATCTAATCCTTTATATTCGAAATGATGTATGAGTGCCCTCTCCCTTAAGCTTGCTGTGACATCCCCAAAATCTCGGCCAGAAAAGACCGATTTTCATTTATGCTTTTAAATATTTTCAGAGTAAATCCTTTTGATTTGAAAGAGTTGCGGAATTTGTTCCCAAAACAAAACATGATAAAATAATATTTATCAAAGCATTTCATCAAGAGATGCATTTCATTATATAATCAAAACTCGGGATGTCATGTTCCGATACAGACCATAAAGCATAAACGATAAACATTACAAGTCATTCAACAAATATATACATATACAGACTTGTAAACAAAACAACAAGATGATCCATCCATCTTACGCCCTTGTGCCACTTCCTGTAATACAAATAAAACTGAGTGGGTCAGGCTTGGGAGCCTGGTGAGCATATAGGGTTTTCAACCCACAATAAATAAGTTATATTTAATTTCACCAACCAATCACTATCCCGATTACCCATTCCCGTTATCCTCACTTTACGTCCCTAAAACAACTATCTCAAGGGACCTAATCTAGGATTTTCATCGGGACGGACATCACTGCGAAGGGGTTTCCTCAACAATAGATATCCTAAAGGCAACCATGAGGGGGATAGAGTACACCGGTGAACACATCGTTCACAACACCTACAGGTTATGAACCTGCTAGCGTTCCACTGGACTGTCTAGAAAGAGTCCGTGGTCGTTATCCATACTCCGCTGAATAACTAGATCAACAACAACAACAACATCGAGGCCTCTCATCTGTTTATTACACACCAACTATCTACCCATGTTCTACCCAACATATTAGTAGATAAAAATATACATTTGTATACATAGTTTAAAGAAAACCTGTATAGCATGCTTGAATCAACACATATATCACATAACAGACGAGGCACACACACACATAACACATATCTCATAAAGAAATAAGCAGATCTGTAAGATAGAAGAGAGTGAATACTCATTCACACATAACACAACCAAATATATACACATAGCACGTATTTTTATATAAAATACTTCGTATTATTGTATTAGAAGAAATAACTACACACTCACTTGATCAGAAGACGATCCGACAGCACTACGACTTATAGAAGTAGTAATCCACATCAGATCTGGAAGATCTCCTCGAAAATCGAACTTCTCGCGGGCAGAGCTTCGACTCGGGAACCGCGCTTCTCGGGATCTTCAGGATCTCGGGACTTGCCTCGGGGCTAGAGTATGATACTGGGACTTCGGGGTAGCTTCGGCACGAAAAACGATGCAAAAGACTAGAGAGAAGAGAAGAAAATGAACAAGAATTATGGCTGCCTTCGGATCCCCTTTTATAGAGGCTGGAGCCTCGGAGTACGCGGGGTGTACTGCGTTACGCGGGGCGTACTGCCCAAAACGTCATTGCTTACGTATCCGAAGTGCTCGAGTGCGAGTGTCGACATCCCTCGGAGTACGCGGGGCGTACCTCGGATCAGATCGGTGACTCCTTCGGATAATGCTTCCGAATTTTGATTTAAATTTAAATACAAAATGATTAATAAACTTCGGAAATTCATAACTTCTTCATACGAACTCCGTTTTCGATGTTCTTTATATCCACGGAAAGGTGAGACCATGCTCTACGACTTTCGTTTAGACTCTGTCGGCTAATTTTGACTTTATTTTTATTAATTATTTTTAATAGGCCGCGACAGAAACTTTCGTTATAAATTCATAACTTCTTCGTTTGACGTCCGTTCTCGCCTAACTTTTTATCGCTTCGATACCAACAACGAGATCTTCGATTCTCATTTAGATTGCTTCGGCTAACAACCGCTCGATCTCAATTCGAGTATTTCAGGCTGTATACCGCTAAGCCGGAACTTCGATAAATCATAACTTCCTCATACGAAGTCAGATTTGGGCGTTCTATATATATATATTCGGAAACCTCGTTTCGACTACTACAACATTAACCCAAAGATATTAAGTTTATTTTACACTTAAATTTTGACGCTTATTTTTATTCTTAATTAATCAGACCACATAATTAAGCAATTAAGCACAAAACACATAATACTCAAATAATACATTCTTATTATTTCAAAACGGGTTACAAAGGTTAACCTAGACTATTATATTGCTAAATATGGAAAGCCCGGAAACACAGGCGTTACACTTGCTATAGCGAGACAATTCCCAAACTTCGCAATTTGCAAATTGAAAACTTTGTTCCATACGAATAGTATTGTCAACATGTAATACTAGGATAACAGTTATGCTCCTACTAGCTTTAAAATGTACCCAGAAATCAACTCGACTTCTAGAAATCAATACTCTTGACTTTTTTTACTAAAGTACAGATTTGTGTTACATGATGCTTTGATAAGTCTTCAACTTGACTTTTTAAGCTTATACACCTTCATTGGATAACATATGTGTGTGTTTAAACCCTTCATAACTTATAAATATAAGTCTTTGAAATTTCAAACAATTCTTTGCCATTCCTTACAATTCAAAATATGAAGAGGGATGTCGTAATCATATTATGAATTTGAGAATGCAATTAACACAACCAATATCCATGTTGATCTTTATCAGATTTTTAAAATCTACTAGGAAAAGCAATTCCTCATAATCATTTTCATGAATTAGTGTGAATCTTTACCACATAGATTTCAAGGTGCATATGTTCCCATCCATGTGAATCTATAATTTGCAACCTACAATCATAAGACATGGCTTAGGACCAAACCAAATTAAAAAAAAAATAGCCTTCCTTTCATGTACTGAACCTCAGTTATTCTAAATTTCTTGTCCTCCGGTAGCACAAGGGCCTACCAATGCTTCCATGTTGTTAAGCAGCTCACCCATATTGATCAGTGTACTTTCACTGACCAATGCAATTTGATTTCTCATTTAAATGGAAAAATATATAACTCATAAGCATTGCCAACTCAACTGGAAGGTGCACAGAAATAAGAATGTGTCAACCAAACATGATAGATTATCAACTTAAGGTTGCATGCTAGTGATAAATAAAAGCTTTATTGTTGGTTGACTCTTGAAACTCTTAAAATCAATACGACTCCCACTGATGTCTTGACATATGAGTTTTTTTTTTCTCAAGGAACATTCCTTGATGAGCCAAAACAAATATTCAAAAGTTCGTGTGGATTTTCGACAAGAAAACACTTCATAGAATAGGTCTCAATTTATCTTTTGTTTCTCGATTAACGAAAACATCACAACTCAAATTCTATATGTGCTAGAGTAAGAAAACATCATTACGCCACATATTTCAAGGTATTTTCAACATTCTTAGGTAGAAATGATTTTCAATATACGATTTGTAGTTACTAAAGTATGAATCTAAAACTTGATTGGAACAAAGTATGACTCATTTATGATTGAACCATTTCTGACAATGTTCGATTCCTTTTCTTAGTTGTAACACCATGGTTTCTAGGTATTTACACTTTTAACCGTGTTGTGTTACTTTTTGGCACTTTGGTCCAAACGCCAAGTGTTTAGAATAGAACGCTAGGTATTCTATGATGGACGCCAGGCGTTTACACGCAGAGACCAAACCCTAATTTTTAGGGTTTGCACCCTATTTAAAGAACATTATGGCCTCAAAACCCTTCACCACTCCAGCATCCTTCCTCATTTCGAAAACCCTAAGTGTGTATGAAGCCTTGGTTCATCTTTTTGGTATCATTTAGTGTTCTTGATAAGAGAAAGAAGATCTTTGGAGTTCAGATCTTGATGTCTCATTTGTTAGATCTTGATTGAGGGCAAGTTTATGTTCTTATTGGTCCCAAAGACTTGATCTTTGTGAGTTTGGAATTCTCCAGAGGTTGAGACTTCCCTTTCAAGCATAATAGTGAGTCTAGAATCATAAAAATGCAATCTTAGGTCTTCATAATCTTCCATGCAAGATTTTTGGAGTCTCATAGTTGATTTTGAGTTAGGGTCTTGGTGTTTGGCTCATTGTAGCCATTGCATGGCCATAAATTTTGCAACTTTATGGCTTTAGACGTTCAATTATGATTGGATCTGAATTTTGGACATGAGATCTTAAGTCATTAAGATATTGGTTTGGAAGTTGGTAATCAACACGCAAACACCTGGAGTTTGCCCACGCCCAACGTTCGGACACCAGGCGTCATTGGGTGGAACACCAGACGTTCTCAGCAGAAGTCCAATGGATCGATTTTGGGCCTTGGGCCATTAGGGGTTTTGGGATTAGTTTAGTTTGGCTTATATATAAATGGAAAAAATGGTCTTTTACCCTCATCATGATGAGGAATGGACTAGACCATGGGTTTGGGTTAAACCCTAATTATTGATTAGGTTTGTTTCTGGTTTTGGTTTAGCGTGAGGAGAAGGTTTGCCGCAGATCGAGTGTTGTTTCAGTTATCATCAGTAGAGGTGAGTTTTCTCACAGTATCAATGGGTTGAAGGCACCAAGGCCGACCCATTATTTGTAATATAGGATGCTAGTTATATGTGTTATATATGTATAGAAGACCTAGATTTGGCCCCTGGCAATTGCATGAAATACTGGGATGTGGCCTCTGACATCTGTTTGAAAGACCAAGATCTAGCCCCTAGCAATTGTATGAAAGACCAGGATCTGGCCCCTGAAAATTGTATGGAAGACCGGGATTTGGCCCTCAGTAGGAAATTATATGTAAGACTATGATTCGGACCATGGCATTAATTTTTATGTTTTGTATTTGGTACTTTGGAGGAAACTCACTAAGCTTTTGCTTACAATTTATGTTTATGGTTTCAGGTACATTCGATACTAAGAGGAAGGGCCCGACGTGATGACACAACATTCTCCCCTTATGTTTTTACGCACTTTTGATATTTTGTTACTCTTATGTTTGACATTGTACCATGTAGATGTTTTGGAACAATTTGATGATTGAGACACTTAATTTAAAAATGAAAAAAAATTATTATGATTTTTGGGTCGTTACAAGTTGCTATCAGAACCTTGGTTTGAGGGATTCAGGCACACTCCCAGGTGTGTCAAAACTCAAACTGAGGAAATGGTAATATTTTCAAAATAAAAAGAATTTGAATTTTTCTAAAAAAGATTCTCTTAAGTAAAAAGGGGAGTGCAATGTGTGCAATCAGCCGGGCTCAAGTAAGTGTTTTGCAAGTTACCCATACTTATGTGTTGTGATTAGTATGCTTGATATGTGAACTGCATGCTAGATTATAGGTAAGGATACCTTCAGGAATCATATGATAGAATTGTCTGATTTGTGTGATGCCTTATAGCTTAGTAGACCTTGATGTCATGTATTAAATGGAATTAATATTGGCTCAATTATTTTCTAAGTGTATGCTTTCAAAGTTGTATATGTTTAGGATTGTATAGCCCTATAATGAACGATTTAGCCTCATTTTCTGTTCCTTGCTTGGATGTGGACTTATGGTAGAATCTTCATTCGACAGTATATTTTATCTTACTTTATGTACAACTTGCATGCATAAGGTAACCAGCGGTGTTGATTGAGGTTCTTGGTACTACTAGCGCTAAGGCTTGAGAGAGAGTTCCTAGAAATATATATATATATATATATATATATATATATATATATATATGTGTGTGTGTGTGTGTGCGTGTGTGTGTGTGTTGTGTAGCATAGTGTGGTAACTTAGAGGAATCAGAATTTACCTTGAGACAGGTGTAGATCAGGGGATCCTAAGGGTGCTTGTGTGTTACGGGTTTCCATTGAGTGTTTGCTGATTGTTTAAACCTAGTGTTTTTGTTTGAGGATAGTGGTCACTCATATGAGATTAGGAGGTACTGGTTTTGGCTCTAGATCGGGTGCATGTTATGGCTCTAGCTCATAACCGATTGATGAGGCGTTGCATGAGCTCATTGTAGCCGAGGTTACTTGCGCTATTCTTGACGCTAACCCCATGATTTTTGGTACCGTCAAGGAAGGGATTATGGAGCTCATGGAGGAGCGGATCAGGTCTTTTCGAACCGAGATTGCTACAGGGCAGGATGGGGCGCGAAGTCCCTCAATCCGGGAGCTCAAGGCGTGTGGAGTGCTTGAGTTCTTTGGAGTTAAGGACCCCATCGCTAGCTGTCGTTGGATCGCTGACATGGAGAATGCTTAGCGCACAATCTTTTTCCCGGGGGGGGGGGGGGGCAAAGGTGGGTTTCGCATCCTCCTTGCTTAGGGACAGAGCGTGGGACTGCTGGGAGGAGGTTACCCGAGCCGTGGCGACGATAGGGGTGGTAGAGATGACATGGGAGGAATTTGTTCAGAGGTTCCAGAGGGAGTTTTTGATGTTTGATTTATATCTATATTTTAATTTCTCAAGTTTTAGATTTATAAAACTGAATTTATTGCAACCGGACTAACACACACACTGGGAAGTGAACCAAATTCGTGTAATAGTATAGTTGTGGTAAGAACATGTGTCGAACACAAGGGGAACGATAGTGAATTAGTTTAGAATGTTTGATTATAGGTTACACAAAACACACAAAGCAGTAAAGAAAGGTTTTATGGAATTACATCTCAAACAATCGACTAAACATATTTTCTGTATGCTACCTTTTTGTCCTGAGCATGTCTTCACTGCTTCAAAACATATTTCAAACATAATAAGTACCTTTTGTTCTAGAATGAAAACGAAATGTGGCATAAAATAATAATGATAATGTATGAAATATAAAACTAAATAAGCGCACATCAGTTTGCACCAGCTATTGAGGTGCAAAAGCTGGCGAGGGAGTTCTAGGACCTTCGCCAGACTACACAGTCAGTGACAGAGATCACCGCCAAGTTCAGGTAGAGGGCATTATTGGTCCCGTAGTACGCTACAAATGAGGAGATGAGGAAGACGAGATATCATGCTATGCTGAGGGATGACATTAGGGAGTTCGTGAGCTTCTTGGGGTGTAAGACCCCGAATGACATGATCGAGAAGGCCCGTGAGCAGGAGATTGAGTTGGAGCTCCGGAAAAAGTGGAAGCCGAAGAAGGTTCAAATAACTATGGGTCAGGCCAAAAGGCCCAAGACCTACGATACCCACACCAGAGGCCAGGGTCGGGGTCGTTGCGCCAAGTGCGGCAAGTCGCACAGTAGCGCTTGTCGAGCAATGGGTCAAGGTTGTTTCAGCTGTGGCCAATCGGGCCACATGAGCAGGGATTTCCTCAAGAGGGCTCTGATTTTATTTCAGTGCAATCAGACCGACCATAAAAAGTTTGGTTGTCCGAGATTGTCTGCGGGAGAAGTGGTGGCGCCTGCACCAACCACCTTGAGGATTACAGATGGCCGCCAGGACAAAGAGGAGGCTCTTGTGGTGAAAAGCAGGGCTTTTCAGTTGACCGTTGATGAGGCCCTTGCAGCACCGAATGTAGTGACTGGTATGTGTTCTAACCCTGTCATTTATTATTTCCTTTGTTTATGCTTACATTTATTATGATCTGTCACGCCCCCAAACCAGGATGGCGGAAATGTCCGGGGGTGGATGACTTTCATGTATTGTATCATAACATGCATAATAGTGACCAAAGCAAACAAGACCATCATATATATAATTGAATAAGTTACATCATTGTAAGCGTTACATGTTTCAAAAGTTAATTACAATATCATGACAAAAGATTTGTTTGACATAGCGTCCCATCCTCAAAAACTAGTGGTTACCTGTTTTACTGATTCCCTCAGAATACAAGTTGTTTGGAAAAAGTGTCAACAATTAAGTTGGTGAGTTCATAAGCATTTGTATGAATAAGTGTAAGCCTTTCCGTCTAAAATAATCGTATTCTTAAATGTTCCAAGACCGAAATGTACCAGTATTTTAAATGTTCCAAGACCGAAATGTACCAGTATGAATAAGTGTAAGCCTTTCGTATATAAAACCGTTTGAAGAAATTTGTTTTCGTGTAAAATAAACGTATTGTCATTTCCCCATGTGAGTTTTCATAACCGTGCGTAAATGAAGTTGCTTGCCGCAACGTTCTTCAGGCGTCGAAATTTTTATGACATTTGTCACCCATAACCCGCCGGCCTGACTGTAGCTAACAGTGAGGGTGTGGGATCATCAATCCCATATAGATCTATACACAAGTATCACGCTCTCTTACGGGAGATTCCGGTTATAAATCAGGACTTTCGTGTATACCTTAGTTAGGTATGATGAAGACAATGTTTCACAAATTTATTCAACGAGTGTACGTGTTTTTGTAATGAAAACATTATCATATGTAATTATCCCCTTTTACCAAGATAGTATCGAAAATGTCGTAAAACAATTATATATGTACTTTATATAATTTTTCCCTTTGATCAACGGTTTACAAAGGTGATAAAGTTTCGCAAACTATATTTACATAGTTTAATGAAATGAAAGTTTTGTACTCAAAATATATAGTGTTATATATATATATATATATATATATATATATATATATATATATATATATATATATATATATATGTATATATATAAGAATAACGTAGTGTATTTTATAACCGTTTTTCATATCTTTACGTTCTTATCAAAACGCTGTATGGAAAAATATACGAGGTTGGTAGTAAAGCCGTTTCACGTATTTAACACTTTTCATAAAAATAACGTATTTGAATGTTTGTGTTTTGACGTAAATTTTATTGTGTGTTACTTGTATTCCCCCCCCCCCCCCCCAATATATATATATATATATATATATATATATATATATATATATATATATATATATATATATATATATATATAGAAAAGGTCTTGAAAATGTAGGGGTATGAACTCACCTTATGTGTTTTCCTTGATGAGTGGAAGGTTGTGGGCGAGGAGTTCCAAGTCAAGAACACTTGAAAGAAACTTGGAGATTTGGTGGTCCTAAGGACATTAATACATGAATATGTGGGTAAGAGGTCCAAGATTAGTATAGAAACATTAGAAGTTGAAGGAAAAATGGTTACCAAAAGATTCAAGAACAATCTTGGAAGAAGTCCTTGCTGGAGAGAAAGTGAGAGTTATTCTCGGAGAGTAAATGTGAATTAGTGGAAGAAATGGTGAAAATGAAGAACAACTGGTGAATCGTCGGTTATAAGGAAGGAGTGAAGCAAGTGGATGGGAGGAGTTATGAGGAGGACAAGGAATGACCAATGAGGATTTGAGATGTGACATAATGGTGTCATGGAAAAGATGAAGACCCACTTGCTATAAAATATCTTAATGATCTTTAGATGTTATTTTAAGTAAATGTGTGTTTTATATAATAAAGCTTCAAGATGTGCTTAAAATATGAGTTTAGAGGGTCTAAGATGTGAGAAATATGAGTTTGATGGAAATCCCGACATCAAAATCCCTTAAAACGAAGAAAAGTCCGAAATCGCCAATATTTCGGAGTAGAGTCCGAAGTGGCGAGGAGTCCGGAGTGGGCATCCCTCCGAGACGACGAGGCTTCTGAGACCGCGAGATTGTCCAGTGTGAAATCTTTTGGAGTCGCCTGATCTTCCGAAGTGATCCATTTCCGGAGTGCAACCTTTCGAAATGCGAAGGACTCCGATTTTGAGATGGTCCTAAGTCAGGAGGGTTTCCGGAATAGCAAGAGAGGGTTCCGAAGTCAATCAGAAGTTCCAGAGTCAGGAGGTTTCGAGATCAGGAGGTTCCGAGGTGAGAAGTGTTCCAAGGCGAGAAGTGTTATTTTTTATTATAAAGGGAGATTTAGGGGAGAACACTTGAAAGAAACTGATGGTCCTGAGGATTAATACATGAATATGTGGTTAAGAGGTCCAAGATTAGTATAGCAACATTAGGAGTTGGATGAAAAATGCTTCCTAAAAGATTCAAGAACAATCTTGGAAGAAGTCCTTGCTAGAGAGAAAGTGAGAGTTATTCTCAGAGAGTAAATGTGAATTAGTGGAAGAAATGGTGAAAATGAAGAACAACTCGTGAATCGTGGGTTATAAGGAATAAGTGAAGCAAGTGGATGGGAGGAGTTATGAGGATGACAAGGAATGACCAATGAGGTTTTGAGATGTGACATAAAGGTGTCTTGGAAACGATGAAGACCCACTTGCTATAAAATATCTTAATGAACTTCAGATATTATTTTAAGTAAATGTGTGTTTCATAAAATAAAGGTTCAAGATGTGCTTAAAATATGAGTTTAGAGGGTCTAAGATGTGAGAAATACGAGTTTGATCGAAATCCCAACGTCAAAATCCCTTAAAATGAACAGAAGTCTGAAATGGCCAAAATTCCAGAGTGGAGTCCGAAGTGGCAAGGGGTCCGGAGTCAGTTAGCAGGTCCGGAGTGAGCATCCTTCCGAGACTATTAGGCTTCTAAGACCGCGAGATTGCCCGACGCGAAAAATTCCAGAGTCACCTGATCTTTCGAAGTGATCCATTTCTGGAGTGCAACTTTCCTAAATGCGAAGGACTTCGATTTTGAGATGGTCCGAAGTCAGGAGGGTTTCCGGAATAGCAAGAGAGGGTTCTGAAGTCAATCGGAAGTTCCGGAGTCAGAAGGTTCCAAGATCAGGAGGTTCCGGGGTGAGAAGTGTTATTTTTTTTATTATAAAGGGAGATTTAGGAGTGATTTGAGATACAAATAGATTTGGGAGAGATTTGAGATATAGAGAGAGATTTGGGAGAGATTTAAGATAGAGAGAGAGAGATTTGAGATAGAGAGAGTTTAAAGATATATATATATATATATATATATATATATATATATATATATATTGTATATTAATTGCAAGTCGTACAATAAGAAACCTACCTTCTGTCTTGAAATCTTAATGCTAGTTGTGGTGACTTGGTTGTCTTTGTTTGAGTTTGCTTGACCAAAATTGACGGTGTCACATCATCCCCACGTTAGAAAGAATTTCTTCTCGAAATTAGCATTTTGAGTGGGACTTCAAGAGTTGGGGAAAAGATGTGGGTATTTTTGTTTCATCTAGTCCTCGCATTCCCAAGTGAATCCAGGTCATTGCTTGGCGTTCCATCAAACCTTCACTATGGGTATGTGGCTTTGTTTCGTTCCATTGATCTCTCTGTCCATGATTTCCACAGGTTCTTCTACGAAGTGTAGACTCTCGTTTACTTCAATTTCATCAAGCGGAAATACAAGAGTCCCGTCGGATAGACCCTTCCTTAGATTGGATACGTGATTGATTTTCTCTCTTCAGCTGACTTTGGTGTGGGATCAGCTCATCCACACCTTGGTTGTCATTCGTATCGTGTGGTTGAAACCTCGTACATAACTGGAAAAATTACTTCTGGAATGCTCCTGGAATAGACTCAAGAATCCTGGAAAATGCCTGCCTTGAGTAGGTGTGAAGCAATAACTTAGAAATGTTAACTGAACCTTCAACACGCCGTGTTTATATGGAAACATGTCGTGTTCTTCTATTGCTCAAACGAAGGAAAGTGTCAACCATGTCCTGCCAGCCATGTCCTGGCATAGGAAAGTGTTAAAACACGGAGTGTTTGCTCCCCCACGACATAGGAAAGTGTCAACCATGTCCCGGAAGCCGGGATTATACTTCTGCTTCGCGTCGAAATAAAACTCCATAGTGTGGGAACAACTCTTTCATGTCATAGGAATCAATGTATAGTTAGAAACTCCACTCTTCGAAATAATAATCCCTCAAAATATCAACATGCACCCCACATTTATTAAAAGTTTGTGGCTCTCGATAGCCAACTTCAAATTCTCACACGACTTTTCCTCTCGTGACAAATCAACATTCTACCCCAATTGTTGAAATTACTGAAAGCATCCGAAGGGCAAAAATTCTGAAAAGATCTAAAACATCAAGAGCATCAAAATGGAAAACAAAAATTAAACAAACTAAAAATAAAAACTCACTAAAATAACTAAAAAAATAGCAAACTAAAATAACTAAAAAGGATATCACGGTCCCTCGTCTTCGTCGAAATCAAGCTACAATTGTTGATTAAATCTCTTGCATGCAAGAGGTGGTTTGTGAAAACAAAAACCTTTGGGGCCTATTAGATTATTTCTTTTGTTTTCTTTGCACCATTAACTAATAAGTCGAACAAGATTTGACCCAACTAGTCAACAGTGGCAAGAGTTTGGTCTTCCACTTAACCATCTCGATACACCTTTCTATACTACGTTTCGTGGATTGAGTTGGAAAAATACCACAGTAGTAGACTAAACAAGTCAAGAACTCCCTAATCGCTTGCAGTCTCTCAACCCATGCAAAAATTAAAACCAAGCAATGCGTATGATCACAAATTCCTATACATAACAACAAAAACCTTCCCGACAAGTGACATGATATCAAAGAAAATAAAATGAAAAGTAAAAAAAATTAAAAACAAATAATGAATAATTAAATAAACTAAATTAATTGAAAACCGTTCCCCAGCAACGGCGTCAAAAACTTGATTTGTGATATATATATACATATATATATATATATATATATATATTAAATGCTCAAGTTTTAAATTTATAAAACTGAATTTATCGCAACCGGACTAACACTCACACACACACTAAGCAATGAACCTAATTGTGTAATAGTATAGTTGTGGTAAGAATAGGTGTCGAACACAGGGGGGAAGGTAGTGAATTAATTTGGAGTGTTCTATTATAGGTTACACACGAAAGCAGTAAAGAAAGGTTTTATGGAATCAAATCTCAACAAACGTCTAAATAGCAAATCTCGATAAACTGACCGAAGACAAATCTCTTTAGGTACTTTGGTTTAGACAAATTACATCTTAAAATCATAGATAATTGTGCATACAAATTATTTATTCATGTTCACTGATTTCTAATAAGATTAGGTTCATGTTCACTAATATTAATCCTTTGATTTCGACACAACTATTAGTTCATTGATCAGGCGAACAAACAATCATGCAAATCAATATTTAGTTCGTATTAAGCAATATTTGATATTATTTAACCCTAGTGGTAATTGGAATTAAATCATGCAGAGAATGATCATTCTACTCATGCACACACATTAAAGTTCATTACTTAATTCCAAACCCTAGGTTTTGGTCAAAACTCTATTCGACAAGATTAATTCAAATCAACACCGTCAGATGGTGATCTAAACTCTATCAATTCAGTAATAAGGAATAAGTAACAATATCTAAAACATATGGATCTTTTAATCAAAATTGACAAAATAAATTAAACATGAATAAACAATCCAAATAGCAATTAATCCATAAAATCAAGGGTTCATCTAATCATAAACACAAAGCAATAGGTTTTAACACCCAAATCAGAAAGTTAATGCATATAGAATCATGTTTGAATGCTAATCTTGGTCGGAGCAATGAACCACATGATTACCGGCATAAATCTGCTCTCCAATCCTTTAGATCTTAACTCGTGTCAGCTTAACGACGTTCTGGCCGCCTTTTAGACCTTCAAAACGGCTTCTTGGAGGATTATAATCGCAGGAATCGATCTAGGGTTTCAGATCTATCATTAGGGATAATTTTTAGCTCTATTTACGGGTTTCAATGTCAACACGACGTGTTTGATAGCCAACATGGCGTGTTCTTCATTAAAATCTCGTATTCCCCAAGTCAACGTCAAGAATCGTGAAGCTTCTATTCAACACGATGTGTTTGTGATAAACATGGTGTGTTCGTTAGGAACCAACATTTTCTCAAAACACGAAAGTCGTACAAAATTGTGTCTACATAACATTTTGGATCTCGTCAATCGGATTTACGAGTCATGAGATGTGGCCAAAACACTGACTAAGGCCCAAGCTGTCCAACAACATCATTCTTTGTCTTCTTTTTGCTATATCTCTCGTTTTCCTGCTTCCAGCTTCTCGTATGCTTCCTTTTTGTCTCGATCATCTCTTCGCTGCTACAAGCATATTTCAAACATAATAAGTACCTTTTGTTCTAGAATTAACACAAAATGTAGCATAAAATAATAATGATAATGTATGAAATATATAAATAAATAAGCTCACATCATTTATCCTAATCAATTTATGAGATAATCAATAAAATCGAATTTTATGGATCTAACAACCCACAACGTCGTTGTAAATATTTACCACACCATGGTAGAGCAAAAATGTATGCCACCTCGTCGTGGGGAAAGCCACCATGTCATGGTGGCAGAACAGAATGACAATTTTGTTTGCTTTGCCTTGTTCAAGTTCAACCACTGTATCAATTGAATAGAAATCTAAACCTACTTTCTTATGCCACTGATGGGTATTATGAAAAATATATAAATCCTATGTGCGCATGCAACCCTAAAAATTTGATCTATGTTTTCTCTAATTGAACATACAACTTGAACAACAAAATAGAAACCCTAGAACACTACTATATAAAAAATACAAATAAGGTTATAAGAATCATACCATGATTGTTATATAGTAATAACAATGTAAATCATCATGTTAATGAAGCCTTGAGACCAAGCGTCACAAATGTCATGTCTCTAGTGGTTCACACCCAACACTAGCAAAGTAAGATGATTGAGAAGGAGGAGAGAGACCAAAAAATTCAGCTGGCACTTCAAAAGGATATGTGGCCGAAACTTCTAGGGTTTAGGCTGTTTGTATAGTACATTCAGGAAACCCTAGATAAACACTAATCCAAGATTATCTTAAACCGATAATTATCCACTTTCTTGTTTATCCAACATGGATTTTTCTAGAATCCGTTAGGCCTTAAGAAAATCACCCAAGCCTTTATGGAGGGTTCTAAATTGCCTCTTGATCAACTATTGAACAAGTACACTTCAGCCTCTGCACTTTTAATTAATTCCTTTAATCCCATAATTAATTTCAATTAATTTCTGATAAAATAACCATTAAATATTACTATTTCTAATTAATATATTAACAAATCATTTATTTCAATTTATTAATCAAATAATAAATCAACCTCTTTCTCCAAAATCATCTGTCCAGTTACTAATTTTGAGGGCAACCCAAAAGGATTGTGCTACTATCAATTTAAGTATATACCAATTATATTTATGTGCTTAAACACCTAATCCAACATCCCCCACCCTCAACCTCCATCACCTCCTAAAGTGTTTTTGAATAAACCCTAACCCCCTTGCAAGCTTGAAGCTCATTTTTGTGTCTGTGGTGCATTTTAAAGGAAGGAAGAAGAAGGTATTGGTGGAAGGATCCAACAAGTCACTCATCCTCATCCATAGAATTACTTTCTAGACCATTTGTAAGTCCTCACGTTTCCAAATTTACGATTCCTTTCTTGTAGATCTAGTCTTCTTAGCAAGTTTTGGTCCATAAATGAAGTTTGAATGATGGGATGAGATAAATTCTGCAACTTTATGACTCATCTAGATCCCTTGAGCTTAATATAATCTGGATCTGAAAGTTGGTTGATATTTTTGATTCATGCATGAAGTTTTGGGTCATTTCTTCATGTTTTGACCTAGTTGGGTGAAGGACATGCATGGGTCATGAATGTCCATAAGTTGATATTTTTCTGCGGCCTTAAGGTCCCAAGAAGTATTTTGGAAGGTTAGAATTGAATATTTAGCGAAATAAGAGTTGAATCCCATAAGCTGTCTTTATACGGTTTCCATAACGTGGCGATTTTCCTGCCATAACGTGGAGTCTTGTTTGGATTGCGACTGTTTTGTTTGGTCTGTGCCACAGTATAGTGGCAAACCTGGCACGACGTGGTAGTGGATTTTTATCAGGATCAAGTTAGATAGCCACGATGTGGAAGACAGTTAGAGTGGACTTTGACCGTTGATCTTGGTCGTTGACTTTTGACTTGGTTTGACAGGTTGGTAAAATGATTAGTTTCAGAAGGTAAACTAAGAGTTATCTTGTATGATTTTTTAGGAGGTGTGTAGGACCCGCTTCTTGAATGTGTGGGCTATTTAGTTGACGTCTACGTTTGTGAGGTGAGTCTTCTCATTATACTATGTAGGTTGCTAGATTGTCTTTGTGACTTTAGCATGAAAAACCATGGGAGGACCATGACACTTATATGAAAGATCATGGTACATATATGAAATCCCATAGTAGGACCATGGCAGCCTTATGGAGGACTATGGGAGCACCATAGCAACGAAGCCTACATGAGGACTGTAGTAGTGAGTGATTGTAAGACTGTGGAGTACCACATCATTCACATCATATGTATGTTATGTATTATATATATGGTATTTTGGGGGAACTCACTAAGTTTTGTGTTGGTAAACTGTTTCACTAATTGTATTTAAGTGTAATGGGTTAACTTGTTGACCAAAATCAATCTTGATGAATATTAAACAAGTAAGGAAGGTGTGGAGTGCACACTTGTTTAAGTTTATTCAAGATACAAAGTAAATTGTCAATTAAAGGCGAAGTCGTTAAACGAACGAGGGTTCGGGGGCAGCGCCCCTACGAGCGGGATCCAAGGGGCAGAGCCTCTGGCTGGGGTCGAGCTGAAATGCGACCTGGTTTTAGACTTCATTTGCACTCTAATTAAAACCTAGTCTTGTAACACTTTTTGACTGTTGTAAAACTATTTTATAACAATTTGGGTAGTTTTACGATAGAGAAAAATATCTTGTGACATTTTTTAGACAAGGAGGTTTATAATCCGTTTTTAGTCTTCATTTTCTAGTACTCATGAATTTTATTACATCCAATTCTCTGTTGTTGATCTCTTATTCTGAGTCTTATTCGTAGGAAGATTAGGACCACCACCCAAATACTTCAATCTGATAGTGATTACATAATTCTTAGGATTTCCAAGTGCTTTTATTACCCCACATTTCTAACACTTTGTGCTTACGGTTTTAGGCTTAAGTTATTCTATTCTAACTAATTATTATGTGGATGTAGGAATGATTGTGAGCCATTCATTTTACTTATTTTAAGAAATTGATTAATACATATTATTACATTAAAGATAATTGAAAAATCCTAATTATTTTCATTCTAAGGGTATTTTAGTCAATTAACATAAATTTTAAAAAAGGAAAATTGCAGATTTTAGTAAATAATTACTTCTCTAAATTTTAAAAATCTAACTTTTTGGATAATAAATATATTAATTCGGACATTCTGAAAGAATGTGTTTATCATTATCTTGAAAAAACCATTAAATTCTGATAGAATACTATAAACATATATTATCAAGATTAATAATTTTTAATGAATACAAATTTTATATGAAAAGACTTTTAATAGCTTAAAATCATCAATGACATTCATTCTTAACAAATACAACTATGAACATACATAAATGACATTCATTCTGAAAGAATACAAGTAATAATGGTTAACAATTACATTTATTCTAAAAGAATAAAACTAAGAATGGTTAAAAATAAAATAAAAACATATTCTTACATATCGTTGTTTACTCATGGACACCTGAATCTATATCCATACATATTCTTACAGAATAATAGCTTATACATTTTAATACCACTATACATTTTCTAACAGAATATTTTGCTAATCCATTCTAAACGAATTACATTTTATAAAAATAGCCTTATGCTTGGAGTTGCAGGAGGAGCTGAACTCAAGTATGGAAAATCCCTAGGAAAAGCTTGAAAAATATGAAAACATGAAAAACAAATGCATATTAGATCCAATGAAATATCGCATATCAGAAAATTTGTTGTAGAATAGTTTTGTTGCACACTTGCTACTACTATCACACCAATTTGTATACATTGCATATGTAATCTAAACTATTGGAAAAAAAAACAAGCTAAATCACAGTAATAAAACAGAAACAGCTTGTGTTCTTCCTCCGTCCATGGAACCCCTGTTTTTTCGATTATTATAGAATCATATATTACGAAATATCGAAATTGCTCGCAACAAGAACAATCAATTTCCAACTTCAGAGATGCAAAATTGTAATCCTTCGCTAACAATAGGAAAATCTAATACAAACGCCAACTCGATCAAATACGAAAAAGAAATGCAGAAACAGATAAACAATAGATAAACCAAAGATATTAGAGATATTGAAAAACCAAGATTTAACCTCGTTTGCGCTCTCGTCCACCGTTGGATTGGTTGCGGACAACATCATCAGCGGTCTCTGGTGCTCGAAATTTTTTTAAGAAGGAGAAGGCGAAGGCAGTGGTGGCGATTGGCTATTTTCGGCCACCTCTTGACTGGTCTGGTAGCAAAACACGCAGGGCGGAAACGAAGAAGACAATAGTGGAGGAATCGGTCGGATGAATGGCACTGCTGGAGTCGGCTTTAGGGTTTAATGGGTAAATAGAAAACTGATCCTAAAATAAAGGGATACCAATGAGTAATTTTGGATATTAGATAATATACATGTGTAATATTACTAATTTTCCCTTATTAATTTATTAAATTATTTATTTTATTTTTAAATTTTGATTGGTCTATAATCATTCCTACGTCTACATAATAGTTAGTTAGAACACTTGAACCTGTCTCTACGGTTTTATATGAAAATGTTTCAGATACTTCTGATTTCAAAGAGAATGGTCCAGCATGATTGCATAATGATTTTGTTGTTACTATGATTTATTTTGGAACACTTTTGATACTCTAACTATCTTTTTGAAGTATTGAATGAATGATTTGATTGATTTAAAAATGAAAATTTAACTTTGTATTTTAAAACGTTACATAAGTTATATTAATATTTATATTATATTCATTAATTAAAGCTTATAATTTTTTTAAATGATTCTATTAGTTAATTACATACATTAATTGTGCATGTTTTCTTCAATGCATGTTTAACACATATTTAGTTTATATGGTTTGTATGATTGTATGTAGGGATGTGCAAAAAACAGCACAAACCGCCCACACCGGACCAAACCACACAGCATAATGCGGTTTAGAATTTCGCGGTGCGGTTTGCGGTTCGTAATTTTGTCAAACTACACTATACGGTGCGGTTTGCAGTTTATAGTTACCAAACCACGGTTCAAACTGCACCGCGTCGTGTGTGTATATATATATATATATATATATATATATATATATATATATATATATATATATATATATATATATATATATATATATATATATATATATAGGGTGAGGTTCAATAGAGAACCATAATTAAAAAATGAACCAATCTTTTTTTCAACTTTTAGAACTTATTTTTTATCCAAAAAAAAACTAAAAATACAGAAATTCATAACTTTTTATCCATTTTCCAATGATATCAAATTTGATTTTTTTTACGTCAAATTCACAATGTGAATCTTTGAAAATTTACAATGTGAATCCGAATTCATACGGTGAATCCAAAAAATATTTCTCACATTCACAATGTTAATATATGAATTTAGATATTTTTAGATTTGTTTTCGATAAAGAATAAGCTCTAGAAATTGAAAAAAAGATTTGGTTCCTTGAATAATCAATAATTTTGGTTCTCTATTGAACTTTTCCATATATATATATATATATATATATATATATATATATATATATATATATATATATATATATATATATATATATATATATATATATATATATATATATCAAAGTTTCCAATCACCAAATACTTCGTACTGTCCAATAACTTTATTCTATATCACAATGGTTAAATACGATAATTAAAGACTTAAAAGACTATGATATCAAATTTCATAAGTCATAACAATTTAGAAAAACATTATGTGTTTTTTTTGTTTGCAATATCTATTCCTTTTAAAGGGTATGCAATATAATTAATAAATTTTGAAAGTGTTTAAATGTAATGAATAACAACCAAAGTTATAAATTGAATCAACTTATCAAACCGCACAAACTGCCGGTATGAAACCGCACCGCATAATGCGGTTTAGAGCTTTTGTGGTGCAGTTTGCGGTTTCCAAAAAACTCAAACCGCATGAAGGTGCGGTTTGCGGTTTTAACTGTAAACTGCACCAAACCGCACCGCGAACACCCCTAATTGTATGTATGTTTTGGATGTAATAACTTTATAATTACTGTTATTAAAGAATAGTTTTTTTATTATATTATATTTTATATTTTTGTTTTTGCGCATCATTCTAAAGAATATGTGTAATAAATTTTAGAAAAGAAAAATGAAAAAACATTCCACAATATAAATAATAAAAAACGTATTAGTCTGTATAGATCATTTTTGTGACGAGTTAAACTTGTCGGTATATGTAAATAATAGTAACGAGTAAGCAGTAAATATGTTTGTAAAGATAACTTATGTTGATAGCTTAATTACATTTTGTCTCCAAAAGTCAACAATTGGCACAATAATATTTATAAATCGATAAGTTAACAACAGTTGGCGTAGTAAGTAAACGTACATAATATTTACGATATAATATTAAACATGTTAGTAAAATTTATCAATTATTATAATAAAAGAAATAACACGTTAGTATAGATCATTTTTTGTCACGACTTATATTTTTATTTGTTGGTGTATGTAAAAAATAGTAATAAGAAATCATTAAATATGTTAGTAAATATAACTTATGATGGTATCTTAATTATATTTTTGTCTAAAAAAATCAACATTGACCACAATAATATTTATAAATGGTGACTATGACCCCAATAATATTTATAAACGGTGACTATAAGTTAATAATAATCACTTTATATGAAAAGTACATCACTATAAGTATTTTATCGTCACCATTTAATTGTCTAATGAGTGAGTAAATGTACCCAATAAGTGGGTAAATATATACAATATTCAAGATATAATATTAAACATGTCAGTAAAAGTTATTAATAATCATAATAAAAGAAATAGCACGTTAGTATAGATCATTTTTTGTGACATCATAAATTTTTTATTTTTCGATGTATGTAAACAATAGTAATAAGAAAACATTAAACATATTAGTAAAGATAAGTTATCTTGAGAACTTAATTACATTTGTGTTTCCAAAAGTCAACAATATTCACGATAATATTTATCAACGGTGATTATAAATGAACATTTATCACTATATATTAAAAACACATCAGTATAAGTGTGTTATTAATGATAGTTATCAAAATAAGATAGATACACATCCAAAAATATTATACCATATAATGACGAGTCTGACATATAATAACAGGTTTTCATGGTTTATACTCACCACAATTGAACGACAGCATAACTTATCTTTAATGACGCAACCTTTCTTTACAGTTCACACATTGAATAAAAAAATATTTGACATAAAATGTCTATAGACAAAACTGCAAAAATAGTACGTGTGGTTTCTCATTTTATGTGGTTAAAGTCCAAACATTTGAAAAGTTCTACATTTAGTCTTTTTCAACAAGTTTTGTTGTGGTTTTGGTCATTCTTCCGTTAACTTTAACTTGGCTATTAACTTTTTTTAAAATGGTTATTTTACCCACCCTCAGAGACCATTTCTGCAACCAAACTACAAGAACATTTCTACATATCTTCTTTTTATTTTTATTGAATTATTATATATTAATAAATGTTACTTTTAATATATACTATTTATATATATTAATAAATATTGTTTTATTAGATTATTAATTTATTTTAATTAAAAAAAATTAATTTCTTTGATATCAGATATTTTAATTGGATAACTATATATGAATAAATATTATTTTTAATATATAATATTTATATATTAATAAATATTATTATATTGGATTATTAATTTATTTTAGTTAACTTTTTTATTGGATTATTATATATTAAAAAATATTATTTTTAATTTATAATATTTATATCCTAATAAATATTACATTATTAGATTATCAATTCTTTTAGTTAATTTTTTTAATTCATTTTTTTGAATTAATTCTTTTTTGTTGGAATACTACTTTTAATTTATTATTGTTTTATATAATTAATATTATTTTGCTGAATTATTTGTTTATTAGTTTATTTTTAACGTGTACTATTAATTCTTTTTAATTTTATTAGTTCCACCATAAAGTTAATATAATACATGATTTGTCTCTCATCATTGAAAATTGTCACGATCATCACAAAACATCTTCTTTGGAGATAGGACAGAAACCCACCAACCTTTTCTAACCAATGATAACTACCATCACCTGATCACCACCACCACTTCTAATGTTTATAGGAGCTTTTGTGTGGGATATGAAGGATTCAAACGGATTGTGAAGATGTTGCCGTAGATGGCTATTGGGGATATTGGATGGAAAAAGTTAGTAGGGTTTACGTCGAACCTCCCATGAGGTTTTTCGCGGTGATCTCGATGTTTTTCGTTGATGAGTAGGCAGCGCTGTTGCATACTCCGACAAATTTGTGGGAGAATAAATAAAATTTAAAAGAATTAATATTATACAATAAAACTAAATTAATAATATAATAAATAATATTTATTATATAAAAGATAATAAACTAAAAGTAATATTCCAATAAAAAAACAATTAATCCAAAAAAATGAATTAAAATAATTATCTAAATAAATTAATAATCTGATAATATAATATTTATTAGGATATAAATATTATAAATTAAAAATAATATTTATTAATTTATAATAATCAAATAAAAAAGAATTACTTCGATTAAAAAAATTAACTAAAATAAATTAATAATTCAATATAATAATATTTATTAATATAAATATTATATATTAAAAATAATATTTATTCAATCCAATTAAAATATCTGATAACAAATAAATTAAATAAAGTTAATTATAAGATTAATAATCTAATAAAACAATCTTTATTAATATATAAATAGTATATATTACATTTATTCAGACATAATAATTCAATAAAAATAAAAAAGAAGATATGTAGAAATGGTCCTTGTAGTTTGGTTATAGAAATTGTCATTGACGATAAAATAATCATTTTAAAAAAGTTAACAGCCAAGTTATTAAAGTTAACAGAAAAGAGACCAAAATCACAACAAAACTTATTGAAGATAAAAAAAAATGTACAACTTTTCAAAGATTTAAACATTAACCACATAAAATGAAAAACCACAGGAACCATTTTTACAGTTTTGTAATGTCTATAATAACGGATTTTTTAGATGAGTAAAGTTCACCTTTCTACTAGTAAAAAAACATGAGAACTACAAGTCAAAGCTAAAAGTTGGTTTAAAATAAAAAGTTTGTCAAATGAGAGTTTTTTTTGGAAAAACAAATAAAAAATGGGAAAAAATAGAAAAAGAAAAAAATAATAAGTTCAGATTTAATCCAAAAAATTGTTTTACGATCAATGTTTTAAAAGCCGGTTTGAAGTGGTTGGTCAAACCGGTTGGACCGGGAATCGAAGAAGGGATCAATTCAACTATTATCGGTTTTATGTCTGTTTTTGAACCGGAATGATCCGGTAAGTTTTTATAAAAATCTGGTTGAACTGATTAAATTAATACGGTGAACCGGTTAAATTGAATAAAACATACTTAGGAAAGAAAACCATTTTGTATAATAAACTTTTGTGGTCTTTTTCACATCTATTTAGATTTCTCTAAATAAAAACATATGGTAAATATTATGAAATTTTATGATGCGTTTATATTCATCTAAAACTATATTTTGTTTCGGTATTATAGTTTATCTTTTTTTTTAATGTATGTAGATTAATATAAAACTTATGATTATGTGTTAGTTTAATTTTGATTGATGTACAACTTGTTTTTATATGTATTTTTTTTAACTTGAGATGTCAAATAGTTGATTTATGTATGTATATATGTATAGGAAAATAGAAAAAAAAAAAGATTAAAATTATAGAAACCGATTCATCCGGCGGTCGAATCGGTTAAACCAGTTGAACCGGGAATCAACCACTATATTAACTCAACTGAAAAAACCGATTTTTAAAACATTGTTTACGATAGTAACCCATTACAAAAATATGTTTATGTTAATTAATATTAAGTTTTCGGTTAACGAATATCTCTATAAAATAATAAAATATCATATACCATCCTAATAGTAATTTATAGATCTATAAAATAATAAAATATCATATACCATCCCAATAATAGTAATTTATAGAGGTTATAACGAAGTAGGTGCCCAAAATGCAACATTTAAATGCTTGAAATATGTTCTGCTTCCTTTAACAATACAAATTAAAGTTCGGTTACATCAATAATAATACCAAGTTAAATTAATATAAATTAGGGTTCAATAGTTGGAGATATTAAAAGATAATGATTAATGTTGATTGGATTATAATGATGATTTATTTAGAAAATCTCGTATTTAGATGAACAAATTGTCAACGAATTTCTTCATAGGATTTAACTTCAAAAAATAAAATTTGACTTGTGCACATAATCATTGGACCAGAATGAAAATAGGTAGACTCATGCCCACAAGATCTATGGCGTGCATCTTCAACTTGTTTCTCTTGACTATGTACATTTTGCATTGAAAAAAATAACGTTGTTGATCGATTCATATATTCCTAATAGTTGATTAAATAAGTTACACATAAGTTTTAGTTTTACACTAAGTCATCATTAAAAACGTAAGATGGATGTGTGTGGCTTTGAAAATTGCACAAATTATGTTATGTAACATTTTTAGTTTGTCCATATAATCTTCCTATGCAAAATCATTAATCTCAACAAATTCTTGATAGCTTACAATTAAAATGTCTCCTTTCACATATATAATCTTTGCTTTGGTTGAATGTAAACAAAATCATTGCCAATCTTTAGATGTTGACAAATTGTCAAGTGATATGTCTAATTAAAAGGGCATTTGGCTAGCAGTAAAGAAATATATTTTCAAATAAGATGTCATGGTTCAAGTCTCATTAGAAGATATAGATGGTTTAAGAGTAAATTAGTTTGCCGGTTAAAAAATAGTGATATGTCTAATCGAACCCTTAGATTTTCAACTTATAATCAATTTGATTACAAATGGAAGTGAAGTTGTTATAATATTAATATTGACAAATGAAGTTATTTAAAACATCAACATATCTTTTTGTCACTTTGTTTAGTACATGCAACAAAATCACTTAACTAGATTACAAGATATATAATCTAAAACATAACAAACAATGGTTGTTTTTTACTAGAACAGAAAAATCTTTCAACTATGGATTTAAATCAAATATGAAAGTAACAAACTGAAAACATCAACATAAATGTATAGTTTTGCAATATGTTTTTTAGGAACCATGACGTGTAAGAAATTTCAAAGGGCAAACCCCACAAGTGTATACCATATGTACATTTATACTACACCACTTGCATGGCAAAATTCGATGGTATTGTTTTGATTAGGAAGAGAAAATATCACTTAGATGCATGTTGATGTCTTAGAAAATGACATTGTGGCCTATAAATAGGGAACACAACATTGTATTAAGCATTTCACTTAGCTCTTTAATTTATATCAATGGCTTTGAAATCTATGATCGTTTTGGTGGCCCTTTTAGCAGCAGCATCACAAGCTGAAGCTCAAATTCCCGGACTTCCTGGTCTCCTCGGCATAATAAGCATCAACGGAACCATCTTCTGCTCTACTAATGGAAACATCATTCCTAATGCTGCCACCCCTACACCTCCATTTTCAAGTAAGTTATGTTAGTATATGATATACAAAGATCCTATTAAAACTCTACAATTAAGTGTAATTGTGCAAGAGTAGTAAGCAACACGATGGATGACCCCTTTGGGAAGTCCTTGTGAAGGGTTACCCAAAGTGGTCAATATATGGTAAATGCACATGAGATGTTGCAAACTGTACAACTTGACACAAGTACTTATCAAGGGGTCAGTAAAGTAAGCTATTCTTTTCGTCTAAGCACGTAGTTAAACGAAATTCTAATAGGATTCACTGTTCTCGTGCTTTAAAACACTGTAGAATAATTTTTTTATGATTAGGATTGCATTTGTCTTTATTTTATCTTTTATCTCTTAGGTTTAAGCTTATAAACAATTGCTTAGTTTCTTTCGTATGTAACAGAAATCTTAAATTATATCTCCAGAGAACATATATTTTTCTCCCTAACATTCAATCATGCTACATTAATCTTTTATGTGTGCTTCTTGTTTTGTGATTGACATGCAGATGCTCTAGTCCAAGTAACATGTGGTGGCAATGTGATAGCGTCAGCCATAACAAATGGATTAGGAGGATTTAACATCGTACTGAATCCCCTTAGTTTTCTTCTCACTAGTATTCTATCCTCTTGCAACGTTGTTGTTGCTTCACCACTTTCTAGTTGTAACTCAAGCCTACCATCAACTGGATTTCTACAAGCACCACTGCAATTGATTGGGAATACTGTTCGGGGCCTTTTGAGTGTTGTCACCTTGATTCCCTCACTATTCCAGCTTATTAATGTTTGATGTATGGATGATTAATCCAACATACCTTATTTATAAGTATATAACTATAATAATGTATGAATAAAAGAAGATGTAAGCCTGTAAGGTATCTCTTCATGTTTCAAAGGTTTGTAATATATAGTATGTATTTTTTAAATAGTGACTAAATTAAATATTATGTGAAAGAGGTTATTTCACTCATCTTTGTATTCAATTCAAGTCTCATACTTATAGTTTCATATATCATATTGGTTAAACATTGGATAATTACTCAAGTCTCATATCTTTATAGAAGTATATAACCAAATTATAATCAATCCCACGAAGAGGAAAAAATTGTCTACCAATTCATGAAAAGACCAAAAAAATTTCAAAGTATTATGATGTGTTTGGGAGCTTCTAGTTTTTAGTTTTTAACGAAAAACTCGATTTAAACAAAAAGTTTTGTTTGAGAGTACGAGTGTTTAGTTTTAATTAAAACAAAAAGTTTCAAATCTAAAAATTATCTCATATAGTGTTTAAGAAAAAAACTATTGAAAATTTTTAATCAATTTCCAAAATTGTCCTTAAAAATATATTTATCTTTTTTAAAAGGTTGGTATTTTATTTAATTTTACACAATTCAAAAGCTTCCAACTATTTAAAACAAAATTCAATTCTGTAACGTTGTTTAAATACCATAATATTGTCTTGGTATTAAAATATTTTAATACTAGGTGTGAGACCTGTGTATTACATGGGTTGATTTAAAAAAATATTAAACATTAAATTTGAAACATCCCAAAATTTAAGACCAAAAATTTCTTTTTAATAAAACATTACTTTAAACAAAGACATCATTCCAAAACATAATCTGAGTATAAGTTTTCAAAACACTTGTTTATTATCAGAGTAAACATTCCCAGGCTGACTAATCTATAGTGTGTGCCATGCGATCACCCCGAGCTCCCCCCTCCGCTACCGGAAGTACCTGAAAACAAAACTGAAAATCGTAAGCACGAAGCTTAGTGAGTTCCCCACCTTACCACATACCACGCAAAAACACATACTGCACATTCTGGGCCACGCCCGCTATCCTGGGCCTCGCCCGTTATAACGGCCCCGCCGCTCCAGGCCCCTCCTGGCTTTGAGCCCCGCTCGGATACAGATCTGTTTCACTTAGGCCTCGCCTGTCACAGGGCCTCGCCCACTATCATATAATAGCACATAAACGTATCACATAACATTACATAAGCTAAACATATACTAACAACTCTTACTCTAAGGCCTCGCCTATCTCTGGGCCCCGCCCGAGTCCTGCTACTGATGAGTCATGGAACCTCGTCCATACTCCAGCTGATAGTGAGGTTCGGGCCCAGCCCACCCTCACTCCTTCCCTAACTTGGGCCTCGCCCCTGCTCTGCTGCTACTGAAATGTGGAACACCATCCACACTCTGCTATTGGTGAGATACGGGACCTCGCCCTCTCTCACCTCCCTACCAGGCACATACAAGTATCACACAGACAACAAGTATAAACTATCACATAAACCGCTCCTTGGGCACCCGCCCTCTGTCATTGGACCTCGTCCAAATATCATACTAGCATATTGTGCCTAGGGCTAACCCCCGGGTCTTCTACTCATAACTACATGGGCCGACATTGTGGCCGTCGACCCATTCATACAAAGGGAAACTCACCTGATACTGTTGAACTGCTGCTGCTAACCCCTTTGACAGCTACCTGACCGCTAACCCCGAACTGCTGCTCCGCTAGCTCCCCGAGCTACCAATAACCACCCAACACTTAGTCTAACTGACCTCCAAGGGTCAACCAGGTCAAATCTGGTCCAAGTCAATGTCCTGGTCAAAGTCAACCTTCCAGGTCAACCCTACTCGCCGAGTCACCCTACTGACTCGCCGAGTTCATAAATCCAGAGTCCTTCCACTCGCGACTCTACTCGCCGAGTCAGCCCCTGACTCGCCGAGTTTACTGATTCCCGATTCCTGTCCTGTCCAACTCACTGAGTCCTGGCTCGACTCGCTGACTCGAGTCTTAACTCGAAGAGTTTGGGACCACTCGACCTGACTCGCCGAGTCTAAGAACAGACTCGCCGAGCACACGACAATCTTCATCCAACTCGCCGAGTTGTTCATCCAACTCGCCGAGTTCATGCCTATCTTCATCCGACTCGACGAGCTGTTCATCCCACTCGTCGAGTTCTTCCTCATCTTCAAGCTACTCGCCGAGTCCACTCGAAGGACTCGTCGAGTCCACTAAGATCCACTTACATGCAGAGGACTTCCGAGTCATGCATGAGTTCCAAACTGTAGATCTACCCTCCCCAAGCCTATTTCCCACGTAAAGTTGCAAACTTTACGTGTAGAGAGTGAGATCTAGGCAAAATACACCCATAGCTAGGGTTTAGGACCAAGAGACTCCAATTTCCACCCAATGGCTGCTACTTTATGGGATTCCATACCAAAACAAGCATGGATCTGAGGTAGCAACCTCAGATCTGGACCTCAAGCTCAAGATTGGTCTTAAACATGGCTCAAAAGCCTCAAAACCCATAACCAAGGAAAAACTAAAGAAGGGAAACGAATTGATACCTTCCAATGCTCTGAAATGCTTCCCAAACTTCAGATCCAAAGCCTCTCCCTGATGCTTCAAAGATTTCCACTCCTTCTTCTTCCTTAAAACCACTCAAAATGGCTAAAAAACTTGAATGAACACAATGGGGGCTTAAGGTGCGGCGTTCTGGGTGTGAGAGGCTGTAAAGGAGCCCTAGGAAGAAGATTGAGACGTTAAAATAGGTTCCAAGCCCCGGATTTAGGGTTTTCCTCGCACAGACCAGACTCGCCGAGTCCGAATGGCTGACTCGTCGAGTCGGTCACTTTCTTATCGACCCGGATCCCGCTCCGACTCGCCGAGTCCTTCCTTTGACTCGTCGAGTCCCTCTTAAATTTAGGGTTTCCTTTACTTTCTTGGCTTTCAAAATCCTGGGTGTTACAAAATTAAAGTGTAAACTGAAAATATATTTTAATGTACAACTTTAAAATAAGAAATGAAGAAACATATTTATTGCAATTTAATATCATATATATGATATTTAATACTTTACATATATAACTATATGACTTTAATTTTAAAAACTAAAACAAATCAAAAATTGACAAGTGGATAATATTTATTTCAAAAATACCATAAAATAACAAGTATCAAAACTCATGAGAGATTGACATGTGACAAAAAAAAAACATTCATTTATTAAGGAGAATTTAAACTTCGCTTAGAGCAATTTGTATATTTGAAGATCATTCCAAGTATTTCGTGATTTTATAAGATTCACTAAAATCATGAATAATTTAAAAGGTTTTTGAAATAGGATATAACATTATTAGAACATTTTTAATGAGAACTTTTTTACAATATATTATTATGAACTTTTCTTGTTAATAACTTATTATCATTGGAATATAAAATTTATTTGTTTTTTTATTGACCGTTCAATATATATAGTGTCGTCGATATATTTCTATGGTTTGCCATTTAACTTCTTCGTACTTTAGTCATATTTCATTTTACCCCCTTAAATATATTTTAGTTTTAAATATTATTTATTTATTTACTTATTAATTATTTATATTAAATATGTAATGACATTTCATTTATGAAATATAAAATTATAATGATTATATAATTTTTTTCTTTATTTTTTATGACTATTCCGTAATAGTTTTTTTTAATATTAAATTTTCCTAACGATATGTTGCAATATATTTCTTTTGAAACAATGTATTGTAATATTTTTAATAAAGTTAAAATACAATGTATGTTTAAAAATAATAATTAAAAAATGAATTTTATAGAACATTTTAGATAGATATAGATAAATTAGTTGAATTTGTATTAAAAAAAAGGTTAATCATTTGAGTGATTATTTAATTATAGGTTAAATTATTAAAATGATGATGTAACAATAATTTTAAATTTTTTTTGGAACCGGCAATTTTTATTAAGAGACTACCCCCTAGCAAGAAGCTAGAGGGAGCCAAAGATACAAAACTTCATCAATTACACAAAATAAAAAAGAGACATAAGCCATTCTCCCCATACAAAGTTTCCTATCCCATACCTATGTTTGATCCAAACATGGACCATTGATCTAACACCTTCAAACACCAATTCTGGGGAGAAGAATTTTGAATTAAATATTCTATCGTTCCTTGCTCGCCACATACACCAAAGTGCCCCATATACGCTTGAGAGTAAAGTTGCTCTGCGTTTTGGGCATTTCCAAGTCGTTGCAATATAATTTAGCAACTCTTTTATACTAGGAAGTGTCATTGGATTGATACCACACCACTTCCATATCCGGTTCCATATATCAGCAGCAAAAGGACATTTAAGGAGCAAATGGTCCGCTGATTCCATTCCTGAGACACACGCACTACATTGTGTAGATTGAACTTGTATCCCTCTTTGTTCAAGGGCAATCGCAGTTGGGATGCGGTCCATTCTTGCTCTCCAAATAAAACAATTTACTTTGATTGGGATCCACTTACTCCAATGAAAAACACCATCTGGAAGCAAGTGAGCTGCACGATCAATCCTTTCCCTTAAAGCTACAACGCAGAACTGATCGTCCGATTGAAAGTCCGATTCCCATCCAGTTTCAGATTGATTTCTTCGGATAACATTAGAATCTGCAATATTCATTTTATTAAGAGTGAATTTACATTTATCTATATTTTTCCAAACCCCATTTAGATATCTAGATGACATGTGAGTTGTGCGCCCTGCATCCAGATTATGTAAGCCTTGTATGATTTTCGCCCAAAGTGCACTACTTTCATGGTAAAATTTCCATCTCCATTTTGAGAGTAACGCCAAATTTAATGCTTTAATGGAGCCGAGTCCTAGGCCTCCCACCTCTTTTGGAGCAATCACCTTCTCCCAAGCCACCCAACGTATTTTTAGAGTATTGTTAGGTCCTCCCCATATAAAGTTCCTTCTTATTTTCTCCAGATTATCGATCACTCCTAACGGGGCAGCAAAAATTGATAAAAAGTAAGTAGGAAGACTCCCTAAGACTGACTTTGCAAGGGTCATTCTTCCACCAAAGCTCAATGTTTTTGATTTCCATCCGGAGAGTTTATTGTTAAGTTTTTCAATCACCGGCAGCCAAGAACTTTTACGATTCATGTTCGCTCCCACTGGAACTCCTAAATACGTGAAAGGTAATGAACATGACTCACATCCTAATGGTGAGGACCATCTTTCAACTTCGTGAGAGTCCACATTAATTCCGAAGACTTTCGATTTATTGAAATTAACACTAAGCCCGGAAGATACTTGAAAACATTTGAGGATCCTAGCCAGATTTTTTATATTTTGCTTTGACCATTCGCCAATGAATAAGGCGTCATCCGCATAGAATAGATGAGAAAGCTATATATTGGAGTTTGGAATAGAAATTCCATGAAAAACTCCTTTTGATCCTGCTTCCTTTAAAGCAATGTTCAATCCCTCCATAACTAAATTGAATAGAAAAGGAGATAATGGATCTCCTTGTCTTACTCCTTTCTCTAATTTGAATTCATCCGTTGGGCAGCCATTCACTAAAACCGATGCACGGGCCGATTCTAAGCATCCTTTTATCCATATTCTCCATTTTACCCCAAAATTCATTTGTTGCATCATCGAGTCTAAGAATCTCCAATTCACCGAGTCAAATGCCTTATTGAAGTCGGCTTTGAATAGAAGTATTTTTTTGTTGGTTTTCTTTCCCCACGAACAAATCTCATTAACGATTAGGGGACCTTCCAATATGTTTCTTCCTTCCATAAAAGCCGTTTGAACTTCATCAATGCACTCCCCCATTACCAAACGAATTCTTGATGCTAGTAATTTTGCAATTATTTTGTATAAGGCGCCGATTAGGCTGATTGGCCTATAGTCCCCCAAGGAGATAGGGTCCTTAACCTTTGCTGCGAGAGTTATAAAAGAGGAATTACAACCTGGAGAAAAGCTACCCCAAAGTTCAAAATGTTTTACATAAGCTAGGATATCCATCTTTAATTCATTCCAATATCGTTTCAGAAACTTGAATGTGAATCCATCAGGCCCCGGGGACTTGTCATCCCCACAATTCCACACCGCCCTTTTCACCTCATCAATCGAAATATCACCTTCTAAAAAATCTTTACTAGTTGTTGAGATGGACTTGAATTTAGAACTTCTGAAATCTGGTCTGATCTTCCATTTTTCTTTAAACTTTGAAGAAAAAAATCTAAAGATCTCAGCTTTCATCACATCCGGCTAATTTGACCAAACACCATTAATCATGAGACCATTCATGTGGTTTTTTCTGATGCGATTTTTAACAAAACCGTGGAAGAACCGCAAATTTTCATCACCGTCGATCAACCACTTTATTCTCGCTTTCTGTTTGATGTCAAGAGTCACCATTTTTTCTAATTCAGTGAGTCTATTTGAATTCTTAGCCCACTCAGCTTTTTCAGATCCATTTAATTCATTTCTTTCAGCCTTCTTATCAAGATCCACCATTCGATTTTTGATTGTTTTAATCTCCACTTGTTCCTGAGAGAGATTTACTGCCTTCCAATTTCTGATCCTCTTTTTTATGAACTTTAATTTGTTTAGTAAGAATGAATTTGCAGCACCATACCCCTTAAATTCTGAGTTCGCTTTGATGACAACCTCATTGAAACCCGGTCTGAAGAGCCACGAATTGAACATCTTGAAAGGCACAGGTCCAAAATCCATGGAACTAAGTTCAAGCAATATAGGGCAGTGATCAGACTGTTCTCTAGGTAAGGCTATACATGAAGCTTGAGGGAAGTTGCTAAGAAACTTATGACATACAAGAATTCTATCAAGTTTACTTAACTTTGCACCAGCCTGTTGGAAGTAAGTATACTTGAATCCCCCCATTTTTAAGTCAAATAATCCCCCTCCACTGATAAATCTATTAAAGTCTTGTGCTGTGTAAGGGCAGAAGATAGAGTTTAATCTTTCATCTCTTCTTCTCACAGCATTGAAGTCGCCCATGAGAATCCACATCACCTCACGTTGCTTTATCAAGTTGGATAGCTCTAACCACAATCTTCTCTTCTCCGTTAAGGATTGAGGAGCATATACATTTACAATAGCAAATTCAATTCCAGAACCACAACAATGCCCATAAATCACCAGAAAATGCCTATCTTTGATTGATTCACGCACCGAAAAATATGATCGGTCCCAAATAGTAAGAATGCCGCCGATCTACCAGTTGCTTCAATGTCTTCAAATCCGAAATTGTCATCTCCCCATCCGTTTCTGACCATTGTTTCATCGACCCCATTTTGAAGTTGAGTTTCTTGGATGCACATAAGGTTAACTTTATTGTTCTGTCTTAGTCTCCGAATCCAATCAATTTTGGTTGATTAATTTTGTTTATTAAAAAAGATAAATATTTAATGAGATGTCTTCAAACTAAACAAAATGTAAGGGATTATGATTAATGACAGGATGACTGCCCTTTTGATTAAATATTATAAATTAATCATTTATATTGTAAATATGTGAAATGCCTTTTTGACATGCAATACTATTTTTAAATTATTCACAATAAAGTGTTTTATCTATTATTTTCTAAGTTGATACTACTTTATATTTGGAAGAGAAAAAAACTATCGTTTTTCTTAAACAATGTATATGAAGTAAGCTAAAAACTAAGAAAATGATAGAGAAACTTCTTAAATGGTAAAGAACTTACCCATTTTGCAGGGGACACTGCAAAATGATAGAGAAACTTGTTAAATTGTCAAAACTACGTTACTTTGTCATTTTGTAATACCTACAAATAGGTAGAGTACTTGTGAAATGATCAACAAGACCTCGTTTTGCCATTTCATATGTGATAAGGTAAAATGAGAGAGGACCTTATAAAATTGTTAAACCATCATTTTGCTATTTTACAGGGTACAGTGTAAAACGGGAAGGATCCAACATTCTTTGATCATTTTATTTATTTTTTTTCGTATAAACTCTTAAACGTGTAAAGTATCATAATTATAGTATTTTGACAATATAAATATAGCTGTTCGAAAAGAAAATAAAAAAATAGGGTCTTCCCTCTTTTGCAGTGCCTATGAGAAATGGGTATTCTTAAAAATAAGAAGGAAGAGAGGACTATTGTGAAATAATGAAAAGTTGAAAAGATGAGACGAAGTTGCTACGTATAAATATCTGAAATTTGAAAAGAAATAAGTTGACTATAACATGTGTTTCGCATTTTATTTTGCAAAACTTTAATATTTTGTCATTATCGAAGAATCGAAAATAGAAAAGTTGAGAAACCAAGTTGCATATTTTGCAAAAACTTCATATCTTAAGTTGTTTATAAGTTACTATATGTGAATGGTCATAATATAAGCTGATTACATAAATCCAGACACAATATTTATATATCTTGACATCATTTGTGAATAATTTAAACATTTAACTAATATATCAACTTGTAAGTAAACTTTTCTCATATTAAAGTATAGGGATAAAAAAAATTAAAAAAAATAAAATAAAATAAAATAAAACTCATACCTATTGGGAAATTCAAAATCTGTATTCGGTTTGATCGGGGATAAGGGTGAGGAATCGTTTATATTCTCTGATGGGGATGAGAATGTAGATGAGGATTGGAATGAGGATTCCGGGATAAAAAGGGGAATTGGGGTCCCCGGTATTCCTCGGTCCCGTTTCCATCTCTATTAAAGTAGCCTTGCTAAACTTAGCCAAATTTCATTTGAGGCATTTATCAATTTGATGTTTACCGTATATATCATATTTTTTTGTTGCATGAATTATATTCTTTTACTAAGAATATATCGCCCTTTAAAAATTAATGAAAGATTATGGTAGGACTAGCTATCACTCTTTAAAAATTAATGAAAGAATTACTTGTTTTTAAAGCTTAAAAACAAATAATTCTTGATCGTTATAAAATTTGGAATAATCATTTGTATATGAAATGTGGTCTATTGTTTGTATGTCATTTTCTCATAGTTTTCTTGGTTGATTATTTAGTTCAGTATTCTATAAAGAGTAATCACATTAATCATTCTTCTATAAAGAGTAATCACATTAATCATTCTAAAGCAATAATATAGGATGGATTATTTGGTTAATAGTTTCTATAGTTATCATGATAACTGAAATGTGTTCGATAGTTGAGAGATAGTTGCAATGGATAACTGAAATGTATTGGATAGTTGCTAATAATTGCAATCTGTTTTTAGGTTTTAGATAGTTAAAACAAATAACAAATTAACAATGGTGTATGTTTTTTTGTGGTTTTTAAAAGTCAAAGTATATATATGCGGTTTAAAAAACGAACCACAACTATTAGACAACGAATCGCATTTAAAAACTAAAAACCAAATCATATGAAAAACCGAACCGTGTGGTTTTATAAAGGGAAAATTCGATTTTGTAGTTTTTGGTGCGAGTTTAGTCAAAAACCGCATCATGCACACCCCTACCATGGTTAAGGGGGAGAGGGATCAGTACGATCTTGAGTTGCGGTTGTTTTGGAGCTCTTATCACTTTGGGATGGTTCGGGTTGGGTTTTGGGTATGGTATCGGGTTTGGTTTTTGATCGTTTAAGGATTGGGATTGGGATGCATGAAATTTGTTGGTTCCACCTGCAAAATACGAAAATACAGATGTTGGTTCCACCCAAAAAATATCAATTGTACAAGTGAAAACATAGAACCAAAGTGTGGTTAGTATGGTTGTGATGAATATTCAAGATGGAAAGCATTGTCAGACATTGGTGTGTTGTAACTAGTAAGACAATTTTTGTAGATGTCACTTGTTAGGGTGATGTAATATGAAAGATTATGTAGATAGATTGCACGTGAAAATAACATAGAAATAATAAAGAACTAGGAAAGAATTCTGTGTTGCAGGTGTTGGAGTTGTGGGGGTTGGAGCGTATTTCATAGTCTTTTATTATAAAACAGGAAATAGCAACAAACTTTACAATACTTTACAAATACTTGCTCTAATTTTTCCCATGAAGTATCTAGAATCTAATCAAAAGAAAAAAAAAACAAAAAATGTATAAAATATTTGCATATAAACACAACTAATTTTAGCATTGTGAGAAAGGCTTTTTTTTGGAATGAGAAGAATAAATCCCTTTCTAATATTGAATTGTACTATTGGCTTTTCAATTCACAAAAACAACATTCCGCAAACAACAAAAGTACATATTCACTATATAAATAATCAAAGTTACAAAATAATGGAAAGAATGCAGAATAAAAAAATCAATCCCAAGTATATCTATGAAAAAACTCAGTCTGTTTCTCTTCTTTAAGATAGAAAAGAAAATATAAATACCTTCATCACATCTCTCTTCGCATACTATCAAACATTATCTTTGTCTGGTCCACCATTCCAAATATTGCAAATGCATCAAGCAATACCTTTTTAGGCCTTTTGTGTTGGGCTAAAATGTATGCAAAAAGATATAAAAAAATTAGTCTATATAAAAAAAAAAATTGAAGGAGATGAGCTCATTGAGCATACCTTACACCAACATCAAGCATTTCTTCAAAAACAACTAATGGTTCTTTTATTAGGAATTTTCCATATGAACTAATGAGTAGAGTTTGAACCTCCATTACCGGTTTCAGATAGCCTTTAATCATGTTACACACCATCATGATAAGAGTTGAATATAAAGATTACACGGAAACATAAAAATCTTATTGAAAATAAGTTCAAATATTAACATAAATAATACATAACTTAAAGTTGAATATATCTATCTCTAAATGAAGGTTTTTTTGCCACATGTCATCTTCTCCTTAATTTGGACACATGATATTTTCTAGAATTTTTAAATTTTTTATTTTCCACTTTTCATTTTAATGTATTTTTCATTTTATAAAATTAAAATTTCACATTTAATAAGTAAGGTATTTATTAGAAAGAATTTATATATGTAATGTATTCAATATATTAAAGCCTCATTAATTTTAATAATTCAAAAAAATTTCTCATTTTTTATATAAATTCAAACTTTTCAAATTGTTAAAATTTCATATTTAATTTTTTTAAAATAAATCCATGTAATACATGAGTCTCACACCTAGTTCTTAATAAAAAAAAAAACTCTTTTAGATGCCACGTGTCCTACTTTTATAGACCAATGTTTTAGACCAATGTTTTGTCAGGTGGCAGTCTCTCCATCCATTTAGTCTTTTTTCCCGCCTAAAAAATTACCATTATAAAATACGTTTATACCTTTTATTTTATAGGTTGTGATTTGAATTTCTTCCCGTTTATACCTCTAAAACAGGTTGTAATTCACGTTTATACCCCTCAATTCAGCATATCAATTATCAAAATTACATGATTTTATACCAACATTACATGTTATTGATTGATTATAATTGAAATCCATTTAAACCTATGCTGTAGATTTTAAAACTCCCTGAAAATAAGGCTCCGATTTTGAAATCTCATATTCTCTACAAATATCTTCAGATTCTGCCGTATCCCTGAAAATAAGCAAAATAAAATTGAATTTGTTTATCTTATACCAAATATATCTCTAACTGATAAGGAAATTAAAAATCAAAATAAAACTTACACGCATCTAATCTAATTTTCGAATGAATCCCTATAAACCAGGTTCAATTTAATTCATAAACGTATATTTTTTCATCCACGGATCTGCTTCTCATTTTTATTTGAAATCGGTAGTGTGCCTCAAACCTGTTATCATACAACTTCATTCTCATTGATCATAACTTCCATTAGCCATCAAAACTAAGAAGAATATATGAAAAGAACAATAGGTTAGTGTTTTTTTTAATCGACTTTTGTTGTGTCAATTTGCGGAAATGATCAACGAAATTTACTCTTGAATGTATGTGTTTTGACCAAAGGGCCAATGGCCTAGCGGTATGGAGTGACCATCTATATGAGAGGTCTGGGGTTCAAGACTTGGTGGAGACATAGGTGGTTATTTAGGACTAAATTAGTTAGTTTGCCGTTTAAAAAAAAAATATATATATATATATATATATATATATATATATATATATATATATATATATATATATATATATATATATATATATATATATATATATATATATATGTGTGTGTGTGTGTGTGTTTGTGTGCTGAGATTACACTGAAGAACAGAAAAAGAAAGAACTCTACTCAACACGTTCCTAAATCAAGACAAAAGATACCCATTTAAGCTATTTACACTAATGACCCTATAGTATAGCCTTATTGACACATACCATAAACTTAGTTTTAAGCCACATTTTACTACAATTTTTATATTTTTTCACTATGTTTTATCGATGACAGAAATTATTTCTTGATATCCAAACCTTTTACATTTTATACCGCCTTGGAACCAATTTTGTTATGATGTTTGAAAAAAACCTATTAAATTTCATGCTAATTTTTTTTTTTCTGTGATTCGAATGCAACAAACAACCGTGTACTTCGATTAACATAGTTTATAACTTAAATATTTTCATACTCAATCATTTTAAAGCATTGTACTTTATAGCATTTTACTCATGTTACATGAATATGTAGTTATTTGATTCCTTTTAGAAAGTATGGTGATATTATTGGTATAAACATTGTTCTTTTCTCAATATTTCATTGCTTGTAAAAAAAAAGGGACTCTTTATGCAATTATATTTTACCTAGGTACCATTAATAAAATTATAGTTAAATAGGGACAATATTCTATAAGGATGCACTTTATACAGACCATTTATGTTTTTAAATTATAACAAGGACCATTATTTTGAAATCCATAATTTACACAGTTTATAACATTGTACTTTCATACTCAATCCTTTATAGCATTGTGCTTTATAGCATTGTACTACCTGTTACATGAATATATTGTTATTTAATGCCTTTTAGAAAGTACAATGTTATATTTGGTATAAACATTTTTTTCTCAATAGTAAATTTACCACAATAAAAGCACATTAAATCGAAATCAGTTATATCAAAAATAATATAATTAGTTACTTTTATATTACTTTTTATTGTAACTATATCAGATTTTAATAAAAAAATTGTTTCACTAAAAAAATCCATCAATAAACTTGGATTTATTATATGATGAAAACAACATCTGCTTGCTAACAAATGATGCTTTTAATAAAAAATTCCATTTCATCGTGCAAAATAAACAGGTTTTTCCTAAATCTTAATCCAAAGGAAATAATCGTCCCACTCCTTCCCCAATTTCATTCTAAAAAACACTACCTTAGAGACGGAATAAAAAGCAATAGCTTGTGAGAATCTTGAATGGGGGTAGATTGATCTTCATAAGTTCCACACTTTCACTTATTTGATAACCTGTTAAATATTCTTCCTACCAAACAATTGATAAAAAAACACATAAGTAAACGAAATCTCTTACTTTTTTTACATCATTCAACAGCAATGGAATGGTCCATTATAAACATTAATAGTTACACATGAACTCCAAGAATTATATACTTTCTATTAAGTTAGTACAACAAATTATAGGTGAAAAAGCATATAAACTTGAACATGGATTTAAACTACTGAAAGGAAGTATGTAATCTTTACTTTTAAATTATCAATTTTATTTTTAACTTTACAAAATCATAATTTTCTAAAATATCTACAAATACAAATTATCAATCAGATATTCAAACAACTATACTTTTGTAGTTTCAACTAATCATTATATCATTGTGAACTTATTATGAACTTACTGATAAAACATTTATATTTATAAATTATTTAACTTTTTTTTATCATTGCTTAATAATTACCTTATAATTTAATTAATATTTTTTACATTTTTAATCTGTGGTGTCCACGGGTTATATCCTAGTGAAAATAGTAATTCTTACACTATAGAGCAAATATATTATAAACAGATAGATTATATGCACATATTAAGCAATATACACCTAAAAAATTAAAAGACTTGTTATTTTCTGTGACATCTCCATTTTTACGGCCAGAAAAGACCGATTTTGTTTATGCTTTATAAAAATTAGAGTACTTCTTTTAATAAAAATGTTGCGGAATTTGTACCCACTAAAACATGATAAATACGCTATCAAAGCATTTCCGAAGAAATGTATTTTTATTCATTTAAAGCATTGGGATGTCATCGTCAATACAAAAACATAAGCATAAACAGAACTTACATTCATTATCACTAGTGTAATGCGACTTCATATCAACACCTGTGATATAAATAAACTGAGTGGGTCAGGTTGGGAAACCTGGTGAGTACATAGGGTTTTCAACCTACAATAATATAATTATTATGTTTAAACATCAAACAATCAACCCAATTACCCATCCTCATTATCTTCTTTACTCTTAAGGATCTACCCTAAGAATCAATTATTCCTCGTTCATTCATTCCTAAGGATCATCCTAAGGAATCGACACGAATTCTATCGTTGCCACGGTTTACACAACAGACACTAAGTCTGCATAGTCGCCAGGGTTTAGGCACCAACTCTGCATGGTCGCCAGGGTTTAGGCACTAAGTCTGCATAGTCACCAGGGTTTAGGCATCAAGTTTGCATGATCGCCAAGGTTTAGAGTACACCGAGTGAACACATCGTTCACAACACCTACAGGTTACGAGCCAGCTAGTGTTCCACTGGATTATCTAGAATAGTCCGTGGTTGTCATCCATACTCTGCTAGATGACGGGTCCGTCATTTGGGTAAAAGGTTTCTCTCATTGTTCACCTCTCACCCTTATCTCATGGTCTATATCACCTCTCATCTCATCATCCAACTTATATTTCATCTACCCATGTTTTACCCAACATATTTTGTAGATATAAAATACATATACATTTTAATTCATTTAAAGCATATATAAAATCGTTCATCCAGCATAGACAGCAAGCATTCAGGTAATATGCACACATAGCACATAATTTATATAAAATACTTCATATCTATGTGTAAGATGAAAGTAACTATGCACTCACTTGTTAAGGTGGTGACTCAGTACTCGGACAGCGTTTCGTTATCTTAAAACAATTTTCCCTTGACAAAACCTAGTATCAATACCACTAGGGTTTAGTCTAACGTTAACCGCGACTAATTAATAGTCTAGCTATTATTATTATTATATAAGCGTTAAACAACACTCTATATAACTCATAATAATAACCCAGATAATTATTTTAAGGTCCTAATAACGTTACTATAATTATTTAAAAGCTATATTAAAAATTGCATAGACATAGCTCACTTACAGCGGACTTTATAGAAAATCGGGTTTCGCTTGGAGCAGCGTTTCCGAACCGAAAGACCCTTTTTCTTGGGACTCCGAGAGCCTTGGGGCTTCCTTTGGGTGCTAAGGTTTTCACCTAGGCTTGGGGGGGGGGGGGGTTAGAGATTGTAGAGAGAGAGAAAGAAGTTAAAGAGAGAAATGGAAAATGAGTGAAGAAGCTGGCCACATCCGCTGCCTTTCAATAGCCTGTGAGGCCTCGGATTACGCTGGACGTATTCCTTGGCTACGCTGGGTGTATTCCTTGGCTACGCTGGGCGTAGTCTTCGGATAAGGCTGCAAGATGGGTCCAGCTGTCTCGCACTTCGGAACCGGATAAGACCGGAGTACGCTGCACGTACTTGGCCTCGGACGCGGGGCGTAGCGAGGGGCGACATGTCCTCCTCCTATGCAATCCTCCGATCAGCGATGGACAGCCCAGATCGAGCCATGTCATTGAATTCTCATCAGTTTCGTAATTTTCCTTCCCGATTTCTAAAATTCATAACTTTCGCATACGAGCTCCGTTTTCGACGTTCTTTATATCCACGCGTAGGTGGGAACGTACTCTACAACTTTTGTTTAGACTCCGCCAGCTAATTTTGAACCTATTTTAAAAGTTATATTTTTAACAGGCCGGGACACGATTGGTCCGTTAAAAATTCATAACTTCTTCATCTGACGTCCGTTTTCATCTGTCTTTTTATGGTTACACTACTATTAACGAGATCTTCGATTCTCGTTTAGGTTGTGTTGGCTAAAAACCGCTCGATCTAATATTCGAACTTCGGGTTATACACTGCTAAGCCGAAACTTCAAAAAATCACAACTTCCTCATATGAAGTCAGATTTGTGTGTTCTTTTTATGGACGCTCTTAGCTTAACATATTCTACGACTTTTGTTTAGGTCGCTAAGGCTAAAAGTCGCTCTATCGTAAATTCACTATTTATGTTTCCCGGTGTCGTGCCGGTTCCGTCGCGAAACTTCGACGGGTCATAACTTCTTCGTTATAACTCGGATTTCGGCGTTCTTTATATGTACGGAACCCTTGTAACATATACTACAATTTGGTTAAGATTAAATCTTCTAAATAATCTTCCATCAAAAACTCATTTTTGATGTTTTTTGTCTCTAAATTGACTAGCCCGGATCTACGGGCGTTACATTTTCCTAAAAAAAAGTAAGTGTTTGACTTTTTAGAGTTAGTGAGACTACTCTAAACGTTTATTGTTGTCTACTTCCATTTTATTCACTATCAACAATGTACTTTGAAAAATCTAACAAATTACAGCAATCATCCAAATATTAAGAAAAAATTTTATTTATATAATTTGGTAGACTTTTCAAAGTATAATGTCCTAATAACAAAAAATAAAAATTATGATATATAATTTGGTAGATTTTTCAAAATAGTAAAAAAGAAACAACATACAAAACATAATTGATGGAAATTTGGTAAAAAGTTAGGAAAAAAACATCACACCTTGTGAATGTAATCAGTATATGCCTTAATTTTTTGTCACAGGCTCACGGTTAAGTGACAAAAGTTATTTAACTGTAAAACTGCTTTCAGATGATTGCTTTAGTTTTATTTATTTAATAATATTAACTTTTTATGCGTCATTTAAACAGGTACATCTTATGATAAGTAAGTTCTTTGTAATAGTCAAACATGTTACCATCTAGATAAAAAAAATCCAGAGAATTTAATACTTAATAGTATCATTTTATTTTAAAGACAAAACAATCAAAATCACATTCATTACGGGAACTAAAAACATGATTTGGCATAAAAAGGGCTTATTGGAGTAAACTCAAAACATAGCAGCTTCTTCATACGGATAAAGGACAACAGAAACCTGAATATATACATTTGTTCAAAAATAAATGATTTTTGTTTTACAAATCATAGTTTAGAAAAAATAATATATAAGCATACCTCCCTTGAAATCAAATTATATGCTTCAAACTCTAACTCCTTTTGCTTACTTTGCAATTAAGACTGTGGAACGGTACCTTTATATTCAACGTATGGCCAAAAAAGCCAACTTTTTAATCATATTTACTTAATAATTGTAAGAAAAAGAAATATAAAAAATATAGCATTTTTTATAAAATTCATACCCATCTGGGAAATGGTAGCCTTTTCTTGGCTCCAAATGGCGTAATCCCACCTGTTCCATACTGTAACATCCGGACTTCCAGGTATACTGTTTATTTATTTATTTTGAGGACTATTGAGCTACTCGACGAGTAGACGCTGTGAAGAGAAACCCTAAATCCCCGGGTTTGGGGCCTATTTAATGACACTTATAGCCTTATTGTGGCTCATCAGCTACTTAACCTTATATGTGAAACCCTAAACGAGTGTAGTGATGTGACATCCCCATTTTCACGGCCAGAAAAGACCGATTTTTGTTTATGCTTTATAAAAATCAGAGTACCTCTTTTAATAAAAATGTTGCGGAATTTGTTCCCAGTAAAACACGATAAATACGTTATCAAAGCATTTCCGAAGAAAAGTATTTTTATTCATTTTAAAACATTTGGGATGTCATCGTCAATACAGAAACATAAGCATAAACAGAACTTACATTCATTATCACTAGTGATTTATATCTCCTTAATCTCTCAGTGTAATGTGACTTCATATAAATATCTGTGATATAAATAAACTGAGTGGGTCAGGTTGGGAAACCTGGTGAGTACATAGGGTTTTCAACTCATAATAAATAAGTTTATTAACTTTATCAAACCAAACAAACCCGATTACCCGTTCCCGTTATCCTCACTTTACGTCCCTAAAACATCTAACACAAGGGACCTAGCCTAAGGACTTTCATCGGGGTGACAACACATGCTTTGGGGGTTCCTTAGCAATTCATGTCAAATAATGCAACCATGTGGGGGATGGAGTACTGCTGGTGAGCACACAGTTCAAATAAACACCTATAGGTTGCGAGTCTGCTAGCATTCCATTGGACTGTCTAGAATAGTATGTGGTCATCATCTATACTCCGCTAGATGACCGGATCATCAATAACATCTATATCGAGGCCGCTCATTATTTTATTTGGTCACATAACAACTATTACATCTACCCATGTTTTACCCAACACGTTTTGTAGATATAAAATACATATACAATTTAAATCATTTAAAACGTGTATAAAAATATTTCACCCAGCATAGACAGCAAATATTCAGACAATATGCACACATAGCACGTAATTTATATTAAATACTTCATATCTATGTGTAAGATGAAAGGGACCATGCACTCACTTGAAAAGGTGGTGATTCCGAACTCAAACAGCGCTTCGCTTCTTAAAAAAATGATTTCCTTCGACGAAACCTAAGATGAAAGGTACCGTACACCCACTTGAAAAGGTGGTGATTCCAAACTCGGACAGCGCTTCGCTTCTTAAAAAAATGATTTCCTTCGGCGAAACCTAGTATTATTACCACTAGAGTTTAGTCTATTATTCGCCGAGACTAATTAAAAATAGCGTAGGTGTAGCTCACTTATAGCGGGTTTTATAGAAAACCGGGTTTTGCTTGGAGCAGCGTTCCCGAGCCGAAAAGCTCTTCTTCTCAGAGCCGTCGAGCACTCCGGGGCTTCCACCTCGTGCTAGGGAGGTTCCCTAGGCTTTTCGGGGGGTTTCGGGGCTAGAGAGAGGTTCTAGAGAGAGAGAGAGAGAGTAAAGAGAAGAAAGAATGGGGAAGGTGTGAAGAAAATGAGGGTGGGAGAGGTTCTATTTATAGGGTGAAAAATGGATGAACTTGGCGTCACATGTCACCATCTAGTGGCAAGACTTGGGGAGAAAGCAATGGCCAAGATTGTGCCACATCACCCATTTTCGCACAGCACACTTCCGACTTCTAAAATTCGTAACTTTCACATACGACCTCCGTTTTTGACGTTCTTTATATCCACGTGTAGGTAAAAATAAGATCTAAAATTTGAATTTTGACTCTGTCGGATAATTCTCAACCGATCTTAAATTTAACAGTACGAGGAGATTATACTGTTAAATGTCCGCGTAAAATTCATAACTTCTACTGTTCTACATACATACTCTGTTTTCGTCTGTCTTTTTACTGTTGAGTTCCTATTAATGAGATCTTCAATTCTCATTTAGGTCGCGTAGGTCAAAAACCGCTCGATCTAAAATTCGAGTTTCGGGTTACTACTAAGCCAAATCTTAGAAAATTCATAACTTCCTCATACGAAGTCAGATTTGGGCGTTCTTTTTATGTATGTTCTCGGTTTAACGTATACTACAACTTTTTTTTAAATTTCTAAGGCTAAAAAGTCCTCCATCGTAAATTCACTATTTACGTCTCCCGGTGTCATGTCGGTTTTGCCGTAAAACCTCGACGGGCCATAACTTCTTCGTTATAACTCGGATTTCGGTGTTCTTTATATGTACGGAACCCTTGAGACATGTAACATCCCAAAAATACGAGCCAAAAATTTCATTTTTAAAATATGTACTTAGCAAAACACTCGAAATAAAACGTTCACCGATCATAACATTCCATAAAGATATCACATGTCTGGAAAAACATTTTCACAAAACATAATAATGTCATAGTACACATCCCCAAGAAGATCTCATAGTGCGGAATACAGGGCATGTGTGTGATGGGCCGCTACCGCGCCAGCTCTTTCCCCTTCGAAGAAGAGGTACCTGAAACCAAAACTGAAAACTATAAGCACGAAGCTTAGTGAGTTCCCCTAACATACCACATACCATACAATCATATAACATACATATATTGTCAGTCATATCTGGGTGCCCGACCTACCCCTTCGGTCCTCTCAACCGGATACTGTCTAGTATATCTGGGAGCTGGCCTCCCCTTCGGTCCTCTCGACCGGATACTGACCAGTATGTCTGGGAGCTTGCCTCCGCTTCGGTCCTCTCGACCGGATACTGACTAGCATATCTAGGTGTTGGTCTCCCCTTCGGTCCTCTCGACCGGATACCGGGGACTATTTCACCCCCTACTACTACCACATAACACATATATCTCCTAATCTATCTAGCATGGCTGGGCATGACCGCACCTTCGGCCCTATCGACCGGTATACTGGGGACTATCTCCCCCTACTGTCACTAGCACATAACATCATATCATACTAGCGCAATAACATATCACAGGTAGTAGCAACCCTAGATGAATATCACAGAAACAAACATCTATCATACAATCCTACTGGTGGGCCGACATTGTGGCCGTAGACCCACCGCTACTGGAAGGTAACTCACCTCAAAGTAGCTGATGATCTGCGTGGGAACCGACTGTCTTCTGTTGCTGCCGCTCCGGAAATCCTCCGGCTATAATTCCCACAAAACCCTTAGTCAAATACTGCTAACCGACCTCAGGGTAAAATGACCATTTACCCCTAACCAACCAAGAGTCAAAGTCAAAGTCAACTACCAGTTGGCCCGACTCGCCGAGTTGACTTGCCAACTCGCCGAGTCCCTATCCCTTTGTCCGACCATAAACCCGTGTCTACTCGTCGAGTTAAGCATTGACTCGACGAGTTCTCCTTCTAAACTAAAGGCCAATAGTCCTTCATCCTACTCGCCGAGTTGTATGAACAACTCGCCGAGTTCATCTTCATCCGAAGAACATTCTATGCTGAGACTCGCCGAGCTGTATGAACAACTCGCCGAGTCTGTTCTTGAGGCAAGAAGATTTCCTTGAATTCGCCGAGTCATGGCATTGACTCGCCGAGTTACTTCATGAATGAGTCTGGATTCCGACCCACTGAGTCACACCCCATGACTCACTACTCTAACCCGCAACACGAAAAGGGGGAAAACTCGGGGACTCGCGACTCGACTCGCCGAGTCCGAGGAACGACTCGCTGAGTCTGCCACATGCAAATACTATATACTCGATTTTGCTTGAATCCAGCTCATGTCATTCATAGATCTGGGTTTCTAGGGCCTGATTAACACGTAAAGTTTCCAACATTACGTGTAAATAAACACCAATGAGGGTTTTAGGGCTCAAAATGTACCAAAAGAGTAGATCTAGGGATTTCATGCAATATGGCTCTATAAAGGCAGTAGATCCAAGCTCCTGGAGCTCAATCATGCCTAGATCTAGAGGCTAAACAACTTATTACCAACCCTAATACACAAACAAGATTGGGGAAAGGCTCAAGAAGGACTTTCATGGAGCTACAAGGGACAATAAGCATGAAAACAGAGGGAAACTGAGTTATACCTCAAGGAAATCACTGAGATAACACAAGGATGCCTGACCTCCTTCTTCTCTTCTTGATCTACTCTCCTTCCCCCTCCAAATCTTCAAGAAAACACACCAAAATGCTTCAATCTCACAAGGAACAAGGCTTGAACGAAGTAGAGAGCTCTGAGGGTGAAGGGGGCGAGCTTGGGGGCGGATAAGAGGGTTTAAATAGTGTGCAAACCCTTGAAAGTTAGGGTTTCATCAGACAGCTGGGACTCGCCGAGTCCAGAATGTGGACTCGCTGAGTCGCCAACTTAAACATGCTCCCAAACCCGTCTCTACTCGGTGAGTCGGGTCTACAACTTGCCGAGTCCAAGGCTAAAAATGAAAATACTTAGATAGATTTTACATACCAAGAACCAGGTGCTACAAATCTCCCTCACTTATTTTAGACTTCATCCTTGAAGTCTACTGCTCAATCCTGAAACAGCTCGGGGTAATGCTCCATCATTTCTTCCACCGGCTCCCAAGTCCATTCTGAACCCTTTCGGTGCTGCCATTGCACTTTTACTAATTCCACCCTCTTGTTCCTCAGATCCTTCGACTTCCGGTCGAGGATTGCGACTGGACGCTCAATGTAATTCAGGCTGTCATCAACCTGTATATCCTCTAGTGGCACCACCGCTGAATCATCCACTAGGCACTTCCTCAGCTGGGAGACATGGAAGGTGTTGTTGATCTGACTGAGCTCGGCTGGCAGATCCAACCTATATGCCACCTTGCCCACACGGGCTATAACCCTGAATGGACCAATGTATCTCGGGCCCAACTTGCCCCGCTTCCTTAATCGAATGACACCTTTCCAAGGCGACGCCTTCAGGAGAACCATATCCCCGACCTGGAATTCCAGGTCTGATCGGCGCTTGTCGGCGTAACTTTTCTGCCGACTTTGCGCAGTCTGAAGCCTGCTTCGAACCTGTTGGATCCTCTCGGTCGTCTTGAGCACCACCTCAGTGCTCCCCATGACCCTCTGGCCAACTTCACCCCCAACATATCGAGGTCCTGCACCTTCGACCGTACAACATCTCGAAGGGAGGACGGTCAATAATCGCGTGGTAGCTATTGTTGTACGAGAACTCAGCCAATGGAAGATAAGTATCCCAGCTACCATCGAAATCTAGCACGCATTCCCACAACATATCCTCTAGAGTCTGGATGGTCCGCTCGTTCTATCCATCCGTCTATGGGTGAAAGGCGGTGCTAAAATGTAGACGAGTGCCCAACTCATCATGAAACTTCTTCCAAAACCTGGAAGTGAACCGCACATCTCGGTCTGATATCACTGACACTGGCACCCCGTGTCACGCCACTATCTCCCTGATATAGATATCGGCCAACTTTTCAGCCGAGATACTCTCCTGGATCGAGATAAAATGGGCGCTCTTGGTCAATCGATCCACGATGACCCAAATCGAATATACTCCTCGCGCAGTCCTGGGAAGCTTCATGATAAAATCCATCATAATATCTTCCCATTTCCACAACGGGATGTCCAACAGCTGCATCTTGCCGTGCGGTCTCTGATGCTCGGCCTTGACCTTCCTGCAGGTCAAACACCGCTCGACATACCATGCCACATCCCGCTTCATGCAGGGCCACCAATAGTCTAGAAGAAGATCCATATACATCTTCGTCGCCCCTGGATGAATAGAGAATTGGGATTTGTGCGCCTCCTCCATCAATATCTGGCGCACGCCTCCGAGATACGGCACCCACACCCTACGGTGTAGTGTCAATAATCCTCGACTATCATTATCAAAGGAGGTGACTTGACCCACTATTCGTTCACTCTTTCAATGTTCCTCCTTCATAGTCTCCTGCTGTGCTCCCCGAATCTGCTCTAACAGTGCAGTCACCACCGTCATCCTCATACACACATCCCTGATCGGTGCCACCTTGCGGCTAAGCGCATCGACCACCACGTTGGCCTTCCCCGGGTGGTAAAGGATCTCGCAATCATAATCCTTCACCATGTCCAACCACCGACACTGCCTCATGTTCAGATTCGGCTGATCCATGAGGTACCTCAAACTCTTGTGGTCCGTGTAAATGGTACATCGAACCCCGTAGAGGTAATGCCGCCAAATCTTGAGGGCGAAGACCACCGCCCCCAACTCTAAATCAAGCGTCGGGTAGTTCGCCTCGTGAGGCTTCAGCTGCCTCGAGGCATAAGCAATGACATGACCCCTCTGCATCAATATCGCGCCTAAGCCCGAGATGGACGCATCACAATTAACCACAAAATACTCCACGCCCTCGGGCAGGGCTAAGATTGGCGCCTCACACAATCTCTGTCTTAGAATCTCAAACGTTGTCTGCTGCTCAGGCCCCCATTGAAAGACCACGGCCTTCCTAGTCAACCGTGTCAGGGGTACGACTATCTTGGAGAAATCCTGAATGAATCTCCGATAGTAGCCTGCTAATCCTAGGAAACTCCGAATCTCGGATGGAGACTTCGGAACCTCCCACCTCATCACGGCCTCCACCTTGGCCGGGTCTACTGAGATCCCGTTCTGGTTGATGAGGTGCCCAAAAAACTACACCTCGCGCAACCAAAACTCACATTTGGAGAACTTGGCGTACAAGCTCTCCCTCCTCAAGGTCTCCAAAACCTCTCTCAGATGCCCCTCCTGTTTCTTGGAATAAACCAAGATGTCATCAATGAAAACTATCACAGACAGATCCAACATCGGTCTACACACACGGTTCATGAGGTCCATGAACGCGGCAGGGGCATTGGTGAGCCCAAACGGCATCACCACGAACTCATAATGGCCATAACGCGTCCAAAACGCGGTCTTTTGTACATCCTCCTCTCTGACTCTCATCTGATGATAACCTGAATGCAAATCGATCTTGGAGAACCAAGATGCTCCCTGCAACTGATCAAAGAGGTCATCAATCCTCGGGAGTGGGTAACGGTTCTTCACCGTCACCTTATTCAGCTCCCGGTAATCTATACACATCCGATGCGACCCGTCCTTCTTCTTCACAAACAGGATCGGGGCTCCCCAGGGTGAACTGCTTGGTCGAGTAAATCCCTTGTCTAGCAGCTCCTGCAGCTGCGTAGACAACTCCTGCATCTCAGGAGGAGCCAACCGATAGGGTGCCTTGGCTATCAGAGCCGCACCAGGAACTAGGTCGATCCTGAACTCTACCTGACTCTCCGGAGGTATTCCAGGAAGCTCCTTCGGGAACACATCAGTGTAGTCTCGCACCACTGGAACCTCGCTCATCGTCGCCTTGCCCGTCTCCCGGGTATCCATAACATACGCGACATATCCCGGGCAACCCTGCTGAAGGTAGCGCCTAGCCCTTGCTGCTGAACATACTGTAGGTCCACGTTGCGGCCTCTCGCCGTGGATCACCAACTCTCCCCCACTTGGGGTCCTGATCCGCACTAACTGTTGTGCGCAATCTATCATCGCCCCATTAGGGCTCAACCAATCCATGCCTATAATCACCTTGTTCCCCCGCAAAGGGATAGGAACCAAATCCACCAAATAGCGCTCCTCAAATAACCTTAGGACACAATCCCTGAATACTGCTGACGCTCGCACCGATCGATCATTGGCAATCTTTACCTCTAAAGGGCAATCCAACATGCCCGAAGACTCAGTAAACCTCTTGCTAAGCGCAAGGGAAACAAATGATCGGGTGGCACCCGAGTCAAACAACACCTGAACAGGAATACCGTTCACATGGAACGATCCTAATGCATATACACAGAGCACATATCAATATCATAACATCACAAAAATAAAGTAGAGGGAAATAATCATACCCGTCACCACATCGGGTGCGGCGCGTGCCTCCTTTGTCGTCAGCTGAAATGCTCGGCTCCTCACCACTGGAGCCTCTGCCTTGCCCTACCGGCAATCTGCAATCCGCAGGGTAGCTGGAGTCGGCGCCTTAACCGGCGCTGATGCTGTCAACTGGGGGCAATTGGCCTTCTTATGTCCCCTCTGGTTGCAGTGAAAACACAGCAACTCCGATGTTTGAACATAAAATAGTTAGATGAGATTACATAACTTTTTGATGAGATTGATTCTTTGGAGTTTGAGAGCCAAGCACCAATAATGTGAATGCCTCAAATGGAATCACAAATCACCACAAACACTTGGAAAACTTTGAGAGAGTGTACACACACTTATATTTTCGGCCACACACAAGCACACACACTAGTTCACTAGTTACCATTTCATGCACCATAAGCATGCTTATATAGTGTACATGGTTAGGGTGAAACCCTAATAACCCATGACCTTTCCTTTTCCAAGGACCCATGGGTTAAAGCTCCATGGATCATCCATGGACTTCCATCCAAGCCTCGCCCATTAACAAATGAGTGTTAGCCCACACCATATAAAACCAATAGCCCATAATCTAATTAGTCTTCCTTTTAATCTCTAAATTAATTCATAATTAATTTAAGACTAAGACTAATTAAATAACATAACTTCATATTAATATATTATAACTTATAATATATTAATAAACATATGTGTATAACTCTCATAAAATTATCCATAAATTGTTCGGGTGAAGTGCAACCCAAATGGACCATGCCGGGTCGGGTCAAGTATATACCAAATAAGTTATGGACTTAGACACCTTATCCAACAGCCTCCCACTTAGATAAGTCTAATAACTGTATTTGCCTATATAACTTCAGGAACCAACCAGCAATTGTAGATCTCGAAAACTCTGTTGAACTATGAAGCGCCATTTTAAGACAAGTGATCATATAATCCTTTGATCTCATGATATCAGCCGGACAAACACATGGAACTATGTCTTGCTTATTGTCTGGCAGTTGTTTCTCGATTTCCGATTTGTTTGACAAAGAACTTTACTGAACACATCAGTTTAGTTCTGACCGGGCCCGGTACATGGGTCAACATAAAATCATCGAGGGGCCCAGATATCGCTTCTATTTCTAAAAGGAACAGATAAAATTCGACTCATATGCTTGTTCTACTACTTGTTAAATTGTACACAAAGGCACGTTTTATAACATCAAGTTACTGATGCGTTTACGTGCAATCAATGCACAACCAACTCATAGGTAATAACTCATATCTCTAGGTTTGAAGACTTATATGATATTATCGTCTCACGATCACTCGAGATAAATTCCATGAAGTGATACAAGTGAGCGTGGGTTTATACCAATACTCATAACTTATGAGCACTCATGAACGTTGCAGCAACCATTGCCATGTCTAAACACCTTTAGCCATCTACAAACCCAATTCATGACAATCTTGATTCATACCTACTTCCGACGTATGACCGATTGTGGAGGTTTGAATAAATTAATTATTCTGGAAGTCAAAACATGCAAAACTGAAACAATAGTAAATAATTGACAATGATAGTAACACTTTACTCATAAATAAATCACAAATTTCATTCATCATCAAATGTTGATTACATTTTACAAGTTTCAGGAAAACTATCTAATCTGTAAAACTAATATTGTCCCTCAGCCCGATGCGCCTTGCATGCTGAAAATGCTTAACCCTCGTCAGTCCCTTCGTAAGGGGATCTGCAGGATTCTCATCTGACGATACCCTCTTTGCCACGAGGAGTCCTTCAATCTTGTGTCTTATGAAGTGATATTTTCTGTCAGTGTGTCGGGATCTGCCATGATCTCTTGGTTCCTTGGCTAAGGCAACCGCACTATTGCTGTCACAGAAAATCTCCATAGGTTCCTTAATAGCTGGTACAACTCCAAGGTCTCCGATGAAGTTCTTCAGCCATATCGCCTCCTTTGCTGCTTCACTCGCTGCTATATACTCTGATTCACAAGTCGAATCAGCCACCGTCTCCTTCTTGGAACTCTTCCAAGAAATTGCCCTTCCATTTAAGGTAAAGACCCAGCCCGACTGAGAGCGGAAGTTATCCCTATCAGTCTGAAAACTAGCATCACTATACCCTAATACTCTCAAGTCATCACTCCCACCAAGGGTAAGGATCCAATCCTTAGTCCTCCGCAGGTACTTGAGAATGTTCTTTACCGCGGTCCAATGAGCCTTGCCAGGGTTCCCCTGATACCTGCTGACCATGCTCAAAGCAAAGGCCACATCAGGGCGGGTACAAGTCATAGCATACATGATCGAGCCAACAACGGAAGCATACGGTAATTGGCTCATCTCAGCTATCTCTGCCTCTGTACTCGGACTCTGAGTCTTACTCAGTTTGGCATTGCTTTGGATCGGTAAATCTCCTTTCTTGGAATTCTGCATGTTGAACCTTTTCAACACCTTATCCAAGTAGGTACTCTGACTAAGTCCAATTAGTCTTTTACTCCTTTCTTTTAATATCCTTATCCCTAGGATATAGGCAGCCTCCCCTAGGTCCTTCATAGCAAAGCACTTCCCAAGCCAGGACTTAACCTCCTGCAAGGTTGGGATGTCATTTCCTATAAGTAGTATGTCATCCACATACAGTACCAAGAAGCTAACTATACTCCCACTAGCTCTGACATACACGCAAGACTCATCTTCACTTCTCGAGAAGCCAAACTCTTTTACCTTCTCATCAAAACAAAGATTCCAGCTACGAGATGCTTGTTTTAATCCATAAATGGATTTCTCAAGCTTGCATACTCTATTAGGGTACTCTGCACTGACAAAACCCTCTGGCTGATTCATGTACACATCCTCAGCCAACTTTCCATTAAGGAAAGCGGTTTTGACATTCATTTGCCATATTTCATAATCATGAAATGCTGCAATGGCTAGCATAACCCTAATAGACTTAATCTTTGCTACCGGCGAGAAGGTTTCATCATAATCAATACCCTGAGTCTGAGTAAAACCCTTCGCAACCAGTCGAGCCTTATAAGTATGCACTTTTCCTTCCATGTCGGTCTTCTTCTTGAAGATCCATTTGCACCCGATTGTTTTACGGCTTGGTACATTGTCAACCAAGTTCCAAACTTGATTGTCATACATGGACTGTATCTCGCTGTCCATAGCCTCCTTCCATTTAGCGGACTCCGGGCCTGCCATGGCTTCCTTAACACTGCTAGGTTCTTCCAAATTTACCAGTGTACTATCACTGATAAACATATCACCTTCCGTAGTAATATGAAAGCCATAATAAAACGAAGGTGTGTTCCTAACCCGTGTGGAACGCCTCGGAGGTACAGACATGTCAGCTTGCTCAACAGGAGTTTCCTCCTCAGGTTGATTGCTAGTGTCTGAGGTTCCTTCACTAATTGATTCTTGAATTTCTTCAAGATCAATTTGCCTCCCACTGTCTCCTTGGCTTATAAATTCTCTCTCACGAAAGACCCCTCTTCTTGCTACAAAGACCACATTCTCACTGGGTCTGTAGAAGAGGTAACCGAAGGATTTCTGTGGGTAGCCGATGAAAATACACCTTTCACTTCGGGGTTCGAGCTTATCATGAGTCTCACGCCTCACGAAAGCCTCGCAACCCCAAATCTTGATGTGGTCCAAATTGGGAACCTTCCCAGTCGACATCTCATGAGGTGTTTTGGTAACCTTCTTTGTAGGGACTAGATTAAGGATATGGGCGGCAGTCTCTAAGGCATACCCCCAAAAAGAGATTGGTAGCGAAACTTGACTCATCATAGAGCGAACCATGTCCAAAAAGGTTCGATTACGCCTCTCAGCTACACCATTCAGCTGTGGTGTCCTGGGAGGAGTCAATTGTGAGACAATCCCACACTCCTTAAGATAGTCACCACCTCGATCGGATCGAAGCATCTTAATGTTCCTGCCCAATTGATTTTCTACTTCCTGTTTGAATTCTTTAAACCTTTCAAAGGTTTCTGACTTATGTTTGATTAAGTAGACATACCCATATCTACTAAAATCATCAATAAAAGTCACATAATACCGATTAACATCCCTTGTGGCGGTTTTGAATGGCCCACATACATTAGTATGTATTAGGTCCAACAAACCCTCACCCCTTTCACAAGTTCTAGTGAAGGGTGATTTTGTCATCTTTCCAAGTAGACAAGATTTACAACTATCATCCGATTTAAGGTCGAATGACTCCAAGACTCCACTCTTTTGGAGTTGGCCTATGCGTTTCTTGTTTACATGTCCAAGACGACAATGCCACAATGATGCTTTATCTAGGCTAGTAGAAGAATCAATATACAACACATTATTTCCTAAGTTGTCTACAATCGACACAGTTTCATACACACCATCACAAGGTAACACTTTAAAATAAAACACATTTTTAAAGAAAGCATTAATACCGCCACATTCATTATCAAACGAAAAGGTAAAACCTTGTTTGTACAAATCAGGAAAAGAAATAATATTCCTCGCCATTTCAGACGAGTACACACATTTATTCAAATCTAATTTTAACCCATTATTAAGCAACAAAGTATAAACTCCAATCTTGGAAACAGGTGAAGCCTTCTTATTCCCCATGATCAAGTTTATCTTCCCGTGCTCCACATCCTCACTTCTTCTTAGGCCCTGCAAATCAGAACATATGTGAATACCACATCCTGTATCAAGCACCCAAGAGTTAGAATATGTTGAGTAATTAGACAATATAGTGTAAATACCTGCATGGGTGGGTTTCACTTTCCCATCCTTTAGATCCTGCAAGTACTTAGGGCAGTTTCGCTTCCAGTGTGCCTTTTCATGGCAATAGAAGCATTCAGCATCCTTGGGAATGGCAGAAGGAGTGACAGAACCGCTCTTGGTCTTCGATGAGGAGCCTTCAAGAGACTTTCCCTTGGTACCCTTCGAAGGGTGCTTCCTCTTTTTCCCTTTGCCTTGCCCGATAGCCAAAACAGGGGTAGATGTTGGAGTAGGAGTAGTGGAGGTAACAACCGCCTTGCTCTTAAGACCGGTTTCAGTGGTCTTCAAGAGTCCTTGAAGCTTGCTGAGGGTAACTTCCTCCTTGTTCATATGATATGTCATACGAAATTGGTCATAACAAGAAGGTAAGGAGTGCAAAATGATGTCAGTTGCCAACTCCTCAGGGATGTTCACATTCAGCTTCAGCAAACGGTCCACATACCTTTGCATCTTTTGCATGTGAGCCGTGACGGAATCACCGTCCTTCATGCGGGTAGTTATTATGGAGGAGATTATTTCATACCGCTCCTGACGAGCACTCTGATGGTACCTTTCCATCAGGTCTTGGTGCATCTCAAAAGGGTAGAAATCTTCATATGACTTTTGGAGCTCGGCTGTCATCGTGGCCATCATGATACATGCCACCTTAGTAGCATCTGTCTCATGTGTCCTGAATTCAGCGATCTCCTCAGGAGTAGCAGTAGACTCATCAAGCTCTTTTAACTCCTTATCGAGGACATATTCCTTGTCCTCATAACGAGTAACCATCCTGATGTTCCTAATCCAATCCATGAAGTTGGAACCATCAAAGATGACCCTCCCACAAAGATTCATGAGAGAGAAAGAACCAGTTGGGTTAGAGCCTGAGGCATTAGTGTTGGAAGACATCTGAAGGAAGAAAACAAGTTTAGATTAGATATATATATATATATATATATATATATATATATATATATATATATATAGAATCCTTAATAAGACACCCAAATGTAATATTAAGGCTAGGACCCAATCATAATATATATTATACTTAGAAGAGGGATGTCGTAATCTAAGTAATAATATATTTGAAAGGTAGGTGAATGACGATTCACCAATTTCCACCATGAAAAAACAAAATGAATTATTAGGTTTTAATTGGATTTGAAATTCCTAGATTCTTTTGAGATTCATTGAACTTTTCAATGGCATGCTTCAATCTCGATTGTGCCCTTCAAGTTTTGTGATTGGGATGCCGAGGATCACAAAACAAGGTGTGAATAACCATACTAATTCACTTGGTACCCTTAATATTATCACCTAATCAATGTGTCAGTTAACCACACACGCTCCATTGATCTATGACAAACATTAAGTCACCCTTCGTGATCCTTACTAGTCTAAGTTAGTGTGCCGGTTAACCACACACGCTCCACCAACGACTTGGTAAGGTACAAAGTGTGAATTCCATGGACTAGCACCATGTTCACATTTTTCCTAAAATAACTAAGATTGGGAATTAAAAAAGGTTTAGTTACTTTATAATAATCATTATACTTTTAATGAGGATTTAAAGTCATTGTCCTACCCGTTCGGCTAACGACCCTCCACCAGTCAAGCAAGCGGTGGGTGAGAGTGGACACCCATTAAGTTGCCATTTTATAGGCAACAACCTTATACCCACCTTATAGACCGGCTTCGTGAATGAGGCTTACTAACGGTAGACCGACTTATTCTTATACATATATATAATAATTAACCATTAATGTCATAAATAGTATAAGGGTTGAATTTTAACTATTAAAACTCTAAGGGTTGGAATTAAAGTTTATTAAAGTGTGTGAAACTTTACAAATTCCAAAACTTGAGGGCAACTTTTGTAACTATCCAAAACTTTTCATTTCATAACTTATGAATTAAAGGTTCATAAAAATGAAGACTCTTCATTTTCATGTAACTTATGTGTTTAAATGTGTGTGTTAAAGAAAAGTGACATTTGGATATCCATAACTTGAGGACAAATTATGGACTCCATTAAAACACATAAATGATCAAGAATTAATTCTAAACAATTCAGCAAATAATTCCTATCATCTTCTAAATTCATAAGAACATGAACATGATCATCAAAATTTCAAGAATTATATGAACACATAAAAATCATGGAATTTTGATATATGCTATTGTAAATGGATTAGAACAACCATTACACCAACTAAAACAAGTTTTAAAACACCAAAACAGTTTAGGGTAATGTTTCTAGTCCATTTCCAGCAGCAAAAGTCGAGAATCTGCACTCTGTGGCTCCTACTCGTCGAGTGCATGAACCTACTCGACGAGTAGGTTGAAGATACACATGAACTCGGCGAGTCCCCCCATGGACTCGGCGAGTTCATCAGCCAGACAGCAAGTTTTTCGACTTTTTCAACTATTTTGCATCAAGTATCAAACAAGCAAGCCTAGGTTCTGATACCACTGTTGGGTTTTGAGCAATCTAACACTTCCTAAGTGTGCATGCAACCCTAATAAACCTTGGATCTATGTTTGTCTAAATACATGCAAAATAATAATTTTCCAAGGTTCATAACCTATCTAACATGGCATGGGGAACATTTAAACATAAAAGAGTTAGATGAGATTACATACCTTTTTGATGAGATTGATTCTTTGGAGTTTGAGAGCCAAGCACCAATAATGTGAATGCCTCAAATGGAATCACAAATCACCACAAACACTTGGAAAACTTTGAGAGAGTGTACACACACTTATATTTTCGGCCACACACAAGCACACACACACTAGTTCACTAGTTACCATTTCATGCACCATAAGCATGCTTATATAGTGTACATGGTTAGGGTGAAACCCTAATAACCCATGACCTTTCCTTTTCCAAGGACCCATGGGTTAAAGCTCCATGGATCATCCATGGACTTCCATCCAAGCCTAGCCCATTAACAAATGAGTGTTAGCCCACACCATATAAAACCAATAGCCCATAATCTAATTAGTCTTCCTTTTAATCTCTAAATTAATTCATAATTAATTTAAGACTAAGATAATTAAATAACATAACTTCATATTAATGTATTATAACTTATAATATATTAATAAACATATGTGTATAACTCTCATAAAATTATCCATAAATTGTTCGGGTGAAGTGCAACCCAAATGGACCATGCCGGGTCAGGTCAAGTATATACCAAATAAGTTATGGACTTAGACACCTTATCCAACAGTAGCAGCCTGACGATCCCATCTTGCACGCTCCCTCGTGCGTATTGCCACATTTCCTGCAGCGGCCCCGCCCCTGTTGGCCTTTCGGCCCCACATCTGATCCCTTGGGCTTCTTCCCCGAAGCCCCCATAACATGCCCCTCCTCCGCCTTCCTCTTCCAAATGTGCTCCAGATCTATCTCCCTTTCCCTTGCCCTAGCAATCATAGAGTCCAGGGTAGGGCAAGCTGAAAAACTGACATGCTCCCGAATATCAGCTCGTAGCATGTCATGATAGCAGGTCCTCCTCATATCCTCATCACCCGCGTACTGGGGCACCAACAATGCCCTCTCCCGGAACTTGACGGTGATCTCCGCCATAGTCTCCATCGTCTGCCTCATATCTAGGAACTCCCTGGCCAGCTGCCGAAGCTCGACGGCCGGCACAAACTCTGCCCTGAACCTGGTCACGAAGTCCGACCAAGTTATAGCCTCGATAGTCGAGGCTCCCAACGAGTCTCCAACGGACTCCCACCAATCCCTAGCTCGATCTCTCAAACATCCTGCTGCATATCTCACCTTCGACCCCTCGGGGCAGAAGCTAATCAACTGTGCAGACTCAATGTCTGCAATCCATCGTCTGGCAGCTATGGGGTCCTTCGCCCTGTGAAAATCCGGCGCACCACTGCCCCGGAAGTCCTTGAAGGACAGTGTGCGAGATCCTGACTGGCCAGATGTCATGTCGCTCCTGAATGCCCTGAGGTGATCCTCCATCATCTCCAATATCCCTTCCTTGATCGGCCCGAAGATAATGGGGGTCGACCCAAGGATGCTTTTGGTGATCTCTGATGCGATGAAATCACATAGCCCCTCATCTACTGGCTCGGAACCTGATCCCGAACCCGATTCCTCTCCTGTACTGCCAACTGCTTGCCTCGAGCATAGTACCACCATTCTGAAATACAAAAGAAATAACAACTGTTAGCGATACTGATACCTCTGGAGGGATCACACCTATTACAAGTTCCCTGGTCTTATCTTGGCCTTCCTTGGTTCGGGTACGGATCCTCTGCTTTCAGTAGTACGGGCCCATACTACCTTCCACATCTATCCGTACCTTCTCCAAGGACTGCCTTGACTCCACCAGATCCCTTTTGCTACCGCTGATCTCTGCTACTCTCATCCTAGGCTTACCCTCGGAAACCTCTGACTCCACCCAACCCAGTCCTCAGCTGCTAAAGGTCTCTTTGTGATGCCAATTAGCTATTACCTGAATACAATCACATGCGACGAGGCTCGGATAATCCTTCGAGTAAGGGACTCATCCCTACAACGGTTAGGACTCAAACAAGAGCTATGCAATAGGGTCAAATCCAACACTCTGAGATTATTCAACCCTGATCACATATGACTTAACGTATTCACCTAACAGCTAACTCCCATCACTCAAAGCCCACATAGCACAAAGCAAACAGCATTTGGACAAAAGGAAACAATCTCAAGCAACTCTATCCTCGTAGAGAAAAACTAAACTAGCATACAATGATAAACTCGTACTATCAGGCATAACCTAAACAGGCTATCCTACTGCTGTCTACTCAATTCTAGCATGCAACTTTTCATACACTGAAGCACATAAAGCAGAAACATAAGACATCACTCCTAGATCCTTAGTCTTATTATGGCATGCTGTTCTACTGAAACTGATAAGCATAACATAAGCTTGTATGGGTACTTTGGGGAATACTTACTTGAGCTTGGCTGGTCGCGCACATCACACACTTTGTTCTTTCTTAAAACCCTTTACTTAGCCTTTTAGAAAACATTTTGTTTTTCCAAATTCTTTTAAACCCTCGATTTGAGTTCAAACACCCCCGAAGGTGTGTCTGAATCCCTCAAATCAGGGCTCTGATACCAACTTGTAACATCCCAAAAATACGAGCCAAAAATTTCATTTTTAAAACATGTACTTAGCAAAACATTCGAAATAAAACGTTCACCGATCATAACATTCCATAAAGATATCACATGTCTGGAAAAACATTTTCACAAAACATAATAATGTCAGAGTACAAATCCCCAAGAAGATCTCATAGTGCGGAATACAGGGCATGTGTGTGATGGGCCGCTACCGCGCCAGCTCTTTCCCCTTCGAAGAAGAGGTACCTGAAACCAAAACTGAAAACTGTAAGCACGAAGCTTAGTGAGTTCCCCCAACATACCACATACCATACAATCATAAAACATACATATATTGTCAGGCATATCTAGGTGCCCGACCTACCCCTTCGGTCCTCTCAACCGGATACTGTCTAGTATATCTGGGAGCTGGCCTCCCCTTCGGTCCTCTCGACCGGATACTGACCAGTATGTCTGGGAGCTTCCCTCCCCTTCGGTCCTATCGACCGGATACTGACTAGCATATCTAGGTGCTGGTCTCCCCTTCGGTCCTCTCGACCGGATACCGGGGACTATTTCACCCCCTACTGCTACCACATAACACATATATCTCCTAATCTATCTAGCATGGCTGGGCATGACTGACCCTTCGGCCCTATCGACCGATATATTGGGGACTATCTCCCCCTACTGTCACTAGCACATAACATCATATCATACTAGCGCAATAACATATCACAGGTAGTAACAACCCTAGATGAATATCACAGAGACAAACATCTATCATACAATCCTACTAGTGGGCTGGCATTGTGGCCGTAGACCCACCGCTACTGGAAGGTAACTCACCTCAAAGTAGCTGCTGATCTGCGTGGGAACCGACTGTCTTCTGCTGCTGGCGCTTCGGAAATCCTCCGGCTATAATTCCCACAAAACCCTTAGTCAAATACTGCTAACCGACCTCAGGGTAAAATGACCATTTACCCCTAACCAACCAAGAGTCAAAGTCAAAGTCAACTGCCAGTTGGCCCAACTCGCCAAGTTGACTTGCCAACTCGTCGAGTCCCTATCCCTTTGTCCGACCATAAACCCGTGTCTACTCGTCGAGTTAAGCATTGACTCGACGAGTTCTCCTTCTAAACTAAAGGCCAATAGTCCTTCATCCTACTCGCCGAGTTGTATGAACAACTCGCCGAGTTCATCTTCATCCGGAGAACACTCTATGCTGAGACTCGCCGAGATGTATAAACAACTCGCCGAGTCTGTTCTTGAGGCAAGAAGATTGCCTTGAACTCGCCGAGTCATGGCATTGACTCGCCGAGTTACTTCATGAGTGAGTCTGGCTTCCAACCCACTGAGTCACACCCCATGACTCACTACTCCAACCCGCAACACGAAAAAGGGGAAAACTCGGGGACTCGCGACTCGACTCGCTGAGTCCGAGGAACGAATCGCCGAGTCTGCCACATACAAATACTATATACTCGATTTTGCTTGAATCCAGCTCATGTCATTCATAGATCTGGGTTTCTAGGGCCTGATTAACACGTAAAGTTTCCAACTTTACGTGTAAATAAACACCAATGAGGGTCTTAGGGCTCAAAATGCACCAAAAGAGTAGATCTAGGGCTTTCATGCAATATGGCTCCATAAAGGTAGTAGATCCAAGCTCTTGGAGCTCAATCATGCCTAGATCTAGAGGCTACACAACTTATTACCAACCCTAATACACAAACAAGCTTGGGGAAAGGCTCAAGAAGGACTTTCATGGAGCTACAAGGGACAATAAGCATGAAAACAGAGGGAAACTGAGTTATACCGAAAGGAAATCACTGAGATAACACAAGGATGCCTGGCCTCCTTCTTCTCTTCTTGATCTACTCTCCTCCCCCCTCCAAATCCTCAAGAAAACACACCAAAATGCTTCAATCTCACAAGGAACAAGGCTTGAATGAAGTAGAGAGCTCTGAGGGTGAAGGGGGAGAGCTTGGGGGCGGATAAGAGGGTTTAAATAGGGTGCAAACCCTTGAAATTTAGGGTTTCATCAGACAGCTGGGACTCGCCGAGTCGCCAACTTCAACGTGCTCCCAAACCCGTCTCCATTCGGCGAGTCGGGCCTACAACTCGCCGAGTCCAAGGCTAAAAATGAAAATACTTAGATAGATTTTACGTACCAGGAACCAGGTGCTACAAGACATATTCTACAACTTGGTTAAGATTATTTATTCTAAATAATCTTTTGTATTATCTCTAAATTGACTAGCCCAGATCTACAGGCATTACAAGTGAGCTAAGAGAGTCTCCAAGCTAACCTTGAAGGTTTTTAGTGCATCTTTGAGGAGGAAGGGGAGTTTGTGCAGCAAGGAACAAGAAGGAGCTGTTGGGGTTCAGGCCATTTCGTCCAAAGCTTCAAGAGGAAGGTAAAAAGCTTGTATCTTTCCCCTTTATTTGGTTAGATCTCATGAGTTTGAGAAGTTAGGGTTTCGTCACATTTTATTGGGGTTTCATGAATACTAAGTTATCTAGAGGTTTAAACCTCAGATCTAGACCTTGTGAGGTCCCTATAGCCCAAAGGTCCCAACTTTATTCATCCATGTGAGTATTATGGTGTTTAACACATTATGAGAACATGTATTGGTAGATTGGAGCAAAACCACCATGCATGAGCGTAAAGATCGAAGCTTTACGTGAAAATCGAGCCTTAGGATGGTAGATCTAGTGATTGGTGTGATAGATTTGCCTTAAATCGTCTGAATGTGAAATCAGATCGAAGGGACTCGCCGAGTCCATGAAGTGACTCGACGAGTCGGTTAGGGTTTGTCCCGATGAGCTGGACCATGCGATAGCTCGGCGAGTAAGGGGTTAACTCGACGAGCTAGACCTTCACAATACTTATGAGGAACGAGTGGACTCGACGAGTCACATGAGTGCACTCGGCGAGTCAGGTCAAACTTGGACTGTTGACTCGAGTTGACTTCTGTTGACTTTAGGGTTTGGTCAACATGAGTAATGGAGGCCATGGAGGGGTAAAATGGTCTTGTACCCATTCCAAGAGTTATAGAGAAAGAGAGAACAACCTTTGGTGTATTTGAGTATGAGTAGAGTATTAATTAGAGATTATTATCCTATGTTTTAGGCGGAGGCTAGTTCTAGATTTCCGATGTCGAGACTTTTACTTGCTAGCTTACGAGGTGAGTCTTCTCACTATACTTACCATGAGTGGTACCTTTGTGGGATTGAGATGTTTATTGTGCTTACCTATGTATCTTAATATTCTACATTATGTCTTTGTGATTTATATATACCATCTAACATAGGAACATCCTAACTAGGATACCGACCTAACCGGTTACTAACATAGCATCATCCTACATACCAGGATACCGACCTTAACCAGGTTTCTAACATATACCATCCTACTATCAGGATACAGACATAGCAAAGCAATAACATAACAAACAACTACCCGGATTCCCATCCGATAAAGGGCCGACCTTGGTGCCTTAGACCCTGTCGATATAGTGAGGATAACTCACCTGCTATAGCTGACTGAAGAGATAAGATCACGCTGCTCCGACCACCGACACGAACTCCACCACTGAACACTACCAATTAACCAAATCCAATAAATACAAATAATTACCAAAATACCCTTGGAAGTCAAACTGTTCAACCCTTGGTCCAATTCAAAGTCCTCAGTCAAAGTCAACCTTCCTGGTTGACCCTACTCGCCGAGTCAACCCGTTGACTCGTCGAGTCCCTATACTCAGAAACTCCCAATCACGACTCAACTTGCCGAGTCCAACAATCTTCGAGCCTCATCCTGCTCAACACACCGAGTTGTCCCTCAACTCATCGACACACGACTTAACCAGAAAAGGCTAGGGTTCCACGACCAGACTCGCCGAGTCCAAGGCCATCTTCAACAGACTCTCCGAGTTGTTCTTCCAACTCGCCGAGTCTACACGTGACATATTCATTCAGACGATTACAGGCCATTCCATTGCTTCCAATACATAGATCTGGACTCCTAGGGCCAGATTCACACATAAAGTTTCCAACTTTACGTGCATGCAAGGCTCAACAAGCTCCAACCAAGCTACAAGAAGGTTTTGGGACAAAGGCACTCTCAAACAAGTCCAAAGACTGATGCTTTCTGCCCTTATGGCTCCAATACAACCTAGATCTGAAGTTGCAACTTTAGATCTAACCTCTAAACCCGAAATGGATCCAAACCAAGCTAAAGAATCCCCAAAACAACCACCATGGATGACAATAAGGAAAAAGGCTTAAGGCAGTGGCTTCTTACCCCAAAGATGAGTCTAAAGTGATGTAGACTTCAGATCCACAAGCCCTCTTGATGCTATCCTCAATTTCCTCCAACTTCTCCTCACAAATTTCTCCTTCCAAGCTTCAATCTTCTCAACAATGGAGCCTCTCACGATTTAGGGTTTCTCTGGAACACTCAGGAAAGATAGAGGCTGAAATGAAGGCATATCATTCTTTAAATAGGGTACAAACCCTGAAAATTAGGGTTTCTTATTCCAGCACCGCCTCGCCGAGTCTAGCCTCCGACTCGTCGAGTTGGGTCACTTATTCACGCGATCCACTCGCGACTCGACTCGCCGAGTTACCTTTCCAACTCGCCGAGTCCAACCTCCATTTACACTTTACACCCTCTGATCTCTTGCTTTGGAACTTGGGATGTTACATGGCAGCGGTGGTAAAAGGAGAAGACGACACGTTTGCCAAATAAACAGTAGTATTGATTATCCATGGACCAAGTCGGTGGTGTGGTAGAGCTATGCTAATAGGAAACAAAACGGTGGACAATGAGTCATCATATCCCATTTATGGATCAGCCAACAGAGGAAAAAAAAGCCAATGAAATCAAAGTACTGCTCCTTAAAAGGGTTTGAAATTAATCTCTCTCTCTATATATAATTATAGAATGAGTGTTTAAAATTATTAGAGTTTAGAGCATATCTAATCATACTCTATTTTTAGAGTGCAAAAAGAGTTTGGAATGATTCATCTCCAATCTCACTCTAAATTTTATTTTACATTCTAAAAATAGAGCGTGTGCTAGATTGTATAGTTACACAAGAAATTTAGAGTGTTATTATTCATTTCTCTATTTTATAGAGAGTAACATTGAGTTAGGTTGGATCAGTTACTCTTTTTTACAATGTACAAATAATTGAATAGTGTAATGGCAAATTTCAAATTGGAGTTGGAGATGCTTTTTTAACAAGTATTCATGGATGGTAAAGAATAAAATAATCAACCTTTGTTTAGTATTTTTAACCATTGGCAAATGGCGGCGAGGTGAATATTGGCCTAAGTGGCTAATATGTAGTCGAAGTTCACTCCAAGATCTCACCCCTTGTTGATCGTTAAAAACGAACAACTTAATTCAATTTCTTCATATATTTGAACAAATAAACAATTTATAGATGTAAATTATAAACAAATGCTTACAAGTTAAGAATAAAAAAATAGACTTTCTAACAAATCTACGTAAACTTGAAATTTTATATAAAAGAAAATGAAACCACGTAATAAAAATCACACATTAAATGAAAAAAGCTACTTTCTATACTTTTCTAAAATTTACATATCAATACATTATAAACAGTCAAGGTTCTAATGACATGAAGCATGACGTGACGGTAAGGTCAAACCTCAAATTAGTGCGAGTCATGACGTTTTCAAAACGTGACAATTTAATATACATTAAAAAAGATAAACCATATAATTAAAAAATTATTAAAATATATCAAGTTTTTAGAAGTGTTATATCAACACTTAATATGTAAAAGTTAACAAAAACTCAATTATTTCATTCGAGATCATAAAAAAATAAATAATTAAATAAAAAAGAAAAAAATCACACCATAAAAAACTCACAACATAACGCGATAAGGTACGCATTGACATATTACTTGGACAACATATGTTTAACAAACTTGCATTGGATGTTTTCGTAACAAATACACATGCCTCGTGAAGTCACACCATGGCACGCCTTGATGTGCATGATACGCCTTTTAGAACCATGTGAATAGCTTTAGTACCCTTAGAAAGGGATGATACACGTTGGAAAGCGGGGGAAATTGAATCCAAGGTACATCGGACCATTCGAGATCCTTGTCAGGATCGGTCCGGTGGCTTACAAGTTGTAGTTACCACCAGAGCTCAACAATATACACCCTGTCTTTCATGTGCTAAACCCAAAGAAATGCCTATCTGAAGAAACTCTCGTTGTCCCGATTGATGAGGTTGAGGTAAATGAAAACCTTCATTTCATTGAGGAACCCGTAGAAATAATGGATAGGGAGGTGAAATGAACGAAACAAAGTCGCATCCCCATTGTGAAGGTCCGATGGAGTGCCAAAAGAGGACATGAGTTCACCTGGGAGCGCGAGGATCAAATGAAGCAGAAATATCTGCATCTCTTTCCTAGTTCTTGAGGCCCGCTCTGGAACTAATTTCGGGACGAAATTCCCTCTAACGGGGGGATGATGTCACAACTAGAAAATTTAGAGTCAAGAAAAGTTTAGATTGTAACCATGTATCAATAAACTCATGATGTAACCTTATTGCAATAAAACATTTGAAAGCCATATGGGCATTGATTTCAGAAGTTATCATAAATATATATAAGCCTTGAGGAAACATGTTGTAATTAGCCTTGACAAGTCAACAAGAAAGCACACATCAAACAATTTTTTTTTGGATTTATAGCATAATATCCCACTAAGGCCGAAAACACTTTGTGGGGACAAGTTAGAACCGCAAACTCCTTCAATGGGGGAACTCAAGGCCGAAATCATCCTTAAAACTAAGCACTTTGGCCGAAAACTACCTTAATGGATCACGCCATGGCTGAAAACCACCATACTAGATCAATGTTGGCCAAAATCTTAAAAGGAAAGGACTTATGACCGAAAACCAAAAGGTAAATCCATCCTAGGACCGCAATCACATGTTTTTGTGGTCATCCTTGGATATATTATAGTGTTTGCGGTCTAAATTAAGGAAAAAGAAAGTATAGTTAACTTTAGGATGTGATAACTTAACCCTTTCCAATGCAATCATAGTAAACCACGTAATAACCACCAAATAACAATGCATTAACCTCCAGTAATCCAAGTAAGTATCATGTCAACCTCCTTTCTTTTATTATGGACGAGAACCCTTCCCCCCATACCACAATTCCACTTTCACTTACTGTGAAGTTCCAAATTTACTCTCAAGAGCTCAAGCTTCAAGCTTTAGGAAGACTTATTTCTTCAAGCATTCCCTAGACCCTCGTAAGTATTTTGAGTTTGGATAGTGATTCTACGCATTATCTTGTTGATTTCATTCTATTTACACATAATATTATGTGTTGACAACTTTAGGGTATCATAATCTTCAACAGTTCATCAAACACTCCAAGTGTTTTAGGCTCAAAACCTTCATCTCATCACTTCAACTACAAACATCAACCACTCAAGGTGAGCTTCATACCCCCATTTTTTTGATTTCATGATTTTAGGGTGGGTGGGGGGGTACAAGTCAAACATGTTTATCTTATGAATATTTGCTAGTCTCAACTTTATTATTTGAATATGAAATAATATTTGCATAAGATATGCTTAACTGTCACACCCCAAAAACCAAGAACGGAGGAAACGTTCTGGGGCGGAGGACGTCATCTACAATATCACAACAATGCAAAGTAGTAAATAAGCAACAACATCATCCATTGCATTAATAGTATAATTTCATACAAGTGTGTTCTTTAATAGTAATAAGACACCAAAACAAGTAATCAAAATAAAAGACGAGTCTTGAACACGCTCCGTCTTCTCAAAACCTGATCGACTGTACCTGTCTACTGATGACCTGAGAATACAAGTTATTTTGAAAGCGCAGATCATCATTAAAGCTGGTGAGTTCATAAGTATTTAGTATCAATGTTTGTGTAAGTTTACTGAAAATGTTTGTAAATGATCCTAGTAAATGCTGTAAATGTTTCTAGTGAATGCTGTAATTTGTTTCTAGTAAATGTTTGTATATGTTTGAAAACTCCTATAAAATCTTACAATTCCTACTAGTATAAAAAGTAGTCATCTACCAAGACTCGACCGTTTTGTACATTTGTTTCTCTATAAAAATGGATGTTTTTCCCAAATATGACTAATATTACCAAAATATAGTTTTTATATTACCCTTTATGTAAGAAGATCACAATTTGAATATAATAGAAAAATGTATATGTGTACTGCAGTATTATTTGTATTAATCATTGAAGTAATAACTACCTTAAAACCAATGGTTTAATTAAGGCAAAATGTGATATGATTGTTACCATACTAATCTAACTATAACACGACGATGAAAGACGTCGGAAGAAATGACATTTGGCACCCGTAGATTTGCAAATCCCACTGTAGCGAACAACAAAGGTGTAGGATAGTCAATCCAGTATAGATCTATATGCAAACTCAAGCTCTCCCTCCAGGAGATTCTGGTTACAAAACGTGACATAACGAAATGGTCGATGTGTCATGAAGTAGTATCTCACATTATGTTATCTCTGAATCTTGTTATAGTATACTTGTTATAGTAATAGTATTCTATGTATAGTATTCTCTGTGTAGTATCCTTTGTATAGTATTCTTTGTTATCGTATTCTCTGTCTAGTATTCTCTGTTATAGTATTCTCTCTTATAGTATTCTCTGTTATAGTATTTGTATATGATAGTATTCTCCTAAACTATACCTATAATAGCTTACTAGTAAATTTTAGTAGTTGAATGAATGAAGGTATACCTTTGCTACCCAAAGGTATTTAACTAAATGATAGAACCTTTATACCTACATATGTATACATAACATATAACTAATACTTAAACGACATTCGGACAAATAACCGATACTCTCAGGCCACATCCAAACGAGGAAAAGGAAATAAAACGAGTTATCAGTCCTAAGTCCTTTAAACATCACTTACATAACTATACATATATAGACATGCAGTTGACAATATCTATAAGTTTAAAAGAAGTTTTGTAAAACATTTGAAGAGTTTAATAATAAATATTGATGACTTGATGTCAATTTATAAAACAATTTAAAAGCAGTTTGTTGATAAGACAGTCTAAAGTATAAGAAATCCTTTGTTTGAAACACGGTTTGAAGTATAGGAAAGAGTTTGATAAAGATTTAACACAAGAGATTTTGATAAATATGTTTTGAAAAGGATGGTTGATAACACAGTTTTACAGTATAAGAATACATCTGTTTGATCTAGTTATTAATCACATGTGATTGATTAATAACTATATAGTTTAACTTGTATCCCCCCCCCCATAAAAGCATTTAAAATCATTTAAAAGGGTAGATTAAGGGGGTATGAACTCACCTGTAGTGAGTGATACGAATGAAAGATCGGTGAAGGATGTTAAGTGTCAAGTGAAGACTTGAGCTCACACGGATCCTATTTATCATATAGTAACACATATATGCATCTAATTAGTGTTTAAAACATCAAATTATTAAGGGAAACAACCTTAGGGACTAGGAAACACTTGTACTGAAGTGTTAAACCACATAGGGTTGCATATAAGGGGTGTAGGGCCTCTCATTGGAATTTATGGCCCATATGGTAATAACCACATGAGTTTACGGCCAAGGGGTAATTTCCCCATGAGTTTACGGCCGTAAACTCATGGTATTAAGTACCAAGTTGTGTTATAAGGTTTTACAAGTCATAAATAAGTGTTCTATGATCAAGTCTAAGCCTTAGGAAGGAATGGTGGCACCATTGCACCACTAATTTGGGTTTACGGCCTAAGGACCATTTCTCCATGAGTTTACGGTCGTAAACTCATGGTATTTTGTACTAGTTCAAAGTTTAAGGTCCTTAGCAAATGTTGAAAGTGTTCTAGACTTGATCCCAAGGCTTTGGAAGGGATTAGGGCTCATTTGCACCCTTAAATAGGGTTTACGACCCAAGGAGGTTCCTTGGCCGTAAACTCCCTTTTGATCTTGTTTTCTTGATGTTTTCTAGGTGTAAACTAGTTGATTCAAGTATATAAAAAGCTAAGACAAGAGTACTTCCAATATAGAAGCTTGAAAGGGTGTTTAAGGCTCAAGAACACTAGTGTGTGTTCTTGGTGGAATGAAGAACACTTGAAGATCTATCAAATGAAGAGATTTCATGGATGAAATCATATACAAACACTAGATATTGAAGTATATCAACTAATCAAGGAAGGAAACACTTACCAAGTTGAATATCTAGTGAAGAACTCGGATGATACTTGAGAGAGAATGAGTTCTAGGCTTGAAAATGTTAAAAATGACATAAAATGACTAAGAGTCATATTTATACCCCAGAGTTTACGGCCGTAAACTCCATTTTATGGATGTAAACTCCAAACTCTTGGAGTTTTGAGACTTAAGTGTTGTACAACTAACTCTAGAGTATACTTCCTATAATTACCTCTGATGTATTTATGATAAAACACCCAGGCTGACTCCAAAACTGCTAAAATTTAGCAAAAGAAAGTTTGACTTTGATTAAATGCATGGTTTGTTATAAGATAGAAATTTCGAGTTGTCATATTAACACTATTTTATCTAGATAAAAACCGTGTATATAAGTTGATGTACAAAAATAAAACTCATTATGTGATACTAGTACCAACAAGAAAATATGAGTTATAAAACCACAAGTTTTGGTAACTCTGTTTGCTAAAAATAGCTTTTCTAGTAAAAGTGGTGTAACGCCCGTGTTTCCAAGCAAGGCATTTTCGTTGATGTAATAGTCTAGGTTAACCCTTGTAACTCTTTTTGAAGTATTAATGATGAAATATTTGAGTATTATGTGAATTATGTGTATTTGTGTGCTTATTACATAATTATAAACATATAATTAATAAAGGATAAAAATAAGCGTCAAAATTAAAGTGTGAGATAAGCCCGATATCGTTACATATAGTTTTAGTGGTTGAAACAAGGATTTCGGAGATATAAAGAACGCCGAAATCCGAGTTATAACGAAGAAGTTATGACATGTCGAAGTTTCGCGACAGAACCGGCATGACGCTGAATGACGTAAAATATGAATTTAAGATAGAGCGATATATAGCCTTATTAATCTAAACGGAAGTTGAAGATTTCATTAAACCGAGAGCGTGCATAAAAAGAACGCCCAAATCTGACTTCGTATGAGGAAGTTATGATTTTCTGAAGTTTCGACTTAGCAGTATGCAGCCCGAATACTCGATTTGAGATCGAGCGGTTTTTAGCCGAAACAATCTAAACAAGAATCGAAGATCTCATTAATAGTAGTGAAACAATAAAAAGATGGGCGAAAACAGACGTCAGATGAAGAAGTTATGAATTTATAACGGAGTTTTCCTGTCCCGGCCTACTAAAAATAATATAATAAAAATATAATAAAAATAAAGTCAAAATTAGCCGACAGTGTCTAAACGAGAGTTGTAGATCATAATCTCACCTACGCGTCGATATAAAGAACATTGAAAACGGATTTCGTATGCGAAAGTTATGAATTTCTGAAGTTCGGGGCGCGAAACCCCAAAACTGTCAGAGACCACGACGTGGCAACAGTGGTCACGACGTGGAGTCCGGTTTTGTGAAGATCTTCCCGCGAGGAGTCCGGTTTTGTGAAGATCTTCCAGATCTACCGAAGATTACTACTTCTACAAGCCGTAGTGCTGTCTGATCATCTTCTGATCAAGTGAGTGTGTAGTCACTTTCTTCTAACGCATAATTATGAAGTTTTTTATACGAAATACGTGTTATGTGTATATTTTGTTGTTATATGTGTGAATGTATATTCACTTTCTTCTATCTCATATATATGATTTATTCTCTATGAAATACGTGTTATGTTTATGTGTCTCGTCTTTTATCTGGAATGTGTTTTTAATGAACATACTATACAGGTTTTAAACTATGTATAAAAATGTATATTTTATCTACTAAAATGTTGGGTAGAACATGGGTAGATAGTTGTCTTGTGATAGAAAAAATGAGAGGCCTCGATGTTGTTTTTGATTCAGTCATCTAGCGGAGTTTAGATGACGACCACAAACTTTTCTAGACAGTCCTGTGGAACGCTAGCAGGCTCGCCGCCTGTAGGTGTTAATGAACTTGGGTGTTCGTTCGTTGTACTCCATCCCCCTCATGGTTGCCTTATTTATCATATATTGCCGGGAAACCCCCGAATCAACACCCCGATGAAATATTCTAAGACTAGGTCCCTTGTGTTAGTTGTTTCAGGGACGAAAAGTGAGAATAACGGGAATGGGTAATTGGGTTATTGTTGGTTGGTGGAATTAAATATAATTATTTATTGTGGGTTGAAAACCCTATATGTTCATTAGGCTCCCAAGCCTGACCCACTCAGTTTCTTTGTATTACAGGTAGTGGCGCCAGAGCATAAGTTGGATGACTTGTCAAGTTATTTTTGGATTATAGACCTGTTGTTGTAAATAACTGTTGTAAGGTCTGTATTGAAATGTTTATGCTTTTGGTCTGTTTATCGGAACATGACATCCCGAGTATTGTAATATAATGAAAAATACATTTCTTTAAGAAATGCTTTGGTAAATCTTATTTTATCATATTTTGTTTTGGGAACAAATTCCGCAACTCTTTTAATCAAAGGATTACTCTTAAATCATTTTAAAAGCATAAATTAAACCGGTATTTTCTGGCCGTGATTTTGGGGATGTCACAGTTGGTATCACAGCATTAGTTTAAGCGAACTAGGAATTTGAAGGATTTCTAGACTTAAACTTAGAATACTAAGTGAAATTGTGAGATGTGTGTCTGTTATATTTTAGACACGAGCACTAGTTTATTTTAGGAATATTGCCTAAAATGCTTTTATGTGCTAAATGTTATATGTTTGCCATATATGATATTATTTGTTCGGATCTATGGTATGTTGCCGATTGGATCTGGAAACCTTATGTGTGTAGGATTCTAAGCGTAGGATTACGGTATTAGAACTAGCATGTAAACGTTTCGGAGTGATAAGGATGATTTGAATATATATCGTGAATGAGGATCTAATTTCACCTTATTCGGTGTATAGATAAAAAATGGTGAGAACGAGGAGTGGAGTTGGAAATGCTGATGAAAACAGGAATCAACCACCAGTGATTGAGCAAATACCTGTTGTAGCTACAGCACCGGAGCCAATAACAATGGCTGGTGTACAAATGATGATTCAAACAATGTTGGATCGTCAAACGAAGGAGACTAGGCGGTTGCTTCAACAGAATCGTGAAGAACTGTCAATTCAAGTAGAAGAGCCCGAATTGAATGAAGGGCACTCGGAAGGAGGAAACTTCAGTGGATCCGTTGGTCAAGCCAACCCACCGATAGTTAGGCAAAACAACCAGGAGGGAAGGAATGATGGAATGGGATGCAAGTATAAGGACTTTCAGACTTGCAAACCATCGACCTTCACTAGAAAGGAGGATTCGATCAGAGTTATGGATTGGATATCAGAAATGGAGCTAGCCTTCATGACGTGTGGTTGCAGAGGCAAGTTGCAAACTACGTTCGTTGTACGTCAGTTCAGGGGTGGAGCTGTTCGTTGGTGGAACACTCTGGGAAAGACCCTAAGCCCTAATGAGCCACTGCAATTGACATGGGCAGAGTTCTTGGTGCAGTTCAAGCGCAAGTTCTGCTCGACTCGAAATCTGTTGGAGTTGGAGAACAAGTTTCTGACTTTGAAAAAGGGGAGCATGTCAGTTGATGAATACACAAATGCTTTCACAGACAAGATGGAGTTTTCTTTGCGCATCGTGCCAGATGAGCTGACAAAGGTTGATCGATATGCAAAAGGACTCCCATGGGAGTACGCGGTGCCAGTTCGTCAGACACCTACTCTTGAGGCAGCTATCTGGGCTGCCAAGTCTGTTGAGGACATGATCAAGGGAAGAACCGCCGACAAGGTTGAAGTTGGCGAAAAGAGAAAATTTGAAGGAACTTTAGGTTCCAGTAAGAAAAGTAAATTTTCGAAGTCTACTTCGAAAAATTTTGGAGGAAAAGGAGGCGAAGCGAAATGGTGTGAGAAGTGCAAGAAAAAGCACTTTGGGAAATGTAGTGAGGAAGTAACCTGCTACAAGTGTGGAAAATTGGGCATTTTGCCAATGAGTGTCCGTCCAACAAAAGGATGTGTTTTAATTGTAATGAAGAGTGGCACATTTTGAAACACTGTCCGAAGAAGAAGGAGGCAGCTAAGCCCAACATTCCACCAAAGCCGAAAGCAAGAGCCTTCTAGATGACACTTGAGGCTGCGAAAGATGAAGCTGATGTCGCTTCAGGTACCTTTCTCGTAAACGAATTACCTACTCAAATTTTGTTTGATTCTGGAGCCAACTACCCCTTTATTTCGCATGAATTTGGTAGAAAACTAGCTTTGCCTGTTGATAGACTAGATAATGCTTTATTAGTCGAAGTTGCTAGTGGAAAGTTTGTACATGTTAGCCATCGTATGAAAAACATCTTAATAGACCTTAATGGGGATAAGTTTCACGAGGAATTATTATCTATCGAACTTAATGGTTTCGACGTCGTTTTGGGAATGGATTGGCTTAGCGCCAATGACACCGAGATATTATGCAAGAAGAAGATAGTTAAAGTAAACCCGTCTGGGAAAGAGTCGTTTATGGTGTACGGGGACAAACGCCGAGTAAATTCTGGAATCATTTCTCTAATGAAAGCCAGAAAGTGTTTGACCAAGGGATGTACATCATATTTGGCATTCGTGATCGATGCTATGAAGGAAAAGAAGGTGATACAGAATATTCATGTGGTGTGTGATTATCCGGAAGTATTTCCCGAAGATCTTCCTGGATTACCACCTGATACACAAGTGGAGTTTAGAATAGACTTGTTACTAGGAACCACGCCAATAGTAAAAGCACTATACCGATTAGCACCAACGGAGATGAAGGAGCTGCTGATGCAAATTCAGGAGTTATTGGACAAAGGTTTCATTAGACCTAGTTCATCGCCCTGGGGAGCTCCGGTGTTATTCGTAAAGAAGAAAGACAGGAGCATGAGGATGTGCATTAATTACAGAGAGCTGAATAAAGCAACGATAAAGAATAGATACCCGTTGCCAAGGACTGATGACCTGTTTGATCAATTGCAAGGTTCGAGCTATTTCTCGAAGATTGATCTAAGGTCAGGGGATCATCAGCTAAAGGTAAGAGAACAAGATATCGAGAAGACTGCATTCAGAACTAGATATGGACACTACGAGTTCATGGTTATGTCGTTTGGACTGACCAATGCTCCAGCAGCATTCATGGATTTAATGAATCGGGTTTGTAATCTATTCCTTGATAAATTTGTGATAGTGTTCATAGATGACATTCTGATTTACTCAAAAAGCCAAGAGGAGCATGGCAGACACTTGCGAGAAGTGTTAGAAGTTTTGAAGAAAGAGAAGAAGTATGCAAAGTTCTCCAAATGTGATTTTTAGATTCGAGAAGTCCAATTCTTGGGTTACGTGGTCAACCAAGAAGGGATAATGGTTGATCCAGCAAAGATTGAAGCTATGATGAAGTGGGAACAACCAAAAAGTCCCACGGAGATCCGAAGCTTTTTAGGATTAGCCGGATATTACCGAAGGTTTATCCAAGGCTTTTCTTCGATTGCTACTCCATTAACAGCTTTGACCCACAAAGGAGCTACTTATGCTTGGAGTGATAAGCATAAAGAAGCATTCTAGAGGCTAAAGAAGAAGCTATGAGAGGCACCGATATTTTCTCTACCCGATGGAGTAGAAGACTTCGCTGTTTATAGTGATGCGTCTGGTGATGGGTTGGGTTGCGTTTTGACCCAAAGAGAAAAGGTGATAGCATATGCGTCTCGAAAACTAAAGGAGCATGAAAAGAACTACCCCACTCATGATTTGGAGTTGGCAGCGGTAGTTTTCGCTCTGAAAATATGGAGGCATTACCTTTATGGCACGAAGTGCAAACTTTTCACTGATCATAAGAATCTCTAATATCTCTTTAATCAGAAAGAGTTAAATATGAGGCAACGACGCTGGTTAGAGTTACTCAAGGACTAAGACTATGAGATACTTTACCATCCCGGGAAAGCTGATGTTGTCACTGATGCTCTCAGTCGGAAAGTCAATGTTGAGAGAAAAAGGCCAAGAGCGTTGAGAATTGAAGTTGTCTCGACAATTGTGGAGGGTATAAATAAAGCTAAAGAGGAAGCTTCTGAGAAAAATGACTGAAAGGCAGAACGTTTTGGCAAAACGTTGGTGTTTGGTACAAACGTTCATGGACTGAAGGTATTCCAAGATCGTATTTGGGTACCTGAGTCCGGAGGAATTAGAGATCTTCTAACGGAAGAAGCTCACAAAACCATGTACTCGATTCATCCTGGCAACACTAAAATGTATAGGGACCTGAAACCCTACTACTGGTGGCCGACGATGAAGCTTGATGTTGCAAAGTATGTGGCCGAGTGTGTGACTTGTGCGAGAGTCAAGACACAACATCAGAAACCATATGGGAGTTTAGAACCGTTACCTGTACCTATGGGTAAATGGGAAGACATTTCCATGGATTTTGTCACTAAACTGCCCAGAACAAAGAACGGTCACGACATGATTTGGGTGGTCATTGATCGCTTCACTAAGAGTGCGCATTTCATAGCAGCCAACGAGAAATGGTCTATGGATAAGCTCGCGAATTCTTATGTGAAGGAAATTGTGAGGCTTCACGGTGTTCCGTTAACGATTGTATCGGATCTTGATAGACGTTTCACCTCAAGGTTTTGGAAAAGTCTACAAGAGGAAATGGGTACCAAGTTGTGTTTAAGTACAACTTACCATCCACAGACTGATGGTCAGAGTGAAAGAACAATACAAACACTTGAAGATATGCTGAGAGCATGTACCCTAGAATTCCTAGGTAACTGGGATGAGCATTTGCCTTTGGTAGAATTTTCCTACAATAATAGTTTCCACTCGAGCATAAAGATGGCACCTTATCAAGCTTTGTATGGACAGAAGTTTCGTACGCTGTCTTGTTGGCTTGAGGCTGGAGAAAAGCAGTTTATGGGACCCGAGATGGTCCATCAGACTGCTGAGAAGTTGAAAATAATTAGAGAAAGAATGTTAGCAGCTCAGGATCGTCAAAAGAGCCATGCTGACAAGAAGCGAAGACTGATGACTTTTGAAGTTGGAGATTCGGTTTTGCTTAAAGTCTCGCCGTGGAAGGGACTTATAAGATTTGGTAAAAGGGGAAAGTTGAGTCCAAGGTTTATTGGACCATTTAAAGTTCTTCAAAGGGTTGGGAACCAATCTTATAAGCTCGAATTACCCGAAGAACTGAATGGAATTCATAACAATTTTCATGTTTGTTATTTGAGGAAGTTCACGGGAGAAGTTCCTGACATAATTCCAATTTCTGAATTGAGAATTGATGAAAACAAGAGGTTAATTGAAGAACCAAAGGCAATTGTTGACCGAAAGACTAAGAAGCTTCGATGCAAGATGGTCGAATTAGTGCATGTCCATTGGAAACATTCGAATGGGTCAAATCTCACATGGGAAACGGAGAGTGACATGTTGAGTCGCTATACGCATTTGTTTGTTGATGTGTGATTCCGGGGACGGAATCATCCTAAGGGGGAGAGAATTCTAGCGCCCGCGTTTCCAGACAAAGCATTTTCGTTGATGTAATAGTCTAGGTTAACCCTTGTAACTCTTTTTGAAGTATTAATGATGAAATATTTGAGTATTATGTGAATTATGTGTATTTGTGTGCTTATTACATAATTATAAACATATAATTAATAAAGGATAAAAATAAGCGTCAAAATTAAAGTGTGAGATAAGCCCGATATCTTTACATATGGTTTTAGTGGTTGAAACAAGGATTCCGGAGATATAAAGAACGCCGAAATCCAAGTTATAATGAAGAAGTTATGACCTGTCGAAGTTTCGCGACAGAACCGGCACGACGCTGAATGATGTAAAATATGAATTTAAGATAGAGCGATATATAGCCTTAGTAATCTAAACGGAAGTTGAAGATTTCATTAAACCGAGAGCGTGCATAAAAAGAACGCCCAAATCTGACTTCGTATGAGGAAGTTATGATTTTCTGAAGTTTCGACTTAGCAGTATGCAGCCCGAATACTCGATTTGAGATCGAGCGGTTTTTAGCCGAAACAATCTAAACAAGAATCGAAGATCTCGTTAATAGTAGTGAAACAATAAAAACATGGGCGAAAACGGACGTCGGATGAAGAAGTTATGAATTTATAACGGAGTTTTCCTGTCCCGGCCTACTAAAAATAATATAATAAAAATATAATAAAAATAAAGTCAAAATTAGCCGATAGTGTCTAAACGAGAGTTGTAGATCATAATCTCACCTACGCGTCGATATAAAGAACGTCGAAAACGGAGTTCGTATGCGAAAGTTATGAATTTCTGAAGTTCGGGGCGCGAAACCCCAAAACTGTCAGGGACCACGACGTGGCAACAGTGGCCACGACGTGGCAGGGCTTCTAACGCGCTCTGGACCTGACAGATCAAGTGGACGATGACGCATGCAATGACGTTCAATCCCACGACATGGAAAATGAGAAAACAACCCTATAAATAGATTTGAAGGGGCAGGCGTTTATGGTTGCCAAATCTCTTCTCTCTCACCCATATTACCTCCATTTACATGCAAAGAAGTACTCCCGAAGCCCCGGTATCATCCTGAGACCCGAAGCAAGTCCCGAAGCCCGAAGATCCCGAGAAGAAAAGAGTTTCCGAGCCGAAGCTCTGCCCGCGAGGAGTCCGGTTTTGTGAAGATCTTCCAGATCTACCGAAGAATACTACTTCTACAAGCCGTAGTGCTGTCTGATCATCTTCTGATCAAGTGAGTGAGTAGTCACTTTCTTCTAATGCATAATTATGAAGTTTTTTATACGAAATACGTGTTATGTGTATATTTTGTTGTTATATGTGTGAATGTATATTCACTTTCTTCTATCTCATATATATGATTTATTCTCTATGAAATACGTGTTATGTTTATGTGTCTCATCTTTTATCTGGAATGTGTTTTTAATGAACATACTATACAGGTTTTAAACTATGTATAAAAATGTATATTTTATCTACTAAAATGTTGGGTAGAACATGGGTAGATAGTTGTCTTGTGATAGAAAAAATGAGAGGCCTCGATGTTGTTTTTGATTCAGTCATCTAGCGGAGTTTAGATGACGACCACAAACTTTTCTAGACAGTCCTGTGGAACGCTAGCAGGCTCGCCGCCTGTAGGTGTTAATGAACTTGGGTGTTCGTTCGTTGTACTCCATCCCCCTCATGGTTGCCTTATTTATCATATATTGCCGGGAAACCCCCGAATGCATGTGTTGTCGCCCCGATGAAATATTCTAAGACTAGGTCCCTTGTGTTAGTTGTTTCAGGGACGAAAAGTGAGAATAACGGGAATGGGTAATTGGGTTATTGTTGGTTGGTGGAATTAAATATAATTATTTATTGTGGGTTGAAAACCCTATATGCTCATTAGGCTCCCAAGCCTGACCCACTCAGTTTCTTTGTATTACAGGTAGTGGCGCCAGAGCATAAGTTGGATGACTTGTCAAGTTATTTTTGGATTATAGACATGTTGTTGTAAATAACTGTTGTAAGGTCTGTATTGAAATGTTTATGCTTTTGGTCTGTTTATCGGAACATGACATCCCGAGTATTGTAATATAATGAAAAATACATTTCTTTAAGAAATGCTTTGGTAAATCTTATTTTATCATATTTTGTTTTGGGAACAAATTCCGCAACTCTTTTAATCAAATGATTAGTCTTAAATCATTTTAAAAGCATAAATTAAACCGGTATTTTCTGGCCGTGATTTTGGGGATGTCACAAGTGGTCATATTTTTAGTCATCACTTTTTGGTGGGTCAAAACCCAAGAATATCATGTTTTAACATCATATATTACTACTAGACAAGATTTCAACTTGATATTTATATAAAGTTTATATAAATAGTTTTACATAAAAACATACAAGACAAATTATTGATAGTATAACTTATGTGTCATAAAACTTATGTCATAAGTTTTTCAAATAGTACAAGTACTTTATTACACAAGAAAAAGGGAGTCATAATTCACGTAAATCCGTTAATTCTCTAGTGAGACATACTCTTCACCGTACCTACCTAGCGTACACCTTAAATCTTGCATTTTAACCAGAGTCTCCTAGAGGGAGAGGGAGATAGTTGTGTATAGATCTATACGGGATTGACAACCCCACACCTGAGTTGTTCGCTACAGCTAGATAGGCCAGTCTAGGGTGAGAACTATCTACCAATTCCGACTCCTGAAGAACGTTGTACAGGCATAACAGTCACATCAAGCATGGTTGTAATAACTCACATAGGGATTAACAAAACTACCTTGGTTTACAGGAAGCTTACACTTCACCGGTTTTATTAAAATATAAAACTACATATCATTATTCGTTACACACACACTTACACTTCTGGTCTTAGGGTTTAAGACTACAGTTTACTTATAAGAAAATATTGGATTTTCTTGGAACATATATACACTATCATTTTACAAAGAAAGATACAAGAGTTATACACGCAATTTTTCTTAGTTTTGGATATTAGACTAACAATACAGTTTATAGAAAATATCGAATTTTCTGAAAGTATACGAGAACCATTTTAAATAATTTCAAATCCATTTTTATACAAAAATGCTTATGAACTCACCATCTTTTTAGTTGACGCTTTTCAAAATGACTTCTATTCTCAAGGAACTAGTAATAGGTAACCAACTCTGCTCTAAGATCAAGGGGTGCAACATTATGAAATGTTACTTTTTGTCACTTTTGTGTAACTGATGAACAAGTACAATATGTAAACTATGTAAGTTTGTATTCTTAATCTATGTTGCGTGGATTGTTATGTTTCATTTATATTTAATTGTTATGATACTATGTAATGACATCATCCGCCCCCGGACGTTTCCACCGTCCTGGTTCGGGTATGTGACAACATATTTTTCACTTTATGATGTCCTACGTTTCCTAGAAATAAGTTAGCTTATAAGCTAGTTTATTGTAATTTAATGTGAAATACTATGATGTATGTTTTTTCGAAGCGAAATTGATGAAGTCTGCAGACCACCTCCACAACTATATGCAGCAGAAGAGGTAGACCAAACGGTTACAACCCATAATAAGAAGCTTGTGTGTCTTTTAACATATGCAGTCTGCTATAATAAAATGAAATTTAAATAAACTTATTTTAAAAACTGAATAATTCTCAACACCGAAATTTTAATAATTCTAGTCTTAAAATATTGAAAGAATACTAAAAAGAACATGTAAAAATACAAAAATATAAAACTTCTAAAAAAAATCTAAAAAAACATAAAAGAAGCAATTAGTTTTTTCTAGAAAAAACAAATTTTAAAGAACAAAAAAAAATTAAAAAAATTAAGAAAATATTGCAACCAATGTCTAGAATATTCGTAAAAGAATCACGCATATTAAAAAAGATGCTACTAAAACTGAAAATATTATTAAAATAAACGGTAAAATAGTTAAAAAAATTAATTTTTTTTAAACATATCAAGTTATAAAAAAATTTGTGGAAACTATAAAAAGAAATTGTACCAAATTCGGAAATCAAAGTTAAAAAAATAAATAAATAAAAAAATCAAAGTTTAAAAATAAATCAAATTATACCAAATTTTTAAAAAAATCACTTGAAAAAAAATGAAAGTTGAAGAGGTTTGAATAGACAACTCAAATGTTGTGTCGCGCAAAAACACACAGACGTTTTGTAGTCTAAGGTCTTCCAAAAAAACAAACCGTTGTGAAAGGGCAAGTATTGTGTATGTGTAAAATGGTATGAAGAGGTTTTTTGAAAAACAAACACCCTTTAAAAGTAGTTTATCAAGTAACTTATAGGGAAATCTCCAGAAAAGTCCCTAAATTTACCCTAATTTACGAAAAAGTCTCAAACTAAAATTTGTTTACGAAAAAGCATGAATTACCGGTAAAAATGGCAATTTGACCCTTTTTTCCGGTTTACCGGTTTTATTACTTACATGTTTCAATAAAGTCCCATTATTTTACCCTAATTTGCGAATAAGTTCCAAAATAAACTTTACTGATAATTTGTAACAACCCCGAGATTCAGGTGCATTTCCTTCATCCTTGTTCTTTATTGTATTGTCATGTTTAGTCCTTGAGTGGAGGATGTATAGCAAGTGAGTACGCTGGGCATACCAAAGGGGTACGTTGCGCGTACTCACGCGCTTAATTTGGACGCAGAGTCGCCAAGGTACGTTGGGCGTACCTAGAGTTACACCGGGCGTACCCAACCGAGGTGCAAAAACCCTAATCCTCATTGTGCACTATTTAAAGGGTGTTATGGCTCATTCCTTAGCCTCCATATCAGTGAGTGAAACCCTAAAAGAGAGCCCCATCGTTCTTAGAATATGAAAGTGTTGATTTGAGCTTGTTGGTGCTTTAGTGGCTTGGTAAAGAAGGAGGAAAGGAGATCTTGGAGGCTAAAGCTTAAGGTGCCATTTTGGATCTGAGATCTACAGAGGAAAGAGCTACTCTTAGAGGTATAAAGTTCAAAACATTCCTCTTTTTTTGGTTGTTGTTGTATGTGTCCTTTTTAGGGCTAAACACCCCAAAGGTGGAGACTTTATGAGTGTAAAGTGCTCCATGGTCCGAGATCTGTCCCTTTTCAGTGTTATTAGTGAAGGAGAGCCATAAAGTTCCCATCTTGGGTGTTACTTTGGAGTCATGTATGTGTTTTAAGCCTTCTAGAGTTGAAGGTTGGATCATTTTGGGAGTTAGTGACTTGTTCAGCCATGCAAAGGTTTAAAGTCATCAACTTTATGGATTAAGGGGCTTAGAAGGGGTCAGATCTAAAATATGGACGTAGGTCTTAACTGTTTAAGACCTCAAGAGCAAAAGGGCTGAAGCAGGGGAGTACGCCGAGCGTAATTCCTAGTACGCGCCGCGTACTGGGAGGCGCTCCCCGATTCTGTGGTGCAGCCGGGTACGCCCAGCGTACACATCTGGTACGCGCAGCGTAACCCGGAGAGTTGACTTTTAGGGTATGGTCTAATGTGGGGCCTTTGAGCTTTGAGAGGGGTAAAATGGTCTTTTACGCTTCTGAGAGTGTCATAAGAGAGCATAGTCTAGCCTTGAGAGTTATATTAAATAGAGTGTTATCTTCATATGATTAGGCGGAGGCTAGGCCGGCGTTTACCGAGTCAGAGATTTACCGAGATACCCGAGGTGAGTCTTCTCACTATACTTTACCTAGTGTGGTAACAGAGTTAAGAGACAGAGTATTATAGAGTTATATGTTAGTGTGATTGCATGTTATTATGTGTTGTGATTTATTGTGATATGTGATATGCATGATTCAGAGTTACAGAGTTGGGACTGGAGGGCCCCACCGAGACACATTGACCAGAGGGTCAACAGAGTTACAGCCTCGAGTGGCTATTATGTGATTATTGTGGTATTTTGGGGAACTCACTAAGCTTATGCTTACAGTGTTCAGTGTTATGTGTTTCAGGTACCAGTGATGACCGCGGGAAGGCGCCAGCTTGATTCGTACACACATATGGGATTGGATGTATTTTGATCTTGGGAGACATTTGTGAATTAAAAACATGATGTTATGAGATTTTATGAATGAATGGTTTTATTTAAAATGTGTTTTCAAATGTGAAAAATTGTTTTAAATCTTACGGTGTTACAAGTTGGTATCAAAGCCTAGGTTTGAGGGATTCGGGTGCACCTTCGGGCGTATCTGAACTCAAACTGAGGATTTGAGGAAATTTTTATAAAACAAGTTTTCAAAAGAAGAACTAGCGAGACAAACAGATCAGAGTTGTGTGTACGAACAGCCAGCGCCCGAACGGTGATTTCCCAAAATACCATTATTATAAGTGTTATGAGATATGATGTGCTATGTTATATGATGAGCTATGATATGCATGCTAGAGTAGACTAGGTATTCTTATTAGGACTAGAGTGGCCTGATATGTGATGCCTGAGTCTAGGAGTCTTGCTGCTATGAATATTTCAGAGTGATTAGGTAGCAACGAGGAGATGGTGAGAGATATGTTTGCGAGTATCATATGATTAGAGAGAGTAGAGTGCTTGGGATTTGGGACTCTAAGAGGAGGACTTGGGGTGGATGTTGATACGGTGTGGACGGTAGTATTGGGCCCGTACTACTGAAGACACCGGGTCAGTGCACAGTCCAAGGAAGAATCTTTGGAGTACCAAGGAACAAGTAGGATAGAGTACTCGAGTGTGTATACTCGAGCGAGTCCCTGATATTATTCTCATGTTGTATTTCAGAGAGAGAGATCATGGTTGGGACTCACCAAGCATCAGGGACCAACGATACGAGGGATGAGGAGATCCGTAGGATCATCCAGGAGGAGGTGGCTGCGGCCATCAAAGCAGAGATACCAGAGATGTTCGGGTCTATCAAGACCACGTTGATAGAGACATTTGATGAGAAGTACGCTGCTCTTTCTGAGGCTGCTGCTGCTGCAGCCACTGCAGCTATAGCTGCAACGAGGCCGCAGGGTGGTGATGCATTGTAGTTCCGAGAGTTCAGCAACACAAAACCACCAGAGTTTGACGGGATCCAGGACCCGATTGGGGCGATGAGGTGGATTTCAGACATAAAGGGGTGTTTCTTCACTTGCTCATCTCCTGAGCATTTGAGAGTCCGGTTCGCGCTGAACCAGCTTCGCTTGGGAGCGAAGGACTGGTAGAAATTTTTTACGGCGCACTACACGCCAGCTGAGCTTGCAGCAGTGACCTGGGAGAGGTTCACTGCTATGTTCCGAGATGAGTACGTTCCCCAGGTGGAGAGGGAGCGTTTGGCCCAGGAGTTTCTGACCCTCAAGCAGGGTACTGAGTCTGTTACGGTGATCACGAGGATGTTTCATGAGCGGGCGATGTTCTGCCCAGAGCACGTGTCCTCCGAGCAGGCACGTATGAGTCGATATTTGAGCATTCTGAGGAGGGACATACGTGAGTTCGTGGCGAACTCGATGTACCCGACATTTTCCGAGCTTCAGGCAAATGCTCGGAAGAGGGAGATAGAGCTGGAGACTCAGGCTAGGGAGGAGGCTGAGTCTCAGGGGAGGGATCGGCGACCGGTGCAGTATCAACCGGTAGCCAAGCGGGCAAAGCCCGCCGATTTGAGATCCGGGAGCCAGCCGGGCCGCACTTGTGGCAAGTGTGGCAAGAGCCATGACGGGGTGTGCAGAGCAGGGTCTTGCTACAAATGTGGCAAGGAGGGGCATGTGGCCAAGGACTGCCCCAAGGGGTTTGCAGTATGTTTTTACTGCAACCAGACTGGACACCGGAAGGCAGAGTGTCCGCAGTTGCGGGGATCAGCACAGGGAGCACCTCAGGGATCTGCCCCTGCCGCTATCAGAGCTACCGAGAGTCGGCCAGTGAAGGCCGAGGCACCAAGGGCACGAGGGAGAGCCTTTCAGTTGACCGCGGAGGAGGTCCACGCAGCGCCCGATGTCGTGGCTGGTATGTATTCTTTCGTGTATTTATTTTGATGTTGAGATATTATGCTTATATTATGTTATGCGTAGGTACTTTTCTTGTGAATTTTTTACCTGCCTTGGTGTTATTTGACTCGGGTGCGAGTCGGTCTTTTGTATCTTTGGCTTTTAGTCAGCATATCAGTGTTAGTCGTGAGGCGTTGAGTTACCCTCTGAGAGTTTCCATAGCTGACGAGAGGGTGATATATGCCACAGAGGTGATCCGAGGGTGTGTATTCGAGATTTTCGGTGTTGAGTTCCCGATTGATTTGGTTCCTATTGCGATGGGTGATGTCTGTGTCATTGTGGGCATGGACTGGTTGAGCCGATTCGGTGCGGTTATCGACTGCGAGCGGAAGCTGGTGACCGTATGAGAGCCTAGTGGGGGAGTTCTTACGGTGTATGGCGAGGGTACACGTTCTGGGTCAGCGTTCTGTTTGGCCGCTAGAGTGAGGCAGTGTCTACAGCAGGGCTGTAAGGGCTTTATGGCATATGTGATGGATACGCGGGTTGATTCAGAGAGACCGAGGTCAGTTGAGGAGGTTCCGATAGTGCGTGAGTTCCCAGACATATTTCCAGAGGAGTTGCCAGGTGTGCCTCCCGTGAGGCAAGTGGAGTTCAGTATCGATTTGGTTCCGGGGGCCGCGCCTATTGCCAAGGTGCCCTATCGTCTTGCACCTCCAGAGATGCAAGAGTTATCCTCGCAGCTTCAGGAGCTGTTGGGAAAGGGATTTATTCGGCCGAGCAGCTCGCCGTGGGGAGCGCCTATCCTTTTTGTCAAGAAGAAGGATGGTTCACACGGGATGTGCATTGATTACCGGGAGTTGAACAAGCTGACGGTCAAGAACCGTTACCCGTTGCCGAGGATCGATGATTTGTTCGATCAGTTGCAGGGAGCATCTTGGTTCTCCAAGATCGATTTGAGGTCGGGGTATCATCAGGTAAGGGTGCGAGATGAGGATATTCAGAAGACAGCATTAAGGACTCGTTATGGGCATTATGAGTTTGTGGTGATGCCTTTCGGACTCACCAATGCCCCGGCAGTGTTCATGGATCTCATGAACAGAGTGTGCAGGCCGATGTTGGATCGGTCGGTGATTGTGTTCATCAACGATATTTTGGTATATTCGAGATCCATAGAGCAGCATGAGGAGCATTTGAGGGAGATCCTCGGAGTACTGAGATCAGAGAGGCTTTATGCCAAATTCTCCAAGTGTGATTTCTGGTTGCGGGCACCTCGTCAACTAGAAGGGGATATTGGTCGTCCCGGCCAAAGTGGAGGCGGTGATGAGTTGGGAGGTGTCGATGTCACTGTCCGAGATCAGGAGGTTCTTGGGGTTGGCAGGCTATTATCGGAGATTTATCAGGGATTTCTCCAAGATCGTCGTGCCACTCACCAGGTTAACCCGGAAGGGTGTTGCTTTTTCATGGGGACCAGAGCAGCAGACCTCCTTTGAGACGCTTCGCCAGAGGTTATGTGAAGCCCCAGTGTTAGGGATGGAGGACTTTGTGGTTTATTTTGATGCGTCGATTTTGGGGTTGGGAGCGGTGCTGATGCAGAGAGGACATGTGATAGCATACACATCGAGGCATTTGAAGCCTCATGAGACGAGGTATCCCACCCACGATCTTGAGTTGGGGGCAGTGGTGTTCGCCCTCAAGATTTGGCGTCACTATCTGTACGGGGTTCGGTGTACGATATACACGGACCACAAGAGCCTGAAGTATTTGATGGATCAGCCCAACCTAAACATGCGACAGAGGAGGTGGTTGGACGTGGTCAAGGATTATGATTGTGAGATCCTGTACCACCCGGGCAAGGCTAATGTTGTAGCCGATGCACTGAGCCACAGGGCGGAGAGCACCCCGTTGCGAGATGTATGTTTAAGATTGACCGTGATAGCTCCGGTGTTGGACGCCATTCGTGGGCCACAGGCTAAGGCTGTGCAGCCTGAGATGCAGAAGAAAGAGCGAGTTGTTGGGTTGGTATCGGAGTTTGTTACCGATGGCCGGGGGCTTATGACTTTTCAGGGGGGTATCTGGGTACCGTTTGTGGGAGGGACGTGTACCATTTTGATGGAGGAGGCTCATCGGTCGAAGTTCTCGATCCATCCTGGAGCCATTAATATGTATTTAGACCTGAAGAGGGAGTATTGGTGTCCATGTATGAAGAGGGATGTCGCGTGGCTTGTTGAGAGGTGCTTAACCTATCGTAGGGTTAAGGCCGAGCACCAGAGACCGCATGGTAAGTTGCAGCCGTTGGAGGTTCCCGAATGGAAGTGGGAACAGATTACCAAGGATTTTATCACCAAATTGCCAAGGACTGCTAGGGGATTCGATGCAATTTGGGTGATTGTGGACAGGTTGACAAAGAGCGCCCACTTCCATGCTATCAGTGAGAGCTCATCCGCAGAGAAGTTGGCAGAGATGTACGTGAGGGAAGTGGTATCACGACATGGAGTGCCGATCTCGATTGTCTCAGACCGAGATGTGCGTTTCACTTCTAGGTTCTGGAAGAAGTTTCACGAGGAGTTGGGTACTAGGCTGCATTTTAGTACCGCATATCACCCCCAGACTGACAGACAGAGTGAGCGGACGATTCAGACACTCGAGGATATGCTCCGGGCTTGTGTGTTGGATTTCGGGGGGAGTTGGGACACATATTTGCCCTTGGCAGAGTTTTCCTACAACAACAGCCATCATTCGAGCATTGGTATGCCACCCTTTGAGCTGTTGTATGGGAGGAGGTGTCGGACTCCCATTTGCTGGGGTGAGGTCGGGCAGCGTGTTATGGGTAGTACAGAGATTGTGTTGCAGACGACTAAACAGATACAACAGGTCAGGCAGAGGTTATTGACCGCTCAGAGTCGTCAAAAGAGTTATGCGGACAGGCGCCAGTCCGAGCTCGAGTTCCAGGTCGGCGACTTTGTACTCCTGAAGGTCTCTCCTTGGAAAGGAGTGATTCGATTCAAGAAGAGGGGCAAGTTGGGGCCCCGTTATATCGGTCCTTTTCGGGTGATTGCAAGGGTAGGCAGGGTAGCCTACCGGTTGGAGCTACCTGCAGAGTTAGGTCAGATCCATGACACTTTCCACGTGTCGCAATTGCGGAAGTGTATAGCCGATGAGTCGGCAGTGGTACCATTGGAAGATATTTAGGTGGATGCGAGCCTGAATTATGATGAGAGACCGGTGGAAATCAGAGATCGGAAGATCAAGGTTTTGAGGAACAAAGAGGTGCCTTTGGTTTTGGTTCAGTGGCAACATCGGAAGGGATCCGAGATGACTTGGGAGTCAGAGTCGGAGATGCGAGGGCAGCATCCAGAGTTGTTTGAGGAATGAGACTTCGAGGGCGAAGTCTAGTTCTAGTGGGGGAGAATTGTAACACCCCGAGATTCAGGTGCATTTCCTTCATCCTTGTTCTTTATTGTATTGTCATGTTTAGTCCTTGAGTGGAGGATGTATAGCAAGTGAGTACGCTGGGCGTACCAAAGGGGTACGTTGCGCGTACTCACGCGCTTAATTTGGACGCGGAGTCGCCAAGGTACGATGGGCGTACCTAGAGTTACGCCGGGCGTACCCGACCCAGGTGCAAAAACCCTAATCCTCATTGTGCACTATTTAAAGGGTGTTGTGGCTCATTCCTTAGCCTCCATATCAGTGAGTGAACCCCTAAAAGAGAGCCCCATCGTTCTTAGAGTGTGAGAGTGTTGATTTGAGCTTGTTGGTGCTTTAGTGGCTTGGTGAAGAAGGAGGAAAGGAGATCTTGGAGGCTAAAGCTTGAGGTGCCATTTTGGATCTGAGATCTACAGAGGAAAGAGCTACTCTTGGAGGTATAAAGTTCAAAACTTTCCTCTTCTTTTGGTTGTTGTTGTATGTGTCCTTTTTAGGGCTAAAAACCCCAAAGGTGGAGACTTTATGAGTGTAAAGTGCTCCATGGTCCGAGATCTGTCCCTTTTCAGTGTTATTAGTGATGTAGAGCCATAAAGTTCCCATCTTGGATGTTACTTTGGAGTCATGCATGTGTTTTAAGCCTTCTAGAGTTGAAGTTTGGATCATTTTGGGAGTTAGTGACTTGTTCAGCCATGCAAAGGCTTAAAGTCATCAACTTTATGGATTAAGGGGCTTAGAAGGGGTCAGATCTAAAATATGGACGTAGGTCTTAACTGTTTAAGACCTCAAGAGCAAAAGGGCTGAAGCAGGGGAGTACGCCGAGCGTAATTCCTAGTACGCGCCGCGTACTGGGAGGCGCTCCCCGATTCTGTGGTGCAGCCGGGTACGCCCAGTGTACACATCTGGTACGCGCAGCGTAACCCAGAGAGTTGACTTTTGGTTGACTTTTAGGGTATGGTCTAATGTGGGGCCTTTGAGCTATGAGAGGGGTAAAATGGTCTTTTACCCTTCTGAGAGTGTCATAAGAGAGCATAGTCTAGCCTTGAGAGTTATATTAAATAGAGTGTTATCTTCATATGATTATGCGGAGGCTAGGCCAGCGTTTACCGAGTCAGAGATTTACCGAGATACCCGAGGTGAGTCTTCTCACTATACTTTATCTAGTGTGGTAACAGAGTTAAGAGACATAGTATTATAGAGTTATATGCCAGTGTGATTGCATGTTATTATGTGTTGTGATTTATTGTGATATGTGATATGCATGATTCAGAGTTACAGAGTTAGGACTTTCGGGTCCCTAGAGTTAGGGCCAGAGGGGCCACAGAGAGTTGGGGCTGGAGGGCCCCACTGAGACACATTGACCAGAGGGTCAACAAAGTTACAGCCTCGAGTGGCTATTATGTGATTATTGTGGTATTTTGGGGAACTCACTAAGCTTATGCTTACAGTGTTCAGTGTTATGTGTTTCAGGTACCAGTGATGACCGCGGGAAGGCGCCGACTTGATTCGTACACACATATGGGATTGGATGTATTTTGATCTTGGGAGACATTTGTGAATTAAAAACATGATGTTATGAGATTTTATGAATGAATGGTTTTATTTAAAATGTGTTTTCAAATATTAAAAATTGTTTTAAATTTTACGGTGTTACATAATTTAACCCTTTTCTTCATGTAACATACATTTTATCGGTTTCGTTGCTGACTTAGACACTTAGTCATTAAATTAGCTGATAAGATGAATACGATGAGTTATATAATGTCATGTTTACTATAAAATTTGATACTCATCTGATACCTATCTCATCGGCTAATTTATGAATATGTATCTACGTTAGCAATGAAACCAATAAAATGTGTGTTTCCAAGAAAAAATGGCAGAAAATGAGTTGGTGTCTGATGAGATGGATATATTGGGTTACATAAAATTAGATAGACAATTTGATATTTCTTATAAACGTAAAAAATAACGCAGTTGTTGTTAGTTATGTAATTATTTTAGTCTTCATTGGATGCATTTTATGTTCCAAAAAGAAACACAATATATCAGGATATCAAGTTTTATGCTAAACATAACATTATATAACTCAACATATCCATCTCATCATCTCATTTAATGACTAGGCGTCCGGGTCAACAATGAAACCGGTAAAATGTAATTTGCGAACAGATCTCTCACTATAATGAGACTTATTTGCAAATTAGGGTAAAATAATGAGACTTTAGTGAAACAGGTAAGTAATAAAACCGATAAACCGAAAAAATGGGTCAAATCGTCATTTTTACCGGTAATTCATGTTTTTTCGTAAACAAAATTTAGTTTGGGACTTTTCGTAAATTAAGGTAAAATTTTAGGACTTTTCTGAAGATTTCTCTAACTTATATGCTAATTGATTGATAAACAATTTTAGGATAATTGATTGATAAACAAACTTATAAATAAAAAACTAGTTTTACAGCTAGTTTTGTGAAACAAGACCAAAACGTAACTAAACAAATAATTTGTCAATTTGTGGGAACCAATACACAAGTAGCCGGAGCCGTGAGCCCGATGTATATCTTTTATTAACTTATGTGATGAGATGGATTTTGTAGCATATTAAAACATAACGGCATAAATTTAAAATAAAAATCATATTAATACCGTAAATCATAAAAATAAATAAATAAAAAGTATAACTTTGGTGCATAAAGGTGTTTTAGCCTTTGAATGTGTGACACTGGAAAGACTTTTTATATGATAATGTAATTTTAGATGTAAAATTGTAGTTTTTCATGATATTTTAAAAATAAGAACAAGATTACAAAATTATGGTAGTAAAAGAAACATTGTGGTGTTTAAAAGAAAAAGGGGTGAAAGGAAAAGTGAGAATCTAATTAAAACAAACCAAAAAAGTTAGATATCATAACCTCAATCAAATGGAACCCCACTTTTTTACAAGATTCACCTTCCAATTTTAGGTATTATTACAAAATCCAATTGTCTCCAACTTTCTGTTAATATATTACATAAAAAGAAAGGGATTTATAGAACACAACTTATTAGTAGACCATCTATGTCGTTCTTTCTGTATAGCTGCGGCCCATGTTTTGTTTCCAACAATATATATATATATATATATATATATATATATATATATATATATATATATATATATATATATATATAATACATTTAATGAAGGGTATAGAAAAAAGATGCATAATAGAGTGTTCGATTGTGGAAAAGCTTAGATTTTCGGGATAATGAATTGAAAGGGTAACAAACTTTCGACATTGTTCATATTTAGTTACTAAACTTTTTTTCATTATCTATTTGTCACTTAACTATTAAAACTGTTTACATTTTACCCTTATAACTGGTTGTAAAATGTGAACAGTTTCAATAGTTCAGTGGCAATAATAGATAATGAAAAAAAAATTTAGTAACTAAATGTGAACAAAGTTGAAAGTCAGTTTCCCTATCAAAAAAATTTAATGACTAAATGTGAACAAATTTTCCTCTAGTATTATGGCTTAACAAATTATGTATTTTTGTTAAATTTTAACAACATTTATTGATGAAGAAATCTATAAAATACAAAAAAAAAAAAAAAAAAAAAAAAAAAAAAAAAAAGCCGGAAGAGGTCTTAAAAAAACGAAAAACGAAACCAATATTATATGTATAACTTTTATGTTATAAAACTATGTAATATTATATGTATAAAAATTATCCTAATATTATATGTATGAATTTTGTGTTATAAAATTATGCAATACATAAATTGACATACATTGTTTATAAAAGAATACATACATACATTGATACATTATATATGTTGTTATACTCCATGTATTGACATACATCATATTAGTATATTTACTATTAAAAATGATATTGAAAATTAAAATCAAGTTGTTTAGAATTTAGACATTTTTAATTTACCCGGACAATTGATTTATATTTGAAATTGTATTTTTTTAAAAAGTTTGAATAAATTATTGAAATTTATGATTATTTAACTAGACATATAAAGTTAAGTAAAATTGTTAACATCTTTTATGAAGTGTTACACCCAAACTACCCCGTACATATTACATTTACAAAAATATTTTTTTAGAAAAAAAATAGCTATATATTCAACAATTAAAACGGCACTATGGGTGAGAATGGTTCTTTTTTTTTGTTAAACCAAAATCAGATTGGAAATTTTGATTTTTTATTTTGGAAAATACCAAACTATTGGTTTTTATTTCGATTTTGGTTTTTCATTTTTTTTAATATTTTTTCGGGGTTTTGTTTTTGTATTTCATAGATTTCTTCATTAATAAATGTTGTTAAAATTTAACAAAAATTCATAATTTGCTAAACCATAATACAAGAGGAAAGTTTGTTCACGTTTAGTCATTAAACTTTTTTGATAGAGAAACAAACTTTCAACTTTGTTCACATTTACTCATTAAACTCTTTTTCATTATTTATTTGTCACTGAACTATTAAAATTGTTACATTTTACCCTTATGACCGATAACAACCGGTCATAAGAGTAAGATTTGAATAATTTTAATAGTTCAGTGACACATAGTTATTGAAAAAAAGGTTTAGTGACTAAATGTGAACAAAATCGAAAATTCATTACCCTTTCAAGTGATTATCCCTAGATTTTCTATTTATTGTAGTATACGGGGTGTCGGATTGCTTGTTTAAAACTAATGTCTATTTAGTAAAAATGACTATTATGATGTTAAATGGAGTTTAGAAAAAGGTATTCGGATTCTTTTTATTCGATATTAAAACAAATAAGATTGATAAAATATTTTTTAGTATGCAACAAATTGTTCTTATACATGTAATAAAAAATTTGTTAATGAAAACTTCTTAAACAAATCAATAACTAAAAAAAATATGACTTATAAAAACACATTATTTAAGTTAATAATTGTTTATAAAATCTTTTATGTAAATAGTTAAAACTCTTTTTTACATGTATGAAACCGCAATAAATCAATATCATTTGAATAAAAATGTTGAAAACGCAAAAACAATTTCAAGTGTCATATTTAAGTATTGCATAGATCTTATGTTATCGATAAAAAGTATATAGATGGAAATCAATGATATTTTATTCTCTATAAGTAGACACTCATATTGATAAAAAAATTACGTAAAATAATTTTATTTTATTTTATTTTACATTGGTTTTCGTTGTAACAAACAGTAATTTTCACAATATTTTAACATCGATGTTCTAAAAAATATCGTAGCATTTAACATTATTTACAAAACCAAAGTTTCAAAAAGAATTCAAAAGTATTTTCAGAAAAACAAGCATAGGGATATCAACCAAATCTTAACAACAGATAAAGCAACAAGAAATAAAGTATGAAACCAAAGTCATGTACGTGTTTTTGATGCTTCTGAGTCCATTCTCTCTAAGGTTTTGTTTGTTTTTTCGAAACAAAAATGTCTGAAGTTTACGAACTACATCTGCAACCCTCTGTAGAAGAAGATGTGGATCAAACGGCTGCAGAGTATAATACGAAGTCTATTTTTTAACGTCTGTGAGTTGCTGCAATAAACTGAAATTAACTATATAATAGCTAAAATTATTTCTAAATCAAAATTTTATTTAGCTTAATCATATGCAAATCAAATATAAAGATCATTTTGATGATATGATTTTTAAATACGTTTATATAAAATAATTAAACATAATATTTGCTAAATAACAATAAATATAATTGTTAATTTAGCGAAAAACATGTCCATTTTTGTTAAATTTTCGCAAACGATGATTATTTTTCCGATCAGCTTCAATAAATTTGGTAACTTTAGTGGTTAACTTTATAATTTATTAATATTTGATTATAGAAAATGTAACACAAAAAGATATTTATACAATATTTACCAAATAATTTTGAAATTATGTAAAATATACTAAATTGTTTATAATATCCTGCATAATATTATTAAAATAATAAACATGCTGAAAAAAATTAAAACAAATCTATATTGAATAATATAACTTAAAGTAAAGTGAGAAGTGATTTAATATAATGGTTCAGTGTTGCGTAACGCAACAGTCTTTAAGTTAAAAGCATTCTAAAAAACAAATAATTGCGGAAGGTCGAGTGTTGAGGTTGTATTGGGCAGCACACTCAAAAGTGATTTTTCTGAAAAAAAAAAAAAAAACAAACAGCCCACAAAACTTACCACCTAAACCAGAATATACATAGAAACAATATATCAAACAAGTCTGGTGTTATATAAAATAACATAACATTCATAAAAAAATTTCTTATTTCACATACGTCTCATATTTAACTAGTCACATAAGTGGCTATACATCTCTACTCTCACCGGTAAGTAGTTAACCAGTCCCTGTTATCTCTACACTTTTTATGCAAAAACTCTAGATAAACTTTTTTTTTTCGGATACCTATTTTTTAAACTTGAGTATTTTGTTAAAAGCTAAAAAGTAAAAGCTTTCAAACGCTCGTGTCATTCATGCCCTAAATCTTTTTTATATTATTCTTTTCTAATAAATATGCAATATTTGATACAAGCTTTATGTAAAGAAAAACATCAAATATCTACATTACCGCCAGCCGTTCCAAAAAAAAAAAAAAAAAAAAAATCTACATTACCGCCAAGATGATCTAAATGGGGTTGGTGATCAAAATGGATGGAAACATATCACCAAACAACCACTTTTTGATGTTCATAAAATATAGTTTTCTAAAATAATTTAGATTGAACTTTGTGAATTTAATTTTAACAATATCTACTATAAAGAAAATACTTTTTCTTTTATTAGATAAGCTTTTTTATTTGTTTAAATTTCTGTTTTTGTTAACTTCAAGCAAAAATCTCTTATAAAACATTTAGGTTGTGTTCGTCAAACTAACCGGTAATTACAAGTTTGAAGTTATTATATATATATATATATATATATATATATATATATATATATATATATATATATATATTACGCAAAAGTAAATGAAAGTTTTTAAAGTACAAAATTATATAAAATAACTTATTTAAAATACATCATTTATTTTAAAATTATTGTTTTTATTGGTATATGTATGTTCCCAAAAAATAAGTGAAAGTTTTGAAGTATAAAATTATAGACACTAACTTATTTAAAATACATCATTGATTTAAAAAAATACAATTAAGTTAATTTGTAAGATTATAAAAGATTTTTTTACTGTTAAATGTTATTTGAATTAGAAATCTTTTGATTTAGCTATAAGTTAGTAGCTTCTAGCATTCTACCGTAAAACAAGGGAAAATGACTTTTGAGGGTAATTAACTTTTGTGTTTGTACTTATTTGGTCCTTTTTTTTTGTATTCAATATACCATCAAACTTGTTGTTTGTGTCCACCATAACCCTTTTGACCTGTGATAGTCGGTCAAAGGGTTATGGTGAACACAAACAACAAGTTCGATGGTATATTGAGTACAAAAAAAAGGAAAGGGACGAAATGAGAACAAACTCAACAGTTGGTTACCCTCTTGAGTCATTTTCCCTTTACTCATTTACAGCAAATCTAACGTCATCTCTTACTGATATTAATGACTTTATAAGATTCATTCTTGCTTCTCTTCAAGACATAACCCACGAAAAAACACTATTCATACATGTACAACTTTGTAATACACTTGAATATTTAATAGGAGAATCTTGACTAAGCAAACGCATTTCATTACTACATTTACATTTCCAATCGAATGATTTATCGTATCATGGATTCTAGACAAGTCTACAAAACGAGTGGAATCGCAAGCGCTGTGATTTTTTAGTTTACTTAGCTTTAAGATCGAATTAATGGGATGGGATACAACATCAATATGTACAATATCATGTTGCTTTTGCAGACACATCACCATAATATACCTTGAGGTAAACGTTTATGCTGATAAATATACCTCTCATACACAATCATATCCTTTTGAAAAGAGGTGTTGAGAGCTAACCACAGTAATCATAGCATAGATCATGTTTTAACAAAGTTACCTCTCTGAAACGCTCATCACAGGTCAAAAAGGTTATGGTGAACACAAACAACAAGTTCAATGGTATGTTGAATAAAAAAAAGAAAGAGACCAAATGAGTATAAACGCAAAAGTTAATTACTTTTAAGAGTCATTTTCCCGTAAAACATCGAAACCTTTTTTAAAATTTAGTAAAAGTTGTGAATACTCTCTTAAACATAATACAAAATTGTTTTTCTATAATATATGTTATTTTGTAAAAATAATGAGAATATAAAATTATAATTTGAGATGGATATCCAAATTTATGATCATTAATTGTAAAATTAATGTTTAATTTGAGATAGGTATCCAATGATGCGATTGTCTGGTTGTTACATACACCAAAAGTTTACATTTTTTATTCTTCTTTTGTAAGATAACAATCTGAAAAATAATCCAACATACTTGATAAGGAAGATGATCAACATATAATTCAGTCCCTATGGATTCCTCAGTTCTACCACATTATAATTAATGTCATACAAAACAATCATGATCATATTATAATAACAAAAATACAAAATCAACACCAATCCATTAACAAACATTGGCATGAAAACCAAAAAGAACAAATTTACCAATACTCACTAAATAAAATGTATACTTACTCAATAAAAAGGGTATTATATTATAATTAATGGTAATTTCACCTACATCTTATTATTTTCATTTCCCATTTACCTTATTTTTCTTGATCTTTTTCCTATCTCATGTTTAATAGGAAAAAAACCAATAAAAATTAATTTAAATGAGAAAATGAAGTTGAAGTTGAAACTTGATCAAATCTTTAGCTTCTCACTGACAACAAGGAAGGAATTGCAGCCAAATTTGGAGTTTGATTCTTGTTTGAAGCTTCTCTTTTGGTTGAAGATGGCTTACTGAATGCTCTCATCGGGCTTGCCAACGCCCATCCCCAGCTCTTGCTCCGGCCATGAGAATGCTGTTGGTTCTGCCCTGCTCCGGCTCCGGCTCCGCCTGTTGAAGTCATTTTTCCGGCTGCATTGACATTACCAGCGGTGGTGCCTTCATTTGGGTTTGAAGCCACCCAGTAAGAGGATGAGGAAGAAGAAGATGATGATGAAGTAATCATAAACCCACTAAATAAACCACCGCACCTGACTCTTTCCTTGATGCAATCTTGGCCCCCGTTGCCGCGCATGCCGGAGACTTTCGACTTGCCTTCGCGTTGCGACTCCACGCGGCGGAGCGTGCAGTCGCCGAATCCCGTCGAGATCCGCTCGAAGAAGTCGCCGGAAAAGCTCCTGCTGCCGCACCCGACGGATCTGGATCTGGACACCTTTCGGTCAAACGAAGCGTGACAAGGACTCTCATTCTCTTCCACCACTATTGTATCTTTATCTTGACGAGATCTTTGGACTTGAGGGAAAGAACCAACCGCCGATGCCGACGCACCCATACTGTTCGAAGAAATGTCTCTGATATTTTTCCTGGTTGATGAAGAAGAATGAGAGTGTTTCTGCAAGTATAAAAACGACCAAAACCCACGTTTATGAGGGCTGTTAAAACCGTCGACATTATCCGCATCCATGAAATGCATCCCCCCGCCACGCCTAGGCGTGGCCGTCGACTTGCTTCTCTTAAACATAAGATTTTTGTTCCGATCGTGGCCATGTCCGCCGCCGCCGTCGACAATAATGTTAAGATCTTTCTTTTTCTTCTTCTTTTGACTAAGCAAATAAAGTATCCTTGATCGATTAGAATAATACTGATGATAGTGACACTCATTCGTGGTGTTACTCGGGGTGATTTGAGTATTTGAAACCAATAAGGAAGTCTGGTTTGTCAACCGTGGTGGGACGACGGTGGTGGCGCTCCCGCCACCACCACCAATGTCAGATCTGAACGACGGAGAAGAAGACGAAGACGAAGGAAAAACGGCTATCGGAAAAGAAGAAGACACCAACTTCCCGAGCTTTTCTTGAAGACAAAAGGCGCATATACCCCCTGCCGGTGTGTTGTTCTTGAATGGATGCTCGGTGCAGAGCATGCTGCCATCTCCGGCGTCTTCCGGTAAGCCTTCCATGAAAAATCTAAGCTGCTATATCTTTCTTGATGTTGTTGGAGAGAGAGAGGTCAAAGGGTAGTGTAAATGAAGGTAAGGGAGAGTCCCCAGAGGCACGTGTATGACTGAGTAAGTTGGATTATTAAAAGATAGAGAGTGAAACCCTACAGAGTAGAGAGAGATAGAGAGGACAAATAATGTGTGCAGTGGGTGTGGGTGTGGGTGGTGGAGTGATGGAGTGAAGGAGGAGATTTGTAATTTATAATAATCTGAAAAAGAATCTCTTAAACCTGCAAACAAAATACTCGGTGTCCCAAAAACAAGTCCGTTTTTTCCTTTCATATTATTATTAAATTAAATAACCTTCCCCTATCCTATCTCCTATCTCCTATCTCTTCTATAGTTCTATTTAATCTTTTCTTTCATTTATTTCTTCCAAACCCCACAAATTTAAGGGCTATAGTATGAAACTAAACTAGGAATTACCTTAGTATAAATTAGTATAATGTGAAGCTTAAACCAGGTATTTAAAGATTAGTCATGCGTGTAGGTATAGAAAAAATTAGCAAAAAAGCTTATCCTAGAAGCGTAAGATTACAATTTTTGGACTTAAACTTGGGTGTTTTATTAGCGTCCAAAATACCACCTCAAAAACAACTGTGGGACTATATCATTTCAGCCCAAAAAATATCATAAGATGTAGTCTCATCGTATAACTGTTAGCAAAAAGAATCATGCAAGGTCACATTATTATTGTTGATTTGAACTTCGTCTGAATCTTAAAATACCAACCAACGTAAGTCCTAAGAATCTTTTATTCATTTATATACGTCATGTGAATGAAACAAATATATCAGTTTTGTGTTTGGATTTCTTTTTCTTGTAATGCAAAAATATCATGTTATGTATCATACATGAGTTTCTTTTTAGTTTGAAACGTATTGATTGTTTATAAATACGTCTTAAATGGGTTTTAACTCACAAGTTTAGTTGTTATATAAAAATGGCAAACATTTAAGAGATAGGAATGCTGAAGAATAATTAAAATAGAGGATTTAGGAGCTTGCATGTTTGATTTAATATATTTTTGATGCCATATCAAGGCTCTAATAAGATTTATTGCGAAACAAATAGGAAAAGGTCACAGTATCCACAATATTAGTTTTTTTTTTAGAGTTTTTAAAATATATTTTATTTAAACCACCATCTTTGAAATTTAAAAATATGATTGGAGAAGTTTTTTCAATGATTTGGTTGTTCTTATAAATTTTCAACTACAAACTAGTTGAAAAGTTACTCTAAAAAACTCTGGTTTGATAATTTCTGTCTTAAAAAGTGATGTCTGGGAAAGTTTTCTGACTGGGAAAAAAACCATTCTGTTTGATTGTACATCTGATTGACTGTGCTGAATGATGAAAAAAAGTAATAATTCAATAAAAAAATAAATTTTAAAAAAAAAAGTTATTTAAAAAAATTAATTATCCAAGAAAGAAAGAAAGAGTCAGGGTTTGGTGCATAATTGTTTTTCCAGCACATTCATCCAGAAAGATATGATTTTGGGGCTTTCTGGGAAAGACATATCTTACCGGGAAAGACCCATTTTTTTGTACAAATCAAACAGTCTTTCCGGTTCATTCAGCCAGAAAGATTTGTTTGGACCTAAAAAGATAAACGGGGCCTAACAAATAAGAGGTTTAACCTCTTTGCTTCTCTCATAATACAATCCTCTTCCCACACCCCTTTCTCCTTTCTATCCACAAAGACAAAATATAGGACCGACACCAACAGTTCATCACGGAAGAAATGACTCATTAAGCATAGATTACTAACTTAGACTAATCTAATATGAGTTAAATAAAGACTAATATAATATATAATAGAAAAGAACTATCTTTTATGTATACTTTTCCCGGTTCCACTGTTACCGCGAGCTCTACGCCAGGATCTTTCAACACAACATAGGTCATCGAAAGGATCTCGGAGACCCACCAAACCACAAAAGACAGGATCTTTCAAAAAATGGATTTATATTCGATGAGTGCATAACCGCATGGATAAGCTCACACTAACCCTTTTCAATGACGTTTGATAAACCTAGCTAATAAGCTAGTTGGAATACGTAAAATTACATGTAGAAAGTTTGATTTTCTTTTTTTATAATTATTAAATTTTATATTTTTGGAAAAGGAAACTCAATAAACTTGTTGAAACGCTAGTATTAGTATCTCTTAATCTTTTAAAAGATAACTTATAAGCTATAAGTTTGTGTATTACCAGTTGCACCTTCCTTCGAGATTTCTCCCACGCACTTACCAATTTTAGAGCTTTAGTAATAAAAAATTGTGAAAAAGATGTCCCCGACCATAGTCCATGTTAGGGATGAGCATCGGCCCAAACCTAAACCGGACCAAGAATCAAAGAACCGGGAACTGAGTTAGTGGGAGATGTTGAATCGTGAACTGAACCGAATATATTGGTTCGGGTTAATGTTCGATTCTACAAGTAAGTGTGCTCTTTAAGGATAACTGAAGAACCGTGAACATATTTAATGAGAAATGGAGAACAAAGAACTACATTGAATACATTCGATCCTGTTTTTTCGATCTTCCGATCTGGTCCAGTTCCACCATGTCAAATGTTCATCTCTAGTCCATGTTTTAGGCGAGCAGGACCCATACGTACAAGCACAAATTGCGATTTTTAGAGCTCTTTTGTGGTTAGGATTGTTCAGGTTGGGTTTTAGGTAAATATTAGGTACCTGTGTGTCATCATTGGCAGTACTACATGTCATCATCGTTGGTGGCAACAAATTTTGAGGTTTAAGATGCATGGAGTTGGTTTTGTGAAATTTGCATCACATAACATGAAGGCTTTGTAGGAAGGCAATGGTTTGTTCCACCTAAAAAATGTCAATTTCAAGATGATATCAAATTGCAGGTAGCATGGTTGTGATGAGACTTGAGACGGAAAAATATTTTCGGATAGTATGTTTGAACTGCTAAGCTGAGTTTTGTTACAACTGGATGTGTGGCCGGTTGTAGGAGAAAATAAGAGAGACATATAGAATGTTTTTGTAAAAATGTTGAAAGTTAAATGTATAGTTATAAGAGGTAAAAATAATAAAACAGTGTAAAGTAAATGACCGGTGCCAACGGTCGATTTTGAAGGGAAAAGAGGAGGCCATCGAGGCCGTTGTCGTATCCAGATCACGGAGCCATCCTTGGCGACATGTTTCCAACTAAGGATGTAAATGAGTCGAGCCGAGCCCGAGCTTGGCCAGGTTCAGCTCGGGCTCGTTTAAGTTAAGATGAGCTTGAGCTCGAGCTCGGCTCGATTTGAACTTTATTGCACCGAGCTCAGCTCGAGTTCGTGAAGAATTATATATGCTCGGCTTAGGCTCGAGATCGGCTCGATTTTGTATGATGAGCCTAAATAAGCTTAGGTTCAGTTCAAGCTCGTTAAGAAATTCGTTTACTAATACCCTACATCTCTAACTCCTCAATTATTTCTTTATTTTAATAAACGAGCCTCATATTTCGGCTCGAACTCGTTTAACAAACGAGCCTCATATTTAGGCTCGAGCTCGGGTGGGGCTCGTTTAATATGATCTTTAGTTGAGCTTTTAACGAGTCGCTCACGAGTAGCTCAGTTCACTTACGTCCTTATTTCCAACGGGGCCGCGAGGTTACATCAACTCCCATGTCCCCACAAACAACATGATGACCGTAACACATATCCTTAATTATAGCAAAATATTTTGAGATTAAAAAGATTGTACCTTTTATAGTTATTGCATGCATTGGGAAGACAGTAAAATGCTTCTTTATTAAATAACGTAGATCAAACTTTGGTACTTTAATTTTATAGAAACAAACACACAACATTTTAGTAATAGGAAGTGACTAATAATAATGATACGTGTGTGATTATGTCCAACATGGACACATAAGGTTGGGAATCTACACACGTGTTGTGGGTTTGACTATTTGTTCCTTTTGAAGCTGTGGATGAGTTGTGTTGTGGTCCTCCTCATAAAACCACAAACATAACCATGTTTTGTGGTCACCCGAACTCCATTTTCATCTAATATTTACATTATATTCCAGAATATCATTTAATTACAACAGTGTTACGGTTGGCTTTTTCCTTGCCTAAAACTATATGGTGTTCGCTAACGGTTAAGAATCTTTTTTTGTATATGTGCCCTCTCTTGTTTATGTTTCGATTTTTATTTCGCATGTTTATAATTGAATCGGGTAAGACATTGTTCCTTCTTAAGTTGTTTGTAAGTGTTGTAGTTCGTGCACTTCACAAGTGAAATTACATTGATAGTTTTGGGGGATCTTTGGTAAACCTCTTAACGGTTCAAATTTAGAGGCAACTTCTTAATCGTTAAGCATTCACAAAGTTTGTATAGGTTAAAAACTATCCGTGAAACGGTAAGCGTACATCATAATCACTCTATGCCTATAAGTAGGGGTGTTCAAAACCGGATATCCGAATTTCAGATAGTGGATTATGATATCCAAATCTGTATCTGAAAATTGGGTATTCGAAATTCACGTATCTGGATTTTCGGATATGGATTCACATACCTAATTTTTTTTTTTTTTTTTTTTTTTTTTTTTTTTTTTATATAAGAAATGAATTGGAAAAACATTTAAGTGGTCTAGAAGAAAGTTAGAATTCACATTAGGAAACAAGATTATAATTTATAATTGGAGCATTTTCACAAAGTTTTTTTTACTAACTTAATCATTTTTCACAAAATTCTTTGCATTTCGTTATTTGTCTCTTCTTGTCGTTCTTGAATGTACTTGACTTCGTGTTCATAGAAAACAAAATATGGACACACTAAAACCATATCATAAAACTTATATATAATGGGGCTTCAATTCTTTTCCACGTTACAAATAATAATTTTTTTGGTGAAAACTCAAAAACGTGGAAGACTTTTAAATGTCATACATTAGAACATAAACAAATGGTAACACTTCATGCCAATTGCACTAGTTAGAAACAAAGCACGATGAAAAAAAAATTGATGGTGAACACCTAACGCAAATGTATCAAAGTAACTTTGGTGAAAAAAAATACATATAAGTATATAACCTATAATATAAACTGTAACGCCCACTGGCCCATAAGGAAATATAAATAAAAGAAAAAAAATTAAATATATAAAAATTATATTTCGGATTTCGGATATCCGGAATATCCGAAATTTTTGAAAACTACTACCCCTATCCGAATCCGAAAAATCAAATATCCGGAATTTCGGATAATTTCGAATCATGTTTACATACAAATATTTTTTAACACCCCTCTAAACCATTATTTTCTCTAAAATACCCTCTTTGTCCAAACCTTAAAAGCACAACATGCACCTTTTCTCTTTGGGACATTTATGCATTCCTCTCATCGAATGTTCACCTTCCCATCAAAGGCCACCAGAGGATCTAGTATTCCTCCTTCAATCAACCCAAAGAATCGCCACCGGAGAAACAACCACTTCCTTTCCCATCAATAATACTCCTCCATCTCTCTAAATATTCTTAATCGGCGCCACCAACTTCCTCTTCCCCTGACGTTGTCGATGTCCTCGCCGTGTTTTGCCTTTTGCAAAGCCACAACGTCGATGTAGTCCTTCCTTGAAGGAAACATCACCACAAGTAAGTTGAAATCTATGGCGCTTATGAAGCCTCCAAAACCATTTCTTATGTAGAAATCGTTTGTTATAAGGGTTCTTTTGTAGCTAGAATATGATGCTTTTCTATTTGCTAAAAGGATTGTTGAAATTAAATTTTGTTGTTGCAATTGCTAAAATTGTTTATAAAAACGATAAAATGATAAACACGATTTCCCAACATGATTAGTTTGATTATATATCAAACCAAAACGTTTGCATGTACAAATACAATGAAAACCTCACTACAAAGTTCATATTCTACTCTCAACACGATTCACTCAGGTATAAAACAGATTATGAAAATGAAGAAGACGAAACCTCAAGTAAGAACCCTAATTTGAAGAATTATCGAGAGAATACAGAGAAAATATCTTCTAACAACTAAGGGAAAATAATACAAACAAACATTATATACATTAGGTAAATATAACCCGGAAACCCGAATACAAACCCAAGAATATTAACACTTAGCCCCCTTAACTTCAACACATGAACACCTGCAACACAAACTATAACAAAACTTGAAATAATAGAAATGGTTAGTTTGAATATACCTTTTATCATTTCAACACCCCCGGTCAAACTAATCATTTGACATGTTGCTTCACAAAGAAAGGATCAATTAAACACATCTTACCACATAGAATATCATGTTGATAAGAACTGAGAGACTTAGTCAAAATGTCAGCAATTTGATTTACAAAACTTACTTTAACAAGACTAACAACACCATTAGCAATCTTTTCTCTAATAAAATGAATATCAATTTCAAAATGTTTTGTTTTATCATGAAAAACTGGGTTTAAAGCAAGTTTAACAGCAGAATCATTATCACAAAACATATTAACAAGAGCCATATTAGAAAACTTCAAGTCAAACAAAACCTGTACCACCCAAATTATTTCACAAGTTAATGAACCAAGAGCTCTATATTCTAACTCAGTGGAAGATCTAGAAACAGTAGATTGCTTTTTACGCCTCCAAGATATAAAAGAATTACCAAAATAAACCAAAAAACCACTTACATACTTTCTTAAAAAGAGGCATTTAGCCCAATCAGCATCAGAAAAACCACTCAAAACAAGATTATCTGTTGTAAAGAAACATACACATGTTTTCCAGGATGGATTTGAGATACCGTAAAAGTCTTAAAGCAATTCTCAAATGAGCCTTTCTAGGCTTGTGCATAAACTGAGACAAAACTTGAACATAATAACTAATATCAGGCCAAGTTATAGTAAGGTAAATCAGTTTTCCAACCAGCATTTGAAACTCATTAATATTTTCAAGAAAACTATCACAATTATCATCATGACCAACAACAATATTAGTTTCAAGAGGAGTAGAAACAGGCTTACAACCCAACATTCCAAAATCTTTTAATAACTCCATGCAATATTTCCTCCGAGACATACAAAGATCATTTGGAACATCAATAACCTCTATGCCAAGAAAATATTTTAATTTCCCCAAATCTTTAATTAAAAACTGAGACTTAAGTAAATCCTTAACTTTTGTTATTTCAATCTCATCATTTCTTGTTATATTATGCCATCATATAACGCCTGGTTAGTGGTACGCATTTAATTATGATTTATTCACTTTTGTAGTGCTACTCGATGAGTTGGGAGCCCCAAACTCGTCGATTAGAAACCAGAATGGACATGGGATTTTAAGTCACTTACTCGACGAGTTGAGAGCCTCGACTCGACGAGTAGGGCTGCCAGGATGAAACCCAAATTTCAGGGTTTTGCACCCTATTTAAGCATCCAAATCCCCACTTGCTAGCCTCATTTCCAACCTTCTAGTCCCAAACCCTAGTTTCATAAACCCTAATGCATTTGTGAGCTTGTGGGCCATTTTTTTAGTGATCTTTGTGTGACTTGAAGCTTGTGGAAGAAGAAGAAGAAGCTAGAGGATTCAAGGAGAAGATAGTAGATCCAGATACTTCCTTTCATCCTCATCATTTTCTTGTAATCAAGTCTCTAACTTGCTTAGTAGTTTCTTAGATCTCCTTATTTTTACTTTATTTGGGTTTTTAGTCCAAGGAGCTTGATCTTTGGGATATGGACGTCCCAAGTGAGTGAACCATCAGATCTGGAATCATCATGGTTGTTAGGGCATAAAGGTGCAAACTTTATGCCATTGGAGCTCCCATGCAAGCTCTAAGATGTCATCTTGGCCTTTTAAGCCCCAAAAGGCCATGTATGGAGGAAAAGACAGAAGCTTTACGTGTTCAAATGATGTCTAAGGCCTAGATCTATGTTTATATGCTTTAGTTTGGAGTGTGGATGACTTATGGACCAAGATCTAAGTTCTATAGAGTTAGGGTTTGAGCCAAACCCGTCAAATGAGGGTATTAACAGGTAAAGTTGGAAACTTCACCCTTAAATGACGTTTTTAGTGTGTAAGAGAAACAAGAAGCTTAGATTTGAAGTGTAGGGGATTAATCCGTTAAGATGGACCAAACAGACAGAGGAACTCGTCTAGTTCATAGAGAAACTCGGCGAGTTGAGGCGAGTTGTTTCGATTCTGAATATGGTAGAACTCGACGAGTCTGAGGATGACTTAACGAGTTGACTTGCTTAATTGAGAGTATGAGTAGCCTGGGAACTCGGTGAGTCAGAGGGATGACTCGACGAGTTGGATCGCGATTTTAGGGTTTTGATTTATAGAACCCGGCGAGTTGATGGAACAACTCGGCGAGTTGAGTCAACCCAAAACGTTGACTTTAACCAGAATGTTGACTTTGACCAGAGGTAAAATGGTCATTTTAACCTAAGAAGTATTCATAGATTCCTCACATGAGATTTCGCAGTTAGCTTACGAGGTGAGTTTTCCTCTAGTAGGAACGGGTCAAAGGCACCAAGGTCTGCCCATTTATGTATGTTAGTATGTTCCGGACTATGGTCTAACGTCGGGCGGGGCCCGATGTAGGTTTATATGTTTTTCGGGTTTCGACCCGATCCCGGGGAGGTAACCGAAGAATGTTAGTATGCTTGTTGTCTTTGTGATTCTTTCATGTGTTTGTATCTGTATGTTTCCGGACTACTGTCCGATGTCGGGGCAGTTCCTGAGTAATGTTTGTATGCTTTCTGGATTTTGGTCCGATGTCGGGCGAGGCCTAATGAACGTTTATATGTTTATGATTAGGCGATTATGCTCATGTTATATGTATTAGTAGTTATGCTCATATGTATGTCGAGCTTTGCTTGATGTCGGGCGGGGACCCGATGCCGGATGTAGTTTGATGTCGGGCAGGGCCCGATGCCAGGCAGAGCCTGATGTAGCATGGCGGGGCCCAATGCATGTTATATGTGTTTATGTGTATGGTATGTGGTAGTTTGGGGAGATTCAATAAGCTTCATGCTTACAGTTTTCAGTTTTGGTTTTAGGTACTTCTGCTAGTAAGGGGAAGAGCTCGGGATGGCTGCATTGCACACACCACAGCTTTTAGCCTGGGAGGATTCACTCTGCTGTTTTGACATATGATTTTGATATATTGACAGATGTTATGATATTTTTGAGATACACGATTTATGACTTTTATATGATGAATGATACTTATGATTTTTATTAATGATTTAAAATGAAAATTTTGGACCGTTTTTTGGGATGTTTCAAGTTGGTATCAGAGCCTTGGTTTGAGGGATTCGGGCACACTCTCGGGTGTTTCTGAACTCAAACTAAGGACTTGGTATGAAAATTTCCAAAAAAAGGTATTTATATGAAAAGAATTTTGAAAATAGAAAAGGATTTGGAAAAGAGAAAAAGGGTATGGTGCATGCAATCAGCCGGGCTCAAATAAGTACTCCCAAATTACCCATACAAGTTATGTTATGATATGCTATTGAGAACTGCATGATAGATTAGAGCTAAGGATCTAGGAAGGATGCCTTATGTTCCTGTTACATGTGTATCAGCCTTATGAACTGCATGCTAATACAAATTAGTCAGTGATATGATGACCTGATTAGGACATGTTTAATTATGTGTACTCAATGTTCGAATGATGCTTGCTTTGTGCTTTTAGGATTTTTATCTAGTCTTAGTGATATGTAATAGTATTCGTGAGCTAGTTAGGGGAGGTAGCATGGACTTGTCTAATTCCAACCGTTGTAGGGTAAGACCTCTCATTCGAAGAATTATCTAGTCTTAGTGATATGTAACAGTATTCGTGAGCTAGTTAGGGGAGATAGCGAGGACTTCTTATGCAGCTGATGGCGGAGAGTGGGTTGGTGATTACCCTAGGGCAAGCCTAGGATGAGATTAGTGTGTGAAGCAGTAGTAGTATAAGGGACTTGGTGAAGTCAAAGCAGTTCTTGAGGAAAGTACGGATAGATGTGGAAGGTAGTATGGGCCCGTACTACTAAAAGTAGAGGATCCATACTCGAATCAAGGAAGGCTGAGATGAACCCAGTAAACTTGTAGTGTGTGAGATCCCTCGAGTGATGATATATGTACTAATGTTGTTATGGTGTATTTTCAGTATAGTGACGCTACATACTAGACCAGTTGGCACTTCAGGCGCTGGTGAGGGATCCGGCTCGAGCTCTGGATCCGGGCAGTTAGACGAGCAGACGAGAGAGCTCATCTCATCTGAGGTCATGCACAACATTTTAGACCAGACTCCTGCGATCTTTGGTACGATCAAGGAGGCTATCTTGGAGCTTTTGGATGAGAGGCTGAGTGCATTCCACACTGAGGTGGCGGCCATGATGGGGTCGTTCACGCTGACAATCACGAAGTTCGTGGCATGTGGAGCTCCTGAATATCATGGGGCTCGGGACCTCATTGCTATCAGTAGATGGTTGGCAGATACCGCCAACGCCTTTCACACCAGCAGATGTCCCGAGGGGGACAAGGTTCGACTTGCTTCCTGTCTCCTGAAGGACAGTGCACGAGATTGGTGGGAGGAGGTTGGGAGAGCTATTGGTGATGATGCCGCTATTGATGCGATGACTTGGAGTGATTTCTCGGCCAGGTTCAAGGCCGAGTTTGCACATGAATTGAGGTGGAACAGCTGGCAAGGGAGTTCCACGACCTCCAGCAGACTACAGAGACGGTGGACGAGATCACCGTTATGTTCATGGAGAGGGATCTTCTCGTTCCGCAGTATGTAGCGGACGAGGAGATGAAAAAGGCCCGATATCATGAGATGTTGCGGAGAGATATCCGCCAGTTTGTGAGCCGATCCAGCTGGAAGACGTTGGAGGATATGATTGCTAGGGATGGGGAGAGGGAGATGGATTTGGAGATGGAGAGGAAGAGGAAACCTGATGGGGTTCAGATAGGTATTTTGGGCAAGAAGCCCAAGGTATCAGATCACAGATCAAGGAGCCAATAGGGCAACAGTCGGTGTGGCAAGTGCGTCAAGTTACACAAGGGGGCATGCAGGACGGGGAGTTCGGGCTGATTCAAGTACAGCCGAACTGGTCATATGAGCAGGGATTGTACTACTACCACCACCACCACAACAATTTTAGATCTGATTTGCTTTCAGTGCAATCAGAAGGGCCACAAAAGGGCCCAGTGTCCGGGTTTAGCAGCGGCATGATAGGTGGCGGCGCACGCTCCTACTACGTTGAGGATTATAGATGGACTTTAGGGCCGGGCAAAGGCGCCTATGGCTAGGAGCAGGGCTTTTCAGCTTACTACAGAGGAGGCACGTGCAACTCCTGATGTTGTGACGGGTATGTATTCTCTCCTTGTCTCTTTATTTGTACTGATTATTACTTATGTTTACTTGTTTTGTTATAGGATCGTTCTTAGCGAACGGTATATCAACTCTGGTATTATTCGATTCGGGGGCTACCCGATATTTTGTGTCGCTCGCACTTAGCAAGTGATTTGTTGGAGCTCCGGGGGAGCAAGACTGTCCACTGGATGTAGAGATAGCGGATGATAGGACTGTTCGGGTTGCAAGGGTGCATCGAGGATGTACCCTAATGTTATTCGATGAGCATTTTTCCTAGGATTTGGTCCCTATTCCCCTGCGAGGGAATAAGGTTATAGTGGGTATGGACTGGGTGATCCCCAATGGGGCTGTGATCGACTGCGAATAGCAGCTAGTATGAGTTCAGACTCCAAGTGGGGGAGGGTTAGTGATTCAAGGTGAGAGGCCGTAATGTGGACCGACCTTATGTCCAGCAACGAGGACGAGGCGCTACTTCCATCAAGGTTGCACATGTCGCCTATGTTATGGATATCTGGGATAAGGGTAAGGCGACAGTTGATGATGTACCGATCGTATGAGAGTACCTGGATATATTCCCTGAGGATTTACCTGGGATACCTCCGGAGAGACAGGTTGCGTTTAGGATTGACCTAGTCTATGGTGTGGCTGAGATAGCCAAGGCACCATATCAGTTTGCTCCTCCCGAGATGTAAGAGTTGTCTACACAACTACAAGAGCTGCTAGACAAGGGATTTATCAGGCCGAGTAGTTCGTCATGGGGAGCCCCGATCCTGTTTGTAAAGAAGAAGGACAGGTCACATCGGATGTGCATAGACTACCAGGAGCTGAGTAAGGTAACGGTGAAGAACCATTATCCCCTCTCGAGGATTGATGATTTTTTTACTAGCTACAGGGTGCATCTTGGTTCTCCAAGATTGATCTGCGATCGGGTTATCACCAGATGCGATTCAGAGACGAGGATATGCAGAAGACAACTTTTAGGACTTGTTATGGTCGCTATGAGTTCGTGGTGATGTTGTTTGGGCTTACCAATGCTCCAGCCGCATTCATGGATCTCATGAACCGCGTGTGCATAACGATGCTGGATCAGCCTGTGATAGTTTTCATTGATGACATCTTAGTTTATTCCAAAACTCAGGAGCAACGTGATGAGCACCTGAAGGAGGTGCTGGAGACACTGAGGAGGGAGAGACTTTTCACAAAGTTCTCCAAGTGTGAGTGTTGGTTGCGTAAGGTACAGTTTCTGGGGCACCTTGTCAACCAGAAGGGTATTCTGGTCGATCCGGACAAGATAGAAGTCGTGATGAAGTGGGAGGTTCTGAGGTCTCCAACTGAGATTCGGAGTTTTCTTGGTCTGGCAGGTTATTATCGGAGATTCATTTGTGATTTCTCCAAGATCGCTATTCCTTTGATTCGAATGACCGAGAATTCGGTGACATTTCGCTTGGGGCCTGAGCAACAGGCAGCCTTTGAGACTCTTAGACAGCGATTATGTGAGGCACCAATTTTGACTTTCCCAGAGGGCGTCAATGACTTCATAGTTTACTATGACGCTTCGATCACGGGCATGGGTGCGGTATTGATGCAGCAGTGTCACGTGATAGCTTACACTTCGAGGCAGTTGAAGCCTCACGAGGCAAACTATCCGACACATGATTTAGATCTGGGGGATGTGGTTTTCGCCCTCAAGATTTTGCGGCATTACCTCTATGGGGTTCGTTGTAACATTTACATGGACCACAAGAGTTTGAAGTACCTCATGGATCAACCGAATCTGAACATGAGACAGCAACGGTGGTTAGATGTGGAATTACGACTGTGAGATCCTTTACCACCCGTGCAAGGCCAACGTGGTGGCTGATGCCCTGAGCCGCAAGGCATTGGCGGCCCTGATTCGAGACATATGTCTGAGGATGACAGTGATTACTCCGTTGCTAGAGCAGATATGGGAGGCTCATGTGGAGGGCCTGAAGGAGGAGCGCCGAAAGTGTGAGCGGATTATACGTCAGGTGGCCTCATTTGATTATGACAGTCGTGGGTTGTTGACCTTACATGGGAGAGTCTGGGTTCCATACCGGGGCAAAGTATGATAGGTTCTGATGGATAAGGCTCACAAGTCGAGGTTCTCAGTCCATCCCAGGGCGACGAAGATGTATCGGTGATGGGATTAAAACAACTTTTAATCTAAGAAGATCGATTAGATCTTGAACAAGTATATGAATATGAAACAGCAAGAACACAATATTAAAACAAAGTAGAACGCAATATTAAGAACAAACAGCTTGAATCAAACGTGTTGAATGATTAAATAAAATCCTTAGAAGAGCTCGATTAAGAACATCAACTGTAAAGGATTGGAAGATTACAAGAACGATTACTGGAAAATATTATACTCTTGATAAATCGCTATATCGATAATCTCTAGAATCTTATGAATCATAACCTAATATGCATGCAAGCATTAACTTAAATACTATACATAAAAGGCTCTCGGTTGGACAGGCCCAAACCGGAGAATAAAAGGCTAATCTAACGAGCCCAAAAGACGCAACATCAAAACTCTTTTCAGCCCAACAATCTCCCCCTTTGCGTCAATTTGGAGCGAGACCTTCACTTTCTACTTGGGCCGGCGGCTGAAGCTGGTACCTTCTTCTTCACAGTACTAAACAGACACTTGGTTATGGAAAGGATGGTCTGTCTAAACCGGATGTACCAATTGATCATATCATTGAAGTACTTGATATCATCAGCCAAATTGTCTTTACACTGCTTGATGATGAATAAGATGTGCTCCAAGCAAGTTGTAGTGTAAAGATGTTTGTCAGCTAAAGCGGAGAGACATTTTTGTCCTTCGGCTCTAGTGAACATCATAGAGTTTCGCCTCGAATCTATCTTGCCCATTAGCATTTGATTCAGATCACTGGCCGATCCCACAGGCTTGACTTTCGGTTTCTTCTTAAAAACTGTGGCAACCTCCTGATCCATTAGGGCCACCTCCATGATATAGCATGCCAGCATCCTTTTGACATGGTCTAAGATGGGACCATATTCGGCTTCGTTTGTCAGCAGGATGTTGTACAAGACTATCCAATCATGAGGGTTCAGATTGGGCAGATCCGCCAGAGAGATCATGTGAGCAGTTCTTGCAGATCCTCGGATAAGCTTGAACTTGACGTTTGTGAATCTCCCCACGACAAAAGGCTTCATCACCCGAACATTGACAATCTTCTGGGCGCTCCATGTAAGGTATTGAGGTCGAGCGGCCTCTAGGTAGAAGTCAATGAGCTCCCTGTCAAGCTCATCGTTCGGATGCGGGACTTCAGAAATGTTGGAGAAGGCGTGGAAGATGAACGCCTTTCGAGTCAGTGGCATATCGAACTGCGAATCGATGGTGTTGTTGCAGTCGAACGATATCACCGGCTCGAGCCATAGTATGCTTGGAGTCTCTATGGCCTCTTTTATCAAACGATCCCTGGTCCAGGCAGGGAAGAGCAACTTTCGGCTCTCAAGGAGATCGTGGGCTTCTTTTTGCTTTCGTTCGGCTTCTTCAGCCTCACGCGCCACACGACTGGCATCACCTTCAGCATTGCGACTGTTCTTTCGTTTTAACATGTCCGCAATAGTCTCCTTGTCTTCATCTTCATCTTCATCTCCATCCTCTGCTATGTGTTTACTCTTGTTCTTCACACCCGAACCCGAGGCATGACCAGTTGAGGGTGGTTCGGTTGTGTGAGTAGCTTTGGAGGACGGAGGTGGTTTCGATCCTTTCTTCTCATCTCCCCCTTGTTTCGGAATGGACACAAAACTCGGCAGGCCTTCAATTTTGCTTAAGAGGTCCATGGCCGGGGAGAGCTTTTCAGCGAGGGTGCGCCTCACCGAATGATTAAGGATGGGGTCGTGTGCTTCCAGGATGTTGGATAGAGCTGCGTGGACATCCGAAACACACGTCTTTATGACTTCCCTCTCGGATCGAAGAGCTTCCAATTGTTCTTGAGAGTTGGAAAGCTACGTGCTCTTGACCTTCAGGTTAGTTGTTTTACTTGCCAGAACGTCCATCAGAGAGTTCTCTGCCGCAAGATCCTCTTGTAGCTTTGCCAGACGGGCATCGATGGAGGCACGGAGTGCTGAGTTGTCGTCGCTGAGATTTTGTCGTAGAGTAGCGAACGAAGTCAACTCCGTCGAGACGAACTTGGCCAATTGCTGAACAATCGGTTCCAGAGTTGTCTTTGTGGCATCGGCGCTTTCCTGCAGAGACTTTAGCAGGGCAGAAGCGTCGGAGAATAGTTTATCGACTTTTTCGGTCGCTGCCTCACAGGCTCGGGTGGAGGCGTCTATCGCAGCAGCTGCTGAAGCCACTGAGTCTTGTTGAGCCCTGGAGAAGGCATCAACTATCTTCTGAAGGGCAGCTTCAGATAAGGATGACTGCTGGTTTGAAGAGGAGGCGAGAAGTTGATCAACCTTCTCGTTAAGCTCACGGAGATGCTTCTTTGTCACTGGAGCATCATCCTCCTCATCACTTTGAACTTGAAACGGACTATAATAGACCGAATCAAAGTTCATGTGATCACCACCAAGGTATTGATCATCGCCATCGGAGGCGGCTTCTGGAGATTGAGGTGGTGGTGAAGCTGGGGGTGTTATGGGTTTGGTTGGTTCAGGTTGAGTGGGTGGGGGGTTAGTTTCGGGTGGAGGTGGTATATGGGTTTCGGTTTGTGGAGGTTCGGTTACGGGAGGGGTTTCGGTTACAGGTGGTGTTTCGGTTGATGTGGTGAATATGGGTGGAGGTATAGGGAATGAGGTTGGTGGTATAGTAGGGGTTATGGTGGGAATGGAAATAGGTATTGTGGGTGGAGGGGAAGGTGATGGGTTTTAGCCATAAGAACTTTCCTATGTGCGCATGCAAAACCCTAATGCTTGGATCTAGGCTTTCTAATAAACATGCTTTGAATCCAAGACTTCTAATTACTAATTAGGTTAAATAACAACATTGAAACAGATCTAGAATCATACCTTTGAGTTCCTTGTTGATCTTGAGGTCTTGGAGCTTCTAGAGTCACAAATGTCACTCCTCTAATGACTTACAAACACCAAAGCAAGGAGGATGATTTGGGAGAGAGGAGAGGGGAGGAATTTCGACCAGAGTTCTCTTACTTAATCAGAGGTGTCGAATTCCCTATGCCATGGGGTCTATTTATACTTGTAGACTCCTTAAGGGTTACAACCTAAACCCTAATTGGATAATCTTCTCTTAAGGCTATCCAAATCCATTCCTAGATAAGCATATGGACGATTTTAGCTTTCCTAAAGCTCTTAGAATCCGTCCAAACCATATCCTAATGGATTTACAGTCTAAAGCTTAACTATCAAACAATTGACAGTTTATACCCCTTTATTTAATTAATCTCTTTAAGTCACCAAATTAATTCTAATTAATTCTATGACTTATATTAATCAAATAACAAATATATTATTCATTATATTATTCCCATAATATATTAATAATATTTATTCTCTCTTAATAAATCATCCTATCAAGTTGCTATGGTGAAGGCAACCCAAAAGGACCATGCACAACCGGATATAGTTACAGCCTTAGACACTATTCCAACAGTCTCCCACTTGGATAAGTCTAGTAACTATACAAGTACAATTCGGTTTGCAATCGTAGCTCTCAAAGACGCTGTCAACTCTGATCTAATCAATCTTGTCCTTTAGATAAGGGAACGTACAGTCCTCTGTTAGATATCATGCTGACAATCCTATGGAATGGTTAGTCAAGCATTTAGGTTTCTCGATCTCTGATTTATTTGACATAGAACTTAATCGAACACATCAATTCAGTTCTGACCGGGCCCGGCACATAAGTCAAATCAAATCATCGAGCGGCCGAGATATCGCTTTTACCTTCTTAGATAAAAGTTACAGATAAACTTCGACTTATATGCATTTACTTATTCATTTACCAACTATACACAACAATACGTTTTATAACATCAAGTTACTGATGCGTTTTCGTATTATCAATGTACAATCAATTAACAAATAATAAACCATATATCTAGGTTTTAAGACTATATGATATTATCGTCTTGCGATCACCTTTTATATCTTATTCCATAAGGTGATTCCATCAAGCGCGGGTTTATTCCAATGCTCAAAACTAGTTCATAAGCACTCATGAACGTTGCAGCAATCCTTTGCTATGTCTAACACCATTTAGACATTCTACACACCAATTCATGACAATCTTCTTTCATATCTACTTCCAATATATGAACGATTGTGGACCATTTGAACAATTCTATTATTCCTAATAATTTCAATTATTCTGGAAGTCAAAACATGCAAAGTGAAACAATAGCTAAACAATTAACATAAGATAGTTACATTACTCATAAATAAAACTCCTTTATTTAATCATCAAATGTCAATTACATTTATCTATTACACGTTTCTAATACTATCTAATCTATGCTAATATCATCCTTCAGCCCAATACTCCTAGCATGCTGCAAGTGCTTAACCCTACTCAGTCCCTTCGTAAGCGGATCTGCTGGGTTATCTTCTGATGATATCCTCTTAACTACGAGTTGTCCTTCTTCTACACGATGTCTAATGAAGTGATACTTTCTGTCGATATGTCTTGATCTACCATGATCCCTCGGTTCCTTGGTTAAGGCAACCGCACCTTCGTTATCACAGAAAATCTCCATTGGCTCCTTTATGGCAGGTACGACTCCAAGATCACCGATGAAGTTCTTTAGCCATATTGCCTCCTTCGACGCTTCGCTCGCTGCAATGTACTCTGATTCGCACGTTGAATCAGCTACGGTTTCCTGCTTGGAACTTTTCCATGTCACTGCTCCTCCATTTAGGGTAAAGATCCAGCCCGACTGTGAACGGTAGTTGTCCCTGTCGGTTTGAAAACTGGCGTCACTATACCCTCGCACCTTCAAGTCATCACTTCCTCCGAGGACTAAGAACCATTCCTTCGTCCTCCGAAGGTACTTAAGGATATTCTTCACCGCTATCCAATGGGCTTTGCCAGGATTCCCTTGATATCTGCTAACCATGCTCAAAGCGAAGGCTACATCAGGGCGAGTACAAGTCATAACGTACATGATTGAGCCAACTGCGGAAGCGTATGGTACTCGGCTCATTTCTGCTATCTCAGCTTCGGTACTCGGACTTTGAGTCTTACTCAACTTGGCATTACTTTGTATCGGTAGTTCTCCCTTCTTTGAGTTTTCCATACTAAAACGTTTTAGTACCTTCTCTAAGTAAGTATTCTGACTAAGTCCAATTAGTCTCTTACTTCTTTCTCTTATTATCCTTATTCCCAAAATGTAAGAAGCCTCTCCGAGGTCCTTCATAGCGAAACACTTCCCGAGCCAGGACTTTACCTCCTGCAGAGTCGGGATGTCGTTTCCTATGAGTAATATGTCATCGACATATAGAACGAGGAAGCTTACTATACTCCCACTGGCTTTGACATATACACAAGATTCGTCTTCGCTTCGTACAAATCCAAACTCTTTGACTTTCTCATCGAAACAAAGATTCCATCTGCGAGATGCTTGCTTAAGTCCATAAATGGACTTCTCAAGCTTACACACTCTATCCGGATGCTTCGGATCCACAAACCCCTCTGGCTGAGCCATGTAAACATCCTCAGCCAACTTTCCGTTAAGGAAAGCGGTCTTGACATCCATTTGCCAAATCTCATAATCATGAAATGCAGCAATTGCTAACATCACTCTAATAGATTTAATCTTCGCAACTGGTGAGAAGGTCTCATCATAGTCAACTCCGGGAGTTTGAGTAAAGCTCTTCGCGACCAATCGCGCTTTATATGTGTGTACGTTCCCATCCACGTCGGTCTTCTTCTTGAAGATCCATTTGCACCCAACGGTCTTACGTCCGGGCACGTAATCAACCAAATTCCAAACTTGGTTATCATACATGGATTGGATCTCGCTATCCATTGCCTCTTTCCACTTTAAAGACTCCGGGCCTGCCATGGCTTCCTTGTAGCTATTAGGTTCATCAAGATTTACTAGTGTACCATCACTAATATACGTGTCCCCTTCGGTAGTAATATGAAAGCCATAAAACTGGGGATGAACTCTAACTCTATCGGAACGTCTAAGAGGTAAGGATTCGTCAATTGGTTCAACCGGAGTTTCCTCCTCGGGTTGAGTGTCAGCGGTAGAGGTTCCTTCATCCATCGACTCTTGAATCTCTTCAAGTTCGATTTGCCTCCCACTGTCTCCTTGGCTTATGAGTTCTCGCTCTCGGAAAACTCCTCTCCTCGCAACGAAGACAACATTGTCCTTCGGTCTATAGAAGAGATATCCAAAGGATGTCTGCGGGTAGCCGATGAAAATACATCGCTCACTTCGAGGTTCAAGCTTGTCGTGAGTATCTCGTCTTACGAAAGCCTCGCAACCCCAAACCTTGATATGTGCCAACGAGGGAGCTTTCCCTGTCCACATCTCGTGAGGTGTTTTGGCAACCTTCTTAGTAGGGACTCGGTTAAGGATATGGGCGGCAGTCTCTAAGGCATACCCCCAAAAAGAGATTGGTAGTGAAGCACGACTCATCATAGAGCGAACCATATCCAATAAGGTTCGATTATGCCTTTCTGCCACACCATTTAACTGTGGTGTCCTAGGAGGCGTCAATTGCGAAACTATTCCACACTCCTTGAGATAATCGTGGAATTCAAGACTTAGGTACTCTCCTCCTCGATCGGATCGAAGCATCTTGATTTTCCTGCCCAATTGATTCTCCACTTCATTCTTGAACTCTTTGAACTTTTCAAAGGTGTCTGACTTTTGCTTGATTAAGTAGATATACCCATATCTACTATAGTCATCGGTAAAAGTCACATAGAAGCGGTTCCCATCCTTCGTGGTTGATCTAAACGGTCCACATACATCGGTATGTATTAGGTCCAATAGACCCTCGCCCCTTTCACAAGTACTTGTGAAGGGCGACTTAGTCATCTTTCCAAGCAAACAAGACTCGCATGTGTCATCTTCCCTAAGGTCGAATGACTCCAACACTCCATCCTTTTGGAGTTGGGCTATGCGTTTCTTGTTGACATGTCTAAGACGACAATGCCACAAGGAAGCTTTATCCATACTAGTGGAAGAATCGATATTCAAAACATCATTTCCAAAGTCATCAATAATCATAACAGTTTCATATATTCCATTACATGGTATAGCTTCAAAGTAAAAGACACCATTTAGATAAGCCAAAATAGAACCATTCTCATTATTAAAAGAAAATCTAAATCCTTGTCTAAATAAACCATGAAATGAAATGATGTTTCTTGCCATTTCTGGCGAATAGCAACAATTGTTCAAATCTAAAACTAACCTATTCCTGAGCACTAAGGAATACACTCCAATCTTGGTTACAGGCGACGATCTTCTGTTCCCCATGATTAGATTGATCCTTCCTTGCTCTACATCCCTACTTCTTCTTAGTCCCTGCACATTAGAACAAATGTGATAACCACAACCGGTATCAAGAACCCAAGAAATAGCATGATTAGAATCGTTAGATTTGATTGTATATATACCTGCGAAAGATGGCTTGATCTTTCCTTCTTTGATTGCTTGCAGGTAATCCGGGCAGCTTCTCTTCCAATGTCCTATCTTGTGGCAGTGGTGGCACTCTGCCTCCTTCGGGTTAGAGTAGGGCTTGGCGGGATCAACTTTGGTCCCACTAGAAGAGGCACCATCTCGGGTTTTCACCTTGCGATAGTTCTTCGATGAAGCTTTCCTCTTCTTTCCCTTCCCTTGTCCAATAGCCAAGACAGGAGCAGCGGGCAGATTGGGAGTAGGTGCAACAAACTTGTCTTTAAAGTTGCTCTCAGCAACCCTCAAGAGACCTTGGAGCTTGCTTAGGGTGACCTCTTCTTTGTTCATGTGGTAGGTCATCCTAAATTGATTGTACATCGGAGGCAAAGAGTGAAGCACCATGTCGATCGCCAAATCCTCACCGAAGTCAACATTTAACTTGCGAAGGCGGTCGACATACCTTTGCATCTTTTGCAAGTGCACGGTAAGAGATTCTCCATGACCCATCTTCGCGGAAATCATGTTAGTGAAAATCTCGTACCTCTCTTGTCTCGCGTTTTGGTGGTACCTTTCCAATAAGTCTTGGTGCATCTCGTACGGGTACATGTCCTCGTAGGACTTTTGGAATTCGGAGTTCATGGTGGCGATCATGATGCAATGTACCTTCGTTGCATCTCGCTCATGAGTTTCAAAGGCGGTGATTTCGGCTGGAGTAGCGATTTCGGTGTTGATTTTCTCGAGCTTCTCATCAAGGACATACTCTTTGTCCTCATAGCGAGCAATGGTGCGAATGTATCTTATCCATTCGCTAAAGTTCGTTCCATCGAAGGTGACCTTTTGGCAAAGGCTCATCAATGTGAAAGAACTAGCAGCAGCGTTGTTTGCGTTCGACATCTACAATTAGAAAAGGACAAAGATAGATTAGAATAAGAATCCCTAATTATCACCCAATAAGAAAATTAGGGCTAGGATCCAACAATAACATTTACATACTAGAAAAGGGATGCCGTAATCTAACATGCAAATAAATTGAAGGTAAGTGAATGACGATTCACTAATTCTCCATTACGAAACTTAAACTATTAGTCCTAAGTGTTTTTGAGAATTCCTAGGTTCGGATGAGATTCATTGAAGCTATTCAATGGCATGTTTAAATCTCGATATGCCCCTCTTGTTTGTGACTGGGATGCCGAGGATCACAAAGCGGGTGTGAATTACCATGCAAATTCACATGGCGCCTTCATTGTAACAATCACCTATTCGATGTGCTGGTAAACCACACACGCTCCATCGAACTATGATAAACAACGAATCACCCTTTGCCACCTTCGCTTAGAACCAATTAGTGTGCCGGTAAACCACACACGCTCCACTAACATCTTAGCAAGGTGCAAAGTGTAATTTCATGGGATTGCATCAATTCACTTTTCCTAAAGTAACTAGGATTGGGAAATTTTAAAATATGTGTAGTTACTTTATATTTCTTATTATACTTTTAATGAGAGGATGAGGTTGCCCTATCCTACCCGTTCGGCTAACGACCCTCCACCAATCAAGCAAGCGGTGGGTGTGAGTGTACACCCATTAAGCGCCATTTTATAGGCCGCAACCTTATATCCACCTTATAGATCGGCTTCGTGAATGAGGCCTACTAACGGTAAGACTAGCATTTAGTTATACACACATATATATATATATATATATATATATATATATTATTCTAGTAATATCATATTAGTATAGGGTTGTATTTTAAAACTTTTAAAATCTAGGGCTTGAAATTTAAGTTGTCTAAATTAAAGCTTTTAATCACAAAAGTAAATTTCAAAACATGAGGGTAGGTTTTAAACATTTAAAACATGGAGGATCAAATAACAAATAATTCCAATTAACAATTAATATCCTAATTATCTATATTTGATTTTTTTTTAAGATTTCTTTTTAAGATAATTACCAAAATAATCAAAATAATCAATTAATTATCATATAAGGAAATTAAATATTTAATTAGTTGATAATTACCTTTAACTAGATCAAGATAATAGTTATATTTATCAGAAAAACGAATTAATATTGATCTAATTAGTTTATGGTAAGTTAAGATAAGATAAACACAAAGAAATCCCGAATCTGGCCATTCCTGACGCCTGGACTCGCCGAGTGCACAAAGGGACTCGTCGAGTCAGGCCTACTCGCCGAGTCCACTTTGAGACTCGCCGAGTCCATGACTCAGAAACCAAAAAATCGAATTTTGCAGGTTTGTTTCAGTTAATCAAGCAACAATTTACAGAAAACCAAGCTATGCTCTGATACCACTGATGGGTTTTAGCCATAAGAACTTTCCTATGTGCGCATGCAAAACCCTAATGCTTGGATCTAGGCTTTCTAATAAACATGCTTTGAATCCAAGACTTCTAATTACTAATTAGGTTAAATAACAACATTGAAACAGATCTAGAATCATACCTTTGAGTTCCTTGTTGATCTTGAGGTCTTGGAGCTTCTAGAGTCACAAATGTCACTCCTCTAATGGCTTACAAACACCAAAGCAAGGAGGATGATTTGGGAGAGAGGAGAGGGGAGGAATTTTGACCAGAGTTCTCTTACTTAATCAGAGGTGTCGAATTCCCTATGCCATGGGGTCTATTTATACTTGTAGACTCCTTAAGGGTTACAACCTAAACCCTAATTGGATAATCTTCTCTTAAGGCTATCCAAATCCATTCCTAGATAAGCATATGGACGATTTTAGCTTTCCTAAAGCTCTTAGAATCCGTCCAAACCATATCCTAATGGATTTACAGTCTAAAGCTTAACTATCAAACAATTGATAGTTTATACCCCTTTATTTAATTAATCTCTTTAAGTCACCAAATTAATTCTAATTAATTCTATGACTTATATTAATCAAATAACAAATATATTATTCATTATATTATTCCCATAATATATTAATAATATTTATTCTCTCTTAATAAATCATCCTATCAAGTTGCTATGGTGAAGGCAACCCAAAAGGACCATGCACAACCGGATATAGTTACAGCCTTAGACACTATTCCAACAGAAGGAACTGGGGATTGGTGAAGTTCCATCTCCGGGGTTGGGGACCGAGGGGGTGTGTTACCTCACTGAGGAGATTCGTCTCCTTGTGAGCCCTCAGAGTCCGAACTCCCACCTTCGGATTCGCTTGAAGAGGAGGGTATGAGGAGCTTTCGCTTCGGTTGGGTCTTCCTCCTTTTCGGTTGTGGGGATGAAGCAGGTTTCTGTTGTTTCCGCTTCTTGGGAGAAGGTTTTGGGGCTTTGGATGGTTTCTTCCCCTTGTCTGCCTTCTTACCCCTGGCCACCGGTTTGTCGGCATCGTGAATCGAGCGCAGCATGTCCGGTGTCAGTTCCCTCGGACCAGATGGCCCTAACTCCTTGATCGCCTTGATCATACTGCTGTCTGAAGGCACACTTCCATACATGGTCTCCGGGATGGAGCCAATGAAGGAGAATTTTGATGCATCCGAGACGATGATCTTCTTGGTATGAAAGGTACCAATAGAAGACATCGGTGCACCATCAGCAGTTGGGACATCAAACCTGTCCATAGCCCATCTTGTGATCAAGATCCAGAACCGGGCCAGCGACACCTCGGAGTGTCGAGAAGTAGAAGAGAGGCTCTGAAGCAGCTGTTGCCAGAGGACAAATCCATAGTCCAGATTGATCCCGTTGTACACCCCATACATAATTGACAGGAAAAGACGACTGGCCCCGTTCGATCCTGAGCTCCTTTCTGACAGTCCCTTGAAGAGAACTGTAAATAACCCATTCCACTGGGGCAGTAGGCATGACTTCTTGAACCTGGCGACGGAGGTGAGAACTTCCGTGTAGCCCATGTTGTAGAACATGCTGTAGAGCATTCCAACCGGAATCGTCTCCGGGTTAACACGCGATGAGTCAGTGGCAAACCCTAACAACGTGCAGAAACGTTGGCGAGAAATGGAAGTCTTGTGATCTCCCACTTCAAAGAATACCCGGTCGACGCCCTTGTCGTAGTAGGCCGTCGCATAGACTTGAGATAGAGCCACCAGTGGCACCGTTTCAATTATGGACAATGCCGGAGCAAGCTGTGAGTACTTGAGGCATTCGATAACCGGCGACATGTAGGGATCATAGGCCAGTGGATTCAGATCAATGACGAGGCATTGTTGAGGTCTGATGGGAAGAATCTGAGAAGTGGCATGAACAGATGAAGATTCCGCCATTGTTGCAGGTGTGGAGAAGAAGAACGGGAGAGTGTTTTGGGAGTAATTTTGCTTTTGGAATTATGGGGGCAGTAAAGAGGTAAAAGGTGGTGTTGATGGGTTTTTATAGTAGGTGATAGGAGAGAGAAAGATCAATTCAAATCTCTTATGGAAATACGAAACGGGTTTTTGGAGTGACTGATTGGTGACAGTTGGGACGTGCGATGATCACGTAGGAGAGTGAGTGTCAGATTCCTAGGATCACGCCGCCCAATAAGTGCCGGTTCAGAGAAAGAAATCGTTTCCATTTCCACACGCGCTTGTAACTTCAGAGATATGACGCTTCGACATTGCACACGCGTCCTCAAGTGTCAGAAAAAGCGCGGCCGTTTCAAATTCACGCGCCCTCCTTTTTACCGTCGTTTGAATTTCTATCCTTTTAACTTCCGCCGAGTCAGCAACTTTTTGTCTTTTCCCCTTTTTTAAACGGCTGTTTCCAATTAATGATCCACGTGGCTTATTTTTTTACCACAACTTCATTTGTAACCATCCAGTAAATATCCAGTCTGTAAAATAATTAGTAACGGAATTTTTGAAAATCTTGGATTTTCGTGCAAAGAGTGTAAAAAATAAAAAAGTAAAGCAACTCTTTTTAGGATAATCTGTGATGTCAATAATGACACGAAACTGATGATCCCGGGCACGAATCTCTTCCTTCAAGGTCAAGAGAGACCTCAAAGTGTTAATGTGGAGTCCCGTTGAATTACGATCAAACATTTATTAATAAATGTTGAAAGGCTTCTTTTAATAAGGCTAATTAAGGGTGGTTTCGCTTTGATTCAACAATTCAATTCTTGATATAAGAACGAATGTGAACAAAGTACTTGTGAGACCAGTGAAGTTTGTTGAACAAGTAGGTTTGAGTTGATTTTGTAGTGGCTTGGATTAATATGAAATCTCAGATAAAAATTTAAAACTGGATCCCTTGGGAAGAAATGTCATGGTGTATAACAATTTCATTGGAACCACGCAAAAAGAAAAGAAATTGAGATTTCATGAAGGTACATTCGTCAATTCATGAGTGAAAACTTGATCAAGTTAATTGGTCACCGTCAATTCGTTGGTGTTGAATTTTGGGTTTCACTCAGCTCGTAGTGGCACGAAGCTAAGATCATAAACACAGATGTTGTGTAACCATAAACCTCAGTGGTAGTTTCTGAGAGTCTCAAGGGTTACAGTTATGAAACGAATGTTATGGAGAAGTGTAATGGGGATGGTGAAAGAAGACATAGTACCTCTGCTGCGAACAAAAGGACCAAGCAGGAGACTCTGAACTCATGTGAGAAAAGAGTGAGGTAGCTCACGATTAGAATAAATGAGTTAGCCTTATTGGGAAGACAAAGTTTGTGTATACCAGGTCATGAAGGCTATTATTCAAAATCTTATGAGGCTTGGGACACATACAGCAGCATGCTTCTAGGGACACTTAAGTAATTCAGCAAATATATCCCCATAAGTAAACGAACATACAAAAAAATTAAAAACATATTTTTGGAGCTTTTGAAGTTTATATAAAAAAAATAAAAGAAATGAAATAAAAAAAATAAAAATAAAAAAATAGAAAAGATAAAAAAAATAAGACAAAAAATAATAAATAAGACAAAAAAAAATAAGACAAAAAAAAACTTTTGAAGAAAAAAAATATGGAAAACCGAACCCGAACGTTCGGTTGGTTTCGGTTGGAAAAAGTTGAAAAACCGAACCCGAACCTTCGGTTGGTTTCGGTTCAGGAAAATTTTGAAAAATCGAACCCGAACCTTCGGTTGGTTTCGGTTCTTGAAAATTTTGAAAAACCGAACCCGAACCTTCGGTTGGTTTCGGTTTTGGAAAATTTTTAAGAAACCAAGGAGTTTAGATATGCAATTAAAAAAACTTTTTACATAAAGAAAAACAAATTTTGCACAAGAAATATACAACACAGAAAAAAACTACCTTTGAAGTAATGAGTGAGTGAAATGGTTGAACCGAACCCGAACGTTCGGTTGGTTTCGTGTCTTACGTTTGAGATTGAGAGGTAGTGTGAGGAACTGACTCTGATTCCATCATTCCTAGCCCTTGCAATATTTTATTGAACGATGCTTCTGGAAGAGCTTTGGTAAAGACGTCAGCCAGTTGATCAGTGGTTCTTACGAAGTGAACTTCGACATTTCCATCTTCCACATGATCTTTGATGAAGTGATACCTCAGTGCTATGTGTTTGGTTTTAGAGTGTTGCACCGGGTTATAACATATCCTAATTGCACTCTCAGAGTCACAATATAGAGGGATCTTCTTCATATTGAGTCCATAGTCTCGAAGTTGACTCTGGATCCAAATCACTTGTGATGTGCAGGATGCAGCGGCAATATATTCCGCTTCAGCAGTAGACAGCGACACACATGTTTGTTTCTTGGATTGCCAGCTGACCAACTTCCCATCAAGAAATTGACAGCCACCAGTTGTGCTTTTGCGGTCGAGTCCACATCCTCCAAGGTCAGCATCAGAATAAGCTTGAACGAAGAAGCCTGAATTGGATGGATACCATAGACCTAAGGAGGCGGTTCGCTTGAGATAGCGTAGGATGTTCTTCACTGCCAGCATGTGAGGTTCGCGTGGGTTAGCCTGAAATCGAGCACAATAACATACATAAAACATGATATCAGGCCTGCTAGCAGTTAGATACATCAGTGAGCCAATCATTTGACGATAGAGCGTGATGTCGACAGCCGGTTTGTCTAGAGAAGGGGTAAGCTTGGTGCCGAATGCCATTGGGACTTTGACTTTTGAGTCTCCCATCATGCCAAACTTTGCTAGGAGAGTCTTTGTGTAAGCTTCCTGATTGATAAAGATGCCTTCGGGTCCCTGTCTTATATTTAAACCAAGGAAAAAATTAATAGGACCCATTGAGCTCATTTCAAACTTAGTCTCCATCAACTTTCTGAATTCAGCTGTTAAGCTGGGATTCGTAGAGCCAAAGATAATGTCATCGACATAAATTTGAACTATCATAAGGTGGTTACCTTCCTTTTTGCGAAAGAAGGTTGGGTCAACCGAACCTTGTTTGAATTTGGACATCTTTAAAAATTTTGTAAGCGTTTCATACCAGGCTCTCGGAGCTTGTTTGAGGCCGTACACAGCTTTATCCAGAATATAGCAATGATTTGGATACTTTTCGTTCACGAACCCAGGAGGTTGCTCCACATACACAGTTTCTTCAAGTTCTCCATTGAGAAACGCACACTTGACGTCCATTTGGAAGACCTCAAAGTTTTTGTGAGCAGCATAGGCCAGAAATATTCTAACTGATTCTAGCCTAGCTACTGGAGCGAACGTCTCTTCGTAATCTATCCCTTCCTCCTGACAGTATCCCTTGACAACCAGACGAGCCTTGTTCCTTATGACATTACCTTCCTTGTCCATTTTGTTTCTAAAAACCCATTTAAGACCAACAACCGAAGCATCTGGAGGAGTTGGAATGAGGCGCCAGACTTTGTTCCTTTCGAACTCGTTCAGTTCGTCTTGCATTGCTTGAACCCAATCAGAGTGATCGAGGGCAGTGTTCACTGTCTTCGGTTCAACTTTTGATACAAATGAGTTAAACATACAAAACTCAACCTTGGAGAATAAGGATGTCTGTTTTGCTTTCAGTTGAGATCGGGTCAGAACCTTTTCAGATACATCACCAACTACTTGAGAGATAGGATGATCTCTGGTCCATTTGGTAAGAGGAGGGTAATTCGGGTCGAAGGATGGATCTAGTTCAGCATTGATCATCTCTTCGGGCTCAGATTGACTATCAAAATCAAGCATCATATCATCATGCTCCCCCTCAATTGATGAGTCTTGAGAAACATGAGGTTCAGGGGTTTCTTGCGGTGCTGGACTTTCAGGCATTGAAGCACCTTCGTTTGGAGGGGCACCTTCGGTTGGAGAGGTACCTTCGGTTGGTGAAGGACCTTCGGGTGAAGTGGTAGAGCTTTGCTCCCCCTGGACTTGTGAGCTTGGCTCCCCCTCGACTGAAGCATTGTTGGATGGAGATTCATCAGTGGGTGATTCTCCTTCATGCATTCTTCTTGCAACATCTTCGACAATCTGCTTCATATGATCTATTTTGTTGTCAGCTGCACCTGCTTCGGAGAGAGAAGCTTTTTCCGGTTCGTCAAAGAGTTCCAGAAATCTCTCGTACAAATTGGCGATTGAGACTGTGACTTGGCCAGTTTGAGGAAATATTTCCCCGGCAGTGTCATCTATGGCATGTAGCTTCTTGACGTAGTTATCGTCGAAGGTCACATAGTATGTCTCTTCAATCCTTCTTGATCGTTTGTTTAGGACCCTGTACGCCTTGGATGTGAGTGAGTACCCCAGAAAAATTCCCTCGTCGGCTTTGACATCAAACTTGTTGCGGTGTTCTTTAGAGTTAAAGATGAAACACCTTGAGCCAAAAACGTGGAAAAATTTCACATTGGGCTTCCTGTTGTTTAATATCTCATATGGTGTGAGCGTGAATCGCTTGTTGAGATAGGACCTGTTTTGTGTATAACAAGCAGCAGAAATAGCGTCAGCCCAAAAATAAAGAGGTAAGGAAGCGAAACTTAACATAGTTCGGGCAGCTTCACACAGAGATCGGTTTCGTCTTTCGACTATCCCGTTCTGCTGTGGTGTGTAGGGAGCTGAGAAATTATGGCTAATTCCCTTTTCTGCAAGAAACTCTTCAAACTCTCTGTTCTTGAATTCGAGACCATTGTCGCTCCTGATGTTTCGAACGACCTTCTTGAGCTGGACTTCAATTTGCTTGAAAAACACTTTCAGCTTTTGAGTCGCTTCAGATTTGAGCTTTAGAAAGAACACCCATGTAAATCGAGAGAAGTCATCAATGATAACAAGAATGTACTTGCTACCACCGATGCTTTCAATAGATGAAGGACCACACAAATCGATATGAAGCAATTCGAGTGGTTCAACAACTTTTGTGTTAATTACGGATGGGTGACTTTGACGACTCTGCTTTCCCATTTCGCATGCAACACATAAATGCTCTCTGTCAAACTTGAGCAATGGAAGACCCCTAACATGACCTCCAGTGACAAGTCGGTTGATATCTTTGAAATTGAGATGAGAGAGTCTTCTGTGCCACAACTAACTTTCGTCGGATTGAGCTTTTGATAGCAGACATATGGCTGGGTTTCCTTTGATGGGTTTCATGTTCAGAGGAAACATTTCACCCTTTCGCTCTGACTTCAGAATCACTTTCTTTGTCTTTTTCTCTATGATTTCAGAACCTTCATCATCGAATGAAATTTTGAGACCTGTACCTCCAACAAGCTGAGATACACTGATGAGGTTGTGTTGAAGTCCTTCCACATAGGCCACCTTCCTTATGGTAAAATCACCATTCGTTATCATCCCATATCCCTTTATGGTGCCGAAAGAGTTATTTCCAAACTTAACGTTGCCACCATTTGCAAGAGATCTGTATTCCCTGAGTTCCTCTTTCCTCCCTGTCATGTGACGCGAGCAGCCACTGTCGATGTACCATTCTTCGTCAAACTGCTCGTCACTTATAACCTGCAAAAATTAAGCAGATTTAGGAACCCAAAGTTTTTTGGGTCCATGTGAGCTTTTCATGGGAACAGGAACAGTAAGAGAGATGTCAACTAGATATGTTCTTTTAATTAGAGTTGTTTCATCTTTCTTTTTAATGGTAAAGACTTTTATTTTATTGACATTAGGGATGTTCGTTTTAGACTCAGGTTTGGATTCATCGACCTTCTGCTTTCCCTTCTGTTCAGCAGATGAATGAGGTTTTTGAGAACCAACGGAATTAGCGTTAGAGCAAGATGGAGATGAATGGTTGGAAGTAGAAGAACGAGAAGAATTAGGAAGAGAGGATTTGGATTTGGATGGAGATGTCTTCCTTGCTGATGACTCTAGGTGACCCTTTTGCTTTTGATCGTTGGTGGGGTAAACCTTTGAGTCTTGTTCTCTTTTGACTTCAGAACCGAACCTCTGCGTTCGGTTGGAGTTGTTCTTGGAACCGAACCTTTGGTTTCGGTTGAAATCCTTTTCAGAACCGAACCTTGACTTTCGGTTGGTATCTTCTTGCGAACCGAACCTTGGCTTTCGGTTGGTATCTTCTTGCGAACCGAACCTTGGCTTTCGGTTGGTATCTTCTTGCGAACCGAACCTTAGCTTTCGGTTGGTATTTTCTTGCGAACCGAACCTTGGCTTTCGGTTGGAGGAACTTTCTTGCTTTCGTACAGGATTGTTTTCATACTTCAGATTCTTGTCCTTGTGTGTATAGTATGCGTTCTGGGAGTGCCAGAATTGTTTCTTTTCAGAAAGATTTTTCCTGTATCTTTGGTTCCTCTCTATCTTCTTATCCCTCATCTGCTTAGGTTGATGATGAACGTTCGCTTTTGTTTTTGCTGTCTCTTTGACTGATTCCTTTTGAACTTCAGGAGTTTTTCTTTGAGCAGAGGGAACAGATGGAATATCTGAAGAAGATTCAGTTTGCCCTGAGGAAGTGGAAGGAGTATCTGATGAAGTTTCGCTTCGAGCTGTAGGTGTTGAAGGAATGTCTTCTTTTGCTAAACGATCATCCTCTTGAGGAATTTCTTTTGTACCACTTGTACTTGGTTCACTGAAATTATCAGGCTTGTTCAAGGGTTCAGGTATGTACCTCCCTTTCTTCATCCAGGAGGTTCTTTCAGAAAGACCAACGGTTTCGTTTCCATTATCAATAGGAGCTTCCCAGAAATACTCATCACAGCCATCAGCATTGTCTTCGTTAACAATAGCTGTGAGTTCAGCCGTTTGATGTTCGGTTACTCCAGTCACCTTGTATACTTGATTTGGAGTGGTCCTGACCTTTTGATACACAATAGCCTTTTCTACTAATTTCGGGGACTTTTGTTGGGACAATCTAGCGAATTCCACAGAATTTTCAGAAATAAGATTTTTGTGGTTTTCAGTTTCGCTTTTAACAAATTCTGAGCAGTCAACCGTATCCTCTACAGAAATTTCACTCATGTTATCGTCCTCGTTAAGCTCAGATGCATTTTCAACATCGATTTTATTTTCTGAGCTTACCTTGGCGTTTAGAGAGTCAAACTTTTGTATGGTTTCGGTTCTTAGTTTAAGTCTGTCATTTTCATCCAAAAGATTTTTGAGCATGTTCTTGTGGTCTTTGGATTTAATGAAGGACTTAATTTTGTCCAGTCCAATTTTATAAGTTGGGTTGACATCATCAGACGATATCACACTCTCACAGTTGTAAGCTTCGGCATCGATTTCATCCTCCTTAAATTCTAGGAAGGGCAAAATCATACGATGGATCTTTTGGCCTATCTCACAGTCCAAGTGAAGTTGAGTAATATTGGAATATAAACGTTTAGCTATTAAACAAAAAACATTTCGTTGTTTCAACAATTTCAAATTGTCTCTCTGTAAATAAATGTTTTCGTCTTTAACTTTAATTAATTCCGACTCTTTTAACTCAATCCACATTCGCCGCTCCTCACTCTTCGACGCCACCCTGCTTAATTGATCAGTCAGGTTAGAATTGGTGACCCAAGTTTGAGTTAAGCTACTATCTAAATGAGAAATTCTTGTGTTAACGTTTTTTAGTTCTTTCTCATAAGAGGATGGTGGTACTTTAGATGAAATAAAAGCAGATTGTACCTTCTTTATCAGTTCATCGAGTTCATTGAACTGCTAGCTGAGTGGTTTGGCCGTAAAGCACATATCCTCCTGCACCTTCGGTCCATTGCTTCCTCCATCGGTGTTGTATCCCCTCATTTGAGACACTTCAGTCACCATGAAGCATTTTCCACCACTGCTTTCCTCCTTAGCCACATATGCCTTTCCATGAGTAGGCTTCCTCACTTCTTCATCTTCTGAGTCAGTAGACCAAACTTCAGTGCTACCGAACTCATCGTCATTGACCGAACCCTGCACAATAAGAGCATTAATAGAAGGGTTAGCGGTAGACTTCTTCTTTCTCAACTCATCCAATCTCTTCTGCAGCACAGCTTCCTCATCATTTCCATTGTCCTTTTCAGCCATTTTCTTAAGAACACAGTCCTTAGCGTAGTGGTTCTTGCCACCACAATAGAAACAGCTTACTCCGGAATCGCCATCTGCTTTCGGTTCCTTTTTGGGCTCCTCAGCTTTCGGTTCATTGTTTGCTTTTTCTGAGCTGTAACTCCCCTGCCAGTTTCGGTTTTTGTTGCTGGGGAATCTCTTCTTTATGAACCTCTTAGGATTGGATACCATCATGGCATAATCCTCAGATGAGAGGTCATATTCTTCCAAGTTGAGCTCTTCATCCTCCACCACAGCTTTACTTTTAGAGAGGAGGGCCAACGAACCAAGACTGGAGACAACATTCTTCTCTTGAACCACAATCTTCTCTTGGGACTTTAGGATACCCACCAGTTTCGCCAAAGAATATGATTTAAACTGTTCATGGGCTTTGACTGTGGAAACAACTGTTCTCCATTCAGATCGCAGTCCGTTTAAGAAAGTAACCTTTTGTTCGATGAGCTTCCTTTCAATGTCGTGTTTGATCATCTTGCTGAGAAGATGATTGAAGCGATCAAACGTCTGGGTCACAGTTTCTTCGGCCCCTTGCCTGAATTCACCAAATTCAGATAGAAGCAAGGTTTGAATGGAATGTTCAAGATCTTCGTCTGTGGAATACAGTTCGCGAAGTCTATCCCACACTTCCTTCGCCGTAGTGCATGAGCTGACCAGCCTGAATGTGTCGGACTGAAGGGCGAATCTGATCAACCTAAGTGCCTTAATATTGCACTGGAGTTTGTCTTTTTCATCTTGCGTGATATTCGTCACGTCCTTGAGCAGATCATTGTACTCTTTTTGCGTCTTAATGATTCTGGACGTCGTAGAATGAGAAAACGGTCCACTGATGATGGCTTCCCATATGAGATAACCATTGTCCTCCGATCCAATCACATAATCTTCGAAATGATGCGCCCATACTTCATAGTCATGGGTGTACAAGATTGGAATCTTTGTTGTCGAACCGATGCTGTTGGAAATATTAATAGGGTTTGATTGCGTTGCGTCCATAATGATCGTAAAAACCTGTTCAAAGATCAGACTTGTAATAAAGCAGATTAGGGCAAAACAATAAATACTAAGATACGTCAATTAAGATGACGGCTCAATAAATATCGATGATTACGGAAAACCCTAATGGAAATCTTTTTCACAGAAAAGATGTGTATCGATTACACAGCCTCCTGCTCTGATACCAATTGATGGGATTAAAACAACTTTTAATCTAAGAAGATCGATTAGATCTTGAACAAGTATATGAATATGAAACAGCAAGAACACAATATTAAAACAAAGTAGAACGCAATATTAAGAACAAACAACTTGAATCAAACGTGTTGAATGATTAAATAAAATCCTTAGAAGAGCTCGATTAAGAACATCAACTGTAAAGGATTGGAAGATTACAAGAACGATTACTGGAAAATATTATACTCTTGATAAATCGCTATATCGATAATCTCTAGAATCTTATGAATCTTAACCTAATATGCATGCAAGCATTAACTTAAATACTATACATAAAAGGCTCTCGGTTGGACAGGCCCAAACCGGAGAATAAAAGGCTAATCTAACGAGCCCAAAAGACGCAACATCAAAACTCTTTTCAGCCCAACAATCGGGATCTTCGCCCTGACTACTGGTGGCCCTGCATGAAGCAGGACGTAGCATGGTATGTGGAGCGGTGCTTGACCTGCAGGAAGGTCAAGGCTGAGCACCAGTATGCAGCCGTTTAGACATTCCTGTGTGGAAATGGGAAGACATCACTATGGATTTCATCACCAAGCTTCCCAGGAATGCATGTGGAGTAGATTCGATATGGATCATCATGGATTAGTTGACCAAGAGTGCTCATTTCATCCCAATCTAGGAGAGTATATCGGCTGAGAAGCTGGCCGAGATTTATGTGTGTAAGATAGTGGCACGACATGGAGTAACTGTATCAATGGTGTCAAACCGAGATGTTCGTTTCACTTCGCGATTTTGGAAGCGGTTTCATGACGAGATGGGTACTCGTCTCCACTTTAGAACCACTTTATACCATCAGACGGATGGACCGAGCGAGAGGATGATACAGACTCTCGAGGACATGCTACGCGAATGTGTCTTGGATTTCGGTGGCAATTGGGATACATATCTTCTGTTACTAGAATATTCGTATAACAACAACTACCACGCCAACATAGACTGACCTCCCTTCGAGATGCTCTACATGAGGAAGTGTAGGACCCAATCTGTTGGGGTGAGGTCGGTTAGAGAGTCATGGCGAGTACTGTGGTAGTACTCAAGACCACTGAGAGGATTCGGCAGGTTCGAAGTAGGCTCCAAACTGCTCATAGTCGGCAGAAAAGCTGTGCCGACAAGCGTCATTCATACTTGGAGTTTCAGGTGGGCGACATGGTTCTCCTGAAGGTGTAACCTTGGAAAGGTGTTATTCAGTTCAGGAAGCGGGGAAATCTGGGCCCCAGATACATCGGTCCGTTCAAGGTGTTGGCTTGGGTAGGCCGGGTTGCTTACCGTTTGGATCTTCCAACAGAGCTCAGCCAGATCCACAACACTTTCAATGTTTCTCAGTCACGGAAGTGCTTAATGGATGGCTCAGCGGTTGGGCCTCTAAAGGATATACAGGTTGATGACAACCTGAACTACATCAAGAGACCAGTAGCTATTCTCGACAAGAAGACGAAGGAGCTGAGGAACAAGAGGGTTGAGCTGGTGAAGGTGTAGTGCCAGCACCGCAAGGGTTCCAAGTAAACTTGGGAGCCTGAGGAGGAGATAAGGGAGCACTACCCGGAGTTGTTTCCTGATGCAGCAGACTTCGAGCACGAAGTCTAAGACAAGTAGGGGAGAATTATAATGCATGGTTCCTGGTATGCTTTTAATTATAATCTATTCACTTTTGTAGAGCCACTCGACGATTTGGGAACCCCAAAACTTGTCGAGTAGAAACCAAAATGGACGTGGGATTTTAAGTCACCTACTCGACGAGTTGAGAGCCTCGACTCGACGAGTATGGCTGCCAAGATGAAACCCTAATTTCGGGGTTTTTGTGATAACCGGCAAGCTTCTGGTCTAGTCAAGGTCAACAAGTCAATCTGGTCAACTCAACAAGTGTTAAATGTTAGGGAATTCTTTATGTTTACTAATGTACAACTACAAATCTTAATTCAAAGTAATATTTGAAAGTCCCAAATATTAAAAATTTAACACCCTAATTCGATTTAGGGAAGTAATAACCCTATAAAGTACTACTAAGTACCCTTCGGGGGGTGTATAGCACTCAAAATGGGATGTAACTAAGTCTAAAGTCCTTACTCTACGAAGAAAAACATTAATAAGGACTCCCAACAAAGTCTCTTTCAAACTCTCCCACTATACCTCACTCTCTCCCAAATCTCTCCAAGTATCTGAAACCTCTCCTAAATCTCTCCAAGTATGTGAAATCTCTCCCAAATCTCTCCAAGTATGTGAAATCTCTCTCAAATCTCTCAAAGTATGTGAAATCTCTCCCAAATCTCTCTAAGTATGTGAAATCTCTCCCAAATCTCTCCGAGTATGTGAAATCTGTCCCAAATCTCTCCAAGTATGTGAAATCTCTCTCAAATCTCTCCAAGTATGTGAAATCTCTCCAAGTATGTGAAATCTCTCCCAAATCTCTCCATGTATGTGAAATCTCTCACAAATCTCTCCAAGTATGTGGAATCTCTCCCAAATCTCCCTAAGTACCTTACTCAGTCGAAAACAGCCCAAAACCGGAGGAGAAAACCCAAAAGGACCCTCTTGGTCGGGAACCCTCTTGGTCCTGAACCTCTTAGTCCGAAACCCTTTTAATCTGGAACCCTCTTGGTCCGGAATACCTTCTAAGGAACCAAGAGGAGTGCATCTTTGGAATCCCCCCCTTGTCCGAACCTTCTCGCATGACTCCGGAAGACCTCGCTTAGGACTGCTTCGGAAACGTCTGGACCCGCTTCGGAATTTTGAGCCGCTTTGCACCTCGGTCTGGACTGCTGACCTCGCACGCACTTCGGATCTGAGAATAAGCTCCGGAACTCCTCTGTTTGCTTTAGAACTTCGTCTGATGACTCTAGAAATGGGTAGATGACCCTGGAATCCTCCCTAAGCCTTTGGACCCTCGGAAAAACCAGCCCCCACTCCAGATTTTTGCCATTTTTGGACCTTTTTCTCATTTTAAGACATTTTGACGCCGGAAATCACACCAAACTCATATTGTTCCTATCTTAGACCCCTTAAACCACTATTTTATGCCAAAATCAATTATTTTAATATATTTATATAAAATAGAACCCAAGATTTTAAGGAGATTCTAAGGCAAATAAAGGGGTTTGACTTTATGATGTGATGCTATTTCTTCATTTCCCATGCAAATCCCAAATAAACACACATTATCCATAAGAAAATAAGCTTTACTCACCAGCTTTCCATGCAAATGTCAAGTCACCCTTATCCTCCCCTTTAGATACGTGAACACCTTTCCTCTCTAAGTCCCATTTCTCTCATTCACCTTCAATAAACTCCCAAGAACACTCTCAACACCTTCAAGCTTCAAGTTCATCCATTCATGGGAAATTCCTAGATTTCTTTGGTGAGTATTTTATCCTCTTTAAACAAATACTCTTTCCATTACTCTAATATTTCATTATATTTACACATAAAAATTATTCTTAGAGTCCCCTAAAGATTTAAGAATCTTCCAAGTTTTGGAGCTTGGAAACTTCCTCATCACTCATCAAAATCACCCAACAAAGATAACCAAGGTGAGCTTCATACCCCACCTTTTTCTAAGTTTTTATTGTTTTTAGGGGAGAATACAAGTCAAATCTTGTCTAAATCCTTGGATAATTGCATGTATTTATATGTTTAGTATGTATATTGAGATGTTATTATATTATAGCAAATTTTTCATGAACGTGAGTTCACAGATTATATGAAAATATTAAAAATGTTTACAAAACCACCATATAGAGAATACTTTATGTACAAGAAGGGCCTCCCAAGGTTTTGAATGTGTCCATTCATACCCCTCTTATCTCTATATCCAAAGATAAAAAGTTGTTGAAATAGACTTATAAGTTGACACAATTGCTAGGATCTAGAAAGTTTTGGACTTTATGCCCATAATTGATTGTTTTTGCAAATTATTAGGGGGTATTTCATAAATATTTGATATAAATATTTGCGACAAGAAAATACACAAATGAAGCCTTTATGACAAAAAAATGTGCATGTCACAAAGCTTCTGTCATAAACTTACACAAGCCAAAGATACATATGTAACTCACAACTAGGCTTTTTCCGATAATTTGAATCACACATAGTTTGTTATAAAGAAAAAAGGGCTGTTTGCCGGCTTTGGTAAAATTTGGGTCATTTTGGATAAATATTTCAAAGCGGATTGATTTCAATAAACGAACGAACGTAACGAAATATCTAGTTACAACTACAACTATTATTATTATTATTATTATTATTATTATTATTATTATTATTATTATTATTATTATTATTATTATTTATTTAGTAAATAATGAATTTCACGAATTGCTCAAAGATCAGTTAGTATTCTAGTCAGACAAAATCTTCACAGTACATATATTAATACAATATTGTACACCCTAAGTCATGTAAGAGTTATAAATAGAATCTCCTGGAGGGAGAGCGGGAATTTGTGTATAGATCTATATGGGGTTGACACCTCGCACCTTCGTTGTTCGCTACAGCTAGATCGGCCAGTCTAGGGTGACAAATGTCCTGAACAAAACCGACGCTTGAAGAACGTCATAACAGGCACTCCGTCATATTAGTATCGTTATAACGACTCACTAGAATATATCATAAACATATTTATACAGATTTCATCTTCGGTTGAAAATCAACTATTTTTGACTACCTCAATGAGACTTTTCCACACAAGTGTTAGGTTTTTACCAAAACTACTATTTTATACATCATAAAATATAGGATTTTTTGGGGAAACGACTCGAACGATTTTGAAAACGATGTATTAAGACACACATGCAACTATACTCGATTTGAAACAAGAATTACAACCATTTGATAAGAAAATATTGGATTTTCTGGATTTCTAAACTATCATCAAAGTTTTTATACGCAAATGCTTACGAACTCACCAGCATATTTTATGTTGACGCTTTTCAAACGACTTGTATTCTCAGGAAATCAATAAGCAGGTTATGGATTGCGGACTCAAGCTTATTTTGTTGTATTTTGGGAAATTTGCTTACTGATGTTTCTTTTGTGTACACTTGAAAACATAAACATGATGTAAAACAATGTAAGCTTGTTATATTTATGTATGTTGTTTGGATTTGCTATGTTTCATTTATATGCAATTGTTATGATACTACACAATGAAGTCACCCGCCTCCGGACATTTCCGCTATTCTGGTCCGGGGGTGTGACAATTTTGCACCTTATTTAAGCATCCTAATCCCCACTTGTTGGCGTCATTTCCAACCTCCAAGTCCCAAACCCTAGTTTTAGAAACCCTAATGCATTTGTGAGCTTGTGATCCATTTTTGAGTGATCTTTGTGTGTCTTGAAGCTTGTGGAAGAAGAAGAAGAAGAAGCTAGAGGATTCAAGGAGAAGATAGTAGATCCAGATACTTCCTTTCATCCTCATCATTTTCTGGTAATCAAGTCTCTAACTTGCTTAGTAGTTTCTTAGATCTCCTTATTTTTTACTTTATTTGGGTTTTTAGTCCAAGGAGCTTGATCTTTGGGATATAGACGTCCCAAGTGAGTGAACCATCAGATCTGGAATCATCACGGTTGTTAGGGCATAAAGGTGCAAACTTTATGCCATTGGAGCCCCCATGCAAGCTCTAAGATGTCATCTTGGCCTTTTAAGCCCCAAAAGGCCATGTATGGAGGAAAAGACAGAAGCTTTACGTGTTCAAATGATGTCTAAGGCCTAGATCTCTGTTTATATGCTTTAATTTGGAGTGTGGATGACTTATGGACCAAGATCTAAGTTCTTGAGAGTTAGGGTTTGAGCCAAACCCGTCAAATGAGGGTATTAACTGGTAAAGTTGGAAACTTTACCCTTAAAATGACGTTTTCAGTGTGTATGAAAAACAAGAAGCTTAGATTAGAAGTGTAGGGGTTTAATCCGTTATGATGGCCCAAGCAAACAGAGGAACTCGTTGAGTTCATAGAGAAACTCGACGAATTGAGGCGAGTCATCCCAATTTTGAATATGGTAGAACTCGACACGTCTGAGGATGACTCGACGACTAGACTCGCTTAATCGCGAATATGGGTAGCCAGGGAACTCGGCGAGTCAGAGGGATGACTCGACTAGTTGGATCGCAATTTTAGGGTTTTGATTTATAGAACCCGGTGAGTTGATGGAACAACTCGGCGAGTTGAGTCAACCCAGAATGTTGACTTTAACCAGAATGTTGACTTTGACCAGAGGTAAAATGGTCATTTTAACCTAAGAAGTATTATCAGATTTTGACTAAGTGTTATTGTAATAATGATAGACGAGGAGTCGTTGGAGTAGCCATCAGAGATTCCTCACACGAGATTTCGCAGTTAGCTTACGAGGTGAGTTTTCCTCTAGTAGGAATGGGTCAAAGGCAGGCACCAAGGTCTGCCCATTTATGTATGTTAGTATGTTCCGGACTATGGTCTAACGTCGGGCGAGGCCCGATGTAGGTTTATATGTTTTTCGGGTTTCGACCCGATCCTGGGGAGGTAACCGAAGAATGTTAGTATGCTTGTTGTCTTTGTGATTCTTTCATGTGTTTGTATTTGTATGTTTCCGGACTATGGTCCGATGCCAGGGCAGTTCCCGAGTAATGTTTGTATGCTTTCCGGATTTCGTTGCGATGTTGGGAGAGGCCCAATGAACGTTTATATGTTTATGATTAGGCGATTATGCTCATGTTATGTGTATTAGTAGTTATGCTCATATGTGTGTCGAGCTTTGCTTGATCTCCGGGTAAACCCAAAACTAGACAAAGAACTACACAGTTTTTCATTCCACTTGCGTGGGGCCTGCTTTAAACCATACGATGATTTCAACAATTTACAAACTCTAGTATCATTTTTACTGTGATAACCATGAGGTAAAGTCATATACACGTCTTCCTTAAGTTCTCCATATAAAAACACATTATTTATATCAAACTGATTTAATTTCCAATTTTTATTAACAACAATACTAATTATAATACGAAAAGTATCAATTTTAGCAACCGGGGAAAATGTTTCCTCATAGTCAACACCTTCCCTTTGACTATAACCTTTGGCAACTAAACGTGTCTTATACCTTTCAATTTCACCATTTGCCTTATACTTAATTTTGTAAATCCAACGACAACCAATTGGTTTTCTACCTTTCGATAACTCAGTTATTTCCCAAGTCCTATTCCTGTAAAGTGCTTCCATTTCAAGATTCATGGCCTTAACCCACTCAGAATGATTGGAAGCTTCAAGATAGGACTGAGGCTCAATTTTTTTTATTAAGATTAGTTAAAAAAAACATATAGTTTCATTAGACAAGTTAGAATAGTTAACGGTTTTTTCTATGCCATATTTAGACTTTCCCTCAACTATGTAATCAACAAACCTACTAGGGAGACGAGTTTCTCTTCTAAAACGAGTAAGAATTATTGAGGAACCGAAATCTTCTTGACCACTTTCCTCATAAAAATTAAGACAGTCAAGACCAGACCTATCTGATTGGGGCACCAGAGATTCTTCAAGTTCAGTAGTATATGTTTGAGTACCTGTTCTATTATGACCTGGAGAACCTCCTACACCATCCATCTGATACCCCATTCTTTGATTATCTAAAATTGAGTCATCATTAGACAACTCATACAATATAGGCTCATCATAGGAAAAAGGATCCATATAACAAGTCTTATCATGGGTGTTCTTAAAAATAGAATTTTGCATTTTAAATGGAAACACGGATTCATAAAATTTGACATCCCTGGTAACAAAAAAAGAATGTGAATCAAGACTTAGAAGCTTATAACCCTTTTTATCTAAAGAATATCTTAAGAAAATAAATTTTTCAGCACTAGAAGAAAACTTATCAAAATTATTAAGTTTCGTGGAAAAACATAAACAGCCAAAAACACGAAGATTATCAAAACTTGGAGATTTCATATAAACCAACTCATATAGAGTAAGACCTTGTAAAACAGAAGACAGAGTTCTATTTATTAAAAAAATTGCAGTCAAAATAACATCACCCTAATTTTTCAAGGGCAAACCAGACTGAAACAAAAGAGCCCTGATAACATTGAGAATCTGCCTATGTTTTCTCTCCCAAACACCATTTTGTTGTAGATTACGAACACAAGAGGTTTGATGCAAGATTCCATTATTATCAGTAAAAGTTTTCATATTAGTATTCAAAAACTCAGTCCTATTATCAGACCTTATATACTTAATATTAATTTCAAAATGTTTTTTTAACATGTTAGAAAAGATAACAAAGCACTGATAGACTTCACTTTTAGATTTAAGAAGAAGCACCCATGTGGCTCTAGTGAAATCATCAACAATAGTCAAAAAGAATCTAAAACACTATTAACTCGATAGGGACCCCACACATCAAGATGAACAAGTTCCTCTAATTTTTTTCGAAGAATGTTGAATTATAGGAAAAGTCTCTCTAGTTTGTTTTGCTTTATGACAAACCAAACAAGGAGGCAAAGGATCACTTTTAAAATTAAGTTTAGTTTTAAGAACATTAAGTGCCTGATCGACAGGATGGCCAAGTCTACTATGCCATGTAAATTTGGAAACATAACATTGAGATTTATTTAATTTTGGAAATTTATTACCTGCATATATGTTATTCAGGTAATAGAGGCCACCAGATTGACTACCAGTCTCCACCATCCCCTTGGACTGTAAATCCTGAACATAACAATTATGTTCATTAAAAACAAAGCTACACTTACTATCTTTACACAATTTATGCACAGATAAAAGATTTATTTTAAAATCAGGAATAGCAAAAACATCAAACAAAGTAAGAGAATCAGACAGCTGAAGGTTCCCTATTTTATTAATTTGAGCGGAAGAGCCATTAGGATGACTAACTCTAAGATTTAACTTGGAAACATCAACAGGATCATAATGTAGTGAATCAGAATCTATCATATGTTGATTAGATTCTGAGTCAAAGACCTAATTTTGACTTTCAAAAATAACAAAAGAATTGCATGAAATACCTGCCATGAAACTTCCCGAAATCATGACCAAAAATTTCATTTTTAAATTTAAATAAACCATAGTTATTAAAATCATTCCATCCAGTAGTATCATATCAAAAGATCAGATTAAACATCTCAGGCTAAACATCATGGTGTGTGCAATGCAATCATCCTAAGCTCTTTCCCTTGCTACCGGAAGTACCTGAAACCAAAAATTGAAAACTGTAAGCGCGAAGCTTAGTGAGACTCCCCAAACTACCACACCCCGTACATATAATCACATTTATACATATCATGGGCCCTGCCCCTTCATCGCCCCTCCCCCCCCCCCCCCTATCGGGCAGAGTCCGACATCGAGCAAAGCTCGGTATACATATAAACATATTAACATATACAAATAGAATAATCTCATAACATAGTATATAAACATTCCTCGGGCTCCGTACGATATCAGACCGAAATCCGGAAGTATATAAACATTCATCGGGCATTGCCCAGCGTCAGACCGTAATCCGGAAACATATAACACAGACACATGCAAGAATCACAAATACATCAAGCATACAAACATTCCTCGGGGACCGCCGAACATCGAATCGAAATCTGGAAACATATAAACCTACATTGGGCACCGCCCAACATCGGACCTTAGTCTAGAACATACTAACATACATATACGGGCCGACATTGGTGCCTTCGACCCGTTCATACAGGAGGAAACTCACATCCTATGTCAAATGATAACCTAAACGTATCTGCCCCAGAATCAACTCTACACACTACCTGAATAAAAACAACCCCTTAGATACCATTTATACTCATACCCCTTTTTGGGTCAACTATGGTCAAAGTCAAAGTCAAGGTCAAGTCAAAGTCAACGATCCGAGTTGACTCAACTCGTCGAGTTTTCCCTTAAACTCGTCGAGTTCCCTTGAATCACAAAAATGTGAAATTGTGTTCCAACTCGTCGAGTTTTCATTCAACTCGCTGAGTTCTTCCCTTTATCAGATTCGGGACTGTTCGACCCAACTCGTCGAGTTCCTCTATGAACTCATCGAGTTCCTCATAGTTCTTAGTCTATTAAGCCCTTTCCTCAGATCTAAGGTTCCAAAATATAGATCTACATTGTTTCCATGGTATACATCTGCAAAGTCGACAACTTGATGGCTTTGCATGCCTCAAATGGGCCCAATCTCGAGATGTAGCAACCTACTTCTATAGATATGGTCTTTTCTTGAGCATGAAAGGGTTTAAGACCCTTTTTATGAATCAAGGGACCAAATAACATTGAGCATGGAAGTTTTAGCATCAGGACTATGAAGGTTTATCATGCTCCAACAATTGGGTCAAAAAGATCCATAAAACAAGACTAAGAGAGATCTAAGCCATTAAGCATCAAGTTTAAGAATTTTTACCTCAAAAAGTTTCCAAAGACGGACAAGATCCCAGATCTAGTGCTTCTCCTCAAGCTCAATGACCTTTTAATTCTTCTAAGTCCTTCAGCAAGCATAAGAACACACAAAAATCCACTCAAAACCTCTAGTTTCTCAACAAGGATCTCCCAATACGACTTAGGGTTTAGGGAGGTTGATGAGGGGTTGGTGGGAAGATTAAGTCCTTTAAATAGGGTGTAGAACCCTGGAAATTAGGGTTTCATCCCAGTCGGTCTACTCGTCGAGTTGAGGCCTCTCAACTCATCGTGTAGGTCACTTATTTATGCGACCCTTATAATCTCTACTCGACGAGTTTGGGGCTTCCAACTCGTCGTGTTGCTCTTATAATTTGAATAAATAATGAATTAAATACATACTAGGATCCAGGCGTTACATGCCATGTTAGCATTGACAAATCCTTCATCCAATCCTTGATTGTCACTAATGAACTTCAAAACCTTAGCATACTGTTCACTAGTGAGATAATGAACATCTAAGTTATTAGAGTTATCCTTTGAATTGGCAGATTCAGAGTGAGCAGAAGAAGAATTTACAGAAAATGTTTTGTTTTGATTGTTAAACTCAGATTTAGGTTTATAATCTTTAGGATAGCCAAAAATTTTGAATGACTTTTCAATTGAGTGACCTTTTAGGCCATGATTTTTTCATTGAGGAATTTGATTTTTTCCTTTACACTTCTTCTGATCAGAGAATCTAGACACAAAAGCGGAAGACTGAACTTTATTACTATTAGAAGAATTAGAACTAAAACCATGTTTTTGATTTGACTCTTCACAAGAAACTAAAGAAAATGCAGTTTTAACAGTAGGAAGAGGCTCCATTAAAAAAATATGACTTTTAACTTGGTTGTAAGAATCATCCAAGCCACTTAAACATTGCATTAGTTTTATAAGTTTAGAATGATTATTAAAACTAGCAGATGCCTCACAGGTACAATCAGTTAGGTTAGTCAGACCATCAAATTCATTCTAATATGACTCAAGTTTATTAAAGTAATCAAAAAGAGACAAGTTGCATTGAGTTAGAGAATTGATTTTCTGGTGTATAGTAAAGATAAAAGATCCATCTACCTTGTGATAAGTTTCAAAAAGTTCTTTCTAGATTTCCTGGGCATTCTCAGAACAGGCATGATTTGCATATATATTTTCTGAGATTGACCCAAGAATCTAGGAACAAGTAACAACATTAGCACGCTCCTATTAGACTCTTTAACATGATCATTAGTTGGCTTAGGAATAGTTCCATCAGTGAAACAAATTTTGTTGCGAGATTTTAAATCCCTAACCATGGAACTCTACCAGACCCTAAAAAATTCAATTCCTAATAGTTTGAAGTTAATAACACTAGTTATAGCGTTTTCAGAAAGATGAACATACAGAGGATCATCAAGATCAACAGGATCCCTCCTAGGATTACTAGTACCAGATTCTCCAGAGCCAGTCATTATAAAAAATAATACACAAGACAACAAACAGAAGAAGATTGATAAAAAACAAGATAAATCCACATTTGTTGGGAGCCCGGGGTTGGTCAAAAATCTTCAGCAAACAAAGGCAAGAACACACATATGAATTAAAGAGATACAGAAAGGAAAAATCTCACAGCGATGAACAAAAACGCTTTTAATCATGGCTCAGTCAGGGCTTTTAGCCTCAAAGACCAAGGAAAGATCAGCAACTTAATGCTCCTTTCCCTGTAAGAGTTAACGGTCTTAACCCGTTCCCTTATAGAGTTAAATCAGAGATTTAGGAAGAAGTTTGTTCGAGGTTTTCTCCTTTTGCAACGAACTAGATGGACCTTCTTCAGGTCATAAGATGTATTTCTCAACTTTCACCACACCAGATCGATGTCCACAGTAGATCTGCAAAAGTGAAACACAAATCACAGTAATTTTGAACAGAAACAACCGGATCAACAACAGATGCCGAATCCGAAAAATGAACTTGAAAGGAAACTCAAGATCGGACAACAATGTGAGAGAAAAAGTATTCCCACACAAAGGAATCGACAACATGAGTCGATCAAGAAACAATCGAGAGAAGGATTGAAAACCCTAGATCGTACAACTAAGTATGATCTACAGTTTTCCAACACAAAGAACTACGATCGTTGAAACAAAACGAAATAAGGAACAAAAAAACAGAAGTGTCACCTGGTCTAACAAGTAGAACCACCAACGAACAAGAGATGATCGATCAAAGGAATCGTGTCAACTGAACAGCCTAAATCTTTGATACCATGACAAAATGATAAAAACGATTTCCCAACATGATCAATTTGATTATATATCAAACCAGAACGTTTTCATGTACAGATATAATGAAAACCTCACTATATAGTTCCTATTCTACTCTCAACAAGATTCACTCAGGTATAACACAGATTATGAAAACGAAGAAGACGAAACCTCAAGTAACAACCCTAATCCGAAGAGTTATCGAGAGAATACAGAGAAAATATCTTCTAACAACTAAGGGAAAATAATACAATCAACCATTATATACACCGGGTAAATATAACCCGGAAACCCGAATACAAACCCGAGAATATTAACAGTTAGCCCCCTTAAATTCAACACATGAACACCTGCAAAACAAACTATAACAAAACTTGAAATAATAGAAATGGTTAGTTTGAATATACCTTTTATCATTTCAACAACAAATTGTTTCAGAGAGTTCTTTTGTTGTTAATTATGTTGTGGCAAATTTAGAAATTGTTTATGAACATTGTTGGCCTTTTAATGTTGTTATTATGAACCTATAAAGTAGATTTATCAATGATTCCAAGTTGTTATACTGATTGATCTACTTACTGGGATGATGTCTAGGTTGGTTTTAGTGAGGTGTTTAAAGTGGGATTTCCAAACAACATACTTTGTATATCAACCAGACCCTGCCTTTGATATGATCCTACCTGGTTGTTCCTTACTTGATAGATCCTAAAGTAGACTATGAATTAATGATAAATCTAGACTAATAATTAGTCTCAATTAATATCAGACTAAGACTTAATGATAATGATAGTAGGATACATCGAAGGAAAAGACAATTGTTAGGAGCAAAGTGTTCTCCGAGTTTCAAGTCACCACTTTAACAAGTGAGTGCATAACTACTTTCATCTTACACAAAGATATGATGTATTTACTTTTAATACATGCTATATGTGCTTACTATCCATGTTCCTATTATCTATGCTAGATGAACGATTTATACATGTTTTACTTGATTTAAACTGTATATGTATTTTTATACCTATAAATCTATTTGGTAAAGATGGGTAGATGAAAGATGTTATAGATAATGAGATGAAAGATGAAATAGATGATGAGAAGCCTTGACTTTAAAGATGACATCATCTAGCAGAGTATAGATGACAACCACAGACTATTCTAGACAGTCCAGTGGAACACTAGCAGGCTCGCAACCTGTAGGTGTTTTTGAACTACGTGTTCACGAGATGTACTCTAAAAAAACCGTGGCAGCTATGGACTTAGTGCCTTATAAATGAACATTGGCAGCTATGGACTTAGTGCCTAATAGATAATATTAGCAGTTGTGCCTAATAGATAACATCGACAGTTATGGACTTAGTGCCTGTTAGATAAAACCTGGTAGCGATGGACTTCGTGCCTATTCCTTAGGACATATCCTTAGGAATAAATATTGAAGAATACATGCTGACAAGTATTATGGAGAAATCCCTGAACTAGTACCGTCTGCATAGATTATCCTTAGGGTAGATCCTTAAGAATAAAGAAGATAACATGGATGAGAAATTGGGTTAACTGTTTGATGATTAAACATATTAATTATATTATTGTGGGTTGAAAACCCTATGTACTCACCAGGTTTCCTAACCTGACCCACTCAATTTATTGTATCATGGATAGCGATATTAAAAATACATTATGCTAAGAGAATCAAGGAGTATTAGGTCATTAGTTTAATTACTGTAAGGCTTGTAAAATTTTGTTATGCTTATGTTTCTGTATTGACAATGACATCCCAATGTCTTAATATAGATAAAATACAATTCTTCGGAAATGATTTGATAATATCATTATCATGTTTTCTAGGAACAAATTCCACAATATTATTCTTCAAAAAGGATACTCTGATTTTTAAATTAGCATAAACAAATCGGTCTTTTCAGGCCGTGAAATTGAGGATGTCACAGTTTTGCTCAATGATTGTTTTCGTGATCATTGACCAAGCACGATGTGACATCCCCAATTTTCTTGGCTAGAAAAGACCATTTTGTTTATGCTTATTTAACAACAAAGTTTATTTATAAATGCATAATTGGTCCCGTAAAAGTATCACCGAAGAAATGTTTTTCATTGATTTATATAAACTTGGGATGTCATAATTGATACAAGAAACATAAGCATAAATGTAATCATTGTTGTCCTTACATCATCTAATGCACTACATTTCCTCTAATCGCTCATCAGATACAAAAAAAAACTGAGTGAGTCAGGTTGGGAAACCTGGTGAGTACATAGGGTTTTGAACCCATAATAATATTGTTAATATGTTTAATTATCATAGAATTAACCTGATTGCACATCCCCATTTTCTTCTTTATTCGTCCCTAAGGATATATTCTAAGGGTCATCTTATTCATTATTGCTGACAATATCATTTCATGGATTTCTCTGCAATACATGTTAGTAGGTTTCTTTCTATATTCATTCCTAAGGATCATCTTAATCATCGTTGCTGTCATTACTGTTTCATGGATTTCTCTGCAATACATGTTAGTAGAGTACATCAAATGGGTACAAAGTCCATTACCTACAGGTTGTAAACCTATACGTGTTCCACTGGACTGACTTGAATAGTTTGGTGGTCGTCACATAGACTCTATTAGATGACTACATCGTTAGCACACTAGTATCATTTCTACATTGTTAGTATACTAGTACCATTTCTAAGTAGTTAGTACACTAATACTATTTCTACATCATTACTGCACTAGTACTATCAACATCGTGACATCCTATTTTCATTTTCATCGTTCATCGTACTATGGCATCTTATCAGTTTCATCTATCATCATATTATGGCATCTTAACTCTCACTATACTATTGCATCTTATCATCCCGGTCTATCATTACCCAATGTATTATATTTATGAAAACACATATATGGCATTAATCATATAAAATTTATCTTTATAATATTTCATATAACACATAACATCTTTGTACATAATCACATATGGCATTCAATAATCTAAATACTTTATATTTATGTGTAAGGTAAAAGTAACTATGCACTCACTTGTTAAAAGTAGATGCCTCTGAATTTGGGCAGAACTTTGCCTTAGCACTTAGTTTTTCCTTTTGACGTGACCTAGGTTCAATTATAACTAAGCATTAGTTTATTATTTCTTATTACTAATGATAGTCTAGATTCATTAACAATCTCAATGTCTACATCAAAATCTATCAAGTAAGGAACATCCAGGTAGGATCATATTAGAGGTAGGGTCTGTTTGGTATACAGAGTATACTACTTGGAAATATCACTTTAAACACCTCACTAAATCCAGCATAGATATCATCCACCTAAGTATATCAATCAATATAATGACTTGAAATCACTAATAAACCTTATTTATAGGTTCATAATAACGACTATGAATATAAATATAAGCTACACTGAAAGTAATATGAGTGCAGCTTAACTTACAGAGATTTTTCTGAAAAAAGACCCGAAATTGCACCGAAAAAACTCTAGCTTGATAGCTTCTAATTACCAGTCTCTTAGGGACCTTAGGGCTTCGCCAGAACTACAAACTAAAGGAAATTTCGAGATAGGAGGTGGGAATTCGAGAAAGAAAGATATGAAAGTTGTGGAGGAAAGAATAAGCTTGCTGCTAAATTTATAGGGCCAAAACACCAAAGCATGTCGCGCCCAGACCAGGTGCAGGTCGCGCACTGGCATGGTCGGCCCTCTCAAATGCTAACACGTGTCATTTAATGGCTAGAGCATTGTGGTAGGGGGTAGGTATGGCCAAAAACTTCAAAAATTCCTATCTCGGCCATACGAACTCCGTTTTCGATGTTCTCTATATCCACATGTAGGTATTTCCTAGTACTAAAACTTTCATTTCGACCCGTTGACTAATTCTCAATAAATCTAAAATTTAACAGTCTACAAAGATTACATCGTTTATAACCGTCGAAAATTCATAAATTTTACATACAAACTCTGTTTTCGAATGTCTTTATATTGTTGGACTCTTTATTATGAGATCTTCATTTCTAGTTTAGATTGCTTTGGATAAAAATCGATTGATCCAAAATTCGATTTCTATGCTAATATAGTTATGCTGAAACTTCAAAAAATCATAACTTCCTCATAAGAAGTCTGATTTAGACGTTCTGTATATGCACACTCTTGGTTTTACGAATTCTACGAATTTCGTTTAGATCCCTTAGGCTAATAATTAATTTATCAAAAATTCACTTTTTACGATACACAGAGCCGTGTCAGTTTAATTGTGAAACTTCGAAGAAGCATAACTTCTTCATACGAAGATGGGTTTCAGAGTTCTTTATTTGTACGGAATCCTTGTCACGTATACTATAACTTTGTTTAAGGTTATTTATCCTGAATAATATTCTATAAAATTTTGTTTTTATTGCTTATTATATTTTAATTGTTTAGCCTAAATCTAGGGGCATTACAATTATCTCCCACTTATGATGATTACATACTGGAATCATCAGCAAACAGGATGTGTATAATGACTCCGCACGTTACCTTTCCATCCTAGGTAATAATCGTAATCTCTTATGAGTTTCTAACTCATGGACTTACTGACTGTTGGCGGTGCGCAATGTTGCACCTGCTCTTCATTCTAAGTTTGATCTTCATTAGAGACTCCTACTCCTTTTAGAATAAACTTAAACTAAGATAAGGTCTTTACTTTGACTACCATAACAGACCGAATGATGATGCTCTAATGACCTTCCATCACATGATATAATGTCTAAACTCATGCCTCTTTGAGTCAGACTGCAACATGGAAGATACATTCCTTCATGCTCTAATGTGATATAATCACATTATAGCATGTAGTATTTCTAGCTAAATGTTGTTTAGTCTTAATGATGATGGTAAGACTTCTGTCGATCGCTTCAGTTGTCTTTTCCATCAATCTCCCGACTTAAGTCGGACGCTACGTCGATCATGGTTTTCTGAACCAATTAACTTACTTCGCAAACTTATTCTTAAGTCATAATTGATTTGATATGACTACTAGAGTTGCAATAATAGTTATTTTAAGAGTCCTTACCGAATCGAAGGTAATGACAGAAGCAAACAATACAAACTAGACTACTAGTGTCATTAGTAACCTTGCAACTTTTCCTGATCCAAGTACGAGTCATGTGCTTCCGGTAGTATAGGACTCTACTACCTTTCACACGTACTCATACTCGTCCCAATTATTCTCACACAGTTCACTAAGTTACCATAAAAGAAAGCCACATAAAACTTAACACATTGAATAACGTAAATTAGGAATATATATTGCTTCTTATATGATTACAACGTAATTCCATCTTATCATATATTACGCCTTTTAAATTAGGCTACATAGGATGATACTACTTATATGGTTCCTTCATTTAAGAAATCCCAACAAGCAGCTTCGAATTCCTGCCCTCTTGCTTCCTCATCAATTATCATATGGTATGCTCGGGCCTTCGCCTTTAATGGCATAATAGTCCTTGTTGCTTCATTTTTTTTCTTTGGGCAATCCTTCAAATTATATCCATTATCTACATATTTGTAGCATACCCTATCATTGAATGTACAATCTTTACAATAGTGACTAGTCCTTCCATATTTATAGTAGGTCACTTCCCCGTCACATCTTCCAAAGTGCTTATTCTTACACTTCTCACAACATTTGGCTTCGTTGTTACCCCCTGTATTCTTGTCATTGGGGTCAGGCTTCGTGAATCGCCCCTTCTTATCAGATGTTGAAGATCCCTCAAGCTTCAATTTCTCTCCTTTCTCAGCTTTTTGCCAGACCCTTTTCCCTTATTTGGGTCTCTATGTTCCTAGTTTCCCAGATGGTTGCCTTTAGTTTCGTTGCTAGCTTTATCATTGGACCAAAATTCGCTAGCAGTCCACTAGAAAACTTATTTACCTTATAAAGTTTGGTAGGAACTAAGTAAGTAACTAGCTTCATCTTCTCAATAAAAGTTACAGCATACCCGCTGACATTCATCTTTCCTTTATTTAGGTTCTCAAATTCATTGTTGATCTCCATAATATCCAACTCAGAGTAGTATTGCATCGTTAACTCCTCAAGGAAATTCTCCCAAGACATCTTCCTTGCTTCACCTTTTGGCATAGAATCATCAAACAACTTCAACCACCTTCATACCCTAGTCTTTAGTTATCTAACCGCAAAGATTATCTTCTGGTAGTTGTTGTAGTCGCAACTCTCAAATACCATGTCTGTCTCAGGGATCCAGTCCATCACTTCTACTGGTTTTGGGTCTCCATAAAGGCTTGGTGTCTTGGAGGTCTTGAAGTCTTTGTACATGCATTCTTTCCTAATAATTCCTTCATCTAGGTGGTAGTTCCTAACCACTCGTGGCTCGGATTGACTAATACATCAACTATAGTTACCTTCTTCAGACTGTTCTTCATTTAGTTCGGGTTATACATGTGGTGCAGGAGGTTCATCCATATTCTCCTGAAGTAGTCGCCTTATCTCCTCTATTTTTTGATCCAATATCATTTGTACCATTTCCCGGACTCCTGCTATTGTGATAGGTTTTGGTGTAGGCGTACACTCAATCACACGAGGGTCAGTTTATTGGTTTTCATTACCATCCCCGAGTCCGCTACGAGTTCTTACCATGACATTTTGTACACCAAAGCAGGAATTCAATGTATAGAGACGGGAATATAGATAAGGAAGGTTTAGACATATAATCCTCTTTATTACTCCCAAAAGTTATATGTCAGTTCTAGTACAGTAATTAAACGTTTAGAATCTTGAACACATAAAGTTTCCTAATCAAGGTCGGCGTCATACCTTAAATATATTCAAGTATTAGCAATATAGTTAGGCAACCTAAGGCATGCTACACCACAAATCATTTAGCACAAAATAATAAATTATGCATCTTATCCTAAGGTAAGCTAGTTTTTGTATCAATTCAGGTGTACTACCAAGAGATATAATAGAAAAACATATCACGATAATCGCTTGGCATTCTCTGTTTAAGTCTAGAAATCCTAAATATTCCTAGTTCACTTAAACTAAAGTTCTGACACCAACTATGACATCCCCACTTTTCTCAACTAGAAAATACCATTTTGTTTATGCTTATTTAAAAAGCAAATTTTATTTATAAATGCAGAATTGGTCCCGTAAAAGTATTTCCAACAAAATGTTTTTCATTGATTTATATAAACTTAGTATGTCATAAATGATACAAGAAACATAAGCATAAATGTAATCTTTAATATCCTTACATCATCTACTCCTAAAAGTTATATGCCAGTTCTAGTACAATAATTAAACGTTTAGAATCCTAAACACATAAAGTTTCATAATCAAGGTCGGCATCATACCTTAAATATATTCAAGTATTAGCAATATAGTTAGGCAACCTAAGGCATGCTACACGACAAATCATTTAGCACAAAAAATTAAATTATGCATCTTATCCTAAGGTAAGCTAGTGTTTGTATCAATTCAGGTGTACTACCTATGTAACACCCAAAATTTCAAACCGATTTAAACTTTTAAAAACATGTCAAGTTCATCAAAACATTACAACTTTGTTTTCAAAATATTAATTATCAGAGTTTTTCCCAGAAACATAAACGTAATAGGAAGAGCTATACGATCATGCCTTCGCCTTTCCGCGATCCCCTGATGTACCTGAAACAATAAACTGAAACTGTAAGCCCGAAAGCTTAGTGAGATACCCCCAAAATACCGATACACATACAGTCCACATAACCATATCAACAATAACATATCATAACAATCTGGAACCCCATGGCGAGCCACGATCTCGCGGACGTACATGTCGGCCAACTTCTCAGCCGATGAACTCTCTCGTATGGCCAAAAAATGGGCACTCTTGGTCAATCGATCCACGATGACCCAAATGGCATCAAACCCCTTCGTCGTCCTCGACAACTTTGTGATAAATTCCATCGTGATCTGTTCCCATTTCCACATGAGAATCTCCAGGGGCTGCAGCTTGCCATGCGACCTTTGATGCCCAGCCTTGACCATCTTACAGGTCAAGCACCTCTCGACGTACCAAGCGATCTCGCGCTTCATACACGGCCACCAGTAGCTCAAACTCAAATCCCGGTATATCTTGGTGGCCCCCCGGTGAATAGAGAAGTGGGACTTATGAGCCTCCTCCATAACCGTCTGCCTAACCCCACCAGACATCGGAACCCAAACTCGGCCGCATCGGGTCAATAATCCCCGACTATCCTGCTCAAACCGGGTATACTCACCCTTGATCCTTTCCAACTTCCAATTCTTTGGTCATATGCCCTCAACCTGGGCATCTCTGATCAGACTCACAAGCGGAGAGTCCACTACTATCCTCATACATACCGTTGGGTTCGGAAGACCTAGCTGACTTGCGGCTCAAAGAATCCGCAACCACATTCGCTTTACCAGGGTGATAAATGATCTCGCAGTCGTTGTCCTTGACTACATCCAACCACCTGCGCTGCCTCATGTTTAGGTTCGACTGATCCATGATATGTCTCAAGCTCTTGTGGTCCATGTATATGGTGCAACGGACCCCATATAGGTAATGTATCCATATCTTGAGGGAGAAAACCACCGCCCCCAACTCCAGATCATGATTAGGATACCTCGTCTCATGCGGCTTCAACTGCCGCGATGCATAAGCTATCACCCGTCCCCTCTACATGAGGACTGCCCGTAGTCCCATGATGGACGCTTCACAGTGTTGGATAAGGTGTCTAAGTCCATAACTATTTCTGGTAAGTACTTGACCCGACCCGGCATGGTCCATTTGGGTTGCATGGCACCATGCAATTGGATAAACTAAATGAGAGAAATAACACATATGGTTTATTAATATATTATAAGTTCTAATAAATTAATAATATTATTTAATTAGTTTTGATCAAGAATTAATTTAGGATTAATTAAGTGATCAAAAGATAACTAATTAAATATATGGGTAGATTATGTAAATCTTCCATATATTATATAGTGGGCTAAGAGGCTCCATGGATTATCAAGTTAGGTTCCACCCATAGGATGCTCCATGGAGTTAACCCATGGATCAAGAAATAAAGAGTCATGGAACATTAGGGTTTACCTAATGCAACACACCATATAAGCAATGTAACTCTCCCCAAAATCGGCTACACTAAGAAACAAGAGGGCTTGGCCGATTTTGCATGTGTTAGAGTATTCTCTCAAGTTTATTCTTTGCATTTGGTGTTGTGTGAAGCATTTGAGGCAAAACACATGAGGTGCTAGGCTCACAAGGTTTCAAGGAACACTTTCAACAACAAGGTATGTAGTTCTATCTTTTATATAAAGAAAATTGTACCCCATGTTTGCTAGATAGGTTCATAACATTGGAAAATAACTTTTCATGATTATTAGACAAACATAGATCCAAGGTTATTAGGGTTGCATGTACACTTAGGAAGTGTTAGAATGCTCAAAACCCATTAGTGGTATCAGAGCCTAGGCTTGCTTGTTTGATTTTTGTGCAAACTGCTTGAAAAATCGAGTTTTCTGCTTTCTGCCCGTATGAACTCGCCGAGTCCCTGGGGGGACTCGACGAGTCCCTGACCAAATGCAAGCTACTCGTCGAGTCTGTTCATGCACTCGACGAGTAGAGGTTGCAGTTTTCAGAATTTCGATTTTTGTTGCTGGAAATGGACTAGGAACATTACCCTAAACTGCTTTGGTGTTTTAACACTTGTTTTAGTTGGTGTAATGTTCATGTTAATCCATTTACAATGACAAATTATCAAAATTACAAGTTTTTAAGTGTAATTTTTGATTCATGAAAGTGTTCATATTCATATTCTTGATCTTATGATGTTTAGATGATCATAGGAATTATTTGTAACCTATGTGGTAGATTAATTCATGATCATTATGTGTTTTAATGGAGTCCATAACCTGTCCTCAAGTTATGGGAAACCAAAAGTCACTTTGTTTAAAACCATTAAAAGAACACATGGGTTATAAAAATGAAGGGTCTTCATTTTTAATACTCTAATTAACTCATAAGTTACAAGAAATGAAAAGTTTTGAAAGTTTACAAAACTTGCCCTCAAGTTTTGGAACAAGTAAAGTCTTGATTAAAACTTTAGTTTCAACCCATAGAATTTTAAAAGTTAAAATTCAACCCTTATACTTATAATATTATAAGTTAATAATATATATATATATATATATATATGTGTGTGTGTGTGTGTGTGTGTATGTATGTATGTATGTATGTATAAGATCAAAGTCGTCTTACCGCTAGTACACCTCATTCATGAAGCCAGTCTATAAGGTGGGTATAAGGTTGTTGCCTATAAAATGGCAACTTAATGGGTGTCCACTCTCACCCACCGCTTGCTTGACTGGTGGAGAGTCGTTAGCCGAACGGGTAGGACAAGGACTTATAAATTCTCATTAAAAGTATAATGATAATTATAAAGTAACTAAATGTTTTATTAAATTCCCAATTTTAGTTACTTTAGGAAAAATGTGAACAAGGTGCTAATCAATGAAATTACACTTTACACTTTGTCTAAGTCGTTAGTGGAGCATGTGTGGTTAACCGGCACACCAACTTGAACTTAACAAGGTAGGTAAAGGGTGACTTAATGTTTATCATAGTATCGATGGAGCGTGTGTGGTTAACCGACACGTCGATTGAGGGGTAATACATTAAGGGTACCAAGTAATTTTCATGGTTACTTCACACCTCGTTTTGTGATCCTCGGCATCCCAGTCACAAAACTTAGAGGGCACACTCGAGATTGAAACATGCCTTTGAAAAGTTCGTTGAATCTCAGAAGAATCTAGGAGTTTCTAAGAACCAAATTAAATATTTTTAATATTTCGTCTTTGGTGGAAATTGGTGAATCGTCATTCACCTACCTTTAAAATATGTTATTACTTAGATTGCGGCATACCTCTTCTAAGTATAATATATTGTGATTGGGTCCTAGCCTTAATACTACATTTGGGTGTTTTATTAAGGACTATCTCTATTTCTAAGCTAAACTTTTCTTCTTTTCAGATGTCTGCAAACACTGCTGCTTCTGGCTCTAATCCTAATGGCTCCTTTTCTCTAATGAACTTGTGTGGGAAAGTCACTTTTGATGGATCTAACTTTAATGAATGGATCAGAAACATCCGAATGATTACCCGCTACGAGGACAAAGAATATGTCCTCAATAAGGAGCTTAAGGAGATTGATGAGACAGTTGCTACTCCTAAGGAGATCGCTGACTTTAGGGCACATAAAAGGGATGCCACCAAGGTGGCATGCATCATGATGGCCACTATGATAGACGACCTCCAAAAGTCCTACGAGGACTTCTACCCTTGAAATGCACCAAGATTTGATGGAAAGATCCATCAAAGTGCAAGACAAGAGAGGTATGAAATCATCTCCTCCATGATAACAACCCGAATGAAGGATGGTTAACCCATCACGGGCCACATGCAGAAAATGCAAAGATTTGTGGACCGTTTGCTGAAGCTTAATGTGAACTTCCCTAAGGAGCTTGCAATAGATATCATTTTGCACTCCTTACCTTCATGTTATGATCAATTCCGCATGACATATCACATGAACAAGGAAGAGGTCACTCTCAGCAAACTTCAAGGACTCCTAAAGACTGCGGAAAGTGGTCTTAAGGGTAAGGCGGTTGTTACTACTCCTACTCCTACCAACTCCGCCCCTGTCTTGGCAATCGGGAAAGGACGAGGGAAGAAGAGAAAGAGTTCTTCGAAGGGTACCAAGGCTAGGACCCTTGATGGCTCTTCTTCAAGTGGAACCAAGAAAGGTTTCATCACTCCTTCTTCTGACCTAAAAGAGGCTGAATGCTTCTATTTCCATGAAAGGAACATTGGAAGTGGAACTGCCCAAAGTACCAGCAAGATGTGAAGGATGGGAAAGTCAAACCCAACCATGCAGGTATTTACACTATCTTATCTAATAACTCACCCCATTCTAACACATGGGTCCTTGATACCGGTTGTGGTATTCATATATGTTTTGATTTACATGGACTAAGAAGAAGTGAGAATGTGGAGCAAGGAAGAATAAACTTGATCATGGGAAACAAGAAAGCTTCACCTATCACCAAGATTGGAGTTTATACTTTATCGCTAACTAGTGGGTTTAGTTTAGATTTGAATAAATGTTGTTATTCACCAGAAATGGCAAGAAATATTATTTCCTTTCATGCATTGTATAAACAAGGTTTTACCTTTTGATTTGATAATGAAGTCGGTTCGATTAATACTTTCTTTAATGATATTCTTTATTTTAAAGCATTACCTTGTGATGGTGTGCATGAAACTGTATCTGTGGTTGATAACTTAGGAAATAATGTTTTGTGTATTGATTCTCCTAATAATAATAACTTGGATAAAGCATCATTATGGCATTGTCGTCTTGGACATATAAGCAAGAAACGCATAGGCCAACTCCAAAAGGATGGAGTCTTGGAGTCATTTGACCTAAAGTCAGATGATAGTTGCGAATCATGCTTACTTGGAAAAATGACAATGTCTCCCTTCACAGGTTCTTGTGAGAGGGGTGAAGGTTTGTTGGACCTTGTACACACGGATATGTGTGGACCATTCAAACATGCCACAAGGGATGCTAATCGTTATTATTTGACTTTTACTGATGATTACAGTAGATTTGGATATGTCTACTTAATCAAGCATAAGTCAGAGACTTTCGAAAGGTTTAAGGAATTTAAACAGGAAGTCGAGAATCAATTGGACAGGAACATTAAGATGCTTCGATCCGATCGAGGTGGTGAGTATCTTAGTTCAGAGTTCCTTAACTATCTTAGGGAATGTGGGATTGTCTCACAATTGACACCTCCCAGGACACCGCAGCTGAATGGTGTGGCTGAGAGGCGTAATCGAACCTTGTTGGATATGGTTCGTTCCATGATGAGTCAAGCTTCGCTACCAATCTCATCTTGAGGGTATGCCTTAGAGACTGCCGCCCATATACTTAATCTAGTCCCTACAAAGAAAGTTGCCAAAACTCCTCACGAGATGTGGACTGGTAAAGTACCCAAAATAGACCACATCAAGATTTGGGGTTGCGAGGCTTTTGTGAGGTGCGAGTCTCATGATAAGCTAGAACCCCGAAGCGAGAGGTGTATTTTCATCGGCTACCCACAAAGATCCTTTGGTTACCTCTTCTACAGACCTAGTGATAATGTGGTCTTTGTAGTAAGAATAGGAGTCTTTCGAGAGAGAGAGAGTTTATAAGCCAAGGAGACAGTGGGAGGCAAGTTGACCTTGAAGAACTTCAAGAGTCAAGTGGTGAAAGGAACTTCAAATCCTAGCCCTCAACTTAAGGAGGAAACTCCTGTTGAGCCAATTGACGAGTATGTACCTCTGAGGCGCTCGACGAGAGTTAGGAATGCACCTGAGCATTACTATGGTTTCCATATTACTGCAGAAGGTGAGACACTTATTAGTGATGAGACACTAGTAGGTCTGGATGAACCTAATAGCTACGCGGAAGCCATGGCAGTCCCTGAGTCTGCTAAATGGAAAGAGGCTATGGATAGAGAGATACACTCCATGTATGACAATCAAGTTTGGAACTTGGTTGAAAATGTACCAGGTCATAAGACTGTAGGGTGCAAATGGATCTTCAAGAAGAAGACCGGCATGGATGGTAATGTACACACTTATAAGGCTCGACTGGTTGCAAAGGGCTTCTCTCAAACTCCTGTAGTGGATTATGATGAGACTTTTTCTCCAGTAGCCAAGATTAAATCTATTAGGGCTATGTTAGCCATAGCTGCATGTCATGACTATGAAATACGGCAAATGGATGTCAAAACCGCTTTCCTTAATGGAAAGTTGACTGAATATGTTTACATGAGTCAGCCAGAAGGTTTTGTCAGTAACGAGTACCCTAATAGAGTGTGTAAGCTTGAGAAACCCATTTATGGATTAAAGCAAGCACCTCGCGGATGGAATCTTTGCTTTGATGAGAAAGTCAAGGAATTTGGCTTTTCTAGGAGTGAAGATGAATCTTGTGTGTATGTCAAGGCTAGTGGGAGTATAGTTAGCTTTTTGGTGTTGTATGTAGATGACATACTACTCATAGGAAATGACTAATTGGACTTAGTCAAAGTTAAGTCCTAGCTTGGGAAGTGTTTCTCTATGAAGGACCTAGGAGAAGCTGCCTATATTCTAGGGTTAAGGATTTTGAGAGACCGGAGTAAAAGACTAATTGGACTTAGTCAAAGTACCTACTTGGACAAGGTGTTGAAGAGATTCAGCATGCAGAACTTCAAGAAAGGAGAGTTACCCATCCAGAGTAATGCCAGATTGAGTAAGACACAAAGCCCTAGTACTGAGGCTGAGATAGCAGAAATGAGTCGAGTGCCTTATGCTTCGGCAGTAGGCTTGATCATGTATGCTATGACTTGTACTCGACCTGATGAAGCCTTTGCCTTGAGAATGGTTAGCAGGTATCAGGGGAATCCTGGCAAGGCTCACTGGACTGCGGTAAAGAATATCCTCAAGTACCTACGGAGGACTAAGGACTGGGTCCTTACCCTCGGTGGGAGTGATGACTTGAGAGTTGTAAGGTTTTGTGATGCTGGTTTCCAGACTGATAGGGATAATTTCCGCTCTCAGTCGGGTTGGGTCTTCACCCTAAACGGAGGAGCAATCACTTGGAAGAGTTCCAAGCAAGAGAGAGTGGCTGATTCCACTTGTGAATCAGAGTATATAGCACCAAGCGAGGCAGCAAAGGAGGCTATATGGCTGAAGAACTTCATAGGAGACCTTGGAGTAGTACCAGCTATAAAGGAGCCCATGAAAATTTTCTATGATAGTGAAAGTGTTGTTGCCTTATCCAAGGAACCAAGGGATTACGGGAGATCCAGACACATCGATAGAAAATATCATTTTATCAGACATCGCATAGAAGAAGGAATCCTCGTGGCAAAGAGGGTATCATCGGATGAGAACCCATCATATCCCCTCACGAAGGGACTGAGTAGGGTTAAGCATCTCCAGCATGCTCGGAGCATAGGGCTGAAGGATGATATAAGTTTTAGTAGTTAGATAAATTATGAAATTTGTAAAGTGTAATTGACATTTGATGATGAATAAAAGTTGTGTTTATTCATGAGTAAAGTGTTGCTATTTTTTGTCAATCTTTTACTATAATTTCTTTTTCATGTTTTGACTTCCAGAATAGTATATGGTGATTTCACATATTATTCAAATTTTCCACACTCAGTCATATGTTGGAAGTAGATATGAAGTAAGACTGTCATGAAGTTGGTTGTAGGTGTCAGGATATAAGACAACACTTCATGAGTGCTCATAAGTTCTGAGTATTGGAATCAACCCACGCTCACTGGAATCACTTCATGGAATTTTATCTCGAGTGATCGTGAGACGGTAATATCATATAAGTCTTCAAACCTAGAGATATGATTTTGTTGCCTACAAATTGATTATGCATTGATTGTACGAAAACGCATTGGTAACTTGATGTTATAAAACGTGCTTTTGTGTATAATTCAACTAGTAGTAGAAAAAACATATGAGTCGAAGTTTATCTGTTCCTTCTTGGATTAGAAGTTGATATCAGGGCCCCTCGATGATTTTGTTTTGACCTATGTATCGGGCCCGGTCAGAACTAAGTTGATGTGTTCAATTAAGTTCTTTGTCAAACAAATCGGGAATCGGGAAACAAACTACTTGACAATAAGTAATATATTGTTCCATGTAATTGTCCGGCTGATATCTAGAACAGAGGATTATATGATCACTTATCTTAAATGGCATATCAACATCTTCTCAGTTCCGAGAGACCTTGAAAGAGCTACGATTGCCGATCGGTTCCTGAAGTATTGCAGTTATAGTTATTAGACTTATCCAAGTGGGAGACTATTGGATAAGATGTCTAAGTCCATAACTATTTCTCGTAAGTACTTGACCCGACCCGGCATGGTCCATTTGGGTTGCATGGCACCATGCAATTGGATAAACTAAATGAGAGAAATAATACATATGGTTTATTAATATATTATAAGTTCTAATATATTAATAATATTATTTAATTAGTTTTGATCAAGAATTAATTTAGAATTAATTAAGTGATCAAAAGATAACTAATTAAATATATGGGTAGATTATGTAAATCTTCCATATCTTATATAGTGGGCTAAGAGGCTCCATGGATTATCAAGTTGGGTTCCACCCATAGGATGCTCCATGGAGTTCACCCATGGATCAAGAAATGAAGAGTCATGGAACATTAGGGTTTACCTAATGCAACACACTATATAAGCAATGTAACTCTCCCCAAAATTGGCTACACTAAGAAACAAGAGGGCTTGGCCGATTTTGCATGTGTTAGAGTATTCTCTCAAGTTTATTCTTTGCATTTGGTGTTGTGTGAAGCATTTGAGGCATCACACTTGAGGTGCTAGGCTCACAAGGTTTCAAGGAACACTATCAACAACAAGGTATGTAGTTCTATCTTTTATACAAAGAAAATTGTACCCCATGTTTGCTAGATAGGTTCATAACCTAGGAAAACAACTTTGCATTATTATTAGACAAACATAGATCCAAGGTTATTAGGGTTGCATGTACACTTAGGACGTGTTAGAATGCTCAAAACCCATCACACAGAGCACCACAAAATCCGTGACTCCTTCCGGAAGAGTCAAGACTGGAACCTCGCATAATCGCTGTCGGAGGATCTCAAACGCCCTCTGCTGCTCAGGTCCCCACCGGAAATCCACCCCCTTCCTTGTCATACGAGTGAAGGGTATCGCAATCTTGGAGAAATCCTGAATGAATCTCTGGTAGTATCCCGCTAATCTCAAAAAGCTCCTGATGTCCGAGGGAGATTTCGGAACCTCCTACTATATAACCGCCTCAATTTTGGCCGGATCGACCAAAATCCCCTCCTAGTTAATGAGGTGTCCGAGGAACTGAACCTCTCGTAACCAAAACTCACACTTCGAGAACTTAGCATACATCCGTTCCCCTCTCAAAACTCCCAGTAACTCCCGTAGACGTTCCTCGTGCTGCTCTCGGGTCTTGGAATACACCAAGATATCGTATATGAACACAATAACCAAACGATCGAGCATCGGCCTGCAGACCCGATTCATCAGGTCCATAAACACTGTTGGCACTTTGGTGAGCCCAAACGACATCACCACGAACTCGTAAGGTCCGTAACGCATCCGAAACGCGATCTTCTCCACGTAATCCTCTCTTACTCTAACCTGGTGATATCCAGACCTCAAGTCTATCTTGAAAAACCATGACGCACCCTGCAATTGATCGAAAAGATCATCTATCCTCGGGAGTGGATAACGGTTCTTCACCGTTAACTTGTTCAACTCCCGGTAGTCAATGCACATCCGGTGCGAACCATCTTTCTTCCTGACGAAGAGTATCGGTGCTCCCCATGGAGAACTACTTAGAAGATTGAATTGCTTTCCCAACAGATCCTGCAACTGTGATGACAATTCCTGCATCTCTGGTGGTGCCAATTGGTACGGTGCCTTGGCGATGGGGGCCGCACCTGGCACTATGTCGATCGTGAACTCGACCTGCCTTTCCGGAGGCACTCCAAGTAACTCCCCCGGGAACACATCAGCAAACTCCCTGACCACTGGAACCTCTAAAACTGGAGTCTGATCCCTGACCCGTGTATCCACCACATACGCTAAATAACCCGCACATCCGTGCTGAATGAACTGTCGAGCCCTGGCGGCTGAACAAAACTCAGATCCCGCTTTGGTGCCCTCACCATATACAATCAACTCTCCTCCACTTGGGGTTTGAACCACAACTCGCTGACCCTCGCAATCAATCATGGCACCGAAATGGCTGAGCAAGTCCATTCTCATAATCATGCATACATCCCTCATGGAAATCGGAATCAAGTCTATCGGAAAAGGTACCCCAAAGATCTCCATCTCACACCCTCGGTAGATTGAAATAGCATAAACCCCGTGTTCGTTGGCGATAGAGACTCGCAACAGACACTCTAGCTCGCCTACTGGCACTCTGAACTTCCTGCTAAAAGTCTGAGATACAAAAGACCGACTCGCCCCCGAGTCGAACAAAACCAAAGCAGACAAGGAGTTCACTAGAAATGTACCTAACCACAGGTACAACAGATAACCATACAACAGATATAGTAAATGAGATAAAGGATAGAAACATAACAGTAACCACATCCGGTGCTGCCTTGGTCTCCTCGGCCGTAAGCTGAAATGTGCATCCCTGAGCCTTCGGAGGCTCTGCTCTACCCTACCTCCCATCGGTAATCCTCAACGTAGCCGGCGCAGGAGCCTGTGCCGGCTTGGCGGCAAGTAGTGGTTAGTTGGCCCTCATGTGGCCAACCTGATCGCAGTGATAACATAACCTCATACCCTGAACTAGGGCAGTCTGGCGACAATCCTTCGTGTAATGCCCCTCCTTGCCACACCTGTGGCACCCACTGCCAACTCGACACACACCAGAATGACCCTTGCCACACTTCCCACAAGTGCGGCTCTGGTGACCCCCGGTCCTAGTATTAGCAGTCTTAGACCGCTTCGGCGCCGGTTGAGACTGTGTCAGGGCCTGCCGCTACTCTCTCAATTACTGCTCAATCTCCAACTCACGCCGTTTGGCGGCCTCCTGCACCTACTACCAACTCGAAACACACCAAAATGACCCTTGCCACACTTCCCACAAGTGCGGCTCTGCTGACCCCCGGTCCAAGTATCAGCGATCTTAGACCGCTTCGGCGCTGGCTGAGATTGTGCTGGGGCCTACCGCTGCTCTCTCAACTGCTGCTCAATCTCCAACTCACGCCGTCTGGTGGCCTCCTGCAACTCTAGAAGAGTATCACATCGCTGAGTAGACATAAACTGATGGATATCCATCTTGAGCATGCTCAGATAACGTGTCATCTGAGCCTGCTCTGAAGCAAACTTCGGGCAAAACATCGCCCTCTCAGTGAACATCCGGGTGATCTCCATCAATGACTCCACATCCTGTCTCAAACTTAGAAACACCTGTGCCAAACGTTCCCGCTCAAACCGCGGAATGTAACGGGCGTGAAACATGTCCCTGAACTGCTCCCGAGTAACAGCAGCTCTCTGATCATCAGTGTACAACCCAGTCGCAAGTCTCCACCAGTCCTTGGCCCCGGACCTAAGCAGGTTCAGAGCACACCTGACCTTCTGGTTAGTAGGACACGAGCAGGTGAAGAAACACCCCTCCACATCTGAAATCCATCTAATAGCCTTGATGGGACCCCGCGTCCCATCAAAAATAGGGGGATTCGTGTTGTTGAAGTCCCTGTACTGGAAACCCCTACCAACTCCGCCCCCTGCCGCAGATACAACTGATGCAACTGCTGCAGCGGCTGTCTCTGCAAGGGCTGCATAGCGCTCATCAAAATACTCCACCATGGCGGTCTTAATCGACCCGAACATCTCCGGTAGCTCTGCCCAGAATGCAGCAGCAACCTCATCACGTAGGATCTCCCGAATCCTAGCATCCAAATCCTCTATACTTATCTGCACCACCTACTCAGGTGTTGTTGGCCCCTCCTAGCCTCTGTCTCCTGGTCCTGACCCCGAACCGGATCCAGTCACAAAGCGTCTCGTCATCACCATTCTGAAACATACCACAAGATGTCATATTATGACATCCCCAATTTCACAGCCAGAAAATTCCGATTTGTTTATGCTTGTTTTTAAAATCAGAGTAATATTTTAAAGAAAACAGTTGCGGAATTTGTTCCCAAAATATGATAAAGATTTATCAAAGCATTTCTTTAAAGAAATGTATTTTCATTATATAACAAAATCTCGCGATGTCATGTTCCGATATAGACACATAAGCATAAACAGAACTTACATTATTTACACTAAAGATTTTAAATATCCTTTAATCTCTCTGTGAAATATATCTTCGTATCGATACCTGTGATACAAAGGAAACTGAGTAGGTCAGGCTTATGAGCCTGGTGAGCATATAGGGTTTTCATCCCATAATGTTATATCATATAAATATATATAGAACATCCAAAATTATATAATTTCACCATATAAAAGCAACTCTTATCCCACCCCATCGATCCTCACAACGCCACGATCTAAACTCTCGTATCTAAACTTTTCCTCTTTATCTGATCCCTACTCACGGATCTAAATTAATCTCTCCACCTGATCCATACTCTCGGACCTAAAACTAACCTCTTGGTCTAATCCATACTCCCGGATCTAAACTAATCTCTTGGTCTGATCCATACTCCCGGATCTAAAACTGTGCCCAATCCATACTCCCGGACTTGGACAATTAACTATGTCTTAATCCATACTCCCGGATTAATAACAAGTTTACCTATTGGTCTGATCCATACTCCCGGATCTAAAACTGTGCCCAATCCATACTCCCGGACTAGGGACAATTTACTATACCTAAATCTTGTTCTGATCCATACTCCCGGATCTAAACTGTTCCCAATCCATACTCCCGGACTAGGGACAATTAACTTAGTCTTAATCCATACTCCCAGACTAATAACAAGTTTTATCTCTTTACCTGATCCATACTCCCGGATCTAAAACTAACCTCTTGGTCTAATCCATACTCACGGATCTAAAACTAGCCTCTTGATATGATCCCTACTCAGGGATCTAAACTAATCTCTTGATCTGATCAATACTCACGGATCTCATCTACCAATGTCCCATCCAACATATTTGTATTTACAAAATACATATACATTTTAACTCATTAAAACCTATATAGTCCATGCATTCCACCAACATCTCAAATAAACAACAATATATAAACACATAGCACGTATTTCATAGCAAATACTTAATATTTATGTGTTAGAAGAAAGTGACCACACACTCACTTGATCAGAAGATGATCGGACAACACTACGACTTGTAGAAGTAGTATTCTTCGGTGAAACTGTGATCTCTTCACACACCGGACTTCTCGCGGGCAGAGCTTCGGCTCGGAAACTCTTTTCTTCTCAGGATCTTCGGTGCTTCGGGACTCGCTTCGGGTCTCGGGATGATATCGGGGCTTCGGGGGGTTAAAATTGCACGTAAAACGATGTAATATGGGAGAGAGATGAGAGAATGAGCAACCAAACTCGGCTGGCCCTTCAAATCTATTTATAGGGAAAAACTGGCCCTTGCCACGTCGTGGCACCTTTTTCCACGTCATGGGCTTGGTCGTCACTGCATGCGTCATCGCAAGTTGCGTCTGGGGGACTCCCGGAGGTGTCAGAAAGACCTGCCATGTCGTGGCACTGCTTTCCACATCGTGGTCTCTGACACAGCTTTAGGGTTCGTGCCCCGAACTTCAGAAACTCATAACTTTCGCATACGAACTCCGTTTTCGACATTCTTTCTATCGACGCGTAGGTGAGATTATGATCTACAACTCTCGTTTAGACTCCATTGGCTAATTTTAACTTTATTTTTAATATATTATAAATATATTACTTATATATTATCTTTAGTAGGACGAGACAGGAAAACTCCGTTCGAAATTCATAACTCCTTCATCTGAACTCCGTTTTCGTCTGTCTTTTTATCGTTAGACTACTATCGAAGACATATTCGACTCTCGTTTAGATCACTAAGGCTATATATATATATATATATATATATATATATATATATATATATATATATATACACCTTAAATTCACTATTTACGTCGCGCTGGGTCATGCCGGTTCTGTCGCGAAACTTCGACAGGTCATAACTTCTTCGTTATAACTCGGATTTTGGCATTTTTTTATATGCACGAAAACCTTGTGACGTATACTACAACTTGTTTAAGTTTAATCCTTCTAAATAATCTTCCATCAAAAAGTCATTTTTGATGCTTATTGTCTCTAAATTGACTAGCCCGGATCTACAGGCGTTACACATATAATCCACATAAATATCTGGGAGCCAACTCTCGACTCACCCTAGGGGTTGTGACTTCCTTGCTACACATATGGGTCCTGTGCTTTCGGTAGTATGGGCCCCTACTACCTTCCACACCTACCCATATTTTTCTAGAGTATCACCACAACGCCCTAACTAAATACACAACGTAGCGAGCGCTCAATCCTCACTCCGAGAGGAATGCTAAATATCTCATAACTGACCTTCCGGCCTCTCACATCCCACCCATCCATGAAACTTTTGATGGGTTTTGAGCATTCTAACACTTCCTAAGTGTACATGCAACCCTAATAACCTTGGATCTATGTTTGTCAAATATTCATGCAAAGTTGTTTTCCAAGGTTATGAACCTATCTAGCATACATGGGGAACAATTTTTCATTGTATAAAAGATAGAACTACATACCTTATTGATGAAAGCGTTCCTTGAAACCTTGTGAGCCTAGCACCTCAAGTGTGATGCCTCAAATGATTCACACAATACCAAATGCAAAGTATAAACTTGAGAGAATACTCTAACACACTCAAAATCAGCCAAGCCCTCTTGTTTCTCTTGTGTAGCAGATTTTGGGGAGAGACATGGTCCTTATATAGTGTGTTGCATTAGGTAAAACCCTAATGTAACATGACTCTTCATTTCTCAATCCATGGGTTAACTCCATACAGCATCCATGGAGCATCCTATGGGTGGAACCCAACTTGATAATCCATGGAGCCTTTTAGCCCACTATATAAGATATGGAAGATTTACATAATCTACCCATATATTTAATTAGTTATCTTTTGATCACTTAATTAATTCTAAATTAATTTTTGATCAAAACTAATTAAATACTATTATCAATATATTAGAACTTATAATATATTAATAAACCATATGTGTTATTTCTCTCATTTAGTTTATCCAATTGCATGGTGCCATGCAACCCAAATGGACCATGCCGGGTCGGGTCAAGTACTTACGAGAAATAGTTATGGACTTAGACACCTTATCCAACAACTTTCACCAACGGTGGAGCACTAGTGTATACTAGCCATACATAATGTTGGACCCTATAGACTTTCGAATATCCAATCCTACCCTAAGCTCCCAATCAAACAAGAACAGAACATAAGGCTAAATCAAACATTCTAAGGCTATAAGATCTTAATTATGTATAACCACAATGCATACACTGAGCAACTACAGTAATGATGTCAATTTCATATAAGGAAAACCCTAGGCTAGTAGGCATCATATAACCATGCAATTCTATCATGCAGTTCCTGAAGATCCCTAGCCTACCTCTAGCACGCTGTTCTAACATATCACATAATCAAGTAACTATATGGTATTTTGGGGTTTACTTACTGGCTCCGGCTGATCGTACACCCTGCATCCTCCTTTACTTATTTTGAAAACCATTTAAAACCATATTGAAAATCTCTCCTTGATTTGAGACCGGATTCACACGAATGTTACTCCAATTCACTCAAACCAAGGCTCTGATACCAACTTGTAACACCCAAAATTTCAAACCGATTCAAACTTTTAAAAACATGTTAAGTTCATCAAAACATTACAACTTAGTTTTCAAAATATTAATTATCATAGTTTTTCCCAGAAACATAAACATAATATGAGGAGATGTACGATCACGCCTTCGCCTTGCCGCGATCCCCTGATGTACCTGAAACAATAAACTGAAATTGTATGCCTGAAAGCTTAGTGAGTTACCCCCAAAATAACGATACACATACACTCCACATAACCATATCAACAATAACATATCATAACAATCTGAAACAGCATGTAATGGTCCACAGCTTTACAAGCTGGACTACCCCTGGGCCCTCAGTACGAGTCTGGAATGCCTATTGGGCCCTCAGCTCGTATCGGGAATGCCATCGAGCCCTCAGTACGAGTCTGGAATGCCTACCGGGCCCTCAACTCATATCTGGAATACTCTAGGGTTTGTTGGCTACCGCATGGAGCAGTACAACCTCAACCCAACCCACATAACATATAACATAACTACTGAGCATGCAATAGTCAAATAACATCACAGGTAGTCCTACAGGTCTACCTAACTGGCATAACCACTAGCATGCAACACCAACTCATATTCAACATCTAGCACTGATAGGATAACATATCCAATGGGCCAACCTTGGTGCCTTAGACCCCTTAGTATAGTGAGGATAACTCACCTCGCAACTGTCGTCTGAACTAGAAAGCTCACCTCCCAGATCACCAACACGAACTTCACCACCTATAGTTACCATAAAACCCCTTTTTCATAAATCTCCAAATTACCAGAATACCCTCAGAAGTCAACTGGTCAACTCTAGGTCAAAGTCAAAGTCCATAGTAACAGTCAACAGTACATGTTGACTCGACTCATCAAGTGTAGCTTGCCGACTCGTCGAGTCCTCCCTAAACTCTAGAAGTCGTGATATCCTTGATTGGCTCGTCGAGTTCCCATTTAACTCGCTGATTTCATACGTGTCCAAGGATTGGAAGAAACCCTAGCCAACTCGCCGAGTCTTCGAACGACTCGCCGAGTTCAAGGCAATCTTCAACGGACTCGTCGAGTTGTTCATCCAACTCGTCGGGTACATGGCCATCTTCATGTGGCTCTCTGAGTCGACCTTGAGACTCATCGAGTCCCTTCAATCTATCATCCATATAGACGCTTTTTAAGCCATGCAGCGGCTCCATATTGCAGATCCAAGCTTCTAGGGCATGTTTATCACGTAAAGTTGCAAGCATTACGTGCATGCAAGGCCCTAGGGGATCTAAATGACCAATCTAAGTTTCTAATTGAGCTTTACACCTTAGGAGAGTCTCATCCTTGAAAGAGCTAGAAACTTTATGGACTTAGGACTCCAAAGAGGTTCATATCTGAAGTTTCAGCTTCAGATCTAGTTCCAATAACAAAATCCCTTAATGAATAACCAAAGAAATCCCTAGCCTACACATAAGAATGATTCAAGAAGAAAAGAGGTTAAGGTAACAACTTATTACCTCCCAAAACGTGCCCAAGCCGAAGTGGATTCTGGATCCACACGAAATCCTTGATGCTAGCCTCTTGATCTACAAGTTTCCTTCACAAAATTCACTTCTCAAAGCTCCAAACACTCTCAAGCTCACACTCACGTAAATTAGGGTTTCTGGCTCTCAAGGGGGTGATAGAGGACAGTGGGAGGCGCTAATGGTCCAATATATAGGGTGCAAAAACCCTAAAATTTAGGGTTTTCCACTGCCAGCTCCTACTCGTCGAGTCCCCCATGCCGACTCGATGAGTCACTCATTAAATGACATGTTCTGGCCTGCTGCTACTCGACGAGTTACAGCGTCAACTCGTGGAGTAGACCTTAAAAAAAATGAAATCTAAAAGGAATAATAATGATACCTGACGGTTGGGATGTTACAACCTAGAGATATAATAGACACACATCTCACGATCATCGCTTAGCATTCTATGTTTAAGTCTGGAAATCCTAAAAATTCCTAGTTCACTTAAACTAAAGCTCTGACACCAACTATGACACCCCCACTTTTCTCAAATAGAAAATACCATTTTGTTTATGTTTATTTAAAAAACAAAGTTTATTTATAAATGCGGAATTGGTCCCGTAAAAGTATTTCCAAAGAAATGTTTTTCATTGATTTATATAAACTTAGGATGTCATAACTAATACAAGAAACATAAGCATAAATGTAATCTTTAATGTCCTTACATCATCTAATTACCTGCATTTCCTTTAATCTCTCATCAGATCCAAACATTAACTACCTTCGTATTGATACATGTGATACAAAGAAACTAAGTGGGTCGGGTTGGGAAATCTGGTGACTACATAGGGTCTTCAACCCACAATAATATTGTAAATATTTTTAATTATCATAAAGTTAACCCGATTGCTCATCCCCATTTTCTTCTTTATTCGTCCCTAAGGATCAATTCTAAGGGTCATCTTATTCATCATTGCTCACAATATTGTTTCATGGATTTCTCTGCAATACATGTTAGTAGGTTTCTTTCTATATTCATTCCTAAGGATCATCTTAATCATCGTTGCTTACATTACTGTTTCAGGGATTCTCCGTAATACATGTCAGTAAGTTTCTTTCTATATTCATTCCTAAGGATCATCTTAATCATTGTTGCTGGCAGTACTATTTTAGAAATTTCTCTACAATACATGTCAGTAGGAAGTAGAGTACATCAAATGGGAACAAATTAGAGTACATCAAATGGGAACAAATTTCATCACCTATAGGTTATAAACTTGCATGTGTTTCACAAGGATGTCTTGAATATTCTGGTGTTCGTCACCTATACTTTGTTATATGACTACATTGTTAGTACACTAGAACAATTTCTACACTGTCGGTATACCAGTACCATTTCTAGATCATTAGTACACTATTACTATTAACGACGTGACCTCCTATTGTCATTTTCATCATTCTTGATACTATGGCATCTTATCAGTTTTATCTCTCATCATAGCATCTTAACTCTCACCATACTATGATATCTTATCATCACAGCCTATAATTATCCTTCATTACCCAATGTATTATATTCATGAAAACAAATATATGGAATAAGTTATATAAAATTTAACTTTATAATATTTCATGTAACACATAACATCTTTTATACATAAGCACATATAACATTCAATAATCTAAATACTTCATATCTATGTGTAAAATAAAAGTAATTATGCACTCATATTTTAAAGGTGGATGCCTTTGAATTTGGGCATAACTTCGCCTTAGCACTTATCTTTTCCTTCTGATTCCTCTGCGGTCATTACACACAAAGCGCCCTACCCTTAGTGCAGCGCGCCTGATGACTTGAAAAGTGCAGTTTTGTTGTTTGTTTTGGTGTCATTTCTAATCCGGATTGTGATAATATGTTGTAGGTTGTTTGATTGTTTGTTGAAGTTTGATTTCCTCCATTCCTAGTTCATTTCATTCGGGATTAGAGGCGGGTCATTCTTATGGTTATCTAGTACAAATTATGGAGGCTTGCATGTGTTAGTACAAGTCTATTGGTTCAGGACTTTGTATGTGATGTTATATTATGATTATACAGGAAGTCTGGGCTATTAGATTTTATTGTTTCTCTATGATCAATTTAACTAGGTGAATTTATATGCTAGACACCATGATATGATGTGTTTGCATGAAATTGGTGGTTAGGTTCATGCCAGAGGTGAGAATTATATTCGATGATTAAAGTGTGAAGCCTATGCATGTGATAATTCTAGAATAACATGTTTATCTTAGAGTTAGGGAAGGCTGGCTAGTGATGTAGGTGGTTTAAAAAGGCATATTTTATTTACATGCTTTTATAAAGTGATTTGTGGTGTAATATGTCACACCCCCGTCAGCCGGCAGAAACATGAGGTTGTGCAACGTCATCATGGATCACAGATATTGATTACATTGAACAATACAAAAAATTATAACATAAATATCACTACTATTACAAAATAAAATATTACATATCATATTAACTTTTGAGATGCTAATAATTAAGGTACAAACGCTACCTTAACAATCAGGTAGTTTGAATAAACAAAAATGATAAAACAATACGCCTACGAGTCCATGATTGTTCCAAAAGATGATATGTGTCTGACTTTTAGTTCCCTGAGAATACATGTGATTTTAAAAGCGCCAACATAAAGTTAGTGGGTTCACATCTTCTTAAAGTTTAAATGGTATATACTTTTTAGCAAAAGTATGTGTTTTTATCGTATAAAAGTATTTCCAAACTTAGATGTATGAATTTTTTATATCAAAAAGTATGTTTACTAGAAACATACGTTCTCAACTGAAAGTATGTTCGTTAAAAATGTATTTTCTCAATAAAAAATATGTCGTTACAAGCGTATTTTTCATACTAAAAGTAATTGTTTTCTCGCATATAAGTATTATTAACTTATATAAATATGTGTACTTTTGTCCAAAGTAGAGTTTTATTGTATATAAGTACTTCTAACTTATATAAATATGTGTACTTTTATCCAAAAGTAGTGTTTTACTGTATATAAGTATTGTTTCAACTTATATATGTATTTGCTTTTAGGCGCGTTTATCAATGTTACCATGAGTTCATGTAATCGAGTTGTTGACGATTTATTGCCTCTCATGACGCTTCATTGGACGTCGTAGTGTTTAGACAATTATCACCTATGACTTGACCATTGTGGTTGTAGATAACAACCATATGTGGGGGTGTCAGCCCGTATAGATCTATACATAACTATTTCGTTCACTTAAGATGTAACGATTATAATTCGGAGTCTTCGCTTAGTATTAAACTTAGATCATGATTGTCTCTCATATAACCCATTGAGTGAATTACACTAAAAAATTATAGCCATAGCTTTATAAGTTCAAGTAGGACAATTTTTGTGTTGTATAATTATGATAATGTTTTATAATTATATCGTTTAATTATCTTGTAAAAATTTAACAGGCAGCGTAACGACAAAGTATAGCGTAACGACAAAGTATAATAAATATACATATTATATAGACAGCTTAACAAGAGAGTATAATAAATATTCATATTATACGGTCAGAGTAATGACATAGTTTAATAAATATTCATATTATATGGACAGAGTAACGACAAAGTATAATAAATATCCATATCATAGTAGCAGAGTAACGACAATGCAAAACTAATATCCAAGCTTTAAAACAATGATTCCGATAATATCGTTTATCGTTATATAAACGTAAAACAAATATCCAAGCTTTAAAACAATGATTCCAATAATATCATTTGTCGTTGTTATATAAACGTGACAATTTTTGCGACGGCTATAATAACGAATATATAACGATTTCAGTTTATAATAAACGATAATTATCAAATTGAGATTACAAAAAACTATATATCGTTTAAAATGTATTATCCCCTGAAAACACTAAATTTGTATAAATGCGGTAGTGAAACTCACCATTGAAACGTGCTTTGAATTTATTGGTTTTGCGTAAGAATGAGCAGGCAGAGATTCACCATCGAATGAGTTGAGATACGGCCGGAACAAAGACGGGAACTCACTGGAATTTTCTTTTCGGAAAACAGGAGGAATTTCACTGGAAAATAGCTTTGATTCACTGGAAAAAGTCACTGGATTGTTCTGCCGCTATTAAAAAAGATGGCTGGAAAAGTGGTTTTGCGGCGTCGAACAGGGTGGGGGTTGGATTCACTGGTCGGGGATGGAGAGAATAAGGTGGATGGATGGTGGTGGTCGGAGGTGACGGTAGGCGACGGTGGAAGGTGGTGGTGGGGTGGTCGGCGAGAAAGAAAAAGAAAGGGAGATAATGATTGCTTGGAAAGTGTTCTTGAGGGTTAATGACCGAGAAGATCTGATGCACCTCATGCTTATTTATAATCCAAGCCAAGAGAAAATTGGTGGTGATATGTTACGATCCTTGTCGTACTCGATCTCTTTACATGAAATCGTCGGATTTTCGCGAAAAGGAAAAGTTAGTAATTTAATCAAATACCAGATTATTTCCTGGGTCATTAAATATTGCTAAATTTTTCTAACAAGTTTTGTAGGCCACCTACCGAAAAATTTTAAGATTCGTTAACAGGAAAGTGGTTCTAGTCCTGACATTAAGAAATTTTGGGCAAAATATAATGAATAGTCATGTTAGAACCTAAATTTTTGTACGATCGTAAGAATATTTTCGAAATTTGAAATTTCAACTCTTATGACACCTAACAAATTGTTTGAAGTTTCATATTAGATGGTTGAATTGTGTGTTTTACTTCGTTGACCATAACTTTTGCGTATGAACTTCATTCTCGAAGTTATTTATATCGGCGGATTCATATTTACGAGGATATCAACTTTCATTTAGAGTGTTTTGTCTAACCAGTAACCAATCTCAATTTTACTTTTTATGATACACATTAATGTATCGGGTTGAACGTGAAACTTCGAAAAATCATAAATTTTTCATACGAAGTCTGCTTCAAGCATTTTTTATATTTTCGGAATCGTGTTGACATGTACTTTTGGATTATGTTATTATTTGTACAAAATAATACAAAATTTTAACACCTATATTTTTTTTCACAATTGGATGATTCCCCTCATTTTTCTTATGCATTAGAATGTATAATTTTATATTTTCATAAAAAATAATCAAACATTATACATTAGGTCTATTACTTTGACGTTCGTCATATTTGCGATTGACGATCGTTGACCAACTTTTGACGGTTGTCACATAATATGACTTTAATTGATGAATAAAGAACAAGCATGATTACATAATGTTGAATGGTGAGGTATATGCGTATGAACCATGCGAGAGAATTACTAAATTATAATCAATTAAACATGGGACACACATAGAGTGGGTAAAGAGTAGAAACCTAAACTTGGGTGTGTACCCTATCCGGATACAACGGTGGCCTGTTAGGTTGGAACATTACAATTGGCAAAGTGCTTAAGCCAGAAAGGTGTCGAATGGTTTTCTAGGTGACCGTTTGGACGCATGGTCTAAAGGGAATCGACTTTATCTTTATCCTATCAGCTTTATCTTTATCCCTTCTAATTCTTCATATATATCTCTTAGTTTCCTATTTTATTGATTGTATTTAGTTGTCAATTGTTTTACTCCTCATTCACGTATTGTATATATAGCCCCTTTGGGTTTTCTTGATGAATAAGATAAGAAGAATATTTTAAACAACATATTCAGTTTTTATATGGTATCAGAGCAGGGATACCTTACCTGATGAACGACCATGACAGGAGGAGAAACACCCAGCAGCAGCTCTTCGACCAAAAATCCATCATCAGATCCTGCTTCACCCTTCTACATCCATCCTACCGACTACCCTCGACAGATTCATGTCAATGAAGTTCTCAGCGACAACAACTATGTCGATTGGGCAAGAGAGATGAAGGATTTTCTCTTGGCAAATAATAACTCAGGCTTCATTGATGGAACCTTTATCAAACCAACAGAAGATGGCATGGAACTATGAGCTTGGGAATGATGTGATGCTCTAATACGGGGGTGGATGACAGCTACGATGGAGAAGGAGATACGAAATAGTGTTAAATATGCTAACACATCCCAAGAAGTTTGGGAAGATCTTGAAGAGCGGTTTGGAAAAGAGAGTGCGCCTCGCGCGTATGAACTAAAACGGGCACTAACGATGTTGAGACAAGATAATACTACTATATCGACTTATTTCACTAAATGGAGAGCCATTTGGGATGAGATCCATATGGTTTCACCAATTCCAAGATGCACTTGTGGTAAGTGCACATGTGATCTTGGAAAACGACTCATTGAGTCAAGAGAAAAAGAGCGTGTCTATGAATTTCTTCTGGGACTCGACGAAGTATTTGGAACCATTAAAACCCAAATCTTGAGCACCAAACCGATGCCGAGTCTTGGAACCACGTACCACCTTGTAGCAGAAGACGAGCAACAACGAAGCATATATGCTTCAAGAAGAAACATCACCGAAGCTGCAGCCTATCAGGTACGTAACCAAGCACCTGACAAAACGAATTCAGAAAGACAACTCAACACTCGTGAAGGCCTGAAATGTAAACACTGTAGAAAGAATGGACATACCATAGATGGGTGTTTCGAAAAGATTGGATACCCAAAATGGTGGGATTCTCGCAACCGAAAGCAAACAGGAGACCAAAGAAAACCTGTCAAACCAAAACCAAAGGCAACCAATGTCAAAGTTGAGTCTAGCCCGATACCTGGACTTAATTTTGAACAATACTCAAAATTAATTAAGCAATTGAGTGAATCCACAATGAAACCGGAAGCCAACATGGCTGGTAAGTTTAATTTTAATACCCCTTGGATCATTGACTTAGGTGCCACCGAAAATATTGCACGCAACAAATCCGTTCTCTCAAGTATTAAAATGTCTAACCAAGAAGTTCATGTTAGCATACAAAACGGTGATGATGTTCCAGTTCAAGGAATTGGAACTGCATGTCTTCCTAATGACACAAAAATTGATCGTGTTTTATATATTCCAGACTTTAGATGCAATCTTCTTTCTGTCAGCAAATTCATGAAAAATTTCAATTGCTTTGTGACATTTTTTCCTGATTCTTGTCTCATACATGACTTACATTCGAGGAAGCTGATTGGCACGGGGAGATGTGAGAATGGTCTATATCAACTGGAAGGAACGGACAAAAGAATTGCAGTAATGACGACAAAGTTTGATTCAAATATTTGGCACAGAAGGTTAGGGCATGCATCCAACAATAAACTTCAACACATTAGTTCCATAGGAAAAACAGTTAATGTTGAACATTGTGATTCTTGTGTAAAAGCGAAGCAAACTCGACTTCCTTTTTTAGATAGTTCTATAAAAACTACTGCATGTTTTGATCTTATACATTGTGATATTTGGGGAGGTTATCGTGTACCCTCTACTTCCGGTGCTCATTATTTTTTGACAATCGTTGATGATTTTAGTAAATGCACATGGGTATATTTGATCGAAAACAAATTTGATGCAAGCAATAGCATGATAGTTTTTTGTAAAATGATAAAAACTCAATTTGGGAAGCAAGTCAAGAAAATCTATAGTGACAATGGAGGGGAGTTTGTCTCAAATCAAATGGTACAATTTTATGAAGATAATGGAATCATTCATGAAACGTCTTGCATACACACACTTCAACAAAATGGGGTAGTTGAGAGAAAGCATAGACATTTGTTGGAAGTAGCACGATCCTTACGGTTTGAAGCAAACCTGCCAATAAAGTTTTGGGGAGAATGCGTGTTAACAGCCACCTACATCATAAACAGATTGCCATCCAAAGTACTGAAGAACAAGACACCATATGAACTCTTATTTGATCGAAAACCAACTTATGATCATATGAGAGTTTTCGGGTGCTTGGTTTATATAAAAGAGAACAAAGCGTCAAAGGATAAATTTGAAGAACGGGGGAGGTCCTGCGTTTTTCTTGGCTATCCATCAAGGCAAAAGGGTTATCGTGTCTATGATTTAAAAGAGAAAAAAATTTGTGTTTCAAGAGATGTTAAATTTGTAGAGTGTCAATACCCTTTTCATGACACACATCTGGAAACCAATAATGGTTCTTCCAGCCCCGATCATTGGCTAACACCATCTGATTACGATCAACGACCTAATCCAAAAATAAGTAGTGAGCCATTGGAGTCTAGTATTGATTATGCATCACCCACAAAAACAGAAAACCAAGAAGATGACCTTGGTCAAACTCCTACTGAGAGAAGCTCACCACAAGATTCTCATTCTACTACCATCCCAACGCAACAACATCGACCGAAACGTGTTCGCAATCTTCCTCAACGATTTGGAGATTACGAAGTGCAATTGCCACCTTCCTTAGATCATTCTCTTCCCGGCGTCAATTCGGCATCCTCAACGGTACACCCCTTATCTCATTTTATATCATATAAAAATTTCTCTAACACACACAAAGATTTTTTGACTGCCATCTCAACGCACAATGAGCCCAAACACTTCTCTCACGCTGTCAAAGACATCAAGTGGCGAGAAGCCATGAAAAATGAAATTCAAGCACTTGAAACCAACAATACTTGGATCTTGACGGATCTTCCGTCTGGAAAGAAAGCCATTGACTCAAAATGGGTTTATAAAATAAAATACAAGCCCAATGGAGAAATTGAACGATATAAAGCGCGATTGGTGGCTAAAGGTTTCACCCAGATCGAAGGGGTGGATTTTCATGAGACATTTGCACCCATTGCTAAGCTTGTGACTGTCAGAACGATATTGGCTGTTGTTGTTCAACGAAAATGGATAATCCATCAATTAGACGTTAACAATGCTTTTCTACATGGTGATTTGGACGAAGAGGTATACTTGAAAATTCCACAAGGTTTTGCTAAACATGGTGACAAGCGAGTCTGCAAACTGCAAAAATCCTTGTACGGATTACGCAAGCCTCTCGTAATTGGTATAAAAAGTTCACTGATGCGTTGTTAAATGGTGGCTTCCGACACTCCAAAGCTGATCATTCTCTTTTCATCTTCCAAACACAAACTACTTGGGTTCGTTAAAGTTTTTCCTTGGAATTGAGGCAACCAAAACTCCAGATGGGTTGGTTCTTAGCCAACGAAAGTATACGTTAGACATTTTAGCGAATTGTGGTCTTCAAGGATGCCGGCCTAGTGCATTTCCAATGGAACAAAATCTACATCTTGACAAAGCAGATGACACACCCCTTGCAGATGCAAGCCAATTTCGCCGGCTTATAGGGATACTCCTATACTTACAACTTACTCGCCCGGATATTACTCTTGCTGTGAACACCCTGAGTCAGTTTGTTTCGTCTCCTCATCAACTACACTTTGATGCAGCCGTCAGAATCCTTCGTTACCTTAAGGCCACACCAGGTCAAGGTATTTTTCTGCCCTCCACTGGTCACTTGACACTTAAAGCCTTTTTTGATTCTGATTGGCTTGGGTCTTCCTTGACTCGACGCTCCAAAACCGGGTACTTTATCACTCTTGGTGATGCACCTATTTCCTGGAAAACAAAGAAACAGTCTGTCGTCTCCCGGTCATCCGCTGAATCTGAATACCATGCTATGGTCTCTTGTGTTAGTGAAATTTTATGGTTACGATGGATTGTTATTTTGTATGTGAACGCATTGACTCTCAGGAAATTAAGACATGTTCCATCAGCACCACTGAGCAGGTTGATGACGTTTTTACTAAACCACTTGGTGCCAAGCAATTTCGTTATCTACTTGGCAAGTTGGGCGTTCGTAATCTTCATGCTCCAACTTGAGGGGGAGTAAAGGGAATCGACTTTATCTTTATCCCATCCGCTTTATCTTTATCCCTTCTGATTCTTCATATATATCTCTTAGTTTCCTATTTTATTGATTGTATTTAGCTGTCAATTGTTTTACTCCTCATTCACGTATTGTATATATATAGCCCCTTTGGTTTTTCTTAATGAATAAGATAAGAAGAATATTTTAAACAACATATTCAGTTTTTATATGGTCCCAACGTACGAGGTTGGAGTGATGTTGGCTATACGTAGACGCTACATCAAGTATTACATTTGAGTACTGAGTAGAGGGTATATACGGTGAAAATACAAATTGTACCACTCTCCAATTACAACGCCCTAGGTAACATCGGGATAGTAAACGGAGAGACACTACTAGAAAACAACCATTTAATGACGCGCAAACAATGACACTCGTTGATAGAGGACGCGCATTGGTGTGTGCCCTAAAAAATAATGTCAATTTTGCAAAATTTGAAGGATAGTGGACACGCATTTGTGCGTGCCCTAAAATTAGTGTCAGAAAAGAAAAAAAAAGAAATGCGGAGGGCGCCTTTCATAAAATATGCGTCCTCTAAATGTGTCGCTTTATATTTTTTTTGCTTAAACGCACGTTTTTAAAGGGGGAAAACGAAATCGTCTGAAATTCTAAAATTTTGAAGAACCCCGCTTCTACCCTCTCGCCTCAGTATCTCCCTTCATTTAGTCCTTCCTTCTCTCTGTAAATCCTAAACCATCACCACTGCCACCGCCATTGAACCTTAGAAACTCAATCCACACTTCATGCTTCTGTGATTCTCTCTTCTTCGGCTCTTTAATAATAGAACGCGCGTTCCATCCTAGAGGGAAAACGAAATCCCCAAAAACTAAAACCCCCACCTTGTGCTGAAAACTCTCGTCTCCTTTACATGGCTGAAAACCCCCTTCTCGTCAGATTTCCAAGCTATCTCTCCATTTAGTCTGAGATTGTTGTAAACTGCAGCATTCTTAAACTAGGGGATTCAACTAAATACCATAACCCAAACCTATTCTGGTAATTGGGAGCCAATTAGGGCAAAATGCAACCCTCATACCACATTTTCTCTCATGAAACCTCAGGTACGTATGATTTTTCTCCCATCTCTCGGTCTCTCCGATCTTCTCTTTGTTTACGATCCTACCTACCCTGCATGGTCAGAGCATCCATGACTGCTGCAAGCCCTAAAATATCTTAATCACCGCCGCTCATGTTACCTTCTACGAATTCAACGTTGACCTCTATCAATGGGTTAGGATTTCTTTTTCTGTTTTGATTTTGATTCATTTAGCTTTTTTGAAATGATTCGTACGTGAAACGACACTAGAACGATGAATCCATCAAAGTCGATATCGTATTTTAATATCACATTTTCCAAAATCGATACATCAACACTCGATTCTAAATCAGATCTTTTATGTTCGACCGCAAACTTCAAAATACTATCGATACTATAAAGCTTTATCTATCGAAATTCAAGCTTAATCATCAAAAATCATTACTTGACCACAACTTTCGATCCTCAAATGCACATTCAACTGGCGACTTCATAATCAAATTGAAACTCCAAACTTACAATTCTGCCTTTGACCCAATCGATACGAAGTGTCTCCATTCAAACTACATCAATCGTTATCAACATGAACAAAATTTGAGTCAAAATTTACTGAATTGACAAATAAAACTTCGATTTTGACTTTTTGTTTGACTTTCGATTTCAAGCAGTCACCGTCGATTCCAACTCCTTTTTCAAGACTTTCGATTCATACACAAAAATACGATGACTAGATTTCTATCGCGATATATTCCTGTGGGATCTAATGAAATTGATGGTTCGGTTGACTTTTCTCTTATCGGACAATGATTTTACGACTTTTCCATTATTATACATTGTAAATCTCATAATGTTTGGTCGGTTTCAACTTCTAGATGCATATGTTTGAATTTTTTTTTTGAAGAACGATCCTATCAGTTGAACTTTCTTCATTTTGTTCATATAGAACACAGTAGATGCATATGGATGATTCGAGAAGCTAAAGCTGCTAATGGTGAATAATAAAACCACACAGAAGTGTATACATGATGACTGTAATTTCCATAACCCGCACTTAAAGGATCGTGATTGCCACAATATGTATACATGGGCTTCAATAATAATGCAGGCCAAATGTTTTGATGATATGGTCAATTGACTTTAAAGCTCAAACTACTCCCACCTATGTATAAGCATAAATAAACCATATTTAACATCTTTTACATGTTTCAATTATCAGGACTTTACAAGTTCCACTTTTTTGACTACTTTCTTAGGATAGCCATTTTTACATGATTGTTTTCAACAAAACAGGGACCCAATAAATATGTTCTTCGAGTTTCTATAGTAAATTAACAAATTCAGAGTCATTAATCTCTCAACAAAAACACTAGAGGTTGGTTAATGGTTTCTGAGTTATAATGATCTTCTTTCTTCATTTCTTCATTTGTTGTATTCTTGCAGTTTTGGTTCTTGTTCATGCACATGTTCAAACAGGTTAGCCCCATGAACTTAGTTAACTTTTGTCTTTATTCTGTTATAGCCTTGTATTTTATGTAAATAAAACTTCGATAATAAAACAATAGACTATATGTCTATATCACTATATGCCAAATTGTTTAAAAGTTAAAACCCATATTTGGATTCTTTTTATATAGGGTATATAATCATTGATTGTGGATCACCTAAAAATTTCAACTATGTGGATCTTGATACGGGTATAATTTACACTTCGGATGGATCATTTATAACCACAGGAGTCAACAAGAACATTTCTTTACAATACACGTATCCAAACAACCCAATGTGTCCACAACCTTCAAAACATACAATGATAAACTATTCAGTAAGCCTACTGAGTTGTCATTGGAACAAATTTTGGTAAGTTTTTCCTGCCATATGATTTAGTCTAAATCATCACTACAATTTGTTAAGTAGAGGCCCATTTGTTTTTATCATATATAGCTTGTTGAAAAGATGCATGTTCTTATTTGAATTATTTAGACTACATGTTTCTCTCTTACATTATTTTTGTTTCATTACTCTGTAGGGTGGAGATGATGATCTTGACCAAGCTACAAAGGAAGGGGAAGATAGAGATACATTATTTTTGTTTCATTACTCCATCACTTGTATCTTGATTTCTATGTAGGTGTCTGCTATGTGTTGTGATGGCCAATCTACTTCTACCTTTGTCTCCTAATTTCTGATGTTCACTAAGATTATGAGTTTGAAACAACACCATTTTTTATCTTACTGATGTGGAAACAAAAGCTCCAAAGTGTTTAAGGTTTGACTTTTTTTTGCTGTAGGTGATTGCTTTGACCGAGGAACTTATAACAACTGTAAATGAAGAAGCTGGGAATTCTGGAGTGGGCATTAGGACAAGTGCTAATTTATCCCCTGGTTTTCACCATTCTGGAGGTACCTTTTAGAATGATGGGTAACTTTAAATATGGAATGTGTTAGGAGACATGCTATTTAAACTGCTTAAAGTTGATGGGTAATTTTAAAGTATTGATGAATCCATGTGCTAACAACTAAAGGAAGTTTGACTTTAATGATAAAAAATAGTCAACTGAAGGATTCAGATTCAATGTAGATACAGAATAAAGTTAGACTTGTAGTAAAGTAATAACGGGTTGTTAAGTAAAAGAAAAAGGCTGTCAATAAAGTGAATAAACAAAGCTTTAATCTGTACATGAAAAACCATATCGGTTACTAAGTCAAAAAGTGACTTTTTTTATAAAGTCAACCTGTCAAATATCTCCTTTGAAAAGAAGTAATTTGATGCTCGAAATGCCCAAAATAGTAACAATTTCCATTTCAATCTTGATCCAGAACTAGTTTTACCTCAAAATCCAAAACATGTGAAGGTGTGTGTGTGTGTGTGTGTGTTTTATGTGCATATCATGGTATTTATTTCCAATATCTATCACTCACAATAGTAAATGATTCTTGTATTATCTGTTACTTGCAGCGTGGATATGGTTCATCTGCCATAGAATTGTTGTCAAGGTGCTTACTTTAAATCAACATGTTTATATTTTGGTATTTCCATATCTACCCCTTTGATCACATAGTAGTTAATTACAGTAAGTTCTTATAATAGGTAATTTGAAGGTCAATTCACTTCCATCTCTGAAGAAGATGATGTCCAAAACAAACCAGAGTCTTCACATCTCAGAATCATTGAAGCTGCTGAGAAAGTAAGATAGATCTCCTTTCTTATTAGTGAAACTTTTTTTAATTGGAATTTTGGATAAAAAATTTTCTGAAATTTGTAACTGCCAAGTGTCATTGATTGAAGAAAATATAAAGCTAAGATCTGATCTATCTTAGATTTCATTAAGATGATGGTTTATACTTGAAGTCATACATGAAGTCCAACCATTTTTGTCCCATATTCCTTGTATAGTTGCTATGGGGGAGCAATGGTTGCCTAAAATGTGGTATTCACTTTATTTTTTGCTCATTATATTCTTAATATGTAAACATATATCATTTGTTTGTTACTGTTCAAGATTTGACAATTATTATCAAAATAAACCTCCTGGAATGCCTTTATGAACCACCTAGGCTGGTGAGCTATCTTCTCATTTAAATATACATCTTTCTATCATTAAATACATAAGTTCCTTAATAATAATTTATTGTGTTATATGTACTTTATTACTTACTCATAATATATACTTCAACCTGATTATTGATTATGTTTGGAGAGATCGTGTTCTCTGTTCTTGATGTTGCATCTGATAGGGAACCAAAAGTGAGGGGTCAGGAGTGAGCAGATGCTTTTACAAGCAATGCTTTACAATATTGAAGGAAATTTGGATAAAGTGCAACATGAACTACAGAAGGAGAAATTAATGCTTAATGAAACATTTACAACTTTGCTACTTGAACCTGCACTTTCAACAGTTCCTTTGTTGCCATGGCAGGTGGGTGGGACCCCTCTCGCCAGATTTCTATCATAGTAACCTAATCAGTTCTGTTCTAACTAGTAACTTTTTTTCCTTTCTACAGGAAGTAACTCCTCAACTATTTGCTCGGTTAAGCTCTCACCCTGAAGAAGATGTTAGGAAACAGCTCGAGGGCATTTTGGTCATGCTGACAAAACAATCTCCATGGTCGATAATTTACTACACTTATTATTTATTGTTGAATGCAAGAAACAACAACATATTTTCTTTTACACGTGTATTATAGCATCCTATTTCATCTCATTCTATTAAATCCTTGTACTTTGTTGTGTTTAGCCCTAGAATTAGATATTTATACTATGGGAAAGTGGTGAGATATTCATTTACTTTGTTTCATTTTTCAGCTGCTCAAAATGGCAGTGCAAGTTCTATAACAAGCACTCTAATCCAAGCATGGGTACAAGGAGCCAACAGCAATAGCAACACATCTGATGGTGCCCCTAACAGCAACAACAACACTAACACTAACACGACTCTCAATCCCATAACATAAAACCGAAATTTGATTAGAGAATGGTAAGAGGAGTAATGTTCTTCTTTGTGCCTTTGAAACTGCAAGAGATGTTGCACGTTATGTTCTTCTTTGTGCCTTTGAAACTACAAGAGATGCTGGAGCCCTTAGAGAACCTAAGGACAAACTAGAGAAGTGAGTTGAAGAGCTGACATGGAGATTAGACTTTGAAAAGCATTTGAGGGTATATTTTTTTATATTTCTTGTATCTAATTAGTTTGTAAATTTTTGTTACAACTATTGATTTGTTTTATCTTTCCATGGAACGACTATTTGTATGACGTTAAATTTTATGCAATAGATTGTATTTTTTATATATGATTTTTATTTTCTATTATGAGGCATTAAATACAAATTTAATTTGAAAATTAGTAAATCTATAAATAATATTTTTTTTAAACATTTAAAATTATGATACGCAAAAATGTGTGTCATCTTCATTTATGACATGACCTTTCTTGACAGAGGCTTTCTTGATACGCATTGCGTGTCATTAACACGCGCGTCTTAAGGTTACGACACGCGAATGTGTGTCGTCTTCCTTTATGACAGGGCCTTCCTTGATACGCATTGCGTGTCGTAAACACGCGTCGTAATTGCGCGTCGTAAATGAGCGTTGTCTCTCTTTGTGACAGGGCCTTCCTTGACGCGTATTTGCGCGTCGTCTGAGCCTTTTACGACGCGCAATGAGCGTCGTAAAAGGCTGTTTTTCTAGTAGTGAGAACCAAAGACAATTTTACAGGTGAGAGTCGCACCTCAGTTAGTGCACTAGGCCATTAGGTCACGTTAGTAGCGAACGAGGCGTCTTATGGGGGATTAGCAGTGTTTTAGATCCTTGATATGGTGGGGATTAAAAGTAATTATAGCGAAGATAAACAATTAATAATTACTATGGTGAAGTATGAACAATTAATATATAACTTATATATTAATAATATTGAACGGTATTAGGTGTTTGGTATGAAACATGTGTGACTGAATGTATGGCTGATAGAATGGTATGAAATATTCATGTTTTCATACTTATTGTACTTCAGATTAACTCAGTGTACTAATTATGACACTTGATCTTTTATGTTTTCCATGCTTGCCTTATGGTGGCACGGGTAGGTAAGGAGTAAGGCTTAGTGAGGATGAGTTGCTTTGGGTAGCTTATGTTTTGTTTGGTCTTTTATTAGTACATGATGCCATCTTGGGTCTTGGTTATTGAGTTTTCCCTTTTGGATGTTTTTGGAATACTTAAACTATTTTTGGATGATTTATAAGTAACATTGATGATGTTAACAAATAAACTTGTAATAATATTGTCATTGCATTATTCTGTTAAATGGTTTTTTAAAAATAAAAAAATGAGGAGAAAAATTCATGACGTTACATTTGGCATTAGGACCACTTGATGCTATTAGACAAATTTATGATCTTGTACACATTATCTTCATTTAGGAAATGCACTTGTGTTTCACCAAAAACGTAAAAGGTGTTGCCCTCGATACCTACAAGGGGGTGTGACTCCATTGACCCTCGTCATTTTTCGTGTATACAATCAAACTAGCCTTTTATAAACATGCATCATGGCTTAAGTAAAATTCCAAAATCCTTTTAATATTCATGTAAATTCCAATTATCTAAAATGTTTGATGGCAGTAATATGAGATTTGGTAAACGTGTAATGTCCTGCAAGATTTGTGTCAGGTTGAAAGAGTTTGATCCCAACCTTACTCTTTTAATTTTTGTGTCGTATCGTGTTGATCCATTTACTTAAACATTTTGAAATCCTTACCCAAACCCGTTTATTTCGTTTTGAGTTTGCATTTTAGGGTTTAGACCTTGTAAACACACCATTTTTATGTCGTGTTTAAACATTTTTTTTGGAATGACAAAGAATTTTATAAGGAAAAAGTCTATCAAGGTACTAGGCAAAACAACGAGATTACATGAAGTTTATAATGCTAATTGGATCATGATTCATGAAGCCAAACCAACCCAATTAAGTTTATAACACTAATTGGGTCATGAATCCCAACAACTCAATTAAGTTTTAATTTCCCATTCCAAAAATTGTGTTGTTTCTAAACCTCCAAATTGCTCAACACATTATGAGGATAATTGCATAAATATGCTTCAAGTAAGATTGAGTATGTTCTCCAGATCTAGAAGCTAAGAAAAGTTTGCAAAATTCTAAATGTTCGCACTCTACCATCGAGATATTAATGCTCAAATATACATCACAAGCACACAAGAAAAAAAACTTGTGGTCTGAAATCTCAATAGCCGACTAGCATGTATAGCATAAAAGAGAGTCCTTATCAATACCCATCATGTAAGATTGGCCTTAGTTGTAAGTTCATCTTGCTCATATTCTAAGCTAAAACATTCAACTAGATGGGCACAAGATTGTTTCATTTAATATGAGATCCATCCACAATTAAAGTACACTTATCTATTAAATGTCTTGCATAATAAACCATGTACTACGTAGTAGCTTCTAAATCTCATATCCATTTATCGCTTTGTGAATATAACATGACATTATGTAATATAGCATGCAACCCACTCTGCTGATCCGATTTGACATCCATTCTAGGTACACGCACACTTTTCTTAGATCAAGGTAGTAAAATCTTGGAAACCGGTTTTTTTAAAGGCAAACATCCCAATAAAATATCATCCTATAAACTAGTGCTTCTTCCATCACCCATCTCTTTAAGAAAAAAAAATTATATTAATACCTTTATTATGTACTTGTTTTTTCGAAACTAAAATATGAAACCCAAGATGATCCTGAATGAGAAGTGGAACATTTGAATTCCAATGAGCATCTTCTTTATATGCTTTTTAAAACCCGAACCCACAACGAATTTAGATTATTAAGGAAACTACACTCTCACTTAAATGAAAGAGCTCTATTGAAGATGTACAAACTCCCCACTCCTAGAACTTCATACTCTTTATATTTCATAACCTTATTTCCACTTGTTCTACGTAAGATTTTAGTCACCCAACTTGCCACCTACAATAAAACAAATTTCTTATTGCTTCTAAACAATTGATGGTTTTTTTGGGGAGGGGGAATGAAACATAGTCATTAAGTATATGACTATTCTCCCAAGAATTGACTTTATTAACATAAGTTGAACTCTAACCGATAGCAATTTCACTTTCCAATTTGAAAGTTTATCCGTGAATTAGTTTTGCATCTCTTCCAACTTTTGGTTCTCGGTATATTATAACAAATAGGAAGTCCGAGCTATATGAAAGACAATTGTAAAGCTACACACCCAATAACAATTACCAAGCCTTCCATCTTATTGAAGTTTACACAAATGGACATCAACTTGCTTCTATTTAGCCTCTTTGATTGTATTTGAAATCAATCCATAGATAGAAAAAAAAATAAAAAAAAAAGGAGAAAGAGAATCACCTTGGCGAAGTCCTTGTTTAATTTAGAAATCGAGGGTGGGCGAACCATTGATCAAAATTGATGTCATAGCATAGTTCAAGAAACCATGAATACATCCACATCATTTATTGCCAAAACCCAATTTTATAAGAAGGTATTTTGAGTGATTCCAACAAAGTGAAATCGTGGGCCTTTTCGATATCTACATTGAAAACCATGAGTTTTTCTTTTGGTATTGTTGGTACGAAGAAACAATATCATTCCGGAATCTCTTACTCATACATGTTTATTCCCAACAGCCATTTCTTTTTACAAGATCTAACTAATATTGTCAACAAATAGGAGTGCAACTCCTATCTTTGAGTCATAACACACTCAAGACATTTGTAGTTATTGATGGCACTACTAAAACATTTTATGAATATGTGACAAGTTTTTTCATTTATGATTATTCGAAGGGGCATCAACATTTTCTATAACTTCCACGATCAAACTCATCAACCATCTTTAAATAAATGGTTTGGATCAAGAATCCTAACGCAATGTTTATTTTTTGTCTGTAGATCTTATTGGCTTCTTTTGTCTGCACTGTACTGACCACGCGCAAACATTAGCTTTAATAGACTATTTGGTTTTTTAGAAAACCGCGGACCTAAAACTGTTATATGCATCATCTTCTTGGCGTACATGTGAACTAAAGTCTTATAACCTCTTCAGATATCTTTTATCTACAAAAACACATAAATTTATTTGATCATATTTAGTTTTAATACATGTGTTTATATTTATTTTTATTTTAACTTATTTGTTTCTACAAAGCGATAAACATACACAAAAGAAACTTTCATTACTTTTTTTTCGATCTATGCAACAAGAACGTAAACCCTTTATTTTTTTTTCCTTGTTCTGCTGTGTAGATATCAAAAAATCATCTCATTTTTTTATTGTTTCCACCGTTTGAAAAGCAAAAGAAGGCAGCTAAAAAAAAATCTTCTCTATTAACACACAAAAAGAAAATATATTTTTGTTTTGTCTAGTCCAGTGCAACAACCCAAACAAAATTGTTTTTGATCCCTCCCTTTTTTTGTTGTAGTCTACGAGAGTACTAACCAAAACATATCTTTTTTTAGTGGGCTACAAATGTTAAAATATATATATATATATATATATATATATATATATATATATATATATATATATATTTACCTTACTGTTTAGACTAATATCTTTTTATGTAAATGACTTATGTGATCCGAATGACCCATTACCTCGTACAAAAAAAAATTATACATATATTGCAAACTGCAAAGCAAAAATTCATTATGTCATAGTTAAAATAAAATTTATAAATTATGCTTAAAAACTTCAACTTTATTTGAATGCTATAGAATTTACGACAAGGAAAAACACAAAAGTTGCTACGCTCTATAAACTAGATAGATAATTATACTATTTATGAGCCATGTCGAATAATAAATGTAGGTTTAGAATTAGTTGAAGTAAGTTTCATCAACCAAGTCATAATACATATAATGTCTCTCTCTCTCTCTCTCTCTCTCTCTCTCTCTCTCTCTCTCTCTCTCTCTCTCATACACACACACACACACACACACACACATATATATATATATATATATATATATATATATATATATATATATATATATATATATATATATATATATGAAAATATGGATGACATCTATTGTTCGGACGTGTGTGATGTTATTCTATGAGAATGACTAAGAAAATAAGTTGTTTGGTAATGTGAATACGTTCAACTTCATATAAATATTGTCATTATCATTCATTCTCACTAATTCTTATTTAATTTTGTTTTCACGTATTATTTTTCACTCATTTTTACAGAATTTCAAAAACACATTCCGATAGAATATAAATCATAAAAAACAAGTCCATAATACCCTTATAAACGACTTAATTAGTGAAAATACATGATAACGATAATAGTTATGTGAGGTTGAACGTATTCACAGTACCAAACAAAAAAAATCTTAGTCATTCTCACAGAATAACATTGTCTATACATTTGCATAATAGATGCTCATCCACATATGAACTTAACTAGGGGTAGGTTAAAATGTGGATGACATTTATTGCGTAGACAGTGTTATTCATTGACAATGACTAAGAGAATGTGTTATTTGGTAATGTGAATACGTTCAACTTCACATAAATATCGTCATTACCATGCATTCTTACTAATTTTTATTCATTTTTGTTCTCACGCATCGTTTTTTGCTCATTATCATTTTTAAAGAATACGATTATCAAGAATACATTCTGACAGAATGGGGATCATAAAAAAAAACTATAATACCCTTAGACACGATTTAATTAGTAGAAATGCATGATAATGATAATAGATATGTGTGGCTGACGTTTTCGAAATCCCATTACCAAACAACAAATTCTATTAGTTATTCTCACATAATAGCACTGTCTACACTTCCGCACAATAGATGTCCATCTACATATGAACGTAAATCTCTCTCTCTCTGTCTCTCTCTCTCTCTCTCTCTCTCTCTCTCTCTATATATATATATATATATATATATATATATATATATATATATATATATATATATAAACACACACATATACACATTAGCCATTTACCCACGCCAAGCGACGAGTGCGAATATTTTTTTTCAAAATTTAGTTTCTAGAGATGATTATTCTTTTGTGCAAATAGCTTACTGTTGAAACACATGATTGATCAAACATCCAAATAAGAACTATGTTATGTTCAACGTTGTCTCAAAATATTTGCATGAGAAACTATCAGCATAATGTCAATAGGCGAGTTTAAAACAATTTTGAATTATTAAGTCCTTGGAATAAGGTACATTTATCCCAAAAACCAAGATTCAAACACTTTTGAATAAAAGACTATCTTTAAAACCATTAAATTTTTCCAAAGAACGACAATTATATATATATATATATATATATATATATATATATATATATATATATATATATATATATATATATATATATATCGCAAGGACAATAAGAGCCTAAAACAATGAACTAAACAAATCTTGATCAGCTTATATAAGAATACAATTAAAAAAAAGTTTTATTAACTAATTATCAAAGATCCATTATCAATTTAAACCATTAATAAACACCTATTTTTGAAGTGAACACCATAATGAACCATTTTTGAAGTGAACAATGCTATAATTATCCTTTGTGTAGACAATTTCCATCAAATGTGGTAGTTTGATGTTCTCATTTGATTATTATCCTTTGTGTAGACAACTTCCATCAAATGTGGTAGTTTGATGTTCTCATTTGATGGAGATGAGCTGAAATCAATAACATAAATCTCTGCACATTTAAAATATAATTAAATTGTCATGTGTAAAGAATTTTACTGTATAAAGCTAATAGAAATGGTTATGTGAAAATTTCATGACATAGGGTAAATGCATCCAGGAGATTCCCACTAAGATTTCTCCATTTGCACAACATGTTTCCGTTTTCAAAGTATATCCATTTTTCAAAAACTTATAAATAAGTTTAAATTCAAAATAGTAAATATGTTGCATATAAAAAAAAATGTTTTACCATAATAAAAATATAATATATAAAAATGTTTAATTTGTATAAATTATCAACTAATCTCCAACCATTTGAAAGTAGCTAGTTAGCAACAACACATCTCCCATTTCCATTTCTTTTATCAATGTAATAAATTGAAAAATAATTCAGAGGTGCAGTCGTCATGCAAAATTAACCTGCATGACGATAAAACCATTGATTTAAAAAAAAAGCTCATATATGTAGCTTATTTCAAGTCAATGTAGTGCTCAAAACTAATTTGTATTTAGATGATATCGTTTTAATTGAGCAAAATTTATAATGTACATTATTGTAATGATTTAATGGAAACAAAATGAATGAAAATGTTAAAATAAACAAATAATAATATATATGTTATTGCTTCTTGCCACCCGAAACAGGAGAAATTACACTTACAATTTTGTCTATTAATTATGTCAACATGCTAACCATTATGATATAGATTAGCGTGTTAAAAAGGACATAGTATTTCCAGAGATTTGATGTATGCATCATTCATTTGTTGCAACCCAAAAGAATGTATTTAAAACAATAAATTAATATTATAAGATCCAATTATCTCTTTTTAGTAAATAACTAACAAATATGTGAGCCTTAAACTTGGAAGAGTTGCTTTTTTTTCATTGTACAAAGTGTACCTAGAAAAAGTTTCACCACCTTTGATCCTTTTTTCTCTTAAGGGTATTTGGGTCTTATTGCTTCAATTATATATATTTACAATAAATGTAAATATATAAATATAAATAAACTTAAAAAAAATAAATAAAAATACCATTAAATCCTTGTATGAAAAGTATATTACTTAAAAAATGAACTTTCCACTCAACCTATGGATATCATAAGTAAAATTCTTGTGTGCATGTAATTCATCAATAGGTGACTCACTTATTGCAAACTAAGAAACCAATATTTTCCCAATATTACCCTTTAACACCATATTATGCTAAACCTTGTGTTGATTCCTTAAGACAAACTTTTGTTGTGACAACCCCAATTTCACGGCCAGAAAATACCGATTTCGTTTATGCTTTTTAAAATAAAATCAAAGTAATCCTTTTAAAAGATGTTGCGGAATTTGTTCCCAAAACAAAACATGATAAAAAAATTTATCAAAACCTTTCTTTAAGAAATATATAATTTCCTTTTATATCAAAACCTCGGGATGTCATGTTCCGATACAGATCAAAAGCATAAACAAGGCATTATAAGTGTAACACCGTAAATTTTCAAAATAATTTTTCTTTTTCAAAATCACATAATGTATCACATCACAAATCAAATCCATAATCAATACTGTTTTCAAAAACAAATCTCAAGATCTCTACACAAAATAAACTCCGTCGGTGTGTGTATGTGTCAAGCCGTCGCCTTCCCACGGTCCTCGCTGGTACCTGAGACATCAAACACAACAACTGTAAGCATAAATGCTTAGTGAGTTCCCCAAAATACCACATACCACAAATACGCCACTCAAGGCTAAATCCGACCCTCTGGTCTAGATGTCTCAGCGGCACCCTCCAGTCCCGCAGCTCGTCGGACCCTCCGGTCCAGTCACAGCTCATTGGGCCCTCCGGCCCAGTCAGAATCGTTGGGCCCTCCGGCCCGGTCAGAATCGTTGGACCCTCTGGTCCGGTCTACACAATCATACAACATACATATAACACATAGCACGTAATCTCATACATAGCACATAATCTCATACATAGCACATAAGACCCTCTAGTCAACTCATAATACCACTCAAGGTAACGTCTAGTGAGAAGACTCACCTTGCGTGTCTCGGTAACTCATAAATCTCTTAACCACTAGTGCTCGATCTCCCGAGCCATCGTCCTCCTATAACACAAACGTATTTCTACTTAATACTACCTCGACTCTAGCTGACTAACACCACGAAGTCAAACCAGTCAACGGTCAACCCGACTCGCTGAGTCTGGCGTGGACTCGCCGAGTTCCTACGGGAACCTGATCCCTCTGAATCTCTTCCGACTCATCGAGTCACTCACCCGACTCGGTTACTCAACCCCTGGTTCGTAATCGTTGAACAACCCGCACCAACTCGCCGAGTCTGGGGAATGGACTCGGCGAGTGCATTCCATGCACAACCCCAAACGACCTTCTGAGGTCAGATCCGCTTCACTAACTCATAGATCCAGTCTCCTTAAGCTTATTGACCACGTAAAGTCCAAGTCTTGATGCTCATCAAGCATAGAATAGCTCATGAATGGCGTTTTAGCCTCAAATACATTGATCCTAAGCCAATACCTCCATGGATGCATATAAAGCTTTGGTAAAGAGGTGCTCTGGACCTCTATGGGTCCAGATCCAGGACCTTAACTTGCTAAGGGACCATGAGGAGACTAGATCTAGCCACAAATGGGTTCAAAAGCCCTAAATCTACATGAACATCACAATAACAGAGAATGATTCGAGATTGTACCTCAGTTGTGATGTTCTGGACCTCAAATCTTCAAGAATCCACCCCTCTCTTGCTTCCTCTTGACCAGATCTCCTCTTTCCTTGCTAGGCAACAACTCCAAGATCAATAATGGCTCCTTCCCTCACTTGAATCACTCAAATGCTCTAGGGTTTCACTCTGGGGACTGATGAGCGTAAATGACGGCCATAAGGCCCTTTAAATATGTCCCAAACCCGAGAAATTAGGGTTTCATTAAACAGCGTGGACTCGCCGAGTCCACTCTTGGACTCACCGGGTCCGGACGCGAACCCGCGTCCAAATCCACGATCATACTCGGCGAGTCTAGGCTCTAACTCGCCGAGTCTCCTCACTAAATACCAAAATAAATAAATGAATAATACCTGGGAATCCGGGCTGTTACAATAAGCCTTACACAGTTATTTACAACTACTGGCCGATAATCCAAAAATCACTCATCATCATCATCCAACTATTCTCGGGGTCCACTACCTGTAATATAAAAAGCTGAGTGGGTCAGGCTTGGAAGCCTGGTGAGCATATAGGGTTTTCAACCCACAATAAATAATAAACTCTTTAAGTTTATCAATCAACAAATAATTTATTAATTTCATCCACCTAAAACAACCCTATTTACCCATACCCGTTATCCTTACCTTACATGCCTAAAACAACTATCACAAGGGACCTAGCCTAAGGATTTTCATTAGGGGTGACAACTTTGCTTCGGGGGTTCCTCAGCAATTATGTCAAATAAAGAAACCTACATGGTGACAACACTGCTTTCCTCAACAATTTATGTCAAATAGGACAACCTAACACAAAACGACCAATAAGGTGACAACATTGCTTTCTTCAGCAATTTATGTCAAATAAGGTAAACACCGGGGTGACAACATTGTTTTCCTTCAACAATTTATGTCAAATAAAACAACCAACAATAGGTGACAACATTGCTTTCTTCAGCAATTTATGTCAAATAAGACCACCTGACATAAAACAATCAGTACGGTGACAACATTGCTTTCCTCAACAATTTATGTCAAATAAAACAAACACCGGTGACAACATTGTTTTCCTTCAACAATTTATGTCAAATAGGCACGAAGTCACATCGTTGCCAAGGTTTATACAACAGGCACTAAGTCCATAGCTGCCAACATACTAAATCTGTAGCTACCAACGTACAACCAACATACATCTATACTGTACTTCTATCCCTCATACTTTATCTACTCATGTTTTACCCAACATATTTGAAGATAAAATATATATACATTTTTAAAATCATTATTGACATGTATAAAACATTCATTTAAAACCCATCTCGAATAAACAAACAACATATATACACATAGCACGTATTTTATATAAAATACTTCATATCTATGTGTAAGATGAAAGTGACTACACACTCACCTAATGTAATGAAAATCGGGCAGCAATTCGTTTCCTAAAACGATCGTTTCTAATAAAACCGAGAGTTTTATTGAGAAACCGGGCTCTGCGAAAGGTCGGGCTTCAAAACTGAAAAGATAAATTATAGGGGTATGATCTCACTTTGATAAGCAGTGATTTGGGAAGCGTTTAGTTTCCCGTAAAGAGTTTATTTAACGAGAAACCGGCTAAAATTAGGCAGAGTTTCGACAGGAGAGAGGTTACTTCTCAGGAATATCGGGGCTTCGAGCCTTGCTTAGGGTTCGAGACTTGATACCAGGGCTTTAGGGGTTGTATATGAGCTTATGGGAGTGGAAAATGTGAAAGAGGATGAAAATTGGGGTGAAAAAGTGTAAAAATTCGGAAGCCCTCGCATGCATATATATAGTCCGAAGGTTCGGACCCAGAGCTATGCGAAGCTGACATGCGTCGGACAGGTGGTTTACTTCGGACCGAAGGGTCGCAAGGTGCTAGGCTCGGATTGGACCAAACCTCGATCCAATGGGAAGGGGCCACGTGCGAAGGAGGGTGTCCGAGGGGTGTCTCCGGGGCATCTCATGTGAAGCTGTTGGCTTCTAAGTGGACCTCGGTTGCGGTCCAATCAGGAGGTGCCACGCATGGGTTCGGTCCACTCAGCAACTGCCACGTGCGAGGGTGACGTGGCATGCGAAATTGTTGGGGTTTTCCCATTTTTTTTCTTTATTTTTGTGCCAAACTTACAAAAATCATAACTTTCGCATACGAGCTCCGTTTTTGACGTTCTTTATATGCACGCCTAGAGAAAATTATGCTCTACAACTTTCGTTTAGACTTTGTCGGAAAATTTTGAATTTATTTTTATATTATTATTTTTAACAGACCGGGACCGATAAATCTGTTAAAAATTCATAACTTCTTCATCCGACGTCCATTTTCGTCAGACTTTTTACCGTTCTACTACTAATGACGAGACCTTCAATTCTCGTTTAGGTTGTGTCGGCTAAAAATCACTTGATCAAAAATTCGAGTTTTTAGTTGTCTATTGCTAAGCTGAAACTTGTAAAAATCATAACTTCCTCATACAAAGTCAGATTTGGGCGTTCTTTTTATCGAACTTCTCGGTTTACCGAATACTACGAGTTTCATTTAGATCACTAAGGCTAAAAAGTAGTTTATCAAAAACTCACTTTTTACGACATTCGGCACCGTGTTAGTTTATTGCGAAACTTCGACAGGTCATAACTTCTTCGTTATAACTCGGATTTCGCCATTCTTTATATATCCGTAATCCATGTCACGACCACTACAACTTTCTTAATAGATATCGGCTTTATCTAAAATTTAATTTTGACGCTCATTTTTATTCTTAATTAATTAAACCCTAATAATTAAGCATAAAACACACAAAACACATAATTTTCACATAATTCATTTTCATTTCTCCAAAATGAGTCAGAAAGGTTAATCTAGACTATCATGTCAATATTAATGCCTAGCCTAGAAACGCGGGCATTACATTTGTCACATCATGTTGTTGTGCTCTATGCAAACACTCCTCACGAAGCTTCAAGTTCTGGAATTGTACTTATTATGAGTTAAACATTATATGATAAGAAGTATTTATAAGAAAACAATCAAAGGGCAACACGGTCATTGAAAAACTCCAAAAAAAAAAAGGGCTGATATGTAACCCGATTCCTTTAGGGACCCAAACCGGAAAAATATAATTAAACTCGAGTACCAAAAATGTACATCCCTGTATTACAAATATGATTATAAAGAAAGTAGAAAAATAGAATTGTTTACCTAAAAGTGAAACCTGGTGGGCCTTGAATCTGTCTTGTCCTTTCCCCCTTTATCTCCATTCCATTCATATGTAATTCAAACACAATCAGTTGAGACTATTCTTGCATATCAAATATTAGGAAATTTGTGAATATAAAATAGTAAATAAACAAATAATAAGAAAAATTAAACCTGCTATTAAATTTCCGTCAAGATCAAAATGAAGAAAGTATTAGGAGTGAAAATTGCAACTCCTGGTAGATCAGGAAAGATTTGTCCAAATGTTATATATAACAATAAAAACAAAAGTTAGACATGTAACTACATTGACAACAGATTTCAAATCAGACAAATCAAAAAAGGAATTTCCCAAATGAATTTATTAAGAAGTAATTAGCAAAAATGTGACTTGGCAGATGAAGCCAACACTTTTACAATTCTGATTGTATATTGTACTTAATCGTCCCCCTCCCCCTCTCCCTCCCCCCAAGAGATCAGATCTCTCACATAGATGCCCTCTTCCCCCTGCTATACCCCCCCCCCCCCTCCCACACACACACACTAATTATAGCATTGTAGAAAACTTTGTTTTCCTCCAAATCCATGCCACAAAATTAAGCTTTTAGTTCCTTCTTTTTGAAATGTAGTTGTTCAACACAAACACACAGTAAACAAATCCGGTATACACACACCTAATTTTTATGTACAATGAACAGAGGAAAAGAAAAAGGAAACACATACCTGATTTATTTCTTCTCTTAACAGGGAATTGTGGCTTTTTTAGGAAGAGTGTTGGTGTCATGGTTGTTGCAATCATACCCACCACCAAAACAACCTTATACCATCACCATCACAACCCATCTTAATCACCACCAACCACTATCCTCCACCACTAAAAATCATAACCCATTACAGCCTCCCCACGTAGACCACTTGGTGAACCTCTCATGACAATTCACTAAACAACAAAAAGAGAGGAATCGGAGAGAGAGAGAGAGAGAGAGAGAGAGAGACCGAAAGTTTACCTAGATTTTATAAATGCAAGAAATAGAGAGGATGATAGAGTAAAGAAGCCACATCCAATCTGGATATTTGTCTTCCTCATCATCTCAAGGAATCAACTAATTGTGGAAGACCTGCAATTGGTAAAGTAAAAAAAGAGTCAAGGGATGAAGAGATATTGTTTTAACTTATAGAAAAATTAAAAAAAATATATGAACCTTAGTATGTGAATTCGATGGCAGTAACCTGAAAAAAAAATCAGTTTGTTGTAAAAGTATCAAAATTTAATCTTGTGAACCGGTAAAAGTCTGATAACTTTAACCAAAAATCTAAATCAAAACATGAATCAGACACAACTCATGACATTTCTAAGATGAATATTTTAATACAAATCCTAAATATTATCTTATATAACCTTTCTTGGTCATAAATAGTTATGACACTAAAAAATTTTGAACTCGTTAGCATATCAACATACCTTGATGATGGTGGTAACCCAACTTCTAAGGTTTTAACAAAGAATGTTGAGTGACAGCAGGGATTCCGATGGGTAGATTAGGTTTCGACATATAGAATCGGAAGCGATGGTGGATGATTTTAGAGAGGGGGATGAAATAGGTGATGGTCGATGACGGTGTAAGGGTATGGTGGTAACGTTTATCTATCGGTGGTGAGTAGTAGTTGTGGTTGTAGCGAAGCAGTGAGACACGACATCATCAAGGTATGTTGGTATGCTAATGATTTCATAATTTTTTTGGGAGCTGTTAGAGGAGACGATAGTAAAAGTCGTGTATATGGTTTTCAGAGAGGCTTGAGTGGTGTTGGAGACGGTGGTCTCTAGGGTTTTCATAGGGGTGATAGTTCTCTAGTGGTGCAATGGTGGTGGGGTAGAGAGGATAAGGGAGCACTAGTTTGAGGTAAGGATTGCAGGAGATACTGTCGAAGGAGGCAAATGTGGATACATGAACCAGAATGGAATAGGAGGGATATAGATTAGGGTTCTTATCAGAGAGTTCGAGAGAAGAGATGGCTAAGGGTTCTTCCACAAGCAATGCCTATTAATCGACTGAGATAAGAGATGATATATATAGAGAGAGAGGTGATATATAGAGAGACAGAAGAGAGCAATTAAAGAGACTGAAGAGATTGAAGTGAGCATTTAGAGAGACAGAAGAGATTTGGGAGAAACGATGACTGATGGTATGTAGATGAAATTAGGGTTTTCAGCGTTTAGATATAAGGAGAAGGTATTACCGTCAGTTACAATCAAAGGAGCATGTGCAAACGTTTTCATTATGCTTAATCTGATTGTACATGATGTTGTAACATGTATACCTCTTAATTTTCAAGAAATGGGCAATATGCTTAATATATATATATATATATATATATATATATATATATATATATATATATATATATATGGCTAGGTTCAAATGTGGATATACATCTATTGTGCGGACATGTGTGGACAATGTTATTCTATGAGAATGAATAAGTGAATAGGTTGTTTGGTAATGTGCATATGTTCAACCTTACACAACTATCGTCATTATCATGCATTCTCACTAATTCTTATTCATTTTTGTTCTCACGTATCACTTTTTACTCATTTTCATTCTTATAGAATAGAACTAGATTATGACCCACGTTAAACGCGGGGAACATAAATTAAATACATATCACATTAAAAGGTGGCATTGTCTTAGGTGAAATTTTAATAAATAAATGCTAGTTGGATTCATTTTTATAGTTTTGAACCAAACTTGTTAAATAAAAATATTAAATATTTATATTAGAGCAATTTGGTTTTTTAATATAGTAATTTTTAACATAAATGATCCACTTAATCTTTGTTTTATCACGACATGATGTGACTCATTGATTAAAACATGTTATGTAGTCACTTTATGAATTGACTTTGTTCGGTGTACCAACCCCAATAGAGGCTCACATGGCTCTTTTCATATTGGCCATGTAAAACCAAAAGCAACAATAAGTTGTTATACATACAAGAAACCTGCAAAAATTTCGATAAACATTACAATTAAAGTGCATTGCCATAACCATAAATGTGTTGGATTAGTGTCTAAGCCCGTAACCATATTTGGTAAGTACTTGACCCGGTTGTGCATGGTCCTTTTGGGTTGCCTTCACCAAAGCAACTTGACTGGAGAAATTAAATAGAGAGAGAGGTTATTGTGATTTATTAATATGTTATAAGAATAATATATTAAAGGAAAAATCATATTTGTTTAATTAATATTGGTCAATAATTAATTAGGAATTAGTTTTGTGATCAAGTGTAATTAATTAAACTAGAGGGGCTGAATTGTAATTATAAGATAGTTGCAAGATAGGGCAATATTTATCCTTGTTAAAGGATGGACGAATTCAAGGATAAGGATATCCTTAAAATCATCCAAGGATAAGTAGATAAGGGTTTTTCAAGGCTTATCTTGTGGTTGCTTGGTGGGCAAGCAACTAGATAAGGATAAGGCCTGAAACCCTAATCTAAACCCTATATCAAGACCCCTAGGCCTTTAGAATTCGTGTACATGCTCCTAAGAGGTCCCAAGGACGAATTCCATCTCCTCCCTCCTCTATCTTAAGCCTCTCCAATTGCTTGTGGTGTTTGTGAGCCATTAGAGGCACTACACTTGTGGTGCTTGCTTTCAAGACTTAGGATTTGAAGATTTAAGTTGTTATTGCAATATAACAACAAGATGTATGTAATCCAATCTTGTATGTTGATTTCGAAAATAGCAATGCACATTAGGGTTTTATTCTTGTGTTCATAATGTTGTGTATCTAATAGTGAAAACATAGATCCAAACTAGGGTTGCATGCACACTTAGGATTGTTTGTATAAAACCCATCAGTGGTATCAGAGCCTTTAGTTAACTTGTTTTCAATTAGTTTTATTCAATTGTATGAACTTGACAAATTAGGGTTTATAGCCAATAAACCCTAGGAGGCCATAGATTTCAAGATTAGGGTTTCCTAACCCTAATTTGCGAAAATGTTGGAAGGGTTTTTGAATCCTTTCCTTTCAATCCAAGATATCGAAATCTAGGGTTTGCAAACCCTTAGATTTCGAGATTTGCCTCCTTCCCCAAGATAAGATCCTAAATTTTAGGGATTTGGATAATCCCATATCTTGTAATTATCCTTTAATAGTTAAATATGGTAATTAAAGATCATGAATTATCCCATCCCTATTTTCGAAATTTATAGAGGGATTTAAGGGATTAGGATAACTTAAATGTTTAAATGGTAATTATCTTTTAGATTTAGATAATCCCTTATGATTTGATAATTTAAATTAATAGTTTAATTTAAGATAATTATTAAATCAAGAGTTTTAATAATTAAAATTTTAATTTAAGTGACATTAAATTTCGAAAATTTTAGTTGAAGATTAAAACCCTAGTATTTTTAAAATGTTTAAAATACACCCTATACTATTATATTATTACAAGCTTAATAAATATATATATATATATATATATATATATATATATATATATATGTATAATTAAAATGCTAGTCTTACCATTAGTAGGCCTCATTCACGAAGCCGGTCTATAAGGTGGATATAAGGTTGCGGCCTATAAAATGGCGCTTAATGGGTGTACACTCACACCCACCGCTTGCTTGATCGGTGGAGGGTCGTTAGCCGAACGGATAGGATAGGGCAACCTCATTCTCTCATTAAAAGTATAATAAGAAATACAAAGTAACTACATGTTTTCTAAAATTTCCCAATCTTAGTTACTTTAGGAAAAGTGAATTTGATGCAATCCCATGAAATTACACTTTGCACCTTGCTAAGAAGTTAGTGGAGCGTGCGTGGTTTACTGGCACACTAATTGGTTCTAAGCGAAGGTGGCAAAGGGTGATTCGTTGTTTATCATAGTTCGATAGAGCGTGTGTGGTTTACCGGCACATCGAATAGATGATCGTTACAACGAAGGCACCATGTGAATTTGCATGGTAATTCACACCCACTTTGTGATCCTCGGTATCCCAGTCACAAACGAGAGGGGCATATCGAGATTTAAACATGCCATTGAAAAGTTTCAATGAATCTCATCCGAACCTAGGAATTCTCAATACATTTAGAACTTAGAGTTAGGTTTTTCATGATGGAGAATTAGTGAATCGTCATTCACTTACCTTCAAATTATTTGCATTTAGATTACGGCATCCCTTTTCTAAGATGTAAATATTGTTGTTGGATCCTAGCCCTAATTTTTTCTACTTGGGTGATAATTAGGGATTCATATTCTAATCTATCTTTCTCCTTTTCCTTTGTAGATGTCGAAATCAAACAATGCTGCCGATAGTTCCTTTTCATTGATGAGCCTTTGCCAAAAGGTTACTTTCGATGGAACGAACTTTAACGAATGGATAAGATACATTCTCACAATTGCTCGCTACGAGGACAAGGAATATGTCCTTGATGAAAAGCTCGAGAAGATCAATCCAGAAATCGCTACTCTGGCTGAAATGAATGCTTTTGAGACTCATGAGCGTGATGCAACGAAGGTTCACTACATCATGATAGCCACAATGAACTCCGAATTCCAAAAGTCCTATGAGGACATGTATCCATACGAGATGCACCAAGACTTATTGGAGAGATACCACCAAAACGCGAGACAAGAGCGTTATGAGATTTTCACTAACATGATTTCTGCTAAGATGGGTCATGGAGAGTCTCTTATCGTGCACCTGCAAAAGATGCAAAGGTATGTCGATCGTCTTCGCAAGTTGAATGTTGACTTTGGGGAAGACTTGGCGATCGACATGGTGCTTCACTCTTTGCCTCCGATGTACAATCAATTTAGGATGACCTACCACATGAACAAAGAAGAGGTCACCCTAAGCAAACTCCAAGGTCTCTTGAGGGTCGCTGAGAGCAACTTCAAGGACAAGTCTGTTGCACCAACTCCCAATCCACCCGCTGCTCCTGTCTTGGCTATTGGTCAAGGAAAGGGAAAGAAGAGGAAGGCTTCGTCTAAAAACTATCGCAAGGTTAAAGCCCGAGATGGTGCCTCTTCTAGTGGGACCAAAGTTGATCCCGCTAAGCCCTGCCCTAACCCTAAGGAGGCAGAGTGCCACCACTTCCACAAGATAGGACATTGGAAGAGAAGCTGCCCAGAGTACCTGCAAGCCATCAAAGAAGGAAAGATCAAGCCATCTTTCGCAGGTATATACACAATTGAATCTAACGATTCTAGTCATGCTATTTCTTGGGTTCTTGATACCGGTTGTGGTTACCACATTTGTTCTAATGTGCAGGGACTAAGAAGAAGTAGGGATGTGGAGCAAGGAAGAATCAATCTAATCATGGGGAACAGAAGATCGTCCCCTGTGACCAAGATTGGAGTGTATTCTTTAGTGCTTAGGAATAATTTATGTTTAGATTTGAACAATTGTTGCTATTCGCCAGAAATGGCTAGAAACATCATTTCATTTCATGGTTTATATAGACAAGGTTTTAGATTTTCTTTTAATAATGAGAATGGTTCTATTTTAGCTTATCTAAATGGTGTCTTTTACTTTGAAGCTATACCATGTAATGGAATTTCTGAAACTGTTATGATTGTTGATAACTTAGGAAATGATGTTTTGAATATAGATTCTTCCAATAGTTTGGATAAAGCATCCTTGTGGCATAGTCGTCTTGGACATGTCAACAAGAAACGCATAGCCCAAATCCAAAAGGATGGAGTGTTGGAGTCATTCGACCTTAGGGAAGATGACACGTGCGAGTCTTGTTTGCTTGGAAAGATGACTAAGTCACCCTTCGCTGGTACGTGTGAAAGGGGTGAAGGTTTATTGGACCTAATACATACCAATGTATGTGGACCATTTAGATCAACCACGAAGGATGGGAACCACTTCTACGTGACTTTTACCGATGACTATAGTAGATATGGGTATATCTATTTAATCAAGCAAAAGTCAGAAACTTTTGAAAAGTTCAAAGAGTTTAAGAATGAAGTGGAGAATCAATTGGGCAGGAAGATCAAGATGCTTCGATCCGATCGAGGAGGAGAGTACCTAAGTCTTGAATTCCACGAATATCTCAAGGAGTGTGGAATAGTTTCACAATTGACGCCACCTAGGACACCACAATTGAATGGTGTGGCAGAAAGGCGTAATCGAACCTTATTGGATATGGTTCGCTCTATGATGAGTCGTGCTTCACTATCAATATCTTTTTGGGGGTATGCCTTAGAGACTGTCGCCCATATCCTTAACCGAGTCCCTACTAAGAAGGTTGCCAAAACACCTCACGAGATGTGGACGGGGAAAGCCCCTTCGTTGGCACATATCAAGGTTTGGGGTTGCGAGGCTTTCGTAAGACGAGACACTCACGACAAACTTGAACCTCGAAGTGAGCGATGTATTTTCATCGGCTACCCACAGAAATCCTTTGGATATCTCTTCTATAGACCGAAGGACAGTGTTGTCTTTGTTGCGAGGAGAGGAGTTTTCCGAGAGCGAGAACTCATAGGCCAAGAGGACAGTGGGAGGCAAATCGAGCTTGAAGAGATTCAAGAGTCGATAGATGAAGGAACCTCTATCGTTGGCACTCAACCCGAGGAGGAAACTCCGATTGAACCAATTGACAAGTCCTTACCTCTTAGACGTTCCGATAGAGTTAGAGTTCAACCCCAGTTTTATGGTTTTCATATTACTATCGAAGGGGACACGTATATTAGTGATGGTACACTAGTAAATCTTGATGAACCTAATAGCTATAAGGAAGCCATGGCAGGCCCGGAGTCTGCGAAATGGAAAGAGGCGATGGATAGCGAGATCCAATCCATGTATGATAACCAAGTTTGGAATTTGGTTGATCATGTGCCCGGACGTAAGACCATTGGGTGTAAGTGGATCTTCAAGAAGAAGACGTATATGGAAAGGTATACACATATAAAGCGCGATTGGTTGCGAAGGGCTTTACTCAAACTCCCAGAGTTGACTATGAAGAGACCTTCTCACCAGTTGCGAAGATAAAATCTATTAGAGTGATGCTAGCTGTTTCCGCATTTCATGATTATGAGATTTGGCAAATGGATGTCAAGACCGCTTTCCTTAATGGAAAGTTGGCTGAGGATGTTTACATGGCTCAACCAGAAGGGTTTGTGGATCCGAAGCATCCGAATAGAGTGTGTAAGCTTGAGAAGTCCATTTATGGACTTAAGTAAGCAACTCGCAGATGGAATTTCTGCTTCGATGAGAATGTCAAAGAGTTTGGATTTGTACGAAGCGAAGATGAGTCATGTTTATATGTCAAAGCCAGTGGGAGTATAGTAAGCTTTCTAGTTTTATATGTCGATGACATATTACTCATAGGAAACGACATCCCGACTTTGCAGGAGGTTAAGTCCTGGCTCGGGAAGTGCTTCGCTATGAAGGACCTCGGAGAAGCTTCTTACATTTTGGGAATAAGGATAGTAAGAGAAAGAAGTAAGAGACTAATTGGACTTAGTCAGAACACTTACTTAGAGAAGGTACTAAAACGTTTTAGTTTGAAAAACTCAAAGAAGGGAGAATTACCGATACAAAGTAATGCCAAATTGAGTAAGACTCAAAGTCCGAGTACCGAAGCTGAGATAGCTTAAATGAGCCAAGTTCCTTACGCTTCCGCAGTTGGCTCAATCATGTACGCTATGACTTGTACTCGCCCTGATGTAGCCTTTGCTTTGAGCATGGTGAGTAGATATCAAGGGAACCCTTGCAGAGCACATTGGATTGTTGTGAAGAATATCCTTAAGTACCTTCGGAGGACGAAGGAATGGTTTTTAGTCCTCAGAGGGAGTGATGACTTGAAGGTGCGAGGGTACAGTGACGCCAGCTTCCAAACCGATAGGGACAACTATCGTTCGCAATCGGGCTGGGTCTTTACCCTAAATGGAGGAGCAGTGACTTGGAAGAGTTCCAAACAGGAAATAGTAGTTGATTCAACACGCGAATCAGAGTACATAGCAGCGAGCGAAGCGTCGAAGGAGGCAATATGGCTGAAGAACTTCATTGGTGACCTTGGAGTTGTATCCGCCATAAAGGAGCCCATGGAGATTTTCTGTGATAATGAAGGAGCGGTTGCCTTGACCAAGGAACCGAGGGATCATGGTAGATCTCGACATATCGACAGAAAATATCACTTCATCAGATATCATGTAGAAGAAGGATAACTCGTAGTGAAGAGGATATCATCAGAAAATAACCCAGCAGATCCGCTTACGAAGGGACTGAGTAGGGTTAAGCACTTGCAACATGCTAGGAGTATTGGGCTGAAGGATGGTATTAGCATAGATTAGATAGTTTTAGAAACGTGTAATAGATAAATATAATTGACATTTGATGATTAAATAAAGGAGTTTTATTTATAAGTAAAGCTACTGTCATATGTTAATTGTTTAACTATTGTTTCAATTTTTGCATGTTTTGACTTCCAAAATAATTGAGTTTATTAGGAATAATCGAATTATTCAAATTGTCCACAATCGTTCATGTGTTGGAAGTAGATATGAATGAAGATTGTCATGAATTGGTGTGTAGATTGTCTAAATGGTATTAGACATAGCAAAGGGTTGCTGCGACATTCATGAGTGCTTATGAACTGGTTTTGAGCATTGGAATAAACCCGTGCTTGCTGGAATCACCGTATGGAATATGATATATAAGAGGTGATTGCAAGACGATAATATCATATAGTCTTAAAACCTAGATATATGGTTTATTATTTGCTAATTGATTGTACATTGATAATGCGAAAATGCATTGGTAACTCAATGTTATAAAACGCATTGTTGTGTATAGTTGATTATTGAATAAGTAAATGCATATAAGTCGAAGTTTATCTGTAAATTTTATCCTAAAAGGGTAGAAGAGATATCTCGGCCGCTCGATGATTTGATTTGACTTATGTGTCGGGCCCGGTCAGAACTAAATTGATGTGTTCGATTAAGTTCTATGTCAAATAAATCGGAGATCGAGAAACCTAAATGCTTGACTAATCATTCCATAGAATTGTCAGCATGATATCTAACAGAGGACTGTACAATCCCTTATCTAGAGGACAAGTTACTGATAAGATCAGAGTTTGACAACGTCTTTGAGAGCTACGATTGCTAATCGGGTTGCACGTTACATTTGTGGTTACTAGACTTATCCAAGTGGGAGACTATTGGATTAGTGTCTAAGCCCGTAACCATATTTGGTAAGTACTTGACCCGGTTGTGCATGGTCCTTTTGGGTTGCCTTCACCAAAGCAACTTGACTGGAGAAATTAAATAGAGAGAGAGGTTATTGTGATTTATTAATATGTTATAAGAATAATATATTAAAGGAAAAATCATATTTGTTTAATTAATATTGGTCAATAATTAATTAGGAATTAATTTTGTGATCAAGTGTAATTAATTCAACTAGAGGGGCTGAATTGTAATTATAAGATAGTTGCAAGATAGGGCAATATTTATCCTTGTTAAAGGATGGACGAATTCAAGGATAAGGATATCCTTAAAATCGTCCAAGGATAAGTAGATAAGGGTTTTTCAAGGCTTATCTTGTGGTTGCTTGGTGGGCAAGCAACTAGATAAGGATAAGGCCTGAAACCCTAATCTAAACCCTATATCAAGACCCCTAGGCCTTTAGAATTCGTGTACATGCTCCTAAGAGGTCCCAAGGACGAATTCCATCTCCTCCCTCCTCGATCTTAAGCCTCTCCAATTGCTTGTGGTGTTTGTGAGCCATTAGAGGCACTACACTTGTGGTGCTTGCTTTCAAGACTTAGGATTTGAAGATTTAAGTTGTTATTGCAATATAACAACAAGATGTATGTAATCCAATCTTGTATGTTGATTTCGAAAATAGCAATGCACATTAGGGTTTTATTCTTGTGTTCATAATGTTGTGTATCTAATAGTGAAAACATAGATCCAAACTAGGGTTGCATGCACACTTAGGATTGTTTGTATAAAACCCATGAAAATGTGACATCCCCAATTTCCCAGCCAGAAAAGACCGATTTGTTTATGCTTTGTTTTATAAAATCAGAGTAATCCTTTAATTAAAAGAGTTGCGGAATTTTTTCCCAAAACAAAAATGATAAGAATTTATCAAAACATTTCTCAAAGAGAATGTATTTTCATTATATAACAAAATCTCGGGATGTCATGTTCCGATACAGACCAAAAGCATAAACAATATAAAATAGACCTTACAACAGTCATTTATAACTACTGATCTTATAATCCAAAATCTCTCGTCAAGTCCACCAACTTATACTCTTGTGCCATTACCTGTAATGCAAAGAAAACTGAGTGGGTCAGGCTTGGGAGCTTGGTGAGCATATAAGGTTTTCAACCCATAATAATACATTTATTATATTCAGTTATCAAACAATCGACCCAAATACCCATCCCCATATCTCCTTTATTTTCTCAAGGGTTTACCCTAAGATCCACTATCCTTCATTCATTCATTCCTAAGGATTTACCTAAGGAATTGGCACGAAATCCATTGCTGCTAGAGTTTATCTTATCAGATAATACATCCATAACTATCAGGCGCTAACTCCATAGTCACCAAGGTTTACTCAACAAGCGCTAACTCCATAGTTTCCAAGGTTTATACAATAGGCACGAAGTCACATCGTCACCAAGGTTTATCAATAGGCACGAAGTCACATCATCGCCAAGGTCTACTCGATAGGAACTAAGTCACATAGTCGCCAGGGTTTACTCAATAGGCACTAAGTCACATAGTCGCCAGGGTTTACTCAATAGGCACGAAGTCGCATTGTCACCAAGGCTTTACTCAATAGGTACGAAGTCGCATCGTCACCAAGGCTTACTCAATAGGCACGAAGTCACATCGTCACCAAGGTTTATTTATACAATAGGCGCTAACTCCATAGTCACCAAGGTTTACTTAACAGTAGGCGCTAACTCCATAGTCACCAAGGTTTATTTATACAATAGGCGCTAACTCCATAGTCGCCAAGGTTTACTTAACAGTAGGCGCTAACTCCATAGTCACCAAGGTTTATTTATACAATAGGCACTAACTCCATAGTCACCATGGTTTACTTAACAGTAGGCGCTAACTCCATAGTCACTAAGGTTTATTTATACAATAGGCGCTAACTCCATAGTCACCAAGGTTTATACAATAGGCGCTAACTCCATAGTCACCAAGGTTTTACTCAATAGGTACTACGTCTCATAGTCGCCACTATTTCATCTACTCATGTTCTACCCAACATATTTTGTAGATATAAAATACATATATAGTTTAAATCATTTAACACCCGTATAAAAAATCAATTCCAAGCCCATCTCAAATAGACAAATAATATATAACAGATAGCACGTATTTCGTACCTAATACTTTATATTTATGTGTTAGAAGAAAGTAACCACACACTCACTTGATCAGAAGATGATCGGACAACGCTACGGCTTGTAGAAGTACTATTCTTTGGTGAAACCGGGAGATCTTCACAAAAACCGGGCTTCTCGTGAGCAGAGCTTCGACTCGTGAATTTCACTTCTCGGGATCTTCGGGACTTGCTTCGGGTCTCGGGAATGATACCCGGGCTTCGGGGTATTTCTTGCACGCAAAACGAGGTAAAAACGTGAGAGAAAGGGAAGAAATGAGCAATAGAACTCAGCTGCACTCGACATCTATTTATAGGGGCTGAAACCCCGAATTACGTTGGGCATAATCTTTAGTTATGTTGGGCGTAACCTGGATAAGGTCCCTGACTCCCCCCCCCCCCCCCCCCTTTAGATAATATCGAAATTTATAATTAAATTTAATATTTTAATTATTTACTAAACTTCAAAAATTCATATCTTCCTCATACAAACTCGTTTTCGACGTTTTTTATATCCACGCGTAGGTGAGACTACACTCTACAACTTTCGTTTAGACTCCGTCGGCTAATTTTTAATGAATTTTTATTATTTATTTTTAGTAGGTCAGGACAAGAAAACTTCATTATAAATTCATAACTTCTTCATTCGATGCCCGTTTTCGTCTGTCTTTTTACTGTTGCACTACTATAAACAGGATCTTCGATTCTCGTTTAGATTGTTTCGGCTAAAAACCGCTCGATCTCAAATCGAGCATTCGGGCTGCATACCGCTAAGTCGAAACTTAGAAAAATCATAACTTCCTCATACGAAGTTAGATTTGGACGTTCTTTTTATGCACGCTCAAGGTTTAATGAACTCTACGACTTTCATTTAGATCGCTAAGGCTAAATATCGCTCTAACGTAAATTCACTTTTTACGTCATTCAGCGTCGTGCCGGTTCTGTCGCGAAACTTCGACATGTCATAACTTCTTTGTTATAACTCAAATTTCGGCGTTCTTTATATGTACGGAATCCTTGTAACATATATTATAACTTAGTTAAGATTATTCATTCTAAATAATCTTCCATCAAAATTTTATTTATGACGCTTATCGTCTCTAAATTGACTAACCCTAATCTACGGGCGTTACAATAAACATCAAATTCAGACATATAATTTGGTCAATTTCTAAAGTATTTTTCCTTCTAAGAATTAAAATATGATTTTTCAGGCTACGCCTAATCACATATACATATCTTTCGCTTAAAGATATTATTACAAAAAAAAAACATGTTATGAACAAAAAATAATATTAGTTTCATAATTTGTCAAAGGTTAACATTAATAAATTATAATGAACTTTCTCAAATCTTGCATTTTGGTCACCACATCTAACTAACAAATGAAATTCACTTTAGTGGATTGATTTAAGAAGTGCATCCATGACTTCTTATAGCTAAATTTGGGGAAATGCTAAGACCTACTGAGATATGAGGGAGCGGTCTGTGAGGCTACGGTTGGTTTCTGGAAGGCATTATAAATTCAAAATCGTTAGCACATATCTTTCATACATGCTTCAATTATCAAATTTAGATCAAACTTGTCAAAATCAAATTACAAAAAAACCCAGATATATAACCTAGCAATCAAACAACATATTTTTCATACAATAAATATCACAAATCTACAATTTACACTTTTTATAATATTCTTAAATTATATCTTACATTTTCATCTTTAATGGTCATTAACACCTTTTTCTGTCCTATTGTTTTGACATGAAAAAACTATAGAGTACACACATGGTTAATCGTACCGACAACAATCAATATTGTTTGTGATAAATATTGATATAAGTTTTGTTAACGATAAAAGATAGATTATCTTTTATCTATTTAAGTTAATTTGTTTCCTTTGTAAATCCTTTATTTGTGTGTGTGTGTGTGTGTGTGTGTGTATATATATATATATATATATATATAATACTTTGTACAAATTAATAATAAGAATTGGCAATATATTTCTCATATGGTATCAGCCTAACATAACAGATCCTTTTTCTCAACCCTACCCACGCCTCTCTTCTTCTTCTTCTTCTTCTCGCTTCTTCAATCAAGATCCAAGGCTGCCGAACTATCCATGAATACTCTTCTTCACATGCTCACCATTAAACTTACCTCTACCAATTATATTTTGTGGAAGAATCAAGTTTATCCACTCCTCTCTCATCAAAAACTCATCCCTCATGTGGACGGTACTTCTCCTTCCCCCTCTCAAACAATCACAGTCGACGGGAAGGAATCCCCTAATCCGGCCTACATCTCCTAGCTCGAAAAAGATCAAACAGTCATGCTTCTTCTTCAATATTCTCTAACTGAGGAAGCCATAGCTGAAGTTATTGGCGTCACAACTTCTCGAGACCTGTGGACCACTCTAGAAAGGGCTTGCAGCCATCACTCATTTGAACGTACACAAAACTTGCATGATTCTCTGTGCTAATTGAAGAAAGGTACCTCATCTATCTCTGTTTTTGCCAAAAAAATTTAAATCTCTCTGTGATCAAGTGACAACTATTGGACATCCGGTCGATTCTATGGACAAAACTCATTGGTTTTTATGCGGTCTTGGTCCCGCTTTTGAGACGTTTTTTACTGCACAGGCTGTCCAACGACCACCCTCCTTTGTTGGTCTTGTCTCTCGGGATGAAGGGCACGAGCTTTTCTTGTTTTCTCTTCATGGATATTTCCCACTTGTTGCCACCTTTTATGCTCAACATCAACCTTCTCGAGGCTGTGGTTCTGGTTCTGGCTCTCGAGGTGGCCGAGGCCGTGGTTCTGGTTTCTCTGGTGGCTGCGGACATGGGAAACGTCCTCCACACTATCAATTGTGGAGGATAATAAAAAAGTAAAATGAAATATGAGGGTAAAAATAATCCAAAAACTATTTAACATAATGTATATTTCATAAATGGAAGTTAAGTATATAAACCTCATCTACTTGTTGCAGATCAACAATAACATGAAAATCAAACTTATGAAGGAAAACGTTATTTGCAGAGTAGATGATGGAGGACAAAGCGTTGTTACAATTAGCTTATGTGCTTTCTAGACTGGCTTTGGCAAGAAATCATAACAATAAAGAAGATGTTATTTTTGTTGCTTTAAAATCGGATCATTGATAAAGATCCTAGTCGTGGTGAAGCAATTTGTGACGGAGAACCGTTCTAAAACGATGCATAATGAAGTTAGTATAAATGTATATTCATTTATAGTAAAAGGAAGAATCACATTTTGAAATTTTTTTAAGGTTTCAGTTGTGAATCAGAATAATGAACAAACCTCTATAATACGATATTTTTTCATATTGAATAACAACTACCATAGGAGTTTGTTTGTTATTTTCCAAATAGTTAGCAAACTGTTATGCATACCTATCCCCGAGTGTTACATTTATTTGTTTGCTTTTATAAAAACCAAAAAAATAAATAAATATACAATATAAAATGACATTATAAAGTAAAATTTGACACAAAATTTTGAAAAGTAAACATACTCTAGATCTTCTAAGCTCAAATTGACTCTTTTTGATAATTTATTTTTCTTGTTCACAAGGGTTCCATTGGGAAGCATCTCACAACATCTCCAATAACATATATTATATAAGATAAAAAATGGAAGATTAGTATAAAAGTTTCGGTATGGTGAGTGATGGTAAATAACATAATATTGTTATATAAATCGTTAGATTGTAACATATAAACTAACCAACATGTGTGTTCTCAACAAATGCACCATCCAAAATGGTGTTGAAGTTTACAAAAGAGAATCCATAAAGTGATCCAGTCCACTCATTGAATGGTGTAACTTTGGTTGTGATATAAATATTGATTTTGTTTTCATTATCAACAAAATTATTTTTGGTTTGATTAAGACCAAGTTATGGATTTTAGATGTAGTAACAACCATCCTCATGAAGCAAACTTTTAAATCTTTCAACCCATCTATTAGTAACCTCTGCCTCGACCAATGCATAAAAAACCAGTTTATATATTGTTATATGTGGTTATAATGAACTTGTAAGAAAATTCATAAATAAATAAAAAATTGTTATTACCTATTCATCAATGAGAATCATATCAATTTTTTAAGTCTTTGTTGAAGATCCATAAGCAAGACGTTTTATGAGACATTATTCTTACTCTCATGGTATATTGACTTTTTGAAGCATCACGTTGGTATATGAATGTAATGTTGCTTTGAACCATGTTTCTGTTTGTGAAAAAACTAATCATTGTTAAACACATGTGACTCAACCAAGTAATATGGACCGGGTAAAATAGGCTAAACAGGAACAAATCAAAATTATAAGGTCAGAGTAAAAATATAGTTTTAAGGACAAAATTTATAACTTTTGACATAACTAAAGGACGCCGAATGTAATTTAGTCTAAAACATATAATGTAGAAAGTCTTTTGTATCTAATCAAAATCAAATTATAAAAATAAAATAAAATTATTATCATCCAAATATTAATGATGTTATATACTTTTTAAAAACCTCATAATGCAAACTTGACAATAAAGTTAGTATAAATAGTTTTTTCTGATGTGTCACACCCCGAAACCGATGGCGGAAACGTTCCGGGGCGGAGGTGACGTCATGCATAGCATCACAACCAATGAATAACAGCAAGCATAGTAAACACAACCAGACATTGAATACATATGTGAAAAAGGTTTACATTGTTTAATACATAGTTTTGTTCTTATCAAAGGTAAAATAGAAATTCACGACACTAACGCTTCGACTTCTCCGAACTCCTGGAAGTACCTGACTACTAATTTCCTAAGAATACAAGCAGTTTGAAAGTCAGCATAAAGCTGGTGAGTTCATAAGCATTTAGTTTTGGTGGAAAAGTGTTCTTTGAATCCTTTTTGAAAAGTGTTCCTCAAGAAAATCCCGTATTTTCTTATGAAAAGCGCGTTTGAAAACCCACTCATTCCACGACTTCCAGGTTCATACAGAACGTGTACAATCCAATGTGTCGTGGAATGAATATGAATATTTGTTGGTTGAAAAACGATCCGTTTGGAATAGCCGGTTTATCCCAGGAAAATCCTATATTTTCCCTAAAGGTGGTTGGTTGATTATCCGTTTTAAACTGAGGTTTGCAAGTATCTACCATACTTGTGTATGTATATAAAAGCAGTTTTCTTTTAAATACCTTGGTTACACCCAGAGATATATTTATCTTAAAAGCTAAATAAAAGAAAACGTGATGAACTAAGTCCTGAAGGTATTATTAATACCCTCCAGTAATCTAACGGTTGTTACTTTAAGGTTAGTTCATTTGATTCATTATTACAAAGTAAATTCCTGTTATCTAGGTTGTGAGATTCGTAACCATAAATGACTGGAGATGGCCCGCAACGGCCGATATCCTTAATGACTTTGTCACCCGCACACCTGCCGGTCCAACTATAGCTAGCAGTGAGGTGCGGGATTGTCAGTCTCGTATACATCTATACACAACAGTCACGCTCTCCCTGCAAGAGATTCTGGTCACGAGGGCTAGTCCTCCACTCTGTTTAACGTGGTGAGTGTTACCAAGGACGTGTCTCAAACATAGCCTAACAAATTTACACTTAATAACACCGAAAATCCTATTTATGAAATAATACATTTAAAAAAAAAAAAAAAAAAAAAAAAAAAAAAAAAAAACTGTTTCTACGAGTTGATTTCTTAATCGTTTGGTAAAACTATTTTTTTTTTGTGTCAAAAGCATGTTGAAACATGGTTATCTTAAACAAAATAATATATTTTGAGTACAAGTTTCCTTGTACTTTTGCTTGTATTCCCCCCCCCTGAAAACATAAAAATAACTCGGAAAAACGTAGGGGTATGAACTCACAGTTGATGCGTGGAGTTGTTGACTGAAATGAAGATTACCGAGTTGTTGCGCGTGACACTTAACGAAATCCTATTATCAAATAATTACGTATATGTATCTAAATTAGCGATTTCGATAACTAAAGTGTTGGAAACACTTGAATTTGGTTGAGGAATGTTACCGAGACTTGCTTGAATCGAAGGAATGAGTTGACAGCCTTAAAACACGAATTTATGGATTCTGAAGGTGAGTTTACGGTTTTTGAAATGAGTTTACGGTTTCAGCAGGTGGCTGAGTTTACAGTTGTAAACTCAAGAACTGAGTTTGCGGTCTTTGAAGCTCGGACTGTAAACTCGGAAAACGAGGTTTTGAATGCAGATTTCGATGCGAGAAGTGATTCCAGACGCTCCAAAGTGCTCCAAAAGGTGTTCGCTTGACTTCTCGATCCATGAGTTCAGGTGATTCTCATACAAAGTGTAGACTCTCGTCTAACTTGTGGTTTTCGAGGGGAATTCGCAGGTGTCTCATCTGACAGACACTCCTTTTGGTTCGACACGAGGAAGAAAGGATGGACTTTGCTGAGTTATTGGGGTAACAGACGTTTGTATGCTTACGGAACCGATCCTAGCAAGGATCTTGGATGGTCCAACGTGTCTTGATTTTTGCTTTCCACGCTTTCCGAAGCGTGTCAGGCCTTTCCAGGGTGAGACCCACAAGAGACGCGTCCACCCATCTGGATCTCCAATGGTTTTTGTCTCTCATCGGCGTAGCCCCTTTTGCACGATCTTCTCAGTCATCTTGCGGATGATTTCAGGACTTGCGAAAGTGCTGTCGGGGACTTGACTCTTGACTAGTTGCGTGTCACCTACCTCAGCCCAGCACAGGGGATCTGTACTTACGGCCATAGAGGGCTTCGAAGAGGGATGAATTTTCGAGGTTCGCATCTAATTTGTCGATACGAGCAACGGGAATTTGCGATCAAATGATTTTAAGACAAAAGGGTTTAGTATGACATAGACTCGATTAGATTAAACAGAATGATGCCATAGGATCGCGCGTTAAGTTTGTCTGGAAAGATCGTTTCGTTAGCACATTGATGCATCCGGGTGCATGTCTCTGGTGTTTGTTGTGTTTAATTCGAACTTAACAAGTACTACTAACACGAGGGTTCTGATGTCTTGAATCTATGAACTTTCATGAAATGGTTCTTACTAGATTTCCCTATGATCGTTTGGTGTACACAAGCCCTGTATAATTACAACTGACCCTAGCGTATTCACTAAGTTATCATAATTGGTTCATTAGGGCTTTTAAATCTTATAGGAATGTTGCAATTGAATTTGGACGAGAAATTAATCACAATTATGAACAATTATAGGGGTTTTCGAAAACATACCAAAACATAACAGGGTTCTTTGATGCTTCCTCGTTCTCTGAGGTCAGACTCCTCCTGTTTCCCCATTGTTCTTTTCTGTTGGGCAGTCACTTTTGAAATGTCCTAAACTTCCACAGAGGTAACAGGTTGGACTTGTCCCAACATTGGTAGTCGGAGTGATGAACTTGACTAGGGTTCTACAACCGCGGGAGGTGTGTCCCTTCCTATTGCATCTGGTGCAATGTAGCACTCGACAGACCCCATGATGATGGTAGTTACATTTGTTGCAGTGCGGAAGATTTCCACAGTAGGGTATGGTTGGTGTGGGCACAACAGGGCTGACTGGGGTACTGACTGTCCCAATTCATTGCCTCTCAGTAGATCTCTGGATTGAACAACTCCCGTTTAACTTTCGTTTTAGGATGTTAGGTTAGAGATTAGGTGTGTCCTTTCTAGTAGGCACTTGTTGTTGAGATTGGTTAACACCAAGATTCGGATTGTCATTCACACTTCCACCACATTCGTGTTGTTGGCGTTAAGAACAGCTAGGGCGGCTGCTACAGCTGCTGTGACGGTAGCTTGGAACGTAGCTGGGTCCATCTAGAGGATTGGTGTCTTACTGGTGGGTTGGTCACGTTTCTTCGGAGGCATGATATGCTGCATATCAAGGAAAGAAGATTGTGAACAACAATGTTTGCCCCCGGATATACCATAAATGTTTATCTATGCGTTGAGATTTCCCGTTAAGCTTTCGAACTCTCAGTGATTCGACCCACATCCTCATGATGTGGTCTTGGCTATGATAGAAAAGATTTGAACACACAAGGTTCGCATATAATATAAGTTTACGAACTCCTAGTTGCTCAGCTCATCGGACTGGCTGAGTAACTCTCACATTTTTGTCGGTTTTTTACGATTTGGAGATTTGGTTATAAGGGTAGTTCCGAGGATCAAGTCGATACGGGATTCAACTTGGCACTCGGAATAAATCCCTGGAATGTCTTTGGAGAAGACATCGGGAAAGTTGCAGACTTCGAAGATGCTCTCGAGGTCTTTAACTTCTTGTGTCTCATTGTCAACATGAGCTAGGAATTCATAGCATTCCTTCCGCAGATGCTCCTAGACTTGACACAGGAAATGATACGAAGGTTCAAAAAATCTTATCACTAAGACCGGTGAGGATTTCTTTGAAGGGACGAATCGCTTTCCTCGAAGCAAGGGATATCAGCATGATTTGAGGTTTAACCATTTTGTGCCAATTAGGATATCGAAGCTGACACGAAAATGATGGGGAAAGGAATAATCGTCTAAGTACATCTTATGATTCACGTTTTGAGGATAAAACAGTGACGGGACCTTGATAAAGTTGCTTGCTTTTCATGCTATCAATCTAAAGTACACTTTTGACGATGAAAATCTTTAACTGGAATATGATATTTGCCACCATTATCGATATCAAGATTACACATAGTTTGAAGAATTTGACCTAGGGGTAGGTCTACCACATACCAACAGAGGAACAATTTGACAACATAAAGAACTAGCAAATCGGTACTTGCAAGGCAAGAATGTCTACAGAGAAAGGAGCTACTTGGAACATAAATAGGGAATCTATTCTTTAGACCAAAAGGAAGCACCAGGTAGAATATTTCCTACTGGCGACAGGCACTTCTCGAGCGGAACCATAGGTTAGTCAACGGGCGCTCCATTTCAAGCAGACGACTCTCTTATACTGATTGGCGTGCTCGGAGCTCCACGACTTCAGCTCGAGTTGCAGCTAGTTCTCGCTGCTGGGCTTCGTTGTTTCTCAAAATCTTCCCATAAGCAAACTCGAGACTGCGAATACGATTTGTGTTGGCATCCAAGTCTGCCTCGAGTTCCACAGTTCGTTGAATGGTCGCCACGTTCATCTCGACATTGCGGGCCACTCGGCGGACTATGATTGGAAGGGGTCTATCTGCAGAGCCTCCTCCGTCCACATTGTAGAAGCGGCGATCCCCATTATACGGGTGGGGTTGGCCTTGTTCATGACTCCACCTATCCAGTCTTCCGACCCACATGGGTGTTGGGCCTTCGAGTACAAGCTGAGGGTTGGGATTTGGTATTAGGGCCACTGGGGGTAAGTTCTCGACTTCTGGTTCCGAGTCAGTCTCTTCAGGAAATGGTTCGGTGATGCCATCATCAAAAGGGATTTCATGGTTTCCTTCTGGCTCTGGTTCGATCCATCCATCATCTCCTTGGTTAGGAAAGTACGGGTCGCCAGGAAGATGGAATCCAGCCATGTTATCTACGCGAGGCGAGGGTAAAGGAATAGTTAATAGGCATCGAATCTATAATACTCCTAACGTATTATAGTTACATGATTGATTCTCCTGGGTAAATCTTTGGTTCGTTCGTTATAGCACCCTAAAATACTCTTATAGTATTTTAATCCTTATGCTTGGTTCTAGAACTCTTCTGGTATCTAGGTAAGTTTTAGACTTGTTGCAACGCCATAGTTACTCCTAATCACATGTTGGTCATGTCTCGAATGAATATAGTTGATCAGGCTATATTGACCCTAGACATGATTACATAACTTCCCAGGTTTAACCGCAGTGTCCAACATCCAAATACTTTTGTTTTGTTCTACTCATGGCGCGGATTCTGATACTCGGGTATACTTATATACTTTTACAAAAATAATTGTATTTTCGAAAGTATACTTTTTAGTTTAGAGCACTTGGTCCCCTTAATATTTATAGTTGTATACCATGTAAGGTTCGGTATACTTAGTTCGCTATAAACAAGGGCTCTGATACCAATCTGTCACACCCCGAAACCGATGGCGGAAACGTTCCGGGGCGGAGGTGACGTCATGCATAGCATCACAACCAATGAATAACAGCAAGCATTGTAAACACAACCAGACATTGAATACATATGTGAAAAAGGTTTACATTGTTTAATACATAGTTTTGTTCTTATCAAAGGTAAAATAGAAATTCACGACACTAACGCTTCGACTTCTCTGAACTCCTGGAAGTACCTGACTACTAATTTCCTAAGAATACAAGCAGTCTGAAAGTCAGCATAAAGCTGGTGAGTTCATAAGCATTTAGTTTTGGTGGAAAAGTGTTCCTCAAGAAAATCCTATATTTTCTTATGAAAAGCGCGTTTGAAAACCCACTCATTCCATGACTTCCAGGTTCGTACAGAACGTATACAATCCAATGTGTCGTGGAATGAATATGAATATTCATTGGTTGAAAAATGATCCGTTTGGAATAGCCGTTTTATCCCGGGAAAATCCTATATTTTCCCTAAATGTGGTTGGTTGATTATCCATTTTAAACTAAGGTTTGCAAGTATCTCCACATACTCGTGTATGTATATAAAAGCAGTTTTCTTTTAAATACCCTGGTTACACCCAGAGATATATTAGTCTTAAAAGCTAAATAAAAGAAAACGTGATGAACTAAGTCCTGAAGGTATTATTAATACCCTCCAGTAATCTAACGGTTGTTACTTTAAGGTTAGTTCATTTGATTCATTATTACAAAGTAAATTCCTGTTATCTAGGTTGTGAGTTTCGTAACCATAACTAACTGGACATGGACCGCAATGGCCGATATCCTTAATGACTTCGTCACCCGCAGACCTGCCGGTCCAACTGTAGCTAGCAGTGAGGTGCAGGATTGTCAGTCCCGTATAGATCTATACACAACAGTCACGCTCTCCCTACAAGAGATTCTGGTCACGAGGGCTAGTCCTTCACTCTGTTTAATGTGGTGAGTGTTACCAAGGACGTGTCTCAAACATAACCTAACAAATTCACACGTAATAACACCAAAAATCCTATTTATGAAATAATACATTTTACTATATGCTTCACAAATTCCTTGTTCTAGTTCTGGAAAAAAAAATGTTTCTACGAGTTGATTTCTTAATCGTTTGGTAAAACTATTTTTTTTTTTTGTGTCAAAAGCATGTTAAATATGCTTATCTTAAACAAAATAATATATTTTGAGTACAAGTTTCCTTGTACTTTTGCTTGTATTCCCCCGTGAAAACATAAAAATAAATCGGAAAAACGTAGGGGTATGAACTCACAGTTGATGCGTGGAGTTGTTGACTGAAATGAAGATTCCCGAGTTGTTGTGTGTGACACTTAATGAAATTCTATTATCAAATAATTACGTATATGTATCTAAATTAGCGATTTCGATAAATAAAGTGTTAGAAACACTTGAATTTGGTTAAGGAATGTTACCGAGATTTGCTTGAATCGAAGGAATGAGTTGACAGCCTTAAAACACGAATTTACGGATTCTGAAGGTGAGTTTACGGTTTCTGAAATGAGTTTACGGTTTCAGCAGGTGGCTGAGTTTACGGTCGTAAACTCAAGAACTGAGTTTACGGTCTTTGAAGCTCGGGTCGTAAACTCGGAAAACGAGGTTTTGAATGCATATTTCGATGAGAGAAGTGATTCCAAACGCTCCAAAGTGCTCCAAAAGGTGTTCTTCGACGTTTCTCAGAGTCTAAAAGCATTTTTGTGAGTTTACGGTTGAAGAACTTAGAGAGAGAAGTGGAGAGAATGTGGCCATAAAATGTTCTAAGGAGAGTGGGGGTATCGTATTTATAAGGCGAAAAATGGGGTCCACTCGTCACTGACCGTAAACAGGTTTACGGTCGTAAATGAGTTTACGGTCGTAATCCCATTTTAGACCGAAAATGTAGTTTTCTCGAGATATTCGGGTTTCCGCGTGATTTTTGGTTCCGACTCGTTAATAGTTTAATTAAATATAACTAGATTATTTTATTAAACCAAAATTTTGACGGAAACATTAATGAATTCGAAACTTTACTAACGGAAATTGTGTGACAGAAACGGACAAAGTTTCGGGTTATCACATAATGCTCATCAGAAAACATATCAAGCAGTAGAAGGGGAAGCAATGGCAGGGGTAGGGTTATTTCAGGTAAGGAGAACGTATACATAGATGTTGTTCTACCCTCATTCGTCATGCAAATAGTATTCAATGTAGAGGAGTATTTTTTTTATGTGGTGTATATAAATATACCAGTTCCATTCATTGATATATACCGTTGTATTTGATTCATGATTACATTTGATTACACAAGTTTCAGGAATGTTGCAAATAAATGATGTAACGTTGATTATACACAGACTCACAAACAAACATAGGTCAACACATTAAAAAAATCGATATAAAGGATATAAATTTATTTCTGTAAATGAATGAAACTAATATGCTTAAAATAGATTCATTCATTTTTTTCATGACCTCTCAACAGGAATACAATAATAACCGGTAATAAGAACAGAATAAATGCAAGAAATTGGAGAAGAATAAGGAGAACAAAGTAAAGAAAGAACCTGAAAAAAAAATTGGAGAATAAGATCGCTGAACAAGAACACTGTAAATCGTAGGGCTCAATCCAAAATCCTAAGAATAACAACTTCAATATAATCGTATATAGGATGTTTTTTAATAAAAAAAATCATTATCTTCCAAAAAAATTGGAATCCGAAGATATTATCTTAGAGATTTTCGGCTATTCATATGGGAAAAAAAATAAGATATCAGTTATATTGATTCAAAATTTTAAATTAATTGACTTGTTTATTTAATGAGTTTTAAAATTCAACCAATATCTGAAACTGATTGATTTTATGTGGGATATACTGTAAGATAAATTATAAATAACATTGATTTTAATTTTAAATCTCACATAGTTTGTTGATTTAATGGGATTAGATTAAATTTTATATGTTAATAACCGAATTATTGATATGTTTATTTAATGGGTTTTTTTTTAAAAAAAAGCTAAACAAATTTAAATTTTGAAGCCAAAAACTATAAATAACGAAGTTAAATTAGGGACAATATTAATTAGAGAAACTGATATCTAGTACTCCCTCCGTCCCAAAATTATAGTCCACTGACAAAAAACATACAGATTAATGAAACATTAATTACCACTAACTTTATACAATAAAATGACAGTTTTGTCCTTACTTTGCATTTAATGTTTCATTAAATGTTTAGTTGTTTAAATAAGAATGAGGGGGTATTTTGATAAAGTGTTATTTATTTTTTAAAGTAGACTATTATTTTGGGACAAACCAAAAATGAAAGATGGACTATAATTTTGGGACGGAGGGAGTATATAAATAGAATGATATATCTAGTATATAAATAGAATGATATGCTTTAACTGATAATATAATTGTTGAATTTAAATATTCTATAATTATTAAAGATTCTATAATTAAATGTAATTGTGTTTAAATTCTATTTGGGGAAGATGATGTCAGCAATCTGATCTAAGGGTGAAAAACAAAGGATTGAAATACAATCAAAGTCTCAGATTGCTTCATTGATGAATTAAGGGTTCTCTTTTAATAATATTAGAGATTATCAATAACACATTTTGACAACATTCTGACCAAATGAGAATCATAAAAAAAAAGGGTCTATAATACCCTTATAGACAATTTGATTAGTGAGAATGCGAGATAATGACAATAGTTATGTGAGGTTAAACATAATGTGTGTGTATGTGTGTGTGTCTATATATATATATATATATATATATATATATATATATATATATATATTCATATTTTTACTCTTTATATATCTAATAATTCGTATGTGCAACATACAATGTTTCCTTATTTTATATATATATATATATATATATATATATATATATATATATATATATATATATATATATATAGGGAATAGTGAATATATGCTTAAGGGTATATAACCTTGTATACCCGATCCTCAAAACTATGTAATTTTGTACAACGGTTTGAATTTCTGAGAACAAAAAAGTAGAATTTTCGAAGGTTCTTTATTCACTAATAACTCCAATTCAATCGACGAACTCCAAGTCAATCAACAAGTATTGTGCCTTACTTTTCGACCAAAACGAAGCATACTATCGAACCAATGATTGATTAATTCAATCTTGATTTTCCACTGATTAGTCCTTGGCCATATTGATTTTACTCGATGATAAATGATTATATGATGTTGCTTACCCCTCTACCCACCCAACGAATCATACTCAACGAGACTAGGTGATAAAACCTCTTCCTTAATAATCAGATGTGAATTGGAATCAAAGTATCGATGCTATCCACTAGTTGTTATTGCTTGCTTGTTGTTGCTGACCTATCCGATTGTGTATGTCACTCAGGTATGGTACTTTACTCATTTAAATGGGCTAGTAGGGGAAGAAGATAAGTTGTGCACATAAGGTGCAAGATGAAAAGCCTGAGAGAAACTCAATTGCAGGGAATCCCATAATCAATAGTATAATCAGGATGATGTAAAAATTGTGTCATGTGTAGGTTGTTCAGTTAACTAAGTTTGACTATAGGCTTACTAGTGACCTTAATGAAGAGCTACAAAGATTAAGGTATCGAGTCAATTATCATGCTTTTCTCTTTACAAAACCATTGCAAGATCTTGGTGATCATCTGGTGATGAAATTGAGGAATATGAGACACTGTCTGAAAAAGAGAACCTGGATGTGGTGATTTCCATGATTACCCTTCCCTTCCATCTGCAAGACCAGCAACACATTTAATTATCATCATCATCTCAACAACACAAAACAAGATATAACAGAATCTGAATCTGAAGGTGTTAATAGTAATACCACTACTACACATAGATATCATGATGTATCACTAGAAGAGAAAGAAGATGTTGATTTTTGGCCTAGGGACTAGTGTTGAATGGTTAGTGTAAACCGTTGTATTTGACCGATTTGTTTTCATAACAACCAATATAAAAATTCCAAAACAAGAGTCTAAGAAATGTAAATCGTCTTAACATTTTTGGTTATATAGTGAACTTATGTTTTATGTCTTTAGAATAATGGTTTGTTAGCAATTTGTTGTCATTTCAAGTCACTTTACTCATTGTGTATTTATATATGAGATTTTTTGTGAATTCAACCATCTATGAATGGTATGTGATTATTGATCATAATAAATGGTATTTCCCAAGCTCAACAAGTGTTATGGATCGAAATAACCTATTTAGGTATGTTTTGACAAAAATTATATAAACCATGTATTCTGCAAAGATGTTCATGTCCATGATTCTAGTTAGTGTTGTCTTAATCTACATATAAGTTTAATGGTTTTTCACCTTGTTGGACGATTTTTCCCTTGTCCAATTTAGATGATTAACAACCTAATATATTTTTGTATAAAATGAATATAAACGCATTTTCATTTCTTTACAAGGTATATAAAATAAACTCATAAAAGACAAAAATTAAATAACCAAAATAGCCAGAAATCAAAACTTGAAATTGAAAATTACAAGTGATGTTTGAATGATGTTAGGGCTGTCAAATCGGGAAGTCGTGTCATGTTTTTGTCTGACACGACACGATAGGATGAGGTTTTTTGTAACACGAACACGACACAACACGATGTCGTGTTTTTTAACTAACACGAAAACGAACCAATTAAAACACGGCAACACGACACGACGCGACAAAGATAATATTACATAACTACTAGTTTATTTAGTTCATACTTAATCATATATAACACGACAAAAACGACAAACACAACAAACACATACTCAATCGTGCTAATTTCGTGTGGATTTGTATACAAGAACACGACACGACACGGTATCATGTTTTTTAAACTTGACACGAACACGAATTCAAATTTTGATTTCGTCCCGATTTCGTTTCGTGTAGTGTATTTTTGTTCATGTCGTGTCATAAATTGACACCCCATATGTTCACGTTATATCTTCTGATACAATTAACAAGACCATCTCTAAAAACAATTATCTTTCTAAAGAGAATCACACTTCCCATTCCCATTCTGATTCTCTTTTCTCGCTGATTCCATTCCAACATTCTCAAAAGCTTTCTACAATTCCTGAATCTGCTCCAATGCTTTAACCAATTCATCAACACTTAGTCTATGTTTGGGTTCTTTCATCAGACACTTCATTGCCAGAATGCTTGCCCGTGTGGCAACAGAAGACGCATATGTCCCTTCGATATAACATAAAATCAATGAAGAATCACATTAATAGTCTAATACATGTTCCATCAGTTTCAGGGACCTTCCTTCGGTCCACAACTTCCATGCATGTAACACACACACACACACACACACATATTAATCATGTCTAACTTCTACTAATCAGAATGTAAAACTATGCCACCAAAGCTACACTTCATTATGAATAATAGATTTAATTACTTACATACCTAGAAGGTTCAAGTTATGGTTAGGATGCTGAAATCCCTAATTCTTTTTCCCACTTATTATCTGCAAATCCAAAACACCAAAGTTGTAAACATTAGAATCGGTAGAAAAATAACCATTCATTATGTATTATGGAGACATATAACCACTGTCTGTATACACATAAGAAAGTAGTTTATATTCAATACACATAAAGTTGTGTTTTTTCAAAAAAAAATAGATAGAAATCTTTTACACGTATATACATACTATGTTCCAATTACTCGGTTTGTTGTTTCCCCTTTCTCACTTGCAAGAATTCTTGGCAATCCAAAGTCAAAAAACTTGTGGTTCATATCTCTATCAAGCAGAATACTATTTGCTTTTAGGTCACGATGAATTATTTTTAGCCTAGACTCATCATGGAGATACATAAGCCTTCTTTCTACTCCCTTGATAATCTTGAAATTATCTTCCCACATCAAGAGTCTTTTCTTGACTTGATATAACACATTTCCACGTATAAATAACAAAACTAAAATAGTACCATGCATAAAACATGAAATTCTATGATATTAATTTATCAAAATGATATGATATAGGTCGTGGTTTGGTAGGTATTCATATATTAGTACTCTTTCATCTCCTTCAATGCAATATCCCAAGAGCTTCATAAGATTCTGATATTGGAGCAACTCAAGGGAGTTAGTCTCATTGGAACGATAACATCCTATGCTTTTCAAGCAATATTAATTGAAGAGTTCAATGAGGAATTTAACCCAACACCTAGAGGGTAGTTATAGAACTACTCAGTAATTTAGCCTACAATTGCTTTTTGTGATGTTGATTCCATATGGCACATTAGACCTAAGTTACTCTATACACAATGTACAAGGGAAGGAAAAAAGAATATTAGATTGGTTTATTTCGGATTAAGAGTGCAATTACGAACCTGGTTGGACAAGCCATGGGCGTGAAGCCAAGTGGATGGAGAATTCATTGGAACGATGGTCGACTGTGACTCCTTAAACCTGAGAAGTAAATCAAAAACATATATGTTAACAGATGTGAGTACCTGATCAACGACTGAATTGCACATTGTTGACTCAAATCCCCTACAATCACCTCCAACAAACTCTTTTGACGAATCTTTCTAACGAAATAAGTAGTGGATACCTAAACGTACATACCCTTAAGGGTATATTCACTTTTCCCATATATATATATATATATATATATATATATATATATATATATATATATATATATATATATATATATATAGGCTTAGGTTATTTTGTTTTTACTAAACTATTGTGTACCAGAATGCACAGATCTGGACCACCGGATGAATAGAATCAACAATCATGATATGAGGGTCTATGATATTACAATAGGGTAGCATGTATAATATAATCATACAAACTTCATCAAAAGGGTATTTTGGTCAATTAACATATTTTAAATTTTAATATTAATTTTAATAATAACTGATTTTATTCTGTCAGAATGACAAAAAGTCAACAATAAACTAGTAAATATATTTGCGGTTTTATTCTTGCAGAATATTGTTTCATTCAAGATACTTTTTGTATTAAACATGCTTAAAGAATTATACAACTTATCAAGAATAACATTTTCCAAAGAATACGGATTAAGATGCATTAAAAAAACCTAACAATATAAATAGAAAAAAGGACTATGAAATTGAAATAGCATGATACATAGAATTCATAAACATATATACTTATATGTTGGTTAAAAAACTGATGATTGTGTTCCAAAATCAAAATCAAAAAGCAATTGGATGTAAAATCTATTTTCAGGATTGAGGTAAATAATTTCTACAGTTAAGCACAAGTTACTACATCACATAAACAATCTTTTGTTTTCCAGTTACAAATACCTAGATTTCAACTATGCATTTTATCGAACACGTGGTGTGCTTCTTCAGTTTCTTCAAAAAAAATTAGTGAGAGTCTTACCAATTCAGTTTCTTGGTTCGTTGGTAATCTATAAAAAAATAAAGAACTCAACGTGTGCAACAACAAATTGGAGTTGCGAAGATACCTGATCAAAAACGAAAAAAATGAAATCTGAAAATTAAATTCTTGCTTTAGCCACCGCAAAATCAAAGATTCACGAAATTGTGATGTTGCAATTCAGGTAACAAATGGAGGCTTATCCTTGTCTCATCGGAAACCTGAATTATGTCCACTGTGGGGTTGACCTTCACGAAATTTTGTCCACCGTGGTCTCGTTGTATCCTTGCATCGCCTCACCACCATCACATTATTAATGACAAACCTGAATAGCAGTGACCAATGCTGGGAAAACGAGAGTGAGGAGAAATCGTTGTAGACGTGATTAGGCGGAGTATGTTTTTGAGAACGTTGGTGGTGATTTTTGGAGCGTGAAGATGAATTCCAGAGAAAGAGAAAAAGAATCGTCTAGTGTTTTTTTCAACATATTTTTGACTTTGATATCCCATATTTAAAGGAATAATAAACAACATATTAATTATCTACCATAATTAAATATGAAAAGATTACTATAATACCCTTAAATGATTTATTTAACTATTTATTTTTTCCTAAATTCCTATTGATGCATTCATGCACACAATAGTTGCTAGAAACATTTGAACTTATCTCTCCCTCTCTCTCTCTCTCTCTCTCTCTCTTTATATATATATATATATATATATATATATATATATATACACACACACACACACTAGGCATAACCTCGTGCGTTGCGCAAAAATACATTTAAGTGGTTAAAATAATTATGGGAAAAAATAGAAATATGTTGAAATTTACGTTTTTAGTCATGTTTTTGGCATTAACCGAATTATCAAATAACATAAAAATTCATCAACTTATATTTTGATACTATCTAATACAGTTCATACCTTATAAACTTTACTTTTACTATTATAATATCCAATATATATTATAAGCTTTTGTATAACATTAATATGATCTACTTTTCTTATGTCCGATAATATTTTTTGGATTAAATAAAAAATAATTTGTTTTGAATAAGCTATTAATAAACAATATTGAACTAATAAACTTTGTATTACAATATTTATATTACACCAAAACATTCAAGGTTTCATATATGAACTTTCAAATATTAAACACTGAAATTAAGAATGAAGTCATACAAAATATATCATTATACATAAATGTCATCAAGAGTTTTAAAATAAGTCCATTTATATATATGATATTTAATTTTAATTACATATTTTGCAAGGCGTATGTTTGCCTTTATGTTGGTGCGCCGAGAATCCTTTTTCTTAATTTGTACCTAAAAAATTAAGGTGAAAATGAATATAAAATAGATATTACTAAGCATTAATATAAATAATTAAAAAATGTATGTGGATCTCCTACCACCGGTTAAATACAGCATACATCTTTAGTGGTATTGATTCATATCTGAAATTGAAGTAGTTATTCTATGTACACCTTGTTTTCTAATTACAAAAACAGATATGAGTAATCAAGCATAAAAATGTTATCTTTATGTAGGAAAAATATTTTAGTTAACTAAAAAATTAAATAATATAATTTTAAGAGTTAGGAGTTTCAAAGCATTAATATTTTTATTAATCAATCAATTAAGTAACACATGTTGAAATTTTTACAATCATTATTAAAAAGCATTTGAAACATTACATTTTAAATGAATTTTGTTTAAAATGTTTTGACCTCTATTATTATTATTATTATTATTATTATTATTATTATTATTATTATTATTATTATTATTATTATTATTATTATTATTATATATATATATAAAGAGAGTGTGAGAGAGAGTGAGAGAGAGAGAGAGAGATGCAAAGTATAACATATGTATGAGTTTTAATTAATTATCTTTTCGAAACGGTATAATTAAAAAACAAAAAATATATATTTAAAATATTTAATTAAATATTTTCGACATCACCATATATAATATATGATCAATATATTAACGATTAAACCAAAATATACAACGACTGTATTACAATAATCCAAAAACGAAAAAAATATAAAAACAAATTAGTATAAAAAAATTACAAATTAAAAGCTCTAATATAATAGCATATCTCCAAAAGTGGTCATAAGACCTCAACCCAACAAAAAAAACCTTTAAGTTTGTTTTATTTCTGAAAATTTTATATGATTTGTATGCATGTCTTCCGAAAAGATTGACCTTTTTATAGTAAACTTTTCACTAACTGCTAATTAAACATAATATAAGTTATAAACTTTTGAGTGTTAAATCATAATGAAGAAAAATTTTGAGTTACATTAGTTAAAAAAAGGGGTTTCAAATGAATGTGATTTGAGGAAGCTAAAAAATGGGGTTTCAAATGCATGAGATTCAAGAAAAAATGTTAGCTTTATAAGTATGTATGACTAAGCGAATACCCGCGTGTTGGGCAGAATACAACAATATATTTGAAATTTTTACAAATATATGTTTTTTAAATATATCAATGACATTGTTATTAGCTTTTATATAATAAATCTTATAATAAGTTGGTATAAACATTGTTTGTTTTGAATTATATGATAATATAGATATCTTTTAAAATTATATAATCCTCAGTTTCTTAATGACGTCTACCTGCAGCTTACTTATGAATAAAATTAAATATAATATATGATTTAATAATATTTATAGTTGTTGCTATGATTAATTAATTTTAAAAAATTTATTTACTTAAGATCTTAATTTCTATCATTCTAATTATTTAAAACATCAAGCATTGTTTTTGTTTTTAAAGACAACAATATAATTTTTGTATATAATTTTACTTTTAACTATTGTAGTTTTAAATTATTAAAAATAATGTATTTAGAAATCTTAATTATTTTAATTTGGTTTCAGAAATTTAATATTTTTAAATTTTTTTTGATGAATATTGTTAGTTTCTATGATTGTACTTATTTAAAGCAAAAAACATTGTTTTTGTTTTTAAAGAAAATATTGTTGTTTTTTATATAATATTACTTTTAACTATTCTTTTTGTAAGTTATTTTTAAGCTATTTATGTGAAAATTGTTAATGATTATAAAAAATAGTTTCATGTTTTTTTTTGTTAATTTGGGATTAGAATTTAGGTTTAACATTATAATTTATAACCTTTAACTATTTATAAAACAGTCTCTTGATTTTTTACAAGTTTAACAGAAATTTTGATTTAAATTAATTGTTTAATATTATATTGAAATTAATAATTTAACTATAACTCATAAATTATACAAATGTTGTGACTTTAAAATGATAATTGCTCACATACGACAATATATTTAAACTAATAAGTTAACTATAATATGTTAAAAAGTTAAAATCATAAATTTATAAATAGAAATATAATATGAGATTTTAATATTGCAGTTTAGTCAATCGTTTAAATTACTTCTATCAGCGAGTTACACATGAATAAAATTAAATATAATATATAGTTTAATGTTATTTATAGTTGTTGTTATTGTTAATAAAATTTTTTAAATTTACTTGCTTAATGTTTTGATTTCTATAATTATAATTTTTTAAAACATCAAACATTGTTTTTTTAATGTAACAATATAATCATTTATATAGAGTTATTTTTAACTATTGTTATTGTAAGTTATCTTAAACTACTTATTTAAAAACTTTTAACGATTATAAAAATATATTTAGGAAATATTTTAGTTAAATTGAGATTATAATTTAGTTTTTGCATTTATGACTATAATTTATCACTTTTAACTATTTACATAATATTCTTTGGTTTTTAAGTGGAACAAAAAAATTTATTTAAGCTGATATTGTAATGTTATATTTAAATTAATAATTTAAGTATTTTGTCCGAACTGTTCAAAAGTTGTAGCTTTAAACAGATAATGATTTACATACAATAACATTTTAAATCTAATAAACTAAGTATATGATATACTAAAAGTTAAATACATACAAATAAAGATATTATTTTAAAATTGAAATTTAGTTTAGTTATGATTACACTTTATGTTTGATATATATTTAACGTTATTAACCAACTTATAATCATTATTAGAAAGACACTACAATTTATCACTTTTAAATATTTCCAAAATATTTTTTTGGGTTGTTTAAGTTAAACTAAAATTTATATTTAATTTGACCCTATAATGTTATATTTAAATTAATAATTTAAGTATTTTATATAAATTGTTTCAAAATTTTATCTTTAAAATGATAATGGTTTACATTCAATACTATATTAAAACTAATAAATTAAGTATAATACGTTAAAAGTTTAAAAACATAACCTAATAAGTAGAAGTAAATATATTATTTAAATATTAAAATTTAGTTTATATATGATTATACCTGAGGTTTGATATTTATTTAACTTTATTAACAAACTTATAATTATTATTAGAAAGAAATTAAAAAGTCCTGTGAGTTTCAAATGAATGTGGTGAAAGGAAAAATGCTTCATTTATAATATATATATATATATATATATATATGTGTGTGTGTGTGTGTGTGTGCGTGTATGTGTGTGTCATCCCCATTTTCACGACCAGAAAAGACGGATTTAATTATGTATATTTCATTTCAAAGTATCCTTTTTATAGAATTATATTGCGAAATTTGTTCCCAATATTGTGACAATATTATTACCAAGCATTTCCAAAGAAATGTGTTTCATTTATAACTTCAGGATGTCATCTTCAATATATAAACATAAGCATAACGAAAATATTATAGGCCTTACAACATCTTATTATACTATGGCCTATAAACTCCTTAAATCATTCAACATCCTTGGGCCTTCGTGTCGCTTCCTATGGTACAAAGAAACTGAGCGGGTCAAGCTTGGGAGCCTGATAAGCACATAGGGTTTTCAATTCACATTATTTAATTTCTTTAATTATATATTTTATATCAAATAATTTACCCAATTACCCATTCCCGTTATTCTCACATATTGATCCTAAAATATTGATATCAAGGTACCTATCCTAAGGATCATCATCATCAACGGGTAGACAATACTTCTTCGCGGATTCCTATAGCAATACGTGTCAATAAGGCAAAAATGGGGGATAGAGTACATCAGTGAACTTATAGTTCACTACACCCACAGGTTGCGAGTATGCTAGCGTTCTACTGGACTGCCTATAATAGTTTGTGGTCATCATCTATACTCTGCTAGATGACTGGTTCATCAAAAGTCAAGTCCTCTCATCATTTTCATCACCCATTAACCAACCATTTTTTTTCAAGACAAATCTATAAAATCAGAGTATCAAAAATCTCTCAAAACATATATCAGCAGGAGGATATGTATGATCACACTTTCATCTTGCCACAACCATCTGATGTACTTGAAACCATGAAACCAACAACTTTAATCTAAAGCTTAGTGGATTCCCCCAAAATACCAAACACAACAATAAACAATACATGCTCACCAGACCAAAATATAAAACTGGGTTGCCCTTGGGCCCACAGTCTCCCGACTGGATTACCCCTGGCCCATAGTCTCCCAAATGGTGAGCCCTAGCGCATAGTCTCCCAACTGGATTGCCCCATTTTGGTTGGCCAATAGCACAAAGCAGTACCGCATCAACCCAACCGCAATATGTCCACATATGCAACAGATAAGCAATAAGCAGCAATTACAAGTAATCATACAGATCTAAAAATCTAACAGATCACTATAACATAATAATATCCTATACACAATGATACATGAAACCATCTACTGGGCCGACATTGGTGCCTTCGACCCATGAATACAGTGAGGAAAACTCACCTCTAAGTCTAAAAGATAGTTGAACTGATCACAGATCCAAATACCGGCTCTACAAGTCACTTATACAACAAACAAGGACCAAGTCTCAATCTACAACTCCAAATACTCCATTTGACCTAAAGTCAAACTTGGTCAAAGTCAACGGTAAAAAGGTCAAAAGTCAACTTCCATCTAATCTATGCCCTGTGTAGAGCCTAAGGTGGCAAAACAGGGAAAATGGTGCAATGCCCTGCCTAAGGGAATTTACGCCCTACGTAAACCCATGAAACCCTAACTTAATTATTAAGTCCTTAAATCAGACCAATATCTCTTCCAACTTCCAGCTCTCTATTCTTACAAACGTTTTAATGGATAAATTCTCTGACTTTATCCATTTGCATGCATACCAAGGGCATAAAATCATAACCTGAGTCCAAAAAGTCACCCAAAGCTCCATAACTCAAGCATGGATGAATGAGAGTGATTAAGCTCTCGTTTTATAACTTAACAAACCTAAAACATATGGAAATGAAACTCTAATGGTTTGGAGTAGCTCTTACTCATATACACCATGGTTATGGGGACAAAAGCATGAAATCTTAAAACATAACTAGATCTAACATAAAAACACATCAAGGTGGGAACTTTATACCTTCTGGAGAAGGTTGAGGGAATGAAACTTATGGATCTAAGCTGGTTTGAGCTCCCAAGTGGTTCCACAATATTCTTCTTCATTCATAAGTAAACACAAGATACACTCAAGGCTCAAAAACTCTCAAAACGGGGATTAGGGATTCAAAGGGTTCGTTTGGGAGGATGGAGGTTGAGGATGGAAGTGACTCAAGGGAGTTACAACCTTTAAATAGGGCTCAAACCCCCAAGATTAGCGTTTTGGTCCTAGGCAACTATGCGTTGCATAGCTCGATTTACGCCCTACGTAGATAATTAAGTCCCCATGTCAGGATTCCCTCCTACACGTTGTGTAGGAGATCACCCTACGCCCTGCACAGGACTACACTTCCCAAAAACTTAATCTTTTAATTAAGGAAATAGTTTGTCTGCGAGGACCAGGTGTTACACTTGTTTCAACAGACAAGTTTGACAAGATACATGATGTTAATCGAGAACGGTCGTGTCGAGTTTGCTAGAAATAATGTTTTGTTGGTTAAGCAATCAACACACATGGAGTGTATCAACTTAACTTGAATAGAGAATATGTAGATCATGGAAGATCCAAACATGGTTTTTTTGTGTTATATGTGGATTTTTGTGATAGTGATAGTAGGGGTATTGTTGGTGATAGTGAAAATACCAGTAATAATGTTGTAACTGAGTTTGAGATGAATTATATTACCTTTTTTGGTTATATCGTGTGTTCAATTTCTTAATGGCACAAACATTTAACACACATTAATGTAAAACAACATTGAAAAATACAAACTAAATGTATGCTAAAACCAAACCTTCAAGAATTTGATAATTGTGAAACATGTGTAAAATCTACGTGTACAAAGAAACTTTTTTCACGTGTTAAACAAGTTACATTATTACTAGAGTTGAGTTGTTTGAATATTTGTGAACAAAATAAACTACTTACTTGATGTTACAATAATCAGTCATATGCTTTGGGAAATTATCTTAATATTAATGAGTTTAATTGATATATTAAAAGATAATAGATATTGATAATGCCTTGTAATAGATAGATACATGAAAAATCGTAGCTGATGAACAAAAGGAAAGGACCGGGACAAGAATAGAGCAGATAAAAATTAAATTTAAAAATTGCCAAAAATATGATATTCACGACGATAACACTATGAAATTCGTGACAATACATGGTTCCAAATTCGATACAATCATGGATACATGTGACTCGCGACACGACCAAAAACATCAGCAGCACGAATTTAATATTTTTATAAAAACATAAAACTTTTGTCATATCTTATGATGTAGCCTTAGGGCATTCAATTACAATGTACTAGATACATATCCTACACATTATATTTGTTCAAAAACCCTTTTTGGGTTGATTTCAAGGTTAGAGAAGCACTTTGGATCGGTGATTTGAGAATCAGAAGCTAGAAGCATTAGGATCTCACTTTGGTTTGCTCGATGATCACATTTAGCAACTCATTGGTGATGTTTTTTTCAGTTTGTATTGATTATGGAGTAAAACCCTTTTTCTTTTTCTAGAGAAGATGTAACCTTGAAGTTTTGGTGTGATTCCTTTAACTGGATTACTAGTTTTGTTTAATTTATCATGTTATTTTGTTGATTTCTTTATTGTATATGGTTGATTTAATAGAGTTTAGAGGACCGATCTGACTTTGTTGGCTTGAATCATAGTTGTTAATAATCATTAGAAATTGGAACTATATATGAACCAAATCTTAGGGTTATGTTAATAAAGTTGTTCACTTTAATATATATGAGTTCATTAGACAACCAAATTTGTGCATCGAGTTGATTACCATGACCATTAGGATCATTTGACTCAATCAATTGTTAATACTTAATTGCATGATCATTTGTTAAGTGTCTTAATAACTATAATGTTAGTTAATCAGACTAAGATAACCGACTAGTATAAGAGTTGGTGAATATTACTAATATCCATTGCACTCTATTGGAATCCACCATAATTGAAAAGCGTAATTGAATCTATGTGAAAACAACTTTGTCTCTTTTGTCTCTAAATATAATCTATAGTTTAGTTTTTGTTTCTAGTTTAGTTTGATTGAATTTAAACAAATCTACATTCACTTTATTGTTTATAGCTTAAATAATAATTGAATTTTATGATCTAATCATTCTTGTTCCGTTTGTGTTTGACACATGGACTTACCTCAATTATAATGCTACACGATTCGGTGCACTGCCTAGTGTGTGTTACAGTTTAGCTGCAATAAAATCAGTTTTATAAGTTTCAAACTTTGATTTATATATATATATATATATATATATATATATATATATATATATATATATATATATATATAGTGAGGTTTCCCACAAAGTTGTTATTCCCTTCATAATTTTAAACAATTTCCCACAAAGTTGCAAAGTTTTCTTTCACTCGAACAAATGATGTCAATTGGGTGCAAGGTTCTAAAAGGCGTGAGGCGTGGCGTGGCGGCAAGGCCAAGCCTCAAGCTTTACGAGTTATGGCAAGCCATGGCATTTTTCAAGGCGTGATGTAAGGCGGAGATTTTGTATTAATTTATAATTATATTATCGCATAAATATAAATTTATATCAAATATACCTAGTTTTTAGAAGTGTTATATCAACAACTAATAACAGAAAGCTAATAAAAAAACACAATACTTGTATGTCCGATTAGAAAAGGTATAAAAAAGAGCAAAAAAAAAGTGTCTCAAACGAAAAAACATGCGCCATAAAACGCCATAACGCGTCATGGCACGCCATATCACGCCTTGCCACGTGCCACGCCGAACAGCAACGTTATGAAGTTTTTCTTAACAGCGACGCCGCGCCTCACGTCATGGCGCGCCTTGCCGCCCGCCATGGCGCGCCTTTTAGAACACTGATTGGGTGTCATGAAAATTAAGCCATTGTTTAATGTGGACAAATTATAAGAGATCGGTTCAATGGTATCTTGAAAAATTAAAACAAGAACCTTTTAACCTCTCTATTTTACCCCCCACACATCACCCGCCATCTTTGCGTTCCCATTAAACATGAATATGGCCATTTGTTATAAACCTTTTTCAAGATCCTCTAGAATGATCTTCATTTGAGGAAGAAACGCCTCTTGATCATACAGGCAAAGGTTACAACATCTTCGTAGCTTAGATGTCTCCAAAATTTTGTTAAGAGTTTTAAATCAACCTCGATTATCTGCGTAATATCTTACCTCACATGGATCGATCATTGTTGATAGTATATTATATCGTTAATGGCTTATTTATTACCCTTTTAACTTGAGAATGAGGAGCTAATTTCAAGTTGGGTTTCCATCATTAAATGATTCTATTATGGTTTTAGACTAATGAGTCTCATGGTAGTTCCAACCAAATCTCTCATCAGAGGTTTGATAAGTGGACCCGTTAAGTTCCTAATTGTCTTGACATACACAATTTTGACGTTACCACTTTTAATTAGTTTTCTCACATAATTGTGTTGAAGGCCAATGTATCTTGTCTTTCCATTATAAACAACATTGTACACTTTAGAGAGTGTGGCCTTATTGTCATAATACATGGGAATAGATGACATTGGAATATCCTACAGACGGATATCCAAGAGTATATCTTTAAACCAATATATCTATTTTCCAACAACTATTAAGGTGATAAACTCGGTCTCCATCATTGAGTGAGTTATACGTGTATGTTTCTTACTTATGGAAGAAATAGCTCATCCAATTAAAGTATAAATCCAAATAGTTGTGGATTAAGAACCACTAGTGTGATTTACCCAGTTGGCATCATAACACCCTTCTAGCATACCACAGGATGACGTGTATGTAAGAGTACTTGTCCTTTTCAGGTACCCTAGTACTCTACCTACTGTCTTCCGGTGCTCCGTATTCCATACTAGGTTGACAATATATTGACTCATTTTACTTACATATAATGTAATTTCACGTGGAGTGTAATTCATGACATACATCATGCTACCAATTGTACTCGTATAGTCTAGTTGATCCACCGTTTTACTAGAGTTCACATTAAGTTTCACATTTTAATAAAAAAGAATGTTAAATTCCTTAATGTTAAAATACTAAAACTCCATCAAAAAATTTTGTATGCAATGAGATTGAATCATAAAAGTTTGACTCCGTATCATATTCACCTTTGATATCAAGAAAGGTATCTACTTCTCTTATACCTTTCATGTTAAGTTCAAGGATAAGTATCTCTTAGTCTTAATAATATGTTTTAAGTTTGTACCAATCATCAACATATCACTTACATAGAGATAGATAATGATTTTGTATTTGGATGTGCATTTGGTATAAATGCACCTATCAACACTATTATGTTGAAACCCAAAAACAATCATATTGGTATCAAATCTCTCATGACACTGTTTGGGATCTTATTTCAAACCGTCTATAAATTTAATAAGTCTAGACAAATTTTCTTATTTTTCATGTATCATAAAACCTTCGGTATGCTCCATATAAATGTCATCATTGACATAGCCATTCAGAAGGGTGTCTTTACATCCATTTGATAAATGTACAATCCTTTCAAGGCCGAAATTGTTGTAAGAGTTCTAATATAACTAATCTTATAAAGTAAGCATTGGTATCAAAGTTGTAACACCGTAAATTTCAAAACAATTTTTCATTTAAAAATAATCGTTTAATTCTTAAAAACACTTTCTTAAAATCTCATTCATAACCGAATTACAAAACATAACTCCATTTTCACTTGCATAAATAACCAGGATCCTCAAAACATGACTCTTTCTCTGGTGTGTACAATCGAGTCGGTGCCGTCCCGTGATCCTGAGAGAAACCTGAAACACATAACACAAAACACTGTAAGCACGAAGCTTAGTGAGTTCCCCAAAATACCACACATAACATATATTAGCCACTCGAGGCTATAACTCTGTGGGTCCGTGGACCGTACTCTGTAAACCTTCCGGTTCTAACTCTGTGAACCCTCCGGTTCTAACTCTGGGAACCTTCCGATTCTAACTCTGTAAACATGCACAGCATAAATCACATAGAAATAATGCAGTACAACACATAACATACATAGCATACAAATACTCTGTCACATAACTCTGGTTACCTACTCAAGGTAAAGTATAGTGAGAAGACTCACCTGGCAAGCAGGAAGCAGATATCCTCACGCTTGCATCTCGAACTCGCCACCATCTATCACATAAGGCAAATGCTCTCATGAACATAACTCTCGAGACTAGACTCAATCCTCTCTTGGCACCCTCTTAAGGGTAAAAGACCATTTTACCCCCTACTTGGCCCAAAGGCCACATTGCTGACCAAACCCTAAAAGTCAACAAAAGTCAACGGTCAAACTTTTACCCAACTCGCCGAGTGCACTCCGGTGACTCGGCGAGTACACACATGTCCACTAACTCTTTGTCCCGCTTGGTACGTCGAGTCCTTCCCTATGCTCGACGAGTCACACTAGGCATGAATCGCGGGGCCACCCCGACTCAACTCGCCGAGTCCCAAGAACAACTCGGCGAGTACCGCCTTGAACTCCAGTCCTCTAATCCCTTTCTGACTCACTGAGTTATCCCCCAACTCGGCAAGTCCACTCACTGAGTGATTTACGTGAAACCCTAACTCTACTCGCCGAGTCTCAAGAACAACTCAGCGAGTACCGCCTTGAACTTCAGTCCTCTAATCCCTTTCTGACTCACTGAGTTATCCCCCAACTCGGCAAGTCCACTCACTGCGTGATTTACGTGAAACCCTAACTCTACTCGCCGAGTCTCAAGAACAACTCGGTGAGTTCATGCCATGCACAAACTCTAATGTCCTCCTGAGGTCAGATCTGTGCCCGTAAGCCTTAGATCTGGCCTTCCCAAGCATGAATGTCACGTAAAGTCCGAATCTTGATGCTTATATACCAACAACAAGGCATCAAATGGTGATTTAACCCCAAAAAATGACAACCTTAGCCCAATAACCCCAAAATGACTCATAAAGCTCCAAGGGTTAAGGCATCTGGACCTCTTTGAGTCCAGATCCAAGGCACAAACTCGAGGAGGGACCAATTGCTCCACATAACCACCCTCAAAAGGGGTTAGAAAACCCTATCTCTAAGGATTAACACCAAAACTGAAGAAGGTTTGAACTATTACCTCAAAAATGAAATCTCTGAACTTTGGAACTGCTAGAATCGCACCTCCTCTTGCTCTTGGTCGCCTTCTTCTTGCTAAACCAAAGATACAAGGATCAAATGTGACTTCTCCTTCCTCTCAAACGATTTGGCTCACTTAGGGTTCTCTCAAGGGACTGATAGCCGAAATGGGAGGCTATAAGTGCCCTTAAATAGGCCCCAACCCCCGGGGGATTAGGGTTTCATTAAACAGCGTGGACTCGCCGGGTCCAGCAATGGGCTCGCCGAGTCCGGACGTGACCTGGATGAAAATCTGCACCCTACTCGGCGAGTCTAAGCTCCAACTCGCCGAGTTCTTACACAAACTCCACAAATAATTGAGTAAAATAATATACCTGGGAATCCGGATGTTACAATTCTCCCCCACTAGAATCAGACTTCGCCCTCGAAGTCTCACTATGTAGTTAACTCCAGATGCTGCTCACACATCTCCCGCTCCGGCTCCCAAGTAAGCTCTGACCCATTCCGATGCTGCCACTAGACCTGCACCAGAGGCACTTCCTTGCTCCTCAGAACCTTGATCTTCTGATCCCTAATCGCCACCGGCCTCTCAACGTAGTTCAGGCCCACATCCACCTGAATATCCTTTAATGGCTCCACTGCCGACTCGTCGGCTATACACTTTCTCAGCTGCGACACGTGGAAGGTGTCATGAATCTGACCTAACTTTGCAGGTAGCTCCAAACGGTAGGCTACTCTACCTACTCTCGTAATCACCCTGAAAGGACCAATACATTGGGTCCCCATCTTGCCTCTCTTCCTGAATCGGATCACTCGTTTCCAAGGAGAGATCTTCAGGAGCACGAAGTCACCGACCAAAAATTCGAGCTCGGACCGGCGCCTGTCCGCATAACTCTTCTGGCGACTCTGAGCAGTCAACAACCTCTACCTGACCTGTTGTATCTGCTCTGATGTCTGAAGCACGATCTCTGTGCTTCCCATCACACGTTGCCCTACCTCTCCCCAGCAAATGGGGTCTGATACCTCCTTCCCTACAACAGCTCAAAGGGTGGCATACTGATGCTCTAATGATGGTTGTTGTTGTAGGAAAACTCTGCCAAGGGAAAATACAGGCCACAATTCCCCCCCCCCCCCGAAATCTAATACACATGCCCGAAGCATATCCTCGAGCGTCTGAATCGTTCGCTCGCTCTGAAGTGTCCACAGACATCACCATGGTAAACTCTAGCTCATTTCTCATACTCATCTTCGATACCGAGCACCAGGTCATCTTTTGGCCCCACAACTGAACCCCCAAAGGTCACACATAACATGATCCAAAATATCTCACTAACTTCCTCCCCGTGACCACTATCACGGCCCAGTGACACACAAGTCACGAAATTCTCTTTTCCTCATAAAAAATACAATCCAATTGAAGATCGACTCAGCTCTAACCTCTGGCGTCTGTTGTGCATATTCTCCCGCGCGCCTCGCTGACCCTCCCGACAGAGACGGAGACCCCAGTCTCGCCCCGGTTTAACCACTAGGCTCCATAAACTCAACACTAGGGCTACTCAAACCTAAAACTTTTCTGCATCATGCACTTATCGGAGAACACTCCATCATCACACTCTCTTGCCGTCTAGTGGGTACTATGGCTTCCCGCAACATTACGACAGCCTCTGACTAGTGAGTACTACGGCTCCCCGTAGTACCACAACGCCAACTAACTAGTGAGTACTATGGCTCCCCATAGTACCACGACTCCCTCCCTCTGACTTGTGAGTACTACAGCTCCCTGTAGCATCACAACACCCTCTTCCTGGCGAATACTACGGCTCCCCGTAGCATCACGACTCTCTCTCTCTCTCTCTCTGACTTGTGAGTACTACAGCTCCCCATAGCATCACAACACCCTTTAACTGGTGAATACTATGGCTCCCCATAGCTTTCATTCTCATTACAACGCCACAATAAGTTCACTAACTCATGCACCGAAGACTATCATAGATAGTTACACACACACTTGCCCCGATATGCATTACAGACTCTGGCGGCAACCGCCATAACACAGAACCTACCTCTGTGGAGATCCACTTCCTTAAATAATCCCTCTTGATGACAATACACGAAGGGCTCTCACTGGAACCGTAGATACATGATACATCACTAGTCGTCTTAAACCCAAGACTCTAAATAACTCCGAAATCGGGACGCTATATGCGGAAACCACGGAACACCATAACAGAGCATCACAATGTCCTGCCTCTACCACTGATTCCCTTACTCCCAACACCATACACATACAACAATACATTTCCTCTGAATCCCATAAATAATTTCCTATTTCACTCAATGTGCAACTTCAGTGCATCCAAACACTCAATTGGAATACAAGGAAGGCGCTAACTCTTCAGAACACACTGATGATCCTCCGAAACCCTTTCCACTACTGCTCAAAATCCAAGCAAGAATACACATCCCAGAAGTTCTCAACTACCCATACCATCATTACGAGCCTTCCACTTGAAACGACTCTGACCACCACCAGATTCCTGACCATTGACCACCCGCCGTGGAGACACCCATCCTTCTCTCATACATACACCACATGCATTATCTCGCCCTGCACCTTTCCTTGATCACCAATGACCCTGATCTCATGAATTCGAGCCGCAGGTTTCTGTATCCAATCCCTAACCGTTCTTGCACAAATCTCTGGTTCTCTCAATAAATCACCTGGTTCTCCCCCACTTAGGGTTCGAACCATCACTATCTGACACATCAACAATCTCACAAACTATTTTCACCAGCAAAATTGCACCTGTCCCTGGAAAGTGCTACGCAACGCCCGATAATCCCCTTTAAGGAAATCAATCGATCTCATATACTCTGAACCTCAAATGAAATCCTCAAGATCTTCTCGTCACGACTGCCTCTAGTCGTTCCAAGTCTCGTACCAATCCAATACCAAACAACTCAACTGTCCAATAACATCACTGACTCATAGACTGTACCACGAAATCATCATACTCCCCCCCCCCCCTCGAATCATCAACCAACGTTCCAACACATGGATCATCCCAAGAACAGGGACCCACTCCCATATTAAATACCCAACATAGATAGAAAAACCACTGCATTGATAAACTCGACTGGACTCCCCACTGATACCTCTACAATACGCCCTACTATACTCAAATAGGTGTAACGTGGTCCTCGACTATCTCAGTCCCAACTGACTATCTGCTCATGCTAAATCACTGCCTCGCGGCACACATGCTACCTGATACTCTGATAGAAAATCATCATCAATGACAACCTGCAGGGTTTACCCCCAAACCCAAAACTTAAACATCATGCCTCTCATGTTTCGCACACGAGCATAAATAGCACCACCCAGGTCATAGAAGGTGACATCTCCTCTATCGACTGATTGCTCAACTCAGACCGAAATTCTCCCCTCCCTCTGACTCCTTACCAAAATACTCTGAAAGGCTCTCGACCTCCCTCTCAAGGGACGCCTCTTCGAACTCAATCATGGCCCACAGGCCTAAAACCCATAGCATCCAATCTCTACCTCATCAATCATGACCGGATAACCAGAGAACCACAAGCATCATTCACTACGAACCATGGTACTCATCCCCTGACATCTCTTCTCAATATGCTCAGGTGTATGGTACCCAAACCATAGCATCACTCCTCCATCTGCTCTGATGTATGGTACTCGAACCATAACATCACTCCTCCATCCGCTCCGATGTATGGTACTCGAACCATAACATCACTCCTTAATCAGCTCCGATGTATGGTACTCGAACCATAACATCACTCCTCAATCCGCTCCGATGTATGGTACTCGAACCATAACATCACTCCTCAATCCGCTCCGATGTATGGTACTCGAACCATAACATCACTCCTCAATCCGCTCCGATGTATGGTACTCGAACCATAACATCATTCCTCAATCCGCTCTGATGTATGGTACTCGAACCATAACATCACTCCTCAATCCGCTCATTAGAACCTTCAGAATACTCCTTGTATCAAGTATGGGTCCTCTGCTTTCTGTAGTACGGGCCCATACTACCTGCCACATCTACCCATACTTTCCACACGGACTATCCCGGAGCTCCTAAGTAGCTGCTCGACCTTCTCGTTCACCAATCCTGTCGCGCGTGCTCGCTCCCCAGCGAAATTCTCTACTCTGCCAGCGCACTCATCTGGCTAAGGTTACTCCCTAGGCTCTTCCTAGATTCCCACACTTCTCTGCCATCAGCTGCTGAAGAGCTCCTAATGATGCCAGCCATCTACCTCCTGAATATCGTCATATTCGCTTGGTAGCTGACTCCCATCATCGAGAGTTCCACAAAGCACGAAGCAAGCAGCATTCGAGCATCGAAGAATACATAGGACTCACTCTGGGTGATAACTCCGCTTGCTCTGCTCATCCTTGAAAGTACCACCGAACTCTGCAACTCTTCCCCTCGCAGGTTCTAACTATTATTTCGCTAAGTACCACGGTACTCATCTAGGCATCTCCCCTAGATTACTCCTCTACTCAAATCCCCTAAAGGATTCCAACTAAATATTCTCACTCATCACATACTCAAAAACGCATCGCATATAACAGCAATTCCTAGGCTAAGGCATCACAAATCAGGCCACTCTAGTCCTAAGATATGAAATACCTATCCTGTCTCTAGCATGCAATAATATCTCATAAAGTGCATCATAAATATCTCATAACACAAAAGTAAGGGTATTTTGGGAAATCACCGTTCGGGCTCTGGCTGATTGTACACACTGCTCTTTCTCGCTTTCTCTTTGAACTCGTATTCGCTTTAGAAAATTATTTATTTGAAAACTTTTCTTACTTCCTCAGTTTGAGTCCAGATTTACCCGAAGGTGCATCCGAATCCCTCAAACCAATGCTCTGATACCAACTTGTAACACCGTAAATTTCAAAACAATTTTTCATTTAAAAATAATCGTTTAATTCTTAAAAACACTTTTCTTAAAATCTCATTCATAACCGAATTACAAAACACAACTCCATTTTCAATTGCATAAATAACCAGGATCCTCAAAACATGACTCTTTCTCTGGTGTGTACAATCGAGCCGGTGTCGTCCCGTGATCCTGAGAGAAACCTGAAACACATAACACAAAACACTGTAAGCACGAAGCTTAGTGAGTTCCCCAAAATACCACACATAACACATATTAGCCACTCGAGGCTATAACTCTGTGGGTCCGTGGACCCTACTCTGTGAACCTTCCGGTTGTAACTCTGTGAACCCTCCGGTTCTAACTCTGGGAACCTTCCGATTCTAACTCTATAAACATGCACAGCATAAATCACATAGAAATAATGCAGTACAACACATAACATACATAGCATACAAATACTCTGTCACATAACTCTGGTTACCTACTCAAGGTAAAGTATAGTGAGAAGACTCACCTGGCAAGCAGGAAGCAGATATCCTCACGCTTGCATCTCGAACTCGCCACCATCTATCACATAAGGCAAATGCTCTCATGAACATAACTCTCGAGACTAGACTCAATCCTCTCTTGGCACCCTCTTAAGGGTAAAAGACCATTTTACCCCCTTCTTGGCCCAAAGGCCACATTGCTGACCAAACCCTAAAAGTCAACAAAAGTCAACGGTCAAAATTTTACCCAACTCGCCGAGTGCACTCCGGTGACTCGGCGAGTACACACATGTCCACTAACTCTTTGTCCCGCTTGGTACGTCGAGTCCCTCCCTATGCTCGACGAGTCACACTAGGCATGAATCGCGGGGCCACCCCGACTCAACTCGCCGAGTCCCAAGAACAACTCGGCGAGTACCGCCTTGAACTCCAGTCCTCTAATCCCTTTCTGACTCACTGAGTTATCCCCCAACTCGGCAAGTCCACTCACTGAGTGATTTACGTGAAACCCTAACTCTACTCGCCGAGTCTCAAGAACAACTCAGCGAGTACCGCCTTGAACTTCAGTCCTCTAATCCCTTTCTGACTCACTGAGTTATCCCCCAACTCGGCAAGTCCACTCACTGCGTGATTTACGTGAAACCCTAACTCTACTCGCCGAGTCTCAAGAACAACTCGGTGAGTTCATGCCATGCACAAACTCTAATGTCCTCCTGAGGTCAGATCTGTGCCCGTAAGCCTTAGATCTGGCCTTCCCAAGCATGAATGTCACGTAAAGTCCGAATCTTGATGCTTATATACCAACAACAAGGCATCAAATGGTGATTTAACCCCAAAAAATGACAACCTTAGCCCAATAACCCCAAAATGACTCATAAAGCTCCAAGGGTTAAGGCATCTGGACCTCTTTGAGTCCAGATCCAAGGCACAAACTCGAGGAGGGACCAATTGCTCCACATAACCACCCTCAAAAGGGGTTAGAAAACCCTATCTCTAAGGATTAACACCAAAACTGAAGAAGGTTTGAACTATTACCTCAAAAATGAAATCTCTGAACTTTGGAACTGCTAGAATCGCACCTCCTCTTGCTCTTGGTCGCCTTCTTCTTGCTAAACCAAAGATACAAGGATCAAATGTGACTTCTCCTTCCTCTCAAACGATTTGGCTCACTTAGGGTTCTCTCAAGGGACTGATAGCCGAAATGGGAGGCTATAAGTGCCCTTAAATAGGCCCCAACCCCCGGGGGATTAGGGTTTCATTAAACAGCGTGGACTCGCCGGGTCCAGCAATGGGCTCGCCGAGTCCGGACGTGACCTGGATGAAAATCCGCGACCCTACTCGGCGAGTCTAAGCTCCAACTCGTTGAGTTCTTACACAAACTCCACAAATAATTGAGTAAAATAATATACCTGGGAATCCGGATGTTACAAAGTAATCGATTCCTTCGCTTTGTTTTTGTCCTTTAGCAACTACTCTTGCTCATAGGCATATATGGATCCATATGGATGATTCTTTCTTTTGAAAATCCATTTGGGTCTTGTGGTTTCTTCACCTAATTATATCAACTAATTTGCAAGTTTCATTACCTTTAATGGAATCCATTTCGTCATTGATAAATTCCTTCCACAAATGAGTATCTCTAGGTGACATGGCTTCACCAAAGTTCTCATGAACATCATCCAAGTTAAAAGAGAAAATGATGTCTCTCGTCACTTTCTTTTGAGTCAACCAAATAAAAGAAAATATCATCTCCGAATTTTTCTCTTTTCTAACCCTTGTACTTCTCCTTGTTTTTTTTTACAATTCGAAAAGATAAGATATTATTGCAAGAAGTACTTAAGAGTTGTTATGGGTTTGAGATTTCATTATCTTTTGAAAACTTTCCTTGAAGAATTCTAACATCTCTACTAATAGGTCACCTTATTAGTTATCCAATAGTCTCAAAGTCTTATTGTTCTAACCATATCCAATGAATAACATTATTTTTATAACTATAAATACAATCTTCTTAATACCGTCGTCGGCCATAATGTGTGGTAGGTTAAACCAAGAGTGAATATAGTGTTATTTCTTGATAAATAGTATACTTAGATAGTTGTTGAATGATATATTGGCTCGAAAAAAAATATATCATATTGATGAACAGCTCTATGCTCCTTAATTCAAACCATTTTGTATTTGTCATTAAGTCGTTATGATATAAAAAACACTCGTTGAGATGTTTACAAAATAACATTACGTTTTATTTTTCCTTAATGCTTCAATGAGATGAAAAGAATAACATCATTTTACCCATTTTTATAGTTTCATAAAGGATCTTATCTTTTACTCTCTCATTGACATGTTGATAAGAAACAATATTCATTTAGCTATCTTTACCTCAACTTCCTTTTTTCTTTAATTTGACTATAAGTTAACTTTCATCACAACCGCTAGAAATTACAAAAGCACTTATTGCAAGCAAAAATCCTACAATTATAACTCAACGTGTAAGACAAACAATGTAAGCATTTGACTTGTAAAAACAACTCGTCTACTCTTTAAAAGTCGTTACAAAAGCATTATTGTGAACAACACATGGTGATACAATATCATAACATTTTATATAAAGAAAAAAAAAACAACATTTTATTCCAAGTTTCTTCATACTATAATTTAGCACAACACAAGATATGATGTTGTCATTTTCCATCTCATAAGCGCGATTTTGCTTGATCCAATGGTGCACTCTGCAACAAACAAAATCATATTCTTAATCAAGAAAATCTTTTATAAAGTCTAGAAAAGTAAGATTTTTTTTTTTATATAAAAATGCTAACCAGAGGAGCCCCAAGTGCAGCTCTTTGGGCCAAGTAGGCACAAGGCTTGAAGAACTCTCCGTACAATTTTGACCACTCTTCTAGCCTTGAATATACATATTTAGATCCAAGTTTATCTCCCCAAAACATAATCCCTCCCCTATACACAAATGTAAGAAATCATATATTGATGAAAAAAATTGTTAATTTTTTTAAGATATGACTTATGAGACCTGTAAGGTGGGAATCCCATTCCCATGACTCCAGCAATGTCCAGATCGGCTGCTTTTACTGCAATACCCTCGGCATATACTCTACAAGCCTCGTTCACAACAGGGAAGAATATCATCTCTATTATGTCCTTCTCTGATATTTTCTCAAGCTGAAATCATTTTTCTTAAACCCTTTAATCCAACATAAAAGAGATAGATTGAATTTTTTTTATATTATATGTGAAGGGAGAGAGAAATAGAATGAATTACCTTTGGATCAATGGAGACACCTGTCATTTCCCTTGCCTTGTCAATATATTTCTTAATTTCAGGATCCGGACTTGCTTTCCTCTTATCATTATACACATAGAAACCTTTGCGAGTCGTTTCACCTACACAACAACAATAAAAAAAAATTCAAAAAAAATAAAATCCCAAAATTCTTGAATCTTGATCGATAAAAATAATAATAATACATACATACATACCGGCTCTTTTATCCTCTTGCATTAGGGGAATCAGCATCGACTTATACGTTCTTTCAGGGAAATTAAAAACAAACTGTGACCCAGTTGCAACTGCAACACCAAATCCAACAAGATCACACAATCTGCATCCAAATACACATGAAGAAGCAAATTCAATAAAATGATTTTCTTTTAAAAAATAAACAGAGTATTGTTTTGGATTTGGGTTTATATGTTGAACCTGAAAGGGCCCATTGGCATTCCGAATTTAGTAATTGCCTTATCTACCCTGTAGAGGTCGGCCCCACGTTCCACAAGCAAAAGGGCAGCTTGGGTATATGGGAAAAACATACGATTCACAGCAAAACCCGTGCAATTACCAACCACAACTGGAGTTTTTCTTATCTTTTTTCCAACATCTAACAAATCCACAACCACCTGAGCAGATGTGTTTGCTGTACGAACAATTTCCAAAAGTGGCATCACGTGAGCAGGGCTGCATTACACAAATTTAATTTAATTAATTAAAAAATTATATGACAACTAAAAGTAAACAATCAATGCATATACCTGAAAAAATGTGCCCCAATTATCCTATCATGAGACTTTGTCTTCTCACCAATCAGATTCAAGTCAATTGTAGAGGTGTTACTTGCAAGTATGCAATGTGGAGAGCAATACTTCTCCAAATCCATAAATATTTGTTGCTTCAAAGACACATTCTCAATAACAGCCTGTTTGGTTATTCAACAACAAAACACATGTCACCTTTATACATCATAAAAATAAAATACTAAATGGTTAAAATTAATACCTCTATCACCATGTCCACATCCTTAAAGCTTTCATAATCAAGAACGCCCTTGAGAGAAGACAGAATTTTCTCCATCTTTTCTTGACTCAACTTACCTTTTCTTACACTGCTTGACAAATTGCCTGTGTGCACATAAAAGATATTTGTTAAAAACTTGCATGAAAGCAGATTTGCTAAATATCTGGATAGCAGAGTGTTGACTTTATTATGATTGATACCTTTGACTCTGCCTAATCCACCCTCCAAGAACTTTTGATTGACTTCTTTCAGGATAACTTGATATCCACTTAGAAGCAAAGCCGTTGCTATCCCTGAACCCATTAAACCTCCTCCAAGAATAGCAACCTTCTTTATCTGTCTTGGCTTCAGACCACGATCTGTCACCCCTGGTACCTATTATTATTAATACAGAGAAACAAGGGTATAATTGGTAATTAACCACCTTAAATTATCTTTCACATACAAAAAAGAAAACGCTACCTTCATAGTTCCACGTTGAGAAAAGAAGACATGAACCAAGCTTTTGCAAGTATCCGATTGTAAAAGAATCTGAAATTCTTCATACTCCTGCAAATTTCAATACAAAAAAGTCAAATTAAAAACTGAGAAACAAACTTATATATTAGACCAAATGCAAAGTGCAAACCTTTTTTAGGCCTGCACGTGGGCCCGAGACTATGCCTTCTTCAATAACATCAATGCAAACTTGTGGATGTTGTAAATTTGGGGCTTGTCTACGAGCTTGAGCTCTAGCAAAGTTTAGTATTTCTTTTGCTTCACCAAGTGGCTCTAATTTATCAGTTTTATAAAGACTTGCAATCCATGGTTTTCTTCTTTCCAATATGTCTAATGCCCATTTACGTGCTGTTTCAAGTAATTGATCTCCTGATACAATTTCATCCACTAACCCCAAACTATGAGCTTCTTCTCCCCTCACTGGTTTTGATGTCTAGAGAGAGAAAGAGAGATTATCAAGAACTGAAAAGTACTAAAAAGAATTCAAGAAATCTTGCTCCTTTTCATTAAAAATGCAACATTTGACCCTAAAATATAAAAAGTTGCAATTTTTATGGATGCAGAGAGTAAAAGAAGCAGAATTTGGTGGATTGGAAGAAATAAGAACATACCAACATCATTTCAAGGGCCTTTGCAAGACCAACAAGTCTTGGAAGCCGTTGAGTTCCTGAAATAAAATCAAAATCATAAGTCAATAAAAAGTTATAAAAAAAACCCTACACTAATGATAATTAAGTAGAAGGTAAATTTCAACAAAACTTTTAACAAAATTAGTTTGAAATTTAGCGAAAAATTTACAAAATGTTGTAATTATACCTCCAAATCCAGGAATAACACCAAGCTGGAGTTCAGGCAAGCCTAACTGAGCAGTAGAAGTAGCAATTCTAGCATGGCAAGCCTGAAAATAAAAATCAAGAAAACTTTATAAAAAACATTAAGAAAAACTAAAAACAGCAATAATAATAAAAATAATGATAATAAAACATACCATAGCAACCTCCAATCCTCCACCTAAAGCAAGCCCATCAATAGCAGCAACAGATGGTTTTCTTGCAGCTGAAACCAACACCAACATTTGAAAAAAAATAAAAAATATATAATACATTTATGAGGGGTACCATGGTAAATGGACATACCTTCAAGGGTATCAGACAGAATATCGATTGATACATAACCAGGTTTTGATGCTGCTCCTGTTGTCATAGCTATAAACAACAAACCAAAATGAAAAATTAAGAAATTTTAACAAAATTATGACTTAAAAAAAAAAGATAGAATGTACTTCATACACTATGCATACCCTTTCCTTCATGAACTCCACCAAAAGCACTAATGTCAAAACCACCAGAAAATTTGCCTTTTGCGCCTGTTTCAGATCATGTAAAGTGTTAAACTTTTATGTAATGCTTAAAAAGAATCAATTATACATAAGACTTTGTAAAAAAACTTGCCTGTTACAACAATTGCCTTCACATCGTCTCTTCGTAAGGCTTGGTCAAAAGAGTCTTTTAAGCTATTAAGTACTGAAATAAAGAGATGGGAGAATTTTAATATAATTAGCTAATAATAAGATACCAAAGAAAGTACAGAAATCACACAATCACAAGCCATCACACTGTTCACATGGCTCAACAAATCACCCATCTAGTTTCCCCAAATTATCATCTGCTAATTTATATTAGCCTTCATATTTAATCTAAAAAGGTGTCAAGCAAATTGCAATCTAAAAGCATAATCATAACTTCCCAAGTCTTTCGGATAATGATTAAAGAAATTTTCAGATTTTGCCCTAATTCAACCCTGATGACGATAATAACACCCAAAAAGGAACAAACAGATATGGAGAGGATTATATTGTCATCTATATCAAGCTTACTACTTCTGAACGCAAAATTAGCACAGGTTCATTGCAGATCAATCACCATCTTTGCTGTTTATTAAAAAAAAAATAGTCTTCAAGAGTAGTTAAAAAAGGAGTATAAAGTTCAAAAAACTTGATCCAAAATAAAATCGTATGCATGTTTGCAACATAGGGGATATCATTAAATAGCTAATTTAACTTACTCACATACATCCAAGTAGCAGAAAGGGGGGACGGGGAAAAGTTGTAGATCAAACAAACTAAAATTAAGATCACAGGTAATCGTATGTGAAAATTACAATACGAAACTGAAAATTCACTTGGAAGAAAAAACACGAAACGTGGAATTAAGAATTAAGAGAGAGAGATTACCATCAAGAGAAAGTGAATTAACAGGTGGGTTGATGATGGTGATGATAGCCACCCCATCGGACCCAACTGAAATCGTTGATGTTCCTCCCATCCTGTGTTGTGTAGTAGAAGAAAGAAAGAAAATATTTCTACAGAATTCGGAAGAGGATTTAGATGGGTTTTTATTACTAGTAGTAGGGGCCTGAAGGGGGAGGGGGGTGATAACTGATAAGCGACGCCGTATTGAAGCGAATAAACAGTGACATGTGGGTCGCTTGGACGGTACTTTTTGTGCAGACATGAGCATCATAACCTACGCGCCTGCCCATTTTGACATTGATGCATCGGAGTAAATATGTCTTTCCCTATGATTAGAACATCTCAAACTATATTTTGTTTTCTCTATTTTAGAGTCCAACCCTGTTTTATTTTCAACTTCAGTTTGGATTAAAGTAAAGGCTAACGCTGTAAGCATCTTCTTCTCTTCTAATTCTATTTTCTTGATTTTTTTGTCTTTTGTTTTTTCTTTTCATATTTTGTTTTTTTTCTAATTCCTTTTTATTTATTATTATGACAAAATTTTGTTTTTTTTCTAATTCCTTTTTATTTATTATTATGACAAAATTGCAAAAATGGTCTGGTATGTATTTTTTTTTGGGTTTTAGTCCAAACCTTGATTTTTTTGGTTTCATGGTCCTTTTGAGCTAGTTTAGTTGCATTTTTGGTCCCTCTGAATAGTGAAATGACTATAATATCCTTGGGGTATTTATTTTCCATTTCTTTGTAAATCTATTACCCGTTTATTTATTTTAAAAATTAAAAAATAAAAGAAGAGCCCACACTCTCTCTCTCTCTCTCTCTCTCTCTCTCTCTCTCTCTCTCTCTCTCTCTCTCCCACCTACTCCGTCTTCTCTATTTTTATTTCTTCCATTCACAGTACCTTCAACCCAAAATCAAAAAGGAAAATGTGACTGTTGTTAGACCACCAAAGATCGTTCTCACGATTTTCTCCAAGAAAATTCGACTTTTTCCAGACCACTGAAGGACCTCCGATTGCCGCCCAACCCTGTGTCACCACCGTCTTTTCCACTGGCGCTATTGCAGGCCATGGCAGATTGGCAGGCACAACGATGGTTGTGTGCTCTTCTTTCTCTAGAGGTCTCTCTATTTCTCCTTCGTTCATACTCTCTTTCTCCCTCTCAATTCTATTCTAGCTCTCTCATCTCTCTGATTTCAACTAAGACACAGTTAGTAACTTACCTGAAAAGAAATGTGGACAAATTGGGAAGAAACCCGGATCATAAAAATCCCTAAACCACACTGTTTATCGGAAAGAACAATATCATCTGATACCCAGTTCATTCTTCCTTAATAAGGGTGATAGAGATGGAAAGTGATAGGGCTTTCTTGTTGATTAAACTCGCCTCTACATATGTAATAATAACATAAAGATCAATTTACAAGAGATGAAACAAAGGAAGTTAATGGATCGTGCATTAAAAACCTTGGATTCCATTACTCTGACGAACGAAGAATACAGTGGGTTTGGGGGGTTAAGGACGACAGCTAAGTCTCGACATGAAAAAAAAAAGAGAAAATATAACGAAGAAAAGAGAAGAAGTGGGTTATCTGTTCGCCGCCGATGGATCTGTGTCGGGAAGACATGGTGGAAGGTCATGAGCACCAATTGTCGTCGTTTTTCTTTTGTTGGCGATGGGATAAAGAGAGGTGTAAGGTTTTACATCGGGATTTTTGTTTTGTAGAGAGAGAGGGAGAGAGAGTAAGAGAAAGAGAGAGATGTGGGCCCCAAATTTGTTACTTATTTTATTTTTCATTTAAATTAAATAGAAAAAGCATAAAAATATATATCAGAAGGGCATAATAGTCTTTTTAGTTTACTAAGGGACCAAAAATGCAAAGAAACTACCTCAAAATGACCAACAATCCAAAAAAATCGTGGTTTTGACTAAAACCCCAAAAAAATACATACCACATGAAGATTTTTGCATTTTTGTCTTATGATTAATATCATTTAATGTCTGTCTTCTCATCTCAAAATATAATGCACCCTATGATAGGTTTTTTTAAATACATATGATAGCTTTTTATTTATTTTTATTTTCATCTTTAGTCATCTTGTTGTTTTTTTCGGCCTTTTTTATTGTTTTTGTTTTTTTGTTGTCTATTTGGTATTTGTTAAGGTGTATTGTTATAATTAAATAATAAAAATAAAAATTATTTAAAATAAAAACAAATAATAGTAAATAAAATATAACTTTTTTTATAAATTATATGGTATATTAGCAATGTTTATATTATAATTATTGTATGATCTATTTGATGGATTGTATGTATTTAGTCGACTACTAACAAGACTTATCAAATATAATATAGTTATATGTGGATACGTCATAATGACAAAACGGTATACACTGAATGTCTTTCTTGTAAATCAACATTTACAAACACACGAAGATACATAATAATTCCTAAAATAAAAAATACAAATATATATATATATATATATATATATATATATATATATATATATACTTTTTTGTAACTATGAATAATTAAAAAATATATATAATTAGTAAAAACTAATAAGAACAATAAGAATAATAATAGTATTAATAATAATAAAATGATAAGAAAAAAACAATAAAAGTACAAATAAGAAATGTTTATTAGCTAAAAAACACCTAAAAACATTTAAAAAAAATCATATAAATGGGTGTATGAAGAAATAAGAAAATTATATGTTACAAACACTCTTGTATTTTTATTGTTCTCAAAATACTTTATGATTAGGTTATTTTTATTGTTCTCAAAATACTTTATGATTAGGTTATTCTTTACCTGTTATATTTTTATTATGGTTAATTAATTGTAAATGTATGGTAATTTGGTATGTATATAAATTAAATTTTATTTTGTATATTTTTTATCATTGAATTTAACTGTCTTATGACTCATTATTATAAGTTTTATTGTGCACATTAATCTTTTTATTTTGTATATATTTAGTCACTAGTTTTATGTTTTATACATTTTAGGCTTGGTGGTGGCTTCTTGACAACCCCATTGGCGAGAGTTAGGGTCTATGTGGTGCGTGTATAACAAAGAAGGCAGTGAGGCTTAACACTTTTAACTCTCTATAACCTTATTATATCGTGTTGTGGAATGTGGACTTATGAAAGTTTGATATGGATTGTTTCCTTTTGTTGATTATTACCATCATGGATAAATGCATGAATATGTGGAGTTTCTTTGGTGTTAATTATCGATAGGACAATAGGAGACAATGTTATGTTTATTAAATTTAAAAAAAAAAAAAATCATATAACACGTCATTAGCGAGATGGTTTAATAAAAAAATGAGAAGATCAAAGTGGTTAATTGTAAAAATAAAAAATATGAATAGAAAATCCTAACATCAAACATCAATAAAACACCAACAATCTCGCTAAATAAACTTATAACGAGATGGAAGACTAACGGGCAACAAGCTGCGTCACTATTCATTTTTAGATTGCAAAACTAACTCTATAAAAACTACATCCACCGATATTGGGGTCGTAACATTAGAATGCATGACCCGTTGTACTCGTTTGAGAACATTCACCGCTTCTGGTGCTAGGAAACAAAATGTATCAAAAGCATGGGGTACACGAATTCATAAATGGGATAATACGAGAACAAAACCAATTTGTGAAACACATAATACATTTGTTTGATGTGTTGTTTTGAGAGATAGAAAGATTGAATGATCTATTTTCGTTTGTATATGTTCCAACTGAATTTTGGAGCTTCGATCAACCTTATATATCAACAGAAAATGGGCTAAAAGTTGGTTTGCGGGGTTACATCTATTTTGGCGCAAAAAAAATGGTTGAAATATGGTTATTTAGACATAATCAAATCTTACATCATCATGATGTCACAACCTAATTTTGGCGGGAATTTGCATGGTTGGGACGCTGCCCCTTGGATCCCCGTATCAAGGGACGCTGCCCTCAGACCCATGTATACATTAGTTAACGTTATATTATCTGGATGGACACCTCATACCTCTAATCTCAGAAAGCAAACAAAACTCAATATGTATCACTACCAATCCTAACTATATTAAAACAAAAACATGTTGATTATCAATACAAGCTTTTAAAGCAGGTTGTCATGAATAAAACATTCACTTCTCAAACTCATTAGGTGTGAAACTACTGTTAGATCCACATATATGAGTTTCTCTCAACCAAAATATTATAGATTTTCCTTGAAAAAAAAAAAGACATTTCGATAAGCGAATGAGAGCACGCGCTTGCTCGTGCGAGTGAAATGTAGCTCAGGTCCAAAGCCATATCCTTTCTTCTAATCTCGTAATTCTCGATAGTCTCAATGATAGTAGCCGTGTGACCCATATCATGTATCCTCTATTCCTCTTGACTGTCACTTCCACAATATCACGGTCCAATCAAACTTCAGCCTTTGGATACATTGTGAAATTCTTCCACGTGGCTTTTTATAAAGGGTCACAAATCCAATGTTGCCAGCCTGCCACGGGATTTCCATTTCCCGATGTCATCTTTGATATATCAAGATAATAATAGAGTAAAATACAGTTTTGGTCCATTTGTTTTGGAATGAAGGAAAAACTTTAGGAAAACACAACTCTTGTTTTTTTAATGCGATCAATATATATGATTTTATAATAGGACATGGAATTCGGGGAACAACATTCAGAAATCACATGGGTATTTTATAATATCAGATGAAATTGTGATTATTTTGATATATTAAACTTCCATTTATGGTCATTTTAGCATATACATATTGTCTTATTTTATAGCAGAAGGTTTGATCCATATAAAAAGCCATAACTTCATATGTTTACATAAAAGCTGGTTAGTGGATATGAACTTAACAACTCAAACTTGTCAATGTTAAGGATATATAATTTGGAATGTCTTTGAATCTTGACAGCTAAATTATAGAAATTGACATTTACGTTTATTTGGGACAAATTGAATCTATTTTCGTATTTTGATTTATATTTTAAAAATCAAAATCAATTCAGATATTCCAGCTCACCACGTACCCTAGTGGTGTAACTTAGGGTTGTAAACGAACTGAACGTTCGGCGAACAATTCATGAACCGTTCGGCGGGAAGTTCGTTTATTTAATAAACGAACGAACATGAACAAGATATCTGGTTCGTTTAGTTAAACGAACGAACATTAACATTGTTCTCGTTCGTTCATTTACGTTCGTGAACGTTCGTTCATTTATGTTCGTTTGTTTACGTTCGTTCGTTTATGTTCGTTTTCGTTCGTTCATTTATGTTTGTTTACGTTCGTTTGTTTATTGAAGGATTGGCTAGAAGGGAAATGATTGTTGTCTTTTTTTGAAGTATTATTTGGTTATTTTTGTATGGAATGACAAACAACTAAGTAAAACTTTATTGTACTGTTATGTTTTTGTCGAACAACTAAGTAGAACGCTATTATTATATGGAAATGTTGAACACGCGTTTGTTTTCGTTTAAGTTCATGGTTGTTTATTTATGTTTGTTTAAGCTTGTTTGTGTTTGTTAAATGTTCGTTTAAATTCGTTTGACTTTGTGTTCGTTTATGTTCGTTTTTTGTTCATTTATGTCCGTTTGTGTTCATTTATGTTCGTTTATCAACTAAACGAACAAACATAAACGAACACGAACACGCTAAATTGTTTAACGAACGAACACGAACATAAAAAGTATGTTTGTTTAGTTGTTCGTGTTCGTTTGTTGTTCGGTTAAAGTTAAACAAACGAACACGAACAAGTCTCGGCTCGTGTTCGTTTGGTTCGTTTACAACTCTATTTATAGACATCCATGTCTAATGCATGTCTTGAACCCAAAATGGATTAAAAATGGGAATTATGACTTAAACTCTATGCATGGCATCAAAAACTTGACTAAAGGCCAGATCGAAGCTACTATAAGGTCATCTTGACCTGGAGGTTCATAAAGTTGCAAACTTTATGAGGTCCTTCCATTGCATCATCCAAGAATAAGGAGAAAAAGGGGCAAAACTCAAGATCTAGCTACATAGAGGAATAAAAATCAGATTTTGGACACATACAAAGGTCCATAAGAGACTCAAACTGAAGACAAGAGCTTCACTTGCTAGATCCTTGTTTCCTTCTTCCAACTTTATTCTTCTTTTGCTTCAAAATGCCACACTAGTTCACAATATGAGAGGGAATGATGATTAGGGTTCACAAGGGTCGATATGAGGGTTTGGAGGCTGATAAAAGATCTGCCTTAAGGACTTAAGGAGGTTATATAGGGTGTAAACCCCTAAAATTTAGGGTTTATCATCCAACCATCAACACGTTGAGTTCCCCTCATCAACTTGCCGTGTTCGTCCATAAAAATATGCGACCCTAAAGTCCTTCAACACGTCGTATTGAGGTTGCCAACACGCCAAGTTCAAATGGAAAAACATGCTTAAGGAAATAAATCACATACCTGGGAATCAGGATGTTACAGCGGAGTATCTTCCCAGTGAATGCCTATGCACCATCATGCACTCTGACTTCCCCTGTGTGGCTTTCTTCTAAAAGTGATTGCCCTTCGGGTGGGTGATGCACTTTAGCTATGGTATTAGGTATCCCTTTTTGTATAATTGTGTGTCCCTTACAGCGAACTGTGGGACCTTGACCTAGACCTTCCTAGCCTATACGAGATCATCTAGGAGGACCGCATGTAGGAGGTAGTCTATAAAGGGTCTGGTCCAATCTGAAGTTGTTGTTATAACATCATTTTTCTTGTTGTTGATGCTTCTCTATGGGAGAATCTCAACTAAGACTTCCTTGGTTAGATGATCAAAAGATGTTAAGGCCAGTTTGCATAAAGCATCGGCCCTCGTGTTTTCTCCCTGGGGGATTTGTTTGATTGATAAGCTTTTGAATGATCGTGATAACTCTCACACTTTGTCCAAGTACCTTTGCATTCTTTGGTCTTTGGCTTCGTATGTTCCATTCATCTGATTGGTGATGAGGAGGGAATCATTGAGGACTGCAAGGCGTTTTGCTCCGACTTCTCGGGCTATTCGGAAGCCTGCTATAAGTGCTTCGTACTCAACCTCATTGTTGGAGTCCTGGAAGTTGAATCACAAGGCATACACAATTTCATCACCGTTGGGGTTCTTAAGAGTTAGTACTTCCCCAAACCTTTCCTTGCTTGCAGACCCGTCAGTGTATAGTTCACAAATGTCTCAGCTTGCCTCCGGCTCTGAGGGATCTATTGGAATGGCGGTTGGCACATCTTTGATTGTGTCGGGAATGTCGACTGAGAAGTCTGCCAAAGCTTGTGCCTTGATGTTGGTGTATGGGCGATAGTCTATGTCATGTTCGCCTAGCTCAATCGCCCATTTTTCTAGGCATCCCAATTTCTCTGGTCTCAACAAGATTTGTTTTATTGGGTAACTAGTCAGGACCTCAATCTTGTGGGATTGGAAGCAGCGCTTGAGACACCTGGCTGCATAGATTAACGCGAGCACCAGTTTCTCTAAGATCGAGTAGTTGAGCTCAGGTCCTTGTAATTCTTTGCTTACGAAACATATTAGTAATTGTTTCTTTCCCCCTCGATGGCTAGTACCGATGAGATGGTCTCGTCGGATGCAGGCAAGTACATTTGCAAAGTTTCTCCTTGTAGGGGGCTCTCCATGGCTGGGAGCTGGTGTAAAGCTTCTTTTAGGAGGCCTTCCTGGGAGTAAACTTTTAGTGTGGCCAGAGTGAATCTATCGTAACACGCTCTTATTGACTCTCCTCCATTTTGCTTGCACGCCATAATTGGGTTTGCATCTCCATTACCCCTCTTTAATTGCATGAAATTATTGAGGAAGAGGTACCTTAGTTTCTCAAAGCTCGAGATGTCGGCGGGTCGTAGTGCCTCAAACCATTTTCCTGTATTTCTCGATAGTATGCTGGGGAAGTACGTGTAAGTGCACCACTTATCCATTCTCAATGACGTCATCGTCCACTCATAAGTGTCGATATGCTCGTCCAAATCGATGGTGCCATCGTACTTTGGGATGTTCAGTATCATTTCTGAGTGTGGAATATCGTATTGAAAGAGTTTCTGACATAAAGCAGAGTTGGTACTCCTTACTTGGTTTCCCATGTATGGATATGGAAATCCACCATACATCATAGGTTGTTGGGCGTAATATGGATTGATGTACGTTTGATTGTACATCACCGTGTGAGATCCCCAAATTTCTTGACCTGAAAATACCAATTTAGTTTATGCTTTTAAAATGAAACCAGAGTAATCTTCCAAAAGGTGTTGTGAAATTTGTTCCCAAAACAAAATATAATAAAATTTTATCAAAGCAGTTCTTAAAGAAATGTATTTTCATTATATAACAAAACCTCAGGATGTCATGTTCCGATACAGACCAAAAGCACAAAATAGTACATCATAGGCCTTAAAACAGTTATTTACAACTACTTGCCTATAATCCAAAAATCCCTCTTCATCATCCAAACTAGGCTCTGGGTCCACTACCTGTAATATAAAAAGCTGAGTGGGTCAGGTTTGGGAGCCTGGTGAGCATATAGGGTTTTCAACCCACAAATAATAAATTTATTGATTTCATTAACCAACAATAAATTTATTAATTTCATCAACCAACAATAACCATGATTACCCGTTCCCGTTGTCCTCACTTTACGTCCCTAAACACCTATCACAAGGGACCTAGCATAAGGATCATCATCGGGATGGACACTACTGCTAAGGGGAATCCTCAGACATACATGTCCTTAAGGCAACCATTAGGGGGATGGAGTACACCAACGAACATATATTTCACCGACACCTACATGTTGCGATCCTACTAGCGTTCCATCGGACTGTCTAGAAAGGTCTGTGGTCGTCATCTATACTCCGCTAGATGACTACAATAACAACAACAACAACATCGATGCCTTTGATCATTTTAACACACATCAACTATTTCATCTACCCATGTTTTACCCAACATATTTGTAGATAAAAATACATATACAGTTTAAAAATTGTATAAAACATCTATTCAATACCTATCTCAAATAAACAAACAATATAATTACACATAGCACGTATTTTATAGAAAATACTTCATATCTATGTATAAGATGAAAATGACTACACACTCACTTGATTTAACGATAATCGGGCAACACTTCGTTTCTTAAAACGATCGTTTCCGATGAAATCGGGAGCTTTAATGAAAACCGGGTCTTGCGAGGGTTGAGCTTCAAACCGAAAAGATAAATTTCTTGGGGTCTTCGGACACTTTGGGACATTCTTCGGGTGTTAGGTATGATCCTTGGGCTTTGGGGAATGTTGTAATAGTTAAAAAATGGATTTAGGGGGCAAAAAGTATGAAATTTCCAAACTAAACCGAGAGGGTTCGCACCTCCCCTTATATAGGGCGAGGTTTCGGACCGAAGGGGGAAGGGACATGCGTCGGATGCGAGGCCAAGGCACGCGTCAGCAGCGAAGGCGAGGACACGCGTCGGCTTCGGACTAGACATGTTCTCCGGATGACTCACTTGATCGAACATGGGGCGGCTCGCAAGGGAAGGGCGACGTGGCTTGCTTTGGTCATGTCACGGACCGTACACGCGTCTCGCATGTGAAGCTTGTACGTGGCCGAGTCCGAGCCTAGTATGCGAAGCTTCTCGGATTTTGTACCCCAAACTTCAAAAATTCATAACTTTCACATACGAGCTACGTTTTCGACATTCTTTATATGCACGCGTAGGTGAGATTATACTCTACAACTTTCGTTTAGACTCCGTTGGCTAATTTTGACTTTATTTTTAATATTATTATTTTTTACAGATCGGGACAGGAAAATCCGTTAAAAATTCATAACTTCTTCATCCGACGTCCGTTTTCATCTGTCATTTTACCGTTGTACTACTATTGACGAGACCTTCAATTATCGTTTAGGTTGTCTCGGTTAAAAATCACTCGATCCAAAATTCCAGTTTTTAGCTACCTGCTACTAAGCTGAAACTTAGAAAAATCATAACTTCCTCATACGAAGTCGGATTTTGTCACACCCCCAAACCGAAACGGCGTAAACGTTCGGGGGTAGATGACGTCATATTTAGTATCACAACAATTGCATCATGGTATTCAAAGTAAACACAACCATTACACTGAATATATATAAAAAGGCATTTACATCTATTTGATTTATATTTATATACATCAAAAGTAATAGAAAGATAAAGACGTGACTCTATTTGCTCCGTCTTCTCAAAAGTCTGTTGAGGTACCTGTCTACTGATTTACTAAGAATACAAGCGATTTTGAAAAGAGCATCAGCATTAAGCTGGTGAGTTCATAAGCATGTTTTTGTAATGAAATCCTGTTAATGAATCAGTAAAAAAAATTGTACGTTTTCCAAAAAAATCCAATATTTTCTAACATATGTGTATGTTACAGTGTTCCATGAAGTATTAGTTCGTATGCTTGATTACCACCAGATGAAATGTATATTATGGTTTTGAATGTAAAACCCCATTTTTTGTATGAAAACCCAGGATAACACCAGTATGTATATTAGTCTTATTAATTAAAATAAAACCGTGAATTGAAATCCCTGGAATCCTCCAGTTGTATTATGAAATAGTTCTATTAATGAAAATAAAACTAAAGAATAATGAAATCCCATAAACAAAAAGGTTTGTTTATATTATTGTGAGTCGTAAATCATGCTTGATATGACCTAGAGACCTTTAGGACGTTATTCAAATGTGGGATATATGATATTTTCCACCCCAGGATGCCTGCCTAACTGTAGCTAGCAGTTCAGGTGTGGGATTGTCAGTCTCGAATAGATCTATTCACAAATCTCACGCTCTCCCTCCAGGAGAATCTGGCTATACTATGATAGGATATAGTTCAGTACACCAAAGGGTACAATTTTGAAGTAGAGTCCCACAATCCTGTATAATCTAGTTTACATGTAGTTCTGTATTGATCTACTCTATTTAAACCCGTGTGTATACTTTATAGAGCAATAATTATACTTAAATAATTATGTAATAAAATACCCTTGTTACCCGAGAATATCATAAACTAAGTCTATCATAGTTTATATGTTTTACAATATATAAACCATGAATTTGTGATGTTGTATTTTGAAATGCCAAACTATACCTATTATAGTTTGCATGAGTATTATGTATTTGGTTCATGAATTGATCTGAAAACTATGCAATTTGGCAGTAAGTCGAAAACGTCCCTTATGCTCAACATAATACAAAAGGGATAAAGTATCTATATATTTTATGAATTGTGGAAACCGTATGACTATATCCATTGCATCAGTTTTAAGTGTTTTGAAATCCTTTTGTATAAATTCACAAAATCATTTGTGTTTGGCTTGTACTCTCCCCCTGAAAACATTAAAACCATAAAAGTATAGGGGTATGAACTCACAGTTGGTTGCGTGAAATGTCGGACAATGAAACTATAAATGAAGACCCTCGGGTTGATGTACACGACACTTAACGGGATCCTAATAACAATTAAATACATATATGTATTTTATTAGCGAAACCATTATTTATAGTGTTGGAAAAACACTTGCTTTTGGTTTAGGAATGTTATTGGGACTCGATTTAATCGGAGAGAGCGGGTTTTTAGTCAATTTCACCACTTAGAAAGGTTTGCGACCGTGAAAGGGATTACGGCCATGAACTGTTCTTAGCCGTGAATAGTGTAACGCCCGTAGATCCGGGCTAGTCATTTTAAAGATAATAGGGGTCAAAAATGACTTTTCAACAAAATATTATTTAGAATAAATAATCTTAACCAAGTTGTAGAATATGTCACAAGGTTTCCTACATATAAAAAACGCCGAAATCCAAGTTATAACGAAGAAGTTATGGCCCGCCGAAGTTTTACGGCAAAACCGGCACGACACCGGGAGACGTAAATAGTGAATTTATGATGGAGGACTTTTTAGCCTTAGTGATCTAAACGAAAATCGTAGAATATGTTAAACCGAAAAAATCCATAAAAAGAACGCCCAAATATGACTTCGTATGAAGAAGTTATGATTTTTCTAAGATTCGGCTTAGCAGTACACGACCCGAAACTCGAATTTTAGTTCGAGCGGTTTTTGGCTTATGCGACCTAAATGAGAGTTGAAGATCTCATTAATAGAAACTCAACGGTAAAAAGATAGACGAAAACGGAGTTCATATGAAGGAGTTACGAATTCTTCGCGGTCATTTAGCAGTATAATCTCCTCCTACTGTTAAATTTAAGATCGGTAGAGAATTAGCCGACGGAGTCTAAATGAAAGTTGTATATCTTGTTTTTACCTACGCGTGGATGTAAAGAAATTCGAAAACGGAGTTTGTATGCAAAAGTTATGAATTTTTGAAAATTGGCTGATTTCCACCCTGTGTGCGATGCCACGTGTCAGCACCAGGCTTTGCCTTGGTGCCCAAGTAGGCTCACGACGTGAGCATCAAGAAACTCACGACGTGAGTGACCCTCCAGCTTCCTATAAATAGAGATGCCCCCCTCCATTCATTCTCACACCTCCCTTCACTTCCATCTCTCTCTAGAACTTCTCTCTAGCCCCGAAACCCCCCAAAAAGCCTAGGGAACCTCCCTAGCACGAGGCAGAAGCCCCAGAGTGCCTGACGGATCCGAGAAGAAGAGCCTTTCGGCTCGGGAACGCTGCTCCAGCAAAGCCCGGTTTTGCAAAAAACCCGCTGTAAGTGAGCTATGCCTACCCTATCTTTAGTATAACTTATGTTTCAATATAATAATGTTATTAGGACCTTATAATGAGTACTTGGGCTATTATTATGGGTTATATAAGTATTGTTTAACGCTTATATAATAGTAACAATAGCTAAACTATTAATTAGTCTTGGTGAATATTAGACTAAACCCTAGTGGTAATGATACTAGGTTTCGTCGAGGGAAATTGTTTTAAGACAACGAAGTGTTGTCCGAGTACCGAGTCACCACCGTATCAGGTGAGTGCATGGTCCCTTTCATCTTACACATAGATATGAATTATTTTACATAAATTACCTGCTATGTGTGCATATTATCTGAATACTTGTTGTCTATGTTGGATGAGTAATTTTATACATGTTTTAAATGATTTAAAGTGTATATTTATATCTACTAATATGTTGGGATAAAACATGGGTAGATGAAATAGTTGTTGTGTGATGAAATAAAATAAAGAGAGATAGGTGATGATAATCAGGCGAGGATAGATAGGTGATGATGAATCGGTGATGTAGGATACTACAACCTTGTCCGACAATTTGGAGATGTAGTCATCTACCAGAGTATAGATGGCGACCACAGACTATTATAGACAACCCCGTGGAAACACCAGCAGGCTCATAACTTGTAGGTGATGAATTACGAGTTTAGACGATGTTGTAACTACGTATTCATGCGATGATACTCTAACCCCCTTACTATGAATTACGAGTTCATGCGATGTTGTAACTACGTATTCATGCGATGATACCCTAACCCTTGGTGGGCACGTATTGAGGGAGTAATCCCTGAATTAATATTGTCTAGGCGATGTAGGCGATGATCCTTAGGGAAAGTCCTTAGGAACAAACATAAAAGGAGATGTGATGTAAGGAGATGAGAGGTAAAATATGATGTAGGAGACGACCCTTAGGATAAATCCTTAGGGAGGGTACTTAGGAGTAAAGAAGATAATGGGGATGGGTAATTGGATTAATTGTTTGATGATTGAACATAATAATTATATTATTGTGGGTTGAAAACCCTATGTACTCACCAGGTTTCCCAACCTGACCCACTCAGTTTATTTATATCATAGGTTTTGTTATGAAGTCACATTACACTGAGAGATTAAAGAGATGTAGATCACTAGTGTAAATAAATGTAAGTTCTGTTTATGCTTATGTTTTTGTATTGACGATGACATCCCAAACGTTTTAAAATGAATAAAATACGTTTCCTCGAAAATGTTTTGATAATGTATTTAACATGTTTTTCTGGGAACAAATTCCGCAACATTTTTATGAAAATAAGTACTCTGGTTTTTACAAAGCATAAACAAAATCGGTCTTTTCTGGCCGTGAAAATGGGGATGTCACAAACAGCCCCTTGAAGGGTTTACGGTCGTGAACGATGTTCTTGAAGGTTTGAAGATTTGAAGGGTGTACGACCATGAACTCAAGGACAACTATGTTTGAATCGACGAAAAGGTTGGTGTTATATGCTCCCAAACGTGTTTTAAGGTGAGTGGAGTGTTAGATGAAGAGAAAACTTGAGAAATCTAAGGTTTTCGGGTGGGGGTTTTTAGAGAGAGGAAGTGTGTTTATGGTTAGAAAAGTGTAAATGAGGGTATGGGTCACGTATATATAGGGGGCTTCAAGGTCGGTGGTGGGATCCACCAGTCATGAATTGGTTTACGGTCGTGATCGGGTTCATGGTCGTGAACACCACTCAGGCCGATTATCGATGATTTTCGAAGGAAACTCGGGTTTCTCGCGCGATTTTTGGTTCCGAATCTTATATAAATTTCAATTATACAACTTAAATGATTTTCCAAACCATAGGAATTTAACGGAATAAATAAAATATGAATTTATTTAACGGAAAACGGTTAACTTTAACGGAAAAATGTTCGGGTTGCCACATCATCCCCCCGATAGAGGGAATTTTGTCCCGAAATTCAAGCATAGAATACAAATCATGGACTCGGAAAAAGTTGAGGATACTTCTATTTCATATGATCTTCGTGCTCCCAAATGAATTCATGTCCCCGCTTGGTATTCCAGCGGACCTTCACTATCAGTATGTGACTTTATTTCGTTCTTTTGACTTCTCGATCCATGATTTTGACTGGTTCTTCCACAAAATTAAGGTTCTCCTTGATCTCGATCTCATCAACAGGGATCACAAGGGTTTCTTCGGATAAACACTTTTTAAGATTCAAGACGTGGAAGACGGGATGGATATTGCTAAGCTCTTGGGGTAAACGAAGTTTTTATGCTACATGACCGATCCTAGTGAGGATCTCGAATGGTCCTGTGTATCTCGGATTCAGCTTTCCACGCTTTCCGAAGCGTATCATGCCTTTCTAGAGTGAGACCTTCAATATAACACGGTCACCAACCTGGAACTCCAAGGGTTTTCGTCTCTTATCAGCGTAGCTCTTTTGTCTATCTCTTGAAGCCTTTAGTCGTTCCCGAATTTGTACGATCTTTTCTGGGCCAATGAGAGACCTATCAGGAACTTGACCTCTAGCTAACTACGTGTCACCCACCTCAGCCCAGCACAAAGGAGATCTGCACTTACGTCCATAGAGGGCTTCAAACGACGCAACTTTGATGCTAGTGTGATAGCTGTTGTTGTAGGAGAGCTCGACCAAGGGCAAATGTGTGTCCCATTACTTGCCAAAGACTATAACACATGCTCTCAACATGTCTTCCAAGGTCTGAATGGTCCTCTCACTTTGCTTGTCTGTCTGAGGATGGTAAGTTGTGCACATATCCAACTTAGTTCCAAGAGCCTTCTACAGTGACTACCAAAATCTCGAGGTGAATCTGCTATCCCGATCGGAGATAATGGACACGGGTACACCATGCAGACGAACTATCTCTTGGATGTAGATTCGTGTAAGTCTCTCCATCTTGAATGTCTCTTTTATTGGCAGGAAGTGGGCGGATTTAGTCAATCGATCGACAATTACCCAAATGGCATCATACTGTAACATCCCGTTATTTTCTTGTAGAAAGTCAAACATTGTCAAACTAAAGTCAAATAAAATTTTATTCTATCTTCTATAAGTTAGAGTAATGTATTTTATGGGTTTAATCTTAGAATTCAAGTGGAAGACTCGCATGCCTTTTCTTCTTTTCCTTCGGACCGGTAACACTTCGGCCGTGAACGAGGTCGCAAACGGCTTCGGGCCATATATCCTTCAGACCGCAAACGAGGTTCACGGTTGTAAACCCTTCAGACCGTGAACCCCTCGCCATGTATATAGATTTAGTTCATTTTTCCTTCATTTCTCACATCTTCCAGTCAAAAACTCTCAAAAACTCTCTCAAGTATCATCAAGAACACTCCTCTTTCCCTTCAAAATAGTAAGTGATTCATCCTTTGTTACTTGATATCCTTCTTAATTCACAAGAAACTCTTTGATTTCATCCATGAATTCAACACTTTTGGTTTAGATCTTCAAATCATCATCCTTTACGCCAAGAACACCAAGAACACACACTTATTCTTGGGCCGTAAACTCCCTAAGGACTTCCAAAACGTGAGTAACTCTTCTAACATCATGTTATACATTAGAAACACTTGATTCCAACCAAGAAACAAACACCCAAATGCATGATCTTCAAGAGTTCACGGCCGTGAACCCTTCATCCATGGCCGTGAACCCTTCATATGATCTTGAGGTGGCCGTAAACCCTTCATATGATCTTGAGGTGGCCGTAAACTATTCATAAGAACAATTCTTGGCCGTAAACACCCCTACGTCCGTAAACACATATAGTGTGGCCGTGAACTCCTTTCTTTCAATCACAAGTGATTGTAACACTTCATTCCAAGTATTTCCTAACACCTAAGGTTGTTTACCTTACATGATCAGTTGTTATATACACTAATTATACACATATATGTGTCATTATATGGTTAATAGGATCCAATTGTGTTCAAGACGTCACTTGGCATTCTTAGCATCCTATATCGATCTTACATTTGAATCACCCTCCAAAAGGTGAGTTCATACCCCCGTATTTTCATAGTTTTTACTATTTTAAGGGGTGTGGGGAATACTAGTCTAACACAAAGATTTTGTGTTATAAACAAATGGTTTCAAAATATCTTATCAAAATGGATTTTAGATATCATCAAATCAAATGATTTCAAAGATTGTGTTAAAAAGACATCAAGTCACCAAATGTATTTCAATATATTAAACTTCTTTTAAATGATTTTATAAACTTATATTTTTTTTCCCATAAATCATGTTTATATATATATATATATATATATATATATATATATATATATATATATATATATATATATATATATATATAAGGTTTAAAAGACTTAGGACTGATAACTCACTTTGGTTCCTTTTCCTTGTTTGGATGTGGGCCTATAGTATCGGTTATTTGTCCGAATGTCATTTAGATTTTACTTATATATAATTGTATATGTATATAAATATAAAAGCTATTTCATTCAGTTTAGATACCCTTTGTAAGATGTTTAGCAAGGGGTTGCATTCATGAACACTCATTACCAATTCAAAAAAATCATATAAATTATAATAGGTATAATTTATGATTCACAAAACATTAATTCACGATTCAAGTATACTAAAGTACATTGTTTTACAAGAACAAGGGTTTGATTCAAAACAAAAACAAGAGTATACATCTTTCATATACTAATTATGGGGCATACTATCAATCATTCGTTTCAGAATGATTGGGTTTTCATAACTATTGTACATGTAACGTCTATATGCTTTTTATGAGTCATTTGATTCGGGTTGTATAATTCATTTAAACAACATAGTTAAAGTCCTGACATTATAACCAGAATCTCCAGTCGGGGATCGAAACAATATGTGTATAAATCTATATTGGGATTGACAACCCCGCACTCAGACTGCTAGCAACAGTCAGTCATACACGCCTATGAGTGACAGTTGTTATCAACAGTTTTAACGTACTCATAGCGTTGGGTCAGACCATCTAGTCAGTATGGTTATAATAACTCATTAAAAAGATATTAACAACACGTTAGTATATAACTACCTAAACATAAGTATATTTTCAAAGTACTAGCTTACAAGATACAATTTACATTATTACATTACAGTTTACAATAACAGTTGGTGGAACCAGGCACACTCACAGTTTCAAGTTTTACAAAAAGGAATACAAATACAGAACATTGTTATACCATGTAACACCGAAATTTCCAAAACAAAATTTTCATTTAAATTTGTTTATCTCTTTAACACTTTTCATAAAAAAAATCTCATTTTTATTTAAATTACAATACATGACTCTTTTGTTCAATTCAATTGATAAACCAGGATCCTCAAAACATACGCTTCCTCTGGTGTGTATAATCGAGCCGGTGTCGTCCCGTGATCCTCAGAAAACCTGAAACATATAACACAAAACACTGTAAGCACGAAACTTAGTGAGTTCCCCAAAATACCACTCCAACACATATTAGCCACTCAAGGCTATAACTCTGTTAACCCTCCGGTCAGTGTGTCTCAGTGGGACCCTCCAGTCCCAACTCTCTATGGACCCTCTCGCCCTAACTCTATGGACCCAAAGGTCCTAACTCTGATAACTTTGAATCATGCATATCACATATCACAATAAATCTCATAAAATAAATAGCATACAAATACAATGGCACATAACTCTAAACCTAACTATGTGGACCCTCTGGTCCTAGCTCTGTGGACCTTCCGGTCCTAACTCTGATATACACACAACGTAAATCACATAGAAATAATGTAGTGCCACACATCGCATAGATAGCATACAATAACTCTGTCACTTAACTTTGTTACCACTCTAGGTAAAGTATAGTGAGAATACTCACCTCAGATGTCTCGGTAAATCTCTAACTCGGTAGAAATATGGTATAGCCTCCACCTAATCACATAAAGTAAATACTTTCATAAATATAACTCTCGAGACTAGACTTAACCCTCTCCTAGCACCCTCATAAGGGTAAAAGACCAGTTTACCCCTCTATTGACACGAAGACCCTATTGTTGACCAAACCCTCAAAGTCAACGGTCAAACTTTGACCCGACTCGCCGAATGTACTTAGGCGACTCGGTGAGTCTACGCGTGTCCACTATCCCTTTAGTCTCGCATGACACGTCGAGTCTTTCCCCTGTTCAACGGGTTACACCTGGCATGAATCGCGAGGCCACCCCGACTCAACTCGCCGAATCCCATTATGAACTCGGCGAGTTCCGCCTTGAACTCCATTCCTCTATTTCCATCTGACTCACCGAGTCATTCCCCTAACTCGACAAGTTACTCACTAAGTGAACTATGGGAAAACCCTAGCCCTACTCGGCGAGTCTGTTCTTGGGACTCAGCGAGTTCATGCCATGATCAAGCTCAAATGACCTCCCGAGGTCAGATCCGTTCCTCTAACCCATAGATATGGCCTCCTTAAGCAATACAAACACGCAAAGTCTGGATCTTGATGCCCATGCAAAAACCCAATGGCTCAATTTGAAGAAATGGCATCAATATGTCACCCTAAGCCCATATTACCCAATTTCACCCCATAAAGATCAAGGAGTTAAGGTCTCTGGACCTCTTTGGATCCAGATCCGAAGCCTCAACACAAGAAGGGACCAATTGCACCATGATTCACACTCTAAATGGGCTAGAAACCCTAAATGTCAAAGATTAACACCCAAAACTAAAGAAGGATCGAATATATACCTCAATATGAAGTCCTTAGGCTCTAAAATCCACAAAATAGCACCCTCTTCAGCTCCCTCTTGCCTTGGTCACCTTCTTCTTGCAAAAACACCCACACAAGGATCAAAGATGGCCTCTTCTTCCTCACAAACGCTCTAGATCTCTTAGGGTTTCACTCAGGGGTCTGGTAGCCACAATTGGTGGCTATAATCCCCTTTAAATAGGTCTCAAACCCCTGGAATTAGGGCTTCATTAAACAGCGCGGACTCACCGAGTCCACTACTCGACTCGCCGAGTTCGATCATTAACCCGGATAGAATTCGCGACTCTACTCGGTGAGTCTAAGCATCAACTCGCCGAGTCCCTCCAAAATAAAGAATAAATAATGTACCTGGGAATCTGGATGTTACATACCAACAGAATGGTTATATGAGATTAAAACTACTTTTCATATACAGCAAAAAATATAGGATTTTCTAGAACATTTTACATATTCAAGAAACAGAAAACATACTTCCAAACATAAATACTTACGCACTCACTCAACTATATGTTGATACTCTATTTTCAAATTACTTGTACTCTCAGGGAATCAGTAGACAGATACTCTTCGAGCTTTTGAGAAGATGGAGCTATTTTGAGTCATGTGTTCTTCTTTTGTATAACTATTTTGGTTTCAATATACAATGATTGAACACATGTAAATACTTATACTTTTTAAATATAGTGGTTGTTTGTACTTTGATTACTATGATGCATGTGTTGTGATACTACAAATTGATGGGTTTTATACAAACAATCCTATGTGTACATGCAACCCTAGCATTGGATCTATGTTTTCACTATTAGATACACAACATTATGAACACAAAATTAAAACCCTAATCATGATTGCTATTTTTGAAATTAACCAAGAAGGTTAGATTACATACCTCTTGTTGTTATATTGTAATAACAACTTAAATCTTCAAACCCAAAGTCTTGAAAGCGAGCACCACAAGTGTAGTGCCTCTAATGGCTTACAAACACCATAAGCAAGTGGAGAAGGTATAAAGAGAGAGGAGAGAGGTAGAAATTTGTCCTTAGATGCTCTAGGGATCAAGTGCACGAAATCCTAAGGCCTTATGGATCTTTATATAGGGTTGGGATTAGAGTTTCAGTCCTTATCCTTATCTAGTTACTTGCCCATCAAGCAACCATAAGATAAGCCTTGAAAATCCCTATCTCTTGGACCATGGACGATTTTAAGGATATCCTTATCCTTGAATTCGTCCATCCTTTAACAAGGATAACCATTGCCCTATTTTGTAACTATCACATAATTACAATTCAGCCCCTCTAGTTTAATTAATTACATTTGATCACAAAATTAATTCTTAATTAATTATTGACCAGTATTAATTAAACAAATACGATTTCTCCTTTAATATATTATTCTTATAACATATTAATAAATCATAATAACCTCTCTCTCTATTTATTTCTCCAATCAAGTTGTTTTGGTGAAGGCAACCCAAAAGGACCATGCACCATCGGGTCAAGTACATACCAAAATAGTTACGGACTTAGACACTAATCCAACAGTCTCCCACTTGGATAAGTCTAATAACTATTCTGCGTATGACTTCAGATCCTGATCTGCAATCGTAGCTCTCAAAGACGCTGTCACACTCTGATCTTATCAGTAACTATGTCCTTTAGATAAGGGATCATATATTCCTCCATTCTAGATATCGTATGAGATATGATTTCAAATCATTCTCTTTGTATTATATCTCGATTTCCGATTCATGACGACTGACTAATTGAACTGTAACGCCCGTGTTTCTAGGCTTGCCATTTTAGCAATGTAATAGTCTAGGTTAACCATTGTAACCCCAATTTGAAATAATAAAAATGTATTATTTGTGAATTATGTGGATTATGTGATTTATGTGTTTATTTTCTTAATTATTATAATTTAATGAATTAAGAATAAAATAAGCGTCAAAATTAAAGTGTGAGATAAGCCCGATATCTTTGCATAAAGTTGTAGTGGTTGAAACAAGGATTCCGGAGATATAAGGAATGCCAAAATCCGAGTTATAATGAAGAAGTTATGACCTGTCGAAGTTTCGCGACAGAACCGGCACGACGGCGAGTGACGTAAAAATATGAATTTAAGATAGAGCGATGTTTAGCCTTAGCGATCTAAACGAAAGTCGTAGATTTCGTTAAACCGAGAGCGTGCATAAAAGGAACGCCCAAATCTGACTTCGTATGAGGAAGTTATGATTTTTCTAAGTTTTGACTTAGCAGTATGCAGCCCGAATACTCGATTTGAGATCGAGCAGCTTTTAGCCAAAACAATCTAAATGAGAATCGAAGATCTCGTTGTTAGTAGCGAAGCGACGGAAAGATAGGCGAGAACGGACGTCGGACGAAGAAGTTATGATTTAATAACGAAGTTTTCCTGTCCGAGCCTTCTAAAAATAAATAATAAAAATAAAATTCAAAATTAGCCGACGGAGTCTAAATGAAAGTTGTAGAGTATGGTCTGACCTTCGCGTGGATATAAAAAACGTCGAAAACGGAGCTCGTATGCGAAAGTTACGCAATTTAGAAGTTCGACGAGTCAATTACGCCCCGCGTAATTGAGTACGCCCCGCGTACTCAGTCGGATGCAACTTGTCTGACCAATACTCGAGTGCCACCAGTCGACGCACGCAGTGACGTCAAAGTACGCCCCGCGTAACCGAGTACGCCCCGCGTACTGAGTACGCCCTGCGTAATTTGAGATTACGCCCCGCGTAATCCCAGACCCTCAGCCTATAAATAGAACTTGAAATCAGCCATTTTCTCTTGTTCAAACTCTTCCCTCTCTCTAAGTTTTGCCTCGATTTGCGTGCCAATCATATCCCGAAGCCCCGGTATCATTCCCGAGCCCCGAAGCAAGATCCGAAGCCCCGAGGATCCCGAAGAGCGTTATTCCCGAGCCGAAGCCCTGCCCGCGAGGAGCCCGGTTTTTGTGAAGATCTTCCAGATCTACGGAGAGACATTACTTCTGTAAGCCGTAGTGCTGCCCGATCGTCTTCCGATCAAGTGAGTGTATAGTCCCTTTTCAATACGCAATATTATACAAGTAATCGTTAAACGTATTTAAGAATACGGGATGTGAGTGTGTAGTTATTTTCTCTCCAACGCAATATTATGAAGTATTTAATATAAAATACATGCTACGTGTATATATTTTGTGGTTATATGTGTGAATGTATATTCTCTACGAAATATGTGATTTGTGTGTATGCCTCATCTGTTATGTGGAATATGTATTGATTAAAACATGTTATACAGGTTTTTAAACAACGTATAAAAATGTATATTTTTATCTACTAATATGTTGGGTAGAACATGGGTAGATAATTGGTGTGAAATAAACAGATGAGAGGCCTCGGTGTTATTGGTGTTATTCTAGTCATTCAGCAGAGTATGGATGACGACCACAGACTATTCTAGACTGTCCTGTGGAACACTAGCAGGCTCATTACCTGTAGGTGTTGTGAACGACGTGTTCACCGGTGTACTCTATCCCCCACATGGTTGCCTATAGGACACTTATTGTCGAGGAAGCCCCTCTGCAGTAATGTCCGTCCCGATGAAAATCCTGAAATAAGTTCCTTATAATAGACGTTATTTTTAGGAACGTAAGGTGAGGATAACGGGAATGGGTAATCGGGTTTATTGTTGATTGATGAAATTAAATATAATTATTGTGGGTTTGAAAACCCTATATGCTCACCAGGCTCCCAAGCCTGACCCACTCAGTTGATTTGTATTACAGGAAGTGGCGCAAGAGCTTAAGATGGGCGAATCATCAAGTCATTTTTGTTTACAAGTCTGCATATGTATATATTTGTTGAACGACTTGTAATATCATCGTTTATGCTTTATGATCTATATCGGAACATGACATCCCGACTTTTAATTATGAAATAAAATCATATTTCTATATGAAATGTTTTGATAAATATCTATTTTATCATGTTTTGTTTTTGGGAACAAATTCCGCATCTCTTTTAAAATCAAACGGATTTACTCTGAAAATGTTTTAAAAAGCATAAATGAAATCGGTCTTTTCTGGCCGAGATTTTGGGGATGTCACAGTTGGTATCAGAGCATTAGTTTAAGCGAACTAGGAATTTGTAGGATTTCTAGACTTAAACTTAGTATGCTAAGTGGAGATTGTGAGATGTGTGTCTGATAAATTTTAGACACGAGCACTAGTTTTTTTAGGAAGGTTGCCTAAAATGCTTTTATGTGCTAAATGTTATATATTGCCATATATGATATTGTTTGTTCGGATCTACGGTTTGTTGCCAACCGGATCTGAAGGTTTATGTGTTTAGGATTCTAAGCGTATATATACGATATTAGAACTAGCATGTAATCGTTTGGAGTAATAAGGTGAAATTATTCGGTGTGTAGATCAAAAATGGTGAGAACAAGAAGCGGAGTTGGAAATGCTGATGAAAACAGGAATCAACCGCCTGTAATTCAACAAGTACCTGTCGTAGCTGATGCACCTGAGCCGATAACAATGTCTGGTGTACAAATGATGATTCAAATGATGTTGGATCGTCAGATGGAAGAAACAAGACGCCTACTTAGGCAGAATCGTGAAGAACCGTCAATTCAAGCGGAAGAGCCCGAGGAGAATGGAGGGCAGTCTGAAGGAGAAAACTTTAGTGGGATCATTGGTCAAGACGAACAACCAGTGGTTAGACGCAATAACCAGTATGGAGGAAATGATGGTCGTGGGTGCAAGTATAAGGATTTCATGGCATCCAAACCACCATGTCTATCCGGAAGCCCGACGCCGGTTCAAGTTATGGACTGGGTCTCCGAAATGGAGACTATGTTTGAAAGTTGCGAATGCAGCAACAGGCAGAAGACCGCTCTTGCGATCCCTCTGCTAAAATCTGGCGTGTTGAGTTGGTGGAAGCTGTTAGCTGACTCTATACCCAAGGGAGAAGCAAGCAAAATGTCTTGGGAAGACTTTGTGGAACAACTAAAAATGCAATACTGCTCCGAGCAGGACCTTTTGGAAATCAGTAATGAGTTTCAGAATTTGAAGAAAGGGAAATTGAGCGTTACTGAATACGCTACAAGTTTCACGGAAAAGATGAAGTTTATCCCATATTTGGTGCCTACAGAACTCTCTAAGGTCAACAAGTTTGCCCTTGGACTACCAGCGGACTATGGTCCAATGGTTAAGCAAGCAACCACATTGAAAGCCGCCATCTGGGCTGCTAGAAATGTTGAGACCCAGATCAGGGAAAAAGGTCTGGAAAGGTCAGAGGTTGGCGAGAAAAGGAAAATCGATGGATTTTCAGGGTCCAGCAAGAAAAGTAAATTCTCGAAGTCTAGTTCGAGGGGAAGTGGAGGAAAGGTAGAAGCGAAATGGTGTGACAAGTGCAAGAAGAAGCATTATGGGAAGTGTGGCGGGGAAACCACATGCTTCAAATGTGGAAAGCTAGGGCATTATGCCAACGACTGCACCTTCACCAAAAATGTTTGTTATGGTTGTGGTGAAGAGGGGCACATCTCAAGGGATTGTCCGAAAAAGAAGGAAGCAGCAAGACCCAACATTCCGCCAAAGCCAAAGGCGAGAGCATTCCAGATGACACTGGAAGCTGCTAAAGATGAAGATGATGTCGCTTCAGGTACCTTTCTCGTTAACAAATTGCCTGCCCAAATTTTATTTGATTCTGGAGCCAACTACTCCTTTATATCGCATGAATTTGGTAGAAAACTAGCTTTGCCTGTTGATAGACTAGATAATGCTTTATTAGTCGAAGTTGCTAGTGGCAAGTTTGTACCTATTAGCCATCGTATGAAAAACATCTTAATTGATCTGAATGGAAATAAGTTCCACGAGGAATTATTGTCTATCGAACTTAACGGTTTCGACATCGTTTTGGGAATGGATTAGCTTAGCGCCAATGATGCCGAAATTTTATGCAAGAAGAAAATAGTGAAAGTGAACCCGCCTGGGAAGGAATCGTTTATGGTGTACGGAGATAAACGCAGAGTAAACTCTGGAATCATTTCTCTAATGAAAGCCAAAAAATGTTTGACAAAGGGGTGTACATCATACTTAGCGTTCGTGATCGACGCTAAGAAGGAAAAGAAGGTGATGCAAAATGTTCCTGTTGTGTGTGATTATCCAGAAGTATTTCCCGAAGATCTTCCTGGATTACCGCCCGATCGACAAGTAGAATTTCGTATCGACTTGTTGCCCGAAACAACGCCAATTGCAAAAGCACCTTATCGATTAGCACCAACGGAGATGAAGGAGCTGATGATGCAACTTCAGGAGTTATTGGATAAAGGTTTCATTAGACCTAGTTCATCACCCTGGGGAGCTCCGGTGTTATTCGTAAAGAAAAAAGATGGAAGCATGAGGATGTGCATTGATTACCGAGAGCTGAATAAGGCAACAATAAAGAATAGATATCCGTTGCCAAGGATTGATGACCTATTCGATCAGCTACAAGGTTCCAGTTATTTTTCAAAGATCGACCTGAGGTCAGGATATCATCAGTTAAAAGTAAGAGAGCAGGATATAGAGAAAACTGCATTCAGAACGCGATATGGACACTATAAGTTCTTGGTTATGTCGTTTGGACTAACCAATGCTCCAGTAGCATTCATGGATTTAATGAACAGAGTTTGTAATCCGTTCCTTGATAAATCTGTGATAGTGTTCATTGATGACATTCTGATTTATTCGAAAAGCCAAGAGGAGCATGGCAGACACTTGCGAGAAGTTTTGGAAGTCTTGAAGAAGGAGAAGTTGTATGCGAAGTTCTCCAAATGTGATTTCTGGATTCGTGAAGTCCAATTCTTGGGTCACGTGGTCAACCAAGAAGGGATAATGGTTGATCCAGCGAAGATCGAAGCTGTGATGAAGTGGGAACAACCGAAAAGTCCCACGGAGATCCGAAGCTTTTTAGGATTAGCCGGATATTACCGAAGGTTTATCCAAGGCTTTTCTTCGATCGCTAGTCCATTAACAGCTTTGACCCACAAAGGAGCTACTTATGCTTGGAATGATAAGCATAAAGAAGCATTCGAGAAGCTAAAGAAGAAACTATGCGAGGCACCGATACTTTCTCTACCCGATGGGGTTGAAGACTTCGCTGTTTATAGCGATGCGTCTGGGGTTGGATTGGGTTGCGTTTTGACCCAAAGGGATAAGGTGATCGCATATGCGTCTCGACAGCTGAAAGAGCACGAAAAGAACTACCCGACTCATGATTTGGAGTTGGCAGCGGTAGTTTTCGCACTGAAAATATGGAGGCATTACCTCTATGGCACAAAGTGCAAACTTTTCACTGATCATAAGAGTCTCCAATATCTCTTTAGTCAGAAAGAATTGAATATGAGGCAACGACGCTGGCTGGAATTACTTAAAGACTACGACTGTGAGATACTTTACCACCCCGGTAAGGCCAATATTGTTGCTGATGCTCTCAGTCGGAAGGTCAACCTTGAAAAGAAAAGGCCAAGAGCGTTGAGAATTGAAGTTGTCTCGACTATTTTGGAAAGTATAAAGAAAGCTCAAAGCGAAGCTTCTGGGAAGAATAACCGAAAGGAGGAACGTTTGGGCAAAACGTTGGTGTTCGGTGTAAACAGTCACGGACTAAAGGTGTTCCAAGATCGGATTTGGATACCTAAGACAGGAGGAGTCAGAGATCTTCTGATGGAAAAAGCTCACAAAACCATGTACTCGATTCATCCCGGTAGCACAAAAATGTATAGGGACCTAAAACCCTATTATTGGCGGCCGACGATGAAGCTCGACATCGCGAAGTATGTGGCCGAGTGTGTGACCTGTGCAAGAGTCAAGGCACAACATCAGAAACCATACGGGAGTTTAGAACCATTACCTGTGCCTATGGGTAAGTGGGAAGACATTGCTATGGATTTTGTCACTAAACTGCCCAGAACAAAATGTGGTCACGACATGATTCGGGTGGTCGTCGATCGATTCACTAAGAGTGCGCATTTCATAGCAGCAAAGGAGAAATGGACTATGGAAAAGCTTGTGAATTCTTACGTGAAGGAAATTGTGAGGCTTCACGGTGTTCCGTTAACAATTGTGTCGGATCGTGATAGTCGTTTCACCTCACGATTTTGGAAAAGTCTACAAGAGGAATTGGGTACCAAGTTGTGTTTAAGTACAGCTTACCATCCGCAGACTGATGGTCAGAGTGAAAGAACGATACAAACACTTGAAGATATGCTGAGAGCGTGTACCTTGGAATTCCTAGGTAATTGGGATGAACATTTACCTTTGGTAGAATTTTCCTATAATAATAGTTTTCACTCGAGCATAAAGATGGCACCTTATCAAGCATTGTATGGACAGAAGTGTCGTACGCCGTCTTGTTGGCTTGAGGCTGGGGAAAAGCAGTTTATGGGACCGGAGATAGTCCATCAAACGGCTGAAAAGTTGAGGATAATTAGGGAAAGAATGTTAGCAGCTCAGGACCGTCAAAGAGCTATGCTGACAAAAAGCGAAGACCGATGACTTTTGAAGTTGGAGATTCGGTTTTACTTAAAGTCTCGCCGTGGAAGGGACTTATAAGATTTGGTAAAAGGGGAAAGTTAAGTCCAAGGTTTATTGGACCGTTTAAAGTTCTTCAGAGGATTGGGAACCAAGCTTACAAGCTCGAACTACCAGAAGAACTGAATGGAATTCATAACACTTTACATGTGTGTTACTTGAGGAAGTTCACGGGAGGAGTTCCCGACATAATTCCACTTTCGGAGTTGAGGATAGATGACAACAAGAGGTTGATTGAGGAACCGGAGGCAATCGTTGATCGAAAGACTAAGAAATTGCGACGTAAGATGGTTGAGTTAGTGCTTGTCCGATGGAAACACGCGAATGGGCCGAATCTCACCTGGTAGACGGAGAGTGACATGATGAGTCGCTATCCGCATTTGTATGCTGGTGTGTGATTCCGGGGACGGAATCATTCTAAGGTGGAGAGAATTGTAACGCCCGTGTTTCTAGGCTTGCCATTTTAGCAATGTAATAGTCTAGGTTAACCATTGTAACCCCAATTTGAAATAATAAAAATGTATTATTTGTGAATTATGTGGATTATGTGATTTATGTGTTTATTTTCTTAATTATTATAATTTAATGAATTAAGAATAAAATAAGCGTCAAAATTAAAGTGTGAGATAAGCCCGATATCTTTGCATAAAGTTGTAGTGGTTGAAACAAGGATTCCGGAGATATAAGGAATGCCAAAATCCGAGTTATAATGAAGAAGTTATGACCTGTCGAAGTTTCGCGACAGAACCGGCACGACGTCGAGTGACGTAAAAATATGAATTTAAGATAGAGCGATGTTTAGCCTTAGCGATCTAAACGAAAGTCGTAGATTTCGTTAAACCGAGAGCGTGCATAAAAGGAACGCCCAAATCTGACTTCGTATGAGGAAGTTATGATTTTTCTAAGTTTTGACTTAGCAGTATGCAGCCCGAATACTCGATTTGAGATCGAGCAGCTTTTAGCCAAAACAATCTAAATGAGAATCGAAGATCTCGTTGTTAGTAGCGAAGCGACGGAAAGATAGGCGAGAACGGACGTCGGACGAAGAAGTTATGATTTAATAACGAAGTTTTCCTGTCCGAGCCTTCTAAAAATAAATAATAAAAATAAAATTCAAAATTAGCCGACGGAGTCTAAATGAAAGTTGTAGAGTATGGTCTGACCTTCGCGTGGATATAAAAAACGTCGAAAACGGAGCTCGTATGCGAAAGTTACGCAATTTAGAAGTTCGACGAGTCAATTACGCCCCGCGTAATTGAGTACGCCCCGCGTACTCAGTCGGATGCAACTTGTCTGACCAATACTCGAGTGCCACCAGTCGACGCACGCAGTGACGTCAAAGTACGCCCCGCGTAACCGAGTACGCCCCGCGTACTGAGTACGCCCTGCGTAATTTGAGATTACGCCCCGCGTAATCCCAGACCCTCAGCCTATAAATAGAACTTGAAATCAGCCATTTTCTCTTGTTCAAACTCTTCCCTCTCTCTAAGTTTTGCCTCGATTTGCGTGCCAATCATATCCCGAAGCCCCGGTATCATTCCCGAGCCCCGAAGCAAGATCCGAAGCCCCGAGGATCCCGAAGAGCGTTATTCCCGAGTCGAAGCCCTGCCCGCGAGGAGCCCGGTTTTTGTGAAGATCTTCCAGATCTACGGAGAGACATTACTTCTGTAAGCCGTAGTGCTGCCCGATCGTCTTCCGATCAAGTGAGTGTATAGTCCCTTTTCAATACGCAATATTATACAAGTAATCGTTAAACGTATTTAAGAATACGGGATGTGAGTGTGTAGTTATTTTCTCTCCAACGCAATATTATGAAGTATTTAATATAAAATACATGCTACGTGTATATATTTTGTGGTTATATGTGTGAATGTATATTCTCTACGAAATATGTGATTTGTGTGTATGCCTCATCTGTTATGTGGAATATGTATTGATTAAAACATGTTATACAGGTTTTTAAACAACGTATAAAAATGTATATTTTTATCTACTAATATGTTGGGTAGAACATGGGTAGATAATTGGTGTGAAATAAACAGATGAGAGGCCTCGGTGTTATTGGTGTTATTCTAGTCATTCAGCAGAGTATGGATGACGACCACGGACTATTCTAGACTGTCCTGTGGAACACTAGCAGGCTCATTACCTGTAGGTGTTGTGAACGACGTGTTCACCGGTGTACTCTATCCCCCACATGGTTGCCTATAGGACACTTATTGTCGAGGAAGCCCCTCTGCAGTAATGTCCGTCCCGATGAAAATCCTGAAATAAGTTCCTTATAATAGACGTTATTTTTAGGAACGTAAGGTGAGGATAACGGGAATGGGTAATCGGGTTTATTGTTGATTGATGAAATTAAATATAATTATTGTGGGTTTGAAAACCCTATATGCTCACCAGGCTCCCAAGCCTGACCCACTCAGTTGATTTGTATTACAGGAAGTGGCGCAAGAGCTTAAGATGGGCGAATCATCAAGTCATTTTTGTTTACAAGTCTGCATATGTATATATTTGTTGAACGACTTGTAATATCATCGTTTATGCTTTATGATCTATATCGGAACATGACATCCCGACTTTTAATTATGAAATAAAATCATATTTCTATATGAAATGTTTTGATAAATATCTATTTTATCATGTTTTGTTTTTGGGAACAAATTCCGCATCTCTTTTAAAATCAAACGGATTTACTCTGAAAATGTTTTAAAAAGCATAAATGAAATCGGTCTTTTCTGGCCGAGATTTTGGGGATGTCACATGAACAAATCAAATTAGCCCTAGCCCGGTCGAGCATTTACGTTTGTCATCACTAAATCATCGAGGGGCCCAAAGATATCGCTTTTATCCTTCTTTGGATAAAAGGAACGAATAAACTTTGATACAATGCTCGCTTGCACTCACTCACCAAATCACACACAATAATATGTTTTATAACACCAAGTTACTAGTGCGTTTTCATATTATCAATGTGTAACTGATTTGCAAGATACAACTCACACATCTCGGTTTCAAGAATATAAGATGTTATCGTCTCACCAATCACTCATGATACAATCCATGGAGTGATCCAAGTGAGCATGAGTTTAATCCAATGCTCAAATTCATATTCATAAGCACTCATGAACGTTGCAGCAAACATTTGCTTATGTCTAATACTCTTTTAGACAATCCACACACCAATTCACGACAGTCTTCATTCATATCTACTTCCAACATATGAACGACTGTGGCCCGTTCGAATAATTCGATTATTCTTAATAAACTCAATTATTCTGGAAGTCAAAACATGCAAATGTGAAACACAAGAATAATACTAATCCCATATGGCCTCAAACCTTTGAGTATAAATAAAACACCTTTTATTTATCACCATATCGATTACTCATTATTTGTCGTTTCGGGTAATCAACTTCTTACTTAGAATTATTACACTTATCCCATGCTCTCAGCATGCACACAATGTTTACCTATGGTTCTTACTTTGTGAAATAGATCAAATTGAACACACTTCCAATCATTCTCATTTCACAACTCCAAATCCTTTTTCATAAGTGTAAGAATATCAAATTCTTGCTACTTATAGATTATGCTAGATTCTAACATTCTATGCAACGATCCTTTCGTAATGTCACTGCACAAAAGTCACAAAGACTATTGCCAATGATATTACAAAGTCCTCTATCGGAGATTGTTACAAGACAATTCCATAGACATGATGTCTCTCACTCAAAGTACATTCTTTGAACATCCTTTTGCATAAAAGTTTCTAATCTAGACATAGATTTTCAATATTCAATTCCCAATATAGATACATTTCCATATTTTCCATATGACAACTTATTCTTAATAGAATCTTGTCTATTCATAATAATGTCGATATGGTCCATCCAATATGGAAACATTTCCATATTTTCCAATACTATACTTCCAACTACTCAGAAGCGACCAATCTTCGTCGAACTTTGGATTGTCCTTTGATAGTTGTTTAATTATTTTAGTCAAAACCGATTCTAGTCCTTTTTCCCTTTAAATGTGCTAGACATTTTGAAAATTTTAGAATGGTCAAACATTAAAGCATTTGCAATCGATCCTATACCCGAATCGTATGAGACACGACGCATAATGTTTTATTTGCTATGGTCTCAAAATTCAAATTGTGAAGAAGAATGTCATAATCATAATCGAAATTTTAAGAACACACTATGTACCCTTGACTAAATTTATTAACATTTCTCAACCTAAACCTTTAGATTTGAAATGAAGCATAATATTCTCTCCCTTAATTATAGCAAAACAACTATTCCTTCCTTACAACTTTGCAAAGAATGACTCTTGTTTTCTATAATTAATATTGCCAACTTGCAATACGTGCCTTAATAATCATACAATCATAACTTTTATGCTCCCACTATCATGATGATTATTATAAACATAACACTTATGCTCCCACTAGCTTCGATATGTATTCAGAAACAGCTAACTTCCAGAAGAACACTACCTATTGAATTTCTTAAGTCCATGTTTCTAATACTTAATGCTTTGATAATCTTTTATCAAGGCCTCTTAAACTTATACACCTTTGCCTTATATAGTTCATATGTGTGTCTAAACAATTGCCAAACCTCACAATTCAAATTATGGAAAGGGATACCGTTACCATAATCGAATTCGAGAATGCAATTTTACAATCACTATCTTCTTAAAATCTTTCTTAGTGAAAGCATTTCCTCACAATCATTTTCATGAAGGAGGAAATCTTATGACACTTAGATTTAAATGGTGTATTTGTTTCTATCCATGTGAATTTGTCAAAACCAAAGTTTACGACAAATTCAAACTCATATGGATCGAACTTTCTTAATCTTGATTTCTTGCCTTATGGTAACACAGCTGCCCACCATGTCTTCCAAGTAGTTAAGCAACCCACCTTTTCCTATAAATGTACCTTTCATTGATTAAGGTGCTTTGCCTTTTATGAGAACTCATAGAACTCACATGCATAATTAACTCGATTGGATTGGCACGGAAACAAAATAATGTCATCACGATAGGTTGTAAACCTCAACTCGTGTGCTAGTGATGATCGATAAGGTCTGTTTGATTTGTTCTTGAAACCTTTCAAGACCAATAAGACTCCCACTGACTCCTTAACATATAAGATTCTCTTGTCAACAACCATTTCTTGACAAACAAATATTCAAGAGTTAGTGTAGCTTTTATCAAAACACTTCATAAATTGGTCCTAGTTGGTCTTTGTCTTATCCAAGACATCACAACTTTCCACATTTGATGAATGTTATAAACCTTTCTTAATACTTTTCACTTAATGTCACAATCTTAACTTTAGGACTTGTTATTGGAACGAAGTATGATTGACTTCTTGATTTAACCATTTTTTTCAATCCTTGATTCCTCTTCTTAAACATATGATTGTACTATGACTCACTTAGAGGATCAATTGAGATATGGTTCTTAATCATTAAGACCTATCATAAAGCATAAAAGCTACTCTCCCTTCTTCTTAGAATGGAGAAACTTTTATCTTTCTGCCTACTTGATTCTTCTTATTCGTTTTGCTATTGATTTAAACTTTTTCAATTAATTCATAATTACACTTAATCTTGTAAGTATAATCATATTTACCAAACTTTTAGTGAATCATGACGAATATTATTGTTACTCTTATGGTGGACTTGATCAACACGCAACTTTGTGTGCTCGATCTCCTAGTCCTTCACTTGACACTTTGTCAATGAATTAGTCTAATTATCAAATATGAGATTTCCCATTCATTGTGCAACCAAGTTATGTGATTCCAAATTCCGGTCCAATTGAAACTTTGGGCGATGAGAAACTCTCCCTATTTGGTAAATTCTCGACTTTCCATAAATAACATAATAAGAACCAAATCCATTATTGCTAATATTCAAACATCAATTTTTCATATACGCCATTGCAAGGATAAATAAATATTATAAAATCAAAATTTATTTTATTGCGGAAAAATTTGTCCTTACAATGCAGTTCATTGAAAACTATGCTAATACATCTTTCTTAGCAATCTAATTCTAACTCTAAGTAGTAGCTCAAGAATCTAATCTTCGAGAAATGCGATCGAAATCCATTCCTTCACGGTTAGATTCTGCTCACTTCTTCCCTTAAGCTTCCTTTCTTTTCTTCGATCCTACAAAACATCAATTGTAATCTTATCACATTTTGTATTAAGAATCTAGAATAGAAGCTTAAAAGAGTTAGTTAATGGATTTTACCTATATTAGAGCCATACTTTTCGACTCTCCCATCTCTTATATCTCTTAGGTAAATGGGGCAGCTTTGTCTCCAATGCCCTTTCTCTTGGCAATAAAAGCAAATTGACTCTTTTGGAACATGACATGGAACTACTTTAGACATTGCCTTTCTCTTATGATCAAACCTTTCGATCATAGCATGTCTTTTGTTGCCATCGTCTATATCTATTGAGGTCTTGAAGGCAGATTCACCAATCAACTTTGCTTTTCTATTGCGCCAAACCATTGCTGATTCAGCAGCAATAAGCATATAAGCGAGATCTATAAGGGTCTCGTCGCGGTTCATCATATAGTACTCTCTTACGAACTCACTATATGAGTTAGGAAGTGACTGAAGAACCCAATCAACAGCCATTTCCTCACAGACAACGGATCCCAACATTCTTAACATATCAATGTGTGACTTCATCCCTAGGACGTGTGCACACACCGACTTTCCTTCTTTATGTTTACTTGCCAAAAGGGCTTGAGTGATCTTGAACTTTTCAAGCCTTTGAATTTGTGGGTTAGGGAGAATAATTTGAGGAGGAGGAGGAAGTGAAGTATGATCTCTTATTCCTCGATCGAATCGTGGAATATCATCTTCATGTGGAATGCTTGTTCCACGGGATTTGGGAAAACCATAGTTGTCGAACTTTGACATCTACAATACGGGAGAAAACGAATTCAAGTCAGTTGATTGAATGAGTCCTTAGCAAATCACCCAAATGAGATACTAAGACTAGGACCCAACACAATATTCTACAACTCGGGAGAGGGATGTCGTAACCCTAATTGCAGAATATTTGAAGGTAAGTGAATGACGATTCACTAATTTCCACCATGAAAAACGAAAAAGAAATTTAAGTTTTAAATCTATGAAAACTCCTAGATCCTTTGAGATTCATTGAACTTTCAATGGCATGTTTAAATCTCGATATGCCCCTCTTGTTTGTGACTGGGATGGCAAGGATCACAAAGCGGGTGTGAATAACCATGCAAACTTACATGGTGCCCTCACATGTTACAGTCACCTATTCGATGTGCCGGTAAACCACACACGCTCCACCGAACTATGAAAAACATTGAGTCACCCTTTGCTACCTTTGCTTAGAACCATTTAGTGTGTCGGTAAACCACACACGCTCCACTAACGTCTTTGCAAGGGTACAAAGTCTAATTTCATGGAATTGCATCAATTCACTTTTGCCTAAGTAACTAAGATTGGGAATTTTATGAAAACATTTAGTTACTTTAATGATTCATTATACTTATAATGGAAGGTTTCGTCCTATCCTACCCGTTCGGCAAACGACCCTCCACTAGTCAAGAGTGTGGTGGGTAAGAGTGGATATCCATTCAATCGCCATTTTATAGGCAATTTCCTTAAACACCCCTTATAGACCAGCTTCGTGAATGAGGCCTACTAACGTAAGACTGACTTTTACTCATACATATATATAATGTTAGACTTTTAATGTTATATATATAGTATAGGGTGTATTTTACACTTTTAAAATATTAGGTGGTCAAATTTAACAATTATACTTTTAATTCAATTAAATTTTAAACCTAAACTTTTATGGATTTATTAAACCTCTTTTAATTATACTCCTTAATTAATTAATAAAACCATAAGGGTGTAATTTGAACTTTTCAAACAATACTAGGGTTTTTAGAATTTAACATTCCTAATTAAACTTTTAATCAACTTTTAAATTCCAAAACATGAGGGCAAGTTTTGAAACATTTCAACACATTAGGGTTTAGAATTTAAAGATGCATCAAAATTAAACTTTTAATCAAAATTTAAATTCCAAAACTTGAGGGCAAGTTTTGAAACTTTTCGAAACAATTTACTTTTAATTTCTCTTAAAATTTTTCGAATTTATGACATGTAAATTAAAATTTTAAATATTAAAACTCTTGATTTAATAATTATCTTTAATTAGACTATTAATTTAATTATTAAATCATAAGAGATTATCTAAATCATGAGGATAATTACAATTTATACATTTAAGATATCCTAATCCTTTAAATATCTCCCTAGATCTCGAAATTAAGGATAGGATAATGCAAAATCTATAATTACCATATATAACAATTAGAGGATAATTACAAGATATGGGATAATCCAAATCCCTAGAATTTAGGATCTTATCTTAGGGAGGAGGCCAAATTTCGAAAATCAAGGGATTAAAGCAAACCCTAGATTTCGAAATTTAAGGGTTTAAGGAAAGGATTTGAAGATCTTATTCAAACTCTTGCAAATTAGGGTTTGCAAACCCTAATCTCGAAAATCCTAGCCACCTAGGGTTTATTGGCCATAAACCCTAATATGTCAAGTTCATACAATTGAATAAACTAATTGAAAACAAGTTAACCAAAGGCTATGATACCACTGATGGGTTTTATACAAACAATCCTATGTGTACATGCAACCCTAGCATTGGATCTATGTTTTCACTATTAGATACACAACATTATGAACACAAAATTAAAACCCTAATCATGATTGCTATTTTTGAAATTAACCAAGAAGGTTAGATTACATACCTCTTGTTGTTATATTGTAATAACAACTTAAATCTTCAATCCCAAAGTCTTGAAAGCAAGCACCACAAGTGTAGTGCCTCTAATGGCTTACAAACACCATAAGCAAGTGGAAAAGGTATAAAGAGAGAGGAGAGAGGTAGAAATTTGTCCTTAGATGCTCTAGGGATCAAGTGCACGAAATCCTAAGGCCTTATGGATCTTTATATAGGGTTGGGATTAGAGTTTCAGTCCTTATCCTTATCTAGTTACTTGCCCATCAAGCAACCATAAGATAAGCCTTGAAAATCCCTATCTCTTGGACCTTGGACGATTTTAAGGATATCCTTATCCTTGAATTCGTCCATCCTTTAACAAGGATAACCATTGCCCTATTTTGTAACTATCACATAATTACAATTCAGCCCCTCTAGTTTAATTAATTACATTTGATCACAAAATTAATTTTTAATTAATTATTGACCAATATTAATTAAACAAATACGATTTCTCCTTTAATATATTATTCTTATAACATATTAATAAATCATAATAACCTCTCTCTCTATTTATTTCTCCAATCAAGTTGCTTTGGTGAAGGCAACCCAAAAGGACCATGCACCATCGGGTTAAGTACATACCAAAATAGTTATGGACTTAGACACTAATCCAACACAAATGAAGTCATCCACCCCGGACGTTTCCGCCGTCTGGTTGGGGGTTGTGACACGTACCCACTCGGAGACTTGGGAAACTTAGTGATGAAAGCCATCGTAATCCTTTCCCACTTCCACTCAGGTATTTCTGGCTGCTGAAATAAACTTGAGGGCTTTTGATATTCCACCTTCACCTTGGCACAAATCAGGCACTTGCCCACGAAGGTAGCTATCTTTTCTTTCATGCTTGGCCACCAATAGAGCTTTTTGAGATCCAGGTACATCTTATCCGAACCTGGGTGAACTGAGTATCTAGTCTTGTGAGCTTCGTTCATGATATTCTCCCTGTAACCGTCGAACTTTGGGGTCCAGATCCGGTTCATGAAACAGTAAACTCTGTTTCCTCTGATCTCCAAGTTCTTTTCCATTCCTCTTAAAGCTTCATCCGACATGTTCTATGGTTTTAAGGCTTCCAGCTGAGCCTCTTTGATTTAAGCGGACATATGGGAATGGATGGTCATTGTAAGTGCCTTCACTTTACGACCCGAATATTCCTTCCGACTGAGGGCATCTGCTACCACATTGGCCTTGCAAGGATGGTAGCGTATTTCGCACTCATAATCACTGAGTAGCTCTTCCCACCGTCGTTGCCTCATGTTCAACTCTTTCTCATCGAAGATATGTGTAACATACACGTTCAGTTATCGTGTTATGTATTTTTAAAAGTGAAAAATATAATGAAATATTATATGAATTTGAGCATTGAGTTCTAACGGATAGTTTTTTTTTACTAGAAATGAAGTAAAACTATTTTTAGAATCACTCGGAAAATATTGGAAGTTTTATGAGATTCTAATTATAAGTTAAATATCGAAATTTAATGAAAATATAAAATTTGAAATAAGTAAAAAATTTATTATTGAAAGCTGTAGATAATTTCGTTAGAAACATTTAGGCGAAAAGCTCATCGAAATCGGAGTTATAACGAAGAAGTTATGACCAATCGAAAATTCGCGACAAAACCGGCACGACGCCGAATGACGTAAAAAGTGAGTTTTTGATAAACTAGTTTTTAGCCTTGGTGATCTAAATGAAATTCGTAGTATTTTTTAAACCGAGAATTTTCATAAAAAGAACGTCAAAATCTGACTTCGTATGAGGAAGTTATGTTTTTTTGAAGTTTCAGAATAGCGGTAGACAACTAAAAACTCGAAATAAAGATTGAGTGATTTTTAGCCGACTCAACTTAAACGCGAATCGAAGGTCTCGTCATTACTAGTACAACGGTAAAAAGACTGACGAAAACGGACGTCGGATGAAGAAGTTATGAATTTTTAACGGATTTTCCTGTCCCGGCCTGTTAAAAATAAAAATATTAAAAATAAAGTCAAATATAGCCGACGGAGTTTGAACGAAAGTTGTAGAGCATAATTTTACCTACGCGTGCATATAAAGAACGTCAAAAACGGAGCCCGTATGTGAAAGTTATGGATTTTAGAAGTTCGGGGCACAATTACCGAGAATTTTTGCATGTGTAAGGCTAAAAAGCGGGCACGTCATCGGATCCTCGCATCTCGCCCCGTGTCCGACCCGCGTGTCGCCACCCATCGCATCCGAAGCACGGTCCAACCAGTGACCAACGCGTGTAGCATCCGAAGCTTCTGATTCTGACGCGTGTCCAGGGTCGTGGCGAGTCCGAAGTGTGATGCGTGTCTTCGCATGCGAGCCGCCACTTGTCCCCTTCCTCCCCTCGGTCCAAATTTATATTTTTACCATTTCAACTTCCCCCGAAGCCCCGGGATCATACCAAACATCTGAATTACGTTCCGAAGTGCCCAAAGACCCCGAAAAATTTATCTTTTCGGTTTTAAAGCTCAACCCTCACAGGGTCCGGTTTTCAAGAAAGCTCCTGGTTTTCAACGAAGAAACTTAATTATTATAACGAAGTGTTGCACAAATTACTATTTTAACCCCCGATTAATTCACAATGAGTTTAATATATATGAACAATTATATGTTATGTGTTATATTTGCTATGTGTTTTTCCGTTGTTATTATTTCTATTATTTATGATGGCAAAGTTATACCTTTGACCATGTGATCAGTGAAAGGACTTAGATTCACGGTAGTATTGGTATGTAGCCTCTAGCCATGTAGAGCACGTCTCGTAAGAGAATGACTTCTATTCTATGGCATTGGCAGAAGGTTAGACAAGGCTGAAAACATGAAATCTACCAAAATGTTTAATCAGAAAATGTATGTCTTCTGTGCCATTTGGGTCGAAGCTTTATTGATGTATATCAAGTATGGAAATTGTTATGTCTCATTGATTGTATATCTTTGAATCAAATCATTGATTGATATGGAAAGCTTGTCACATGATTCACATATGCCTTTGTTGTTCCTTGTTCCTCTTTGCTTCTGCCATATTGAAGTATATATATGGCATAACGTTATGTTGTATCAATTATTGAACTTACTAAGCGTCACCGCTTACCCCTCTCAATGTTTAACAAATTGCAGGAGATAAGTAACCAGTATAGTCGTATACTGTTTGAAGGTTTAGAATAGTTATAATATTACTTTTGTATTTAAGGATCATGTATGTATAAAAGTATATTATCCTGGGTAGTTGTGTAATATATAACACTTTGTAATAGTCGGTTTGTATCCAGTCGTTTTTAATCACTTTATCAATGTAAAATATTATTTTTATGAATATGCAACTAGCATGTTTGGAGTAACAATTGTCAAGTATGAAAGTTTGGTACTTTCAGAAATATGGAAGTGTGGGTCTTTCAATATGCTTCAGCTTTTATGGTCGGCGAAGACAATACACTTGGTTCCATAGAGATAATGTCTTCAAATCTTTAACGCAAAGACCACTGCTCCCAACTCTAGATCATGAGTTGTAGAATTGATTTCGTGTGCTTTCAGCTGTCTCGAGGAATAGGAAATAACATTTCCTCGCTGCATGAGCACACGGGCTAGGCCCTAATTGGATGCATCGTAGTAGACAACGAAGTCCTCCGTCCCTTCAGGCAGAGACAAGATAGGTGCGCTGCATAGGGCCTGCTTTAATGTTTGAAACACAATGTCTTGCTTTTCTCCCGAACTAAAGGGTACACCTTTCTGAGTCAGGTGGTTAAAGGATTAGCAATCCTGGAGAAATTCTCGATAAACCTGCAATAGTATCCAGCGATACCCAAGAATTGATGGATTTCTGTGGGTGTCTTCGGTGCTGACCAATTCTCAATCGCCTTGATTTTGGAAGGGTCTATGTGCATTCCTTCCTCGCTAACCACGTGACCAAGGAAAGTTACTATTATGATCCAGAATTCGCACTTTGAAAACTTTGCATAAAGTTTCTCCGCCCTTAGAGTTTCTAGCACTACCCTCAAGTGTTGTCTATGATCTTCCTCACTCCGAGAGTATACAAGTATATCATTAATGAACACTATTACGAACCTGTCTAGGAAAGGGCGGCACACCTGATTCATCAGATCCATGAATATTGTGGGTGCGTTGGTTAGACCAAAGGGAATAACTACAAACTCGTAGTGACCATACCGAGTCTGAAATGTTGTCTAGGGAACATCACCTTCATGGACTCGCAACTGATGGTACCCTGATTTCATGTCTATTTTTATTAAATAGCCGGCTCCTTGGAGTTGATCGAAGAGATCATCGATTCTGGGAAGAGGGTGACGGTTTTTTATGGTAAGCCTGTTCAGTTCACTATAATCTATGCACATCCGAAAGGACCCATCTTTCATTTTCACAAACAAGACCATGGCTCCCCAGGGCAAGGAACTTGGTCTGATGAATCCCTTGTTAAGTAGTTCATTGATCTGGCTGGATATCTCTTGCATTTCTGCGGGCGCTAGACGGTATGGGGATTTAGCTATGGGGTAGCTACAGGAATTAAGTCGATTCGGAACTCGACTTGACGCTCAGGAGGGATTCCGGGAAGATCTTCGGGGAAGACATCAGGAAAGTTGCAGACTTTGGGATGCTCTCGAAGTCTTTAACTTCCTGTTTCTCATTATTGACATGGGCTAGGGATGCATGATACTCCTTTCGCATATATTTCTGGCTTTTGATGCATGAAATGATACGAAAGTTTGAGCTGAGTTTATCACCATAGACCATGAGGGCTTCGCCCGAGGGCAGATTGAGGCGAATGGCTTTTTCATAACAAAGGATATCAGCATGATTGGGGCTCAACCAATCCATGCCGATGATGATGTCGAAGCTTTTTATGTAAACTGGCATAAGGTTGATCGGAAAGGAATGGTCGTTTAGGGTAAGGGTACAACCGATGAATACGTCGTTAGTGCACTCTTTCTTTCTGTTATCCATCTCGACGGTAAATATTTAGGTTGGAGGTTGGGGTTTATGCTGGAGTAGATGCTTAAATGTATGACTAACAAAACTTCTCTCCGCACCAGAATCAAAAAGAATGCATGCATAACAGTTGTCGAGGAGGAACGTACCCGTAACAATGGTGGGATCAACAACTGCCTCCTCCTGGCCCATCGCTAGCACTCTCCCTGTGTTGCCAATTGTTGTTGTTTTTGGGCAATTCCTCTTGAAGTGACCGGTATCCCCACAACCATAACACGCTTGACCAACACCCTCTCCAGGAGTCTGATTGGTTGGTTGGGCTTGTGTCTTGCAGAAACGAGTTGTGTGCCCCTTCTTGCCACAACAGTTGCATAACAATTCACGGCACGCTCCGTGATGGTGGAATTTGCACTTGTCGCACCTTGGAAGAGTACTAGCATATCTATTGACTGGTGCTTGGGTGGTTGGAACAGCAGTAGGATTGGTGGCAGTATGAACTGCCACCGTTTGTTGTTTCTTGGAGGGCTCCTGCGAAGACTGGCCCTTACACTTGTTCCAAAACTTTTTCTTCTCTCCAATCCCCTTTGGTGGTTCGGGAACGGCTGCCACTGCATCAAGATCAACCCTGTGATCTATAAGAGTTTTCACTAAACACTTGGCGCTATCGAATGTGAGAGGTTTAGCAGCCAAAACAATTCCTTAAGTTGGGGGTGTCAATCTACAAATGTGCCTCTCTATTTTCTTACTTTCCGGGGTGACCATCCCCGGACAGATAAGAGCCAGATCGCAAAATCTAGTTGCATAGGTGGCGATGTCGGAACCCTTCATCTTTAGGTTCCAAAGCTCGTGCTCCAACTTCTGCATTTCGCCTATTGGGCAGTACTCACCAAGCATGAGTTCCTTTAAATTCTCCCAACCCATGGCATTTGCTACCGACTGAGTTAGGGATTTGACCCGAATATTCCACCAAGTCAATGTTCTATCGGTGAAGGTGCAGGTGGAAAACTTCACCTTTCTGGCCTCAAAACAAGCACAAATATCGAAATTCGATTCGATCTTTTCGGACCACCAGGTTAGGGCAATGACTCCTCCATTGTCGTCAAAGGACTTAGGCTTCACATTCATGAGATATTTGTAGGAAAACTCCTTCTGGTGTCCCTGAACACCCTCAATTTTTTGGGGACGGGTACCACTTCTTGATCCGCTAGAGCCGCCAGAATTTATCTGCGACATCGCGGCGGCCACAACAGCTGTGACTGCTGCCTGGAACATGGTAGGATCGAACTGAGGAGGTGGTGGTTGAGGATCTGTCGGATGGTTATTGCTCTTTCTGTTGGCTCTCTTCCTGAGAGGCATCTTTCTCTAAAAGATACAAAGGGGAAAAATGACGATAAGCCTTCTATACTAATCAAGAATCGGATATTTCCGAGCAAGATATATATCTAAATCCTACAGCGATAATAGAGATCTACAATAAAGGTTTACTAACATAAACAAGGAATTACAGGTCCTTCATTTATGAGGATTTGTACTACTAGTGATAACTCTGTGCAGTGTTATATAACCACAAAATACTCCTATAGTATTTTAACTATGTGCTTCATTTGCATATGATTTGGTGAGTTTTAGACTTGTCGCAACACCACAGTCACTCCCAAACACATGTTGGTCATATCTCGAACAAATATAGTTGATGAGGTTATATTGGCCCCACATATGACTACATAACTATTCAGGTTTAACCGTAATGTCCAACTTGCCCTAAATACTTTTATGTAGTTCTTACTATGTTATAGCTTCTTGTACATATGTATACTTGTATACTTTTGTAAAATACTTAAATTTTTAAAGTATACTTTTAGTTTCAGAGCGATTCGGCCCTTTAGTGTAACAACTAGGAATTCTGATACGTTGTAAACACTTAACAAAGAATGACATTGTAGCTAAAACTTTGAAAACATGTATTGTCACACCCCAAAACCAAGAACGGCGGAAATGTTCTGGGGCGGAGGACGTCATGTACAGTATCACAACACAATAAATGTAAATAAGCAAACAACATCATCCATTGCATTAAATATATAATTTTAATACAAGCATGTTCTGTACAGTTTTAGACACCAAAAATATAATGTAAATCAAAATAATATGATGAGTCTTAAAGGCGCTCCATCTTCTCAAAAGTTGGCATCGGTACCTGTCTACTGATGACCTGAGAATACAAGTTATTTTGAAAGAGTTTATCAACATTAAGCTGGTGATTTCATAAGTATTTTAGTGTCGATGATTGTTATCAAAACGTTTGAACGTGTCTCAAGTATAAGTTTGTAAAATGTATGTAAGTGTTTGTAAAAGTTTGAATCTCTCAGAAAAACCTATATTTTCTATTAAAGTAGCCTTCTACCAAGGCTTAACTGTTTTGTATGCTCGTTTGTTGTGGAAGTGTGTAATTTCCCAATTGTAACTATCATTTAACAAATATAGTTTGTACATTAATGTTTAAGTGAGGTTATCACTAAAAATATGTAATGGGTAATCATTGTAGTACTGTAGTTTTGTATTATAGGAACTACTGTTGTACTAACTACCTTAAATCGGATTTATATTAAGGTATAATGTGATAATTGCACCATACTATCGACTGGTAACAACGACATACGAATGGTCGTAATAACGTAATGACGTTTGGCACCCGCAGACCTGCAGGTCCAGCTGTAGCTAGCAGCAAGGTGTAGGATAGTCAATCCAGTATAGATCTATACGCAAACTCACGCTCTCCCTCCAAGAGAATTTTGGCTACAACTCGGGCCATGACATTTAAGGCATGCTCCGATCCAGTGGATCACAATTGTTATCGTATTCTTGTATATGTACTGTTTCTCGTTCTAGTATAGTTGTATATGTTCTCCTCCTAGTATAGTTGTATATGTTCTCTTTCTAGTATAGTTGTATATGTTCTCATCCTAGTATAGTTGTATATGTTCTCATAGTAATGCAATGTATAGACTCATGAATGAACTGACTCATTGATCTAACAGTTGTAGTAGTATGATCCTGTGTTACCCCGATGGTAACTTACTAGCAATGTGTATAGTACGCATGAATATGGAAGTACTTTTATGTATATATATGTATAATTGATATATAACTAATATTGAAACGACCTTCGGATGGTCACCCGAAATCCCACCAGACCACATCCAAATCGAGAAAAAGGAAATAGGGCGGATGGCCTTCCTAATCCCTTTAAACATTGATTATATATCTATACGTATATGGGAATGAAATTTATAAGAAGTATAACAAAGTTTAAATAAAAGTATTTGGTAAGTAAAAGAGTTTGTAAAACATTTCAAAGTAAAGTAGTTTGATAAACAGTTTGAACAGTGATAAAATCATTGGTTTTCTAGTTATTAATCACATGTGATTAATGCAATCACATGTGATTGGTTTCAATAACTATAAGCATTGAACTTGTATTCCCCCCCCCCATAAAGTATTTAAAACATTTAAAGTATTTCAAAGGTTAATTTAAAGGGATATGAACTCACATGTGGTGAGTGGTTTGGATTGTAGTGTCGGATACCGTGATAGGTGGCAAACGGAGACTTGTTCACACGCACGAGCCTAGTTATCATATAATAAGCATATATATAACTAATTAGCCAAAATATAACTTAATGAAATAATTTGGGACACTTAGGAACATGTAAACACTTTGTATAAGTGTTATAGGTCCTAATGGTTGCATCTAAGTTGCTACGGGACAAGGCTAAAAGGGTTTAATGTACCAAATGACCTTGTATATGAGTTTACCACCCAACAAACCCCACCTTTGGAGTTTACGGTCGTAAACCCTTGAGTTTACGGCCGTGAACTCTTGACTTGGTGGTTTTGGGTGTTTTAAAGTGTTAAATGACTTCTAGAATAAGCCTAGCATTGGTGGTTTAATCCTTTAGGTAGTTTAGGGCCTTAGAATGCTCCTTTGAGGAGTTTACGGCCTAAAGACCATATCCCCTAGATTTTACGGCCGTAAACTCCTATGGGGTGGGTGTTTTAATTCATTTAAGCCTCTTGCACACAAAGGATAATTTCTAGACTTTTGTTTAAGGCTAAAGGGGACTTTAGGCACACTTTGGTGCCTTTACTTGGAGTTTACGGCCCAAGACTATTTCTTGGCCGTAAACTCCCCTTTAGGGATGATTTTGATGTGATTTATTCCCCATTCAAGCTACAAGTAATAGAGGATTATTGTCTAAAGCCTTAAGGGGTGTTTAGGGCACTTTAAGCCCTTGAGAAAGGTGTTTACGGTCCAAGAAACTCTTGGGACGTAAACTCCTAAAACTAGGTGTTCTTGATTGTGTTTTAGCCTCAAATGTTCATACATAATGTCCTTAACTAGTTATCTAACAAGGAAATGGGACTAGGTGGCTCTTAGGCTTCGTTTTGGAGTTTACTCCCCAAGAACGTTCTTGGGCGGTAAACTCCCGGATCTTACATATTTGACATGCAAACAATGTTATTAAGCATGTAACAAACATTAAAACACAACTAGGAAAGTAGACTCACGATTTGGGATGAAAACCCGAAGATCCGTGAGAGAGAAAATGGCTTTTCTCTAGTTGGAAATGTGAATAATGAATAATTTAGTTCAAAATTCTATTTATAGTCCTGAAATATTTTGGCAGAAAATATTTTATTATGGAATTAGACTCTAAGATGATGAAGTGTTGAAATGCTCAAGTTTCACAAACCCATGAGCATCCACTCTCCTGATATCTCCTTAAATGTAAACCCTAATGTACACAAACCTATTCGGAAAAGTCTGAAGTTCATTGAAACTGGACTAGCTTCTATTGAATAGTTAGTGTTCGTACAAAATGGAAATTTCGGGTTATCACATGTATGGGGTTTATTCAATGACAACAAAATTCCCTCAAATACTCTATATCAACATTCAAATAGTCAACAAAAGGTTGGAAACCCTAAAAATCCCGGTTTAAGTCCATTTTGGACTAAGATTTTCTTATTGGGCCTAATGGACCAATTAGCTTCCAATTTAACTATTTTGGGCTTAGAACTCTCATATGGGCCCTAATTGGACCTACTTGCATGAAACTTAACATTTTGGGCCATAATGAATCTAAAATGGATTAGTTTACCTATAATGGGCCTTATTGGGCCATATCTAATTTAATTAGCCCTAATGGACCATATATCCCTCCTTTTATGCTAAGTTTGGGCCGTGAACACCCCTAAAAGCCCAACGGGCCGAAAAATAATATTGGGACTATAGAAATTCGATCAAGGACAAGAATTGGACCCAAAAATCAATTTCCTTCATTTCATTTGGCCATTCTCGGCCCAAGCAAAAAAATAAAAAATAAATAAATGAAAGAATAGAATTACAATTAAGAGCAAACTAATCAAAACATGACACTTCACTATTATTTGGAGGACAACCAAGCTAAATGTAGCTCATACAACTAGACAAATCCCATGTTTCCATGAACACTCCTCACACCTCTCCTCTATTTTCCTTCTTCGGCCGAGAACACAAGGAGAACACACACACACCACTTCAAACTTCTTCCAAACTCTCTCAAGCATTCTCTTCCTTCTCACTCCAAAATCTCGAAATATTGTTTGGTTTTAAGAGGATTCTCATAAGAAAATCATCATTCTTTGGTAAGTTTTTACATGTCTAAGTTATATAACTCTTCTCTCTTGTAAGATCACTCCTTCTAAACAAGCTTTTGGTGATCACACTCCTAGAAAACTCCTTAAGCTCGAAATCTACAACAAGGTGTTGCTAGGACCGAAAATAACATCAAACTCTTCCCTTTCTTCTTCAAATCGAAAACAACAAGAAAATGTGAGTTCATACCCCTCTATTTTAGGTTTTCACATGTTTTATGGGGGAGAATACAAGTAAAATGTGTAGATCTATGTGTATGTGTATGTTATGTGTGATTTCATGTGTTTATGTGGTAAATATGTAACTAAAAGGAAAGAAATCTCAAGTCTATGGCTCAAGGAGGAAAATAAACATGATTAATGATATATTACACTAAACAAGTCAAGAAAAATTACCCTCTAAGATTATAATAAACATATTGCAACATAAAACTCATTTTTGGGCTATATTTGTCAAATAAACAAAAGTTGGGTTAAAAGTTGTCATTAATGGTTTTCTTAAGGACCAAAAGAGTCAAACATTTAAAATAAATGTTTTTATGAATATTATGCTCTTCAAAGGACTAGAAATGTAATTTGTAGCCTAATAGGCCAATTTTTCGGCTTTTCGGCCCATAGGCCCAAAAATTGCGAAAAATATGGTTTTCAAGGGATTGAAATGGTAAATTTCTAAAAACAAGGGGTAAAAGTGTAAAAAAAACTATTTTAGGGGTTAAAATGATTTTTTTCCCAAAAAGGATAAAAAATGTAAATTTTTTTGAATTTTAGTCAAAATTGTAAAAGTTGCGAAAAGTTTGGAGTTTAACTAAAAAACTCTTTACTGAAGGGGCTAAAACTGCCAAAGAGTAAATTTTAAGCTAAAAACATTACTTAAACAAGTTTATGGGTCAAAATGTCAAGAAAATGGTTTAAGGGCCTAAAATGTCTTTTTTTTTTAAATAAGGGACTAAATTGTCATTTTTATTAAAGAATGGCTGAATTGGTCAAACCAATATTTTGAGTCAATTCTTTTATTATTAAGATATTTGGGTCAAAAATACCAAATTACAACTTATGAAAATAGAATGATGAATATACATATATTTTCAAATATCGTCATAAACAATCGACAAACTTCGTGCCGTTGCGAATTTAACAATTATTCAATCAAGTTTCCGACAATTATACTATACCTAAAACAAGTAAATATACAAATTGTTGGGCTTGAAAGATTCTAATCATGCTTATTGGGCCTTCGTGACCCATTGACATGACTTTTGGGCCTAACAATTATAACACATGTCTATTGGGCCTCCTGTGACCCAATTACATGTTTAAGGGACCCTCAATGGCTTTTATTGATATTGGGCCTCAGTGGCCCGTTAGCATTGCTAGTAAGGTCCAAATAAATCAAATGTGAAATGGGCCAACGTGTCATTCGTATACCCAACAACCTTAAATAACACACGTAATTAGCAGAACCTCGTAATCCTCTTCTCCTCGTTTGTTAGGCTTACCTTCAATTCAAGTAAACAAATACAGGTAGTTAATCAATGATAATCAATTTCATTTGGATTAAACGAGTAATAACGGGCGACACCTTTAAGTGTCGTTCGTAGTCTGTAGTTATAATCAAAGTCTTCCGGAGTGAGAGCGAGAGTTTGTGTATAGATCTATACGGGGGTGACTCCCCCACACCTCAGTTGTTCGCTACAGTTAAACTCGGTCAGTCTAGGGTAACAAAGTCTTAAGATCAATTCTGGCGTTCGCTAGAATTCCAAGACAGACGAACTAGTCATTATCATGCATGGTTATAACGACTCACAAAAATAAATCCAATACTATCCGAGTAATCAAGGAAAATCATAATCATTCGTTGTGACGGTATAACAATTCGAAACAATTATATTATATTATATTAACGGAAAACATCGGGTTTTTCGAGGAAAGCAACACCACTCACTTGTACTTTTTAATAACTATAATGCAAAACTTCTCATTTATACACGCTTTGAAATCATTCATGCATAAACCTATGGATCTTCACACTTTGGTATAAACAATTGTCTTTTCAGAAAATATCGGATTTTTTGGGTTTTATAAATCACACAAAACATTTTCATAACAACACTGCTTATGAACCCACCAACATTCCATATGTTGACTTTTTCAAAAAAACTTGTATTCTCAGGTAACAGGTAAGCTGAAGAGTAATACCAAGTATGTTAGGGTGTTATGCTTTGAAAACTTTTAAACAATTTATGCTATGGATATGTAATGTTTAAACAATGTACTTGATGTGAACAATTTCAGTTGTAATGTATTAATTCATGGTGAAGTTTATGTTATGTTTCATTTATATTCATTGTGATGATATTCAATTTGAGTCACACGAGCCATCGGACGTTTCCGCCGTCTGGTTCGGGGGTGTGACATTTAGTGTTTATAGTTGTATACCATGTAAGGTTCGGTATACTTAGTTCACTATAAACAATAGCTCTGATACCAATCTGTCACACCCCCAAACCGAAACGGCGGAAGCGTTCGGGGGTGGATGACCTCATATGTAGTATCACAACTGTAACGCCCGTGTTTCTAGGCTAGGCATTAATGATGATTTAATAGTCTAGGTTAACCTTTGTAACTCGTTTCGAAATAATAAGAATGAATTATTTGAGAATTATGTGTTTATTGCTTAATTGTGTGATTTAAATGGATTAAGGATAAAAAAAGCGATAAAGTAAAATATAAGATAAGTCCTATATCTATGAAAGAAGTTGTAGTGGTCGTGCCAAGGTTTCTGAATATATAAAGAATGCCAAAATCCAAGTTATAACGAAAAAGTTATGACCTGTCGAAGTTTCGCGACAGAACCAGCACGGCACTGCGTGATGTAAATAGTGAATTTACGATAGAGTGATATTTAGCCTTAGTGATCTAAACGAAGGTCGTATAATACGTTAAACCGAGAGTGTGCATAAAAAGAACGTCTAAATATGACTTCGTATGAGGAAGTTATGATTTTTCGAAGTTTTGACTTAGCGGTATGCAGCCCAAAGTTCGAATATGAGATCGAGTGGTTTTTATCCGAAACAATCTAAACGAGAATTGAAGATCTCGTCGATAGAAGTCTGACGGTAAAATGACAGACGAAAACGGACATCAGATGAAGGAGTTGTGAATTCCTAACGGAGTTTTCCTATCCCGGCCTACTAAAAATAATATAATAAAAGTTAAAATCAAAATTAGCCGACGGGGTATAAACGAGAGTTGTATATCATAAACTCACCTACGCGTGGATATAAAGAACGTTGAAAACGGAGCTCGTATGCAAAATATATGAATTTCTGAAGTTCGGGGCGCGAACCCCGACACTGTTTCAGAGTTCACTACGTGAACACAGTGTTCATGACGTGAACTTAGTATTAACGTCTTATGGAGCCTAACAGACCCAAGTTGTGATGACGCACCTGATGACTACTGAACTCATGACGTGAATATTTGAGATTCACGACGTGATTCTAGAAAAATGGCCCTATAAATAGAAACCGAAGGGCAGCCGGCCATGGTTTCTAATTCACTTACTCTCTCACTCCCGATACCCTCTCTAGCCCTCTTGAAGCACCCCCGAAGCCCCGGTATCATCCCGACACCCGAAGCAAGTCCCGACGCTCCGAAGATCCCGAGAAATAAAGAGTTTCTGAGCCGAACCTCTGCCCGCGAGAAGCCTGTTGTGTGAAGATATCCCAGATTCATCGAAGAATAACTACTTGAAGAGCCGTAGTGTTGTCCGGGCATCGTCTTATCAAGTGAGTGCATAGTCTCTTTCATAAACACGATTTTAATACAAGTATATAGTGTAACATACACGTTCAGTTATCGTGTTATGTATTTTTAAAAGTGAATAATATTATGAAATATTATATGAAATTTAAGTATTGAGTTCTAACAGATAGTTTTTACTAGAAATGAAGTAAAACTATGTTTAGAAGCACTCGAAAAATATTGGAAATCTTATGAGATTCCAATCTTATATTGAAATATAACGAAAAATATAAAATTTGAAGTAAGTAAAATTTTATTATTGAAAGTTGTAAAGAATCTCGTTAGGCGAGCCACGTATCAGCCCCGCGTACAAGAACTACGCCCAACGTACTTCGCACATATGCGACCCGGAGTCAGCCACGTCGCCGGTCTTCGTAGGCGAGCCACGTATCAGCCACGTCCAAGCCGTTCTAATCTGATGACTCCTCGCTGGTACGTCCCGCGTACTGAGCCGCCTCGGTGTACGCCCAGCGTACCGAGGACTACGCCCACCGTAGTCAGCAACTTCGTGATGGGTTTGAGCCATAAGAACATTCCTATGTGCACATACAAACCCTAATGCTTGGATCTAGGTTTCTCTAACTGAACATGCAATGTATCCAAGACTTTGATTTATATATCTAATGAAAACATTCATATCATAATACATGAAATCAGATCTGAAAGATTACCTTGAATTGCTTACTTGAATCTTCTTGTCCTTGGAGCTTAGAGTCACAAATGTCACTCCTCTAATGGCATACAAACACCAACTTAGCAAGAGGATGAATAGAGAGAGGGGAGGGTGAGGAAAGTCGGCCAGGGTTTCTTCAAAGGCAAGAGTGCCGATTTCCTTGACCCCATGGGTCTATTTATACTAGTGAGCCTCCTAGGGTTTCACCCTTAAACCCTAATTGGATAACTTAGCCCCTAAGCAATCCAATCTCCTTATAGATAAGCCTTGGACGATTTCTAGGCCTATGCTAACCCTAAAATCGTCCACTCCCTTATTATAAGGAATCATAGCCCAAAGTACAACTATCATACAATTGACAGTTTATGCCCTTTTATTTAATTAATCTCTTTAAGTCACCAAATTAATTCCTAATTAATTTATGACTTATATTAATCAAATAACAATATTATTATTCCTTATATTATTCTCATAATATATTAATAATAATTTATTCTCTCATTATAAATCATCCTGTCAAGTTGCTATGGTGAACGCAACCCAAAAGGACCATGCACAATCGGGTCAAATACCTGCCAAATATAGTTGCAGCCTTAGACACTATTCCAATAGTCTCCCACTTGGATAAGTCTAGTAACTATATATACCAGCATAATTCGATTACCAATCATAGCTCTCAAAGACGTTGTCAAACTTTGATCTTATCAATCTTGTCCTTTAGATAAGGGATCGTACAGTCCTCTGTTTAGATATCATGCGGACAATTCTTTGGAACCAATTTGTCCAGCAGTTGGTTTCTCGATCTCAGGTTTATTTGACATAAAACTTAATCGAACACATCAATTGAGTTCTGACTGGGCCCGACACATAAGTCAAATCAAATCATCGAGCGGCCGAGATATCGCTTTTACCCTCTTAGGATAAAAGTAACAGATAAACTTCGACTTATATGCATTTACTTATTCATTAATCAATTATACACAACAATGCGTTTTATAACATCAATTTACTGATGCGGTTTCGCATTATCAATGTACAACCAATTAACAAATAACAAACCATATATATAGGTTTTAAGACCATATGATATTATCGTCTTGCGATCAACCTTTTTTCGTCACATTCCATAAGGTGATTCCAGCAAGCGCGGGTTTGATCCAATGCTCAAAACTAGTTCATAAGCACTCATGAAAGTTGCAACAAACTTTTGCTATGTCTAATACCATTCAGACAATCTACACACCAATTCATGACAATCTTCATTCATACCTACTTCCAACATATGAACGATTGTGGATTGTTTGAATAATTCGATTATTCTAAATAACTCAATTATTCAGGAAGTCAAAACATGCAAAGTGAAACAATAGTTAAATAATTAACATAAGACAATAGCTTTACTTATAAATAATACTCCTTATTTAATCATCAAATGTTAATTACATTTATCTATTACAAGTTTCTAATATTATCTAATCTAATCTAATATCATCTCTCAGCCCAATACTCCTAGCATGCTGCAAATGCTTAACCCTACTCAGTCCCTTCGTAAGTGGATCTGCTGGGTTATCTTCTGATGATATCCTCTTAACCACGAGTTTTCCTTCTTCTACACGATGCTAATAAAGTGATATTTTCTGTCAATATGACGAGATCTACCATGATCCCTTGGTTCCTTGGTCAAGGCAACCGCTCCTTCATTATCACACAAAATTTCCATAGGCTCCTTTATGGCAGGCACAACTCCAAGATCACCAATGAAGTTCTTCAACCATATTGCCTCCTTCGACGCTTCGCTTGCTGCAATGTACTCTGATTCACACGTTGAATCAGATATGGTTTCCTACTTGGAACTTTTCCAAGTCACTGCTCCTCCATTCAGGGTAAAGACCCAACCCGACTGCGAATGGTAGTTGTCCCTGTCAGTTTGAAAGCTGGCGTCACTATACCCTCGCACCTTCAAGTCGTCACTCCCCCGAGGACTAAAAACCATTCCTTGGTCCTCCGAAGGTACTTAAGGATATTCTTGACCGCAATCCAATGGGCTCTGCCAGGGTTCCCTTGATATATACTAACCATGCTCAAAGCAAAGGCTACATCAGGGCGAGTACAAGTCATAACATACATGATTGAGCCAACTGCGGAAGCGTATGGTACTCGGCTCATTTCTGCTATTTCAGCTTCGGTACTCGGACTTTGAGTCTTACTCAACTTGGCATTACTCTGTATTGGTAATTCTCCCTTCTTCGAATTTTCCATACTAAAACGTTTTAGTACTTTATCTAAGTAGGTGTTCTGACTAAGTCCTATTAGTCTCTTACTTCGTTCTCTCACTATCCTTATTCCCAAGATATAGGAAGCCTCTCCGAGGTCCTTCATAGCGAAGCACTTCCCGAGCCAGGACTTAACCTCCTGCAGTGTCAGGACGTCGTTTCCTATGAGTAGTATGTCATCGACATACAGAACGAGGGAGCTGACTATACTCCCACTGGCTTTGACATATACACATGATTCATCTTCGCTTCGTACAAATCCAAACTCTTTGACTTTCTTATCGAAGCAAAGATTCCATCTGCGAGACGCTTGCTTAAGTCCATAAATAGACTTCTCAAGTTTACACACTCTATTTGGATGCTTTGGATCAACAAAACCCTCTGGCTGAGCCATGTAAACATCCTCAACCAACTTTCCATTAAGGAAAGCAGTCTTGACATCCATTTTCCAAATCTCATAATCATGAAATGCGGCAATAGCTAGCATCACTCTAATAGACTTTATCTTCGCAACTGGTGAGAAGGTCGCATCATAGTCAACTCCGGAAGTTTGAGTAAAGCCCTTTGCAACCAATCGCGCCTTATATGTGTGTACGTTTCCATCCACATCGGTCTTCTTATTAAAGATCCATTTGCACCCAACGGTCTTACGTCCGGGCACATTATCAACCAAATTCCAAACTTGGTTGTCATACATGGATTGGATCTCGCTGTCCATTGCCTCTTTCCATTTTGCAGACTTCGAGCCTGCCATGGCTTCCTTATAGCTGTTAGGTTCATCTAGATTTATTAGTGTACCATCACTAATATACGTGTCCCCTTCGGTAGTAATATGAAAACCATAAAACTGGGGTTGAACTCTAACTCTTTCGGAACGTCTAAGAGGTAAGGACTCATCAATCGGTTCAACCGGAGTTTCCTCCTCGGGTTGAGCGCCAGCGGTAGAGGTTCCTTCATCAATCGATTCTTGAATCTCTTCAAGCTCGATTTGCCTCCCACTGTCTCCTTGGCTTATGAGTTCTCGCTCTCGGAAAACTCATCTCCTCGCAACGAAGACAACATTTTCCTTCGGTCTATAGAAGAGATATCCAAAGGATCTCTACGGGTAGCCGATGAAAATACATCGCTCACTACGAGGTTCGAGCTTGTCGTGAGTATCTCGTCTTAGGAAAGCCTCGCAACCCCAAACCTTGATATGTGCTAACAAGGGAGTTTTCCCTGTCCACATATCGTGAGGTGTTTTGGCAACCTTCTTAGTAGAGACTCGGTTAAGGATATGGGTGGCAGTCTCTAAGGCATACCCCCAGAATGAGATAAGTAGTGAAGCACGACTCATCATAGAACGAACCATGTCCAACAGGGTTCAATTACGCCTTTCTGCCACACCATTCAACCACGGTGTCCTAGGTGGCGTCAATTGCGAAACTATTCCACATTCCTTGAGATAGTTGTGGAATTCAAGACTTAGGTACTCTCCTCCTCGATCGGATCGAAGCATCTTGATTTTCCTGCCCAATTGATTCTCCACTTCATTTTTGAACTCTTTGAACTTTTCAAACGTTTCTGACTTTTGCTTGATTAAGTAAATATACCCATATCTACTATAGTCATCGGTAAAAGTCACATAGAAGCGGTTCCCATCCTTTGTAGTTGATCTAAAGGGTCCACATACATCGGTATGTATGAGATCCAATAAACCCTCACCCCTTTCACATGTGCTAGTGAAGGGCGACTTGGTCATCTTTCCAAGTAAACAATATTCTCATGTGTCATCTTCCCTAAGGTCGAATGACTCCAACACTCCATCCTTTTGGAGTTGGGCTATGCGCTTCTTGTTGACATGTCCAAGACGATAATGCCACAAGGATGCTCTATCCATACTATTGGAAGAATCCATGCATAAAACATCATTTCCTAGGTTATCTACAATCATAACAGTTTCATAAATTCCATTACATGGCATTGCTTCAAAATATAAGACACCATTTAGATAAGCATAAATTGAACCATTCTCATTATTAAAAGAAAATCTAAATCCTTGTCTAAACAAACCATGAAACGAAATGATGTTTCTTGCCATTTCTGGCGAGTAGCAACAGTTATTCAAATCTAAACATAATCCATTACTATGCACTAAAGAATACACTCCAATCTTGGTCACATGCGACGATCTTCTGTTCCCCATGACTAGATTTATTTTTCCACGCTCCACATCCCTATTTCTTATTAGTCCCTACAATTTTAGAACAAATGTGGTAACCACACCGGTATCGAGGACCCAAGAAATAGCATGAGATGAATCATTAGATCTAATTGTGTAAATACCTGCGAAAGACGGATTGATCTTTCCTTCCCTGATGGCTTGTAGGTATTCTGGGCAACTTCTCTTCCAATGTCGTATTTTGTGGCAATGGTGGCGCTCTGCCTCCTTTGGGTTAGGGTTAGGCTTAGCAGGATCAACTTTGGTCCCACTAGAAGAGGAACCATCTCATGACTTTCCCTTGCGGTGGCTCTTAGACGGAGCTTTCCTCTTCTTACCCCTTCCCTGCCCAATGGCCAAAACAGGAGCAGCGGGTGGATTGGGAGTCGGTGCAACAGACTTGTCCTTGAGGTTGCTTTCAGCAACCCTTAGGAGACCTTGGAGCTTACTTAGGGTGACCTCTTCCTTGTTCATGTGGTAGGTCATCCTAAATTGGTTGTAACACGGAGGCAAGGAGTGAAGGACCATGTCGATAGCCAAGTCTTCCCCAAAGTCGACATTCAACTTGCGAAGATGATCGACATACCTTTGCATCTTTTGCAAGTGTACGGTTAGAGATTCTCCATGTCCCATTTTAGCGGAGATCATGTTGGTGAAGATCTCGTAACGCTCCTGCCTCGCATTTTGATGGTATCTCTCCAATAAGTCTTGATGCATTTCGTACAGATACATGTCCTCATAGGACTTTTGGAATTCGGCGTTCATTGTGGCTATCATGATGCAATGAACCTTCGTCGCATCACGTTCATGAGTCTCAAAAGCAGTCATTTCAGCCGGAGTAGCAATTTCTGGGTTGATCTTCTCGAGCTTCTCGTCAAGGACATACTCCTTGTCCTCGTAGCGAGCAATCGTGCGAATGTATCTTATCCATTCGCTAAAGTTAGTTCCATCGAAAGTCACCTTTTGGCAAAGGCTCATCAATGTGAATGAACTAGCAGCATCGTTGTTCGTGTTTGACATCTACAAATAGAAAGGACAAAGATTGATTAGAATTTCAAATCCCTAATTATCACCCAATAAGAAAATTAGGGCTAGGATCTAACAACATTATTTACATATTAGAAAAGGGATGCTGTAATCCAACATGCAAACAATTTGAAGGTAAGTGAATGACGATTCACTAATTCTCCACTATGAAAACCTAACTTTAAGTTCTAAATGTATTGAGAATTCCTAGGTTTCGATGAGATTCATTGAACTTTTCAATGGCATGTTTAAATCTCGATATGCCCCTCTCGTTTGTGACTGGGATACCGAGGATCACAAAGTGGGTGTGTGTTGGGAATAAATCCGAGATGACGAATGCGGAATATCATGAACAATCAAGAATCAATCACCATAATATACAAGTAATCTGATAAAGGGTTTTTGTATATTGATTATCTCATGAACGTACAGAGAAAAACCCTAATCTAGTAAAAAGCTTACACCAAAAGTAAACCTAATGATTATTTATAGGGAACAATAAATATCTACCATAAATAGAAAATAAATGCCTAATATAAAACCAATGCCTTAGCAGAGCTCGATTAAGAACTTCTACTGTAAAGGCACTGTAGGGAATCATAAAATGATTAACCCTAAAAAGGCTTCCCTAAATAACCAAATATGCCATATCAGTTTCAATATCTCAAATACTCAACAATCTCCCCCTAGATGTTGAAACTGATGAAGATCACGATTTCCGATCTTCTTGGCATTTCTCCCCCTAAATTGTGAGAATCATCAGTACATGGGGTCTTCGAAGCGAGAGAAATAAGAATAATCTTCCAAATACAAACTCCCCCTTGAATAATCATCACTCCCCCTTAAATCTTCAACAAATACCATGGAGAGAATCCGGAAAGTTAAGAAGAATCACCAACAATCTTCAAAACCCGTCAGATTTGATGAAATAAATCTCTTTAGAATAAACCCATTTCTCAAAAATTAAAACCGGAAAAAATAACAAAAATTAATTTTGTATTTTCCGATATTTAGACAAAAGAATAGAATAAGAAGCAATTATTTTTAGAAGGGTTTAAAAAGAATAAGACCAAAGAAAAAGATTGGAAATGAAAGTATTTTGGTAAGAAGGGGTAAAAGGTGATAAAAATCCAAAAAATTTGAAAAGAATTTTGGATAGGCGATTAAATCTGTGAACTTCTGAAATTCAGGGGGCTAAGAATGAAAATATATCCCATATCTTCAATTTAACGCTGAAATAAGTGGCATCTTCCAAGAGAGGTAGAAATTGTAAAGTTTGTAAATAGTGAGGGACCGGAATTGATACTTTTAGTCATCTTCTTCGTTCAGTTATAGAACGATGCTTCTATGACTTTCAAAAGTCAAAATCAAAGAAAATAAACTTCCAGTGCAACGATTTCAGAAGACAGCGAACCATAAGATCTGATTTTGGATTTCCGAAACACAATCTCTCTATTTCCGTTCCGACTGTGTATCCTGATTTTGATTTACCTTTGAATTCCCGTTGCTTATCACAAATCTCCAATGTCAGTTGCGATGGAAGAAAAATCGTGATACCAGATAGGTCGATCAAGATTATTAATTACGAGACCTGTTAAGTATGAAAGAGTCGATTTTTCGATTTCGATTTTAAAGCTGCAAGATTCAATTTTAACAGCCAAGAACTGAATGACTTTGCGATCTTGATGAATTCCGATTGCTACGAGTTCGTTTGCAAATCTTCTTTTACAGATGATGCTGATACACAAAAGTTCCGACACCCAAAGCGAACCAATTTCAAACACTAGCGTGATGTACTGGCAAGCGAACGTCGATACAGAAAAGTGCCGACACCTTGACTCTCGCTCCAATTTCAAATGTATATGGACCGAAAGTGAATTGCAGATTCGCTCCCAATCAGTTGTTCATGAACCGAAAGCTAATCAAGGACCGAGACCAGATTAGGGATCGAAAGCTAATTAAGGACCGAAAGCGAAATCAACCGAACGTTCGGCTGTGAACAGTAGTTTCGGGTTCGGTTCTTGTGGGTTCGGTTGTTAATTGAGAGTTCAGTTCTTTAATTGTGAGGTTCGGTTCTTAATCTGAGTTTCGCTTCTATGAGTTCGGTTCTTGTGAGTTCGTTTCTCAGAGTAAGGTTCGGTTCGGTTCTTATTCCTAACAATCGCATCGCTTTTGGATGTTCGGTTCGTTTCTTCATTTTTAGTTTCACTTCTTGACTTTCGCTTTTGATTGCAAGGATCGGTTGTAAGGTTCGATCCGTTGATTACACACCCAAAAAGCGAATCCAACTGAATCGTTCGGTTCTAATTTTTGGACACTAACCCAAGTTCGCCTTTGGTTGTTCTTAAACACTAACCTGCGAATGTGATTGTCGACGACGATTTACAGGAACCAAGTGTGAGCAATTTGACCAAAGTTCCATTACGAACCCTTTTCGTTTTAATGAACTTGCAGTTTGTACCCAAAGACCGAAAGTGACAATCATTTTGTGAATAACTCCGAATCTAACCCAAATTTTCCAATAAAACCGAATCTGACCCTCCTGATTACAAAGAACTGATATTTTGTACCCTTTAAGCAGAAATGTGTCAGGTGGCAGACTACTTTTATCAGAAAAAGTCATTTTTCACCCCTTTTTCAACTTTTCCAGCTTTTTGTCAATTCCAACACACAAAAAAACAAGAAATTTGATTTCCTCAACAAGGTTTCATATATTTGACCAAATATTCACCAGATTTCATCAAGATTTTGTCCCCATTTTCGTGTGTGTGTGTTTTTTTTTTTTTTTTTTGATAAAGGACAAAACTTTTATGGGACTTTTGGTACCCATTTATGGTTCAACTTTGAAGTTGGTTTCTTGCACACCCACTTATTTGAAGAAAATATATCATCCTCTGAAAATAATAACCGCTTCTTAGTTGGAAAACAAAAATTTCCATAAATTTCATTAAACCAACAAAATTCTCTTTTCTTTTCCTTCCAACTTCTAACATTTTTAACTGAAGAAAGATGAGAATCAGAGATTCTTTGAACATGCTTGACTTCAACTTTCACAATTCTTTCACAAGCAATGGGCACTTGTACCTTGGGCATCCAAACTTTATTCATTTTACTCTTGTTCTTTCTCTTCTTCTTTCTTCTTTTCTGATTTCTAGGCTTCATAAACAAATTTCTGATCTGAACAACCTTTTCATCTTTCTGAATATCATCTGTAGTTGTTCCAATAGAACAAAACTCCTTCACTTTCACGATTTCAGAAGATTTACTTTGAGATTCTTCTTCAGAACAATTAGATTCGTACTGTGAAGCTACTGAAAAACTTGAAACACTTGACTCCCCCTCAACAAGAACATCTGGAGTCGCTTTTTCTTCAGAAACTTAAAGAACATCATGAACTTCTTCAAGAACATCAAGAACATCTTTTTTTTCTTTTCTTTCTTTCTCTGACTTCTGTTCTATATGCTTCAAAAGTAAGTATTCTTTGATAATGATAAATTGTTTTAACAAATCCTTATCTTGCTCTACACAATTACTTTTAAATCCACCACTAGAGATCTGTGTAAAATCACCAATCTTCTCATCAACATAGAGATTATACATCTCAATGACATTCTTCAACAAAGATTGTTCAGGAACATCCCAAAACAAATATCCTTCTTTAAGAGGAAACTTTTGATCTGTAACTTTTAATCCTAGTCTCTTAATTTCTTTTAACACCTTATAATCCGCCATTTAATCTTCAACAAGAAAGAAAACTTGAAGAGAGAGAAAGTAGATCCGATGAGAATTCTAGAGAGAGAAAAACGGATCTGAAAGGGTTTTTAGTGAGAGAAAACAGATCTGAGATGGATTTTAGAGAGATAAAGTAGATCTGAACATGAAAATTCAAACGAACACAAAATTTTCTTCTAACTCTCTTCCAGAACACAATTCAAGAACAAATCATAGGATAGAATGGGTAGAAGATAACAGATCTGAACAAGATTTTGCAATAAAACGAGATATTATACTTTTTTCTTTTCAGAAAACTTACAAAACTTGAAGAACAAGGTGAGATTCAAGATAAAATTTCGCCAAAAACAAGATCGATTCTTGCAATAATCGCTGAGATCTACAAGAACCCGCTCTGATACCACTTGTTGGGAATAAATCCGAGATGACGAATGCGGAATATCATGAACAATCAAGAATCAATCACCATAATATACAAGTAATCTGATAAAGGGTTTTTGTATATTGATTATCTCATGAACGTACAGAGAAAAACCCTAATCTAGTAAAAAGCTTACACCAAAAGTAAACCTAATGATTATTTATAAGGAACAATAAATATCTACCATAAATAGAAAATAAATGCCTAATATAAAACCAATGCCTTAGCAGAGCTCGATTAAGAACTTCTACTGTAAAGGCACTGTAGGGAATCATAAAATGATTAACCCTAAAAAGGCTTCCCTAAATAACCAAATATGCCATATCAGTTTCAATATCTCAAATACTCAACAGTGTGAATAACCATGCAAATCTACACGGTGCCTTCATTGTAACAATCACCTATTCGATGTGCCGGTAAACCACACACGCTCCATCGAACTATGATAAACAATGAATCACCCTTTGCCACCTTTTCTTAGAACCAATTAGTGTGCCGGTAAACCACACTCGATCCACTAACTTCTTAGCAAGGGTGCAAAGTGTAATTTCATGGGTTTGCATCAATTCACTTTTCCTAAAGTAACTAGGATTGGGAATTTGAAAAACATGTAGTTACTTTGTATTTAATATTATACTTTTAATGAGGATATAGAGTTGCCCTATCCTACCCGTTCGGCTAACGACCCTCCACCGATCAAGCAAGCAGTGGGTGTGAGTGTACACCCATTAAGCGTCATTTTATAGGCAACAACCTTATACCCACCTTATAGACCAACTTCGTGAATGAGGCCTACTAACGGTAAGACTAGCATTTTTAATTATATATATATATATATATATATATATATATATATATATATATATTAAGCTTGTAATCATATAGAGTATAAGGTTGAATTTTAAACTTGTAAAATTCTAGGGTTTGAAATTTAAATTGTCTAAATCAAACTTTTAATCACAAAACATAAATTTCAAAACTTGAGGACAAGTATTAAACTCTTCAAAACATAAGGGATCAAATAACAAATAATTTAAATTAACCATTTAATCACATAATTATCCATATTTGATTTATTTAATTGCTTCTTGCAAAACAATTTACCAATTTAATTAAAATAATCAAACCATTATCACATAAGGAAATTATTATTCAGTTTATTGGTAAATATCTTCAATTAGGTCAAGGATATACTCAAATATATGTTAAAATCGGATTTATATTGACCTATTAAGATAAAGGCAAGTTTCCATAAGATAAACAACAAGAAATCCCGAAACTAGCTCCTTCTGACACTCGAACTCGCCGAGTACCACAATGTACTCGCCGAGTTGAGGCCTACTCGCCGAGTTCATCAGGCAGAAGGACAAAAAACGAATTTAGCAATCAACAATCAAGCAACCAATGCATCAATTCAATAGAAACCAATCAAGGCTCTAATACCATTGATGGGTTTGAGCCATAAGAACATTCTTATATGCACATACAAACCCTAATGCTTGGTTCTAGGTTTCTCTAATTGAACATGCAATGTATCCAAGACTTTGATTGATAGATCTAATGAAAACATTCATATCATAATACATGAAATCAAATCTGAAAGATTACCTTGAATTGCTTGCTTGAATCTTCTTGTCCTTGGAGCTTAGAGTCACAAATGTCACTCCTCTAATGGCTTACAAACACCAACTTAGCAAGAGGATGAATAGAGAGAGGGGAGGGTGAGGAAAGTCGGCCAGGGTTTCTTCAAAGGCAAGAGTTCCGATTTCCTTGACCCCATGGGTCTATTTATACTAGTGAGCCTCTTAGGGTTTCACCCTTAAACCCTAATTGGATAACTTAGGTCCTAAGCAATCCAATATTCTTATAGATAAGCCTTGGACGATTTCTAGGCCTATCCTAACCCTAAAATCGTCCACTCCCTTATTATAAGGAATCATAGCCCAAAGTACAACTATCATACAATTGACAGTTTATGCCCTTTTATTTAATTAATCTCTTTAAGTCACCAAATTAATTCCTAATTAATTTATGACTTATATTAATCAAATAAAAATATTATTATTCCTTATAATATTCTCATAATATATTAATAATATTTCTTCTCTCATTATAAATCATCCTGTCAAGTTGCTATAGTGAAGGCAACCCAAAAGGACCATGCACAATCGGGTCAAATACTTGCCAAATATAGTTGCATCCTTAGACACTATTCCAACACTTCGCATGCTATAAATAGAGGCCGAGGATCACTGGATTTATGTTAGAAATTTCACACTCTTACACCTTATACTCTCTCTAAATTTACCGTATTGACCCTTGAAGCCCCGATATCAATCACGACACCCGAAGCAAGTCTCGACGCCCCGAAGTTCCCGAGAAAATTATATTTTCAAGTCAAAACTCTGCCCGAGTAAGGCCATTTTCAACTAAAATCCCTAATTTCGTCACAAAACATCATATTTAGAGCCGAAGTACTGCTCAAATTAAATTTCTAACCCCGGTTATTTCAAGGTAAGTTTAATATATAAGAACAATTGTATGTTATGTGTTATATGTGCCATGTGCTTTTCAGCGTTATGATTCCAGGTTATTTTCTTCGTGTTATTTTTTTATTCGCTATTTAATAGCAAAGAAATACCTTTGACCATGTGATCAGTGAAACGACTTAGATTCACATTGGTACTGGTATGTAGCCTCTGTCCATGTAGAGCATATCTTTGTAAGAGAATGGCTTATATTCTATGGCATTGACAAATGGTTAGACAGGGCTATAAGCCTGAAATCTACTGACATGTTTAAATTAGAAAGTGTATGTCTTCTGTGCCATTTGGGCCGAAGCTTTATTGATGTATATCAAGTATAGAAATTGTCATGTCTCATTGATCGTAAATCTTTGAATCAGATTATTCGTTGATATCGAAATCATGTCATATGATACTCATTTGCCTTTGTTGTTTCTTGTTCCTCTTTGCTTCTGCCATATTGAAGTATATATATGGCATAACGTTAGGTGATCAGACTAACAAGAATTCAAATCAAACATTCATTAAGCTCAAAACTGAAGAATCTAGATAGAAACACAAATTAAAAACCAGATCTAATGATCAATCACATGAAAAGTACCTGTCTTATGCAGAACTAAAAACTAGGGTTTAGCCAGGCATGGCCAAAATCTGATAAAATAAATGAAAAGAGACATAAAACAACTAATCTTACTAATCTACTTGAAGGAGATGATCCACAGTCCTCAGATCTTAAGAAATTGTTGAAATCAGAGAAGAAACGCCTCTAAAATCGTATTTTTGCCGTCTAGTATCTCTAGGATCGCCAACTTAGGTGAAAGGGATGCTATCAGGGTCTATTTATACGCCCAACAGCAAAAACGGTGCACCTGCGATCGCAGGTTTTGAAGAAAACGCGTCTAGTGCCTTTTTAATGAAGTAGGATGCTATTTTGACACTTTTGGCCAACCTGCGATCGCATGTATTGAGTTTTCACTCCCGGATGAATTTTGGGCACAAAAGAACCTCGAAGACAAGTTGTGACCCAACCTGTGGTCGTAAAAAGGCCCCATGCGATCGCATAAAGGCAACCTGCGATCGCATGTTGTGCCTAAGACGTCCGAAATTTCATCTACTTTTCAGATTATTTTGAATCGCATCAATCGGAGGTACGGTTCTCGATATATGGTCAAAATACTAACAGGGGGTCTAAGCTGCCAGCAACATCCTTTAACTTTAGATTGCAAATTCTATCTTCATGTGAACAATTCAACTGAATGTTTTTTCTTGGCCAAAGCATCTTGCAAACATTCCGTAACATACTCCATAAGTTCCAAGCTCCATTTTTAATCTCCAAACACACATCCAACTGCTCCCAAAGCACCGCTCCACTCAAACTATATGAAATTGACATAAAAACATGAGCAGTACGGGAATTCTTACGAATTACATGAGTTGAACATTGTTTAAATAAATGAAATGCAAATGTACAAAATATGATACTAAATAATAATGAAATCTACCCTAAAAGATGCATAAAATGACATCTAACAAACACTTTATTGTAAATTCACTTTTTACGTCACACAACGTCATGCCGGTTTTGTCGCGAAAACTTCGACAGGTCATAACTTCTTCGTTATAACTCGAAATTTCGGTATTCTTTATATCTCCGGAATCCTTATTTCAACCACTACAACTTTCTTCATGGATATTAGGTTTGCCTAACATTTATTTTCGACGCTTATTTTTATCCATAATTCATTAAATTATAATAATTAATCATAAAACACATAATAATCAATAATACATCTTATTATTTCAAAACTAGTTACAAAGGCTGACCTAGACTATTACATCATCATTAGTGCCTAGCCTGGAAACATGGGCGTTACAAGATGTTTGCCATATGTATGGTTGTTGTTGTGAGATCGTTTGCATGCTTTGCTGCAACTATGAGCTCGATCCTGGCTGTTGGAGCATGTGCAGATTCGGTCCTTGCAATCGTTGTGCGCGCGCGCGGGGGGGGGGGGGGGGTGGTTGAGCTGATATGTTGATGCTTAGTGATAATTAGGCTCTTATGTTGATATTATGTTAGGGTTAGAGCCATGCGATGGTGGAACGTAGGGAATGGATACATGCAACTGCAGGATGTAGGGATTGAACATCGGTGGTTGTTGTGCGAAGAACGGAATATGCAACATGCTTGCTTTGGGAGAGAATTGATAGTTCGATACTGGGTGTTGCACGGAGCACAACATGGTTCTTGGAGACCAAGTTTTCATCCCCGCTTGCTGCAACAACGGTTGTGGCTGAGAAGTCGGTGGTTGTGACAACTGAGTCACCGTTATTCGTGGCGCCGTGGTCGTGGTTGTGACCAGATGCTATGTTGTGATGGGTGGCGGTCGCCATAAGATGGCTATTGATGCAACTACGGTGTCCTCTGTGGAGCCCGACGCTTGCGCGACCGACGTTTGGGTGAAGGCCTGTCCTTCTGATGCAGATGCTTGTGTGCGGTCGAGTGATGACATAAATTTGAGTGGGTTTATTTCTCCTCCGTCGAGTTCCACATGTCCTTTTCCTGTCGTTGTCGACGTCTAGTGTCGTATCAAAGTTGTGTAACTCTAAGTACACGCCTGAATGACGCCAAATGTTGTGATATGTGCTAGGCGCCTAACGCTGTATCGTGATGATTCCGAATGGGTTGAGCCCTATAATCACAACAATAAAGAAAGAACGTCAGTCGACGTCCGGGAGGTAATCCCGAGACGAAGCTTCAATGATTTAGTTAGTATGGGCGTATCTGTGGGAATATGGAAACTTTTTTTTTCCTTTCAGAATAAAACGATCTCTTCCCCTAGAGGAGAAGGATCTCTTTTATACTTGTATCTTTCTGAGCATGATCCCAACAATATCCTTTGTCCCGTCTAGCCCGACAGGATGTGGAGGAGTCCCATTGGTGGATCGTGCATCACTAGTAGTCATATGTTATTAGTGTAGAGGAGGTAGAGGACAACGTTCTGAGCGTTACACTTGTCGTCCTGGGAAGCGACCAACCGTGTTTTAGCTTATTATAGACAAGGGATTATCGTCTGGAATTGAACCTGGGCGCAAGAGCGCCAAGTACCAAGGCCCTAGGCAAGACCACAAGGGTGAGGATTTGGGTTTGGCACTAGGCCGGGTAACGACCCTTAACTAGGTTGTCCTAAAGATAACAATTATGTTATCTTTAACGTATTCCTAGAGGGATATGTTAACACCATGCTCTAAATCAGATCAAACTTATATCACAATCTAAAATATTTTTGGTGATCAAAACTAATCTTCTCTCTATTCTAATAAATGAATAAGTTTATTCTCCTATTGACATGTGTCACGATATTACAAATCCTCATTAATATTATATGTCACCTATCATGTCACATGTCAACCTATTAATTCTCTATTTTAAATTTTAAATTTCCCAGTCTAATTACATTAAATTAATAATTGATTATTCATTTCAAATTCCAAATTTCAAATTTTAAATTTTAAATTTCATGCTCTAGTTACATTAAATTAATAACATTATAATAACTAATAAAATAAAATTAATATATATTATAAGGTGATATAATTTCATGTATTTATTTAAATTGACGATTACAATTTTATATAACTAAAAATATATCTCTTAATTAATAATTTATTTGAAATAATTGAATAATTTTGAGTTTTTACTATAAAAGTTTTATTAATTTTATAACTGTGATTTTCACGGGTTAGTATTATATTTTAAAGCCTTCTAAACGAGCAGGGGAAAATCAAGGCTAAAATTATGAAACCATCAAGTCTTTAACACGGTTAAATACATACAAAAGTATAACATTTTATGATGTTTAATAAGAAAAAAAATTAAAATAAAACAAATAAGGAAATAGAACTCCTAGTAATATTAGAAAAAACTTAGAGCCATTGATTTAAAAAGTCACCAAATTTTTCAAAAATTTGACAAATGTTTGTTTGATTCCAACCCCAAACCTTGAAAGGACCGAAACGATCGCATATTTTGGAAGTGGGCCGTCATACATATCATAACACACAAACATACATACATATACAGGGGCGGATCCAAGGGGATACCCCTCAAATTTTTTTTCGGTAGTGTAATTTTTGTTTACGTATCCCTCAAAAAAAAAATCGGTATAGTATATATATACGCATCCCTCCACTTATAAACACAAACAAACAGTTGGTTTGCTGGTTAAGGCGTTGGCTTATTCAAGCAAAGGTCTCGAGATCAATTATTGCTTCTTATATATTCTTTGTTTACTTTTGTTTTATTTTCCCAGCTATTGTATCCCACATCGTTAAACACATGTAAACTCAGTCATTTTTTTCTATTATATAAACTTGTTATGCTCATGCTTTATTTGATACCTACTTTGAGTCCCACATCGATTCATGTATCAAAATATACTTCAACTTTATGTTTATATAATAAGACTTGAGGTTAGCTAAGGATTCGATTAAGATTTGGGTTTAAAACCGAACCCGGGAAACCCAAGTACCCTGGGAAAAAAACTAGGTTACCCTAAAAAAAATTGGGATACCCCTTTACTTTGATCCTGGCTCCGCCAACATATAATACACAAACATACATACAACACTACACACATTAACAATAGACTTCTAATTATATTTTGTTGCTCATTTGCATCCGAAACAGAGCTAATTAAACTTTTAATGCAAGTTTTAAAAAATTGTTTCTTATCATTTGTATAAGATGTTATCATAAATTTGACAACAATGATACCAATCAGAACACTAAAAAAGAATATCACTAATACACAATATGATTTGAATTCACAGTAAAAAGGACTGATGATTAAACTTCAAAGATGATAATTCAAAATCAAAAGACAAAAAATAGAAAATAAAACTAAAGAGAAAAAAGTTGAAGAACCAACCAACAACATTAAAGAACCAACAAACATCAAAATTAGTCGTCAATCGATGTTAGGGTTCAAACACCTCCAATAGCAATATCGAACGTTGTGAGTAGATAACATAATCGTAATTATATAAATTTTTAGAATTAGTTATGAAATCCATTTCCTTCCCTAAATATTGGTGGGATGTTAAGACTCAGTTAAAGATTTTCCCTTACATAATTGTTGGTTTAGCATATCTTAGTTAGAAACTCCTAATCAATAAACATGGAATGCCATTGTGCCGTTAAGGAATTGGAAAGAGGGTAAATTTGATATTGCAGGTAGATCTTTTGGAATTCAAATGTCTTGATTGATTTTTTGGGATATAATTAATGGTTACGTAAAAGATTTGTACATAATAATTTTTCTATAGAATCAACTGGTAGAGACAAATGTCTCTTGGAGAGAAGCCGCAAAAGGAGTTTTCTAACTTTGGAGATCTAACATTTAACCAACTGATTTGTTGTTCAACTTTTTTTTTTCTTTTTTCTTTTTATTTATTTATTTATTTATTTTTCTGATCTGGGAGCTGATTTGTAAAAGATTAATCGGGATAATCTGAAGCTAAAGTGGACGAACAGAGGAGTCTAATATTGCCATGAGAGTTTTAAATGTGTATTTTTGGAAGTTTACTTTAAAGGGGTTGAGAAAGATAGAAGATTACACGCGAGAACAAATGGAGTTATTTATTTATTTATTAGAGTAGGGGAGTTTTTTATTTGGAAAATGACTCTTGAGGGTAATTAATTTTTGCATTTGTACTCATTTGGTCCATTTCCTTTTTTGTATTCAATATACCATCGAACTTGTTGTTTGTGTTCACTATAACCCTTTTGACCGGCTTTTGACCTGTGATAGCCGGTCAAAAGGTTATGGTGAACACAAACAACAAGTTCGATGATATATTGAGTACAAAAAAAGTAAAGGGACCAAATGAGAACAAATGCAACAGTTGGTTTCCCTCTTGATTCATTTTCCTTTTACTCATTTACAACAAATCCCACGTTATCTCCTACTGATATTAATGACTATGAGATTCATTCTTACTTCTCTTCAAAACATAACCCACAAAAGGACATTATTCATACATGTACAACTTTGTAATGCACTTGAATATTTATTAGGGAAATTTTGACTAAGCAGACGCATTTCATGACTACATTTACATTTCCAATCAAATGATTTATCGTATCATGGATTCTAGACAAGTTTACAAATGAGTGGAATCACAAGTGCTGTGATTTTTGAGTTTACTTAGCTTTAATATCGAACTCATGGGATAAGATACAACATCAATATGTACAATATCATGCTGCTTTTGTAGACACATCACTATGATATTGTACATATTGATGTTGTATCTTATCCCATGAATTCGATCTTAAAGCTAAGTAAACTAAAAAATCACAACACTTGTGATTCCACTCGTTTGTAGACTTGTCTAGAATCCATGATACGATAAATCATTTGATTGGAAATGTAAATGTAGTAATGAAATGCGTCTGCTTAGTCAGGATTCCCTTAATAAATATTCAAGTGCATTACAAAGTTATACATGTATGAATAATGTCATTTCGTGGGTTATGTTTTGAAGAGAAACAATAATAATCTCATAGTCATTAATATCAGTAGGAGACGACGTGAGATTTGCTGTAAATAAGTTAAGGGAAAATGAATCAGGAGGGTAACCAACTGTTGCATTTGTTCTCATTTGGCCCCCCTTTTTTGTACTCAATATACCATCGAACTTGTTGTTTGTGTTCACCATAACCCTTTGACCGGCTATCACAAGTCAAAAGCCGGTCAAAAAGGTTATTGTGAACACAAACAACAAGTTCAATGGTATATTGAATACAAAAAAAAGAAAAGAAACCAAATAAGTACAAACGCAAAAGTTAATTACCCTCAAGAGTCATTTTTCATTTTTTTATTTATTTACGTATTAGAGGAGGGAAGGAGATTTGGTTTAAATACGAAAGCAAAATAAATTATGATTTTTACCAACAATTTGCGAAAAAAAAAAAAAATGAAACATTTTCGAGTTTTCCCGCGCTCGAAAAATCCACAAAACCCACTCACAACTTCGTCTGCTATCCAATTACGGTCGCGCCACCATGACGACCGCCACCGCCAACCACCGTAACAACTCACCGCCTCTCACCCCGGATGACATAATCCGCTTAGCTCAGTACCACACTACTGCACCGCTTCATCCTTACCTCCTCTCCCCAACTTCTCACGAAACCCTCGTCTCCCACCTCCACACTCTCCCTCCCTCCGCCGTCTCTGAATACACATCGTCTCTCCTCTCTCTCCTCTCGCCATCTCCTTCTGTATCTACCCTACTCACATCTCTTCTCAATTCCTACTTAATCCTCTTCACTTCCAACAAAATTCCCCATGATCGGCGGTCTCTTAAAACCCTGGAACTCTTCTCTCCCCATCTAGAGAACATCCCGATCAACGAACTACAAACAATCTCTGATACAATCGTTTCGAGTATCTCACAAATCAACAGAGATCCAGATGAAGCGCAGCTTCTCGACTTGCTTCCGAAGTGTCTTCACATCATATTTAACTCTAATGAGATCGATAAACCCCAGGATTCAGTTGATGCGGTATTTGATCGTATCCTAGATTGTAATTGGTCAAGGATTTTGTTAGTGAAACTGGTTTCTATCATTCACGAGTTCAAGTTTGTTGGTAAGGGAAGAGGTAAGCTGTATGCACAGAAGGTGTTTGACAATATGCATTGTGTTGAGCTGCAGGATCTTCCTTCATTAGTTTACCAGTTACTTGTTTTGGCTTCAAAAGGGTTCAACAAGAGGGAAATAATTGAAGGTATTGTTATGTTCTTTGGAACCAAAATGCATTCTAAAAAGGCGAGTTCTAATATCATCAGGGAAGTTGAAGGGACTGTACTGTTGCATGTCAATTTCGCTGTAAAGCAAGATCCTTCACTGGGGCAGGAAATTATGGGGCTTGTGAGGTCAAATCTTCAGGCAGTTGATCATTTTGTTGTTGGGCTATTGTTGTCAATAGCAAGAATTAGAAGGTACAGGGAGAACTCCATGGGAACACTGAAAACAGCTCTAATCACTGCTTATAAGGATTACAAATTTTCAAGGTACATGCCTCAAGATTACATATTTTATTTTCATCCTATTAGTGTGTTACATTCATTTTGTTGTTCTTATCAGTGGCCTGTTCTATGTACTTGTGCAGACATTGTAAATGGCTACCTGATGACTTAAAGGAAGAGTATCTACAAAATGCCCTATTGACAGAGAAAGCCGTGCTAAGAATTGTAATTCACCTCTTTTTTATTGCAAATTTTCTTCAGCAATCATATAATTTTGTTGTGTTTTGGTTAATAACTTTAGGTTAATGAGAGTAATCATGGAAGAGAACATATTGTTCCTAGCATAGTCCACTTGGGCTTTTTGTTTCTGGAATCAGGGGAGGAAATGAGCCATAAAGAACTTGGAAACACAGGTCTTATAGGTTCTCAAGAGCTTGGTATTCAAATGCTAAAAAGTTTATTTGAGGTTCATGATATGGCAAGAAATGAGGTTAATATAAACAAAAGAATAATATTAAAAAATCTAACATTCACATAGAATCTTAATGCAGACTTTTTTTGCAGATTATTGAGCAATGTAAATTCCGAATCCTTTCTCTTAAGCCTGACCAAAGTTTAGCAATCATAAGGTATTCACAAGTCAAAAGCCTATCTTATGTTTTCTTATGCAGATTGAAATAATCTTGTGTTTGATTATTTTTTATTATTTATTTTTTGATAGGTTACTTGGTAACCTAGTTCAGAACTACCCATACCCCATGTTAGAATATGTGTCACATCTGAAGGAATTGTTGGATTATTTTGGTTTTATGCACAGCAAAGTTGCTTCCCATTTGATTAACATTCTAGTGCCACTCATCAAGTTCAGTCATAACCTTCAGGTTTGCATTCTTCTAAACATTTATTCAGTCAAATAAAAGGTTCAAGGTTGTAGTCTATGATTATCAGAGGAATGTATTTGATCACATAATAATAATAATTTAGATTCTGAGCTTGTTTCTTTTTAATAGAGACATACATGACTTAATTTGGATGAATATATGGCATTGTTATTTTTTACTTGATATAAATAAACCATTCGACATGGTAGGTGTTGGAGGCTTTATGAGTTGAGAGTTGAGACATCTTCTTTTACCTATATGCTTTTCTTTTATTACCTACCCTCTTTCACCTCACATCACAAACCCATGGTTTTGATCCCCATCTAAACAAAAGGGTAAAATGGTCATTTATTGGACATCATTAATCCATTGAGTACATAACTTTGGCAGGACTACATAATCTTGGTGGTGCGCAAGGCTATGTTCAGACAAGAAGATCAAATCCGCTTAGCTGCAGCTGGAGCCATTATCGACTTAATTCTTGCAGACAAAAAATCAAAACAAAATATGCCATCTTCTTATCAAGAATCCTCTAGCCAAGCTAGCAGCAGTCAACAACCTCAAATAACCCGTGGAATTAGCAATGATCTTTTCAAAGAGCTCAGTAGTTTATTACAACGTTGCCTCTATCAACAGGTTCCTTTATATCTACCCCCAACACACACACACACACACACCAGAAAAAAGTACATGTGCTTATTGAGGCTTTGTTGTTGTAAGTAGGGGAAAGTGAAAGAGGTTGTATACCAGGGACTTGTAAAGCTTGTGCTGGTTGATCCATTAACAGCAGGGGAAGTTTTTGATTTTCTATGGCCTCACTTTCTACAGTTTTACAAAGAAGTAAGTACTCTTAGATAATTCATTAATTTTTTTTTAATATATATTTATGTTTCTGTTTCATGATTGACTTTATGCTTTTGGTTTCAGGATGGTGAACTTAATATAATCCAATGCATTAAGACTGAGAATAACAAAGCTTGTATAGTTGAACCACTTGATGATCTTCTATCTTGTGTCTCATGGGTTCTTTCACTTCAGCCACAAGAAAAATCTGAATCATGGGCTTCTTTCGGGTTCTCACTTACACAGGAAAACGAGGTATTAAATTTATAAAAATGAAAGTTTTGAAAACAGTATTTAGTTATATGTTGTGTCAATACTCAATACTGAATATCAGCATTCAGCAGGCAGGAGGAACAGTTTCTGGTGAGTCGTTTTCCAATGCTTTGTCAAGAATCCGGAAGCTTCTAAGAAATGGAAATTTGGAAGGACAGTTAGGTTTAGATACACCACAAGAAGGAGAGACATACAAATATAGTGCTAAGATTATGTCGGGTGTTATTGAGGTGATATTGAATACACTTGCTACTGAATTGGAAAAGGCAAGTAATGATACAAAGATTGATTTAGAGAAAGAGTTGATTGATCTTGTTGATCTACATGAGTCCTTATGTACACAAAACAATGGTGCTAGAAAAGAAACACCTCGGTCTACTGCTCCTGATCTAACATATAAAAATGAGTCAGATAACACAAAGTGGTGTAAAGAAACAACTACTTTCATGTCAACATCAAGCATTCATCACTTGTTTCAAACATTGTTTCAACTCTACAAGTCATCAAACCAACATTCTAAACTGTTCTCTTTTGTGTTAAATGCCACTTTTTGCAAGATCAAATCTTGTTCCAATGTGGCAAAGGATGATCCATTGAAGGGTTTGATGTATGGGGATATAAAGATCCTAGGTCCACCATTGTTGAAAGTGATCACGTTGCTCATTCACCCAGATCAAAAGAAAAAGGAAGCTAAAGGGAAAAAAGATGAAGAAGATAAAAAGGGTCTCGTTCTCTTGGCTCTAATTTGCTTGAAAGAACTGCTAACAATCTGTTCTCAAAGCCCAGAGGAAATGAGAGAAATTGAAGACATGTTGTCAGATTCTTTAGTTGAGGATGAACCACTGAACATTCAAAGGGAAGAAGTCTTCATTACAAAAATTGTTAAACCTCTGTTCTCTAAGCTTCTTCAAGCAAAGTTATTCCATGAAATTGAGGTAAAAACATAATTCTTTTTATGGTTTTTACTTGTAGGTATACAATTTTGACTTGAATAATACTGTTATGTTATCAGGTGCTGTGTGATATTGCTAAGATTATTGGGTGTAAAACTATTGGTGATTGGGCAATAAGAATTTGTGAAACAAGTAATATAGCAAACACAAAGATTGCAAAAAATGTAGTGAATCTAGCACTATCATGTACTCAAGCTCCAAATGATTTGGCTGTTGCTCAAGATATGGCACTGGAGTTGATAAAAACAACAGGATCAGAAACATACAGAATCATAAACAATTCAACAGAAACTGTTATATCATCAGTGATCCTACAGTTTCTTGAATCAGTTCTTGCTGACATGGATCGAATCAGTATGAAGATGAAAACATGTTTCACTAGTGCTTATAAAGGGATAGAGATGGATGATGATGGGATACACAAGTCACATTTGACATTAGAAGAGACTCTGTACCAGAGGGCTGAAGCTGTCATGGAACTGTTATCTTCTTTTGTGGTGATGAACCTCAAAGGTAAATTAAATCACTCAATCTTTTATCTACTTTCTTGAATTCTGTAAAAGAATAAACTTTTTAGTGATAGTGTGATGCACCCTAAATTTACAGATCTTCAAGGTGAACATGTAGTGAGATTGGCTGCTAAATTCTACAAGAACTTAGCTAGGGTTTCAAAGTTTCTTATCGCACCTAAAGGTTGCAAGCAGATTTTACCAAGTCTCAAGTTTCAAAAACTTGTGGAAGTGACTTGTAAGCAGTTAACAGGTCCTTTGTACATTTTCATGGAAACAATGCAGCAGGTTTGAACATTGAACTTTGTATTATTGATTTGCAATCTAGTTTTTTACTTAATTAAAACATATAATGATTGCAGAAACAACAAGCCAGTAGCAGAGCAAGTAAAGGAATTTTAAACAAGATTAAAAGGGAGAACAGATGCATCCCAGATTTGATATTTCAGATAGAAGATTATGAGAAGTATCTGATTCTACTCGGCAAAGCTTGCAAGATGAACTTGTTGAGGCATGCAAAACGTAGCACTGCTAGAGATTTTAGAATAACCGGCCCACAAGAACAAGAACAAGAACATGAACATGAACATGGGAATGATCAGGAACATGATGAAGTTAATGAAGCTGCTGCTCAAAATGATTTGGTACAAGACTCTGAAAATGGTGAAGAAGATGATGCATTATTACCTGACACAGGTACCCCGTTTGCTGCAGAGGATTCGGAAGAAGATGACAGTTTGATTCCCAGAAAGAAGAGTAGAATTGTTGAAGATTCAGACGATGAAGCAAATATAGAAAGCGCTTAGATGTGATCAAAGAATATTTGTATAGTAAACAACATACACACATATCAGAAACAAATTCTCATCTTTTAGCACCAACAAAAATCATCGAATCTGAACAAGAAGCGTTACAGTTATTATTATTGAAATTATTATCTATACAGCACCAGAATCGCCCACGAAAAAAATGTTTAAGCAGGGTATGATAGATCATCGCAATTAACATGAAAACTACTTACGCTATATGAGATCCCGAAAATTGCGTAGAATTTACCCCTTTTTTCACTACCTTTATTCATTTCTCAATATTAATATTCGCGTCGTCATCGTCATCGTCATCCTGCAGATCCGATGCTTGAACACGATTACTGTGAGCTGTTTGTATCAATGGTCTATTTGTTGCTGTATCTGTATCGACGAACGTCGCAGAAGACATCTCCATTTGACATATCCTAACTGCCCCAAACAACTTCTCCGGTAAATCCTCTTCTTCCTGAGCTTCAACTGCAAACCCCATATCGATTGTCACAGCCGTCACGCACCCCAACGCCAAACGCAGAATCGCAGTGGCGACCTTCGAGCTACCGATGTCGACGTCAATCTCTAGGTAATTCGGGCCGCTGTGGTAGTGGCAATTCAGGGCTTTACCGAGTAGGCAAGCGGAGTAGTTCCCGACGGTGGCTTTCACGATCCACGGCCCTTTGACGATACGGTTCACGATCTTAAACCGCTGGTTGCGGAAGGCGTCGTCACCGTGGATGAAACGATAGAGAAGTGAACCGGAGGGAATCGGATCGTCTGTTGCGAAGTAGAACACAGCACTATGATGATCCCTACCTGGAACCTGTAAGTTCACGGCCAATACGAAACTCTTCGCAGTGTTGCTTCCTTCGCACTGAGACTTCCTAAGCGCGTGCATCACACGATTGTCGGCGCGTGATAGGACGTGGTCGAGTTTAGATGCAGAACGGAGCCAATCGACACCTGCAGGATGAAGGAGCCATGGACCGGAGGGGCACTTCTGCTTCTTGGTGAAGTAGTTACTGCCGCGGAGAGAGAATAGATCACCGGGAGGGGACGCCCAACCATTGGATCCAGTATCGAGGTCTACAAGCTTGAGAGATCCACCGTTGATTGCTTCTTGCCTCCAGTCTCCGTCTTCCTCCTCGGCCGAGGAAGCCTTGTCGACGACGGTGTACGCGGCGGAGGAGCTCCTATGCTTTTGCTTATGCTTAGTGGAACACATTCTCTCTCGGCCGCCTCAGGGAGTAGAGCACCGGCTAGAATCAGACGCGTTATGGATGGGGTGGAATGGAAAGTCTTGGATTTGTAAAGGGAGTTTCGGAAGAACCCTTTTTTAACTCGCGTTATCACTCAGCTATAATATGGTTAATTTGTTGGGGGTTGTTTTGGCGTGTTTATGTATACTGTATACTTTTCCCTTCCAAATAACAAAATATTTAATCGACATAAAATACCTACTTTTAAGCAAATAAAATTATTAATTGATACTATATATAAGTTTATGTTAATTTTTTAAATTATATTTAACCATAAAAAATCGTTACACTTCTGACGAGACAGTGTGTCATCTTTGTTTTTTCTAAATAGAAAATAACAATAACTAAAAAGCTAAGATTTGCTGATCATGTAAATAGATATATATAAATGGACTAAAGATCACAAATAAATAAATAGTTTTATTTTATACATGAATATTGTATGTTTTTATGGATACACATCCATGTAATCATACATCTGTATCATAGAGGGCAACAATCATAAGCCTTACGATTGATATATTAATTATTTATTTTCAGTTTTACAGAAAAGTGTAATATAAGAATTAAGAAATAATATATTATCTGTAAACTTGATAGTGACAAAAATTGTGATGTTGGCACACTCAATAAGACATAACATACTACTCCAAATGGAGTGAGAATATACAACCTAACTCTTGTCATTTCTTAAATGATTGTGATCGATTTATTTTTAAAATATTACATTTGTACATATATATAATACAAAGAAAAAGTACATGGACGCAATAAACAGGGAAGGAACATGGGAATGATGGTCAAATTATCAAGTGTTTGGGATTATTATTTATAACATATGTTTTTTTTTCTTTATTTAATAAAATATGTATTAGTGTTTTTATGTGATATAAAATACAATTTAAAAATATATTGACTTATAGTTTGTTTGTTTGTTATTATTTTTTTTAACAATTTACATACACCCATACTATTATACTCATAAATCTAAAATATCCGTATACAACGAGACTTGAACCCTCAACCATCGATTGATATATACATATCCATCTACTCATGTTATCGTTGGACTAAAGGGCCGGCCTTAAAACTTATTATTATATAGTGTTAAAACATAAAAATGCTATCATTTTTAGTGTTTGATAAATTCCATAAGATAACAAAAAAACATCCTTATAATATTATTGATTTTTTTAAAGAGATTATAATATTATTGATTTATTTATTTTTGTAAGTATAAATGTTTATTTTTTTATGTAAAGGGAAAATGACACATTAGCCCAATAATGTATTTCAAATTTGCCAATTTAGTCCTATAACTTATTTTCGTATTTTTTAAGGGAATAAAATTGTTTTTGTCGGGACTAATTGGCCACTTTGAATAAAATGAAGGGGTAACCTGGTTACCCCTTTGCCACATAGACAATTGTTGACATCATCGTTTGAAGATTTGGAAAATCTAGAAATATTTGGTCAAAATTAAACTTTAAAGTCAAAATTAAGGAAATCCACAATCAAACTACTTTTGCCACATAGACATATATTCCTCATCCTTCTTCCTCTCTCTTAATTCTCACTCTAACCCCATCCCCTACCATTCATTGTCTTCATCTTCCTCACCTTCGTCATAAGTTCATAACAGTTCTTGGCTTCCAAACAAACTACCTTGCTTAATCTCAAGCAACAACGGGGGAATCCACAATCACTAGCAGAATTGAACTCCATCTCGTCACCTTGCAGCTGACCGAAGTGTAACATCCCAAAAACCATAGTAATATTTCTCATTTTCAAAAGACTTTTTTAGAAAACCCATAAGTCATCTAATTCATTGTTTCAAAACATAATCATAAAATAAGAGTATCAAATAAATCTCTCAAACATAAATCCACAAAATGATATGTACACTTACGCCTTTGGCTTCCCCCGATCCTCAAAACTACCTGAAACATTTAAATCCACAAATGTAAGTTGAAGCTTAGTGGGCTCCCCAAAATACCCCATACAACAATACACATACAATGCATCCACACATGATCCTTCAGTCTAAATGGAACGCCTTGCAAGGCCTACCGTACACCTGGACCGCTCTCTTGAGCCTACAACACGGGGCTGGACCACTCTTATTAGGGCTACGATATCAATTAGATCACCCAGGTATCTTGGCCTACAACATAAAGCAGAACCACCTCAACCCAACCACAATATGTCGACATATGCAAACAAAGAAACAATAACCAACAAACACATGTAATCATAACAGATTTACCATACAAACAAATCACTACAACATAACAACATCCTACATACAATGTGACATCCCCAAATTTATGTCCATTTTTTTTTCTTTATGCTTATTTAAAACAGATTATTCTTTCATTAGTGTGGAATTTGTCCCAATATGTTATTAATGTGAAATGATATAAATATCAAAGCATTTCCGAAAAAACATTCTTCATTAACATTTGAAAGCTTGGGATGTCATAACTGATACAAAAACATAAGCATGAACTAGTCTTTACAGGCCTTACCTCAATTTATTTAATGGCCTAAAACTCCTTAAATCTCTTGGCATATTCAAACATTAACATCTCCGAATCTTCGTATTGTTACCTGTGATCCAAGGAAATTGAGTGGGTCAGGCTTAGGAGCCTGGTGATCATATAGGGTTTTCAATCCATAATAATATAACTTATTTTATAATATATATATATATATATATATATATATATATCCCGTCAAACGAATAACCCGATTACCTATTCCCGTTATTCTCACTCTCGGATCCTAAGATGATGATTTTGTGGGACCTATCCTAAAGGATCATTGAGTAGACAATACTGCTTAGGGGATTCCTTAGAAATATATGTCAATAAGGCAACCATGGAGTAAATAAAGTACCTGTATGAATGTATAGTTCATTAACATCTAAAGGTCGTACACCTGCCTATGTGTGGTTCATTTATCACCTACAGACCGAACACCTGCCCGTGTATGGTCTGTTTAACATCTACTGGTCGAAGACCTACCCATGTATGGTTGATTAACACATACATGTTGTAAACTTTCCCATGTATGGATTATAAACACCTACAGGTTGCAAGCTTGTCCATTTTCCACCAGACTTGTCTAGAATACTTTGTGGTCGTCCTCTATATCCTACTATATGACTAATCCCTAATAGTATAACCGTACAATGTTGGCTACAACCTCACATCATATTTTACTTTCTATAACTCTTCACTACCCAATATGCTTTTAGGTATGATAAAATAAATAGATTAATAATTTATCAAAATATAATTTAACCCAATAAGCCATATAGTATTGTAAATACAGATAATAGGACCAAATAACATTTAAACAGTTACATACTTCATATATATGTGTAAGATGAAAGTAACTATGTGTAACGACCCAAAAATCACGACTAAAAAAAATTTCTTTTAAAACATTACTAAAACCATATTTACAAAACTGTATCATAAGTCATAACATAATTTTTAGAGTATTAATTCAAAACATAATCTCATTATCAGAGTCAAACGTCCCCAGGCTAACTGACTATGGTGTGTGCTTTGCAATCTTCCCGAGCTCCTCTTTTGAAAACCGAGTACCTGAAACCAAAACTGAAAACCGTAAGCACGAAGCTTAGTGAGCTCCCCCAATCTACCACATACCACACAATAACATATAAAGCACATACTGGGCCTTGCCCACTGCATCGGACCGAAGTCCGGACTAACTGGGGCCTTGCCCCCTACATCGGACCGAAGTCCGAAGCTGACTGGGACCTTGTCCCCTACATCGGACCGAAGTCCGAAGCTGACATCGGACCGAAGTCCGAAGCTGACTGGGACCTTGTCCCCTACATCGGACCGAAGTCCGAAGCTGGCTGAACATAGCATAAACATATCAACTAGCATAAACACATAAACCCCGTTTGAGCCACGAAGGCATCAAACATACTAACTACTACATCGAACCGAAGTCCGAAGCTGACTGGGACCTTCATCCCCTACATCGGACCGTAGTCCGAAAACTACTGCTAGCTGAACGGGCCGGCATTGTGGCCTTAGACCCGCTCCTACTGAAGGGAAACTCACCTGAACTGCTGAGCTCTGCTGATAAACCTCTGGCTGCTACTCGACAATCTCCTGAACCACTGCTCCTCTAGCTCTCCGAGCTATCAATATCCATAAAACACTTAGTCCAACTGACCTCCAAAGGTCAACTAGGTCAACTATGGTCCAGGTCAAAATCCTGGTCAAAGTCAACCTTCCAGGTCAACCCTACTCGCCGAGTCCTCCTAATGACTCGCCGAGTTCATATGCTCAGGGTCTTTCTATTCGCGACTCGACTCGCCGAGTCAGTCTATGACTCGCCGAGTCCAACTAGTTCCAAGTCCTGTCCTGTCCAACTTGCTGAGTCACCACCCGACTCACTGATTCGAGTCTCAACTCGAAGGGTTTGGGGTTTCGCTACCTGACTCGCCGAGTCCACTAATAGACTCGCCGAGTCCAAGGCAATCTTCAACCAACTCGTCGAGTTGTTCTTCCACCTCGCCGAGTTCATGCTTAACTTCATCCGACTCGACGAGCTGTTCATCCCACTCGTCGAGTTCCTCCTCATCTTCAAGCTACTCGCCGAGTCCACTCGAAGGACTCGTCGAGTCCATTCAGATCTACATACATGCAGAGGACTTTTGAGTCATGCATGGGCTCCAGACTGTAGATCCACTCTTCTAAAGCCTATTCCATACGTAAAGTGGCAAACTTTACGTGTCGCTAACGAGATCTAGGCTCAAATCACTATAAACTAGGGTTTAAGACAAAGGGGCTCAACAATCATCCCATAGACTGATGCTTTATGATTCTCTAGGCCAAGATACACATAGATCTGAAGTAGCAACTTCAGATCTGGGCTTTTAACTCGAAATGGTTCATGAACTTGTCCTAAAAGCCCCAAGTTCCATGATAAAGGTTGATATATATGCAAAAGAGGGAAGGTAACGACTCATTACCTTCAAATGCTCTGGAAGACCTCACAAACTCTGGATCTACTGCCAATTCTTGAATCCCCAATGTGTGCCTTCTTCCTTCTTCCTTCAAATCACCCAAAAAGGCAAGAAAGCTTGAATGAGCAACAATGGAGGCTTAGGGTTTCTGGTTCTGGACTATAGGGCCGCAACTGAGCCCTAGGAAAGAGAATAAGATGCTTAAATAGGGTACCAAGTCCCGAAATTAGGGTTTCCAAACCCAGACCTGACTCGCCGAGTTCCTCCCTGGACTCGACGAGTCAACCCTCTTCAACCTAGGGTTTTTCCTTTCCTTTCTTGACCTTTCTGATCTCGGGTGTTACACTATGAACTCACTTGTTAGAAGTGGATGACGTGCGATTAGGGCAGAGCTTCGCCTAACACCTTAGTTTTTCCTTTCAAAAGACCTAGGTATAAATATCACTAAGGCTGTGTTTGGCGTGCCACAGCTAGCTGATAAACTAGCTTATTTTTCGAGCTTTTATATGTTGTCGTGTTTGGTAAGCCAAAAAGTAGCTTATAAGCTAGCTTTTTGAAAAGATACTTTGACTAGCTTTTTAGGAGTTTTTTTAAAAATTTCAAAATACACCCCTTAATTAATTATAGAAACACATACTCTCATATGTCTTTTTATGTAATTTTATATATTTCAGCTAACTTTTCAGCTAGTTTTACCAAACGTTATTTTTTATCAGCTAGCTTTTCAGCTATCAGCTAACTTTTTATTTAACAGCTAGCTTTTCAGCTAGTACACCAAACATAGCCTAAGTCTTAGGTGCTGTTTATTTTTTTGAAGCGAAAATTCATGAATTATGTGGACCACCTCTGCAACCCTCCGCAGCAGAACATGTGGACCAAACGGCTACAACCTATAATATGAAGCTTGTTTATTTTTTAACATCTGTAAAATGTTGCAATAAACTAGAATTTAAATAAACTGATTTTACAAACTGAAAATAGTTATCAACACCGAAATTTTAATAATTCTAGTCTTAAAACATTGAAAGAATACTAAAAAGAACATGTAAAAAAAACATAAAATTTCTAAAAAAAATCTAAATAATTGTAAAAATAGCTATGAGTTATTTATTTATTTATTTATTTTTTGAAAAAATTAAATTTAAAGAACATAAAAAAATAAAATTATAAAAAAAGTAAGAAAATATTGTAAAGAATTGTAACATCCTGTTTAAATAAAATAAATAAATTAATAAATAATAAACCCAAAAACCCCGAGATGTATTTTTATATTTTTCTTTTATCTTAAATCCGTAATAATTTATCAGAGATTTAGGGCAAGGAGTTAAATGTTATAAATTCTGGAAATCGAGGGTTAAAGTGTAACTTTCAGACTAGTTATGAATAGAATTGAGGAAGTTGGGGATTGTTTGGTAATTATTGGGCTTAATCTGAAAATGCTTGTGGCAGGGGGCTAACAGTGGAGAAATGGAACTCAAGTTTGACAGATGGAGGCGTGACTAAAACCCGACACCCTCCCCTTGTCCTTTCATTTAAAACTTCACAACAAACCCTAACCCTAAATTTTGTTGCAGACGCCACCTTATCCCTCTACATCTCCAGCCGCCACTATTACCTTAGTTGTTGCCTTGAACCACCGAACAACCATCGACGCTCCTGTTGTCGACGAAGACGAAGACGAAGATCAATGATACCGACATCGTGACAGTTGGGGAGGTCAGAAGAACATAACTTGTGGCCATCGTTGCCTCTCTCGGGTAAAGGAGCAACCCCCTCCCACCCTCCCCGCTTCTTCTGTTACTTCATCGTGTCCTGCCGCCATCGCCGCCGCTCCGAGCGGCTGTCCCTTTTTGCTATCGTTTCTCCAAATTCTGCATGCCACCACGAGGATGGTTGTGTTTGTGTGTGTGTGGTTGTTTCAGTGTATGGTGTCGTGTGGATGTTGCTTGGCCGGATAAACCGAAGAAAACCCACCACCACCACTGTGAGGTGGTAGCTGCCACCTCCTGCCACCATCTACCCCCATCTTGGTGGTTGTATTAGGCATTTTTGTGTTCTTTATTGGTAATAGTGTGTGCATGTATGATGTAGGAGTTTTTATGTGTGTATCGGTTGTTGGATTTATCACTGAGAACCACCACCGCCACCGACCACCACTGCCCGAGGTGGCAGTGGGTGGTGCCTGATTTACTAAACACCAAATGACCTAAGGAGTTAACCTTAGACCTACTGGCACGTGTTTGGGTTGGAAACCTTAACTAGGGTTTAGAGAACACTAATGTCAAGAAAACCCTAGTTTTAGAGTTTTCCGGGTTCCACGTTGAACTGTTAATTTGACTTTAAGTTGTACTCGATAATGCCCTACGATTAACTTAATATAGTATTTGACTTAATGAATTAGGTACTTAAGGGGTTAAGTGGGGAACACTAACCCTAGTTATCATTTTATGTGGAAACCCTAAAATCGGCAAGCCCTATTGTTGACCATGATCGAGATGCGTATTTGGGCTATTGCTAGGATTATTATTATACCTGAGAATGACTAGGTCAAACCTTAATCAGTCCTAACCTTAGGTGGTTAAGTCCTTAATGGGTTAAGTATCCTTACTTAACCCTAATCGTCATTTTATGTGGAAACCCTAAACGTAATTTCATGTGAAGTAGTCACTGTTACAAGTGACCATGACCTGGGATCGGGGATTGACTCAAGTATCTATCTGTAGGTGATTGGAAGTGAGTTGAAGCTGGTAGAGTTCTTCATTACTATGGTGGTGACTTACACGCATATCGAGGTGAGTATCACCTTACTGTACCTATGGGTCGAAGGCACCAATGTCGGCCCATTGGTTTTGGTTATCTGTTAGTAAAGGGATGCCTCAGGGACTGTATATTTTAACATTCATAATTTGGTTAGTTTCCTTTTATCCCCTTAATGCAAAAATCCTTTTCATTTTGGTCCCTTGCTAGTACGCGAGGCGTACTCTATGAGTACGCTTAGCATACTAGCTTTTTTCTGGTCGTGGGCTTCACCCATGTACGCTGGGCGTAGGCAAGGTTTGGGCAAACCCTAATTTTTAGGGGTTGCACCCTATTTAAATAACTTAAACTACCTCTTGGACATTTATTGACCTGCCTCCATCTCCTTATGCCCTAATATCGAAACCCTAAGTGCCTCCTGTGAGTTTTGAGCTTGAAAGTGAGATTTTGGTGGTGTTTTAGTGAAAGAAGAAGAAGAAGAACTCTTGGTGGTTTCTTGGGCTCGTAGATCCAGCTTCATCATCATCATTGCAAGCCATTTGAGGTATAAAGTTTTCTACTTGATGGTTCATTATGCTAGATCTAGTTTTGGGACTTTGTTATGCATTTTTGGGTCTTTTGACCTAAAGTTGAGCTTTTGATCTACTCTAGAAGCCATGGATGTTAGATCATAGCTCCATGGAGGTCCCTTGGTCATAAAATGCAAACTTTATGAAAGATATTAGTCGATGTAAGTATTAAGAGCTTTATTAAGCTTCTTTTTGAGTGTTGGGTTCCATTAAGTCATGCATGGGTGTTAAGTTGCCAACTTTACGTATTAAGTCACCCTTTAGGACCAGATCTGAGAGTTTGGCAAGATGTCTTAACTAATTAAGTGCTTAATAGAGAGGATTAGTAGTATGGGGAGTACGTTGGGCGTACTCAACAGATGGACTATTGGGCTTGACGATTCTCGACATTGGGCCATGCTTTGTACTTTTAAGATTGGGCCATGTTGGGCCACTAGAATTCTGATTTTGGGCTTTTGCTAGTATATTAGGCGTGAAGGTTGTGATGTCCAACTCAGTCATATACTTCCCCCCTGTTTGCCATGTACTCCGACATACTAATACATACTCATTCGAATGTTGGTAAATTCTCATTTTCATTGTACCAACAAATTTTCCTTTCCATCATCTTCTATAATCATGTTATGCAATATGATACAATGCTTATATCAAATTATTTATTCTTTTTCGCTCGAATGATCATGCCGCTATTGAGAGTATCTGCTAATGTTTCTTTAGACCACCAAAGGCTTGATTGGTATCCTTCCTAGCTGATTCTTGGGCCGACTTAAACTTTATTCGCTTTTAATTGTATGGACATAAGAATGATTTCACAAATGTAGCTAACTCGAGATATATCCCATCGTTAAGGTAATAGTCACACTTGTATGTTGTTCCATTTTCTTGAAACGACACATCATATGATTTCCCAAGGCAGATGCATTGAATATCGACGATTGGTCTAAAACATTGATGTTGTTGTTGGAACCCGTTGGACCAAAAAATGCATGCAATATCCAAAGATCATAGGACGCCATTGCTTATAAAGTTATTGTTGGTTTTATCTGATCACCTCGTATAAATTGACCACGCCACACATTATGACAAATTGACAACCCTCAATGCATATAATCAGTACTACCAAACATTCCACAGAACACATGCCTGTGTTTCACGTGTTGTATACAATTGGTGGACGTTGTTTATTTTCGGTTTTCGTAAATATCGATCACGATATAGGATAATCACCAATTTAGCAAACTTGTATAAACATTTTCTGTTGTTCGCTCTTACATCCTCAAAGACTCATCCCATGAGTTAGATCCCATGCCGAATGCTAGTTGACGAGTTGCAGCTGTACATTTATGAATTATAGAGAAACCTTTCTGACCTCTTGCATCAATCTTTTTTTGAAAATATGGAAATCGATTTTTTCACATCTTCAACAATGTGCACAAATAATTCTTTCCTCGTCTGGAACCGAAGTCCAAATTTCCGAGTATAGACTGCATCATCATCAAAATAGTCATTTATAAGTTGATTGTGCATGACTTCATGATTCTTTGTAAATGATGATTTCTAATTTTTCAACACGTACTTTCAACTTTATTTTCTTGTAAATAAGCGAAAGTTCTTCGCATAACGTTCTCGATAAATAAGTGAGCGTTCTTCGCATAATGTATCTTATGTTTTCTATTTTCTAAATATTTCTAACAATAATGTCTATCATGTTAATTATCATAATATATAGAAATACATAAAGTGATATAGGTTCTTATGAATAATCACCGTCATCTTATCAATCATTCACAAAACGTTTTTTGCGCAATTATACATTTTCAAATATCTGATAAGATTTACTAAGTCTACTTATGATATGATTTTGACTATATGATTAATTTGTTTATATCAAACATGTTATTATCATGTCTTTAACTTAAATCCTTTTTATGGTTCTATTATTTAAAAGCTAACGTTAATAAAAATCAAGACAAGCAAGTTGTTTATTTCATTAAGCGGGAAAAAAGATAAATGTGCAATAAAACATTAAAAATATAATATCAGAATATTAATAAATAATTATAAAACAAGTATAGTAAAGCATATATATACCCCGGTAGAAAATTAAATCTACAATGTGATTTTGGCGATCAATAAATTTATATTATCTTGCAAATTGTTTTTGTAATTTTTGTTAGTTAATTCATGGATTATTTCATAAAATGAATAATGTTTATTATACGGAGAGTGATATTTTATTATAAGTTCAGAGATCAGAGTACCGAATTATTAGATTGAAAAAGTGTATATACAATTTTTTTTGCCGTACAAAAATATATAATTTTAGAGGATTGTATAATTTATATATTATATAATATGTTAAATCATTTGTTGTAATGCATTACAAACAATTATTAATTTGTTATGTATAAATTAGTGCAGATTAGATTTGGTCATAAAACAAATTTAAAAAGGATAGACAAGTAATAAAAGTAATACTAATAAAACAAGTCAAAAGTCAAAAGTTTTAACATGTATTTAGATAGTTATAATAATTTTTTTTATGGCTTTTATCATATCTTAGTTATTTGCAAAATTTAAAAAGACAAGCAAGTAAATGTTAGGGTGCAAACCCGGCCCAAACCATATTAATGGCTATTTATTTTAAGGCAAACCCATTAAAACCAATTATACAACATAGACTATAGAGCCGTCATCTTTGCCACACAAATTATTATTGGCTTTTGTCTTTTGGAGTTTTGGTCAAGTTTGGCCGATTAGTTAATTTTCAAATATTTAAAATATTATTTTATAGATTATATGATGAGGCTTTACTCAAAAACTAGTGTGAACCACGGGTCACCTTATAGCTGTTTTTGAAAGTTTATTGAACCTAATATTACTGAAATGTGTTTTGTTTTATTCATAGATGAGAAAACGATGACAAAAAGAAGCTAAAACGGAAGTATGTAGATGGAAAAAGGACAAAAGGAATATCAAAATGATCAAATGGGCTGAAAGTGAGAAATGTTAAAATACGTGTGGTCAATTTGTAATGAAAAATAAATAATAAGATGAAAAAAAGGGACAAAAAGAAAGCCAAAATGGTGAAAGAGATTTAAAGTGACAAATATTAAAAGATATGTGACCAATTTCTAATTATAATATGCCATGGATTAAACTTGTCAAACTATAGAAAATATTGTGGCAAAATCTTGAAACATACAAAATAGTGAGACTTAAAGTGACAAATATTAAAAGATATGAGCTAATCTCTAGTTACAACATGTCAGGGACTAAAATTGTCAAACATATTGTGTCAAAATTTTGAAACATACAAAATATAAACTAAAATTGTCAAACTATATACGGCAAATCTTGAAACATACAACATGTCAACATATGGGAGTAAATAAAAGAATGGTGTATAATATGAAATAACCAAGAACTACACTGGTGGTGACTAATCCTTCCTAATAAATAAAGATTTTTTTTTTCCATATGTTACCTTGTCATTTATTTTGCTACATGTAGTTTTGTGGTTATTTTAAATTAATTTTTATTCCACATGTAATTTTATTGTTGTTCATTTTATTACTAGTTTATAACCCGTGAGAACCACGGTTATAAAATTAATCAAACTTTTATAGTAAAAACTCAAAATTATTAATAAGTTATTTTAAATAAATTATTAATTTAAGAGATATTTTTTTAGTTATGTGAAATTATAATCATTGATTCAAATAAATATATAAAATTAATTTTTAATATATATTTGATATTTTTTCTTTGTGAATTAGTGAAAACAATAATTTAAAATTTAAAATTTAAAATAGAATCACATTAATGAGGAGGTCTAATAAATTTAAAATGAAAAACTAATAAATTGACAAGTGACAACACATTAATTAAAATGTTTAATATGATGACACACGACAAAAAAGCTACTCTTTTATTAGTATAAGAAAGTTGTAGATAGTATTTATATTCAATAATAAATGCATATCAATTTTATTAATGAACTTTCCTTCAAATTTCAAAATTACCAAATTAAGGATTCATTAATTTTCTTTATTTATTTATCTAAATTATTTGTTTAAATTTAAAATAGAAAAAAAAACATTTTAATTTTTATAATTCAATATTTTCTCACTTTTCATATAAATTCGTACTTTTCAAATATTTAGAATTTTGTATTGTTTATTTTTTTAATAAACCCATGTAATACATGAGTTTCACACCTAGTATATAATAACCAAGAACTACACTCTTGCTAACGTCCATGTTAATTAATAAAGTATATTAATATTGTCTTAAATTAATTCTATTGTAATTTTGTTTTCTTATAATTTTTTATCAAAATTTTAATTTTTGTTACTAACATGTTTTAATCGTTTTTTTTAGAAATTTGCAATATATATATTTTTCACATCATTTTAAATATTAGTTTACAAACTAAGTTTTTTATTTTTTATTTTATGACCATTGAGGACGTTGAGGGAGATGTAAAGTGGGCAACTGCATATAGCCTAATTTTTTTTAGCCAAATTTTTATTGAATTATATATAAATATTTATTTATTTAAAAATAAAAAACTTATAACAACGATAAGGACAATTTTTTCTGATTCATTTAAAACATTTGAAGATATTTAAATCTTCGGAACCAGACTATTTATGACTTTTTGCTCCAATTGTTTTCTACATCACTCATTTTATATGTGTCCACCATAGAGGTGACAATCGTGTCGTGTTCGTGTCGTGTCGAAACACTAACGGGTTGAAAGTGCTTGACCCTAACCCGACCCATTTAATTAACTTGTCGTGTCGTGTCAACCCATTTATTTTTGTGTCGGGTTTCAGGTTAGGGCTATAGCTCGAAATATGTCGTGTCATGTGAGGTTAAAAGATTGAACATGTTGAAAGAGTAGGAGTTAGGTAGGCAGAAAGGAAAAACTAATACTTTGGAGACAGAATAGATGAAGTCATAGCAAGTTCAAATGACAAAATTAAAAGAGTGGAAGTTGGGGAGGCGGATGACAAATGTCATGAGGATGCGAGAGTGGTGAAAGAGACTGGGTAGTTTAGGAGAGAATGAAAAATTGAAATGAAGTCTTGATCTAGATGGCTAAGTCATTTCAACATTACAAAACAATTTAATTCGAAGACTTTCTTTTACTTATGGTTTTTATTTTGTATCTCTCTAGTTTATTTAAATAATTCAAAATACTTGCATATAAATAAACATGTCATTTTCGAGTTGAAATTCTCAACCCTAACCTTACCCATTTAATTTTCGTGTCGTGTCGTGGCAACCCGTTTATTTAAACGGGTTGAAATATCTTATCCAAACCCGTTTATTTCGTGTCGGGTTCGTGTCGTGTTAATTTTTGCCACCTCTAGTCCACCACTTGCATTATACAAACCCGACTTTACAAAGCCAACACACATCACATACAAATCTCACAATAAGGTAATCACTTACATATTGGTAATGTTTTTGGTGATATATTTTATTACAATTTGAAGATGATACGTGTTTAGACTAGAAAAAGGAGCATAGTATTTGTGTGAATTGTGATATTTGGAAGTTGGCAAAAAAAGTTGTGTAAAAACTAAAAAGTTATAGAAGGATGCCATAAGAAGGAAACTAAAATAAGTTTAGGTCAAAAAATGGTTGTGCCAACTACTAAAAACCTACGGTTCAACCATTTGGATAAAGTAGCACGCGGATACATTAAAATGCAAACGTTCGAATATACAAAGGTAGATGTCAGATTGCTAAAATTCCATAAAGCCATTTCATCAAATTGTATTTTTTTTTTTATTTTTTTTTAATGAAAGTTGTAAAAAACTAGTTTTGTAGAAAAAAAACATGTAAAAACAAAATTGCAAAAATAATTTGGACAAATTTGTAAAAAGTTTGAACGAATTCCAATAAATTTGGCAAAATTTGTATATAATACAAAGTTAAGCAATCTATAAACCAATAATAGGTAACAAGAAGTTAAGAATCAATTCAAAAAAACTTCCATAGTTACAACCATTAAGTGTAGTAAAATGCGTGTATGGTATTTTTGGATACATTGTAAAAGGCTAGTCGATCAAATTTGGCTTTAAACTTGGCCTTTTGGTTTAGCTTCTTTTCTAGCCTATTGACACCTTATCTTGAGCAATAGACATTGATTACGGTCAACGAGTTTGTAAAAAAAGGTATGACACATAGGGACGGAAGCAAAAATACATACTAGGTGTTGACAATGTTGAAGTAAGTATTGCTGGTGCACGAAAAAAAAGTAAAAAAATCAAAAAATTTTCTACTGCATACAGGAAAATAGGTGTTACCGGTGCCACACCGGGACACCAAGCAAAACCGCCATTGACGCCACATCCTCCGTAAAACATACACCACACTCGCCTTAACCTATTATATACCCATATACATTTCTATCATGTACCCATATACATTAACTTCAACGTTCTCCTTATATGTTGAATCACTATCATGGTCATTCTCAATGTTGTTATTTTTTTCCTTGAACAAGATGCCATCTTTTGTGTTGTGTGTAACATTCAACATTATGAATAATGTTTAATTCTCATATAATTACTTGATCTTACAATTCGTGCAACAATCAATATTGAGAAATATTAAAAATCAAAGATCAAACTTATAGATACTTGATTATGCAATGTGTTTCTCTAATGTTCCTTAAATCATGCCTTTGTAACTCTGCTTTAAAAGCCGAGCATTCGTAATCCTTTGTAACTTTGAAAACTAATATAACATCATCTATAATATGAGATTGTTTAAAGCTTTTTCCACGGAAAAAGCTTCAAGGTTTCAAAAACTTGCTGAGGGAGCTTTCTTAAAGCAAATTTTTTCATGAAGCTTGTTAGTTAACAAGCTCAAGGTTAGAGGTTTTTCATAAGCTAATATTATTTTATCCACTTTTTTTTTGTTACAAATGCTTAAATGATTGCTATTGTGACAACGGAAAAAAAGCCATATGAAAAACTTTTATATAGTAGGTGTTTGTAAACCTTTTGGATTTGTGATTTAACGATGACATGATACCAATTTTTTTTTGTGAAAAAGTTATTATGTGGTTGATGGTCCAGATAAATGTTCATGGAAAACTGATATATTTAAAATAATAAATCTTTATGAGTTTACCATTAAAAAAATACCATAGATTTCTAATTAAAATATGGCTAATATGATAAATTGATTTAAAAGTTATATATATATATATATATATATATATATATATATATATATATATATATATATATATATATATATATATATATATATCATACATACTTATAAAGCTAGCATTTTTTCTTGAATCTCATGCATTTGAAACCTTTTTTTTTTTTTTTTTAACTTCCTTTCACCACATTCATTTGAAACTTCCATGACTTTTCAATTTCTTTACAATAATATTATAAATAATTTAAATAATGTTCTATAAACAAGAAAGAGTGTTTTATTACAATGTCTTCATCCCACATCGATGGTGAGAGTAAACAAGAGAATGTTTCCTCTTTTATAAATAGGAAAGGTTGTGAAATGTTTCAAAGAGACCAAACCATAAGAACTTCCTCATGCCTACTTTTGTAGAATTTTGAAGGTATTATTTGGTGAGATTGCCTATATTGGCAAGTGTCCAGTTAACTTTTAGAATTCCAAAAATGGTTTTGAAGCGAATTTGTTCAGGTTTAAACCATGTTTTAGTTAGAAAAAAATTACGTAGTTGGGTATATCGAGTTGAACTGGAGCTGGATCAATTTGGACCGATAAAGGAATCATTTTCCTTTCACAACAAACATTTGAAACTCCCATGATTTTTTAAATTATTTCTAATAATATTATAAATAAGTTACATAATTTTATATAAATATAAAAAAACATCTACCTAAACCTAAAATTATAACTGTTTGAAAAATCACTTTGATTCAAAAGCACGAAATATATACAAACCGGGTTTCACTAGAAAAAAAATATGTAGTTTGGTATATTTAGTTGAATCGGTCAGAGTTTGATCTATTTGGACCATAAAAGAAACATTTTCCTTTCAGTATATACATTTGAAACTCCCATGATTTTTCAAATTGTTTCCAATGATATTTTAAAAAAGTTAGATAATGTTATATAAATATAAAAAAAAAACATCTACCTAAAAATAAAATTATAATTGTTTGAAAATTTGATTTGATCAAAAGCATGAAATATATACGTAAATTATATTTTATAAAAGAATTCTTTTTATAATGAACTTTTGAATCTTGAAAATACATATAAACAAGCTTTCTATATTAAGTACCTAACTGAATTTATGATTTTAGAATTAGACAAAAAGTTATTCAATAAGAACTTACTTTTTTGGATAGCAACTTACGAGATTATAGAAAAATGGAACTATTGAACAATAAAAAAAGGGTAAACAAGAGAAAAGGTGTTTTACTAAATAAGTTGAATAATGTTTTATTAACAAGAAAGCGTGTTTTCTTACAATATCTTCATCCCACATCGATGGTGAGAGTAAACAATAGAATGTTTCATATTCTATAAATATGAAAGGTTGTGAAATGTTTCAAATGGACCAAACCATGAGAACTTCCTTTGCCTACCTTTTTAGGATGTTGAGGGTATTCTTTGGTGAGATTGTCTTTATTGGCAACTGTCCATTTAAGTTTTAGAATCCTGAAAATGGTTTTGAACAAGATTTTTTTAGGTTCAAACAGAGTTTCAGTTGAAAAACCGTTATGTAGTTTGGTATATTGAGTTGAATCAGTTTGAGTTTGATCAATTTGGACCGATAAAGGACGCATTTTCCTTTCAGCACATACATTTGAAACCCCCATGATTTTTCAAATTGTTTCTAATAATACTATAAATAAGTTACCTAAACATAAAATTATAATTGTTTGAAAAATAAATTTGATTCAAAAACACAAAATATATACAAATCGAGTTTCAATAGAAAAAATGTTATGTAGTTTGGTATATTAAGCTAAATCGGTCCGAGTCTGATCAATTTGGACCGATAAAGGAAGCATTTTCCTTTCACCACATACATTTGAAACTCCTATGATTATTCAAAATGTTTATAATAATATTATAAGTTACATAATGTTATATAAATATAAAAAAATCTACCTAAACATAAAATTATAATTGTTTGAAAAATCACTTTGATTCAAAAGCACGAAATATATACTCGATTATATTTTATAAATGAATTCATTTTATAATGACATTTTGAATCATGAAAATGCATATAAACAAACTTTCTATATTAAGTACCTAACTGAATTTATGATTTTAGGATTTAACAAAAAGTTATTCAATAAAAACTTGATTTTTTATAGCAACTTACGAGATTACTGAAAAATAGAACTATTGAACAATAAATTTTCTGGATAACGTTTTATTTTTATTATTTAATATTTTTTTTAACAAAATGAAATTATTGGCAAATAAAGAAATGAGTTTAATTAAAATGTCTTCATCCCACATTGATTGTGAGAGGAAACAAGAGAATTCTCCTCTATAAATAGGAAAGATTGTCAAATATTTTAACTAAACCATGAGATCTTCCTTGCATATAACTTTGTAGGACGTTGAGTGTATTCTCTGGTGAGATTGCCTTTGTCGACAAGTGACCAATTAAATTTCAGAATTTCGAAAATGATTTTGGACTGTATCTTTTAGATTTGGATCGAGTTTAATAAGGATCCGAGTGTCTTCTGGCTAAGTTAGACAAACTTGCTTCCATTGGAGGCCGAGTTTAAGTAACATGCCGAGTATTTGGTTGTGTTAGCCAAGTTTTACAACCATGTATGTAATACAATCTAAAGGTTTAACCTTATAAAAGACATCACTATTATCATATGTTCTATATAATTATGGTAATATTTATGATACAAAACATTTTTTTTACTATTTAAGATAAAATGTTGTCTCTATTATCATATGTTGTATACAATGATAAAATTTAAGATAGATAAAAAGATGTCTTTATTATCGTATTTTCTACATAATGATAATATTTAATATAAACGTTTTAATTTAATATGAAATTATTATTTAATAGACAACAATAACGATTTATTTATTTTTAAAAATTATTTTTTTCTATTTTAATCATATAACTTTGTATATGCAAAACAACTTCAAGTTCCAACCTTATCTCTTATAATATAGTTCAACATAATAACAATACTAAAAATCATTTTTTATATTTTTTATGAAATTATTATTTAATTGTTAATAACAATGATTTACTTATTTTTAATATAAAATATTCTTTTATATCCCACACAACGCGTAGGCATTCACCTAGTATATATATATATATATATATATATATATATATATATATATATATATATATATATATATATATATATATATATATATATATATATATACTTTTTGCTTTTATTATATCCAAACATTTAAATGAAAATTTTATTATCAAGATCTAACTATAATAAAGAAATAAAGATAAAAGAACTTTTAGCACAACCATATTATATGTCATTCATAAAAATTTCTTTTTTAGGTCGACTACACATATAATTAGTTTAGAAGTATATTAGAATTTTAAATTGTTCTAAAAAATAAAATTGCAAAAATAGTCCTTATGATTTGTCAAAAATTGTTATTTTGGTTTAAAATTTTTTAATCTAAAGCTACTAGTACAAAATAGAAATTTTATAATGGTTTTGGTTTAATTTCTTTTGAAAATACATCCGATGACATATTTTCCCTTATTATTTTCTTTTTCTATTTTTTATTAATTTTACTGTTTTTGATTAAAAATTAAACAAAAAACAAAAAAGAAAAATATAACCCCACCCTTAATGACCCCTCCACAAATTAACACACATAAACACCATTTCTATCTCTTCATTCGTCGAAAATATCCACCATCGGTGCTGGATTAGCAAACTCTAACACCTTTGTAAACAGCTAGCGCCCCCTTATCGTCCGTCAAAGATAACCACCACTTCTCCATGATAACCATCGGTCGACACCACCCTTATTGTTTTCCAGACCACCACTTCTTCAGGAGGTAGTAAGAATGGATCAGGTGCTGCACCACAACTTCTCCGACGAATGCTAACCCTAATATTACCACTGCACTCTAAAAATCCTAACCCTAGCGTGTTGTTAAACCTGAAATCCAGACAAACAATTTGGTGAACAAGGGCAATCCTAAACTATCAATATTTCCAATGGTGTTTATTAATCTCATTATCTCAAGGTGATGACGACGCTAAGATTAGGTGTCCACTACTATTGACGCTTGTGAAGGGGTAAAGTGAGAACAAATGTCCATATTGGAGCGACGTTGATAGGACTTTTATAGCTCATAGTTTAACATTGTCGTCAGAGAAGGAGCTAGTTGAAGGCGAAGTTAGGGTTTCTACAAACGCTAGCTTGTCAAAAAGGGGAGAGAAAAAACCGGCGTTGTAACCCAGATCTGTAGCTCATTGGAGTCGCCATGTCTCTACCGCCTTTGCAAACTCGTTATGTTTGCAGATCCTTTTGTTTGTTGAACTCCATTGATGGTGATGAGTTGGTGTGAGGGGGGGGGGGGGGGAGGTGACTGCTGCAAGGGGGTTTGTAGATCTCTTATTGTGTTTGTAGATTGTCGTCGCTAGATCGTTCCAAATTTCCGGCGACTGGTTTGTCGATCGTCCGACAATGAAGATGACATAGATAAGGGAAAGAAGGTATAATGTGTTAAAAATAATAATTAAGTAGGTCTAGGTATGAGTAAATTTTTTTGTTCTTTTTTAATTAGAAAAATGTTAAACTAAATAAAAATGTAAAAAAAACATATCAAGGACAAATCCACAATTTTAAATATTTTCAAATTTTTTTGGGTCAAATTGCAAAAAAATAAACTCTTTTTTATTAGAACAAAATATTTTGGGAAAAATAACAACTTTCACAAAACCTTTTTTGCAATTTTCTCAAAAATAAATAAATAACTAATAATAATAAATCAATAAAGACGATGAATAAGCAAATCCCAAACACCTTAAGCAAAAATTATTTTGTGTAATCCGAACACCCAAACACCCCCACAAAAGAAAGTTCCAAACATCTATACTCGCTCTCACCCACTCACTAGCCAGAATTTTGCAGAGATGAGCGAAGAGGGGAAGAGATCTCCGGCCACTGGTACCTTTCCGGCTAAGCCGCCGTATACGGCGGATGATCGGAAAACCCCCGCATCTTCGTTATCGACCTCTTCTTCCAGCAGCAGGAAAGTCGTCATCAAGAGTGCCGATATGAAGGAAGAAATGCAAAACGAAGCCGTGAATATCGCCATTTCCGTAATTTATCAGCCTTCCTCTTCTTTCAATTGACTGTATTTCTTCCGTGGCCTGAACGCCTGACTTCACGATTCCTTTCTCTTTACTTCACTCCCTATGAAATTCTCTTTCATATAACCGGAGTTTCGGTTACGCGTGTGCAGGCGTTTGAGAATTGCAGTGTGGAGAAGGATGTCGCGGAACAGATAAAGAAGGAATTTGATAAGAATCATGGTCCTACTTGGCACTGTATCGTCGGCAAAAACTTCGGTAATTTCTTATTTTATTAGATTAATTCATCATTATATCGGATTTTGATTACCTATTAAGAACCTTCATATAGAAATTGCTTGCTTTTGATTTATTATGCATTGGATTGTCGTTAATCATCTATGAACTTTGATCGTAGTAGAGTTTGGTTTTGGATTTGATTTTGCATCTAAGATCTACTGATCTAGGTTTAAATCAGTGCCCTGCAAAGTTTCAATTTCAATGGACTGTAGTGAGGTAAAAACAGGAATGATTTATGTGATATATATCTGCAAACATTTGTTCAAGGAAAACATATACATATCAAAGTAAGAATGGGTTTTAGTGAGATTATTCTAGTGTTTATCAAGGCTTTCATAACAAGCTCAATGTTAGTATCACATTTGCGTTGATATATGCATATGTAAACATCTGATAACATATAGTTTTGGTTTTGATTTTGTAGGTTCTTATGTGACTCATGAGACGAATCATTTTGTTTATTTCTATTTGGAATCGAAAGCAGTGTTGCTGTTCAAATCTGGTTAGCATGCTTTAATGGTGGTGGTGATGACTGGTGGTGCTTCTTGGACATGTATGTACTCGAAAAACCAATAGAATTTGAATATGCTTGTGGTGTTTGTATATTAGTGTGGACTTATTATTGTGTTTGAGTGCTTTTATAATACATTTGATTGTCTCCTATGTCTTCTGTTCTGGTGTTATTTTCTCTTACTTTTAAAAACCCATCAATAGCATGTTCTGAATGACTAAGAAAGCGAATGGTTGCCCACCATCAATTCTCCACTTTTACACTTTTTGTAGTTGGGCAATTCCTGTATTAATTAAGAGAAAGGTACGACATGACAACTTGTACTGTGTTTGACATGCATTGGATTTGGACTGTGACTGTGACTGATGTCAATATGGAAAATGTACATGCCCTGTTAAAAGTTTGTCTAGTCCATGCTAATCCAATCTGGTTGAGTCATGTCCAATCTTGTCTTGTACCATGTAACATAAAGAAATAGCCTGACGTGGTAGCCACATCACTTTTGCCATAAGAAATGAATGACATGTCATTTTCAGGGGAGGGACAAATTGGTAAATTTTGAAAAAAAAATTGAAAAAAAGAAATAGCCTAACCCTCACACACTCTCTCTCCTCGTCACTAAAATGCCATTTGATCTATGTAACTCGGCAAGCCATGGTGTATGTCACCCATGCCACTCCACTCCATTAAATCTAAGAATTCAAATTCAAGAGATAATTGTGAATCTTATTAACACTTGTTAAAGCTATCAAAGTGACAGTTAAATATAACATTTGTTATTTTCTTGACAGAATATATAGTCATCATAAAATAGTTTGGACAAACAGTTAAATATAACATTTGTTATTTTCATAGGAGAGAATATATAGTAACGAGTATTTTCTTCATAAAATAGTTTAGACAATTGCTATACATTTGCACAATTATTTTTCTTTCCATATTGTTAGAAATTGGGGGTTGTAACAAGGGATGTTGATAATCAAACTAGTCTTATACTCTTATACAAGTTGCTATAATGCATTTGACAAGTATAATTCAAGTTAACCAAAATGACTAGTGGTATTAAAATCGTCAGCACATATCACCTATTTTTCTATCTTTATATGACTCACGAAATCACAAAGTATTTATTTACACCATGTCATCAATGGATCGACATATAAAGCATGGGAAACATCAACATTTTTTATAAGGTATAACTAGTTATGGTAAGAATTTAAGCATGATGAATATTCATAACCCTAATCATTCTCTTCACACATTTAAACATACTGAATATTCATAACCCTAGTCATTCTCTTTAAACATTTAAACATACTAGGAGTAGAGACTTTTATTGGAAAGCTTTTATTTAAAACCTTAATTTCATACATAAAGTGTTTTGAATTATTCTATAAGCTCTACTTGTAAACACATAATCTTGCAAATGGTGGTGAGTTAACCCACCATTTGAGTGTGGTGTGGACTTTTTGATTGATCCATCATTTACAAGATTATGCATTTCCAATATCTTGTATTTATACCACTTGTTGGACAATGGTGGATCAATGCAAAGAAAACTCGTATAGTCCCTCTTTTCATCTTACATTATAGAAATTTACAATATTTATGAAAATTTCTTACATTTATAACCTAAACATAAAGTAGTAATAGGAAATAGGAATTTTAAGCAACTCTACTTATGAAATTAGGACAACTTATGAATCTACGTCTTGGGTTCTTTGGAGTCCAAGAAGTCCAAATACCACTGTCATCTCTAGAATTGCACCTAAACCTAACACCTTGCGAAGCTAAGGTGGTTGAAGAAGACGAAACCATTGATTTCAAAAGAACATTTTTTTAGAGATGGTTACCATGTAATTCCTAAAATTGAATACAATTGCAAGTCTTTTGAGTTTTATTGTTAAAAAAAACCAGACCTTCATTGTAAATAAAGTCAAACTATAGTGACTTTAATAAAGATTTTATTTGCCAATTGCCACATAAGGAGGATGACCAAGTAACCGAGTAACTAACCAAATCCGAATACAACTGAAGTCTTTTAGTCCTTTTTCTAAAAAAATCAAGACTTACTCGTAAAAAAGGTTAAGAGTATACCGACTTTAATGAAAATGACCAATAAATTTATTTAATTTTATGTATAAAACATGTCAAACATTCTCAAAGTTGTAAGACATATCACGTCAAGAACTTAACGAGGCATCACGCATCAGGCAGGTGCTATGTAACTTTCTATATCTTCTTCCATCCTTTTCAATCGTTTTCCATTATGATTTAAAATTTAAATGCATTATATCATAAATCACAAAACTTTTTGTGATATGTATGGACTAATATCATGTAATGAATACCAAATCAATGTTTTCTCAAAACCCACATTTCAGTATGATTTTATTGGGCCTGAAGCCCAAACTGTTAATACTTAATAAATAGGTATTTTTGTAGACCGGTTCATATGTGCATGTGGCCATGATGTGGATTTGTGGGCACAGGTAACCCGTATTACCCTCCACCTATCTCTTTCTCGATCTCTCTCGTACACACAGAAAATCATGATTTACATGTTGATCACCATTTCATTGACATGTAGTAAGTTGGTCAGTTGTGATAAAGTTCTTCAAAAGGGGTGGAATTATGTATAATTTAACCTACTGATGGTTTTAGGATACGTTTCTCTCTTCAATTTTCTCTCTAGGGTTCCATTTTTGTCGATCGGGGGACGGAAATTTGATGATCTCATTGAGGAGAAGTTGAAAGTGTGCAATGTTTGAAGGTCATTAATCTCATTCAAATTCATTGTAGCAGAGATGATTTTGCAAATTCAGCAAGGTACAAGTTGTTCATTACGATATCTTCCTGCTTCGTTTTAATTCTAGAAACAATTCTTCACATGTGGGGAAACCTCATGCATTTGATCTATACATCTTTTTACAAGAAAAAAAGGCGAGTCACGAGACCTTCATTCTTTTTTGTTTGACCTTCAAGTTTTAACAATCTATAAACGTACACTAAACTCACCCTTTCTTTTTATTACAGCTGACTCCATTTCCACTCATCTGATAATCAAAAAGCTCCAAGACATTTTTTCTAAAACATATTTGTAAAAAAAAAATTGAATACTTGTAAAATTCAAACATTTGATTTTGCTAAAAAGAATTCATATTTTTATTTAACGATATGCCATACATTAAATTAAAATTTATTTTTCTAAAGAATTTAAATATTTTTTCATGGTTCTTCAACAGACCTTTCAAATAGATAGAAAACAATTTCTTCCCCTTTCTGTAACAACATCAAGATACATATTTTTCCCTTTGTCTATATACATGTAGTTAAAGACAGAAGGAAGAGATATGCTCAGAAAATGTTGATACATATTTAATGAGAGCACATACCATATATTGTATGACAGTTTATTTTCATGGTTATCCAATACCATAATCTTTAAACATAAACGTGTATTCACTTCTCAATATCTGTCACTTTATATAAACCCAATTCCTTGCTCACATTCCATAATTTGACCTTCATATATGCATTCACTTCTTCCTCCCACCAACTTTCTTGCATTCTTTGACTCTTCTTCCCAATCTGTCCTGTACACCACAGTCAAAATTGACACCAAACATGCCATCTGTGCTGCTAAAAGCCCATAACAAAGCCCCAAAAACTCAAATTTCCACACAAAAGCTAAAACAATGGCTACTGGTGTCCCCACCAAGTAAAAAGAACAAAGATTAATCCTTGCACCAGTTGAAGGCCTTGCACTTCCACGAAGAACACCAGAACATGTAGTTTGTGGGCAGTTAGCTAACTCACATACTCCAATTATGGGCAAAATAGTCATTGTGAGCTTTAAAACTTCATTGTCCTTTGTGAAAACTTTCCCCCATGCTTCTCTTCCTAAAGTAATCCCCAACAACCCAAAAACTGATGTCAAAACTGCCAATCCTATCGCGACAAGTGTCGCCAAATGGGCCTTACCCGGTTGACCCGCTCCAAGTTCATTCCCTACTCTTGTTGATATCGACATGCTAAGTGCTGAAGGCAATGTGTACATTAGGGAAGTTGTCTGAATCACTATAGCAGATGTAGCAAGTGTAACATGTGGTTTATGAAGATAACCAGCTAAAATAGTCATAAACTCATACCACCACCACTCCAAACAAACCGCTAAACAACTTGAAACAGCAAGCTTAAATAGCACACCCCACCCCTCCCCAGACTCTTTTACATTTGGTTCACATAAAGTCTCCTTAGGGGTATTATGGGTAAAAGACATGTAGCCTAGAATGAGAACCGATGTACTTAAGTTTGTGAGAAAGGTGGAAATCGCAACCCCTTGTACCCCTAAGTGAAGGGTGAATGCCAAAGTGTTGGTGATAGGATAATGTAAAAGTGTTGGAATTAAAGTACACCACATTAATGACCATGTTGCCCCTTTACTTCTTAAAAAGATACGTAAAGGGTATAAAAAGCTATTAACAATAAGATCAGGGGCAGCATATCGACAGTATAAACTAGCAATACGTGTGATTTCAGGGTCTTGATGAAGCTTAAGCATGATTGGCTCAAGGTTAAGCCATAGGAACCCAATAGGTAAAGATGCAAAGAGCAGCATTAGGATTGTTCTTTGTAGGGTTAGGTTAACCATGGTTAGGTTTCTTGACCCAAAAGCTTGACTACAAAGGGGTTCCATACCCATGGCTAGCCCTGAAAGGACCGAGTAACCAGTTATGTTTGTGAACCCAATTGCTAATGCTCCACCTGCTAACTCAAGTCTTCCCATTTTGCCCATGCATGCAACTGCAATCATGTTTTTAAGGTAACCCACTAAGCCCATGGTGAAAAGAGGGAAGCTTAAGGTTGTCATCATCTTCATTTCCTCCATTACCTATAACAATTCATATCATAAAATGTGTAAGATTTGTTATACTTTATATATTTATATTTGAAACAAATATGAAGGCTTACCATGGGAACTATAAGATTGATCTGAGTGTGGTATGGCATTGATTGCTTGTGTATGAAGAAAATGCAAGATTTGATGCAAGACATGGATGTTTTCATGCATGTATAGATACACATGTACATATAAAAAGTGAAGGGGAGATAGATAGAGAGGAAAGAAGCAGAGTTGTCAGTGTTGAAAAAAGAATATGAGATGGTTTTATAGTGGTGAAAGGTGGTGGGGTCGCTTTTGATGTCAAGAAAACAAGAGACAGCTACTTTTAGAAGCTGAGAATGAGATTTATATAAAAATTATGCAAGATATAATGTTTTTATTTAAGCTTCCTTACATGGGTTAAATGCAAGAAATAACAATGTATTTCCTATTATAATATGGGTGGTTATTTAGAAACTGAAAGTATAATGCTATGATTTAGTGGATTCTTCAAAGTACAATGCTTTAATAAAGAATATAGAAAGTATAATGTTGTAAAAGAAAGAAACAGAAGTAGGATGCTGTAGTAAGCAAATAAATGGAAGTACATAGCTATCTTAATCATCACATGGAGGCAAGCTTTTAATGATTCCATATTCTTTTAACATGATTTAGGGAATCTAGAGGCTTCTACTTTAGATAATCTAAGATTACGACATCATCTTTCATTAACATGTTATGTTGCTGTCTTACCAAATGCAACATGTGACACACTTCAATTTCAGAGCATGAAGAATGTGAACCTTAAGGATTACATTTCACAAAATAAGGATATGCTTATGTTTAGTCTTTTTCAAGAACCACTTCTAAACTTACATAATGATAACATCTCACATCTTCTTGCTGTTAAGTAGCATAAATAGGTCAAAGTGATGAAATGGTGAGTTGGGTTCAAGTCCATTTCACTCATTGACACTTTCAAGATCGATGGTTACAAATGAAATTTGATTTTTAGAAAGTTGACACATGAAAACATGCATAAACACTTTATTGATGTTATTTCAACAGTCTATTTATCACACTTGGAATAAAAAACCTTGCATGTGGATTTGGTTACAACTTATGAAAGAAAAACAGCTATTAAATCAATTGTCAATGTCATCAATCAAAACCATGTAGAAAAAACGATTTCTCCTTATTTAATTCATCTAAAGATCATGAATGAGATATCTAACCATCCAATTACATCCCGTCCTTAACAAATCTAATCATATGTAGTTTGTTATAAACAAATTTAATGCTTTTTGGTCTCAAAGATTTCAGGCAATTTGAGAATTTGCGATAAGGCATATTAAGTCTTTTTTTAATAATCATTCTTTAGACTTATAAATTGGAAAGTTGAAAAGCTTAATGTCTACAAAGAGAAATGATATCATCCACCAACCACTAATTAAAATTTAGAAATCTTTTACTCACTTGTGATCACTGCCCTACATAACTTATTATTTAGAAAATTGATAATAACTTATAATTATTCGTGTTCCCAAGGTTATTTTAGACATTTTACAGATGAACAACGATTGGATTAATAGTACGAGTATGTGCATATATTAGTTGTATTTAATTATTTATTGACCATGTATATATGATGGCTAACTAAACTATTTTTGTGGTTAATATTACATAAATTAACATACATAAATACCATATAGTGAGTTTAAGGATGACATGGTCCCATAATCCAGAATCTGGAGTGGCAACCTGTCAGTGTGTTCACATGTAAGGTCATCATCCTATATATTTAAAAAAAAAAACTATAAAAAGTTATAGTTAGGTATGTGGATAGATTGACATTGTTACACATGCATATAGGGACCATAATGAGACATTTGATAGGGTGTGGGGGAGAGAGAAAAACGAGACATACAATTCCACTTGTACCCACCCCAACCTCCTTATGTTGTGTGTTGTACAATGATATGTTCAATGGTTTAAGAGAAATTTAAAAAATATGTGGTATGTTTTAGTAGAAGTGAAATCTAAAATTGGTTATGTAAATGCATGAATCTTGTTACATTATTGATAGTTTGATACATATGAGTATATGAAATCCAAAGTAGGTTGCTATGAATGAAAGAGGTAACAGTGTAAAATGTGGTCCAATATTCCTTTTCTTACATAATTGGCAATTGGATTTTCACTACTATGAATGATGACATGTAACGTGTAAAATGTACCTTTGAGGATATGTATGTGCTTTATGCACACACAATTGTACTTGCTCACATTCATGGCATCAACATTTTCATATCCATGCATACGAAGGTGACCCGATATTCTTTTCTTGGGGAAAAGACTTGACCCAAGGGGGCAAAGGTACACATACAAATGGTACTCTATGTAAGCTTTTAATTGGAAAAAAGTTTATTAAAATCCACGTTTGCAAAAATTTAATAAAAAAGTCGTAAATGGTAATGTCATGTCAGAGTTTTGTAAACTATTTACTCGGTTAAAATTGATCACAAAGGTTTATTTGAAAATGCATTAGATGTTTGATGGAAAATTATTATTAGGGACTTAAACAACAAAATGAAAATAGTTCATGGTTGAATAATGACATTAATTGATTTAGAAGGTGGTATGGATAAAATGAAACATATACGTGATGGAACACATGTTTGGTTCATAGATTATGATGGGAATTGGAATGTGAGATTCCATTCCATTCCATTCCCTAGTATGTTTGGTTGCCAAATTGTCCGTAAGATTCTACCAACCGTATCCGTGATAGATTACGAATCCTTCATTTTAATTCTTTTGACAAATTTTATTCAAAGATTATGTGAACCAAAAGCCACCTAATTTTTGGAAGAAATGTAACATCCATGGTTTAAAAAGAAAATGACTTGTTTGAGATTTGGTCCCACTAAAATACGTCATGTTTAGATGTTTGCTTATTCTTATATATGACAGGTAAATTGATTCCAGAAAAGATGTTTAAATGGTAGCATCATGGCATGTGATATTGAAAAGATGGACATGTCGATTCATAGATTACTATACTTAGTGAAACCTAGAGGGGAACCATGTGGGTGATAGAGAATATGAGACTCCAATGTCTTTTTCACCTTTTTAGGCCATGTGGCTTAATACACTCACTCACTACACACTCCTATATTCAATTCTTCCTCCATACTACTTGGAACTCCATGGATCTTACTTACAACATGGGATATTGATTCTTGGTGTTTTAAAAATTGTAATGCTTTATTATAGTCTGGTCTTTAAGTATTTATTGCAAGTAAGAAATAAAGGAAAAGATGAATGATGGCATAAGTTTCTTGATTCAATTATGAAAAACAATCAGACATACATACAAGTTAAAATGAACTAAGAAAGCTAACATATGCCAATAACTAACTAGCTAACAACTTGATTAACTAATTACCTAACCCCAGTATACTAATACTAATTCTACTAGAGTTAAGTTAAACAAGTAACTTAACAGTAGATATTTGCAAGACACATCTTGTACGCACGTGGCAAAATCTTTGAGTGTGGTAGTGGTTTGGTGAAAAGATGGCAAGTTGAAATTAACTCAACTATTTTATCCTAAATGAAGTGACAATCTAACTTGATTCGTGAAATATAGGATTCGTAGCAAATTGAATTGCTAATTCATTGTCACAGAAGATTACATTTGGGTCATTATTATCAATTCCAAAATCTTGCATCAAATGATGTAGCCATATGACTTCGCATGTAACAATTGCATTGAGTTGATATTCATCCTCGGTAGGTGATAAACAGACCGTGTATTATGATTAATTAAAACAATTACATATGAACTCTATATAAAGAGTTAGTATTTACATTTGACTACCCTATACTTATTATAAATATAACTACATAGTCTAACATTCCCCCGCAAGTTGAGGGCGGGGAACGACCTGCAATTTGGATCGTAAAAACTGAAATCTCTGGGTAGATAAAGGCTTTGTAAAAACATCTGCGATCTGATCATCCGTAGATATGAACTTGACATGTAGTTGACCTCTTGCTACCTGTTCACGAACAAAGTGGAAATCTACTTCGACATGTTTAGTACGAGCATGGAACACAGGATTGGCTGATAGGTATGTGGCTCCTATATTGTCACACCAAAGAGTAGGAGGAGATTGAATCGATATGCCAAGTTTACGCAAGAGGGATTTTAACCAAATTAGTTCCGCAACAGTATCAGCAAGGGCTTTGTACTCAGATTCAGTTGAAGACCTTGAAACTGTCTTTTGTTTACGAGCGGTCCAGGAGACAAGATTAGATCCCAAATAGATGGCAAATCCCCTTGTGGATCGTCTGTCTACTGGACAACCAGCTCAGTCAGAATCAAAGTAAGCCTGAACTAGTGAGGACGCAGAATCTTGCCAAAGAGCATCTGTGAAGGCCTGTAGTTGTTTACCGGATTGATGACGAATCAAGAGACCGAGATTGGTCGTGCCTTTTAAGTAACGCAAAATGCGTTTAACAGCAGACCAATGGTTTTCTGTTGGTGCATGCATGAACTGACAAACTCGATTCACAGCAAAAGCAATATCCGGGCGTGATAAAGTAGCATACTGCAAAGCGCCAACAGTTTGGCGATACATTGTTGGATCCGAAAGAGGTAGGCTATCATCAATATGTAAGAGCTGAGAGGGACTCATCGGAGAGCAGGCTGGTTTGCAATCAGAGAGGTCGAACCGCTGAAGTATCTCGATGACATATTTTCGTTGAGATAGAACAATATTCTTCTTGTCAGGAACAACCTCAATACCCAAGAAATAGTGAAGTGGACCCAGATCTTTAATGGCAAAAGTGGAGCTGAGATGATGTATAATGCGATCAATGGCTGCCGGGTTGTCACCAGTAATTATAATATCGTCTACATAAACAAGAACATAAACGATAGGTCCACCAGAGTTGAGAATGAAAAGCGAAGGATCGGTTTTGGATCCTGAAAAACCAAGTTGAGTTAGGGTCGTGGACAACCGGGTAACCCACGCTCGTGGAGCTTGCTTGAGCCCATAGAGAGATTTGTGAAGAAGACAAACATAATTCGGTTTGGTTGAGTCAATGAAGCCAGGAGGTTGTCTCATGTAGACAGTTTCTTGTAAGTCACCATGTAAAAACGCGTTTTTCACATCTAATTGGCGCATAACCCAACTATTAGTCACCGCAAGAGACAAAATTACCCGAATAGTGGTTGATTTTATCACAGGACTGAATGTTTCATGATAGTCAACACCCGGTTGTTGACTAAATCCTTTGGCAACTAGGCGTGCTTTATGACGAGTAACATTGCCTAGTGGATCCTTCTTTAACCTGTACACCCACTTACAACCAATAAGATTAGTATTTTTAACATAAGGAACTAAAGACCATGTGGCATTCTTTTGAAGCGCTTGAAACTCCTCATCCATGGCAAGACGCCACTCTGGAGATTTATTGGCAACAGTAAATGAAGTGGGTTCGATTTGAGAGGAAGGAGCACGGGTTGAAATGTAAGCAGAAGGATCAAAGCGAGAGGTGTGAGTGGGATTTTGACGAAGATTCAGAGGTCGAGGTCGAGGAGGAGGAGGAGGAGGTGAGGGCGGAGGAGGTGAGTAAGAAGAAGATGAATGTAAGGTAGTGTTTGTAGTGGTGGAGTGATTTGTGAAAACGGGATCAGTGACCTCGATTAGGGGTGGTGTAGGAAAGATAGATGTATAAGGGTTTTGAGAAGGGGTGGTTGGTTGTGGCGGTGAAGCATGAAAAGGAAAGACATGTTCATTGAATCGGACATGTCGGGCTATGTATATTCGTTTGGTTGTAGGATCAAAGCAGCGATAACCATGGTGGATAGGGCTATAGCCAAGAAAAACACAAGGTGTGGAGTGAAAATCAATTTTATGATGGTTATAAGGTCGAAGATAAGGAAAACATTGGCAACTAAAAACACGAAGTAAATAATAGTCCGGTTTGCGGTTATACACAAGTTGAAAGGGAGATTTGTTTGATGAGATTCTAGAAGGAAGACGATTTATGAGATAAACGGCAGTTTCAAAAGCAAAGTGCCAAAAACGTTGAGGAAGATAAGATTGGGCAAGAAGAGTAAGTCCAGTTTCCACAACATGACGATGACGATGCTCAACAATTCCATTTTGTTCACTTGTGTGGGGACAAGAGCGTCGGTGAATTATGCCAAGGTTTGTGAAGAAAGAAGTGAGAGGGCGAAATTCCCCTCCCCAATCGGTTTGTACACTTTTGAGTTTGGTATTGAATTGTCGTTCAACCATGGTAGTGAAATTTGTAAAAGTAGAGTAAACATCAGACTTATGTGCAAGTGGGTAAAACCACATGTGTCGAGTGTAATGATCAACACATAAAAGAAAAAATCGATGACCATCAAAAGAGACTGTGGGGGAAGGACCCCAAACATCACAATATACTAAACCCAAGATTTTATTACTATGAAAGGTAGAGTTATGCAATGAAAGTTTAGAAGACTTGCCCAACTGACAAGAAGTACATAAAGTAGAACCAAGTTTTGTAGAAATTGGTAAAGAATAACTAGAAATAATAGAATTAAAAACACGTTCGTGTGGATGGCCGAGACGTTGATGCCAGAGGAAGCTTTGGTGGCTGTGAAGGCAAGCTTGGGAAGAGACTTGAGTTGAGGAAGACAAAGTGAGTAGAGCCCGTTATCACTTGGACCCGAAAGGAGGATATTGTGTGTAGACTCGTCCTTCACAACAAAGAAAGAAGTGTGAAATTCAAAATAAACAATAGTCACGACAAAACTGTTCAACAGATAAAAGATTCTTTTGAAGTTGAGGAACATGAAGAATATTTGTAAGATTGAGATTTTTGTTTGGAGAAAGAATTTTGAAGAACCAATGTAAAGGATAGGAAGAGGGTTACCGTTACCAACACAGAGTGAGTCATTACCACGATAAGCTTCGGAGTTGTCGAGATTTGATAAGTCAGAAGTAGCATGACTATTTGCACCGGTGTCAGGGAACCATGTTGTTGCTGATGTAGAACCAGAATCTGAATAAGTGGCAACATTAACTTGAGTGTTGGATTTGTTAGGCTGATTTGGACACTGAGATGGTAAATGTCCTATACCACAGCGATTGCAGTGACCATACACTGTGTTCTGAGTTGAAGCCCACTGAAACTGTTGAGTATTAAGGTTGTTATCACGGCCTCGGTTGTTCTAGTTACCTCGTGAGTGTCCATGAAAGTTACCTCGATGATTTTGGTTACCTCGGTTATTGAATGGCCGAGAGGCATAGTGAGCTTGTGGTTGTGTGTTTTGTGAGCCAGCAGGGTTTAGTTGATACCCTAGTTGAGAGGCTAACATCTGCAAATTATTAAGTTGGGACTGAATAGCAGCAAGATCAGGTAAGGAGTTAGTAAGAGTGCCTCCGGTTGTAGCAGCAAATACCTGTGGTGATGTGGTAGTAGGTAAAGAGGTTGATTTGTTGATCATGTAATCATGATCAGCCAAGAGACCATGCAGATCATTGAAAGTAACTGGTGGTTGACGAGCCAATAAGTTTGATTTCAAGCCATTATACTCATCACGCAAACCAGAGATGGTAAGCATGACCAGGTCCTTGTCCTTCATAGACTCGCCAATATTGGCCAGAGCCGATGCATATTCCATTGCACGGCTGAGGTAGTTAAGCGGAGTTTCGTCTCCTTTCATCTCTATTCTCAGCAATTGTGTTTTTAATGTGTATTCACGGGAGGCAGAATTTGGAGCATAGGCACGTTCTAACGAAAGCCAAAGGTCTCTAGAAGTCGTACCTTGAACATGCTAAAAAGATGCCTCAGAGATGGTTGATAGGATCAGCATGCGAACATGAGCATCGTTGGCAATCCAACGAGAATAACTAGGGTTATCAGTTACTGCAGTCTCTGTTGTAATTTTCGGTTTAGGGAGTTGAATGGTTCCGTCTACATAACCAATTAGATGGTTGGTAGTTAAGAATGGTTCAAGCATCGCTTTCCAGAAACCATAGTTTGTAGGTGAGAGAGTGAAAGTGAATCTGTGGGTGTTATGGGTTGTTTTCTCTGCAGCAGTGAAGGCCACAATTGTACCCATGTCGTTGTATTGATTACTAATCAGAAAGAGTGGAGAAAGATAGGCTGATGATCGACCAAATTAGGGTTGGAGGCGGTAAGAGGTTTCCCTCGCTCTGATACCAAAACAGACCGTGTATTATGATTAATTAAAACAATTACATATGAACTCTATATAAAGAGTTAGTATTTACATTTGACTACCGTATACTTATTATAAATATAACTACATAGTCTAACAGTGATCATGATGCAATGGTTTGTTTCTTTAATTTCCAAGAAATAAGAGTTTCCAAGGAATTATACAAAACCTAGTCACCGATCTTCATGTATCTTGACAACCTGCCTAATTCTAATCACTAAAAGCTTTAAGTTGAAGAGATGATTTTGTAGAGAGAAAACACCTTGAGCAGGACATTATTTCTAATATCTCAACAAATGAGTAATAGCTTGCATATGAAGAACACGTAGTTGTGTAACATACCGACTAAAATGATGCACTGCATAAGTGATATCTGATCATGTAATAGCAAGGTAAAGCAATCTTCCAATTAAGCATCGAAATTGTGACCGATCTTCTAAAATGTCACCTTTAAAGTTTGACGACTTATTACTACAAATAAAATGACATATAGTGACATATGGTTAATGTGCCACTGTATCATGGTTTTTAGTGACACATATTATATGCCACTAAAAAATTAATACATTTAATGGTACTTAATCTTTTGTGTCACTAAATTTCATAGTTATTAGTGGCATAATGACTTGAAATGCCACTAAAACTTTTTTTTGAACGTTTTTTTTATTACCGTATAAATAATTCTTATAATAACTAAAAAATGTAATTACAATATTAACAATTTATTTTATATTTCTTATTTAAATACGATATTACATATTTATGGAAATTTATTATGATAATACTTTTAAAATTTGATTTTCTTGTTTTATTATTTTGAAAACGAAAACTAATTTTTACTTGAGATTAATTTATAATATTTCCATTAATTTATCTATTTTCTTGTTTTTAAAAAAGGATTCTAACCTAACAATTTGGGTTAGATAACATTATCATCACATTACGTTATTTGGAGATACGAAAGTCAAAAAAATACACGTACAACAATCAAATCCCACTCGCCACTCCTGACGATGATCTGAAAGCACTATCACTGCCTTTTCTACGTCGATGTCGTACCATCATGCTGTCGTCGATCTGTGGGTCGCTGCTTTCGCGATCTTCGTTGTTTTCGCGATCCCCGCCGCTTCCTTGATAGCCGCCGCTGCTTCCTCGATCGCCGCCGCTGCATCCTCAATCGCCGCCGCTTCCTCGATCGCCGCCGCTTCCTCGATCGCCATCGCTTCCTCGATCGGCGCCGCTTCCTCGATCGTCGCCGCTGCATCCTCAAACTCACGGTTAGGTATTTTTGCCGATCAAATAAGCGTATTTACAAATTTCATTTTTTGGTAAATTTGTAGTTGTATAATGCTCGATTTGTTGCAAAATCATTGCCCAAACTGCTAGGGTTTATCAATTTTATGAGAGACTGCCACTAGTACCTTTAAAAGTCCAATAGTTTTCGATTATTAGAACTGGTGATTGCATTTTGACTTTCTCAGGTCATAAAATATATAAACTATAATCCATGTACTCCATAAAAACATATATCGTAACCTCTGCTAATATCCCAACGCCAATTGACTTTTGTAGAGATGGTTAAAGTTAAACTTCAACTAACTGCAAGAATGAGTAAAGGTTGTGCTCAAATAATTCAAGTTTATTGGTGTACTTGTCCATCAATTGAGCAGCACAACATCAAACCCTTTCTCCAGATCAATCTCCTCGGCTGTCAATTTTCGACACGACCCGCGACACGACCCGCAACACGACACGAAATAAATGAGTTTGGGTTGAGTTTTTCAACCCGCTAACCCGCCAACCCGTTTATTAAACGGGTCATATATGGGTTTCTCAAAAAATAAACGGGTTGACCCGCCAACCCGTTTATATTTTTAATAAGAAAAAATTATTTTATTTTTAAATGTATTTATGTATCAAGTATTAATATTTAATAAGTCTTATATAATATATATATCATTGATTTATAGACCATTTGACTGTTTTGACATTTTGACTCGTGGTGGATGACCTAACGTCGTAAGTCGTAACCTAAAAGGCTAAGTCTGTAACCATTTTGCCCAGTTGCCCTAAATAATAATCTCAAAATCAAATCGTGTATGGGCGTATCTCCCTCTTCCAAACTTCCAGTCTCCCACAATCCCACTCTCCCCTCTGTTACGTTATGATCGAAATCAGGTATCGAAATGGTGTTGGGTAATTGACTTTGTTTTTTGGGAGAAAAAAATGGGAATTGTGGCTATTACTTTAGCACTTGAATTATCTATGTTTGTATTAATGTTTAGTTTGAACATATTTCTACGAATGCTTTTAATTTTCATTTGGATGTTTAAGACTTAAGTGTCTAAAATCCGGATATCTTTGCATCAACCATCAAGAAGTTATTCATGTTTAATTGTCAATTTTATTTATAGAATCTGACCCACGACCCGCCAACCTGTGAACCCGTGACCCGCCAACCCATGACATGTATATTTAAATGAGTCGTGTTTGGGTTGGCTTATTTTGACCCGCCAACCGGCCAACCCGCGACACACCAACCCGAACACGACACGATTGCCAGGCCTACTAGTGACTACCCTTCATTTCGGTCCTCTTCTCTTCAAGAGCTTTCATCAGCCTCTCCCTCTCTTCCTCAAATTCCTTCATTGCCTCAAGCTTTTGATCATCCCTATGTGTTCATGCATATTATAACATTACATACTCTTTCTTTTTCTACTTTGATAAAAAAACTCAAGTAAGGAAACAAAAATACACGAGTATGTTGATACCTCTTATGAGGATCAACCACATAATAAGATTGCTCAACTTTCATGTGCTCTTCCTTCTGGAGCTTGTCAAACTTTCTTCTTTTAATGTTTAAGAATGTCACCTGAAAATAACTAGACATGTAGGACACCTTTCTAACATCAAAATAGTATTCTTGTGGGTGGAGCCCGGTAAAAAACCGGTCAATGATATAACCGCCCGCCCGAGCGGTGAAATCCCAAGGTGAAAAGCTGGGTAAAGTCTTCCCGAAAACCATTCGGGGCACCTATTTCCCTTCCAATTCTTTTTGACCGAGTAAAAATGATATTTGTTGGAAATTTACCAAACGACCCTTGGCACCACTGATGGTCATTAGAGAAATGCAGTTTTGTGGGAAGGGTTTCATCAGTCCTTTTGGTAACCATTTTTTGCTGATCATTGAACCTTTATCTCTTAGCTTTGTTTGCATGAGGTTATATAAACTTGCAGATGTTGTTGCTCCATTGCTTCTTATTATTTTCTTAGTTTCCAATTGCAACTCTCTTGTCCCTATAAGTTCACAAATTAACAAATGCAAAGACCCTAATGATTTATAAAAATTTGTCCAAGTATATATCTATTTTTTGATTTTCCAAGTTGACAAATTTTCTATGAACCTTTTCACCTACATCTTCACCTTCAAGTTCCATCTTCATTTCTTTGTCACAATCTGGTGGCACCATTAGATCATCTAAACCATATGTAAATCCATGGAACTGTAGAATGATTATTACTTGTTATTTGAGACGTGGATTGGGTAAAGATTTGAATGAGCCTCCGTCCATTTGGCTATGAAATGATTTGGAGCAAGCAATAGACAATGTTTTTCTTGTGTTGCTTCTTATTCATTAAATAATCATTCATTTTATGTTGATGCTTATACTTTTTGAATTTTGGAAGGTTTATCCATGTTTGACATTACAAATAGGTTGATGTTAGGTCAACATTTTCTTCTATATCTGTGTGTTTGATTGGATGCAAAATAATCCTAGATTTCTTTGGTAAGTGTCTTATTGATTAGGTCACTCATAACCAAAGATAATTCATTATGATAATAAGGATGAGGGCAAATATGTCTTTTGGTAACTACCTGAAATGTTAATCATATCCAATAAATCATATAAATCATAGCATCATACTTTCATTTTAGTGCTCTAATATGATGAAATATGAAAGTAGAATCAACAAATCAGTGAAAGTACGTTGCTATACTCGTATAGATTTCTAAAACTAAAAAGTTATAGTATTATGAAATATGAAAGAAAAGATGAATTGTTTTAATTTTAATGTTGATTGAAATAACTCCAACTAGGGTAATTATTACAAAAATGGACCATGATGCAGGAATATATTACAAAAATGGTCTTTGTGGCAGGTAATTGTTACAAAAATAGTCCTTATTACAGGAAAACATGACAAAAATGATCCTTTAAGAAGCTGTTAAAATTGTCCTTGTAGCAAGGGTATATTACAAAAATGGTCCTTTTGACACGTAACTGTTACAATGGTAAGTACTTTCAACTAGGATAACCATTTGATCTATGGTTCTTTTTATGTGTGGTGATTATTAGTGATATTATCACATATTTTTATGTGATTATTAGTGATATTCTTATATATTTTTATGTGATTTATTATGATTATATTACAAGCAATTGTTCAAGATGGATAAACAAGAGGAGCAACTATGCAAATTTAATCTTCATGTCAACTTTGGTGTTTCCTTCCAACAAGTATTAAGTTTGATAGTTTAATATTTTAAGTAATTACTAGCACAATGTTTAGACTTATTATAGCTTTCTGGAATATATTTTTGTATTAAATATTGAGAATATTACAGTAAGAAAAGTTAAGTATTAACTTAAGTAATGCTTTTGTGTTTTGCATTTATTATCTTAATTGTTTTTTATTATTTTATATCCCATTTAAATTTATGAAAAATACATTGGATCTAATTTTGAAATATAAATGTTTTGTTGTAAAAAAAAGTGCCACTAAAACATACAAATTGTTTTTATTTTAGCAGACATATAGTGGCATAAGAAAAGTGTCACAAAAACCCAAAGTGCTATAGTGGTAAAAAAAAGTGTCACTAAAACCTAAAAGGGCTGCAGCGACACAACAAAAAAGTACCACTAAAAGCCTTTAGTGGGAGCGTTTGTAGTGACATTTTTTTTTGTGTCGCTGATTGCCATTGGTGTTTTTAGTGGCACTTTTTTGGTTTTCAATAACACTTTTTTTGTGCCACTAAACATCGTTTTATTTGTAGTGTATATGTAGGATCTATATGAAATTGAGCTGGATAGGGATTTAGCAGCCAGGAAACCCATGTCTTCTAACAACCACAATATAAATTGTGACTGATCTTCTAGATCTTCTACTTGCTTGAAGTGTAGAAGCAAATGCTAAACATACAAAATGTTCGAAATGGAGAATAATCAGGCATTGATCAATAATACAACAATGATAAAATAATCAGATTAGTATTCAATGGGAACATGAGATTGAAAGTATAAGGATCGAGCAACATTCAAGATATGCTTATGTATTTGGTTGCTAATTTCCCATGAAAATACCAACCAAACAGAAAATCAATCGCTAGATATAAACCATAAATACCAATGGATGAAGTTCACATCGTTAAATTAATGTCGGAATTTCTATCCTAAATTGGTCAAAGTTTGTCATATATTGAAACAATTTAGGACACCTAGTTGGCAAAAAGCTTATTACAGCTTATTGTAATTTACTATTTGGTAAAACCATAAAAATAACTTATTTTAGCTTATGAACTAGGTTTTTGATAAACTACTTTGAGATAATTTTTGATGAGTATTTTCAAAATATTCTAAATATGCCCTTATATCTAAATGTTCATTTATGTTATTTTACATTTGCAATCTAGTTTATAAGTTATTTTTTTTACTGAACATAACAAATTCATAAATTACCTTAATATCTACATGCTAGTCTGCGCCAAATACGACCTTAATGACGACTATTTAGCCGCTAGCTTAGAGAAAAGTCACCGCGATACACGTTTTTTGGGCGACATTAATGACAATATAAACTTCACTAGAGACATATCGATGGACTTTCTGTCGCAAATTTATTTAGAAAAGTCGAAACTCGAAAATGCAACCTTCGGGACATGGGCTTATTATTATTATTATTATTATTATTATTATTTAATTATCTTGTAGGACATGCTGGGATTCAACTGTTAGGGCTTTTGATCATAACTTACCATTTATGAGTTTCAGGACATAGTTGAATTAAGGACGGAAGAAAGGATCATCCGATCATTGAACCATGATAAACACAAGAATCCAATTATAAAAACAAATAAATAAATCATATTATAAACAAAATCATAATGATACATATATAATATGTTGATTTGTTCCAAGATTCCGATGGTATAAAGTTAAACAAGCCTTGGCATGCCATACGGTTATGCTCTTTTTGCCGCTTATTTATCTTTGTCTTAAACAAAACATTTCTATTTAAAACTAGTTTGAATACCTTTGAATAAATTTAATTATAAGAAGTTTGAGATTTTTATAAGAATTTTTTTTGGTAAATACAGTTTAAAAGGGCATCCATTAGCGGAAGCATGATAGATACAACATCTCAAACCCAAAAAAATGTTCTTATCATCCTATGAAAAGTAAATATCAAGGACTTCAATAAACATAGAAAACACACAATCACACGAGATATAAAAATGTAAAGAAAACAATGATTTAACATGGTTCACTCAATCAGAAAAAAAAAATCAATCGAGCTACATCCATAGATGAACTATAGAGATTTCATAAATAATAGTTGTCACACACGCTTTGTGTCTTAGGGTTATATTTGTATAACTATTTATAGAGACAAGTTGAGCTAAAAAACTGCTTGTGAACTGGACCTAAAAACCATTAATGCTTGTCTCCACAGCCCCCATGAGGTCAAAGGGAAGATCATGCTCCACAAATCAACATTGCAACATCGGCTTAAATCTATATAGTTCTAGAAAATGTTGTCTATTTTTTAAACGTCTAAGATAGTTTTCAATAGTTACAAAGATATGGGAATTAATTTCTTGACCAAAAAAAATTATTATGATTTTTTGTAATGAAATAATGAAATGATAACGACCAGATGGAAAATGTTGTAGAGAAAGTTTTTCAAACAAATTAAGACCATAATATGTTCTGCCGTTCAAGATTCTTGCACTATTAGGTTATTCATGTCTTAACATGTGGCAATACCATATACTCTTTTAGGCGCTTAATACACATGGCTCAAACTCTTTTTGGGTCTATATATATATCTAAACCAAGTTCTACCAAAACCATAGCAAAGTCTAAACCTCCTTTTGACTTCTCCATGATCTGTAAACACCTGTTAGAAATGATGATCAACCCACTCCTAATTTCGATCTTACTCTTTACATTATCTCTTGCAATTGCTGAAGGCAGCGACTCTGAAAAGACAAGTGTTAGTGTCTTGAAAACTTACATTGTCCATGTAAAGAAACCCGAAGCTTCTCTATCCACACAAAGTGAAGATCACGATCACAAAGCATATCATCGATCATTTCTCCCCTTTCGTCTCGCATCCTTAGAGAAAGAGGAACCATTACTTTACTCATACCAAAATGTTGTCAGTGGTTTTTCAGCCAGACTCACTGATGCAGATATTGAAGCCATGAGAAAGAAAGATGGGTTTGTATCAGCTCATCAAGAAAGAATTCTAAAGCTTCAGACAACTCATACACCAACATTCTTGGGGTTGCATCAGGAGTCTGGTTTTTGGAAGGAATCAAACTTTGGGAAAGGTACTATCATTGGCGTATTAGATGGTGGAATTCTACCAGATCATGCTTCATTTAGTGACTATGGAATGCCACCTCCACCTTCTAAATGGAAAGGAAGGTGTGAATTCAATGCCTCAACATGCAACAACAAACTCATAGGTGCAAGATCTTTTAACATCGCTTCCATGGCCTCAAACACAAGCAAGAAAGTCGAGACACCAATAGATGAAGACGGACATGGGACACATACTGCAAGCACAGCTGCTGGTGGTTTTGTGAAGGATGCTGAAGCACTTGGTGGTGCTGCAGGGACAGCTGTCGGGGTGGCACCCTATGCTCATCTGGCGGTTTATAAAGTTTGTTTTGGTCCAGATTGCCCAGAGAGTGACATATTAGCCGGGCTTGATGCTGCAGTAGCTGATGGAGTTGATGTGATATCAATTTCTATTGGAGAAGAAAACGTGCCTTTTTTTCAAGACAATATTGCAATAGCTTCATTTGCAGCTATCCAAAAAGGAATCTTTGTGAGCTGTGCAACAGGGAACTCAGGTCCGTTCAATGGCACTGCAACAAATGTAGCTCCATGGGTTCTAACAGTTGGTGCTAGCACAACTGACAGAAAAATCAAAGCCACAGCTAAACTAGGAAACAATAAAGAATTTGATGGTGAATCTTTATTTCAACCAAAAGGCTCCCCTTTTTCTACACTTTCACCACTCGTGTACGCTGGTGCTAATGACAAACAAGATTCCAAGTTATGTGTCAATGGATCGCTTGAAGGTATGGATGTGAAGGGAAAAGTGGTGTTGTGTGAGAGAGGTGTGACATCAAGAATAGAGAAAGGACAAGTGGTGAAGGACGCAGGTGGTGGAGCTATGATATTGATGAACCAACAACCACAGGGATTCAGCCTAGATGCAGATGCACATGTCCTCCCAGCAACACAGGTGAGTTACACAGCTGGACTGGAGATTAAATCTTACATCAACTCAACACTTACACCAATGGCAGCTTTACTGTTCAAAGGAACAGTAATTGGAGACCCTTTAGCTCCATCTGTGGCTTCATTCTCTTCTAGAGGCCCGAATACAGTGAGTCCAGGAATTCTGAAACCAGACATTATTGGACCAGGTGTCAGCATTCTAGCAGCATGGACAACCCCACTTCCTGGAAGCACCAACACAAAATCTCCATTTAACATGATGTCTGGAACGTCAATGTCATGCCCACATCTCAGCGGTGTTGCAGCACTGCTGAAAGCTACTCATCCTAATTGGACACCAGCAGCTATAAAGTCAGCTATAATGACTTCTGCAGATCTTGTTAATCTCAAAGGTACACCAATAGTAGATGAAACACTCCAACCAGCTGACCTATTTGCTACGGGTTCGGGTCATGTTAACCCATCAAAAGCCAATGATCCTGGATTGATCTATGATATCCAGCCTGATGATTACATACCCTACTTGTGTGGGCTTGGGTATAGTGATGAAGAAGTTGGGATCATTGCACATGGGCCGATTAAATGTTCAATGAAATCTAGCATACCAGAAGGCCAGTTGAATTATCCTTCGTTTGCTGTTAAACTTGGATCATCTCAAACGTTTACAAGGACAGTGACAAATGTTGGAGAAGCTTATACATCATATGTTGCTAAAGTTGTTGCACCAAAAGGAGTATCTGTTAGTGTTAATCCCAGCAAGATTAGTTTCAGGCAGATGGATGAGAAGGCAACATACTCAGTGATATTCAGACGTACAAATGAGGAAGCAGGTGAATATTCTCAAGGCTATATAGCATGGGTCTCTACTAAATACATGGTTCGAAGTGTAATCTCTGTGAACTTCGTTTAAAACTAGCTATGTACTACTTATGATGAATGTGAGACTGAATACTTAATTGTTCTTGGTTGTATTAGACACAATACTTGTCTTGTTGGAGAATTTTTTATAATTATACATTGTGAGTCTGGAAATCGTTTAACTCAGTAACTTTAATATGTTTATGTTGGAAAATGCATTTTAATTATAAAATCAAAGAGTTTGAGTTTCTGAGAATGAAGATCAACCATGTGATCACAAGGTTAGTTAGAGCACAATAATCTAATACTACTGATAGAAAGCTTCTTGGCCTTGCATAATGACAATTCTTGGGTCTTATATATATCTTAGGAGTCAAGATATATAGATTTAGATCTAGAAGACTAATAGGACCTAGTCAAAGTATTTACAAAGACAGTTTTGAAAGGGTTCAAAATAGAGAACTACAAGCATGAAATAATTCCTATGTGTAAGATGTTACACACATATATATATATATATATATATATATATATATATATATATATATATATATATATATATATATATATATATATATGCTTCCAAAACAAGGATCTGAAATCAATATCTCCACAGTTTACTGATTTAAAGACTATACATACATACAAAAAGAATTTGGAAAAATACAGTTACTGACCTAGTGAAGGATTTTAACTAATGAGGAGGAATTTACAGATAGAGTTCCATTAATTTGACCAGATGGGAATGATGTGTGAGAATCAACACTTAGCCCAATTTTTGATTCCTCATTCAACCTGTTATGTCACCAATAAAATATTTATTAAATAATGTTTGTCATTTCTTAACAAACAAATAAGGCCCACAACATGAACACATTTAAGAAATATATACTTACGGGTTAGATAAGCCGGAAGGCTGTCCAGTTATATTCTCAGATGAATCTTTTGTACTTGACTGCACATGAGTTTGGAAGTGATTATAAATTATTTAAAATAATAAATAAGACGATAACAAAAATATTTGATGTTATAAAATTTACCATGTGTTCATGGGAGCTTTGCAGCTTATGAAGCTGAAAATTTTGAGATTGAGGTTGAGGTTGATCTTTGAACTTTTTGTGTAGGAGGGCAAATACACATTTAGATGTGTAAAATATTAGTATCGCGGTCAATGATGAGAGTATAGTGGATTCGATCACAATCGCTGATATAAGAGCTGTACATCATGTAATGAATTAATTTAATTGATGTTTCACTTACTTTTAGAAAATTACATCAAAAAACAGTTTTACTTACTTTTAGAAAATAACAAAAAACAATTTAATTGAAGTTTTGAAACTTTTAAATATATTATTGTTATTGAAGATTATATTGATGAAAGTAACTTATAATATATCATTCCATTTCATCAAAGCGTTAACAAAAAAAAACACCCCTCCCCATTGGACGAAGGAATCGGAATACTCAATTCCATTCGTCTTCGATTACTAGCAAAAAGTAGCATAAAGATGATTGCATAGAAGTAACTTACAGTGAGCTACGACAGGATCCACGGGCATCTTTCTTATCAAGTTTATGGAGGCCTCAGAAATAAGAGGCACTGACATCATCTCTTGACAATCTTCTGGATAACATCCATACCACCCCATATCATTAACACTCACTGTAAGCACCCCACCATCCTCATCACCCTGTATTTTATTTGTACTTACAGACATTGAGTCAGTCAAGGGTTTAGGGTTTAGGGTTTAGGACATTGTATGTTTAAATTCTAACCTATTATGACATTGTACTTTCAACCTTTTTTTTCTAGATAGGACATTATACTTTGAAAAATCTACCTATTTATAGCAAAGTCATTCCAAACCCAAAAAGAGTCTTCACTGCTATGATTAGGTAAATTTTTTAAAAGAACAGTGTCCTAATAAGAACAAAAAATGAAAATACAATAAAAAATAATTTTTTTTTGAAGTCGGGTGTTGTGATATAAAGGAATGAAATTAGAATGGTATAGTAAACAAGTAAATAAAAGTATGTTGCAATTTCTTAAAAACTAAAATAAAATAGAAACTCACATAATAAAGGATTTGTTGGAGGAGAGTGTTGCAATCTTCAATTGTTCCCCTGAATCTAATGGCTTTTGCTTTGAGAGAAAAACGTCTTGAGATTTCAATAAATGTTAGAAGGGGTTGCCACTGATTGCTGTTGCTATTCTTCAACTTTAACTCAGTTGTGCTTGTAAGCTCAGCCGGAAGGTTTGCTGAGAAATATCCAGAACTAACTTCCACTGAAAACATCACACGGAAGTGACTCTTGTTTCCTGCAATTCAACAAATAGCAACGTACTTTGAATTTTTTTGTTTTTTTTTTTTTAATTATACATTTCTTCCAATTCAGTAGATTTTTCAAACTATAATGTCCTAATAAGAAAAAAGTGGAAGTAAAGTGCTATAACCTGATACATTTTTCAAAGTACAATCTCTTAATAAGAAAAAATAAATGAAAAGTGCAGTGTTGACTTGTTGTAAACTGTAACAGAAAGAAATAAAAGTAAAATGTTTTGACAATAACCAAATAAATAAAAGTACATTGTTATTTCCTGTAAACTGTAATATACCTGTAAAGTGAAGATGATCCGGATCCCCAATAGAGAAGTTAAAATTGTCTCGTTGTCTATCAAAGATCAAGAATCCTTCATCTTTTGTCACATTCTCCAACAGGATGAACTCAGGGACATTAATAAACGGAGGATCATTTCTTGGGTTGACAATGACTGGAATATCCCAATCATACTTCCCATGCTTGTTCATGGTGGTAACCTTAACAGTATCTTCACCACTGAAGTTCCCCTCCCTGATTTACAAATATCATATAATATTAAGAGGTTAAAACTCCAAAGTAAAGGGAAAGTAGTGAAAAAATTGGTTGAATTTCGAGTACCCGATGTATTTGAGTGATTTAATGGCAAAATTGATAACTTCCAAACGACCTCTTATAATCAATTCTTTAGATGTTCCTTCCCTTTTAGTGACTGAAATCTCCTTCCACATGGGATCCCAAAGTTGCATCTGTAGAGGAGAGAGAAAGACGGATCCATGTTGTGCAGTGAACATAATAGAGATGTTCTCTGTTGAATCTGAATATGTGATCTCAAAGCCTGAATAACCACTGCGAAAAAGAAACAACCATATAATATAAGAATTTACCAAATAATGTTAGAAGTTGTTTCTTTTTGACTAAATGGGTTTAATGGGTTAAGAACATAATCTGGAAAGAATGACTAAAAAAGTCTGGCTTACTACCTATTTTCTCCTTTCTTCTTTTTTCCTCCCAACTCCCCTCACATTCAAATTAATGAATATTTTGAATTTGTTTTTCGGATTGTAAGGGTAGAATGGTCTCTCATTTTTCTAGTCTGACTTCATATATACAACACTTCATCCAGACATACAACACTCTATCTTATTAGTAAGTTGTAATACGTTTAACACCTTACCCAAATTTAGGACTGAAGGTATCTTCATCTGCCTGCAATTGAGTTGGAAAAGAAACAAACTGTGGGGGAATACAGCGGACAGATATGTTTACATGAGAAGAAGCATTGTTGCCATTTGCATCTGACATTGAGTATGGAAATGAATCATTTCCATAAAATCTCTTAAATGGAGTGTATATAAACAGATCTCCATACTGCAAAAGTGAACCATGACCTGGCTGCCAATACAAAATATATTTCATTCAGAAATAATATTGCAGCTGAATACTAATAGTATTTTGAACTTTTCAAACATTAAAAACAATTATGATGATCGATGTTTAATTAAAAACTAAATAGTAAATATCATATACCCTTTCATATTCAACGACTTTTGCCTTTCCACCAACAAAGTAATCATTTACTAGAGCATTAAAAACTATGGATTCATCCTCCCAAACAGAGACATCAAGACCATAAGCTATAGGAAAGTCCTCCCCTGAAGAACAAAAAAATTATACGTCATATGGACACATATTGTATTTCTATTTAAATATTCAAAATTCCTAATTAAACTTACTGTTATAAGTAGTCACCTCAAAGGGACATGGTGAGATACTCATTCCATCAAATGAAGCACATATCTTGTAAGTTCCAAGATTCATTGGCATGTAGAAGCCAGTGTATGTTCCATCCCTGTTGTCTACAAACAATACAACCATAAAAAACGGTTTGTTGATTGAATCAGGCTCCAGTGTTAATTTGGATAATTCTGATTCTTGTAACAAGACTGGATTAGAAAAAGAATCCATCAGTTGCAGATCTACACTATGTAAAACTGCTTTTGAGACTCTGGCTTTATATTTTACAACTCTTGATACGGATGCATTGACCTTGCCTGCATCAAAATTAAGGAACATAGTATATTATGTTATCATAATCCAAACACCTAATCAAACAAATGTTGCAATTGATAGTTTTCAGCAATACCTGCACTTACAAACTTTGTGAATGGCTTTCCTTCATTCAGTGGAATGTTGCCACAATATATACGAATCTCATATACCCCACTCTTTTCAGGTATATAAACAACCTCAAAGTTGCTATTCCACGTTTTCCAATCCTCATCAGACTATAATATAAGAAACAGAAACCATCATTATCATTATTATTATTTTATTAATATGTAGAATGTAAAATGCATTGAGAGCAACATAAACAAGTCCTTACTTTGTTGTTATGCAAGTAAATAGATGGAACTTCCAATGCACCAAAGTTGAACATTCCAGTTGACTGAGTACCTGTTACATCTTTGAATGTTTTCATTAATGTATATATAAAAATATAAATTTTGAAACAGATAAAAAAAATACTTATACCATTGTCAGGATCCATTGGATATATTTGTGGATCCACATGAAGCGAGAGTGAAGGCAATGTGATTTCTACTCGAAGTCTATGTACCTCAATTGGTGATGGATACTGATAAGCATCTCTTAAGAAGATAGAAAATTTTGAAACTTCTCCCGCAACAGAGTTATGTAAACCAGATCCATTAACAATACTCTTCATTCCATCACAATACCCTATTCAAGATTCTCCTACCATATACAAACCATCACCATTTTAACAAAATACAGTAAAACAACAACAAATAAAAGAAAAACAAAACTCACCAATGTAGATGCTAAATTCGTATGGCATATTCAAGATCTGTTTCTTCTTATCCTTATCTGTAATGATGAGTGAAAACTCCCCATGTTGAAGTAATTTGAAAGATAATGATTGAACACCTGGAACTACTTCCTGATATTTCAAATCACCAATAGGCAAAGACAAATTTGTCCCCTTCTCAATAACATCAAAATCAAATGGATAAAACCCTGGAATAAGGTTCCCATATTTATCTCGTTGAGTTATAAATGTTTCCATTATGGAAAAGATCTGAAAAGATTTTGATTCAATGCCCCAATGTGGCACACAGTTACCAACATCAAGTGGTCCAGGGTCAACCATGAAAGTCAACGGGGATCCAATCAAGTGTTGGTTTTTATCTTTTACGTGAAGTAAGAGATTTCCTGATGTGGCTGCAATAAAGTTAGTGGATAAACCACCAAATGTATTCCATCCATTTTGACTCACATCCAACACCGTTGCATCCTCACCTTCTTCAGTTGTAGCATATATGTCAAAAATGACATTACTTCCTTCACTTTTACGTGTAGCATTGTTCCCAAATGCATCTTTAGGAAGTACCATGATTTTAGCTGTTGTCCCAGCTACAAAATGATTGCCTTCACCTCTCCATGACACAGTCCCAGCAGGTTTATAAATGAAAGCTTTAGTTTAAAAAAGAAAAAACGATTGTATCATTATTAATAACAGCATAGGATAAGAAAATTGAGCAAAAACCATAACTTTATTCAAAACAAAAACCTGGTGTAACACTGAAAGACATAGAGGCGTCAAACACATTGAGATTTTCTTGAGTGATAAGCACGTGGAACATCCCAACCATAATTGGCATAAAATGTAACTCCCATTTGTTCGTATCAGGGCCCAAAGTGTAAGAAACCCCTGTAATGTAACTACTATTTCCCATCTTCTCATTCTTTCCATTGTAGTCACTCACGGTGATGTTGGGATTAAAAGGGTATTTGTATGTCTTAGTGTTCAAATTCTCAGATACTATAACCTGAATAGTTGCATTATCACCTGCCTTAAACTCACTCTTAGAATTCAGCCAACGAAACATGAAATGAGGAGGTATATAAGACTTAGCTGTAACAAAATGTACACCAAATAAGCGAATGTATAAACATACAAGTATAAAAACCAGAAGTGTATTTAAAACAAAAACCTGGTGAAACGTGGAAATGCAAAGAGTTGTCATGCACTCTGAAATGTTCATCATCAATAACCATGTAGAAAACTCCAACCATGATTGGCTTAAAAAGAATCCGCCAGTTGTTCGTATCATTGCCAAAATCGGAATGCACATCAGTAACATAACTACTGTTCCCCATTGAGCCATTCACTGTGATGTTCGGATCAAAAGGGTATTTGTATTCCTCACTGTTGTAATTCCCCAATATTTTAACCTCAATCGTTGCAATATCACCTGGGTAAAATTCATCATCATCATCCATCCAACTATAAGCAAAACCTGGTGACGGTGTAGACCTATCATCTGCAACACAATGTACAGCAAATTAGACAATATAGAACAAATATGATCCATTCTTACACTTGTGTTAGTGTTAGCTTGTTCTAAGTAGTTTAGTTGCTTAGTTAATTAAGAGTTGTGGGGTAAACTTCCAATATTGTTAGTAGCATACTCCTATATAAAAGAGGTAGCTCTCCCTGTTATGTTTTGTGTTGTAGAGTTTGAATAGATCCACTATTTCCATTGTATGAGAACGATAATCACATGTTGTTGTTTCAATTCTCTGGATTAGCTTTTGATTAATTAGTGTTTCATTTTGTTCCAGGTGTGCTTTCATTCCATGAACAATGTAACTGCATTAGAAGATCCGAACCTAGTTCCTAATTCGAATTTCACATAGATATTTCGAATTCTATGCCTAGAAAATTTGTCGTGTTCAATTTGTTTTTTCCCTATCACCGTATTGAAATTAAATATAAACGGATTACGCTATTTTATATGCAATGAGGAGACCATAGATATATTCTTGAGTAAGTGCGTATGACATAGATTAACCTGATTTTGATAGATGAGGAGCAATGAAGAAGATGAGGAGGGCAATGAGAGCGTTGCAGAAGAGCCACTGAGCAGCCATGGTCGAGGATGTTTTCCGCAGAATTGAGGGATTTTCAGTAGAATAAGAAGAATCTGCATAGTGAAATGGCGGTTTGAACATGTAATTGTATTCAGAGGGAGGGAAATCGGTTGTGGCCGCATCTATCGGAAGATAAGGAAAAGAAGAGGAGGTTTCCGGCGTATCACCAGAAAGCGGACCGTTATTTGGACGAAAGGCGTCTCCAAAGGGTAATTTACAAGTTCGGTCCCTGAAATATACTTAAAATAACAGATTTATTCCAAGCTTCGATTTTGTTAAAAACTTGGCCATGTGGTTCTCCTTTTTGTAGTTTTGCAGATCATCAAATCTAATCACTCGTCGTTTACTTAATTAGGTATTTCAAAATAGAAAAAGACAAAAATATTTAATTAAAATACATGTTTTCCAAGAAAAAAGATAAAAACTATCAAGATCCTACGAATACCCTCATAATGCCAAAGTGATATCTACAAAATCATGAAGTTGACTAGAGAGATCTTCGATGAGCTAAGTCAGTGGGATGCGAAAAAAACGCCTTAGTGCACTACGAAATGGGTATGGATGGCTCAAAATGACAACAATATGAAAAGTTCTCTCGGACGAAAATGGCTCGACACGATAACAATCTACAACTTACGATAAGTTTTTCTTCTTCCTTTTTATATATTTTAAGAAAATAACAAATGGAAAAAATAATTCAAAAAATCTCAAAAAATGATATGTGTCAATTTCAATGAGAACATGACATTTGGTAAAAATGGTTTTCATTTATTAGGTTAGATTTTAAAATTTAAAATAGTGTTTTACATTATAATTTATCTATTTATCTATTTATAAGTTCTACCAATGAAAATAGGTTTTTTCTCATGCACATCAAATATTTTCGTAGCTAACACCTGTAAAATAAGATTTTTTTTTATTTGCCCTATGAAAATAGGATTTTCATATGTGTCACCTATGGAAATCTCTAATCTGTATGCATAAATTTTACTTTCATTGGTAGATCTGTGTAATAAGAAATAATTGAACACTTGTTTTTTTACTATGGCTTGAGAACAAGGGATTTAGACTCTATTGGATGTGGATAATATTGGTTATGTGATCCAAACTTTTCCTTTGTGTTTTGGGTCAAAGGGTAAAAAAGGAAAAGTGATGTTTCAGACTTCTTTCATGAATTGAGGATTTTAGTTCGGTTTGTTTTAAGTAAAAAGTAATTAGATAGGATTATGAGGCTCTTCAATACCTTTCCGTGCATATAAAGAACGCCAAAAACGGAGCTTAAACGAAGAAGATATGACTGTTTGAGGTTGAAGTGGAAATTAGGGGGGTTTGTCCTACGCAAGGCATAGGAAAGCTAAGAAGGGCGTAGCTGCTACGCATAGCGTAACTTTTAGTTACGCAGGGCGTAAATCCTGAATTTTAGACGCGGGTTTAATGAACTACGTTGTAACATCCCAAAAATTTCAGACAATTTTTTTTTTTTTTAATTCATTCCAAAACATCCGATAATTACATCAAAACAACCAAAGTGTATCATAGTGGAATAATATCAGAGTACATATCCCAAAATCACATAATGTGGAAAATAAGGGTGGATGTAATGCGGTCAAGTCAGACCCTTCTCTTTCGACCGATACCGGGTCTATTTCACCCTTACATCTAAGCATACAATCATATCAACAAGAGTCACGAAGACAACAAACATAAACATAAATAAACATAACATGGAATTGTCACGAAGACAACTATCATCCTACTAACATAATCTAGTGGCCCGACATTGGACCCTTTGACCCATGAGTATAATGGAGGAAACTCACCTCATCTTGAAGAATGAAGATATCAAATCACACTTGGGCCGCAGAATCGTAAAGTCCCCTCACTAAATCACAAATCAAGGAACCCTAATTAGCAATCAGGTCATTAACCCTAACCGAGAATCTAAATCCTGAACCCCGGATTCAAAGGTAAAAAGGGTTGCTTAATCCTTGCCTTATTGGGCCTAAAACACCAAGGCCTAAACCCAGCCAGCCCAAATCCCAAAAGATATTTTATGCCCACTATGGGACCAAGTCTAAAAGGCCCATCATAGAAAGGCTTGCGGCCCAACAAGGGCCCAAATCCCGAAGTCCAAAATAACCCGAAATTAAAAGCCTAAAATCTTCTTTGGTGAGTACGCTAAGTATACCATCAGTACGCCCGACATACTCAAGAGCTTCGCAACGCCGGGACCCTAAGTGCATACGTGCAACGTACACCCATGTACGCACGACATACGCCCCAGTTAGCAAAATTTTGCTTTTAAGGTCTTAATTCACTAAGACCTAATGTCCAACTTCAGATCTAAGCTCCTTAAAACGTATTAAGCCATAATGTTGCAAACTTTATGCTTTTACATGTCTCAAAAGGTTCCAAAACCAACTTAAACACTTTATCCTCAAAGATTGGACACCAACCTTTGCATGGTTTATCACGATCCAACAATATGGTATTTTTATGCACTAACACTATAAAAAATGATGAAATCTAACATTCTAAGCTCCTGGAGTAGCTCATACTGTCACAACTAGAAATTTTGTGTCATGTAATCTATACACTCAAGTTAATGTTGAATCAAAAACTTAAGAGCATGTGTGATACCTATTATTATGACATCAAAAACTTCAATCAAATACATCATACAAGTACTACAAATGGTCATCAAACAATTGGAAACCCTAGAAGTTCTTGTTTAGGTCCATTTTGGACTAGGACTTCCTTATTGGACCCAAATGGACCAATAAGCTTCCAATTTGACTATCATGGGCTTAGAACCCTAATTGGGCTCTAATTGGACCCACAATCATTTATTTCAACATTTTGGGCCATTTTGGGCCTAGAATGAAATGAATTAAAAGCTTTGATCCATGATTAACCTAATCTAGCTTATTAAAGCATAAAAATCACAATTTTATTTTATAAGGCCAATGATCACCCGAACTAACTCTAATATTGGGCTTAGGGGCAAAAAGCCCAAAAATCCTTTCTTCCCTCTCCATTCTCGGCCCAAGCCCAAGGAAAAGGAAGAGTTGACTTTGGATTGCCACCTCACTTTTATTTGTTGGGTCTCCATGCATGCAACTCATACTTCCAAGCACCTATCTTATCAAAGTCACTCTCTTCTTTTCTCTCTCTCACTCTCGGCCGAAACACACACACACACATACACAAATATCTCACAAACTCTCTCAAGAACACTCAAGAACACATCCTTCCTCTCCACTCAAAAATCTCGAAAATTAGGAGGCTTTCAAGAGGATATTTCCACAAACTCTTCATCTAAGGTAAGGTTATGCTTGGATCTATGACTTAGGTTCTTTGTGTTATCAAAATCTTTTCCTAATCCATGCAAAAATCGTGATCTTGCATCCTAGAACCATCTCAAACTCGAGACCTTCAAGAAAAGGGTGCTAAGGCCAAAAATCACCAAGCTTTCTTCCATCTTTTCTTCAAAAACCGAAACCACACTCTAAGGTGAGCTTCATACCCCCTATTTTTCTGTTTTATGAGTTTTGTGGGGGGGGGGGGGGAATACAAGTGAAAGTGTAGATCTATATGTGTTTTGTATGCCTTGTATGATTTCTATGCTTATATGGGTGTTTTTGTGTGTTCATGATGTTGGATCTAGCCATAAACCCCTAAAAATCGTGATATATTTTATGTTAAAGGATACTAGCATCAAATATATTTCTACATACCAAGTGTTCCAAGAAAAATAACTAAATGGCGTAGTAACATTTTCTTTGGGCCAAAAACTCAATTTTTGGACATAAAATGTTAAAAATATAAAGTTAAAGGGCCCAAAATGAAATATTTCGAATCCTGAGGGGTGAGATGAGTCAAAACAGTTTCCATAATGTATTTTCTGAAAATATACTTTTTTGGAGGATTAAAAACATAAATTTCAAGCTTAATGGGCTAAAAATGGCATTTTTGGCCCAATATGCGAAATTTTCTGTTTTGAAGGGCCAAAACTGCGTTTTTCTGTAAAACAGTGGACTACTAGTGTTCCAAGTCATTTTCTAGGGTTTAAAATGCTTTTCAAATTTAAAAAGGACCAAAGTTGCAAAAATTTTCCAAATTGGGCCAAAATTGTAAAAACTGCGAAAAAGAGGGGTTACAACCGAGAAAACTGCATTTTCAGGGACTAAAACTGTTTTTAACTAAAGATGTGCTGAAAAATATCAATTCCAATAAGTTTTGATGTTAAAATGCCAAGAAAAATAGTTTGAGGACTAAACCGGAAAATTTATTTATGCAAAGGGTTGAAAAAGTAAATTTACAAATAAAGAGGGGCTGAAAACAGAAAATTTTCAAGGCTAATTCAATACACTCAACTTGATCAAATATTGGCACCGCGACTACCGACAAAATACAATACACAACAATACCAAAAATCGTTGTTAAACGAATTGGTTCGGTCTCGAACCAATAAAAACCCGAAACTACTAACGCGACGATACCTCGATTCACACAAGTAACATTTGGGAATTTAATACACACGTGAGAGTGCACAGACGTCGACGCACCATCTTTGGGCCCCAAAGTGTAAAATCTTGTTTGTTGGGCCTAGCTAGCCCAATGACCTGATCTTAAGGCCTGAAGACTTCTACCTTACGAGTTGTTGGGTCTTACATGATCTAACACAGCGTAAAAGGACTTTCAATGGCTTTTATACTATTGGTCCCCAAGGGTCCTTTGGTACTGCTAGTAAAGTCGGTTATTTTAATGCGAGGCGGGTCAAGGGCCCCTCGTACTCATTTTTTTTTATCCCCAACCGGCTACGGAGTTATCGAGGTCTTCGTGCCCTCTTTCTCTTCGGATGTGGGATTACCTGAAGTCAGGGCGGTTGGATAACGTGATTAGTACGGACGACGCCTTCGGGATCGTTAGTATAGTTATAAACTGGACGTTTGTGTAACGCGTGTTTATAGCAATTCATAACGCGCAAAAAAAAAATCCGACGTCGCCTGGAATTTAATGACTTCACACGCCGCGATGGTTTTATTTTCAACTTCATGGAATTCAAAGAATTAGGAAAACATCGGGTTTTCCTAGGGTTTTACAATACATACAGTTTCGAAATGTACACAAGTTTGATGAACATTTTTTTAACTATAGAAACAAACAAGCATACTTATGGATCTTCACAAACGTTTTCAAAAACTCTTTTCAGAAAATATCGGATTTTCTGGTGGTTTTCAAAATAATACAAAACGTTGCTTTTCAAATACCGCTTATGAACTCACCAACATTTCACATGTTGACGTTTTTCAAAATACTTGTATTCTCAGGTAACAAGTGAACCAAAGGAAAATGTACTCAGTGATGGCTTGCAGTTACTTATTTATGAATCGAACAATTTATTTTTGGGAATGTAATGTTTAAACAATGTACTCCATGTAAACTTTATCGGTTGTACTATATTAATGCATGGTGACGAATGTTGTTATGTTTCATATATATTCAATGTTATGGTATTCATTAAGTCACGACAGCCATCGGACGTTTCCGCCGTCTGGTTCGGGGTGTGACACATACTCTCAAGGATGACTCAAAGGACCATTATATGATAAAAGCAAACCATAAACTAAATCTAACACATGGAGTAATCAAGATAGGAGCTTTATACCTCTAATAAGCTAGAAACGGTGAATGACCTCTAGATCTACAAGCTCCTTCTTGTCCAATGCCTCTCCACAAGTCTTCTTATTTTTCTTCAATAAGCACCACACATATACAAAACACACACACAAGGTCAAACTCTTTGGAAAATAGAATAGAGTTTTGAGATATAGCTCAAGAGATAATGGAGGTTGATAAGATGAAAGATTTGGAGGACTTAATGTGTTTAAATAGGGTGCAAACCCTAAAAATTTGGGTTTTCCCCAGACGAACGTACACCCCGCGTACACATGGGTACGCCCAACATACATGGGGGACATCCCGCCTCATGCAAGCCTTAGAGTACGCCTGACGTACCATATGTACGCCCATCGTACTCGAGTCCATGGATCCACACTAAGAATTTTGCTTAATTAATTTATACCTGACAAAAAGGACGTTGCATACGTATGGCGTAATTTATGGTATGCTGGGCGTAATCGCAACAAATCAAAAGCCTAATTCTTCGGTTTTGAGCCCAATTTAAGAGCTCTAACTTATGGGAAACCCTCTCATAACTAGCCTCCATCACCTAAGATCATTCCTTAAGAAACCCTAGCCTCCTCTTACATGTTTTTGAACATTGATATCGTTTATGAGCTTATTTATCCATAGGAAGATTGAATCTTGAAGAGCAAGGTGGTGGCAAAGTGTATAGTAGAAGGGTTCAATTATAGATCCAATAAGGTTACGTCATTTCTGGACCATTGTGAGTAAAAACCTTCTAACTTGCTTATTGGTTTCATAGATCTAGTTATTTGTCATATTTGCTATTTTTTGGTCATTTTACTGCATAAAGTTTAGATCTTGAAATTGCGTGACCTTGTTATGGATAAAGTTGGAAACTTTATCCTTCTAAACATCATATTGATTCAGATCTAAAGGTGGAGACTTGGACTTAATGGATTAAGTTAAGAAAGATGCATTTTGGGTCCCTTTGAGACTTGAAGACTAGATCTTGTTTGTTTGGACCATCTAAATGGATAAAGTTGGAAACTTTATCCATTATGAAGCTATTAGGAACCAGATATGAGCTTTGAGTGAAAGGTCTTAATGTATTAAGTGCTTAAATGAAGTTTGGCAACAAACACTGTATGCGGGGCGTAATCTGGGCTACGCCTAGCGTAGCCGGTTTTCACTTGTTTTCTGGATAAGGCTCTACGCCATGCGTAGAGCAAGGTGTACGCTGCATGTAAGTCAATGGAAGGTTGACCGTTAACTTTTTTCTTAAAAGTTAAAAACTAGAAGCTCTTAAAACATTTGTGCCGAACACGCCCGACATATTTTATGTTTATCTTTCCTAATGTAGTTTTATTTAGTAAGGTAAGTTTTTTGCTACCAAAGTTAGGGATATCTATAAATAAGGGTTTCATGGCAGGTTGAACAAAAGGTATGAGAAATTTAGCATTGGAATTGTAAGGAGAATCCCTTGATTTCGAATCTTAAGGAACTTTCTGTTTTCTTAATCATTTGGTTACTATTGCATTCAACCAAGTTTCGAGTTCATATCAAATTTTTATAAGACTATCAATCACTAATATTCATAAACCATTGTTCGTCAATTTTATGTTCAATGACGACACTCATCACACAGGGTACTATTTATTGTTACTACTAAAAAAGTTCTGGTTTATACAATACCATGGTGAAGCTACTAAAATAGAAGCAAGTTTGGATCAACATCGAACAAAGACGATCGACCTCTTGGAGAAAATAGAGCAGGAAATGGTGGCGCTAAAAGCCAATGTTGAATAACAACACAACGAGTTCTTACAACTTCTAGTCAACTTACCGCACTTACTGCTGAAGGTGACATCGGCTACCGAATCGCCTCAGACCATCAAGCCAATTTTACATGATTACATGGGTTCACGACACAAGAGTATGACAGAACTAGGATATGAACTGTATAGTTTAGAGAAACAACCGAGAATAAGGGTTTTTACTATTGGGTTCGCAAGTTACAAATACCTATTTTTTACGTCGATGATCCTTTTGGGTGCGTCTACCGCGTTAAGAGGTTTTAGTCGTAAAATATATTACAAGCATAGATATTTTTAATTGTTGGTTAAACTAGCATGTACACTTCTTTATAATGTCATATATTTGTTTGTTTGGTGTCCTTTACACCTTCCTCTCAAGTTTTTTTAAGGAATGAAAATGGAAGGAAATGAGAGGAAAGTTGTGTTATTGAGTTTTTTTAAGGATGAGAAAGAAAGGAAAGACAATGAAGTGTGGTCATGAGGAAGGAAAAGAAATGGAAGAAAAGTGAGCATTTTGTTTCCTTTAAATCTACCCCCTTAAAGATGAGATGATTCGGGAGAAAAAAGAAGGAAAAGAAATAGAGGGGGTTTGTTTCCTTCTATTTCTTTTCCTTCACTTTTCTTCCCCTCAACTTTAAACTCTAGATTAGGATGTTAGTGCATATTAGGGGAGAGTTTTAATCTCACATTTGTAGTCATAGCACATTATTTTTCCAGGGAAAATTGTAATTATCCTTATATTGTATTGTACTTTAATTCTTGTAATTTAGTTTTCAAGTATCGCACTTGGTTATTTAAACCAACCCATAGGCATACTTCCCCATAGTATAACCAAGCTTGTGTTTTTGGTTATCCATTTGAAACAACACCTTGGTCTTACTAAATACATGTTTGGTTGTAATATATATTGCAAAATATGAGTATTTAATCAATTTTTCATTAAACAAACACCATGACACACTTCATTATAATACACCTTGCCTTTGTTAGGTGTTCTTTAATTCTTGTATTCTACTTTTCAAGTATAGCACTGAGTTTTTAAATCAACTACTAGGCATACATCCCCGTAGTATCATCAAGTGTGTCGGGTTTTGGTTATCTATTTAAAACCAACACCTTGGTCTTATCAATTGGTTTTTGGTTGTGATTTATATTTCAAGCATAAGTGTTTATTTGATTGTTTGTTGAACCAACATTTAGGAACTGTCACCTTATGTTCATTTGGTGTAATCCCCTTTACTTATTTAATGTTTGTTTGTTTGGTGCCATCTCTTAGACTCGTTTGATTTGAATTATGTATCATCATATCATGTATACTTAGAAAAATTGAAATAATAATTTTTTACGTGAAAATATAATTGAGACATGTGAGACATGTGAACTGTTACGTCTAATATAGCACATGTTGCCTTGAAAAAAATTATGAACTACGAAATGTTGACCTTTTAATTGAAACCGAGCCACAAAAAGAGCTTGATGAGGCATCTTCTATAGCACATGAACCTCATCGATCTTGTAGAGTTTAAGAAATGAGAGATATGGATTTCTTGTTAGGAATGATAAAGGAATAGCAATTATTCAAGATGAATCGGCTAACTACCAACAAGCCAATCGGAGTTAGATTCCAAAAAATAGATCGATACAATAAATTCCAATATGCAATCCATGTGCAATAATAAAGTTTAGGACTTAGTTAAAATGTCAAAAGATAAGACGACTATCGAGTGAAAATGGACCTTTAAGAAGAATATTGGCATGAGTGGTAACATACATAGTTAGGCTTGCACAAAAAAACCGGTTCAGGATCCGAACCGGTCCACTATGAACCGAACCGATTCAAGAACCGAACCGCCGGTTTGAACCCGTTCGAGATTTTAGACATTGAAACCGGTTTAATAACCGTGAACCGGTTTAGAACCGATTGAACCGGTTAGAATCGGTGTAACCGGTTTAGATAGGTTCGAGTATAATAATGACGGAACCGGTTTGAACAGAACTATTCACGAATCGGAACCGAACCGGTTCGCTCACACATAGTTATAAAGCATGTCTTGTAGCAAAAGGATTCAAAGAAACCCCTGATGATGATGAAACCTTTTCGTCTATATCTTAGGATGCAAGACATAAATTTATATTGAGAAAACTAACAAGACTTAGTCAAAGTACTTACATAAACAAAGTTTAATGGGTTCAGAATAGAGAATTACAAGCATGGAATAATTCCTATGTCATAAGGGATGTCATTACACACATGAACCTCATCGATCTTATATAGAAGTAGAAGTAATTACATAAAAAAATAAAGATACGTTTTAATATTTTAATATACGGAAGTGTTAACAAGGAGCTATGTGTAAGATGTTACACATATGCTTCCAAACCAAGGATTTGAAATCACTATCTCCACAATTAACTGATTTAAAGACTATATACATACATACATACATACCAAAAGAAGTTGGAAAAATACGGTTACAGATAGAGTTCCACTAATTTTCTCCAAATGGGAATGACGTGTGAGAATCAACACTTAGCCCAATTTTGATTCCTCATTCAACCTGTTATGTCACCAATAAAATATTTATTAAATAATGTTTGTCATTTCTTAACAAATAAATAAAGCCCACAACATGAACACATTTAAGAAATATATACTTACTGTTTAGATAAGCCAGAAGGCTGTCCAGTTATAGTATCAGATGAGTCTTTTGTACTTGACTGCACATGAGTTTGGACTAAGTGATTATAAATTATTAAAAATAATAAATAGGACGATAACAAAAATATATAATGTTACAAAATTTACCATGTGATGTAAATTTTGAGATTGAGGTTGAGGTTGATTTTTGATCTTTTTGTGTAGGAGGACAAATACACATTTACATGTGAAAAATATTAGTAACGCAACCAATAATGTGAGTATAATGGCTTCGATCACAATCGCTGACATAAGAGCTGTACATGATGTAATGAAATAATTATCAGTTCAATAATTATCTATGGAATCACAACAGAATGGAATAGATCATTACATTCCGTTATCATGTTTGGTTGGCTTGAGGAAATGGAATGAATTTCATCACTTATAAAAAAGTGTTTACAGAAATAACTCAATAAGATACATAACACCCCTCCTCATTGGATGAAGGAATCGGAATGCGCAATTCCATTCCCTCTTCTTGATTACTAGCAAAAAGATGATTCATGATTGCATAGATGTAACTTACATTGAGCTATGACCGGATCCACGGGCATCTTTCTTATCAAGTTTATGGTGGCCTCAGAAATAAGAGGCGCTGACATCATCTCTTGACAATCTTCTGGATAACATCCATACCACCCCATATCATTAACACTCACTGTAAGCACCCCACCATCCTCATCCCCCTGTATTTTATTTGTACTTACAGATATTCAGTTAGATTCTATCGATTAAAACAATGTCATAATAAGAAAAGAGTTGAAAGAACAATGGTATAATTGGGTGGATTTTTAAAGTAAAATGCATTATTTTGAAGTAGGGTGTTGTGATATAAAGGAATGAAAGTAAGATGGTATAGTGAACAAGTAAATAAAAGTATGTTGCAATTTCTTAAAACAAATAAAATAGAAAACTCACATGATAAAGGATTTGTTGGAGGAGAGTGTTGCAATCTTCAATAGTTCCCCTGAATCTAATGGCTTTTGCTTTGAGAGAAAAACGTCTTGAGATTTCAATAAATGTTAGAAGGGGTTGCCACTGATTGCTGTTGCCATTCTTTAACTTTAATTCAGTTGTGCTTGTAAGCTCAGCTGGAAGGTTTGCTGAGAAATACCCTGAACTAACTTCCACAGAAAACATCAAGCGGAAGTGACTCTTATTTCCTGCATTTTCAATAAATAGCAATGTACTTTCATTTTTTTTTTTTTTTTAATTATACATTTCTTCCAATTCAGTAGATTTTTCAATCCTAATAAGAAAAAAGTGGAAATAAAGTGCTATAACCTCATAGATTTTTCAAAGTACAATGTCTTAATAAAAAAAATATATGAAAAGTGCAGTGTTTGTAAACTGTAAGACAGAGAAATGAAAGTAAAATGTTTTTACAATACCTGTAAAGTGAAGATGATCTGGATCCCCAATAGAGAAGTTAAAATTGTCTCGTTGTCTATCAAAGATCAAGAAGCCTTCATCTTCTGTCACATTCTCCAACATGATGAACTCAGGGACATTAATAAATGGAGGATCATTGATTGGGTTGACAATGACTGGAATATCCCAATCATGCTTCCCATGCTTGTTCATGGTGGTAACCCTAAGAGTATCTTCACCACTGAAGTTCCCCTCCCTGATTTATAAATAAGAGGTTAAAACTCAAAAGTAAAGGGAAAGTAGTGAAAAAATTGGTTGAATTTTGAGTACCCGATGTATTTGAGTGATTTAATGGCAAAATTGATAGCTTCCAAACGACCACTTATAATCAATTCTTTAGACCTTCCTTCCATTTTAGTGACTGTAATCTCCTTCCACATGGGATCCCAAAGTTGCATCAGTAGAGGAGAGAGAGAGAATGATCCATGTTGTGCAGTGAACATAATAGAGATGTTCTCTGTTGAATCCGAATATGTGATCTCAAACCCTGAATAGCCACTGTGAAAAGAAACAACCATATAGTATAAGATTTTACCAAATAATGTTAGAGGTTGTTTCTTTTTGACTAAATGGGTTAAGAACATAATCTGGAAAGAATGACTAAAAAAGTCTGGCTTAATGTATCAAGACACAAGCCTTTTACCTATTTGCTTCTTTTTTTTTTCCTCCCAACTCATCTCACGTTACAATTGATGAATATTGTGAATTTGTTTTCCGGAATGCAAGGGTAAAAGGGTATTTTAGTAAGTTGTAATACACGTCTAACACCTTACCCAAATTTAGGACTGAAGATATCTTCATCTGCCTGCAATTGAGGTGGAAAAGAAACAAACTGTGGGGGAATACAGACGACAAATATGTTTACATGAGAAGAAGCATTGTTGCCATTTGCATCTGACATTGAGTATGGAAATGAATCATTTCCATAAAATCTCTTAAATGGAGTGTATATAAACAGATCTCCATGCTGCAAAAGTGAACCATGACCTGGCTGCCAATATAAAATATATTTCATTCAGTAATAATATTTTGTTTTTTTTCCTTTCAAACATTAAAAACAATTATGATTTATGATGATGGATGTTTAATGAAAAACTAGATAGTATAACTATAAATCATACCTGTTGATATTCAACAACTTTTGCCTTTCCACCAACAAAGTAATCGTTTACTAGAACATTAAAAACTATGGATTCATCCTCCCAAACAGAGACATCAAGACCATAGGCTATAGGAAGGTCCTCCCCTGAAGAACAAAAAAGTTATAGGTCATATGGACAGACACGTATTCAAAATTTGTATTTAAATATTCAAAATTCCTGATTAAACTTACTTTTGTAAGTAGTCACCTCAAAGGGACATGGGGGGATACTCTTTCCTTCAAATGAAGCACATATCTTGTATGTTCCAAGAATCATTGGCATGTAGAAGCCAGTGTATGTCCCATCCCTGTTGTCTACAAACATTACAACCATAAAAAATGATCTGTTGATTTCATCAGGATCCAGTGTCAATTTGGACAATTCTGATGCTTTTATCAAGACTGGATTAGAAAAAGAATCCATCAGTTGCACATCTACACTATGTAAAACCGTGTTTGAGACTCTTGATTCATATTTTACAACTCTTGATACGGATGCATTGACCTTGCCTGCATCAAATTAAGTTATCATAATCCAAACACCTAATCAAACAATTGTTAGGTTTTCAGCAATACCTGGACTTACAAACTTTGTAAATGGATTTCCTCCATTCAGTGGAACGCTGCCACAATATACACGAATCTCATACAACCCACTCTTTTCAGGTGTATAAAAAACCTCAAAGTCGCTATTCCATCTTTCCCATTCCTCATTCTCACCTGTTGTCACATCTCTGAATGTTTTCGTTAATCTATATATAAAAATATAAATTTTGAAAGAGAAAAAGAAAATTATACCATTGTGAGGATCCACTGGATATATGTGTGGATCCACATCAAGCGAGATTAAAGGCAATGTGATTTCTACTCGAATTGTAATTAAGTTGAATGGTGAAGGATAGTCATAAATATCCCTTAAGAAGATAGAAAATTTTGAAACTTCTCCAGCAACAGAGTTTTGTAAACCAGATCCATTAACAATACTCTTCATTCCATCACAATACCCTATTCAAGAGTCGCCTACCATATTCAAACCATCACCATTTTAACAAAATACAGTAAAATGACAAAAAATAAAAGAAAAACAAAACTCACCAACATAGACCCTATATTCGTGTGGCATATCCTTGATCTGTTGTTTCTTATCCTTATCCGTAATGATGAGTGTAAAATCCCCATCTATAAGTAATTTGAAAGATAATGATTGAACACCTGGAGCCACTTCCTGAAATTGCACATCACCAATAGGCAAAGACAAATTTTCCTTCATACCAATAACATCAAAATCAAATGGATAAAATTCTGGAACAAGGTTCCCAAATTTATCTCGTTGAGTTATAAATGTTTCCATAGTGGAAAAGATCTGAAAAGATTTTGATTCAATGGTCCAATCTGGCACACAGTTACCAACATCAAGTGGTCCATGGTCAACCGTGAAAGTCAACGGGGATCCAATCAAGTCTTGGTTTTTATCTTTTACGTGAAGTAAGAGATTTCCTGATATGGTTGCAATAAACCAAGCCTCGAAACCACCAAATCTACTCCATCCGGGCTGCTGCAAATTCCACAAATATGCATTCTCACCTTTTGCATCTGTAGCAGATAAATCAAAAAAGTGAATTCTCCAATTTTCACTTATATATGTAAGATTGTTCCCAAATGCATCTTTAGGAATTATCAAGAGTTCAGCTTTTGCCTCAAATGCAAAATGATTGACTCCACCCATCCATGACACAATCCCACCAGGTCTATAAATTTTACCTTTAGTTAAAAAAAAAAAAAAAAAAAAAAAAAAACATTGTATCATTATCAATAACAACATAGGATAAGGAAATTGAGCAAAAACCATAACTTTATTCGAAACAAAAACCTGGTGTAACAATGAAAGACATAGAGGTGTCAGACACATTGAGATTTTCTTGACTGATAAGCACGTGGAACGTCCCAACCATAATTGGAATAAAATGTAACTCCCATTTGTTCATATCAGGGCCCAAATTGGAAAAAAGCCCAGTAATGTAACTACTATTTCCCATCTTCTCATTCTTTCCATCGTAGTCACTCACTGTGATGTTGGGATTAAAAGGGTGTTTGTATGTCTTGGTGTTGAAATTCTCAGATACTATAACCTGAATAGTTGCAGTATCACCTGCCTGAAACTCACTCTTCGAATTCAGCCAACGAAACATAAAATGAGGAGGTATATACGAATCAGCTGCAACAAAATGTACACCAAATAAGCGGATGTATGAACATACAAGTATAAAAACCAGAAGTGTATTTAAAACAAAAACCTGGTGAAACGTGGAAATGCAAAGAGTTGTCATGCACTCTGAAATGCTCATCATCAATAACCATGTAGAAAACTCCAACCATGATTGGCTTAAAAAGAATCCGCCAGTTGTTCGTATCATTGCCAAAATCGGAATGCACATCAGTAACATAACTACTGTTCCCCATTGAGCCATTCACTGTGATGTTCGGATTAAAAGGGTATTTGTATTCCTCACTGTTGTAATTCCCCAATATTTTAACCTTAATCGTTGCAATATCACCTGGGTAAAATTCATCATCATCATCCATCCAACTATAAGCAAAACCTGGTGACTGTGTTGAGCTATCATCTGCAACACATGGTACAGCAAATTAGACAATGTAGAACAGATATGATCCATTCTTAGACTTGTGATAGTAGTAGCCTGTTCTAAATAGTTTAGTTGCTTAGTTAGTTAAGAGTTGTGGGGTAAACTTCCAATACTGTTAGTAGCATACTCGTCTATAAAGGAGGTGCTCACCCTGTCCTGTTTTGTGTTGTTAAATTTGAATAGATACATTATTTCCATTGTTTGAGAACGATAATCACATGTTGTTGCTTCACTTCTCTGAATTAGCTTTTGATTAATTTATATTTCATTTTGTTCCAGAGTGTGCTTTCATTCCATGAACAATGTAACTGCATTAGAAGATCCAAACCTAGTTCCTAATTCGAATTTCACATAGATCTTTCGAGTTCTATGCCTAGAAAATTTTGTTGTGTTCAATTTGTTTTTCCCCTATCACCGTATTGAAATTCAATATAAACGGATTACGCTATTTTATATGCAATGAGGAGGACATAGATATAATCGTGAGTGAGTGCGTATGACATTGATTAACCTGATTTTGATAAATGAGGAGCAATGAAGAGGATGAGGAGGGCAATGAGAGCGTTGCAGAAGAGCCACTGAGCAGCCATGGTCGAGGATGTTTTCCGCAGAATTGAGGGATTTTGAGTAGAAGAAGAAGAAGTTGCATAGTGAAATGGCGGTTTGAACTCGTAATTGTATTCAGAGGGAGGGAAATCGGTTGTGGCCGCATCTATCGGAAGATAAGGAAAAGAAGAGGAGGTTTCCGGCGTATCTCCAGAAAGTAGACCGTTATTTGGACGAAAGGCGTCTCCTAAGGGTAAATTACAAGTTCGGTCCCTGAAGTATACTTAAAATGACAGGTGTAATCCAAACTTTGGTTTTGTTAAATTCTTGAGGGTTTCAATCAAGGGTTGACAGAAAGGGTGTTGATGTGTTGCTTGCGAATGTAATACAACACGTCTCTCTATTCTCACTAAAGTGAACCATTTCGTATTAAAAACGAAAATGCGCGTAAAAGGTTTTCATTAAAATTGGCCATGATTTTACTTTTGCAATTTTGCACCTACTTGTTGTACAAGAAAAATATAAAAAACTAACGAAATCCTAAAAACAACCATAAAAATCAAGATGACACTTACTAGATCATGAAGTTGGTAGTTAGAAGCAGGGGCGGAACACAAGCACTACAACTTGGGGGGCCGGAATGGAACACAAGCACTACAGCTTGGGGGGCCGGAATCAAAACTTCATAATTGAACTATATTATAACATATCAAAACTTCATAATTAAATTATATTAACAAGTTTTATTTGGTTCAAAATAATGACATATCAAAAGTCTAAACAAGAAAACTAATATAAATATTGTTACATTGTTAATCAAAGTGGAACACGACGATCTTTTGCATTTTTAAAGTCTATAATAATTGTCTCTAAACTAATCTTTTCAGCAAGTTCCCTTTCGAAATGCAAAACCAATGAGTCATTTAAAAACTCCTCTTCCATTTTATTCCGTAACCTTGTTTTAATGAGGTTCATTGCTGAAAGGATCTCTCTGTTATAGCAGTAGAAACGGGAAGAGTAAGTATGAGACTAGCTACTCTATAAATAAGATGAAAGTTCGCTACTCTTCTAGTCTTTATCAACCATTGACACAATTCTGACAGAGATGTCAATAGTTTATAATATGCATGTTGAACGACATCAATCTCATAATGTTGAAGTTGTATCTTCAAAACTACTTTCTCTTGTTCATTGAAATCTTCAGGATAAAACTTATTTACTAACTTAATTATATCATCACTTCGAAAAGGCTCATCAACACTTTTAGGATCTAAAGTTGTTGAGAGTCGAAGCAACTCCGTTGAGCTATCGTTGAATCGATGATTGAGTTCCATTATTTGACAATTAATTGCTTCAAAAAATATATCCACTCGGTAATGATGTTCAAGTGTATGATCACTACACTTGTTACGAGCTCGAGCCCCTCTACTAAAGTATGGAGAAGACATATCAGGGATATCAATGTTGCGTTCCTGACAAAATGACATAACAAGAGAGAGCAAACCATCCCATCTTTCATCTTTCATTTTTTGTAATAACAATTTGGTAGATGCAACTAGCCTCAATGCGTTACAAATATCTTGAGATGGTCTTTGTAAAGCTTGACAAAGTAAATCCGTTATCTCCATTATTTCTTTCTCAAGATGAAGAATAAAAATGAACTCAAATGTAGTAATAGCCTCATATGCTGAATCCGCATCGCCTTTGATTGAACCAGTGCCATCTTTAATAATTTTAAGTAAAACCTCACAAGTTGGACTAAACATTTTGATTAAGTTCGAAACTGATTTGAGGTGAGAACTCCATCTAGTATCACCAGCTCGTTGTAATGTACCAATTTGATTAAGACCTCTACCCGTCTCTAACTCATCAATAGAAATCTTATATGAAATTTCCTCGGCTTGTGCATCTCTAAGTTGGTCGGCACGCTTGGAGGAAGCACCAACAACATTGACAACAAAAGATAATCGAGTAAAAAACTTCTGTAATGCAACAACTCCTCGTGAAACGGCTATTAATGCTAATTGCAATCGATGGGCAAAACAATGAACATAATACGCAAATGGACAATCATTTGAAATCAATGCTTGCAAACCCTTGAAATTACCTTGCATATTGCTTTCACCATCATACCCTTGCCCTCGAATTGACTTAAGATCAAGATTATTATGTGACAATACAGAATAAATTGCATTCTTAAGCGTTTGTGCTGTAGTGTCAGGTACATGAACAAGCCCAAAGAAACGCTCCATAACAAAGCCATCTTTATTTAAAAATCTCAAAACAATTGACATTTGTTCTTTATTAGACTGATCACGTGCTTCATCAACAACTAAACAAAATTTTCCACCATCAACCTCCGCACAAATCATCCTCTTCACCCTAGTTGATATAAGGTTTAGAACCTCTTTTTGAATTGACTGTGATATATATGATGCATATTTAGGAGCAGTACGAAACAATTCTTTCATCTCCGTATTAAAATCGCCAATTGCCTTCAACATTTGACGAAAATTTCCTTTGTTTATGGAATCTAATCCTTCATTGTGGCCTCTATATGCAACTCCTTGAAAGGCACACCAACGTACTGCATAAATTGTAGCTTTCAATCTTAATCTATTATTTTTACGCTCTTCTTCTGTAAATGTCTCAAACACATTTCATATATCTTGTGCCTGGTTTAACAAATCATCACATGATTTTTGTGCAACATTGTGAAAAGATGTACAATCAGTCCCTATGTGATGCAAAAAAAGCACAACTTTTTCCACCAACTATCTTCCAATTATGAAATCCATCTATAGTAAATGTTTGTTGGCCGTAATGTCCCATTCCATAAGGCTTGTTAAATAGAAAACACGGAAAACAAAACGCAGCATCTAAGCTCTCTGAATATTCAAGTCAATGATATAACTTAAACCAAGAAGCTTGAAAACTACGTTTATGGGTTTCTGGTCCAGATTTTGGATATACAGAAAGTGTTCGTTGAAAGGGACCAAGATTAATATATGCTCGCCTAATAGTATCTCGTTGATTAGCTGAATAATCATAAATTTGCTTACGCAAACCAGGATCTCGTTCAAGTGTGTTAAGATCTATTTCATTAATTTCAAGATGAGGTTTTTTGAAATGACTATCAGTATTAGGAACATTGAGTGTGGGGGCATCTTCATCCAAAACGATCTCCGGTGGCTTTTCGGAATCTTGATCAGAACTTTGGTGTTTTCTTTTAAAAAACCCATCAATAGTTGATTGTTTTTTCATGTTGATATCCACTACAACAAACAAATGATTTTTTTTATTTTAAAAAGATAATATAAAATATTTATGATATAAATTAGTTTCATATCAAAACAACAAATATATATATATATATATATATATATATATATATTAGTCCAACGATTTACAATTCTTAGGAATTTATATGCAAATAAATCAACATTTATTTTAGAAATAATGAATAATAAACTAATACATATAATAAGACAACATGAATAATAAATTAATAAATATAAAATAATATATACATATTACGTATATATTAATTCAATTTGTATATCTAATATATTGATTCAATATATGTATGTCATTAGTCGATTCAAAATGCATAGTTTTTATTTTATTAATAAAGTATTGTCTATTTGCCTAGAGCCCTAATATGTAGACTAAGATATATTCATATATATAACCGATTAATAGATGTATAAAGAAAAAGAAGGAAACTCATGTACCTGGTAAAGTGAGAACGAAGACCACGGAGACTGAATAAGGTGCAGGCTCCGGCGACGATGGAGTCGGAGTTCAGGTTTCAACAACCAACAGTCCAGGCTTCGGCGAGACGACAACTAGCAAAGAAGAGAGAGAGCATACAATACGAACGGACTGAACAATCCAGCTACCGGAAAAGAGTACAAGACAGCAGCGGTGTAACACCTGGATTCCCAAGTATTATTTTTATTCTTTTAATTTTTGAATGATGTGAGGAGACTCGGCGAGTTGGAGTCTAAACTCGCCGAGTAGGATCGCGGTTTTGCACGCGGGTTCGCGTCTGGACTTGGCGAGTCCAAAAGTGGACTCGGTGAGTCCACGCTGTTTAATGAAACCCTAATTTCCAGGGTTTGAACCTATTTAAAGGGGCTTATGGCCGTCATTTGCGGCCACCAACCCCAGAGAGAGACCCTAAAGAGATTTTGAGCGTTTTGGGAGAGAGAGGAGCCATTGTTAACCTTTGAAGCTTTGTTTGGCAAGGCAAAGGAGTTTCTAGCCAAGAGGAGGCAAGGGGGTGGACATCCTTCGAATTTGGAGCTCAAAGCATCATTTTGGAGGTATATTTTGGCTCTATTTTCTGTTATTATGATGAACATGGGGGTTTAGGGTTTCTTGACCCCTTTGTTGGTTAGATTTGATGTCTATTTCGTCCCTATTTGTGATGAGGCTTGGAATGGGATCCATAGAGGTCTAGAGAAGCTTTATTCCTTAAGCTTTATGAGGATTCATGGGAGTTTTGATCAAGGGTTATGAGATATGGGGCTAAAACATCATATATGAGCAAATAGTTGTTGTTTGAGCACCAAGGTTTGGACTTTACATGATTATCATGCTTGGGGAGGCCATATCTATGATTGTATGGAACAGATCTGACCTCAGAAGTGAGTTTGAGTTTATGCATGGCATGAACTCGCCGAGTCTGAAGAACAGACTCGACGAGTAGCATGAAGTTTGCCAGTAACCACTCACTGAGTGGTCTTGTCGAGTTTAGGGGTCGACTCAGTGAGTCAGGGAGAGTCAGGGGGACTGAGTCAAGCCGGAACTCACCGAGTTGTTCTTGAGACTCGGCGAGTTGAGTCGTGGTGGCCCTGCGATTCATGTCAGGTGGAACTCGTCAAGTCAGAGAAGTACTCAACGTGTCAAGAGAGGATCCAAGAGAGTCAGTGGACACGTATAGACTCGCCGGGTCGCCCTAGTGCACTCGCCGAGTTCGGTCAAAGTTGACCGTTGACCTTGTTGACCTTTAGGGTTGAGTGCAGTTATATTTATGAGTGTATTACTTTGTGTGATTAGGCGGAGGCTAGATCATATTTTTTCCGAGAAAGATATTTACCGAGACATCGAGGTGATTCTTTTCACTATACTTACCTAGAGTGGTATATTGTGTAGACCGGAGGGTCTTATGTGTTATGTATGAGATTATGTGCTATGTGCTATGTGTATGTTGTATGTTGATATAGACCAGACCGAAGGGTCTAACGATACAGACCGGTCCGGAGGGCCTAACAAGCTATGACAGGACCTGAGGGTCCAACGAGCTACGGGACTGGAGGGTCCCGCTGAGACACATCGACCGGAGGGTCGTATTATAGCCTTGAGCGGCGTATGTGTTGTATGTGGTATTTTGGGGAACTCACTAAGCATATTTGCTTACAGTTGTTGTGTGATGTGTTTCAGGTACCAGTGATGAGCGCGGGAAGGCGCCGGCATGATCCGTACACACTTGTGGAGTTTATGTTTTGGATTCTGGGGGAGATGTCTTGTAATAAATATACATTTGAAACAATATGTTGATGTTATTTGTGAAAAATGATGGTTTTAAAAATGAAAATTTTGTTTTGAAAATTTACGTTGTTACAAGTTGGTATCAGAGCCTTGGTTTGAGGGATTCGGATGCATCTTCGGGCGTATCTGAACTCAAACTGAGGAATTGAGGAGAATCTTTATAATAAAATGAAATTTTTGAAAAGAGTAACAGAGTTTTGAGACAAACAGAGCAGAGCCGTGTGTACGATCAGCCAGTGCCCGAGCGACGAATTCCCCAAAAGTACCCTTACATTATGTGTTATGAGATATGTTATATTATGCATGCTAGAGTAGGCTAAGTATTCATATTAGGACTAGAGTGGCCTGATTTGTGATGCCTTAGCCTAGGAGTTTTCTGCTGCTGAGATGCTTTGAGAGCGAGTAATAGCAGTTAGGAGCTCATGAGAATAGAGTACTTGTAATCCAAGATCCAAGGAGGAGGACTTGAAGTGAATGCTGGTGCGGTGTGGTCAGTAGTATTAGGCCCGTACTACTGAAGACACCAGATCAGTGGACATTTCAAGTAAGAATCTTTTGGACGACGAAGGACGAGTAGGGTTGCGTCATCGAGTATGAGCATGTTCGATCAAATCTCTGATAATTTTCGTTGTATTTCAGAGACATCATGGTTGGGACTCGACACACACCTGAGACCAGTGGTGTGGTGTCAGCGACGAGGAGATCCGTCGGATGATTCATGAGGAGGTGGCTGCTGCCATCCGGGCTGAGATTCCTGAGATGTTTGGAGACATCAAGACCACATTGATCGAGACTTTTGATGAGCGGTACGCCGCGTTGACTGAGGCTGCTGCAGAAGCAGCTACTGCTGTTGTTGCTGCTGCCAGACCTCAGGGAGGTGACTCGTTGTTGTTCCGGGAGTTCAGCAACACGAAGCCACCAGAGTTCGACGGGACACAGGACCCGATTGCCGCTATGAGGTGGATCTCTGACATCGAGGGATGTTTCTATATGTGCTCTTGTCCAGAGCACTTGAGGGTTCGGTTCGCCTTGAACCAGCTCCAAGTGGGAGTGAAGGATTGGTGGAAGTTCATGACGGCAAACTTTACTTTGGCTGAGATTTCTGAGATGACCTGGGAGAGGTTCACCACTATGTTCCGAGAGGAGTATGTTCCCCCGGTAGAGAGGAAACGGTTGATCCAGGAGTTCTTGACCCTCAAGCAGGGTACTGATTCAGTGACTGTCATCACCAGGAAGTTCCATGAGAGGGAGATGTTTTGCCCTGAGCAGGTGTCGATGGAGCAGGCTCGTATGAGCCGTTATCTGGGTGTTCTGAGGAGAGATATACGGGAGTTCGTGGTGAACTCGACTTACTGGACATTTGCTGAGCTCCAGGAAAATGCCCGGAAGAGAGAGATCGAGCTGGAGACTCAGGCTAGGGAGGAGGCCGAGTCTCAGAGGATGGATCGACGGCCGACCCAGTCTCATCCGGCAGCCAAGCGGGCTAGACCCGCTGATTCAAGATCTGGGGGCGCGAAGGGCCGCACTTGTGGGAAGTGCGGTAAGAGTCATGAGGGGTCTTGCAGAGCTGGAGTATGTTACAAGTGTGGGAAGGAGGGGCATATCGTAAGAGAATTCCCCAAGGGATTCTCGGTTTGCTTTCTAGAAGTCAACTGGTCAACTCTTGGTGAAAGTCAAAGTCCTTAGTCAAAGTCAAACTACCTGACTGACTCTACTCGCCGAGTCAACCCCCTGACTCGTTGAGTCCAAGAATCTTCGAGTCCCATCCTGCTCAACTCACCGAGTCGTCCCTCGACTCACTGATTCACGACTTAACCAGAAAAGGTTAGGGTTCCATGACCAGACTCGCCGAGTCCAAGGCAATCTTCAACAGACTCGCCGAGTTGTTCTTCCAACTCGCCGAGTTCATGCACACATTCATACAACTTGTCGAGTACACTCATGTGACTCGCCGAGTATCTTCAGTTCTCAATCCATTCAGAGGCATTTCAAGCCATGCAGGGGCTCCAATCCATAGATCTACCATTCTACAAGTTATCCCTCACGTAAAGTTGCAAACTTTACGTGATACCAAGGAGATATAAGCCCAAAACACACTAGGGCTTGGGTTTTAAACAAATGGGCTTTACCAACAACCCAAGAACTGAAGCTTTATGACATTCTAAGCCATCATGAGTCTAGATCTGGAGCAGCAACTCTAGATCTAACTCCCAAATCCGAGATAGGTCTCAAAACAAGCTAAGGGACTCCCAAAACAACCACCAAGGATAAACCACAAGGAAATAGCTTAAGATAAGGCTCCTTACCTCAGAGATGTGCCCAAAACTGATGTAGATCACAGATCTATACAAGCCCTTGATGCTAACTTCCAATTTCTCAAGCTCCTTCCACCAATTTCCTCTTCTAAGCCCCCAATCTCCTCAACAATGAAGCCTCACACTAATTTTGGGGTTTCTGGAACTCAAAGGGAAGGTAAAGAGGTTGAAGGAGGAACATAACATTCTTTATATAAGGCACAACCCCATGATTAGGGTTTTTCTCTCTTCAGCACCAACTCGTCGAGTTAAACTACCGACTCGACGAGTTAGTCACTTAACTCGGAATACCTACTCGTCGAGTCCCCTTCTTTATTTACACTTTACCCCCTGAACTCTTGATTCTGACTTGGGATTTTACATTTCCTTTCTTGGCCTTTCTAATTTCGGGTGTTACAAGTCAACCACAATTCATACATACATCTGAAAGTAATCAACTTATTATCATTCACTTCTCATTTGCTAAAAAAAGACAAACATCAAAGTTCAGGAGAAAAAAAGAAAAGAAAAAAAACCATGGAAAGAAAAGAGCATATGAGATAAGATAAAAAATCACCTGATGAATCCATGGATGATCAAACGAACCCAGTTCAATTATAAACACAAACACCAAACAATACTAAACATCAATATCATAATCGATATTCATGAGTTCCCACATTCCATTTAAACTCCCAGCACCTGCTGAAAACATCACATGAGATACTCAAATACAAACAGGTAGCATTTCATCGTATCTTCAAAAAAATATTCCAATTGAAAACCTAAATAAAATATCGTAACAGAGATGAAACAAAACCCAATCGGTGCCTAAAATCAAAAGTTGATGACTTCAAGCAAGCACTAACCTTGACCTTCTCAATTGCAAACCCTTTTGTAAGAAACTTTCATTAAATGCCAAATATAAGTAGATGAGAAAGAAGATGAGAGGGTCGATTTCCAGTGAGAAGTAGATGCCTATGGTTAAGTTTTGGTGAGCATAAGAGGTGTGTGAGGAGGTGAGGAGAGAGAACGGAAGATATTTTGAAAGGGAGAAGAAGATCGTGATAATCAGAGAGAGAGAGAGAGAGAGAGAGAGAGAGAGAGAGAGAGAGAGAGAGAGAGAGAGAGAGAGAGATACTCTAATGGAGACGGCATGATCGACGATGCTAGAAAAGAGAAGGAAGCAAAAGATCATTCGAAACCACTCCCCTCTTTCCTCTTATGCCTAGCGTACCTTTAAAATAAAATAAGACAGAAGATGGTGAATAAAGAACACATAGATGAACACAATACACGAAGAAACATACCGGAGGTAGTGGTAGGAGCTAGGTTTTTTAAGAGATTGATGGCAGATTTTAAAGGAGATCAGTGGAAATTTCAATCTGTTGAGCTCTTTGAGCGGGTTTTCATCTCCTCCGGCCGACAATTAGGGTATGATTGACTGATTCAAAATCTTATCTTGACCTATCTATACGCATGTGATATAAAATGGAGCCGATTCAACTAAAGTAACAAACTACCGATACATAAGGAAAGATATAAAGTGGAGGAGGCAAGACTATAATTTGACTTTTGACCGGATTAAATTTGACTTTTGACCAGATTAGATTTCAAACGATTAGAGAGACTTTTTCTGTATGCATAAATTAATTGTATATATTGCATAAGGTCTTGTACCTCTTAAAATTCAACAAAATCTTGTAAATGCTTTTTAAGGTGTATATATATATATATATATATATATATATATATATATATATATATATATATATATATATATATATATATATATTACAATCCGAATTTATATTATTTTATCATTTTTTATGATCATCCTCTACTATTTGTTACTTTTATTATTGTATTTAATATTATTACTTTTTATTTATAACAAACTAGCGTTTATACTTTCATATGTAAGACTTCATTTATGATGTGTCCATGATTTCTTTATATCAGATTTTATCTATGAAACAAAAAAGATTGTCTATATTTTATAACTTTAGTAGTTTTATATGTGATTAAGGTTTTGTTAGTATTTATTTTTATTAATACTTATCATGAGCAATGAGTCATACATTTATTTGAAATAGCAAAAAAAAAAAAAAACAAATAAAAAAAAACTGTTTAGATATCAGTTTTTATTAAGAATTTTTTTTTCCTCAAAAAATTATAAAACCTAATCATGTAATTGAAGAATAGTTTATAACTAATACCGTAATAACTACGATATTTATGGTAACATAAAATTTTAAATTATACAAATTTATGTCAATATCTCACAATACTTAATGTTTTTCATAAATGAATCAAATTATAAAAAAATAAAAAATTTAAGAAGCCCTGTCTTAATCTTCTAACATTCATTAAAAAAAACCCCAAAAAGTTGAAGGTATACCCTGTGCTAAGGGCAATTCTAACCATACACAATTTTTGTATTTTAAAGGGCTAGAATACTCCAATGGACCTTCAAATTTAGCGACATTTTAACACTACATATAAAAGCCAAATGTAAAAGTCTTTAAAACCCACCATTTTAGAGGTTGATTATAATTCAAACACTATTTTAATGCTAAATAATTATCCTTTTAGTGTTTGTGGTTGTATTTATTTATTTTTTCTTAATTTTTCCCTCCAAAATCAAACCTATGAAATGCTAAGCTCATACGAATTTAAAAAAATCAAAGGGTAAATGACACTGTAGCCCTACAATGTTTTAGGTTTTGATCGAATCAGTCCCTTAACTTAATTTATTGTTTTTTAAGGGAATAAAATGTATGTTGACCTGTTTATTTGGTCCCCTTAACTTGGAATAACCGGTTCTATCTTCCAAACAATCAATCGAAGATGACGTGGCTTGTAAGTCAAAATTAAAGAACTGTAGAATGGAACATATAAACATACATACACCATTACTGTTCACACCGACTTATCAACTATCAAGCTTTGATCATCACGTCATGAGTTTAACCCCCCCCCCCCCCCCCCCCTCTCCACTGGAAATTGTTACAACCGTTTAGCTGCTTTTGTTCTCAGACATGCTGATCTCCCCTGTTTTTTGAGCTTTTATCATTTGCTTCTGTTCGTAATAAAAGACCGAGAAATTACAACACAAATTGTCTTAATCTTCCTTCAAGCAAATAATAGCGCTACTATTTCGAAGATTTTCTATAAAACACACTTACAAACTTACCTTGATTTCAAGTTCAAAAGTAAATACAAAAAGAAACATTACAGACACACACACATGCACAAATAATACGAGAATTATGAAGTCGATAGTGCTTCAATACACAAGAAAAACATTACAGACACACCCTACTGGCACCCAATTCACCTCCGACAACCACTATCAGTACAAACTCAAAATCAAACTAACACAAACCTCATATATGCAATTCAAACCTCAAATCACAATTACAAATTAGAATATACTTAGCACAAACCTCATATGATCATATATTTGCTTAAAATATGATGAGAAAACTAATCACAAACTAAATGCTTCATCATGGAGTTTGCAATATTGATGCTGGTCTAAAGGTCGGCGATGGTCAAAAGGCCGAGGAGTGTGGTGGATCCCTATGGACCCTAACACTACCTCATTAAAGATATCTCCTCCTATTGGAGAATTGTGATGCATGGATTGAGAAACAACTTAGAGACCTAAACATCATCGATGATGGTGAACAATCAAGGGAGGCATCGAAGGCAATCTGCAACCACCGCCGCTAGTCCGACATGAAATGTGGAGGTTTCAAATGTCGCTCCATGTCGTTCGATTCTTTTTTATGTTTATGGAGGTTGGAGATATAGGAAGTGGAACACAGATTTGGATTTGTTGAAGAAACAATTTTGATAGGCGGAGTTGTCGAGGGTGGAGGGAATTTTTCAGGGGAGATAGTGTTCTTTTTGAGATAAGGATGATGGACCCAATCAAAGACAATAACAGAAGATAATAAATGGAGTAATAAGGTGAAAATAAGCTGGAAAACATATTTGATAATTCATTTAACGAGGTGGCAAGAGGTAACCGGTTTACCCCTTCATATTTACAAAATGGTCAAAAAGACCCGACAAAATGGACTTTATTCCCTTAAAAAGCAAGAAATTAAGTTAAGGGACTGATTCGACCAAAACCCAAAACATTATAGGGCTACAATATCATTTACCCAAAATCAAAAAGCTTATGTGAGAATATGTTAAACATACTAGTACTTCCTATACAAATAGAAAAATTATAATGAGAAGCTCCAAGAATGATGTGTATAACAGACCTATTCATTTTAGAATAGGTAGACTTGGAATTATATATAATTTTACCTATTCCGTCGTTACTGGGCTGATACAAAAACACATTAGAAAAAGTACCTAGAAAATAGGAAATTCAGCTAACAGCACGTGGAGAGATGTTAGGCTAATCCTAGATCTTATCCGATTATGACTCATCTTCAAGACTTCAGCACAGATTATTCTCAATTGATCAGTTCTGACTAGGTCTTCAACACGCGGAAGTACCCAGATAAGTACCGCATATGCTGGTTTTACATGATGAAGGTCACAGAGACTACACTTCGAACCATGTATTTAGTGGAGACCCACGTTATATAGCCATGAGAATGATCACCTGCTTCCTCATTTGTGCGGATGAAGATCACCGAGTATGTGGCTTTCTCGTTCATCTGCGTAAAATTGATCTTGTTGGGCCTAACACTCACAGATACTCCTTTTGGTGCAGTAATCGTGACAACATATGATGTACATGGTTCTCCGACGTTGGTTACTGTCCTTGTAAATGTCTGAGGTGGTCCCAGTTTAACAGCAAACGAAGGGTAATTCAACTGGCCTTCTGGTATGCTAGATTTCATTGAACATTTAATCGGCCCATGTGCAATGATCCCAACTTGTTCATCACTGTACCCAAGCCCACATAAGTAGGGTATGTAATCATCAGGCTGGATATCATAGATCAATCCAGGATCATTGGCTTTTGATGGGTTAACATGACCCGAACCCGTAGCAAATAGGTCAGCTGGTTGGAGTGTTTCATCTACTATTGGTGTACCTTTGAGATTAACAAGGTCTGCAGAAGTCATTATAGCCGACTTTATAGCTGCTGGTGTCCAATTAGGATGAGTAGCTTTCAGCAGTGCTGCAACACCGCTGAGATGCGGGCATGACATTGACGTTCCAGACAGCAGATCAAATGAGGGCTTTCTGCTGCTAACGCTTCCCCATGCTGCTAGAATGCTAACTCCTGGTCCAATAATGTCCGGTTTCAGAATTCCTGGGCTCACTGTATTCGGGCCTCTAGAAGAGAATGCAGCGACAAATGGAGCTAAAGGATCTCCGATTACTGTTCCTTTGAACAATAAAGATGCCATTGGTGTAAGTGTGGAGTTAATGTAAGCTTTGATCTTTTCTCCAGCTGCATAACTCACATGTGTTGCAGGGAGGACATGTTCATCGGCATTTAGGCTGAACCCTTCTTCTTCTTGATTCATCAATATCATAGCTGCACCACCTGCCTTCTTCACCACTTCTCCTTTGTCTATTCTAGATGTCACTCCTCTCTCACACAACACCACTTTTCCCTTTACATCCATACCTTCAAGTGATCCGTTGACACATAACTTTGAATCTTGTTTCTCATTAGCACCAGCGTACACGAGTGGTGAAAGTGTAGAAGAAGGGGAGCCTTTCGGCTGAAATAAAGATTCACCATCAAATTCTTTATCGTTTCCCAGTTTTGCGGTGGCTTTGATTTTCCGGTCGGTGGTGCTAGCACCAACTGTTAGAACCCACGGCGCTAGATTTGTTGCAGTGCCATTAATCGGACCGAAGTTCCCTGCTGCACAACTCACAAAGATTCCTTTCTCAACTGCAGCAAATGAAGCTATCGCGATGTTGTCGTGAAAAAAGGGCAACTTTTCATCCAACCCAAGAGACATTGATATCACGTCAACTCCATCAGCCACTGCTGCATCAATCCCCGCTAGTATGTCACTGTCAGGGCAATCTCCATTGGAGCATACTTTGTAAATTGCCAGATGAGCATAGGGTGCCATTCCGACGGCTGTTCCACCTGCAGCACCACCGAATGCTTCTGCATTCTTAACAAATCGTCCAGCAGCTGTGCTTGCAGTATGTGTCCCATGTCCAAATTCATCTATTGGTGTCCTGCTTATATTTGAAGCCATTGCACCAATTGTAAAGGATCTTGCACCTATGAGTTTGTTGTTGCAGGTTGAGGCATTGAACTCGCACCTTCCTTTCCATTTAGAAGGTGGAGGTGGTATTCCATGGTCGCTAAATGAAGCATGATCCGGTAGAATCCCAGTGTCTAACATTCCAATGATGCTACCCTTCCCAAACTCAGATTCTTTCCAAATTCCTGATTTCTGATGCAAACCCAAGAATTTTGGGGTATGAGTCGTCTGAAGCTTCAAGATTCTTTCTTCACGAGCTGATACAAACCCATCTATTTTACTCATGGCTTCAATATCGGCATCAGTGAGTCTTGCTGCAAAACCACTGACAACATTTTGGTATGAGTAAAGTAATGGTTCCTCTTTCTCCGAGGATGCAAGACGAGTATTAAAGGGAAGAAATGATCGATGGTATGCCTTCAGATCTTCGCTGCTTATTGTAGATAGTGAAGCTACTTGTCTCTTTACATGGACTATGTAATTTTTCAAGCCAGTACTACTGACACGTGTATTTTCAGATTCAGTACCTCCTGCAGCAATGGTAACAGAGAATGTAAGGAATAGTTGGATGAAAATTAGGCGTGCGTTGATAGTCATCCGTGACAGGCGTTTACAGATCATGGAGAAGACAAGAGGGAGGTTTAGAATAATTTGCTATATATGGTTTTTTAAGAACTTTGTCTATAATTTGTACAAGGGTTTAAGTAGTTTTAGCAAATACAAATTACTTGGACATTTTAAGTTTTGGGTTGCGTTTTTGTATTTGGATCCAAAGACTTATAATAAGAAAAAGTAATTAGCTTTTGGTAGATGTAGATCTCATGGTATATTATTTAAATATATAAAACAACACATGTTCATTTTTATATATAAAGATAAGGTCAACATGGAAATGATAGTCAAATTGCTTACACAGAGAGCCAACCGACCAAAATAACCTCAATTCTATTTCCCACGACTAAAAGATTAACATCAAAGTTAAATAAGTTATCTATATCAATGCAATATGATTTGTGAAATGGGCTGATGGGCCACGAAATTATAATTGGGCTTCAAAGTAGACCTCCTTCCATGGTTCCCTATATTTAAGGCAAAATAATCCAAGTACTTAACTTTTGCCCAAATCAAGAAAACAGTCGATTAAAAACAGTGCTTGTATTCTTGCTAAGATATGAAAGTAACTTATCCCCTCCTTGTTAGAACAGTTCAAACAATGCTACTATTAAAGTAATCACTATCGTTGGTTACTTTGTAAGACTTCCCCAAAATCCAACAAGAAAGATCAAATATCATCCATTCACCCAATTAAGCCAGCCCTATCCCAAAATCCAAAAAAAAAAAAAAAAAAAAAAAGCCAAAATCCAAATATCATCAATGAAGTAAGCTGTCTCCAACAACATCCCCCATGTGCTATATATATTGAATTCATAAACATCAGATGAGAAATATGCTCAAATTTTTCAATAGTCATGGAGAGAAAGAGATATAACGTTTTACCAGAACTTTATATTCTATTGATTCTAACTTTCACAAGCATCTTTGACACCTCTTCTGCAAATGCCAACCAAGCAGAAACATATATTGTCAACTTAGAATCTCCTAATGGCATAGTGTTTGCTAAACCAGAAGACCAACAAAGTTGGTACCATTCTTTTTTATCATCAAGCGGTATCGGATCGAATAAAAAACCGAGCATCCTCCATGCATATCACAATGTGTTCATGGGGTTTGCAGCCAAGCTGTCTGCAGATCAAGTAAAAGCAATGGAAAGTATAGATGGGTTTGTATCTGCAAGACCTGAAAGAATGTACAAGCTCCATACAACTCATACTCCCAGATTCTTGGGGTTACACCAAAATTTTGGATTCTGGAGAGGATCAAACTACGGAAAGGGAATCATAATCGGGGTTCTAGACACTGGAATCACACCGGGTCATCCTTCTTTTCATGACAAAGGAGTCCCTCCTCCTCCTCGAAAATGGAAAGGTAAATGTGAAGTTGCAGGGTGTAACAACAAGTTGATTGGTGCAAGGGATTTTACTAATAGTTCACCGCTTGATAAAGAGGGACATGGGACCCACACTTCTAGTACTGCTGCTGGAAACTTTGTGGACGGTGCTAATGTATTTGGAATGGCTAAAGGCACTGCAGTGGGAATGGCACCCCTTGCTCACGTGGCCATGTATAGAGTGTGTGATGATTTTGCTTGCTCTGAAAGTAACATCTTAGCAGCCATGGATGCAGCCATTGAAGAAGGAGTAGATGTGCTTTCACTCTCACTTGGTGGAGCTTCTCTTCCATTTTATGAAGATGGTATTGCAGTAGGTGCATTCAGTGCTATTCAAAAAGGAATCTTTGTAAGTTGTTCAGCTGGAAACTCCGGGCCTTTCAATTCAACTTTGTCAAACGAAGCTCCATGGATTCTCACAGTTGGTGCTAGTACCATTGATAGAAACATTAGAGCAACCGTTCATCTTGGAAACAAGGCTTTGTTTAATGGAGAATCTTTATTTCAACCACAAGATTTCCCTCAAAACCTTTTGCCTCTGGTTTACCCAGGTTTGACCGGTGGTCAACAGGCAGCATGGTGTGCGAAAGGATCATTAACCAACATTGATGTCAAAGGAAAAGTAGTGATATGTGATAGAGGTGGTGGCATAGCAAGAATTGAGAAAGGACAAACAGTAAAAGAGGCAGGAGGAGCTGCCATGATTCTACTTAATCAAGTCACAGATGGGGTTTCCACAGTAGCAGATGCTCATGTTCTTCCTGCATCACATGTTGGTTATGAATCCGGTGTCTCAATCAAGACATATTTGATTTCAACCCCATCTCCTGTTGCTACAATTACATTTCATGGAACTGTAATTGGGAATAAAACAGCTCCCGAGGTGGCATCTTTCTCATCCAGAGGGCCAAGCATGGCAAGCCCGGGTATCATTAAGCCCGACATTATCGCCCCTGGAGTAAGCGTTCTTGCAGCCTGGCCAGTGTCTGTTGAAAACAGCACACACACAAAATCAACATTTAACATGATTTCAGGCACATCAATGGCATGCCCTCATCTTGCTGGGATATCAGCATTGTTGAAGAGTGAACATCCTGATTGGTCTCCTGCAGCTATTAAGTCAGCAATCATGACATCAGCAGGTCAGGTAAACCTAAATGGTGACCCAGTCGAGGATGAGAGAGAGCTTCCTGCTGACATCTATGCCATAGGTTCTGGACATGTCAACCCGTCAAAAGCTAATGATCCAGGGTTGATTTTTGATATAAAACCGGATGATTACATACCTTATTTGTGTGGTTTAGGATATACAAGCAAACAAGTTGGGATCATCGTGAAGAAAACAGTTACGTGCTCAGAAGGAATAGAAGAAGCAGAACTTAACTATCCATCCTTCGCTGTTACTCTTGGAGTTGGTGATGGAAAAGCCTTTGAAAGGACAGTAACTAATGTTGGTGAAGCTAATTCAAATTACACCATAACAAGTTTTTCTATTCCAGATGGTCTATTTTTAGGTATTAGCACTACAGAGCTCAAATTCACTGAATTGAACCAAAGTTTGACATATCAAACGTTCTTCCTACGGAATAGAGATTTTGAGGTCACAACTCCATATGCGGAAGGATATATAACTTGGGGTTTTGGTAAATACTCGGTCAGGACTCCATTTTCTATCAAGTTTGTCTGAGGGGCACAACCAATTAGTGTTGTAAAGAGTCACATACGTTTTTCATGTTTTTGTTGTAATTCCGTTCTCTATCTGGTTTTTTCCTTTGATGAAGAACATGGATGTTCGTCATTAATAATACTTATGCTTTTTGTTTGTCATTAATAATACCATTCCAATGCAAGTTTGAAGGGGCGCTGATTGATTACACAAGGGATCCGAGTTCGATCCTTGCAGCCCCCAAAAGTACTAAAAGAGTGGGTATTTTTGAGATTTTAATCAAAATGGTGTTTTTGAAAAATATATTTATAAATAAGTATAATTTTAAAAATATTTATCAAATAATTTTAACTTTCATTTTTTTTAACTAATTTTTTTACTTTCTTATAGTATGTTTATTTTTTACTTTTTGTAACTTTAAGCTAATAATATTTATCAACCGATTGACTGAAATTGATACTAATGATATATACTATATTTTGACTTTGGCCGACTCTAGCCTTTCAATAGGTGATTGAAAACAAAAACAATTTCATTTTCATTTTGTGGGATGTTTCAAAATAATTAAACAATTTAAATTTCATTTTGTTTGTTAGTGTTTGTAACTTCTAAACATTGAAGTTCAATTGCTTTAATGAAATGTATTTGTGCCTTTGTGGGCTATCAAAAAATATGTTTGTAATTGTTGAATAAAAAATGTAGGCCACTGTTAGTGTCTTAGGTTTCAAATGCATTAAAGAAATTGCAAATGTGTTGGTTTTAAAATAAAATTGTCAAACTTTGATAGTAGTAATGAACTATTGAGCTCTTAATTATGATATAATTCACAGGTTTGTGAAAAGAAAATCTCCCAAGCAATGGGGTGTCAAGTCAAACAACAATCAAAAAATTGAATTTCACGTTTTACAAAAATTGACCCATAACATCAAAATCGGATCAAATTGTTTGTTGATTTTTGCAAATATTTATTGTTGGTTGAGATTTAAAAAATTGTTTGTTATAATCGGGTTTCTAAAGGAAATTGATAATTATTAACAAAAAGTTACAAAAAAGTTAAAAAAATATATTTAAAGAATATGTAAAAATAGTTAAAAACCTGAAAGTTTTTGAAAAATATAAAAATTTGAAACTATACATATTTTGTGAAAGTTTTTGAAACTATATGCTAAATATCAAATACACTCTTTTGGTAAAAAAAAAAACTAAACAATCCGTCAAATTGGGTTGATTATAGAAAAACAAAAAACTTTCCAAAATTACCCTTGCATATTCAACTTCATAGAAAAGAAAAACCGTCTTGTTCACTTCGTTTTTTTCACCTCCATCATCATCATCTACCTCCTCACTGCGTTTTTTAACTTTGACTTTCATCATCGACCTGTCCATTCTATGTTTTTTCATTTCGACATACATGATCATCATCGGCCTCTCAAAAAAATATGGTTGCGTTTAGTTACGGAAAAACAAATTTCATTTTTTGTTTTTTGTTTTCCCTTTTCAGTTTTTAGTTTTCAGTTTTCGTTTTCCGTTTTCGGTTTTCATTAGAAAATTTAGAAAACACGTTTAGTTAATACTTATTCATTTTTCATTTTCAGTTTTAAAAAATTAGAAAATATGTTTAGATGTGTATTTTTCTATCGGTTTTTATTTTTAGAAAACGTTAGCGGTGGTAGGGTAGGTGTAGGGATGATGGCGGTGGTGGGGGCAGCGGCAAGGGGCAGTGGTGGTGTTGATGATGGCGACAGTGGTAATGGTGGTGGCAGCAGGGTAATGACAAGCAGTGGTGGTGGCGGCGATAATTGTGACAGTGGTAGTGATGGCGGCGGTGGTGGTGCTAGTGATAGGGTAGTAGTGGTGATGATGGTGATGATAGATCGTTGATTGTGGTAGTGGTGTTGGGTGGGTGGGTGGGTGTGTGTGTGTGTGGGGGGGGGGGGTGAGAGTTTGTGTGTGTGTGTGTGTGTTTGTGGGTATGGGTGTGGGTGTGTTTGTGGGGGTGGGTGTGTGTGTGTGTGTTTGTGGGGGTTGGTGTTTGTGTATGTATGTTTGTGGGTGTGTGTGTGTGTTTGTGGGTGCTGGTGTGTGTGTGTGTATGTTTAAGGGGGTGTGGGTGGGCGTGTGTGTTTGTGGGTGTGTGTGTGTGTGTGTGGGTGTGTGTGTGTTTGTGGGGGTTGGGGTGGGTTTGGGAGTGAGTGTAAGTAGGTAGGAGTGTGGTGGGTTGGGGGTAGTAAGATTAGGATAGGTAGAGATTGATGGGGTGAGAGTGAGTGTTTATATTTTAGAAAACTTTTAGAATTAGAAAAATATGGAAAACAATGATTATCGGTTTTCCAAAAAATTCCAACTTCTTTGTAATTTAAAAAAAAAAACAGAAAATTTTTATTTTCCGTGAAAAATTTAGAAAAATAGACGAACTAAACGCATTTTCAAAATTCTCATTTTTCTTTTAAATTTTTTTCCGGAAAACGGCCCATTTTTTCGCAACTAAACGCACCCTATGTGTTTTACTTTTTCCTTCCTGCTGCTTTACTATCTCTTCCCTTCGGTCTTTCACCTTGGAGAGAATGGAATAATTTGTTAGAGAGTTGGGGCAATGTAGTATTTATCACTTTATTTGTGAAATAATTTTTGTTTGCTTAGTGTTGTTAGACTTGATTTTCCATCATTCACTTTTTTAGATTTTTGTTTCATCATAGAAAACACATCATAGAGGGTATGGAAGGGATGTTTCCCTCACTTTTTGTGGGCCACACCACCTTTTCCCTCACCTAAAACTCAATGAATGAGTGGGAAGCTCTCCTTACTATTTTTTTATATATTTTTTAAATAAAATTAATTGATATTTATGATTTAAAATTTTTAAATTAAAAACAACCAATAATTTAATTAAAAAAAGTATTTAATGAATTAAAATAAAAATTATATTAAACCTAGTATTTAAATTAGTAGAAAATTAAAAATATAAGGTCTATTTTGTAATTCTCAAAAACTATTTTTATGAAGAGAATTCAAAACTGAATGTATTCTGACATAAGACCAAAACATAGGAGCCAAATATGTAATTTCCAAAAACATTCATCTTCTTTCTGGTTAAAATCTGCAACTCAAAAAAAAAAAAAAAAAACCCTCACCTCACCTCCTCCCCGCGCCTCCTTCCTCCGAGCGGGAACGAGTCCCGCACACTGTTCCTGCATCACTCCATCCGGCCTTATGTTCGTGGGAGAAGATTGTAGGATGGTTGTTGCCTACATCTTCTAGACTCGAGATGGGAGGGTCTTAGCGTGTTTAACCCAACAACGTAAACTAATTGGGGCTAAATATCCTTAAGGATCCTCCTCGTTTTATTGTTTAATCAATTTTGTTGTTTATATTTTACATACATCGGTTCTAAAAATATGCATATCCTATTTATTTGACTATAATTAGTTAAGTCAATACCATGAATGACGATCCCATTATCCACTTTTAAAAAAGATAAGCAAATGATTCATGATAGGGGTGAGCATGGTGCGGTTCGGTGCGGTTTTTGGCCAAAACCGAACCGAAAACCGCAACTTCGGTTTTTTGAAATTTATAAACCGCACCGTTCGGTTTTATGCGGTTCGGTTTTTGCGGTTTTTTAATGCGGTTTATTGCGGTTTGGTTTTTTTTTTGCGGCTTTTTGTTACTTTTTTTTTCGTTTTGCCTTTTTACTCAATCTCAAGTAACTTAGCGAGTTACTTTGACTCAAATGAGGAGTGTTAATCATTAATTGGAGATAAACCGATACCACCACCTCTTGGTTTGAAATCAAATTACATAACTACTCAATCAACATGTTTCTAATGCTTTTAATATAATATGAATTTAATATAATATTTGTTTCATAAGTACATACGATAATATCAATTAATGTATTCATAAAAATGGTACTATATCACTAGTACTCTTCATATTTGAATATTAAAAAAAAAGGTCATAAACATTATTTGTTATTGTAAATACCGCTTAATGTATGTTTAAAAATATACAATCATCCTCCGATAGATAAGATAAATATTTACATTTATAGAAATTTTAATTGTCATAAGTTCTTGGTTCTTACAAATATCAACACTTTATATATATATATATATATATATATATATATATATATATATATATATATATATATATATATATATATATATATGTGCGGTGCGGTTCGGTTTTTGGCGGTTTTTGCGAGACTAGAAACCGCACCACACCGAGTATTTTCGGTTTTTGCAAAACTAAAAACTACACCATCGGTTTTCATTTCGGTTTCGGTTTTTCGGTTTCGGTTAATGTGGTTTTTTCGGTGTTGTTGGTTTGCGCGTCGGTTTTTGCTCACCCCTAATTCACCAGGAGTTCGCTAAATCGATATCTTTCTGTCAATACAAATATGAGTAAATCATGAGTAACTGTCGGGAAATCAGAAATGAATCTATATTCATGAATCACAAGTCTATAACTTGATGCGTATGTTTAACAAACTAATATCATTCTCTTATTTATTTATATATAAGAAGTTTTACTCCGAGTGTTATTGTTGTGAAAAATATCTACGAGGCCGTACAGAGTATGGTATGTTTCTGAGGTTTTAGTACTTGATACCCGACACTCAACATTAAATGCAGTTGACAGTGTAATGATATGATCATGAATAACAAAAGTATTATTAATGGTGAACTACCATGCTCTTCATCAATGGAAACAAGCCAGAAAGAGAGTGGAATTCAACAAAAACTTGGAAAATTTATTTGATTCTGTATCACCACGTTGGTTGTTAATTAATTCCCCTCACACAAACTTGATAGAAAATGGAGTTCTGACAGAGTATTTACCAAAACCCCAAGTGATAAATCCTTCCGCATATGGAGTTTTGACCACATACTGACTATCCCGTATGAAGTACATTTCAAATGTCACTTTTTGGTTCAATGCAGTGAACTTAAGCCCCCCAGTGCCAATACCTAAATTTAAACCATCTGGAATAGAAGAACTTGTTATGGTGTAAGTTGAATTAGCTTCACCAACATTAGTCACTGTCCTTGTAAAAGTTTTGGAATCCCCTACTCCTAAAGTAACAGCAAAGGAAGGATAGTTGAGTTGTGCTTCTGGAATTACTTTCGAGCATGTAACTCTTTTCTGCACAATGATTCCAACTTGTTTGCTTGTATACCCTAAACCACATAAATAAGGTATGTAGTCATTGGGTTGTATATCAAAAATCAATCCCGGATCGCTAGCTTTTGATGGATTGACATGCCCAGAACCTATGGCAAAAATGTCAGCAGGAAGCTCTCTCTCATCCTCGATTGGGTCACCATTTAGGTTTACCTGACCTGCTGATGTCATGATTGCTGACTTAATAGCTGCAGGAGACCAATCAGGATGTTCGCTTTTCAACAATGCTGATATCCCAGCAAGATGAGGGCATGACATTGATGTGCCTGAGATCATGTTAAATGTTGAATTTGTGGTCTTGTTTTCAACAGAAACAGGCCAAGCTGCAAGAACGCTAACTCCAGGCCCAATAATGTCGGGCTTCACGATTCCTGGGCTTGCCACGCTGGGCCCTCTGGATGAGAAAGATGCAACTTCGGGAGCTGTAGTTACACCAATTACAGTTCCACGAAAGATGATGGTGGCAACAGGAGATGAGGTTGAGTTCAAATATGTCTTGATTGACACACCATCTGAATAGCCAACATGTGATGCAGGAAGAACATGAGCATCTGCTTCTGTAGAATCCCCATCGGTTACTTGATTTATGAGAATCATGGCAGCTCCTCCTGCGTCTTTTACTGTTTGTCCTTTGTCAATTCTTGCTACACCACCTCCTCGATCACAAATCACTACCTTTCCTTTGACATCAATGGATGTTAATGATCCTTTCGCACACCATGCTGCCTGTTGACCACCGGTCAAACCTGGGTAAACCAGAGGCATAAAGTTTTGAGGGAAATCTTTTGGTTGGAATAAAGATTCTCCATCAAGCAAAGCCTTGTTTCCAAGATAAACTGTTGCTCTTATGTTTCTATCCATGGTACTAGCACCAACTGTGAGAATCCATGGGGCTTCATTTGACAAAGTTGAATTGAAAGGCCCGGAGTTTCCAGCTGAACAGCTTACAAAGATTCCTTTTTGAATAGCACTGAACGCACCTACTGCAATACCATCTTCATAAAATGGAAGAGAAGGTCCACCAAGTGAGAGTGAAAGCACATCTACTCCTTCTTCAATGGCGGCATCCATGGCTGCTAAGATAGCACTATCAGAACACCCATCATCATCGCACACTTTATACATGGCCACGTGAGCAAGTGGTGCCATTCCTGCAGCAGTGCCTTTAGCCATTCCATAGACATTCGCCCCATCAACAAAGTTCCCAGCAGCTGTACTAGAAGTGTGGGTCCCATGTCCCTCATCATCAAGAGGTGAACCCGAAGCACTATCAGTAAAATCCCTTGCTCCAATCAACTTGTTGTTACACCCTGCAACTTCACATTTACCTTTCCATTTTTGAGGAGGAGGAGGGACTCCTTTGTCATCAAAAGAAGGATGACCCGGTGTAATTCCAGTGTCGAGAACCCCGATTATGATTCCCTTTCCATAGTTTGATCCTCTCCATAATCCTAGATTTTGATGCAATCCCAAGAACCTGGGAGTATGTGTTGTATGCAGCTTGTACACCCTCTCACGTCTTGCAGATACGAATCCATCCATGTTTTCCATGGCTTTTACTTGATCTGTAGACAGCTTGGCTGCAAACCCGGTGAACACATTGTGATATGCATGAATCATGCTCGGTTTTTCATCCGATCCAGTGCTGCTTTCAGACAAATAAGAATTGTACCATTTTTCACGTTCTTCTGGTTTAGCAAACATAATGCTGTTAGGAGAATCTAAGTGGACAATATAGGTATCCGCTTGGTTGGAATTTGCAGAAGTGGTGTCAAAGATGTTGGTGAAAGTAAGAATCAACAAAAAAGAAAGTTCTGGTAGGAAGTTATATCTCTTCCTATCCATGATTATTGAACAATTTGAGTATACATCTTGTTGAATGTTTGTAGATTCTATATATATAGCACACAGGACGTTTTTGGATAGAGCTTTATTGATGATATTTGGCAAATGACCTTTCTTTTTTGGATTTTGGGAAAGGGCTAAGCTAAAAAAAAAAGTTCTTACATAGTAAGTAGCTATGGGGATTACTTCTAAGCAGCATTGTTGGATTTGCCAACAAGGAGTAAATTAGTTTGATATAACCAAGAATAGAAGCATGATATTTAGTTGACTTTTTCTCTTAATTTTGGCTAAAGTTAAGAACTTGTATCTATTATTGAACGGATCTTCTTTAATTTTTAGGCATTGTATTAATCTGGTTTACAAACAGCAGGGCCTATGCCCCCAACGACTTTTGATGGACAATAAATTTAGTCTGTTAAATTGGGCTTAATTATTCATTTTATAATAAAGGCCTTCAATTGCCTAAGAACTAAAGTAAAACAAATACAACATGCAACGAAGTCTTTTGACTTTCAAAGTTCAAACACCGCCTAATTTACTCCTCCTGTTAGGGGTGAGCATGGTGAGATTTTAGAGCCAAACCGAACCACAAACCGCAAGGTGCGGTTTTTGCATTGTAAAAACCATTGGGTGCGGTTTTTCAATGGTTTGGTTTTGCGGTTTTCGAATGCGGTTTCGGTTTGTATCGGTTCGGTGTCGTTTTAAACTGAGTCAAACTGGGTGCGCTTTTTTATGTTCACTGGTATGGTTTTGACATTCATTACTTGATTTGAAAATCTTTTGAAATAATAAGTATCACTGTAACCTCTCCTTTGTTTTCCATATTAATTGGAAAAATAAAGAGTATAATGACATTTTGTATTTCTATTTAAATACCAGCGTCCAAGATAAATGATTTATATATTCAGATTCGTACCATTAGTCCGCATCCCATTAATTATATTAGTCTTCCATTTCCATTTGCAGTAGCATCTTCCAACATAAACACACTACCAAATAAAATAAAATAAATAAACACACTATGAAATTCTTAGTGATTCACAAACTTGTGTGATTTCTTTTAAATGTTTTAGAATCATTTATTGTTAACCCTCCGTACTTCAAATTCAACATATAATATATATATATATATATATATATATATATATATATATATATATATATATATATATATATATATATATATATTAGTCTTTTAAATAATATACAATCGTATATAATATAATCGAGTAATTTAATGTTTATACTTTATAATCCAGCGGTGTGGTTCGGTTTTGATGGACCGGTTTCTACATAAAAACCGCATCGCACCAATAACTTCGGTTTTTGTTAAGATTAAATCCGCATTTTCGGTTTTTGTATCGGTTTCGGTTTTTCAGTTGCGGTTTGTTGCGGTTTAGTCGGGGTTTTTTTTGTTGGTTTGGTTTTTGCTCACTCCTACCTCCAGTTGTATTGTCATCAAGAGTTATTCACAAAATAAGTTTAACCTTTTAACTTGATTTTTGTTTGATAATTTTAATATGTAATCCTATGTTTATTTGATTTTGGTAAATTTGACCAAATCGTCTTGGTTTATGTGGGTTTTCTTAAGTCAATTGTATTTTCTTAATAAAAAAATGTTACAACTTACAAACATACAATTGCTAAACCATTTGATCATGTTAAATATTTTACAAGTAAACATTATCGATACATCACTATTATAACATTCTATTTCATTTATTTTACTATCACTACTTTAGATTTTAAAAATGTACATGTCCACAAGTGAAAATTATTTTATATTAAGATGATATGTTATAATTAGATATATTATTTGTGGACTTTTTTCCAGTAAAGACGACCCTTCAAATTGTAGATCATAATGAACATTTTTTTGAGAACTTTTCAGACGTATTGTAAATATTCTTTAAGTGCAACCCGTCATTTTTTTTCAGCGTGGGCCTCTGAATTCACCAGTGACCCCAACTGACAGAATTCCTAGATCTGCCATTGACAACATGACTCATCAATCTTAAATTATTTGATAATAAATTTTTCTGGCATGTTTAACATTCAGTTTATGAGATTTTTCATGATGTCCATTTTCATGTTCATATCGGAATCAAGTACGACGCCCTCTTCACTCATGAAAACAAATGGTTGTTTGCTAGTCTATATGGGTTGACCTTCTTCTTTGCAAATTTCAGGCCTAACAACACGACTTTCGTTTTACCGACAAAACTGTTTCTGACCAGGGTGAAATCAACCTGCCATGCAATGAGTGTTGCCGCTGGAAGGTCGGGGAAATGGTGGGTGCTTTTGGGATTCAAATGTACATGTTGCATGGTGATAGACATAAGATTAAGAAAGCAATGATCATCTTGGCGGTGACGAATATGTTGGGGGTTTTCTTTACCTTTTTAGTTACGGAGACTAAAGAGAGATTGTTGGAGGAGATCTCCGGTGAACATGGAAGCAAATACAAGGCGGAGGCAAAGGTGAGTAATAGAGGAGATCGAGAAGTACAAACATTTGACGTTATTCCAAACGAAATGCTTGATTATCAAGAATAATGTAACATCCCAAAAATTTCAAGAAAATTTAAATTTTTAAAATCAACCCATTTAGTAATAAAGGTGTTCACAAAATCATTGTTTCCAAAACATTATTTAAAATCAGTCTCCCAAGATCCAATCGGTAGTAAAATCAAGGATGTGTACGGTCACGCCTTTGTCTCGCCACAAAACATCTGAATCACCTGAAACAATAAACTGAAACTATAAGCACGAAGCTTAGTGAGTTCCCCCAAAGTACCAACACAACACATAATCATAACAATAATAGTAAACAACATACATACAGAGCCTTCACTCTGAATGGAACACCCCACCGGCCTACAGTCTACCTCGTACGCTCACAAAACCTGTAGAATGACTGGTAGATTAGGGTTTCATTCTAGCCATCAACACACCGTGTTCCAAGAGGAAACATGTCGTGTTGCCCATAATGAAACACACGTCTTTTCTTATCTAGACACACGTGTTGGTGCCTCCAACATGTCGTGTCGAATCCTCAAAAGGTGATTTATACCCAAAGTTGCTCCTCAAATTTGCGGGTGTTACAAATTATTGTATTTTTAATGTTGTTTAACCGATGCAGAAAAGGCAAGAACCGAACTGTCAGTCGATAAGATAGAAATTCAGTAAACCACAACCAAATCAGAAAGAAAATCAACATGATCGTTAAGAAATATTGATTTCTTCAATATCATGTCAATCTTGGCTCTCGGTTTGATTGTAATCTTAAGACACTTTAGGCACTTTCCTATGTTTTCAACTATTGAAAATTTCCGCTTATCACATATTTTGTTTTCAACTATTGAATTTATCTATTGCATTACCAGGTAAAATTCCTTCTCATTTCTATTTAATATTTCTTTTAATCAACTGTATAGTATAGGGATGAAAGTCGGTCCAAACCAGACCTAGAAAACCCGGAACCATTTAGCAGGATATTGTATCGGAAACCTGATTGGTATATAGGAACCGGTTCCAGTTCGGTTCCGGGTAAGTACGAGGTAAAGTGGATCTAGAACCGGATAACCTGGAAACATCAAAGTGGGTCAGATGGGACCGGGTCAAGTGACTCTATAACTGAAAAAGATTTTTTCGTAATTACTTTGTTGGTTGAATTTTGAAAATTTCCAGCTTTTATATCCCGATTTCGGAGACTATATTGAATATTAAACTAAAAATGATAAAATTATAAAAAACTAATGATAATCCAACTTCAAACGAATTAGATAAACATGTTTTAAAATTTCATTGAATACAAAATACAAAAAAAAAAAAAAAAAAAAAAAAAAAAAAAAAACAGAAATTTTCCAGCTTTGATATTTCAACTTTAGGGGACTACAAGTCAATAAAATATGAAACCAAAAATGACAAAATTATAGTTGAAAATCATGTAAAAACTATAAACTACAATCTGAAAAAAAAAAATCATGCCAATCTGATTTCAAACGAATAAGATATGCATGTTTTAAAATTTTGTACAAAAACTCGTTCCGGTTCTTAAACCTGGTATACGCTGACGCGAAGGACACAAAACCAGGATTACCCGGAACCCGGATAAAGTCATTATTTAAACCCAGAACCCGAACTTGTTCTACATATTCCGATTCTAACAGTTTCGGTTTTGGTCCAGTTTTCTGGTTTTAAATCTCATCCCTATTACGTTCTTCTACCATAATCTTCTTCTTTCTCTCTAAAAGAAGTAGCCGCCACCACCACCTTCAGCCACCGTCGTTAACCTGCACAACACTGCCTAAAGAAATCATTTCCATCACCATGTTTTTCAACTTTAAAAAAATTGAAAAATATGTTCTTGTTTTATTTCAAAGTTGAGCAAAATTTCACCAGGTCCTAATTCTTTAGTCGCTTTCGCAAGCTCATATGCTCAACATTCACCAGTTAAACAAAAATAGTTTGGTAAAAGTGAAAAGTATGTTTTTTGTTACATTTGGTAATTATCGGTGAAGGAATGTAATGTAAGTACGTTGCTATAATGAGTAAAGAATTGTATGTACATTGGTGTTTTCTGTAAAGAAAATGTAAGTAAGTTGATATTATGAGTTAGTAAAAGAAAAATGAACTTCTACACTCCATAACTCTGCATATATCAAAACCAAAATGTCATATCTTCATTTGATTCCTAAATGAAACTAAAATAGTAAAATGTAACATTCAACTTAAATAAAGCCACAAAATGAAAACAAAATATCGATTTTAAAACTTGAAAATCTGACCCAAAACAAACAAAACTGATGTGGATCAACAACATAGAGTACACCAATGAAAAGCATCCATCAAATCTTTCAAAACTTCTTTCTTTTCTTGTTTTGACCAGAATCACTGTTTCTAAACCCTTTAAAATCATTAGTAGTTTCAGCAGTGTTTTGTTTCTTCATTCCTTTCTTTCCACCAAACCCATACTTTGAATCCCTAAACTCCCTACTCTTCCTCTTTCCATTCCCATTTCCATTCCCTCCTTTTTGCTCTTTCCCTTTCCCTTTTCCACCTGACCTATCCCATGGTGACACCCCTTGTCTCTTATTCTTCTTAAATGTATCTGATTCCTTTCCTCCTTCAAATGGCAAACCCATGTCACCATCTTTCTTCTCAGCAAACCCACTTTGTTGTCTCTGTTTCCTCCATTTCTTAACAGATTCAATCTCATCTTTCTTCTGTTTCACCCTCTCTTTCTGTTTCACAGCTTGTACTTCTTTAGCCTTCTTTTTATTATCCCTCATCTTTCTTCTTTCTTCAGCTTCTTCCATTCTTCTCTTTTCAGATAAAAGTCTTCCCTTGATTTTCTCCATGTGGGAATCGGTTTTCACCATTTCAGCATAGTAGTCTGTGGGGCGAAGGAATGGGAGGCCCATGGTTTGGAATTTCAGAAAGGCTTCACGTGTACCTTCTAGTGCTTGAGTGTAGAATGCCAGCTCACGTGCCAGGTCATCATTGACATCTACTTCTTGTTCTTGTTGGATGTCTAGTGATAGTTTGTTGATCCAGTCAATGTCTTCAGGCCAGGTGATGTCATTAAGTTTATCGAGTAGACCTTCTTTGTTGTATATGGAGGTTTTTGAAGGTTCTGATAATTTTATATCTTCATCTCCTTCTGACTCTGATTCTGATTCAGAATCTGTTTCTTGTTCCGATTCAGAAGCCTCCACATCGAGATCTTCAGGTAACAATTCTGGTGTGGGCTTTTTTATGGCCATCTAGTAATCTGTTAAGAAATATCATTCAACAAATCTTTTGTGAGTATACCACAAGTTCAAACTAGAAACAAGCATTCCAGCTACCAAATTTCCTATCGACCGACATTCTAACAGTTACAAAACATAATTAACAGCAACAGACAGGTCATTATCGAGTAAATCCTTAATGCATAAATTTCCATAATAAAAACATAAAGTCTGTAATTTTTTACGATTATCTGATGAAAAATTACATGATTATTCAGGTTTCTCGCTAATCTGAGAACACCAAACTTGCGAAATCATACATGTAATGGACATCTGCATAGAAAACAGGAGTCCGACTATTTGACATCAAACTACCTGGATAAGTGATGATATTCGTAGACAGATGATGTAGAGAACTAACCTTGAAAAGGGCGAGACGGATGTGTGGATGTATAAACCCTAAACCCTCAAAGAACGCAGTGTATGTTTCGCTGACGATTGTCTATGTTATATATAGGCCCAGAAATAAAGCCCATAGAAATGACATTGAAGTATTTGAGTCCATTAAACTAAACCTCATAATCGTTGTATAATCGTTGTGCGCTGCTGCTTATCGGCCTTATATATACATAGACCCAACGTCTGGAATAAAGCCCATAAAAATGACCCACTATTTGGCTTAATAAGCATTAAGAAAAAAAAGAAAAAACAGTCCACTAGAAAGAGGTGTACAAACCGGTTTTTTTCCGAACCGGTTCGGTTCAAGTCAACAAAGTCAACATCGGTTCACCCTTAAACCGGTTCGGTTTCAAACTGGTTCACCATCAAATTTATCCGATCCTATACAAGCCGGTTCGGTTTATTGCAAACCGGTTCACTTCAAACCGAATCATCTTAAACCGGTTCTTCGAACATGTTAAAAAAAACCGGCAGAAATTGTATATTTTTTTGATTGTTTGTTTTGTTTTTTGGGATATTATAGGTTACATAATAAAAAAAAACATCTTCAAACATCTCGAAAAACCGGTTCATAATTGGTTCAAAAACCGGTTCATAATCGGTCCAAAACCAGTTTGGAAGTCCGATTCATTGTAAATCGGTTCGAAACCTGTCCTGTTGTTCGGAAATACGAATTGGTTCAAACCGCCGGTTCGGTTCGGCATCAGATCGGTTCTAGCTTGGACCGGTTCAGATGTGAACCGGTTTTCGGCTCGGACACTGGTTCGGATCGTGAACCGGTTTTTTTGTGCACCACTAACTAGAATAGTGTCTTGAAAAAGGATTTACCAATTCCTTATATTCTTTTATAAATAACTTACCAAAACATGTTAACCAACTTAGTAAATAACAAAATAAACGGCCTCAAGAGCATTTTTGTAATTTAATATAATGGTTGTTAGAATTTGCTGGTTAGAAATTGTTAGTTAGAAGGTTTCGGGTTGATTTGTTGTATATATGTAGCTTGTTATTCATTTTTTAATCAATTAATGAGAAGTTTTCCATTGAATCATGGTTCTTTGATCTTGTTCATCAATTTTATTATGTTTTTTAAAACTTCTTCGATTCTTCCTTGATCATTCTTTTTTTCAGTTGATTCATTGCAATGAAAGAAATTCATGCTCTTAACACCAATGATTCATCTATAATTCCTGTTTCAAGCCTATATTATCTAGGATCTTAAGATAATCCTAGTTTGCTTCTTGTATCCAATGTCATCAATGGTGTTGGATTCGCTGCTGGAAAAGATCAATGGTGATTGATCTATCTACAAAGAACAAATGAGTGTTTGTTGATGGCTCTATTATTCAACCTGCAGCTGCAACTAATTCTCAAAATTATTCATAATGGTATCGTGTGAATTCTATGCTTTGTTGATGGCTTTTGAACTCGTTGCACAAAAACATTGATGATATCATTTTATTTTTTCAATCTGCTTCTAGTAATCTTGATAGAAATCAACCAAATGTATGAGCAAACAAGCGGTGCTTCGATCTATCAAATTCAGCAAAAACTTGACTCAATTTCTTAAAGTTCTAACAATTTTCAAACCTATTATACAAAATTGATGAATTATAGGGATGAGATGTGAATGGTTCAAGAATTTCTTGCTAGTTATTGTGGTACTGCTTCTAAGGTAAAAAAATCTCTTGAAGATCAATGTTTGGTTCAGCTTCTTATGGGTTTAAATGATTCATATGATGAAGCCTTTTCCCTCTTTGTCTACTGCTCATGTTTTAATCATTAAAGAAAAACATCAACGTGAGATCAATATATTTCCTATCATTAATCATGATGTTATTGCAATGAGTGCTTCTGTTGATCAACTAGATTCATTTTGCAATAAATTATTGACATGCAATCACTATAAGAAATCAGGACACGCCAAAGTAAAATGTTATCGGTTAATCGGTTTTTCTGCAAATTTCAAGTTTACAAAAGGATATAAGGATGATCATCAATCTATATTTCAAAGTGCTAATGTTGCTTTTAATTCTATTTTATCTCTAAACATCACCAATGAACAATACCAAAAACTTTTGCAAATGTTTAAAAACCATTCAAATAATTTATCTGCTTCCACAAGTCATGTTAATGCTTCTATGCTTCATAGAGCTATGAATTCTCAAGGCAATCGTTTCTCATTCTTTTATTTTTGTGCCAATGTTCTTAAATATGTTCATCTTCTTCATACACATAGTTCTTGGATCATTGACATTGGTGTTACTGATCATATGTGATCTAACAAAGATTTTTTTTTCCATTCCATGACAAAACTTCATCAATTTCACTTTATTGGGCTTCCTAATGGAAATGATACTTCTTTATCTTATACATGACAAGTTCAAATTTATGATTCCATTATTCTTCATGATGTTTTATATGTTCCCACCTTCAAATACAATTTGGTATCTATGACTAAATTGACAAAATAGTTAAATACCTTTGTCATCTTTACTGATGAGAACTGTCTTCTGCAGGACCCCTCATTGAAGAGTAACTTTGCTTTGGGGATTCTTGGAACTAAAATAAATGATTTGTATGTTTTTGAACATGAACATATAAAACATAATCTATCATTCAATCTTTTAGTCTTTTCATCTTTTTCAAATTCTAAATCATTTGTAATGAGTGCTAATGCACAAAATGATGCTTTGAAATGACACATTCATCATGGTTATGCTTCTGTTGATACTCTTCATAATCTTTTTTTGATACCTTCAACTATGCATAATTCGCATATTAAATCATGTATGATTTTTTCAAAAGAAAAACAACACAAATTACTATTTCCAAATAGTCAAACTCTAAAAGCTTCATTTGATCTAGTTCACATTGATGTTTGGGAACCATACAAGTACAAACCTCATGATGGTTTTAAATATTTTATCACAATTATGGATGATTATATCAGAATCACATGGATTCATTTACTTTCACATAAGGTTTATGTTTTCCCTTGTTAAAGATTTTGTACAACTTGTTAAAACCCAATATAATATAAACATCAAGCAATCAAAACTGATAATGCTATAGAATTGGAATCAAGTCATGAAGCAGTTGGATTTTTTTCAATTAAATGGAATCATACATCAAAAATCCACTCCTCATACATCACAATAGAATGGTATAGTGTAAAGAAAACATAAACATATCCTAGAGATTTCAAGAGCTCTATTCTTTCAATTGGGCATTTGAATTACATATTGGGGTGAATCTATCAAAGCTTTAATTCATATCATTAAGAGATTGCTTTCTCAAGTTTTGCACAAAGCTTCTCCATATAATATGTTATATGGGACAAATCCATCTTTAATATAACTTCATTCCTTTGGTTGTTTATCCTTTGTTTCAATTACTTATGTTGGAAGAGATAAGTTTATGCCTAGAGTCGATCTATTTATCTTTATTGGGTACTCTTTTGCACAAAAAACATATGTTGTTCTCAATATTGTTTCAAATAATAACTTTGTATCAAGAGACATCAAATTCATTCTTTTTTTGATCGTTATTTTGGATAATTAACCGAACAGATCTTGAATAACTTATTGTCAGTTTTCCAATAGCAGCCCAGACGACTAACAATCCTTAAAATGAAGATTCGAGAGTGATCGATTGTTCGACAATATCGGAGATGGATGTCGGGGTTGAGTATGGTGTTATCGAAGATGATGATCTGGATGCCTACCCCATGATGCTTTGGTCTGACAAACGTGATGCATGCAGTGTCATTCTGAAATGTTAGTAACCCAAGCCATATTAAAAAAGCTTTGACACCGTATCCTATAAACTCATTCCTAGTGGTGGAGAAAGTGTACAGAACTTGAATAATTGTAATGCCTTTTTTTACTTCTGGATTAACTAAATTATCACAGTCAACAAAAAGAATTAAATGGTGCTTTGACACTGTCTCCCATGTGTTATGTAAAACCTTGTCAGTACTATTCTTTTTGTGGCTAAACAATTGTAAACAACTCAATTTTTAGGAACGTGTAGCTTTAACAATTCTTTTCCATATATTTCTTGTACTTTAATCTTGTATTTAGAACTTTGTATTCTTGAAATTACTTATTTTGAAGCCAAAGGTGCACCCTTATGAAGCATGTATGTTTTTTTACTAAAAATTTTTATTGGCTTTATGGAATTCACAACTACAACTATTAGGCCTCTATTTTTTTTGGCTTTGATGCACAAAGTTTTATTTTCGATGCAAAAATGGTTTTGAGGAGGGTATATTATATATTACACGTAAAAGAACACATAATATATCAGGATGTGGGGGTAAGATTTGTGTTTTTTATGACCCCTTAAATCCTAGTTTTTGCTTGAATTTCCACTTTTGTACCAAAATACATTCAAGGAAAAAAAGTGTTAATAGCAAGAATTTTGAAGTGCCATAAAAAATACAATAATAGAGATCTTGAAGCATGAAAAATTATTTAGAAACATAACTTTTTCAATGGGGGGGGGGGGGTTGAGATCTTGATGTGAATAGTGTTGAATCTGCGGAGATCGTTGTATGAATGATGTTAGAACGCACAAGGCAACGACTATTTTGCTAATGGTCCCACGGATGTCGCTCCATGATGAAACCTAAAAAATCACCATGGGGCTGATCAAGTCGAGATCTCGTATATGTGCTTGGATGCCGCTAGTGATCCCTGATGTGATTCATATTACAATCATAAATGAGATCGTTAGAGTCGCCTCAAGACTTGCGTCCCGGGAGCGGCCACCAATGATCAAGTTAGTATCGATACGATATATGGATCAGATCCTTCGAGCAGAAGGAAAGCAACTATATGTATGTATGATGTGTATAAGAGAGATTTTGAGCTTACCCCGAGTTGTATGTGATAGGTATATATATAGTTGGAAGTACCTTTTTCTTGGAGAGGAAGCTTAACAACTGTACTTGAGATGATTTAGATGATTGGTATACCTTTAGTCTTGGGAAGAAGCAAAACGTATTATTGAACCAAACCATCAGTAGAAGATCGAATCAAACCTGAATAGAGGAACCAAACCATCAACAGAAAGCTGAATCGAACCTAAATGACAGAGCCAAACCATCAACAAAAGACCAAACCGAACCTGAACGGCTGAACCGAACCATTAGCAGAAGACCGAACAAAACCTGGTTGGCAGAACCATATTTAGCCGCACAACGTACGCCTGAACCTGAAAAAAGGTCTGATAAGATGTATACATCATCAATTTTCACTAAGAAGGTTATTAGATAAATATTATTCAATGCTTAAAGTTGGTTAAAAACATTTTAAGATTGATGCTAATGGATGAATATGAGTTAACTTACTCTCTGTTGAAAACTCTTTAAGACTGATTCTTATAATGATTGATGTAGCTTCTAGTACATCTCAATGAATTATTCTTTGTGAGTTTATTTTAATTTTTTGACTCTATTACTTATTTGGGTATAACATTATATTTTAATATGTTATTACAATGCGAGGTTGTCAGCCCCTTTTATTTCTTAAATCCTAACTCCATCTTTGCAAACTTGTTAAATGTATTCACATGTTATCATTGTCACCGGCTATCTCAGATAAAAATGATAACATATAAACATAACAAGTTTGATGGTCAATTGTTTACAAAAAAAAAGTTACCTAAATATAAACAAAATGAAATTGTACTATTTACTTTAAAAATAGGGGTATCTTAAAAAAAACTACAATCTTAAACAAACCCTATGTCATCAATGGCTAATCAACTTACAATCATATTTTTTTGTTTGATGATATAATTATTAATTTTTTTATTTTTAGTTCAATTATTTAAGTTATATAACATTTTTTTATTGTTTATTTTTATTTTTATGAATTTGAGATTATTTTTTTTTAACATTTTGGCATATTTTCGAATACATTTTTTGACATTTAGTTCATTTACATAATCTTTTTTATTCGTTTGACGTTTTTTTTTCGAAAATAGTTACTTTTATTTTTGATGTTTTATTTATTTATATAAATACAATATAATAAAAACGTGTTAGACTTGTTAGTTTTTATTTGGGGAAAACAAGTGAATAAAAAGGGTAAATGTCATATTAATCCAACAAACTTTTCACATTTGTCCGATTTAGTCACCAAAGTTATTTTCTGTGCAATAGGTCACTAAACTTGTTGGTAACCTGTTAATTACACCATTTTACCTGATTTTATAAGTTGCCAAGTTTAACTTGCCATTTTACTTTGATCTACGTCACTTCAAAATCATTTTCTCCTTCTTTCCTTTCCTCTCTACACATCTAATTGCATTCTTCGTTCTTTCCTCTAATCACACACATTTGTGTGTGTAATTTCTCAAACCCCATCTCCATTTCTCTTCAATTTCACCATGGTAAGTGATCAAAAGATGACGATGAAGATCAATATAAAGAAATCATCCACTATTCCTCCTTCAGAACCCATTGCAGGGAGATTGGATAGAGATGAGATCAACAAAATCATGATTAACTGTAACATAGAGGGAGTTCTATTCATAGAGGCGGAGTTGGATTCCACGTTGGATACGTTTGGCGAGTTCACGTCATCACCAGAATCTGCCACCTTACTCCGAGTATTGATTACCCTGATGACATTTCTTCCTATCCACTATTTTTTGCACCTGTATATCATCTATCCCTTATTTATCTTAGATTTCTTCGCAACAGTAAAAATAATCTTTTGGATTTGACTCTTATTTGAATTTGGAATTAACAATTGAGAATTGAGGATGATTTTTTCTGTGTATAGAAATGGAGGGGATACCCTTTTCGAATTTTTTGTTATTGTTATTGGTTGTGATAAAAATATTGTTGTACGTTTGAAGGGTTGGAGATGAAGAAAGGGTGTTAATGGTGACTTTTTCAGGAGCGTGTTGTTTGGAAGATACTTTTGCTAGTAAAGGATATTTTCTATGTAAATTTTTATCTGTAGAAGTTGAAAGGGAAATCATGATGGTGGTTGTAGATGGTGATATAAGGTTGCAGATGGCGGTTTAAGGTGATGGTGTTTGAATGTTCTACAAACAATATAAATAATATTGTGTTTCATAATGAACATGACCAAAGAAAGTTTCAAGAACAAAATAATAATAATAAACCAGGTGGATGTTGACATGGCGGTCAAACCCTTCCTAACATGTGTATTACCTTTGAACCCGGTTTCAGGTAACATAAGGGTATTTTAAAACAAAGAAATGTAAGTTTATTCCTTTAATGTGCAAAAAAAACGTTTAGCGACCTTTTAAAACAAACACGATAAGTTTGATGGGTTAATATGACATTTACCCGAATAAAAACGTGTTAGACTTGTAACGCCTCATTCCTGGTACGCATTTAAATTGTATGTTCTTTATTTTGTAGAGTTACTCGACGAGTTGGGAGCCCCATACTCGTCGAGTAGAAGCGGTATTGGATGTGGGTTTAAAGCATCTACTCGATGAGTCGAGAGCCCTCAACTCGGCGAGTAGGCTTGCCAGGATGAAACCCTAATTTCGGGGTTCTACACCCTATTTAAGCAACTTAATCCCTACCTTATGGCCTCATTTCTAGCCTCCAAGTCCCAAACCCTAATCCACGAAACCCCTAAAGCATTGTGTGAGTGTGTGAGCCATTTTTGAGTGTTTTTGTGTGTTTTGAAGCTTGAAGAGGAAGAAGAAGCTTGAGGGCTCTAAGAAAAGATTATAGATCCAGAAGCAACGTTTCATTCCCTTTCTTTTTTGGTAATCAAGTCTATAACTTGATCATTTATTCTTTAGATCTACTCATTTTCCATTTTTGAGGGTTTTGATTCAAATAGCTTGACCTTTGGGGTTTGGACGTACCAAGCAAGGTTCCTTTCTGATATGGGATCATTAAGGGTTGTTAAGGAATAAATGTGCAAACTTTATGCCATTAGAGCCCCCATGCAAACCATAGAGTGCTATTTTGGCCTTTTTAGCCCAAAAAGGCCAAGCATGAAGAGAAAGGCGGGGGCTTTATGTGTCTAAGTAGTGTTAGGGGTTTAGATATGTGGTTATAAGTCTTAGTTGGTGTATGTATGGCTTAAGGACTAAGTTTTAGGCCCCAAGGAGTTAGGGTTTGAGCCAGACCCATAAAGAAGAGGTATTAACGGGTAAAGTTAGAAACTTTACCCTTAAAAGGACATTTTCAGGGTTTATGTGAAGTATAAAGCTTGGATCTGAAGTGTAGGGAGTTAATCCATCAAGTAGTCCAAACAGACAAGGGGACTCAGCGAGTCCAGAAGGGGACTCGACGGGTTGAGTCGATTTGTCCCGATTCTGTACTAGGTGGAACTCGACGAGTCTGTAAAGGGACTCGACGAGTTGACTCGGCTTATCACGAGTCTGAATAGCATATGAACTCGACGAGTTGGGTCAACTGGAACTTGACCTTGACTTTGACTTTGACCAAAGCATTTACTTTAACCAGGGTTAAAATGGTCATTTTACCCTTAGAAGGATTTTTAGTTTTTGACTAAGTGTTCCTTGTGAATTTATAGTCGGGTAGTCGCTGGAGCAGCCATCGGAGATTCCTCACGTGAGATATCAGCAGCCAGTTTGAGAGTTGAGTTTTCCTCCAGAAGAACGGGTGGTGGGATGTCAAGCCCACCAAGCAAATTACACCCTTTGATTGCTAAATAAACGTAATATAATGGTAAAAAGGGGTATCGATCCTCGGGGAAATGGTTGTATTCAATCACCAATGCAATTCAATAGAACTAGTGAAATTAAACTAATTAACTACAATTAAACTAAAAGGGGGGGGGGGGGTTTGATTACTTGAAAACTAAAATATTTGAATAACTAAAAACCTTGCAATTAAGCAAGTTGATGAGATGCTCAAAGGTTGGAAATAATTGGTTAACTAAGGCAATTCAACACAATGAACATTTGTGTGTTTATCATTAGGATCTAATACAAAGCTTATTCTTCATCCCAAATTGGTTATAATAATCATGAAGCATGATATGCCAAGATTCCTCATAGGTAGTATGGAGGTTGGGGAAGCCCACAACACACCTTCTTAATTAAGATCAAGGGCCAATTGAAGCAATCAATCCCAAGAAATCAATTAGCCTTAAGAATGAAGGAATCCCCAATTCCTAGAGGATGTCAAATGCTTACACATCCATAAAGGAGATATGATTCATAAGCTAGAGATGATTTCTACCATCATAAAGCCTTTGTTCTAGATAAATTCAATGATCCAATGCAAAATCAATGAAATAAATCAACCATTGCTCAATCAAATAATAAGCTCATGATCAAAGCATCAAATAAGCATAAGAATTGCAAACTAGAATCATAAACATGGAATAAATTGATAATCAACATAAATCCTTCAAAACCCACAAACATTCATTGGTTTTCAGCCAAAGTCAACCAAATAAGAGTATTAGCCACTCATGGCAACAAAGTAACAAGAACAATAATCTAATTGCATAAAGAAACTACCTAAGATTTGGAAAGATGAAAGGAAATGATTTCTAGCTCCCAAAATCGCCTCTTGCAGGTCTCCAATGGTGGAAAAATCGTGAATTAGCCTCTAGATCTGATCCCTAAAGGTTATGTCAAGCCAAATGACCAAAATGCCCAAACTGGGCAGTTGCGCGGGTACCCGCTCGATGAAAATTTCACCAGCGCAAATGTTGCTGTAATCTTATTGGTCCACCAAGCCACTCCACCCTTCCACTACCAAAGATTCCTTTGGTCCCCCCTCCCTTGTCCATGTAATTTGAAATGCACTAATCATCATTTAGCCACCAAATGGATGCTCCAAGCCCAAAATTAGAAATTTATGATCCATCTTCACAAGCCCAAATAATCCAAGACAATAACTTTCAAAGCCCAACTCTTCTTCTTTGATTCCGCCAAGCCCAATAATGCCTCGGGAGCCCACTATGCCCGTCTCCAATCAACCCGCAACCGCAACAAGCACCGAAAAACCTACAAAATATCTCATGCAACATAACAAGCACCCGGTATGATCCATACTAAAGAAAAATAAATAAATTACAATGCATTAATGATAAAAAGATCTAAAAATCTAAAAATAAACTAATAAAATAAGGAAATAAAATAAGCTATCAACGGGTCGAAGGCACCAAGGCCTGCCCACATATGTATGATTAGTAGTTGAGTGTGGGCGAGACCCGTATCTCATAGTAGCCGAGTGTGGGTGTCGCCCGTATCTCATAGCTTTATTTGAGTATGGATATATATGACTGATTGATAGATTTAGTTATACTTGTTGTTTGTGTGATACTTGTATGTATGTTTAGTAGCTGAGTGTGAGTGGGACTCGTATCTCATAGCAGCCGAGTGTGGGCGGGGCCCGTATCTCATAGTAGCTGAGTGTGGGTGGGGCCCGCATCTCATAACAAGCCGAGTGTGGGCGGGGCCCATATCTTATAGTAACTGAGTTTGGGCAGGGCCCGTATCTCATAGCCAGTGAAGTGTGGGCAGGGCCCGTATCTCCTAGTTAGCGGAGTGTGTATGTGTGTGTATGTGTGGGGGGGGAGGGGGGAGGGGGTGTATCTCCATGAGTGTAGGCGGGGCCCGTATCTCCTAGTTGCATGTATATGTGTATGGTATGTGGTAGTTTGGGGAAACTTACTAAACTTCGTGTTTATAGTTTTCAATTTTGGTTTCAGGTACTTCCGGTTGCAAAGGGAAGAGCTTGGGATGACTGCATGGCACACACCACAGTTTTTCAGCCTGTGATATTTTAGACTCTGATATTTTGATATATGGTTTTGATACAGTATTTTGATATGATGGTTGAGATACACGACATGTGATTTTATTATGTTGTTTTATGAATTATGAGTTTTTCTTATATGATTTAAAACGAAATTTTTGGACCATATTTTTGAGATGTTACAAGACTTGTTAGTTTGGGGATGTAAATATTGGCATTCTACTAATATGGTCTAGAAAAACATATTATCTAAATTTGTAACCAATTTAAAAACCGATCCATCCGAATTCAAAATTTTATTTATATATATATATATATATATATATATATTGCAAAACATTTTGAAACTCTTTTTTTGTAATAAAAATATATTAACCGTGAAAAAGCATAAATAAAAAGTTTGAAACGTTAAAAAAACTTTAAAGAAAACTTGAAAAAGTAAATATATTATTTAAAATATTTGATGTAGCTTTTGACATTTGTTCGTTTTCGAGTTATATATATAGGTTAATCCCGAATGGTTATAGGCTAATCCAGATGGGTTTTGAGTTATACATATGTTAATCAGAATCCGTAAATGACTATACTATTAAAGCAATTCGGATTTAACTGAAATCTATAGCCTAAAAATGAAAATTTAAATTTATGTAAAGAAACATGTGAAAAAGAAGGCTAAAACAGTTCTCAAATATTTTTTTGTTGAATCCAAAAAAAAACATTATATATTATCTATTAAAATTAAAATGGAGTTAGAATAATTAGTATTATATCTATTTTCTGGGTAAAACATAACTCTAACAACTATTTTAAGGTTTAAAATGTTACAAAAATCTTTATCCGATTATGAATTAATGTGCTAAAAACAATTTCCAAATAAATTGGTTTAGATTTAACCAAAATATAATAACCTAAAACGGATTTTTATATTAAATGAAGTTAGAACAAAAATCTAAAAGAATAACAAAAAATGGTCCCTGTTGTATATAATTTTCTGGGTTTTAGTCCAAACATCAATATAATGTTTTTTCTATTTAATTTGAAGCTTTATTAATTAAAAAAATTTGAGGGCCTCTCTCTCTCTCTCTCTCACGTTGTCTTCCACCTCTGTGTTCTTCTTGTTTTCCTTAAACCCAAAAATTAAAACCTCATTTTCTTCAAGAATCAACCCCCAACCCCGTTTTCGACATCTAGTTCATCATCAAACCCATCTCCAAAATCAAGATTGAAGGAAATATCCAGATAAAGAAAGCATATTCAAAAGACGTGGATCTTTGAATTATGTTTGTTCAAATATCTGGATAAATAAAGTATATTAAAAAGATGTGTCTCTTTGAGTTATGTTTGTTCAGAAATATGCTAGCCACAAACAACCTAGCCGACTAATTCAGAAATCTTTAAAAAAGAATGGAAAAAGCAACGGTGGTATAAGTGGCGGAGGTTGCACTGGTGGGGTTGGTTGGTGGCAAAGATGGTGGTAGTGGTAGTGGCGGTGGCGGTGATAGTTGTGGTGGTGAGGAAAGTGGTGGGGAAAAAGGAATGGATGACGTTGAATAATCATTTATGATTATAACTCTTCCACCACACCGGTACGTCAGTGCTAGAGCTACAATGAAAAATACGTGACTGATGTTAAATCTCAAGAGAGATAGAGAGAGAGAGAAATCTTTTTTGAATGATAACTAGGTAAAAAAAAACATTTTTTTGAAGGTTTTGTTTATTACCATCCTAAAAATATTGGATATGCTTAAAAAAAATATTTAATAAAAATAAAAGTATATTTATTAAATAAAAAAAAACTTTTGGAATTGTTCAATGACTAATTAATATTTATGATAGTAAGTTTTTACTAAAGCCAAATTAGTAGAAAATTGATCTATCAAATTAAAAGACTATAAATAAGATGAATGATTGATTAATATGAATGTTTTAAAAATAATGCTTAGAAAAATAATACAAATAAGTATGAAAAATAAAATCTCTGTTAAAAGTGAGATATATAGGAAAAATAATAATTTAGGAAGGTAATTACATTGTAGTTTGATTCATTTAGACAACTTGTTTATACGATTGACCATTAAATTTGTTAAATATGTTCATATGTTTTCATTGTTATTGAAATAGCGGTGACAATAGAAAAATATGAAAGAATATAATTATTAATTACCTATAAGTTAATTTTCTTAAAAGGACGACTTAAACCATTGCATAACCTTTGAAAAGGACCAAGTGGGAAGTCTATATTGATACTTCTAAGCAATACAGATTATCCACACAAATATTTGCATTTTTCAGCACAAAAAGATCAACAAATAAGATACAAGCCCAATAAGATGCATCGCATTACTAATAGTGATTAGTGAATCATGCAACAGATGACAGGAAAAATAAAAGATAAAAAAAATAAAAGATAAAAAAAAATAAAAATGATCAATAACACATGCACATAAAGCTGACAAGAACTGAAAACTCAAATACTCGATCGTGTCCCAAAATGGATTAACAGCTCAAAATCGTTTGAAACTTGATTTATTCTCTTTTTCAATCTGAATGGTAACATGGGTAATGTTATAGTACTCCCTCTTGATGTAATCCGCCACTTTAATCATCATCAGATTCAGGCCTAATCTCACGTGCCAAGCCAACAACACTTTACCAACAATAATTGTGTGCTAAAAATTAGAGCAGGAGAGCGAATCAGCTAATCATTAAAATTACAAAAAACGGATCGGAAAGTGATCAGATAATGCCTGTTTTCAATTTATATCACACAATGACCACTAGATTTTGCCAACGTTTATGTTATATATTATGTCTGTGATAACCATAATCAGGGAAAGTGTACGTATAAATATATATAATGCAGCATTAATTGCATTGGTCCTACTTACTTCTATTCCTTTAATTTCTTTTCATGTAGACGACTCAGGTAACTAACGACTCTTGATCTCATCTTCCTGCTCTCTAATCACCTCCTGTAACACATTAACTATATGACTCATCGTGGGTCGACCTTTCGGATGACGTGGCAAGCAACTGCCCGCCAATTTTGCAAGTTTCCGGGCCACAGTACCCGAATAATAATAATAATAATAATAATATTGATTATTTAGACGAGGATCCATTAACATCTGGAACCGTTTGCTACCTGGGAACTGGTTCACCCATTCGATAAGTTTTTGTTCAGATTCTGGAAGGTTTCTATCAACAAACTTTCTGCCAGATAAAATCTCGTACAATACATTCCCAAAACTCCATATATCGCTTTTTGAAGTTAGATGACCAGTCATCATGTATTCTGGAGCATAGTAATCATCATAAGGAGTAGACGACTGGAAACCAAAGAAAGTTAGTATAATGAACTCAATTAAATTAAATGAAGCGAATATAATAAGTTATAAGTCATTAGATTTTATGATTGGTTTGTTAGATTTTATAATTAATGTTAGACACATGATCTCCATATATACACTCACCATTATGTATGTGACTGCTGGTGCTAGTCCTCTCTGAAGCCCAAAATCCGAAAGTTTTGGGTTGAAATTAACACATCCGCCGAGTTAAAGTTGCCTAATATCACCTTATAAATTCCAAAAATTAAAATTAGTTTAAACTTTAACTAATAAGTCATAAAATAGTTATAATTAATTAGGAACACATTTTGTAAAACATATACATATACCTGGGTTTCTAAGCCCTCATGAAGATAAGCGAGACCCTGGGCTGCACCAAGGAGGATTTGTAGCCTTTTTATCCATGGAATTGGTGGCAATTCTCTGTTAAAAAGATGGTATTCTAAGCTTTTGTTTGGCATATACTCGTAAACTAATAGTCTTTGACTTTGTCTCGCTTTTTTATTATCTACTAAACAGTATCCCAATAGCTTTACAAGATTAGGGTGTTCCACATCGCCAAGAAACTCAACTGCTGCTAGCCATTTTTCATGCCCCTACACACACATCACATAACATTTTCTTTATATATAACTCCAAAAAAGTATCTTTTTTTTTCTAGCACTCCCATCTTGCTCTAACTAGAAAGTTTAAGCAAGTGTTATAAATACTCTTGAAGTTGAGAAGCCAGTCTTATATGATAAAGTATTGATCACGGATAAGCTGATGTAATTAATACAATTAGATTTTAAAACTAAAGAGATTAAGAGAAGTTTAACGTCAGGGGGGAGACCTGCATGGAATGAATATTATGAAGTTTGGTGATCTCGACCACGAGAGGTGCACCTTGGCCACCAGGAGGTTTAATTGACCCTTTATATACTCTTCCGAGTTGACCATCTCTGATCCACTGCGATCTATTAAAATTATTCGTAGCATTTTCGAGCTCTGAAAACGAGAACTTTCTCAAAGCATGTTCTTTTTCCCTGTACAATAGTGGTGAAGTTAATGGGTTTTGCTCCGGTGAAGATTCCCGTGATCTTCTTTTGGTTTTGGAACTGAAAATGTGAAAAAAATTCATCATTGAACAGCAAGCAAGCAGAACTCTAAATGGTGATATGAGAAAACAGGGATGGAATCAAGGGATATCAGAGAGATTAGCAGCAAAGCCACGTGGGGAAGATGAGAGAATGGCCTGGCTTAAGCTTTTTGTATGTTGAGAACAAAGAGGTGGTTGATGAGAGTGGAATGGTTTTGCTTTCAAATGTTCAAAGGGAATTTAATAGACAACCGAAACTAATTCAAAGGAAGAAATCCGATTACCTCATTGATCCGTCAAACTACCCCTACTAGCCATGCTAAGACAATTCTGGTAACAAGGGAAGATTTTTATTTATTTATTTATTTTTTATATGACAAACTATCCTATTCATAATCTAATCATAAACACCACCTATGTCTCATAATGAGAGTTGAACTCATGATCTTTTATTTGAAAAAATCACTCTTTACCGCTAGCCCAAATGCCCCTATGGTAGAAATTCTCCGGAATAGGTCGTTCCGGAACATATTTTAGACTTATTTTCGGGTGGGCCGACCCATTACCTTATCTCTTGTAACGTCCCAAAATTTAAGTCCAAAAAATTTATTTTTATAATAATAAAACCATCATCGAAAACGTGTTCATAAAACCATAAAAGAAAATCAAAGTATGCCAATAATCATCCAAATACATCAAGTCAACAAAATGTGGAACAACATGGTGTGTGCGATGCGATCATCCCGAGTCATTCCCCTTCAATCCAGAATTACATGAAACATAAACTGAAAACCGTAAGCACGAAGCTTAGTGGGCTCCCCAAAATACCACATATCATACATATCAAACATACAATCAGTCATGCCTAACAACCATCATGCCCCACCCGACATCAAGCCCCGCTCGAAACAAATATGTCTATATAATGTGATCGGCCCTACCTAATACACTCATAAGGCCCGCTCGACATACATACAATATATAAAATACATGCAAAAATTACTAAGATAAATAACATACAATACACTCATCGGGCCTCGCCTGACATCAGACCCGGCCCGGTATACATATCATATACCACACATGCAAGAGTCACACAGACAACTAGCATCTTAATCATAATAACTCATGAGCTGGAATTGGTGCCTTCGACCCGCTAAACATTGTGATAAGACTCACTTCAAACCGCTGAAAATATGATAAGCGTTCGGACTGTTGATCTGGATAATCACAGCGCTAATTGTTCATATATATAATAACATTTATGAAAAGATGACAACTGGAAGGCATCTTTACACACACACAAGAATAGAACTGGAAGTTTGGAAGACATGAATTAGTGAAAGTTTTGGTGTGAGATACAGTAAAGATTCTCCAAGAGCTTCCTTTGAATTTAACCTTTCATTTACTACCACTATGGACAAATGTGAATTGTGAAGCTTAAATGGAGAAAATAAAAACTTGATGGATGACAGCTAGCTGACATACAACGAGTAGGGTCTGGAATAGGAAATCAACGAATCTATGTACCTTGGTTCGACTAATGTATAATATTTTCTATAATTTTTTTTTTTACAATAAAATTACCATTTTCGTTAGTTTAATTATCCTCGTATAACGAGTGAGATGACAAACGGACAATAAGTTACCGTTAAACCTTTTAAAAGAGTTATTATTAACTATAAATGATTGAAAATATTTATTTAAATGAGTTATAATCCTATTAGTTTTATTTAATAAAATATTTGATTTAATAATATAACATTTAATTCGGATTTATTATATATGATTTATTAACTATTTATATAATTTATTTAAATATGTAAGACATTATTATATAAAGATAATAAATAGAAGTGGTATTTTTTTAAAATCTAAATAAATTAGAAAAATGAATACAATTAGAGCATCTTCAGTGAGAGATCTTTTTTTTTATTTTTTTATTATTATTGTAGATTTTTTTATTGAGCAATTAATACCATTGAAATAGATAGTTTTTTTATACTATTTTGATCACTATATATATATATATATATATATATATATATATATATATATATATATATATATATATATATATATATATATATAATTATCAATAAACTTGTACAACTTGTACATATAAGCCATTATAGTTTAACCATATTTCATTCATCTATATAATTCTAATTTAATTTTAAATCTTTTAATTATTTTTACTATTAATTACTATTATTTATAAAAAAAAAAACTATGGCAATAATTTAATATTTTCAATATTTTACTCTATTTTGTAACTATAACATAATAATTTTTTATATTTTACATATACAAGTAATGAGTTATATATTTGTATACATACATTAGTATTAAAAATTTATTTGTGTTTAAAAATGCTCTATCTAAATAATGGTGTTTTATAAAACATTTCAGATAGACGAGGATGTATTAATTAAATTTATCATAGAAAAATCTATTTAAATAAGCTCAACCATTGAAGTGCTTATTTAGTTAGAGGTCAATTTAATAGAATAATGATATAACATTTATTTTGAATCATAACATAGTGTAATTATTAAAGATGCTCTTACGTGTTTAGTTTGTAAAATGTTATGAATTAAAAGGATTAAAGGGATGTCCTATTCAAAGGATTTATTATTGTGAGGAATTAAATTCTATAACATGATTAGTTTTGAAACAAATGAAGTTGAATTCAATTATATAACATGTTTGGTTTGCAACAAATGATGTTCAATTCAATTATATAAACATGTTTTGTTTGCAACAAATGAAGTTGAATTCAATTATACCGGCTCTTATATTTAAGTTTGGTATGTTGGATATGGACTTTAAATAATAACAAATGACAATCTTGCCTTTCATTATTTTTTATTTACATAACTTTTCATTAATTAGAAAAATGTTTAGAATGTACAATGAATTATCAAATATAACTAGTTACCAAATAAAATTAGGATGTTATGTCAAATTTACATAAATGGCCACTATTTTAATAGGAAACTACAAAGTTGGTCCCTATTTCATAGATTATAAAACTGTCCATTACTAGAAGTTAATTTACAGAAATATTCCTTATGTTTACAAAAGTATATAAATGGTTCCTAAAATTACAAATATGGTCCCTATGTTTAAAAGAATTACAAACATGGTCATTGTCTAACATGAATTTACAAAATTAGTCCTCATTTTTCACAATATAAGTAAGGCAATCCTAATTTCCTAACCTAACAGTGAAAGGGAAATTGACTTATTAAGTTAATTACCTTAACAATTCAATTTCCCAATAGTGAAATAACATAAAGATTAAATTACTGAATTGTCTCTATGACTTAGTCAAAATTGTGTGTTTAGTCCTTATGTTTTTTTGACACACGGACGGTCCCTTTGGTTTAATTTTGTTACTGATTTGGTCCTTATCATAAATGAAATGACTATAATGCCTTTGTATTGTAACATCTGTAACCCTAAGGTACTAAATTTATTCATTTATTTCATTTTGAGAGTCCTCACGACGTGAGATCTTAGGGGCCACGTCGTGAGTGGCCGTTGACACATTGACCCGTAATTTGGAGTCTCACGACGTGAGACATAAGGTATCATGACGTGAGCATGGCTTAATGAACCCAACCCTAATTTTTAGGTATTTAAGGGAATGAGAAGCTAGGGTTTCCCCATCCTCGGCTTCTCACACCCTCTAAGCCTTTGGAAACCCTAGTTTTCATGTCACCTTGAGTTGTTGAGCATTTTGCTAGTAGAAATGAAGGAAAAGGAAGAAGAACAAGTATCTTGCGAAGGAAGTTGCTTGGGATCATCATCATCATCAACTTTAATCTTGTTTGGACCATTGTAAGTATCAAGACTCAAGCTTTATAGCATTTCATGGCTAGATCTAGGCTTTTGGTCCATTTTCTTATGATTTGGTTTGCTAGAGTGGAGTAAATTCATAAAGTTAGCAACTTTATGGCTTTAAATGGCTTTTTGAGTCTTATATCCTTCAGATCTAGGTTTTGGTGGAGTATTAGAGTTTGCATGAGAACTTGATGCCATATTTGCACTTTTGACCATAAATGGTGTAGGGACATGCATGGTGCATGCAAGTCCATAAAGCAAGCATTTTTACGGGCCATTAGAGTACCCTTTAGCTTCTAGAAGGGGTGATGTTAAGGGCTGAATCGATTAAGACCGTTGAAATAGTGGTTTTGGCTTCAAACCGTTCTCACGACATGAGACAGAAGGTCTCACGACGTGAGGATGGGTCACCATCCCCGCTGAGTTGTCAGAGTTAGGAGTGAAGCACAGATTTGGATCAGACATGTCTCACGACGTGACAAAAGATTGGTCACAATGAAGGCGTTGGTTTGGGATTTTGGGCCTTATTGGGTTACTAGTTTCTGACTTTGGGCCTTACTATGTTTGGGCCCATTTGGTATTAGGCCCATGATGGGTTTAAAATGGGATGCGGTTGGGATGATTGTTGTGTGCACACCACCTCATTCTGCATTTTATGATTACTCTGATGTTTCATGATGTATTTGACACACTTTGTTTTATCTTTATTTTATGATGATGTTTGGATTACAATTTTATTAATTTAAAAATGCAAAACCATATGTGCCCACCCTTTCCCTACCCATTTCATTTCACGTCATCAACTTATACCATGATAACCATCCCCTTCACCACCACCATACATATATCTCAAACCACCATTGCAACCCTACAACACTATCACCCAACACATTTCAACCCTCAACAGAAAAATTACAAGAAAAATCCACAAACCAAATCAACTTAACCGTTGAAATTGTTACAGAAGTCGTTACCACCTCCACTACTACCACTACAAAAAAAAAACCATTGATGTTGTTAGGCGTGTCAGACCCAACAAATAATAGGGGTACGATATACTCCAAAATACACTGCTTTAATGCACTAAAAAGTAGTACAAGGCAAGCAGGGTCGAACCATAGAGACACGGGACAAAATTCTATACCTCTTTGCGTAAGGTACTTTGGTCACAAAGGGAGGGTTTGTTTGCAAAAGTAAATAACTAAATAACAATCTACTTTAAAAGCATGCACAAAATGAAATAGATTTGTAAACAAATTGATTGAATGGTTCTAGTTCTAGTTCTCAATGATGTTGTTCAACTTGATTATGACTTGATGTAATTCAAGATTGCTATTCTATGTTGGTACTGAAAGATATTAATACGCTCTAATACCTCTCGCTTGCCAAATTATCTAACCAAAACACGCTCTTTGATTAGACCTAGCTTTACTAATTCAATCTAAACACACTCTTAGATTGTATTGAAAAACTACATTAAGTTTTGTACAAGCTTCCCAACAATGTTCATTTCTTCTCATACGCTCGGAAGTGTGAAAACATGTGATATATGTTTTACAATAAGAAAACTTATTGCTTGTTACCAATTATTAACTCAATAGAACGATTAGGTGCCCTAAAAGTTAATTAACTGCACAAAAATTCAATTCATGAAAGTGGCCAATCAAACACAAATCAAATTCAAGGATTCTAGTTTAAACAAAAACATAATCACTAGAATAGAATCACAAATCAAACATCAAATCATATGCTTCAAGTCAAGCAATCAACATGTTTTGAACAAGAACTAGAAACTAGGGTTTCTTAGCCACACATGGCTAAGAACAAATCAAACAAGAATAAAGATGGAATTGGAATGTTTAATCCTTACAAAAATGAAATCCAAATGTTTGCAATGATTAAGTCTTCTCAAAAGCTCCAAGAATTCTCCCAAAATTGCCCTGGATCGCTAGAAACTGCTCCCAAAACCGTTCTCTGCTTCAAAATGGCGTCTCCTCCTGTTTTAATTAATTTTCACGTGCATACCATGAGGCCATGCGTTTTTGGCATGGCCATGCCTTTTGCCCATGTGTTTTTGGCATGGCCATTTGTCTTGACCATGTGTTTTTGGCATGGCCCATGCTTTTTGCTAAAATTCCAAAAAATATTCACTGTTGGCTCCATCTTTAATCTAGCTTCACCACGAGTCATGTTGCTCAAATATAAGATGACAAAGGACAAACACGACCCGTGTCGGTTTGACAATAATCGCGTTTCAAACATAGTCCTTTTGCTATGATAATAATGCACAATGACTCGGGTTCCATCTTCATGTTTTCTGCCATGGAATGACCGGTTCATCTTCTCCTCATGCTCCAAAGCTCCAAGCATCCAAGCTCCACGTATCCATGCTCCATAATGCCTGCAAAATAAATCAAAAATGGTGAAGTACCAGACACTCTTGATGAAATATACAATTGCCCTAATAATCAACTAAATGCGAGAATTATGGAGTATAATGCTATAAAAAGACGGAAATAAACATGCAAAATAGGTGCATAAAATGCACCTATCAGATGTATCCTTATAAAAAAAACCTAAAATCCATAGCTCAAAATCAAACCATTCGAAACCAAAATAACTTGAAATCGATCTAGAACTCAACATCTAGAATCCAAGAACAATGAATCAATTGTGGTTTTAGAGGTTTCAGTGACATTTTTCAGTTAAATATATGACTTTTAGGTGTTTCAATGGCGTTTTCTAGGTGATAAACCATCCGATCCTTTTCCTATCTCTCTGTCTCTTTGGTCGATATGATGTTCTCTTTTGTTGATCTGTTGGTTCTATAGGATTTCAGTAGCGATTTTCAGGTGATAGAGGGAGAGTTGTGGTTTTCAGGGGTGGTGATGTTTTCGGTGAGATAAGAGAGGGGCGATGGTGATTGAAACGAGATAAGAGGGTCGACAGTTTGGTTTCAGGAAACAACAGTTTTTCTTCGATGGTGGTGGTGATGATGGTTTATTGTTTCTTCGATGAAGTTTCATGTGGAAGGGTTTAGAAGCAGCATTAGAGTTTCTTCGGTGGCAGATGCATTGAAATGAGAGAGAAGGATACGAGGAGCGAGGGGTGTAGCCGTGTAAGGTTTTGGATGGATCCATTTCCAATTTAATTAATAATTTAAATTATTTAATAATAAATAGATAATGTTAAAATCTAAAAAAGAAAATATAAAGGGGAAATTAGTCCTTTCATGTTTATCATTGACCAAAAACGCAAAAAAAATAAATAAATGAAACCACAAGAATGGTATGAGCACAAAAAAAAGTTAGAGACTAAACGTGAAATTTTGACCAAACCACATGGATGATTTCAGTAATTTGTTCTAACATAAGTGATCATCGTGTTTCAGAATTGCCTAATATGAAACTTACAAACATGGTTCCCATATTTCACAAAAATTATAGAAAGAGACCTTATGTAAGAGACAATTACATACATAATGTCGAAAATATAAGATTAATAGACACGTGGCAATGTACGAGCCATCTCAATAGTTACTTATTAATATCGACGAAGGAGAGGAACCCCAGAAGCAATCTAGATTGGAATAATGACCCTGATTTTTTACTCAAGATTCTACTTCTTCTTTGACATTTTCTTGTTTAAAAATATCTTTGAACAAAAAGTTGAAATACAAATCTTCATGAGCATAAATCTGTACAACATGAACAAGAGTGTGGAACGAGTTGATCATTTTATGCATGGAATAACAATTAGGCCTGCATGTAAACTTTTATAAATCTAGTTACAAGCACTTATAGGCTTTCAAATAATTGTGATGATTTTGAATTGTCACTCATTTTTTTTTTCAAATTAGTTAATATTCTCCTAAATACCACTTATGAGAGACTTGAACCCATGACAGGCTTATCTGAAACAAAACCTAGGAATTAATTCGATGGAACTGAATTCCAATTCCGCCAAAATTCGACAAACAAAACGCCATCTTAGGATATTCATGTAGACGACTCTGGTAACGGATTCTGGCGTTCATCTTCCGAGTCTCTAATTGACTCTTGTAACACATCAATTATCTGACTCATCGTTGGTCGATCTTCCGGATTATTTCGCATGCAACTGTCAGCCAATTTTGCAACTTTTTGGGCCCCACTAAGAGAATATTGATTATCTAGACGTGGATCAATCATCTTCCAGAATATCTTGCTATCGGCTGGGAACTGTTTCACCCAGTTGGTAAGCATTTGTTGAGATTGTGGAAGGTTTCTATCAATCACCCTTCTGCCCGATAGAATCTGGTAAAGTACAATTCCAAAACTCCATGAATCGCTATTTGACTTTAGATGACCACAGTGCACGTATTCCGGGGAAGCATAAAAAGACTGGAAACCAAAGAAAGTTAGCATAATTAAGCATATAGTTGGATGAACTAAAACGACATGGTTATAGAATTAATAAGTCATTACATTTCATAATCATGATTGGCTGGTTAGAACGGATGGAAATACAAAATCATAAAATCATAAAATCAAAGTCATTATAGAACTTTATATTTACAAAACTGAAAATAAATATAACCAAACGTCCAAACCTAGTTTATATCTAAATAAAATTAAAACTAATACTCATTGTAGTAGATTTTAAACAATAAATTTTTAATTAAGTGAAAATAACAAAAAGTGTATAAAAAAAATAAACACCCACTGCCTCATTAATGAAATCAACAAAATGGAACATGTTAGATCCATTGGTAAAACAAAAATGGAAATGATCATTGCATTTCTTTTCTGATTCCATATTAACAAATACTACCTAAGGATTTGAACAGAGTCATTTAGCCATATGTTAGACATATGATTTGAAATACTCACCACTGTACGTACGTATGACAGGTTGCGCACTTGTCCTCTCTCAAGCCCAAAATCTGAAAGTTTTGGGTTGAAATTCTCATCCAACAACACATCCCCCGAGTTGAAGTCACCAAATAGCACCTTAATCACAAAAACATTAGTTTATACTTTAATTAACATGTCATAAAATAGTTACTTTGAACAATTAGGAAAACATTTTGTAAAACATATATATATATGTATATATATATATATATATATATATATATATATATATATATATATATATATATATATATATATATATATATATATATATATATATATATATATATATATATATATATATATACCTGGGTCTCTAAACCCTCATGGAGATAAGCGAGACCCTGGGCTGAACCAAGGAGGATTTGTAGCCTTTTCATCCATCGAATCGGTGGCAATGTTGTGTTAAAGAGATGATAGTCTAAGCTTTTGTTTGGCATATACTCGTAAACTAATAGTCTTGACTTTGTCTCTCTTTTTCATCGTCTACTAAACAGTATCCCAATAGCTTTACAAGGTTAGGGTGTTCCACAACCCCAAGAAACTCAACTCCTGATAGCCATTCTTTATGCTCCTACCACATCACAAAACAATACTTTTTTACATAAAATGTTGGATTTATACTCCAACAAAATATCTTTGTTTTTGTTTTTGTTCCCCGACACTCTGATCTTGATCTAACTACAAAGTTTAAGCAAAGTGTTATAAATCTTGAAGTTGAGAAGCCGGTATATATATATGGGCTCTAAATTCATGATGTTAAGAATTGACCGATAAGATGTAATAAAACTAAAATTTATAACTAAACAATGGATTCCCACATCCCTAACTTATCAAAAAGCTTAAACAAATAAAACTAAGAATTATTAAAGAAAATATTTTTGAGAATTTTAATGGAAGGCCTGCATGGAATGATTGTAAAGTTTCGTGATGGCTACCAACACGAGATGTGCACCTTGATCACCAGCAGGTTTAACAGGTTGAATAAACCCTTTATACACATTTCCGAATTGACCATTTTTTATCCATAGCGATCTGTTAAAATTATTAGTGGCATTTTTGAGCTCTGAAAACGAGAACTTCCTCAAAACATGTTCTTCTTCTTTGTACAATAGTGGTGAAGTGATTGAACTAGTGGAATTTACTAATCTTGTCGGTGGTTTCGTTGATGGGTTTTGCTCCTGGAGCTCCGGTGAAGATTTCCCTATTCTTTTGGTTCTGGAACTGAAAATACTGAAACACTTCATCATTGGGAAGAAGCCAAGAACCCTAAACAGTGAAGTGAGAGAACTGGGATGAAATTAGGGGATATCAGAGAGATTAATTAGCAACGGAGCCAGGTGGGGAAGATGATAGAATGGTGTGGCTTCTTTGTATGTTGAGAACAAAGATGTGGATGATATGATGGGAACGGGAGTGAAATAGCTTTGATTTCAAATGTTCCAACGGAATTTTATGAACAATTCAAAGGAAACTTCATATGGATATATGCCAAACTACCCATTTCTGGTAACAACGTAACATGTTTTGCTTTAAAATGTTCCTCCCTTTTGAGATACTACAGTTTCATAAACCATTTTAATCAATAGTCATATATTTAAAACGTAATCTATTAAGATAAATTGTGAAAATGGTTGAAAGTTATGATTTCCACCGGCTAAAATACAACCTAACGTAAATATGATTTTTCTTAGAAATCAAGGGTTTTTTAAACAAATAAAAATAAATTCATATATTTCAAAGGCCATATTTGCTTTGTTTCAAATGTATCTTTTATTATACTATAAAAACTAATAAATGTTGATAAAAAAATATAAGATAGTAAAAGAAATTGTAGGGGCTTTTTTGTATTTCAAAATAATGAGTAAGAGTTCACAAGAAACCCCAATAAAGATGGAAATTTTAACTAGCAATTCAAAGGTAGTCAAAGCAAAAGCTTCAAATGGCCGGATACCAAAGTACTACTCCGCCGCTAATACATTTTTGGTAACAAAGTAAGATGTTTTGCTTTCAAATGTTCCACTCTTTCGAAAAATACAATTATCTTCTTAAACGACAATTATATGACAATAATGAATTTTGTAGTAAATGATTCAATTACCCTAAGATGAATAAATGCTTTTGTAATACAACTTTATTATAATAGTTTTTTTTTTTTTTTTTGAAACGGCCAATATTATAAAAACGCACTCAAATAGTAAGAAATTATAGGGGAAAATTTAGCGGTTACATATTACATATACAAAGAAAATTAAGTTTAAGACGAAAAAGGACAAAAGAGAGCCACTCTTCCCAATTACAAAACCACCTTTACCTCTACATTTTAGCCACAAATAAACTAAAGCTTTGATATTGTCCACCACACCATTTGGAGTGATGAATTTTGCTTGGAATATCCGATCATTTCTAGCTCTCCATATACTCCACAGCATCCTGTAGCAAATGGCTGTTAACCGTTCCCTTTTCTTAGGGCATCTCCCCCAGTTGGCTGCAAAAGAAGTAATCTCATCTACATTATGGAAATCGATATGATCTATTCTGCACCAGTTAAGTATGAACTTTGTGGCTGACTTCGCATAAGGACATTCCACCAAAATATGATTTGCATATTCAATTCCACCAATACATGAGCTACAATTACAAATGTCGAAAGTAACCCCACGATAGGAGAGTGCTACAGCTGACGGTATTTTCCCCATCACAGCATGCCATATGAATGTAGTTACTTTAATTGAAATGAGTTTACACCAACTTATTTGAAAATGGTGTACATTTGCGTTGAAGCCCTGATCAATCTTTTTCCTGAGGAGGTCCACCCTATATTTTCTATCCGCCGATAGTAAACATGAGAGTTGATCGACCCCAGGTTGTAATTGTATCGAATCCATAATTTTGACTAGACGTTCTAGTTCAGAGGAGCAACCAGCAACAAATAAGACATGATCTCCAATTCCACATGTTCCCGCCTTTGTTTTTTCTCTCTGAAACCTTACATGACTTCTTTTTTTCAAGTTCATATAATCTGGGGTATTTTGTTTTCATGTTTACACCACCAGCAACCCACATGTCATGCCAAAACATAGTATTATCCCTAGATTTGACAATTTGCACGAAGATATCATTATAACTAAGTCCCAATGCATCAATATCCTTTTTAACTCCAACAATATTCTTCCAAACTCCAGTTATTTTTTTTTGCTAAGTACTCAACAGGTTTATTTCCCAGATTATGAAGTCCTACAATGACTCTGGCCCATAGTGAGGAGGGTTCAAATTTAAGTCTCCACCACCATTTAACAATGAGAGCAACATTCAGTGTACGAATTGCTCCGACTCCCAAGCCACCAAGTTCCTTAGGAGCGATAACATTCTCCCATGAAACCCAATTAATTTTATTTTTTTTCTTCATGACCCCCCCATAAAAATTTCCTTCTTATGTTCTCCAGTTTTTCAATGACTTCGATGGGAGCTCTAAATAATGACATGTAATAGGTAGGAAGATTTCCTAGAACATCTTTGATTAAGGTAAGCCTTCCACCAAATGAAAGGGTTTTAGCTTTCCAACGAGAGAGTTTGTTTCGAAACTTTTCAATGATTGGGTTCCAGTTTTTTATCAGGTTCATGTTGGCTCCAACCGGAACCCCAAGATAGGTGAATGGGAGTACACCAGCCTCGCATCCAAGAATATGTACCCACTGTGCAGTTTCGGTGTTAGAAGCCCCAACACCAAAAACCTTGGATTTATGAAAGTTCACTCGCAAACCTGCTGAAACATGAAAACATTTGAGAATGCGTGCTAGGTTTTTCAGATTTGACCTCGACCATTCACCGACGAACAATGCCTCATCTACATAGAATAGGTGAGATATTACTGGTCCATCACTCGGTACTTGAATGCAATTGAAAAAGCCCTTTTCAACAGCAGATTTCATTGCAGCATTCAATCCCTCCATAGCTATTATGAACAAAAAAAGTGAGAGAGGGTCTCCTTGTCTTACGCCTTTTGTGATGTTGAACTCCTTGGTAGGAGATTCGTTGACTATCACAGATGCACGAGACGAGGCTAGACACCCATGTATCCAAGATCTCCATTTCGAGCCAAAACCCATCTGAAGCAGTATCGAGTCTAAAAATTCCTAATTTATGGAGTCAAAGGCTTTATCAAAGTCTACCTTGAATAGCAGGATCTTCTTCTTGATACTTTTTCCCACCCACATAAGTCATTAACAATTAGTGGGCCGTCAAGAATGCTTCGCCCCTCCACGTAAGCCAATTGTTCCTCACCAACCACCTTGCTAACAACTGTTTTAATCCTGGTAGCAAGCATCTTTGAGATAATTTTATACATACAACCAATCAGACTGATTGGCCCGTAGTCACAAAGTGATGTCGGGTCCTTAACCTTGGGTGCAAGAGTGATAAACGAGGAATTGCAACCCCGACCTATAGAACCAGTTTCATCGAAATATTGTACGAATCTCATGATATCTGCAGTGACACAACTCCAGTACTTTTTTAAGAACTTAAAAGTTAACCCATCAGGGCTGGGGCCTTATCTCCTCCGCATGCCCATACTGCTTTCTTCACCTCATCAATAGAGAATGGAGCCTCCAATCTAATAGCGTCCATCATGCCAATAGACTGGATATGAGAGTTTACAAGTTTTGGTTGTGAAATCCATTTCTCCTTAAATTTGTTTTGGAAGAACCGAAAAGCCTCATCTTTGATTTCTTTCACTTCTAAAGCCCATCTTCCGTTTATCATTAGACCTACAATTATGTTTTTCCTGTTATTACTGTTTGCGTATCCATGGAATAGTTTTTATTTTTCCTCTCCATCTGTAGTCCATTTCAGACGTGGCTGCCAATCTTTCAAGTTCAAGTATCTTCTGAAGGCAATTACTTCTGGATGATAGTTCCTCTGAGGTGAGTGCCCTTATTTCAACAGTCTTTTCAATATTATGAACTTTTCTTTAGAGTCTAATAACTCTTGTTTCTCCTTTTTGTGTTTATCTCTTCTCCACTTCTTTATCTATTCCTTTAGGTGGCGCAGTTTAGCCGCAAGATATGAATCTGCATTACCATATCCTGAAAATCCAGCCCAAGCATCTTGTACAATTTTGTTTAGACCATCTAACATTAACCACGAGTTATAGAATTTGAATGAGGGAGGTCCAAAGTCTCCACTGTCAGAGATTAGTGTAACTGGGCAGTGATCAGATAGATCACGAGGCTGAGCCGTAACAGTTATTAAGGGGAAAGTAGCCAAAAAAATCGAGCAAGCTAGGAATCGGTCAAGTTTGCTTAGCTTTGCATCAACTCTACTCATGAATGTGAATCTTTCACCACCCATGGGAAAGTCATGAACCTCAGCTAGCCTTATAAAGCGATTAAAATCTGATGCACTGGTTGAGCAGAATTGGGATCTGAATCTCTACTCCTTCCTCCTTACAACGTTAAAATCACCAAAGATTAACCATTTACCTCTTTTCGTTTGCTTAATTTGAAGTAATTCACGCCATGTTTCTTTTTTCTCCAAAGGAGTGTGAGGACCATATACATTTACAAATATGGTGTTGCTAGAGCTTCCTTTCCAAGTACCAATTATTATTAAGAAGAATTTATGTTTAATCACCTCTGACTATTGAAAGTATCTGATGTCCCAAATCGAGATTAGACCACCTGATCTTCCATTAGCGTTTACCCCTTCAAAGTCGTATTCCGGAGAATCCCAACAATTGCTGACATTAATCTTAGAGTAATCAAGGAGTTGTGTTTCTTGGAGACCAACAAAATTTGCTTTGTATTTAGTTTTCAATCTTCTGACCCAGTTCACCTTGGCATCCACTCCTATGCATCTGATATTGAGGGAGATGCAGTTCACTGGCAACCGTGGATAGCTCTAGTATCGCCAAAAATCTCGGCAAGAATTGGATTTCCTGCTTCAACTTGAAACCCAATTTCTACTCCAATTTCAAAAGTTTGAATGATCTCGTCTGCACACGAACTAGAACAGTCGGCACGAACATCATCACAATCACTTGTGTTAATGTTCAGATTCCTGTTAAGATCCAGAGATGAAGGCACACCGATATCAATCTCACCAATACCATTGTCCGTACGGGAGTGGGTGAGTATCAATTTAGGGTTCCATGGATTTGAACGTGAATAATGGGGACTGTGATTTGGAGCAATTTGAATTTCTTTTTCTTTTTTTAATTTTTGGCTCACCACTGTCTGGGCCCAACCGAGAGTTACTTCTAACCTTTTGGGCCGATGTAGGATGGTGGGGCAAAAATGGGTTTGGAAATGGCCCAAAACAGCCAAATTGGACCATATTCTATGAAGACCCAAAAGGGTTACAATCATTACCCAAATTGTTAAGTTGCGTTGTTGTCTTCTGTCCAATTTTGCCGCCATTATTAATTAATTCAAGAACCACCGTGTCGTGTGTCTCTGGATGTAATCTTCCAGCTGTATTTGACTCTAGAATTTCAATAGTCGCTGTATTTTCGGGAATCGTCGTATCATTATTGCATGAGTAAACTACCGCATTAATTTATGTTACGGGAGTCGAAGTTACCACCGACAATGGGCATATTTCCGGCGAAGAACTTATTTCCGATGAGATTACATGTTTTGTACACTTTTCTGGTGGTATCTCACCATCTTCAATATCGTTGTCGTCTTGACCCATCCAGGTATCTGAGATACCGTCTTCTTCGTCGACATCGTCACCTTCGTCTGTATCGTCACCTTCTTCATCAAAGTCCACCTCAACCTTATCGAATGGAGCTGGATGGAATGGGGACAAATCATCAGTATATTCTACTATACCAATTGTATATTCTTTTCCATCCGCCATAACTGTGATTTCCTCGTTTATCCATTTTTTGGGACGTTAGCACTCCTACCTTCCCCATGGAGTAGTCTTTTTTTGGTTGAGATGTTGTCGAAGGGAGCTATTACTTTACCAAAACTTCCCGCAATCTTGTAGAAGTTTTCTTCATCAAACAGTCTCAACGGGAGACCAATAATTTTTATCCATGCTATTCTTTCATATGGTAGCTCCAATTGCTCCGCATGTTTCATCCATTTGAACCAATCTTGCCATGTGTTTTTAGCTTCAAGGAATTCTCTAGCCATCACAGAACTTCCAAATCCTAGCTCTATGTTTAGACTTCCTAGGTATTTGACGTTTTCTTTCATGAACGTTGAAGCAGGTAAGTTCACCATGTGATCTATGCTATGGGCCTCTCCAATTAATTTCTTCCCATTCATCCATGTTTTCATTGCCGTTTCAAATTTTAAAGTTATCGTACGAGTGAAAGTCATATTATCCCTTCGAGATTCCGACATAACCTATGCAAAGGTACATTTGTCTCTAAAGCCTGCAGTAGGAGGGTATGACATGGGCATGTGTGTTGCGATATTATTTCTATTGTTTTGATGTTGGGGGATGTTTTGGTGGGCAGCACGAAGTGGTTTTCTCTTATGCTTGGATAGATTGATATTAAGTATAACATCTCTACATGTTGTTCCTTATAGCCTTTCTTCCATCACTTTTTCATCTTCAACTCCTCTGAATCTTACAAATGCAAAGTTCTTCATTCTATAGTCTTTCTTCCTTCCCAGATACACATCAACTACTTGCTCGAATCTAGCAAAAAGTTTCCATAGTTCTGACTACTTCACACCATTAGGGAATCCTATCACGTATAAGTTGGTAATCTCCATGTTTGTCCTCGTTATTTTTTTCTGACGGACCTCCGTCCACCCTCCGGAGTTTGGGAGCATTTTTCTCTTTTTTATTAATAGTAGGTGTGATACTCGTATATTATACGAGTTTATTTAAAAAAGTTTATATAAAGCTACAAAAATTAAATATTTTTTAAAGTAATATTTTTATGTAAATATAATGGATAAAGTAAATAATTCAATATATACTGATTGAAAAATACTTATATATATATATATATATATATATATATATATATATATATATATATATATATATATATATATATATATACACACACACACACACGCTAAAAATTAAGATGTAAACATTAACTGTTTTTTAAAGTAAAATTTTGAAATAAATACAAACAAATGACGAATAAGTAGATAATTGAATATATACTAATAAAAAAGTTTTGACATATTGTAGATAGTTTTTATCAATTATAAATTACCACATGATATCTTTGGATTCACCTTTTTATTGTCGCCGGCAACATATGTAAAATTATTTGACGATGTTGAATACCTACATTTGTTATATAGTACTAACAATAATTAATAAGAAAATTTCTTGGTTATGTGAAATAAAAAATGATATTTTATAAAAAATATTTTTATAAAATATGTTAAATATAAAAAAAAATCAAGCAAAACTGTCTTGTAGATAAACAATTATCAATTAATAGGGTGGACAAAGCATTAGATTTTCTTTTATCCAAACATAATAGTCATTTGAATTCATTTCGTGTTTGTATACTTGAAACAATAATAATTCATGTAATAAGGCTATACATGAAAATAATGTTATAACATTTTAAATGTTCAGTTATTAAAATGGAGATATTATAACTTTAAATGTGTAGCAATATAAAATTAATCTCAATCTCTAAAAAAAAAAAATGTAATTTAGCTTTTATTTGGAGAATATTTGAAACACCATGGAAATAAATGTGTTTGGAGCATTTATAAAAATTTATTCTCAATTTAATAAAATGAAAGCCTTACATATATAATCGCTAGTAAAATCTGGAATTTTAATATAAGAAAATGAAAAACACAACAAAATAACAAGTAGAAAAAATTCCAAAAATTCTAAAAAATAATATGTGCCAAATTCAAAGAGAATATGATATTTGGCAAAAAAAATGGTGTTGATTTATTATGGTAGATAGGCTATTTGGGTGTCTCATTTGGCTAATGGAGGGCGATACACAGTGTTGAGCATAATGCAGGCGATCGATAATTCAATCTCTGCTACCATCTTGGGTCCTTTCCATTGGAATAAAGTTGTTCCCTTGAAAGTATCATGTTTTGCTTGGCGCGCAAACTTAGATCGGATCCCTTCAGCGGTTAATCTTCATAGACGGAGAATTAGCAGTGTGGATAAGAATTGCAGCTACTGTGGTGTAATGGATGAGACCACCGATCACTTATTATGTAGATGTCCTGCTGCGTGTTCCATACTGGATCAGGTGTTCAGATGGTGTGGAATCCAACATTCTAGTTTTTCGTGTGTTTCTGAGATTCTGAACTTTGCCTCCGGTTAGGGAACTTGTCCGAAGAGAAGGAGGATGTTAATAAACATTTGTTATGGCATGTTTTGGTGTACATGGAGAGCTCGTAATGACAGGATGTTCAACAACATAAAAACAATTCTAGAAAGAGTGGTCGATATCATTAAATCCAGAGTGTATTTATGGTATGGTTTAAACATAGGAGGAAAAACGGATTCTGTAATTGGATTAATTGGACTGTCTGCACTTTCTCTTGCATTTGAAAGGGCTATTTTGTTTCTTTTCGTGTACTCTTTCTGGTGGGTTGCTGCTTAGCCCCTTACTAGGATGCCCCTTTTTTATTTAATATATTTGTCGGTTCCAAAAAAAAAAGATACAAACTAATAAACGAGCATTAAGTATTATTTAGCGCATTCACAATGAAAGTTGATAGGAGCTCAATAAGTTGGTGACAAGGATTTAATATGTGTTTAATGGAGTGTAAGTGATGATATAGAGTGGAGCTGAATAGATAAATTGAATTATCATTTAACGCTCAGTTTTGTAGAATAAAATGGTGATTAGAATTAAATAGGTGTTCATAGGCTGTTTGTGTTAAAAACAAAGTTTAGAATTAAATAGGTGTTCATAGGTTGTTGGTGTTAAAAACAAAGTTGTATATGTATTTAATTCGTGATATTATGAGTCATTGAATTCTATATGGACTGTGAATATTTATTTTGACAAAAAAAAAGGGGGGGGGGGGGGGGGGGAATTGTGTATCATTAATATATATTTTAGTGTTTATTAAATTACACTTGATTAAAAATCATTTGTTCTTTTTGGAAGAACTTAACAAAGAATGTTTGTTTAATTAAATGGGTAAATTTCTTAAGAGTCACCTACTTTACACTTTTTTGTGATTTTCACACTGCGTTTTTTTTTTCTCTTTTTTTTGTTTAAGTTAAGTCATTATCTTTCCAATTTCTTGAAATTATGGGTAATTATAAGGTTGGCTTCAGGTCACACCATTTCTCACTTGATAACTAGGTTGAATGCTTATGTGATTTCCACCTGTAATCCACATTGGCCAACAATTAGGTATAAGTGGACCCTAACGTCATCATTGGCTCACATTCCTCTTCGTCTTCTTACCTTCACGGAGAAAAATATGATAGTGAAATGAGTTCCTAATGGACAAGTGGTTAATCATTCCAGATAAGAAAGAAGACTATGGTTATCTTGAATGGTATACTAATGAAAATGCTTCATGGTACAAGTAAGTTCTAAATAAATTCAAGGCAAAGAAGAGACCAAGATCTAATCATATTTGTTGAAGATGGGAACTATAGTCTGTTATTTCTTATTAGGGTTATGTTTGAGTTGCTTGTATTTTATAGTCATCGTAGGGATTGTATTGTGTTTGTTATTGAGGGGTAAGTATGCAAAATTTATGTTTGTTGTTTTTGTTGGTTTGTAAGATCTAATGTTGACCATTTTTATGTGTATGGAGTAATGTAGTAAAACATGGTTTGTAAAAGGTCAAATGTTGACCGGTTTTCAATTATATAACAAGTATATATTACATAAATTATTTGGTTGCTGAATTGTGTGGTTTGTAAGGTCGAAACATGTCCAAATATTATAAGATGTGTATAATTTAGTAAGTAATGACCAATTGTTAAATTTATGTCTAAGATTGGAAATGTGTCCATGTCATGGTTCTAAAAAGCGCGTCATGTTGCGCCTCAATGTGTGTCATGATGCAAGGCGTGATGTAGCCGTTACGAAAATGTCCAAGGCGAGTTTTTAAGCGTGATGCTCAAATAATGTGTCAAGGCGCACCTTATCGTGTTATGGCGCGAGTTTCTTCGAGGCACAGGTTTTTTGTTTTTGGGTTTTTTTTTTGCTTTTTATGATTAGGCCTAAAATAATTTAGGGTTTGTTAACTTTTTTTTAATAAATGTTAATATAACACTTCTAAACATTTGATGTAACATCCTGTTTCGGATCATCCGTGATTTACGGTTCGTGGGCTGCAACCCGAGCATGAGAAAGCCTTGAGGCTGCGACGAGTTACTAGAAGCGTAGGGCTAGTCGCCATCTTCCCGTGGATGTGGGGACTCGTTGGAAACGGGCTTATAACAAAGAAGCTATGATAGTTTGAAGCTTTTTCAAGTTTGGTCCCTTATTTGAGAAAAAGGCGGCAGCTGAGTACGCGGGGCGTACACACGCTCAGCGTACACATGAGGGTGATTTAGACGCGGAGGCCACCTAGTATGTTAGGCCTACTAGGCTCAGGGTGAAAACCCTAAATTAGGGGTGTGTCCCTATTTAAGGAACATGATGGCCTCATTTCTGGCCACCATTTCCAGCCTTCAACCGTCTCAAAACCCTAATTTTCGTCCCTTGATCTTGAGTGTCCATTTGTGAGCTTCTAAGTGTTCTTGTGTTATTCTTTGAGTGAAGAAGGAGCATTGAAGAGAATGGAGTTGGAGTCCAAGCTTTGGATCTGAGATTTTCTGTGGTTGGAGCATCATTTGAAGGTATAAAGCTCAGAGCTTTCTCATCCTTTTTGATTTGTGCATATTATGGTCCATTTTAGGGTTTTTGGTCCCAAATCTTGAAGCTTTATGAGTTGTTGAACTCCAGAGCCTAATATTTGTCCCTTTAAGTGTCTCTAGTGGAGAGGATTCATAAAAATGAGGTCTTGGACGTTAAAACCACCCCATGCATGGGATATGAGCATTTTTGAGAGAAAAGAGTGAGAGTTTTTCTGTTTGGGACTTCCCCAGCCATGCAAAGGCTTAAAGTTATGAACTTTATGGAGTCTGAGCCTTTAGGGAGTCCATATCTGAGAGTATAGTTATGGTCTTAATGGGTTAAGACCAAGAGAGTGGAAAAAGAAAAACTGGACGTACGCTGAGCGTAATTCTAGTACGCCCCGCGTACTAATCAAGTGTCCCCGATGGCCCGATCTGGATTCATGTGTACGATGAGCGTACCAAGGGAGGTACGCCCCGCGTAATCTTGTTATAGTCTTTTTGGGCTAAATCTCATATTGGGCCTTAGGAGTTGGGCCTGGATTTTAGGCTTGTTGTACTGGAGATTTTGATCAGAGAAATATATGTATATGTCTTGGGCCTTTGTGTTGGGCTTACCATTTGGACTTAAGTTTAAGAGTTGGGCCTTGGGAGAGCCCATTTAGTATGGGGCCTTGGTGGGCCCAATGGGCTTGGGTTATTTATGGGCCGGATAGTAGGCTATCTTTAGACCTAATGAGTGAGGGTTTTGTCTTAGATCTTAATTAAGTTAGTTGTGAGTTTTGGCTCAGTGTTAGAGGGTGTACAACAGCAACATTTATTGGAGTTGTTCATCATCCGAGGTGAGTCTTCTCACTATACTTACCTTGAGTGGTGACTTTGTGTGACCGGAAGGTCTTGTATGTTTATATTGAGTATTGTGATATCCTTCATTATGTCTTTGTGATTTATATTGTGTATTATTCTGAGCTTTACTGAGTTAGGACCAGAGGGTCCACCCGAGTTGTGGGACCAGAGAGTTCCACTAAGACACATTGATCGGATGGTCTTATTTGAGATATATCCATGAGAGGCTAATGAGATATGTGTGGTATTTTGGGGAACTCAATAAGCTTTATGGTTACCGTGTTATGTCTAGGGATGGCAAAAAAACCCGAACCCGACGAGAAAACCCGAACCCCAAAGATTTTAGGGCGGGTCGGGTCACTCTTATCGGGTTTCGGGTCGAGTTTCGGGTCATTATTGGGTTTTTAGTTCGGGTTCGGGTCAGGGAGTGGGGTATGCATGCCCCGACCCGCCTCGACCCGAAAAATTATATATATATATATATATATATATATATATATATATATATATATATATATATATATATATATATATATATATATAATGAGATTTCATCCCTCTAACCCATTTCAGCTACCCGAAGACTCTAACCTTCAATCCCATCACGTATTCCCAATTTCTCACTATTGTGATGAATTTAGTTACGATATTAGACTTTAGTAATTTCTATTTGGTTCACTTATGTTAAGAACTTATTTGTATTTTAAGCATTTGTAAGGTTTTAATTTCTCAATTGTTTCATTGTAGTTTTCCTAATTTTTTCTGCCACCATTTTCGGGTCGGGTTTCGGGTCTATATCGGGTTTCGGGTCGGGTTTGGGGATATTTTTAGCCCCGACGGGGCGCCCCGATAAGAAATCCGTCGGGTTTCGGGTCGGGTTCGGGGACAAATATAAATATCGGGTTCGGGTATGGGATATGCCGCCCCGCCCCGAACCCGCCCCGTTGTCATTCCTAGTTATGTGATATGTGTTTCAGGTACTTCTCAGGATCGCAGGAAGCCGCCGACTTGATTGTACACACTAGGGGTGAGCAAACCCGAACCAAGAAACCGAAAAACCGAAAAAAACCGACGAAACCGAAACCGAAAAAACCGAAACCGAATCAAAACCGACGGTTAGGGTTTTAAATTTTTAAAAACCGACTTTTCGGGTTCGGTTTCGGTTTTTACCCAGAAACCGACCCAATAAACCCGAGAAACCGACCCTCTTTAAAAACCGAGAAACCGACCCATAAACCCGCAAAACCGATGGTTTTTACTGCCCATTTTATTTATATATATATATATATATATATATATATATATATATATATATATATATATATATATATATATTATATTAAAAAAATAAAGATCGAATAAAATCAGCCCTTCGTCATTTCCGACTTTCCTCATTTACATTTTGCCCTACCTCGCTACTCGGCCACTCGCAATCGGCGCTCAATCGATCCCCCCATTCGGCCATTCCCGCAAACGGCGCATCTCCGAGAGACCAAGACTCCATTGAAGTGAAGAAGCTCGTCACTCCTCAGGCGCTCAATCGATCGCACACTACCCTCGAACGATCGGCAGTCGCACACAGACGAGACCTGTAACGGAACCCCAAACCTCCGGCGCCATCAACGAGACCTGCAACTCCTCTGTATCGTCAAATACGGTAAATGCTTTTTCTAAATTCATGTTCAATTGGCAATTGCTGCTTGCTACCATCGGCAACAACCCAAACCCAAAAAACCTTACGACCCAAAATACATAGAAGATTAGCAGTAGCAGTAGGCAGTAGCACCAAAGAGTTTCTTTTTTTTTTTTTTAATTTTATAATTGTTTAAGTTCTTCCTAATTTTTCTGATTTTATATAAAATCTTCAATCTTGTGTTTAACTGTTTATGTTGTGAATTTCAATTGTGTGTTGTTGTCCGGTTCATATTTTGCCTGATATGTGTTTGGATTTTATATAGAATCTTCAATCTTGTGTTTAATTTTTCTGATTTTATCAGTTTTCCTGATTTGAGTGATTTCTGATATGTGTTGCTGTGAAATGTTCATATGAGTTTCCTTTTGTTATTATTATTATTATTATTATTATTATTATTATTATTATTATTATTATTATTATTATTATTATTCAGTTTATTGCTGTGAAATGTTGATATCAAAATAATCAATTTGATGCATTGTATTCTGAAAGATATGAACCTTATTGTTTGCATATAGAGTGTTGAATTGAAGCTTTTTATTTCCTGAAATTTTTTGGTTTACATATGGATTGGTGATTGTTTTTTTCTATGTAGATGGAAAGCTCTCAACTAGATGCACAAACTGTTGATGTTGATGCTCCCCAAACCATTGATGTTGATCTTGATGTGGATGAAGGAGATGATGAAGTGGTTGCAGATAATAAGGGTGGTGGTCATAGAGTATCTTGGGTATGGCAACATTTTGATAGAGATGTCGTAAAGAAGGGTGCTAAGAAAGTGAAATGCCCATATTGTTCAACAATGATGTGTGCAAATTCAAAGAAAAATGGTACGAGTGCAATGGGAAATCATTTAAGACTCTATTGTCCAACATCTCCTGTTTATGACCCTAAAGGAAAAGTTGGTGATACGAAAAAACAATCTGTGTTGAGTTTCAAAAAAGTAGGAGACTCGGGGGCTACTTCTTTGGAAGTTCATTCCTTCAGCCAAGAGAAATGTAGGAATTCCTTAGCCCGCATGTGTATCAAAGACAATCAACCTTTTAGCATAGTTGAAGATGAAGGATTTAGGGAATATTCACGGGATTTGCAACCTCTATTTAAATTGCCTTCAAGGTGGACTGTTGCAAGGGATTGTTTGCAGATATACAAAGAAGAAATGTATAAATTGAAGGATGTTTTAAAAAATCAAACCGTCTCCATTACAACTGATACTTGGACATCCATCCAGAACATTAACTATAGTTGTTTAACGGTACATTGGGTTGATGAGACGTGGGTTTTGAGAAAGAAAATTCTGAACTTTTGTCCCATTGCAAATCACAAAGGTGTAACCATAGGCAAACTCGTTTACAAATGCTTACAGAATTGGGGAATTGAGAAGGTGTTTACAGTGACTGTAGATAATGCTTCCTCAAATGATGGGGCAATTAGGTATCTGTAACGCCTGTGTTTCCGGGCTTGCCGTTCTTAGCAATATAATAGTCCAGGTTAACCTTTGTAACCCGTTTTGAAATAATAAGATTGTATTATTTGAGTATTATGTGTTTTGTGCTTAATTGCTTAATTATGTGGTCTGATTAATTAAGAATAAAAATAAGCATCAAAATTTAAGAGTGAAATAAATTTAATATCTTTGGTTAATGTTGTAGTAGTTGAAACGAGGTTTCCGAATATATATAGAACGCCCAAATCTGACTTCGTATGAGGAAGTTATGATTTATCGAAGTTCCGGCTTAGCAGTGTGCAGCCCGAAATACTCGATTTGAGATCGAGCGGTTGTTAGCCGAAGCAATCTAAACGAGGATCGAAGGTCTCGTTGTTGGTAGCAAAGCGATAAAAAGTTAGGCGAGAACGGACGTCAAACGAAGAAGTTATGAATTTATAACGAAAGTTTCTGTCGCGGCCTATTAAAAATAATTAATAAAAATAAAGTCAAAATTAGCCGACGGAGTCTAAACGAAAGTCGTAGAGCATGGTCTCACCTTTCCGTGGATATAAAGAACGTCGAAAACGGAGTTCGTATGAAGAAGTTATGAATTTCCGAAGTTTATTAATCATTTAGTAATTAAATTTAATTATAAATCGAAGGTATTATCCGAAGCCGTGTCACCGGTGTAATCCGGAGTACGCCCCGCGTACGAGGTTACGCTATCGCGTAACTCCGATAGTGTCGACACTTCGGATGACGCATGCAATGACGATTTCGGACGCGTACGCGCTGCGTACGCCTGTACGCCCCGCGTACTCCGAGGCTCCAGCCTCTATATAAAGGATCCGAAGGCAGCCTCATTTGTTGTTCAATTTCTTCTCTTCTCTCTAGTCTTTTGCATCGTTTTTCGTGCCGAAGCTACCCCGAAGCCCCGGTATCATACTCTAGCCCCGAGGCAAGTCCCGAGACCCCGAAGATCCCGAGAAGCGCGGTTCCCGAGTCGAAGCTCTGCCCGCGAGAAGTTCGATTTTCGAAGAGATCTTCCAGATCTGCTGAGGAATACTACTTCTATAAGCCGTAGTGCTGTCGGATCATCTTCTGATCAAGTGAGTGTGTAGTTATTTCTTCTAATACAATAATACGAAGTATTTTATATAAAAATACGTGCTATGTGTATATATTTGGTTGTGTTATGTGTGAATGAGTATTCACTCTCTTCTATCTTATAGATCTGCTTATTTCTTTATGAGATATGTGTTATGTGTGTGTGCCTCATCTGTTATGTGACATATGTGTTGATTAAAGCATGCTATACAGGTTTTTCTTTAAACTACATATGAAAATATATATTTTTATCTACTAATATGTTGGGTAGAACATGGGTAGATAGTTGGTGTGTAATAAACAGATGAGAGGCCTCGATGTTGTTGTTGTTGTTGATCTAGTTATTCAGCGGAGTATGGATAACGACCACGGACTCTTTCTAGACAGTCCAGTGGAACGCTAGCAGGTTCATAACCTGTAGGTGTTGTGAACGATGTGTTCACCGGTGTACTCTATCCCCCTCATGGTTGCCTTTAGGATATCTATTGTTGAGGAAACCCCTTCGCAGTGATGTCCGTCCCGATGAAAATCCTAGATTAGGTCCCTTGAGATAGTTGTTTTAGGGACGTAAAGTGAGGATAACGGGAATGGGTAATCGGGATAGTGATTGGTTGGTGAAATTAAATATAACTTATTTATTGTGGGTTGAAAACCCTATATGCTCACCAGGCTCCCAAGCTTGACCCACTCAGTTTTATTTGTATTACAGGAAGTGGCACAAGGGCGTAAGATGGATGGATCATCTTGTTGTTTTGTTTACAAGTCTGTATATGTATATATTTGTTGAATGACTTGTAATGTTTATCGTTTATGCTTTATGGTCTGTATCGGAACATGACATCCCGAGTTTTGATTATATAATGAAATGCATCTCTTGATGAAATGCTTTGATAAATATTATTTTATCATGTTTTGTTTTGGGAACAAATTCCGCAACTCTTTCAAATCAAAAGGATTTACTCTGAAAATATTTAAAAGCATAAATGAAAATCGGTCTTTTCTGGCCGAGATTTTGGGGATGTCACAGTTGGTATCAGAGCATTAGTTTAAGCGAACTAGGAATTTGTAGGATTTCTAGACTTAAACTTAGTATGCTAAGTGGAGATTGTGAGATGTGTGTCTGATAAGTTTTAGACACGAGCACTAGTTTATTTTAGGAAGGTTGCCTAAAATGCTTTTATGTGCTAAATGTTATATGTTGCCATATATGATATCATTTGTTCGGATCTACGGTTTGTTGCCAACCGGATCTGAAGGTTTATGTGTTTAGGATTCTAAGCGTATGTATACGATATTAGAACTAGCATGTAATCGTTTGGAGTAATAAGGTGAAATTATTCGGTGTGTAGATCAAAAATGGTGAGAACAAGGAGTGGCGTTGGAAACGCAGATGAAAACAGGAATCAACCGCCAGTGATTGAGCAAATACCTGTTGTAGCAGCAGCACCAGAACCAATAACAATGGCTGCGGTGCAATCCATGATTCGGGCTATGCTAGCCGAACAAAGGGAGGAGATGCGACAAATGTTGCATAATAATAGGGATGAACCTGTCATACCTATTGAGGAACCGGAATTGATTCCCGAGCAATCGGAGGAAGGGAACAATAGTCGCATGGTGAGTCAAGTTGGGACTCAAGAGGAACGAAGGAACGATCCGGAAAGGAGAAACAACAAGGATGGGCGTATGTACAAGAATTTCTTGGGCGCCAAACCGCCAAGTCTTTCTGGGAGCCCAAAGCCTGTTGAGATAATGGATTGGATCTCCGAAATGGAGATGGTATTTGAAAGTTGCGACTGTAGCAACAAACAGAAAACCGTATTTGCAGTTAGACAACTGAAGACTGGAGTCTTGAGTTGGTGGAAGTTGTTGGCAGATACTATGCCACGAGGAAAAGCCCTGAAAATGTCATGGGAGGAGTTCTTGGAACAGTTAAGGGTGCAGTATTGTTCGGAGATAGATCTGATTGATCTGAACAATGAGTTCCAAAACTTGAAGAAAGGGAAGATGAGCATAGATGACTATGCTACTGCATTTACTGAGAAGATGAAGTTGTTTCCGTACCTAGTGCCGACGGAACTCTCCAAGATTGAGAGGTTTGCTAGCGGACTGCCTGCTGACTTTGGTCCGACAGTCAAGATGGCAACCACTCTGAAAACAGCTGTACGTGCAGCTAAGAATGTGGAGGCCCAGCAGAAGGAAAGGGGTCTGGAAAGAATAGATGTTGGAGAAAAGAGGAAGTTCGATGGAACTTCAGGGTCCAACAAGAAAAACAAGTTCTCGAAGTCTGGTTCGAGGGGAGGTGGAGGTGACGCGAAATGGTGCGACAAATGTAAGAAGAAGCATCATGGATGATGTGAGGTGGCGAACACATGCTACAAGTGTGGAAAGCCAGGGCACTATGCCAATGAGTGTACCCTCACAAAGAAAGTTTGCTATGGTTGTGGTGAGGAGGGTCATATGTCGAGGGACTGCCCGAAAAAGAAGGAGGCAGCTAGACCCAACATTCCGCCAAAGCCAAAGGCGAGAGCATTCCAGATGACACTGGAAGCTGCTAAAGATGAAGCTGATGTCGCTTCAGGTACCTTTCTCGTTAACGAATTGCCTGCCCAAATTTTATTTGATTCTGGAGCCAACTACTCCTTTATATCGCATGAATTTGGTAGAAAGCTAGCTTTGCCTGTTGTTAGACTAGATAATGCCTTATTAGTCGAAGTTGCTAGTGGCAAGTTTGTACCTGTTAGCTATCGCATGAAAAACATCTTAATTGATCTGAATGGGAATAAGTTCCACGAGGAATTATTGCCTATCGAACTTAATGGTTTCGACATCGTATTGGGAATGGATTGGCTTAGCGCCAACGACGCCGAAATTTTATGCAAGAAGAAAATAGTCAAAGTAAACCCGCCTGGGAAAGATTCGTTTATGGTGTATGGAGATAAACGCAGAGTGAATTCTGGAATCATTTCATTGATGAAAGCCAGAAAGTGTTTGACCAAGGGATGTACATCGTTTTTAGCATTCGTGATTGATGCTAAGAAGGAAAAGAAGGTGATGCAGAATATTCCAGTTGTGTGTGATTATCCGGAAGTATTTCCCGAAGATCTTCCTGGATTGCCGCCTGATCGACAAGTGGAATTCCGTATTGACTTGTTGCCAGGAACAACGCCAATTGCAAAAGCACCTTATCGATTAGCACCGACGGAGATGAAGGAGCTAATGATGCAACTTCAGGAGTTATTGGACAACGGTTTCATTAGACCTAGTTCATCGCCCTGGGGAGCTCCGGTGTTATTTGTAAAGAAGAAAGATGGAAGTATGAGAATGTGCATTGATTACAGAGAGCTGAACAAAGCAACAATAAAGAATAGATATCCGTTGCCGAGGATTGATGACCTGTTTGATCAATTGCAAGGTTCGAGCTATTTCTCGAAGATCGATCTTAGGTCAGGATATCATCAGCTAAAAGTAAGAGAGCAAGATATCGAGAAGACTGCATTCAGAACTAGATATGGACACTACGAGTTTTTGGTTATGTCGTTTGGACTAACCAATGCTCCAGCAGCGTTCATGGATTTGATGAATAGGGTTTGTAACCCGTTCCTTGATAAATCCGTGATAGTGTTCATAGACGACATTCTGATTTACTCGAAAAGCCAGGAGGAGCATGGCAGACACTTGCGAGAAGTGTTAGAAGTCTTGAAGAAGGAGAAGCTGTATGCTAAGTTCTCCAAATGTGACGTGAAGTCCAATTCTTGGGTCACGTGGTCAACAAAGAAGGGATAATGGTTGATCCAGCAAAGATCGAAGCTGTGACGAAGTGGGAACAACCGAAAAGTCCCACGGAGATTCGAAGCTTTTTAGGATTAGCCGGATATTACCGAAGGTTTATCCAAGGCTTTTCTTCGATCGCTAGTCCATTGTCAGCTTTGACCCACAAAGGAGCTACTTATGCTTGGGGTGAGAAGCATCAGGAAGCATTTGAGAAGCTAAAGAAGAAGCTATGCGAGGCACCGATACTTTCTCTACCCGATGGAGTTGAAGACTTCGCTGTCTATAGCGATGCGTCTGGTGTTGGTTTGGGTTGTGTTTTGACCCAAAGAGAAAAGGTGATAGCATATGCGTCTCGACAGCTGAAAGAGCATGAAAAGAACTACCCGACTCATGATTTGGAGTTGGCAGCGGTAGTTTTCGCTCTGAAAATATGGAGGCATTACCTCTATGGCACGAAGTGCAAACTTTTCACTGATCATAAGAGTCTCCAATACCTCTTTAATCAGAAAGAATTGAATATGAGGCAACGACGCTGGCTAGAATTACTTAAAGACTATGACTGCGAGATACTTTACCACCCCGGTAAAGCTAATGTTGTTGCTGATGCTCTCAGTCGGAAAGTCAATCCCGAAAGGAAAAGGCCAAGAGCGTTGAGAATTGAAGTTGTCTCAACTATTTTGGAAAGTATAAAGAAAGCTCAGAGCGAAGCTTCTGAGAAGAATGACAGAAAAGAGGAACGTTTGGGCAAAACGTTGGTGTTCGGTGTAAACAGTCATGGACTGAAGGTGTTCCAAGATCGGATTTGGATACCTAAGACAGGAGGAGTCAGAGATCTTCTGATGGAAGAAGCTCACAAGACCATGTACTCGATTCATCCGGGTAGCACTAAAATGTATAGGGACCTGAAACCCTACTACTGGTGGCCGACGATGAAGCTTGATGTTGCAAAGTATGTGGCCGAGTGTGTGACTTGTGCGAGAGTCAAGACACAACATCAGAAACCGTACGGGAGTTTAGAACCTTTGTCTGTGCCTATGGGTAAGTGGGAAGACATTGCTATGGATTTTGTCACTAAACTGCCCAGAACAAAGAATGGTCACGACATGATTTGGGTGGTCGTTGATCGATTCACTAAGAGTGCGCATTTCATAGCGGCCAGGGAGAAATGGTCTATGGATAAGCTTGCGAATTCTTACGTGAAGGAAATTGTGAGGCTTCACGGTGTTCCGTTAACGATTGTGTCGGATCGTGATAGCCGTTTCACATCGAGGTTTTGGAAAAGTCTACAAGAGGAATTGGGTACCAAGTTGTGTTTAAGTACAGCTTACCATCCGCAGACTGATGGTCAGAGCGAACGAACGATACAAACACTTGAAGATATGCTGAGAGCATGTACTCTGGAATTCCTAGGTAATTGGGATGAACATTTACCGTTGGTAGAATTTTCCTATAATAATAGTTTTCACTCGAGCATAAAGATGGCACCTTACCAAGCTTTGTATGGACAGAAGTGTCGTACGCCGTCTTGTTGGCTTGAGGCTGGGGAAAAGCAGTTTATGGGACCGGAGTTGGTTCATCAAACTGCTGAAAAGTTGAAAATAATTAGGGAAAGAATGTTAGCGGCTCAGGATCGTCAAAAGAGCTATGCTGACAAAAAGCGAAGACCGATGACTTTTGAGGTTGGGGATTCGGTTTTGCTTAAAGTCTCGCCGTGGAAGGGACTTATAAGATTTGGTAAAAGAGGAAAGTTGAGTCCAAGGTTTATTGGACCGTTTAAAGTTCTTCAGAGGATTGGGAACCAAGCTTACAAGCTCGAATTACCCGAAGAACTGAATGGAATTCACAAGACTTTTCATGTGTGTTATTTGAGGAAGTTCACGGGAGAAGTTCCCGACATAATTCCAATTTCTGAATTGAGAATTGATGAGAACAAAAGGTTGATTGAAGAACCAGAGGCAATTGTTGACCGAAAGAATAAGAAATTGCGACGCAAGATGGTTGGGTTAGTGCTTGTCCGATGGAAACACACGAATGGGCCGAATCTCACCTGGGAGACGGAGAGTGACATGATGGGTCGCTATCCGCATTTGTTTGTTGATGTGTGATTCCGGGGACGGAATCATTCTAAGGTGGAGAGAATTGTAACGCCTGTGTTTCCGGGCTTGCCGTTCTTAGCAATATAATAGTCCAGGTTAACCTTTGTAACCCGTTTTGAAATAATAAGATTGTATTATTTGAGTATTATGTGTTTTGTGCTTAATTGCTTAATTATGTGGTCTGATTAATTAAGAATAAAAATAAGCATCAAAATTTAAGAGTGAAATAAATTTAATATCTTTGGTTAATGTTGTAGTAGTTGAAACGAGGTTTCCGAATATATATAGAACGCCCAAATCTGACTTCGTATGAGGAAGTTATGATTTATCGAAGTTCCGGCTTAGCAGTGTGCAGCCCGAAATACTCGATTTGAGATCGAGCGGTTGTTAGCCGAAGCAATCTAAACGAGGATCGAAGGTCTCGTTGTTGGTAGCAAAGCGATAAAAAGTTAGGCGAGAACGGACGTCAAACGAAGAAGTTATGAATTTATAACGAAAGTTTCTGTCGCGGCCTATTAAAAATAATTAATAAAAATAAAGTCAAAATTAGCCGACGGAGTCTAAACGAAAGTCGTAGAGCATGGTCTCACCTTTCCGTGGATATAAAGAACGTCGAAAACGGAGTTCGTATGAAGAAGTTATGAATTTCCGAAGTTTATTAATCATTTAGTAATTAAATTTAATTATAAATCGAAGGTATTATCCGAAGCCGTGTCACCGGTGTAATCCGGAGTACGCCCCGCGTACGAGGTTACGCTATCGCGTAACTCCGATAGTGTCGACACTTCGGATGACGCATGCAATGACGATTTCGGACGCGTACGCGCTGCGTACGCCTGTACGCCCCGCGTACTCCGAGGCTCCAGCCTCTATATAAAGGATCCGAAGGCAGCCTCATTTGTTGTTCAATTTCTTCTCTTCTCTCTAGTCTTTTGCATCGTTTTTCGTGCCGAAGCTACCCCGAAGCCCCGGTATCATACTCTATCCCCGAGGCAAGTCCCGAGACCCCGAAGATCCCGAGAAGCGCGGTTCCCGAGTCGAAGCTCTGCCCGCGAGAAGTTCGATTTTCGAAGAGATCTTCCAGATCTGCTGAGGAATACTACTTCTATAAGCCGTAGTGCTGTCGGATCATCTTCTGATCAAGTGAGTGTGTAGTTATTTCTTCTAATACAATAATACGAAGTATTTTATATAAAAATACGTGCTATGTGTATATATTTGGTTGTGTTATGTGTGAATGAGTATTCACTCTCTTCTATCTTATAGATCTGCTTATTTCTTTATGAGATATGTGTTATGTGTGTATGCCTCATCTGTTATGTGACATATGTGTTGATTAAAGCATGCTATACAGGTTTTTCTTTAAACTACATATGAAAATATATATTTTTATCTACTAATATGTTGGGTAGAACATGGGTAGATAGTTGGTGTGTAATAAACAGATGAGAGGCCTCGATGTTGTTATTGTTGTTGATCTAGTTATTCAGCAGAGTATGGATAACGACCACGGACTCTTTCTAGACAGTCCAGTGGAACGCTAGCAGGTTCATAACCTGTAGGTGTTGTGAACGATGTGTTCACCGGTGTACTCTATCCCCCTCATGGTTGCCTTTAGGATATCTATTGTTGAGGAAACCCATTCGCAGTGATGTCCGTCCCGATGAAAATCCTAGATTAGGTCCCTTGAGATAGTTGTTTTAGGGACGTAAAGTGAGGATAACGGGAATGGGTAATCGGGATAGTGATTGGTTGGTGAAATTAAATATAACTTATTTATTGTGGGTTGAAAACCCTATATGCTCACCAGGCTCCCAAGCCTGACCCACTCAGTTTTATTTGTATTACAGGAAGTGGCACAAGGGCGTAAGATGGATGGATCATCTTGTTGTTTTGTTTACAAGTCTGTATATGTATATATTTATTGAATGACTTGTAATGTTTATCGTTTATGCTTTATGGTCTGTATCGGAACATGACATCCCGAGTTTTGATTATATAATGAAATGCATCTCTTGATGAAATGCTTTGATAAATATTATTTTATCATGTTTTGTTTTGGGAACAAATTCCGCAACTCTTTCAAATCAAAAGGATTTACTCTGAAAATATTTAAAAGCATAAATGAAAATCGGTCTTTTCTGGCCGAGATTTTGGGGATGTCACAGTATCTAGCGACCATGCTTAGGGGACCCCATGCTTTTTCGGATTGCAAATATTTGCATTTGAGGTGTTGTGCTCATATCATAAATCTTGTGGTTAGGGACGGGTTAGAAGAACATTTTAGTTCCATCACAAAGATCCGAAATGCTGTGAAGTATGTGAGGTCATCGGGTGCTAGGTTTGCTACATTCCTAGATTGTGTTGAGAAAGTGAAGATTAATTGTAGTAAGAAACCATCCCTTGATGTTGACACAAGATGGAATTCTACATTTTTGATGTTAGAGACGGCAGAAAAGTATGAGGCGGCGTTTGATAGGTATTTTATATACTATTAAGTATGATATATATATATATATATATATATATATATATATATATATATATATATATTTTATAATTTACATACTAATGTTTTTATTGAATTTTATTTTGTATTGTAGGCTTCTTGCGATTGATAGTGGTTTTAAAACTTTTTGTGGAAGTGAGGTTGATGATGGTGAAGTGACTACGAGAAAAAGAAGAAGAAATGAGAAAGTTGTGGGGACTCCCGATGCCGACGATTGGGAGGTTGCTAGGTATATATATATATATATATATATATATATATATATATATATATATATATATATATATATATTACTTCAATTATGAAATTTGATATTGTTTAATTGCTTTGGTAGGTATTTTATCGACTATTTGAGGATCTTTTACAATGTCACAAAAAAGATATCCGGGTCCAAGTATGTGACAGCAAATATATTTTTTAAGGAACTTGTGACAATGCAAGCAAGCATAACTAGAATGTGTGCAAGCACAGACGAGAAAAAGAAAAAGATGGCAAAGTCGATGAAAGAAAAATACGACAAATATTGGGACAACATTGAGAACATGAACTTCATGCTTCACATTGCTGTCGTTTTAGATCCCCGCAACAAGATGTGTTATTTGGAGTATTGCTTGGAGTTGATTTATGGTAAGAATTCTACCAAAACAAAAACAATTTTGGAGCATGTCAACAAAACACTAGAGGACTTGTTTCAACACTTCAAGAACAAGACGGAGAGAGAAAGATGTGAAAAGACAAGGAGTGCATCGTCTTCTACACCTAGTTATTTTGATTTTGAGCATGGAGTTGATATGGAAGACGATTTTGAAAGGTTTATGGAACAACGTGGACATGGGGTTAATAAAACAGAGCTTGAGATTTATTTATCAGATGGGATGGAAAAACGGGCGGAGGATTTCCAGATTTTGGGGTGGTGGAAATCTAATTCAACAAAGTTTCCTGTACTTTCTGAAGTGGCGAAACTTGTTTTAGGAATGCCAATCTCCACAGTTGCATCAGAGTCGGCATTCAGTACTGGCGGGAGGGTGATTGATGAAAGTAGAAGCTCCCTTACACATGTGACTGCCGAAGCTCTGATTTGTGCACAAGATTGGATACGGGACACCCCAATTGATATCCAGTTTAAAAATATGACGACTTTATATATGGAAGAGACGCGAGAGAAGTTGGTGCCAATAGAAACCGGTAAATATTTTACTATTTTTTACATAATTATAAGTTTGTAATTATATATGTTTATAATTAATTAATTACATACTATTGTTTTGTGTTTGTAGAGGAATTGGGGTGTGGTCAAGGGAGTTGCATGGATGAGGATTTTACTTGAATTTTAAAGGTTTATAACTTAATTATTTTAATTTTATACTTTTACACAAGTTTATTGCTCAATAATCATTAATCAATACTAATGTTTTTTGGTTTGTAGATGAATGAGGAAGTCGTGAAGAGATTTACATGGATATGGATTGAAGATTCGTGTTTGCGTGTTTTGGACTTTTGGTTGTAATCGACTATTTAACTATTTCGGACTTTGTGTTTTAGTGATTGTGTGTTAATGTGTTTGGTTGTAATCGTCTAATTGACAATTTTGGACTTTTGTGCTTTAGTTTGATTGTATGTTTGGTTGTAATAGACAATTTGGTTGTAAAACTCATGTTTTTTGAAGTATTCAACTTCAATTAAGTGTTTTTTGAATTATTTAACTTATTGCTCCATTTCTGGAAAATGGGTTTAAACCCAAAACCCATGGGTTTAAACCCAGAAACCGTAAGTGTATGGGTTGAACCCAAGAAACCGAGAAACCGCCCAAACCGATAATAGAACCCGAGAAACCGAACCGACCAGAAACCGATGCCATTGGGTTCTGAAAACCAGAAACCGATCATTTACGGGTTGGGTTGGGTTGGGGTCCAAAACCGACCCAAACCGACCCATGCACAGCCCTAGTACACACAAGATGGAGTTATGGTTTGAGGATCCTGGATTTTTATTCAACAATTTATGGGTATGTGTTTTTGATAATTTGATACTTTGGGGTTTTTGTGAAAAGTGTTAATGAGAATTATGTGATTTTAAAATGAAAATTTTGTTTGAAAATTTACGGTGTTACATTTGATATATTTGATCAAATTCAATGATTATAAGATTTTTTTAATATATATAAAATAGTCATGCCTTGAAAATTTTCATGGCTCGCTATGGCTTAACTTTGACAGTGTCGCCAAGTTCACGCCTCACGTTATTTAGAACTTTGGTCCATACTGACCAAAGATCCGAGATAAGTGGAAATGAGTCCTAGAAAATTGGAAATGACCAATCATTTAACTTATGTCCAAGATGAGTGGAAATTACAAAACTGACCAAAAAGACCAAAAGGACCAAATGTTAGTTGTTAAAGAGAGTACATGTTGCCATATTGACCAAAACTGGCCAGATGTGCACGACGTGGGTGAAACGTTGATAGAGTTCATTTTGCTTGTAGTTGTTTTGTTGTTTTTTCTGACATATTTTCCTCATTGGAAATATGTGGGAAAAATCACATTTTCTAGTAGTGTATATTGTTGCCTCTACGACCACTAACCACCTTATGTATCGTTGCTTCTTACGTGCATCATTTCCTCTCATTGTGATTGTCGACGTCGTCTTCTTCATCGTCTGTGGTTCAGGCCATTATTGTTGTCATATCCTTGTATCACCATTATCATGTTGTTTTCAACTGTGAATCTCTAATTACTACTTCTCCATGATTTATTTATTTATTAATTCACCATGCCTTCCCCTGTCTCCTCTTCAACCACCCTCCTTTCCGTTAGCATCCTTTTATATTCTCTAACTAATGTTTATCAATATTGAAATTTAAAACACTTAGTTAATGTCTCAGATGATAAATTTTGGTTAATGGCTCAGATGATAAATTTTGGCACCATATTTTCTTATGTATTTTTGTAGCACCTGGTTCTTGGTATGTATTCTATTATTAAATCTTCATTTTTTTGCATTTTTAGCCTTGGACTCGGCGAGTTGAAGGACTGACTCGCCGAGTAGAAGCGGGATGAGGCGCGGGGTTTAAGCTGCGGACTCGGCGAGTAGCCACTATTTGGACAAAAACCCTAATCCAGGGGTTTGCACTCTATTTAAACAACCTTATGCAGCCTCCTTTCCCCTTTATGCTCCCAAATACTCCTCATAGCAGACCCTAGCCCTTTTTGAGAAGATCTAAGGCTTTTTGAGTGATTCTTGTGAGTTTCGACCTCAAGGAAGAAGGAAGAGCATAGAAGGATCAAGAGGGGACTGAAGGATTCGAGTTTGGTTCATCATTTGCAGTCTTTGGAAGGTATAAAGTCTGAACCTTGCTCATTCATTTGTTAGACCCCTCTTTGAGGTGATTTAGGGCTTTTATAAGCCATTTTTGGTGGCCAACCATGTTGCAAACATGGTTGGGGGGTTGGGCTTCTGTATCATGTCATTTTATGAGTCACAAGTCAGATCTAGGTTGCTTTTTGCACCAAGGAAGGCCCCATGCAACAAAAGAACCATTTTAGAGCCTTTTAAGCTCTAATGTCCCATGCATGCACATAAGGTTTGTAACTTTACGTGCTAGATTGAGTTTAGGGGCCTGGATCTATCTTTTGGGTTAAGTGTTGTACATCAGAAATTGAAGTTCTTAGTAAGGAATGTGATAGACTCGGCGAGTCCAAGGGTTTTGGTCCCATATCAGTGAGGGTCATAAGGGCCAGTTGAGTGTGGAAGGGTTTTAGGAGTCCCGGGGAGTGACCCAACGTTATGGACTAAGCAAAGTGTTCTGGGAATTCATGGTACTCGGCGAGTGCATGAACGGACTCGACGAGTCCAAGACAATCTTCATGGTACTCGGCAAGTCGAGGACAGAACGTGTTCATAGGATGAAGAGTAACTCGACGAGTTGTTCATACATCTCGACAAGTCAAGACAGGACATAAGTATCAGTTGATGACAAACTCGATGAGTTGTTCATACAACTCGGCGAGTCGGATGTGGATTCAGTCGATGTTCATTTAAAAGGAAATCTCGTCGAGTCGTCACCTAACTCGACGAGTAGAGACGGGTATGAGGTCTGATGGAAGGATAGGGACTCGGCGAGTTGACGAGTCAACTCGGCGAGTTAGGTCAACTGGAAGTTGACTTTGTGTAACACCCCAAATTCTGGTATGTTATTTGAATATTTATTTTTCAAGTTTTCAAGAGGAACTCGACGAGTCAGTAGTCAGACTCGTCGAGTAGAGTCGGGATTTTGAGCACGTTTAAGTTGGCTACTTGGCGAGTCCATATTCTGGACTCAGCAAGTCCGCCAGTCTGGATGAAACCCTAATTTCAAGGGTTTGCACCCTATTTAAACAACTTTTTGGGACCCCAATTCAGCCCCCATCACCCCCAGATCATCCTTCTCGAAACCCTAGAACTCTCTTAGCTTTTTGTGTGTTTTGGTGTGATTCTTTGAAGATCTTGTGAGAAGATGGAAGGTAGATCAAGGGGAGGAGAAGGAGATCCAAGATCCTTGTGGCATTTCAGAGTATAGTGAGGTATAACTCGACCCTTTTCTGTTTCTATGCTTTAATCCTCTTTGGAAAGCCATTAAAGTTATTCTTGAACCATTTCTTGGCTTAGTAGTAGCATAGAGGACTCATTAAGATGAATAGTCTTCGGATGTAACTAGGTTTGAGTTCCAGAAGCTTAGATCTAATACCTTTATGGAGGCATTTTGCATGAAAGCTCTAGATCTACTCTTATAGTGTGCTTTGAGCCTTAAAACCTTCATTTGATGTTATTTACACGTAAAACTGGTTTCAAGCATAATCGAGTATATAGTGATTGCATATATACGACTCGGCGAGTCGTTCTTCAAACTCGGCGAGTCAAGTCGCGAGTCCCCTGTTTTCCCCTTTTCGAGTTATGTCGAGTGGAACCAGTGAGTGAGAGATGGACTCAGTGAGCTAGAGGTTAGACTCATTCGTGGAAGAACTCGGCGAGTCAATGCCCTGACTCGGCGAGTCCAAGGCAATCTTCATGCCTCAAGAGCAAAGTCGACGAGTTCTTCATACAACTCGGTGAGTCACGGTCAGAGTGTTCATATGTTGAAGGAGAACTCGACGAGTTGTTCATACAACTCGGTGAGTCGGATGCAGATTGGCTGGGTTTTAGTTCGAATAGGAACTCGTCGAGTCTATGCCGAACTCGACGAGTAGTATCGGGCTGAAGCAAGAAAGTGAGAGTAAGGACTCGACGAGTTGGTGACCCAACTCGACGAGTCAGGTCAACTGAATGTTGACTTTGACCGATAGGTTGACTTTGACCAAGGATAAGATAGTCTTTTTACCCTTAGTATTATTATCAGTATTTGATTGAGGGTACTTATGGAAGTTGTAGCCGGGGTGAAGCCGGAGCCGCAGCAGACAGATTCCGAAGCAGTTCTTTCAGCAGCTAGGCAACGAGGTGAGTTTCCTTCCAGTAGGAACGAGTCTAAGGCCACAATGCCGGCCCGTTTAATTAGTAGTAGTTTCCGGACTTCAGTCTGTTGTAGTAGTTAGAATGTTTGATACCTTAGTGGCTCAGACAAGTTTTGCGTGTTATGTGTTTCGGGTATGGCCCGACTCAGTATGCAGTCTATGTTGTTATGCGAGTTGATATGTGCATGCTATGTTATGTTCAGTAGTTCCGGACTTCGGTCCGATGCAGTCAGTTTCGGGCTTAGGCCTAATGCAGTTAGTTCCGGACTTCGGTCCGATGTAGTTGGTTCCGGACTCGGTCCGAGGCAGTTAGTTCTGGACTTCGATCTGATGCACATGGCAATACCCTGGTTAGTTCCGGACTTCGGTTCGATGCAGTTTCCGGGCTTCGGTCCGATGCAGTGGGCGGGGGCCCAGTAGTTGTTTATATGTTTGTTTGATATGAGGTAGTTTGGGGGAGCTCACTAAGCTTCGTGCTTACAGTTTCAATTTTGGTTTCAGGTACTTCCGCAAGTAAAGAGAAGAGCTCGTGATGATGACATCACACACACCACAGCTTCAGCTTTATTCCTGGGAGTTTTGTTCAAATACTTAGACATGATTTGATATAGTTTTTAACATGACATTTTATTATGTCTTTTGAGACATCCGACGTATGGTTTTTATTATATGACACTTAGTGTTATGACGTTTATTATATGTAAAAACAAAAAAAATTTGGGTTGTGTTTTTGGGATGTTTCACTTTGACTTTGACTTGGTCAAGGGGTAAAATGGTCATTTTACCCTAAGGGTAGATGTAACGACCCAATTTTCATGACCAAAAATTTCGTTTTAAAAACATTACTTTTAGAAAATGTTAAAAGCTAAAACATTGTCTGATCAAGTTATCACACAAGTGAACCATGTCTAAAAGCCAATTCATACATTCGATCAAAATATCAGAGTACAAATCCCAGTGAAGCTCGTAAATGCGGAAACCGAAGAGTGTGTGTGTGACGTGTCGCTACCGCGCCGGCTCCTTTCCCCTAGCTGAGGAGGTACCTGAAACCAAAACTGAAAACTGTAAGCACAAAGCTTAGTGAGTTCCCCCATAATACCACATACCATGCAACATATAATAACCATTGTTCAGCTAGGAGTTACGGGCCTTGCCCACACTCGGGAAGATACGGGCCCTGCCCACACTTCGCTAGCCGGGAGATACGGGCCTCGCCCACACTTGTGAAGATACGGGCCCTGCCCACACTTTGCTATCTGGGAGATACGGGCCTAGCCCACACTCCAACCTCGGAGAGATACGGGCCCTGCCCACACTCAGCCGCTAACCCATAACATACAAGTATCATGCAGACAACAAGTATAAGCAATTCTATCATATTAAGTCATATATCATACTTGACTAAACCCAGAGATACGGGCTCGGCCCACACTCTAGTACTAGCATCTCGTCTACACGGGTCGGCCTTGGTGCCTTGGACCCGTTCCTACTGGAAAGGAAACTCACCTCGAAATAGCTGCTGGTCTGTGTGGGAATTGATCACCTACTACTGCTGCTGCTGCTCCGGAAACCCTCCGGCTGCAATTCCCACAATATACTCAATCAAACACTGCTCACTGACCTTTGGGTAAAATGACCATTTTACCCCTGACCTTTCCCTAAGTCAAAGTCAGAGTCAACTTTCAGTTGACCTCGACTCGCCGAGTTGGCTTTCCAACTCGCCGAGTCCCTACGCAAACGACTGCCCTGAATCCTGGTCCTACTCGTCGAGTTAGGCGACGACTCGACGGGTTCACCTTCTTAACCAATATTTAAGTCCTTCATCCTACTCGCCGAGTTGTATGAACAACTCGCCGAGTTCATCTTCATCCGATGAACACTTATGCGAAGACTCGCCGAGTTGTATGAACAACTCGTCGAGTCCATCTTCATCCGAAGAACACTCATGCAGCGACCCGCCGAGTTGTATGAACAACTCGTCGAGTCTGATCTTGATCTAAGGAGATTGCCTTGAACTCGCCGAGTCAGGGCATTGACTCGCCGAGTACCTCCATAGATGAGTTAAGCTTCCGACTCACTGAGCCACACCCCGTGACTCACTGGTCACTCGACACTATGAAAAGGGGACAAACTCGGAGACTCGCGAATAGACTCGCCGAGTCATATAAACGACTCGCCGAGTCGTTTCCATGCACCTACTGAATACACGGATTTGCTCGATTCCAGTCCATGCCATTCATAGATCTGGACCTCTAGGACACGAATCACACGTAAAGTTTCCAACTTTACGTGTGGATATTCACCAATATGGATTTTAGGGCTCAAAATGTCTCAAAAGGGTAGATCTAGGACTAACAAGCAACATGGGGCCAAAAAGCTAACAGATCTGAGCCCCTGGAGCTCAATCTTGCCTAGATCCAAAGGCCAAACGCCTTATTACAACATACAATGCACATACAAGCTTGGGGATTTGACCAAGAGGGACCCAAATGAAGTTTTAAGCATAGAATCAAGGGGAAAACGGGTTATACCTCAAAGGAACTGCTGGAAGAACACAAATAATGCTTGGATGGCTACCCTTCTTCTGGATCTACTTCCTTCCTCTTTCAAAGCCTTCAAAAACACACACACTAACCTTAAACTCTCAAAGAATAGCTTAGAACGAGAGATACAGGGCTTTAAGGGTCAATGGGGGCCGACTTGGGGCTGATAAGTCCTTTAAATAGGGTGCAAACCCCTGAAACTTAGAGTTTCATCCAACAGCTGTGACTCGCCGAGTCCGGGATATGGACTCGCCGAGTCACCAACTTAAACGTGTCCCGGGTCCCGCATCCACTCGGCGAGTCGGACCTATGACTCGCCGAGTCCAAGGCTAAAAGAAAGGAATACTCAAATAACATTTACGTACCAAGAACCGGGTGCTACAGTAGATGTCAGTTTCTGACTAAGTGTTTTGTGGGAATTATAGCTGGAGGATTTCCGGAGCAGCTGCGGCAGTAGTCAGAGGATTCCCGCACAATTCAGCAGCTACGAGGTTAGTTACCTTCCAGTAGGGTGGGTCTAAGGCCACAATGTCGGCCCACCATTTAGGAGTATTTAGAAGATAATTGTCTTTGTGATAATTTATCTTCTGGTATGCGTTTGGTTATGAGTTATATCTGTATGATATGTTACATGATAGGGATAGTTTCCCTGATAGTGGTCCTTAGGACCAAGGGGTAGGTCAGTACCCAGATATGTCTGACTGTGTGCTTATATCTTGCTATTGTATGCTAGTGGTAGGGGTGAAATAGTCCCCAGTTACCGGTTGAAAGATACCGATGACGATTACCGGTTGAAAGATACCGATGATGATTACCGGTTGAAAGATACCGATGATATTGTATGGTATGTGGTATGATGAGAGAACTCACTAAGCTTTGTGCTTACAGTTTCAGTTTTTTGTTTCAGGTACCTCTTCATCTAAGGGGAAGGAGCCGGCGGATAGCATGACATCACACACACACACACATATGATTTTCCGCACAATGTTTTCTAGGATTGTACTCTGATATGACATTTGTTCATGGTTATGGGTTTCAAATATGATACTTGGTTTTGAGATGACGTGTTTATACAATATTTTCTAATAAATGTTTTATGAATTAATTAATCAAAAATGAAATTTTTGGGCTTGAATTTTGGGGCGTTACAATTTTCAAAAGCATCATAGTTCTTGGTATTATTATACTCGTAAATAAAACCTAGCGGTTACGATGGTTAAGACTGATATTACATTAATTTCCAAAGAAACACGTTGTTATGTAACATCGAATGATTCAACCCATTCATAAATCACTAGTGAAAATTTCACTACTAAAAACACTAAAAACTCATAGGATAAAATAGACAATTTTTTTTCCTTACAACAAAATGTGTTGTGCTCTTCAAATTCGATATACCTATAGACAACACCGCAAAATATTCAATGTCAATTAGTCATCATGCAAATCCTGCGTCAGCTTCCCTGTCTGAGATTTTTATCCCAAACAATGTCACAACTATAATTCCGAGACCACCGATTCCAACAACTAGGGCAATGTAATTGCAATGCATGGGAACTCATCATGTACGATTATGAAAAAGCCATATATGCACATAAAATGGCCGCTCCTGGCACCACAATTTCCATGGCATAATTTGCATATTGCTTTACCGACACTAATTTGACCTCGAGTTGCAGAAAGAAATAGAAGCAGTTTTGGGTAGATGATAAATGTTGGATTTTGTAAACAAAGATTGAAATGGAGTAGATAAGCAGTTTGTGTAAACTGTTATTACCCTGATGCACTACAATCAATTCCAACAAGTTGATCAAGGCTAATGGAACATAACAAAGATCAAATTGAGCTAATTAATTAAATAATTCTGATGAAAATATGATTTCCAAAACCAATATCAACATGAAAATTTAGGGAAAAGAATATTAAGCATGAGTTTAGAGAAATTCGGAGATCCTATGTGTGTATATATAGCCGATTTGCATCTTCTTCTATTTATTCTTGGCCCATGTATAAGTTAATGCAACATCACAATTCGGGGATAACATAAAATAGATGTTGTTACTAGATATATCTATATATAGTCATAGTACACGTTGCATTGGTCCTACTTCTAATTCATTTGGTTACTAAAAAAGGAGGAATCTTAGTAGCAAATTCTTCCCAATCCTTAGTAAAACTTATTTATGATGTATTCCATGTTTGACTAGATTACACGTTCACATAGGAAAGTTGAATTTAAAATTAAAAGAAAACAAAGACATCGATAATTAAGTTTGAATAAAGGTCGTTTTTATAATAATTCTACTTGATATTTGTAGTAATTTTATCATATTCCAATTAACAAATGTTTATCTAGCTGAAAAAAATATATTAATATACCGTACTTACTAACAGAAGTGACAAACTTTTGTGCTCTTAGGTCAGAGGGAGTGGCATTCGCCTCCCTATTCCCATCAAATTCGTTATTGGTCTCGCTTAGGATGGCTTGCTAGCCGGGCAGCGAGAGGAAAGAGAAAGAGAAAGAGAAGAGAAAGGTCGTGATTGGCTAGTTTATTTTTCTTTTATTATTTTTTTAAAATAAAAATAACACAATAACATAATATAGATGGTATTACTAGATATATGTATATATAATTATAGTGTTATAGTGCACGCTTGCATTGGTCCTACTTCTATTCATTTGGTTACTAAAAAAAGAGGAATCTTAGTAGTAAATTATTCCCAATCCTTGGTAAACCATATTTATGATGAATTCCATGTTTGACAAGATTACACGTTCACATAGGTAAGTTGAATTTAAAATTAAAAGAAAACAAATACATAGATAATTAAGTCTGGATAACGGTCGCTTTTATAATAATTCTATTTGATATTTGTAATAATTGTATCATATTCCTAATTAGCAAATGCTTAAACAGTTTAATATATATATATATATATATATATATATATATATATATATATATATATATATATATATATATATATATATATATATATATAAATCCTACCTAATAAATGAAAATATTTTTGCCACTTGTCATCTTCTCCTTCATTTTGACAAATGTCATTTTTTAGGATTTTTAAAATTGTTATTTTCCACTTATCATTTTTTGGGGAATTCTTGATTTTCTTAAAATAATTTTTTCAAAAAATTCTAATGGGTTATATATGTAAGATTATCATTCTATTAATTTGATAATAAATTCTCATAAATGCTTTAAATGATTTGATTTCATTCATAAATACTTCAAAAGATTACATTTTATTAAGGAAAAACATTATTTTATACAATATTTATTGTTTATATATATTAATATTAAATTTTTATTTTTAATAAATCCGTGTAATACACGGGTCTCACATCTAGTTTACTAATAAATAAAACCCATTTTCTCCCACATGTCATGTCCTCATTGATTTGGACACATGGCATTTTAATAGATTTTTAGAATTTATTTATTTTCACATGTAATTTTCTGATTTGTTTACATATCATAACTTATTTCGGTTATAATATTGAGAGAAATAAATGCTTCCTTGAAAAAGAATTGATATATTTATAATGTAATAAATGTCATAATTAATAAAAGCTCTAAAATTGATATTGATATTAAATTTTTATTTTTAATAAACCCGTATATTACACGGGTCTTACACCTAGTGTGTATATATATATATATATATATATATATATATATAACCCATTTTCTGGCACATGTCATGTCCTCATTGATTTGGACACATGACATTTTAAAAGATTTTTAGAAATTATTTATTTCCATATGTAATTTTCTGATTTGTTCACATATCATAACTTATTTCGATTATAATATTGAGAGAAATAAATGTTTCCTTGAAAAAGAATTGATATATTTATAATGTAATAAATGTCATAATTAATAAAAGCTCTAAAATTGATATTGATATTAAATTTAATGTTTAAATATTGATATTAAATTTTTATTTTTAATAAACCCGTGTATTACATGGGTTTTACACCTAGTGTGTGTGTGTGTGTATATATATATATATATATATATATATATATATATATATATATATATATATATATATATATATATATACCATAGTAACAGAAGTCACAAACTTTTGTGCTCTTAGGCTAGAGGGAGTGGCCTTCGCCTCCTTTCTACCAAAAAATCGTTACTGGCCTCGCTTAGGATGGCTCGTTGTCCGAGAGGAAAAAGAAAGATAAAGAGAAGAAAAAAAATTGTGATTGTATGGTTTCTTTTTTTATTCCAAAATAAAAATAACACAACATTTTAGATGTTACCACTCCGTATCATTTACAACATGGATGCTCCCATTCTCTCCATCTTATGTGGCTTAGAAAAAAATCATATTGGCTTCAAAAAAATTATATGTGACAGCATGCTAAGGATGCTACAACTCTCTACAGTCTTAAGTGGTAAGATATGCCAAACCAAAGTAATTTTTTTATTTTATATATATATATATATATATATATATATATATATATATATATATATATATATATATATATATATATATAGAGAGAGAGAGAGAGAGAGAGCTAGGTTCAAATGTTTTTAGCAAGTATTGTGTACCTAAATGCACCAATGAAAATTCAAGAAATAATTAAATAATTAATTAAATCAAAAAGGGTATTTCTGGTTTTTTGCATTTTTAATTAATGGGATCATTTAATAAAATCTCTGCAATTAAGGAAACAAAATAAATAAGTTTGACATTTCTCTTTTATCTCACGTTAGTTCTTCTTCTTCACCTACAAAAGAAAAGGAAATCAAGGAAGTCGGCCATAACTTCACTCATCCCAGCAACCCGTTTCGTCACCTGTCCTCCATCCTTCTTTCACTTTCGTTCCTGTTATCGTGCAATTGCGAACACAACTGATCGTGAAATAAAGACCAACACTTCCTTGAACACTTTTCTAGATGGTTTTCTTAATGTCAAATCTTCAATTTTAGAGGTTTTTTTCTTAGCTGGTCGCAATCAAGTTTACAATCTGAAGTTTAGATTCATCAGGTTCGTTATTTTCTCCTTCTTTGACTTCATATATTTCTATTTTATCCTTCTTTGACTTCATATATTTCTGTAATCCAAGTAAATCTCGTTTTTTTCTGATATGTTTGATATGATTCTGTCATGGACTCCATGTGTTCGATAAATTGCCTTAATGAAAAAATAGTTAATAATATTTAATTTTTTAATTTCTCTCCAACAAGAAATCTGATGCCTTTTGCTCCAACCAGAACTTCGAAAAATTAGCAGTGTAATTTTTATGTATAGAGCAATGGTCTTGATTTGGTAATTACCACAAAATTTTGATTATGAGCGTATTTGACAACAATTCTATCGGAATGGAAGATCAACATTTAATTCTGTCATAATGGAATCTCAATTTTATGGCATGGAATCTCAAATTACTTGTTAGTATTTGAAGGTATACACTCTTTTTTTTTTGTAAATTTAATCACATTCATGTATTTATTAATTACATATGTTGTATGTTTCATCAAATGGAGTATAAAGATATGAGTATCTGATTTTGCCCGCCAAATGTTTGTTAAAATGTTTGAATAAGATATTTCAGCCAATTTTTTTTTTGTAATCTTTGAACTATCATATCTCTCTCATACTAGCTTGGAATGATCTGAAATTTTTTTCTACATATTCTCCTTTGTGTTAGCTACAAGTTAGGTTCCAATGTCATTATAATTGGATTAATATTGGCTGAGTTGTAGTCCTTCGAACATGGGATGTTACAACTGTATTCTATGTATTCTATCTTAATGTATTCTACCAGAATAAAATCGATGTATTCTGCCAGAATGTATTATATGTATTCTGTCATATTCTATGTATTATACCAGAATATATTAATTGATAGTTAATTGCAAGTAACATGTTTTTAACAATTATTAGTTTTTGTTGTATTTGTGATAGGAATGGCTGGAAGAAGGCGTTGAAGACCTAATAGGAATAACTTGAAGAATGAATAAAGTTTGATCATACTCACAATTTAAGAATGTTGTTATTTTTTAAGAATTTTAATCATTTTTGTTGATATTCTTTTAGAATATGTATAATTATATTAAAATGTATAAGGATTTTAGTCTGTAAGAATATGTATGAATTTGTATTTAAGTTCGGATGTATAAGAATATATTAGAATGTTTGTTATTTTTCAACATTTGATTCAAAAATTTTGTTTTTCTTCAATAATATTCTATTAGAATAAAATTCTGAAAGAGCATCATGCTAACAAAAAATATTCTGACAGAATAAAATTGGTTATGTTTACAAATTACGTTAGAATTAAAATTGAATTAATTAAAAAATTCAGATTTTTTAAAATTAGGAGAATTAATTATCCCTAAAAATCCGAAAATTTCCTTTTATAAATGTAGTTAATTGTCCAAAATACCTTTTTGCTAAAAATTATGTGATTATATGGTACATGTTACCCTATTGTAATATCATACACTCTCAAATCATGTCCATTGATTAATTTCATCCGGTGCTCCAGATCTGTGCATTCTGGCACACAATACTTAGTAAAAACAAAATAACCTAAGCCTATATATATATATATATATATATATATATATATATATATATAGAGAGAGAGAGAGAGAGAAAGAGAGAGAGAGAGAGAGAGAGAGAGAGAGTTAGGTTCATATATAAACCATAAACTATTGTGTAAGTGTGTGACTGATTCTTGACTAATCATTTGATAAGGATATAACGGTAACTTTAGTTGATATTAATTATGGTAAAATATTTAATTCCCTAATACTTATGTTCTTCAACCCCAATTATTTTCCCCCTAGGTTTTTCCCTGCATCAACTCTCATCTCCGGCGATAGAATTCATATAACCCTCCTCTCCAGCAATAAAAGTCATCAATCAGCGTCTCCCTTCTAGCAACAAGAATCCATTCTATGGAGACATAAAACTGAAATGACACCTAGTCTGCTCCTACATCCCCGATGATTTCAACATTAGTCATCGGTTGGCCGTTCTTGATTACCAGTGCAATCGTCGGCCGCTTCGCCATCATCCATTCGTGATGTAATCGCCGATGCTCTGCCATTCTCAATCATCGAAAGCTCCGGGCTCTCCACCATTATCGACCACAGGCGCAATTAGGTGTCTCTAGTAAAAAAAATTCAATAGAGAGCAATATTGATTTGATTTTTAATTGGTAAAACGATTAGTTTTTGGATGATTTCCCTCGGTTTTTATTTTGCTCTTAATATGCTTTACTGATCGATTATCTTCAAAATTGGTTTTTCTAGACTAGACCTATGAATGTTTCATTCGGTATGAAAATGCAATTTTGTTCCTAGATTATTTTGTTAGTCGTCTTAAAATTTATAAACTTTTGCAAATCTTCTATCTTAGTAAAAGAAATCATTTTTTCCATGTGGCGTTTCCACTAACAATTTTCCATCAAAATGAAATTCCAACTATACCCTTCTTTACTCTAAATATCTCTTTATGTATTATCAATAAATCCAAAATCAAAAAATTTCATAATTAACTTTAAATACCTATAAATTTGTAACCGACTAACATAAAATTTTGAATTCCTTTTTTAGCTTGAATTTTGGCATAATATTCAATTTCCCAATGTAATTCGATTCCATTTAATTTACGAAGATACGATTATTTTTGAATTCTTATATTTTGTTTTTTTTCTATGGTTGATGCATATAATACACATCCATTTTCATTCTTTTATTAAACTTTAAATGTTATTGTTTATTAAATTGATTATGGTTAATATATGATCAATAATATCTTAATGTATTGAATATCAAAATATATTTATAATAGATAATGTTTGTTGAATATATCTATAATTTTAATGTACATTTTATTTTTAACAAATTATAAAACCCAACAAGTTGTTTTATAATGTCTATTTATATTTTCTAATTCAAATGTTAATTACTTCATTGTTTAGATTTATTTTGTTCTTTGTTTTGCTACATCTTTAATTGTGGGTATCATCTTCAATTTAAAAAATTTATGCATCTATCTAGTTATGTTTATATAAAAGTAAGGATAAAATTTTATAAATCTTTATTTTTTCATCATCATTTTTAATTATTAATAATTGAATATAATATTTTTTTTACCCGTAGTTTTACGGGTTGTAACCTAGTCATCAAATATATAAGATTAATAGCATCTCAAATTGCAGTTATTTATGGTGTTTTATGTATACCAAATAAAGCGTTTACATTTGGAATAGTTTATTTATTTGGTTTATAGATTTTATAGATTTTCTTTTGAACATTATTTTTTCTTGAAACAATGTTTTAGGTTTAAAACCAAACCCCTTTTTTTTGTTTAAAGCATTAACCAAAAGTTTTTATTTTTTCTAAATTAAAACCATATTTAAGAGATTTTATTTGGCTAAGCTTGTCTTCTTTGAGGATCCACCGTTTTCTTGGGCATCTTTTTGATGTTTGTAAGAATTTATTTGTTTTCATGTATGCTTATTTGCAAAGAGACAAAATTTTCAATAACAAACGGAATCAATTTTAAGAGATGAAATATGACATTATTGTATTAGTCTAAGATGAAATGGTTTGAGCCTTCAAAGAAATGACTTTATCCCAACGAGTATTTTATAAAATAAAATAAAAATCATGTTTGATATTTCAGCTCCCTTTTACTCTTATGTTTACTGATAATTGAGTAAAATTGAATAGAATTTTAGTATCCTCTTGCAATGTGTTTGGTTGATAACTTTTTCTTAGTTTTACGTGCAAAATTCATGAAAGTGGGATTTGCTTAATGAGCTTTAATGGTACATTCATATCTCATATATATATATATATATATATATATATATATATATATATATATATATATATATATATATATATATATATATATACATTCCAAAAATGGTTTTATTGTTGCTTCTAGAGACTAAAAGCGAGGCCATATTTTGAGAAGTGTAATAGCATACCAATAGTTTTATTAATCAATACATTCACAAAGAATTATCTTTTTATTCTTAAAGAATGACTTATGATTCTTAAAGAATTAACAATGACTAATTATGGTGGTTTGTGATGATGAAGTCTGGATGGTGGCATTTTTATGCAAGTAAATGACATGAGAGAATGGTGATGCGTGTTGTAATCAACATTGGTCACAGAAACAGCCATCAACAACCTCATCCTTAGACTAAGAAACAACCGTCAATCCTCCTATAAGCCAGTTTCATCGGTTCTTCAGCCACCATAGACAACCGATTACCATCCACCGCTAAAACACAACCTTATCCATCAGCATCTTCACAATCAACACCATTGCTAAAACACAACCAGTGTTCATGACCATCTTTTGCATATAATCTTTCAAAATGGTTATTCTTTTATGGTTCATATTGTTTAAGAATAGTGGGAATTCAATACATAATGAAAGCAATTCAGATTTATTCTTTAAGAAGTACTATTCTTGCAATTTTAATTTGTAATAAGATTTTTAATATTTTGGTGTAGATTGCTATTCTTAAAAATATGTATTTCTATTCTTTAAGAGTATTGATTCTAAAAAGGAAGTGGAAACTAAAAGAGTTATAGACATTTGTATTCTTCAAGCACTTTTCAAGAATGCTTGAATTCTTCAAGAATTCTTATGTTGAATGAAAAACTTGTTAGTAAATTATTTTTTATTGTTTAATTCTCCAAGAATTTTTCAGACTTGAAGATAGTGTTAATTGATATCGATTAGAGAAAGTGAAAAAAGAAATAGTTTAGACATAACATTCTTCAAGAGTGCTTGAATTCTCCCATAATTCTTCATTTGTATATCAAATTTGTGGTGGTCCAAACATATAAATCCACACAATCAAACCAAAAGAACGAAGTTAATTTTTAAAGAAAAAAATCTTATTTATTGTAATAATCAAATTCTTAAAGATTGAAACATAATAATCAACAAGATGATACCATAAGAATATAGACATTCTTAAATAATTTCCAATATGTAGAATTTATTATATCATTATCTTAAAAAACGGATGAACAATAATCAACTTTAAGAAAATCTCCAAAGGTTTTGCTAATCATATTAAGAGATAAGATAATTAATTTAAAATGTAAAATATATAATTTTATCTTTTGAAATCAAATTTACATTGCACCATTTATTACTCTCACTTTCCATAAATTAGTGTTAACCAATTTTACTAATTTACCTTTATAATTAATTAATTGTAGCTATATTGTACATGTTATCCCATGTTAAGAATGTATATTCTAAGATTATAAGCTTTCATTTTTTTAATCTAATGGACCAAAAGTGGTCATACATTCACACTATATATGTTGTTCACATTTAATCAAATATATATATATATATATATATATATATATATATATATATATATATATATATATATTCACACTATATACATATATATATATATATATATATATATATATAATAAAAATTATATAACAACACTAAATATATATAAATTTATACATATGACATGTAACATTTCCAAATACCAATTAATAGTATATATAACAAATTTAGACACTTATTATGTATAAATCTTCAATTCTTCATATATCTCATAAACATACTTTATATATATATGTCAATTTTTAATTTAAAAACCAAGTTTTAACAAATTAATAAATTTTGCATTTCTAACATATGTATTTCAATTTATATATACATATTACACAAATTTATGTAACAATCTCATAACAAATGAAAATAGATTACATTTATCAAGAAAATTATTTGTAAAAATCTTAAATATACATGTGTATACAAGAGGAAAACACCAAAAATACATACCAAATCAAACAAATACATACCCAATGAAATCAATACATCAATACATCTTCTCTTCTAATAAAAGACTCATAAACATGTCACATGGCATTCTTCTAAACCCATTGAATGCCATGTGTCCTTCTCATATTCATCTCAATTTTATTTTCCCGCTCAAATTCCAATTGTGTTTTTAGTTATTCTTGATATCCCTATAAATTAGGTAACAGATTTCAATTCCTTGGCAAGATTTAGATAGTTTTCTAATTTATAGAATAATTTGTTTCTGCTCAGAATGCATCCTATCAAATGAGCACTGTCAATTGCAACTAAATCATTTTTAGATTTGAGTCAAGGATCTTCTTCTTCTAACAAAGAAACGCAAGCCTTTTCAGCACACCACCGTCCACCGCCATCTCGTCTCCACTATATCTTTCACCTTCTCCATTTCGTCATACCAACGCTTTCCCAACACACCTTTGCCATATATGTCATATGGTTCCTATTCCTCTTCCTTTCAATCTATTTTCCGCTCCTCTATCTCTCTCTCACTCACTCTCTCTCTCTCTCTCTCTTTCTCTTTCTCTCTCATCAGAAAGTTTGTTTTCTCTCCAATTAATGTAAAAAAAATTAGTACAAAGATGAAGAATCAGTGGCTGAATTTCGTGTGTTCAATTGAAGCTACAATATTAGGGTTATATGTTACGATTAAAGTAAGCGTTTTCTAATTTTGTTGCTATATATTTTTTTTGAATCGGTATGCCTCTCTCTGTTTTCTCTTCTCTTCATCTTTATAATCCGACGAGCATATTGTTTGGGCTGACGTTGCCTCCTGTTCAATTCGGTTTTAATGGTAATAATTGACATCTTCATCAATGGTATTCGTTTTCTATTCCTTGTATGTTGCCTACTCGAGCCCTAGGAGCTTGTCTTCTATTTTCAATTTTCAAATCAAGCATAGGGTACAATTTTGATAGGTTTTTCAATTTGTGCAATAGAGGTGTTTTGGAAATTGGAAATCATGGTAAAGCTTAATTCAAGTTCTTATAGGTGTTGAGACGTAACTTATTTTCGTCATGTCAACTTTTTAAGTATCTTGAAATCTTTTATTTTATTATCTTTTTTATTTCTACTTGTGAGTTTATTCAACCGATTAAGAAATTGTTAGGAATTTAACTTTCTTTGTATGTTTTTAATTTTTCTCTTTTCCTATCTATGATTCTATCAGATGAAAAGTGGTGAGCCAGTTGATGGCTGTGCAATTGTTCGGTGTTCATCAAGATGTCCCTTCATTATGCTTTAACTATCAAATCATTTTGTGAGATTTAGACTTTATACTGCATTCAAGCTTTTACATGAGGAAATCATTGAGTATAATAAGCTTGGACTTTGGGATAATCTGGTTCAGACCATTATTCTACATGTGTGTTAGTAATGTGCTTAAATAAAGTGTTAAAAACTCAAACAATACATTTAATGTTTATTATTTCACTAAATGTTATTTTTACATCCATGAATGTTTTATATTCTTTGAAGAAACTTCATATAATATCAGAACATAAAATATTTTTCACTTTCCTTGATATGGAGCTTTAAACGAATTAACAAAACCTCTTGCTTAAAGTTTTAACCACACCAATCAAATCAATCATAATCGTACCTAAGATTATTACTTCTAATACAACTAAACATCATTTAAAAAAAGAATTTATAAAAGTTAATTTAAATCATTCAGTTAACTGAAATATACTCACAGTAACATTATTAATTTCTTTTATAACAACTATCCACTAAATTTTGAAGGTAAATCAATAACAATAAATGGAATAACTCATTATACTGATTAGATTAGTATTTGCATACAGTTTAACCTATTCTATAGCTTTTTCAAATTTCAAAAATTGAATAATATTCACCAGAATCTGGATTTCTACTCGATAATTTCTTCCACTATCAAATAATTTTTAGCATTTTCTTTGAACCTTTGATGTTTTGGTTATCATCTTCAATCATATTACTCAGTTAATTAATGATTTTTTGAAAATAATTGATTAATAATTATGATTTTTAACTATCAAAAATTATTTTATTTTGTAAGCGTGGTTCCAATGGTTATTACCTAGTATAAAATACATACTTTATTGAACTAGAGTAAATTACACGAATGGTCCCTATGGTTTAGTGTAATTTGTGCATTTGGTCCCTAATTTCTTTTTTTAACTCGAAACGTCCTTATTGTTTGTTTTTGTTACGTGTTTGGTCCCTATCTTACCTAAAAAGACTATTTTGGCCTTGATTTTTTAATTTATATTAAATAAACACACCCCCAAACCCACCCCTCACCTTACCTTACCTACTCCACCATTTTTTCCTATTTAAATTATAGTCTTTTTAAGTAAAACAGGGACCAAACGCGTAATAAAAACACATAGTAGGGACCAAACGCGTAACAAAAACAAACAGTAGGGACCTTCCGAGTTAAAAAAATAAGTTAGGGACCAAGCGCACAAATTACCTAAAACCATAGTAACTATTCGTGTAATTTATTCATTGAACTAATAGAATAGAATGTTTACAAGATTAACCAAAAATACACTAAATTTGACAGCCAAGATAATGATTTCTTCCAAGTTTCATTTTATACAAAGAAACACTAAAAAAGGAAATGAATTCTTGCACTTGACTATTTTCTTTTCTCCCCACGTCTTTCTTTCACCTGACTACAGCTCACACACAGGTATGTGGAAAACACTGTGTGGTATTGCTTTTACTCATCAACTATTAATTCACAAACAATCAAACAACAATTAAACCCTTTGTAGTAAAAATTGGTCGATCCTTTGTATTGCTTGCATCTTCATTCCCAGCCAAGAACAAATGGATTCTTCCTTCCTGTCAAATTCACAGCAGAAAAACCATTGAATCCTTCCCATCTCCTCCTGTCACAATCAAACCCAAACATCCATTAGGTTTCTTCCGTCGATATCTATCAAAAACGAACCAAAAAAAAAAAAAGGAAAGAAAGATGAACTCTTACCTGTGTTGATAGCTGTTGCGTTCATTGGCGGAGCCACCTTAGGGCCAGAGTTGGCCAAGGCCCACCCTCAAATTTTCATGTCTTTTTTTTCTTGCACAAATAAAAGATTATTTGGATATAGCTTATTTAAAAGACATTTGTAGTTCAATTGGTAAGAAATTGTATCTCCTTCCTATGCACTCAACTTCGATTCTTTTCCATTACATTTGAGTTTTTTTTATGTAATTCATTTTTAAATTGACATTTTGACCCTTCATATTTATTTAGAAGTTCAATTCTTTTGATAAGTTAGTTTTCAAATTTTATATATTTCATACCTCAAGTTTTATAAATTTGCATAATTCCATTTTCAGATAATTTTATTTAGTTTTTAGTTTTTTTAGATTTGTTTTTCTTATACATTAAAAAAAATTAAAATAATACTCCCTCCGTCCCAAATTAATTGTCCACATTTGACTTTTGAAGTCTTTTTTCTTCAACTTTGACCTTAAATATTTTTATTTGTGTTATATATTATTTGATAAAACTTATAACAATGAAAAGACATTTAAAATACAATTCATTCATATATTTTGCATCAAATATTATCTATCAAAAAGAAAATTATTTAAAGTCAAAGTTGAAGAATAAAGACTTGAAAAGTAAAATATGGACAATTAATTTGGGACGGAGGTAGTAATAATAATAATAATAATAATAATAATAATAATAATAATTGTATTTTGTAAGGACCACACTAAAAATAATTTTTGGCTCCGCTCCACGCTGCGTTTCCCGAATCAACAAACAGCCACGATCGAACTCCCCTCCACCACCCATACGACAGAAAACTCGAAACCACCGGTCTCAACTACCCTCATCGCAGCACCACCGAGACCGACGACCGAACCCTCGCACCCTCCTCTTCCCCTCCCATCGAGCAAACCCACCGAACACCCCGTCATCGTCGCTGCTGCTGCTCGCGACGCCTCCCAGACCCCCTTCGGACCTCTTTCCCCTTTGCAACTATTTCCAAGACAGAAGACGAGCAGTCCCGCTGCTTCGTCTCTTCCTTCTCGTCCGAGGTCACGGCCGCCTCGCTGCTTCGATCCTTCTCCTTCTTTAGTCTAGTCGAACCCCGGAGGCCATCACCGATTGCGAGTCAAGCAACGAAACTTCGTGCTCCCTTTCGACCTATCGATTGTTCGTTCACGTTTGCCATTCATCTGTGTTCTTCGTGTCGACTGCTTTCAATTGCAGCTTTCCATTTCTTTTGCCCGATCAAACAAAGAAAGGGGGCCTTAAAAGCCCTAATTTAATTTAGCTTGTGAAAGGACCAAAATACCCCCACTATTAATCTTTATTCAAAATCAGTCCTAATCCCTAAATAATAATCCCATTTATTCAAAAACAACCCATACCTTGAAAATTATCAGCCAAAACAGTCCCATTTATTCAAGAAGTTACATACTAGCCCCTATAATTTGTTCAAGTTACAAAATCGGTCCCTCCTTGAATTATTTTAACCAAATTAGTCCTATTTTGGTTAATTAAATTACCAAACAACCCTCAATAGTTTGTATTTGTTACAAAACGTTCCGGGGAGTATTTCAAAGTTCAAGAATGGTGGATTTGTGGTTTTTCACGTCAAGCTTCCCAAAATTAACAAACTCCGAACAACTCAAACTCACGCTTCAAGGGTGAGTGGTTACGGCCCCTTTTTAATATTTTAATTATTTCGGGGGTAATACATGTGCCTAAATTTTTTGTTTATACAAATCAATTTCTTTTCTATGCGAAAATACAATAAATCTAGTTTATAAAAATATTACTATTTAACAATTTACCATAATGTTACGAATAAACTAGTATAAATTTTTCGTATATGTATTATGGTTATTTTATCGTGAAATAACCATTTCACACAACAAATACTACACGATACAAAATTACATGAGTTTTATGTGACATTGCATATTATAACAAGCACGTTACGAAACTTTGTAGTATTTCAAGGATTCAAGTTATTAGTAAGCATGTTTATTTATATGTTTTAGTACATAACGTTTATAAATGTACATATGTTCATTAATTTCAAACATTCATTTTTATAAAAGCAAGCACATTACACTTTTACATATATGTCAAACATACTCGGATTTTATAAACTCTATACAATGATATTCAATATGCCTAGTGATTTGATCACAATTAAGTTAGGGCTGAGAGCTATTCATAAACTTTTTAGTTAAGGGCTTTTTAGTGAGATGTTATTCATTAACTTAGTTTAAATACTTAGCATACCCACACTATTGTAACCGTTAATCTTCGGAGCGAGATACATATGTATATATAGATCTATACGGGGTTGACATCCCCACTTGCGGTTGCTTGCTACAACCCTCGACCGATCAATCGAAGCGGGTGATAGGTGTCTATAATTTTTAATATAACGTCCAATGAAGCGTTGTAGGGGGTACACTTAGTCACATAGCTCGGTTATAGGACTCACTATAAATATTAACTAGAATATATCTCTTTCTCACTACAACCATGGGCTTGGTTGCTTTCAAAACTATTTTAAGTATGGAACTACTTATGTACTAGTATAGTTTGGTTTTCAAGTATATTCAAAGATTCTTTACCGATATGGTTTTCAAGTATAGATTTACTTATACAAAGATACATTTTGACTTTTAATAACTCATGGTAAACACTGTTTCAGATGTTGTTATTCATACAAAGATAATACTTTTTAGACATTTTAAAAGTATTACTGCTATTAGCAGAAAATCTGTAACACTCACCAACCTTGTGTTGACCCTCAAAACTACATGTATTCTCAAGAAATCTTTAAAAAGACATTCAAGAAGGATTGGATTATAGGTGACTAAGTTTACTTGTTGTTGTATTATATGCCTATTTGTTAAGGCAAATTCATATACTATTATTATCTGTAAAAACCTTGTATTCAAAACATCAAGATGGAACACAAATGCTATATCGTTTATTGTTGTACTTGTGTTATATATATTCAGTTTACCTGAGATCCATGAACTTAGTCGCACAACACGGCGTGTTCCGCCGCCTCGGTCGGGGGTGTAACAAGTGTGGGTTACTCCAGACCCTTTGAGTTGTCCTTTTAATGTCCTGATGGGTCTAGAATCATAAAAATGGGACCTTGGACGTTAGTTTTCCTCAATCCATGTGTTACAGTGTCTTTACGGATTAAGAAGTTGGGGTTTTTGGTGTAAAGCTCTTAATATCCATGCAAAACCATAACGTTCGAAACTTTATGGTTAAGGACGCTATTTAAGACCTAGATCTGGCTTTGGACGTGAAGGCTTACAAGATTAATCCCTTGGTTAAGAGTTTTCATTCAGACAAAGTATGCAGGGTGTACACCTGAGTACGCAACACGTACTTATTTGGGACCCTAATCCATGTTTGGTTGTACATCGGGCGTACTTAGCATATTGACCGATTTTGCCCTTTGACCCAATTTCCACCGTTGACTTTTTGACCAAGTGGACCTTGGTCAAATATTTTGACTCAGGAAGTGCATTTTGGTTATTTGGCCACTTTAGGGTTTCCCTTGGAGTTTTTAGGCCATAGGGCCCATTAGTTTGGTGTTTGTTGGGCCTTAGTGGGCCCAGTGAGTTTGGGCCTTAGTTGGCCTAGTTAGTTTCAACCATATTGGGCATCGGATGATTATTGTGGAATTTGGGCTTTTTGGACATTTGGATTGGGCTTTGGCCTTAGGCCAAGTAAGGAAAGGGTAAAAAGGAATTTTACTCTAATTTGGACTCTTAGTGTGATTCGGGATCCAATTATTAATTAGATATTATTTTGTGATAGTGCGGGGATTTTAGCAGGCCAACAACCAGGGATTCTTTCTGTGAGATTGAACAGTGCGATGTGAGTTTTCTCACTATGTTTAGCGGATCTATGGTACCAATGCTAGTCCATGTTCAGTATGCTAGAATACTAGATGTCTGTGTGACTCTTGTATGTGTATTTGCTGATATGATTTGTATGTTGGGTGGGAGCCGTTATGCGAGTTTGGGTGGGGCCCGTTATACTCGGTGGGTAGGGGTGCAAACGAGTCAAGCTACTCGCGAGCTACTCGGGATCGGCTCGTTAAAAGCTCGACTCGAAACCGGTTTTAAACGAGCCCGAACCGAGCTCGAACTTAATATTAAACTCGTTTATTAAACGAGCTCGAGCTCGAGCCTGTGTCACTAAGCTCGATTAGGCTCGCGAGCCTAAACGAGCCTTTATACAATATAATTTATTATTATTTTCTTATATTAAAATAAAAACATATTTGAGAAATTATGGATTTTGGGTATTAGTAAACGAGCTTTTTAATGAGCTTGAGCCGAGCTTAAGCTTATTTAGGCACATCAAACAACAAACGAGTCGAGTCCGTGCCCGAGCCGAGCTTGTATAATTCTTTACAAGCTCGAGCCGAGCTTAGTAAAAGAAAGTTCGAATCGATCCGAGCTCGATCTCAAGCCTCATATAACTTAAACAAGCCCGAGCCGAGCCTGGCCATGCTCGCGCTCGGCTCGGCTCGTTTGCACCCCTATCGGTGGGTTGGGCCAGTTATGAGAGTGTGGGTGGGACCTGATACACTCTATGACATTCCCAAAATCTCGGCCATAAAAGACCGTTTTCATTTACGCTTTTTAAACATTTTCAGAGTAAATTCTTTTGATTTTTAAAAGAGATGCGGAATTTGTTCCCAAAAACAAAACATGATAAAATAGATATTCATCAAAACATTTCATAAAGAAATATGATTTCATTCTATAATCAAAAGTCGGGATGTCATGTTCCGATACAGATCATAAAGTATAAACGATAACATTACAAGTCATTCAACAATATATACATATACAGACTTGTAAACAAAACAACTTGATGATTCGTCCATCTTAAGCTCTTACGCCACTTCCTGTAATACAAATAAACTGAGTGGGTCAGGCTTGGGAGCCTGGTGAGCATATAGGGTTTTCAACCCACAATAAATATTTAATTTAACAATCAACAATAAACCCGATTACCCATTCCCGTTATCCTCACTTTACGTCCCTAAAACAACATCTATTATAAGGGACCTAATCTAGGATTTTTCATCGGGACGGACATTACTGCAAAGGGGATTCATTAGCAATAAATATCCTAAAGGCAACCATGAGGGGGATAGAGTACACCGGTGAACACGTCGTTCACAACACCTACAAGTTATGAGTCTGCTAGTGTTCCACAGGACTGTCTAGAATAGTTTGTGGTCGTCATCCATACTCTGCTGAATGACTAGAATAACACCAACAACACCGAGGCCTCTCATCTGTTTATTACACATCAACTATCTATCCATGTTCTACCCAACATATTAGTAAATAAAAATATACATTTTTATACATAGTTTAAAAACCTGTATAGCATGCTTTAATCAATACATATTCCACATAACAGATGAGGCACACACATAACACGTATTTCATAGAGAATAAATCAGATCTATGAGATAGAAGAGAGTGAATATACATTCACACATATAACAACAAAATATATACACATAGCACGTATTTTATATAAAATACTTCATAATATTGCGTTGGAAGAAAATGACTACACACTCACTTGATCAGAAGATGATCGGGCAACACTACGACTTGCAGAAGTAGTGTTTCTCTGTAGATCTGGAAGATCTTTACAAAAACCGGGCTCCTTGCGGGCAGGGCTTCGGCTCGGGAATAACGCTCTTCGGGATCCTCGGGGCTTCGGATCTTGCTTCGGGGCTCGGGAATAATACTAGGGCTTCGGGGTATAAACGGCATGCAAATCGAGGCAAAATATTAGAGAGAAAAGGAGAAATTTGAAAAGGAAATCGACTGCCTTCGTATCCCCTTCTATAGGAGGTTGGACCCTCACACGTACGTTGGGCGTACGCCTTGGATCGTCAGCGCTTACGTCATCGGAGGTACTCGAGTGCTGGGCTTCGTCACGCTTCGCTGTACGCTGGGCGTTGTAACAGCTCAAATTTTCAAATAAAATTTTCATTTAAAACAAAACATCATTATTCGACAAAAGAGTTTATTCCAAGTTTATTGCAAAAGTATAAATAATAAATCTCCAGGATCTTCAACAATGGCAGTGTGTACGTGTCACGCCGGCGCCTTTCCACGGTCATCACTAGTACCTGAAAAACATAAACACAACTAGTAAGCATAAATGCTTAGTGAGTTCCCCAGTATACGACTTACCCACATACGCCTTCCGGCCCGGACCTTTCGGTCCACATATCATTGCCTTCCGGCCCGTAACATAATCGCCTTCCGGCCCATAACATATCGCCTTCCGGCCCGTATTAAATTGCCTTCCGGCCCATAGTATTTTGCCTTCCGGCCCATAATAGTATAAAACATAACACATATAACATAACGCACATAACACTTAAGTCATACATCATACCGTTCTTTCTATCACATAAAGTCTCGCCTTCCGGCCCGTATAAGCATACATCACATATAAGCATACATCACATATAAAGCATCTACCTCTCTAGACATAGCATAAACATAACACATACGACCTCCCGGTCTCACAGTCAAACCCTTCCGGGTAAAGTATAGTGAGAAGACTCACCTCGTAGTATGCAAGCTATAAACCCTTTGAGCTACTCGCACTCGATCCGCTAATCCGCAGGTTCCCTATAATACCACATACCTTTATTAATGATCTTATCAAACAAGACAATTGACCCTACTAAGTTACATACAGGTCAACGGTCAATCTTGACCGGACTCGTCGAGTGAAAAGGGCAACTCGGCGAGTATAGACACCCCGACTCCACTCGCCGAGTCTAAAGGACGACTCGACGAGTTCTAGTAGATCTTCAAGCTACTCGCCGAGTCTGAAGAACAACTCGGCGAGTCCTAGTGAATCTTCAAGCTACTCGCCGAGTCTGAAGAACAACTCGGCGAGTCCTCGCCATGCAGTCAATCCGCTGCCTCCTGTATTTCGCATGATTTCGGAGTATATAGATATGGGGCTTCCTGGACTTTCACATATACTATTACAGGGGTTTTTAAACACTTGAAACAACACTATAATCTAACAATTCCTTAAATTGGTTTCCTAAACCCTAAATTCGCATACAACGCAAAAGCTACAGATTATGATCCGAAGATTACCTGGAAACGTGTTCCCTGTGTCCCCAACCTCCAGTACTCGACTCCTTGGACTTCCTTTGATCACCACCTTGCCTCTCCTTGTCTAACAATCTCTTCAACCTTCCTCTAGCCCTCACTCTTGCTCCAGATGCCCACAAACTCCCAAGGTATCTTCAATCGGCCAAAAGACGCGACATGACGGCCATAAGATCATTATATACGATTCAGAATCGAAACGGCTAGGGTTCAGCTGAACAGCGTCGACTCGCCGAGTCCCTTATTGGACTCGTCGAGTCCAGTCGCGCATCTGCGACCAAGACCATGGCCCTACTCGGCGAGTCGTGCACCAACTCGCCGAGTCCCCTCCTAAATGTGCCCCAAAAATAATTTAAAGAAATACCTGAAATTCCGGGCTGTTACAACTCTCCCCCACTAGAAATAGACTTCGCCCTCGAAGTCTCATTCTGCGAATAACTCCGGATGTTGCTCCCACATTTCTCTTTCCGGCTCCCACGTCATCTCCGATCCCTTCCGATGTTGCCACTGAACCAACACCAGAGGTATCTCCTTGTTCCGTAGAACCTTGATCTTCCGATCCCTGATAGCTACTGGTCTCTCGGCGTAATTCAGACTCGCATCTACCTGAATATCTTCTAACGGAACCACTGCTGCCTCATCGGCTATACACTTCCTCAGCTGTGATACGTGGAAGGTATTGTGAATCTGACTCAGCTCCGCTGGCAACTACAACCGATAAGCTACCCGACCTACCCTTGCAATTACCCGAAATGGACCTACGAACCGGGGCCCCAATTTGCCCCTCTTCCTGAACCGGATCACCCCTTTCCAAGGAGAAACCTTTAGGAGAACGAAGTCGCCGACCTGGAATTCGAGCTCGGACCGGCGTCTGTCCGCATAACTCTTCTGTCGGCTCTGGGCGGTCAATAACCTCTGCCTCACTCGTTGGATCTGTTCGGTCGTTTGAAGTACGATCTCTGTACTGCCCATCACTCTCTGTCCCACTTCTCCCCAGCAAATGGGAGTCCGACACCTCCTACCATACAACAACTCAAAAGGTGGCATACCAATGCTCGAATGATGGCTGTTGTTGTAGGAAAACTCAGCCAGCGGCAGATGCGCATCCCAGCTACCCCCGAAGTCTAACACACACGCTCTAAGCATATCTTCCAATGTCTGGATCGTCCGCTCGCTCTGACCGTCGGTCTGGGGATGGTATGCGGTACTAAAATGCAGTTTAGTACCCAACTCCTCATGGAATTTCTTCCAGAACCTGGAAGTGAAACGTACATCGCGGTCCGAAACAATCGAGGTCGGCACTCCATGCCGAGATACTATCTCTCTCATGTATAACTCTGCCAACTTCTCTGCTGATGAACTTTCGCTAATGGCAAGGAAGTGTGCACTCTTTGTTAGCCTATCCACAATCACCCAAATTGCATCGACTCCCCTGGCAGTTTTCGGCAATTTGGTGATGAAATCCATCGTGATCTAATCCCACTTCCACTCAGGAACCTCCAAGGGTTGCAACTTACCGTGCGGTCTCTGGTGCTCGGCCTTAACCCTACGGCAGGTCAAACACCTCTCAACGAACCAGGCAACGTCTCTCTTCATGCAAGGCCACCAGTATTCCTTTTTCAAATCCAAATACATTTTCGTAGCACCGGGATGGATCGAGAATTTCGATCTGTGTGCCTCCTCCATCAAAGTAACACGCGTACCGCCCACGAATGGTACCCAGATCCGACCCCGAAATGTCAGAAGTCCCCGCCCATCCGTAACGAACTCTGAAATCAACCCGACGACCCGCTCCTGTTTCTGCATCCCAGACTTCACGACCTCGGCCTGTGCCCCACGAATAGCATCTAATACCGGAGTCATCACCGTCAATCTCAAACACACGTCCCGCAATGGAGTACTCTCCGCCCTACGACTTAATGCATCAGCTACCACATTAGCCTTGCCTGGGTGGTATAGGATCTCACAGTCATAATCCTTAACCACGTCTAACCATCTCCTCTGACGCATGTTTAGGTTGGGTTGATCCATCAAATACTTCAAACTCTTATGGTCCGTGTATATGGTACAACGAACCCCGTATAGGTAGTGACGCCAAATTTTGAGGGCGAACACTACTGCCCCCAACTCTAAGTCATGCGTGGGATATCTCGCTTCGTGAGGCTTCAGCTGCCTCGATGCATAGGCTATCACATGGCCCCTCTGCATCAACACTGCACCCAGTCCTGAAATCGATGCGTCGCAATATACGACAAAGTCCTCCATCCCCTCCGGGAGAGCTAATACTGGTGCTTCGCACAGTCTCTGACGAAGTGTCTCGAAGGAAGTCTGCTGCTCGGGTCCCCATGAGAATGTAACACCCTTTCGGGTCAATTTGGTAAGTGGCACCGCGATCTTGGAGAAGTCCCTAATGAACCTTCGATAGTACCCCGCCAACCCAAGGAAACTCCTGATCTTCGAAGGTGACTTCGGTGCCTCCCAACTCATCACCGCTTCCACCTTGGCCGGATCGACCAATATCCCTGCCTGATTTACAACGTGCCCCAGAAATTGAACTTCCCGCAACCAGAAGTCACATTTGGAGAACTTTGCATATAGCTTCTCCGACCTCAGTACCTCAAGGACCTCCCTCAAATGTCCCTCATGCTGCTCCCTAGACCGCGAATACACCAGAATGTCGTCGATGAATACAATCACAGACCGATCCAGCATCGGCCTGCATACCCTGTTCATGAGATCCATAAACACTGCTGGGGCATTGGTGAGCCCAAAAGGCATCACCACGAACTCGTAATGCCCATACCGCGTCCTAAAGGCTGTCTTCTGGACGTCCTCATCCCTCACTCTTACCTGATGGTACCCTGATCTCAAATCAATCTTGGAAAACCAAGATGCCCCTTGCAACTGATCGAATAGATCATCGATCCTCGGTAACGGATAGCGGTTCTTGACTGTCACCTTGTTCAGCTCCCGGTAATCGATACACATCCGGTGTGAACCATCCTTCTTCTTGACGAACAGAATCGGTGCTCCCCACGGCGAGCTACTCGGCCGAATAAATCCCTTCCCCAACAACTCTTGAAGTTGCGAGGACAATTCTTGCATCTCTGGAGGTGCAAGACGATAAGGCACCTTCGCAATAGGTGCAGCCCCTGGAACTAGATCGATACCAAACTCCACTTGCCTCGCAGGAGGTATTCCTGGCAAATCCTCGGGAAAAACATCTGGAAACTCGCGCACCACTGGAACCTCCTTCAATGTCTTCGATCTCTCGGAACTCTCCCGCGTATCCATCACATACGCCACAAAACCGTTACATCCCCGCTGTAGGCATTGCCTCGCCCTAGCGGCCGAACAAAAAGCTGATCCCGAACGGGTACCCTCGCCGTATACCGTAAGGACTCCCCCACTAGGGTCTCGTATAGTCACCAGCTGACGCTCGCAGTCGATAACAGCGCTGAATCGGCTCAACCAGTCCATGCCTACAATGACACAGACATCCCCCATCGCAATAGGAATGAGGTCAATCGGAAACGCGACCCCAAAGATCTCTAGCACACATCCCCGAAGAACCTTCGTAGCACAAATCACCCTCTCAGCCGCAATAGAAACGCTCAAAGGTCGACTTAACGGCTCACGGCTAATGCCGATGTGCTGACTAAAAGCTAACGATACAAACGATCTACTCGCACCCGAATCAAATAACACTAGAGCAGGCATAGAGTTCACAAGGAAAGTACCTACACATTCATTAACATAAGCATAACATTTCGACCTTTAATTAAATACGCGAATGATAACATACCTGCCACAACATCGGGCGCAGCGCGGACCTCCTCCGCAGTCAGCTGAAAGGCTCTCCCGCGAGCCCTCGGGGCCTCGACCTTCGCCGGTCGGGTCTCAGTAGTCCGGGTAGTAGGTGTAGCTCCCTGACGAAGTTGCGGACACTCGGCCTTCCGATGGCCTGTCTGGTTGCAGTGAAAGCAAACCATAAACCCCTTAGGGCAATCCCTGGCAATATGTCCCTCCTTGCCACACTTGTAGCAACCACCAGCTCGACACGCCCCCTCGTGACTCTTGCCGCACTTCGCGCAAGTGCGACCCTTCGAACCTCCCATCCTCGAATCAGCGAACTTAGTCCGCTTGGCTGCCGGCTGAGACTGGGCCGGCCGTCGATCCACCTGCCGAGACTCAGCCTCCTCCCTCGCTTGAGTCTCCAACTCGATCTCGCGCTTCCTGGCGTTCGCCTGAAGCTCAGTGAAAGTACGATAGGTGGAGTTTGACACAAACTCCCGGATCTCCCTCTTCAAAACACCCAAATAGCGGCTCATCCGCGACTGCTCCGTAGATACCAGCTCGGGGCAGAACATTGCCCTCTCATGAAACTTCCGTGTGATCACTGCCACGGAATCAGTACCCTGCTTAAGGGTCAAGAACTCCTGAATCAATCGCTCCCTCTCTACCGGGGGAACGTACTCGTCCCTGAACATCTCCGTAAACCTCTCCCATGTCACCGCCGAAATCTCTGCCTGAGCGAAGTTCGCCGTCACGAACTTCCACCAATCCTTCGCTCCCAGACGGAGCTGGTTCAAGGCGAACCGTACCCTCAAGTGCTCCGGGCATGAGCAAGTATAGAAGCACCCCTCGATGTCGGCGATCCACCTCATAGCTGCAATCGGATCCTGCGTCCCATCAAATTCAGGGGGTTTCGTGTTGCTGAATTCCCTGAATAGTAATGAATCACCCCCTTGCGGCCTGGCAGCAGCCACAGCTGCAGTAGCGGCAGCAACTGCAGCTTCAGTAAGTGCGGCGTACCGCTCCTCAAACTCCTCCATCAGCGTGGTCTTAATAGACCCAAACATCTCCGGGATCTCAGCCCGGACCGCCGCAGCCACCTCTTCCTGAATAATCTGACGAATCTCCTCGTCACTCGCACCGCTCGAACTCGCCCCATTGCGTGTGATAACCATGATGTCTCTGAAATACAACATAAAATCATCAGAGACTCCACCAAGTACAATTGTACTCGATACGCGCCCTACCCAGTCTCCGATTTCCAGGGATTCTTACTTGAGTCTTCCACTGATCCGGTGCCTTCGGTAGTACGGGCCCAATACTACCGACCACACCGTATCAGTATTCGTCCCAAATCTTCCTCCCCAAATCCCGAATAATGAGTACTCTACCTCTAGTATGCACTATCTACTTGCATGCTACAAAATATCTTATATAAGCAATCTCTCTAGACTAAGGCATCACAAACAGGCAATTCTGGTCCTATCATGTATACCTAGTCTTTTAGCATGCATAACAATTCATAATTCAGTGCATCACATAACATCGTAAGGTATTCTGGGGATCTTTACCGTTCGGACGCTGGCTGCTCGTACACACTGTTCCATCCTTGTTTTACCGCCTTACCGTTTATAAAATGTTGGGTCCTTATTATTTAAAAAGGTTTTTCCTCAAATCCCCGGTCTGAGTTCAGTTGCACCCAAAAGTACACCCGAATCCCTCAAACCAAGGCTCTGATACCAATTGTAACAGCTCAAATTTTCAAATAAAATTTTCATTTAAAACAAAACATCATTATTCGACAAAAGAGTTTATTCCAAGTTTATTGCAAAAGTATAAATAATAAATCTCCAGGATCTTCAACAATGGCAGTGTGTACGTGTCACGCCGGCGCCTTTCCACGGTCATCACTAGTACCTGAAAAACATAAACACAACTAGTAAGCATAAATGCTTAGTGAGTTCCCCAGTATACGACTTACCCACATACGCCTTCCGGCCCGGACCTTTCGGTCCACATATCATTGCCTTCCGGCCCGTAACATAATCGCCTTCCGGCCCATAACATATCGCCTTCCGGCCCGTATTAAATTGCCTTCCGGTCCATAGTATTTTGCCTTCCGGCCCATAATAGTATAAAACATAACACATATAACATAACGCACATAACACTTAAGTCATACATCATACCGTTCTTTCTATCACATAAAGTCTCGCCTTCCGGCCCGTATAAGCATACATCACATATAAGCATACATCACATATAAAGCATCTACCTCTCTAGACATAGCATAAACATAACACATACGACCTCCCGGTCTCACAGTCAAACCCTTCCGGGTAAAGTATAGTGAGAAGACTCACCTCGTAGTATGCAAGCTATAAACCCTTTGAGCTACTCGCACTCGATCCGCTAATCCGCAGGTTCCCTATAATACCACATACCTTTATTAATGATCTTATCAAACAAGACAATTGACCCTACTAAGTTACATACAGGTCAACGGTCAATCTTGACCGGACTCGTCGAGTGAAAAGGGCAACTCGGCGAGTATAGACACCCCGACTCCACTCGCCGAGTCTAAAGGACGACTCGACGAGTTCTAGTAGATCTTCAAGCTACTCGCCGAGTCTGAAGAACAACTCGGCGAGTCCTAGTGAATCTTCAAGCTACTCGCCGAGTCTGAAGAACAACTCGGCGAGTCCTCGCCATGCAGTCAATCCGCTGCCTCCTGTATTTCGCATGATTTCGGAGTATATAGATATGGGGCTTCCTGGACTTTCACATATACTATTACAGGGGTTTTTAAACACTTGAAACAACACTATAATCTAACAATTCCTTAAATGGGTTTCCTAAACCCTAAATTCGCATACAACGCAAAAGCTACAGATTATGATCCGAAGATTACCTGGAAACGTGTTCCCTGTGTCCCCAACCTCCAGTACTCGACTCCTTGGACTTCCTTTGATCACCACCTTGCCTCTCCTTGTCTAACAATCTCTTCAACCTTCCTCTAGCCCTCACTCTTGCTCCAGATGCCCACAAACTCCCAAGGTATCTTCAATCGGCCAAAAGACGCGACATGACGGCCATAAGATCATTATATACGATTCAGAATCGAAACGGCTAGGGTTCAGCTGAACAGCGTCGACTCGCCGAGTCCCTTATTGGACTCGTCGAGTCCAGTCGCGCATCTGCGACCAAGACCATGGCCCTACTCGGCGAGTCGTGCACCAACTCGCCGAGTCCCCTCCTAAATGTGCCCCAAAAATAATTTAAAGAAATACCTGAAATTCCGGGCTGTTACAGGCGTACTCCAGATGAGTCCGAAGACTCCTCTTCGGATAATACCAACATTTAGAATTATATTTAAATATTAAATATTTAATAAACTTCAAAAGTTCATATCTTCATCATACGAACTCCATTTTCGATGTTTTTTATATCCATGCGTAGGTGAGACCATACTCTGCAAGTTTCGTTTAGACTCCGTCGGCTAATTTTGTCTTTATTTTTATTATTTATTTTTAGGAGGCCGGGACAGACAAACTTCGTTATAAATTCATAACTTCTTCGTCCGACGTCCGTTCTCGCCTAACTTTTCATCGTTTCACTACTAACAACGATATCTTCGATTCTCGTTTAGATTGTTTCGGCTAAAAACCGCTCGATTTCAAATCGAGTATTCGGGCTGCATACTGCCAAGTCGAAATTTCAAAAAGTGGAATTATGTCGGGAACTTTTCCCGTGAACTTCCTCAAGTAACACACATGAAAAGTGTTATGAATTCCATTCAGTTCCTCTGGTAGTTCGAGCTTATAAGCTTGGTTCCCAATTCTCTGAAGAACTTTAAACGGTCCAATAAACCTTGGACTCAATTTTCCCCTTTTACCAAATCTTATAAGTCTCTTCCACGGCGAGACTTTAAGCAAAACCGAATCTCCAACTTCAAAAATCATCGGTCTTTGCTTTTTGTCAGCATAGCTCTTTTGACGGTCCTGAGGTGCTAACATTATTTCCCTAATTATTTTCAACTTTTCAGCAGTTTGATGGACTATCTCTGGTCCCATAAACTGTTTTTCCCCAGCCACAAGCCAACAAGACGGCGTACGACACTTCTGTCCGTACAAAGCTTGATAAGGTGCCATCTTTATGCTCGAGTGGAAACTATTATTATAGGAAAATTCTACCAATGGTAAATGTTCATCCCAATTACCTAGGAATTCCAGGGTACATGCTCTCAGCATATCTTCAAATGTTTGTATCGTCCGTTCGCTCTGACCATCAGTCTGCGGATGGTAAGCTGTACTTAAACACAACTTGGTACCCAATTCCTCTTGTAGACTTTTCCAAAATCGTGAAGTGAAACGACTATCACGATCCGACACAATCGTTAGCGGAACACCGTGAAGCCTCAAAATTTCCTTCACGTAAGAATTCGCAAGCTTTTCCATAGACCATTTCTCATTGGCTGCTATGAAATGCACACTCTTAGTGAATCGATCAACGACCACCCAAATCATGTCGTGACCACTTTTTGTCCTGGGCAGTTTAGTGACAAAATCCATAGCAATGTCTTTCCACTTACCCATAGGCACAGACAAAGGTTCTAAACTCCCGTATGGTTTCTGATGTTGTGCCTTGACTCTCGCACAGGTCACACACTCCGCCACATACTTCGCAATGTCAAGCTTCATCGTCGGCCACCAGTAATAGGGTTTCAGGTCCCTATACATTTTTCTGCTACCGGGATGAATCGAGTACATGGTTTTGTGAGCTTCTTCCATCAAAAGGTCTCTGACTCCTTGTGACATCCCCAAAATCACGGCCAGAAAAGACCAGTTTGTTTATGCTTTGTTTAAAAATCAGAGTACTTCATTTCATAAAAATGTTGCGGAATTTGTTTCCAGAAAAACATGGTAAATACGTTATTAAAACATTTTCGAAGAAACGTATTTATTTCATTTTAAAACGTTTGGGATGTCATCGTTAATACAGAAACATAAGCATAAACAGAACTTACAATTATTTACTCTAGTGATCTACATCTCTTTAAATCTCTCAGTATAATGTGACTTCATATCGACACCTGTGATATAAATAAACTGAGTGGGTCAGGTTGGGAAACCTGGTGAGCACATAGGGTTTTCAACCCACAATAATATAATTATTATTTTTAAACATCAAACAATCAACCCAATTACCCATTCCCGTTATCCTCACATTACGTCCCTAAAACATGTAACACAAGGGACCTAGTCAAAGGACTATCATTGGGATGGAGTATACCTGGTGAGCACACAGTTCACACAGTTCGAATAAACACACAGTTCGAATAAACACACAGTTCGGTTAAACACACAGTTCGAATAAACACCTACAGGTTGCGAGCCTGCTAGTGTTCCACTGGACTATCTAGAATAGTCCGTGGTCGTCATCTATACTTCGCTAGATGACTAGATCATCAAGAACAGCTATAACGAGGCCTCTCATTATTTTGTTTTGTCACACAGCAACTATTACATCTACCCGTGTTTTACCCAGCACATTATGTAGACATAAAATACATACACAGTTTAAATCATTGAAAACATATATAAAACGTTCATCCAACATAGATAGCAAGTATACAGATAATATACACACACAACACGTAAAATACTTCATATCTATGTGTAAGCTGAAAGTAACTATGCACTTACCTGAGTAGGTGGTGACTCGGCACTCGGACAGCGCTTCGATACTCTCAAAATGATATTCCTTCGATAAAACCTAGTATCGATACCACTAGGGTTTAGTTTAACGATAACCACGACAAATTAATTAGTCCGAGTATTATTAAGCGTTAATAATATTTGATATAACTCATAATAATAGCCCAAATAATTATTTTAAGGACCTAATAACATTCCTATAATTATTTGAAAGCTATATAAAAAATTGCGTAAGCGTAGCACACTTACAACGAATTTTATCGAAAACCGGAACTTAATTGGAGCAGCGTTTCGAAACCGAAAAACTCCTTTTTCTCGGGACTCCGAGAGCCTCGAGGCTTCCCTAGGGTGCTAAGAGGTTTTTCTAGGGTTTAGGGGGGGTTTGGAAATGTAGAGAAAGAAAGAAACTAGAGACAGAAGTTATTTTTGGTGTGAGAAATCGGCTGGCCTCGCAGGGTTCTTATAGGCGTGAGCCTCCTCGGAACGCTGGGCGTACCGTTGGTGGTACGCTGCGCGTAGGGGCAGGTGTCTCACTTCGGGTGGGGCGACGTGGGCATTCTTCGGACCGCACAAGAGAGGAGAACGCTGGGCGTTCCGAGCTGCGTACGCGGGGCGTATGCGAGGGATACATGTCCGAATCCGAAGACCAGGCCGTGATCCGCAAGCTACGGCCCTGATCGAGCCACGTCATCACCTATTGCACCAACTTCGCAAATTCGAGTTACTACTTCAAAAATTCATAAATTTCGCGTACGACCTCCGTTTTCGACGTTCTTTATATCCACGCGAAGGCGGGAACGTACTCTAAAACTTTCGTTTAGACTCCGTCGGCTAATTTTGGCTTGATTTTAAATTTTATATTATTAACGGGCCGGGACACGATTGGTCCGTTAAATCCTCATAACTTCTTCATCCGACATCCGTTTTCGCCCATCTTTTTCTTGTTATGCTACTCTCAACGAGATCTTAGATTCTTCTTTAGGTTGTGTCGGCTAAAAACCGCTCGATCTAATATTCGAATTTCGGGCTGTACACTGCTATTCCGAAACTTCGAAAAATCATAACTTCTTTATACGAAGTCAGATTTGGGCGTTCTTTTTATCGATGTTCTTAGTTTAACATATTCTATGACTTTTGTTTAGATTGCTAAGGCTAAATCTCACTCTATCGTAAATTCACTATTTACGCTTCCCGGTGTCGTGCCGGTTCTGTCGCGAAACTTCGACGGGTCATAACTTCTTCGTTATAACTCGGATTTCGGCGTTCTTTATATGTACGGAAACCTTGTAACATACTCTAAAACTTGGTTAATATTATTTATTCTAAATAATCTTTTGTCGAAAAGTCGTTTTCGACCCCTATTGCCTCTAAATTGACTAGCCCGGATCTACGGGCGTTACAATTATCTCCCCCTTAGGATGATTACGTCCCGGAATTATCAACGAAACAAGGTCGTATAATGACTCCATATGTTATCTCTTCATCCTAGGTAATAATTATAACTTCTACATTCCTTCAAGTCTATCTCTTAAACTTATTGGCTGTAAGAGTACTCGATCGTGCACCTGCTCTCTACCTCAGGCTAGACTCCCAATTATGACCTTCAAGTCAGAATCTCAATCCATACTGGATACAAACTTGAGATGATTTCTTTTACTACTAATATGGATCGATGTGTCATATTCTAATGACTTATCATCGTACGTTGCAATACTTAGACTTAGGTCTCTTAGAGTTAAACTCTAAAACAGACTATGCCTTCCTTCATGTTCTAATGTGATATAATCACACTTTAACATTAGGCATTTCTAGCTATCAACTTCTTTAACAACGAGCGCGATATTTCTATTGATCGCTTTGATTCCACTCGTTTGGTTTAAGTCGGACGCTTCATCAAACTTGGTTCTCTGAACCACGTAACCTACTCATCGTAGTTGGACTCAATGGGATATGACCACTAGGGTCGGGATAACAACAATCTTTTTAGTCATTACCGAAACAATGGTAAAGACATACTTGAATAAAACGAATCAATTACTAGCTTGTTGGTAACCTTGTGACTTTCCCTGATCCAAGTGTGAGTCCTGTGCTTCCGGTAGTATAGGCCTCTACTACCATTCACACCTACTCATACTCGTCCCAAGTATTGTCCCACAGTTTTCCAAGAAAACCACACAGCAAATCACACAACAATTTAACACACCAGATAACGAAACGAAGATTTTATTATTTCTTGAAACTATTACATGGGTGTTCAAGTTCACCCTAGACTATGCCTCTAACAAGATACATCATATGATTCTATGGCTACTTTATAACTCGATCCTTGGATGTCAAGCCGTCATTCCTGAATCCTTGCATTGTCATCTGCTTTGCCTAGGATCATATGGAATGCTCTTGCCTTCGGTTTTGGCGGAATGTTTGGTTTTGCCGCCTCTTTCTTTTTTCGGGCAATCCTTAGCGACATGCCCTTCTTCATGGCATTCATAACACACCCTTTTGCATTCGTTGGCGTAATGTCCGGTCTTCCCACACTTGTAGCAAGTCACTTCTTCGCTACATTTCCCAAAGTGATTCTTCTTGCACTTCTCGCACCATTTCACTTTGTTTCCTCCTCCGCTAGACTCCTTTGAACCAGACTTGATCTTCTTATTAGGCCTCGTAGATTCCTCAAAATTCCTCTTTTCACCAACCTCAATCTTGTTGGCAGCTCTTCCCTTAATCATATCTTCCACAGACTTGGCAGCCCATATAGCTGCCTCCAGAGTAGGTGCCTGACGCACTGGCACCGCGTACTCCCATGGAAGTCCCTTTGCGTACTTGTCGATTTTCGTCAGCTCATCCGGAACAAGGCGCAAGGCAAACTCCATCTTCTCTGTGAAGTTGTTGGTGTATTCATCGATTGACATGCTTCCTTTCTTCAGGGTTAGAAACTGGTTCTCTAGCTCAAGCAGGTTTTGAGCTGAGCAGTACTTTCGTTTGAATTGCACCAGAAATTCTGCCCATGTCAGTTGCAGGGGCTCATTGGGGCTCAGAGTCTTCCCCAAGGTATTCCACCAACGTACAACGCCTCCTCGAAACTGACGCACTGCAAATGTGGTCTGTAGCTTCCCTCTGCAACCGCATGTCATGAAGGCTAACTCCATCTCCGAGATCCAATCCATGACCCCAATCGGATCCTCCTTTCCAGTGAAAGTCGATGGCTTGCAAGTCAGAAAATCCTTGTACTTGCATCCATTCCTCTCGACTTCGTCATCTTGGTTGTTTTGTCGAACTATTGGTGGGTTGACTTGACCAACAGTCCCACTGTAGTTTCCTTCCTCAGTCTGCCCTTCGTTCAACTCGGGCTGTTCGATCTGAATGGTCGCTTCATCTCGATTTTGCTGGAGCAAACGCCTGGTTTCCTCCATTCGACAATCCAACATCGCTTGGATCATCGCTTGCACTCCGGCCATTGTGACTGGCTCAGCAGCGGCTTCCATCACCGGTATTTGCTCAATCACTGGGGGTTGGTTTCTGTTCCCATTTGCATTCACGTTTCCGCTACGGGTTCTTGCCATCTTGATCTATACACCGAATAAGGTGAATCTAGACCTTTACTTAGAATTGACATTTAAATCATCCTTATCACTCCGAAACGTTTATATGCTAGTTCTAATATCGTAGTCGTACATTTAGAATCCTAAACACATAAGGTTTCCAGATCCGGTCGGCAACAGACCATAGATCTGAACAACTAACAGCATATCAGGCACAAGTATTTAGCACATAAAAGCATTTTAGGCATCATTCCTAAAATAAGCTAGTGCTCACACCTCACAATCATCGCTTAGCATTCTAAGTTTAAGTTTAGAAATAAATCCATATTCCTAGTTCGCTTAAACTAATGCTCTGATACCAACTATGACATCCCCAAAATCACGGCCAGAAAAGACCGGTTTGTTTATGCTTTGTTTAAAAATCAGAGTACTTCATTTCATAAAAATGTTGCGGAATTTGTTCCCAGAAAAACATGGTAAATACGTTATTAAAACATTTTCGAAGAAACGTATTTATTTCATTTTAAAACGTTTGGGATGTCATCGTTAATACAGAAACATAAGCATAAACAGAATTTACAATTATTTACTCTAGTGATCTACATCTCTTTAAATCTCTCAGTATAATGTGGCTTCATATCGACACCTGTGATATAAATAAACTGAGTAGGTCAGGTTGGGAAACCTGGTGAGCACATAGGGTTTTCAACCCACAATAATATAATTATTATTTTTAAACATCAAACAATCAACCCAATTACCCATTCCCGTTATCCTCACATTACGTCCCTAAAACATGTAACACAAGGGACCTAGTCAAAGGACTATCATTGGGATGGAGTATACCTGGTGAGCACACAGTTCACACAGTTCGAATAAACACACAGTTCGAATAAACACACAGTTCGGTTAAACACACAGTTCGAATAAACACCTACAGGTTGCGAGCCTGCTAGTGTTCCACTGGACTGTCTAGAATAGTCCGTGGTCGTCATCTATACTCCGCTAGATGACTAGATCATCAAGAACAGCTATAACGAGGCCTCTCATTATTTTGTTTTGTCACACAGCAACTATTACATCTACCCGTGTTTTACCCAGCACATTATGTAGACATAAAATACATACACAGTTTAAATCATTGAAAACATATATAAAACGTTCATCCAACATAGATAGCAAGTATACAGATAATATACACACACAGCACGTAAAATACTTCATATCTATGTGTAAGCTGAAAGTAACTATGCACTCACCTGAGTAGGTGGTGACTCGGCACTCGGACAGCGCTTCGATACTCTCAAAACGATATTCCTTTGATAAAACCTAGTATCGATACCACTAGGGTTTAGTTTAACGATAACCGCGACAAATTAACTAGCGTTAATAATACTTGATATAACTCATAATAATAGCCCAAATAATTATGTTAAGGACCTAATAACATTCCTATAATTATTTGAAAGCTATATAAAAAATTGCGTAAGCGTAGCACACTTACAACGAATTTTATCAAAAACCGGAACTTAATTGGAGCAGCGTTTCGAAACCGAAAAACTCCTTTTTCTCGGGACTCCGGGAGCCTCGAGGCTTCCCTAGGGTGCTAAGAGGTTTTTCTAGGGTTTAGGGGGGGTTTGGAAATGTAGAGAAAGAAAGAAACTAGAGACAGAAGTTATTTTTGGTGTGAGAAATCGGCTGGCCTCGCAGGGTTCTTATAGGCGTGAGCCTCATCGGAACGCTGGGCGTACCGTTGGTGGTACGCTGCGCGTAGGGGCAGGTGTCTCGCTTTGGGTGGGGCGACGTGGGCATTCTTCGGACCGCACAAGAGAGGAGAACGTTGGGCATTCCGAGCTGCGTACACGGGGCGTATGCGAGGGATACATGTCCGAATCCGAAGACCAGGCCGTGATCCGCAAGCTACGGCCCTGATCGAGCCACGTCATCACCTATTGCACTAGCTTCGCAAATTCGAGTTACTACTTCAAAAATTCATAAATTTCGCGTACGACCTCCGTTTTCGACGTTCTTTATATCCACGCGAAGGCGGGAACGTACTCTAAAACTTTCGTTTAGACTCCGTCGGCTAATTTTGGCTTGATTTTAAATTTTATATTATTAACGGGCCGGGACACGATTGGTCCGTTAAATCCTCATAACTTCTTCATCTGACATCCGTTTCCGCCCATCTTTTTCTTGTTACACTACTCTCAATGAGATCTTCGATTCTTGTTTAGGTTGTGTCGGCTAAAAACCGCTCGATCTAATATTCGAATTTCGGGCTGTACACTGCTATTCCGAAACTTCGAAAAATCATAACTTCTTCATACGAAGTCAGATTTGGGCGTTCTTTTTATCGATGTTCTTAGTTTAACATATTCTACGACTTTCCTTTAGATTGCTAAGGCTAAATCTCGCTCTATCGTAAATTCACTATTTACGCTTCCCGGTGCCGTGCCGGTTCTGTCGCGAAACTTCGACGAGTCATAACTTCTTCGTTATAACTCGGATTTCGGCGTTCTTTATATGTACGGAAACCTTGTAACATACTCTACAACTTGGTTAAGATTATTTATTCTAAATAATCTTTTGTCGAAAAGTCGTTTTCGACCCCTATTGCCTCTAAATTGACTAGCCTGGATCTACGAGCGTTACACTCATCCTGTCTTAGGTATCCAAATCCGATCTTGGAACACCTTCAGTCCATGACTGTTTACACCGAACACCAACGTTTTGACCAAACGTTCCTCTTTTCGGTCATTCTTCTCAGAAGCTTTGCTTTGAGCTTTCTTTATACTTTCCAAAATAGTCGAGACAATTTTAATTCTCAACGCTCTTGGCCTTCTCTTTTCAAGATTGACTTTCCGACTGAGAGCATCAGCAACAACATTAGCCTTACCAGGGTGGTAAAGTATCTCACAGTCGTAGTCTTTAAGTAATTCTAGCCAGCGTCGTTGCCTCATATTCAATTCTTTCTGACTAAAGAGATATTGGAGACTCTTATGATCAGTAAAAAGTTTGCACTTCGTGCCATAGAGGTAACGCCTCCATATTTTCAGAGTGAAAACTACCGTTGCCAACTCCAAATCATGAGTGATGAGATTAAAACTTTAATCTTTGAAGATCGATTAGATCTTAAACAGGTAAGTAAATATAAAACAGCAAGAACACGAAAATAAGAACAAGGCAAGAGTGAATCAAACGTGTCGAATGATTAAAACAAAATCCTCAGAAGAGCTCGATTAAGAACATCAACTGTAGAGGATTGGTAGGTTTACAAGAACGATCAAAGAAATCTGTAAATACTATTGTTATGCTCTAGATCAATCGTTAACCTAATATGCATGCAAGCATATACTTATATAATAAACATAATGGGCTCTCGGTTGGACAGGACCAAACCGGAATACAAATCAAATAAACAAATAGCCGAGCCCAAAGACGCAACCCTTGAACGAATCTTCAACCCAACAATCTCCCCCTTTGCGTCAATTGGAGCGAGACCTTCACTTGTTACTTGGGCCAGCAGCGGAGGCAGGTACTTTCTTCTTCACGGTGTTAAACAGACGAGAGATAAGAGCCAGTATCGTCTGCCTAAACCTGATGTACCACTGGATCATGTCGTTGAAGTACTTAACATCATCCGCTGTATTCTCTTTACACCTTTGAATGATCGACAACACGTGCTCTAGACAAGCAGTGGTGTAAAGATGTTTGTCAGCTAAAGCAAAGAGACATTTTTGTCCTTCTGCTCTAGTGAACATAACCGAATTGCGTCTCGGGTCGATTTTGCCCATTTTCATCTGATTGAGATCACTGGCCGATCCCACAGGAGCTATCTTCAGTTTCTTCTTGAAGACAGTGGCTACCTCCTGATCCATTAGGGCTACCTCCATGATATAACAGACAATCATCCTCTTGAGATGGTCTATGATCGGACCATATTCAGCTTCATTCGTCAAGAGGATATTATGCAAAACAATCCAATCATGAGGATTTAGGTTCGGTAGATCTGCCAGGGATATAAGATGTTCAGACTTTGCAGATCCTCGAATCACCTTGAACCGAACATTAATGAATCTTCCTTCGGTGTAAGGCTTCAGTACCCGAACGTTCACTATCTTTTGGGCGCTCCATGTTAGATACTGAGGACGAGCAGCCTTCAGATAGAAGTCGATGAGCTCCCTATCAACCTCAGGGTTCGGATGAGGGACTTCATAAATATTCAAGAAGGCGTGGAAGATAACGCCTTTCGAGTCAGCGGCATGTCGAACTGCGAATCGACAGAATTATAGCAGCCGAACGAGATCACTGGCTCGAGCCATAGGATGCTGGGAGTGTCTATGGCCTCCTTGATCATTCGCTCCCGAGTCCATGCAGGGAAGAGAGTCTTCCTGCTCTCAAGGAGATCGTGGGCTTCCTTCTTCTTGCGTTTGGCTTCTTCAGCCTCTCGCGCCACACGATTTACATCTTCATCAACATTGCGACAATTCTTTCGTTTCAACATGTCCGCAATGGTTTCTTTGTCTTCATCTTCATCTTCTTCCTCAGCTATATTTTTCCCTTTATCCTTCACACCCGAACCCGAAGCTTGACCAGTTGGAGGTGGTTCGGTTGTGTGAGTAGCTTTGGAGGAAGGAGGTGGTTTCGATCCGGTCTTCTTCTCTTCCCCCCCTTGTTTTGGATTGGACACGAAACTAGGTAAGCCTTCGATTTTACTGAGAAGGTCCATGGCAGGAGAAAGCTTTTTAGCAAGGGTTCGCCTCACCGAATGGTTTAGAATTGGATCGTGTGCTTCTAGGATGTTGGATAGGGCAGCGAGTACATCCGAAACACATGTCTTTATGACATCCCTTTCGGATCGAAGAGCTTCAAGTTGTTGTTGTGAGTTTGATAGCTGAGTGCTCTTGACCTTTAGGGCGGTGGTTTTGCTTTCCAGAACATCCATCAATGAGTTCTCAGCTGCGAGATCCTCCTGAAGCTTAGCGAGGCGCTCATCAATGGAGGCACGAAGGGCCGAGTTGCCGTCGCTTATTGATTGGCGAAGGGTAGCGAACGATGTCAACTCCGTTGAGACGAACTTTGCCAATTGCTGAACAATCGGTTCCAAAGTTGTCTTGGTGGAATCCGCACTCTCCTGTAATGACTGCAACAGAGAAGAGGCGTCGGAGAATAGTTTATCGACTTTTGCGGTCGCTGCCTCACAGGCTTTGGTAGAGGCGTCGATGGAGGCAGTTGCTGAAGCTGCCGAATCATGTTGAGCCCTGGAGAAGGCATCAACAATCTTCTGAAGATCGGCTTCAGATAGAGAGGACTGGGTGGTGGAAGATGAGGCAAGAAGTAAATCAACCTTCTCGTTGAGCTCCTTAAAATGTTTCTTTGTCACTGGAGCATCATCCTCTTCGTCACTTTGAACCTGAAACGGACTAAAGTAGACCGAATCGAAGGTCATGTTGTCACCGCCAAGGAACGGGTTATCTCCATCAGAGGCATGGTCTGGAGATGGTGGGGGTGGTGAAGCTGAGGGTGTTGTGGGTTTTGTAGGTTCAGGTTGAGTGTGGGGTGGGGTAGTTTCGGGTGGTGGTTGAGTGTGGGTAGGTTCGGTTGCATGTTAGGTTTCGGTTTGAGTTGGTTCGGTTACGGGTGGGGTTTCGGTTACAGGTGGTGTTTTCGGTTGCAGTTGTGAAAATGGGTGGTGGTATAGGGAAAGAGGTTGGAGGAATAGTGGTAGTGGGGTTTATGGTGGGAATGGAAGTAGGGATTGTTTGAGTGGGTGAAGGAATGGGTGAGTTATGGATTTCCATATCTGGGGTAGGAGATCGGGGTGGGGTGTTGCCTCTAGGAGGGGTTTCGCCTCTTTGAGAGCCGTCCGAGTCCGAACTCTCGCCTTCAGAGTCACTCGAAGAAGAGGGAATAACAAGCTTGCGTTTCGGTTGAGTCTTCCTCCTCTTCAGTTGTGGGGAGAGTGTAGCTTTTGTCTGTTTCCTCTTCTTGGGAGAAGGACCTTTAGGAGCTTTGGTCGCTTGCTTCCCTTTGTCCGCCTTTTTGCCCCTGGGCACCGGTTTGTCAGCATCATGGATAGACTTTAGCATTTCCGGTGTAAGTTCCCTAGGACCAGATGCCTTGAACTCTTTGATCGTCCGGATGATCCTGCTGTCGGATGGGACGTCGCCGTACATTGTCTCCGGAATAGAGCCAATGGAAGAGAACCTGGAGGCATCAGAGACGATTATCTTGGTGGTATGAAAAGTACCTACCGAAGACATCACTGCACCAGCAGCAGTGGGTATATCCAACTTATCCATTGCCCATTTGGTGATAAGAATCCAGAACCGGGAAAACGACACCTCAGAATGTCGTGATGAAGAAGAAAGGCTCTAGATGAGCTGTTGCCAGAGGACAAATCCAAAGTCGAGGTTGACTCCGTTGTAAACTGCGTACATAATCGACAAGAACAATCGACTAGCACCATCAGACCCTGAGCTCCGTTCAACAAGCCCTTGAAGAGGACTGTGAACATGCCGTTCCACTGCGGCGGCAAGCAGGATTTCTTGAACTTTGCGACGGAGACAAGCGCCTCCGTGTACCCCATGTTATAGAACATATTGTAAAGATGCCCAATCGGAATCGTCTCCGGATTAATTCTCGATGGGTCAGCAGCCAAACCAATCAAAGTGCCAAATCGCTGTCGAGAAATAGAGGTCTTGTGATCAGCAACCTCGAAGAACACCCGTTCGACGGCTTTGTCATAATAGGCAGTCGCATAAACCTGCGAGAGAACCACCATTGGCACAGACTCAATCCTGGAGAGAGCTGGAGCGATTTGGGAGTACTTCAAGCACTCGATGATTGGCGACATGTAAGAGTCGTACGCTAGAGGGTTCAGATCGATCACCAAGCATTGTTGAGGACGAATAGGAAGGATTTGTGAGGTAGCATGGACGGAAGATGATTCTGCCATTGTTGAAGGTAGGAAGAAGAAGATGAACAGTGAAGCTTTTTCGATTTTTTGCTCTCTTGTAAATTCTGAAGCAGTAAAGAGGTAAATGGTGGTGAAGACTGCCTTTTATAGTGGGTGAGAGGAGAGAGAAAAATCGTTTCAAATCTTCTATGGAAATACGAAAAGGTTTCCGGAATGACAGAAGTGTGACAGTTGAGGCGTGTGATGATAACGTAGGAGAGAGAGTGTCAGATTCCTAGGATCACGCCGCCCAACAAGCGCCGTTTCAGAACAAAACCGTTTCAAATCCTCACGCGCCTTTAAGTGCCAGAGAGGAATCGCTTCAAATTCGCACACGCGTCCACTTTGTCAGGAAAAGAGTGGACGTTTCAAATTCACACGCGCCCCTTTTTACCGCCGGTTGAAATTCAATCCTTTTATTTCCCGCCTGAGTCAGCAACCCTTCGTCTTATCTTTTTGACTCGCATCTTTTGAATAAACTGCCCACGTGGAGGATTGTTGACCACGTCTTAATTATTAACCACCAATGCAATAAATCAGCCTGAAATTAATTAGTAACGGAATTTTGGAAAATCAAAGATTTTCGTGCAAAGAGTGTAAAAAGAAAAGAAATAAAGCAACTCTTTTTAGGAATGACTGTGATGTCAATAATGACACGAAACTGATGATCCCGGGCACGAATCTCTTCCTTCAAGATCAAGAGAGACCTCAAAGTGTTAATATGGATTCCCGTTGAATTACGATTAAACACTTTTTAAGAAATGTTGAAAGACTTCTTTTAATTAGGCTACTTTAGGGTGGCTTTCGCTTTGATGCAACAATTCTAATCTTGAAATAAGAAATAAAGTGATCAAAGTATTTGTGAGACCGGTGTAGTCTGTTGAACAAGTAGGTAGGAATTAATTTGAAATTGGCTTGGGAAATAGAAAATCTCAAAAATAAAAAATAAAAAACTGGATCCCAAGGGAAGAAATGTTATGGTGTTTAACAATTTCATAGGAATCACACAAAAAAATAAAAATTGAGATTTCACGAAGGTACATTCGTCAATTCTTTGGTGAAAACTTGAGCAAATTAATTGATCACCGTCAATTCAGATGTGGTGTTGAATGTTGGGTTTCACTCAGCTCGTAGTGGCACGAAACTAAGATCATAAACACAGATGTTGTGTAACCATAAACCTCAGTGGTAATTTCTGAGAGTCTCAAGGGTTACGTTGATGAAACGAATGTAATGGAGAAATGTAATGGAGATGGTGTAAGAAGATAAAGTACCTCTGCTGCGAAAATAAGGACCAAGCAGAAAACTCTTAACTCATGTGAGAAAAGAGTGAGGTAGCTCACGATTAGAATAAATGTGATAGCCTTATTGGGAAGACAAAGTTTGTTTATACCAGGTCATGAAGGCTATTATTCAAAATCTTATGAGGCTTGGGACACATACAACAGCATGCTTCTAGGGACACTTAAGTAATCCAACAATTATACTTTCATAAATGAACGAACACACGAAAAAAAATAAAAGAGAAAAATATTTTTCGAGTTTTTGAGATATATTAAAGAAATAATAAAAAATAAAAGAAAATAAAAAATGATAAAATAAAAAAAATAAGTAAGAAAAAAATTAGACTTAGAAAAAAAAACTTTGGAAAAAAAAATTGAAAAACCGAACCCGAACGTTCGGTTGGTTTCAGTTGGGAAAAATTTGAAAAACCGAACCCGAGCGTTCGGTTGGTTTCGGTTCTAGAAAATTTTGAAAAACCGAACCCGAGCGTTCGGTTGGTTTCGGTTCAACAAAATTTTGAAAAACCGAACCCGAGCGTTCGGTTGGTTTCGGTTTAACAAAATTTTGAAAAACCGAACCCGAGCGTTCGGTTGGTTTCGGTTCAACAAAATTTTGAAAAACGGAACCCGAGCGTTCGGTTGGTTTCGGTTCAACAAAATTTTGAAAAACCGAACCCGAACCTTCGGTAGGTTTCGGTTTTGGAAAATTTTGAGAAACCAAGGAATTTAGACATGCAATTAGAAAATACTTTCAACACTAAGAAAAACAATTTTGTACAAGAAATATACAACCAAGAAAAACTACCTTTGAAGTGATGAGCGAGTCAGATGGTTTGACCGAACCCGAACGTTCGGTTGGTTTCGCTTCTTACGTTTGAGGTTGAGAGGTAATGTGAGGTACTGACTCTGATTCCATCATACCTAGCCCTTGCAATATTCTGTTGAATGATGCTTCAGGAAGAGCTTTGGTAAAGACGTAAGCCAGTTGATCAGTGGTTCTTACGAAGTGAACTTCGACGTTTCCATCTTCCACGTGATCTTTGATGAAGTGATACCTCAGTGCTATGTGTTTGGTTTTAGAGTGTTGCACTGGGTTATGACAGATCCTAATTGCACTTTAAGAGTCACAATATAGTGGGATCTTCTTCATATTGAGTCCATAGTCTCGAAGTTGACTCTGGATCCAAATCACTTGGGAGGTGCAGGATGCAGCGGCTATGTATTCCGCTTCGACAGTAGACAACGACACACACGTTTGTTTCTTGGATTGCCAGCTGACCAACTTCCCGTCAAGGAATTGACAGCCACCAGTAGTGCTTTTTCTGTCGAGTCCACATCCTCCAAGGTCAGCATCAGAATAGGCTTGAACGAAGAAGCCTGAGTTGGAAGGATACCATAGACCTAAGGAGGTGGTTCGCTTGAGATAGCGTAAAATGTTCTTCACTGCAAGCATGTGAGGTTCGCGTGGGTTTGCCTGAAATCTAGCACAATAACACACAGAGAACATAATGTCAGGCCTGCTAGCAGTAAGATACATTAGAGAGCCTATCATTTGACGATAGAGCGTGATATCAACAGTTGGTTTGTCTAGGGATGGAGTCAGCTTGGTGCCGAATGCCATTGGGACTTTGACTTTGGAGTCTCCCATCATACCAAACTTTGCTAGGAGAGTCTTCGTGTAAGCTTCCTGATTGATAAAGATGCCTTCGGGTCCCTGTCTAATATTTAAACCAAGAAAAAAGTTAATAGGACCCATTGAGCTCATTTCAAATTTAGTCTCCATCAACTTTCTGAATTCAGCTGTTAGGCTGGGATTCGTAGAGCCAAAGATGATGTCATCGACATAAATTTGAACTATCATAAGGTGGTTACCTTCCTTTTTGCGAAAGAAGGTTGGGTCAATCGAACCTTGTTTGAATTTAGACATCTTTAAGAATTTAGTTAGCGTTTCATACCAGGCTCTCGGAGCTTGTTTGAGACCATACACAACTTTATCCAGAATATAGCAATGATTTGGATACTTTTCGTTCACGAACCCAGGAGGTTGCTCCACATACACGGTTTCTTCGAGTTCTCCATTAAGAAATGCACACTTGACGTCCATTTGGAAAACTTCAAAGTTTTTTTGGGCAGCATAAGCAAGAAATATTCTTACAGATTCCAGCCTAGCTACAGGAGCGAAAGCCTCTTCATAATCAATCCTTTCCTCCTGACAGTATCCCTGTACTACCAGACGAGCTTTGTTCCTTATAACATTCCCTTCCTTGTCCATTTTGTTCCTAAAGACCCATTTGAGACCAACAACCGAGGCATCTGGAGGAGTTGGAATGAGGCGCCAGACTTTGTTCCTTTCAAATTCGTTCAGTTCATCTTGCATTGCTTGAACCCAATCGGAGTGATCGAGAGCAGTGTTAACTGTCTTCGGTTCAACTTTTGATACGAATGAGTTAAACATACAAAACTCAACCTTTGAAAATAAGGATGTCTGTTTTGCCTTCAGTTGTGATCGGGTCAGAACCTTTTCAGAGACATCACCAACCACTTGAGAGATAGGATGATCTCTGGTCCATTTGGTAAGAGGAGGATAATTTGGATCAAAGGTTGGGTCTAGTTCAGCATTGATCATTTCTTCTGGCTCGGATTGGCTTTCGTAGTCAAGCGTCATATCAGCTTGCTCCCCCTCGATTGATGAGTTATGAGAAACTTGAGGTTCAGAGGTTTTTTGTGGTGCTGGACTTTCAGACGATGATGCACCTTCGGTTAGAGAAGCACTTTCGGTTGGAGAAGCACTTTCGGTTGCAATTGTAGAGCTTGGCTCCCCTTCAACATGTGAGCTTGGCTCCCCCTCGACATGTGAGCTTGGCTCCCCCTCGACATGTGAGCTTGGCTCCCCCTCGACATGTGAGCTTGGCTCCCCCTCGACTGAAGCATCGTTGGATGGAGGTTCATCAAAAGTCGATCCTCCTTCATTCATTCTCCTGGAAGCTTCTTCGACAATTTGCTTCATGTGGTCAACCTTGTTGTCTGCTGCACCTACTTCTGAGAAAGAAGCTTTCTCTGGTTCGTCAAAGAGCTCCAGAAATTTCTCGTATAGATTAGCGATCGAGACTGTGACCTGGCCAGTTTGAGGAAAGATTTCCCCAGCGGTGTCTTCTTTGGCTTGTAGCTTTTTGACATAGCTATCGTCAAAGGTCACGTAATATGTCTCTTCAATTTTTCTAGAACGCTTGTTTAGGACCCTGTATGCTTTGGATGAGAGAGAGTAGCCCAGAAAGATTCCCTCGTCGGCTTTGACATCGAACTTGTTGCGGTGTTCTTTAGAGTTAAAGATGAAACACCGTGAGCCGAACACATGGAAAAATTTCACATTGGGCTTTCTGTTGTTTAGAATCTCGTATGGTGTGAGCGTGAATCGCTTGTTGAGATAGGACCTGTTATGTGTAAAACAAGCAACAGAAATAGCATCAGCCCAAAAATAAAGAGGTAAGGAAGCGAAACTTAGCATAGTTCGGGCAGCTTCACACAAAGATCGGTTTCGTCTTTCGACTATTCCGTTCTGTTGAGGTGTGTAAGGAGCTGAGAAGTTGTGACTTATTCCCTTTTCTGCTAGAAATTCTTCAAACTCCCTGTTCTTGAATTCCAGACCGTTGTCGCTCCTGATGTTGCGAACGACCTTCTTGAGTTGTACTTCAATTTGCTTGATAAACACTTTCAGCTTATGAGTCGCTTCAGATTTAAGCTTTAGAAAGAACACCCATGTAAATCGTGAAAAGTCATCAACAATAACGAGAATATACTTGCTACCACCGATGCTTTCGATAGATGAAGGACGACACAAATCAATATGAAGTAATTCGAGTGGTTCAACAACTTTTGTGTTAATTACAGATAGATGACTTTGACGACTCTGCTTCCCCATTTCGCATGCAGCACACAAATGATCTCTGTCGAACTTGAGCAATGGAAGGCCCCGAACATGACCTCCAGTGACAAGTCTGTTGATATATTTAAAGTTGAGATGAGAGAGTCTTCGGTGCCACAACCAGCTTTCGTCAGATTGAGCTTTTGATAACAAGCATACAGCTGGGTTTCCTTTGATGGGTTTAAGGTTTAGAGGAAACATTTCACCCTTTCGTTCCGACTTGAGAATTACTTTCTTTGTCTTCTTCTCAATAATCTCAGAACCTTCATCATCGAATGAGACTTTGAGACCTGTACCTCCAACAAGCTGAGATACACTGATGAGGTTGTGTTGGAGTCCTTCCACATAAGCCACCTTCCTTATAGTGACATCACCATTAGTTATCATTCCGTATCCCTTTATGGTGCCGAAAGAATTGTTTCCAAACTTGACATTGCCACCATTTGCAAGAGACCTGTATTCCCTAAGCTCCTCTTTCCTCCCTGTCATGTGACGCGAGCAGCCACTATCTATGTACCATTCTTCGTCGAACTGCTCGTCACTTATAACCTGCAAAAATTAAGCAGATTTAGGAACCCAAAGTTTCTTGGGTCCACGTGAGCTTTTCATAGGAACAGGAACAGTAAGAGAGATGTCAACAAGATATGTTCGTTTTATAAGTGTTGTTTCATCTTTCTTTTTAATGGTAAAAACTTTTATTTTATTAGGATTGGGTGCGTTCGGTTTAGACTCTGGTGTGGATGTAGAAACCTTCTGTTTGCCCTTTTGTTCAGCCGACGAATGAGATTTTTGTGAACGAACAGAATGAGCTTTAGAGCAAGATGGAGATGAATTGGAAGAATTAGATGAATGAGAAGGAGTGGGCTTAGATTGAGATGACTTCTTGGCTGGAGACTCTAGGTGACCCTTTTGCTTTTGATCATTGGAGGGACTGAACTTAGAGTTTTGATCTCTTTTGACTTCAGAACCGAACCTTTGCTTTCAGTTGAAGTCATTCTCAGAACCGAACCTTTGCTTTCAGTTGGTATTCTCTTCTGAACCGAACCTTGGCTTTCGGTTGTTGTGGCTCTCAGGCTTTCCGACAGGATTGTTTTCATACTTCAGATTCTTGTCTTGATGTGAGAAGTATGCATTCTGGGATTGCCAGAATTGCCTCCTTTCAGAGAGGTTCTTCCTGTATCTTTGGTTCCTCTCACGTTTCTTATTCCTCATCTGCTTTGGTTGATGATGAATATTAGCTTTCAATTTCCGTTTCTCCTTGGCTGGTTCATTTTGAACTGTATCAGTTTCACTTTGAACTGAGGAACTAGAGGGAGTGTCCTCTTTTACCGAACTTTCATTCTCTTGAGGAATGTCTTTCGTACCACTGGTGCTTGGCTCATCGAAATTATCTGGCTTATTCAAGGGTTCTGGTATGTACCTACCTTTACTCATCCATGAGGTTCTTTCTGATAAGCCTACCATTTCGTTTGCATTATCTATTGGAGCTGACCAGAAGTACTCATCACAGCCATCAGCATTGTCTTCGTTTACAATAGCTGTGAGTTCAGCCGTCTGATGTTCGGTTACTCCAGTGACTTTATACAATTGATTTGGAGTGGTCCTGACCTTTTGATACACAACTGCTTTCTCTGCTAAGATCGGGGACTTTTGTTGGGACAATCGAGCAAACTCCACTGAATTTTCAGAAATTAGATTCTTGTGGTTTTCAGGTTCGCTTTTTACAAATTCTGAGCAGTCAACCGTGTCCTCTACAGAAATTTCACTCATGTTGTCGTCCTCGTTAAGCTCAGATGCATTTTCAACATCAATTTTGTTTTCTGAGCTTACGTTGGCATTTAAAGAGTCAAATTTTTGTATGGTTTCGGTTCTCAGTGTAAGTCTATCATTTTCATCCAAAAGGTTTTTAAGCATGCCCTTGTGGTCCTTGGATTTAATGAAAGATTCTATTTTGTCCAGTCCATATATGTAGGTCGGATTGACATCATCAGATGATATCATACTCTCACAGTTATAGGCTTCAGCATCGATTTCATCCTCCTTAAACTCAAGGAAAGGCAAAATCATGCGATGGATCTTTTGGCCTATTTCACAGTCCAAATGAAGCTGAGTAATATTAGAATAAAGACGTTTTGCAATTAAACAAAAAACATTCCGCTGTTTTAACAACTTTAAATTGTCTCTTTGTAAATAAATGTTTTCGTCTTTTATTTTAACTAATTCAGACTCCTTCAACTCGATCCACATGCGCCGCTCCTCACTCTTCGAAGACACCCTGCTTAATTGATCAGTTAGGTTAGAATTGGTGACTCGAGTTTGAGTTAAGCTACTATCTAGATGAGAAATTCTTGTATTAACATTTTTTAGTTCTTTCTCATATGAGGATTGTGGTACTTTAAATGAAATGAAAACCGATTGTACCTTCTTGATCAGTTCATCAAGCTCATTGAACTGCTGGCTGAGTGGTTTGGCCGTAAAACACATGTCCTCCTGCTCCTTCGGTTCATTGCTTCCACCATCAGTGTTGTATCCCCTCATCTGAGATACATCAGACACTATGAAGCATCTTCCTCCACTGCTCTCCTCCTTTGCCACATAAGCCTTTCCATGAGTAGGCTTCCTCACTTCATCGTCTTCTGAGTCAGTAGACCAAACTTCCACGCTACTGAACTCGTCATCAGCAACCAAACCCTGCACAATAAGAGCATTCATGGAAGGGTTAGCGGTATACTTCTTCTTTCTCATCTCATCGAGCCTTTTCTGCAGCACAGCTTCCTCATCCTTTTCATCATCCTTTTCAGCCATCTTTTTAAGGACACAATCTTTAACATAGTGGTTTATCCCACCATAGTAGTAACAGCTTACTCCAGAATCACCATCCGCCTTCGGTTCCTTCTTGGACTCTTCAACCTTCGGTTCATTATTAACTTTCTCTGAACTATAACTCCCTTGCCAGTTTCGGTTTTTGTTGCTGGGGAATCTCTTCTTTATGAACCTCTTGGGGTTAGACACCATCATAGCATAATCCTCAGAAGTGAGGTCATACTCCTCCAAGTTGAGGTCTTCATCCTCCATCACAGCTTTACTTTTTGACAGGAGGGCCAACGAACCAAGGCTTGAAACAACGTTCTTCTCCTGCAGCACAATCTTCTCCTGGGACTTGAGAATACCCACCAGTTTCGCCAAAGAGTATGATTTAAACTGCTCATGGGCTTTGACTGTAGACACCACTGCTCTCCATTCAGACCTCAGACCATTTAAGAACGTAACCTTCTGCTCGATAAGCTTCCTTTCGATGTCATGTTTGATCATCCTGCTGAGAAGATGATTGAAGCGATCGAACGTCTGGGTCACTGTTTCTTCGGCTCCTTGCCTAAATTCTCCAAAATCAGATAAGAGCAGGGTTTGGATAGAATGTTCAAGATCCTCGTCTGTAGAGTACAGTTCGCGAAGTCTATCCCAAACTTCCTTTGCCGTCGTGCATGAGCTGACCAACCTGAAGGTGTCGGACTGAAGGGCGAATCTGATCAATCTTAACGCCTTGATATTGCACTGGAATTTATCGTTTTCATCTTGTGCAACATCTTTAACATCCTTCAGCAGATCATTGTACTCCTTTTGAGTTTTAATAATCCTGGACGTTGCAGAATGAGAAAACGGTCCATTAATGATTGCTTCCCATATGAGGTATCCATTATCCTCAGATCCTATCACGTAGTCTTCGAAGTGATGCGCCCAGACTTCATAGTCATGGGTATATAGGATTGGAATCTTCGTGGTTGAACCGATGCTGTTGGAAATATTGATGGGATTAGATTGCGACTCGTCCATTATGATCGAAAAACCTGTTCAAAGATCAGACTTGTAATAAAGCAGATTAGGGCAAAACAATAAATATCAAGATACGTCAATAATGAGATGACGGCTCAATAAATATCGGTAATTGCGGAAAAACCCTAATTGAAACCTTTTCATAGAAAAGATGTGTATCGATTACACAGGCTCCTGCTCTGATACCAATTGATGAGATTAAAACTTTAATCTTTGAAGATCGATTAGATCTTAAACAGGTAAGTAAATATAAAACAGCAAGAACAGGAAATAAGAACAAGGCAAGAGTGAATCAAACGTGTCGAATGATTAAAACAAAATCCTCAGAAGAGCTCGATTAAGAACATCAACTGTAGAGGATTGGTAGGTTTACAAGAACGATAAAAGAAATCTGTAAATACTATTGTTATGCTCTAGATCAATCGTTAACCTAATATGCATGCAAGCATATACTTATATAATAAACATAATGGGCTCTCGGTTGGACAGGCCCAAACCGGAATACAAATCAAATAAACAAATAGCCGAGCCCAAAGACGCAACCCTTGAACGAATCTTCAACCCAACAATGAGTCGGGTAGTTCTTTTCATGCTCTTTTAGTTGTCGAGATGCATACGCGATCACCTTATCTCTTTTGGTCAAAACGCAACCCAATCTGATACCAGACGCATCGCTATAAACAACAAAGTCTTCCACTCCATCGGGTAGAGAAAGTATCGGTGCCTCGCATAGTTTCTTCTTTAGCTTCTCGAATGCTTTTTTATGCTTATCACTCCAAGCATAAGTAGCTCCTTTGTGGGTCAAAGCTGTTAATGGACTAGCGATCGAAGAAAAGCCTTGGATAAACCTTCGGTAATATCCGGCTAATCCTAAAAAGCTTCGAATCTCCGTGGGACTTTTCGGTTGTTCCCACATCATCACAGCTTCGATCTTCGCCGGATCAACCATTATCCCTTCTTGGTTGACCACGTGACCCAAGAATTGGACTTCATGAATCCAAAAATCACATTTGGAGCACTTCGCATACAACTTCTCCTTCTTCAAGACTTCCAACACTTCTCGCAAGTGTCTGCCATGCTCCTCTTGGCTCTTTGAGTAAATCAGAATGTCATCTATGAACACTATCACAGATTTATCGAGGAATGGTTTACAAACTCTGTTCATTAAATCCATGAATGCTGTTGGAGCATTGGTCAGTCCAAATGACATAACCAAGAACTCATAGTGTCCATATCGTGTTCTGAATTCTCTATATCCTGCTCTTTCACCTTTAGCTGATGATATCCTGACCTTAGGTCGATCTTTGAAAAATAACTTGAACCTTGTAGTTAATCGAATAGGTTATCAATCCTCGGCAACGGATATCTATTCTTTATTGTTGCCTTATTCAGCTCTCTATAATCGATGCACATTCTCATACTTCCATCTTTCTTTTTCACGAATAACACCGGAGCTCCCCAGGGTGATGAACTAGGTCTAATGAAACCCTTGTCCAATAACTCCTGAAGTTGCATCATCAGCTCCTTCATCTCCGTCAGTGCTAGTCGATAAGGTGTTTTTGCAATCGGCATTGTTCCGGGCAACAAGTCATACGACAGGAATATTCTGCATCACCTTCTTTTCCTTCTTAGCATCGATCACGAATGCTAAATATGATGTACACCCCTTGGTCAAACACTTTCTGGCTTTCATTAGGGAAATGATTCCAGAATTTACTTTGCGTTTGTCTCCATACACCATAAACGGTTCCTTCCCAGGCGGATTCACTCTCACTATTTTCTTCTTACATAAAATTTCGGCATCATTGGCGCTAAGCCAATCCATTCCCAAAACGATGTCGAAACCGTTAAGTTCTATAGGCAATAATTCCTCGTGGAACTTATTCTCATTCAAGTCAATTAAGATGTTTTTCATACGATGGCTAACAGGTACAAACTTGCCACTAGCAACGTCGACTAATAAGGCATTATCTAGTCTATCAACAGGCAAAGCTAGTTTTCTACCAAATTCATGCGATATAAAGGAGTAGTTGGCACCAGAATCAAATAAAATTTGGGCAGACAATTTGTTAACGAGAAAGGTACCTGAAGCGACATCAGCTTCATCTTTAGCAGCTTCCAGTGTCATCTGGAATGCTCTCGCCTTTGGCTTTGGCGGAATGTTGGGTCTTGTTGCTTCCTTCTTTTTCGGACAATCCCTTGAGATGTGCCCCTCCTCACCGCAACCATAACAAACATTCTTGGTGAGGGTGCAGTCGTTGGCATAATGCCCTGGCTTTCCACATTTGAAGCATGTGGTTTCCCCGCCACACTTCTCATGATGCTTCTTCTTGCATTTGTCGCACCATTTCGCCTCTACCTTTCCTCCACTTCCTCTCGAACCAGATTTCGAGAATTTACTTTTCTTGCTGGACCCTGAAGATCCATTGATTTTCCTCTTTTCACCCACCTATGACCTTTCCAGACCTTTTTCCATGATCTCGGTCTCAACATTTCTAGCAGCCCAAATGGCGGCTTTCAATGTGGCTGCTTGCTTAACCATTGGACCATAGTCCGCTGGTAGTCCAAGGGCAGACTTGTTGACCTTAGAGAGTTCTGTAGGTACCAAATATGGGATAAACTTCATCTTTTCTGTGAAACTTGTAGCGTATTCAGTAACACTCAATTTCTCCTTCTTCAAATTTTGAAACTCATTATTGATTTCCAGAAGGTCCTGCTCGGAGCAGTATTGCAGTTTTAGTTGTTCCACAAAGTCTTCCCAAGACATTTTGCTTGCTTCTCCCTTAGGCATAGAGTCGGCTAATAGCTTCCACCAACTCAACACCCCATATTTTAGCAGAGGGATCGTAAGAGCGGTCTTCTGCCTGTTGCTGCATTCGCAACTTTTAAACATTGTCTCCATTTCGGAGATCCAGTCCATAACTTGCATCGGCATTGGGCTTCCGGATAGACATGGTGGTTTGGACGCCATGAAATCCTTGTACTTACACCCACGACCATCATTTCCTCCATACTGGTTGTTGCGTCTAACCACTGGTGGGTTGTCTTGACCAATGATCCCACTAAAGTTTTCTCCTTCAGACTGCCCTCCATTCTCTTCGGGCTCTTCTACTTGAATTAACGGTTCTTCACGATTCTGCCTAAGCAGGCGTCTTGTTTCTTCCATCTGACGATCCAACATCGTTTGAATCATCATTTGTACACCAGCCATTGTTATCGGCTCAGGTGCAACAGCTACAACAGGTACTTGTTGAATTACAGACGGTTAATTCCTATTTTCATCAGCATTTCCAACTCCACTTATGGTTCTCACCATTTTTGATCTATACACCAAATAAGGTGAAATTAGATCCTCTTTCACGATAAGATTTCAATTTATCCTTAGTACTCCAAACGATTACATGCTAGTTCTAATATCGTATACATACGCTTAGAATCCTAAACACATAAACCTTCAGATTCGTTTGGCAACAAACCATAGATCCGAACAAATAATATCATATATGGCAACATATAACATTTAGCACATAAAAGCATTTTAGGCAACTTTTCTAAAATAAACTAGTGCTCGTGTCTAAAATTTATCAGACACACATCTCACAATCTCCACTTAGCATCCTAAGTTTAAGTCTAGAAATCCTACAAATTCCTAGTTCGCTTAAACTAATACTCTGATACCAACTGTGACATCCCCAAAATCTCGGCCAGAAAATACCGTTTTCATTTATGCTTTTTAAACATTTTCAGAGTAAATTCTTTTGATTTTTAAAAGAGATGCGGAATTTGTTCCCAAAAACAAAACATGATAAAATAGATATTCATCAAAACATTTCATAAAGAAATATGATTTCATTCTATAATCAAAAGTCGGGATGTCATGTTCCGATACAGATCATAAAGTATAAACGATAACATTACAAGTCATTCAACAATATATACATATACAGACTTGTAAACAAAACAACTTGATGATTCGTCCATCTTAAGCTCTTACGCCACTTCCTGTAATACAAATAAACTGAGTGGGTCAGGCTTGGGAGCCTGGTGAGCATATAGGGTTTTCAACCCACAATAAATATTTAATTTAACAATCAACAATAAACCCGATTACCCATTCCCGTTATCCTCACTTTACGTCCCTAAAACAACATCTATTAAGGGACCTAATCTAGGATTTTTCATCGGGACGGACATCACTGCAAAGGAGCTTCCTTAGCAATAAATATCCTAAAGGCAACCATGAGGGGGATAGAGTACACCGGTGAACACGTCGTTAACAACACCTACAAGTTATGAGCCTGCTAGTGCTCCACAGGACTGTCTAAAATAGTTTGTGGTCGTCATCCATACTCTGCTTAATGACTAGAATAACACCAACAACACCGAGGCCTCTCATCTGTTTATTACACACCAACTATCTACCCATGTTCTACCCAACATATTAGTAGATAAAAATATACATTTTTATACATAGTTTAAAAACCCGTATAGCATGCTTTAATCAATACATATTCCACATAACAGATAAGGCACATACATAACACGTATTTCATAGAGAATAAATCAGATCTATGAGATAGAAGAGAGTGAATATACATTCACACATATAACAACAAAATATATACATATAGCACGTATTTTATATAAAATACTTCATAATATTGCGTTGGAAGAAAATGACTACACACTCACTTGATCAGAAGATGATCGGGCAGCACTACGGCTTGCAGAAGTAGTGTTTCTCCGTAGATCTGGAAGATCTTTACAAAAACCGGGCTCCTCGCGGGCAGGGCTTCGGCTCGGGAATAACGCTCTTCGGGATCTTTGGGGCTTTGGATCTTGCTTCGAGGCTCGGGAATAATAATAGGGCTTCGGGGTATAAACGACACGCAGATCGAGGCAAAAGATTAGAGAGAAAAGGAGAAATTTGAAAAGTAAATCGGCTGCTTTCGTATCCCCTTTTATAGGAGGCTGGACCCTCACACGTACGCTAGGCGTACGCCTCGGATCGTCAGCGCTTACGTCATCGGAGGTACTCGAGTGCTGGGCTTCGTCACGCTTCGTTGTACGCTGGGCGTACTTCGGATGAGTCCGGAGACTCCTCTTCGGATAATACCAACATTTAGAATTATATTTAAATTTTAAATATTTAATAAACTTCAAAAATTCATATCTTCATCATACGAACTCCGTTTTCGACGTTCTGTATATCCACGCGTAGGTGAGACCATACTCTACAACTTTCGTTTAGACTCCGTCGGCTTTTCGCTTTATTTTTATTATTTATTTTTAGGAGGCCGGGACAGACAAACTTCGTTATAAATTCATAACTTCTTCGTCCGACGTCCGTTCTCGCCTAACTTTTCATCGTTTCACTACTAACAACGAGATCTTCGATTCTCGTTTAGATTGTTTCGGCTAAAAACCGCTCGATTTCAAATCGAGTATTCGGGCTGCATACTGCCAAGTCGAAATTTCAGAAAATCATAACTTCCTCATACGAAGTCAGATTTGGGCGTTCTATATATATTCAGAAACCTCGTTTCAACTACTACAACATTATCCAATGGTATCAAGTTTATTTTACACTTAAATTTTGACGCTTATTTTATTCTTAATTCAATTAAATTATAATAATTAAGAAAACACACATAAATCACATAATTCACAAATAATACATTTTTATTATTTCAAATTGGGTTACAAAGGTTAACCTAGACTATTACATTGTTAAAAATGGCAAGCCCAGAAACACGGACGTTGACACTCATTTAGGTGGGGCCCATTATGTGTTTGCTTATGTATGGTATGTGGTAATTTGGGGAACTCACTAAGCTTTGTGCTTACGATTTTCAGTTTATGTTTTCAGGTACTTCTGGGTCAAAAGGGAAGATCCTGGGATGATTGTAGAACACACACCACTCAATTCCACATTTTGTGTTTTACTCTGATGATTGATGATGTATTGATACAATTTTTTTTTACCTTGGTTTATGAAAATGATATGGTTACTATTTAATTAATCTAGAACTGAAAAAATTTTGGGTCTTATTTTTGGGACGTTACAAGTTAGTATCAGAGCCTTGGAATATATTATAAGTTCTAATATATTAATATGAAATCATATTATTTAATTAGTATTGATTAAGAATTAATTTTGTGATAAAAAAAGAGACTAATTAAATGGGGATTGATTTGTAAATCATTCATTCTTATATAGTGGGCTTATGGTTCATGATTCACTAGATTGGGCTAGGACCCATTAGGTGCTCCATGGAGGTTATAACCCATGGATCATGGGGGAAATGAAAAGCCATTAGGGTTTACATGGTGTAACCTTACATGTGACACAGTATATAAATAGCTCCGTAGCTAGCAAAATCGGCGACCAATGCAAGACAGGGAGGGATAGCCGATTTTGTGATCACAGTGTTCTTCTCTTAAGTTATTCCAAGAGTTGTGGTGTTGTGTGAAACATTTGAGGCATCACACTTGAGGTGTTAGGCTCACAAAGTCTTAAGGAATCCAAGCAACTACAAAGGTATGTCATTCTACTAGTTTTATATTACATGTACCCCATACCATGCTAGTTAGGATGTAAACCTTGGAAAATTCTTATTTTCATGAATATTAGAGAAAACATAGATCCAAGGTTTCTAGGGTTGCATGTACACCATAGGAGTGTTAGAATGCTCAAAACCATCAGAAACATATATCATTGTTTTACAAGGAAAGGGTGCAAAGGAAATTCATAAATTTATAGTTCATATTAAAGAAAATATTGGATTTTCTAGAAGTATACAAATCATTTTATACGAAAACTTCACAAATCCTTCTCACACAAAAATGCATATAAACTCACCAACTTAATTGTTGACACTTTTCAAAACCACGTGTATTCTCAGGGAATCAGTAGACATGTATTCACCACACCTTGAGGCTCGACGTCGCTGCATTATGTTTTCTGCTTTTGTTATTCATAATTAACTATTGAGCAAAACAAAGTTGTAAATGATGTAAACTTGTAATTGATGGGTTTTAGGAGAAACAAATAAACTAGAAAAACAACTCCTAAGTTCACATGCAACCTACTTTGGATCTATGTTTTAACTATTGAACATATAACTTTGAATTGCAAAACAAGAACCCTAGAGGAGAGAGGCTATTTTCGAAAATAACAAACTAGGGTTTAGGAGTTACATATCTTTAAATTGTTATAGAAAACAATTGACAATCCTCTTGATCTTGATCTTGATCTTCTTGGAAGCTTAGCACCACAAATGTAATGCCTCTAATGGAATCACACCCAATAACTAGCAAGAAGGAAACTAGAAGGAGAGAGGGTAGAGGGAGTATGTAATTTATGGCCTAGGGTTTCTTCAAAAAAATGAGTGCCCAAAATGTGAGCCAGGAGGCTCCTTATATAGCTGAGGGATCTAGGGTTTAGGGAAAAACCCTAATGCTCCTTGCTTAGGGCCTAAGCAAACCCAATGGCCTTATCCAAGCCCCCATGGATGAAATCATTAGGGTTTCCCCTATATATTTCGTCCACCCTCTTCCAAGGGGGTTCTGGAGCCTTACACTCAACTATTAGATAATTGCAAACTAGTCCCTGCACTTTAAAATTAATACAGTTAACCCTAAAATTAGTTCTAATTAATTTCTAGCTAACTATGAATTAAACATTATGATTTCTAATCAATATATTAATCTTTTAACATATTAATAAATCATTTATATTAATTTATTAATCTTATAATAAATCAATATCTCCTTTCATAATTTCCTTGTCCGGTTGCTAGGTTTGAGGGTAACCCAAAAGGACTGTGTTGCTATCAATTCAAGTACATACCAATTATAGTTATTGGCTTAGACACCTAATCTAACAGTATTATCAATGTGTGAATGTTTGGGTTGCTATGTTTCATTACTATTCAATTGTTATGATACTGTACATGAAGTCACTCCATCAGCACCCAGACGTTTCCGTCGTTCTGGTTTGGGGGTGTGACAGCCAAATCTTCATCAAGTGCTTATTATCTTCAGAAAAGGCCTATAACCTCATTACCTCATATCTAGTTCCTAAATATATTTATAATGGATAAAATCTCCAACTTTACCCTTTAGGATGGTCCAAACAACCAAATCTAGTCTTTAAGCCTCAAAAAGGTCAAGAATGCATCTTTCTCAACTTAATCCATTACGTCCAAGTCTCTAACCTTTAGATCTTAATCAACATGATGTTTAGATGGATAAAGTTTCCAACTTTATCCATAATAATGTCTTAAACTGTGACAACCAGGAACTTCTATCTTGTACATCTTGTCAATTCAATCAATGTTAAGTTTGTTATGTTAACTTCTTGTACTGTTTAAGGGTTCATTGAAGCGTTCTAAGCAAGAGAATAACCAAGGCTGAGGTTAGGAATGAGTCAGCAAGTCGTATAGTAACAAAACCAGGCCATACACACTCTTGGGAGGAGTGTACGAGCGTACACATGTGTGTGTGACCGCACATCCATCTCTTGGCAACACACTCACCCTTATATAAAGGGTAGACCCCTTTTCCTTCATTCCTTTCACTCCTTGACCGCACACTACACCATTCTGTCAAGCTTCTTCAACCGTGAACCCTCTAAAGCATAAAAAACGTGAGTGATTCATACTCTAACTTGTTAACCATAGAAGGCCACTCTATCTAAGCTTTAAGTCAGCAAAATTCGTCATGTTCCTCATGTTTAGAAGAGAGTGCGGCCGCACACCCCATAAGGTGGCCACACACTCCTAAAAGACCCTCCAAAGTGAGAGTTTGACTGCTATCTTTAAGTTGGACATGACCCTAGCTTTGTTGCACCTTAAAGTTGGCACTTTAGACACAAACATGAGGTGTGTACGGCCGCACACACACATGTACGGCAGCACACTCCTTTGTGCGACCACACACACACCTTAGGGCCGTAAACCCACATCTAAGACACTTAACTTGCACTACAACTAAGTATGGACCTAGAACACTTCATGGATGCAAGTATGGACCTTGAAAACACCTCAAAAACACCTTCCATCATGAGTCTACGGACGCATACCCCATGGGCCTCACACCCATGACCGCACACACATTTAAGGTGGCCATATACTCCCCTTACTCAATTCTATGAGGTTCTAACACTTAGTGAAAGTGGTTCCAAGTCCCTAGAGTGATTTTCTATCGTATCTAGTAGTGAAATACCTTCATTTGACTCCTATATGTTTCATTACACGTTATTAGGATCAAATTGAGTTCGAGGTTTCACTTGACATTCAACATCTCGTACCGATCTTTCATACAAATCACTCGCTCAAGGTGAGTTCATGCCCCTACGCTTTTACTGGTTTTTAAAACATTTTTAGGGGGAATACAAGCTAAACATAAATGCTTTTGTGAACTAATACAAAGAGCTTTTAACAAGTATAAAACTCATGCAATTCTCATATTTTACCCCTTTTGTACTATGTCGAGCATAAGGGACGTTTTACAACATATAACCAAAATTGCATAGTTTCTCGGGTTCGATTTTCACATCAAATACGCTACACATGCAAAATATAATAGGTATAGTTGGGAATTTTCGAAACGTAACAAGTACAAAGACTTTCACTACTATACATATAAACTATGACACATTGGGTTTATGATATACAACACTACATTGAACATGGCATTGCATAGCTATTTAAGCATAATTGTCACTACATACTGTATACATAGGGATTTCACTACGGTATAACGCTACAGCATTATATGTAAACTAGATTATACAGAATTGTGAGGCTCTACTTCAATACTGTACCCTTAGGTGTATAGGGATAAATCCTTTTAGTATAACCAGAGTCTCCTAGAGGGAGAGCGTGAGATTTGTGAATAGATCTATTCGGGACTGACAATCTCACACCTGAACTGCTAGCTACAATTAGGCAGGCATGTCTTAGGTGAAAAATTTTCATTTAGCTTAACGCCTGAAGAACGTTGTAAAGGTCTCTCGGTCATATCAAGCATGGTTATATGACTCGCAAATAAGTATAAACTAACTTTGGTTTACGGACTCTACTCTTCATTGTTTTATTTTGAGTAATAAAACTACCTCTAGGATGGATAACCTGTTTTTAGGGAAAATATGGGATTTTTCCCAAGACAACACCGGCATTTCTAAAACTGATGGTTTATTTTCTACTAATAGATACTCTTTCAACACTACTTTTCATAAGAAAATATGGGATTTTCTTGAGGAACACTTTTCAAAAGAATCAAAGAAACATTTTCCACCATAACTAAATGCGTATGAACTCACCAGCTTTATGCTAACATTCTTTCAAACTGCTTGTATTCTCAGGAAATCAGTAGACAGGTACTTCTTGGATTTAAAGGAGTCGGAGCAATAAGAGTCTTATGTTTATATTTTACATACTTTTGATGTATTACAAACAAGTTTCAAACTGATGTAAACATTTTTCATATATGTATCCATTGTGTTGGTTGTGTTGCTATGATTGCTATATTACACTGGTTGTGATGCTAAACATGACGTCCTCCACCCCGGAACAATTCCGCCATTCCAGTTTCGGGGTGTGACATAAACTTTCAAGATCTAAACTTTAATACACCAAAATGACCTACCAGACCAAGATAACTTGCATGGCTAAAAGGGAAGGAAAAAGATCATAACTTTCATAGTCCATGAGGTCTAAGAAGCATTCCTAAATGCTCAAAAGATTTTGGAGTTCACCCAACTCCAAGATCACCTATAAAATGGACCAAAAGTGCTAAAAATACAAATGAAGAGATCTAAAGAACTAAAGAGCAAGATATGAACTTTATACTCACAATAATCCAGAAGTGGAGTGACTTTGATGGATCCAAACTTGAAACAACATTCCTTGCAACCAAAAGAACCTTCTTGATCTTCAACCTTCATCAAAATATCACCAAGAGACCCAAAAGAGGAGAGATCAAATTGGAGGAGCTCAAATCTTGAAGAGAGAGGCTTAGGTTGCTCCCAATGAGTTGTAAATATGATGGAAGCTAAGAAAATACCCTAAAACACCAACCCTAAAATCCATGGGCTTGGGTTGCACAACATTCACCTCGTGACAGCTTGTTTGTCACCTCATGACAACTCTCACGTCGTGACAACGGGTTTTCACCTTATTTACAGCCTGATATCCTGGTATTTAAAACATCCTAAAACTAAGTGTTACACCAGACCTACCTTCTTGCTTATTCTTGGGCCTAAACAACTACAGAGTGCACCTAGGAAGTATTAACTATGTTACCCACGCTTCAACGGACCCGAGATGAGAAACCACCTTGAAAATGGATGCTTTCAAAGTCTAAGAGAATGTCATACGATAGTTATGAGGGATGCTTTTAACTGTGGTGATAGGTAGTTTAAAAACACGATTAAGGAGCAACTTTTGAATACCAACAATATGTCCACTCATATGACACATTCATGGATAGCCATTGCGCCATAGAACGAAATTAAAAAAATCACCTGAAACCGGTTTTGTATGAAAGAATTATGAAAGTTCAAAGTTTGGAGTTTTTTACATTCTTCATTAAGGAGCCTACTTTGGACCTAAAATATTATGTCTTCCCATCATCAAAATATGAGGTGCACTGTGTTCATGAATAGCCCTTACTAAATAGAAAATATAATGAATTTTTTACCCCAAACAGACTTTATACAAAAGAATTATAAATGTTCAAATCTAAGGAAAAAAAACAATATTTTCATCGACCACAAATGTGAAATCTAAGTGGATTTTCGCAGTCAATAGAGACTTTTTAAGTAGTCAAGGCCCCAACATCATTTTGGCAAAAAAAAAAAACATTTTCATAAATGAGCAAGATTTTTGTAGATGGTCATTTGTGAAAATCATGATTATTCGGGTCAATTCCTGTTTTTGTAGCTATTTTTTGATAAATACTTCTAAAAATGGTTTTTATGGTCGTTTTCTTTTAATATATTTTATTGTTTACTAAATTACAGTTGATTAAAAATCAAATATTTTTTTAGAAGAACTTAGAAAAAAATGTATTTTAATTAACATAGGCAAAGTTAAGAATGTTAAGAAAAATAAAACAAAATGTTAAGTATTTTCAATCAAATCCAACTTATTTTAACTACACATAGCAAATGAAAGGATGTAAAAATACAATCACAATGTATTTAAATCTATTACTAAATCTAGACATACAAATAAAAAGATGTAAAATTAAAATTGTGTAGAGTTAGCTTAGAATACAACTACAGAAACCATTTCAACCTAGTTGCATATTTGGGCAATTTAGTTATTCATGTCACCAAACTACCTTAATGGTCATCATTAAATGAGTATGATTAAGAAAACCATGTAACCATAGGAACGAGAAATGTAATTTTGTCAAAAGTAATAAAAAAATAAAAATTAAATGTCAATTTAGTCATTTTATGTATGTTAACCGTTAACAACGAAACTGAAAATAATATAATATAATAAAAAAAAATTGTCGGTGTTAAAACAAAAAAAAAAAAAAAAAAAAAAAAAAAAAAAAAAAAAAAAAGATTAAATAGAAAACTACAAAACCATAAAGGTGTTGAAACTGAAAAAAAAAAAACCGATTAGATTAGAAAAATCAAAACCTACAAAACCATGGGGTATATGAGAAAAAACGAATAGATTAAAAAAAAACTACAAAGCCATAAAGGTGTTTGAAACTACAAAAAACGATTAGATTAGAAAAAACAAAACCTACAAAACCATAGGGTATATGAACTCCACACATTTACACTTTGTAAACACATATTTCCACCTTGTAAACATGTATTCTTGATCCCATTTAATAATTTTATAAGAGAATAATGTTTGAGGGTAGGAACAATGAATTTCTTTCCTCAATACAAACAACCCAACGTGAATTTCATTTCATTTTTTCTTTTTTAAAACGACAAAGTAATTAGGTGTTAATATTAATACTTCAATTTTTGTTAGCACCTGACTTTCCGTTGGCATGTCATTTCAAATTATATGAAATGAATAATTTAAAAAAATAATAAATTATTATTGGTGTATGAATTATATTTAAGTGTTGTAAAACTAAAATTATTTAAATATTCGCATTACAAAACTCTTTTAAGTTTAAATATTCACTATATTTATATTTCAATTTATTTTAGCATCCATGCAAACGTTAAAAAACGAACATTCTATTTCTTGCACACTACATATTTGGTCCATATTTTTGTTTTAATATTTTATAGATGTGATCTGCAAACTATATTTCTTTTACCTTTTAAAATCAAACAATGCCTAAGTGGTTCATATATGTAATTGTACACTACAAAGGTTGATACAACAAACATCCATCGATTAAATGCTATAACTAGATTTTTACGCATGACAAACATGTTTAAAACTCATCTTATGAGTCTTGGACATTTTCTTAACCTAGTTGTCAAGATTAACTTATTAACCGGAAAAATGAAGGTTAATACGGCTAAATATGTGTTTATAAGATCACCTATCGTTCCATCTTCTAAAGATTTTTGAGGTTAGATGTTGAAATAGGTGGTCACCCATAAGAGTGTTTGAAAATGACTTTCAAATGAAAGGCCCAACAACTGTTGCATACCTTATATAATTACCTAACAAACGATAACGAAACTCAAATTTTTGGATATTTTCGCAGTTGGTGGTCCATGTTGCCTTTTCAAGGAAAGTTGCATCATTTTGATATACCGATTAAATAATTGTGGTCATTTTGTTGATTATTCAATTTTTTTAGTTTAGTCATTGTCGACGTTTCATATTTATCTATGATTCTTAAACTGTTAGAAGGTTTATCTATGGTTCTTATACCGTCAAAAAGTATAAACCTGGTCATATTGGTCAAATCTAAACATTAACATAAAGACCATAAAATATATATAAATAATTGATTTAAAAAAAAAAAATCAAATCTTTTTCACGACTCTATGTACCCCATACGTCTATACCCATATTATATATAAGGGAAAAAAAAAACAATAAACAATAAACTCATCTAGTCATCTACCTAAATACCATACAAAACCATTCATGATTCAACCCTCAACAAAAATTTAAAAATATCAACAATCACAATCATCTTCATTCTTCCCTAACCAACATGAACTGTTCTTCGTGTAGACGGCTCTGGTAACGGTAACGGACTCGGTACTGAACTTGGACTTCTGATATCATCTTCTGACTCTCTAATCGCGTCCTGTAACACATCAACTATCTGACTCATCGCGGGTCGATCTTCCGGATTCTTCCGCAAACAACTGTCCGCCAATTTTGCAACTTTCCGAGCCGCACTAAGTGAATATTGATTGTTTAAACGCGGATCCATTATCATCCGGAACCTTTTGCTATCTGCTGGGAACTGTTTGACCCATTCGATAAGTTTTTGTTCGGATTGTGGTAGGAGTCTATCAATCGCCTTTCTACCCGATAAAATCTCGTATAATACAACTCCGAAACTCCATAAGTCGCTGTTTGACTTTAGATGACCCGTTTCCACGTATTCTGGGGCAGCGTATCCGTATGTCCCAACAGGCTGGAAATGACAATAAGTTAGGATCAAAGATTTTATTCATCTCTCTCTTCAATGGAGATAAACTCTATCTAACATGGCTGACTCTATTTATGTTGGAGAGAGAAAAATGTAGGAGTCGTGAAATAAATACAAATACAAATTACTCACCGTTGTGGATACGTGAGTCCGGTCTCCTTGTGGTCCTTCTCTCGCAAGCCCAAAATCCGAAAGTTTTGGGTTGAAGTTTTCATCCAACAACACATTTGCGGACTTGAAATCGCGAAATATCACCTAAATTAATTCCCAAAACATTAGTTTGAATTATGAACTACTATAATTTAAAAATGTCATAAGATGTGTACTTTTTAAATATTAGGATACGTTATGTAAGATATATATATACCTGGATTTCCAAACCCTCGTGAAGATAAGCTAGACCTTGGGCTGCACCAAGGAGGATTTGTAGCCTTTTTTTCCATGGAATTGGTGGATATGCTCTGCTAAAGAGATGAGATTCTAAGCTTTTGTTTGGCATATACTCGTAGACTAATAGTCTTTGTATTCCCCTTTCACCATCTACTGAGCAGTATCCCAAAAGCTTTACAAGGTTAGGGTGTTCAACAACACCAAGAAACTGAACTTCTGCTAACCATTCTTTATGCCCCTACACATCATATAACCAAAAAAATCTATAAATTTTGGGAAGATAAATCATCATTTTCTTGTTTTATGTTTCTAACAATTTGATCTTAATGTAATTTCAAAGTTTAAGCAAGTCTTATAAATCTTGAAGTTGGAAGCAAGTCAATTGTGGAATCTAATTCCTAAACCATCGATTCCCACGTGTATAAACAAGATTAAACAAATCAAATTTGAGAATATATTCTTGAATGAATATAGAGATTATAAAAATTAAAAAACAAAACCAGTAGATCCGGAGAGAATTTTCAATGGAATACCTGCATCCCATTTCTGTTGAGTTTCTTAATTGCAACCACAAGAGGCTCGCCTTGATCATCAGGAGGTTTAATTGACCCTTTATACACACTTCCGAATCCACCTTCTCCGATCTTTAACATCCTATTGAAATTATTAGTAGCATTTCTGAGCTCTGAAAACGAAAACTTTCTCAAATTATGTTCTTTTTCTCTGTACAATTCCGGTATGCTTCTTGGTGAAACGATTGACCCTGTCGACTTTACTAATCTTGTAGCTGGTTTCGTTGATTGGTTTTGCTCCCGGAGCTCTGGTGAAGATTTCCCTCTTCTTTTCGTTCCGGAACTGAAAATATTGAAACACTTCATCATTGGGAAGAAACCAAGAACCCTAAATGGTGAAGTGAGAAAACAGAGATGAAATTGAAGGGAATTGAAGGAGATTGGAAACGAAAAAAAGCCAGGTGAGGAAGATGAAGATCATGGAATTGTTTGGGTTATTTTGTGTGTTGTGAACAAAGAAGTGGTTGATGATAGGAATGGGAGTAAAATGGTTTCACAAGACACCACCAAAAAGAAGACAATTTGACCAAGCAATTAATTGAAACTTGAAAGGAATTCAAAGGAAGTTTCGTATGGATGCCAAACTATCCCACTGCTGAGACATCCTTATTTCTAACAACAACGTAAGAGGTTTTGCTTTCATAAAAAAACCGCAATTTTATAAACAATTTAATTAATAACTAAATACTTAAAGGGATAATGACTTGAAAGGGTAACGAACTTTCGACTTTTGTCACATTTAGTCACTAAACTTTTTTTCGTTGTCTATTTGCCACTAAACTATTGAAACTGTTCACATTTTACCCTTATGACCGGCTGTTACCGGTCATAAGAGTAAAATGTGAACAGTTTCAATAGTTTAGTGGCAAATAGATAATGAAAAAAAAGTTTAGTGACTAAATGTGAACAAAATCGAAAGTTCGTTTCCCTCTAAAAAGTTCAATGACTAAATGTGAACAAACTTCCTATTGTATTATGTTTTAGCAAAATTATTTATTTTTGTTTAATTGTAGCAACATTTGTTGATGAAGAAATCTATGAAATAAAAAAACAAAATGTAACATCCGGATTTCCAGGTATCATCATTTAAGTATTTTTCTTTTGAGTTAAGAAGAGAGACTCGACGAGTTGACGCCTCAACTCGTCGAGTAAGGTCGCGACTGATGACTCGGATTAATGAATGGACTCAACGAGTCGGTGAGGCGACTCAACGAGTCCACGTTGTTGGCAGAAACCCTAAATCTTTGGGCCCGAGCCATATTTAAAGGCACTTATGGCCTTCAATTGCGACTACCATTCCCATAAGTGAGAACCCTAGCGAGCTTGAGTGTGTAGAGTGAGAGGAAGAGCTATCTTGAGCTTTTTGGTGTGATAGATCTGGACCCTTCTAGGTTCAGAGAGCCGAGAATATAAAGCTTTAGTAGAGTAAACCTTGGGGTTCGAAGTTAGGAAGCATTTATGGGATTTTTATGGTATATATAGTTACTTTCATCTTACACATAGATATGAAGTATTTTATATAAATTACGTGCTATGTGTGCATATTATTTGAATATTTGCTGTCTATGCTAGATGAACGATTTTATACATGTTTTAAAAGATTTAAACGGTATATTTATTTTATATCTACAAATATATTGCGGATGAAACATGGATAGATGAAATAGTTGGTGTGTGATGAAATAAAATGATGAGAGATAAGTGATGATAGAAAGGTGGTGATAATTAGGTAAACAGATGACGATGAATATGTGATGTAGGATGAAAGGAGATACCATAACCTTAACCAACAATGTGGCGATGTAGTCATCTACCAGAGTATAGATGACGACCACGGACTATTCTAGACAACCCAGTGGAAACACCAGCAGGCTCATAACCTGTAGGTGATGAATTACGAGTTCAGAAGATGTTGTAACTACGTATTCATGCGATGATACTCTAACCCCTTACTATGAATTACGAGTTCAAACGATGTTGTAACTACATATTCATGGGATGTCACAAATTTCGCATGTCAAACCAATGGTCATAATTCACATCAGTGAGAATGGTTCATTTTTTTGTAAAACCAAAATCAGATTGGAAATTTTGATTTTTTATTTTGGAAAATGTCAAACCATTGGTTTTTTATTTTGGTTTTAGTTTTTTGTTTTTTTTTTAAATATATTTTCAGGGTTTTGTTTTGTTTTTTTCTTATTTCATAGATTTTTTCATCAACAAATGTTGTTACAATTTAACAAAAATAAATAATTTGCTAAAACATAATACAAGAGGAGGTTTGTTCACATTTAGTCATTGAACTTTTTAGAGGGAAACGAACTTTCGATTTTGTTCATATTTAGTCACTAAACTTTTTTTCGTTATCTATTTGCCATTGAACTATTGAAACTGTTCACATTTTACCCTTATGACCGGCTGTTTGCCGGTCATAAGGGTAAAATGTGAACAGTTTCAATAGTTCAATGGCAAATAAATAACGAAAAAAAGTTTAGTGACTAAATGTGACAAAAGTCAAAAGTTCGTTACCCTTTCAAGTCATTATCCCATACTTAAAACACAGTTTCATAACATAAATCTATGATATAGTAATGGAGCTTAAGTGTTAGTCAATTAAATGCATAAGTGCTTTTTGACCTAAAAAACATAAGATAGTAAAAGAAATCGTAGTGTTCCAACTTCCGGTATTATAATATGATATCATGAATATGTTTTAATTAGCAAATAAATAAAATATATTTAAAATTACAATACATTTAAATAGTAATGAAATATGATTAAAATATAAGAACTTAAATATACAAATCATAAAAATATGTATATTAACTGGTTAATAAAAAAAATCAAATAAGCTATATTTTCTAATAACAATAAATAATTAATAAAAAATCAATAGTAATAAAGCTATAAACACTAAAAATCTCTATTAAATACTATACTTTTATGAATAAAAATTTATTTTTATAGACAACACTCATATATATGTGATTTATTTTAAAAATCTTTGTCTTTATTTTAAATCGACGACTCAATTTAAAATTAGATTGTATAACTTATCGTTCTCAAACAAATTATGGATTCTGTGTTCTTTTTTTTTCTTAAAGGGAAATTTTCTTTTTCAGCATAATTGATAGTTTTTAAATTCTTTTGTCCATATACACAAAGTCATAATAAACTGTATTAAGATTTAAGAGGGCAAAATAGGGATTTACATTGAGGATCGACATCCATCATACGTCATCTTTGGGAACAACACCGCTAGGACCAACGTCATTGCTATTGTCACCATATTAATTATATATATGTTTCTTTTATGAAATGGGACACATTGAAAAAGTAATGCACTTTAAAAATATTTTTAATAAATATTATTTTAAATTTAATAATAGCATATTAGCATTGCAATTAATAATAATAATAATAATTGCTATTCTTATGTTCAAGGCGCATATTAGTGGGACACATTGAAAAATAGTTCGCCGTATATTCATTTCATTTTATATGTTTGGTTGCTTAGTTTTTATTCTTTTCGTTTCACGTGCTACAAAAAGTTTAGACGTTGGACTTTGAACTATTTTGACACTTTAGAGTTTAGACGCTTAAATGCTTTTAAAATTCAGAACGATACATATAAATTTATAATTTACATGACATTGTTTTGTCGGTTTGGATGTATGCATCTAACATTATTATTGTACAATCTTTTATAGTTTTATTATACAGTTTAGACCCATGACTTAGTTAGGTTTGGCATTGTTGAAGTAGAGATAAAAAGGCTGAGGTGGAGCTCAGTTAGTCTTGTACCACTCCCATTAACCTTATTAAGTAACCTTAACCTTATTAAGTTAGGTCTCCTTATAGGTTGAACTACTCATGTATATTTAATTAGAAGGTTAGTGGAAAATATTGTCGAACATGGTATTAGATATACAAACTCTTTAATTCTTTATACTTCATCACTTCTATAATATATACAATTGACAAAAATTGAGAAAACTAATACGATGTGTTAATTCGAAACGAAATACCAATTGTTTGCAAATATTAAATTCTCATCGTTACAAATTACAAGTTGATATCCGATTTACAAGGGGGTGTTTGACTTATCTTTTAAGAACCAAAAGTCTTTTTAGGAAAATATAAAAGGTAAAAGATGTTTGATAAAAACATTTTTAAAAGTTACTTTTGGATTTTGGATTTTGGATATAAGGAAAATGAATTTTTTGAAACTTTTCCTAAAATGACTTTTGGTCTCTCAAAAGATAAACCAAACAACCCCTAAGTATCATAATTATTTTTGCCATTTCTTTGATAACTATGTTCCTCATATATCTTTAAATGTCATTCACCTCTTAGAAACAACAATTCCATTAAAATTAGATATTATCGAGGTAGATGTCTTAGGACGAGATAGCTCACATGACCCACATAAATTTTAAATAGGGATAATGACTTGAAAGGGTAATGAACTTTTGACTTTTGTCACATTTAGTCACTAAACCTTTTTTCGTTATCTATTTGCCATTGAACTATTGAAACTGTTCACATTTTACCCTCATGACCGGCAGCCGGTCATAAGGGTAAAATGTGAACAGTTTCAATAGTTCAATGGCAAATAGATAACGAAAAAAAGTTTAGTGACTAAATATGAACAAAATCGAAAGTTCGTTTCCCTCTAAAAAGTTCAATGACTAAATGTGAACAAACCTCCTCTTGTATTATGTTTTAGCAAATTATTTATTTTTGTTAAATTGTAACAACATTTGTTGATGAAGAAATCTATGAAATAAGAAAAAAACAAAACAAAACCCTGAAAATATATTTAAAAAAAAAAAACAAAAAACTAAAACCAAAATAAAAAACCAATGGTTTGACATTTTCCAAAATAAAAAATCAAAATTTCCAATCTGATTTTGGTTTTACAAAAAAATGAACCATTCTCACTGATGTGAATTATGACCATTGGTTTGACATGCGAAATTTGTGACATCCCATGAATATGTAGTTACAACATCGTTTGAACTCGTAATTCATAGTAAGGGGTTAGAGTATCATCGCATGAATACGTAGTTACAACATCTTCTGAACTCGTAATTCATCACCTACAGGTTATGAGCCTGCTGGTGTTTCCACTGGGTTGTCTAGAATAGTCCGTGGTCGTCATCTATACTCTGGTAGATGACTACATCGCCACATTGCTGGTTAAGGTTATGGTATCTCCTTTCATCCTACATCACATATTCATCGTCATCTGTTTACCTAATTATCACCACCTTTCTATCATCACCTATCTCTCATCATTTTATTTCATCATACACCAACTATTTCATCTATCCATGTTTCATCCGCAATATATTTGTAGATATAAAATAAATATACCGTTTAAATCTTTTAAAACATGTATAAAATCGTTCATCCAGCATAGACAGCAAGTATTCAAATAATATGCACACATAGCACGTAATTTATATAAAATACTTCATATCTATGTGTAAGATGAAAGTAACTATATATACCATAAAAATCCCATAAATGCTTCCTAACTTCGAACCCCAAGGTTTACTCTACTAAAGCTTCATATTCTCGGCTCTCTGAACCTAGAAGGGTCCAGATCTATCACACCAAAAAGCTCAAGATAGCTCTTCCTCTCACTCTACACACTCAAGCTCGCTAGGGTTCTCACTTATGGGAATGGTAGTCGCAATTGAAGGCCATAAGTGCCTTTAAATATGGCTCGGGCCCAAAGATTTAGGGTTTCTGCCAACAACGTGGACTCGTCGAGTCGCCTCACCGACTCGTTGAGTCCATTCATTAATCCGAGTCATCAGTCGCGACCTTACTCGACGAGTTGAGGCGTCAACTCGTCGAGTCTCTCTTCTTAACTCAAAAGAAAAATACTTAAATGATGATACCTGGAAATCCGGATGTTACATTTTGTTTTTTTATTTCATAGATTTCTTCATCAACAAATGTTGCTACAATTAAACAAAAATAAATAATTTTGCTAAAACATAATACAATAGGAAGTTTGTTCACATTTAGTCATTGAACTTTTTAGAGGGAAACGAACTTTCGATTTTGTTCACATTTAGTCACTAAACTTTTTTTCATTATCTATTTGCCACTAAACTATTGAAACTGTTCACATTTTACCCTTATGACCGGTAACAGCCGGTCATAAGGGTAAAATGTGAACAGTTTCAATAGTTTAGTGGCAAATAGACAACGAAAAAAAGTTTAGTGACTAAATGTGACAAAAGTCGAAAGTTCGTTACCCTTTCAAGTCATTATCCCTTTTAAATATGTACAAGTAATTATTTATAACAGAATTCACTTAAATATTTTAAAAACACTATTTTAATGTGTTTGACAATAAAAAATAATAAAAATCATAGGTATAAACTATAAACAATAAAAGACATATTATATTTGGTAGGCAGATATGGTGGCATAAATGAGTCTTATATCGACTTCAAAAAGAATGAGTCTTATATCGACTTCAAAAAGAAAGTAGTGAGTGGTATTTCTATTAGAAATAGATGTTTTTTTTTTCTTTAACACATTAAGCTTGTTTGAGGCATGGTTTAGATCTTACTCCAACTATAAGTTGGTGGTTTTAGTCCAAAAAAAAAATTAAGGAATGATCAATTTGGTCTCATTACTTTTCACCGTCAATTTGTATATATGGTGGATCACTTATTATTCTGGTTAAACCCGGGTTATCGTGAACCAGACTGATTGAACCAAGTTAGGAAACTATGTGGTTTATTGTTCAGGGAACCTGTAACCCCCCAAAATCACGACTTAAATTTTTTTATTTATAGATTAATAAATCGTTAGTACAGGTCTTTCCCATAAAAACCAAGGTAAATTAATTTTTAACATAGCATTGTCAATCAGAGTATTTCATAGAAAACGGAAACATGTGGTGTGTGCTCTGCAATCATCCCGGGCTCTTCCAATTGAAAACCAGAGTACCTGAAACATAAACTGAAAACCGTAAGCACAAAGCTTAGTGAGATCCCCAAAATACCATATAGCATACAACCACAGAATATCATGCAACATACATAGAGTTGTCATGGGCTCCCCCATGGTCTTGACCTGGAATATTATGGGCTCCCCCACATTGTCTGATAACCAAGTGTCATGGGCTCCCCCATGGTCTTTACCTGGAGCGTCATGGGATCCCCCACATGGTCTGATATCCAAGTGTCACGGGCTCCCCCCCCCGGGGTTGTTAGGTGTGTCAGACCCAACAAATAATAGGGGTACGATATACTCCAAAATACACTATTTTAATGCACTAAAAAGTAGTACAAGGCAAGCAAGGTCGAACCACAGAGACACGGGACAAAAGTCTATACCTTTTTGCACAAGGTACTTTGGTCACAAATGGGGGTTTTGTTTGCAAAAGTCAAATAAAAAAAATAACAATCAACTTTGAAACACGTAGAAAATGAAATAGATTTGTAAACAAGTTGTAAAAGTGCTTCCAGTTCTAGTTCTCAATGTTGTCATTTAACCTGATTATGACTTGATGTAATTTGTGATTGTTATTCTAAGTTGGTACTGAAAGATATTAACACGCTCTAATACCTCTCGCTTTCCAAATTATCTAACCAAAACGCGCTCTTTGGCTAGACCTAGCTTTACTAATTCAACCTAAACATGCTCTTAGATTGTACTGAAAAATTGCATTAAGTTTTGTAGAAGCTTCCCAACAATGTTCATTTCTTCTCATACGCTCGGAAGTATGAAAACATGTGATATATGTTTTACAATAAGAAAACTTACTATTAACTCAGTAGAACGATTAGGTGCCCTAAAAGTTAATTAACTGCACAAAAATTCAATTCATGAAAGTGGCCAATTAAACACAAATCAAATTCAAGGATTCTAGTTTAAACAAAAACATAATCACTAGAATAGAATCACAAATCGAACATCAAATCATATGCTTCAATTCAAGCAATTAACATGTTTTGAACAAGAACTAGAAACTAGGGTTTCTTAGCCACACATGGCTAAGAACAAATCAAACAAGAATAAAGATGGAATTGCAATGTTTAATTCTTACTAAAATGAAATCAAAAGGGTTTGCAATGATTAGGTCTTCTCAAAAGCTTTGAGAAATCTCCCAAAATTGCCCTAGATCGCCAGAAACTGCTCCCAAAACCGTTCTCTCTTCAAATGACGTCTTCTCCTGTCTTTTATTAAAGTTCACGTGCATGCCATAAGGCCATGCGTTTTTGGCATGGCCATGCCTTTTTCCCATGTGTTTTTGGCATGGCCATTTGTCTTGACCATGTGTTTTTGGCATGGCCCATGCTTTTTTCTAAAATTCCAAAAAGACTTCATTGTTGACTCCATCTTCAATCTAGCTTCACCACGAGTCATGTTGCTCAAATATGAGATGATAAAGGACAAACACGACCTGTGTCAGTGTGACAAGAACCGCATTTCAAACGTAGTCCTTTTCTATGATGATAATGCAACAATGACTCGGGTTATGTCTTCATGGTTTCCTCCATGGAATGACCGGTTCATCTTATCTGCATGCTCTAAAGCTCCAAGAATCCAAGCTCCATGCATCCATGCATCCAAGCTCCACGTTCCATGCTCCATAATGCCTGCAAAATAAATCAAAAATAGTGAAGTACCAGACATTCTTAATGAAATATGCAATTGCCCTAATAATCAACTAAATGCAAGAATTATAAAGTAGAATGTTATAAAAAGACGGAAATAAACATGCAAAATAGGTGCATAAAATGCACCTATCAAACATCCCCAAGCTTAGACCTTTCTTGTCCTCAAGAAAGAACAAAATTGAGAATCTACCTAGAGAAGACGATAGGTGACTAAAAAGAAACTAAGATGAAAAGAATGGAAGGAACGAAAAGGACTAAATGGAATTAAGAGTGCATGCATGCAATAAAAGAAGAACTAATAAAAATAAAATATGTACAAAAAGATTTTTTTTTTCAAACATTAATGCAATAAATAAAACAAAACAAACATATTCAATCCAATTAACCTCATTATGTCATACAGTCGAAGGTGTACCTGTCGGGTCTTGAGATAACTTGACATTAACCCCACAAAGATATATAACACGTAAAACAAGGTTTTTATCCATTCCCTAACGCAACTCAACAAAATCAAAAGTTACAACACTTGTTCACTTTTACAGGTATTGGGTTAGCACATGGAACAAATTATGGAACAAAGATATAGTGAGGAGACTCACCTCGAATGTAGAAGTTTTCTGAAAGAAATCCTTAGTTGTTGCCCTGACAACTTCCCGAGCTAACAATACTAAAAGACACCCAATTAGCAATTGGGTTCTAATCCATAACTTTAACTTCATACCCGAGGTAAAAAAACCATTTTACCCCTGACCTATCCCTGTCCAAAACTATGGCCCAAACTATAATCTGAAAGGCCCAAAGGCCAATTAATCAACCAATGACCCAATTTTCCAAATTGGGCCCAAACCTCTACATGGTCTTACCTTAGGTCCCAATCATTTACTCTGGTGCAAACACTTGGTATTCCGATGGTCCAATATCTCATAATCATCAAAGTCTAAATATGGCCCACTTATGGCCTAATTTTCCAAATTGGGCCCAGGCCTTTCCAATGGACCTTTTCCTAAAGCCCAATAATTACATTAGTCCATAAACATGTTTCCAATTGGCCCATTAAGGTCCACAACAACTTAGTCCAAGAAATAGACCAACCCGAGGCCCACAAATGCGAAGTCTATTTCTATATTAGGCCATAAGGCCCAACTAGGCCTAACCATATCAACATTGGTCCAAAGATGCTTTCAGGTCCAAACACTAGCAAGTCCAGGCCCAAAACTATTAGGGCCCAAAGGTCCGAAGTCCACTAAGGCCCAAGTCTTCCTGAGAGCGTACGCCCAGCGTACCTCTTCTATACTCGTAGCGTACTGGACAAAAGGGTTGTACGCGCAACATACTACATAATACGACCAACATACAAACAACTCATGCACAAAATCCATTAAGTGCTTAATACATTGATACGTGTGAAATATTACTAGTTTTAATCCTACTAATTTAGACACAAAATAAACACACGTGAGGCAATGTACCTGTTGATTAGCAATATAGTTCAAGCAAGAAGGATATCGAACACATGGAACGGTAATGATTAAAATAAATACTAGAATTATCTAAATAAGAACAAGTAATAAAAAGGGGTTTTCTCTAGTTTTACAAGACTAAAAACTTAAGCAATCAAATAACACTTAAACAAAAGACAATTAACAACTAAAGGGAACAAAAGACAACCAGATTCAATAAGATAAACAGACTTCTATTTAGATTTCAATTCACTTACTCCTATGGTTGATTTCATGACAAACGCAATGGATTAATATATCAATGATTACCGATTCCTAATGTGATTAGATTCATGTTCACTATTACTAATCCTTTAGCAAACAAGTCAATTCAAACAGTGACCAATTAATTAAACTAACAAGTTTCCTAGTGTTCATGTCGAATCAAGTAAGACTTGTAATATTAGTTAACTAAATTTGTCAATTCAATCAACTCATATGTGGTTGTTCATCACACATGCTCACACATTAATTTAGTTATTTTCTAGTTAACCCTATGTTCATGTTTACTAATACTAGGCATACAATATTGTTTTCACAAAAATATATGATTCAAGCAATTAAGAAGATATTCATACAACTCAATAAACTTGATTATTAATAGAAAATAATTATCATTAACATGCAAGGATCTTTTAACAAGCTTAACAAGATAAATAATCAAATCAAATTAATCCAAATCACTCAATCAAACCATATTCATAAGATCATCTACATCTAACAAAAGTATGAAACTTTTAGCTCATAACTACATCAAATATCATCATAAAATCGAAATCTAGTGATTCAAACATGGTTCACACAAAATATTAAGATAAAAGTAATGGTTGTTTGCCTTTGATCTCTTCAAAATTGACTTCTAGGTTGAATTCTCGAAAACCAAAGCTCCTAACTGATCTTCAAAACTCGCTAAAAGCCTCCAGAATCTATTAGGGTTTCGAATGAAAACGTTCTTTACATAGATTGTGAAAAACAGCTCCAAATCGTTGAGTTTTATGGAAAAACATGTCGAGTTTCTCACTTAAATCGTGTGTACGGCAAGTCACGAATTTGTCGGGAATTTTCATCTCAACTCGTCGAGTTGATTGACCAACTCGTTGAGTTGTGTTTGGAATCAACATTTTCTCAAAACACGAAAGTCGTCTGAAATTGTGTCTAGTTTTCAGAACATTTTGAATCTCATCAGTCGGAGTTACGGGTCATGAGATACGGCTAAAACATTGACGAGGGGTCAAGCTGTCTAGCAACATCCTTCTTTCTTCAAAATCCAAGATCCAAGCTTCCAATCGCCACTTCCACTTCCTTTTTCTTCCCGAGGTTCTCCTTGTTACTGAAAATGAAATTTCAAACTACTTAAGAATCTTTTGTCCTAAAACCAACGAAAATTATTAAGATAATGCATGAATTTTATAACTAAATATGCCCATATCAAAATACCCTACACCTGACTTTTGCTTGCCCATAAGCAAAACTAAATTTTAGCACACTAGTATCACATAAGATAATCCCAATCAAACCCAACCATTATGCTAAAACTACAACGCATGCATTTGTGTCTAAAATTTTTCCTAAGGACCCCCCTAATCCTAAATACTTACAATCCTCATAAAGACTCGTCCACTTCTTTTGAACAACGCTCATTTTATGCTTCCCTCCGAATTCATCCCCAGAAAACATTCTTAAACTCAAGTCATTTTTGGTTAAATCCCCAAGCACACATATGATAAAATAACCTAGAAAAGAAAATTACAATAAAAGTAAAAGATTTGATAACTTGATAACTTTTTGCCTTGAATCTTCAATAATTTCTTCTTTGTCTTCATAGCTTTGTAGATTCTTTATTCGAACATTTCATCACTCTTTTTTTCTCCTTTTTTTGATAACTGTAACGCCCTGATTCTCATGTATTGATTTGTGTATGAATCTTTTTGGTTTTTGGGTCTACTTAACGAGTTTGCCGCCTTACTCATCGAGTAGTAGCGGGTTGGTCCGCGTGTTTTAATGATCTACTCGCCGAGTCCAAGAGCGGACTCAACGAGTAGGAGCTGGCAAATGAAACCCTAGATTTTGGGGTATTTCACCATATTTAAAGGATCATTAGCCTCCCCTTTACTGCTTCTTGTCCCTCTCAAACCCTAAATCGAGTGTGTGTTCTTTTGGTGTGTATAAGCTTAGAGGAAGAGTTTTAGAGGAGGAAACACATGGGGAGATCAAGCAAGTAGAAACAAGAACTCGTGGGATTCAAGATCTACATCAGTGGACATTCTCTTGAAGGTATTAGACTATTTTCCTAGGCTCATGTTCATCAAAAATCTCTTTTGGATGGGTTTTATGAAAGGCTTTTTTTGTTTGAGCTATGATCTGAAGTTGTAACTTCAGATCTGGACTCCTTTTGACCACTCATTGATAAAGTTATCAGCCTTGCCTAGTATGAGTCTTCCCTCAAGTGTGAGACTTCATTGTAAGCTTAGTTTTGTCATTTAAGGGCTTTAAAGCCTTGCATGCACATAAATTTTGCAACTTTACATCATAAGCATGCATAAGGAGGTTGGATCTGTAATCTGGAACCTTTGCATGGATTAAAAAGCATCTATATGGATGAATGATTGAAGGGACTCGGCGAGTCGCAAGGTCGACTCGGCGAGTCATATGAAGATGCTCATGAACTCGACAAGTTGGATGAACAACTCGACGAGCCCGATGAAGATTGTTGTGGGCTCGGCAAGTCAGTTGATGACTCGGCGAGTCGGCTAGGGTTTTCTCAATCTTTGGACACGTATGAACGCTGCGATTTGTATGGGGAAAACTCTCTGAGTTGTCCAAGGAGTTGCGGCCACTGACAATAGGAACTCGACGAGTCACTCAGGTGACTCGGCGAGTTGGCGAGTTATGCAAGGAACTCGGCGAGTAACTGAGGGTACTCGACGAGTTGAGGTCAACATGGACTGTTGACCTTGACAGATGACTTTGAATTTGACAATGGGTTAACCAGATGACTTTTGTAGGACACTTTGGAAATATTGGAAACTTACAAGTATGGTTTACAATGAATATAGGTGATAGATTCTGTGGCAGTGATCTGGGAGTTCGAGCTTATCTTACGAGTCGACAATTGGGAGGTGAGTTATCCTCACTATATTAACAGGGTCTAAGGTATCAAGGCCGACCCTTTATGGATTGTATTTGGTTATGGCATGATATGTTTATTGATTACATCCTGCTTTGTGATGTAGGACAACATACCCGGTGAGCGGTCTGGATAGGCTGTAGGCCTTGCGAGGCAGTCTAGTCATGCTGAAGGCTCGAGAGTGGTCCAGATAGGTTGTAGGCCCTGCAAGGCGGTCCAGTCAGGCTGAAGGCTCATTATGCATGTTGTTCTGTATTGTTATATGTTTTGATTATATTGGTATGGAGTTGGTATTTTGGGGTAGCTCACTAAGCTTTCGGGCTTACAATTCCAGTTTATTGTTTCAGGTACTTCTGGTGATCGAGGGAAGGCAAAGGCTTGATCGTACCAATCCTCATGATTTGTTTATGTTTCTGGGAAAAACTAATATCTGTCATGATTTTATGGATTGATACTGGGATACTCTGATAATTACTATTTTGAAAACAACCTTTGTAATGATGAATAGTTTTTAAATGTTTTGAAAAAGTTTTAATTTGGCATGAAATTTTTGGGTATTACAACAACTCATTTTTTATTCTCTCAAAACTAAAAACCTAGAAAAACATATGCTTACGCAAGGGGATTTAACTTCATCCATTATTGATTAAAGGTATTAGTCTTAGTGTGCAATGACTACTTAAGCTTTCCTGCATACATTTCTGGTACACGATGCTAAACATGTTGCGTCCCTCAAACTAAGCAAGTTTGTGTTTTTGTTCCATAATTTCACTAGAATAAAGGGGAACACAAATGCATTATAACGTGTATAGGCTCGACTAAACATTTAGGTTCTAAAAGAATCATCAAGGACAATACTAGCATGGAATCCTAATTGATTTTACCAAAATTTTCTAAATTAACACTAGCAATTTTTTGTGTAAAATTTTTTAAAATTATACCTAGGATTCTAATGTAACTAATGTAATCAACCCCGTACCCCACACTTAATTCATGTAATGTCCCCATTGCATGTTATTCATGATAAAGAACATAAAAGTAAAGAGAGAATTGGAACAAACTCCCCTAGGATAGTAGTTGTGAGGTTGATATTCTTCTTTTTAAGCTCCATTTTCAGCTAACTTTGGCATGGGAACAGCTCATCCACGCCTTGGGTGTCATAAGTCTCGTGTGATACAGCTCCAAATATAGAGGAAAAAGCTTCTTGGAAAACTTCAAAAATGGACTTAAAAAATATAGCCAATTGCCCGCGTCGAATGGAATCAAATCATCGACTCAAAGATAAAAGAATGAGCAACTCGTTGAGTTTTATATGGAGACTCACCGAGTTGAATCGCTATACTGGAAGAAATCATGAATTCTCACTGGGACTTGTCGAGTTATATGTGTGCACGTGACGAGTTTTCTTCTTTGTGTGGGCAACTTTTCTTTTCTGCTTCAGTTCTGTTTTTTATGTGGAGGGTATTTAGTTAACATACCCCCTCATTTTCTTCAGTGACGAGACTCCTTTTTAGCCATAACAAACATCGGACTCATAGTTTCACTCAAATATTCTAATCTTCTCGTAAACGACTCGACCCCTCACTTTAATTGCCATCATGCTTTTAACTATTAGATCAACTCTCACCCTAACTTCTGCAAGATCAAAAACTTACAACTACTTAATAACAAGGAAAAAAGCATCAAACTTAAAATTCCTAATTTACCCTAATTACTAGAAGTTAGAAAAATGAAAAAGAAAAGCAAATTCAAATGACGTGTTGCCTCTCGCAAGCACTTATTTTTGTGCGAGTCTAGAGTTGGACTCCCAACTTAATAAACTCAATGCCAATCCATACATTGCATTAAATATTGTTTTTGGACCATTTCGTAAAATTTGGCTCTTTGCTTTTACAATTGTCCAAATGAGCTTGAATTCATAAAACCCAAGATTTTTGACAAGGGTTGGAACCGGTTGGATACTAATCAGATATGGATCATGCCTCAAAACATTTTCCAAAGTTGTAATCGTCACCCCATGCTTCAAAACACAAACCGGAAGAATAGGGGGCCACGTCGTGGTAATGGTCAAACCATGGCTTGGTTCCTGCAACTTAACTTGTTCTTGTTCTTCATCTGACCCCTTTGGTAGCAATCTTTCCTGCTCCTCCAAATCTCTTTCTGGATTAAATTCTTCAGCTTGTAGCTTTAACTCTTGTAACTTAGATTACTCTTGTTTATTAGGCAAGATGTTATCTAACCATCTTCCAAATTTATTCAAATCATCATCTGCGTCATACTCCTCATCTTCTTGTTCAAATTCCTATACTACTTCCTCAAGAAAAGCATCAAGAGCATCGAGATTTGAAAAATACATAATAATAAATATAAAAACAAAAAAACTTGTAACTTTATATGAGATAAATCTCACACAAAGGATCGATAATACTAGCAAATAAAATTAACTATTACAACCATTCCCCGGCAGCGGTGCCAAAACTTGATACGTGTGAAATAGTATTATTTTTAATCCTACTAATTTGGACACAAAATAAACACACGTAAGGCAATGTATCTATCGATTAGCAATATAGTTCAAGAAAATAGGGTATCGAACACAGGGAACGGTAACAATTAAAATAAATACTAGAATTACCTAAATAAGAACAAGTAATAAAAGGGGGTTTTCTCTAGTTTTACAAGACTAAAAACTCAAGCAATCAAATAACACTTAAACAAAAGACAATTAACAACTAAAGGGAACAAAAGAAAACTAGATTCAATAAGATAAACAGACTTCTATTTAGATTTTAATTCACTTATTCCTATGGTTGATTTCATGGCAAGTGCAATGGATTAATATATCAATGATTACTGATTTCTAATGTGATTAGATTCATGTTCACTATTACTAATCCTTTAGAAAACAATTCAATTCAAACAGTGACCAATTAATTAAACTAACAAGTTTCCTAGTGTTCATTTCGAATCAAGTAAGACTTGTAATATTAGTTAACTAAATTTGTTAATTCAATAAACTCATATGTGGTTGTTCGTCACACATGCTCACACATTAATTTATTTATTTTCTAGTTAACCCTAGGTTCTTGTTCACTAATACCAGGCATACAATCTTGTATTCACAAAAATATATGATTCAAGCAATTAAGAAGATATTCATACAACTCAATAAACTTGATTATTAATAGAAAGTAATTATCATTAACATGCAAGGATCTTTTAACAAGCTTAACAAGATAAATAATCAAATCAAATTAATCCAAACCACTCAATCAAACCATATTCATAAGATCATCTACATCTAAACAAAAGTATGAAACTTTTAGTTCATAACTACAGCAAATATCGTCATAAAATCGAAATCTAATGATTCAAACATGGTTCACACAAAATATTAAGATAAAAGTAATGGTTGTTTGCCTTTGATCTCTTCAAAATTGACTTCTAGGTTGAATTCTCGAAAACCAAAGCTCCCAAGAACCCTTCTGATCTTCAAAAGTCGCCAAGAGCCTCCAAAATCCATTAGGGTTTCGAATGCAGACGTTCTTTATATAGATTGTGAAAAAAAAAAGATCCAACTCGTTGATTTTTATGGAAAAACACGCTGAGTTTCCCACTTAAATCGTGTGTACCTCAAGTCACGAATTCGTTGGGAATTTTCATCTCAACTCGTCAAGTTGTGTTTGGAATCAACATTTTCACAAAACACGAAAGTAGTCCAAAATTGTGTCTAGTTTTCAGAACATTTTGAATCTAATCAATCGGAGTTACGAGTCATGAGATATGACAAAAATATTGACGATGGGTCAAGCTATCCAGCAACAACCTTCTTTCTTCAAAATCCAAGATCCAAGCTTCCAATCGCCAATTCCGATTCCTTTTTCTTCCTGAGCTTCTCTTTGTAAATGAAAATGAAATTTCAAACTAATTAAGCACCTTTTGTCCAATATTTGAGATAAAATCAACAAAAAGTATTAAGATAATGCATGAATTTTTTAACTAAATATGCACATATCATGCATGCAGGCTCAACACTCAAATTCCAGATCTTGGTCGATTAAATGATTCTAAGGCATAAATTTGGCTACTTTACGCCTTTGCATGCTATGAAAAATCCCAACAACTCATTCTTCCTCTTTAAGACCTTTCCAAAGGTCTTAACTCATGCATGAAACTATAGAAGACATCAAGTTTGCATTTTTATGCAATAAACAAGTCCAAGAGTCCCAAATCTAGCCTTCTTAACCTCCGAAGTTGCCCAAACTAACAAGAGATGATTTATGGACTCACAAATGGACTCTAGAAAACCCTAACTCAACTAACAGGGAGGATAGGCAAGATGTAAGTTTTTTACCTTCAAAAGCTCTCCAAGAGTCTCTAGATGCAAGATCCAAAAGCTCCTTCCATGATTCAAACTTGAATACCACCTTCTTTTTCTTGAACATCCTTTACAAAGACCACCAAACACACTTTTAAGCTCAAATATCACACTTCCTTGCAAAACTAGGGTTTTAAGACGAAATAGGCTATGGAGGCTGATTAGGGTTAGGTTTTAATGACATATGGTTGTTTAAATAGGGTACAAGACATGAAATCAGGGTTTTACTCTGAAGGGAGTATGCCCCGTGTACCCCTTAGTACGCACAACGTACTCACAAACCATCCGCAACCATGCAAACCTCTACGCCCCACATTCCTCCCAACTACGCCTCGCGTAAATCCTTTTCCTCGGTACGCCCTGCGTACCACCATGGTATGCCCCACATACTAGGGTTTTTCCCCCAAAATCCTAATTCTTCCGAAGGCTATAACTTACTCGATATAACCCCGGTTTCGACCATTTATATATCCATAGAAAGGTATTGGGACACTCAACACTATTATCAGTTCATACTCTCCATAACATATCCCGAATTAAAATTTACTTTCCATAAAAGCCTGAGCTGAGAAATTACCGAAATACCCCTTTGACCCAAAAACTCAAACTGAATACCCGAGAAATTAACCAACTCTAACTGGGTCCAAAACCTAATTCCTCAAGGATCTGAAGCCTGATAATACTCGGTCCTTGATCTTCATCCTAAAAACGGAACAATTCAAAACAAGATGTTACAGAACCACATGGTTTATTGTTCTAGACTCATCATTGTAGATGTTAGCATTTATGTCTCCAAAAATGACTACGTCATATATAAAACCTCAGGCATGGGCATAATCGATAACATGCAAATAGGGAAAATAAAGGAGTAGCATTAAGTCAAAGTGTATGGTAAGACATAAGCATGGATACACGAAAATACTAACATATGAATTCGACAACCTATAAATGGGACCAAAAGTAGGCTATGTAAGTAGTAAAACATATAAAATATGTCAATAAACAGTGAAACGTGAACACGACACGTGGGTGAACAATGACGAGTCGATGCATGTTGTTGAACAACATCAAATGATGAATAGTGGTGATTTTTTTCCAACTTTCAACGAAGAGTAACAAATATAGGAGAAACTTTTACCCCTTATATCTTTAACTTAGTATTCCATTAAATGAGAGGGACTTTGGATATTGTGAGTTGTAGTTGACTTGGGTTTTGGATGTTTTGTTGCATTTCATTTATTAAATTTATTTACATTTTTTGAATTATTTTTATGTTTTCTTGAATGTTATTGATGTGAAAAGCTATTCCATAGCAAATGTCATAAACTTGAGGTGAGAAAATATCGTTTTACATTTATAAAACGGAACTACCAACATTTGGGACTATTGTAGCACTATGTAATGTACCTAATCGAACAATAGTAAAGTTGAGGTAAGATTGGGTTGTCAAACTCTAGGGAAATGATGGTAAATTAATATTAGAACATTTGATTATAAGTTAAACTAAACACACATAAAACAAAGAGGATGATTTTATTATAAATACAATACTCAAATAAAAGTAAATAAACTTATATCAAACAATGGAAAATTGATTAGATACAAATCATCGAATGGGATATTACCTAGATTTCATTACATCCTTTAATTGTGGTTAAATTCTCTTAAGTGCAACGGATATTCGTCTTATGTTTACTTATTTTTATGTTAATTTTTCCCCTTGGTACATGTAAATTAACTTTCCTTATTCTCAGTCTTTAGTTCATAGCATGTAATATTTAATCATGTGATTAATCTTCAATGGTCATGGTGATAAATAGGTGCACAAAATGGTCATCTAATACAATTCTTACAAATTAAAGTTCATATCTTGTTAACCTAACTGTAACACCCTAATTTCGATGGTGTTTTTCCATTCTTTTATTGGGGGGTTTTATAGTCCAAAGGAAGGTAGAACGATGGGGGGGGGGGGGGGGGGGGGGAAGCAAGAAGCCATCAATCACATTTGATGGAAATCTAAAATTCTATAATTTTTCGGAGAGGGTGAGGCACACCTCTTTAGGGACGCGTTGTGTCTCCAGTCCAATGGGCTAATCGTGTTTTTAGAGTTTTGTGACTATTTAAGGAGTATTAACTCTCAGGTTTTTTCAACTCTCGACATCCATTAACCCTAGAACGTCCCTTGAGAGAAACCCTGGTCTCCTTTGAGTGTTGTGATCTTATCCTCTTTCCTTGAACCACTTTTGGTGCTCATTCAAGTTGTTTTAGTGAAGAAATCAAGAAAAGTGATACTTAGGAGTTTTAAGCTTGAATATCCTTGCATTCTCCATACTTCTAGACCTTTGTAAGTTGCAAAGATCCTTGCTTTATTGCATTTCATCTTTGGATTTACGAGATAATGGTGTTTTGGTCCATATTTTGGTATTTTGGTCTCTTTAATGATTTGGTATGTAGAATTTGGACAACTCCATCATCTTAAAAGCATATTAGACTTCATATCTGACCTTTTGGTTGAGTTTAGAGAGCATGAATGAGCTCTCTTTACTCCTTGCATGAAGAAAAATGGAATTTTGGACTTTTATTAAACAAGGGTTTTATATCTAGTTAGTTTCAGTGTTTGAATGGATAAATTTGGAAACTTTATCCATTAAGAAATCATTTGAATCCATATATGTTAGTTGGAAGCTTGGACTTAATGTTAAGTCGAAGGTATGGGCTAGACAGGGTAAGACATGACATGTCTTTTTGTGGGCAAGACGCACCTTTGGGGTTTTTATGGACGCGTCTGATCCCGACTATTTTGTCTTGTAATGATCGCGAAGCACCTATTGTCATGAGAGTTGACTTTTTATCAGTTTGACTCTTAGTCACACTTTGGTAGTATTAAGTAGTTATCTAAGGACTAGTCTTGGTTTGTCATTATGTGGCTTGTGATAGCTGTTTTTGTGTTTGGGCTGCTAGTGAGCGTCTGCTGTTTACCTCAGGTGTGTTTTTCATTGTATTAATGTAAGTGAATAAATGTTGAAAGTATTATATGTATTGATTATGTGTGTACAGTGATTACATGAGCATATATTAATTAGAGAAATACAATTGAATCCTAAATACAAGGATTAGACTAGGTATATAATCTTGACTAAGACAACTCTTACACACATGTGTGTGAACACCTAATGTTACCGTTATCACCTCTGCAATCCACAAAGTCATGATAAATTTGAAGCTTGTGTCTTACAGACATCAAGTGATCTTTATGTAGAGGTTTATTGAAGATGTCAACTAATTGGTTAACCGAAGAAACATAACCAATTGTGAGTTCCTTAGCTTAAACTTACTCTCTAATAAAGTGAAAATCCATAGCAATATATTTGGATCAAGTTTGTATTACTAGATTATTTGTCATAAAAATATTTCCAGTGTTATCACATAATAGTAATAGAGGAACAAGTAGTCTGGACAATAGTTTCTCAATCCAGATTAATTCAACGGAGGTGTAGGCTAAGGATTGGTATTCCACTTCGATACTAGAGCGGGCAACCACTCATTGTTTTTGGTAGGTCCAGTTGATGAGATTGGAGCCATGAAAATTTGCAAAACCATATTGTGATCGAATGTCATCTTAATAAGAAATCTCTCCAGCATTAGAGTAGGAAAAAAGAGATGTAACATGTGTGGGCTTGAAGTGTAAGCATTGGTTAATAGTTCCTTTGAGATACCTTAGAATTCTTTTGACATCCTACCAGTGTGAAATCGTAGGGGAATGCATATATTGACATACTAGATTTACAAAAAATGTAATATCGGGTCGGGTGATGGTGGCGTGTTGTAAGGATGCAACAATACGTTTGTATAATGTCAGATTAGAGAAAGGGTCACCATGAATTGTTAAACGAGACTGACTGTCAGCTGGTGTAGGGATAGGAGTGGCATCAGCCATATCGGTAGTAGAATGCCACTGATGTACCTCATTTGACTCATAGTAAGGCCAGTGGAGTTGTGTATGATTTAAATCCTAATAAATAAATTTAGGTCACCAAATCTTTAAGAGAAAATACATCAAGGTTTTGGTTAATGAATCGCTAAATAAAGGATAAAATTGAACCTGTGACTATGAGGCCATCAACATAAACTAATACATATACGATTATGAAAGACGAGTGATGAATAAACTAAGATGTATCAGATTGACAAGCACAAAAGCCTTAAGTGATGGGATATATCTTTAGTTTAGTGAACCAAGCTCTCAGAGCTTTCTTAAGCCCATATATTCCTTTATAGAGGTGACACACATGATTAGGCTTGGTGGGATCTTTAAAACCACACAGTTGCTTCATGTAGACATTGTAACGTCCTAAAACTCAGAACCAAAATTTTTTTGTTTTATATTAAATAAAATATCAAGCAAACGTGTTTATAAGCGAAAAGTCATGGTTTGTGCGATGCGATCATCCCGAGCTCATCCCCTTCGATCCAGAAGTACCTGAAACATAAACTGGAAACCATAAGCACAAAGTTTAGTGAGTTCCTCAAAATACCGCATACCATACATATATGCCAGCCTAAGGCTATCGGGTCTATTTCACCCCCGGGTGTATTTCATCCCCGAGTTTATTTCGACTCATATGTTGGCCTAAGGCCATATCGGGTCTATTTCACCCCCGATTCTATTTCAACTCATATGTCAGCACAAAGTTGTACCGGATCTATTTCACCCCTGGGTCTATTTCACCCCACATACATATAGCAAACAGGCACACATCCATACAACAAATACAACAGGAGTCACAAAGACTACAAGAACACATATAATCCCTAGTGTCCTGCAGTAGTATAATATAGTGAGTGAACTCACCTCAGTCTGTTGTTACTTAAATAGATGCTCGGGCTGCTGAACCAGATGATCCAAGCAATGGGAAACGTGTTAATCCATAAAGTCACTAACTTGGAGTCTTTATGTGGCTCAAAAGAACTAAAACTTAAGATTTAGCATCATACTTTCACCAAATGGACATAAACTCATGCATGGTTGATCCTCAACCATCAAGATGCTAACTTTATGGACTATGGATCTTAGAAACAACAATAGGAGCAACTCATAACTTGTGGAGTCGTAAAATTCCACTAGATCTCATTCATAGGACCAAAAAGTGACCAAAACTCCATAACAACTAGATCTTAGCATAGAATGAGCAAGGTCCAAGATTTATACCTCAATGAAACTAGAAATAATAAGTGGAATCTAGATCTACAAGCTCCTCTTTGATCAATGCTCCTTCTCCATGCTTCTTCTTCTTCTTGAAGTTACACTAAACACACACCAAAACACACACAAATGTCAACTCTCTCTTGAAATAAGCTAGGGTTTAGAAATGGGACTCAAAAGGGCAATAGAGGATGGGAAATGATAGAGCCTTAGGACATAAGGATGATTAAATAGGGTTCAAACCCTAAAATTAGGGTATATCTCCTGATTACGTACCCCCAATGTTTAGGAGGAACACCCAATGTACGCACCATTCTCCCAAAATTACAATAATGTCCCCTAAGGACCAAAATTGAAAACTAATTACACACCAAGGGTCCAAAATGAAAAATACCTTGAATCGGGTGTTATAATTATCCCCCACTTGAATTAGACTTCATCCTCGAAGTTTGCTGCCTCAAATAACCTACACAAGATCCTCCACCTTGTTTCGCAAAGTCTATGTTCTCCTGTCAAGGATTGCTACTGGTATCTCTATATAATTCAGGTGGTCATCCACCTGAATGTCCTCCAATAGAACCACTGCGGAATCATCAACCAAACATTTTCACAACTGAGAGACATGAAAAGTGTTATGGGTCTAACTGAGCTCTGCTGGCATATCCAAACAATATGTAACCTTGCCCACCCGGGATAACACCCTGAAAGGACCAAAATACATAGGGCTCAGCTTACCCCGCTTCTTGGATCGGCTGACACATTTCCAAGGTAACACCTTCCGAAGCACCATGTCCCCAACCTGGAACTCCAAGTTTGACTGGCGTCTATCTGTGTAAATCTTCTATCGACTCTGAGTTGTCTGAAGTCTGCTGCGAACCTGCTGAATCAATTTCATTGTCTTGAGTACCACCTTGGTACTTCTCACGACCCGCTGGCCGACCTCACCCCTACATATCGGGATCCTACTCCTACACTTCCTCTCATAGAGCATCTTAAAAGGAATTCGATCAATATTGGCATGATAGTTGTTGTTATATGAAAATTCCGCCAAAGGAAGATATGTATCCCAACTACCGCCAAAATGTAGAATACATGCCCGCAACATGTCTTCCAAAGTCTAGATAGTCCGCTCACTTTGACCATTAGTTTGTGGGTGGAAAGTCGTGTTGAAATGCAGACGAGTACCCAAATCTTCGTGGAATCTCTTCCAGAACTTGGAAGTAAACCGAACATCCCTATTAGAGACCACAGGAACTAGCACCCCATGACGTCCCACCACCTCCCGAATGTAGATGTCGCCAAACTTCTCTGCCGAAATTCTCACCTTGATCGGAATAAAATGCACTCTCTTGGTCAATCGATCCACGATGAACCATATCGAATCCACTATGCACGTCGTCCGTGGCAACTTTGTGATAAAATCCATTGTAATCTCTTAACATTTCCAAACAAGAACTTCTAATGTCTCCACTTTTTTTTGAGGTCGATAATGCTCGGCCTTGACTTTCCTACAAGTCAAGCACCTCTCCATGTACCAGGCCTCGCCTCGCATCATACACGACCACCAATAACCAGGCTGGAGATACCTATACATCTTTGTTGCTTCGTGATGAATAGAGAATATCGACTTGTGCACCTCCTCCATCAAAGCCTAACGTGCACCACCTCAATATGGAACCCACACCCTCCGATGAAGGGTTAATAACCCTCGGTGTAACTGTCACACCCCCAAACCGAGATGGCGGAAACATTCGAGGGTGGAGGATGTCATGTACAGTATCATAACAATGCACAATAGAAAAACAAGAAACAACATCCATTGCATTAATAATATAGTTAATACATGTGTGTTCTTGGTATAGTTGTATGACACCAAAATGTATAGAAAAAATAATATACGAGTCTTGTATATGCTCCGTCTTCTCAAAACATGTGCTAGTGTACCTATCTACTGGTTCCCTAAGAATACAAGTTATTTTTAAAAGAGAGTATCAACATTTAAGTTGGTGAGTTAATAAGAATTTAGTGTCTAATGTTTGCATTTGTTTCATGAAAATGTAAGTATAATTCCCAGAAAATCCTATATTTTCTACTTAAAATGAAAAGTAGTCTTTTACCCAAGACCCAACTGTTTGTATGTTTTGTTCTCTTGAGATAGTGTAAAATGTATGTTTGTACTTGAAATAGTATAAATGTATGTTTGTAATTGAAATAGTGTAAATGTATGTTTTCCATATTTGTAAACTATCTTTACTAGAAAAATAGTATGCGTTGTTCATGTGTGAACATCACTGTATGCATGTGATAGAAGATAATATCTTTTAGTAGTTTTGTTTAAAATAAAACCACTGAAGAAATGTTTGTCTTGTAAACCTAACTGTTTTAGTTAACGTTTTAATGTGATTGAGGTTATAACCATACTTGATTGACTAGTATAAAACACGACGTTCTTCATGCGTCAAAAAAGAAATGACATTTGTCGCCCGTAGACCTGCCGGTCCCAACTGTAGCTAACAGTCAAGGTGTGGGATTGTCATTCCTGTATAGATCCATACACAAATTCACGCTCTCCCTCCAGGAGACTCTGGTTATAAAGCATGACTTAGCAAGAATGTTGCTAAGTACCATGAAGTAGTATTTCACATTCTAGTTAAATTGATTACGTATAGTATGTATATGTTTCTTGTTCTTGTAAATGAGTAGTGTACTTTGTAATGAAAAGTAATGGTATGCATGAACTGATTCATGGAATGTTTCTCTAATCTAGAAAATAGTATGAATTGATCCTCTAAACTATACATATTATAATTTACTAGGACATTTGTTTGAACTGTAAATGATTTGGATAAAAGACCCATTTGCTCAACATATACAAATGAGTTAAGTATGTCTTTGAAATGAGTTTTAATACTCATGTATATATTTATCATGTATAATTATGATTTAGCCGACAGTCGAACTAGTGATCCTACCCTAAGCCCACAACCAAACAAGGAACATGAGTTAAGGTGTTAGCAATAGTCCTAAGTCCGCTAAAGCCTAATTATACTTAAATATACAAATGAATATGATTTTGATATAAACAAAAATATAAAATAGTTTAAAAGAGTTTGAAAATGATTTTAACAATATTTATAAGCATAAGAATTCTTTTGTTTGTTTGCTTTCACATGTAAGTGTTAACACAATTAAATTGTGTTTTGCTTGTATTCTCCCCTAAAAACATTGAAAAAGGTAAATTGTAAGGGTATGAACTCACCTTATGTGAGTGATTCGATTGATGGTTCGATATAGGATGTTTTTCCACAAGTTAGATCCCGTGACAAAAACGAAATCTAAAAGCATTTCACGTAATATATATGTATACAATTAGTGAATATAATGACAAATATGTTAAGGAAATAGCCTAATTTGTAAGTTTCACTTACAAAATAAGAGTGTTAGAAGCTATTTGGAAGGTTGCAATGCGTTTTTGGTCAGACTTGGGTTTTCGGTCAGCCTTGGGTTTTCGGCCATATGAAGATTCAAGTGATGTTCTTCATGTTCTTGGTGAAACCAAGAAGATTCAAGTGTTTCGACCCAAAGAATGAGGATTGGAAGGTGATTTCTTTGAAGAAATGAAGAACACTTGGTGTTCTTATCAAGATCCTAAGGAGATTCAAAGGATTTTGGATGATACTTGAAAGAGAAAAAAGGGTTCTCGGTTTGATGATCTTGAGAGAAATGGTGTGTTTTCGGTTAGAAGGTGTAGAAATGAGGTGATGATTTCGGTCCCACGATATGTATAGGGCCGAAATCATGATGGGACACCTTGGTTGGGAAGTGTGAAGTGGATAGAACTTGGTTGTTTTCAGCCGAGAATACGAATCAAGCGAGGTTTGCGGTCCGAAGGGTTTACGGCCGAAAATGGTTTCTGACTGCGAGGTGTTTACGGTCCGAATTTTGGTCTAAAACTTGAATCATATGCGAGGGTTCTCGGATTTAAGCATTTCACTTCCAGTTTTTGTAACACTTCTAATAAAAGGCTTAAACTCATAAAGATTTTTAAATCTTGTTGGGTCAAAAATATGGTTTATACTTTACTTTTCTCGGCAATTTGGTTTTCAGTCATGTAATATGTATTTGCGGTTATGTTTACGGCCCAAGTGGGTGTTTACGACCGTGAACTGGTTCACAGTCGTGAACCTGTTCATGACCCATGTTCCATATAAATATAGTGCTAGTGGTGAGGAGTGATTGAGAGGACGCGAAGACATAAGTGCTACATGGATAAGAGAGAGAGAAATGAGCTTAAGTGTGTGTGTGTGTGTATGAATCTCATGAAAAGGAGCATCATTCTATTCATCAATACATTGAAGACTCATATTATTCTTCTTCTCCTTCTCCTCTATATTGATCTTCCATCTCCCGCTTGATTGAAATTTCGCACCATCAAGCGGATCTGATTGATACACAAGCGAATTGGGGCCTTATAAGTGGTATCAGAGCTTGAATTATATCAATCAATTTTGCAGATCTGGAGCGTATTTGATCTTATTTTTGAAGGATTTTTGCATTTTTGGATAGCTCTAAGCAAAATAGGGGGTTTGTTCTTTCCGTTTTTCATAAAAGGGTGAAAAACGTCGTTTTTTCGCGATACGAAGAAGGGTTCTCGGCCTCGGAAGAAAGGTTCACGGCCGAGTCCGAAGCAACTTTTGCAGTCCTTCGAAGAAGCTTTCACGGCCGGTCCTCGGTGGTTTGCGATGCGAGGGTTTACGGCCTGCAGTGTCGTTCACGGTCCTCGCCTTGGGTTGGCGGTCAACCTCGCAGCGTGTTCGGTTCTCGACCAGCGTCCTCGCTTCAACGATTATTCAAAAACGTTTTGGGGGTTGCCAGTAACCGAACCCGGGTCCCTTGTGTAATCAACCAACGACCCTTCCAACTCATCTAGCTTGGTAGATGTAACTCTCCTTCCCTTTTTAATTCATAAAGCTTCGCTGTTTCACCCTTACTTTCACATTTTTAACACTTTTTGCCCAAAAAATCAATTTTTAAAATTTTCAAATTTCACTTTCAACCCAAAGTTTTTAACTTTTAATTTTTTGACTTTTGACCTTAAAAATTGACTTTGACTTTCAAGTTTGACCTTTGACTTTAAACTTTGACTTCTCGTTTAACTTTCAAATTTTCAAATTTAGCTTTTCGGTTTGACTTTTAAGTTTGACTTTTTAAATTTGACTTTTAAGGTTGACTTTTAAGGTTGACTTTTGAGGTTTTAAGTCAAAGGGAAATTTAAAAAAAAAAGAATAATGAGTTCCTCGAACATTCCTGTCAATGAAGTTTCTTGTTCTCAAACTTGCATTAAAATTGTTAAATTTTTACGTGAGCAAATTGAATTGATAAAAAATGGAGAATGATGACCTTAAATATGTGAAGTACACCCTTAAGAAAGACCAAAAACCCTTAAAAACACAACTAGACGCGAAAATCAAGGACTTCCGAAAACTTCAAGAAGAATATAGCAATAAATGTGAAAATTACAACTATATTAAAAGGAAAATGGCCGAATTAACTGCCGAACTTGATGCATTGAAAGATAAATATAAAGATGCAGATTTTACCTTTAAGAAATTTGATGTATCGAGTGAGGTAATTGCGTCCATGATTGAAAAGCAATTTAAATTCAAAGATAACCAATCTAAGGGTCTAAGGTATAATTGTGTTCCACCTCCCTTTAATGACAACTATAACCCACCCATTGAAAAGAATGAGGAAGAGACACCTGCTCAGTTTGGCCTACTCCCTAAACCAACTCCAGCTTCATTTAAGACTGAACAATCAGGGCCAACTGAGGGTGTTGAGATAAAAGATTCTAATGATTCTACTTCCTATGCAGGTAAAGTAGCAGAAGATGAGGACAAGGAGAACATAACAACTTCTAATTCTGTTGATGTTGTTGATTATCAAACAAATAACTCCTTGAACTCTGAATCCGTTGCTACTAATCAACCTGTTGTTGGTGAATACAGACCACCAAAACAAACAAATCAGAGTGCCTGCTGCAAGTGTGCTTGTAGGAACAATCAGGGAGGAGGCAAGGGCGTGCTTCCAGGGACAAGCAGAAATGACTTCCAAGTGAAGAGAAATACATGTTTTCAATGTGGAACACTTAGACACATTACTAGAAATTATCTAAATCGCGCATATGTTCCCTACTATTCACAAGGCTGGCAGAACGCACAAAGAGGGAGATTTTCCAAAAGAATCTCTTCAAGATCACAATCACGAAATGGCGATTGGAATGCCTAGAAGGCCAAGAATCAAAATCCCAAAGTCAAGAAGGGAATGTCGGCCAAGAAGTTCAATCCAAGAGATGCTCCGGTGAAACCAATATCAGTTAGATCAAAGTCATCTCAACGGCCAGCTTCAAGCTCAAAAGCAAGTACTGAGGCACCCATCGGATCAAAAACGAAATGGGTTAAACCCAACTACATATGGGTACCAAAGGTTCAATCTCCCAAATCACCTAATGACTATAATATTTCTTCATCTTTTGTTTGTGATAAGAAGGACATGTCGTGGGAGAGAGTTCCTTGTGTTGGTGACAAAGGTCAACCCAGTTTCAAAATGGACTAGGTTCCAAAGACCAACTGATCCCGCTCTGTGCCGGAGCAGCTATGGAGGCATATCATCAGACTTCAGTTTGTTGATAGTAGCTGTTCCAAACACTTGATAGGAGGCATCTCTCTACTGTACAACACTCATAAATTTGTTTGAGAGTATGTGTCCTTTGCGGGAAAGGAAGAAAGGAAAGGATCACTCATTGGGTTTGTGCTTAACGATGTGAAGAATTTTTGGACCTGTTCTGAGATTATGCGTGCTGCCCTCTGACCTTCTGGATGCAAATTCAATCGGTGACTTACAATTTGAGTTTTCTTCTCGATACTCCTGAGTTTATCTTAAACTGATTCGTTTTGAAGACAATTTTTTATTTTCTTATAGTTTTCGTTAGTAGGTATTGTTTGGGAAGTGATATGAAGTCTAGTGCTAAAGGGCAATCTGAAATTCGTGTAATGAACGAAAGCAAAATTGTCTAGACTTTGTGTTCAATGTGTTGGTAGGCACAAAGGATTCAAAAGAACTAGACTTAGATTAACAATGAAAGGACTAGACAATATGAACTTAGATAGTTTCATTTGGACTGACCATACGACGCTTGGGTATATTGAGCAGTTAGATAAACATGGGAACCTGTAGGATACACTAAAAGTCATACGTATCTAGAACCGTGGCTTAACTTTTCCTTGATGCATGGACTCATGTCCTTAATTCCGGTATTGATAGGATGACCTGGGATTCTGATAAAGTAGGTATATAGGAAATTATTTTCTTGCTTTCTATCTGTCAGTCATATGTTGTTTCCTTTGCGTGATTGGAACATATCCGACCTGGAATGCAACATATGCAACTTTATCTCTATGCATACCCTTATCTATGCAGTTATTTCTATCTGTTAGACAGATGATGTCCCATCTGCGTGATCGGAAGATCTGACTTGGGACACAACATATGCACCCTACTATCTCTATAACCCTCTATCTCTGTTAGTTATATGGTGTTCCCTCTACGTGATTGGAAGACATCCAACCTGGGATACAACATATGCACTTCTATATCTGACTTCTTTCTTAATGATTGAATACTCACCTAAAGTAAGGAGTTCTTTGTAAGTTCTTGATTTTCGGGGTATGTCGAGAAGTAGGGAACACGTTCTAGTGCATCTAAAATTGAACCATTTAATAGGTTGTCTGTAGATCTCGCTGCTTAATTTAAGTGACAGCAATATCCTTGGTCGTCGTCAGCTAAATGTCCATTTAAGAATATAGATCACATTGTCTTGTCACTTATAATCAGTCCAATTTGTCAACATCCTTTGTGTTTAAGTGGACCACAATACCGGTGATTGACCAGATCTAAACATGTAGGTGTGTACAGATAAACGATATTGAATTGTTTAATAAATTTGATCCCAAATATTTTTATTTTTATTAAATTTGTTCATAGTTTTCCTCTATGCACAAATTCAAGGGGTAGTATTGTTTCTGTTTTAATGTTCAGAAAAATCAAAAAAATTTTAAAAAAAAATTATGTGCTAAGTTTTCTTTTAGTTTTGTTTGTCTTGAAAAGTGAATTCAGATGTAGATGAGACTCATGGAGACTATATCGAGATTTTCTGAGCCAAGGCTTCATCCGTGATCATCGAGGAATTCTCATTCGAAGGAACAAGAAATGAAGACTATTCTTTCAACATTCAATCTTTCAACACCAGAAGCAAGGTGAAGCTGACTTGAAGATTATGTGACAGATTGCATTGAAGTCTCCTCAATCAGTTTGCTGCTCTCTTGTAACTACTGAAGTGATCCAGAAGATTCGTTCTCTCTGATATTCTCTCTGAATATTCTCAAGCTGAAAGCGCTATCTTTCAAGAATCAGTACATCAAGCCTCCTCACCCAATGTGCGTTCAGAGTTAAATTTTGAATAAAAGCCCAAATTCTCAAGATGAAGTCATTTATTGGAGATTCATCAATTCATCTTGAAGCTATGAAGAAATCGAAGATAAACGCTGAAGCCAAGCTCCCAATGAAGATTGACAAGAAAATCCAGCTACATTTTTAGGGGGAGTTTGTTGGGTCAATTAGAAAAGAAAGCTATAAAACAAGGGGGAGATTGTTGGGTCAAAAATATGGTTTATACTTTATTTTTCTAGGCAACTGGGTTTTCGGTCATGTAATATGTATTTGCGGTTATGTTCACGGCCTAGGTGGGTGTTTACGGCCGTGAACTGGTTCACGGTCGTGAACTTGTTCACGGCCCATGTTCCATATAAATATATAGTGTTAGTGGTGAGGAGTGATAGAGAGGATGTGAAGACATAAGTGGTACACGATTGTGAGAGAAAGAGAGAGAGAGAGAAAAAAAAGAGCTTAAGTGTGTGTGAATCTCATGAAAAGGAGCATCATTCTATTCATCAATACATTGAAGATTCATATTATTCTTCTTCTCCTTCTCCTCTTTATTGATCTTGCATCATCTGCTTGATTGGGATTCCGCACCATCAAGTGGATCTGATTGATACACAAGCGAATTGGGGCCTTACAAATCTAAACTTAATAAGATAGATAAAACAATAAGTTTGACCTAGGATGACCCAAGTTTGGCTTTAGTTGACTTTTACAATATTGAAAATAACGGGTTGTCACAGTAACACTGTGAATTTTTCACCCAAGTTTTTTTATTTTTAAAACATTTATTTAACAGAAGACGTTGCGGAAGACGTATTATGTTATTTCAAAAACATCACCAATGTTACTTTCATGTCAAAACAAACCCATCTAAATTTAAAGTTCACAAAAAGATAATGTTGAAAACCCAACATGTTCAAATGGTATCATAAGTAAAGATACTAAATAAAACTACCCAATGGTTCCCATCCTCACCAAGTCATCATGTCAACCTACCTATTCCAATACACAAAAACCAACAAACAAAGAACAAGTGTTAGCATAAGCTAAGTGAGTCGATGTGGTACAATGTTAAGAGAACACACATATCATAGATGGATCCACACCAAACATCCATACACATTCAAAGACTCACAAGCAAGACATATCACACCACATAACAAACACATGTTTAGCTCAATTTATTTTAGTTCTTCTTTTAGAGCTTCTTTTATTAGTTACTCTCCTCAATGCTGTTGTAACTAACTTTATTCGACTGATTCGCCGCTTAAATATTAATATATAATATTTCTTTTCTCTGCTTTACATTAATAATTACTCACCGCTCACCATCATTGTAATTATTAAAGTAATACCTCCTATTTAGGGTCTATTTATCCACCGCAAAACCCCCAAAGCAAGACCTCGTTCGCTACTAACGTGGTTGGCACGACCCAATGCACTAAGTAAGGCGCGACTCTCACCCGTAATCATTGCTCCCGGTACGTTGCGTTCACTACTCCGACTGTGCACATACATATACATGTGTTGTCATTAAGGATTGGTACGAGCGGTGTCAATCCCAAAAAATACACGTCCCAAATTCCACGTGGTGTTTGTGCTGGTCCTACCGCTTGACCGACATCACTCCAGTCCCGGTACACTAAGGTGTACCAGGACCATGTCTCGAGTGATTGTCTAGAAAAACCATTCGGTATCAAAGTTGGCTTAAGCTCTGTATCCTATAGGTATCTTTAAACCCACTAGGCCATCATAATATCTGGATTAGGTATATACCTATAACTAGGTTAATACCCTTCACCCCGCTAGTGTATTCCCCTTTTTAATTTAATAATAATTAATTAAATAAGGATTTAAACTTGTTTACCCTCTCAAGTAATCATGTAAATATTATGAATTTTCTTTTATTAACATATTACCTCTTTAAGGGTTCTTTCCATGCAAACATGTAATTTCAAGCAATTATTATATTTTACATCACACACCACTTACATACACAACACTTCTATAAAGATGATACAACACTAGCATGCTTGTCCTAAAACATTTTAAACAAATATTTTCAAACAAGAATTATCATGTGACATCCCCAAAATCTCGGCCAGAAAAGACCGATTTCATTTATGCTTTTTAAAATAATTTCAGAGTAAATCCTTTTGATTTAAAAGTGTTGCGGAATTTGTTCCCAAAACAAAACATAATAAAATAATATTTATCAAAGCATTTCATCAAGAGATGCATTTTCATTATATAATCAAAACTCGGGATGTCATGTTCCGATACAGACCATAAAGCATAAACGATAACATTACAAGTCATTCAACAAATATATACATATACAGACTTGTAAACAAAACAACTCGATGATTCATCCATCTTACGCCCTTGCGCCACTTCCTGTAATACAAATAAAACTGAGTGGGTCAGGCTTGGGAGCTTGGTGAGCATATAGGGTTTTCAACCCACAATAAATAAATTATATTTAATTTCACCAACCAATCACTATCCCGATTACCCATTCCCGTTATCCTCACTTTACGTCCCTAAAATAACATCTATCTCAAGGACCTAATCTAGGACTTTCATCGGGACGGACATTACTGCTAAGGGGTTTCCTCAACAATAGATATCCTAAAGGCAACCATGAGGGGGATAGAGTACACCGGTAAACACATCGTTCACAACACCTACAGGTTATGAACCTGCTAGGGTTCTACTGGACTGTCTAGAAAGAATCCGTGGTCGTTATCCATACTCCGCTGAATAACTAGATCAACAACAACAACAACAACATCGAGGCCTCTCATCTGTTTATTACACACCAACTATCTACCCATGTTCTACCCAACATATTAGTAGATAAAAATATATATTTTTATACATAGTTTAAAACCTGTATATCATTCTCCTTCAATACATATTCCACATAACAGATGAGGCACACCCACATAACACGTATTTTATAGAAAATAAATCAGATCTATGAGATAGAAGAGAATGAATTTACATTCACACATATAACAACAAATTATACACATAACACGTATTTCGTATAAAATACTTCATAACTATGCGTTAGAAGAAAGTAACTACACACTCACACGTATAAACCACAATATACTTAATACACTCAAACCATAGTTATATTATTATCGTGTTTATGAAAGGTAGTATACACTCACTTGATCTGAAGATGATCGGACAACACTACGACTTGCAGAAGTAATATTCTTCAGCAGATCTGGAAGATCTTCACAAGAATCAAACTTCTCGCGGGCAGAGCTTCGGCTCGGGAATCACGCTCTTCGAGATTCTCGGGGTTTCGGATCTTGCTTTGGGACTCGGGAATGATACCGGGGCTTCGGGGTACTTCTGGCACGCAAATCGATGCAAAACGGGAGAGAGAAGAGAGAAAAATAGCAAAGGAGTCGGCTGCCCTCGCATCCTATTTATAGGAGGCTGGAGCCTCGAAATACGCGGGGCATACTGCCTCAGAATCGTCATTGCTTACGTATCTGAAGAACTCGAGTGCGAGGCGTGTCATGCTTCGCTGTACGCGGGGCGTACGCTAGTACGCTGGGCGTATTTCGGATGAGTCTGATGAATCCTCTTCGGATAATGCCGGATTTAATAATTAAATTTAATTATTAATTATTTAATAAACTTCTAAAATTCATATCTTCTTCATACGAACTCGGTTTTCGACGTTCTTTATATCCACGCGTAGGTGAGACTACGCTCTACAACTTTCGTTTAGACTCCGTCGGCTAACTTTGAATTTATTTTTATTATTTATTTTTAATAAGTCGGGATAGAAAAACTTCGTTATAAATTCATAACTTCTTCGTTTGACGTCCGTTCTCGCCTAACTTTTCATCGCTTCGATACCAACAACGAGACCTTCGATCCTCGTTTAGATTGCTTCGGCTGAAAACCGCTCGATCTCAAATCGAGTATTTCAGGCTGCATACCGCTAAGTCGAAACTTCAGAAAATCGTAACTTCCTCATATGAAGTCAGATTTGGGCGTTCTATATATGTTTGGAAACCTCGTTTCAATTACTACAACATTATCCAAAGATATCAAGTTTATTTTACACTTAAATTTCGACGCTTATTTTTATTCTTAATTAATCAAACCACATAATTAAGAAATTAAGCACAGAACACATAATACTCAAATAATATACTTCTATTATTTCAAAACGGGTTACAAAGGTTAACCTAGACTATTATATCAACATTAATGACAGGCCCAGAAACACAGGCGTTACATATCATGCTCACATCATATAATTTTCATACACATCACTCAATCTAACATGACCCTAGCTCACATCTCACACCAAACAAAGAGAAGTCTAGCATGCAACATCCTAGATACAATTACCCATAAAGTATTTCAACATCATGGCACAATACTCAATCATTATAGAGGAACATACTGTTGGATTAAATGTCTAAGCCCACAACTATTATTGGTATGTATTCGACCTGAGAGTAGCATGGTCCATTTGGGTTGCACTTCACCGGAACAATTTATATGGATAGTCTTTTGAGAATAGTATGTTTATGATTTATATTAATATATTATAAGTTCTAATATATTAATATGGAATCATATTATTTAATTAGTATTGATCAAGAATTAATTTAGAATTAATTTAATGATAAAAATGAACTCGTTAAATATGGACTCTTATATATATGATGGGCCAAGTTCATTTAGGTTGGGCTAAGCTTGCATGGATAGTCCATGGAGTTTTTAACCCGTAGATCCTATGGAAATGAAAGGTCATGGGTATTAGGGTTTACATGGATGTAACCTTAATCCTCCATACTATATATAGAGGTCTTTGGCACATGAAATGGCACTAGTGTGTGAGGATACAAGAGTGGGCCGATTTCTAGTGTGCATTCTATTCTCTCAAGTTTTCCAAGATGTTTTTGGTGATTTGTGATTCCACTTGACGTTTCCACACTATTGGGGCTAAGCTCTTAAAGATCAAGACTTTAAGCTCAATCAAAAGGTATGTCATCTAACTAGGCTTTTGTAGTAGAGTTGCTTTATATTATGCTAGTTAGGATGAAACCTTGGAATATTAAATATTTGCATGTATAATAGAGAAAACATAGATCCAAGGTTTATAGGGTTGCATGTACACCGTAGGAGTGTTAGAATGCTCAAAACCCATCAGCGGTATCAAAGTCTAGGCTTGTTTTCAAATACACTTGATGCAATTTGCTGAAAAAAGCTGGAAAAATCATTTTTTTGCCGTCTGGACAGGGGACTCGACGAGTCCATGTGCAAATTCATCCAACTCGTCGAGTTAGTTCATGCACTCGACGAGTTGAACCCCCTGACAGCATATATTCGAGTTTTTTGGCTGGAATTGGACTACGAACATTACTCTAAGCTGTTTTTGAACTTGCAAACCTGTTTTTGATGTGGTAATGTTTATGCTAATCCAATTTTAAAGATAATTGTCAATAGATTCATGTTTTGTATTAGTTTAATGGTTAGGCTAATTTCATGAAAATTGGTTGATTTAAATTATCTTGTTATTATGAGTTAATGTAGATTAATAGAAAAATTATACGATAATATGTTTTCGATCCAAATTGATCTAAATGTTGTTCATAATATGTGTTTTTGTAACTTGTCCTCAAGTTATATGAAAATTCACATTTATGATTTTTAAAACTCATAAGATTTCCATAAGTTATAAAAATGAAGAGTGTCATTTTTAAATGCTTTAAAGTCTTCCATAACTTGTCCTCATGTTATGGAACTTGAAGAGTTTTTTCATTAAAACTACTTTAAACTCATAATTTATGGAATTGAAAAGTTTTTTGAATTGTTCAAAAGTTGTCCTTAAGTTTTGGAATTTGTAAAGTTTCCCCTCATGAATACTTTAATTCCAAGTTAAACCCTTAGAATTTTAAAAGTTAAAATTCAACACTTATACTATTATAATATTAATAGTTAATAGTTATATATATATATATATATATATATATATATATATATGTATAAGAACAAAGTCAGTCTTACCGTTAGTAGGCCTCATTCACGAAGCCAGTCTATAAGAGGGGTATAAGCTTACTGCCTATAAAATGGCAATTTAATGGGTGTCCACTCTCACCCACCACTTCCTTGACTGGTGGAGGGTCGTTAGCCGAACGGGTTTAACAAGACTCTAATTCTCCCTTCATTAAAAGTATAATGATAAATACAAAGTAACTAAACACTTATAAATTCCCAATCTTAGTTACTTAGGAAAAATATAAATTTGGTGCTAACCCATTAAATTACACTTTGCACCTTGCTTAAGTCGTTAGTGGATTATGTGTGGTTAACCGGCACACCAACTTGGATTTAACAAGGTTGGAAAAGGGTGGCTTAAGGTTTATCATAGATCGGCGGAGCATATGTGGTTAACCATCACATCAATTAAGTGATAAAAATTAAGAGTACTAGGTATATTTACATGGTTATTCACACCTTGTTTTGTAATCCTCGACATCCCAGTCACAAAACTTGAGAGGGCACAATCGAGATTGAAACATGCCATTGAAAAGTTCAATGAATCTCAAAAGATCTAGAAGTTTCAAATCCAATTAAAACCTAATAAATTATTTCGTTTTTCATGGTGGAAATTGGTGAATCATCATTCGCCTACCTTCAAATATTTTGTGGCTTGGATTACGACATCCCTCTTCCAAGTTATAAAATATTGGGTGTTCTATTAAGGACTTAAATCAACTAACTTGATTTTGTCCCATTGTAGATGTCTGGTTCAGACAATTATGATCTTCCCAAATCTCTTGGAACAAACTTTCCTAATGAAGATGATGTCCCGCGATTGGATCATGGAAATCATACTTCTCTTCCTCCACCTCCTCCAATTATTCTCCCTGGCCCACAAGCTCGAAGACTTGAAAAGTTCAAAATCACTCAAGCCGTGCTTGCAATGAAACATAAAGATATAAGACTTGTGTGCACTCATGTATTAGGAATGAAGTCACACATTGACAGGTTGAGAATGTTGGGTGTCGTCCCAAGGAAGTTGGTGATTGACTAGGTTCTTCAGTCACTTCGTGAGTCATATAGTGAGTTCATTAAATACTACTATGTGACAGATCACAACATGACCCTAATAGATCTTTCTTATTTGCTTGTTGCAACTGAATCAACAATGATTTGGCGTAATGGTCAAGCAAATTTGGGTGGAAGGTCTATTTCTCGAACTTCCATGGGCATTGACAATGGAAACATTGGAAATCCAGAAAAGTTTTCTCTTCCCAATGGAAAGGGATCGACCATAGTCAACCTAGTTGACCAAATGGTAAAGAGAAAGGCTAAGTCTGAGATAGTCTCATGTACCATTACCAAAGAGTCTGTATGTTTCTATTGCCAAAACAAGGGGCATTGGTTGCGAAGCTGCCCTAACTACCTAAAAGATCTGAGAGAATGAAGAATCAAAAAGTTTGACTCGGCTTCAGGTAAGTCCACTATTCAACTCTGTTAAGTTCCTAATTGTTGATTCCTAATACATGATGTGACTAGGTTGCATTTTAATGTTTGGCAGGATTAAGCAAAGGGAAGGAAGCTTAAAAGAAGAGTATGTTGAATCTGATCGCGAAGATGGATTTCAATCGCATGGTTCGAAGATCGGATTTTTGTGCTGCTGCTTAGGAGTTATGATAGATTGCTAGGAAATATGTAATAGCATAGTTTTCATTTAAAGTTGCACTGTAAGGAAAAAAAATTCCGCATTTTATAAATAAATAAAATCTTGATTTTGTTTTATTTTATATATCCTTGCAATGGAATTTATGGAAAATTGATGTTTGTATGTTTCTAGAAATAATGGAAATATGAATTTGATTCTTTCATTTGTGGTAGTGTCTAAATTTACCAAATAAGGAAAGATTCTCATCACTCAAGTTTCAATTGGACAGAAACTTGGAATCATGCAAGTTGTATTGTCTGATGAATGAAAATTTTCATCTTTGGAAAATTTAAACTAATTCCTTTTCACATGTATATATGAGTCAAGTGAAGGACTAAGGGATCGAGTACACATTCTTATGCACTGGTCAAGTCCACCATAAAAGATCGATTAAACTATTCGTCATGATTTACTAAAGTTTAGTAAATATAGTTATACTTACAAGTTTAAGTATAATTCTGAAACATTGTAAAAGTTTCGATGTATGGCAGAACGAATGAGAAGAATCAAATTAGACAGAAAGATAAAATTTTCTCAAATCTGAAAATATGGGAGAGTACTTTAGTATCATGTTTTGTGATCATCTTAATGATTAAGAAACCATATCACAATTGGTCCTCTAAGGACATCTTAGTGCATTCCTATGGATAAGAAGAGGAATCATGAATTGTTGAAATGGTTAAATCAAGAAGACGAGTCATACTTAATTCCAAAACTATTCTTAGAGTCATACTCCAAGATTGTAACTTGAGTGAAACATCTTAAGGAAGGTTTATAACACTTGTCAAATGTAAGAGTAAAATGTTTTCTACTCTTGTACATTTGAAATTGGTAAGTTGTGATGTTTTGGATAAAACAAAGACCAATTAAGACCAATCGTGTGAAGTGTTTGTCTTGATAAAGAATCTGCACTATCTCTTGAATATTTATCTGTCAAGAATGGTTCTTAGCAAGAGACTCTTATATGTCAAGAGGACAGTGGGGGTCTTAAAGATCCTGAAAGAGTTTCAAGAACTGATCAAGAATAAAACCTATAGTTTATCACTAGCACACGACTTGAGGTTTGTAACCTATCGTGTTGACATATTCCTATTTCTGTGCCCGTTCCAGTTAAAGTTGACTATGCATCTGAGTTCTACAAGTTCTCAGTTGTTTGCATAACTACTTGGAAGCAATGGTAGGCCCTTGTGCTGCCAGGTGGCAAGAAAATAAGAATAAACAAGTTCAGTCCATATGAGTTGGGATTTGTCACTAACCTTGTCTTGTGATTATGGTTATGACAAATTTACATGGATAGGAACACATACACCATAGAAATCTAAGTGTCATAAGGTTTCTCTTCGATTCATGAAAATGATGGTGAGGAAACGCTTTCACTACGTAGATTTTAAGTAGATAGCAATTGTGATATTTGCATTCTCAAAGTCGTTAGTGGAGCGTGTGTGGTTAACCGGCACACTAACATGGACTTGTGAAAAATGGCAAAGGTCTAAGCAATTGAGACTATGATTACGACATCCCTTTCCATAGTTCTAAAAATTGTTTAGACACACATATGAGCTATCTAAAGAAAGGTGTATGATTTTGATAAAGTCTTATCAAAGCATCTTGTATCAGAAATCTGAAATTTGGTAAGAAATCCAATAAAGTATTTACTTCTAGAAGTCCAACTGATTTCTGGATACATGTCAAAGCTAGTAGGAGCATAAGTGTTATGCTAATAATTGTCATGTTAGTGAGAGCATGACAATTATGATAAGTATTGAAAGTTAGCAATGTTAATTATAGAAAACAAAAGTTTCAATTGGGAAAAGTTGTTTTGCTATAATTAAGGGAGAGGAAATTATACTTCATTTCAATTCTAAAAAGCTTATATTGAGATTTTAATCATCTTTAGTCAAGGATATATATATATATATATATATATATATATATATATATATATATATGAATTTTATGTTGGAATGGTTCAACATAAGGAAATTCTATATATATTGTGTTCTCAAGTTCGATTATGATTACAGCATCCCTTTTCATAGTCAAATTTTGAAAACATGGCAAATAAAAAATATTGTAGCAAAAGACTGATCTAGGATCATGTATTTATGTGAGACATCATGAATCGTGTTCCATATACTTCGGATATAGGATCGATTACATGTGCTATAATATTTATCCTTTTTAAATTTTCCAAATGTCTAGGGAATTAAGAGTGGAAAAGGTCTATAATTGGATATGACTAAAATGATTAAGCAATTGGCGAGGACAATATTCTGAGGTTCACTAAAGATTGGTTGCTCAAGGACAGTTGGAAGTGTGGTGTAGATTTTTGGAAAGGACCGTATTAACATATTCTGAAAAGAGGCAACTCTTATTCAGAAGTGATAGTCAGAATGGGAATATGGAAATTGTGACATCCCCAATTTCTCGGCTAGAAAAAACCGATTTGTTTATGCTTTGTTTTATAAAATCAGAGAAATCTTTTAAAGAAAACAGTTGCGGAATTTGTTCCCAAAACAAAATATGATAAAATTTATCAAAGCATTTCTTTAAAGAAATGTATTTTCATTATATAACAAAATCTCAGGATGTCATGTTCAATACAGACCAAAAGCATAAACAGAACAAAATAGACCTTACAACAGTTATTCATAACTACTGGCCTATAATCCAAAATCTCTCGTCAAGTCCACCAACTTATACTCTTTTTCCATTACCTGTAATGCAAAGAAAACTGAGTGGGTCAGGCTTGGGAGCCTGGTGAGCATATAGGGTTTTCGACCCACAATAATATAATTATTATATTCAACCATTAAACAATCAACCGAATTACCCATCACCATTATCTTCTTTATTTCTTAAGGTTTTACCCTATTAATAAACTATCCTTCCTTCATTCATTCCTAAGGATTGACCTAAGGAATTAGCACAAACTTCCATTTCTACATAAGGCGCATCTGCCAACATTATCCTTTAAGCGCCTCTGCCAGGATTACGTCATACACTATGAGGCGCGACTGCCAGGTTTATGACATTCTCTTTTAGGCGCATCTGCCGACATTATCTTATAAGCGCATCTGCCAAGATTATCCTATAAGCGCATCTACTATTGTTATGACAATCTCTATTTGGCGCATCTGCCAAGATCACGACATTTACTACTTGGTGCATCTACCGATATTATTCTCAAGCGCATCTGCTAGTTTTATGACATTCCTTAATTGGTGCATCTACCAATATCATTCTTAATCATCTTTCATACCTCATCATTTTATCACATACCAACTATCTCATCTACCCATGTTCTACCCAACATATTTGTAGATATAAAATACATATACAGTTTAATTCATTTAAAAACTATATAAAACATTCATTGCATACTCATCTCAAATAAACAACAATATATAAACACATAGCACGTATTTTATAACAAATACTTCATATTTATGTGTTAGAAGAAAGTAACCACACACTCTCCCAAACATATACTTAATACATTCAAAAAATACTTATATTATACCCGTGTTTATGAAAGGGACTATACACCCACACGTATAAACAACTTTATATTATACACATAGCACGTATTTTATAGAAAATACTTAATATTTATGTGTTAGAAGAAAGTAACTACACGCTCACACATATAAACAACAATATACTTAATACACTCAAACCATACTTGTATTATTATCGTGTTTATGAAAGGTAGTATACACTCACACATATAAACAACTTTATATTATACACATAGCACGTATTTTATAGCAAATACTTAATATTTATGTGTTAGAAGAAAGTAACTACACACTCACTTGATCAGAAGATGATCAGACAACACTACGGCTTGTAGAAGTAGTATTCTTCGGTAGATCTGGAAGATCTCCACAAAAATCGAACTTCTCGCGGGCAGAGCTTCGGCTCGGGAATCTTACTTCTCAGGATCTTCAGGACCTCGGGACTTGCTTCGGGGCTCGGGAATGATACCCGGGCTTCGGGGTACTTCTGGCACGCAAAACGATGCAAGACGGGAGAGAGAAGAGAGAAAAAGAGCAAATGAGCTGGCTGCCCTCGCATCCTATTTATAGGAGGCTGGAGCCTCGGAGTACGCGGGGCGTATTGCCTTACGCGGGGGTACTCGTCCGAAATCGTCATGGCGTTCGTCATCCGAAGTCACTTGAGTGTGAGGTGCATCATGCTTCGCGGTACGCTGGGCGTACTTCGGATCAGATCGGTGACTCCTTCGGATATACATCCGAATTAAAGATTAAATTTAAATACAAATTATTTAATAAACTTCAGAAATTCATATCTTCTTCATACGAACTCCGTTTTCGACGTTCTTTATATCCACGCGTAGGTGAGACTACGCTCTACAACTTTCGTTTAGACTCCGTCGGCTAATATTGACTTTATTTTTATTATTTATTTTTAGTAGGCCTGGACAGGAAATTTTTTTTATAAATTATAACTTCTTTGTTTGACGTCCGTTCTCACCTAACTTTTCATCGCTTCGATACCAACAACGAGATCTTCGATTCTCGTTTAGATTGTTTCGGCTAAAAACCGCTCGATCTCAAATCGAGTATTTCAGGTTGCATACCGCTAAATCGAAACTTCAGAAAATCATAACTTCCTCATACGAAGTCAGATTTTGGCGTTCTATATATGTACGGAATCCTTGTAACATATACTACAACTTAGTTAAGATTATTCATTCTAAATAATCTTTCATCAAAAATTCATTTTTGACGCCTATCGTCTCTAAATTGACTAGCCCTGATCTACGGACGTTACAATTATCTTGTCACACCCCCGAACCAGACGGCGGAAACGTCCGGGGGCTGTTGTGACTCAATTGAATACCATCATAATGAATATACATGAAGCATAACATCATTCATCACCAACATTTAAATATTACAACTGATAGTGTTTACATCCATTACATTGTCTCAAAATATTACATGCCCAAAAATAAATTGTTCATTGTTAATTAAACAACCGCAAAACGTCATAGAGTACAATTCTTTCTTCACTTTATCTGTTACCTGAGAATACAAGTATTTTGAAAAACGTCAACATATGAAATGTTGGTGAGTTCACAAGTAATGTTTGAAATCCAATGTTTTGTATTGTTTGAAACCACCAGAAAATCCGATATTTTCTGAAAAGAACTTAGTATAGTCAAAAAGGTGTGAAGATCCATAAGTATGCTTGTTTGTTTTCTATAGATGTAAGCGTACGATTTGTAAAACTCGTTATGTAGTTCGTAGGTGTAATAGTTGAAAACCCTAGGAAAACCCGACGTTTTCCTAATACTTTGCTTTAATTAGTTTATGTATTGTTATTTTGTTACAATAGAGGTATTCGTTGAGCTCCGGAGACGTTGGATAAACAGTGGGTTGTGAATTGTTGTAACGTACGTTAATGAAAACGACCAGTTGACAACAGTACAAACGATCCCTTAGGCGTCGCTCACACTTATTCACATAACCCAACCCCCCGGACTCATGTAGCCCCACGACCGAGGGGAAAAAGAAGGTGCGAAGCCCCTGGTAATTCCCTACGTCGTTCAAGGCTATAGTGAATGCGAAGGGCCCTTAGCCCAACTCGCATTGGAGAAATCTCGACTTCGCTAGCAGTACCGAAGGACCCTTGGGGACCAGCAGCACGTTTGCCATTGAAAGCCCTTTTACGCTGTGTTGGATCATGTAAGACCCAACAACTCGTAAGGTTGATGTCTTCGGGCCTAAAGATCAGGTCATTGGGCTAGCTAGGCCCAACAAACAAGATTTTACACTTTTGGGTCCAAAGATGGTGTATCGATGTCTGTGCACTCTCACGTGTGTATTCAATTCCCAAATTTTCCGTGTATGAATCGAGTTGTCGTCGTGTTAGTAGTTTCGGATTTGTTATTGATTCGAGACCGAATCAATTCGTTTGATAACGATTTTTGGTGTTGTTGTGTATTGTAATTCATCGGTAGTCGCAGTGTCAATATTTGATCACAACGGATGTATTGAATTAATATTGAAATTTTTCTGTTTACAGCCCTCTCTATTTTGTAAATTTACTTTTTCAACCCTTTGAATAAATTAATTTCCGGTTTAGTCCTTAAACCATTTTTCTTGGCATTCTAACACCAAAACTTATTGAAATTGATATTTTTCAGCACATTTTTAGTTGAAAACAGTTTTAGTCCCTCAAAATGCAGTTTTCTCGGCTGTAACCTCTCTTTTTCGCAATTTTTACACTTTTGGCCCAAATTGGAAATTTTTTGCAACCTTGGTCCTTTTTAATTATGAAAAGCATTTTTAACCTTTGAAAAGGACTTGGGACACTAGTAGTCCACTGTTTTACAGAAAAACACAGTTTCAGCCCCTCAAATTGGAAAATTTCGCATATTGGGCCCTATTGGGCCAAAAATGTCATTTTTAGCCCATTAAGCTTGAAATTTATATTTTTAATCCTCCAAAAGGGTATATTTCCAGAAAATACATTATTGAAACTGTTTTGACTCATCTCACCCATCAGAATTTGTAATATGTCGTTTTGGGCCCTTTAACTTTATATTTTTAACATTTTGTGTCCAAAAATGAGTTTTTAGCCCAAAGAAGATGTTATTAAGCCACTTAACTATTTTTCTTGGAATACTTTGTATGTAGAAATATAATTGAAGCTAGTATCATTTAACATAAAGTATATCTCGGTTTTTTAGGGGCTTATGACTAGATCCAACATCATAATCATACAAAAACACACATATAAGCATAGAAATCATACAAGGCATACAAATACATATAGATCTACACATTTGCTTATATCCCCCCCCTTACAAAACTTATAAAATAGAAAAATAGGGAGTATGAAGCTCACCTTGGGTGTGGTTTCGGTTTTGGAGAGGATTTGGAAGAAGTTTGAAGTGATTTTCGGCCCTAGCACACTATGATGAAGATCTCGGCCTTGAGGTGTTTCTAGGATGCAAGATCATGATTTTTGCATGGATTAGAAGGAGATTTTGATAAAACAAAATACCTAGATCATAGATCCAAACTTGATCTTACCTTAGGTGAAGAATTTGTGGAGATATCTTCTTGAAAGCTCCTTAGATCTCGAAATTATGGAGGAGAAATAAGAGAGTTTCTTGAGAGAAGAATGAGTGAATTGTATGTGTGTGTGTTTGAAAATGGCCAAGAGCAAGAGAGAGAGGGAGAAGAAGAGACCTTGAGGTGATGTTTGCATGGAAGAATGAGATTGTATGGATGTTTGGGGTGTAAAACATGGATATCCCCAATGTAAAAGTGAGGTGTCATGGTAATAGTCAACTTCTTCCTCTTGGGCTTGTCTTGGGCCGAAATTTGGAAAGAAAAAGAGAGTATTGGGCTTTAATGCCCCTAAGCCCAATATTAGAGTTAGGTTGGATGATTTTTGGTCCAAATAAAATATAATATGATCTTTACACTTTGTTGGGCGAGTTTGAGTTAATTATGATTCATAATATTTAATTTATTTCATTCTAGGCCCAATATGGCCCAAAATGTTGAAATGAATGAATGTGGGTACAATTAGAGCCCATTTAAAGGTTCTAAGCCCGTGATAGTCAAATTGGAAGCTTATTGGGCCATTGAGTCCAATAAGGAAGTCCTAGTCCAAAATGGACCTAAACAAGAACTTCTAGGGTTTCCAATTGCTTATTGACTATTTGTAGCACTTGTATGGTGTATTTGATTGAAATTATGTTGTCATAGAGTAAGTATCACACATGCTTTTAAGTTTTTGATTCAACATTTTACTTGAGTATAGTGATTACAAGACACAAAATTTCTAGTTGTGACATATCTCCCCCTTAGGATGATTACGTCCCGAAATCATCAACGAAAATAGAACTTGCGTAATGATTCCACACGTTATTTCTTCATCCTAGGTAATAACCATAACTTCCATGTTTCCTCGAAAGAGTATTTAACTCTATGGCTTTCTTGACCGCAGAAGATGCCAAATCTTGCATCTGCTTATCGTATTATATTGTACTTTCAATCATAACCTTCAAGTTACCAAATAAGTCCTCATTGTGGACTCCTTCTTCTTCTCAAGATAAATACTTTCTTTTATCTATTGTAACAAACTGATGGGTCGTGCTCTACTGACCTCTCATCGAATGATGCAATGCTTAGACTCGGGTCTTTTAGAGTTAAATTCCAAAATGGAATATACCTTCCTTCATATTCTAATGTGATATAATCACATTTCAGCATGTAGCATTTCTACCTACAAAATCCTTTTAACAACGAGCGCGACACTATCAATCGTATTAACTTCAACCTTCTGACTTATGTCAGATGTTACATCTAACTTGGTCCTCTAGACCACGTAACATACTCCTCGTAGTCGAACTCAAATTTAAATATGACCACTAGGGTCGGAACAAGAAACATCTTACTAGTCACTACCGAAACAAAGGTAATGACACACTTGAACAAAACGGAATCAATTACTAGCTTCTTGGTAACCTTGTGACTTTCCCTGATCCAAGTGCGATTCCTGTGCTTCCGGTAGTATATGCATCTACTACCTTTCATACCTACTCATACTTGTCCCAAGTATTGTCCCGCAGTCGACCAAGTCACCATACAAGAAAATCACAAAACGATTTAACACATACAAATGTGTCCAAATAATCATAAACAATTTTCCTAGACTCTACTAGGACTTCTTCATTGCTCAACCTTCAATCATCAACTCTACTTCAACTCGATTGGTGATGGAAATTCCAGACGATGGGACAACTTCAAGAATTACACCAACCGTTCCATCATCTTGCCAATCGAAGGTGTACTTTAGACGTACCGTACTCCTCTAAACGTACTTTTATTTCATAAGACATACTCTAAAGGCAAGATACCACTCTTACGATATCTTCCGATACGTGTCATTCACTATCATAATCCTTCTTTATTTCGTCCATTTACTCAATTCTCTACAAGTCTTCACCATGACCTTTTGTACATCCAAGCAGACATTCGGTGTACCAACGAGAATTTAAGATAAGAAAGCTTCATTTATGATAAACGTATAAATCTCTTTATCCCTCCGAAACGTTTACATGCTAGTTCTAATATCGTAGCCATACGCTTAGAATCCTAAACACATAAGGTTTCCAGATCCGGTCGGCAACAGACAATAGATCCGAACAAATAATAGCATCAATATAGCTATCACACAAAACATTTTGCACATAAAAGCATTTTAGGCATCATTCCTAAAATAAACTAGTGCTTGTGTCAATTTAGGTGTACTACCTAACATATTTTAGACACACTCCTCACAATCATTACTTAGCATTCTAAGTTTAAGTCTAGAAATTTCCTACAAATTCCTAGTTCGCTTAAACTAATGCTCTGATACCAACTGTGACATCCCCAATTTCTCGGCTAGAAAAGACCGATTTGTTTATGCTTTGTTTTATAAAATAAGAGAAATCTTTTAAAGAAAGTAGTTGCGGAATTTGTTCCCAAAACAAAATATGATAAAATTTATCAAAGCATTTCTTTAAAGAAATGTATTTTCATTATATAACAAAATCTCGGGATGTCATGTTCAATACAGACTAAAAGCATAAACAGAACAAAATAGACCTTACAACAGTTATTCATAACTACTGGCCTATAATCCAAAATCCCTCGTCAAGTCCACCAACTTATACTCTTTTTCCATTACCTGTAATGCAAAGAAAACTGAGTGGGTTAGGCTTGGGAGCCTGGTGAGCATATAGGGTTTTCGACCCACAATAATATAATTATTATATTCAACCATTAAACAATCAACCCAATTACCCATCACCATTATCTTCTTTATTTCTTAAGGTTTTACCCTATTAATCAACTATCCTTCCTTCATTCATTCCTAAGGATTGACCTAAGGAATTAGCACAAACTTCCATTTCTACATAAGGCGCATCTGCCAACATTATCCTTTAAGCGCCTCTGCCAGGATTACGTCATACACTATGAGGCGCGACTGCCAGGTTTATGACATTCTCTTTTAGGCGCATCTGCCGACATTATCTTATAAGCGCATCTGCCAAGATTATCCTATAAGCGCATCTACTATTGTTATGACAATCTCTATTTGGCGCATCTGCCAAGATCACGACATTTACTACTTGGTGCATCTACCGATATTATTCTCAAGCGCATCTGCTAGTTTTATGACATTCCTTAATTGGTGCATTTACCAATATCATTCTTAATCATCTTTCACACCTCATCATTTTATCACATTCCAACTATCTCATCTACCCATGTTCTACCCAACATATTTGTAGATATAAAATACATATACAGTTTAACTCATTTAAAAACTATATAAAACATTCATTGCATACTCATCTCAAATAAACAACAATATATAAACACATAGCACGTATTTTATAACAAATACTTCATATTTATGTGTTAGAAGAAAGTAACCACACACTCTCCCAAACATATACTTAATACATTCAAAAAATACTTGTATTATACCCGTGTTTATGAAAGGGACTATACACCCACACGTATAAACAACTTTATATTATACACATAGCACGTATTTTATAGAAAATACTTAATATTTATGTGTTAGAAGAAAGTAACTACACGCTCACACATATAAACAACAATATACTTAATACACTCAAACCATACTTGTATTATTATCGTGTTTATGAAAGGTAGTATACACTCACACATATAAACAACTTTATATTATACACATAGCACGTATTTTATAGCAAATACTTAATATTTATGTGTTAGAAGAAAGTAACTACACACTCACTTGATCAGAAGATGATCGGACAACACTACGGCTTGTAGAAGTAGTATTCTTCGGTAGATCTGGAAGATCTCCACAAAAATTGAACTTCTCGCGGGCAGAGCTTCGGCTCGGGAATCTTACTTCTTGGGATCTTCAGGACCTCGGGACTTGCTTCGGGGCTCGGGAATGATACCGGGGCTTCGGGGTACTTCTGGCATGTAAAACGATGCAAAACGGGAGAGAGAAGAGAGAAAAAGAGCAAATGAGCCGGCTGCCCTCGCATCCTATTTATAGGAGGCTGGAGCCTCGGAGTACGCGGGGCGTATTGCCTTACGCGGGGCGTACTCGTCCGAAATCGTCATTGCGTTTGTCATCCGAAGTCACTTGAGTGCGAGGTGCGTCATGCTTCGCGGTACGCTGGGCGTACTTCGGATCAGATCGGTGACTCCTTCGGATATACATCCGAATTAAAGATTAAATTTAAATACAAATTATTTAATAAACTTTGGAAATTCATATCTTCTTCATACGAACTCCGTTTTCGACGTTCTTTATATCCACGCGTAGGTGAGACTACGCTCTACAACTTTCGTTTAGACTCCGTCGGCTAATTTTGACTTTATTTTTATTATTTATTTGTAGTAGGCCCGGACAGGAAAACTTCGTTATAAATTCATAACTTCTTTGTTTGACGTCCGTTCTTGCCTAACTTTTCATCGCTTCGATACCAAGAACGAGATCTTCGATTCTCGTTTAGATTGTTTCGGCTAAAAACCGCTCGATCTCAAATCGAGTATTTCAGGCTGCATACCGCTAAGTCGAAACTTCAGAAAATCATAACTTCCTCATACGAAGTCAGATTTTGGCGTTTTATATATGTACGGAATCCTTGTAACATATACTACAACTTAGTTAAGATTATTCATTCTAAATAATCTTTCATCAAAAATTTATTTTTGACGCCTATCGTCTCTAAATTGACTAGCCCTGATCTACGGGCGTTACAGAAATGTTTCATAGGTGAAATTTATCCATTAAATATGTGTAAGATTAGAAAACTTAATGCAAGAAGGATGTTCAAAGAAATGTACTTTGAATTTGAGACTTCGTTTCCATGGAATTGATCTCCATTGGAATACTATGTAATGTATGTTGACAAGTCTTTGTGACTTTGTGCATAGTCATTACAAGAGGATCAATGCATATAAGTTTAGAATCTAACAGATTTCAGTAAATGGCAGGAATTTAGAATTCTAACATTTACAATAAGGATTTGGGATTGTGAAATGAGAATATTTGGAATTATGTTCAATTGATCTATTCTACAAAGTAAGGATCGTAGAAAAACATAGTGTGCATACTTGGTGTATGGCGTAACTATTGTTTGGACAAACATAGTGTGCATGCTTGGAGCATGGCATGACTATTGTTTTGATTCAAGTATAAAGTTGATTATTTGAAATATTATACAATGAATAACGAGTAATCAATATGGTGTTTAAACAAAAGGTGTTCTATTTACTCTCAAAATTGCTTGGGGCCATTTTGGATTTGATTATTCTTGTGTTTCACTTTGCATGTTTTGACTTCCCGAATAACTAAGTTTTTCAAATTCTCCACAGTTAGTCATACGATGGAAGTAGATATGAATCAAGATTGTCATGAAGTTGGCTTGTAGATGTCTAAGGTATTGGACATGGCAAGAGTTGCTACAACATTCATGAATGCTCTTGGAATGAGATTCAAGTATTGGATTAAACCCACGCTCATTTGAATCACTTCATGGATTTTATCACGAGTGATCATGAGACGATAATATCTTATATTCTGCAAACCTAGAGATATGACTTGTGTTGGATTAGTGTCTAAGTCCATAACTATTTTGGTATGTACTTGACCCGATGGTGCATGGTCCTTTTGGGTTGCCTTCACCAAAGCAACTTGATAGGATGAATTATGGAGAGAAAGGATTAAATATGATTTATTAATATATTATGAGAATAATATATTAAAGGAGAAATCATATTATTTAATTAATATTAGTCAATAATTAATTGGTAATTAGTTTTGTGACTAAAAGTGATTAATTAAACTTAAGGGACTGGAATTGTAATTATAAGATAATTGCAATTGGGCCATAGATTGCCTTATATTAAGGAGTGGACGAATTCTATTAGAAATCCATGGGGAAATCGTCCAAGGCCTTAAGGAAAGGAATCTATAGGTTGCTTAGGGCTTAAGCATCCAAATTAGGGTTTCCTTATTAGATAACCCTAATTGCCTCCTATATATAGATCCCTTATGACGTGGGTAAGCATCCTTCTAGGGTTTCACACGTTTTAGGGCAGCCTCCTTCCTCTCTCTTCTTCATCCTCTTGCTCTTGGTGTTTGTGAACCATTAGAGGGGTGACATTTGTGACTCTAAGCTTTCTAAAGTCAATACAAGGAGGAATTGGGATTGTTATTGCTACATAACAATCAAGGTAATATCTTAAACCCATTCTTATGTTAATATGATTATTTGTATGCTAGAATTAGGGTTTATAGTCTTGGATAACTTGCATGTACAATATAGAAACCTAGATCCAAACATTAGGGTTTGTATGAGCACATAGGATGTTCTTAGGACCAAAACCCATCAGTGGTATCAGAGCCTTGATTGGTTTCTATTGTATTGATGCCTTGTATGTTGAAAAAATTCGTTTTTTGTGGTTCTGCTTGCTGAACTCGCCGAGTCTCTAGATGAACTCGCCGAGTCCATGTCTGACTCGACGAGTCGGCTGGTCAAAATGAGGGAAAACCGGGATTTCTTGCTGTTTTTGCTTGAGGATACTTGCCTTATCATCTTAGATCAATATAAATCCGATTTTTTGATATATATGACTATATTCTTGATCTAATTGAAGATATTTATCAATTAATAAAATATTTGTTTCCTTATGTGATAAATTGATTAATTATTTTGATCAAATTGGTAAATTGTTTTGCAAGAAATCATTAAATAAATCAAATATGGATAATTATGTGATTAAATGTTAATTTAGATTATTTGTTATTTGATCCTTGTGTTATGAAAAGTTTCATATTTTCCCCTTTAGTTTTTATAGTTTAAATTTGAACTCAAAAGTTTAGTTTTGAAATTTAAATAGTTGAAACCCTAATGTTTTGAGATGGTTCAAAACTAGCCCTCAAGTTTTTGAATTTAAATTTTGATTAATAGTTTAATTTTGATGTATATTTAAATTCTAAACCCTAATGTTTTGAAATGTTTCAAAACTTGCCCTCAAGTTTTGGAATTTAAAAGTTAATTAAAGGTTTAATTAGGAATGTTAAATTCTAAAACACTAGTATTGTTTTGAAAGTTCAAATCTCACCCTTATGATTTATTAATTAATTAAGGTGTATAATTAAAAGAGGTTTAATAAATCCATAAAAGTTTTGGTTTAAAATTTAATTGAATTAAAGGTATAATTATTAAATTTGACCACCTAGTATTTTGAAAGTGTAAAACACACCCTATACAATATATAACATTAAAAGTCTAACTTTATATATATGTATGAGTAAAAGTCAGTCTTATCGTTAGTAGGCCTCATTCACGAAGCTGGTCTATAAGGGGTGTTTAAGGAAATTGCCTATAAAATGGCGATTGAATGGGTATCCACTCTTACCCACCGCACTCTTGACTAGTGGAGGGACGTTAGCCGAATGGGTAGGATAGGACGAAACCTTCCATTATAAGTATAATGAATTACAAAAGTAATTAAATGTTTTACAAATTCCCAATCTTAGTTACTTAGGCAAAAGTGAATTGATGCAATTCCATGAAATTACACTTTGTGCCCTTGTGAAGATGTTGGTGGAGCGTGTGTGGTTTACGGGCACACTAAATGGTTCTAAGCAAAGGTAGCAAAGGGTGACTCAATGTTTTTCATAGTTCGGTGGAGCGTGTGTGGTTTACCGGCACATCGAATAGGTGAATGTAACATGTGGGGGCACCATGTAGTTTGCATGGTTATTCACACCCGCTTTGTGATCCTCGGCATCCGAGTCACAAACAAGAGGGGCATATCGAGATTTAAACATGCCATTGAAATGTTCAATGAATCTCATAGGATCTAGGAGTTTTCATAGATTTAAAACTTAAATTTCTTTTTCGTTTTTCATGGTGGAAATTAGTGAATCGTCATTCACTTAACTTCAAATGTTCTGCAATTTGGGTTACGGCATCCCTCTCCCGAGTTGTAGAATATTGTGTTGGGTCCTAGCCTTAGTATCTCATTTGGGTGATTTACTAAGGACTCGCTCAATCAACTAACTTGAATTCGTTTTCTCCCGTTTTGTAGATGTCTAAGTTCGACAACTACGGTCTTCCCAAATCCCGTGGAACAAGCATTCCACATGAAGATGGTATTCCACGATTCGATCGAGGAACAAGAAATCATGCTTCACTTCCTCCACCTCCTCCAATTATTCTCCCTAACCCACAAGATCGAAGAATTGAAAGGTTCAATATCACTAAAGCCCTATTGGAAATGAAACATGAAGATAGTAAACCCGTGTGTGCCCACGTTCTAGGAATGAAATCACACATTGATAGGTTGATAATGTTGGGTGTGTCATTCCCGGATGAGTTGGCTGTGAATTGGGTTTTGCAGTCACTTCCTGAATCATATAATGAGTTCAAAAGAAAGTATTATATGATGGATCATGACAACAACCTCATTGACCTAACTTACATGCTCATTGCTGCTGAATCAGAAATGATTTGGCGAAGCAATGGAGCATATTTGTTGGGAAAGTCAACCGACCATGCTTCCGAGGAAGTTCTAGGAGAACCGACCTACGTTTGCTGCCAAGAGAAAGGGCGTTGGATACAAGTCTGCCCAAAGAGCCTGAAGAGTCCAGTAGATGGGAGAGTCAAAGAGTATGGCTGCGCTTCAGGTAAAATCCACTATCTAACTCCGTTAAGTTCCTATTCATTGATTCTTAATACATGATGTGATAAGATTGCATTTGAATGTTTTGCAGGATCGGTGAAAAGAAAGGAAGCTTGGTGAAAGAGCAAGATGAATCTAATCACAACGAATGGATCTTGATCGCATGGACTTGAAGATTAGATTTTGAGCTTAGATAGTTATGATAGAGTTGTTAGAAATTTTCCTTTTGAAATACATAGTTTTCAATGGATTTTGCATTGTAAGGACAAATGTTTTCTGCTGCTTTTATAAATAAAATAAATTTTGGTTTGACTTATTTATTTATTTGTTTATTTCCTTGCAATGAAATCGTTATGAAAATTGATGTTTGCATATTTTTACAACAAGTGGATATGATTCTTGTTTATGATGTTTATGGAAAGTCAAGAATTTACCAAATAGGGAGAGGTTCTCATCGCCCAAGTTTCAATTGGACAGAAACTTGGAATCATGCAACTTGGTTGCACGATGAATGAGACTTTTTGGAAATTAGACTAATTCATTGACAAAGTGTCAAGTGAAGGACTAGGAGATCGAGTACACAAGGTTGTGTGTTGATTAAGTCCACCATAAGAATAACAAAAAATATTCATCATGATTTACTAAAGGTTTGGTAAATATAATTATACTTACAAGATTAAGTGTAATTATGAATTGATTGAAAAAGTTTAAATCAATAGCAGAACGAATAAGAAGAATCAAGTAGGCAGAAAGATAAAAGTTTCTCCATTCTAAGAAGAAGAGAGAGTACCTTTTATGCTTTATGATAGGTCTTAATGATTAAGAATCATATCTCAATTGATCCTCTAAGTGAGTCTTAGTGCAATTGTATGTCTAAGAAGAGGATTCAAGAATTAAAGAAATGGTTAAATCAAGAAGTCAATCATACTTTGTTCCAAAACAAGTCTTAGAGTTAAGATTGTGACATTGAGTGATAAGTATTAAGAAGGTTTATAACATTCATCAAATGTGGAAAGTTGTGATGTCTTGGATAAGAGAAAGACTAACTAGGACCAATTTATGAAGTGTTTTGATAAAAACTACACTAACTCTTGAATATTTGTCTGTCAAGAAATGTTTATTGACAAGAGAATCTTATATGTCAAGGAGTCAGTAGGAGTCTTAAAGGTCTTGAAAGGTTTCAAGAACAAATCAAAATAGACCTTATCAATCATCACTAGCACACGAGTTGAGGCTTACAACCTATCGTGTTGACATTATTTTGTTTCTGTGCTGTTCCAATTGAGTTAATTATGCATGAGAGTTCTATGAGTTCTCATTTTGAACGCATAAAAGGCAAGGCACCTTAATCAATGAAAGGTACATTGATAGGAAAGGGTGAGCTCCTTAACTACTTGGAAGACATGGTGGGCAGTTGTGCTACCATAAGGCAAGAAATCGAGATTAAGAATGTTCGATCCATATGAGTTTGAATTTGTCGTAAACTTTGGTTTTGACAAATTCACATGGATAGGAACACATACACCATTAAAATCTAAGTGTCATAAGATTCCCTCCTTCATGAAAATGACTATGAGGAAATGCTTTCACTAAGAAATATTTTAAAAAGATAGTCATTATGAAATTGTATTCTCGAATTCGATTATGGTTACGGTATCCCTTTCCATGATTTGAATTGTGAGGTTTGACAATTAGTCTGAATTGTTTAGACACACATATGAGCTATCTAAGACAAAGGTGTATAAGTTCCAGAAGCCTTGATAAAATATTATCAAAGCACTAAGTATTAGAAACATAAATTTAAGAAATTCAATAAGTATTATTTTTCTGAAAGTTAAGTTGTTTATGAATACATGTCAAAGCTAGTGGGAGCATTAGTGTTATGTTCATCATGATAGTGGGAGCATAAATGTTATGATTGTATGATTATTAAGGCAAGTATTGCAAGGTAGAAATATTAATTATAGAAAACAAGATTCATACTTTGCAAGGTTGTAAAGGTGTGAATAGTTGTTTTGCTATAATTAAGGGAGAGAATATTATGCTTAATTTCAAATCTAATGGGTTAGGTTGTGGAATGTTAATAAATTTAGTCAAAGGTACATAGTGTGTTCTTAAAATTTCGATTATGATTATGGCATTCCTCTTCACAATTCGAATTTTGAGAACATAGCAAATAAAATATTATGGCAGAAGATTGATAAAGTATCAAATCTTTATGTAAGACATTATGCATTGTGTCCCATACGCTTCGGGTATAGGATCGATTGCATAGGCTATAATATTTGACCATCCTAAGATTTTCCAAATGTCTAGTGCATTTAGAGGGAAAAAGGACAAGAATCGGTTTTGACTAAGATAATTAAACAACTATCAAAGGACAATCCAAAGTTCGTTTAGGATTGGTCGCTTGTGAGTAGTTGGAAGTATAATATTGGAAAATATGGAAATGTTTCCATATTGGATGGACCATATCGACATTATTATGAATATATAAGATTCTATTAAGAATAAGTTGTCATATGGAAATTATGGAAACGTGTCCATATTTGGAATTAAATATTGAAAGCCTATGACTAGATTAGAAACTTTTATGCAAAAGGATGTTCAAAGGAATGTTCTTTGAGTGAGAGACATCATATCTAAGGAATTGTATTGTAACAATATCTGATAGAGAACTTTGTAATATCATTGGCAATAGTCTTTGTGACTTTGGTGCAGTGATATTACGAAAGGATCATTGCATAAAATGTTAGAATCTAGCATATTCTATAAGTGGCAAGAATTTGATATTCTTTCAGTTATGAAAAAGGATTTGGAGTTGTGAAATAAGTATGATTGGAAATGTGTTCAATGTGATCTATTTCACAAAGTAAGAACCATAGGTAAACATTGTGTGCATGCTAGGAGCATGGGACAAGTGTAATAATTCAAGTAAGAAGTTGATTAACCGAAACGACAAATAATGAGTAATCGATATGGTGATAAATAAAAGGTGTTTTATTTATGCTCAAAGGTTTGAGGCCATATGGGATTAGTATTATTCTTGTGTTTCACTTTGCATGTTTTGACTTCCTGAATAATTTAATTGGTTGAGAACAGAAAAATTATTCGAACGGGCCACAGTCGTTCATATGTTGGAAGTAGGTATGAATGAAGACTGTCGTGAATTGGTGTGTGGATTGTCTAAAGAGCATTAGACATAAGCAAATGTTTGCTGCAACGTTCATGAGTGCTTATGAATATGATTTGACCATTGGATTAAACCCAAGCTCACTTGGATCACTTCATGGATTGTTATCACGAGTGATTGGTGAGACGATAACATCTTATATTCTTGAAACCGAGATGTGTGAGTTGTATCTTGCAAATCGGTTGCACATTGATAATATGTAAACGCACCAGTAACTTGGTGTCATAAAACATATTGTTGTGTGTGATTCGGTGAGTGAGTGCAAGCGAGCATTGAATCAAAGTTTATCCGTTCCTTTTATCCAAAGTAGGATAAAAGCGATATCTTTGGGCCCCTCGATGAATTATGGAGAGAAAGGATTAAATATGATTTATTAATATATTATGAGAATAATATATTAAAGGAGAAATCATATTGTTTAATTAATATTAGTCAATAATTAATTGGTAATTAGTTTTGTGACTAAAAGAGATTAATTAAACTTAAGGGACTGGAATTGTAATTATAAGATAATTGCAATTGGGCCATAGATTGCCTTATATTAAGGAGTGGACGAATTCTATGGGAAATCCATGGGGAAATCGTCCAAGGCCTTAAGGAAAGGAATCTATGGGTTGCTTAGGGCTTAAGCATCCAAATTAGGGTTTCCTTATTAGATAACCCTAATTGCCTCCTATATATATGGATCCCTTATGACCCAAAAATGTGGCTAAGCATCCTTCTAGGGTTTCACACATTTTAGGGCAGCCTCCTTCCTCTCTCCTCTTCATCATCTTGCTCTTGGTGTTTGTGAACCATTAGAGGGGTGACATTTGTGACTCTAAGCTTTCTAAAGTCAATACAAGGAGGAATTGGGATTGTTATTGCTACATAACAATCAAGGTAATATCTTAAACCCATTCTTATGTTAATATGATTATTTGTATGCTAGAATTAGGGTTTATAGTCTTGGATAACTTGCATGTACAATAGAGAAACCTAGATCCAAGCATTAGGGTTTATATGAGCACATAGGATGTTCTTAGGACCAAAACCCATCAACTTGTTGACTATGAGTTGGTTATACATTGATTGCACGAAAATGCATCAGTAACTTGATGTTATAAAACGTGCTTTTTTGTATGATTCAATAAGTAGTAGGACAAGCATATGAGTCGAATTTTATCCATTCCTTTTACCCTTGGAGTGATAAAAGCGATATCTATGGGCCCCTCGATGATTTAGTGATGACACCTCTAAGTGCTTGGCCAAGTCTGGACTGATTTTATTTATTTAATTAGTCAGTCGTCATAAATCGGAAATCGGTAAACAACAAATGGACAGAGAGAATGATTGTAATCCATGTCTCAGTCCATATAATATCTAGAATGGAGGAATATATGATCCCTTATCTAATGGACAAGTTATTTGACTAGGTCGGAGTTCGGCAGCGACTTTAAGAGTTACGATTGTTAGTCGGGATCTTGGAGTCATATGCAATAATAGTTTTAGACTTATCCAAGTGGAAGACTATTGGATTAAACGTCTAAGCCCATAACTATTATTGGTATGTATTCGACCCGAGAGTAGCATGGTCCATTTGGGTTGCACTTCACCGGAACAATTTATATGGATAGTCTTTTGAGAATAGTATGTTTATGATTTATATTAATATATTATAAGTTCTAATATATTAATATGGAATCATATTATTTAATTAGTATTGATCCATAATTAATTTAGAATTAATTTAGTGATAAAAAAGGAACTAATTAAATATGGACTCTTATATATAGGATGAGCCAAGTTCATTTAGGTTGGGCTAAGCTTGCATACATAGTCCATGAAGTTTTTAACCCATAGATCCTATGGAAATGAAAGGTCATGGGTATTAGGGTTTACATGGATGTAACCCTAATCCTCCATACTATATAAATAGGTTTTTGGCACATGAAATGGCACTAGTGTGTGAGGATACAAGAGTGGGTCGATTTCTAGTGTGCATTCTATTCTCTCAAGTTTTCCAAGGTTTTTTTGGTGATTTGTGATTCCACTTGGGCTTCCACACTATTGGGGATAAGCTCTTAAAGATTAAGACTTCAAGCTCCATCAAAAAGTATGTCATCTAAATAGGCTTTTGTAGTAGATTTGCTTCATACTATGCTAGTTAAGATGAAACCTTGGAATATTGAATATTTGCATGTATAATAGAGAAAACATAGATCCAAGGTTTATAGGGTTGCATGTACACCATAGGAGTGTTAGAATGCTTAAAACCCATCATATACATCCTATATAACTAGTTTCTTCCCATTCCATCTAAGATATGAGATACTCCTAACAATGTACTTTTAAAAACCACGAAGTTGACTCACCTTTGCCAAAGATGTGACCAACTCACACTTCAAGTCTTGTAAGGGTTGAAGTATCACCTTGCCCCTATTTCAATTCAAATAAAAAGGTTATTGGAGTTCTTCAATGGCAAAGATGACAAATTCATAACCCAAACACATAAATCAACTAACAAGCAAAAATCCCAGTTTTGGACCCAAAACTGCCACAAGTTTAGAGCTGTTTTAGCACACTTGGGACCTATAGAACTTCTGTTTTTATTGCATATTCCAGAATTTCAGATTTGTAGATTTTCAGAAAGTACTTTTGAAGGTCCAAACGATTTTTCTATAATTTTATATGATTTTTACAAAACTGCCTATCAATACAGCTAATTTCTAACCAGCTGGTGAAAAAAGAGATTTTCACCTAAGTTGGTGGCAATAGCAGGTCATCATAAAATTCATGGACTAACTAGACTCAAAAGTAAAACTTTGAGAATTTACGGATCATTAATCCGAATCCTGGTTATTTTTCTATATTTTTTCTAATACAGGGACAGATTGGTAATTTTTGTTGAATTTTCCAGCTTTAGATTTCAAGGACTTTTTGACCACTTAACCCATTAAGCCATCACTAAGAACACCCATAAAGGTAAAAAATAACTTCTTAACAGAAGTAACATGTCAAACAATAAAAATATCAATTCCAATCACAACCCACTCATCAAAGTACATATCATTTGGTGGAAAGCAAAGTAAGTTGTACAAATAGGAGTTTGGATTTCATCCACCACCAAGTCTCACGTAAGGACTTTGAGACTACTCACATTCACAACTAAAACCAACCCAACTATCCATTAATTAAATAATTTCTCTCTCTTTCACATACCTAACCCAACTAAACCCAACTTCTTACACCCATTAGCAAACCAACTCAAACCACTTTTTTGTTATATAAATAATAAATTTTAAGATTATTTTTTATTCTACTAATATTTATTAGAAAAATTAAAAAATATTTAGTTTAGTTCTATTAATAAATTATTTATTTTAAATATAAAACAAAAAAGATATTTTATATTTATAAAACAAACTTAATAAAATAGATAAACAAAGTTACAATCAAAACATGAAATACAAGATTACAGATACGGAAGATGCAAACTACATAATTATCCATCAATGCCAAATTTTTGTCATATATGCTCAATCAAATTGTTTTTCAGAATGTTATGAGCTTCTCTATTGCGAAGTTGTGCCCTATTGGTCATATAACTTGATAGGTCTGCAATTCGTGGAGTGGAACATTCTAAATTTTGATCGTCATCTTCAATATAGGGTCTTCATTTTCGGTTTGTAGGCATGTCATTTAGAAATTTGGATGGATCATAATAGTGAAGGTATGTACAACGTTCATCCTCCACAATCATATTATGAATGATAATACATGCAATCATAATTTTCCCCATCATATCATTGTCCCACAAAAGACATGGGTGCCGAAGAAATGCAAAACGAGCTTGTAGAATTCCAAATGCTCGTTCAACATCTGTTCTAGCGGCCTATTGATGTTCAACAAACAACTTGGGTTTTCGAAGTTGAGGGGAAGTTATTGACTTGACAAAAGCAGCCCATGAGGGATATATGCCATCAGTGAGATAATATGCCATATTATTTTCCCGACCATTCACAGCATAACTCACATTTGGTGCACCTCCTGCTAAGACATCATCAAAAATAGGAGATCGATGGAGGATGTTAATGTCATTACACGTACCTGGTGTTCCAAAGAATGCATGCTATATCCATAAGTCATACGACGCATTCCGAATATTCATTTGAAGTCGATGAGTTTTCATTATGAGACATTTTTCAAAGAGATAAGAAAAGAAGAGTTAGTGTTGGATATCAAAGTATGCCAGTGATATACCTATTTACACTAAAAAGATAATGATAAAAAATAAAGATAATGTTCTATTAGTTTATCTAAATAAAATCTAAGCATCCAATACAAAAGTGATACATGGAAATAAAGATAATATTTGATTTGGTAGATGACAAAGTGTGTTAGTGGCCTACTGACAACTCCATGTGCAAAACAGATTTATAAACAACATTACTTAATAAAATATGTTACAAAATACGTGAAATACAAAAGTACAATATCTTACAAATACATAACACACAAAACTACATAATAAAATATTTTACAAGTTAATTAAAAGACAAAATGGAAATATAAAACACATAATGACCGATAATTATTTTCCATAAAACTTTGACATTAGAAAGTGTTTCATGTTTTCTTCTTCAATCGATAAATGCTGCTTTTGTAGCAGTGTGTTCAAATGCACAAGTTGCATCTTGACGAGCTCCCTTTCATCTGTTTTTTGCTCCCTTTCCTTGTCTAAGTCGATTCTTTGTTGTTGCATTTCTTTATCCAAGTCGATTTTTTTTCATGACTTCACGTTCACTTTCTCTAGCAAGCCTCATTGCACGAAGTTCTGTAACAATTTCGTTAGAAGCATTACCTTTCCCTTTTTTTGCCGCATCTCTGCCTGTTGGACGTTTAACTGTTGAACCATCACTAGTTGGCGTTTCTGGGTTGGATTAGACACAATACTCCCCTTTTTCAGTAGTCCTTGATCTTTTCAAGCTACCGCCACTTTCTTCATTACCCACTTCACATTTCATATGGGAACGTGTTGTGTCATGATCTAACTCTAAAGCCCACTTCTCGTGTTTACACATAACTTCATTAAAAACAATAATGTCGTTGAACTTGTTCCCACTTGCCTAATAAAGTTTATGAGCTTCGTTTTCAATATCTTTTTGACTCATTCCACTTCTTCTTCGACGCCATGCTTCTGTAACATCCCGAATTTCAGAAGTATGATTTAAGGGTTAAAGTGTAATTTCAAAAAAGGGACTCGACGAGTAGGTATGCTTACTCGCCGAGTCAGAACGGGTTTTGGGTCGCAAATTAGGTGACCAACTTGCCGAGTCAGAAGCTGGACTCGACGAGTTGGTGCTGGAATGAGAAAAACCCTAATCTCGAGGGTTGCACCCTATTTAAAGGACTTTATGTCCTTCTCTCAGCCTCCTTATTGCCATTGAGAACCAGAAAACCCTAAGCTAGTGTATGTGAGGCCTTTGGAGAGAGATTGAAGCTTTGGAAGTTGTTTCTAGTGGAAGAAACTTGAAGATCAAAAGGGCTTGCATCAAGAGAGTGGTGTAGATCCCGAATCTATTTCAGTTTGGGCACATCTTGGAGGTAATAAGTTGTTCTCTTCACTCTTTTGCATCTAGATCTATTCATGGATGATATTTGGGGCCATTTTGGTATGTTTGAGATCTATTTCGGGTTCGGAGCTCGGATCTGAAGTTGCTACTCCAGATCTAGACTTGTGTTGGTCTAGAATGTCATATGCATCAGTCAATGAGTTGTTGGTGAAGCCCCTTTGTCTTAAATCCTATCCCTATAGTGATTTAGACCTTTAACTCCTTGGTTTCACGTAAAGTTTGCAAGTTTACATGAGAATCATGCCCTAGAAGAGTGGACCTATAGTTTGGATCCCCTACATGGCTCAAAAAGCCTCTGTATGGATGAAGGACTAAAGAGACTCGGCGAGTTCCTTGGGTGGACTCGGCGAGTCAGATGAAGATAGGCATGAACTCGATGAGTTAGAAGAACAACTCAGCGAGTCTGTTGAAGATTGCCTTGGACTCGGCGAGTGTGTTCTTGGACTCGGCGAGTCAGGTCGCAGAACCCCAATCTCTTTTGGTTAAAGCTTCGGATCAGTGAGTCGGTTGGCGACTTAGTGAGTTGGACAGGATGGAATTCAGAGATCATTGGACTCGACGAGTCTTGGGGTGACTCGGCGAGTTGAGTCGTGCTATGAGAGTTTTCTGAGTTTGAGAACTCGGCGAGTCGACGGGTTGACTCGGCGAGTAGAGTCAATCATGAAGGTTGACTTTGGCTAGGACTTTGACTTTGACCTGTTTGACCTTCAGGGGTGTTATGGTAATTTTGGATATTTATGTCAATGGATCATTGATGGCTATAGGTGTTGGAGTTTGGGGCAGTGCTTCGGGATTGTGCTTTCGTGGTTCGGTTCGATAGTTGCAAGGTGAGTTATCCTCACTATACTAAGGGGTATAAAGCACCAAGGCCGGCCCATTTGATATGTTATCTTGAGCTGTGTTAGATGCTGAGTATGACCTAGTGTTGTACGCTAGTGGTTATTCCTGTTAGGTAGGTCTGTAGAACTACCTGTGATGTTATATGGTTATTGCATGCTCGATTCTTATGATTTATGTGTTTGTCATATGGGATGGGTTGAGGTTGTACTGCTTTGTACGGTAGCCAACAAACCCTAGGAGCATTCCAGTTACGGGCTAAGGGAGACTCGTACTGTGGGCTCGGGAGCATTCCAGTTACGGGCTGAGGGAGGCTCGTACTGTGGGCTCGTGGGTATTACAGTCTGTAGAGCTGTGGATCCGTTATGTGTTGTTATGTTTAGTTTGTTATGATATGTTATTGGTGACATGGTTACTAGGACTGTATGTGTATCGATATTTTGGGGGTAGCTGATGTGTGTAAAACCAACTAGTTTTAATCCTACTAACTTAGACACAAAATAAACACACGAAAGACAGTGTACCTATCGATTAGTAATATAGTTCAAGCAAGTAGGGTATCGAACACAGGGAACGGTAAACAATTAAAATAAATGCTAATATTATCTAAATAAAACAAATAACAAAAAGGGAATTTTCTCTAGTTTTACAAGACTAGAAACTTAATTAGAATAACCAACACACAAATTAACTAACTAGCAACTAAAACAATTAATTACCAACTAAATTCAATAGTAAAGAGGACTTCTGTTTAGGTACAACTCATTTGTTCCCATGGATGATTTTAATGTATCAGATTAATTCTTCATTGGCTACCGATTAAGATAATTAGGTTCACGTTCGCTATTCCTAATTCTTAGAAAACAAATTAACTCAAGCAATGGCCAGTTGTCTAAATTAACGGGTTTCCTAGATTATTTATTCGGGTTAAGTAAGACTTGTAGTGGTTAACTAAATTGTCCCTCCAATTAACCTCTTGTTGATGTTCATCAAACAAGCTTACACATTAACTTACCTATCTTCTAGTTAATTCTAGTTTCACGTTCGTTATTCCTAGACATACAACTATGTGGTCACAATAAATCATATGAAATTAATAACTAAGAGATGTTCATACAACTTAATTACTAATTTATTAACAGAAGAATAGTTATTTTCAACACATAAGGTTCTTTAACAAGCTTAACTAAACATAATTACCAATTAAAAATAATCCTACTCAAATAATCAATCCATGTTCACAAAATTGTCTACCCTAACAGAAGAATAAGTTTTTAGCTCATGATTGCAGTAAACATAAACCCAAAAATGAAATCAAAGTATGTAAACATGATTCAAATCAAAAAGTTACTAAGAATAAACCAAAATTGTCTTGATTCTCTTCACAATTGAATGTAGGGTTGATTCTTCAGTTCCTCACGACCTAGCAGCACTTCCAATCGTTTCTCAGCCTCCTAGGGTTTCTCTCCATCCTATGATATCGATCTAAAAGTCCCTTTATATAGATTTTCACAAAACAGAGGCTACTCGGCGAGTCCAGTGACCTACTCGGCGAGTCCGTCACTTAAAACCCGTGCACGGCAAGTCAGCGCGTCCAGAATCGCGAAACTTCTGACCAACTCGGCGAGTAATCGACCCTACTCGCCGAGTACGTTTCGAATCAGCATTTTCTCAAAACACGAAAGTCGTCCGAAATTGTGTCTACTTTTCAGAACATTTTGATTCTCGTCAATCGGAGTTACGGTTTATGAGATATGGCTAAAACACTGACAAGGGGTCAAGCTGTCCAGCAACGTCCTTCTTTCTTCAAAATCCAAGATCCAAGCCTCCAATCGCTAGTTCCGCTTCCTTTTCCATCCGAGCATGTAATTGTTGTTGAAAAATGAAATTATAAACTAATTAAGCACCTTTTGTTCATTAAATGAGATAAAATCAACATAAAGTATTAAGATAATGCATGACTTTTATAACTAAATATGCCCATATCAGTAGCTCACTAAGCTTTCGGGCTTACAGTTTCAGTTTATTGCTTCAGGTACTTTAGGGGATTGTGGAAAGTCAAAGGCGTGATCGTACAACTCCTCACCTTTTATGACTTTGTTTCTGGGATACTCTGATATGATACATTTTGAAAACAAGTTTGTAATAGTAGTAGATTTGAAATGTTTTTAAAAGTTTAAATTGGCTTGAATTTTTAGGGTGTTACAAGTTGGTATCAGAGCCTTGGTTTGAGTGAATTGGAGGAACACTCGTGTGAATCCAGTCTCAAATCAAGGAAAAGATTTTAAAATGATTTTAAAAGGTTTTCTAAATAAGTAAAGGAGGATGCATAGTGTACGATCAGCCGGAGCCAGTAAGTAGACCCCAAAATACCATACCGTTATTTGATATTATGATATGTTAGGACAACATGCTAGTACTAAGATAGGGATCCTCAGGAACCATATGATAGAATTGCCTAATCATTGATGCCTTATCTTATATAGAGTACCCCATTGATTGTTGTATGACCCTTTTGCGTGTGAACTAACTATTGGGTGAATACTCCAAATCACATGCTACATGGGTTAAATGGTCTTAGGGTAAGGGATTTGGTCCTGCTGCGCAACTCTTGTCTGAGTCCACCCATTGTGGGATTAAATCTTTTAGTCTAAGATTGTTTAAGCCATGCGATATGTGATTGTATTCATGCAATAGTTAACTGGCACCAATGGAGGGTCGTGTGGCAATTGCTGGATGGGTGGGGTAGTGAGGGGCCAAGAGGCCAGTTATGAGATATTTAGCGTTCCTCTAGGAGTGAGGATGGATCTCTCACTATGTTTATGAATATTGTTAGGGTGTTGTGGTGATACTTGAGACAAATATGGGTAGGTGTGGAAGGTAGTATGGGCCCGTACTACTGAAAGCATAGGACCCATATGTGTAGCAAGGAAGTCACAACCCCTAGGGTTTGGTTGGGAGTAGGTACCCCGTCGTGTATGTGGATTATCTGATATCTTCCTGGTATATGTTCAGTATGGTGATGGCGAATCGATTTGAGGCGAGATCCGGATCAGGATCGAAAGCGAGTGGCCAGGATAGGCCAGTATTGTCCGTCGATCAGTTACAGGAGATGATTCCCGTGGAGATTTCTCAGATTTTGCGATAATAATTGTTCGGTGTCGTGGACCGGGTCACCGCCAGGGTGATCGCCAAGTTCGAGGAGCATGTTGCAGCATTGCAGTCTGTGAGAGATGTTGCTACCAGGATGACTTCTAGGGGAGAGCCGATGGTGGGGTCATAACTAGGAAAGAGGAAGAGGGACTTTTCAACAGAGGACGAAGAGTTGGAGACAACTAACCTAAGTACTGGAAGTCAGGAGGGTCAGGAGGTGTGTGGTGTAACGCCCATAGATCAGGGCTAGTCAATTTAGAGACGATAAGCATCAAAAATGACTTTTTGATGGAATATTATTTAGAAGGAGTAATCTTAACTAAGTTGTATCATATGTTACAAGGATTCCGCACATATAAAAAACGCCGAAATCCGAGTTATAACGAAGAAGTTATGACATGTCGAAGTTTCGCGACAGAACCAGCACGACACAGGGCGACGTAAATAGTGAAATTTCGTTAGAGCGATATTTAGCCCTATTGATCTAAACAAAATTTTTAGAGTTTGTTAAACCAAGAGCGTGCATAAAAAGAATGCCCAAATCTGACTTCATATGAGGAAGTTATGATTTTTCTAAGTTTCAGCTTAGCAGTATGCAGGCCGAAACTCGAATTCGAGATCGAGTGGTTGTTGGTCGAAACAATCTAAACGAGAATCGAAGATCTCATTGATAGTAGTGCACTGGTGAAATGACAGACAAAAACGGATGTCGGATGAAGAAGTTATGAATTTATATCGAAGTTTTCCTGTCCGGGCCTACTAAAATAATATAATAAAAATAAAGTCAAAATTAGCCGACGAAGTCTAAACAAAAGTTATAGAGCGTAGTCTCACCTACGCGTGGATATAAAGAACGTCGAAAATGGATTTCGTATGAGGAAGATATGAATTTTTGAAGTTTATTAAATAATTAAAGTATTTAATTTAAATATAAATTCGATATTATCCGAAGAGAGGAGTCATCGGTCTGATTCGAAGGGTACGCCCCGCGTAACCTTTAAGTACGCCTTGTGTACCTCGGTTTTATACGGTCCGAGAGAGAGCCACGATTCACCACCCGAAGTTCGCCATGTGGAAGCCTTATCCGGAGTACGTCCAGAGTAGGGCCTCGGTATGCCCAGCGTAGTCCGAGGTCTCGCAGCTATAAAAGGGCATGCACGGCTGCCGATTTCTTTGGCCAAAATTCTTTCTTTCTCTTCCTAATTTTCCTCGTTTTGCGTGCAACTTATATCCCGAAGCCCCAGTATCATTCCTGAGCCCCGAAGCAAGTCCCGAAGCCCCGAAGATCCCGAGAAGTGAAATTCCCGAGCTGAAGCTCTGCCCGCAAGAAGCTCGGTTTTTGTGAAGATCTTCCAGATCTACCGAAGAATACTACTTCTACAAGTCGTAGTGCTATCCGATCATCTTCTGATCAAGTGAGTGTGTGGTTACTTTCTTCTAACACATAAATATAAAGTATTAGTTATGAAATACGTGCTATGTGTTATATATTATTTGTCTATTTGAGATGGGCATTGGAATTGATGTTTTTATACGGGTGTTAAATGATTTAAACTGTATATGTAATTTATATCTACAAATATGTTGGGTAGAACATGGGTAGATGAAATAGTTGATGTGTGTTGAAATAATGTGATAAGAGATAGGTGAGGACATAATGGTGATGATAATTAGGTGATGATTGATAGGTGATGAATTACGAGTCCAGGCGATGTGGCTACTTATTCATGCGATGATATTCTAACCCTTATTATGAATTACGAGTCCAGGCGATGTTGTGGCTGCGTATTCATGCGATGATAGTCTAACCCTTATTATGATTTACGAGTCCAAGCGATGTTGTGGCTGCGTAATCATGCGATGATACCCTAACCCTTACTAGACACATATTGAGGGAGTGATCCCCGAATTAGTATTGTCTATGCGATGTAGGCGATGATCCTTAGGAAAAGTTCTTAGGAACAAACATATAAGGAAATAAGATGTAAGGAGATGAGAGGTAAACATGATATAGGAGATGACCCTTAGGATAATATCTTTTGGGAAGATTAAACGAAGATAATGGGGATGGGTAATTGGGTTGATTGTTTGATGATTAAATATAATAATTATATTATTGTGGGTTGAAAACCCTATACGCTCACCAGGCTCCCAAGCCTGACCCACTCGGTTTTCTTTGCATTATAGGTAAGGGCACAAGAGTATAAGTTGGTGGACTTGACGAGAGATTTTGGATTATAGATCAGAAGTTATAAATAACTGTTGTAAGGTCTATTTTATACTGTTTATGCTTTTGGTCTGTATCGGAACATGACATCCCGAGATTTTATTATTTAATGAAAATATATTCTCTTTGAGAAATGTTTTGATAAAGGGTTATCATATTTTGTTTTTGGGACAAATTCTACAACTATTTTCTTTAAAAGATTACTCTGATTTTAAAAACAAGGCATAAACAAATCGGTCTTTTCTGGCCGTGAAATTGGAGATGTCATGTGTGGCAAGTGTGGGGGAACCCACGGATTTGCTTGTCACAAATTCAGGTGCTACAAGTGCGGGAGAGAGAGGGCATGTGCAACGTGATTGCAAGAAGGATCAGATATGCTTTCACTGTCACCAACCAGGTCATTCCAGGTCTAGCTGCCCTGCATTGAGGATGAAAGGAATTCAGATTCCAGTAGTCATCATTCCTTAGGAGTTCAAGGTCGAGTCGCATTCTATAATAATATTGTGGTCAAATCGTCCGTGATCGGTTTTTATTTTGTCTTGAAATATTGTTGAATGTGGACAAGCTGTAATTTCGGGTTAGTTGCCTGTTCTGTCTGATTTATGTGTCGCGAAGTTTAATGAGTGGTTAGGCCATTAGAGGTGTCAGGAGAAATTTATCATCAAAGGATTGTAGGTGATTAAAGTTCAGGGATTTATTAAAAAAGGGGGGGTATTATGTGGGAGGTTTGCGGATAGGGTTCTACAGGATGGTTATTCAGCATTGTCAAGATTCAGTGGTTTTAGCAACCGTTAGTGATGGGAACTCACCATCTATATTTAGAAAATACAAATAAAAAGGGATTAAAATACAAAATGAGGATTGGATATGAAGATATACGATATCATACTCTTTTTATAGGTAAAAAAAATTATGATTTTCAGTATTTTTATTATTTTTCTGAAATGGATAATGTTAAATTTTATTAAGTATAGAATTTTGTCACACCCCCAAACCAAGGATGGCGGAAACGTCCGGGGGTGGCGGACTTCATGTATAGTATCATAACAACGAGTATAATAGTGACCAAAGCAAAACAACCATCATAATTATAATTGAAAAAGTTACACCATAGTATGAGTTTACATGTTTCAAAATCAATTACACTATAATGACAAAATGAACTGTTTGATGCCATAGCGTCCCATCCTCAAAAGCTGCGGGTTACCTGTTTTACTGATTTCCTGAGAATACAAGTAGTTTCAAAAAAGTGTCAACAATTAAGTTGGTGAATTCATAAGCTTTTGGATGTAGAGTCTGAAAACCTTTGTTTGTAAATGTAATGTATACTCAATAAAAATCCAATATTTTCCTTATAAAATGTTATGTAGTCCTAAATCCCAAGACCGAATGTATGTGTGTGTTTCGTACTTGTAACGATGTATGCAGTTTTAAATAGATAAAACCCCCTTTTTAAAGTAGAAATTCCCGTAAACTATATGTGTCGTTATCTCCCTATGCGAGTCGCTATAACCATACTATGACAGAGTAGACCTGCTGCGACGTTCTTCAAGCGTCGGAACTGTTATGACATTTGTCACCCCCGACCGGCCGGTCGGGCTGTTGCAAGCAGCTTGGGTGTGGGTTGTCAATCTCAATACACATCTATATACAGTTACCACTCTCTCCCTACATGAGACTCTGGTTATAACTTACAGGAATTTTAACCCGTACTCTAAGAGTACTATGAACTAATGTCTCACAATTTACGTTAACGAGTTTACATGTTGTGTGAATGTAAAACTTTTTCTGTGGTGGAAGTAAATCCCCTTTTATGTAGTATGTTTGTAATGTAAAATCCATAAACTATACCTATTATAGTTTATTGTACGTGTTCGAATGAATGAAAACCTTTATCATGAATGACTAATTTATGTTTATGATGTTAAACTAACAAGAAATACATTCAACACTTAGAAACTTATTGTTATACACTTTGCTCAACATGTTACAAAGTGTTGTTAATCTTGTAAGCTGTCCAACTAGTTTTTACTTTTTCTGCATTGTTTTAGAAAAATCACAGAAAAACCATACAAAGTTGAAAACTGAATCCATAAACTCTGAGAGTTTAGAAAACGTGTCTAGTTTGTTCATAATTTTTACTATGATTTTTAGAAGTATATAACTTGTGTGAACATTTCAACTTCATAGACTGGTCCGAAGTTGTTTCTGAAATGATAGTCATTTTTGTAAAAATTGCCATAAATTGTATAAAAATCGTATGAACATGTAAAAGTAGTCATTAGAAAGTTATAAACCTAAACTACTTGCATATTAAACAGTTTCGAAAGATATTAAGTTTAAGATGGTCAAAACAGTCCGTGAATAGAACTCAACTTTTTTGTGAAAAGCTGAAGTATGAGTTTGAGTTATGTTATGGTGATTTAACTTGTATTCCCCCCTAAAACTTGAAGAAAACATGAAAATTTAGGGGTATGAACTCACCCTGAATGATTCCATGAGATGGATGTTGGAGAAAAGATGTTTCCAAGTCAAGAACACTTGGAGAAAGCTTGAAGATTTGAAGATCCTAAGAACAAATATGACGATATTTGTATAAGAAATCCATGATTTGAATGAAGGAGTGTAGAATATTCAAGAGCGGGAATGAAAAACTTACCAGGAATGAAGTAAAATCAAAAGGCTTCTTGTAGAATCTCGAATTCCAGAGAGTGAGAAGAGTGGCAGGGAGAAAAGATGTATTTTGGTGGATGTGCTTGGGATTTTATAGGTGAGGATTGGAGATCTAATGAGTGGATTTAGGCAAGTAAATCTGATGGAGTGTTGGGAGAAAGATATGGATTTAACTAGGTAAGGTGTGAATAGTGACATAAAGTTATGACAACTTCAAGTCGAAATTTTATTAATGCAAAACGCGTGACGGAAACGGAAAAGGTTTCGGGTTGTTACATCATCCCCCCGTTAGAGGGAATTTCGTCCCGAAATTCGAACCTAGAATACAAATCATGGATTAGGAAAGAGATGCGGGTACTTCTGTTTCATCTGTTCCTCGCGGTCCCAAGTGAATTCAGGTCCCCGCTTGGCATTCCAACGAACCTTCACTATCGGGATGCGAATTTGTTTCGTTCGTTTGACCTCTCTGTCCATGATTTCGACCGGTTCTTCCACGAAGTTGAGGTTCTCATTGATTTCAATCTCGTCCAGAGGAATCACAAATGTCTCATCGGACAGACACTTCTTTAGGTTCGATACGTGGAAAACAGGATGAATGTTGCTGAGTTCTCGCGGTAGCAGGAGCTTGTATGCTACGGGACCGATCCTAGCAAGGATCTCGAATGGTCCAATGTACCTTGGGTTTAGCTTTCCACGCTTTCCGAAGCGTATCATGCCTTTCCAGGGTGAGACCTTCAGAAGGACGCGGTCGCCAACCTGGAACTCCAAGGGTTTACATCTCTTATCGGCGTAGCTCTTTTGTCTATCTCGTAAGGCTTTCAGTCGTTCTCGGATTTGTACAATCTTCTCAGTTGTCTCTTGGATGATTTCAAGGCTAGTGAGAGTACTGTCGGGGACTTGACCCCTGGCTAGCTGCGTGTCGCCCACCTCAGCCCAGCACAGAGGGGAACTGCACTTGCGGCCATAGAGGGCTTCAGACGGCGTAGCCTTAATGCTGGTATGGTAACTGTTGTTGTAGGAAAATTCAACCAAATGAAGACGAGTGTCCCATGACGCGCTGAAGTCAATGACGCAGGCTCTCAACATGTCTTCCAATGTCTGAATTATCCTCTCACCCTGTCCATCAGTCTGCGGATGATAAGTCGTGCTCATATCGAATTTATTTCCCAGAGCCTTTAGCAAGGACTGCTAGAACCTCGATGTAAACCTGCTATCTCGATTGGAGATAATGAATGCATGTACACCATGAAGGCGAACTATCTCTTGAAGGTACATCCGTGTGAGTCTCTCCATCTTGAAGCTTTCTTTGATTAGCAGGAAGTGGGCGGACTTCGTCAACCGATCAACAATCACCCAGATAGCATCGTGCGCACTCGGAGTTCTAGGTAGCTTGGTGATAAAATCCATGGTTATCCTTTCCCACTTCCACTCAGGTATTTCTGGCTGTTGAAGTAAACCTGAGGGTTTTTGATATTCAACCTTCACCTTGGCGCAAGTCAGGCACTTGCCCACGAAGGTAGCAATCTCTGCTTTCATGTTTGGCCACCAATAGAGTTGTTTGAGATCCAGATACATCTTATCTGAACCCCGGTGAATGGATTATTTAGTCTTGTGGGCCTCATTCATGACAACCTCTGTGTAACCACCGAACTTTGGGGTCCAGATTCGATTCATGAAATAGTACACTCCGTCTCCTTTGACCTCTAAATTCTTATCCATTCCCTGCAAAGCTTCATCCGTCATGTTCTCAGGTTTTAAGGCTTCCCATTGAGCCTCCTTGATTTGTGCGGATAGATGGCAATGGATGGTCATTGTTAGTGTCTTCACCTTACGCCCTGAATACTCCTTTCGACTGAGGGCATCTGCTACCACGTTGGCTTTGTCGGGACGGTAGCGAATTTCGCACTCGTAGTCACTGAGTAGCTCGACCCATCGTCGCTGTCTCATGTTTAACTCCTTCTGATTAAAGATGTGTTGCAAGCTCTTATGGTCGGTGAAGATAGTGCACTTGGTTCCGTAAATATAATGTCTCCAGATCTTTAACGCAAAGACCACTGCTCCCAACTCTAAATCATGATTTGTGTAATTGAATTCATGTGTCTTCATCTGCCTTGAGGCATAGGCGATTACCTTTCCTCTCTGCATGAGAACACATCCTAGGCCCTGATTGGATGCATCACAGTAGACCACGAAGTCTTTCGTCCCTTCGGGCAGGGACAAGATAGGTGCGCTGCACATGGTCTGCTTTAATGTTTGAAATGCAGTGTCTTGCTTGGCACCCCAACTAAAGGTTACCCCTTTTTGCGTCAGGTTAGTTAAAGGCTTAGCGATTCTGGAGAAGTTCTGGATGAATCTGCGATAGTAGCCCGCGAGACCCAAGAATTGCCGGATTTCTGTGGGTGTCTTCGGTGCAGACCAATTCTCAATCACTTTGATCTTGGATGGGTCAACGTGTATTCCTTCCTTGCTAATCACGTGCCCAAGGAAATTCACCTTCCTGATCCAAAATTCGCACTTCGAAAATTTCGTGTACAGCTTTTCTGCCCTTAGTGTTTCCAACACCTGTCTTAAGTGTTGTTTATGGTCATCCTCACTCCGCGAATAGACAAGTATGTCGTCAATGAACACAATCACAAACTTTTCTAAGAAAGGACGGCACACCCGATTCATCGGGTCCATGAATACTACCAGTGCTTTAGTTAGACCAAAGGGCATTACTACGAACTCGTAGTGTCCATAGCGAGTTCGGAATGTTGTTTTAGGCACATCATTCTCATGAACTCGCAACTGATGGTACCCTGATCTTAGATCGATCTTTGAGAAATAACTGGATCCCTGTAGTTGGTTGAAAAGATCGTCGATCCTGGGTAAGGGATAGCGGTTCTTGATGGTCAGCTTAATCAACTCCCGGTAGTCAATGCACATCCGAAAGGATCCATCTTTCTTTTTCACAAATAAGATCGGAGCTCCCCAGGGTGAGGAACTCGGCCATATGAATCCTTTGCTGATCAGCTCATTGAGCTGACTGGAAAATTCTTGCATCCCCGCTGGCGCTAAACGGTATGGAGATTTAGCTACAGGAATAGCTACGAGGATCAAGTCGATACGGAACTCGACTTGGCGACCGGGAGGGATTCTTAGGAGATCTTCAGGTAAGACATCAAGAAAGTTACAGACTTCGAGATGCTCTCGAGGTCTCTAACTTTTCGCGTTTCGTCGACAACATGAGCTAGGAATGCATGACACTCCTTCCGTAGATATTTCTGGGCCTTGACGCACGAAATGATACGGAGGTTCGAACTGAGCTTATAACTATAAATCATAAGGGTTTCTCCAGAAGGGAGATTGAGGTGGATAGCTTTTCGAAACAAAGAATATCAGCCTGATTGGAGCTCAACCAGTCCATGCCGATAATGACGCCGAAACTCTTGATGGACACAGGCATAAGATCGATGGGAAACGAATAATTGTCTAGAGTAAGAGTACAGTCTATGAACATGTCTTTAGTGCTGTCCTTCATTCCGTTATCCATCTCGACGGTAAATGTTTCGGTTAGAGGTTGGGATTTACACTTGATTAGATATTTGAATGAATGACTAACAAAACTCCTCTTCGCACCAGAGTCGAAGAGAATGCATGCATAAGAGGAGGAACGTACCCGTAACAACGGTAGGATCAGCAACTGCTTCATTCTGGCCCATGGCCAAAGCTCTCCCTGTATTGCCACCAGTTGTTGCCTTGGGGAAGTTTTTCCTATAGTGCCCAGCCTCTCCACATCCATAACAAGTTTGATCAGTGCCCGCTCCCGGAGCCTGGTTGGTTGGTTGAGCCGGTGTCTTGCAGTATCGAGCTGTGTGCCCCTTGTTCCCACAGCTGTTGCAATTCAACTCATGGTAGGGTCCGTGATGATGGAAGTTACACTTGTTGCACAGAGGTAGTTTTCCAGTATAACCACCAGTAGGAGATTGGGTGGTTGGAGCAGTAGTGGGAGCAACAGCAGGAGCAATGACAGCATGAGCTGCCACTATTTGTTGTTTCTTGGAGGGCTCCTACGAAGACTGACCCTTACGCTTGTTTCCAGACTTCTTCTTCTTCCCACCGCCATCCTTTTGGGGTTCAGGGACAGTTGTCACTTCATCCAGATCGATTCCATGATCGATCAAAGTTTGTGCCAGATCCTTGGCGCTTTCAAATGTAGTCGGCCTAGCAGCCAAGACATTTCCTTTGGTGGGTTGTGTCAGTCCCCAGATGTACCTCTCGATTTTCTTGCTTTCCGGGGTGACCATTCCCGGACAAAGAAGATCCAGATCACAAAATCTCGTGGTGTAGGCAGCAATGTCAGAACCCTTCATCTTCAAGTTCCAGAGTTCGTGCTCCAACTTTTTCACTTCGCCCCTCCGGCAGTACTCCACTAGCATAAGCTCCTTAAGTCTTTCCCAACCCATGACATTAGCCACTGGCAGGGTTAGGGTTTTGACTCGACCATTCCACCAGGTCAAGGCTCTATCAGTGAAGGTGCAGGCGGCGAACTTCACCTTGTTGGCTTTAGAACAGACGCAAACTTCAAAGATGGATTCGATCTTCTCGAACCATCGAGTCAGGGCGATGACACCTCCATTTCCATCGAAGGACTTGGGTTTTGCTGTCATGAAGTCCTTGTAGGAACACTCTTTCTAATGTCCCTGACTTCCATCTTGTCTTTGGGGTTCGGTTCCACTACCAGCTCCACCAACGTTCACTTGTGCCATTGCTGCACTCACGGAGGCGGTAACTGCTTCCTGGAACATGACAGGGTCGAACTGAGGAGGTGGTGGTAGTGGCGGAGTGTCGTTGTTCCTTATGATGGGTCTTAGTCGGGGAGGCATCTTGTTCTAGAAACAATCAGGAAGAAGAGGATGGTAAGTCCTCGAGATATATAGAAACAAAATATACCTCATCTGATAATGAAAGTATTCTACTGAGCGATAATCATAGAAAGGTTACTAACACAAGTAAGTTATCGCTTAAGGAAGGAGAGGTAGCAATACTTAGAGTGAATCTGCGTACTAAGTTTGGCTCTAGCGAAAATACTCCTATAGTATTTTATGTGAGATGATTCTGGTAAGTTTTCGGCTTGCTGTAGCACCACAGTCACTCCCAAACACATGTTGGTCATGTCTCGACTGAATATACTTGATCAGGCTATATGCACCCTAGACATGATTACATAACTGCCTAGGTTTAACTGCAGCGTTCCAACATCCATAATACTTTTGTTGAGTTTATTTGACTTTGATTTGACCAGAAAGTGACGGTTGTCACAAATTTTATCCTAAAAAATCTAAGGGTTAATTGATAGTATGGCACGTGGATTAAAAAAAAGTAATAACAACTTGGGGGTTGATGTGCCCACACCGTAGGTGGGTTTTGTCCCAAATTCTCAACTTTTTAATATTATTCTCCCAACCAACTTGATTTTTAGTCATGAATGGGCATGGTATGAGAGATTGTTTTGAGGCTTATTGGGTGACTCAAAACATGTGTCACACCCCGAAACCGTTGGCAGAAACATTCGGGGGCGGAGGACGTCATGTATAGCATCACAACCAATGAATAACAACAATCATAGCAACACAACCATTACAGTGAATATTTGAGTAAAAACGTTTACGCCTGTTGAAACTCAGTTTGAAATACATCAAATAGTTTTGCAAAATAAAACTTAAAAACTCTAAATGCTTTGGTTCCTCGAAAATCCAGCAAGTACCTGTCTACTGATTTCCTGAGAATATAAGCAGTTTGAAAAAAAATATCAGCATAAAGTTGGTGAGTTCATAAGCAGTAATTTGTAATGAAAATTTATTAATGAGCGAGCCAAGATGATTATGTAGTTTCAAGAAAATCTGATATTTTCTTTAATGAAAAACGTAGTGTGATCGATTTCGTATACAACCATGAAAGTTTGTTTCTGAAAATCGTATAGATATGCAAAATACTACTTCATGTGACTAGCTAAAACTAATCATGAAGTATACATATTTAAATGTAAAACCGTAGCATAAATGATTCGGTTTTGAAAACCATGGCTCGGCCAGTATGCATAGTGTGTTTAGTTCTATTTGTTATAAATAAAACTACTGAAGAAAACTAGGTTGGTAAACTATCGGTGATTTATACATAATGTGAGTCGTATAACCATGATTGATATGACTAGAGACCTTTCCAACATTCTTCAGGCGTTGACGTTAAATGACATTTGTACATCTCAGGCATGCCCGCCTAACTGTAGCTAGTAGTCCAGATGTGGGATTGTCAGTCCCGAATAGATCTATTCACAAATTTCACGCTCTCCCTCCAGGAGACTCTGGTTATACAGTGGTAGGATTTATCCTTGTACACCTAAGGGTACAGTAATGAAGTAGCGCCTCACAATATCGTACAATCAAGTTTACATGTAATGCAGAAGCGTTCTACCGTAGTAAAAATCCGAATGTATACCGCGAATAATGATAAATTACAGTTATGAAAATCATGATAAAGCAGTGATATAAACGGTAACCGGTTTCTGTTCCAGTGCATATGTTTAGTAGAGAAGTTTCTATGCTAGATAAGTTTTTAGAGAAATCCCAAACTATACCGATTATAGTTTGCATGTATAACGTAATGAATAACGTATCCGGAAAAACTATGCAAATTTTTAGTGGAAACGCCCCTTATGCTCAACATAGTACAAAAGGGAAATAAAGCATGAAGTTTGCATAAGTTATATATATATATATATATATATATATATATATATATATATATATATATATATATATTCCTAAAAACGTTTATATTTAGCTTGTAAGAAAACATTTATGTTTAGCTTGTAAGAAAACATTTATGTTTAGCTTATAAGAAAACATTTATATTTAGCTTGTTTCCCCCCCTGAAAACCTTAAAAATACGGAAAAATATAGGGGTATGAACTCACTGTTGTTGCGTGGAGTTGTTGACTAAAATGAAGATTCCCGAGTTGTTATACGAGACCCTTAACGAAATCCTATTATCAAATAAATACGTATATGTATCTAAATTAGCGATTTCGATAAATAAAGTGTAATAAGAACACTTGAATTCGGTTGAGGAATGTTACCGAGACTTGCTTGAATTGAAGAAATGAGTTTTCAGCCAAAAGTACCACCAAAAAGGTATTTACGGCCGTGAACACGAGTTTACGGTCGAGCTAGCGTTTATGGTTTCTGAAGACTCGGCGAGTTTACGGTCGTAAACTCAAGAACAGAGTTTACGGTTTGTGAAGGTTGGGCCGTAAACTTGGAAAATGATGTTTGGATACTGATTTCGACGGGATAGGTGATTCCAGACGTTCGAAAGGGCTCCAAACGGTGGTTTTCGACATTTCCCGTAGTTTAAATGCGTTTTTGAGAGTTTACAGTTGATGATTCTTAGAGAGAGGAGGAGAGAATGTGGCCAGAAACGTCCCAATGAAGTCGGAGGCAACATATTTATAGGGTGAAAGTGGGGTTCATTCGTCGTTGACCATAAACAGGTTTACGGTCGTAAACCAGTTTACGGCCGTAAACTTAGTTTACGGTCGTAATCCCAGTTTAGACCGAAAATGTTGTTTTCTCGAGATTTTCGGTTTTCCGCACTATTTTTGGTTCCGACTCGTAAATAATTTAATTTAAAAATATAACTAGATTATTTTATTAAACCAAAAAGTTTGACGGAAAAGTTAACGAATTCGAAATTTTATTAATGCAAAACGCGTGACGGAAACGAAAAAAGTTTCGGGTTATTACATCATCCCTCCGTTAGAGGGAATTTCGTCCCAAAATTCGAACCTAGAATACAAATCATGGATTAGGAAAGAGATGTGGGTACTTCTGTTTCATCTGGTCCTCGCGCTCCCAAGTGAATTCAAGTCCCCGCTTGGCATTTCAACGAACCTTCACTATCGGGATGCAACTTTGTTTCGTTCGTTTGACCTCTTTGTCCATGATTTCGTCCGGTTCTTCCACGAAGTTGAGGTTCTCATTGATTTCAATCTCGTCCAGAGGAATCACAAGTGTCTCGTCGGACAGACACTTCTTTAGGTTCGATACGTGGAAAACAGGATGAATGTTGCTGAGTTCTCGCGGTAGCAGGAGCTTGTATGCTACAGGACCGATCCTAGCAAGGATCTCGAATGGTCCAATGTACCTTGGGTTTAGCTTTCCATGCTTTCCGAAGCGTATCATGCCTTTCTAGGGTGAGACCTTCAAAAGGACGCGGTCGTCAACCTGGAACTCCAAGGATTTACGTCTCTTATCGGCGTAGCTCTTTTGCCTATCTCGTGAGGCTTTCAGTCGTTCTCGGATTTGTAAATTCTTCTCAGTTGTCTCTCAGATGATTTCAGGACCAGTGAGAGTACTGTCGGGGACTTGACCCCTGGCTAGCTGCGTGTCGCCCACCTCAGCCCAACACAGAGGGGATCTGCACTTGCGGCCATAAAGGGCTTCAAACGACACAGCCTTGATGCTGGTATGGTAACTATTGTTGTAGGAAAATTCAACCAAACGAAGCTGAGTGTCCCATGACGCGCCGAAGTCAATGACACAGGCTCTCAATATGTCTACCAATGTCTGAATTGTCCTCTCACTCTGTCCATCAGTCTGCGGATGATAAGCCGTGATCATATCCAATCTAGTTACCAGAGCCTTTTGCAAGGACTGCCAGAACCTCGATGTAAACCTGTTATCTCGATCAGAGATAATGGATGTAGGTACACCATGAAGGCGAACTGTCTCTTGAAGGTAGATCCGTGTGAGTCTCTCCATCTTGAAGCTTTCTTTGATTGGCAGGAAATGGGCGGACTTCGTCAACCGATCGACAATTACCCAAATAGCATCGTGAATCCATTATCTTTGAGAACGGATAGGGAGGTATTATGTGGGAGGTCTGCGGATAGGGTTCCACAGGATGGTTATTCAGCATTGTCAAGATTCAGTGGTTTTAGCAACCGTTAGTGATGGGAACTCACCATCTATATTTAGAAAATACAAATAAAAAGGGATTAAAATACAAAATGTGGATTGGATATGAAGATATATGATATCATACTATTTTTATTGGTAAAAAAATTATGATTTTTAGTATTTTTTTATTTTTCTGAAATGGATAATGTTAAATTTTATTAAGTATAGAATTTTGTCACACCCCCAAACCAAGGATGGCGGAAACGTCTGGGGGTGGCGGACTTCATGTATAGTATCATAACAACGAGTATAATAGTGACCAACGCAAAACAACCATCATAATTATAATTGAAAAAGTTACACCATAGTATGAGTTTACATGTTTCAAAATCAATTACACTATAATGACAAAACGAACTGTTTGATGTCATAGCGTCCCATCCTCAAAAGCTGCGGGTTACCTGTTTTACTGATTTCCTGAGAATACAAGTAGTTTCAAAAAAGTGTCAACAATTAAGTTGGTGAATTCATAAGCTTTTGGATGTAGAGTCTGAAAACCTTTGTTTGTAAATGTAATGTATGCTCAATAAAAATCAAATATTTCCTTAAAAAATGTTATGTAGTCCTAAATCCCAAGACCGAATGTATGTGTGTATTTCGTACTTGTAACGATGTATGCAGTTTTAAATAGATAAAACCCCCTTTTTAAAGTAGAAATTCCCGTAAACTATACGTGTCGTTATCTCCCTATGTGAGTCGCTATAACCATACTATGACAGAGTAGACCTGCTGCGACGTTCTTCAAGCGTCAGAACTATTATGACATGTTTCACCCCTGACCGGCCGGTCGGGCTGTTGCAAGCAGCTTGGGAATGGGTTGTCAATCCCAATACACGTTTATATACAATTACCACTCTCTCCCTACAAGAGACTCTGGTTATAACTTACAGGAATTTTAACCCGTACTCTAAGAGTACTATGAAGTAATGTCTCATAATTTACGTTAACGAGTTTACATGTTGTGTGAATGTAAAACTTTTTCTGTGGTGGAAGTAAATCCCCTTTTATGTAGTATGTTTGTAATGTAAAATCCATAAACTATACCTATTATAGTTTATTGTACGTGTTCGAATGAATGAAAACCTTTATCATGAATGACTAATTTATGTTTATGATGTTAAACTAACAAGAAATACATTCAACACTTAGAAACTTATTGTTATACACTTTGCTCAACATGTTACAAAGTGTTGTTAATCTTGTAAGCTGTCCAACTAGTTTTTAATTTTTTTGCATTGTTTTAGAAAAATCACAGAAAAATTATACGAAGTTGAAAACTGAATCCGTAAACTCTGAGAGTTTAGAAAACGTGTCTAGTTTGTTCATAATTTTTACTATGATTTTTAGAAGTATATAACTTGTGTGCACATTTTCAACTTCATAGACTGGTCCGAAGTTGTTTCTGAAATGATAGTCATTTTTGTAAAAATTGCCATAAATTGTATAAAAATCGTATGAACATGTAAAAGTAGTCATTAGAAAGTTATAAACCTAAACTACTTGCATATTAAACAGTTTCGAAAGATATTAAGTTTAAGATGGTCAAAACAGTCCGTGAATAGAACTCAACTTTTTTGTGAAAAGCTGAAGTATGAGTTTGAGTTATGTTATGGTGATTTAACTTGTATTCCCCCCTAAAAATTGAAGAAAACATGAAAATTTAGGGGTATGAACTCACCTTGAATGATTCCATGAGATGGATGTTGGAGAAAAGATGTTTCCAAGTCAAGAACACTTGGAGAAAGCTTGAGGATTTGAAGATCCTAAGAACAAATATGACGATATTTGTATAAGAAATCCATGATTTGAATGAAGGAGTGTAGAATATTCAAGAGCGGGAATGAAAAATTTACCTAGAATGAAGTAAAATCAAAAGGCTTCTTGTAGAATCTCGAATTCCAGAGAGTGAGAAGAGTGGCAGGGAGAAAAAGTGTATTTTGGTGGATGTGCTTGGGATTTTATAGGTGAGGATTGGAGATCTAATGAGTGGATTTAGGCAAGTAAATCTGATGGAGTGTTGGGAGAAAGATATGGATCTAACTAGGTAAGGTGTGAATAGTGACATAAAGTTATGACAACTTCAAGTCGAAATTTTATTAATGCAAAACACGTGACGGAAACGGAAAAGGTTTCGGGTTGTTACATCATCCCTCCGTTAGAGGGAATTTCGTCCCGAAATTCAAACCTAGAATACAAATCATGGATTAGGAAAGAGATGCGGGTACTTCTGTTTCATCTGGTCCTCGCCGTCCCAAGTGAATTCAGGTCCCCGCTTGGCATTCCAACGAACCTTCACTATCGGGATGCGGATTTGTTTCGTTCGTTTGACCTCTCTGTCCATGATTTCGACCGGTTCTTCCACGAAGTTGAGGTTCTCATTGATTTCAATCTCGTCCAGAGGAATCACAAGTGTCTCATCGGACAGACACTTCTTTAGGTTCGATACGTGGAAAACAGGATGAATGTTGCTGAGTTCTCGCGGTAGCAGGAGCTTGTATGCTACGGGACCGATCCTAGCAAGGATCTCGAATGGTCCAATGTACCTTGGGTTTAGCTTTCCACGCTTTCCGAAGCGTATCATGCCTTTCCAGGGTGAGACCTTCAGAAGGACGCGGTCGCCAACCTGGAACTCCAAGGGTTTACATCTCTTATCGGCGTAGCTCTTTTGTCTATCTCGTGAGGCTTTCAGTCGTTCTCGGATTTGTACAATCTTCTCAGTTGTCTCTTGGATGATTTCAAGGCCAGTGAGAGTACTGTCGGAGACTTGACCCCTGGCTAGCTGCGTGTCGCCCACCTCAGCCCAGCACAGAGGGGAACTGCACTTGCGGCCATAGAGGGCTTCAAACGGCGTAGCCTTAATGCTGGTATGGTAATTGTTGTTGTAGGAAAATTCAACCAAACGAAGATGAGTGTCCCATGATGCACCGAAGTCAATGACGCATGCTCTCAACATGTCTTCCAATGTCTGGATTGTCCTCTCACTCTGTCCATCAGTCTGCGGAAGATAAGCTGTCCTCATATCCAATTTAGTTCCCAGAGCCTTTTGCAAGGACTGCCAGAACCTTGATGTAAACTTGCTATCTCGATCGGAGATAATGGATGCAGGTACACCATGAAGGCAAACTATCTCTTGAAGGTAGATCCGTATGAGTCTCTCCATCTTGAAGCTTTCTTTGATTGGCAGGAAGTGGGCGGACTTCGTCAACCGATCGATAATTACCCAGATAACACGATCCTCCTTGGCTGTCAGCTGAAATTCCCTGCTCCTCAGAATAGGTGCATCTGCCTTGCCTTGGCGACTATGCGTGATCCTCAAGGTCGTCGGAGCGGGTGCTGCAAATGGCCCTGCCGCTATTAAACTTGTACAATCGGCCTTTTTATATCCCCTCTGATTACAATGAAAGAAAATCAGACTCAATCCGTAGGTGGTGGCTATGAAATCCCGACTAAAGTGCCCAGTATTGTCGCATTTCTAGCAGCCTGGACCACCTCCCCTTCAATCTCTCTCGTGCGTCTTGTTGCACCTGCCATAGCGGCCGCGACCCTGCTGGGCCCTCGATATCGAATCAAAAAACTTGGGCTTCTTTCCCCAACTCTCAGAATCCTGAACCTAATCTAATTTCCTCTTCTTCTCCATCTCCAGATAATTCTACCTCTCTTTGGCTCGCGCCACCATATCATCTAGTGTCTTGCAACTGGATATTCTCACAAACTGCTTGATTTCGATCCTCAACGTCTCGTGGTATCTTGCCTTCTTTATCTCCTCGCCCGCCACCTACTGCGAAACCAGTAACACCCTCTTACAGAACGTAGTGGTGATCTCTGCCACCGTCTCAGTAGTCTGGAGAAGGTCCGGAAACTCCTTTGCCAACTGCTACACCTCAATCATAGGTGTAAAATCAGCCCAAAACGTCGTCATGAAATCCTCCCAAGTCATCGAATCAACTGTCTCGCCTCCTAAGGCATGTCCAACCTCCTCCCACCAATCTCGAGCTCTGTCTTTCAGAAGACATGAAAGCAAGTCTGACCTTCCCTCTACCCCCCCCCCCCCGCCCCCGTACAGGGCAACAACAAGTGCGGAAGGCACACATGGCATTCTATAACCAACGCCTGCTCGCAATCGGGTCCTTCTTCCTGAAGAACTCCAGAGCCCCGCATGCCAGGAACTCACAGAAAGTCAAAGTGCGAGCTCCTATCATCGCTACCATCTCAGAACTAAAAGCACCCAAGCGCTCATCCGGAATCTCCACAATACCCTCCTTGATCGTACTGAATATCACATGAGTCTGCTCAAGAATATTACGGGTAATCTCTAATGAAATGAACTTCCGCATCTAATCATCTATATATCCGAACCCAAAGCCCGAACCCGAACCATAATTGGTACAGTGGTACCAGAACCTCCTCGAGTGACCACTATACTGAAAATAAACTATATAAACCATCATAATATACTCGAAGAATCTCACATTCTACAAGCTTTCTGGTATCATCATGACTTTCCTTGACTCGAGTACGAATCCTCTACTTCCAGTAGTACGAGCCTATATTACCTTCCACATTTATCCGTACTTTCCTCAACAATCGCCCCGAATCCTCCAAGTTACTTCCCTATCAATCCAAATAACCCTTATCAAAACAAGGCTCTATGCACCGAATCACCTCCTAGGTCTTCCTATGGCTACCACCACACCACTCTCGGTATCAGTTGCAGAAGGGGCTACCCCTAACACCCTCTAACCAGCTTACGAACACAATTATATACCACCGACACCAGATAATTCTTTGAATGAAAGGTCTCACACTATAACGGTTGGAATCAAATAAGAGTTGTGCAATAGGTTTAAACCTAACCATCTAAAATGATCTAATCTCAGTAATATGTAACTTAGCATATTTGCTTACTAATTAGCTAATGTTCAAATATATTTTTTAATGATTTTTTTAATATTTTTTTTGTTTATATTTGTTAAAGATTTCATGCTCACTATAGTTATCATTCGTATTTTAATTCACTTACAAACATATATAGGTTAATCGAAAAAAAAATGTCTAAAATAATTAAATAACTCAAAAATAGTAAGTTAAGTCCAATGTGAAATGACATGGGTGCTCTCGTCAAAACTACTAGACAGTCTTAGGTTAGCTTATGTGTACTAAATTTATATTAATCATATTCACGTTTAACAATTTTTTTACATTTTTTATTAAAAATGTTTATAAAAAGCCTTACAAAAAATAATAATTATACAACCTTATATGTCTTATATAGTTATATATTTGAGTTACAAAATAATACTTATAAAGCCTTATCTATATTAAAAGAACAAAAAAATGATTGTAAGTGAATTAACTTGGGAATTATGATTATAGTGACCATGAAATATTAAATAAATACAAACAAAAAAAAATATAGAAAAAAAAAACATTAAAAAATATATTCGAATAAAAAGTCAAAAAAAAATTAAAAGAAATTATTCAAACAAAAAATCAAAATATATATTAATAAACTTATTTGAAAAAAATATCAAAAAATTAGAAAAAATCGTACCAACAAAATATCAAAAAGTGTAAGCAAAAAAAACATTAAATAATATTTTGAACAAAACATCAAAAAAAATCTAAATCATAGTAATATAAATAAATTAAATAAAAAATAATAAATAATAGATGACGTTACATAAATGGTCCTTGTGACTGGAACAAAATACATAAATGGTCCTTATAGTAGGAAGAGCAAATGTGTCATTTCACAAATAACTTAATTGAAAAAGTTAATACCATTAACCTAAAGGACTGTCTTTTGCAAGATTTTAAAACCATAAAGATCATTTATGCACAAAATTTGTCTTAAGGACCAAAATTGGTCAATTATGTCAACCAGAAGTACCATTTATGTAATTTTGTCAAGAAATTAACAATAACTTGGAGTTAGGCTTTTAGAAAGTATATATATATATATATATTTTGAAACTTTGATAAATTTGAAGGATATGAATTAAAAATAAAATTGAAATCATTACAATATAATATTTTATTGTTGATTGATAATGAATTGAAATTACAATTTATGAATTTAATTTTTGGTTAATACATTTAAGATAACCCTCATTGAAATCAGTGTCTCTTGATTGTTCAAATATTTAATACAATACAATATTTTGACATATTTATTTTCGAAAAAATTATAAATTAATATCATAAAAGTCTTAGATTTTAGATGATTTTAGACATAGTAATTGTGAAAAGTCATAATATATTTTCTTGGTTGGTTATGGCCATAACTTTACACATAATTATTACTCTATCCAATTTAATCAGTTTCATGGTAAATTTTATTATATTCTTGTAAATTCAGTTATAAATTATGTTTAAAATTCAGATTTGGTATCTTTAGTTTGCAAAAAATTACACCATATATTTTTTAACTTTATTTTTTATTATAATATACTTTATTTATTTTGTTTTTTAACTTAATTATCATCATATATATATATATATATATATATATATATATATATATATATATTTCATTTATTTTCTTTTTCTTATAACTTAATATATTCTAATATTTTACATTTTTCGTATTTTTTTAGTTTTTTTGTATTTTTTCGTGTTATTTTATAATTTTTATTGTATTTTTTTTTCATTTTTTTATTTTTTTATGAGTTTGATAACTTTTTCTTGACCTTTAAAAAAAATAAAATATATTAGAGTATATTACAATTTTAGTGTTTCATTTTTTTTGGTTTTCTATTTTTTTTTAATTTTGGTAATTTATGGTTTTTGTAATTTTTTTATTCAAGTAAATAAAAAAGTTATATTTATATTTGTAATTTTGGTCCAACTTATTTTTTATACCTTTTTGTTCTTTAGTGCTATTATATTTATGTTAGGAAAAATGAAATAACACTAGCAAAACCATATTTAACTAAAATTTAAAAAAAAAAAAAAAAAAAGCTCATAAGGGTAAAAAAAAATCAAATTGTTGTAATTTTTTTCAAACTACAAGGACTAAAGGATTATACAAGTTTGACTTGTTTTTTTATCTAATATGCATAAATAAGTTTAAGCTCGGTTCAAGCTTGTTAAGAAACTCGTTTACTAATACCTTAAATTCCTAATTTTCTAAATATGTTTTTATTTTAATATATATATATATATATATATATATATATATATATATATATATATATATATATATATATATATAAGTAAAACTATATTATATTATATAAATGTCTGTTTATGTTTGCAAGCCTAATCAAACTTAGTGATATAGGTTCGAGCATGAGCTTGTTTAATAAATGAGCTTAATATTAAGCTCGAGCTCGGGCTTGTTTAAAATTGATTTCAAATTAGTTTTTAACGAGCCGATCTCAAATAACTCACGAGTAGTTTGACTCATTTGCATACCTATTTTCCATTATTACGGAATTTAGAATTTGTTTACGACACTTTGTAATACTCAATATAAAGCATGATATGTCATATTTTGATAATTTGATTGTTTTCATTTAATACTTCAATCATCTTCCCTATCTTCACCCTTGGAGCTTTATAGTTTATGACATTCATTATTGTTACATGGTCCCAAATATTTATACAATAACAATGAATACTATCAGTAAAATGAACAGTTAGAAAAAAAAAATCAAAAATTGTTGAGGAATTACGATATTTTAATCAATGGCGGACGCAGACTGTTTTAGTAGGGGTGTCTTTCGTCCTTCAAGTGGGTGCACCTAATAGAAAAAACCAAAAAAAAACATTACACTGCGTGCCAAAAATTGAACAGTAGCCCGGGACCCCAAATGGCCAACTAAGGTCCGCCGCTGATTTCAATGTGAACAAATCCTTGAAATGGGAAAAATAAGTCTAAAGTCTTCCTAAAAAGTCCACGATCAAGTCTTGCCAAATGCCTACGCGATTTCGTTTGGACTCTTTTCAATCAATTATTTGACGTTATGATACATAGCTGTAGAAAATATTAGAAAAGAAAATTCAATACGTTATGATATACGTTCACTATTAATAATTACTTTTTTATTTAATATATAATATTAACTATATATTAAAAGTTAAAAGTTAACTATTGTTACAATTTGCAGTCTTTTACTTTAGAAAACTATTTTTTACACCTTAAAATGTTATTTGGTCCCTTTGATTTTTATCATCAATAACTTGAACCATGAGAGAATTGTTAGAAAACTATTTTTTACACCTTAAAATGTTATTTGGTCCTTTGATTTTTATCATCAATAACTTGAACCATGAGAGAATTGTTTAAAGAAGATATTATTTATGTTATTCTCCTGTCTTATTTTGTAAGGATGACAATTTATGACACGACATTACAAAAATACATGACATGAAACGAAATTAAGACGAAACTGAAATTTGAATTCATGTTAGTGTTAACTGTAAAAAATACGATGTGTGTCGTGTCGTATTCGTGTTCAAAATTCAACACGAAATTGACACGATTTAGCAGTTCTTTATCATGTTTTCGTGTTTGTCGTGTTTTTCGTGTTATATTTGATAAAATATTCATTAAATAAACTAGTTTTTAGTATATAATATATTTTTCGTGTCGTGTCGTGTTTGTCGTTTTTTAATTTGTTTGTTTGCGTGTTAGTTAAAAAAACACGACATCGTGTCGTGTCGTGTTCGTGTTACATAAAACTGTGTCGTGTCGTGTCAGACAGAAACACGAAACGATAGCACGATTTACCACCCACATTTATTTGGAAAGTCTGGTTATCTAGAAACGACAAGACTTTCAAAAAAATTTGGTGTGAATCCTACAAAAGTCGTTGACAACACAATTTCGATCTCATATATTTTGTACACGCATAGAGGTAGAGGTAGTTGTGGTTATTGGGTTGCATGGTGTGTATAACCATTCACCATCTTTTATCTTAATTTTCTTTATATTGTTTTTTATGTTGTACTTGGCCTCTTCATGACATCTTGCTAGATGCTACTAGCGTTCGTTTTTAAAGATATTTGTTTTTTTTTTTTTTAAATTGAACTATTCTACTTTGTAAAATGACATTTCCTTTGCATCCTTGTACTTGAAACCAATTTTTTCTCTCTTAATTTTTTTTAAATGTCATTTGATCCTTTCCGTTTTTACCATCCACAATTGTAACCTATTTACTTTGTAAAATAACATTTCTCACCTTTTACTTTTTTAAAATCTCACTTTTATCTCCGTCAAATTTGACTTTATAAAATATTAGTTTCATCCTCTCCATTTTTTAAACTTCATGTTTATCCCTATTATACATAATCAGATTTTTTTTAATAATTTTCATTTGTTAATTTAAAAATAAAACTAATTTTTTACGTACTTATTTTTATTTATGAGCGTGTTTGGCAAAAGTAGTTGTTAGCTGAAAGCGGGTAGCGGTTAGTTGGTAGTATGTAACGGGAAGCTATAACTTTTATTTGTTATATGGATGTTTGGTAAAAATAGCTGGAAGGTTTTGAAATATATAAAATTACATAAAAAGACAATTGACTAAAAATAAATAAATATATAAATATATTTTTAAGGGTAATGTTGGAAATTGATATCAAAAGCTCAATAGCGTTTTGTTAAACGCTACATGAAGTAGCTTTTAGAATTAGAGTGTTTTGTCTAAACTAAATGCTAAAAGGTCACACTGTCAAACGAAACTTTTTGTTTAAACTAAAGTGTTTTGTCAAAAGCTAAAAGTTAGAAGTTCTCAAACGCTTCCAAAAGTTCCGTGTCAAACACGCCCTATGTATACGTATAAATTCAAAGTAGTTAACATTTCAACGTAAATTTATAAACTTTCACTTGTTATATTTGCAACCCTTTATTTTGGAAAATTATATTTCACCCCTCTACCTTTTAAAATGTCATTTTGACCCCTCTCAAAATTTATCATTGAGACATTTTGACGTCAATTTATAACTTTCGTTCGTTTATTAAAAAAAACTTACTTATTTTTATGTATGTGTCGATACAAACTCGAATTTGTCAACGTTTCTACGTAATTTTTTTATGTTTCCACTTATTTTTAGTTATTTATAGAAACATGAAGTATTTTTTCATTTATTTTCAACAAATAGCAACTTATCTTCTACGACTTCTTATATTCACTACTATTACCGCAACGCACAACATATATTAATAAGCAACTTATCTTCTACAACTTATCATAGTCCAGTTCTTTATCGATGATAATATTAACTATATATTAATAAGCAATACTGATGGATGTTTCCATTGACAATTTGCATATTTTTACTTTGTAAAATGATATTTTCCACCGTCTACTTTTTAAAATGACAATTTGACTCTCTTGACTTTTACCATCAACAATTTCCACACCCCTACTTTGTAAAATGACATTTTCCACCCGTCTACTTTTTAAAAAATTCCCTTTGACCCCTAGACTTTGAATCTTATAAAATATCACTTTGACCCTATCTATTAACTTTCGTGTTTATCATTCGTAGAATATATAATCTGACTTTCCTCGATTACTTTTGTTTGGTAACTTAAAAAAAAAACTAATTTTTCACATGCTTATGTGTCGGTATAAATTGGAGGTAATCAACGTTTCAATGAAAACTGAAAAATGATATTGTCAACCTCTCTACTTTTTAAAATGTAACTTTTATTTCTTCTACGTTTACCAACGATAATTTTGACATTTCTACTTTGTGAGATGATAACTCTCACCTTTGTATTTTTTAAAATGTCACTTTCACCCTCTACACATTAAACTTTATAAATATCACTTTGACTCTCTCTATGATCTAAAATTTCGTTTTTATCCATTGTAATATATATAATTAGATTTTTCTTAATAATATTTTTTCGCTATTTTAAAATAAACCAATTTTTATGCGTTTTCGTACATACTTTTAGTTACCTTAGAAAGAGAAACTACATTTACGAAAAGGTATGTGTATATATATATATATATATATATATATATATATATATATATATATATCCCTTATCCCTATTCTAATAAATGAATAAGTTTATTCTCCTATTGACAAATGTCATACTATTAGAACTCTTTATTAATATTATATGTAACCTATTATGCCACTTGTCAACCTATTAATTATCAATTTCAAAATTCAAAATTTAAACTTCCCACTATAATTACATTAAATTAATAATTGATTTTCCATTTTAAATTTTACATTTGAAAATTTTTCACTCTAATTATATTAAATTAATAACATTAAATTAAAAAATAAAATAAAGTTAATACAGATTATAAGGTGATATAACTTCACGTATTTATTTAAATCAATGATTATAATTTTATATAACTAAAAACGTATCATTTAAGTAATAATTTATTTAAAATAATTGATTAATAATTTTGATTTTTAATATGAAAGTTTAATTAGTTTTATAATTATGGTTGTCACGAGTTATAAACTAATATATATATATATATATATATATAGACAAACACACACACACCTTAATAAACATTTAGCCTCAAATGTTGAATTTTAAGAGGTACAACCTTTAAAATATTATATACCACAACTTTATCCATTCTAGAAAAATAACATCTTATCTTGTCAATAATTTGAAAAAGTCAAAGAAAATAATACTCCTTAATTATTTTGACCGAGCACCCTTCCCGATTCATTTCATTGATTAATTATTTCTATTTTCTCAACATGTCCATAACCGGGTGTTATGATAGGTGTTCTTTCAGGTATCAACATTACTAAATGAGACATATGAATAGGCTAAAGGTATATGATTAGTAGCGGATTATGCATACCCTTAATACTCTTCATAGGATTGTAGGTTTTCAACTTTACATGAGCTTCCTTTATGTGTACTTATGTGTACTTCATCTTTATTATCCTGATTTTTTATCGATTTTGGACAAAAAAGATGTAATTAGAGAAGCGAATGATAAGGTGTGTATTAATGCCCCTGTTTCAAAGGTATTATCAATTTGTTGTGTTTCTTGCTATTTTTGCATTTCCATCTGTCATTTGATTCTAATTTTTGTTTGTATTGGTTGTTTTATTTGCATTTTGTTGCATCCAAGGCTACAAGCAGTACTTTTGTTTCATAACTCTCTACATTAAGGTTAATAGCTAATATTACTACTTTTGTTGTTGCTTTGGGTTCATATTTTGCTTTATAGGGTTAACTAACTCCATCACTTATGTTTAGGTTGTGTTTAGGGAATATTGTTTGCATCTTCTTCATCGGAAACTAAATCAAGGATCTAGGAGATTAGTAGTAAACGTAACAATGAAAGGGATTGATTTTTTTTCAATGTTTTAAAATGACTAGCATTGTGATTTTGTAATATTACAAAGAGGATTCACGAAGGAACACAATTTGAAGAAACATGGTTACCTTTGTAACATCCTGTTTAAAATAAAATAATTAAATAATAAACCCGAAACCCGAGTAGTAATTTTTATTGTTATTTTATATTATTTATCGCCCAAAATTAATTAATAACTAGAGGGGCGTTGGTTTCGAGAAGCCAAATGACAGGAATTAAATCTTCAGGGGTTAAAATGTAATTTTGGGATTTATTTTGAAAAGGATTTCAAAAGTAGGGGTGTGTTTAATATTATTTGGACTTCTTATGTAAGGATTTATGGAAGCGGGGGCCTATTGGTACATTCATACTTGAATTGTAAGGATTTTCATAAGGAAGGGTTTAAATGTTAAATCAGGGATTTGTTTTCAAAGAGATAATTCAAGGAAGGACCATTTGTGTTATTATGGGAAAAGCTAGTGGAACCGGGTATATATCTCTCATAAGTGTCTAACTCTAACCCTAGAACTCAGCCGCACCACCCTTATACCTCCCCTTCCCGGCCGCCTCCGTTGCCAACCATGTATCGCCATCATCAACCGATGTCGACATCGCATCCTCTGGAAATCGTGAGCCTTCATATTCGTTCCTTTCTGTCAGAACTATTGTCGCCCATCGCCACTATTCGTCTCGCAGACGTTGTGGTGGAGCTGCCGCCGTTCGAGCAGTTATTTCCTGCGCTCCGGTGGCCCTCTGCTATTCTCGTTACACGGTTTCATTGATACCACCGCCACTGTCGTGCCATTGAAGACCCAGCCGAGTGCGGTTCGCTATAGCCGGCCGATAGCGCTGCTGCTGCCACTGCCTTGTGCCGTTGTTGATCCGTGGCCATCAAAGCGGTGAACCGTCGTACTCTTCTTCTTCTGTTGCTAAGCGTGGGTGTTTTGGGTTGTTAAGCGTGTTATGATGCTCGATGGACAGGAAAAGACCCGAAGACAAACCACCATGGCCTCCGGCCATGGTGGCTGCCGCCTTTTTGTGTCGCCATCACCGCCGTGAGCCACTAGGTGGGTGGCAGGACTCACTAACAACAGAAGAGCATGTGTGTGTGTGGTTTTGTTGGCTGGATTTCATGAGAAAAGCCACCACCACCACCACAGTGAGGTAGTGACTAGCACCTCCGACCACCGCCTGCAGCCACAGGATGGTTGCGTGAGTGTATTTATTAGGTGTTTATTTTTGGGATATTGTGTATTATTGTAAATTGTAACTGAAAGAATCAATAGAAAAATCCATAACCACCACCGTGAGGTGGTTTTGGGATGCTTGAACGGAATAGGCCCAATGAAACCCTAATGGGCCCAAGTAACCTAAAAGCCCAACCAATTAACTAATGGGTTAGTATTGGGTAGGAAACCCTAATTACGGTTTGGAAAACCCTAATGACATAAAACCCTAATTTTGGGGATTGATTGGGACATATACGAGAATTATTTATTGAACTTAAAATATTAAATTATAATCATTGGCAAATTAACTTAAAGCAATAATGGACTTAATAAATTAAGTCCATAATGGATTAAGTCCTTAGTGGGTTAAGTAGGAACACTTAACCCTAATCATCATTTTATGTAAGAAACCTTAATTTTTAATTGGGCCTTGAGTTGGGTCTTTATATTGGGTTTTGGTAATTAGGTTATTAATGGGCCATCCAAAAACAAGCAAATGGACTAGAATAATTTAATGGGCTTTAGGGTAAGGCCCATATGAGGGTTTGGGCCATTTGGAAAATTAGGCCGTAGATGTGCCATAGTTTGGGCCTTGATGATTATATGATATTGGGCCATTGGAAATGTCAAATGTTTGGACTGGACCAAGTAGTTGGGCCTTTAATTATGACCATGTAAAGGTTTGGGCCCAATTTGAAAAATTAGGTCATATGTTGGGCTTTGATTCCTAGTTTGACTTTTGGGCCTTTGGATTGGGCCTTGGTCTTGAATAAATCCAAGATGGTAATGTAGCATGTTACTCTAAGAACTTGTGATTGTGATTATGTGTTGGGACCCAATTATTAAATGAGTGACGTTTTGATATTGACAGTTCGGGAATCTGTCATCTAGTAGATGGGATTGTGTCTACGGGACCTCAACATTTTGAGGTGAGTTATCTTCACTATATCAACTGGGTTTAAGGCTCCAAGGTCGGCCCTTTATGGATTGTATTCGGATTATTATATGATATGCCTACCGATTTACATCCTGGTAGTTAGGTTAGTGTTCTGGTTAGGTTACATCAGTGATCTGGTTAGGTTAGTGTTCCTGGTATTTAGGATGATGATATGTTAGTGACTTGTTAGGTCGGTATCCGGGTTGTAGGATCATTGTTATGCTTGTGATCTGTTAGATCTGTTTGACTGTTATATGCATGTTATTGTTTATATGTTATCCATGTGCACATGATTGTTTGTTTGGGGGTTAGTTTGAGGCGGTCCTGCTTCGTGCTATAGGCCAACATACCCAGGGCGGTCCGGATAGGCTGTAGGCCCTGAGGAGGCGGTCCAGTCAGGTCGAAGGCCCGACGAGCGGTTTGGACAGGCTATAGGCCCTGAGGAGGCGGTTCAGTCATGCCGAAGGCTCGGGAGCGGTCCAGATAGGTTGTAGGCCCTGCGAGGCGATCCATTCATGTTGAAGGCTCACTATACATGTTGTTTGTAATTATTCTTCTGGATGGTATGTCACAACTAGCATTTTAGCTATGAAATTCTACTGTGTAACCATGCATCTATTGTAAAACATGTACTCTAAGTAAATCTCACTCAATGCTCATTTAGATTCATCAATTATGTTCATCAAATAGTCTGAAAACCCTAAGAATCCCGATTTGAGTCCATATTGGACTAGGATTTCCTTATTGGGCCTAATGGACCAATAAGCATCCAATTCAATTATTTTGGGCATGGAAACCTTATTTGGACTCTAAATGGACCCCATTCTCAAATCTAAAACATTTTGGACCATTTGGGCCTAGAATGATTCATTCTAACCCTAATGGGCCTTATTGGGCCATAACAACTCCAGTTAACCTTAATGGACCTTAGAACCTATTCTTTTATACTATTGGGCCGTGAACTACCCTAAAGGCCCAATGGGCCAAAAAATTTATGTTTAGGTTCCAAAAATCCTAACTAAATGTTAATGGGCTCATTCCATCCCTACCCTTCTTAGCCCAAACTCTCGGCCCAACACCATTTAACAAAAAAAAAGAAATGAAATGGGGTGGGAGTTGACTTTGGAGGTGCCACCTCCATAATACTCACCATGTATCAAGGCATGGTCTCTCATGTTCCCATGCAAGTCACCTCACAACCTCTCTCCCCTCTCTTCTACTCACGGCCGAGAGCCAAAACGCACACACACACACTCAAAAATTCTCTCCAAACATCTCTAAAATCATCCTCTTCTTTCATCAAAGATCTCAAGGCTTTGTTTGTGCTTCAAGAGTAATCTTCAAGGTTTCAACTTCTTGGTAAGTGTTTATTATATATAAACACATATTATCCATCTTAATGCTAAAAATATTTTCTTGCATAACCTCCTCTCATGTTCTAACTCATTAGAATCACCTAAGTTCGAAAACTACTCAAGGGAGTTTGATAGGGCCGAGAATCACTTCACCTCTTTCCATTCTTCTTCTTCAAAAAAAAAACATCAAGCAAAGGTGAGTTCATACCCCCTTGTTTTCGGTTTTCATATGATTTTGGGGAGAATGCAAGTAAAATGTGTAGATCTATGTGTTATATGCATGTTTTGTGTGAATTCTTAGTTTATTTGGTAAAAATGTGTTAGATCTAAGCAAATCTCAAAATTTTAAGTATTATTGTAACATCCCCCTCTGGCACGTATCACAATATTGTCCGCTTTGGGCCACTTGGCATGAGGACTTCCCAGGGGGTCACCCATCCTGGTACTACTCCCGCCCGAGCATGCTTAACTGCAAAGTTCTTATGGGATCTGCTGCCCTCACGACTTTAAAACGCGTTGTAATAGGGAAGGTATCCACACCCCTTTTAAGGAATGCTTAGTTCTCCTTCCCAGCCGATGTGGGATCAAATCTAACCCACTTAGTGAAAGTGGGTTAGATCTGATCCCACATCGGCTGGGAAGGAGAACTAAGCATTCCTTATAAGGGGTGTGGATACCTTCCCTATTACAACGCGTTTTAAAGCCGTGAGGGCAACAAATCCCATAAGAACTCTGCAGTTAAGCGTGCTCGGGCGGGAGTAGTACCTGTATGGGTGACCCCCTGGGAAGTCCTCGTGCTGAGTGGCCCAAAGCGGACAATATTGTGATACGTGCCAGAGGGGGATGTTACAAATGGTATCAGATCAATGGGCACGGGTCGATGTGTTCGACGGGGACGTCGAACCCTATAATGGGGGGTGAAAGTGGGTTAGATCTAATCCCACATCGGTTGGGAAGGAGAACTAATCATTCCTTAAAAGGGGTGTGGATACCTTCCCTAACACAACACGTTTTAAAGTCGTGAGGGCAGCAGATCTCATAAGAACTCTACAGTTAAGCGTGCTCGGGCGGGAGTAGTAGCAGGATCAGTGACCCCCTGGGAAGTCCTTGTGCCGAGTAGCCCAAAGCGGACAATATTGTGATACGTGCCAGAGGGGGATGTTACAATATAAAAAGATATTTTTATGTTCAAAACATACTTTAAAAAGGGCCAAAAATGCAAATTTGAGCTTAATGGGCCAAAACTTTTGGCCCTCACGGTTTGGGCCCAAACTTGCGAAAAAATGAAGTTTTTGGGATTAGAAATGTTATTTAAGTAAAATTTGGGTCATAAATGTAAATAAACCAAATTTAGGGGTGAAAATAACATTTATTTTCAAATTGGACCAAAAATATAAATTTTTCCAAAATTGGGCCAAAAGTGTAAATTTTTACAAACCAAGGGCTGAAAATGCACTTTTCTGCAAAACTAGGTCTTAAATGTCAAAATATATACTTTTGGATGAAAACCGTAAATTTTTAGACATTTAGGACAAAATTGCAAATTTTTATAAATTAAGGACTAAAGTGTCATTTTTACAAAACTTTGGGCCTTAATTAAAAATTGGAGGATTATTGGCCAAAAATGTCATTTTTACAAAAGAAAGCTTCTCATCATCAATCTAGTAAACCTTGAGCTAAAACAAACAACGGAACAAAACAAATGAACGGAATACGTCGATACCTATTTATTGGGCCTAATATTCACGTTACTTGGTCATTGGGCCCTAAGGACCCATTTAAGTGTATATTGAGCCCAATGTTTTCCCATGACGTGTTTATTGGGCATTGCGATCCACTTACATGTTAATTTGGTCCTAAGTTATGGATTACATGTTTATTGGGCTTTTGTGGCCCATTTACATGCCTATTGGGCCTAATTTACCTCTTCCATGTTAATGGGCCTTTGTGGTCTAATTACATGCTAATAGGGCTTGGAATGGAAATTTCACATGCTAGTAGGTCGTAACTATACCTTTGCGTAATCAATAAACTTCATATATATATATATATATATATATATATATATATATATATATATATATATATATATATATATATATATATATATATATATGTACCTTTCGAATACAAAAACATACCACATATACGTAAACATTAAACATAGTACAAAAGGGTTGAGAATCTAGTGAGACATGTCGCTTGGCACCTCTGAGTGTACAATCGTAGCCTGTAGTTATAATCAGGGTTTCCTGGTAACAAAGCGTGAGTTTTTGTATAGATCTATATGGGGTGACCCCCCATGCCTTAGTTGTTCGCTACAGCTAGACTAAGCCAGTCTAGGGCGAAAAAATCTTGAGCAATACCAACATTTGGAAAAATGCCAAGACGGACAACCTAGTCATTATCATACATGGTTATAACGGCTAATATAAGGATTCAATACCAAATATTTAACCTTTCAAAGATAAACTCTTCGATTGTGTCAATGCAAAACGACTTATTTAGCGAAACAAGAATCTAGGCGTTGTTATAAAACAAAAAATATCGTATTTTCTGGAGAAATTATTCATATACATTTATCACTTATTCACAATACAATGATTCTAAACTACACTCATACAAGTTATAACTATGAAATTCACACATGCATTATATACTTGATTTTCACATCATTTTCAGACATTTTACAGAAAATATCGGATTTTCTGGGTTTTTATGAAAGATACAAAGACTTTTACTCAAACATACTTAGGAACTCACCAACATTATATATGTTGACCGTTTTCAAAATAACTTGTATTCTCAGGTAATCGTTAAGTTGGAAGATTTGCAAGTGTGTATGGTTTTGTTTTATGTAACAACACTTATCGTACTTTTAACAATTTGAACTTATGTATTTTAACAATGTACTTGATGTGAACAATGTTGGCTGTATTATGTAATGCCGGTGATGAATGTGTTATGTTTCATGTATATTCATTGTGATGATTATTCAATTGTTAGTCACACGAGCCCCCAGATGTTTCTGCCATCTGGTTCAGGGGTGTGACATGGTATATGTTGGTATTTGGGGGTAACTCACTAAGCCTTCGAGCTTACATTTATCGATTTTGTTTCAGGTATTTCAGGCGACCATGGCAAGGCGAAGACGTGACGTACACATCCTCACATTTTATAATTTGGGATTTCTGGGAACTCTTATATGAAATCATTTTGAAAACAATTTGTGAACTATGTTGATGTTTGAATAATTTTCGATTACTCGAATTGGTTTTGAAAAGTTTAAATTCTTGGTAAATTTTTGGGTTGCTACACTCTCTTTCTTGCTTCACCTTGGCTTCCATTTGGAAGGAATATCCATGTTTACTGATGATTACACCTAACAAGCAACTCTAGATTACAATATATAAAGTATAGCCTAGACATTGAAGGTAACTTAGGAAAATGGCTCATTACAATACACATACATGGAAAGTAAATACAATTTGAATATATGCTAACATTTTTTTTTGTTTACAGGTACTTAAAATGAATACGTTTGATTTTCTTGATGCATTTGTTCCTTTTGGTGTAAGTTTATGATAGTTAAATCATTTGATGGTTATTATATTTTTACAAAATTACTAGAATAATGTTTTTAAGAGATATTTAAATTGTTATAAATTTAGTAAATCATTTGTAGGTTGGGATACTGCACAAACCAGTTGATAACGGATGTGTAACACCGAAATTTTCAAACAATTTTTCACATTTTAAAAACATACTTTCATTCAAAAATATTATAAAAATGTCATTGTATCACATATCAATCCATAGAAACACAACCCAAGATCATAATGTATAAAAACTCCTCATGTGTGTACTGATCATGCCGGCGCCTTCATGTGATCCTTACTGGTACCTAAAACACATAACACCACACTATAAGCATAAATGCTTAGTGAGTTCCCCAAAATACCACATATAACACATAATAGCCACTCGAGGCTATAACTTTGCGGACCCTCCGGCCCTAACTCTGTGGACCTTCTGGTCCTAACTCTGCGAACCATCCGGTTCTAAATCTGTGAACCTTCCGGTTCTAACTCTGAAAACTCTGGAACATACATGGCATGAATCACATAAAAATAATGCAGTGTATCACAATCACATAAATAACATACAAGATTATATGTCATATAACTCTAATTACCACTCTAGGTGAAGTATAGCGAGAAGACTCACCTCGGGTAACTCGGTAATCTCGAACTCGGTAAAATCTGGTCTAGCCTCCACCTAATCACATGGAATAAGCACTCTAATCAATACAACTCTCAAGGCTAGACTAATCCCCCTCTTAGCACTCTCAGAAGGGTAAAAGACCATTTTACCCCTCTCATGGCTCAAAGACTCTAACATTGACCAAACCATAAAAGTCAACAAAAGTCAACTCTCCGGGTTACGCTGCGCGTACCAAACCAGTACACTAGGCGTACCCGGCGACATCACCTACACCGCGGATACTGGGATTACGCCCCGCGTAACTCCCAGTTTCAGACTCCTTAGCTTTTGGGGTCTTAAATAGTTAAGACTGTTGGATTAGTGTCTAAGTCCATAACTATTTTTGGTATGTACTTGACCCGATCGTGCATGGTCCTTTTGGGTTGCCTTCACCAAAGCAACTTGATATGATGAGTTATGGAGAGAAATGATTAAATATGATTTATTAATATATTATGAGAATAATATATTAAAGGAGAAATCATATTGTTTAATTAATATTAGTCAATAATTAATTGATAATTAGTTTTGTGACTAAAAGAGATTAATTAAACTTAAGGGACTGGAATTGTAATTATAAGATAATTGCAATTTGGGCCATGGATTGTCTTAAATCAAGAGGTGGACGAATTCTTATGGGAAGCCCATAAGGAAATCGTCCAAGGGCTTGATTAAAGGAGTCTATAGGTTGCTTAGGGCTTAAGCAACCAAATTAGGGTTTCCTTGTTAGATAACCCTAATTGCCTCACTATATATAGATCCCTTAAGGACCAAAAACGTGGACAAGCTTCTTGCTAGGGTTTTCACACGGTTTTGGCAGCCTCCATCCTCTCTCCTCTTTATCCTCTTGCTTATGGTGTTTGTGAGCCATTAGAGGAGTGACACTTGTGACTCTAAGCCTTCCAAAGTCAATTCAAGGAGGAATTGGGATTGTTATTACTACATAACAATCAAGGTAACATCTTAAACCTAATTATATGTTACTATCGATTTCCATATGCTAGAATTAGGGTTTATAGTCTTGGATTCAAAGCATGTACAATAGAGAAACCTAGATCCAAGCATTAGGGTTTGTATGAGCACATAGGATGTCTCATGACCAAAACCCATCAGTGGTATCAGAGCCTAGACTGGTTTCAATTGTATTGATGCACTACATGTTCAAAAAATTCGTTTTTTTGGTGTTCTGGAGGCTGGACTCGCCGAGTCCATAGTTGAACTCGTCGAGTCCATGCAGACTCGACGAGTCCAAGCTTGACTCGATGAGTCAACTCGTCAAATGGGGATATCTTCGCGATTTCTTGCTGTTTTTGCTTATAGATAGTTACCTTATCATATTAGATCAATATAAATCCGATTTTTTGATATATATGACTATATTTTTGATCTAATTGAAGATATTTATCAATTAATAAGATAATTGTTTCCTTATGTGATAATTGTTTAATTATTTTGACTAAATTGATAAATTGTTTTGCAAGAAATCATTAAATAAATCAAATATGGATAATTATGTGATTAATTGTTAATTTAGTTTATTTGTTATTTGATCCTTGTTGTTATGAAATGTTTCATATTTTTCCCTTTAGGTTTTATAGTTTAAATTTGAACCCAAAAGTTTTGTTGTTTTGAAATTTAAATAGTTAAAACCCTAATGTTTTGAAATGTTTCAAAACTTGCCCTCAAGTTTTGGAATTTAAATTTTGATTAAATGGTTTAATTTTGATGTATGTTTAAATTCTAAACCCTAATGTGTTGAAATGTTTCAAAACTTGCCCTCAAGTTTTGGAATTTAAAAGTTGATTAAAAGTTTAATTAGGAATGTTAAATTCTAAAACTCTAGTATTGTTTTGAAAAAGTTCAAATCACACCCTTATGGTTTTATTAATTAATTAAGGTGTATAATTAAAAGAGGTTTAATAAATCCATAAAAGTTTTGGTTTAAAATTTAATTGAATTAAAAGTATAATTGTTAAATTAGACCACCTAATATTTTAAAAGTATAAAATACACCATATACTATATATAACATTAAAAGTCTAACATTATATATATGTATGAGTAAAAGTCAGTCTTACCGTTAGTAGGCCTCATTCACGAAGCTGGTCTATAAGGGGTGTTTAAGGAAATTGCCTATAAAATGGTGATTGAATGGGTATCCACTCTTACCCACCGCACTCTTGACTAGTGGAGGTTCGTTAGCCGAACGGGTAGAATAGGACGAAACCTTCCATTATAAGTATAATGAAGTATAAAAGTAACTAAATGTTTTCATAAAATTCCCAATCTTAGTTACTTAGGCAAAAGTGAATTGATGCAATTCCATGAAATTACACTTTGTGCCCTTGCGAAGACGTTAGTGGAGCGTGTGTGGTTTACCGGCACACTAAATGGTTCTAAGCAAAGGTAGCAAAGGGTGACTCAATGTTTTTCATAGTTCGGTGGAGCGTGTGTGGTTTACCGGCACATCGAATAGGTGACTGTAACATGTGAGGGCACCATGTAGTTTGCATGGTTATTCACACCCGCTTTGTGATCCTCGACATCCCAATCACAAACAAGAGGGGCATATCAAGATTTAAACATGCCATTGAAAGTTCAATGTATCTCAAAGGATCTAGGAGTTTTCATAGATTTAAAACTTAAATTTCTTTTGTTTTTCGTGGTGGAAATTAGTGAATCGTCATTTACTTACCTTCAAATATTCTGCAATTAGGGTTACGGCATCCCTCTCCCGAGTTGTAGAATATTGTGTTGGGTCCTAGCCTTAGTATCTCATTTGGGTGATTTACTAAGGACTCAATCAATCAACTAACTTGAGTTTGTTTTCTCCCGTTTTGTAGATGTCAAAGTTCGACAACTATGGTCTTCCCAAATCCTGTGGAACAAGCATTCCACATGAAGATGATATTCCACGATACGATCGAGGAACAAGAGATCATGCTTCTCTTCCTCCACCTCCTCCAATTATTCTCCCTAACCCACAAGTTCAAAGGCTTGAAAAGTTCAAGATCACTCAAGCCCTTTTGGCAAGTAAACATAAAGAAGGAAAGCCGGTGTGTGCACACGTCCTAGGGATGAAGTCACACATTGACAAGTTAAGAATGTTGGGATCCGTTGTCTGTGAGGAAATGGCTGTTGATTGGGTTCTTCAGTTACTTCCTAACTCATATAGTGAGTTCGTAAGAGAGTACTATATGATGAAACGTGACGTGACCCTTATAGAGCTCACCTATATGCTTATTGCTGTTGAATCAGCAATGGTTTGGCGCAATAAAAAAGCAAAGTTGATTGGTGAATCTGCCTTCAAGACCTCTATGGATATAGACAATGGCAACGAAAGACATGCTATGATCGAAAAGTTTGATCATAAGAGAAAGGCAATGTCTAAAATAGTTCCATGTCATGTTCCAAAAGAGTCACTTTGCTTTTATTGCCAAGAGAAGGGGCATTGGAGACGAAGCTGCCCCATTTACCTAAGAGATCTAAGAGATGGGAGAGTCGAAACGTATGGCTCTAATATAGGTAAAATCCATTAACTAACTCTTTTAAGCTTCTATTCTAGATTCTTAATACATAATGTGATAAGATTACAATTGATGTTTTGTAGGATCGAAGAAAAGAAAGGAAGCTTAAGGGAAGAAGTGACCAGAATCTAACCGTGAAGGAATGGATTTCGATCACATTTCTCGAAGACTAGATTCTTGAGCTACTACTTAGAGTTAGAATTAGATTGCTAAGAAAAATGTATTAGCATAGTTTTTCAATGAATTGCATTGTAAGGACAAATTTTTCCGCAATAAAATAAATTTTGATTTTATATTATTTATTTATCCTTGCAATGGCGGATATGAAAAATTGATGTTTGAATGTTTCTATTAGCAATAATGGAGTTGATTCTTAATTATGTTGTTTATGGAAATGTCGAGAATTTACCAAATAGGGAGAGTTTCTCATCGCCCAAGTTTCAATTGGACGGAAACTTGGAATCATGCAACTTGGTTGCACGATGAATGAGAAATTTCATATTTGTAAATAAGACTAATTCATTGACAAAGTGTCAAGTGAAGGACTAGGAGATCGAGCACACAAAGTTGCGTGCTAATCAAGTCCACCATAAAAGTAATAATGATATTCGTCATGATTCACTAAAGGTTTAGTAAATATGATTATACTTATAAGATTAAGTGTAATTCTGAATTGATTGAAAAGGTTTAAATCAATAGTAGAACGAATAAGAAGAATCAAGTAGGCAGAAAGATAAAAGTTTCTCCATTCTAAGAAGAAGAGAGAGTACCTTTTATGCTTTATGATAGGTCTTAATGATTAAGAACCATATCTAAATTGATCCTATAAGTGAGTCTTAGTACAATTGTATGTTTAAGATGAGGAATCAAGAATTGAAGAAATGGTTAAATCAAAAAGTCAATCATACTTCGTTCCAAAACAAGTCTTAGAGTTAAGATTGTGACAATGAGTGACAAGTATTAAGAAGGTTTATAACATTCATCAATTGTGGAAAGTTGTGATGTCTTGGATAAGACAAAGACCAACTAGGACCAAAGTTATCAAGTGTTTTGTCTTGATAAAAGCTACACTAACTCTTGAATATTTATTTGTCAAGAAATGGTTTGACAAGAGAATCTTATATGTCAAGGAGTCAGTGGGAGTCTTAATGGTCTTGAAAGGTTTCAAGAACAAATCAAATAAACCTTATCGATCATCACTAGCACACGAGTTGAGGTTTACAACCTATCGTGATGACATTATTTTGGTTATGTTCCAATCCAATCGAGTTAATTATGCATGAGAGTTCTACGAGTTCTCATTTTGAACGCATAAAAGGCAAAGCACCTTAATCAATGAAAGGTACATTGATAGGAAAAGGTGAGTTGCTTTACTACTTGGAAGACATGGTGGGCAGCTGTGCTACCATAAGGCAAGAAATCAAGATTAAGAAAGTTCGATCCATATGAGTATGAATTTGTCGTAAACTTTGGTTTTAACAAATTCACATGGATAGGAACACATACACCATTTAAATCTAAGTGTCATAAGATTTCCTCCTTCGTGAAAATGATTGTGAGGAAATGCTTTCACTAAGAAAGATTTTAAGAAGATAGTGATTGTAAAATTGCATTCTCGAATTCGATTATGGTTACGGTATCCCTTTCCATAATTTGAATTGTGAGGTTTGGAAATTGTTTACACACAATATGAACTATCTAAGGCAAAGGTGTATAAGTTCAAGAAGCCTTGATAAAAGATTATCAAAGCACTAAGTATTAGAAACATGAACTTAAGAAATTCAATAAGCATTGTTTTTCTGAAAGTTAAGATGTTTATGAATACATGTCGAAGCTAGTGGGAGCATAAGTGTTATATTTTATAATAATCATCATGATAGTGTGAGCATAAATTTTATGATTGTATGATTATTAAGGCACGTATTGCAAGTTGGCAATATTAATTATAAAAAACAAGAGATATACCTTGCAAAGTCGTAAGGGTTGTAAAGTTGTTTTGCTATAATTAAGGGAGAGAATATTATGCTTCATTTCAAATCTAAAGGTTTAGGTTGAGAAATGTTAATAAATTTAGTCAAGGGTACATAATGTGTTCTTAAAATTTCGATTATGATTACGGCATTCCTCTTCACAATTCGAATTTTGAGAACATAGCAAATAAAACATTATGCGTCGTGTCTCATACGCTTTGGGTATAGGATCGATTGCAAATGCTTTGATATTTGACCATTCTAAAATTTTCCAAATGTCGAGCGCATTTAGAGGGAAAAGGGACTAGAATTGGTTTTGACTAAAATAATTAAACAACTATCAAAGGACAATCCAAAGTTCGACGAGGATTGGTCGCTTGTGAGTAGTTGGAAGTATAGTATTGGAAAATATGGAAATGTTTCCATATTGGATGGACAATATAGACATTATCATGAATAGAAAAGATTCTATTAATAATGAGTTGTCATATGGAAAATATGGAAGCGTGTCCATATTGGGAATTGAATATTGAAAATCTATGACTAGATTAGGAACTTTTATGCAAAAGGATGTTCAAAGGAATGTACTTTGAGTAAGAGACATCATATCTAAGGAATTGTCTTGTAACAATCTCCGATAGAGGACTTTGTAACATCATTGGCAAAAGTCTTTGTGACTTTGGTGCAGTGACATTACGAAAGGATAGTTGCATAGAATGTTAGAATCTAGCATATTCTATAAGTAGCAAGAATTTGATATTCTTTAACTTATGGAAAAAGGATTTGGAGTTGTGAAATGAGAAAGATTGGAAATGTGTTCAATTTGATCTATTTCACAAAGTAAGAACCATAGGTAAACATTGTGTGCATGCTAGGAGCATGGGACAAGTGTTATAATTCAAGTAAGAAGTTGATTAACCGAAACGACAAATAATGAGTAATCAATATGGTGATAAATAAAAGGTGTTTTATTTATGCTCAAAGTTTTGAGGCCATATGGGATTAGTATTATTCTTGTGTTTCACATTTGCATGTTTTGACTTCCAGAATAATTGAATTTATTAAGAATAATCGAATTATTCGAACGGGCCACAGTCGTTCATATGTTGGAAGTAGATATGAATGAAGACTGTCGTGAATTGGTGTGTGGATTGTCTGAAAGAGTATTAGACATAAGCAAATGTTTGCTGCAACGTTCATGAGTGCTTATGAATGAGAATTTGAGCATTGGATTAAACCCACGCTCACTTGGATCACTCCACGAATTGTATCACGAGTGATTGATGAGACGATAACATCTTATATTCTTGAAACCGAGATGTGTGATTTGTATCTTGCGAATCGGTTGCACATTGATAATATGTAAATACACTAGTAACTTGATGTTATAAAACATATTGTTGTGTGTGATTCGGTGCGTGAGTACAAGCAAGCATTGTATCAAAGTTTATCCATTCCTTTTATTCAAAGTAGGATAAAAGCGATATCTTTGGGCCCCTCGATGATTTAGTGATGACAAACGTAAATGCTCGGCCAGGCTAGGGCTAATTTGATTTGTTCAATTAGTCAGTCGTCATAAATCGGGAATCGAGATATAGTACAAAGAGAATGATTTGAAATCATATCTCATATGATATCTAGAATGGAGGAATATATGATCCCTTATCTAAGGACACGCGTATCTGATAGGATCAGAGTTGACAGCGGCTTTGGAAAGCTACGATTGCAGATCAGGATCTGAAGTCATATGCATAATAGTTATTAGACTTATCCAAGTGGGAGACTGTTGGATTAGTGTCTAAGTCCATAACTATTTTTGGTATGTACTTGACCCGATCGTGCATGGTCCTTTTGGGTTGCCTTCACCAAAGCAACTTGATATGATGAATTATGGAGAGAAAGGATTAAATATGATTTATTAATATATTATGAGAATAATATATTAAAGGAGAAATCATATTGTTTAATTAATATTAGTCAATAATTAATTGGTAATTAGTTTTGTGACTAAAAGAGATTAATTAAACTTAAGGGCCTGGAATTGTAATTATAAGATAATTGCAATTTGGGCCATGGATTGTCTTAAATCAAGAGGTGGATGAATTCTTATGGGAAGCCCATAAGGAAATCGTCCAAGGGCTTGATTAAAGGAGTCTATGGGTTGCTTAGGGCTTAAGCAACCAAATTAGGGTTTCCTTGTTAGATAACCCTAATTGCCTCACTATATATAGATCCCTTAAGGACCAAAAACGTGGACAAGCTTCTTGCTAGGGTTTTCACACGGTTTTGGCAGCCTCCATCCTCTCTCCTCTTCATCCTCTTGCTTATGGTGTTTGTGAGCCATTAGAGGAGTGACACTTGTGACTCTAAGCCTTCCAAAGTCAATTCAAGGAGGAATTGAGATTGTTATTACTACATAACAATCAAGGTAACATCTTAAACCTAATTATATGTTAATATCGATTTCCATATGCTAGAATTAGGGTTTATAGTCTTGGATTCAAAGCATGTACAATAGAGAAACCTAGATCCAAGCATTAGGGTTTGTATGAGCACATAGGATGTCTTATGACCAAAACCCATCAAAGACACACGTCCAACTTTCAGATCTGACCACCCCCAAGCCTCTTAATCCATAAAGTTGGTGACTTTAAGCCTTTGCATGGCTATAAGAGTCACCAACACCCATTACATTCCATTTCCAACACTTAAAAGCTCATAACTCAAGCATGACTCCATAACAACGACCAAGTTGGGATTTTTATGGATCTACAACACACATATCACTAAAATGGGACAGATATAGGTCCATGGAGTCTCTTATGCTCATAAAGTCTCCACCTTTGGGACTTTAACCCTAGAAATGGACCATGCAACACCAAACCAAAATAAAGAGGAAAGTTCTGAGCATTTTACCTCTAAATGAAGCTCCTTCCTCTAAAGAACTCAGATCCAAACTTGAACTTCAAACCCTAGCCTCCACAAGCTCCTCTCCTTCTTCTTCACTAACACATAAAGGCACTTTTAGCTCAAAACACTCACATACAAGCTTTAGGACAAAGGAAATGCTCTCTTAGGGTTTCACTCTCTGATATAGTGGCTGGGGATAAGGCCTTAGCATTCCTTTTATAGTGTACAAGCCAAAAATTAGGGTTTGCATCTGGGCCCGCTACGCCCAGTGTAACCCTGGGTATGCCCGGCGTACCTAGGCGAGTCCGCATCCAAATTAAGCGCATGAGTACGCGCAACATACTCTCCAGTACGCCCAACGTACTCATTTGCTACAATTTCCACTCAAGGGCTAATCTTGACAACTTGAGAAAAGAGAAAGGGTTAAATAGTTGTACCTGAATTTCAGGATGTTACAAGATGAAATCATCTAATAGTCTTGTTCATGTTGTTTTGAGAATTTAAAAGCCTCTCAACAATCCTTATTGGTATGATTTTTTATTTTAAAGTTAGTGTTTCAAATTTCAAGTTGTTTTGTTGAATTTATTTTTTAATATGGGTGTGTGTTTTTATTAGAAGACAATGGATTTCCCTGGTTTTCTAGGGGCATCTTTAGATTGGACTGTTTCCGGTCCTACATACGTTTACTCTTCTCTAATGATGTTGTTTTGTTAAAACAATCAAACAAGCTTGGGATCTACTTTAAACAGTGACATTTGAAGTCGCGAGGATGAGACCAGCAACAATGTTTATTCAAACATTATCATCCTACATGTGTAAGTGCCAAGTCTCATCCCTTTTTGGTGACTAAGATGCATACAATGCCTTAGATTTGCTTAAGGTTTTGGAAAAGCAATGTGTCCCATAGGAAATTCGCAAAATGCCTTCACACAGTGTTGGAATGGGTTCAAGATCCAGATGTTGTCATGTTGAAGCTCTGATGGTTGTTATATAATCTTTGGTTATTGTCATGAACAGGGTCTTGGTTGAGGATGAGATTCAAGCTATGGTGGAAAGGGTAGTCGTACCTTTGTTAAAGGGTGTGAGGATGCAAGCTTTGGTGATCATGATGGAGTAAGTACTCTATTTTTCCACTTCCTCTTAAATGGTTATAATTTTTCTGAATATATTGAACTTAATATTTTTTAACAATTTACAATTGCTTTTGATATTTATTTTTTTTCTATGATTCTGAAAAAATTTGTTGCAGCTTTAGATTACTGGTTTTTTTTTTATCTTGATCTTAATTATTGTCCATATTTATTAACTTCAATTGGTTTTGAAGGTTGACACCAAGAGATTTACATAAGGCCAGGAGGGATTGACACGGTTAAGAAAACCTAAAAACATGAAGTAATCCAAGAAACAAAGATGATTGTCTGTTGAATCTCATATAAGAAATATGTAGCCTTTAAATGATTTTCTGATAAAGATATTTAACTATCTCTATAGTTTTCTTTAAATTCCTATCTTTACAATCTTTCCTTGAGCTCTCATGGATTTAATGAGATATAGATGTGTAGAGCGTTGTAAATTATGTTTTTGATAAAGATATTACCTATCTTCACAATTTTTTCGTTAATTCCTATCTTCACAATCTTTTGTTGAGCTTATAAAGATTGAATGAGATATAGATGTGTGGAGGGTTGTAACAAATTTCATGATATTTATATAATACATTCTGTTTGAGTTTATATAAAATTATATTTACTTATGTAGCGAGTTTTAAATCATAATTTTAGTTTTTACCTTATTATTAGGTATCAAGGATACAAATAATTTGATATTTGTTTAGCCCATTGATAAATAGAAGTATGTTAATGCAGTTTTATTTATTAAAAGGTATAAAAATAATTAGATGTGTAGAGGGTTGTAAAGTACGCTTTAGGGACCAAAACCGATGTAAAGGAAAGAGTTCAATAATAAGACGATTAATGATTAAGTTTCTGTTATATTTATTAAAAAATTTGATTGTTAAAGTTGAAATTGAGTGTTTTCTGAAAGCCAAATTTCATAATCAACTAAATTACAACTACAACATATTTCAATTATTGTAATATATCTTAATTATGGTTAAGGATTTAGAAAAAACTTAAGTCACTATAACTTGGTACTTGAATGAATACAAGCTGTACATTTCAAATTGACAAAAAAAAGTTTTAAGTATAGCATGAAAGTAGGAAATAAATCTACATATAAATATCAACTATATAGTTTTACTTAAATTATTGTATTCAAAAAGTTAAGGACTCCAAAAAGTTATATCTTTACTTTTTAAATTTTAAATTTTCAAATATTACATCAATAATTTTAAATTTTCTAAATTTCAAATACTAAACAAAAATCCTAAAATTTCCAATATTTATTTTCTAAGGAAATATAAATATTTGAATAATTTTTTAATAAATTACTTTATATCGAAAATAAATAAATAACAATAAAAACTGTCATATTTATTAATTTTATTAGAAGATATGAAATATTTAATATTTAAAAAATAAATTATAATACAATTAACGATCTCTGCCTAAACGTCGATTTGTCATTTGACCTCAGTTGACCACCTACCCAATTAAGAGTCTCTATGTAGGCGTCGATTTATCAATTATATGCCTATTGTGACAAAAAAAAAATATAAATCACAATCATACTGAAAAAACGAAGATTTAATCGCATTTTTAATCAATATTATAAAAAACAACAATGAACTTTTTGTTTTTAATCCAGAACAACATTTTCTTTTTAAAAAAAAACGTAAACATATTTCTACTTTTAATCCAAAACAACAAATAAAAAAAGACATTTCCTAATGACATATAAATACCGAAAGAACGATTTGCCGAAAGTAACTTACATTCTTAAAATATAACACATTTATGAATCATTGTCGAAAAAAAACTATTCAACACCATTGTGTCGGTAATGTACATTTGGTTTAGTGTGTTTTACCATCTTTTATTTTTTAAATATCTTCATTTATATACATATCATGCTGGAAAGCGCCAAGTGTTCATTTATATTTGTATTGACTCTGAACTTTTTATTTTTAATTCTTATTGATTTCAGTTCTGCTAGTAACATTTTGCAAAAAAAACTAATCGCCTCTTATTAATAATTGTTTAGATATAGTAAACATTTTGCAAAAAAAACTAATCGCCTCTAAAACTAAAATCTAAAAAAACTATTCGCACCGGACGCTTAACGAGGGTAAACGGTTAGTGTGTGTGATTTTAGACGATGTCCACAAATAACCTTAAACTTTGGCAACAAAACTTTATTATCACAGCCATAGTATTTTTTTATGTTGTCAAATTTGGTCCATAAATTTTTATATGTTCGCACTTCCCACCCCGTTACATTGTCGAATGCCACTTTCCACCAACATACATTGTAAAATGTTAGTTTTACCCCCCTCAAATTTGAACACCGATATTTTCCACCATGTAACATTTAGTATATTGACATGTTTGGTATTTATATAAAAAATAATGGTCCTTGAAATTTACAGAATACTTATGTCCCTACAAAATAATATTTACAAAAAAATGCATATGTTTAAAAAATTACATAAATACCCCTTCATATTAACAATTCTAAAAAAGTGATTTTGGTCCTTTCATAGAAAATAAAATACAAAAATAGTCCTTACATTTACAAAAATGTCCCTATGCATATTTTTTTTCACAAAAACACTTTATATATTCAAAAAAGTTACAAAAAGGGTCTAATACAAAATTTATAGATTATCCCCCTCCCACAAAGTGGTGTTAATATCACCCTAATTAATTGTAAATGAGAAGTGAATAATGCACCTTGACAATTTTACATTGACAAGATGATTGAAAATGTAGCAATGCATATTATTATTAACCATTTAATAATATAAAGTTTAATTATATCTATATTAATTTATAATGTCGGTGGATGTTTCAAACCACAGTTGCAACCCATTTACTTTCAAGAATGTTGTCATCTTCTACTTTTTAAAATCACTTTAATTAATGACACTTTCCACCTCCCCTCCCTCTCTCTCTCTCTCTCTCTCTCTCTCTCTCTCTATATATATATATATATATATATATATATATATATATATATATATATATATATATATATTAAAATTCACTAATACTTTGTAAAATGATGATTTCCACCTCTCTACTTTTTAAAATGTTATTTTGACCTCTTGGATTTTAAACTTTGTAAAATATCATTTTCACCCTTTCCATTTAGAAATTTTCTGTTAATTCCAATAATATACATAATTTGTTTTCCTTAACAACTTTTGTTCGTTATCTTAAAAAACTAATTTTTATGTGATTACTTTGTATAAATGCGAGGTGGTCAAATTTTGACGTAAATTTAGAATTTTTTTTCGCTAAATTAAAAAGAAAAAGTTACTTGTTATTTTTATGTATGTATCGGTATAAATTTGAGTTGGTTTATGTTTTGACGTAATTTTTTTAATGTTCTTGTGCTTATTTTTATGTATACTTCCTACGTATGAGTCAGATCACATATAATCCATTTTTTTATTATTTTAAATTTTGTACGTTAACTTAAAAAAACTTACTTATTTTTATGTACGTGCATGTATAAATTCAAATATCTTTACGTTTTGTGTTTATTTAAATGTACGTTTTCTATGTATGGATTTTGTCACATATAATACGTTTTCATTCGACGATAGATATTCGAGTTAGTCAGTGGTACCGACCTTCTATATTTATCTACCAACAAATGCAACCAGTGTCGTAAAACTCGTGAGTTGGCCGCCGATTAGTACTTGACCTGTTAGGTGCATAAATTGCACCTTTTCATAAGCTAATTTCATGTTTATTTATAGCATTGCATTGCATTTTTAGTGTAATATTCATTCATTTTGCATTTAAGGACATTATCGAGGATCTATCGATATTTCACCATTTTTGTGGATCTTTCAGGGTGATTTGAAGTTTGGAGCATGCTTAGGATGGTCAAGGGAAACCCTCGGTGAAATTTCGGAACTTTCGGAGCTAAATTGAAGGAATGAAGAAAATTGGAGATTGACTATCTTACAGTTCATTACACAGCCCACGCTTTCGAAAGGCATACGTTACGCGGCCGCGCTTTAAAGTATTTCAGCACATCAGGGTCATTGCACGGTCGTGTACTGACAAGGCATATGTTACACGGGCCGTGTAACGTGATCTGATGGAATTTCAAAATCTTAACTTCCGATTTATCTATGGTTTTTGGGACATTTAGAGGGAACTTCGACTTGGAACTTCAAGGGGGCGATTTTGGGGAGTTTATATCATCATCTAACACTTTGGAAACACTTTAATTTGCTTTTTGTAAGTCAATTTGAAGTTTAGACTTGTTTGATTTGTAGATTAACCTAGACACGTGTGGTTGATTTCATTATCATTTCCGAATCTGAATTCTTAAGTATGTGTTGTTAGGTTGTAATTTTAACTTGATTTGTGTTTAACATCTAGTAATCTTTGATTTGATCTTTATCATGTGTTTGGTATATTCTCTTTTTCACTTGATCAATGAATTAGGGTTTTTATCAATCAGTTAATCAAATTATAAAATTCGTATATGTTTTATGATTTGATGTTAGTAACATGCACTTAATTTATTGTAATTAAATCAAAATGAGTGTAATCAAAGATTAAATGTTCATAATCCCAAGCTTATGAGGAATATTGAATATTGTTGGTAATTGTTGTAAGAACTTAAAGTCATTTAATGATTTGATGAAAGAGCTTATTTGAATCAAATCAATTAAATGAAGTTTTATTTGAAGAACATGTTTTGAATAAAATATTTTTTGTCAACTTGGATATTAGAGTTTATTAGTATCTAAATTACCAACCTAGATAGAACATAATCATATTCATTTTGCATCTTTCAACATAATACATGTATAAGAATCAGAATCGGAAATGTATTTCTTTTACTAAATTCTGTTAACAATCTTGTTTATTTATGAAGTTTAAATCTAGTTCAAACACAATCCCCCATTTTAATATTATTTGTATTATGTGTGAAAATATGGCAAGATAAAAAGTCTTGTATTCTTGTGCACCGACCCTGCTTACTCTATACTATCTTTAGTATAAGAAATAGCAGTGATTTGAGCTTTATTAATATTATTTTAACCCATTATTTTTTGGTTTGACATCCAAACAGATTACAAGTGATTTCAAGCATCAATTTCGTGCTTCAAGCTCTAAATCGGGTATTCTCTTTCCAATTCTTTGACTTTGCATTATTAGTCAAAAAAGCTTTAATTTTTGTGTTTAATCTGTCATATTGAGTGTTGATTGTGTGTTGGACATATTAAGTGGTTGTGCATTGTGCTTAAGAGTCAAATTTTTGTGCTTAATTTGTTTTTCTCATGGCTTCATCGTCTCGTGGGGGTGGTAAATGCTCAATTGAACTTAAAATGCCAAATTCAAAAGTTCATAAAAAGAATGCAAAATCTCAATGTCCCACCTTCCAGCGCTCTTAAAAGTCCTTTCTACTCATTCCCTTTTATATACCCTGTTTGGGGACATAGCTTTCAACTATACTTACGGGTCTTTGCATGTTAACCTTTAGTCCCTTGAAAAATGTCTTAGAAGTCCTCACGGTAATAGACCGAGAGATGCCCCACAATAGAAAAGTCAATGACAAAAATATAAAGAAATTGGCCAAATAAATAAATAAATTAATAAGAGTGTTATGTGTTAACTTATTTATTTGTATATGTGTTGCTTATAAAATAAATAAATAAATAAATAAAACTATTATTAAGTTAATCTATGACCTTTGGGATTCAAACAAATAAACTCTGAGGGGTGTTTTACACCTAATCGCCTAAAGCTAAGTTGTTTGGGACTGATTGAGTTGAAAATTCGTTACATGGTTTCCATAGAAAGTCATGAACTTAATAATAGCAAATAAAGCTGGCCTTTGAGGTCCAGGCCAGTAAACCCGAGGGATCTCTTTAAATCTAACACACTAAGGTCATTTGATTTGGATGTGTTGGTTGGAAGCCCATTACACGGATTTCAAAGAAAGTCATGAGCTTTATTTGTAATATATATATATATATATATATATATATATATATATATATATATATATATATATATATATATATATAATTAAGAAGTTTGTATATAATTGTGTTTATAGTATAATTGAATATTGTGTTTAGGAAAAATACTTAGTTGTCAAAAGATTCTCTTGGACTTGGATTTGAACTTATGACATTGGACCGAATATTAATTACTTTGACTGGTGTAAGTGGTTTGAAGTTTGTAACCAATCTGGATAAATATTAGGAAATTTTTAGAAAAGATTTTTCAGAAAAAGATTGTTCTTGACCAACAAATAGCTGGAATCGGACATTGTTATATTTTATGAAACAAAGATGGTTGAGCATGTTTTGTCACATATAATTTCACGAGAGTAAGACCATAATTTGTTCCAATAATTGACTTGATAATATTGAAAGGGAATAAGTGTTGTGATCTTTGATTCTGTTGAGTTGTATTAGGAAGTGGCGAAAGTCTTATTTCTATTATCATATAATATTTTGAGACTAAAACCAAGTTGACTCAAGGCATGACAGGTACATTCTCAACTATGGTACAAAACAGGGTAATTGGGTTGGATCTTTTCATGTTTGTTTTGATTTCATGCATTAAGTTTCAAATAATTTTAACTTTAATTTTCTTTTCTTTTATTCTATTTTATTTTCTCCAGTTTAAATCTTTTTGTTCTTTCTTGAGGACAAGAAAGGTTCAAGCTTGGGGAGATTTGTTAAGTGCATTTCATGCATTCATTTTGTAGTTTTAGTTCGTAAAAGTGTATTGCATTTAGGTTTAAACTCATGTATTTTGCATATTTTTCGGGATTTTTCATGATGCAATTCCATTCACACACTTCTATGATATTTCAGGGACTTTTGAAGGTTGGATTTTGATGGAGGAAGTTAAAAAGAGTTGGAGACAAAGTTTCAGAAGTTTTGGAGCATTGAAGAGAGAGAATGAAGAAATAAAGAATTTGGCTTCACATGAGTTTACACGGTTGTGTAAATGATAGCTTATAGTTTACACGGGCTGTGTAAACGCATATACAAGAACGTTCTACTTTTCTTGTTTACATGATCGTGTAAATGGCACCCTTTAATTTACACGGGCCGTGTAAACGTCTCGACAAATTTTAAAGTAGTTTTACTCTCATATAATTCAGACAATCAATTTTGTTGGAAGTTAAGTCGGATTTTGGGCAGAGAGAAGGCGATTTTTAGAGCTTTTGGAAGTAGATTAACACTTGGAAACACTTTAATTTCCTTTTTGTATGTCAATTTGAAGTTTAAACTTGTTTGATTTGTAGATTAACCTAGACATGTGTGGTTGATTTCATTATCATTTCCGAATCTGAATTCGTAAGTATGTGCTCTTAGGTTGTAACTTGAACTTGATTTGTGTTTAACATCTAGTAATCTTTGATTTGATCTTTATCATGTGTTTGGTTTATTCTCCTTTTCACTTGATCAATGAATTAGGGATTTTATCAATCTAGTTAATCAAACTGTAAAATTCGCATATGTTTTATGATTTGATGTTAGTAACATGCACTTAATTGATTGTAATTAAATCAAAATGAGTGTAATCAAATATTAAATGTTCATAATCCCAAGCTTATGAGGTATATTGAATATTGTTGGTAATTGTTTCAAGAACTTAAAGTCATTTAATGATTTGATGAAAGAGCTTATGTGAATCAAATAAGTTAAATGAAGTTTTATTTGAAGAACATGTTTTGAATAGAATATTTTTTGTCAACTTGGATATTAGATTTTATTAGTATCTAAATTACCAACCTAGATAGAACATAATCATATTCATTTTGCATCTTTCAACATAATACATGTATAAGAATCAGAATAGGAAATGTACTTCTTTTACTAAATTCTGTTAACAATCTTGTTTATTTATGAAGTTTAAATCTAGTTCAAACACAATCCCCCATTTTAATATTATTTGTATTATGTGTGAAAATATGGCAAGATAAGAAGTCATGTATTCCTGTGGACCGACCCTGCTTACTATATACTATCTTTAGTATAAGAAATAGCAGTGACTTGAGCTTTATTAATATTATTTTATCTCATTACTTGTTGGTTTGACAGCCAAACAAATTGGTGCCGTTTTCGGGGATACGGTAGTACTAATTGTTTATGCCAAGATCTTTTCGCATAGGTACACCTTTACCAGTTGATTTGGAGATAGAGAAATCTGTTAAACAAAGAAGGAAGCAAGCCAGACTTTTAAAGAAACAACAACAATTCGGAGTTTCTTCATCAAATCCATCAACCCCATCTTCACCAACATCCAAAAGTACCACCTCATCATCTTCACCTTTACCCGAATCTGAAACCTTTATCCCTACTCCTACCATGGGAGACAACCATGGTCAAAATCCTCCATTTCCACCACCTGAAAAAACCTTTAGACAATGGGTCACTCAAGATGTCACCTAACAACCTTTGTGCATAAATTACCCTGCATCAATAAACTTTGAACTCAAGTCTGGACTCATCCATTTGTTACCCTTATTCCGTGGTCATGAGAATGAAGACCCATATAAATTCCTTAAGGAATTTCATGTTGTCTGTGTGGGTATGAAGCTACATGAAGTTACAGAAGATCAAATGAAGTTAAGGGCATTCCCCTTTGCTTTACAAGATTCAGCCAAGGAGTGGTTATATGATTTACCACCAGGGTCAGTCACAACATGGAATGAACTTGCAAGGATGTTTCTGGATAAATATTTTCCAGAAATGAGAGCTTCAGCTTTACGCAAAGAGATAATTGGTATCAAGCAACAAAAGAGATAAGCCTTGCATACTTATTGGGAACGGTTCAAGAAGTTGTGTTCAAGATGTCCAAAAAATGGGATTACAAAATATCAGTTGTTGCAGTATTTTTGTGAAGGAATGTCATCTTGGGATAGGAGATTACTCAATGCGTCAAGTGGTGGATCTATAGCTGATAAGACTCCAACAGAAATCAGAGTTCTTATCAAGAACATGGCAGAAGAGTCCAATCATACAGTCCAAGAAGAAGAATGGTACAGTGATGCACCAAGAGGAGTGAAAGAAATTTCTACCCCAAAAATTGAAAGTCAACTTTCTGAGTTGACTAAAGTAGTGATGATGCTTGCAAAGGACAAGGGCGTGCAACCACCAACAGTTAGACCTTGTGGTATTTATACGCAAGTTAGACATCCCACTGATGTGTGCCCAATGTTACAAGAAGATGTAGAGCCAGTTCAAGCTATGGGATTTTCAAGTCAACAACAAAGAAACTTCCAGCTAAGAAGCAATCCAAATTGGCATCAACCTAATGCCAATTTTCAGCCAAGACCACCACCTTATCAACCAAGACCCCCATTTCAAAATCAAATGCATCACCAACAAAGTTATCAACCACATTTCCAACCAACTCAACCCCCTTATCAATCTCAATTCCAACCTCAAAACATGCATCAAGGAAGTAGTTCAAGCGGATCGGGAATGTCTTTGGAAGACATTGTTAAGAGTTTAACCACAAGTACTAAACATTTCAAAATGAGACCAAGGCGAGCATCAAGACTTTGGAGCAACAAATGACTCAACTCGCCATTTCTGGGAGTAAATTGGAGTCACAAGGCAAACTACCCGCGCAAACCGAGAAGAATCCAAAACATAATACATGTGCCATCACTTTGAGGAATGGCAAAGAATATGAAAGTCCTAAAATGATTGAAGAAGATGAAGATATGGAGCTAGAGAAAAAAGAAGATAAGTCAAAAACACCTTCAAAGCAAGTTCCTATTGAAGCAAAAGTCACTCCTCCCCCATTTCCTTCAAGGTTAAGCAAGTCAAAATGAGAGAAGAAAGACAATGAAATCATGGATATGTTCAGGAGGGTTGAGGTAAATATTCCTCTTATTGATGCCATCAAACAAGTCCCTAGGTATGCTAAATTACTTAAGGAATTATGTACATCCAATAAAAGGTTGAATGGGAATGAAACTTTTAAAGTAGGAGAAAATGTGTATGCAGTGTTACAAAAAAGACTACCTAAAAAATGTAAGGATCAGGTTGTGTTTTCACGGTTCCTTGCAAATTAGGTAATCTTCATGTTCCAAGGGCTATGCTAGACCTTGGAGCTTCTATCAATGTTTTGCCATAGTCCATTTTTAAAACTTTAAATATTGGCACATTAAAGAAGACCGGGGTAATCATTCAATTGGCTGATAGATCTTTAGTACATCCCAAAGGTGTGCTAGAAGATGTGTTAGTCCAAGTGAATGAATTAGTGTTTCCAGCAGATTTATATGTCCTTGACATGGATGATGACGACTCACCAAATTTGAGTTCAATTCTCCTAGGAAGACCCTTTTTGAAAACAGCCAGGACGAAAATTGATGTTTATGATAGTACATTGTCCATGGAATTTGATGGGGAGGTGATAAATTTCAATATCTATGATGCTATGAGATATCGAAGTGATATTTCATCTTTGAATTTTATGGATGTCATTGAACCATTGACAGAGGAGTGTTTTGATTTGTCTAATCTTGATGTGTTAGCTCTCATTTTAGACATGAATCTTCAAAAGGAAAGAGTGGAAAAACTTGCCAATCAATTTACAATTGATAAAGAGATTATGGAGGTTGTGTCTTGCATGGATGAGAAGAATAAAATGAGGTTTGATGTTCCAAAGCTGAAAATACCAATGTCTAATGAGAAACTTGTTCCTTCTATTGTGCAGGCACCAGAATTGGAGCTCAAAACTTTACCCGAGCATCTCAAGTACGCATATCTTGGAGACAAAGAAACTATGCCAATAATCATCTCCACCAAGTTGTCAACAAAAGAAGAGGAAGAGCTTGTCACCACTTTGAAAGAGTATAAGGAAGCTATTGGGTGGACTATAGCCGACATCAAAGGGCTAAGTCCTTCACTTTGCATGCACAAAATCCTTATGGAAGAAGACTACAAGCCTTCCCGAGAAGCTCAAAGGCGTTTGAATCCTCCAATGATAGAGGTAGTGAAGAAAGAAATTTTGAAGTTGTTGAATGCAGGGATGATCTACCTTATATCAGATAGCAAGTGGGTAAGTTCGGTCCAAGTTGTGCCTACGAAGACATGTATTACTGTTACAAAGAATGACCAAGGTGAGTTAGTCCCCACCCGTGTGCAAAATGGGTGGATAGTTTGCATTGATTATAGAATACTCAATTCCTCAACCCGGAAAGACCATTTCCCGCTTCCCTTCATTGATCAAATGTTGGAAAGGTTAGCGGGAAAAACACATTATTGTTGCTTGGATGGGTATTCCGGTTTCCATCGAATACCCGTTGCACCCGAGGACCAAGAAAAAACTACTTTTACATGTCCCTTCGGAACATTTGCATATAGGCAAATGCCTTTTGGAGTTTGCAATGCTCCAACCACTTTTCAAAGGTGCATGGCAAGTATTTTTTCGGAATATGTTCAGGAAATCATTGAAGTTTTTATGGACGACTTCACAGTTTATGGTAATTCTTTTCATGAGTGTTTAGGTAATTTGAAAAAGATTTTGCAAAGATGTATTGAGACCAATCTTGTTTTGAATTATGAAAAGTGTAACTTTATGGTTAACAAAGGTCTCATCTAGGTCATATTGTTTCTTCTAAGGGTCTAGAAGTGGACAAAGCAAAAATAAATGTCATAAAATCTTTACCTTATCCCACTTGTGTTCGTGAGGTACGCTCATTTCTTGGTCATGCAGGATTTTATAGAATGTTTATCAAAGATTTTTCCAATATATCTCGTCCCATGTATGAGCTCCTACAAAAAGATGCAGAATTCGAATTTTCCAAAGAGTGCAAGCAAGCTTTTGATCAGTTGAAAGAGTTGTTGATAACAGCACCTATACTTCAATCACCGGATTGGAGTTTGCCTTTTGAAATCATGTGTAATGCCAGCAATCATGCAGTTGGTGCAGTGTTAGGGCAAAGAAAAAGATTGTGTTCTTAATGTCATTTACTATGCCTCAAAAACACTTGATAGTGTACAAGTCAACTACTCAACAACTGAAAAGCAATTGATATCTGTTGTCTCTGCACTACTAGAAAAACAGCCTTTTACGACGCTCATTGCGCGTCGTAAAAGGCTCAGACGACGCGCAAATGCGCGTCAAGAAAGGCCCTGTCATAAAGAGAGACGACGCGCATTTACGACGCTCATTTACGACGCGCTTTTACGACACGCAATGCGTATCAAGGAAGGCCCTGTCATAAAGGAAGACGACACGCTTTCGCGTGTCGTAACCTTACGACGCGCGTGTTAATGACACGCAATGCGTATCAAGAAAGCCTTTGTCAAGAAAGGTCATGTCATAAACGAAGATGACACACATTTTTGCGTATCATAATTTTAAATGTTTAAAAAAAATATATTATTTATAGATATACTAATTTTCAAATTAAATTTGTAATTAATGTCTCATAATAGAAAATAAAATATCATATAAAAAAATACAATTCATTGCATAAAATTTAAGGTCATACAAATAATCGTTCCATGGAAAGATAAAACAAATCAATAGTTGTAACAAAAATTTACAAACTAATTAGATACAAGAAATATAAAAAAAATATACCCTCAAATGCTTTTCAAAGTCTAATCTCCATGTCAGCTCTTCAACTCACTTCTCCAATTTGTCCTTGGGTTCTCTAAGGGCTCCAACATCTCTTGCAGCCTGTGACAACATATATTATAATTTTTTTTATTACTATTTATTCTTATAATTCAAAGAATTTAGATAAAATTGTATTATATAATACTTAGATTTTTTACAGAAAATTCACTCACTAGGAAGAACTTCACTTGCTTCTGATGTGGTTCTTGTATGTTCATCATTCATAGCTTTGGTTACTACATCATCTAAAGCTGCATCTTTACTTTTAGATTGAAAAGGCGTTTCTTGTTGAATATTAAGTCCCTCAACCATTGGAACATCAGGAAGAACTTCACTTGCTTCTGTGTTTTTCTGATGTGTCTCCTCTCCAACAACTTCTACACTCAAAGGGACAACAATGGAGTGCATCTCCTACCAAAAGTATGCAATCCAACATAATCTTATTGGCTCCCAAGATCTCTGCAAGCATAACGAATAATGGGTATTAAGACTTAAGAGATTACTAGAAATGAAGCTAGGATAATAAAGGGGGAAATGAAGTCATAAAGATAAAGAATATCATGGGAAAGCATCGACCTTTCGACCTCCTCTGCAGAAGAAACAATCTCTTTAACATACCTTAATCAGACCAGATCCCTGCAAAACAAGGAAGAAAAAATAAAAGTAATTGCTTGGAGATAAACGTTATTAGCAATTTGTATCCTACAATCTCTCAAACTTTCTTGTCTTTAATACGGTTTCCATGGTAATATCTTAATTGTAATAACGTTATTATACAAGTAGTTGGTTATATAATAACTTTTTAGATATTCTTACAACTAGTTTCTCTAGGGGTTTGAGAAAAGATCATTTTGTGTAGTTGTTTGCACCTTTGGATTCTAGCTCCTTAACTCCTTTAGGTGTCATACTTGTCATGCAATTGACTTGTAAACTTGAGTAGTTGCACTCACTAGCAAGGTAACATGTGGGTATGGGTGCAAGAATACATGAAACTCATAAAGTCCCCACATAATACCTGATCCCTGCAAAACAAGGAAGAAAAAATACAAAATGACTATACATATAATGTATGTAAAGTTTTATACATTCCTAATGCACTGCAATAACATACAGTTGGATTCCACTCAAATTTGTTGTTCTGGTAAGGAGAAAAATCAGATTAAGGAAACTTCTTATCTGGAGATGATGCTGCAAAGAGTAATTAGGACATCAACAAAAGACGTTTAACATAATATAAAAGATAAAAATAAAAACTTTAATTGTGGTATACCTTGAAAGTAGACTGTCGAATTAGATAAAAACTAGGATGTCATTTTCTTTTCTTCATTCAACAAACTGCTTTTTTTTATGTGAATACCCGATAACAAACCTAAAAAAAATAAAAAATAAAAATAAAAAAGTCACTTGTGTTACCCCACAATTCTTCTTATATGAACTACTACAAGTATTATTAAAAGTTGAGGGGTAATATTGACCTTTTGGCATAGTTAAGTCTACAAAACTGCAGCTTCCTAAAGGATGAGGGAAAAATGGGGATTGAATTATTGCTTGAACTGATCACCCAAACCTTGGGGCATTCCTAAGCTCCGTGCAAGATCGCCCATTCGTGCTTTCATGGCCTAAAAAGGGGTAAAACGGTCAAATCCAAACTATATTACTCCAAGGGTAAAATTGTACTTTTATATTATCATACAAACCGGGACACTCTTTTGATGGGCATCTCTATATGCTTCTGTAATCAGAAGTGACAGTTTCTGCAAAAAAAAATTAATGATACAATATATCATCTTTTACTAATTTATCTGATCTATGCAACAATGTTTTAACATTTAATTCAAAAAAAAAAAGTAAGATACAAAAATATAAAATTAAATAATATAATAAAATTACTCACTTCTGAACCCTTTCCATTGCAGCCTCTGTAATTTTTGTGCGTACAGGTTGCTGATTCCCAGAGAGAGTGACCTAATTTATCTGATTTATGCAACCACATCTTTTGACAAGTTTTTTTTATGTACAACACAGGAGCGGGATTTCCAGCATTATAATTCTGCAAAAAAAGTAAACTTACAATAAATATAAATCCTATTTACTCTATAAAAATAAAATTACAGTTTACCTTAAACATTGGAAGTGATAAAATTTCTTCAGAGGGTAATTTTTCATGCTCCAAATCTTCAACACTAGCAAAAGATTTACTACTTAAATCTTCAACAGTGGGACCCACTATGGATTCCTGTTTTATATGCTTTCTCTTACCTCCAGCATTTTCCTAAAAATGTATAAATAAAGTATTTGTAAAATTATAATTATAACTATATGACTTGAAAATGGAATTAGTTACCTCATCTGAAGACTCCAATTTTTATTCACCACTTGAGAGATGTGCAACACTGGAGTTTGTATCTACAGGAGAGGGTGGGGTGGGGGTGGGTGGGTGGGTAGGGGTAGGGGTGGGGTGGGTAGTTCTGCACGAAATGGGGCTGATGTGAAACAATAGTCTCTTGATGAGATGAACTAGTAGATTTGTGAAACAAAGTTTTTGAATCTTTGTTTCTTAAGTGATCATCATAGTCCCTTTTCTGTATAGAATCAGAAAGAATCTGAAAATTGGTGTGATTGTGAGTCTAAGATCTTTATATATATATATATATATATATATATATAATTAGAAGATATACTGATATACTTGCCTCATATGGACATTGAACTTTCTTAAATAATTCACTCGCCAATGGGTTTCCCATCTTTTTATCAAGGTGCACTAGCATGGCCTATACGGGATCAAAACAAAAGTCAATTGACCAAAAAAAACAGGACCACAAATTATACTGAATATTGCATTACCTTTTTCTTGTATTCTTTCTTCAACAAGATTGCATCATTCTTATCATATCGAGTAAACCCTAGTGTTTCATAGTGATCCACACAGCTTATAATTCTTTCCATTTCATTGAATTCATTTTCATGGGTTTTGACCGCAGGAATGGAGATGGTTGACTTTGACTCTTTCCTCTCTGTGTTCATAGAAGTTGGCTTATTGCTTGAAGATTTACACGAGTTGACCTGTTCATGTTCATCTTCCTCACCATTAACACAGAACTTGCTCTCTGTAATGTCATCTTCAAGAAACGACTATGTAACTTTCGTAATCCATACTCAGAAGAAGATATAAGAGGCACGACATTGATGTCAAACTAAGAAAACAACTCCATATAATGATGAACAGAGCCGTTGTGCCCAACGGATTCTTAACATAATACTGCAAGTGAGACCAAAAAGAACCATGATCATGAAAACACTTCAATTTTAGTAAATCAAATATGATGAATGTAACAAGAAGACCAAAGAAACCTTGATCAAGAAAACACTACAGATTTCAATATATAAGAATATACATATACATATATTAATCAGCAAACTGTCCAACAAATTGCATTAATCTACAGCTACGTAACCATGTTGAAGCTACTTGAAGAAGGTATGTAAGAACCCTAAAAGCTCTTTCAGATTAGGGTTTTCTTTCTTTTCGTATGTAACCCTAACTGATTTCAAAGGAGCGTTAAAGTGTAATAACCCACCCATATGCATAATTGACATGATCTGACCAAGAAAGATGAAACAGAGCAATTGTTGAAATAAAAGATGAAGGAAAATAGACCTGGGTAAGAACGCGTTTTAGGACCATCTTTCTCCTTCTCTTCAAATCAAAGGTCAGATCTTTGTCTCGCCCTTTCTTCCTCGAACATAAATTTCAAAATAGATGCTTGATTCAAAGGCTGTGCGCTTTCAGCGAGAAATTGGTGGGTTTACGAGAGAGGGAGAGGGGAAGAGTTATCTTGAAGGGGAAACGAAAGATCGGATTTTTATGTTGTTTTAGGAAATCCTAATCCAATTGTTCGTTAAAGGGTTCATAGGCTGCTGAACAGTGAACACGCGTTGTTGCATGCCTGACCTAAGGATTGCACCATTTAATTTTTAACTATTTTATAACTAAACAAGATGAAGATGAAACAAAAATGATAAGATTTCCCTTTTTCTTCTTCTCTCAACCGCTTCTGTATCTATCGCTATCTTCACCAAAGCAAGATGAAGACGAAACAACTTGATTACGGAGGCCCCTTGTCGATTTGTGAGGACTAAAATATGGAAATGTTGAAAGCAGGAAATTAAAGATATTCACGAATGACGTTCTCATCGCCGGCTCCAGAGCACCATAATCATGGTCGAGATCGAGAATCGTATATGTTTGCTATTTACAAATCTGTTGTTGAACCTGGAAGAATCGACCTAGGTATTCCCACTACTGAAGATGAAGATGAAGGCCCTAGGGATTTTTCTTGCTAAGTCGAAGAGGCGGGGGGTTTAATTTTTTGGGGTGGTAATTTTCATCAATTTCATTTCCCGCCTAAAACGCGTGTTTCACTTAAAAATTATAAAGCTACACATTTACACGACGCACATTTTATGAAAGGCGCCCTCCGCATTTCATTTTTTTTTCATTTCTGACACTAATTTTAGGGTACGCATAAATGCGTGTCGTCTATCCTTAAAATTTTGGAAAACTGACATTAGTTTTTAGGGCACGTACAAATGAACGTCCTCTATCACTGTGTGTCATTGTTTGCGCGTCCTTAAAGGCTGTTTTTCTAGTAGTGCTGCTTTAGACAAATTTCGTCAATACCTGCTAGGTTCTAAAATCATTGTTTATTCTGATCATGCAGCTATTAGGTATCTACTTGCAAAGAAGGATTCAAAGCCTAGACTCATTCGATGGGTATTACTCTTGCAAGAGTTTGACATTGAAATCAAAGACAAGAGCGGAAAGTCAAACCTTGTAGCTGATCATCTTAGCAGGATTGTTTCGCCCGATAACTCAACTCTCATTCATGATGTATTTCCCAATGAGAACCTATTTTCAGCAAAAGTTTCCCCGTGGTATGCCGATATTGTGAACTACATTGTCACAAATCAATTTCCACCAGATTTGACTCGATGGCAAAAAGACAAGATCAAGAAAGAAGCCAAGAGGTATGTTTGGGATGAGCCATATTTGTGGAAATATTGTGTTGACCAAATGATTAGACGATGTGTGGATCAATATGAGGTATCTTCTATCTTAACATTTTGTCACTCTTATGCTTGTGGATGACATTTTGGTCCTCAAAGGACTGCAAGAAAAGTTTTAGAGAGTGGATTTTACTGGCAAGATATTTTCCATGACTCTTATATCTTTTGTTCAAGCTGTGATAAATGTCAACGGATGGGATCTTTAAGCTCAAAGAATCAAATGCCCCTAAATCCCATTTAATTTGTGAAATTTTCGATGTTTGGGGCATTGATTTCATGGGACCTTTTCCATCCTCTTTGGGTTTTATTTATATTCTTTTGGATGTGGCTTATGTTTCCAAGTGGGTGGAAGCAAAGGCTACCCGTACTAACGATTCAAAAGTTGTGATAGATTTCTTGAAGGCTAACATTTTTTCCAGATTTGGTGTTCCAAAGGCCTTGATCAGTGATCGTGGTACACATTTTTGCAATCGTATGCTCGGGAGTGTTTTGAAGAAATATGGTGTCACTCATAAAGTTTCCACATCATACCACCCACAAACAAATGGACAAGCCGAGGTGAGCAATCGACAAATCAAGGGCATTTTAGAGAAAACCGTGAATACAACAAGGAAAGATTGGAGTACACGCCTTGACGATGCTTTGTGGGCATACCACACTGCATACAAAACTCCAATTGGAATGTCTCCATACCGTATTGTTTTTGGAAATCCGTGTCGATTACCCGTTGAGTTGGAACATAGGGCCTATTGGGCGATCAAGCAGTTCAACATGGATTTAAGTGAATCGGGAAAGAAGAGGAAGCTGGACATACAAGAACTTGAGGAAATCCGCAATGAAGCATATGAGAATGAGGTTCTTTATAAGGAAAAGACCAAAGCATTCCATGACAAGATGATTACACACAAGGTATTTCACAAAGGTCAAAAGGTACTACTTTACCATTCGCGTTTTAAATTGATTCTTGGTAAATTAAGGTCCCGTTGGGTGGGACCATTTGTTGTCACTAATGTTTTTGAGCATGGTGCAATAGAAATCACAAGTGAGAAAACCAGGAAGATTTTTAAGGTAAATGGTCACCGTTTGAGGCCTTATTATGAAGGATTTCAAGTCAAGAATGAAGAGGTGGAGGAATTAATGGATCCAAAGTATCCAGATTGACAAATAGTTAGGGTCCAAGTCGAGCCAACGACATTAAAAAGGGGCGGCTAACCGGGAGGCAACCCGAGGGTATTTTTGTCATTTCTTATATTTTCATAGTATTTTCTTTGTTTTCAAACTTCCAAGTTGTTTTTCATGCTAAAAGAGGGTTAAAAATCATTTTTCGGGCAGTAGAGGTTTAGCGGGTTGCAATTCGAAAAAAGTGAAAAAATCAATTTTTTTGGCCTTCTCAGAGGTTTACACGGCTGTGTAAACTTATGCCTATGGTTTCTCCGCAACAAGACTATAAACCTAGTTAAGGTGCAGCATGTAAAAGGCCAGACCATAATTTATCAGATGCAGCGTTTACACGGCCATGTAAATGCTACCCTTTAGTTTACACGGGCCGTGTAAACGTAAAAACAGAGCTGGACGATTTTAAGGCTAAAACTCGATTTTTTTACCTCATTCTTTTCAGATAACCTGCGATTCTTCTCCTCCCTACTGTCCCCTTTCGAAATAACCCTTCAAAATACCCAATCTTCCTCAATTTTGCATCCAAAATCAAGCTCTAAGGTATGGATTCTTCTATTTTCTTCATCTTGTTTATCTTCGATCTCTATTCCATCCTTTTCATGGCCGATTTTGGGGGTTTTTTGAGCAAACCTTAGAATTTTTGAACTTCAAAATCTCGACCTAATGCTTGAAATTTCTTGTAGGATAAGCTTGGGGATAGCTTGGGGAAGCATTGGATATCACCCTACCACCATTTTCAAGCACAAATCGGTATAATTGTTCCAAACTCTTACTTTGTGCATTTAGATAGAACCATATTCCTTTTTGGGTGATTTTTGGTGAAACTTGCTAGTTCTTGTGCTTCAATTGTCCTAAATTGTGTTCAATACTTTATTGATTCATTTGGGTAATGGCTTCATGGGGTAAAAGACCTAGAATTGGAACTTCACATGATGAACAAGACCCACATGCCATGGACAACCCTTATGAATTTGGTCTTATTTTTAGACCAATCGACAAGAGATCTTGTATGCAAATCTTGTTAGCAAAACAATGGGAGCTCAAAAGTTTGTGGACATCCAAGCCCTTAAGGATTTACATATCTATAAAGGTGTCCACAAGCTTTTCAAAAACATAGGATGGGAAGGTCTTTTGAATCTACATGCAGTTAGTTATCAAACACCAATGTTTGAACTTTTGTCCACAATCACCTTTGACTATCAAACTCATCTCCTTACTTTCCATTTTCTCAATCAAACCCATCAATTTCATGCTGACATCCTTTGTAATATCATTGGTGCTCCTAAAGAAAGAAGGGATATATACACAGCAAAGGGCAGAAAAAATGTCATTTTTGAGAAAAACTATGCAAGTTTTTGGAGAAGCATCTCTTGTGAGTATGAGTATCAGTCAGGCACAGCCAAAGCTTCTAGCATTATCCATCCGGTCTTGAAAGTCGCCCACCGTATCATTGCTTCTCTCTTATTACCTCAAGAAGCGATTAGCAAGGCTAATAAGAAAGAGTTAGAAGTTTTGTGGTGTATGATTAACAAGCCTACAGAAGTCCCTCATTTTGGGTGTTGGGTAATTAAGAAAATGCTTAGAAGTGCTACGAGCAATGATGGGCAGCTACATTGTGGAGGCACGGTTTCTATTATTGTTGAGCATCTTGGCCTCCATCTACCCAATAACCCAACAAATATAGTCACGGGTCGTACTCGTATATCAATTGATGTTATGGAAACAATGCATCTTTTCCAGTGCCTTCCCACTGGGGATCTTCATTGGACAGTAGATGGGAAAGAGTATCTATGCATTGACAGCAGAAACAAGAAGATACTCAATTTAGCCAATGACATTCCATCAACCACTTGGAAACTCAAATCCAACTTAGGTGTTGCAATAGACCATAGTCCTCCACCCTTTCCTCCTCCAGCTCCAACTGCTGGTGCCTCTAGCTCATCTCGCCCCATTACTTTACCTGAACACAATCTTTACATGGGCGAGTTTGCACGCTTGAACCACCGTTACACCAGCATACAGTAGGAAGTCAGAGAAATTTATACGGGTGTCGCTAAAATCACTTATGAATTCAGGACTACCGTAACTTGCAAGAAGAGCGTTGGGCCCAACAAGAGTTGTGGTGGGCTGAACAGGATCAGAGATGGGTCGCTCAAGAGCATCATAACCGCAACATTCATCACCTGTTGAGCGATATCCATAGAGTTCTTGTGCTCCCCACACAGCAGCAGCAACCATCATCATCCCAACCCCAATGGCCTCCCCATTATCCTGCAGATTATCCTTCACAGTTCCCTCCATATCCACCACCCGGTCCTTAATAGGATGGCTATGCCTCTCTCCAAGCATAGAGGACGATGCTTATTTTAAGCTTGGGGAGGGTCATCCATCCATGCATTATCCCATTGCATTATTTTTCTTTTCATTTTTATTTTTCTTTGTCATTTTTAGAAAAAAAATTCAAAAATCCAAAAAATTTTCTTTCTACTCTATTTTTATTATACTTTTGCATTTTGCATCTAAAATTTTGCATTACATGATCTTTAAAAAAAAATAAAAATTTGATCCAATTCCAAGCAACAAAATCTTCTCAAAACAGTTGAGATGGTAAGTGAGTTGTGTGCCTTGAGATTTAACGTGATCTTTTTATTGAAAATTTGAAAGCAAGTTAATCACACACGAGCACATCTCCCGAAGCTACTTGTGCAAAACAGAAAATGAGAAGATTGTCAACACTGGAGCATAACAGCATGTATGAGTCGATTCTTTGGGACATATGACTGGTCTTATGAGTAGTAAATGCTCAATTGAACTTAAAATGCCAAGTTCAAAAGTTCATAAAAAGAATGCAAAATCTCAATGTCCCGCCTTCCAGCGCTCTTAAAAGTCCTTTCTACTCATTCCCTTTTATATACCCTGTTTGGGGACATAGCTTTCAACTATACTTACGGGTCTTTGCATGTTAACCTTTAGTCCCTTGAAAAATGTCTTAGAAGTCCTCACGGTAATAGACCGTGAGATGCCCCACAATAGAAAAGTCAATGACAAAAATATAAAGAAATTGGCCAAATAAATAAATAAATTAATAAGAGTGTTATGTGTTAACTTATTTATTTGTATATGTGTTACTTATAAATAAATAAATAAATAAATAAATAAATAAATAAAACTATTATTAAGTTAATATGTGACCTTTGGGATTCGAACAAATAAACTCTGAGGGGTGTTTTACACCTAATCGCCTAAAGCTAAGTTGTTTGGGACTGATTGAGTTGAAAATTCATTACATGGTTTTCATAGAAAGTCATGAACTTAATAATAGCAAATAAAGCTGTAACAGCCCAAAATCTCAAGTATTGTTAAGTTGCATTTTGGGGGTGTTTTAAAGGGGAGACTCGACGAGTTGGAGCCAGACTCGCCGAGTAGGGTCGCAGGTTTGGTCGCGGGTTCACGACTGGACTCGACGAGTCCAGATATGGACTCGGCGAGTCGACGCTGTTCAGCGGAAACCCTAGCCGTTCAGTATTGGGTCGTATATAAGGGTTATTATGCCGTCATTTCACGACTTTGGATCGATTGGGAAGAACCCTAGGCGACTGGGGCGGCTAGAGCAAGTTTGAAGGCCATTGGTGACCTTGAAGGAATTGTTGTGCAAGGAGGAGAAGGGTTTTGGCTAAAGGAACTGCAGGGAGTTCGAGTTCTAAAGTTTGGGGACATGGAAGGTACATCATTCAGGTAATAATTCGGATTACATTCTCCTGTGATTGATGTGTATATAGATTTAGGGTTTATGGAACCCATTTGGAGTCTAGATGGATTGTTGTGTTGTTATTCAACGTTTATAACCCTGTATTAGTACCCTTAGAGGTCCAGAAGGTCCTATGTTTGTATATTCGGGAAAATATGTATCTCAGGAAGCAGTTTGATCGACTGCATGGCGTGGACTCGCCGAGTCGGATGATCAGACTCGGCGAGTAGCTTGAAGATTTACTGGGACTCGCCGAGTTGTTCTTCAGACTCGGCGAGTGGATTCGGGGTGGCCCCGCGATTCTTCCAGGAGTGACTCGTCGAGTCAAAGAGGATACTCGACGAGTAGAAGGGGAATCTTAGAGGATTGAAGGACGACCAGACTCGCCGAGTCGCCAGGGAACTCGCCGAGTCCAGTCGAGCTGACAATGGACTGTTGACCAGAGTTGACTGGTGTGATTTCTTAGGGTCAGTTAACGTGGAAGATAGAAGTATTAATAAGGGATATATGATGTTACAGGGAGCTTGTAGCTCGGAGGATCAAGTGCAAGGGACTTTAGGAGTTGCTATTTTCCAGTGTCCGCGAGGTGAGTCTTCTCACTATACTTCACCCGGAAGGGTTTGATTGTGTGACCGGAAGGTCAAGTATGTTATGTGTTATGTTTATATGCTATAAATGGAAGGTTAGCTGCTACGCGTGATATATATGCTTATATATGGGCCGGAAGGCAAAGTATTATGTGACAGAAAGGTCAGGTATGATATATGGTGTATGTGCTTTATGTGTTAGAGTATTTGTACTATGTGTTATATATGTGTATGGGCCGGAAGGCAATTATCTCATGGGCCGGAAGGCAATTATCTTATGGGCCGGAAGGCAATTGTACAGTTGACCGGAAGGTCAGGGCCTGGAAAGGCGTATGTGCGTAAGGTATATTGGGGAACTCACTAAGCTTCGTGCTTACGTTGTTTATGTTATGTTGTTTCAGGTTCTTACAGAAACGCGGGATGGCAACGGTTCGATTGTACACACCGAAGAAAGAGTTGTGTTTTGGAGGATCCTGGTCTTCTATTATAATGAAAATGAAACTATGTTTTGTAATTCGAATGTGAATAAGATTTTAAACAAGTGTTTTTTAATATTAAATTGATTATTTAAATGAAAATTTTGTTTTTGGAAATCACGGTGTTACAAAAGCTAATATGTGGCCTTTGAGGTCCGGGCTAGTAAACCCGAGGGATCTCTTTAAATCTAACACACTAAGGTCATTTGATTTGGATGTGTTGGTTGGAAGCCCGTTACACGGATTTCAAAGAAAGTCATGAGCTTTATTTGTAAATATATATATATATATATATATATATATATATATATATATATATATATATAATTAAGAAGTTTGTATATAATTGTGTTTATAGTTTAATTGAATATTGTGTTTAGGAAAAATACTTAGTTGTCAAAAGATTCCCTTGGACTTGGATTTGAACTTATGACATTGGACCGAATATTAATTACTTTGACTGGTGTAAGTGGTTTGAAGTTTGTAACTAATCTGGATAAATATTAGGAAATTTTTAGAAAAGATTTTTCAGAAAAAGATTGTTGTTGACCAACAAATAGCTGGAATCGGACATTGTTATATTTTATGAAACAAAGATGGTTGAGCATGTTTTGTCACATATAATTTCACGAGAGTAAGACCATAATTCGTTCCAATAATTGACTTGATAATATTGAAAGGGAATAAGTGTTGTGATCTTTGATTCTGTTGAGTTGTATTAGGGAGTGGCCAAAGTCTTATTTCTATTATCATATAATATTTTGAGACTAAAGTCAAGTTGACTCAAGGCATGACAGGTACATTCTCAACTATGGTACAAAACAAGGTAATTGGGTTGGATCTTTTCATGTTTGTTTTGATTTCATGCATTAAGTTTCAAATAATTTTAACTTTAATTTTCTTTTCTTTTATTCTATTTTATTTTCTCCAGTTTAAATCTTTTTGTTCTTTCTTGAGGACAAGAAAGGTTCAAGCTTGGGGAGATTTGTTAAGTGCATTTCATGCATTCATTTTGTAGTTTTAGTTCGTAAAAGTGTATTGCATTTAGGTTTAAACTCATGTATTTTGCATATTTTTCGGGATTTTTCATGATGCAATTCCATTCACACACTTCTATGATATTTCAGGGACTTTTGAAGGTTGGATTTTGATGGAGGAAGTTAAAAAGAGTTGGAGACAAAGTTTCAGAAGTTTTGGAGCATTGAAGAGAGAGAATGAAGAAATAAAGAATTTGGCTTCACATGAGTTTACACGGTTGTGTAAATGATAGCTTATAGTTTACACGGGCTGTGTAAACGCATATACAAGAACGTTCTACTTTTCTTGTTTACATGATCGTGTAAATGGCACCCTTTAATTTACACGGGCCGTGTAAACGTCTCGACAAATTTTAAAGTAGTTTTACTCTCATATAATTCAGACAATCAATTTTGTTGGAAGTTAAGTCGGATTTTGGGCAGAGAGAAGGCGATTTTTAGAGCTTTTGGAAGTAGATTAACACTTGGAAACACTTTAATTTCCTTTTTGTATGTCAATTTGAAGTTTAAACTTGTTTGATTTGTAGATTAACCTAGACATGTGTGGTTGATTTCATTATCATTTCCGAATCTGAATTCGTAAGTATGTGCTCTTAGGTTGTAACTTGAACTTGATTTGTGTTTAACATCTAGTAATCTTTGATTTGATCTTTATCATGTGTTTGGTTTATTCTCTTTTTCACTTAATCAATGAATTAGGGATTTTATCAATCTAGTTAATCAAACTGTAAAATTCGCATATGTTTTATGATTTGATGTTAGTAACATGCACTTAATTGATTGTAATTAAATCAAAATGAGTGTAATCAAAGATTAAATGTTCATAATCCCAAGCTTATGAGGTATATTGAATATTGTTGGTAATTGTTTCAAGAACTTAAAGTCATTTAATGATTTGATGAAAGAGCTTATTTGAATCAAATCAATTAAATGAAGTTTTATTTGAAGAACATGTTTTGAATAGAATATTTTTTGTCAACTTGGATATTAGATTTTATTAGTATCTAAATTACCAACCTAGATAGAACATAATCATATTCATTTTGCATCTTTCAACATAATACATGTATAAGAATCAGAATCGAAAATGTATTTCTTTTACTAAATTCTGTTAACAAGCTTGTTTATTTATGAAGTTTAAATCTAGTTCAAACACAATCCCCCATTTTAATATTATTTGTATTATGTGTGAAAATATGGCAAGATAAGAAGTCATGTATTCCTGTGGACTGACCCTGCTTACTCTATACTATCTTTAGTATAAGAAATAGCAGTGATTTGAGCTTTATTAATATTATTTTATCCCATTATTTGTTGGTTTGACAGCCAAACAGATTAAAAGTGATTTCAAGCATCAATTTCGTGCTTCAAGCTCTAAATCGGGTATTCTCTTTCCAATTCTTTGACTTTGCATTATTAGTCAAAAAAGCTTTATTTTTTGTGTTTAATCTGTCATATTGAGTGTTGATTGTGTGTTGGTCATATTAAGTGGTTGTGCATTGTGCTTAAGAGTCAAATTTTTGTGCTTAATTTGTTTTTCTCATGGCTTCATCATCTCGTGGGGGTGGTAAAAAGGGTAATTCCAAGCGTTCTAGAGTCGTTGACTCTAGTGAGAGTCAACGTCACCCAAACCCTCCACGCCAAAATTTGGGTGCATTGACATTCTTAGACTCTCAACAAGAAGCTAGGTATCACAACTTTCTTGGTCGTAGGCGTGCAACACAGAAAATTCGCGGACATGCCCACTCTTGAATCCCTCCATATTCATGACTAAGTACGTGTTTTGTTAAGAAATATTGGATGGGAAGGTTTGTTGTCATTGCATGATGTTGGGTATGTCCAACCAACTCTTGAATTTCTGTAATCTGTTTCTTTCAATCAAAGAACCGAGTATCTCTCATTTCGTGCTTTTAGCCGCAATTATCAGTTGCATAAAAAACAATTATGTGAACTCATTGGTGCTCCAATTGTTAACACTTACGGTCCATTTCACATATCGAATTTTCCATTTCAAGAGGTTGCTAAAGCTTTTTGGGTGAGAATTTCAGGATTGACATACTTTCCAAGTGCTGCCAAAGCATCAAGTATCATTCATCTTGTTCTTAAGGTCGTTCATCGCATCCTTGCTTCTATTGTATTTCCAAAAAATGAGATAAGCAAGGTTGGCCAAAAAGAATTAGAGCTTATGTGGTGTATGATTCATAACCCAAATCAACTTCCTGATTTTGGATTATGGATCATTTTCAAATTGTTGAAAACATCCCGTAGCACCAGTGGTAAATTACTTTGTGGGGGTATAATCGTAATTATCCTCAAACACCCCGCTCTTGCCATTCGCTTTCCACCCGGTCTCGATGTTATTGAAGGAGAAACTCGCCTCACGAAAAACATCTTTCAAAACATGCATTTGTTCCATACCGATTATGAAACAGAAGCCATTTATTGGGCTGTTGATAGTCGTGATTACCTTAGCATCGATCATCATAATTCTCAGCTTCTTCGATTGTCGAATCCCATTCACAACACTGTCTAGCGCCTTAGGTCCAATTTAGGTGTTCCGATGCCTGAGCCTGATTCTGATTCTGATGTGGATGAGCCCATTCCTGATGTTGCTGCTCCAGTGCAGCAAGAACTTGTCATGCATCCCCATCATGACATGTATATGCAAAAATTTCGTAGGTTGCATGAAGGCAATCAGTGTTTGCATCATGACTATTCTGAACTTTATGATAGTGTTTGTGAGATAAATACTGAGATGGTGGAGTTTAGGGAAGAATTTTATACCTTTAGAGACAATCAACAAGCACGCAACCAACATGTGGATTCCCTTGTGACCGACATGCATAGGGTACTTTGTTTAGGTGGTCAACCTACACGACCACCTTATTACCCTCAATATCCACATTACCCCCCACCATACAATCCACAATTTCCACATCAATATTCCCCTCAAGATCCTCCATTCCTGCCACAAGATCCTCCTCAATAATTTGTCCCGCTCTCTTCCCAAGCATCGAGGACGATGCATATTTTTAAGTTTGGGGAGGGTGTATCATAAATAATTAAAAAGAGAGAGAGAGAGAGAGAGAGAGAGAGAGAGAGAATCGATATTTCACCATTTTTGTGGATCTTTCAGGGTGATTTGAAGTTTGGAGCATGCTTAGGATGGTCAAGGGAAGCCCTCGGTGAAATTTCGATAGATCCTCGATAATGTCCTTAAATGCAAAATGAATCAATATTACACTAAAAATGCAATGCAATGCTATAAATAAACATGAAATTAGCTTATGAAAAGGTGCAATTTATGCACCTAACAAATCTCCCCAAGCTTGAACCTTTTCTTGTCCTCAAGAAAACAAAACAAAAATTAGCCTTGGAAGAGATGTATGCAAATGCAAATGAAGAAACGCAAACATAGAATTAAAAAGAAAGAATGCCTCAAGTTATTTATCCCGACAACATTATCATGATTAAAGAGTTGTCAACCTATACCCCAAACACATACGAATGTATTGCATTCCAAATCAGGACAGTAGAAGACTTGGAACACAAAGATTTGCCAAGCACTTGGTTTAATTGCATAGAAACATAGTATAAGGCATCTCCTAGTAACTTTTACTGTCAAGGCAGGTGCATCTCAATCTATAGGGCTTGCTCACTGAAACACTCAACTCGTGTATGCACTCATTTCACATGATGCGTGAACTCACTCCTATCAAAGAATCTACACTTCTTATTTAAGGTGGAGGGCACTCGGCGTCGGTAAGGCATATCCCATTCTTCTTAGTTTTCTCCTCATGCTCTTCAATGGCTTATGGTTGCACAATCTTCATATCTTCTTCCAAAATTCGTGTCAAGTCTCAGTAATCCATAATAGGAGATAAATCCATAACCATATCAGGAGCGCAAAAGAAATATACAACAACAAATATACAAAATAGAACCACATAATCATAATTGTTGGCTTCAAAATAAACTTCAAATGTTAAACAAGCCAACAAAATCAAACACAACCGAATTTCCTATAAAATATCATCATGAAAAATCTGGAAAGGATTGGTTCGGTTCTCTCTCTCTAGCCCTCGATGAAATTTCGAACTTTCAGAGCTAAATTGAAGAAATGAAGAAAATTGGAGATTGGCTATCTTACAGTTCATTACACGGCCCGTGCTTTGGCAAGGCATACGTTACGCGGCCACGCTTTGGAAGTATTTCAGCACATCAGAGTCATTACACGGCCATGTAATGACAAGGCACATGTTACACGGGTCGTGTAACGTGATCTGATGGAATTTAAAAACCTTAACTTCCGATTTATCTACGGTTTTTGGGACATTCAGAGGGAACTTCGACTTGGAACTTCAAGGGGGCGATTTTGGGGAGTTTATATCATAATCTAACACTCTAGAAACACTTTAATTTGCTTTTTGTAAGTCAATTTGAAGTTTAGACTTGTTTGATTTGTAGTTTAACCTAGACATGTGTGGTTGATTTCATTATCATTTCCGAATTTGAATTCTTAAGTATGTGTTGTTAGGTTGTAATTTGAACTTGATTTGTGTTTAACATCTAGTAATCTTTGATTTGATCTTAATCATGTGTTTGGTATATTCTCTTTTTCACTTGATTAATGAACTAGGGTTTTTATCAATCTAGTTAATCAAATTGTAAAATTCGTATATGTTTTATGATTTAATGTTAGTAACATGCACTTAATTGATTGTAATTAAATCAAAATGAGTGTAATCAAAGATTAAATGTTCATAATCCCAAGCTTATGAGGAATATTGAATATTGTTGGTAATTGTTGCAAGAACTTAAAGTCATTTAATGATTTGATGAAAGAGCTTATCTGAATTAAATCAATTAAATGAAGTTTCATTTGAAGAACATGTTTTGAATAAAACATCTTTTGTCAACTTGGATATGAGAGTTTATTAATATCTAAATTACCAACCTAGATTGAACATGAGATATAATCATATTACATCTTTCAACACAATACATGTATATGAATCAAAATCGGAAATGTACTTCTATTACTGCGTTTTGTTAACAATCTTGTTTATTTATGAAGTTTAAATCTAGTTCAAACACAATCCACCATTTTAATATTATTTGTATTATGTGTGAAAATATGGCAAGATAAAAGTCATGTATTCCTGTGGACCGACCCTGCTTACTCTATACTATCTTTAGTATAAGAAAGAGCTTTATTAATATTATTTTATCCCATTATTTGTTGGTTTGACAGCCAAACACAACCCCTTACCAAGGCGAGTTACAGAATCGGAGTACTTCCCGATCGGCTCCATACTGAGGCGGGCAGTGTTGTAAAACTCGGACAACTCGGTGATTAATATGTATAATATACTTAATGATTTATTATCTAACACACACATGTGATTATTACTATATATATATATATATATATATATATATATATATATATATATATATTAAAATTTCATTAATTATTCACGACGTTACAACTTCGCTAAAACTTTTGAAATCTAGGGGAAAATCGAGCTAAAATCTCAAAGAAACGCAGAGAAAATTGGAAAGGCATAAGGAATGAAGTGGGGCTACAACTGCTATTTATAACTGGATTTTGATCATGCGTGTTACGCCTTTCAAGGTGCGCTTCATGCGCTTAAGGCTACGTCTCCCCAACCGTTGTGTCATGTGTCATCTTCTCTGTGGTCCGTGTTGCCACCTTCTAGAAGCGTGCACCGCACAAGTAAAAAATTTTGTAAATTCTGTAACTTCTTCATATGAACTTCGTTTTCGACGTTCTTTATATTCACACATAGCTATCGACAAGATCTACAACCTTCATTTAGACATCTTCAGATAGTTCTCGCTTTACTTTTAAAGTTATATTTTTATAAGCTTAGATTGATAAAGTCCGTATAAAAATCATAACTCTCTCATTAGATATCAGTTATCGACTGTCTTTATATCGACAAATATATATTAACGAGATCTTCAATTCTCGTTTAGATTGTTCTGACTAACAATCGACCGTTCTTAATTTTGGGTTCTATGTTGTATACTATTGCGCTGAAACTTCTAAAAATCATAACTTTCTTACATGAAGTCGGATTTGAAAGTTTTCTATATGCAAGTTCTCACGTTTACGATTCCTACAACTTTCGTGTGGTCATCTATAAAAACATTTGTTTATCATCGTGATGAATAATTATTCTATTATTCTTTAATCATCTAGTCTTATCTTACGAACGTTACATCGGATCAGTTCAACGTATTCCATATTTGTTCTAAATAGGTTTGAAAGTATTTTTTTTATGTTATAATTTTAGCTGGTCTAGTACATACATATACCCACATCTACTCATATAAAAGCTTAAAAACAACAAATTTTTTAAGGAAAATGACTTATATCTGTAATTGCATCAATTTATACAACAAAACAAAAATTCCTTATTTTTAACATATATTCGCAGATAAAAACATATAATCATACAAAGAATCGAAACATACCCACATAAAATGTATTTCTTCACTGCTAGAAGAAGACATTCTTTGAAGTTGATTTAGTCCGAAATAGTGAGTTTGAAATGAGGTCCGAAACAATGAGTCCGTAAGAATGATCCGAGACAGTAATATATAATAGACCACATTATCGGGTCAGACCATTTTATCCGTTTATCTGTTTCAGAATTTGAGTCAAGAATGAGTTCTAGACCGAATGCCCATTTTTCAAAAATAATTTTAAAGTAGTTATTTTTTAAAAAACCATAAAAAAATAGTTAGATTATTTAATTTATTATTATTATTTTATAGTAATTATCAATAATATAAATATTTTATAGTTAATATAACCATAAAAAATAATCAGATTACTTAATTTCTTAATATTAATAGTATAATTATTTTCAAACATATACATAATTTAACCTTGTTCAATACGAATATTTAAAATAAAAAAAAAAAAAAAAAAAAGTATAGTATAATAATTAGATAACACTAAATAGAATCACACTATTGGGTTAGGCCCAATATCATTTATCGTAAACAAGAAAAGCCCAATCGTTTTCACAATACGTGCTTGATTCTGTCCACTATAAATCGTGATTAATGAAGAATTTAGGGTTCAGCTCTTTATCGCCGTGCTTTGTTTCTCTGCAAGTTTCGAACATTCCTCATCCGATCTTCAGAAATGGTATAGTCTATCTTGAACATCATTATCTAGCAATAGCAAGTAAATCGTTTATTTTGATTTCACTGTTTCAGAACATTATAGCATAGTCATTTTTGTTGTTCATCAATCGAATCAGAGCATGCCTATTAGTGTTTCGCGTTTTTCTCTTAGATTTGCACGTACTCCATCTACTCCCAAATAGTCTTCTGTAAAATCCACACGCTTTTATACAAATTAATGAATTATAATTAAGTATTAGATGTTCCATTTCTTTGTATGCTCAAGGATCAATTCCGCTGTTCCGATGATGCAATTCTTTCTAAAGATTTGCAATCTTACCTTGAGTTCGTTAGCATATGCGGTTGATTTAGCAATTCTAAGTTCTAACTAATCAAAGCGGCATGGAATGCATAACACGTCCAAAGTTGGGATTTTTTTAGAATGCTATTCTCAGAAGCTTATAAAATTGTTCAAATTTCGATTGCAAGTAACCACTTTAAACATCATGCGTACCACACATAAGACATTTTTGGTATTAGGATCAGTCGTCATCTGATGAGTATTATAGCTTTGTAGATAAAAATCCAAGTCTTCAAATTTGAAATCTTCATTGGTAATGAAGGGAGTGATTACCAAAATTCACGACCTCCTTAGCATCTGTTCTTTATTGTTAAAAATTTTCAAATACATTACTTTCTAACTTCAGTTATTAACTTAAATTTGTAAACTAAATACTAATTTTATATTCATCATTCAATTTAATTTGCAGACAAAGAGGACAAAGAAGGCCGGCATTGTCGGAAAGTATGGTAAGTATCATGTTTTTGCTACAAAGTTCCTAATATGATAGAAATTATCTATATAAATATTTTTTGTTGTTAAATTACAAAAAATGAAAATATTTTACTTAAATATTGTTTTTTAATTTTCTTTTTCAGGTACCCGTTATGGTGCTAGTCTGCGTAAACAGATCAAGAAAATGGAAGTCAGCCAGCACAGCAAGTATTTCTGTGAGTTTTGTGGGAAGGTAAATCATCTACTTTTGGATTTTTATAATAATTTGTATTTTTTGCAAAATGTTTGTTGCTTATGTGAAAATATTTTGTATTTGTTTTGAAATGGTGAAACAGTATGCTGTGAAGAGAAAGGCAGTTGGAATCTGGGGTTGCAAGGATTGTGGGAAAGTGAAAGCAGGGGGTGCATACACATTGAAGTAATAATTTTTTTTATATTTTCTTTGTTTCTTTGATTTATATTTTAATGTTTTTAATTCACTGATAATTTTGTTTTTTGTTTTTGAATGATAATAGTACTGCAAGTGCTGTTACAGTTAGGAGCACAATTCGAAGGCTGAGGGAGCAAACTGAGAGTTAAGTAGAAGGTTCATCAATGTTAAGGTCTTTCATTTACCCTTTTATTGTATTAGATCCTGAGAGAGTTTTGTTGAGTTATTCATGACATGTATTTTGTTTCAAGTATTTTGGTTTTATAAATCATGCAAAGACATTTAGAGTTTTGGATGTGGATTTTGCATTTCATATCTAGATGTTTTTGTTTTTTTTAATTATTATTCATAGCATTTAGAATTGTATCTTTGGAGTGTTTGGCTTGTGGAGTCTGGCGTACATGTTTTGGTTTTCAGTTTGTTCATTTTGGTTGAAGTCATATCAGACTCGATGTTTGATAGATGTTTGGGTTATCCAGCATTTTTTAGTGATAAGTGGAAGCAATTGAGCTGAGTTGGTTTTTTATTATATATTTTAAGACTAAAATAGCTTTTTTCTATGAGCAAAGTAATTTATTATGTGTAAAATAAAAACATGTTCAGTGGTCACTAATATGGTAGACCCCAAATCTTAGAATCCATTCTTTGTAAAATAATTTGCAACACCTAAGTGCATCTTTATTTGATCTAAATTTATAAATTTAACGACAAAATTACAAATTTGATCTTTGTGGCTTGTCTAAAAAGTTTTGGACTTGCACCTGTTGTCTAAAATAAGTTTTTTGTTTTGTTTTTTTGTCCATTTCTATTTTGAATGTGTTTGAAATGACAAATAACAACATATTGAATGTGTCCATACTTTTTCATTAGAAACCACCATTGCTATCGAAGCACGAGTTACTGCCGTTCATCTAAACGGCATCAGACTATACAGTTGTACCCCACCAAATACCGTTTGAAAACTAGACGCACTCAAAATCCTCAGCCTCCGATACAATTTTCTCATCGAGAATCTTCCTTTTGATATTACGTCTAATCTTTCTCTTCAATCTATCTACTTGCGACACAATAACTTCACTGATAGCATTCCTCTTCCTCTTTCCCTTTAAATAACTGTTATAGATCTCTTCTTTAATTCATTCTCAAGCGTCGATCTGATGTTAATCTAACCAGCTTATGATTCCAATTTCTTGAAGGGATGGTGATGCTCTAGTCTTCTCAGTCGAAAGACTCGATCTCTGACTAACAGTCGCCAAAAGCCTAAGACATAGAAGCACTTTAAATACCTCAGTTGCCGGAACCCTCAGTCGACTAACCACAAATAGCTTCGATCACCGACTAACAGATCCGTTCTTACTTCTTAGTCCCAGTCTTGTCGCCGGTCTCCGGTGGTGGTAGTGGCGGTGATATCTTCTGATGGTGACGACGGAAACCGGTGGTGATGGTATTTCAAATGACAAGAGAGAGAGAGAGAGAATTTTTAAGTTTTTTTTTTTTTAAATTGTTATAAATAAAAAAAATGAAAAACACAAAACTATCAGGCAAATATCATTTGAAATAATTTCAAAATTTTTTTTAGACCGAAGTTTTAGTTTTTGACAAATCATAGAATCAAATTTAGAACTTTGTTAAGTTTAAATAAATGAATTAATAAGGCCCAACAGTGTAAATGATCCACTCTTCTAAATTTATTAACATTAATGTCATACTTATTGACTTTTCTCTTCTCCGCTCTTTTACATGTTATTTCGTCTCATCCCACAACAATTTTTATTAGAGAAAATTGCAAATTTAGTTTTTTTACTAATTACTTTGCAGATAATAGTAAAAAAAAAAACAAAAGTTACAAAAATAGCAACTAAATCGCAGATTAAATCCATTTACGATTTGACCTTCCTATCTACGAACATACAAACTGTTAAAGCATGGTTGTTCATCAGGTACTTGTACATTCGCAGATGGATTAGTCTAATCCATCTTGTGATTTTGCCATTTTTAGGATATAAATACCTATTTTTTTTGGAACACCCATTTTTTTTTGTTGGAGAAAACTCTCTCAAGGAGCTATAGTCGATTTTATACTCTCTTGAAAACATGGTGATCATGTGTTGGTCCTATGTAGTTGCATGTGATATATATCTAACTAAATATTTGATTTATAAATTCAAGTGTTTTAGTAGAAAATTTAATTTTAAATATAGGGTGATACAGTTTATCTTTATTCATAATAATAATAATAACTTCAAAAGTTAAAATTGCTCATAGCTCCTTCAAAGAGAGTTTTCCCCAACAAAAATCAAGAAAAATGAGTGTTTCAAAAAAAATTATGTATTTATATGTAGAAAAAGACAAAATCGCAAGTGGTAGCAATTGGACTAATCCATTTGCGAACGTACAAGTCCCTGATGCACAACTATGCTTTAGCAGCTTGTATATTCGCAGATAGAAAGGTCAAATCACATACATACTTAATTCATCAGCTATTTTAGTGGTTATTTTTGTAACTTTAGCAGCTTGTATATTCGCAGATAGAAAGATCTTGACTCGTTTGGTTTAATTTAAAAAAAAAAAACAAACATACACTAATTTAAAACAAAAATAAATATATATATTTTTTAAAATAATAACATTTTATTATAAAACTACTACAACAAAACATAAATTAAATCCTAAAACAATAATAAACAAAATGACAAGGACTATTTTTCATTACTAATTTCCTAATGTTAACTTTGTTGAAAATGCTCAATGGAATTGCAAAGAAAAAGAATGGAATTGAAAAAATATGGAATGAAATTAAGTTATGATTGCTTTAATAGGTGGAGGTGGTTATTTATATTGGTCAAAATTTGAAAAAAATATTTGTGTTGATTAGTCAATGATTAAAATTATAAAAAGGAAAATATATATGTAAGAGTAACAAAAGAAGATATTTAGATTAACCAACCTGCTAGATATCAATTCGGCAGTACAATGCACTCGTCGGATCAGTTTTTATGGTGATATCACCGTCCATTTATCCGCTGCCTCAACGCCTTTGTCTACCCTAAGCATACTCCAAATTAATACAATTTCTTCATTTAATTTATTTATTTATTCTACTTTTAATTGTACTCTACAAAGTTTAATTAAGTGCTACAAATTCAATTCATTGTATGCCTAAAATTTCTACAGTTCCTATCATATATTAAAAAATTGAATGAACATTCAACTACATTCAGCTATAAATTCATTGTATGCCATCTTTGACATTTTAATATGATTGGGTTTAATTTCAAATTGACAACACAAGTCATTCAACCCTTTCAATTAAAATACACAAAAAAAGTTCAATGTAATGCGACATTAGGATCATATATCGATAAACTCTTTAATGTGATTTTCTCCGTGGTTTGGATGATAATAATAACTTCAAACACAATCTTTTGAATGGTGCAAATACATCGGTAAAAGCTTGGTGCAATGGTGCTGCTCCCCATTTTAATCTTTTCCTATGTTTCCCTTGTTCTCTTTTTTTACCTAAATTTGTATTATTAAAACTGTTTCCTTGTTTTTACCTCCCTTATGACCTTGTTATCGGGTCATATATTAATGCATATTTGCCGTTTTCAAAGAAAAGAAAAAAAAAACTCCAATCTCTTTATACGTCAATTTGGCATTCCATAATCCATACTATGATCGAGTGAAACTTATTGATGAATTGGGAATTCAATTATAAATTGTTATAGTGAACTTTACATTTCATTATGGTTGATTGTAATTTATTGTATGGCAACTTAACATTCACCTATTCATCAAGCCTTTCATCGAACATGTATTGTGTTGTGGATGCTTTAGAGAATCAGTACTCTTTGTAAATTCTAGGGTTCTTGATTGTTAACTTTTTATTTCCACCAATTCATACATCTCCATTGGATCCATTTCCACCAAAACTCATGTGTCGGGTTTATGAACATGCCAACATGTAGTTGTAGGACTCTCAGACCCACCATCAGTAGTCACAATCCGATCAATTATCTGCTTTTGCAGATGGATATAAACAAGTTGCATCACAATTACTAAACTTGAAATAATATATTTACATTTTACCTTCGTTAACAAAAAAGCACTTAGTGCCCTTTCTCTTTTTTTTTTCTTTTTTTTTTTTTAATAATCCTAATACTATTACAGTCATCTACAATCATCCCTATTTGGCTATTTGCTCTTTAATCAAAAAGGTCAAACTCCGGCCACCATCACACGCTCCGATCCAACAAAAATTCAGACAATGAGCAGTGACAGATCATCAATATCACTCCGGTGGTCTGATCGCCTCTGCACGGCCTTAACCGCCGCCACCCTTCCTGCATTCGCCGCCCTGTTAGCCGCCGCCACCGCTCTATTCACCTTCTCCTCCGCCACACCTCCACCAACCGCTTTCTCCGCCATACGTCTTGCTTCCTTTAAAAAAAACGATGAATTAATCAGCGATTTGATGTTTTCAATCTGGAAAAAAAAGGGGACTTTATGGAATTTGATCGTACCTCGACTGATTTGTCAACTTTGGCTTGAGAAATTAACGGTGGAGAAACGGTGAGAACGCCGTCGTCCCAGTGACCGGATTGGGTGTCGCCGTTTCTGAAACTATACATACCAAACCCTTGTCTTCTTCCTTCATGCCAAGCGCCTTCATATCGATGTCCATTTGCGAAATGGTACACACCAAAACCATGCATCATGTCTGCGAAATACTCGCCGGAATACATATCACCGTTTCTGCACACCACCGCATAAACTAAAATCAGATTTCCGTTTGTTAATTTGTACGCAGTAAGAAGAAACGAAGAAGATGAAGTTTACCTGAAATGGTAGTGACCAAGTCCATGTTTCAAGCCTCCTTTGAATTCCCCAAAATACTTGCTTCCGTCGTCGCAAGTATGAACCCCACGGCCGTGGCACTGCCCCTTTATCCATTCTCCGGCGTACATATCTCCGGCGAAAAATCTATAAACTCCATATCCATGTCTCAGTCCTTGTCTATACTGGCCTCTATACCTGCTGCCTTTGGCCCACGTTTCAACGCCATAGCCATCGTACTTTTGATCCACCCAATCGCCTTCGTATCTTCCGTTCATGTTATAGTAATACACTCCACTTCCTGAACACTTTCCTTTATAAAACTCACCTTCGTAAACATCTCCATTGCTGTAAACCTTCACCACGAACCCGGAGACTGTGCTGGACTCAAATTGGTTCTTTGACCCGATTGACCAAACAACTGGTGGTGTTTTTGATGCATTACCGATGTTTGAAAGGTTAAAAATTGGGAGATTTCTGGCGATAAATAATCGGATCGAAGGAAGATTAAGAAGAGATAAAAAAAGAATACAAAGGGTAATAATTAAGAAGAGTATGTAAAGATACATAGATTCATGATGGTTTAAGGAGATGAAGTAAACGGAAGGTAAACAGAGAAGGATTAAAACCCTTGAAGGGGCTTTAATCCAAAAGACCTTCACATGACTAAGCTTCAACACTTTTAAAACAACTGATTTCGTGGCTAAAAGAGCTTCTGAAGATGAACAACAGACTAAGGACTTCTGATGAGTTTTCCGGTGGTGGTTTTGCTGTTGAGTATTCATGAGCTGAGATCGTGTATGACGATTTGAGAACAGATGTTGTTTTGTGGGTGATGATTCTTGTTTGAAATTGGGTTGTTGTTCATTGATATCAGCTGGGGCTTGGATTTTGAAATTGGATTTTTGATAAAAAGTTTCTTCTCCGATCTGAAAGCCTGATTTCTTCTGACGCATTTACCGGTAAACTAGACTAACAGTCGGATGAGTATCAGACTTCAGTTCAAAACTTTAATCATAAAAGGTAAAAACCCTAAAAAGAGTTCTTGATTTGTGTGTATGTTTGAAGAACGTCGAGTAATCCGATTGATCTGTGTGTGTTGATGGTTTTGAGGATGGTTTTGTTTGGAGACGAAAAGAGGGAAAAACAAGAAGCATAAAAACGATCAGTCTATTTATAGATATATACATAATGGGGTTTTTAAGTAATTACGTAAAACTTGACGGAGTCTAAGTTTGTAATTTTAGACTTTGGGAACAAGTCTACTGAATTTTCTGTTAGACGCCCTTATTTTTATGATATTTAATAAACACCCCTTCTCTATGATGATTTAGGTTGTAAGAATCAATATTGCAAGATCATGGTTGTAGATATGTTAATTTTGGTTTTATGTTATATAAGATCTTGATTATAAAATTGAATATGGATAAGAAGTTTTTATCAAAATGAAATAGTTTTTAAATTTGTTTGTAATATTTTGTTTCGAATGTAGTAACTATTATAGCTTGATGTTGATTAAAATATCCATAATGTAATCAATTTTAACTTTTAAGAAGAAATCGTAAGTATTGTTTGTGCAAACCTTTTAACTAAGAAGAAAAAAAATTAAGCATAAAAAACAAGATCATTCGTACATCTATATGCATAAAATCACATAGAGTAATATATATATATATATATATATATATATATATATATATATATATATATATATATATATATATATATATATATATATATATATATATATATATGTTACAATGTTATGTTTAGAAACATATGAACTTGTGATGCTCAATAAGACTTTTATGTAAAATGTAATGTTGATTGATGCTCAATAAGACTTTTATGTGATATGTAATGTTCGATTTCAAGTTGAATTGATGTATTTTTTAGGTTTATTTTAAGATTAGTGGATTAATTTATAGGGTTTTGAATAGTAAAGACTTGATTATAACATGAAAACTAAATATGTGAGATTGGATCAGGATAATATCGTACGGTCTTAACTAAGACCTTAAGATACCGTTCCATATCTTATGTCAAAATCGGTTCTAATGTCATCTTGATTGTGTTTTGCTTAGTTTAATAATGAACTTTCATCCTAATATTTTGTTGTTCTCAATATCCCTTGTTAAAAAGGTAAAATAAATAAATCAAATTATACTCTTCAAAATTAAAATAGGGTGTTAAAATCTGATTTTAATAATGAACCTTCATCATAAAAGTATTTATCAAATTTATAATCAATTATGTTTTATTATTCTCAATATGACAATATCCCTTATTAAAAAAGGTAAAAATCAAATCGTCTTCTGCTGTTTTTCTAATACAGAAAGTAGAAACCTTGTCTTATATTTTATAGGGTATTACTTATGATTTATGGACAAAGATACTAAATTTAATTTGGCGCAAAAAATTGATTTTGTCTCAACAACTATTAAGTTTCTTATATATGGATGTGATATAAATATATATTTTTAATATGATTCTAATCAAAAGTTATTTATTTATCATCACCAACACCTTTAAAATATTTTGAGATGCTAAATTCTGCCTAGAAGTGTTTTCTTTTATATTTTAATAAAAAAAATATAGTTAAATATTGTCATTATAATATGTATGCGATATAAACATTGGAGTGGTTTCTTTCTTAAAATATATTCCAATTTAAAGGTCCAACAAAAGTGCATTTATGGAATGGTTGCTGAATCTGAATACTAAAAACTTGAAATATTCAATCAACACGAATTTCTAAGGGTTGTTGGTTTCTTGTTTATTTCTTCAAGGCGAAGTCAAGGGTAGTTGATCTTAATTAATTGTAAAATATATGATTCTATTGAAAACTAAATAGTTTACTTATTACCATATCACTCCCTTTTTTTTTCTCTTTTGTAATTGGCTAATGACTATGGTGTTTTGTTTTCTTTTCTCATCAAAAGCTTCTTATACGTGGTTATTTTAATATATTGGCCGTTTAAAAAAAAACTTATTACCATATCAAATTCATTGTATAGAATTTTGAAATTAACAATTTGCTAATCAAAAATAATAAACGTTTAAAAATATTTATATTATCAAATCTAGTAGCATTGTAAGACATGAAATTTGAACATATAAATTATTTGGAATACATGTTATAAGGGATAAGGGATCATGTTTGCTCTATAATCTTGGGTGTAATAATTGTAAAGTGTTTTCACTTTTATAGTATTCAAATAATTTCATGATCTGCGAATTATGTAAATTATTTGGTTTGATAATAGAATTAAAAACAATATTCGTAAAGCCAAAATAATGGAATAAAGAAGGCACGACAAGATTCCAAACTCGTTTTTTATTAAAATAATTTGAATGTGAGAAGTATGTGCTAATCTTTTATGTTTTTTCTTTTTTGGGGAAAAGGTAAAGAAAGGAAGCTTGGAAAGTATTGATTTTAATTTGAATTGACATGAGTTCCAACCAAGAATTTACAAAATTCAAAAAAAACATGGAATCAACAAAAATCATTAAACCATTATCTTCCCATAACAAACAATATTATATTTACGGATTTACCACCATATTCATACATTTTATTTCATTTTTTTTGCAAACATTATGATTGAAATTAAATATTTACTATTAATATAATCGACTTAATAAACAACAATCTAGTTAATTTCATGATCTTTTAAGTTACCACTTATTAAACGTTGTTATGCTAAGTCTATCTAAAAAAACCATATTGTTAATATCAGATGAAAATCATGTTTCATTCGTTTGGTTTCTATTTTTCATCATACATACATAACTCCATAGCTAACCGTTTTTTTTAACGGCAAAATAACGGCAAAGAGAAATATATTAAAGAAAGCCAGCAAGGGACTGGGCAAAAATAGTACATATAGAAAAATGAAAGCAAAAAAAAACTTGAATGTGTAACTCAACTAGACAAATTTAATGATAACTAGAGTAGCAATGGAAACCAAACTAATGACTAAGCTTGTAAGCACCAAGGGCAAAAATGTCATAGTTGTATAGCTGTAGACACCAAGAGTCTTAGCCATGAAACGAGGCCAAGGGCGACAACATCCAAGTGACAACAACCATGTTTGAAGTAGTTTCATCCTTTAAATACGCAACACCAACAGGGACAGTACAAGGAAAATGCACTACTTCACACGATGGATCAAGAGCCTCCAAATCAGAATGACCATATCTTCACATGGGAGAAACCTTTATCAATAGTATCAATGGATCTACAGTTACAACTTTGAGATGCATATTACGCCTTTGGGAAAGCAACAGGGGTAAGTGGTCCCAAAAGTATTGAAAGTATTGAATGAAACGAGCTCTAATTGATTTCCCAAAAAATTTCATGCCCCAAGATGTGTTCAAAGTCTAGCAAAATATTATGGCACTGCCTTCAAGGAGATTCTCTAAGTAAGCTGATTGAGAACACTATTTAGCATAAGCTAAGATGAACCATCAGATTTTGATAAATGATTGTAAGATCCTGCGAAAATAAAGAAAAAAACACACGCCAAATAAAATGCACCCCCCTTATATAACACCAAACACTAGAAAGAAACACGAAAGAATGTCAAGTGCAACTATGTTCTTAGAGAGATGTCTACCCGAGAAAAAGAAAACACAAGCCAAACACATACAAAGCTGCAAATTAGCATACCCCAAGACGAGGTTCAAACGTCTGCGGGATCGGGCAAGAGGCCTAAGACATCAGATTCTAGATCGAGAGGTCATCAGAACCGTAGCCGTTAAGGCAAGTGAGACACGACACACGAGGGTGCGTCCAGGAGTCGTAGTGGTGGTGATTCTGGTTGCTTCAAGTGCAGACGGATCGGTCATTATAGCAGGGATTGTACTACTACAACCACACAGGGATCAGAGCTGATCTGCTTCCATTGCAGTCAGCGGGGCCACAAGAAGGCCCAATGTCCAAGCTTGGTTGCAGTGGGATATGTGATAGCACTTGCCCCTACGACATTGAGGATCACCAATGACCTTTAGGGCCAGGCAGAGACGCCTACGGCGAGGAGTAGGGCTTTCCAGCTAATTACAGAGGAGACACGAGTAGCTTCTGATGATGCAGGTGCATATCTTTTGCTTTTCTATCGTTTTTATTTATTTATGATTTTATTGCTATTATCCTGTAACATCCCTAGATCAGGTATTCATCATCAATCCTTGTTCTTTTGGTAATTGTCAAGTTTGGCCCTTTATTTGAGAAATGGTGGTAAATGAGTACGCGGGGTGTACGCGTGTGTACGCTCAACGTACTCATGTGTGTGTTTTTGACGCGGAAGCCACCTAGTACGTTGGGCGTACTAGGCCCATAGCAAAAACCCTAATTAAGGGTGTGTCCCAATTTAAAGGAAATGATGGCCTTATTTATGGCCACCATTCCCAGATCTCAACCCTCTCAAACCCTAGTTTCTCGTCCCTTGAGCTTGTGTATCCATTTGTGCGCTATCAAGTGTTCTTGTGGTTTCTTTGAAGTGAAAAAGGAGCTCTGAAGAGGAAGGAGTGGGAGTCCAGGCTTTGGATCCGAGCTTATCTGTGGTTGGAGCTTCAGTTAGAGGTATAAAGCTCAAAGCTTTCTCACCCTTTTGATTTGTGCATCATTTTAGTCCATTTTAGGGTTTTGGTCCCAAAGTTGGATGCTTTATGAGATATTGAGCTCCAGAGTTTATTATCAGCTCCATTGAGTATTTTTAGTGGTGTAGAGTCGTAAGAATCGAGACTTGGACATTAGAACCAACCCATGCATGAGATATGAGCATTTTTGAGAATGGAGAGTGAGAGTTTTGGTGTTTATGACTTTTTTAGCCATGCAAAGGCTTAAAGTCACAAAATTTATGGAGTATGAGCCTTTAGGGAGTCCATATCCTAGATTTGAGCTTAGGTCTTAACGAATTAAGACCAAATGAGTAGGAAGAGAAAAACTAGGGCGTACGCTAAGCGTAATCCCAGTACGCGCAGCGTAGTGGCGAGAATCCCCGATGCATGCATGGCGTAGGAGTACGCCCATCGTAGAGGGCTTGTACGCGCTGCCGTTGACTTTAGTTGACTTTTAGGGTTTGGTAAATTTGTGGATTATTAAGGTCATGCAAGGGTAAAATGGTCTTTTATCTTTCTGTGAGTTTGTAGAAGGGTTTAGTCTAGCTTCTTTGAGAGCCGTTATTAATTAGAGATAATTATCGTATGTGTTAGGCATAGGCTAGACCGGTGATTTGAGTTTGAGGTTATCCGATTTCTTACGAGGTGAGTCTTCTCACTATAATTACCTAGATTGGTAACCTTAGTGTGACCGGATGGTCTTATGTGCTTATATTGAGTATTGTGATATCCTGCATTATGTCTTTGTGATTTATGCTGTGTATTATTATGAGCTTATTGAGTTAGGACCGGAGGGTCCACCTGAGTTGTGGGACTGGAGGGTTCCACTGAGACACATTGACCGGAGGGTCTTATTCGAGTATAGCCATGAGAGGCTAATGAGATGTGTGTGGTATTTTGGGGAACTCACTAAGCTTCATGCTTACCGTGTTATGTGTTATGTGTTTCAGGTACATCTCAGGATCACGGGAAGACACCGGCTTGATTGTACACACACGAGTTATAGATATGTTTTGGAGGATCCTGGATTGTGTTTTAAACAATTAATGAACATGTGTTTTTGATAATTCCACATTTGGGGATTTTTATGGTTGTGTTAATGAAATTAATGTGATTTTTAAATGAAAATTTTGTTTGGAAATTTACGGTGTTACAAGTTGGTATCAGAGCCTTGGTTTGAGGGATTCGGATATACCTTCGGGTGTGTCTGGACTCAAACTGAGGATTTGAAGAAAATTTTCAAAAGAAATGATTTTTCTAAAAACGAGTTAGAGTTTTAAGAGAAAAACGAGTTAGAGCAGTGTGTACAATCAGCCAGAGCCCGAACGGTGATTTCCCAAAATAACCTTACTTATTTGTTTTATGAGATATTTATGAGATGTTAGGGATGCATGCTAGAGGATAGGCTAGGTATTTCATATTTAGGGCTAGAGTTGCCTGATTTGTGATGCCTTAGCCTAGGAATTGTTGCTATTTGTTGTTGCCTTGAGTATGTGTTGAGTAGGAGTGTCTAGCAGGAATCACTTAAAAAGAGTTCTGAGTTGAGGGTTAATCTAGGAGAGATATCTAGATGATTATATGAGGAGTCTACTAAGAGAGTGGCCTAAAATCCATGAGATATAGAGTACTTGTGAATTGAAATCCTGGGGAGGAGGACTTGGGGTGAATACAGGTTGGTGTGGAAGGTAGTATTGGGCTCGTACTACTGAAAGCACTGGATCTGTATGCAGCCCAAGTAAGAATCCTTAGGGTACTAAGAAGAATGTAGGGGTGGGAAATCGAGTGTGAGTATGCTCGAGCGAGTCTCTGATGATTTTTGTGTTGTGTTTCATAGACATCATGGTGGGTACACGCCACGGCCCAAAGAGCAGTGGTGTTGGTGACGAGGAGATCCCCAGGATCATCCAAGAGGAGGTGGTCGCAACCATTCGATAGGCGATACTAGAGATGTTTGGGTCTATTAAGACCACTCTGATCGAGACATTTGATGAGCGGTATGCTTCTGTTACTAAGGTCGTTGCTGTTGCAGCTACTGCGACTGTTGCCGCTGTTAGACCATAGGGAGGTGACTCGTTGTTGTTCCGAGAATTTAGCAACACGAAGCCACTAGAGTTTGATGGGACACAAGATTCGATTGCTGCTATGAGATGGATCTCCAACATTGAGGGATGTTTTTACACGTGTTCATGCCCAGAGCATTTGAGAGTTCGGGTTGCGCTGAACTAGCTTCACTTGGGAGTGAAGGACTGGGGGAAGTTTGTGACAACCAGCTTTACCCCTACAGATCATGTTGTAGTGACATGGGAGAGGTTTATATAGAAACATCCCTCGATGTCAGAGATCCAACTCATAGCAGCAATCGGGTCCTGCGCCCCTTCGAACTCTGGTGGCTTCGTGTTGCTGAACTCCCGGAACAATAACAAGTCACCTCCCTGAGGTCTGGCAGCAGCAACAGCAGCAGTAGCTGCAGCTGCAGCAACCTCAGTCAACGCTGTGTACCGCTCATCAAAAGTCTCAATCAATGTGGTCTTGATGTCCCCAAACATCTCAGGAATCTCAGCCCGTATGGCAGCAGCCACCTCCTCATGAATCAACCGACGGATCTCCTCGTCGCTGACACCACTGATCTCAGGTGTGTATCGAGTTCCAACCATAATGCCTCTGAAATACAACAAAAATTATCAGAGATTCGATCGAACATGCTCATACTCGATGACGCAACCCTACTTGTCCTCTGTCGTCCAAAAGATTCTTACTTGAAATGCCCACTGATCCGGTGTCTTCAGTAGTACGGGCCCAATACTACTGACCACACCGCATCAACATTCACTTCAAGTCCTCCTCCTTGGATCTTGGATTACAAGTATTCTATTCTCATGAGCTCCTTACTGCTATCCACTCGCCCTCAAACCATCTCAGCAGCAGAAAACTCCTAGGCTAAGGCATCACAAATTAGGCCACTCTAGTCCTAATATGTATACTTAGCCTACTCTAGCATGCATAATATAACATATCTCATAACACATAAAGCAAGGGTACTTTTGGGGAATTCGTCGTTCGGGCGCTGGCTGATCGTACTCACGGCTCTGCTCTGTTTGTCTCAAAACTCTTTTACTCTTTTTAAAAAATTTACTTTATTATCAAAATTTTCCTCAATTCCTCAGTTTGAGTTCAGATACGCCCAAAGATGCATTCGAATCCCTCAAACCAAGGCTTTGATACCAACTTGTAACAACGTAAATTTTCAAAACAATTTTTCATTTTCAAAACATTCATTTACTCACAAAATAACATCAAACATATTGTATCAAATGTATTTATCACAAAAACATCTCCCCAGAATCCAAAACATAAACTCCTCAAGTGTGTACGAATCATGCCGGCGCCTTCCCGCGCTCATCACTGGTACCTGAAACACAAATTCAAAACGACTTTGTTCTTGGGACTCGGCGAGTTCATGCCATGCACAAATTCAAAACGACTTCTGAGGTCAGATCTGTTCCATATAATCATAGATTTGGCCTCCCCAAGCATGATAATCACGTAAAGTTCGGACCTTGACACACATATTACATAGAAATGGTCAAAAATAGTGATTTAGCCCCAAAAATGACATTCCAAGCTCATGACTTCCAAAATGACTCATAAAGCTCCAAAGGTTAAGGTCTCTAGACCTCTTTGGGTCTAGATCCAGAACACAAACTCGAGGAAGGACCAAAATACCACTTAATAAATCTCTAAAAGGGTTAGGAAAACCCTAACACAAAGAATCAACACCAAAACTGAAGAAGGTCCGAGAATAATACCTCAATGCAGTCTCTATGAGCTCAAAACCACCAGAAATCGCACCTCCTTCAGCCTCCTCTTGCCTTAATGTAACAGCCTGGAATCTCAGGTATTGTTAAATTATGTCTTTGGGGTGAGTTAAGAGGGGACTCGGCGAGTTGGAGCCTAGACTCGCCGAGTAGGATCGCAGACTTGGTCGCGGGTTCGCGACTGGACTCGACGAGTCCGGATATGGACTCGGCGAGTCTACGCTGTTTAGCGAAAACCCTAACCGTTCAGGTTTGGGTCGTATATAACGCACTATATGCCGTCATTGTCCGTCTTTTAGTCGACTGAGAAGAACCCTAAGCGGCTGTGCGCATCTAGAGCAAGATTGAAGGCCATTGGTGACTTGAAGAAATTGTGGTGCAAGGAGGAGAAGAGTCTTGGCTAAAGGAACTGCAAGGGATTCGAGTTCTGAGGTTTGGGGACACAGAGAGTGCGTTATTCAGGTAATATTTCGGATCATTTCTGTTATATTGATGTGTGCATGGATCTAGGGTTTATGGAACCCATTTGGTGATTAGATGGATTATTACCTTGTTACCCAAACGAATATAACCCTGTATTAGGACCTTTAGAGGTCCAGAAGGTCCCATGCTTGTGTATTTCGGAACCATACTTATCCCAGGATGCAGTTGAGCGGTTGCATGGCATGGACTCGCCGAGTTCGATGAACAGACTCGGCGAGTAGCTTGAAGATTAACTGGGACTCGTCGAGTTGTTCTTCAGACTCGGCGAGTTGAGTCGGGGTGGCCCCGCGATTCTTCCAGGAGTAACTCGTCGGGTCAAGGAGGACACTCGACGAGTAAATAGGGAATCTCAGAGAGTTGGAGGACGTCTAGACTCGCCGAGTCGCCATGGCACTCGCCGAGTCCGGTCAAGTTGACCGTTGACCGTTGACCAGAGTTGACCTGCATGTAATTTCTTAGGGTCAGTTGTCTTGAATGATAAGAGTATTAATAAGGGGTATATGGTATTATAGGGAGTCTGTAGCTCGGCGGATCGAGCACGAGTGATTTCGAGATTTGCTAGCTTTCGATATTCACGAGGTGAGTCTTCTCACTATACTGTACCCGGAAGGGTTTGACTGTGTGACCGGAAGGTCAGATATGATATGTAATATGTATGTTATATGTGGTAATCTGTTTGTTATGTATGTTATGGGCCGGAAGGCGATTATGTTATGGGCCGGAAGGCAATATGTTATGGGCCGGAAGGCAATATGTTGTGTGATGGACCGGAAGGTCAGCGTGGGTAGGACCGGAAGGTTTACCCAGCAGGGACGGAAGTCCCCTGAGACACATGGACCGATAGGTCAGGGCCTGGAAAGGCGTATGTGCATAAGTTGTATATTGGGGAACTCACTAAGCATTTATGCTTACAGTTGTTATATATATGTTTCAGGTACTAGCGAGGACCGTGGGAAGGCGCCGGCGTGATCAGTACACACTGGAGAATGTTTTTATGATCTTGGGGTTTAGACAATTTGTATTTGATATGACACTTAAATTATTTATGCCTTGTTTTGAATGGGAATACTTTATTTATAAAATGAAAAATTTAATTGAAAATTTGCGTTGTTACAATTGGTATCAGAGCCTTGGTTTGAGGGATTCGGTGCACCTTCGGGAGTAACTGAACTCAAACCGAGGATTTGAGGAAAACTTTTTAAATAAAGGCATAAACTTTTGTAAATGGTTTTGTGGTAAGCAAGAAAGAAGCAGTGTGTACGATCAGTCAGCGCCCGAACGGTAAAGATCCCCAAAATACCTTACAATGTTATATGATATAAATTGTTATGCATGCTAGAAGACTAGGTATTCATGATAGGACTAGAGTGGCCTGATTTGTGATGCCTTAGTCTAGGGAAGTTTGCCGATATGAGATGCTTGCTAGTGTGCGGGTAGATAGTGCATATCAGAAGTAGAGTACTCACTATCCGGGGTTTGGGGAGGAAGACTTGGGATGAATGCGGATGCGGTGTGGTCGATAGTATTGGGCCCGTACTACCGAAGACACCGGGTCAGTGGGAGACCCAAGTAAGAATCCCTGGATATCGGAGATTGAGTAGGGTTGCGTTATCGAGTGCGATTATACTCGATGGAGTCTCTGATAGTTTTATGTTGTATTTCAGAGACATCATGGTTAGACCACGCCACGGAGCGAGTTCGAGCGGTGTGAGTGACGAGGAGATTCGTCAGATGATTCACGAGGAGGTAGCTGCGGCGATCCAGGCTGAGATCCCGGAGATGTTTGGGTCTATTAAGACCACCCTGATGGAGACGTTTGATGAGCGGTACGCCGCATTGACTGAGGCTGCAACCGCTGCAGCTACCGCAGCTGTGGCCGCTGCTAGGCCACAGGGGGGTGACTCGTTGCTGTTCCGAGAGTTCAGCAACACGAAGCCACCGGAGTTCGATGGGACGCAGGATCCGATTGCTGCGATGAGGTGGATCGCGGATATAGAGGGGTGCTTCTACACTTGTTCATGCCCGGAGCACCTGAGGGTACGGTTCGCATTGAACCAGCTCCGTCTGGGAGCGAAGCACTGGTGGAAGTTCGTGACGGCGAACTTCACTTTGGCAGAGACTACAGCAGTGACATGGGAGGGGTTTACTGCCATGTTCAGGGATGAGTACGTTCCCCCGGTGGAGAGGGAACGATTGGTTCAGGAGTTCTTAACCCTCAAGCAGGGTACTGATTCTGTTGCGGTAATCACGCGGAAGTTTCATGAGAGGGCGATGTTCTGCCCTGAGCTGGTGTCCACTGATCAGGCTCGGATGAGCCGGTACTTGGGAGTGTTGAGGAGGGATATCCGGGAGTTTGTGTCAAACTCCACTTACCATACTTTTGCTGAGCTTCAGGCGAATGCCAGGAAGCGCGAGATCGAGTTGGAGACCCAGGCCAGGGAGGAGGCCGAGTCTCAGCGGGTGGACCGGCGACCGGCTCAGTTCCAGCCGGCAGCCAAGCGGATAAAGTCCGCCGATGCGAGCAAAGGAGGTTCGAAGGGCCGCACTTGCGGAAAGTGTGGCAAGGGTCATGAGGGGGCGTGTCGATCTGGTGCTTGCTACAAGTGTGGCAAGGAGGGGCACATTGCTAGGGAGTGTCCCAAGGGATTTACGGTTTGCTTTCATTGCAACCAGACAGGCCATAGGAAGGCCGAGTGCCCTCAACTTCTCCAGGGATCTGCACCTGCTGCCGGAGCTACTGCGACTCGACCGGTGAAGGCCGAGGCCCCGAGGGCTCGAGGGAGAGCCTTTCAGCTGACTGCGGAGGAGGTCCGCGCTGCGCCCGATGTTGTGGCAGGTATACTGTAATTCATGTATTTATTTTAATGTCGAATTGTTATGCTTATGTTATTATATGCGTAGGTACTTTTCTTGTGAACTCTGCGCCTGCCTTAGTGTTATTTGATTCGGGTGCGAGTAGGTCCTTTGTATCTTTAGCCTTTAGTCAGCATATCAGCGTTAGTCGCGAGTCGTTGAGCCGACCTCTGAGGGTTTCTATAGCTGACGAAAGAGTGATTTGTGCCACGGAGGTTCTCTGGGGATGCGTGTTAGAGATTTTCGGGGTCGAATTCCCGATTGACCTGATTCCTATTGCGATGGGTGATGTCTGTGTCATCGTGGGCATGGACTGGTTGAGCCGATTCGGCGCTGTCATCGACTGTGAGCGTCAGTTGGTGACTATACGAGACCATAGTGGGGGAGTTCTTTCGGTGTACGGCGAGGGTACCCGTTCGGGATCAGCTTTTTGTTCGGCCGCTAGGGCGAGGCAGTGTCTACAGCAGGGCTGTAAGGGTTTTGTGGCGTATGTGATGGATACGCGGGAGGTTTCCGAGAGACCGAAGTCAGTTGAGGAGGTCCCTGTGGTGCGTGAGTTTCCAGATGTTTTCCCCGAGGAGCTGCCGGGAGTACCTCCTGTGAGGCAAGTAGAGTTTGGTATCGATCTGGTTCCGGGGGCCGCGCCTATTGCTAAGGTGCCTTATCATCTTGCACCTCCAGAGATGCAAGAGTTGTCCTCGCAGCTCCAGGAGTTGCTGGGGAAGGGATTCATTCGGCCGAGCAGCTCGCCGTGGGGAGCACCTATTCTGTTCGTCAAGAAGAAGGATGGTTCACACCGGATGTGCATTGATTACCGGGAGTTGAACAAGTTGACGGTCAAGAACCGTTACCCGTTACCGAGGATCGATGATTTATTCGATCAGTTGCAGGGAGCGTCTTGGTTTTCCAAGATCGATCTGAGGTCAGGGTACCATCAGGTGAGAGTGCGGGATGGGGATGTCCAGAAGACACCGTTTAGGACGCGATATGGGCATTATGAGTTTGTGGTGATACCTTTCGGGCTCACCAATGCCTCTGCTGTGTTCATGGATCTCATGAACAGGGTATGCAGACCGATGTTGGATCGGTCAGTGATTGTATTTATCGACGACATTCTGGTGTATTCTAGATCTAGAGAGCAGCATGAGGAGCATTTGCGGGAGGTCCTCGAGGTATTGAGGTCGGAGAAGCTTTATGCAAAGTTCTCCAAATGTGACTTCTGGCTGCGGGAGGTCCAATTTCTAGGACATGTTGTTAATCAGAAAGGGATATTGGTCGATCCGGCCAAGGTTGAGGCGGTGATGAGTTGGGAGGTGCCGAAGTCACCTTCTGAGATCAGGAGCTTCCTTGGGTTGGCAGGGTATTATCGGAGATTCATTAAGGATTTCTCCAAGATCGCAGTGCCACTCACCAGATTGATCCGGAAGGGTGTTGCATTCTCATGGGGGCCCGAGTAGCAGACCTCCTTTGAGACACTTCGCCAGAGGTTGTGCGAAGCCCCGGTATTAGCCCTCCCGGAAGGGATGGAAGACTTTGTAGTATATTGCGACGCATCGATTTCGGGACTGGGTGCAGTGTTGATGCAGAGGGGTCATGTGATAGTGTATGCGTCGAGGCAGCTGAAACCTCATGAGGCGAGATATCCCACGCATGATTTAGAGTTGGGGGCAGTAGTATTTTCGCTCTCAAGATTTGGCGTCACTACCTGTATGGGGTTCGATGTACGATATATACGGACCATAAGAGCTTGAAGTATTTGATGGATCAGCCCAACCTAAATATGCGTCAGAGGAGGTGGTTGGATGTGGTCAAGGATTATGATTGTGAGATCCTGTACCACCCAGGTAAGGCTAATGTGGTAGCCGACGCGTTGAGCCGCAAGGCGGAGAGCACTCCATTGCGAGATGTATGCTTGAGACTGACTGTGATGACTCCAGTATTGGATGCTATTCGTGGGGCACAGGCCGAAGCTGTGCGACCAGAGATGCAGAAGAAAGAGCGGGTTGTGGGGTTAATTTCAGAGTTCGTTAAGGATGGGCGAGGGCTTATGACGTTTCAGGGTCGGATTTGGGTACCGTTTGTGGGCGGTACGCGTATTACTTTGATGGAAGAGGCTCATAGATCGAAATTCTCGATCCATCCCGGTGCTACGAAGATGTATTTGGACTTGAGGAAAGAGTATTGGTGGCCCTGTATGAAGAGGGACGTCGCATGGTTCGTTGAGAGGTGCTTGACCTGCCGTAGGGTTAAGGCCGAGCACCAGAGACCGCATGGCAAGTTACAGCCATTGGAGATCCCCGAGTGGAAGTGGGAACAAATCACTATGGATTTCATCACCAAATTGCCGAGGACTACCAGGGGAGTTGATGCAATTTGGGTGGTTGTGGATAGGTTGACGAAGAGTGCACACTTCCTTGCCATCAGTGAGAGTTCTTCAGCGGAGAAGTTGGCGGAGATATATGTGAGAGAGGTGGTATCTCGGCATGGGGTACCGATCTCGATTGTTTCAGACCGTGATGTGCGTTTCACTTCCAGGTTCTGGAAGAAATTTCATGAGGAGCTGGGTACTAAATTGCATTTTAGTACCGCATACCATCCCCAGACAGACGGTTAGAGCGAGCGGACGATTCAAACGCTGGAGGACATGCTTCGAGCGTGTGTGTTAGACTTCGGGGGTAGCTGGGATGCATATTTACCCTTAGCAGAGTTTTCCTACAACAACAGCCATCATTCGAGCATTGGTATGCCACCTTTTGAGCTGTTGTATGGTAGGAGGTGTCGGACCCCCATTTGCTGGGGAGAGGTGGGACAGAGAGTGATGGGCAGCACGGAGATCGTGCTTCAGACGACAGAGCAGATTCAGCAAGTTAGACAGAGGTTATTGACCGCCCAGAGCCGACAAAAGAGTGATGCAGACAGGCGCCGATCCGAGCTTGAGTTTCAAGTCGGCGACTTCGTTCTCCTAAAGGTCTCTCCTTGGAAAGGAGTGATTCGGTTCAGGAAGAGGGGCAAGTTGGGGCCCCGATATATTGGGCCATTTCGTGTGATTGCAAGGATAGGCCGGGTAGCCTATCGATTGGAGTTGCCAGCGGAGTTGGGACAGATCCACGACACCTTCCATGTATCGCAATTGAGGAAGTGCATAGCCGATGAGTCGGCAGTGGTTCCATTAGAGGACATTCAGGTGGATGCGAGCCTGAATTATGCCGAGAGACCAGTGACCATCAGGGATCGGAAGATCAAGGTTCTGAGGAACAAGGAGGTACCTCTGGTATTGGTTCAGTGGCAACACCGTAAGGGATCGGAAATGACTTGGGAGCCGGAACGTGAGATGCGGGAGCAGCATTCGGAACTATTTTCAGAGTGAGACTTCGAGGGCGAAGTCTAATCCAAGTGGGGGAGAGTTGTAACAGCCCGGAATCTCAGGTATTGTTAAATTATGTCTTTGGGGTGAGTTAAGAGGGGACTCGGCGAGTTGGAGCCTAGACTCGCCGAGTAGGATCGTAGACTTGGTCGCGGGTTCGCGACTGGACTCGACGAGTCCGGATATGGACTCGGCGAGTCTACGCTGTTTAGCGAAAACCCTAACCGTTCAGGTTTGGGTCGTATATAACGCACTATATGCCGTCATTGTCCGTCTTTTAGTCGACTGAGAAGAACCCTAAGCGGCTGTGGGCATCTAGAGCAAGATTGAAGGCCATTGGTGACTTGAAGAAATTGTGGTGCAAGGAGGAGAAGAGTCTTGGCTAAAGGAACTGCAAGGGATTCGATTTCTGAGGTTTGGGGACACAGAGAGTGCGTTATTCAGGTAATATTTCGGATCATTTCTGTTATATTGATGTGTGCATGGATCTAGGGTTTATGGAACCCATTTGGTGATTAGATGGATTATTACCTTGTTACCCAAACAAATATAACCCTGTATTAGGACCTTTAGAGGTCCAGAAGGTCCCATGCTTGTGTATTTCGGAACCATACTTATCCCAGGATGCAGTTGAGCGGTTGCATGGCATGGACTCGCCGAGTTCGATGAACAGACTCGGCGAGTAGCTTGAAGATTAACTGGGACTCGTCGAGTTGTTCTTCAGACTCGGCGAGTTGAGTCGGGGTGGCCCCGCGATTCTTCCAGGAGTAACTCGTCGGGTCAAGGAGGACACTCGACGAGTAAATAGGGAATCTCAGAGAGTTGGAGGACGTCTAGACTCGCCGAGTCGCCATGGCACTCGCCGAGTCCGGTCAAGTTGACCGTTGACCGTTGACCAGAGTTGACCTGCATGTAATTTCTTAGGGTCAGTTGTCTTGAATGATAAGAGTATTAATAAGGGGTATATGGTATTATAGGGAGTCTGTAGCTCGGCGGATCGAGCACGAGTGATTTCGAGATTTGCTAGCTTTCGATATTCACGAGGTGAGTCTTCTCACTATACTGTACCCGGAAGGGTTTGACTGTGTGACCGGAAGGTCAGATATGATATGTAATATGTATGTTATATGTGGTAATCTGTTTGTTATGTATGTTATGGGCCGGAAGGCGATTATGTTATGGGCCGGAAGGCAATATGTTATGGGTCGGAAGGCAATATGTTGTGTGATGGACCGGAAGGTCGGCGTGGTTAGGACCGGAAGGTTTACCCAGCAGGGACGGAAGTCCCCTGAGACACATGGACCGATAGGTCAGGGCCTGGAAAGGCGTATGTGCGTAAGTTGTATATTGGGGAACTCACTAAGCATTTATGCTTACAGTTGTTATATATATATGTTTCAGGTACTAGCGAGGACCGTGGGAAGGCGCCGGCGTGATCAGTACACACTGGAGAATGTTTTTATGATCTTGGGGTTTAGACAATTTGTATTTGATATGACACTTAAATTATTTATGCCTTGTTTTGAATGGGAATACTTTATTTATAAAATGAAAATTTTAATTGAAAATTTGCGTTGTTACACTTAAACACTTCCTTCTTGCAAAAACACCCACCAAAGCTCAAGATTAGCCTCTCCTTCCTCACAAACGCTCTAGGTCTCTTTAGGGTTTCTCTCTGGGGTTGGTGGCCGCAAATGACGGCCATAAGGACCTATAAATAGGTCTCAAACCCTGGAAATTAGGGTTTCATTAAACAGCGTGGACTCGCCGAGTCCACTCATGAACTCGCCGAGTCCAGCTGTGAACTCGCGTACCAATCCGTGACCTTACTCGACGAGTCTAGACGCCAACTCGCCGAGTTCCCCTACAAAACCCAAAATAAAGGAACAAAATATTATACCTGGGAATCTGGGTGTTACAAATGTGTCAATACACATTTGGTTCATGATTTGCAATTTCATTGCACCACTTGAATTGAATCGACAAGAAAATATTATGATTTATAATCATACACTATGCTAACAAAGTGTCTCAAGCTGTTGGTAGAAATAAACCACAAGCTTAAGTGGAGAAATCAAGTTTGAAAAAGGCAACTGAGTTGAAAATTGAAAAGTAGGTATTAATGATTTTTACAGCTAAAACATATGCTTCATCTGGTATGGTCACTCACTCTAAAATCAATGTACCTTTCATGTTTTGACATTGACATGTCTTGATCCAAGTATGTAACTTTTGACTAGATAGTGTCCCTAGAAGCATACTGTTGTATGTGCCTAAATATCTCAAAGTATCTCATTAGCAAGATATATGTTGAGATGACATTGAGTCACCCACTCACATTGATTGTCTAGCACCGTCTAAACTTTCAAAGTGAGATTTCCTAGTCCTCATCAGAAAATTATTGCAAGGCTTGGGTGTTTATTTTCTTGGTTAATTGTTTCTTACCTAACTATGTCCCTGGAAGCATGCTTTCCATATGCATCAAGTCTCATGTTCTACCGAAACATCGAGCATTACCTAATGGCTTACATTTATAGCATTGTCACGGGTGTAAGAGTTACTTGTCAGATCCTTAAATGATAAAGGGTTATTCATGTATTTGAGCTCCAATTATGAGGTATGACATGGTACCATTATGAATTGAAGATGGATTTATTCTAAGATTTTAACTATTCCTCCCTACAAGTCTTCTAATATAGGGCTTGATGATTCACTGTGCGAAAAGTTTGGCATTCTATGTTGATGGGTATATCATGTACCATGATATATTACACACACCTACCTACTCTCACCCAACAAAGCTTCTAACAAAGAAGTTGATGATTTACTGTATCAATCATACACTGATAAAACTCCGTCAAACTATGTCGATGTATATTACACACAACATTCCTCTCTGATAGGTTTTGATACATAAAATTGATAGTTTTTCATAAAAAATGGCAACAAAAACTTTAAAATTTTCTTATTAATTTTGATTATATAACAAAACTAAACCATTAATGATCCTTTTAAAGAGGTTAGAATGATGTTAAAACAAACATAGGGTGTTTAGAAATGACAACATTTAAAGCCTTTGACCCTCTTGGATTTAGGGTGTTGATGAAGATGGAAAGAACAAGATGCTTGAACTTCTCTATAAGTATCCACCACCAAGGTTAAGGTAGCTAAAATGCTAGTTTTTCTTCTTTTATGCTTTTGTTTTTTAAGCCTTTAAGTGCTTAAAAAATAAGCACTAAAAAGGAAGACACAAAAGACACCAAAAGCCAAGCACCAAACTTCAAAAGAAGAGCTTCTAGGAGAGTGAGAACCCACTACTTTTTGAGAGAAAGAGAAGAGAATTGTGACAAAAAACTAGCAACTTTTTGGGTAATGGGGACAAAAAAATGGTTAAAGGAGAAGAGAATTATGACAAAAAACTAGCAACTTTTTGGGTAATGGGGACAAAAAAATGTTTAGTAGTCTTTTAACCATGGTAGAATAAGCCTTTGATTTAATCATGGTTAACTAAAGTGTCCAAAACTTTGCACATGACTTATTATATGATACCATATCATAAAAAGACTATTCTTCCACTTCTTATAATATTGTTTACATAGAACAATAATTCTTCTCTAATTAAATACAAGAGTTGAATTTATTTATTAATATCCAATTACTTAATAAATATTCAATAAGTACCAACTTGATTAAGGCGTGACCCTATAGGGTTATATTTCATTAGCAATATCACTTAACAATGATTATTGAGCATATAGATCCAACACTATCTCGCCCTTTTTTTCTAAAAAAATGTAGTTAATTATTCACCGTATAAAACCATACATTGATGAGACTTCGCAATTCTGTGTAAATGATATACTAATGCAATGCCATAGTAGTGTGATACACGTATCCTATCCTTTAACTTTATTTGATGTTTTCTCTCATTTCATGTTACTTCCTGTCTTCTTAAAATAAATAAATAAATAAAAAGAATTTAGTAACTATTAATGCTATAAAAAGGGGAGAAATGATTAGTATGTTACATTGTTACTTGATCATTCATAGCAGACACTCGTGAAAGAAGATGGTTATACATCTAAGGGGGAGCAAAACTCAGATGTTGTTTATCCGAGGGGAGCTAAATCTAAGGGGGAGTACAAATCAACATTCTACTTCAGATGTAGTTAGTTCATTTATTATTTCATTCTTTATTAGTTTGATTTTGACATCATCAAATAGGGGAGATTTTTGGGACACATATTTGTATAGATTTGATGATGCAAATTATATACATTATAGTTATAGTTGTACTATTGATTGTAGACGGTCAGTCTTGTCTAAGTAAGTATAAATAATACAACTTCGACAAGATGATCTATCAGAGTGTTTAGTTAAGTTAATATAAAAATATGCTGATGGAAGTTCATATGTCGAAGACTGAAGATCATCGACCTTGAGGACTCTATCAACACCAAAATGCACTAAAAGTATTATGAGCATGAAGAGTATTCACCGAAGTCCTTATCAGTGTGTCCATACACTGAAGTCCTTACACAGATGACAAACTGATCATATGATACGCTGATACAATGAAGATAGATGACACACGCTGATGGTTATACACTACTGAAGATGAATCTGCTTGAGCTAAAGCTGAAGTTGATTAGCGTGTGACTCCCTGACGCTGACGTTGAAGATGAAGATGCTCTATCTAAAGCTGAAGTTGATCAACATGTGACTTCCTGACGTTGATGCTGATGGTTATTCTCTCTAGCTGAAGCTGATCAGGTTGTCTCCCTGACACTGGTGCCTTTGATTATCATATGATGTACTGGTGTTGATATATGAATCTAGAGCAAATCAGATTTACTTGCTGAAAAAGTATTATGAAGATATGATCTGATCCATTCCGTAAATACCAAATCTGCATTTATCATTGAAAAGTCAATCCATCAAATCAGGGATTTGGTTTATTTAGAAGATCTGGTGTATCTATAGAAGTTTTATCTCCTAGCTTTAGACTAGTATTTATACTAGCCAATCTCATTAGTTGAGAGTCGATGATTTGTATTGTATTCTGTGAGATAGAGTTTTGTAGAGATATATCTGAGAGTTCTTGGTGATTTCTTAGATTGTACTCGTTGTCTTTGTGACATGTTTTGTGTAACTGTTCTCTTTATGAGAACCTTTCTTAGTGAAAGACATCATTGTGATAATCATTGTTCTTCATTATAATTTGTCTGTATCTGATCAACGAACCTATAGATCTATACTTCCTGAGTGTTAATATACCCAAACTACACAATCAATCATACTATTAGGAGTAATTATTGAATTAAGATTGTCATGAAGTGTTAGTAGACTGTCTATAGTTATTACACATAGCAAGAAGATTACGAATAACGTTCATGAGTGAATAATAGTGATTTAAGTATTCCATTCATGGATTCAATCACGAGTGATCTTCAGACGATAATATCTTTTATTCTGAAAACAAAGATACATTTGAGTTCTTTGGATACGAGTTGGTTGTGTATTAGTCTTACTCAAACACTATTTGTAACTGGTGGTCATAACGGGTAAATCTATGCAAGATTTGATTAGTAGACAAAAACTATGCAGTCAAAGTTTATTTGTTCCTTTTCGCCTTAGTGGGAAAAACAATATTGTGGGACCCTCATTGATTTGACGATGACATTAAATTGCTAGGCTTGGCTCGGACTAAATTGATGTGTTCGATTAGTATTCTGATTTAATCACCCTAATTTGAA